>NC_091091.1:25982500-30782500 GCF_032405125.1 Capricornis sumatraensis | reverse complement strand
ACAACCATTAAAAAGAATGAGGTAGATACACAATGGTTTATGTGCAATATAATTTTATTTGGATTTTTTAAAAAGATACCCACTCATATTCATAGAAATTTTCTGGAAACAATAGAGAAGAAAATACCCAGCAGGGCACAGGGCTCAAACATCAGGGTGCGAAAGAGACATTTTGTCATGTGTCCTTTATATTGTCTCATCTTTTTTCATGTACATTTTTTAAGGTACAAAACTAGTACTTTTTAGAAGGTAACTTATATTGAGCCCTGGGAAAATTCTGAGGAAAAGAAAGATAGGGTCTATCAAGGCTAATTTGATACTCTGTATCTAATCTACATGACACACAATTTATTTCTCTGGAAAAGACTTTCTAACCCTTTTCATGTCATGGTATGTTAGTTTTCACTAATACAGTAGGCATAAATAAAATTTGTACAGCACACTGGAGGTAAAGAGGAAGGGATTTGATGGCAGCTATATAATAGGGCTAAGGGGGAAAAAAAACATTTTTTCTATACTACATAATAATTACAAGAAAAAAATAGAGTATGAGATATCACCTACTGACTTTCTGTAACTGTTCTAAATAAAATCTATCTAGAAAAGCTTTTAACTTCAATATTTAACAGCAAACTAGTTGCCAAGTTTTGCTATGGAGCAATGATAAAAGTCCAGGAGTAACTATATTCTCCTAGAGTTCAAAGGGACAGCAGAGGTCATCTAGTTCAGTGAATTGAAACACACTTTTTTTTAAGTGAATCAGAACAGAAAATACAGCAGTGTGTTTTTTGTGCTAAAAAAAAAAATATTTTGGAGATTAAGTGGTATGTATGTTGTTCATGTATTGGGTCATGATACAGAATATATATATTTTTAAAAGACTGAAAGCCACTTACCCAAGGCTATAGAACTAATAACTGTCCACTGAGCAAGCTGCTGCTGCTGTTTCGTCACTGCAGCCCAGCTCTGTGCAACCCCATGGACTGCAGCCCGCCAGGCTCCTCTGTCCACGGGATTCTCCAGGCGAGAATACTGGAGTGGGTTGCCATGCCCTCCTCCAGGGGATCTTCCCAACCCAGGGACTGAACCCAGGTCTCCCGTATGGCAGGCAGATTCTTTACCATCTGAGCCACCAGGGAAGCCCACATTAAGTATAGGCAACATTTAATAAAATGTCTACACAACACCTGTGGCAAGAGATTCACCGAGTTACAGCTTGAAAATTTGCTTTCTTGTTGAGGAGATGATTTATATATCTAATTTTACTCCTTAGATACTAAATAGCAAATTCTCCAAATTTCTGAACATACAGTTTATTTAAAGCAAAGCTTTAGTTCTAACCTCATTTGTAAGAATGTTTCTGGGTTAACATCTAAACTTTTTTTTTTTCTCAAATCTAATGCATTCCCTTTAGCATCTCTGGAATAGGCATGATTCTTTTACCAAGAGAATGAGAGTATTCTAAGCTGGAAAAGGTCTTAGAGAGCTAACCCAAATTCCTAATTTCACAGATAAACTAGTGTCCAAAGCAAAAGCCTCTTGGTTACCAGGCTAGTGTTTCTTTCTACGATACCATGCTTTTACTTTATTCTTATATCCTTGTGATGTTAGAAAATAGCTAAACACATTACTACTACCAAAGAGTAGTAATTCAACCAAGAAGCAGCTGAAGCAGGAAATGCTAGGAAATCCAAGTCCAAAAAGGATGACACAACGCCACCCCTGCAAGCTTTACAGAAAATCTGTTTCCAACACACAGCTTTAGATTTCAACTAAGGCATATGATTCAACTTGCTTGTATCAAATGGGTGTGTCTGCCCCACAAGGGGACACATTGAACCTGCAGGAGAGGAAGACAAGAGTGTAGACATCGCACAGCACAGCCTCTCTTCCATTGCACCCTTGTAGGTCAGTGCATAATTCAATACTCACAGGCATTTAAAACCCAACTCCAGACAGAACTCCAGTGTGAGAAAAAGGAAAGTTAGCCCCCATTTGCAAAGAATTATTGCTGAATGTGGCCCTCACTGAATAACAATAAATCTCCTATAGTTCAACTTACCGTTCACGTCACAAACGCTAGAAAGAACACAGAGGCACAGACAAGGCATGGAGCAGAACTTTGGGCTTCAGCCTTCCCCAACTCTTCTGACAAACACCCAATAGCAGGAGGACAAAGCATCATTATGACAGAAATAAAGGCTCTTTAGATGCTGGCTTTTTTTTAATTCAATGAACCCACTCTTACACACAAAGTTCACGCCACGATGTCTTGAAATACAGTATTGCCAGATTATGCTATTAATGAGTCCAATATATTCAGTGTAAAACACGACTTTAAGCATTTTACTCTTAATTAGCACATGAGAGACTATCAGTATTTTCCTTAAACAGTCAATGTCATCCCCCCAAACAATTAAGAACAATTCAGTAAACTGTTCAAGAGGGCCAAAAAGCAGACAAGTGAACTAAGAGGGAAAAATTTAGTTGATTGATAAAACCACAGGCTCCTCCCCAAGAAGAATACTGCACCTTGGTAGCAACTGGCACAAAATTAGCCATCTATCTTATCTCTGCTTCCCCCTAAAGCTGTGAGCTCTCAGGATTACAATGGACAATTTTGTACTTACTTATTAAAAAGAATGGAAGCTGCTGTAATTTTCTTAAGCTGGGTTTTGTGTGGCAACTCTGATGCAATGCTGCCCTAAAAATGAACTTTGTTTTAAACAGTGAGATATCCACACCGTGCGGTTAGAGCAAGGGTGGAGCCCACTCTAGGGGAAACAACACACCCAGACCGACCTCAGTGAGGGCAAACTGCACGTTAGTGTTGCCACAGCACTCTGCAGTGCCTCAGAGTCAAAATTAATTGGTTAACTGTCTTCAAAGAAATGGGAGAAAATTTAAGGTTTGTAGATCAGCTTTCCTGCCACAGAATGAAACACAGACATTGCTTTTTCGTGAAGAAAGTAAAGGTAAAATGCAAGGTAGATCATGCAGCTCAGCCAACAGAATGTGAGGTGGAAGTGGATTACTATAAAGGAAGTCCAACCATGCCAACTTCTAAGTTTAGCAACAGCAGCTTCTGCATATCTCAAGGTGTCAGCAATACTGCTCTAGAACTTGACTTTGGCCTATTTGGCTAAGACAGGGGACCTGAACATGTTCAAGCATTACCTTTCCTTTTCTACCAATGCTCCAGTTCTCCTGGCAATGCAGAAACAAAAAAAGCATTTTCTTACCAACTAATTAGCAAGAGTTGCCATCAAAAACAAGGGATTTGATTTATGCTTTGATATGATATTGAAATAAATGCATAAAAGGGGAAATTATTTTGATGAAAATCATTAATATGCACACTAGGCTTTTAAAAAAGTTGCAATCACTCATTTTTTCAAATAACTCCATGCTTTAATTTTTTGATTTATTTCCAAATAAGATATTCAATAGGATGTATAAATACTGTCTAAAAACCTTTAACAGTGCTTAAAATTTCAGTTACTGAGACTGTTATTAAACATGATTATTGTTCAAAATGATTTTAATCAACTACTTTCTGTATGCATATTCAGAGACACAATCAGTTATTATTAACTGAACTCCTATAACCAATGAAATAAAAAAATAGGTTTCTCAATAAAATACCTAAGCATGTAAAAAATAAGCTATATAATCATATATAGAATTTAAAGCAAACAATGGGAAAAGCTCTGGGAGAAGGCTGGGAGAACATTTTTAATGATACATGTTGTCACATTACCCTGTCCAGTTGCTGCTCCCTCACACTGGAACAATAAATCAGTCTGGAGTACTGAAATTTCAATATTTTGAGAGATGGCCTAGAACACCCTCTTTCAGGAGGTAGGTGCTGACTGATCTAACCTTTTGCTGGATTATAAGGTCACTCTTGCCATATGATAAGTCAACCCATTCTAAAATCTTCCTTTCATAGTCCAATGGCCTGATATAATTATCTTTTCATCTGTATATATAATTATGAATCACCTGCTGCCATCCCTTGCTCTTCCCCATCTAACCCCCAAACTGAGCAACGTAAAGGTAGCAGTTAGATATTCTATTTGAGGAGTCCCATCTTGATACTTTTTGGATTTGCACTGTTGGAAATGTCTGGTTTCAAGTCAAATTTCACTTTCACAGCTGCAAAGGAAATGACACGAGAAGAAAAACACAGCCAATACATATCAGCAATTAATTCCATCCACAACTGCCCAGCTGTTTGTGCATGGAAGAATCAGTCTGTTTCCTTTTGGGGCTTTCACCACTGAAAATGGATACTGCACATGCAGAGACACAAGCTGTTTGTAACATGTCAGGAATGTGCACAAGATCACACAGAGTTGAAGAGGCAAAATGAAATCCAGGCTAGTTTTCTTGGGACTTGCCAGTATTATTTCATAGCTTAAAAAAAAAAAAAAAAAAGAAAGAAAGAAAGAAAAGAAAAAGAAATCTTAAGAACACCTCAGAGAGAGAGCAAAATACAGGGAAAAAATTTCTCCCTTCTGAGGATCACCCTACCAATAAGGAGGAAAATTTGCCAATGACATCAGATTTAGTATCTAGAATAGACACTCTTGATTTATTGGCATAGACAAGGTGTGACATTTTTCAGAATCCACATGCCCCCAGTACGTTAAATCCAGCCAATACTTTTTGGACTACAGAGCTGCTTGCCCAATGTGTAATTAGTCCTTAAAAAAAAAAAAAAAAATCCTTATAAACGTGAAAGTTGTTGGGAACCAATGCTTTCACCACAGTCATGCAGAAAAGTGAGTTTTTCTGGGTTAGTTCAGACATTATTTGGCACCCAAATACACCTGCCCGTCTCAGGGATTCATGTAAATTTACACATCCAATCTTCCAGGGTAACTCTCATGTAATCAGATTTCTCCTTTCCTCTGCCCATCAGTTTTGTGGGTTTTAAATAAAAATACTCTCTACTGAGTGCCAGAGACTCATGTGAAACTCAAGAAGTTTTCTATCCCTCTCTCTCCCTTGCCCTCCAACTCCAATTTTATCTCAAATGTCTGTTTCACTTACATTTTGTAAAATGTCATTTTGTTATACTTTATTTTCAAACATACAGCATGTCAGTAACTTGTGTTTTCAGTATGTAAAATGACTTGTGATTAATTACTGTCATGAGAGTTATAGAAACGAAAAAGACATTTTTAGTACAAAATAATTCAAAACATATTTTACCTATTTAACTATTAAAAAAATAAACTAGGTATCCCATGATTGAATTCATTGTTCCAAGCACCTCCCCTCTCTTCTTTCGCTGCACAAGAGTTCATACACTCCTAATGCCAGTATTTTCACACACAATTTGGATGGTATACTCAATTAGGGCTTCCCAGGTGGCACAGGGGTAAAGAATCTACCCGTCAATGCTGGAGACACAGGAGATGTGGGTTGGATCCCGGGTCTGGAAAACCCCTGGAGTAGGAAATGGCAACCCACTGTGGTATTCTTTTCTGGGAAATCCCACGGGCAGAGGAGCCTGGCCAGCTACAGTCCATGGGGTCACAAAGAGTTGGACACAACTGAGTGACTGAACACACGGGGAGAGGCTAAGGCTTAACCAACGAAGAGAGGAAAAGCTCTCTGCTCCAAATCTTCAGAATGAAGATGCTCTGAAGTGCCAGAACTCAAACCAGCACAATGAGAAGTTGTCTCCAACTAAAGTGCTATGAAAGCACGAAGTGTGATTTGTGAAAGAAATATAAAGCATCTCAAACAAGTGCCAGACTGAAAACAAAGCACAAAACCAAAGAACATTTTTTTCCTTAACAAACCTCATCTGATGTAGGAAAGGATATATCTGGGGTAGGAAAGGGGAGGAGAAGAAAAGTTTATCCTTTGGCTGCTGGTGACACTAGCTTCTAGAAATATGGTATAACTATTACTGACTCAAAACAGCCACAGAGATGAGCTTTGCTTGGCAAGCTTAAGCTCTGAGGAACACTTAGACTAGTCTGAAATGTCTAAGGGCAGGAACCTGCCCCACCTACAAGATTGGCTAAGGAAAGCAAAGATCTCCCTGAGTTGTTTAAATCAGGTCACTTAAGCTCATGACAGTCTAACTAGAGCCTTGGGTGATACAAGACCATTCAAATGAGGAGGCTGGAGATACGAAATCTTGTCAGCTCATTTTTAAAGTGATTTTTCTCCTCATGAATTTATTGTATTTAATACTAATATATATGTATTTATTTTATTCTTAAAACTTTTACATAGATAGCAAATTAGAAAGAACTTTACAGTGAGCGCCATACATGCACTAGCTAGATTCTATCATTAACACTGTACTGTACTTTATCACATATGTCTTCAACTACCCATTTCTCTTTCCATTCATTAATATAGCTTACCTTTCATGCATTTTAAAGTAAATTACAGGCAATTGTACACTTTCTGTACAAATGAAAGTGTACAGATGAAGCACAAATTGAAATCAAGATTGCCAGGAGAAATATCAATAACCTCAGATATGCAGATGACACTACCCTTATGGCAGAAAGCAAAGAACTAAAGAGCCTCTTGATGATAGTGAAAGAGCAGAGTGAAAAAGTTGGCTTAAAACTTAACATTCAGAAAACTAAGGCATCCGGTTCCATCAGTTCATGGCAAATAGATGGGGAAACAGTGGAAACAGTGTCAGACTTTATTTTTGGGGGCTCCAAAATCACTGCAGATGGTGATTGCAGCCATGAAATTAAAAGACGCTTGCTCCTTAGAAGAAAAGTTACCCTTTGAGCCACCAGGGAAGCCTGACCAACCTAGACAGCTTCTTAAAAAGCAGAGATATTACATTGCCAACAAAAGTCCGTCTAGTCAAGGCTACGTTTTTCCAGTAATCATGTATGGATGTGAGAGTTGGACTATAAAGAAAGCTGAGCGCCAAAGAATTGATGCTTTAGAACTGTGGTGCTGGAGAAGACTCTTGAGTCCCCTGGACTGCAAGGAGATCCAACCAGTCCATTCTGAAGGAGATCAGTCCTGGGTGTTCATTGAAGGCACTGATGATGAAGCCGAAGCTCCAATTCTTTGGCCACCTGATGCGAACTGACTCATTTGAAAAGACCCTGATGCTGGGAAAGAGTGAAGGTGGGAGGAGAAGGGGACGACAGAGAATGAGATGGTTGGATGGCATCACCGACTCAATGGACATGAGTTTGAGTAAACTCCGGGGTTGGTGATGGACAGGGAGGCTTGCTGTGCTGCAGTCCATGGGGTCTCAAAGAGTTGGAAACAACTGAGTGACTGAACTGAACTGTATGCTTACTCTAAATACTTCAGCAGGCATATCAGTAGCTAGACTTCAGTGTTTATCACTTTTTTTCTTTGGGTACAAAATGTACATACAGTGAAGTTGCAGAAACATGTAAGTGTACACCTGTATAACCCCAACTCCTGTCTAGATATGAAACATTTTCTTTACCCCAGAAAACCTGTCATGTCTTTTCCTAGGCAATCTCCTTCTCCCACATTCCCAGAGGCAATCACTGTTTTTATTTCAAAAGTGATTTTAAACAACTCCAAGTAGCCATGTCTGCAACCTGGAGATCAGAACAGTCTCTACTACATCACGTAACTTATCCTTGGCTGAACAAAATGATCAGAGATGACCCAAACAGATGGAAGGAGCTTAAGAAGAGATCGTAAGGTTAAAAGGAAGTGTAGATTCATCTGCTCCAATTACTCAATTTCTTGGGTGAAGGAAATAAAACTTAGAAAGTTTTGGCTGCCTGTACCAGTCATCCAACTGCTCAGCAATTTACTGGGTGGACCTAGTCTAAGGCTCTTTGGCTGCAGCTCCACATTTTAAGGGTGAAGAGAACAGAAACTTCGGAGATAACACTAGTTCGGAGGAAGAGTTCAACCACTTAACGGCTATATAGCTTAAACAAATTTTTCAGTTTCAGTTTTTTTAAACATCTTTGAGTCTCAGTTTTCTCATCTGTTAAATGAGGAAAATCTTGGTTCATAAAGTTGTATGGATTAAAAGAGACCCCCGTCGTAAAGTGCCTGGCATACAGGAAACGATTAAAGGGAAGAAACACAGACAGCAAGTGCAGGGAAAATTGACAGTACGAAGTTCAGTTCAACAACATGCACTTTCCACACATTGGTTCTAAGTGCGTGTGCTACCCCACCCCTACATTTGCTCTCACTTTGCATATATATGCAAAGAAAATAACGCGAGCACTGCCGCAAGCAGGTTTTCACATCTGAAAAAAAGGCTCTTCCTTTTCTTTTGCCTTCCTAGTGGCTATATGTACCTTACATTTTTACCTGTCTTTGTATAAACAGCTCCTTTTGCCTGAAATGATCTTTCTTTTATCCACCAAGTGAGAGGTCCAGCTAAAAGCTAACCTACTTTTCCAATCTTATCAAACAAATTTAAATTTCCTTCACGTGGGTTTGGGTTTCCATAACGCTTAAAGTAATAGCATTACAGAACTCCCCCTACCAGCTGGCTGCTTCCCTGTGTTTTCCCCTCCTTGAATGAGAGCACCTCTCTATCCCAAAACCTAGCACAGAGCTTAGCACACTGAAACTATCCATGAGTATCTGCTGAATGGACATGCCTGGGTAAATGGGTACTTGGTATGATCAAAGAAGCGAAACAACTAAGGCTGAACACTCACCAAAAAAGGAAAGCAAAGTGCCAGAAAAATGGGGGGTGGGAGTGGGGGCCGGGAGATAATCATAGAGCATAAGAAAAGGCACAAAATTTTTAAAAGATTAAAAGCCAAGCATGTATAAACTTCTGTGTTTAAGCAAAGTGAGAGGGAGGTGGGAGGGGTTTCAGGATGGGGAACACATGTACACCCGTGGCGAATTCATGTTGATGTATGGCAAAACCAATACAATATTGTAAAGTAATTAGCCTCTAATTAAAATAAATAAATTTAAATTTTTTAAAAAATTAAAAAAAAAGAAAAGTGACTGCCACCAAGCAGCTGAAGTGCCACTAGAATAATTCAGGCTGTTGTGTGCTTTATATACTTATCTCATGTACCACCCACAACAATCCGATCAGGCTCCTTTTATAGATGTGAATATCGAGACTCAAGGAGGTTAAGCAAATAAAGTCATACAACCAGCGGCAATGGAGATAAAAAGCAGAGTGGTGATTCTTCATTACAAGTCATTTTCACATAAGACAGTTTTACACACAGCATGGGGAGGCTCTGCGATAAAGAAAACCCAGACGTTGAGGGGCAACCAAACAGTACAAGAGATTCAACAGAAGGAGCAAAGGCCTCGACAAAGAACAAACCACAGCTGAGGCAGTAAGAGGTGTGTGAGCTCTACGTAGGAGTTATCTTCACAGAACAGTCTGCCACCCAGAGTTAGGAAACGTAAGTCAGAGATGGCCCTGGAATGTGTGGGAGTGCTAAAGAGGAGCTCTTACTCTCGGCATGGCCCTTCTTCCCCAAACTAACTGTTCTCAGAAGTGATCATACAGCATAGATAACCTTGGTTAAAATGGAGACCATGGTGTTCAGGTACCGAGGAACAAAACTGTTTATTCACTTTCACTCAACATCCTACCTCCTTCTGAGAATTTAAAATGCTCTGAGTCAGGAAAAGGGTCCTGACTAGACAGGTTCCTTATAATATTAGAAACAGCTTGAGGGTTTAAACATGGGGGATAGTTCAACACATATTACGTTCAACATATATGAATTAAGAGTTTGGGATTAAAACATACATATATATACAATATATAAAATAGGTAAACAACAAGGACGTACAATAGCACAGGGAACTATAGTCAATATTTTATAATAATCTAAGGGAAAAGAATCTGAAAGATATCTTTAGATATATGTATAACTGATTTACTCTGGGGGAACAGTGGAAACAGTGTCAGACTTTCTTTTTTGGGGCTCCAAAATCACTGCAGATGGTGATTGCAGCCACTTACTCCTTTGGAAGAAAAGTTATGACCAACCTAGATAGCATATTCAAAAGCAGAGACATTACTTTGCTGACTAAGGTCCGTCTAGTCAAGGCTATGGTTTTTCCTGTGGTCATGTATGGATGTGAGAGTTGGACTGTGAAGAAAGCTGAGTGCCGAAGAATTGATGCTTTTGAACTGTGGTGTTGGAGAGTCCCCTGGACTGCAAGGAGATCCAACCAGTCCATTCTGAAGGAGATCAGCCCTGGGATTTCTTTGCAGGGAATGATGCTGAAGCTGAAACTCCAGTACTTTGGCCACCTCATGCGAAGAGTTGACTCATTGGAAAAGGCTCTGATGCTGGGAGGGATTGGGGGCAGAAGGAGAAGGGGACGACAGAGGATGAGATGGCTGGATGGCATCACTGACTCAATGGACCTGAGTCTGAGTGAACTCCGGGAGATGGTGATGGACAGGGAGGCCTGGCGAGCTGCGATTCATGGGGTTGCAAAGAGTCAGACATGACTGAGCGACTGAACTGAACTGAACACATGAAACTAACGTGACATTGTACATCAACTTTTTAAAAAAGAGATAATGATGGCCTCCTCAAGTTGGTGAAATGAACTCATCTGTGGGCATCTCTGACTACATTCCATTATTTCTCCTTTAGGAATACCCTAGTTTTGCCTCCCTTTCAAAGATGGATTTATGAAGGAAAGCCTCCAGCCTAAAGGTTAAAGCCACAAGTCCCTGTGGCGCACTCCCAATGCAGCACTCATTACACCGACTCACAATGGTCTGTTCACTGACATGTTCTCACATGTGCTGTGAGAAACAGCAAGGCAAGCTGCTCCAGGACCTAACACAGCCAAATTTAAAAAATATGAAAGGTAAATGAATAATGTTCTTCACCTGTTTAATACTAGATAGATGGTTACTTGTTAAAAGTAATACAGGATTTAATGAGGAAGCAATTATAGAGAACTCAAATTATAGAAAAGTCATGGAGAAGGCAACGGCACCCCACTCCAGTACTCTTGCCTGGAAAGTCGCAAGGACTGGGGAGCCTGGTAGGCTGCAGTCCACGGGGTTGCGAAGAGTTGGACACGACTGAGCAAGTTCCCTTTCCCATATTATAGAAAAGGTTGAGGATAAGTGAGATTTGGTTAATATTCAAAATAGCTTTTTTCTGGATTAAAAAAAAAAATCCAACATAATTTATAATGATTGATGAGTCAAGCCTAACAGAGCTGAAGCTGAAATTCAGTGAAACAGTAGGTCTAAAGATTAGGCATTATCCCAATTTAAAACAAAAAATAATCAAACTTATGAGTTTGTATTATATCTGAAGGCTGTCAAACTACAAGCGTGGGGGTGGGGGGGAGTGACTTTGACTCAACGATGGCATACTTCCAAAAACAATGCATTGTATTAACCATCTCTTAAAAGATGAATAGATTCAAGGGAATAGACCTGGTAGACAGAGTGCCTGAAGAACTATGGACAGTGGTTCAAAACACTGTACAGGAGGCGGTGACCAAAACCATTTCCAAGAAAAATGAATGCAAGAAGACAAAGTGGCTGTTTGAGGGAGTCTTACAAATTGATCGCTGAGAAAAGAAAAGTGAAAGGCAAAGGAGAAAGGCAAAGGTATAACCATTTGAATGCAGAGTTCTAGTGAATAGCAAAGAGAGAAGAAAGCCTTAAGTAAACAATACAAAGAAATAGAGGAAAACAATAGAATGGGAAAGACTGGAGATCTCTTCAAGAAAACTGGAGATACCAAGGGAACATTTCATGCAAAGATGGGTATGTGTCACTCACTCAGAGCCACACATTCTGGAGTGTGAAGTCAAGTGGGCCTTAGGAAGCATTACTACAAACAAAGCTAGTGGAGGTGATGGGATTCCAGTTGAGCTATTTCAAATCCTAAAAGATGATGCTGTTAAAGTACAAATGCCAGCAAATATGGAAAACTCAGCAGTGACTACAGGACTGGAAAAGGTCAGTTTTCATTTCAATCCCAAAGAAAGGCAATGTGAAAGAATTTTCAAACTACCGCATAATAGCACTCATTTCACATGCTAGCAAGGTTATGCTCAAAATCCTACAAGCTAGGTTTCAGCAGTAAGTGCACCAAGAACTTTCAGATGTACAAGCTGGATTCAGAAATGGCCAGTTAAAACTGCCAACATCCGTTGGATCACAGAAAAAATAAGGGAATTCTAGAGAAACATTTACTTCTGCTTCACTAACTCCACGAAAGCCTTTGACTGTGTGGATCACAACAAACTATAAAATTCTTAAAGAGACAGAATGTCAGACCACATTATCTGGCTCCTGAGAAACCTGTATGCAGGACAAGAACAACAGTCAGTACCGGACATGGAACAATAGGTTGGTTCCAAATTGGGAAAGGAGTTCGTAAAGGCTGTATATTGTCACCTTGCTTATTTAACTTACATGCAGAATACATCATGCGAAATGCTGGGCTGGATGAAGCACAAGCTGAAATCAAGATTGCTGGGAGAAATAACAATAACCTCAGGTATGCAGATGATACCACTCTAACAGCAGAAAGCAAAGAGGATTTAAAGAGCCTCTTGATGAGGGTGAAAAGAGAATGAAAAAGAGGGTTTAAAACTCAACACTCAAAAAACTAAGATCACAGCATCTGGTCCCATCACTTCATGGCAAATAGATGGTGGAAAACTGGAAACAGTGACAGATTTTATTTTCTTGGGCTCCAAAATCACCGTGGACGGTGACTGCAGCCATGAAATTTGGAAGAAAAACTATGACAAACCTAGACAGAGATACCACTTTTCTGACAAAGGTCTGTCTAATCACAGCTATGGTTTTTCCAGTAGTCAACGTTCGGATGTGAGACTTGGACCATAAAAGAAGGCTGAGTGCTGCAGAATTGATGCTTTCAAATTGTGGTGCTGGGGAAGACTCTTGAGAATTCCTTGGACTGCAAGGAGATGAAACCAGTTAATCCTAAAGGATATCATCTCTGAATATTCATTGGAAGGACTGATGCTGAAGTTGAAGCTTCAATACTTTGGCGAAGAGTTGACTCATTGGAAAAGACCTTGATGATGGGAAAGATTGAAGGCAAGAGGAGAAGGGGGCGACAGGATGAGATGGTTGGATGGCATCACTGACTACTGAGTTTGAGCAAACTCTGGGAAACAGTGAAGGACAGAGAAGTCTGGAGTGCTGCAGTCCATGAGGTCACAAAGAATGGGACACAACTTAGCAACTGAACAAGAACACATTATGAGAAGCCTGCATTAAAAAAAAAACCCCTACATAAAAAAGTCAAGAATAATATTCACGACATTCATGTGCTATTAAGAAACCTACATTCACAAATAATTTTTGCTTTGGAGGAAAGTCCAAAACAGAATTAAAAATCTGTTTAGCTGGAAAGATATGTCATATTTCAAATAATTTACCTAGTGGAAAAAAGCCAAACCAATTTTTTAAAAAATTATCTTGCCCAAATTCAAGTATTTACCTTCACAGAGTGCTAATTAGCTAGGCAAGTGCCAAGCTGGACTTAGAGGACTAACAATCTTACTTCTCCAAGATCAAGCTCTAGAACATGTGCTGCCTACCCACAGCAAGAACCACATCCCATCCTTTAATACTAAAACAGCTTTGAGTCACCAAATACCATCATAAGTTGTATCCAAGACAGGGCAGGAGACAGGTTTAGGAATTTTCTCCCCATCTTCACTCCCATTCCTCAATCCCTCCAGTTCCACATGACTTTAGGAAAGTATCTCCTGTAGTTGGTAGATGCTTCCTCAGCCAAACAGACAGCATGATAGGAGGTTTAATTAAAATTCAAACAAACACAGAAACAAAAGTAGCCCATAAACACATTTCTTCTTTGCGTTCAGAGGCACTTCAGTTTATTGCATCATACTTTCTGCCCCTAAATATTATTAAAATTGGAGAATATCAACTTGTTCTGTGCCAAATCTATAGCTGCACTGATTTTTAATCTGCTCTGAATTTATATTTCAAAAAATTATCTTTAAATTCTAAGTTGGTCAGTCAATTCATCAACTAGTATCAACTAATTTTTCTACTTTTCTGCTTAAATTCATTCATTCTTTTAACAACTCATTCAACATCTATTATGTCCTACATCTAAGGAGGCAGTACAATTGGAAAATGAAGAAATGAATGAGATATGACCTCTGATTCTAACATACTAGCAACTTAGTAGGTTGGGGGAGGACAAAAGGAGACAGTTTCTTTAAAAATTATACAGCATACTCTGTTATTAGAGATGCATTACAAACCCAGAGAAAGGAGCCAATTTGAAAAGTTCTTGAGAAGTTACATTGGAGTTGGATCTTAAAAGGATGAGTAGGTATTGGGGGTGGAGGGAGCAGAAAGATACCTAAAGCAACATACCTAATAAACCTATAATTTATCACATGGTTTTATTCTAAATAAAATTAACAGAACTAATAGAAAACTAACAGAAAATAGAGACTAATAGAAAAAGGAGATAAAAATTGTCACTAGTTAACAGCTTACCGTGGTTTGTGTAATTTAAGCCAGAGGAGCCCTATAATCTACTAGCAAACCATACACTTTTGTGTCATGTGCTTTTGCTTTCACCCTAATCTTTTGACTTGCATGCTAAGAAAAGAAACTCAAAAGCCATTTACATCCTTTCTTGGAACAATGCATGTTCTTACACTGTATTAACCAAAGACTTAGCAATAATTAAGAGAAATTATCTTGGAGCCAGTCAAACTGCAATCTGGCGCCATATCACCAGGAAAGGAGACTTAAGAATGCTCTAGGTTAATACAAAGGTCAGTAAACAATAATTTGGTCAACCTGGCCCAGATATACCACACCCTATGGGCTCAAAGCCTTAATGGTATCTAGTACAAGTATGGTAGACTTCATGGCTCAGACAGTAAAGAATCTGCAGGCAATGCAGGAGACCCGGGTTCAACCCCTGGGATGGGAAGATTCCCCTGGAGAAGGAAATGGCAACCCACTCCAGTATTCTTGCCTGGAAAATCCCATGAACACAGAAGCCTGGTGGGCTGCAGTCCATGAGGCAGAAAAGAGTTGGACACGACTGAGTGAATAACACTTACAAGAAAAAAAAACAGAATGCCATAACTGATCACAACCATTGGGTCTGAAAGGCACCTAAATGCTCAAACTCACTAACCCAGAAAGATGCTTATACATACGAGAAAGATTATTTTTATGAGTTGGGAAATTTGGCTAAACCAATGAAAGGTGGAAAGAATACCATGTTAAATTGCTGGGAACAGACCTCCCATTCTCACCAAGTTACAGCTACTGTTGTTGCTTAGTCACTGAGTCATCTCCGACTCCTTCTCAACCACATGGAGCCTGCAGGCTCCTCTGTCCAGGGGATTTCCCAGGCAAGAATACTGGAGTGACTTGCCATTTCCTCCTCCAGGGGATCTTCCTGACCCAGGGATTGAATCCTGCATTGGCAGGTGGATTCTTTACAACTGAGCTACCTGGGAAGCCCATTATATTAGGACATAGCCAATTTTTTAGAGCATATATTTTACATAGAGCAAGTTTTATGTACTTTATATTCATGAATTCACACCTGTAGTATCTAAGCATTGACAAAAAAAAAAAAAAAAAAAAAAACCTCTTGCAAAAAAGTTCAAACTGAGAGATTTAACCCTAGTGTAGAAATTTGTCAATGAAATATGTATCTTTGGATGGTGTATAAGTAACTTAGAATATTTTAAGAAAAGGAAAAACAAAACCAAAAAAATCCTCCTGAGAACAGCTTTTGAGCCTCTGTGAAGGGAGGTGACTAGAGCAGTAGAAAAAACTGGGTGGAAGAGGAAAAAGGAGGAGCTAAGAGAGTAGATGAAGAGACAACTAAGGAGCCAAGAGTGACGCCAGATAAGGAGGATCAAGTAACTGTAGCAGCAGTCTGAGGCCGGCACACCCACAGAGAGCTATGTGGCTTATTTCAGGGGGTGGAACACTGAGAAGTGAACAATTTTGGTTTTGTTTAACTGAAAGATTGAGCAATCCTACAAATGGCAGCAGGAAAAAGAAGGGGTGTTCTTCTAATATAGAAAGTGTTGTTCAATCGCCCAGTTATGTCCAATTCTTTGCAACCCCATGGACTGCAGCACTCCAGGCCTCTCTGTCCCTCACCATCTCCCAGACGTTGCCCAAGTTCATGTTCACTGCATCAGTGATGCCATCCAGCCATCTCATCCTCTGATGCCTTGTTCTCCTGCCCTCAATCCTTTCCAAAATCAGGGACTTTTCCAATGAATCATCTGTTCACATCAGATGACCAAAACACTGGAGTTTCAGCTTCAGCATCAGTCCTTCCAGTGAATATCAGGGTTGATCTCCCTGAAGATTGACTGGTTTGATCTCCTTGCTATCCAAGGGACTTTCAGGGATCTTCTCCAGCACCACAGTTCAAAGGCATCAATTCTTTGGCATTCTGCCTTCTTTACGGTCCAGCTCTCAAAGCTGTATGTGACCACTGGGAAGACCATAGCCTTGACTATACAGACTTTTGTCGGCAGAGTAATGTCTCTGCTTTTCAACACACTGTCTAGGTTTGTCATCACTTTCCTGCCAGGAAGCAATCATCTTCTGCTTTCATTGTTGCAGTCACCATCTGCAGTGATTTTGGAGCCCAAGAAGAGAAAATGTCACTACTTCCACCTTTTCCCCTTCTATTTGCCATGCAGTCATGGAGCCGGACGCCACGACCTTAGTTTTTTTAATATTTAGTCTTAAGCCAGCTCTTTCACTCTCCTTCACACTCAAGAGGCTTAGTTCCTCTTCGCTTTCTGCCATTAGAGTGGTATCATCTGCATATCTGAGGTTGTTGGCGTTTCTCCTATCTTGATTCTGGCTTGTAACTCATCCAGCTCGCATTTCTCATAATGTGCTGAGCATTTAGGTTAAACAAACAGGGTGACAGCAGATAGCCCTGTCGTACTCCTTTCTCGATCTTGAACCAATCAGTTGTTCCATACAGGGTTCTAACTGTTGCTTCTTGGCCTGCATACAGGTTTCTCAGGAGACAGGTGAGATGGTCTGGTATTCTCATCTAAGAGCTTTTCACAGTTTGTCATGATCCACACAGTCAAAGGCTTTAGTGGAGTGGATGAAACAGAGATGGATGATTTTCTGAAATTTCCTTTCCTTCTCTATAATCCAGCGAATGTTGGCAATTTTATAGAAGATGTTAAGATATAATAACCACACTATCGTTTTTAAAACTATCAAACAGAAAAGAGAAGTAAATACCTTATATATGAAAATGAAAAATAGAGACCTTTGAGTAAAAACTCTAAAGTCCATGTATATACAGAGCTGCAATATTTATTGATTGTCATGATACAGTTTTTTACCCTGCAGACTACATCATCTTTCAAACAAGATCCTGACAAAGCATACTGATAAGAATCTGGGGGGTTGTGGATCAGTGTAGTTTTTTTTTTTTTTAATTCAACTTTCAATTTGGCAGCTTATAGAAACAATCCTCAATGGTTGAGTTTTAAAAAGCTACTCCAAGATAAGCAGGATTGTGACTCCACTGGGCTATTTCCAAGTTGCCAAATCATTCATCTAACACAGCTCTCAAGTCCTTTAAACTGATTCCTGCTGCTCCAATGTAATAAATGATACGATATTTTAAATAAAAAAGGAAGAAGGAGAGGGGAAAGAAGGCCCAAACTAGTACCTTTGGAGTTCCTGTTAAGTCAAAAAAATAACTGGAAGTGGGGAGCAATAAGCTAACACACATTTACCACTATATTTTTCAATCATGTGGCTAGAAATTACAGCAAGGATTTTGTTTAGGCCTTCTAACCGAAGCAAATCAGCTGCTTCAACTTCAAGGTTAATAGTTACTTTTACATTTGCTACACTCTCAAAAATGAAAAGTGAAACAATGACCCTCTGATAAGAGATATTTCAAGCTTTCTGTAGATGGTTTACCACATTAATCACATCTGTTCATTCTTCTAGGCATTAATGGCTACCTTACCACAGGAACTAGAAAAAGGATACTGTGTAGCCAAGCCACTGTGTTGTCTTTGCCATGACACAGAGGATAGAGCAGATAAATCCTAAGCCATCAGTGCACGGAGGCCAGTGTTTTCAGTACAGTGAGAACAATTTAAGGAGTTGCATCTTCATCAGTTTTACAACAAAAATGTGCTCCAAGGAGCAAACCTTTCTCAAAACAAATCATTATATAGATCATACCACTATGAAGAAACACTCATGGAAATAACTCTTATTTTAATAATTAAAACAGAACTGAACATTTAATTACAAACACAAAGCAGTATAAACAGCTTAAAACTTATGAAAGAATTTCCAATCAATTTATGAGGGTTGAGTAGGATCAAAAGTAAAAACTAGAAGTTACCTGATCTTCTGAAAATGATGAGCTCAATGTTGTGAAGAAAAAATTGCTCAATTAGAAATCAGATCTTTTAAGTCACAACTTAGAGGTAGATAAGAGTTCCTTCCAGAAAGTAGGGAGTTTTTATTAGACCTCTCTACCACTTCCCATCTCAAAAAGCCAGAAACCCCAAGGGTAATACCCTCAGTTAAAAGGCAGACCAAGAAAAAGAAAACACATGTCCACAAACAGAGGGAATTTAAAACACACACACAGTCTTATCTGTCTTTTCCAGAGCACTAAGTGGCAAAAGAAAAATCTCTCCTGAGAATCTGTAACAGGTCTGCTGCTGCTGCTGCTGCTGCTGCTAAGTCACGTCAGTCATGTCCGACTCTGTGCGACCCCATAGACGGCAGCCCAACAGGTTCCTCTGTCCCTGGATTCTCCAGGCAAGAACACTGGGGTGGGTTGCCATTTCCTTCTCCAATGCATGAAAGTGAAAAGTCAAAGTGAAGTCGCTCAGTCGTGTCTGACTCTTAGAGACCCCATGGACTATAGCCTACCAGGCTCCTCCATTCATGGGATTCTTCAGGCAAGAGTACTGGAGGTCTATCCCCGCAAGAACTCGGGATCTGAATTTACACACCAGAGAGGTGCACAAAACCTTACTCCAAGAGAGTAACCTAAAGTGATCTTAGGTTGGTAGCCCCTACCACATCCCCACCAGACACCTGGCAGAAAAGAAACATAGGTTTGGAGAACATTACTCTCAAAACAGGATACCTAAGGATTCCCACAGATAAAATCCTGCCAAGTTCAAAATTCAAAATTACAAAGCACATGAGTAAACAAACCACATTAAACAAAAGTCAGCAGAAAACAACAGAGTAGAATTTGATACCTCCTCCACCCCCAGAACTGCAGACAGTGGAATACTGAGGCACAGACTATACCATGAGTGAAAACCACGCTCAAAATCCTTAAAGACAGAAATTAAAAGTAGGAGAAAGAAACAAGATATTAGAAAGACCCAAGTGGAAAGAGAATAAGCTGGAATACAGATTTGGAAAAACCAGTCAGACTCAAGCACAGAAAGACAGAAGATATATATATATATATGTAAAAGAGAGGCCGAGAGACACAGACAACAAAGAAGTTCAACCTACTGGAATTCCTAAAGAGCAAATGGAATAGGGAAGAGGTCATGTTTGAAGAGATCACATCTAGAAGTTTCCCAGAAATGCCCAGAGACAAATCACCTGTAAAGGACTGACAATTAAATTTGCAGTGGACTTGAAAGAAAAAACAGTTGTATGACACCGAAATATTTCCAAAGTGCTGAGAGAAGGTAACTGTCAGTCTAGAACTGTACACTGAACAAAACTATCAAAGAGGAAGTAAAATAAAACAGTCTCACTAAAATGTTCTATGAACTTAAAGGAACTTTCAAAGGATTAATTTCAGAAAGAAAACTGGAAGGAAGAGCTGAGATGGAAGAAGGAGTGAGCAAAGAAACTGGTAAATGAGTGGTTTCTAAAATGCTACATAAAATGATTGCAATAACAAATGTAGGCGGATTAAAGACAAGGTAGAACTGAATTGCCATCACATAAGATGGGAATGAGAACAGAAGTTAAACTGATTTAGGATCTTTATATTGGTCAGAAGGGGAGAGAGACAGAGCTATTACCTTTGTCTAGAATATTCTCAAAGCCACTAAAATCAATAAAAATAAAACCAAACAACCTAATTCTGCCCACTGGTAAAAGATCTGAACAGGTACTTCACAGTAGAGACTATCTAAATGACCAATAAATACATAAAAACTGTTCACACCATTAGCCATCAAGGAAATACAAATTAAAACCATAATGGGATATGGCTATCTACCAATAAGGTTAAAATGTAAAAAACAAACACAAAGCACTGTGAATATCAAGTACTGGCAACAGTGTGGAGCATCTGGAACACTACAAGTCCTTGTGCATTTAGTTTAAATACGATGGAAGATTTTTTGGCATCATCTACAAAAGCCGGACACATACCAGCCCTGCAATAGAGCCATTCCTCTCCCAGGAACACATTCAACAGAAATGCGTACATATGAACATCAAAAACTGGAAACAAAATCTGAATGTCTATGAACAAAATGGGTAGATTATTGGGTATTCATAAAATGGAATGCACACAATGAAAACGAACTACTGTTACATGCAACAACTTCGGGGAAAAATGTTGAGCAAAAGAAGCCAGTAGATATTGAACGATTCCATTTATACAAAACTCAGAAGCCAGTAGGAGGAGATGCCTGAGGAGGCACAGCACTGTGCTCCTCGTGTTCCATTTCTTGACTGAGGTGAGGTACACAGGGTGTTCATGTTGTGCATATTCACCAAGCCATACCTTATGATTTGTGCACTTTCCTATGCATCACGTTAAACTTATATTTAAAGGTTTATCTGAAAAAAAATCAGAACAATTTAAAAGAGAAAAGCCTCCTCTCTGCTGTAAAAACAAAAAAAGCATATACAAATATTGAATCAGTATGTTGTATACCTAAAACTAACGTACTGTTGTATATCTCTTATACCTCAATAAAATAAATACACGGTTGTATGTCAATTATACCTCATTAAAATAAACATAGAAATATTTTTAAAAGCAAATAGTCTTTCATTAGCCAGTCCATTTTTTTACGGTAGATTTCCATACAAATGGATATTCCTTATTCCTCTGCAAGCACCTGATTTCATCTGTGCATCACAGCACACTACAGGAAGTTTACTCTGTGTGGAGTGTAGCACCTATTTGCTTCACTTGTTACAAAAATACTTCTTGAAGATGCTCTCATTCTGTGTTCCCAAAGGAAGACTTAACTCCAGTCAATTCTGTCACTGAGACTTCCCCAAGACCACTAGCAGTAAGAGGAAGAAAAAAAAGACAATGTTTCTAGACTGTGCTGTACCAATAAAAGTGAGTGTCAGTGAACAAGTCAATCCATTAGCCCCTACCATCAGTCCACTACCTGCACTGTCAGGAGGCCATCAGCGTTACCTGCGGCTACTTTGGCTGTAGTTTGTGGCTCTGCTGGATGAGTCTCACCATCTGGAACACTGTGGCTTCATCCTTCTAAATCAAAAAGTTCAACTGGCTTACTTTCTTTTCATCTTTCATATTATAGAGTGGGGGTTTGGAGAAACAGCCATTAATATAACGAGCGAGACAACTGAATTTTGTTCAAGCAGAGAACTCATGCTCCCAGAATGTCAAATACAGCTCAAAGGATGTTTAAGCTCATCTAGTCCCATTCTCTTCTCAACTGTGAGAATTCTGTTCCTTAAGGCTGCTACCTAAGGTCGCACAGAGTACTTATCTCTTGACTTCAGGCCAGTACTCTTTCCACTCTTACCATAAACGTTAAAGTTGCCATTCAGGAAAGAATGCTCAAATTGGAATCCTCTCTCCTATGGAATTGTTGATTGCCATTCCGCTGAATCATCAGTGAAACATTCCATCCCAACTGAGATGAGATACTGAAAAACATTTCCAAGCTATCTGTCTCACGTGAAGAGATGAGCTGGCACTGGTGAAAGCACGTTACCAGTGTAACAGATACTAGAAAATGAAATCCCAAAAAAGGAAAGAGCTCTGGGTAATTAGTACTGTTCAGTGGCAAACAAAGACGGTAAGATGAAAGAAGTTAGGTCCTGAGGTTGTTCTAAAGCTTTGAGAGAGAATAACGTGGTAGAATGGTTACAATACAGAGCAAGTATTTAGTTCTTTGTAAAGGAATTGAGAGGTTTATGCTCCTGGGACCATCTTTTAAAAATTTATTTGGGGGAGCAGGGTGGCGGCGGTTTCTCCTTGTCATTCAGTTTTTGCAGCACACATATCCCATATTTAATTCACTCTGCCTCTAACCTAGTATTTAACTATTGTTCACATTGTAATCTGGGCATATATCCAACCCCTTGCTCCATAAAACACTGGAATAAACTTTGATGTATTACGAAATTAGAAAAATGAACAGCAGGGAAAGCAAATAGATTTTCACACAAAGTACAGGATACAGCTGTGATCTGTCAAGCTTACGGGACCATCTCCTTAGCTAACAGCAAAGTTACAGGAGTCTCCCTAGTCCAACAGGAAGTAGCAATCTAAAACCTACAAATGTTCCTAAGCCTCAATTCTATTCCTTTCCCTTCACATATTCAGTGCACACTCACCCTTTGACCAGGCCTGTGCTGAACACACCCATTCAAATAGCCTTGATGAAGTGTCAGTGGTCTATGGATGACAAGCACTTTGAGAGTTCACAAGAATAACCTTTAATCATGACATCTCCAAAAAAAAAAAAAAAAATCTATGTTGGTTGTACTTTTCTGAGCAAAGAGATTGTAGTAAGAAAGACAAAACCAGTCTTGGCTCTTAAGAAATTCATACTTGTATGAATGATCTTTAGTTTCCCATTTCTGAAAGTTGTTTCCATGGCACCAAAATATAATTTTAAAAAAACAGAATTTCCTTTTATATCCTTCGCAGGAGGACACTATGTGAGTTCACAAATAAGACTACCTCAGCCAGGCCCAGCGCAACAGAAGTGGAAAGGGAGCATTTCATAATGGAGCTAACATGTGATTACAATGTATACAATGTATATGAGACTTACAAATTGTATATATTAGATTTATAAATTATAATTTAAAAGAATAAGAGTTATTAGTCAAGCAAAGAAGCAGTGAGAGAGAATGTTCTGGGCACTAGCAGCAGCTTGAGCAAAAGCTATGGTATATCTGGGACCAATGATAATTTAACAGAAACACAGCAGATTCTTCCTATAGGTCCACTTCAGGATGGGTTTGTTACTGAAAAAGTCAGTTAGCTGGTATTTGGATGCTGATTAGCGGTGCTCAGGTGAATCAACAGGAGATCATATTCCAAATGGTAGTTCTGTGTATATAAATAAGGTGGTGGTTTAGTCACTAAGTTCATGTCCTATTCTTGTGAATCCATGGGATTCTTGCTCCTTTGTCCATGGGATTCTCCAGGCAAGAATACTGGAGTGGGTTGCCATTTCCTTCTCCAGGGGATCCTTTCAACCCAGGAACGAACCCAGGTCTCCTGCATTGCAGGCAGATTCTTTACAGACTGAGCTATGAGGGAAGCCCATATAAATAAGAGAGGCTCAAAACAAAGGAAATAGTGATAAGCTCAAATGGGTGTGTCTAGAGAAGGGAGGAAGTGGTGAGCATCTTAACCAAGAAAACACTATAGAATTACTTTCAAAAGAATACTCCTTTTACTCGCTTGATTTTCTCAGCTTACCTTTTAAATCAATCAGAGGAGAGCACACCAGTGTTGCCGCAATCCTTAAAAGTGTTACCACAGGGTCTGACACACAAAAACAGAGCTCACTCTCAAACAGGAAGTCAACATGTTGTCAATTAGATGGTACACATTAGATATGAAAAGGTCAGCTGTATGGACAAAATAATAAAAGAACATACGGAATGGAGAGAAGGAACTCTTTCTGAGATTTTGCTCTCTGCCACAGCAGGCTCCACAATTTATGAACAGCTGGGAAATTTCCTTTTCACAGGAAAAGGATGACTTCTTAGTTCACATGAAAGTGGAAATGAAAAAAAAATGACTATCACACAGAAAAAAAGGTGTTTCCTGAAGAAAGGAGACAGAGCACTGCCTTTATTAAAACAAACACACACACACACAGGAAAAGCAAAATACATGAAAACAGTAAGCAGAAAAAAATATTTTTCAAGAGATAAAGGAGAAAACAACTAAATCAAGGAACTATTTCCCATGATAGGAGTTAGCCTTAGTGGAATAATCATTTTGCCCCAGTGGGTTTATCTCAAATGCAAATACGCTTAAGTGGAATAAGAACATATTTGCACTTTATATTCATGCAGGAATTTTTATATATTTTTTAAAAAATTAACTTTGTCTTTTTCTACACACACACACACACAAAGGATCCATGTTTCATCACTAACTTATCAGTAGTTCTTATAGTTCAGATTATTTCAAAGAATTGGTATTTGAATGGTTTATTCTTTAAATAAATCATACTAATCTTAGGAAGCATATTCTTTCATTCAACAAAAAAATATTCTCTGAGGGCCTACTGTGCACCAAATACCTGTTTATCTATTTGATACACAGTGGAGCACAAGCTTCCTGCCTTCCATGAAATTATACTACTCACAACTGTAAAGGACGCATTTTAAAAATTGCTTTGTCTAGCTTTGTTGTACTCAATCGCAGCCGTGATTTTAAAACTTAACCGCAAAACAGAATTACATGAGTTTTAAAAAATCTCAATATCCAGGCTGCATCCCATACAATTTAAATCAGAATCTGGGGGTTAGACCTGAACATCAGTATTTTTTAAGCTTCTTAAATAACTACAAAGAACAGTCATATTTGAGTACTAGTGAACTAGTGCATTAGTTCTCAACTTTGAGTCTCTGAAGAAATGAAGATAAAAATAAAGGATGCCTAGAAATAGATTCTTCCACGTTCTTCCCCCAATCCTACCAACCCAAAGTTAAGGAAGTTTATTTAGAGTACAAGACAATTTTCTTAGTGAGAAGGTGAAATCTACTTTCTATCTACATCAGTAACTCTTCCACCCCTCACCCTAGTCAAGATATAACCCTGCAGGGGGCGGCTATCGAATTTGCTATTTCTGCCTACTGCTAGGACACCTGGGATGACTGGGGACAGAACAGTCATCCTGGATATGCTGACACACAGGAAGCATATAGGGGTGCTTCTGTAATGCAATAATTGTAGTATAAAATGTAATTGTTTAAAAATTCTAATTGGATTATTTTTTATTTTCCTTAATTTTTATTTTTTTATTATTTCCTTTTATTTATTTATTTGGCTGTGTCGATCTTAGCTGTGACACACAGGAACTTTAGTTGTGGCATGTGGTATTATCTAGTTCCCTGACCTGGGAACGAACCTGCCCGTCCCCCTGCACTGGGAGTGTGGGATCCTAGCCACTGGCCCACCAGGGAAGTTCCTGGACTGTTTTTTTAAATCTTAGGATCAAAAGGGCACATCAGGGTTCAAATTAGCAAGAAGGGGTTACGCACCATTAATGCAAATACATGTTCAGGGGAAAATTAAAATAATCCAAAATCAAGATGTTTTAGTTCTCAGTGAGAAGAATACATGCAAAATCATTAGGAACTGCCCAAATCCAAAAGTAGGTATTATTAACAATGTTATGAAATTAAAGGGAAGAAAAGACAGGCAAAAATTAAAGTCCTTTATAAAGCAAAATATAGTCCCTTTAACTTTCATATTTTTATACATTTATTTAAAAAGCAACTTAACTAGTAAAAGCAAAATTGAATTAAGTTTTTCCCCATGAAAGGTCATTCCTTGTACTTAACTATCTCATTAAAAATCAAAAGCGGATTTAAAAAAAATTAAGAACTGATTTATAAAACTCCATAGCATTCGAATTCTAGACCTGCACAGAACTTTTTAGAGAATATGCTTCATGATATCACAAAAGTTACATCTTTTAATTGAAAGCCATTACCTATTTTATAAATCTTTGTGCTTTTCTAGTTCACTGTATCCAAAAGCCGCCTTCCCATTAGATTTTACAGCCAAATCCTTCAGGCAAGTCACTGATCCCTTCCTGATTATTTTCATCTTACATGTGAGTCACAAACATTTCTCAGTATTTATACCATGTGTGGTAATATCCACTATAATCAGTTTTTAGTATATATCTTTTCTCTTTGAAGTAAATATTCTAAATGCTTTAAGCATGTCCCATTAGTATGTCCCAAGAATGCACTTGGTAATAGTCCATGATTTTAAAGTAACATATTGGAAAAGTAACATCATTCACAGACACCAAAAAATCACCATTTCTAAGATGGCAGAACCATTCATTATACCAAAAGTGAAAGTGAAGTTGCTCAGTCGTGTCCGACTCTTTGCGACCCCATGGACTGTAGACTACCAGGCTTCTCTGTCCATGGAATTTTCCAGGTAAGAATACTGGAGTGGGTTGCCATTTCCTTCTCCAGGAGATCTTCCCGACCCAGGGATTGAACCCAGGTCTCCCGCATTGTAGGCAGACGCTTTACCATCTGAGCCACCAGGGAAGTCAAACGATCCATTTAATATCTTTTGACATGTTTATGTACAAAGTTCACCTCATATTACAAAGATGTATTCCAAGTTGAAAACATCTTTCTCTCATCTATGAATAGAGAGATAAAGAGATCTTGTGGCTAAAAGCAAAGCCACTCTTGGTTAAGTCCCACATCTTTTCAAAGGAAAAAGTTTCCAGAGCAAACTATTAGGAAAAATTACTGGCAATTGTTTTTGGACACATGTAAAATGTTCAATATAGAGTAAAGTTAGTTGTCACATAATAAGCAGTTAGAAAAGGAGTAGGATGGGGTAGTGAAGGGGAAACTGGGGCTATGAGAAAAGAACATGCAAGTATCACAGATTTCTTAAGAATCTGTGTCACTGAGTAACTACCCTCACCCCACCTCTTATCAACAAAGGCATCAAAAGATTTTGCAACCAAAGGAACTCTTGAGGAAACCATTGGAAACTGTTAATAACCTAGTGTTTCCTTATAACACTGACCACAGGAATCCAAACAACTTTCTAATAAAGGCATGGCTCTGGAAAGAACCAAAGTAATCTAATTATAATTCCATCTTCCCACTAGTATGCTACTGCTAAGTTGCTTCAGTCGTGTCCGACTCTGCGCAACCCCATAGACAACAGCCCACCAAGCTCCCCGTTCCTGAGATTCTCCAGGCAAGAACACTGGAGTGGGTTGCCATTTCCTTCTCCAATGCATGGAAGTGAAAAGTGAAAGTGAAGTCTCTCAGTCATGTCTGACTCTTAGCGACCCCACAGACAGCAGCCTACCAGGCTCCTCCGTTCATGGGATTTTCCAGGCGAGAGTACTGGAGTGGGGTGCCATTGCCTTCTCCGTCCCACTATATAGCCACTGTCCAAACAGTCCCTTTGGAAGCTGAAGAAAACCCATCAAGAGTTCTCCATTTGTTCTAGATATATGATGAGGGTACCTCTGAGGAAGATGGGCTATAAAGTAACTTCATCAAGTGCACTTGGGAGGGACTGGAGATAAGGATCTTGTATCTTAAATCTATGCCAGTGGTTTTAAGTTCAATACTTCTGTGAATCTATTCAGTGTTGACTAGATGAAAAATCTGATTTGTCCATTTCCCACCGCCTCTGTTAACTCTTGGTCAGAACAAATTAACACCCTAAACCATGAAGTTCATTTTTCACTTTCTATCCCAAATCTGGAGTTATTCAACAAAAAATTCCATTTCTTCCCAAAGCATAAGGAAAGGTATTCTCCTATTTCTAAAAATTATATGTACTACTGTTCGTGAAGGGGGAAACCCTCAACTTCAGCTGAGCTGTAATCTTCAAATTAATTTTAATTCTCAATATAAAAAGAGGTCAAGACTAACTTTTTAAATCCTTAGTAGTTCTTACTTGCACTCTCCTGCTTTTTATAAATATTAAAGTATAAGAATATATAAGCACATATAAAAGTGTTAGTTGCTCAGTCGTGTCCGACTCTGCAACCTGGTGGACTGTAGCCCACCAGGCTCCTCTGTCCATGGAATTCTCCAGGCAAGAATACTGAAGTCGGTAGCCATTCTCTTCTCTAGGGGTCTTCCCAACCCAGGGATTGAACCCAGTCTCCCACACTGTAGGCATATTCTTTACCACCTAAGCCACTAGGGAAGCCCAGAAATATATACGCGCACACACACACACACACAAGTATATATAAGTTTGTTCCTGAAATTGATCATTAAAGGAACCAGCTGACTAGAAGACATACAATTCAATCCAGGGACATTTTGCAAATGCAAAAATGGAAGTTACTCTGATATGCAATTTATTCATGAAACTAATTATATATTTGAGGCTCATCAGAACCCTTCTGAATTATGACAGCTCAGGGATTAAGGTTTTCCCTTCAAGTCTAAGCTTCGGAGATGAAGGAGGGTAACAGTTAGGGTAGCAGCTAGTTATTTCATTAGGAACACTTGGGATTGTGATGTGATTTTGGATTAATGTCTTTGCTGATTTATAAAAATCCGTTTGTAATTCAAACAGCCTTCAGGTCATAAGCTCATATGCTACCACAGGCACTATAATAGTCTGCATGTTTAGCTGGGCCAAAAGATTTCATAGTGGTTAGCCTGAATTTACCATAAGTGTTCCATTTTACTGTTACTGTCTAATTCCATCAAGAAAACTGGCATGATGGGCTTTTATGTCATCTAATAAAACATACTGTGCAAAGGAAGTCCAGACTGCAAAAAGATTACGTAGTCCCTTCTATGTGCATAGTGCCTTCTAGTTTACAATACACTTTCATAACTATTGTTTCATTTTATGCTTAAAACAACTCTGAAAAATTATACTTCCATTAAATAGACAAAAACCTATCAAGGACACAGAGTTAATAATGGCAGGATTAGGACTGGAATCCAAGTCTTCTGACACCTGTGTTTTTATTCTTAGGTATACTTTAGAAACAAACTTTCAGCATATCAGTTTTTTTCTTTAGGGTTTTCTTAGACTTATGAAAAATCAAGTAAAAATAGTAAGTTATTAACATTGTAAGCATTTATAAAGACTTGAACTTTAGCTAATTCCATCACCTCAATAATTAATATATGAAAATTATCAACTCTACTGTGATAAAGTACACACAACATAGAATTCAACATCCTAACCATGTTGAAGTGTAGAGTTTACTGGTATTCAATATATTCATAACACCGCACAACCATCGCCATCATCCACCCCCATAGCTCTTTTGTCTTATAAAACCAAAACTCCAACCTTATTCAGCTCAGTCGCTCAGCCATGTCCGACTCTTTGAGACCCCATGAACCACAGCACGCCAGGCCTCCCTGTCCATCACCACCTCCCGGAGTTCACTCAGACTCACATCCATTGAGTCAGTGATGCCATCCTGCCATCTCATCCTCTGTTGTCCCCTTCTCCTCCTGCCCCCAATCCCTCCCAGCATCAGAGTCTTTTCCAATGAGTCAACTCTTCGCATGAGGTGGCCAAAATACTGGAGTTTCAGCTTCAACATCAGTCCTTCCGATGAACATCCAGGACTGACCATATTAAGAAATAACTTATTTCCCCTCCCCATCCCCTGGTGAACCACCATTCTATTTTCTGTCACTTCAAGTAGTCAAAATCTTAGATTCTCACATAAGTGGAGTCATCAAGTATTTGCCTTTTTTAACTGACTTATTTCACTTAGTATAATGTCCCTAAGATTCATCCATGTTGTAGCATATGTCAGAATTTTCTTCCTTTAAAAGGCTGAATACTATTCCATTGTATTTATATGTCACAGCATGTTTATCCATTCATCCACAGATGCACATTTGAAAGCATGAAAGTGAAAGTCACTCAGTCCTGTCTGATTTTGCAACCCCATGGACTGTAACCCATGAAATTCTCTAGGCCAGAATACTGGAGTGGGTAGCCGCTCCCTTCTTCAGGAGATCTTCCCAACCCAGGGATCGAACCTAGGTCTCCCACACTGCAGGCGGATTCTTTACCAGCTGAGCCACCAGGGAAGCCCACTTCTTTCACTTAGGAGCAAACTGGATTTTTTATTAACTCTGCCAAATATGGAGCACTCTACTCAGCACTTAGCCCCAAATATGAATATTTTAAAGCAAACTAATGTTCAGGAAGTACCACATGTAGTATTTCTGAAATTAAGGGTGAGAGTGATAATGAGCTGAGTAGTCTACGTAAAGATGCTGATTTACCACTATATTAATGGCAATCCACTCCAGTACTGTTGCCTGGAAAATCCCATGGACAGAGCAGCCTGGTAGACTACAGTCCACAGGGTCACAAAGAGTCGACACGAGTGAGTGACTTCACTTTCTATATCCACACATCACCAAAATAATTCAGAACACTTAGGCAAGAAGTTCAACAGTTCAATCAAATATTGTGAATACATCTGTCTGAATGTGTTATCACTACAGCTTTCTCCTGTTTCTTTCAGGTATTTTTTCCAGCTTGACATCATGTCAATCAGTATATACATTAGAATTAAATTTTCATTTACGATTTCTGTTCCAGGAGACGCTTACTCATTTCTTTACTCAGTGAAAATATTAATGATCAAGGAAAAGGAATCAGTGGTTCTATTAACTTCCCTGCAAGATTAGACTACTAATTATCAGTGAAGGTTCCATTTACTGGTTCTAAGTTAAAAAAAAAAATCAAGCTAAAAAAAGCAGTAACTCAAGTACATTCTGTGAAATAAACCTTGCTACTTTAAGTTCACAGAATAGTATTGGGTATCAGAGCATATGCACTTGATTCTATTGTACATATGCTATTCTATTATTCAGCATGAGTATTACTAGAAATGCTGACTTAAGATATATCTAAACACCCAACAGTGACCTCACAGAATCCAGTTAGACAGCTTCTAACAACAATAACCCAGAAGATAATATATTGAGGAATGCTCCCTGAAAAGTGAAAAGCTTTCATACTCCATTATCATCTGCCACAAAAAAGAAATTTTCACATTAAGTCCAAACAGAAACTGGCATTATTTATATTCACCTACTTTAAAGTGAATCTAATAGCATCCTTTTTATTACTATTGAATAAAACGTGAAAATGTAGAAAGATGACTAATGGTAAATTGTTGAGAGTACTTCCCCCCTTCTGCTGTGATCTTATGCTCTCAGCCATCTGGATTGTATTTACTGTACTACTGGGAAGTTGTATTTGCTCACTAACAAAAGTAAAATTTCTATCTTTCCTATTGTGTTTGCAGTTATTCCCATGTGCTAGACCAAGTATTTTGACCACCTCAGAATAGATTCTTGAAGGTCTCATTACTATTTATTAACAGAATATACTATCCTCCTTATAGTATGGTTGTTTCTGCACGACAGTTGAACATCAGTTTCTTTAAGCTGTAAGGAAATTCCTCTCTTCAACTTCTCTAGCAACCCTGTTGCTGAAAGGGTCTTAGTGCCTGTGATATAGTTAATTTCATGTGTCAGCTTGACTGGCCACAGATGTCCAGATTAAACGTTATTTCTGGGTTTGTCTGTGAGGGCGTTTCTGGATAAGATAGTATTTCAATCAGTGGGTTTATAGACTGCCCTCCCCAAGGAATGTCTATGTGGATGGGCATCATCTAATCCTTTGAAGGCCTCAGTTCAGTTCAGTTGCTCAGTTGTGTCCAACTCTTTGTGACCCCCATGGACTGCGGCATGCCAGGCTTCCCTGTCCAACACCAACTCCCATAGCCTGCTCAAACTCATGTCCATCGAATCAGTGATGCCATCCAACCATTTCATCATCTGTCGTCCCCTTCTCCTGCCTTCACTCTTTCCCAGCATCAGGGTCTTTTCCAATGAATCAGTTCTTCACATCAGGTGGCCAAAGTACTGGAGTTTCAGCTTCAGCATCAGTCCTTCCAGTGAATATTCAGGACTGATTTCCTTCAGGATTGACTTCTTGGATCTCCTTGCAGTCTAAAGGACTCTCAAGAGTCTTCTCTAACACGTCAGTTCAAAAGCATCAATTCTTTGGCCTGAACAGAACAAAAGGTGGAGGAAGGAGGAACTCGCTTTTAAGCCATTCTGCCTTACTGTTTGAGCTGGGACATCTCATCTCCTGCTCTCAGACTGAGATTTACACCATGAGCTCCCCTGAGCATTGAACACATTATTGACTGGAGATGTATTAATGCTACTGGTGTTAGTTTCTACAAAAATCCCCCGGTCAATAATGTGTTAAAAGTAAAAATTAACTTATTTTTAAAATAACTATACTTCAAGAACACTGCTCCTACAATAAGACTCTATTCCTGTATCTATGACTGTTTCTGTTTTGCTCATTTGTTTTTTTAGATTCCAAATATAAGTGAGATCATTAGCATTTGTCTTTCTCTATCTAACTTCTTTCACTTAGGATAATATCTTCTAGGTCCATTCATATTCTTACAAAGGTAAGAGTTCATCCTTTTATATGGCTGAGTAATAATCCATTATATAAACATTATATATTACATATATAATGCATGAATATTATAGGTGATGTGAACTCACTGAAAAAGACCTTGATGCTAGGAAAGACTGAGGGCAGGAGGAGAAGGGGGTGACAGACAGAGGATGAGATGGTTGGATGGAATCATCGACTCAATGGACCTGAGTTTGAGCAAACTCTGGGAGATAGTGAAGGACAGGAAAGTCTGGAGTGCTATAGTTCATGGGGTCGCAAAGAGTCAGGCAGGACTGAGCAACTGAACAAAAAATGTATAAGATATATAAACATATATAATTTTATATAATAATTTAGTCATGTTATATATAATGATATACATATCAATTTATCAATCACATCTTCTTTACTCATCTATTGATGGGTACTTAGGCTGCATCTATATTGGCTACTGTAAACAATGCTTCAATGAATACAGGGCTGTATATATATTTTGAATTAGTGTTTTGTCTTTGGGTAAACACCCAAAATTCTACTGTCTTTAAGAAGACAAATACTTCATCTTAGTAGAATTTGTCACACATGGGTAAACCTTAAGGCATATTGTAAATATTAGAATCATACTGGATCTCAGCACATAAAACAAACAAAAAAAAGGAACGAATTGTCCTGCATTATGACAGCATTTCAGTTTTCTTCTCTTTTCCAATTTTAAGCCAATATTTTCAAACCAGTACTTTATAATGCTTCATCAAGCACTATATATATGAAGTTTCAGAAACAAAAACATAAAAATATACAATTCTTACTGTCAAGGAGCCAATGCCCTAATAGGCTGGAAGACACAATAATACAGTGATTAAATTCTCACATAATGTCTCACAGAGTATATACTCATACCTATGAAGTCTAAATAATGCAACCGTAAGTTTTCTTTTTCTACTAAGTATTTAGCGAATTTTCTTATAAAAGATTCGAAAGAATATCGTCCCTGATTCTCTTTCCAAATACAAAAAAATCAATCCTTCCTTTGAACTACCACAGTCATTGATGTGTACCTCTTCACCACTTTATACATACAAGTATACAGCATGTTCTCTTGAAGCAATTTGATATTCCTTAAGGAAGGGATCTGTTTCTGGTTTATCTTTGCATCCTTTATCTTGTTTAATAACAGCAAGGATTAAAATATTTATCAAATGAAGAATTTAGAACCCCATGAAGTAATTTGAAAATAACATCTTAGTTTCAAGGGATTAATGTAGCTTTTAAAAATTCCCAGTCTGTCTTGAGAGAACTTATTCAGTGGAAAAATGTGGCTTCCAATGGTGATTTTTTTTTTTTCTCCTCAAAGAAAGACAAGTTCTTTTCACCATTTTATTCTTCCCAAGCTATTCATCCTTTGTTGAAACGTAAGAATTAAAAATTGGACTGAGTAATTCAACCATAAAAATAGAGTAACAGCAAATCAGTAAGTAAAATATCTAGAAATATCCAAATAGAACTTATATAGTAAAGGTAGAAAGTCATAAGAACCACCCATGGAATTCTCCAGGCCAAAATACTGGAGTGGGTAGCCTTTCCCTTCTCCAGGGGATCTTCCCAACTCAGGGATAGAACCGGGGTCTCTCACATTGCAGGCGGATTCTTCACCAGCTGAGCCATAAGGGAAGCCCAAGAATACTGGAGTAGGTAGCCTATCCCTTCTCCAGGGGATCTTCCTGACCCAGGAATCGAACCGGGGTCTCCTGCATTGCAGGCAGATTCTTTACCAACTGAGCTATTAGGGAAGCACCAAGAAAGACTAGCTATACTTTAAAAATAGAATTGTTAGCAAATACTAAAGTGGGAATCAATTTCTTTACATGATAATGTTAAGAGCTTTCTCTGAAAACATTATTCAGATACACCTGAAAATAAATTCTACTTCTTTCAAAAATATACATGCCTGGATTTGAAAAGTTTCTATTATATGATTTTAAAATACCAAAAAACTTGATGAATATATTAATCTTATTTTATTAGTGCTTAAAGTTCATTTCAGGAAAAAAATTCACCTGGCTTTAAGGACTAAGACAACCTCAAGTAAAGTTACAGTTACTACCAGAGCAGAAAGAGATGTTCACCTGTAAAGAGCAAGCAGATTGACTAAAAACTGGACTGGCCTAACAACCATACAGACCAAGGTCTCCAGCACAATTGAAATGCAAACAAAACCACTGTGTCCTCCCTAGGCTGTTCCACAGCCTGGAAGTAAGTTTTTTAAATCAACATTCTTGACCACTGAACCAGGATTAATCATTACTGGCCCAGTGCATGCAATTTGCCAAAAAGCTGAAATACATAATGATTCATGAAAAACAAAATAAAAGGTAACCCATTAAAATTCTGAAGTGAAAAAACATGCATTCTACTTTTTCTCAAAGCTTTAAATATTAATTTAGATCAAAATTAATTTAAATTTTCTTTGGTAGGTATTTATTTTTAGACAAAGAACAAAATCAAATTGTTTCACCATTAGTGGAAACCTTCTTATGAAATAACTAGATGATGGAAACCGTTGAAGAAGTACTTATTTGTAATTATCAGGATAATTAGATTTGGTTCCTGAGTTTAAGATGTGAAAAATTTGATGGAAAAAAGTACCAGACACAATCAGCTATGAGTAAGATTATTAGTATCATATAATAAGCTAAAGCTAAACTAAAATCCATATTATATGTAATTACAGAATATTCCCTGATTAAAAATAGCATTAATTGAAATAAATTATTTTTTCTCTTTTAAAAGTATGAGGCTTTTTGGTAAAAATATCTGTAGGCTTATTTCTCACATAGGATTGTTCTTATAGGATTATTTTATTTAAAGAAATTTTTTCTAGTTCACCTATCATATACTCCTAAACATTTCCAAATCACTTGGGCAAGACTGAACTTGACAAACATGTTGTCATAAATCAGCAAAACACTTGTCTACTTGTCAAACCTCCTGAAGGCCTGGGCTCTCTGTAACCTCCTGGCTGTCCTCCCCACCAATGCCCTCACTGCCCTCCTGAGAAGACAATATAGAATATTAGTATAAAACGGGCTTCCTTGGTGGCTGAGACAGTGAAGAATTCGCCTGCAATGCGGGAGACCTGCGTTCGATCTCTGGGTTGGGAGGATCTGCTGGAGGAGGGCATTGCAACCCACTCCAGTATTCTTGCCTGGAGAATTCCCATGGACAGAGAAGCCTGGTGGGCTATATACAGTCCATGGGGTCACAGAGTCGGACACGACTGAGCAACTAAGCACACAGCACATTTCAATATAGTTGTGTTTTAAATCACCTTATTCTTCTTAATATGGTTTCTAGTTTCCCCCCAGAGAAGTAACTGTTTTCTAATTATGACAAGCTCTGATATAAGCAATAATAATGCCTTTAAGACACAACATTATTTGAGAACTACAGAATTCCTTACCTATAATTATCTAATCACAAAGTATATTTTCAAAGAATGAGGACTCCTTTTACAACATATAAAGTCATAAAATCTTCCAGAAGATTTTTCTAAGATAAGGAATTTAATGCAGGACTCATAGATTCCAAGAGCTTGGAATGAATAACTTCAGAAAAATTAATTTGGATTTCCTCAAATCAAATACAAAAATTATATGTATTCTCTTCTGGGGAGAGTCCATAGCTTTCATCAGATTCTCAAAATGGCCTGTGACCCCAAAAGAGCTTAGGAAGTGACCTAACTACATTGCGAGTTGTAAGTATGGTTTCTTTGGCACATGCCTATCATTGTGAGGTTATCTATTATATGTAGCTTCTTGCTGATTTAAATTCTCACGTTTGCAAAATATTTGCTTCTTGAAATATATAATGGAACAGACCTAAAATATCTTTATATTAACATAACTCATTTACTTGCCATTTCTTGTATGACAGAATCAGAGCAATGAATTTGCCCATAATTCTGAGCACACAAGTGGAAATGTGCTATGCATGTGAACATTACTCATAACCCTGCAGAAAAAAAAACCTTGAGAACTGCGGATCTGAAACAACCTCCTTATTTTAATGATGAAGAAACAGCCTCAGAGATCTGAAGTGATTTCTTCAAAGTCACAGAGGAGTTCTAGTACTTCTATCTACGTAATCTCAAGCAGGGCTGGGATTAGAATGGATCCCTATTTTTTTGGTCTGGATTGTAACTATAAAAAGAATTGTTTTATACCTTGGTATATGACAAAGTTTCACCTTTGGCATACTTCTTTCACTCTGCACATTCACCTTGGACAACCTCATCTGCCTCCCATAACCTCAACTATCATCCTCCTCTCCCATTCACAAATCTGTATTTCCAGTCCTGTCAAACTCCTTGTGCTTTATACAAAATGTTCAGTTGCCCACTTGATATCTCCGACTGCTGTCCAAGTCTCTCAACTTTCACATGCTGAAAAATCAAACTCATATTTCCCACACATCCTTCTATAGAAATAGATGAGATCTTTGTCACAGCTTTCTTTCTCTATGCCAGAAACCCAGGAGCTTCTTGAACTGGACCTTTACCTCCTACATCAGGGTTAATAACCAACTCCTTCTGATTTTACCATTTTTCGTCTCAGGACTCTTCCTCTCTCTTCCTCTTTATCCCTGAGACTACTAATTCATTTCAGACGCTTATTCTCTCTCTCCTGGAATACTACAACAATCTCTCTGCCTTCAATCTTTCATCTTCAATCTACTTTTAATATTGTTGCCAAAATGAGATTTTTTAAAACCAATCTGACCCCATCACTCCTTTTCCCATAAATTCTTCAATGGCTCCCCCATTACCCAAAGAATGAAGTCTAAATTCCCTCACATGGAAATTTTACCATGATAAAATCTTTACTATAAATTACTGCTGCAATGAAATAAAGAGTACTTAAATCTGCAATAACTACTAACAATGGATAACCATTAAAAATATTACTATAAAGTATGTGTGCATGCTCAGTTATGTCTGACTTTGAGACCCCATGGACTGTAGCCCGCCAGGCTTCTCTGTCCATGGAATTTTCTAGGAAGGAATACTGGAGTGGGTTACCATTTCGTACTCTAGCGGCTCTTCCTAACCCAGAAATCGAACCTGAGTCTCCTGCACTGGCAGGCAGATTCTTTATCGTTGTGCCATCTTTACAACCAGATATACATATATATACATCTATCTATCTATCTACATCACATCTTCTGTGTCCATTCATCTGTTGATGGACATTTAGGTTGTTTCCATGTCTTGGCTATTGTAAATAGTGCTGCTGTGAACAAAGGGGTCCATGTACCTTTTGGAATTACAGTTTCGTGTGGGTATACATCCAAGAGTAGGATTGTTGGATTATATGGTTAACTCTATTTTCAGTTTTTTCAAGGAACCTCCACACTCTTCTTAGTGGCTACACCAATTTACATTCCCACCAATGGTCCAGAAGGGTTTCTTTTTCTCCACAGTCTCTCCAGCAGTTATTATTTGAAGACCTGTTGATGATGGCAATTCTGGCTGATGTGAGGTGATACCTCGTTGTAGTTCTGATTTGCATTTTTCTAATAATTAGCAATGTGGAGCATCTTTTCATGTGCCTGGTGGCCATCTGTATGCCTTCTTTGGAGAAATGTCTATTTGTCTTCGGCCCATTTTCTTGAGTGGGGTTATTTGTTTTACTGTAAAGTACATATGTATCAATTAGTACATGTATTAATTGGTTTTGGATGTGTGCTATATAATTCTGCCAGTGTGAATTTGTTCAATTATGTTTCAGGTAACCTGGCCCATTAATCACCTCTCAATCTTGGCAAATGTTTTACATGATCTATCTTCACCAGGTAGAGAAAAAAAGCTACATCACTTTTCTTTCACTGAGTGTATTCTCATCCAAACCTCACTCAAACAAGCATTGCTGGCAATGTCTAACATCTCCTTATAAGATAAAGATTGGAAATCTGTGGAAACATTAACTTCCCTAATGATTTACCTAAAACACCATTGGTATTTGTTGTGAGCAGCCTCTAAGATGGCCCCCTGTGAGTCCAACCTCCTGGTATTCACATTCTTGTGAAGTCCACTCCCACACTGTATTATGACTGCCAGGTGCAAAAGATTCAAGATCTAGTGCAGGATCTGAAGACCTGGGGGAAGGAGCCATTATTTGGATGGGCCTGGATCTCAAAACCACCCCTCTCCCATTTACACTGAAGGTCACATAGTGAAAAGTAAACCGCTATATTAAGTCACTGAATTCTGAAGCTCCAATACTTCGGCCACCTAATGCGAAGAGCCAACTCATTAGAAAAACCCCTGATGCTAGGAAAGACTGAGGCAGGAGGAGAACGGGGTGACAGAGGACGAGATGGTTGGATGGCATCACTGACTCAATGGACATGAGTTTAAGCAAGCTCCGGGAGATAGTTAAGGACAGGGAAGCCTGGCGTGCTGCAGTCCATGGGGTCACAGAGTCAGACATGACTGAACGACTGAACAACAACAAAGTACCAAAGTGACTGTAATGTATTAGGCGCTCTCTGGGGGATGATTGATTCTTGGTTTTTATTTACTAATGTGTATCTGTATTTCCTAAACATTTTATAATGGGCTTATATTATTCTTACAGTCAGAAACAAACATTTTTAAAGAATGAAACACACACATGCACACAATATAGGCCACGAAATGGCAGGAATTTATTTGGATTTACATAGATTTTTAAGTCACCAAAAACATTACAATTTCAAAAATAAATATTGTGTGCCATTAATTTTTAAGAAGTTGAACTATGTGGCTAGTTACTACCCCAATGTGCCACAAAATTTCTCTTCGTGCCAGTGTCAAAGAATAGCAAGAGCCCTGAGGCAAGACGGAACCAGTGGTCAAGTGACCTGTAAATGGCTGGCGCTGTGACCTTGGGCAAGTCTGGGAAAAGTTCCCTTTTCACCGTGTCAAATGAGAAAGGTGGACTGGATGACCTCTAACGTTTATGAACAGCTCGTTACAAGTAGCATTTTCTCACTTTTTTATTATGATGTACCCAGTGCTCCTATAACTGTCCATCCTCCAGAAACCCACTTGCTCATTCTCAGAACTCAGTACCTGGCTATTTCTGGAAAGGAAGAAAGCACTAGTCTGATTAACCACAGGCCAGGAAGGGACTGAGATAACAAAAGAACAGTTCCTTGAAGAGGGATAGTCTGATTCTCTTCGCCTAACTTCTAACTCCAGCAGGCTAGTCGTGACACTACTTTTGACTGCTAGGCAGTAATCTGCACACCCTGCTATGACACAGTATCCTCCTGCCCTAAAATGCCAGCATGAAATGAGAAGATCACATATATGACAGTATCCCAGAGAGTGGGAATCATCTGTTTGAAATAAATGGTAACTAGACTTGTGGTGGTGATCAATTCGTAGTATATACAGATGTCAAATTATGTCATACACCCTAAATATATAACAGAAAAAGAAATATAGGTTTCTCTGGAAAGGACAAGGAGTAATGAGTTGAAGCCACACAGGTGATCTGAAGCTGCTCGTGAATCTCGTGAAGTCCATGGTAGAAGGTAAGAATGACGCGACTGTCCCTGAAGCTTAATGCCTGGGCATGGCAGTGGAAGCTAAGGCCCCAGTGTGGGTGATACACAGAGTCCTTCCCTAGCAATGCAGGAAACATCAATCTCCTTGGACACACCCAGTGGCAACTCCCTAACAAGTCATTACCACAGCTCGATGGAATTACCTTTTTGCTGCACACACAGTCATGCTTCCAAGCGTGGCCCAACCCTGGAGGCTGAGCAGCATCCACTTCTGTGTCAACCACCTCACAGACCTAGAAGCTTCGACCTACCTCTCAACAACTAACTTTTTCGCTTTTTCTCAAGTGGGGGTAAAGCATCTTAAGCCACAAAGAACTCTGTTGATGCTGCATATACATGACTCAGGAAGGCCACTTACATGACTTCTGCCTAAAGACTTTCTGGTAGAGTCTACACTGAGGAGCAGCCAGAGCCTTCAAGTTAAGAAAGGACACAGGAGTTTTAACCTTCCCCTGAAATAAAGGGTCTGACTCCATTTTTGATATCTGACTTATTTTTCTCCTAGTTTTATTGAGGTATAATTGTTATTTAAAAATTGCACATAATGAATGAATTAGGTGAGTTTGGATGTATGCATATACTCATTTTACCAGCACCACAATCCAAGTAATAAACACATCCAATACCTAAAAAAAAACCCCAAAAACCCAAAAAACCCTAAACAAGACCACTTTAAAAGATGTATTTTCTAAATTATGAAAGACGATGTTTACGTGAGAAATATCAAAGCTTGGAGAAGGTATAAAGAATTCCAAGACTGGTAAAAATACTGTACAATTATAAACTGACTCCATTGTATAAAACTGTCTCACTGTAGATTGTTTTAAAAAATGAAGGAAACCAATGTAGTAAAAGCTAATAAGAAAAGAAGGCTTCTGGAATAGTTCCATAACAGAAGATGGCTGGCTTTTGATGGGGACAGTGGGTGGCCTGAGGGAGGAAAAGGGATGAAAGGAAAAGAAAGATTCAAAAAGATTCCCTAGTCTAGAAAAAAATAACAGTGGTTCTCAAATCTGGTCTCAGAACAGCAGCATCACCTGAAAATGTGTTAGAAATGCAAATTATTGGGCGTTACTCCAAACTGTTGAATCAGAAAGTGTGGGGGTGTGGCCCAGCAAGCTGTGGTTTAACAAGCCCACCAGCTGCTCCCAAGGCAGGCTAACATCTGAGAACCATTAGTCAAAAAGGCTTTACAGTATCACTGGTGGTAAGAGAGTGAGTCCCTCTCCAGGTAGCTAGGATGGTTAACTCCACAAGTGAGTCTCTCTTTTAGTCAGGTTGTCTAGTTTGGCTTGAAGTTTTTCAATACCGTTTCTGTTGCTGAGCAGTTCCTTTCTGGTGGAGTTAGTTATCACTCTAATCTTTTGGCTTTCTCACCAAGCAGTATCTTATGGATGAAAGGAAACTGTGGATAAGACAACTAATTACCTTATTTCCACAAGAGAGCTAGTTTAAAGATCTTGTACTAACATAATACTAAAGGGAAACATTTTTATATTTCAGTAAAAGAATCTCTCCCTCAATTCCATTTGGGGTTTGATGGTCTAGTCATAAATGCCATTTTTAGTTATTCAGCAAATGTCAAGCCAAAGCTAACAGATACATGGTCTTCCAAATACAACTGAAAATAAAATACTGCCTCATGGTTTGGTTTGGTGGTTAATGGTAAGAGCTATTTCTTTTCTTGTAGGAGGTTATATTTATACATTACATATTCCAAAACCTGAAACATGGCTGCCTAAGCTTTTTTGGTTTAATTTAATGTATGCACTAGCTCACACTGGGAAGCTTGAATATATTTAGTATTTTCTATTACTCACAATATGACACAAATTTCCAGTTTTCCAACCTGGGGATGATTCAAGATCCACATTTAGCTGTAACATTTTTAAAAATTCTCAGATGTCATTTAAGAAATTCATGAAAAGCAAAAAATGCTTAAAATCCCTGATGTATATTCTGGTTAGAGAATATAAATAGTAGGCTTTGAAATAGTGGGTAATTTATTCTTAGAGTGTCATTGTCTAGATTGACAGTCTCAAAACTTCATTTCATAGAACTAATTACATGGCAGTATCTTGGGTTACTGAAATCTTTGGTTCTCCTCCCAGTTCAAATAAAAACAATTACAGACTGGTCTGTTGTTTAATCGCTAAGTTGTGTCCGACTCTTTGCAGCCCCATGGACTGTAGCCTGCCAGGCTCCTCTGTCCATGGGACTTCCCAGGCAAGAATACTCGAGTGGGTTGCCATTTCCTTCTCCAAGGGATCGAACCCACATCTCCTGCACTGCAGGTGGATTCTTTACCATTGAGTCACCAGTAATGCCCAGAGACTACTTTAATTGCTACTGAAACATCTCTTTACCTAACAGTTGAATTTAAGACAATTATATTTTATTTTATTCTTGAAAAAATATATAATTGGAAAATAGCATGTTAAATTATCTGGCCTACCAAAAGTATATGTAAATTTTAAAGTATAAGAAAAATTATATTTATAAAAAACATCCAAATGCCCCCAAAAGATAATGTCAACATCAATGTAAAGACATATCACATATGTAAAATTACAAAATTTCTATGTAAAGTTGCCTTATAAGATCATTTTAAAACAAAAGTTTTAAGCACAACCATGTCTCCCGTAGGCTAAGATATCAGTAACTGTCAAATATAATTTTTAAAAAGGGGAATAATCACAAAAACAAGCTCTGAGATCTGCTAATATATAATTTAAGGCATTATTTCCCCCCAGTATAGTCTATAAAACAAGAGTTACCTGGGATATTAATACATTTTACTACAGAGACTGCTTTCCCTGGTCTATGTGACATATTCAATTTGCAATATAGACTTTTTTTAAAAAGGTAATCCCAGTACTTAGCAATGCTTCTCAGTCTTGGCTTATGCTAATATGCATTATGAACCTTTAAGAGAGACTGCAGAAAACAGTTTCCCAAACATATTTGGAACTATTTTTCCTGGGAAATCTTTTAGAACTAATGATTTACAGAACATGCTGTGAGAAATGCTACTCTGTGGCATGTGATTTCTAACATGATCATGAAAGTGTATATTAACACTTATGCGCAGGGTAACTTTGGAGTTTAAAAGGATCCATATTAGTTCTTCAGGTCTGATCCCCATCTACAGTGTTTGAATTCCTTTTCATTTACAGCAAGTGATCTTTGACTAAGCCTCTCTACCAGTTCACCTTTTAAGTAGAGTATTAGTGTAGAGCTTATTCTGCACTAGGCAGAAAGTTAGCTGCCTACAGTTTCTAGGGTTAACCCATCTGCACTTCAGGATCTTTCCTGTTCATAGAGATTAAGGAGGAAACAAGATATGATCCTAAGAACTCAAAATAGAAATGAAAAACAAATGAGTACAATACAATGAACTTATTGTTCCTGCTATATTCACAAAAATGCATGAAGTATTTGCACTACATATATTACAATGTTTATACTATATACATTCAATAGCGCACGAGACTTTTAAAATTAAAAATTTACTTATTTTTAAAGTAACTATACTTCAAGAACACTGCTTCCGCTATGAAATTCCATTCCCCAGAAATGGGCTCATCTGATTAGCACAAATGATCTGCCAGCTGGATGGATCTCAAGTAAAGTTCAAACTGGCATTTGGCAAAATATCCCTGTACCCAGCATTTTACATGGAATACAAATTAAAGATGCATTCCAGGATTGCCCTGAGAACCAAAAAACTGCATGGCAACATGAATATATTCAATAGATATCCTCTTTATGCTAATATATTATCCTCTTTATGCTAAATTTGCAAGATGAGCAGTTTAAATAATACTTTAAATTCTGTGCTTGAATTCTGCTTACATTCATTCTGTGTAAGTCTGTTGGTGTCTAACACTGGATTAAGAAAGACTGCCATCTGGTTGTTACAGCAACCCTTTACTAACGTGATCGGAAGTTGAAGACCATGAGCCTCAAAGAAATGCAAACCAGGTTTATTACTATATCAAAATCTTTTTTTTTTTTTTAAGTCATTGAATCGGGCTTTTCACTTAAAGAGAACATTGTGTGTGGTTGCACACTCATGCATTATATAATCGACCCACAAAAGTAAAGTTTTTAAAGGGGTTAAAAGGATGAAAGATTGAATTAAATAAGCAATTAGGTCTACATTCCCTTCACCCACAAGGCTGCCACTGTCCTTTTTATAAAGCCTAGGGATGACAGCCAAATTAGTCTGACTTGCTGGCCATTTAACTCTAACTTCCCTTAATCATGTGAGTGTTCTTGGGTACACATTTTTTCCTATCAATGGTGTTTCAGGTAAGCAACACTTCAGATGCAGAGTAAACAACAGTATAAAAACACTAATAACGTGAATACAGCACATGAGCCTATCTAAAGTGTTTCCAAACTCATCATATCTTATTAAAACATGAAGGAAAAGTCAGAGAGGGAGAAACACAATGATTATCTCAGATTCTGTAGTTTCCTAGGGTTACACGGTTAGGGATGGTAGAGCTGGGAGAACTGAATCTACATCACCTAGTTAGAAATTTTGTTTTCTTTCTAGTATATCACAGTTTCTTCCCTGAAATAACAGTATCTTATATTTACATGGCTTCTAGTATTATATATATAATGTGTATACATGAATAAAAGGGCTTTGCATTTTGAACTTGCCCAAACCTCCCTGTGGCCCACCTCCAGTCTAGTTTCACTCCTTGAACCTCTCTGATCTTCCTTTTCTCCCCTTATTTTTTTCAAAGTCACTACCACTTGCTTGAGCCAAGTGAAGGCAGCAGAGTAAATGCCACATCCAGCCTTCCAGAGCATTCATGGATTATGACTACATCTACTCCAATTTATAGACAAACAGGCCAACACATGGACTATTTCTCTCTTGTTCTCATTCTTCATGCAATAATGTCAAGGACACAGCCAGCTCAATATGCTTATTCTATCCCATTATTTCATTTCAACCCCCTTTATTAAAAGAAAAAAACAAAAAACCTTTATTAAAAACAAAAACAAAAACCCTTCCTTATACGGCCAGTCTCTGAAGTCTAAGATTTGACAGCCCTGGAATTCAGAGAAATTCTCCTCTTGTGTCTCTTCCTGAAGGCATCTGAAACATTCTTTGTTGATTGATTTTCAAGGTGGAAGCGATGCTTTCCCAGGAGGCCTCAAGATTATCTATCCTGCTCCACAGGCTGTCAATAAACTTAAGCCTCTCCATTAAAGTCTGGGCTACTGCCAGGTACTAGACAGGGAAGGAAGGCAACCTGGAGTGAGGAGCACGGAGGTCATTCACCAAGACAAAGGAAACCAAAGATCAGTCAACACTATTCGGCCAGAGACCCCTTCATATTGAACATTCTTTTTCAGACTAAAGTACACACACACAGTTAATGGAAAACATGAGTAGAGCGTAATAAAGGAGAAAGAACAATGGCTCTGGGATTAGAGAGATTTGGGACGGAATTTTGATTTTGCCACATAGCGGCTCCCCACTCCAGTACTCCTGCCTGGAAAATCCCATGGACGGAAGAGCCTGGAAGGCTGCAGTCCATGGGGTCGCTGAGGGTTGGACACGACTGAGCAACTTCACTTTTTCACTTTCATGCATTGGAGAAGGAAATGGCAATCCACTCCAGTGTTCTTGCCTGGAGAATCCCAGGGACGAGGGAGCCTGGTGGGCTGCCGTCTATGGGGTCACACAGAGTCGGACACGACTGAAGTGACTTAGCAGCAGCAGCTAACCCAGGGCAAAGAACAATGTACATGGATCTCTTTTGGCATTTGTAATATCGATCTTGAAGAACTGACGGGAGGATTCAAGATTTTATATAAAGTATCTAGCACACTATCTGATACACGGCAGGTACCCAATATATGGTACTTATAAATCTATCTTTTTAATCACTTAGCTTCAAGAAATTTCCTAAAGGAAATCAGTCCTGAATATTCACTGGAAGGACTGAAGCTGAAGCTCCAATCCTTTGGCCACCTGGTGTGAAGAACTGACTCACTGGAAAAGACCCTGATGCTGGGAAAGATTGAAGGCAGGAGGAGAAGGGGATGACAGAGGATGAGATGGTTGGATGGCATCACTGACTCAATGAACATGAATTTGAGTAAACTCTGGGAGTTGGTGATGGGCAGGAAGGCTTGGCAGTCCATGGGGTCGCAAAGAGTCGGACACGACTGAACAACTGAACTGAACTGAGCTTCAGGAAGCTGGTCAGGAACTAGCAATCATTTGGAGTGGTGGGCAGAGTAACTCTCTCACTGGGAGAGTTAGAGAAGAAGTGGGGAGAGAGTGGCTACTTGTGGACAATGGCTCTTAGAACAGCATGTAATAGGAAGCGGCCCAGCCAACTCAGCCGAAAGAGCTGTTGCTGAGGCGGCCTGAGGGGGCATTTCCCTGAACATCTGCAAGCTCCCAACAGTAAGAACACAATGTAAACTCTTAAAACAGCATTGTCCAATAGAAATAAAATGTGAGCCACAACTGCTTTTATATTTTCCAGCAGTCATATTAAAAATGTAAAAAGAAACAGGTGAAATTTTAACAATATATTTTATTTAATTCAATATATCAAAATATCATCATTTCAACATGTAATAAATATTAAAAATTGAGTTCCTTTACAGTCTTTTTCTTGTGCAAAGTCTCAGAAATCTAGCATGTATTTTCCACTTAACACTACATTTCAATTAAGTCTTAGTTACATTTCAAGCAGTCAGTATACACAGCTAGTGCCTAAGTTACTGGGCAGTGGGGCTCTATAACCCTGACCCCAAGGCTGGGCCCAGTCCAAAGACTCTACCCTTTTAAAACTCATTATTCACCATCCCACTGTGTGCATGCATGCTAAGTCACTTTAGTCGTGACCAACTCTTTGCAATCCCATGAACTCTAACTTCCAGGCTCCTCTGTCCATGGGATTCTTCAGGCAAGAATACTGGAGTGGGTTGCCATGCCTCCTCCAGGGGACCTTCCTGACCCAGGGAACCTTCCTGACCCAGGGACTGAACCCCCACCTCTTATGTCTCCTTTACTGGGAGGCAGGTTCTTTACCATTAGCACCACCTGGGAAGCCCCACTATCCCACTAGGGACCTTGAAAGCCTTGTTATTAAAAACCTCACTTTTAAAATGTAAACATCTCTGGAAAATCAGTAAACTAATCAACTAACATTTCAACAGAGATTATCTGAGACAAGTTAGCACCTGGAAAGTCAAGAGTAAGAAAGCAAAAAAGAGGTGCTGAGAAGAATCTTAAGGAAACCAAGGACATATTTTGCCCAGTTCACAGGTCAGCCTAGATTTAGGCCACTTAATACATCTCACAAATCTTTTCTAGGTGGCCGAGCCCTAGATTACTCTTATTACATCAAAAGCTCACACAATCAGGTATGACCAAGATCTATATCTGTAACAAGTAACACCTGTAGGGAGCTGTAAGCAATGGATAGAGGAATGCCAATCACATCAATTAACGCCAATTAGCACAGTGTATTTCAATCAGGTCAGTACCTTCAAAATTTCATAAACTTGAAAGAACTTTCAATAAGACGACCTCTGTACAGGGTCACTAGAATAAAGTAAAAGTCTGGACAATTTGAAAAGCTGGTAACTATAAGAATCTCAGATATCAGTGTTAGGAATCCATGCATTTGGACAATTATGCCTTTGTTTGTTAAAGTTCATCTATAACTGTAAACAACTTTCAATCAGGTAAGAAAATATGTCACATGGTTTGCTCTTTTACAATTCAAAAAGTACTTTCAAAGTATGTAAAATGCAACCAGATGTTATTGGCAAAGAACCGACTCTTTAGATGTGACCAATTTCCAAGAACATTACCAGCAATGTGGCCTATACATTGGGTGCATACAAAGCTTTGAAAAGTTCATATCTAATATAATCATCTATTCAAAACACTCCATGCTTTCCCACATTTCAGTGGTGTTTCAAATTTATAAATAAATTTCTCAAAAAATGCGTAGAAAACCAGAAATACACATATAATTGAAACCTCCCTCCTTCCAAATAGATTCAGAACATGCTACCCAGCTAATGACACTGAAAGTCCCCTTTCTATCTAAAAATACAAATTGATGGTAATGTCTGAGAAAGAACAATAGGTCACTTGCATTGTAACGTAAAGCTTAGTCACCAAGTGACAGCTTTCCTTTAATTTAGAAGAGATTTCCTTAGTTCCAGCTACTACACAAGTTTAAATCATCAGTATACTATTACTCTGAAGACTAGCCTTCTGTAGATGCAAAACGTATTTAAATTCCAAGCTGCAATAACCCTTGTGATAAAACTTTTAAAGAAACGGATAATGATGTATTTCTACCATATCTAGAAAAAGATAAAAAGAGGTATTTTAATAATTGATATTTTTCTCTTAAATAATTAGAAACATCTGCAGGTGCTATTTTTACCGATTACTGAAATAAAATTGATACTATTCATTTCTATTTCAACAATGTGGAGGATGAACTATTTCACATTATTACTTTGTGAACCTTCTGGATAATGGTCCTAAATTAAAATCTCAATCACAATGCTTAGGGACTAGTTTATTCTGGACAAACACTGAATCCTAGTCAGTTTAGTAAATGGATAGGTTTCTTGACTATATTACAACATTTATTTTAAGTATACCTCCTCTTTCTTACTCCTCTCACAAGCAAGGATTTAGGAGTGGGCGACGTAAGCAAGCAACAATCACTTAACACAAATTTACTGAGCAACTCATAGGTACACACTTCACATGTGTTACCTTGTTTAATCTTCATGGCAACTCAAAAGATGGGTATTTTTATCCTGATTTCACACATGAATAAAGCAAAAAGGCTCAGAGAAGTGAAGTAACTTGCTCAAGGACAGCAGGATTCTGTTCATTTTGTGCTACCCAGTGCTGACCCTTCCTTTTGGATCCCAGCTCTCTTCACTTGCCCACAACCAACTGAACTCGCCCTCTAAAGTTCTCATTCAGTTATACTGACCGTTCTTTAGCAATACTAGTTTTTGGTTATCACATTATAAAGGCAAAAAATGATCAAAACAAATATGATTGAGAACTTTTTGTTACAGAAGATCATACACACAGATAGATGGCAAAATTTTAGCCCCCCTGGAATGAATTTCTAGTAGAAGAATCTGCAACACTGATACGGGACAAAAGAGAAAGATGTTCTAGAGCTATGCTGTCCAGTTTGGTAGCCAACAGCCACATGTGACCGCGAGTACCTGAAATGTGGCTACTGTGAACTGAGAGGTACTACAGTGTAAAATATACACAGGATTTCAAAGACTTCGTATACAAAAAAAGAGCAAAATATTTCATTATTTTTTCACTGAATCAATACTTCAATGAATCAACAATTCACTAATACTGATTACCTGTTGAAAGGTATTTTTAAACTGTGTTCAATAAAATTCACGTTTCTTTGTAGTTTTTTCAATATGGATAGTAAAAAATTTTTAACTACACTTGTATTTTGAGGAAGGAAACAGCATCAGCCTAGGGCCTCCATATGAGGCTTTAAATCAAACTTTGTACAAAAGCCATTCTTGAACAGAAGGCCCAAACTCATATTAAACTCTTAAAAGAAAAAGTAGTAAGCTATCAAAACACTTTGGGGAAACCTATATAATTAATTATTCTGATCATAAATGGTAAATAATTGTCAATTCTTATAGTAAGAAGCCAAACATGTAGCCTTCTCATCCACGCTCCTCCAAAATCTAAAAAGCCATCATTCCAACTTCTGGTTTCATATACATCTGTGAACACATTTGTCTTTATTGCTTAAGACTTGTACAAATATTAGCGTCTTCCCTCTGAGTGACCATTCTAAGTGCAGTAGATCACACAAGATAACAGGAGTCAAAATACACCCACCTACAAGTCACTGCTTCCAATACATCCCTGACACCCTTTTGTATGCTTAATTATTTGGTTATTTCCCATTAAAGGATCCAAGGAATTTCAGGTAATTGAAGTTTCTATTTAAAAGGTATTTTATCTTCTATAGATCAAAATCTCAGGGGAAAGCACCAATAGAAGCTTTTTTTAAAAAATCGTAATTAAAAGAGATATGACATGGTTTTCATAATAATTGATCTATAAAGTTTTTGGGGTATTTTGGCTGTGTGGCATGTAGGATACTAGTCCCCTGACCAGGGATGGAACCTGTACCTGCAATTCCTAGGCCTATAGTTACCATGAAACACTGCTAGCGCCCAAGTGGTTTAAATCAACTTAATAAAACACGGAACTCAAAGTTCTCCAGTATTTTGTTGCTGTTGTTTAGTTGCTAAGTTGTGTCGGACTCTTTGAGACCCTGAGAACTGCAGGCTCCCCTGGCCTTCACTGTCTCCCAGAGTTTGCTCAGATTCATGTCTAAGTACTTTGACTTTGCATCTATTTCTTAAAACTGATTTAAAAATAGATCAAAATACATCTTTTACACTCACAGTAAAATCAAAAGCAATTCTATTTTATTTATTCCCCCCACCATAAGAATGAATTTTTTCAGTTGCTCAGAAGGATGTATTATAGAAGACCATATGAAGTATTTTGAAAAAAAAAAAAAAACGCCAGTTATCTTTTTAAAATTTTAATTGGAGGATAACTGCTTTACAATGTTGTGTTGGTTTCAGCCATAAAACAACACAAATCAGCCATAAGTGTGTGTGTTTGTGTGTGTGTGTGTGTGTATATATATCCCTTCCCTCCCAACCCATCTAGGTGCCAGGCTGGACGCCCTGTGTTATACAGCAGCTTCCCACTAGCTATTTTCACACAGAGACTTGGTTATCTTAATGCCTACTGAAACTGTTGTCATGAAATCAAATGTTGCAGCAAAACACTGGAAAAAAAAATCTGACAGAATCCATTCAAAGTCCTTGTATGATGCAACAAATGGTGACTAAAAACCTTATTTGATAAAGAGTTTAATCACAAAATTATACTATAACATCAACATTTCTAATATGTCCAACTTCTTCCTTCACTGTGCGTTACGTAAGGCACTATGCCTTATGTGCCACTTAGTTGAAAATAATAGAAAATTGAGCCCAGAAGTTCTATAATCTATACCTCTTCATTGGAGGATGGAACTGTTTCTCATTTAAATATGTTCTTTTCCAAAAGGAAAAAAAAGTCAAGGCAGCCAAATACATCCAGTTTGAATTTTCAATATAATGTTCCTAAACATGTCAGAAACATTTACCATGTACATGACTTGTTTCAGTGGGGAGCATGCTTAAACAGGAACAATATACAGAAGGTCAGCAAAGCTTTTTGTTAAGATAACAAGAAAGTTCACGACAAAGTCCAGATTTTTAGAAAAAAGCTTTACAAAATACTCCCCAATTCATTAAGAGATTAAAACAAAGACAGGTACCAACTCTTTTTTGAAAAGCAGCTTCAAATCCCTAAGAGACAAAGGTCTCCCATCCTAAGGCTAAGTGGAATTCTGGCGAACTCCCTCACCCCAGAATTGCATGAATGGGTTAAGATGGCTGAGAATGTAATAAAGTAGAAAAAGCTCTGGCCTGAGAGTCAGAGGTAACAGTTTTGAGTCTAGATCAGCCATTTTGAAGATGTCACTTCACTTAATCAAACAAGGTCATTGATCCATAAAAATGAAGCAAAGGTTTCCAAAATTCTGCGGGTCTAGATTTCATCCTCCTCCTCAGTCTACCTAGCTCTGCTCCTCCAAATGTTAAAGCGAACAGAGAATTCACACTTTGACTCATAATAGAAGGTCTGAATGATTCAACAAAGCCAGAGTTTTAGCATCCAGTGAAATGTGCAAACCTGTGGAGTCTCTGTATCTATTACTGGGAAACTTCCTTTTTATTAGGTCATGGGGGCAGAGGTTGGCTAGCACCAGTTTGGTGATCTCTGCCTCTCCCATAATTAACAACCTCCCTCTTCCATCCACTAACATATAATTTGCACAGCTGAGGGGTGAGGTCTCTTTTAATTATAATGAGGCTATATAATTCTTCACTTTGAAATATGTATCAAAGGCCACAGGTTCTGTGACCCTTGTCTCAATTTTTCAGGGTCCTGAATGTCAATCATAATCTTTGCTGCATAATACAGACCTGTATAGGCATTTCAAATTACAGTCTTGATTAGGAATAGGAATAATAGATCTTTGTATCACCCAAAATTTTGATCTTAATTTTTTTTGATCCAGGAAGATAGGAGGGGAATGGGAAGTTATTGTTGAATGGGTATCAGATTTCAGAGTTACATGACGAAAAGAGTTCTGGAAATGGATGTTGGTGATGGTTACCCAACATTATGAATGTATTTAATACCACTGAACTGTACACTTAAAAATGGTGAATTTTATATTGTGTACTTAACCACAATAAAAAGTACTGGAAGACAGCAGATACCCAGAACTCCAAGATGGCATCACTTGCATCAGTGAAGAAGAAACTCATGAATGTTACAACAGGGGAGCTGCCAATCTGGATATGAGATAGGATTTTGCCCCTAAAGGCACTGCTGGAGTGTTTCAAAGAGGTTACTAGTGGTATGACAAGTATGTCTACGTGAAGAAAGGAAGCACTGCTGGGGTTTCTACTGTGCTGGCAGCCTACAGACTTTTCAACTGTGGCCTTTCTTAGAAGCAACTCAAACATGAGCAGCTAAGCAAGTACCACTGGAGAGGGCCCAGTGCAGGGGACACACTCTGCTTCCCTGACCATGACCTTTGCCCAACACTCCTCCCTGAGGAACGTGATCACTGCTGAATATCCTAATTTGCAACAATGACCAATAAGAGATAACCAGTACAAAAATGAAAAAATACACTGGAAAACTTTCTTAAAGGACCCCTCCATATATACACAAATATGAGACTATTACTTACAGTATCTGCATAGGAATGATGTTCTATTAAATACTATCCAAAGAATAAAAGAAACCAAGTCTAGTATCGAAAAGTTTTGAGTCAGGTAATCCCAAGGCTTGGGAGGAAAATCTTATGACTTGGTGGGTAGCCAAAGGCAGAATCAACAAAATACTGCCAAGTACTAAAAAATTAAAAGTCAAGCTTTAGAAGCAGTCCAGTCCAGCTGGCCTAACAGGGCAGATGCATACATGGGAAAGGCTGACCATTTTTCCCCCTCCCTACTTGAGGATGTTTTCCATGGGAACACTTCTCAGCTGGAATTTGCTTTGCTTGCATGTATCATTTCATAAAAGTTACCTGTCATTGCCTAGGGTAAAATATGAGTGAAAGATGATTACAATGACCACCCTCCACTTTCCATAGCTTCGTCTGAAGGGGAGGGGAAGCTAGGAAAGCACACTCTTTAATTAGAAGACAATGAATTTAGAAAACACACCAAGGAAAAGAATAGGGCTGGCTATTTCCTCAGATTGTTTTGAGCCTAAAATTGTATTTTATGCAGCAATATTATACAGCAATTTATCTACCAGGTGTAGGTAGGCAAAGTCTTGATTCAGGAATTTTAAAATAAACAGTGAAAAATATCTCTAGAATAATATACAAGGAAGAGAGAGAGTAGAGTAGTTCAGGGATGGGGTGACAACTTACTTTTCACTGTATACTCTTTTGTGCCTTTTGGATCTTGCTTCATGATCTCATATTTCATACTCAAAAGTTAATTTCAAATATTTTAAAATGAAGTTGATTTTATAAAAATGTGACTCAAACAGTAAGTTTACCTTAGAAATCAAGTTAACAAAATCTTTCTTGCTTTAGAAAAAGAAAAATCTGTGCAAGTGCCTTTATATTTCTGATTTTTAATCTTTTATTGTATTGTATGTCCATAAAGTATTTTTAATTTTATTGAGTTGCTTCTGAATATGTTATTTTAAACATTTAACACTTAGAATTTAAGCACAAAAGCAAGTTATACACTACACTAATTCAGTAGTCAGTTCTGTCAAATTTGGTATTTTCTTCTACCCATTTATAAAATCACTGTGTCCTAATATAACACGCTCTTTGCACATCTTTTATTAAAGGGAGCTACAAACAAGAATGGTCAGTTGTGCCTGTAAATAAGCGATGAAAAACACCAGAGGAGCCAAATCTTAATCGTTTCACTAAGCAAAAATGCAAAAAAAGTCTTCCTGGGTTGGATTTGCCACTACATTTACACAGAAAAAAACAGATGATTTTGCAAGCTGCTTTTGACATTTCTAATTGTTTCTTACAGGTGTTTACCATGTGTTATTTTATAAGTTACAAGATAAACCACTAAATGAAATAAGGGGGAAATTCAAGATGGCACAATTACTTCCTGTAATGACAGCATACAGTACTTGATATTGCAATGCCCAATACCACTTTCAGTTCTTTTTTATTATTCCACTACACAGAAGTATAAAATCAAACACAAAAGCACAGCATAGGAAGGCAGTTTCATTTGGAAACAAAAATACTATTCTTTTGCCAAAATGATGATTATTCAACCATTTCCAAATGCACAAATGAAAACATTGCCAAAGACTGGGAAACTGATCACTGACATGCACTGAAAATTAAAGACGATTATGAAACAGTCACATTTCCAAAGTCTTTTATGTATAGTAAGGACAAGATACATTCAAGCCTTGCTGAATCTACCTAAATTCCAGCTTAACAAGTGTATTTTCCCTCTGTCATAAATCAGAGTATCAGAAATGGAGTAAAATACAACATTTAAATTTCTACACCTGGTGATCAAATGTTCCCTCAACATCCTCATAGTTCAGCAAGTTGTATGGATTTCTGTGTCCAAAACGTCCCATTCCTCCCTTTCTATTTCAAAGCCACTGCCTTAGTTCATTTGCTTGTCTCTAAATGCCTTCTAACTTGTCTCTCTGCCAACACTCTTTATCACCCCATTCTTCACAACACCAAATCTCAGACACATCTGATTATGCCTCTCATTAGCTAAAATAAGTGCCACAGAATAAAACCTTAATTTCTTAAAATAGCACCCAAGGCCTTCATGACCTAGTGCTCTCCACCTTATCTTTCCTATTTTCTCTTCCACCACATCCATCCACAGACCCACATGCCCATGGCATAGCCTATTATTTCAGTCAGTAATTTACTCTCGTCTTCAACATTTAAGAGATCTTCTAAAGCTCAACTCAAATGTCATCTCCTCTGTGAATTATTGCTTTCCATTGGGATAAACATTTCCCTTTTCTGTGCCCATCTGCACTTCCAATAAATGCTGCGATAGTACTGCTCTCAGGCTGGTGTTGGAGTCAGTTACATAAGAATCTATTTTCCCCACTATAGCTCTTGTCTGGTTCACATATGCTTTCCTTAAGATGCTGAAAACGTAAGCCACCAAAAATATTATTCTAATAGAGGAATATATGAATACATATATTGTTGCTTTTGTTTAGAACTAAGTCATTCGTGTGTGACTCTTGAGACATGGTTGTAGTCTGCCAGGCTCCTCTGTCCATGGGATTTCCCGGGCAAGAACACTGGAATGAGTTGCCATTTCCTGCTCCAGGGAGATCCCAACCCAGGAATCGAACCTGAGTCTTCTGCACTGGCAGGCAGATTCTTTACCGCTGAGCCACCAGGAAAGGTCATGAAAATATATGTGTATATGTATGTTGCTAATAAATTAGGGGGTGAATTTTATGGTATGTGAATTATATCTTAAATTTAAAAAAAAATTAGGGTGGGTGGTACGTGAAAGTTAAAGAAGACAATCCTTTCATGTACTTCCTCAACAGGCAACTTTTAAGAAGGTAAATATCTTGGGTTAGCTAAAAAAATTACTGGGAATTGAGTTTGCCATAGTTTTCAATTATAGGTATGGAGAAAAAAATGCGCCATCTTACTGACTTAAGACCTAATAAAGTTATTTATAAACGAGTTCCTGCTTTCTGAAGCCCACAAAACTGATTATTACAGAGCCTTCTTTTGCTTATCCAGGTCATCTCCATGAAACTGGGCATTTAAAAACATTTAGATTCATCCATGACTTGCCAAAGACAGGATCACAAACTGCTTCCTGATTTCCACCTCAATGATCTAAGCATTTTCACTCTGCCTCTTTAAGCAAACCAAACTAAACCAAGTTTAGCATGATAATTCCTGCTTCATCAACTGGGGAAACTAGTTTGATTTTGGAAGTTAAGATCTATGTAAGTTTTTTTCAGTTATTCTTGTGTACATATGAATGCGCACTTGTTTCTTAGTATCTTTCTTCAAAAATAGAGATATATTTCACACACCATAATATAAATTATTACTGCAAAAGGGACAACCTGCTGTTGTTGCGCAGTCTGTAAGTCGTGTCCAACTCTTTGCAATCTCATGGACTGTAGCCTGCCAGGCTCCTCTGCCCATGGAATTCTCCAGGCAAAAATACTGGAGTAGGTTGCCATTTTCTCCTCCAGGGGATCTTCCCGACCCAGGGATCGAACCTGGGTCTCTGGAGTCTCCTGCATTAGCCAGGGAATTCTTCACTACTGAGCCACCTAGGAAGCCCCTCACATACCATAAAATTCACTATTTTTCAAACTGCACGATTCAGTGGTTTTTAGCATATTCACAATGTTATGCAATCATCAACACTCTGATCTAGAACTTTTTCATCACCCCCAAAGGGAAACCCAGTACCCATTAAGCAAATACTCGCTATTTCCCTTATCCTCATCTCCTGGCAACCACTAATCAATTAGCTTTCAGTCACCATGGATATGCCTATTTTGCGCATTTCACACCAAATGGAACCATACAATATGTGGCATCTTTGTGTCTGGATTCTTTCACTTAGCATAACGTTTTCAAGGTTCACCGATGTAGTAGACACATTTCATTCCCTTTTATGACCAAATAATATTCCTTTGTGTGGATGTACCATGTTTATTTAGCCATTCAGCTGACAGACATTTAGGCTGTTTCCACTTCTTGGCTATTATGAGTTAATGCTGCCATGAACTCAGTGTACAAGTTTTTGTGGGAACATGTGTTTTCAATTAAGTATATAATGTAGGAACAGAACCGCTGGGATATAATGGAACCTATATGTTACTATTTTTAACCATTAAACCATATTAACTTTTGGAGGAACAAACTGTTCATTTTACATTCACATACATGTTTTTAAGGGCGGTAACAACAGTTTTTATTTTCTCATTTTGTTTATAAGTAAACTGTTCTACCCTGGAGGAAAAGATTTCCTTTGGGATTCAGGGTCCTTAGAGCAAAGCCAAGGTTTTATAAGACAGATTCAGTTCAGTTCAGTCGCTCAGTTGTGTCCGACTCTTTGCGACCCCAGGAATCACAGCACGCTAGGCTTCCCTGTCCATCACCAACTCCCGGAGTTTATTCAAACTCATGTCTGTCGAGTGGGTGATGCCATCCAGCCATCTTATCCTCTGTTGTCCCGTTTTCCTCCTGCCCCCAGTCCCTCCCAGCATCAGGGTCATTTCCAATGAGTCAACTCTTCGCATGAGGTGGCCAAAGTACTGGAGTTTCAGCTTTACATCAGTCCTTCCAATGAACACCCAGGACTGATCTCCTTTAGAATGGACTGGCTGGATCTCCTTGCAGTCCAAGGGACTCTCAAGAATCTTCTCCAGCACCACAGTTCAAAAGCATCAATTCTTCGATGCTCAGCTTTCTTCACAGTCCAACTCTCACATCCATACATGACCACAGGAAAAACCATAGCCTTGACCAGACGGACCTTTGTTGGGAAAGTAATGTCTCTGCTTTTCAATATGCTAAGTAGGTTGGCCATAACTTTCCTTCCAAGGAGTAAGCATCTTTTAATTTCATGGCTGCAATCACCATCTGCAGTGATTTTGGAGCCCAAAAAAAGAAAGTCTGACACTCTTTCCACTGCTTCTCCATCTATTTCCTATGAAGTGATGGGACCAGATGCCATGATCTTCTTTTTCTGAATGTTGAGCTTTAAGCCAACTTTTTCACTCCCCTCTTTCACTTTCATCAAGAGGCTTTTTAGCTCTTCACTTTCTGCCATAAGGGTGGTGTCATCTGCATATCTGAGGTTACTGATACTCCTCCCGGCAATCTTGATCCCAGCTTGTGCTTCTTCCAGCCCAGCGTGTCTCATGATGTACTCTGCATATAAGTTAAATAAGCAGGGTGACAATATGCAGCCTTGACGTATTCTTTTCCCGATTTGGAACCAGTCTGTTTTTCCATGTCCAGTTCTAACTGTAGCTTCCTGACCTCCATAAAGGTTCTCAAGAGGCAGGTCAGGTGGTCTGGTATTCCTATCTCTTCCAGAATTTTCCACAGTTTATTGTGATCCACACAGTCAAAGGCTTTGGCATAGTCAATAAAGCAGAAATAGAGGTTTTTCTGGAACTCTCTTGCTTTTTCCATGATCCACCGGATGTTGGCAATTTGATCTCTGGTTCCTCTGCCTTTTCTAAAACCAGCCTGAACATCAGGAAGCTCATGGTTCACATACTGCTGAAGCCTGGCTTGGAGAATTTTGAGCATTACTTTACTAGCGTGTGAGATGAGTGCAATTTATGCGGTAGTTTGAGAATTCTTTGGCATTGGCTTTCTTTGGGATTGGAATGAAAACTGACTTTTTCCAGTCCTGTGGCCACTGCTGAGTTTTCCAAATTTGCTGGCATATTGAGTGCAGCACTTTCACAGCATCATCTTTCAGGATTTGAAATAGCTCAACAGATTAAACCCCTTCAAAGAATAAAGATGTATAATAACACATCAAACCCTTACTACAGAAAAGTCTAGTCATCAAAGGGATTAAATATCCAAATATTTTAAATAAAAGAGGAAAATAACTCCTAATTTTATACGGTCAGTCAATAACTATGCACTGATCTCCATTCACAGACTCTTCTACTCCAACATCTCTCACAGACATTCAAACTTCCTATGCCTCTAACTAAATTTCTACTCTTTTCTACTCCCTCAAATTATTCCTCCTGGCCAAAATTATTCCTCTTGCAAACTTCTGCCTACATCCCAAACCTTTGTGCCAAGTCTGACTTCTTTCTCTCACGTATACTTCACATCCCAGTCAGTAAACCCTATTGGTTCTATTGTCTAGATACTATATTCAGAATCCACTCAAATCTCACCACCTCTACCGGAGCAATTTCTCACTAACATTATTGTACCAGTATGATTGAGTGTCAAAACACAACCAAAACAATCCTTGTAAAATATATGTCAGATTATGTCCCACTTCTAACAGTTATCAGTGGCTTCCCAACATCCATCCCCCATTTTGTTTCAGCCATACCAGACACCCTTGGGCCTCAAGGCATTTGCCTGGCATTCCCTCTGCCTGCCATGACCTTCCCCTTGGTATCATCCACAGTCCTCTTGGTACTCAAGGGGGATTTGTTCCAGGATCCTGGTGATACCAAAATCTGTGGATGCTCAAGTCCTTTAAATAAAATGGCCTAATATTTGCATATAGCCCAGCACATCCTCCTATACACTTTAAATCATCTCTAGATTACTTATAATACCTAATTAAATGTAAATGCTATGTAAATAGTTATAAATACTATGTAAATTCTATGTAAATAGGCTCTGAAAGTGAAAGTTGTTACTCACTCACTCCTGTCTGACTCTTTGCAACCCCCTGAACAAGGCTCCTCTGTCCATGGGATTCTCCAGGCAATAAGACTGGAATGGGTTGCCATTTCCTTCTCCAGGGGATTTGCCCAACGCAGGGATTGAACCCAGGTCTCCTGCATTGCCATCTGAGATTCTTTACCATCTGTGCCACCAGGGAGGGAAGCCCTGACAAACAGCAAATTCAAGTTTTGTTTTTTGGAACTTTCTGGAATTGTTTTTCCCAAATATTTTTGGTCCGTGGTTGATTTAATCTGCAGTTGCAGAACCCACAGACAGAGTACTGATTGAATCCACTCCCTTACCTTCTTTAGGTCTTTGTATACACGTCAGCTTCTTAGTAAGGACTTCACCTGGTCACTTAAATTTGTCATTGCCCCCAAACACTTCCTTTATCTCCCTTCTCCCTTCTATATTTCTCCAAAATATTTATATCAACACAATATATATTTCACTTATTTATTTTTCTTTACCCCCGAGAATATAAACTCCTTTAGGACAAGAGAGTTTATCTGTTTTGCTCACTGCTGTATTCCCAGCACTTAGAAGAGGGTCTAGCACATAGTAAGTGCTCAATAGCTATTTGTTGAATGCATACATGAACAAGCAAAAGGAAGCATAAAGGTGCTCAGGAAAGCTAAAGAGAGGTCAGAGAAATATTTATGAGGAACTAATATACCAAAACATAATAAAGTTGTGATGGGAAAGGAAAGTACATTTCTTAAAAAAAAGGGGGGGGGGCAATGTTTCTAGTTAAAACAAAAGTTTAGTGTTTCCTAAAGCCTAGTTGGCTTTAGGAAAAGTTACTATCCTTGCCTATTTCATTGTTTTCAAAGAGGATCTATCCACTGTCCATTGATAAGGGCCCTTAGCTGCTGAAGAACTGAAAGAAACTCTGAGAGTGGATAAATTCCTAGAATGATGATGTCCTTTTCTCAGCTACCACACACACAAGAGACAAGGGGCTGTCTTAGCTTTCTATCAGACCTAGTCCCAGGATCTTCACCCAGTACAATCATGTTTCTTAGCCACCTTTCAACTAAACCACTAATTGGTAAACTCACCTTTCTAAGAACTACAATCACAGCTTCTTCAAACCAAAATGGATCTTAAAATGATCTCAACCCCTCACATATTTTATTTAAAAAACTACAGTGAAAAAGAAACAGTGACTTGCCCAAAATAACTTGAATAGTTAATTATACTAAATATTTTTCAAATAGTAAGTGATAAATGTTACCAAATCTAAGAGAATTCAGACAATTGGAACAAATTCTCTAGTATCCAAAACAAGATAGTCAAAAATTAAGTCAAAATTATTATATCTCATAGTATCAACAACTCCATCTATCCACATGTTAGATTCAAAAGTAACAACAGAGCCATCAGCAAACTATACTCCAGTATTCAGCAAGCAAACTAAATGATGGATGAATTTAGATTTAAGAAAAATATACACCTTCTCCCCAAAGGAGGCTTTCATTGTCCAGTGTTGGGAATGATGAAGACTTCTAAAGTCTTTTTGCAAGTACCAACTTTTCTAAGCATTACTGGCTTCAAACAGCAGTATAAAGATGTTTCTATGAATCAATCATTTTCATTTTCCACATGAGGTCCAGAGGGAACAATTTTTAAAAGGCACCTGATTTTCACCACGCCTGCCACCCTCTCCTCCTTGCCCTGCAATATTCTAACACACTTCCTCGGCAGTGTGTCCTTGGCACTGTTTCTGATAGAGTATGTGATAGCCTTCAAGTGCCATACAGTGAGATGAGATTGTGAACCGTGATTATAAACTATCTCTAGCATGCTACAGGAAAAAGGATTACTATTTTTTAAAATATTTATTTATTTGGCTGCACCGGGTCTTAGCTGCCGCACGCAGGATCTTAGTTATGGCATGTGGGATCCAGTTCCCTGACCAGGGATCAAACCTAGGCTCCCTGCTTTAGGAGCATGGAGTCTTAGCCATTGGGCCACCAGGGAAGTCCCAAAGGATTACTCTTTTCATGGTCACAAATTTCTTACCAAAACCCTTTCCATGGTCTGCATCGAGTGAAACTAAGGACCACCCTTATTCTTCTTTCCTGGGGACCTTTCTCTGACTGTTCTATCCATTGGTGCTCTTTTCTTGATCAGATGACCTATAGCATTTGTTATCTGTACTTGTAGCATTCATCACACACTGGCAAGTAACATCTTTTGTACAGTCATCTTAGTTGTTGCTGGCTTTTTTTTTATGCTTGACTGGATAAAGAGTCAGAATCTGAAAGAGTTACATAATTGATATTCCTAAGGGGATTTTCCAGACAATAAAGCGTGATCTTTCTACATATGAAGGGAAAGAGTCAGAAATTCTAAAAGAGCAATTGGGTTTTAGAATACACAGCACAACCATCACTGAACTGTAATTTCAGAAGCTTTGTATTATACCAAAATAATGATTCCCATGCTTTTAAAGTAATAAGGATGCCTTTTAAGGTCAAAACATATTTTAAAGTTAAAATATATTTTGTATACCAAAAACATACTCAATATTAGTCAGGTGTTAAATATCTTTTAACAGAGAATACATGCATTCAAAAGTCTAACTACACAATGGTATGTAAGATGGTACTTAGCTGGTCTACAGAGCTTACCTGATGTGCACAAGAAGTTGAGGTTACCCCAGGACCTCAGACTGCACATGGTTGAACTTCACTGTGCTGTGGACATGCAATACTATTGCCATATCAAAAAGTACTACAACCTAAAACTATTCAGGAGCGAGCAAAACACAGAAGGACTGATGCTGAAGCTGAAACTCCAATACTTTGGCCACGTGATGCAAAGAACTGACTCATTTGAAAAGACTCTGATGCTGGGAAAGACTGAAGGCAGGAGAAGGGGACGACAGAGGATGAGATGGTTGGATGGCATCACTGACTCAATGGACATGAGTTTGAGCAAGCTCCAGGAGTTGGTGACGGACAGGGAAGCCTGGCATGCTGCAGTCCATGGGGTCGTAAAGAGTTGGACACAACTGAGTGACTGAACTGAAAATACAGAAAGACTAACAAATCCCTACCTATTCCCATCCCACTCCCTCTCCCAAATCGAACATAAAATCCTTCATTAACTCAATCTTTCTTTCTAAGAAGCAGCAGATTTTTAGCAACGTGAAACAATTCACTTCAATGCTTCAATAATGAACTTCTTGTGGTTTTAATATTATAGCAAGAGGAACAAAACAAATGAACATTATAGACAAGCCAAATATCTGAAAGTCCATCTCTCATGTATTTCCTGATTCTACTGAAATCTCAATCCTATTTACCCATTTTACCACCTTCTTCAAACAAACAAGCAAAAACCACCAATATTTTGCAGCAAAGGTAGAAATATCATTGTAATCTCAGTTCTAGTCTTTTGTGCAGTTACCAATAAGAATGAGCTTAAATAAATAGCAGGTGAGCAGAGCATTTAAAGGAATTAGCCCTGGGCTCAAGTCTTGGCTCTGTCACTTATTAACTGTATGATCTTGGGCAAGTTACTTAACTCAACTTCAGATAATTTATGTAAAGTGCTTAACAGGATCCTTGGCAGGTTTTAAGGGCTGAGAAAAGTGGTTACTGATTAAGCAATTATATATAATAGATACATAACAAAGATATCCTTCTTATCATAACAATTTCAAAGCTTCCTTCCAATTCCCTCTTGTCTGGCTCTGACAGGTCTGTCCCAGGTATCATAAACCTCCACCCCTGACCTATACCTGGTTCTACTACCTCAAGTTCTACCCTTGGCTATGAATACAAGCAGTTTCTGGAAGCGAGGGAACACATGACAAAAAACAAAACAGGAGGCCACTTGAGTAAGCTAAAACAGCAACAAAATCCACTTCGAAACACTGAGATCACTCAAGCAGGACTCTGCCTTAGAACCAGAGACAAAGAGAAAGGCAAGAGAGAAAAACTAACCAAATTATTCAAATACTTCTAAAACCCTTACCTCCAGTTAAACAAATGACTGAAGATCTGAAGCCCAAATTTTAAACAACAGCATTATTGTCTGCAGGAGCCATCAATAACCAGTGCCACAAATGAAACATGCCTTACTAAAACAATTCTTTACCATTTTTAATTTAACAATGATTTAACTGTTGCTAGACTATTTTTTAAGATGACATCTCAGCAACCTTTTCAAGTTTCTTCTTTCCCCATGCATTTCAACAGGCAGTGAATTCGTTCATCATGTGTTCAGGCCTCCTGCTGGCAAGCATAATTAAAATTAAGCAAGCAACAATTCCACTTGGTGTTAAGATCCTGTCAAATTCTTTGATGAAGCTGAGTCTGGTTTCTCGAGGAGCCAGTTGAAAGTTCTGCAACAAAAACTTGGGGTTGCTCAACTTGATGCTGGCCATTCCTTCAGTAGATGGCACTCTTCCCTTTGAGCCCAAACTGCACAAGCACCAAGAAGCATGTTCTGTGACATTCAGGTGTGATACAAAGCAGAGATTCTCTCTTCAAAGCTCCTAACTGGCCGTCACAATCCCTCCAGAAACTCATTCATCAAAAGTTGATGGTCCAACCAGACACTTTTAAAGAGCCCAGGGAAATTCAGATTATAAAACATCAAACACAATATTAATAAAATCACCTAACAAGTGATTACCAAGTAATCGGCTTCTCAGAGCCTTTTCTATACTTTTTTATTCAGGTATAAAATGTTCCTTCCCTAATACAGGTATAAAATGTTCCTTCCACTGAAAGGTAGCGGCCTTTCAGTGGCTACTGATCAAATCTTGTCTATCAAATCTCACTAAGGTATTCAAGATAGCACAGTGTTTGGAAAACTGATTTTGTCATTATCAACATTCACTGAGACTAATGAAAGATGTATTACTTTAATATTACTTTCAACATTTTTGGTTGAAAAAATTCATATAATTTTTGATACCCACTTAAAAAGAATCAAACATCCTAATACAAAATTGCTGTACATCTAGTTTTCCAAAAAACAAATACATATTTCTGATTCATTAATCTGTCTTTTACTTTAATACATAATAGTTCTCAGTTATTAATGATAAGTAAGGTTTCCCACACTTCTGTTTCAGAGACTTTTTTAATTAAAAAGCATACAGTTATGGACAGAAATAGCAGGAAATTCTTTTTAGTGCAACCTCCAGGTGAAAGCCAAACTTTTCAGCAATCACCTTAAAAATTCCACCTTTTCTAGTTGAGCTAAAACTCAGTCCTGGCAAAAAAGTCAAAGGAGAAAGGCACGGTAAAAGGAACACGGTTTTCAGATTTTAAAAAGGAAAAAACAAAAGCCCTGAGAGTGGGGATAAGAAATGGCAAAAACATATCAATTTCAGTAACCATCTCTTTCCCCTGTCCACTTTCACCCTATGCACCTAAGCCCATTCAGAACTCCACTTGAGCTCTGACCATCATCACCCTTCCCAAACACTTCCTCAGATAATAAAAGGCTGACCTTACAGAATCTTTTCCTTGTGTACTAATAAGACAAATGAGATTAGAGGTAACAATGCAGCTAACAGTTGCTGGCTCTAATTTCTGAAGGATTAAAAAAGAGATCCCCAGGGAGGCCTTGATCCCAAAATATACTTCTGTAGATGTACCAAATAAGCCTAATTACCTTCTCCACGAGGATACTGAGGAAACCTATCTCTTTGCTACGGCATGGAGTCATTCCAGCAGAGCAAAAGATGACAGGACAAGAATATTGTATGGAAAAGAGAAAGGAAATGCTGTTCTCACACAGGATGAGCTGAGCCATTGTGGAAGAACTTCACAGAAACACTGCTGACGGTGACAAATTAAAGGCACAACTAAGTCCCCAAGATACTGATAAAACTCAGCACTGCTCCAACCTGACTGCTTTCTACATTGCTGAAATTCCAGCTCCCCTAGCAAGCAACCAACAATAGCCCTGGGAGCTGAATTAAACAGGCTCTTGAACTCACACCTGCACCGTCCCTTCCTCTTCCATCCTAAGTAAGCCCTTCTTTGGTGGGGGATGGGGGAGTGAAAAATTACAAGAACAAATTCAAAGAGGTATAAGAATTAGCAAAAAGAATAAAGTAAGAATTCCATGTATGTTACTTAGAGTTAAGTTTTCATATTACTTCCCTTAATGAACGTTGTGAGGATTAAATTTTGAAAATTGTTTTATTAATATATACAGTGTGCTTCTTGAAACACTGCTTTTAAGAATGTAAGTTGTTATTACTGCCCTTATGTTTCTAAAAAGTGTTTCACCCCTTGGCCGGCTGGTTGTGGGAAGTTTTTAATCTTATGGAGGTCAGTATGTCTATGGCAGAAAAAGTGAGCTTCATAACCCAGTCTTCAAACTCTAGTCTTGTTTGAGTCAGTAGCAGTCTTAAATGCTAGTTAATGTACTGCTATATACCAATATCCTCAGGTTCAGTTTCAGGCAATTTAAAACAAGAGGTTTCAAAGTTCATTTTATATCAGGGAGTCTTACCATTTCCAATTAAGCTTTAACTAAAACTAACTTTTAAAACAAGTAATTGTAAAGTATATATGGTGGTGAGACAGATCAACCTGACATTAGGTAAAATCAACTCAGATCTCACCTCATTATAAAGATATAACTATATGTCAAAGACTAAACACATTTTATTGGAGAAGGAAACGGCAACCCACTCCAGTCTTCTTGCCTGGAGAATCCCATGGACAAAGGAGCCTGGCGGGCTGCAGTTCATAGGGTCACACAGAGTTGGACACAACTGACACGACTTAGCGAACATATTTTATAATAAGTCAGCTCTGGCATAGTTAAAAACCAGTCTATACAATCTTCCTAAGAAGGAAATTTACAAAAACAAAAAGACTTTAAACATCAAGGATGAGTTCATCCATTTTTATACTTTTTGGTGATCATGCAACTACTTTTTAAGTTATGCTAGACAATTATGAAAGCCACATTTATTCTTTAAGGTTTCTAGGATACTCTTTTAAATTGCTCCTTCAGTGTAGTAAGTCATGTCCTAGAAACCTGAAAGCTACTATTAATGCAGCTTTTCAAAGATACACAAGAAAATAATTTAAAGAAAACAAGAGACTCTGATTCTTATTATCTATGCTATCGTCTAAGACTTGACAGTAAGTTAAATGGTACTTTAATGTTCAAGTATGTTTTCAATTGTGTAATTAACTTACTTTTGAGCTTGATTTGTGATTAGTCCACATAATAAGAGATCAACGTTAAAATACACATGAAACAAAATACCCACACACGTATTTTTCTCTAACACTTTAAACTTTCAGTTAATTTCAGTTAAAACTGCTCTATGCATGCAGTTGATATTCAAATAATCACTACATGAATGCCAGGTGAATCATTTTGTAATTAACCTGAAAGGAAGAGCATCCTCTAAGTAGTATGGTTACACATGTGTGTCCTTAACTAGCTACTGACAGAAAAAAAAACTAATCAAATTCATCTAACTTATTAGACATAAGGGATATACAAGGGATAACAAACTTTTTCTTTCAAGCCATAGTCAATGAAACACTGGTAACCTGTATGATTTAGAGAGGATTCTTAATATACACAACCCACTGCAGTAAAAATTTGACACTGTCTTGGCTTTTGGCCAAAAGAATTTAGTCACTAGCAAGACCTGAAATACCTCATAACAATCTCATCTAGAAATACTGGGGCACATACCCCACGATCAAATGATAAAGAAGATATGAAATAAAGTACTAGGGCACCCATTTTGAATCTCAATGACTAGCCACAGTCTACAACTGCTCAATTTCAAATAGGGTGTTTATGTTTAAAAGAAAGTACTCTTGATTAAACATTTTAAATGTTTTCTATTCAAATTCTACATGTTTAATATTTCCAAAGGAATCTGAAACAGCACTGAACTTTAATATCAGAAAAATGAGTGTTTATTTAGTGTGAGAAACATATTAGTAACCTGTGTTTTCAATACAGTTTGAGCTTTCTTAATTCAACGGATGCTATTTTTAAACACTGCTCCCTAATATTATCTTTCACTAAATTGCCAACAAAGGACATATTTGATCTCTACAATACTAATCCTAAACACTACTTCAAACAGCTACTAATTTAGGTTATAATTAACTAGCTTGACCTATCAACCACACTGGTGAAGCAGCAACACAGAGGTCCTTGAGGAATGGGAGTGACCAAGTAAAAGCCACTTACAGCTAACTGTAAAAGGTAACTCAGGTGGAATTTTGAACAAACTGAAGTTAATATTCACCTCAGGTTGATGCAGTGTTGATAATCAGAAGATCAAGCCTACTTACTGACTTAGTGCAGAACTAGAATCAACAAAGAGCCTGTTGGACCAGCTGGGGCCCTACACATCTGGCAAGCTTAAAGAACAACAAAAAAGACTTGAATCTTCAGTAATAAAAAAGATAACATAGTACAGCCCACATTCTAGCATTCGAGCTACACACGTCATGTGAAAAGAGAATCCTCTTCCAAAGTCAAAAGGTGATTCTACTTAATGCAGATTGGTTACCGCCCTTTAGATTTAAACACATCTTGGTGATATTAATACAGGAGGGTGTTGCTAAACAAGGTATACGCACAGTTGCAGTCTTGGAGACCCTGTGAAGGCACTTCATTCATTTGCAGGTATTACCCAAGTTTCATAGCAGCAGGGGTTACTGGCTATGTGGACTCACTTTCAAATCAGGCTCTGGGTTCAGAACCAGCCAGTCTGTGCCTAGGAGCTATACAAAATACTTAAACCTTTATGTCTGTTTAGGCATTGGGTGGTTATGAGGATTAATTATATAAAAGTCTGTGCCTGGCACAGAGGTAGAGCAAATAATATTGGCTGTAACAAGTATTTGCTGAGTCTTCACTTGCTGGGTCGCATGATATAACCACCTTCAAAAAAAGTAACTTTATAGTGATGCTGATAAACACATTAAACACTGAGGACTATATTCTAAGCACTTTACACACAAGAACTCATATGGTTCTGATAGTATCATTCCCAACATTTTACAAACCCAATTTGTTCAGAGTTGGGTTTTTATAATTTTATATGATTTCTTTCTCGAATAGAAATAAAATTTCTTGTACTCTGATGACATACATAAGTGCTGCCCAGTACTGCTAACCAACTACTTTGAGATGGCAGAGATTAAATAGCTAACAACCTGCATAGGCTTAAGTGTAACAAAAACACTCAGGCACAAGAGACCTACTTCAGGAGGGCTCACAACCTCAGAGGTTGGGCCCTACCCTGCATTTAGGTTTCAGGATTGTGTGTAGGAGGTGGGCTGATGCTATGTACTCTTAATCTCAAAAGACATTCTGGTTTTACAAAGACCACATCCACACTTTAAACATCACTGAGCAGAACCTGCATTCATACCGGTGTAACATTATTGAAAAGGGGTTAGAAATAGCAAAGTGTGCAATATCATTTTCTCATTCATTTTCAGAATGTAAAACATATTCTGAATATACAATCTTTCTATCATGCAAAATAGTTCCTAGATGTCTTATGATCACCTGTGTCATATGTCTACCAACAAACATTTGCTTATAACATATATGTAAAAAAGCTGCAACTTATTGAATGCCTCATAACCAACTATCTCAAGAGCTCAAATTATGTTTAACATTCAAAGAAGACATACCAATTTTTTTCTTTAAAAGCAACTGTTGCCAACATTTTTCAGTCACCTAAGAGTTTTAAAAGCAGAGACTGAACTCTTTGGGAAAAGGAACACTTAAATATGGCAAAAATGGCCTTTTTTTCCCCCCTGGTCTTCCCTCTGCAAAGGTAATCTGCTTAATTTAACCAGAGGAAAATGAGTTACAGTGCAGTTACAATGCAATGGAGACTTTTAGATATACAAACTTTATACATACGCTCCAAAAGTAACTTAACCCTATAAATGAATGGGTCCGATATCTTAATTACTTTTTTTTTTTTTCCAGAATACTCAAGCATCTTATTTAAAAACGACAAATTATGAGGTATTCTTATTTTACTCCCTTTAACAATCTAATTAGAAGTCCTCCAAAGCCCAAAGTAGGATGTACCCAGCATGGTGCTGATGCACTCCATTCCAAGAAAAGCAACCATTTCATACTACTACATCTAAAGTGTCATAACATAAAAAGTTCACGCACCTTTCAAATGGAGCTGATTTCTACCCCCCAAATCTTATCAACTCCCTCACCAAACTTGCATATAAATCCCCACTCAAAGCCTCTTGGTTGATTTAAATTCCATTTCTCTCCACACCACTCCAGCAGGTCAATTACAACAGCACATGTGCCAAAGAAATTAGTGGTTTTACTCACGCTCCCATTTTAAACGGGCACCTACTTGCAATTAACTCTCTCCAACAAAAAGTTTACCTGAGGCCATTCTTGCTATTTTACTAGAGGCCTAGCTTATTCTACCTGTCTCTGTGGTCTTGCCTCAGCTATAATGGCATACTTCCAAACAGCCTGGACGCCCCCAAACACCAGCTAACCGGACCTGCAGCCAACTCTTGCCTGTCACCCCGAGCAGGAAGCACAACCTAACATGTATACATTTGCAGGGGTGGGGTGGGTGGGGTGTGTGTCGGGGGGATGGGGACACAGATTACAGGAGAAAGGTTTGGTTGAAGACTCTCAACTTGGTAACAGAAGTTTGTTTGTTTTTTTAAGGAGGAAAACAAACCAACACTTCCTCCCTTACCTCCACCTTTTTCCAAGCGCGGGAACCTCCCAACCCTCCTGGAGCGCACCTTCAGAGCTTAAGGTCCCTCAGATCCCGAAGCTTCGGCCAGTTGTTGGTTTTTAGAACTCCCCGTCCTCTGAGAGAAATCAGAGGACGCCCGAAAGACTCGGGCCCACCCCCGCGGCGCCCGGAGATCCTCCCCTACAGGTCCACCTTCCTCGCCCAAGGCTCCCGTTCCAGTCCCAGAGGGAGAAGGGTTCACCTGAGGCCGCAGGGGCAGCCAATAGGAAAGTCCCCTCGGCCCTGCAAGTCGCCGCAATCCCACCCCCGCGCGACCCCCTTGGAAGGGTCCCCGCAGCCCAGCCCGCGCGGGCGCCTGCCGTCCCCGCCGCGAGAAGCGGCGGAAAGGCCGCGCCTTCTCTCCCCTCAGGATTACCTCGCAACGCGCAGCCGGCTTTGTGCTTCCCTCCCTCCTTCTCCGCGGCCGCCCGGACTGCAGCGGCCGCGCGATCCTCCACCGCCGCCTCTTAAGCGCCGCACGGCTCCAGAGGGGAGGGCAGAAGGGGAGGGGGCGTGAGGAGGGAGGGACCTGGGCGCCGAGCCCTGAGAGGCAGGAAGCGGCGACACCTGGGTCGCGATGCTTCTAGCTCTCGCTCTCCGTTTTTAAAAATACAATTTAAACCCCTCTCTTTCCCCTCCCGCCCCGCGCCCCCGCGACCGTTACCGGCAGGCGGCTCACGCTCTGGCGGGACTGGCAGAGAGCCCCTCGAGCGTCCCCTGGCCCCGCCCCTAAGGCTCCGCCCTTAGGCCCCCAGGCTCCTCTGGCTCCACCCCCACAAGCCCGCCCCTCGCGGCCCCCGAAAGCCCCTGGTCCCACCCCTCGGGTCCCCGAGCGTCCTGGCTCCGCCCCTCGGAATCACAGGATGTTCCTGACCCCGCCTCCTCAAGGCCCCGCCCCCAACGCGGTCCCTCGGGCCCCTCCAGAGCCTTGGTACCGCCCCCTACGGCCCCCTCCTCTCCCGCCCGCACCAAGTCCCTAAAGCCGCGGCCGCGGGGCCCTACAGGCCTGGCCTCTGGGATGGCCTGGTGCGGGGCAGCTGTCTGGCATCTCTTCAGCGTCCTCCTCCAGCTCTACAGCTTCGATCCGTTGCGTGCCTTGCGGGAGGGTCGGAGGAGTAAAAGACCCCGACGGAAGCTCGACTACGAGGGATAGGAAGGGCGCCTTGGAAATGCCGCCCGCCCAAACCTGAGCAAGGCGCCCCCCCTCCCCCCACCGCCGGCCACACTCCTGAGGTTGAGCCACAGCTTTCAGAGTCAACCTCGGCCGCCTACACTGGCTGTTGGGTCTTCAGCGGGAGGCCACTGCTAAGGTTCAACCTCCACACACCCCTCACTGAAGGGGCCTGGGTGTTCTCAGCATAGTTGCCTATGGGGGCGCCTCTTTCCCCCTACTCATCTCCACAGAGGGGCAGGGGCTCTCTTATCAGCTCCACTTGTACGCCTCAAGGGTCTTCACCCCGAATTTGGCCCCTGGCCTTGAGACCTTATGAGAGCTCATCTCTTGGAGGTGAAAAGTCAAGGCACTGCCAGCCTTGAAAATGAACTCGGGGCCCGGTAAACTTTGCAGGGATGTGGATCTATCCACAGGTGACACTGGGCCACCCACCCCCCGCTGCCCAGACAAGACCTACCCTAGAAATGGACCTCCCAACAACGCACACCTTTCTCTCCCACCCACGACTTGCACATCCCTCCCGCATACGTGTCCTGCACGGGCACAAATCCACTTCCAAGCCCACCCTCTGAGCGACATTCTGGTTATTCACGGTCTCTTGGGTCAACCCCACCCTAACACACAACAGCAAACTTCATTCCCCACCCTTATCTCCCTTCGTTTCCAAGGCATTGGCGACAGTCCACTTCATTTCCTTCCTCCTCTGCAGACTCTTCTCTTCCCCCTCAAATAGTTTGTGCCATCCCCCTCATCTTCATCCCCTCCTTCTTCCCTAAAAATGTGCTAATTAAAATGTAGTTTCCTCTTCCCACATATGAAGTGTGGAAAATGAATCTTGTCTTGGCACAAACTGTGATTCATTTATCCTCGCTTTCTCTCTCCACTGGACCAAAGCTATAGAAATTTTAGTCTACCACCATCTCCCATATGCTCAAAATCTAACCATGCCTCATGGTTTTTAAATACCCCTAAAGGATGGTGGGGAAGGTTTCCTGGCTTTGGGGAGAAAATATTTAGAAAATGCTTAGCGTGTCATTTTATTTGGCATTTTAAAATATCTGCAGTATTTGAGAGAGATATTGGGAGTGGCTAGATGTTTTCTTGAATTTAGAAAGCAAAAAATGAAAAAAAAGCTTGGCACGCATCAAGGTTAGCCGGTTTATGAATAGCCCCCCAAAAGTGTATTAGGGGTACATATCAGACAATAGTCTCCACTGCACAGGACGTTTGCCTGTCAGAGATCTAGAGGCTCCCCCCCACCCCCCAGCCCCAAAGGAAGACAAATTAACATAATCCATTTTAAGCATGTCTGATGAGCAATCCTTCCCGTGATCACTCCATTCCCCACAGCTTCTGGACAAAATGGATAAAAGATTTGCTTACCCGCTTAGGATGCAAGGCTTTCTTGTGTCCAGGGCAGTAGACGTGCGTGTCTTCTAGGTGTGGATTCTGCAGTGCTGCACAGAAACCCACTGCAGCCTCAGACCGGCGGCAGCGGCAGCTTCTCCCAACGCCGAGTAGTAAAGTGTGTGACTCTGGTAGAGACTCCACAATTACCATTAGGCGCTTGCTTATGAGAGAGGAGGCGGAATCTTTCTTAAAGGAATGGGTAGTGTTTTTCCTCTCCACTATTTCTTCATGAGAGGCTGAAAGGGTGGAAGCAGGGAGTTTTTTTGGACTGAATATGGCAGTACAGCTGTGGGAGGTCAAGGTTAAAATTAACTGGGTGATCGAGGGACCGATTTAGTGTGAGTCAATGAAATGCTAGAAGCATTGGTTTTAAAGAGCCCTGCTAACTTCAAGCTCTGGGGTCCATGGCAGAAATAAAGTGATGTGCCTTGAAACTGACTAGTACTTTGTGTTAATAATTAATTTCGAATCATCGCTTTAAACTGATAACTCTACAAAGGGAGGTTATTTCATATTTAATACAAGAACACGAAAAGAATAATAAAACACACAATTGGGAACAAGAGTCAAGTCTTACTAATAAAAGCATATCTGCTATTTCAGTGAATATCAGTATTAGAAAATATTGTAAATCAACTGTACTTCAATTAAAAAAAGAAAAGAAAATATACTATTGCCAGATCAATCTGTACTTGTAAAAATTATAGTATTATTTATAGAAAAAATAAAAATCTAAACTAGTTTAAGAAAATAATAGCTTGCTATTATGCTATTTCAGTGGCAATTCAAAGTTCAGCAAAATTAAGGAACTCATAGGTAGATTAAATGCATCCAAATTTACTATTTACACTATTAGAATGTGGTGTGTCCACACAGGAGGAAAATGAGTCTGCTTTATAACTTTAATTTTTATCTCAAATAATATTCCTCAGTTTAAGCACTGAACATCTGAGATTTTTTTTCTTCAGTGGTAAATAAGGAGGTGTGGTCCCACAATATGAATAGAGAAAAATATGGAAAATATTCTGCAATTGATGTTTTTACACAGCTTTTGTTAACTACCAGTGATCTTGAGCAGGTAAGTAAACTTTTTTGTTCAATCATCCCCTATTTTTTAAAATAAGGATGTTGCATTGAATTTTCCTTTAGTATTCCAAAATGCTATGATTTTTATGACAAACATTTATATTTTTGTTATTTGATGCATGTGTATTTCACTCTACACTCTGCTTCTCCTGAAAACTTGGATTAAAAATGTCTTATTTTAAATGTGTAAGCAGAGCTTATTATTTACAACTATTCCAAAATTATTTTGCAAATCACATGTTGTTTTTGTAAAGTGAAAAAACTTAATTTTATCTGACTTATGATTGTGTACCCAATTATGACCAATTTTCCTGCAGCAGAATCCTACAATATTGCTAAAAATACTGACTGACTGGAATACAAAATATATGTTTAATAGCAGTTGGAACATCATTAAAAAGAACTGGTACATCATCAGATGGTAGAGTTGGAACAGAGTTTAGAGCTCATCGACTCCAACCCTGTAATTTCACAAGTGGGAAAACTGGAAACCCAGAGAAGCAAAATGGGGGCTCAGGGAAGTTAACTCAGTCTCTACTCTTCACATACACTACCCCATGGACTGTATCCCATGAGGATCCTCTGTCCATGGAATTCTCCAGTCAAGAATTCTCCAGGGGATCTTCCTGACCCAGGGATCAAACCTGGGTCTCTTACACTACAGGCAGATTCTTTACCATCTGAACCACCAGGGAAGCGCCTTCACATACAGCAAATAAACAGCATGTATCAACATACACACTGTTTCACAGACCCACACTGGGGCCTGAGCAAGACCTGTCACAACAAAAAAGTCTTTCACACATTTTGTGTTCATGTAGTATAAACTAAAGACATATCAAACAAGTGCTCATAATGTGTGTAAATATTAACACAAATATTGCCCAGTTTCTTCATCTCTTTTTATCTTGCTCTTCTGCAAGGAAGGCAGTTCGTCTATCAGGTGCTAATGGACAATGAATAAAATGGCTGTTATTTGTATAATTCAAAGCAACCCCTCAAAATTAAATGCATTTCTTTGTATCTTCCCCAAAGTACTGAGCATAGTCTCTTATATAAAGGCACTTAATAGATACTTTAAAAAAGGAATACACAAATTAATGAAATGAATAGCCCCCCAAAATATCCAGAAACTGATTACAAAGTGTTTTTGTATGTTTGTAATTTGCATTGTCTAAAACAACTGACTCCATTCTCTATATCCTTTTTCTCTAACACAGTCATGATCTAAGAGAAACAATCTCCTTTCTGTAGAGCTTTTTAGGCATGCCTGATTTGTATTCTCCAATTAAATTGTAGCCACAAATCACCGCATGAACTCTGGGTAGATCAAGCAGTAGCCAAGACACTCTCTGCCAAGAGAACAGAGGATTAAGTTTCAGAATTCCAGTGCTCTAGTTCTAGTTGTGAAACCAACTGGTTATATGACCTCAAACAAGTTTCTGGACATGCTTGTGCCGATGTCAAGTTGAGCCATCTTTTAAATGGTGGTGGCAGATGATAAGACCTGCAGTCCCTACTTCATAGGGTGGTTATAGAGTTCAAATGATAATAAAAGAAAAAATGCTTTGAACTTTTCAAAGCACTTTGTAAAGAAAAGGTGTTATTATAGGCAGATGTATTTAAAATCAATTATCTAGTTCAAGGGACTTTACCCTAAACAACCTGTTTAACTACTTTACTAGTTCAGAAAGCAAACAGGTTTATCTCTCCCCGCACACACACACACACACACACACACACACACACACACACACACACACACATGTATGCACCCTGCTGCTCCCAGTTTACAAACTTCTCAGCTTTGATGCTTTTCCCTTGGGCTGGGAAATAGCATCTGTAAAATGAAGAGCTAAGAATTTGTATAGAGAGCCCTCCACCATCATTTCCCCCAAAATTTACATTTTTGAAGCTCTCAGACAGAAAAGTAAACTCAGAGAAGCGCAACAGTCTTTTCATACTTCTTAATGTCATATATTCTCTCAGTGGGGTTAGATGAACCATTCATTTGGAAACTTGGCCATGCTACATACGTTTTGATCACCCCTTTGTGCCAAGTGAGTGTGGAAAGTATTTGGGGAACAGAGGGAGAAGGACTGACATGGAACTCATGCTAATGAGTTCCCCACTCCCCAAGGAGACATAATCAGAGTGATACTCAAGGATGTATCAACATATTTTAATAGTACTATGTGACCATATGGTTTATTTTAAAGGAATTGCCTCAGTTAAATGCCTGACAGTTTCTTATACAACTATTTAAGTAACCAGGCCTGATACATCTCAGTAACGTTTATAAAATATCACCCTCAGAGTCTTCTCTTTTTCCCCAAAAGGTATTTATTGTCATTTATTCATTCTCCACTTGATGAGTCTTTCAAGATTATCATGCGGTTAGTTGCTAAGTTGTGTCTGACCCTTGAGACCTCATGGACTGTAGCCTGCCAGGCTCCTCTGTCCATGAGATTTTCCAGGCAAGAATACTGGAGTGGGTTGCCATTTCCTTCTCCAGGGGATCTTCCCGACCCAGGGATTGAACCCTGGTCTCCACCATTGCAGGCAGATTCTTTACCAACTGAGCTACCGGGGAGTCATCATGGCTAAACAAATAACTGCTAACACACAATGGCTAAACAAATAACTGCTAATATGCAAAAAAACTAATAAACAGCTACTGTAAATAAGATATTCCAATAAGAGCCTCATACATAGTTAGTTTAAAAAAAATCATCCTACACAAAAAGTCAACTTACCAGTTTCTGTGTAGAGAACACAAAATGAATACAAAATATGGGCTTCCCTGGTGGTTCAGTGGTAAAGAATCTGCCTTCCAATGAAGGAGACATGGGTTCCATCCCTGGTCTGGGAAGATCACACGTGTCTCAGAGCAACGAAGCCCTTGTGCCACAACTATTGAACTTGTGCTCAAGCCTGGGAACTGCAACTACTGAAGTCTATGCATCCTGGAGCCGGTGCTCAGCAACAAGAGAAGCCACTGCAATGAGAAGCCCAGGTACTGCAACCAAGAGTAGCCACCGCCCGTGCAGCAACAAAGACCCAGCACAGCCAAAAATAAATAGTTTTTTTAAATTAGCGCAAAATATGCAATTGATATGTTAAACCTAAAATATATTGTTTATTATCATCACATGCCTTAAGATTTCGGGACCAGTCTTTAATGTATATATCTGAATTACATGATCTTAAAACTGGGTGTTTTACCGAGGAAACCAGAATTGAAAGAGACACGTGTACCCCAGTGTTCATCGCAGCACTCTATAATAGCCAGGATGTGGAAGCAACCTAGATGTCCATCAGCAGACGAATGGATAGGAAAGCTGTGGTACATATACACAATGGAATATTACTCAGCTATTAAAAATAACACATTTGAATCAGTTCTAATGAGATAGATGAAACTGGAGCCTTATTATATAGAGTGAAGTAAGTCAGAAAGAAAAACACATGGTGACAATGACGCTATATGTGAGACAGCAAAAGAGACACAGATATAAAGAACAGACTTTTGGACTCTGCGGGAGAAGGCGAGGGTGGGATGATTTGAGAGAATAGCATTGAAACATGTATATTACCATATGTGAAACAGATAATCAGTCCAAGTTCGATGCATGAAATGGAGCACTCAAAGCCAGTGCTCTGGGACAACCCTGAGGGAGGGGATGGGAAGGGAGGTGGATGGGGGTTGAGGATGGGGGACACATGTACACCCATGGCTGATTCATATCAATGTATGGCAAAAACCACTACAATGTTGTAAAGTAATTATCCTCCATTAAAATAAAAATTAATTAAAAACAAAACTGAGTGCTTTAATCCTTACGGCACTATTTCTAGAATGTGATCAGAAACTATGTGCAACAGAATGACTTAGAGTGTTTCCTAAAATGCTGGTTCTTGGACTCTATCCTTGAATGAGAATCTTTTAGGCTGTGGCCCTGGATTGAGGGATTTTATAAGCATCCCAGGTGATTCCCGTGTACACCAAATTTGAGTACTGCTACCCTACAGAAACAATACAATGTAGAATCTTTGAGACAGGATGAGTGAAACACAGGTGGCTCCTTTTTTATTATGTGAGAAGGATTCAGAGACGGACTAACCCTGGCTCCACTCTTTCTACACTGTAAACTTGGGCAAAAATTTTAATCTCTCTAGATCCTAGTCCTCATCTGTAAAATTATTCCTATTTGACCATGTTGTTGTGAGGATTGACATAACACAGGCAGAGTTTCTATTCTAGAGCCTGACCCGTAATGGAACTTATATATATGTTCATTCCTTCTCTCTTTGTTCAAAAATGAGTTTCCAGGTGGTTCTTCTTGTCCAGTGTTTTAGTATGCTTGGTAGGGTAATATGAACGAGTAGTTTAATGAGAGCTGGAAGTATTACTTCCAGCACTGATAGTGTGCCAGTGCTAAATACTTTATATGCATTACTTCATTTCATATCCACAATAATCCTTAAAGATAAGGACTATTTTCAGTTAAAGCAACAGAGGCTGATAGAGGATAAGTAACATGCCCAGAATCTCAGAGCAATGAATTAGCAGAGCTAGGATTCAAACCCAGGCATTCTGACTCTAGAACCCAACTGTTCATTATGCCATATGTTTTGTATATTCTCTAAGTGGCTTAGATTCCAAAATAGGAGCCAGTCTCTTCGAAGGAATAAGCAACTGCAAAAATGGAGTTTATAAACCTCCCAGAAATACAAACAAATGAATGTCATTCTTTGCCTATCTTAGAAGCCTTTGCCAGTTGCCTATAACAGAGCATGGCACCTAGTAGGTGTTCAGAAGTGTTAAATAGATGTAAGGCAGACCTTTCATTGCACTTCCCAGGTGGTGCTAGTGGTAAAGAACCCACCTGCCAATGCAGAAGACATAAGAGATGAAGGCTCAATCCCTGGGTTGGGAAAATCCCCTGGAGGAGGGCATGGCAGCCCACTCCAGTATTCTTGCCTGGAGAAATTCATGGACAGAGGAGCCTGGAAGCTACAGTCCACAGTGTCATAAAAAGTTGGACACGACTGAAGCTACTTAACACACACACACAGACCTTTCATCAGCACACTATTTAAGAAGCTCACATATCTAAGCCCAAGTTTTAAATTTTCCGGAATTTCCAGATCAACTTATATTCTGACATAACGCCAGTCACTAAATTTCAGAGCTACAGATAATCTTACCATTTGCAACAAACAAATGCACTTGTGATGAACTATGCACCAATTTGGCACTTAGAGGATTATTAAAAAAAAAAACAACAACCTTGAGACATAGCTAGCCAAAACCAACCTTGAGACATAGCTAGCCTATGCCCTAAACTTCTAACTGGGAAATAAAACACAAATGCATGAAGCAACCAGATTGTAAAATCACCACATATGAGATAATAAATGTGAAGTTACTAGAAAATAGTAAACAATCAACAAATATTATCACCAATAATATATTATCAATTATTATCCATATTATTTTCTATTTCAATAATTATTGGTCTAATTGCTATTATTTATTAACAATAAGAAGAAATAGTAATTGTTATAGTAGTAGGAGTATAAGTTGCTCAGTCGTGTCCGACTCTTTGAGATCCTGTGGACTGTAGCCCGGCAGGCTCCTTTATCCATGGAATTCTCCAGTCAAGAATACTGGAGTGGGTAGCCATTCTCTTCTCCAGGAAATCTTTCCGACCCAGGGATCGAATCTGGGCCTTCTGCTAAGCAGGCAGATTCTTTACTCTCTGAGCCACCAGGGACGCCCAATAATTGTTACAGCTACCATTAAGTGAGTGATTATGTGCCAAGGATTGTGCTTGGTGTCGTATATATATATATATATATATATATATATATATATATACACATATATATTTAAGCATCTTATCAATCCTGCTAAATCAGTACCATGAATTGTATTTTTAAATGAGGAAACTGGGACTGAGAAAGGTTAAATAACTTGCCCAAGGCACACGTTTGATACGTATTCCAGTGTGTGTGAACATTCTAAGTCGCTTCAGTCACGTGTGTCTCTTTTTAACTCCATGGACTGTAGCCCACCAGGCTCCTCTGTCCATGGGATTCTACAGACAAGAATACTGGAATAGGTTGTCATGCCCTCCTCCAGCGGATCTTCCAGACTCAGGGATCAAACCCATGTCTCATGCCTCCTGCATTGGCGGGTGGGTTCTTCACCACTAGCACCACCTCCAGAGTCAAAGTAAATAGTGTACTCAGAGAACCCACAAAGAGTCGGGGGGAGAGAGATCCATTTCTGCTGGAGGAAACAGGGAATATGAAGAGCCAGAATTGTGATGGGGGAAGGATGGAGCAGAAGGGCCTTTGGTGGTGGAGGTGGAAGGAGCACAGGTGTGTACTTGTTTCCTGACACAGGTCACCCAACACTTTGCTCAGGCTGTGCTCATGGTGATGGCACGACTTGGGTCTCTTCACTGAGCAGACAGGAGAGTATGAGGAATGTTGGCCAAACAGCAAGTAAACCTGTCAGCCTGGAATGAAAAGTTTGTATGGGGCAGAGTTAGAATTCATGTAGTCTCCAAATGTGACCCTGAACACTCAGCCTTTATTTACAGATGACCGGTTTAAGTAGCCCCACCTCCAGTTGAGATCTGGAAGATCAGCTGTAAGAGGGGACAGCAACCCACTCCAGTATTCTTGCCTGGAGAATCCCATGGACAGAGGGTCCTGGTGGGCTATGGTCCATAAGGTCACATAGAGTTGGACACAACCGAAGTAACTTAGCACTCACGTACACACCACCAGTTACTTTCCGTTAATACACTCATTTATTTTCATTCATTGAGGCAATAGCATTTATTGAACTCCTATTATGTGCCGGACACCCGGTGCTAGGGTTAGAGCAATGAATAAAGCAGACAAATATCTTTGCACTCAGGAAGCTTTCATTGTACTGAGAAAACACAGATGTTAACGTGTAAACAAGTTGACAAGTCAGGTTATTTCAGATGTTAAAAGACTAGAAAGGAAATAAAACAGACCGTTGACAGTGACTTGTTCGGAAGGAAGAAGAAAGCCTCTTTGAGGAGGTAACATCTGAGCGGAGACCCAAATGACCTGAAGCTCCCAGCCGGGGAGAAAACCAGTTCAAAAGTTATGAAGCCAGACAACCTTGGCATGTCTAGGAGATTGAGAACAAAGGACAAGGCACCCCATAGGTGGCGGGTGTGCTTGGGTGGGGAGGGCGGCTGAATCTTGTAGTTCTGGTAGATCAGGGTGAGTTTGAATTTTAGGAGGTTTCAAGCTAAGGAGGGGCTTTCCCTGGTGGCTTAGATGGTAAAGAATCCGCCAGCACTGAAGGAGACCTGGGTTTGATCTCTGTGTCGGGAAGATCACCTGGAGCAAGGAATGGGTGCCCACTCCAGTACTCTCGCCTGGAGAATCCCTGGACAGAGGAGTCCGGTGTGCTACAGTCCATAGGGTCACTAAGAGGCAGACACGACTGAGTGACTAACACTACTACTACTACTTGACATGAATTGAGGCCAGAGTGCAGGTGGCGGGTAAGGGAAGGGAGGAAAAGAGAGAAATCAACCGAGAGTAATCTCCAAACCTTTGACCTGAGAATCTGGGTGGAGAAGGGCACCATACATAGTCCAAGACAGAGGAGACATGAGAAGAAAGAAAATGACAGGCGAAAAGTGAACACTTCTGTTTGGTCATGTTAAGCTTGAGATCTAAAATTTTCCTGTTCATTTATTTTTTTCTGTTTGTTCATCATTGATTTCCTCTCCATTGTTGTTGTTTGGTCGCCCAGTTGTGTCTGGCCCTCTGAGACCCCATGGACTGCAGCATGCCAGGCCTCTCTGTCCCTCACCATCTACCGGAGTTTGCCCAAGTTCATGTCCATTGCATCGGTGATGCCGTCCAGCCATCTCATCCTCTGATGCTCTCTTCTCCTCCTTCATAAGAATCTTCCAAAGAGCAAGAACTTTATCTTGTTCATTATTGGATCTCTAGAGTCCAGAACACTGACTGATGAAGAGTAGATGGTCAACAGCTATTGGAATTTGTTGACGCTGGTTCAGTGGTTCTCAAACAAACATTAAAACTACCTGGGAAGCTTAGAAAAAGTTTAGTATTAGTCCCCACCTGAACCTCTCCCCACCAGAACTCTGGGATTGCACTCAAGAAACTGCATATTTAGTTGGGACTATAGATGGGCCGGAGAAGGCGATGGCATCCCACTCCAGTACTCTTGCCTGGAAAATCCCATGGACGGAAAAGCCTGGTAGGCTACAGTCCATGGGGTCGTGAAGGGTCGGACACGACTGAGCGACCTCACTTTCACTTTTCATTTTCATGTACTGGAGAAGGAAATGGCAACCCACTCCAGTGTTCTTGCCTGGAGAATCCCAGGGATGGAGGAACCTGGTGGGCTGCCATCTATGGGGTCACACAGAGTTGGACACGACTGCAGCGACTTAGCAGCAGCATAGATGGGCAGTGATCTACAGTCTAAACCAGTGGTTGAGATATATTAGCATTCATTCAACGATTTACCTTAAAAACCACATTTCAGCACCATTGCAAAAGACTGAAAAGTTTAGCTTGAAGAATTCAATAGTTTTCTCAAGTGCAGTTAAAGTTTAAAGGTTTTTGAGACGAAACCATTGAAAGAATCGTGGAGTCGTTCTTATCTCACTTGGCTTATATGCTCTCACTGGAGACCAGGAAATGGTATCACTGCAGGGTCCTTCATGTGAACAAAGATGGTGACCTGAATGTGGGGACAATCCTCTTCTACCGCATCTCCAAAGGGCATGTCCCACATCCATTTATGGGCTTGTGAAATGCCTTTACTTGGTGATTATAGTAAATGTGTGTTTTTGTCTGCACAACATCTGTTCCCTTTTCCAAGAATGTCTCAGTCCTCTGTGGAATCTTGTTTCACCCCATTGCTGCAGTCTTGGCACCCTTTCCTTTCCCTGAGCAAGGAATTGGCCTCAAGCTGGACCAACCAGATGTTCTTTCCCTCGCATTTAAATATTGAGTAGAATGACACAAAAACTTAAGGAGATCAGAGTTCATCTTGAAGGAGGTCCCTGAGGAGAGTGTGATTAGATACTGCTGCAAAGATCTTGCTTGACTTGGCTCCTGTCCTTCCCAAGACCTGATTCTTCAGCTTTCCTTCAGTTTTATGAGCCGTGAGCTTATTCTTCCAATAAATTCCTTTTGCCTAAGTTAATTAGACTGGTCTCAGTTGCTTGCAAGATAATTCATGACACAGCAATTAAAAACTTTGAGATCTGTAATTTGAGGTAAAGCCTTCAAACCAAATCCTTCCTGAAAACAGTAACACATTGACCCAAGTTTTCATCAAAATCTAAATGTCTGATAGCAGAGTCTGAACAAGCAGATGAAAGTGAAAGCGCTCTGTGGCTTGACATCACTTCTACCACTGAAGTAAGAAAGAAAAGGATGGCAGGGACATGACTCATTAACTCCACTTTACAAATTTTCCCTGAATTTACACATGAGATAAATACCTTGCTGGAAACTCTCAACATTTTTATTTCATGGTTTCTACTCAGCTCTACCAGCTCCTGAATTTCTGTCTTCAAACTAAACTTTCAGAGTAATTCTTTCCAAAGCAGGGCACAATTACTGGGACACATAAACCTAAGACATCAATTTATGAACATGAGAACTCATGATATTAAATTTAGTTCTCATTTCCTTCTGTGGCCCTCTAGGGGGAAAAAAGAACATCCTGTCCTTTTAATCATTTGGGTTAAATCCTAGTCATTTGTTGACCTCTCCTCTCCCCACATTTAAAAAAAGACCTATAACTCTTTAAGACTCTGAAAAAATGAATAACTTTTGTATTGTAAGCAATTTTTTTTTAACAAAGTTTCTCACAATCTCATTTTTAGTGATGATCGGGATTAAGTCACAACAGATAGGATGCTGAACAAAGCCAAGCACATGCTGAGTGTGAACCACACCCAGGAAGGATAAGATAAAATGGGTAACCAACAAGGACATACTGTATAGCAGAGGGAACTCTGCTAAATGTTATGGGGCAGCCTGGATGGGAGGGGGGTTGTGGGAAAATGGATACATGTATATATATGGCTGAGTTCTTCTGCTGTGGACCTGAAAATATCACAACATTGTTAACTGGTTACACTCCAATATAAAATAAAAAGTTTAAGAAGTTTTTTAAAAGCACATTATAGTTGAACAGGACTAATACAAATGAAATCGAATCACTTGCAGACTATATGCAGTCTAGAGTGTTGCTCGGTCATGTGTAGTGTCTGACTCTTTGAGACACCATGAACTGTGTAGCCTGCCAGGCTTCTCTATCCATAGTATTGCCCAGGCAGGAATACTGAAGTAGGTTGTCATTCCCTTCTCCAAGGGATCTTCCTGACCCAGGGATCATACCTGGGTCTCCAGCTTTGCAGACAGATTCTTTGCTGTTTGAGCCACCAAGGAAGACCATATGTAGTATAAGTGGAGCTCAACTGTAAAGAAGAGTATTGTTAATTTAAGCATTTTTAATGTTAATACTGGTAGCTGTTTGTGAAAAGCAGCCATGACAATAGATGGCTATAAATCTGTACAGTCTGCATGGCCAATCATTTTCCTCTCAAATGGGAGGAGGTGGATTACCACGTTCATTATTAAAACATAAAACAGTATTACAAGCATTTTTGCTTGTAATTTTTGAATTGCTGAACTTTGAATTTTTAAATTGCTGAACACTTATTATAGTCCAGGTACAATTCAAAGTACTTTATAATATAGATATCTCATTTAATCTTTACAACAATTCCACAAGATATTATTCTATTATTTTCCTGTTTAGAAACAAGGGAGCTGAAACATTAAGTAATTTGCCTATGATCAAAGAACTGGTAAATGGAAGAGGTTGGATTTGAAATCCAGACAATACAATGACCCCAAAATCTGTTTTCTCAATCCCATCTCTCACCACCTTCCAACACTACTTGGCAAATTAGTGAAACAGCACCTAATCTCTCCTTCTTCCTGTACTTGAGGCCCTTCTAGCCCTCATTTTGAATGTTTGAAACTACATTTTGAGAACTACCTGAACAAGGTAACCAAAATAAATAGACTTTCCAGATGCCAATTTGGTTGGATGTTAATTAACTGAATGGTGAGCCTTTCCAAGTGAAAGAGGAAAATGAAAAAGTTGACTTATAACTTAACATTCAAAAAACTAAGATCATGGCATCTGGTCCCATCACTTCATGGCAAATAGATGGGGAAACAATGGAAACAGTGACAGATTTTATTTTGGGGGGCTCCAAATTCACTGTAGATGGTGACTGCAGCCATGAAATTAAAAGACGCTTGCTCTTTGGAACAAAAGTTATGACCAACCTAGACAGCTTCTTAAAAAGCAGAGACATTACTTTGCCAAAAATGTCCATCTAGTCAAGGCTATGGTTTTTCCAGTAGTCATGTATGGATGTGAGAGTTGAACTATAAAGAAAGCTGAGCGTCGAAAAATTGATGGTTTTGAACTGTGATGTTGGAGAAGACTCTTGATAGTCTCTTGAACCGCAAGGAGATTCAACCAGTCACTCCTAAAGGAAATCAGTCCTGAATATTCATTGGAAGGACTGATGCTGAAGCTGAAACTGCAATCCTTTGGCCATCTGATGTGAAGATCTGACTCCCTGGAAAAGATTCTGATGTTGGGAAAGATTGAAGACAGGAGGAGAAGGGGACGACAGAGGATGAGACGGTTGGATGGCATCACCAACTCGATGGTCATGAGTTTGAGTAAGCCCTGGGAGTTGGTGATGGACAGGGAAGCCTGGCGTGTTGCAGTCTATGGGGTCACAAAGTCAGACACCACTGAGTGACTGAACTGAACTGAAGCCTTTCCAGCGGCCTGGACAGAAATTAACTCAGATTTTACATTAAGTAAAATAGTATAAATTTAAAGCTCTAAACCAAGTCAAGTCTCCAATGCATGAGCAAGGTCTTCAGATTTTAAATTCCCTCGGTTTCTAAGTTGTTAGAGCTGATTTGGGATGGGGGAATGGGTGGTGAGCTCTCACAGAAAGGGGTCCTTTCTCTGATGTGTGAGTTTTACCTCTTTACCAGAGAGATAATTGAGAGACCAGACTGGGGCATGAATCTCCAGGCAACCTGGGTACAGAGTGAAGAACACTAAACAGCTTATTCTCAGACATTCAGAGACTCTGCAGATGCAGCATAATTTCCTGAGCCCGTCTCCCTGCAGTCTGACCATGACACAGCATGCTAAAGCCTAGAAGGTGGGTAGTTTCTCTCAGGTTCTTAGGTTTTTTTCTTTTCCTTGAAATGAATTGATCCAATCCTGGATCAATTAAAAAATTGATTCAGTTTTTTAAAGGAGCGCCAGAATTTTAGCAGGATATATCTCTAACCGGGCATGGCTTTTGTTTTTTTCTGGGAGTATGCCAGCCCCTCTTCTCTCATGTTTTTACTTTCTTTACATACAACATTAGTACTTTTATTACTGGATTAGCAATCCAAGGCATTAAAATAAAGAGAGAATGTAGGGTGACCACAAATGGTCCCACCTTTTATGCCTTTGCTCTTTGAAGAGATAGGAGGGGGAAAAAAGGAAGTGATGGGAGCAGAAAACAAAGGCATGACTCCTTGCCTCTAATCTTGTATTTGTTGTGGAATATCAAAGGCACAAATAAAAGAGTGCAGACATACCTCAGAGATATTGTGGAGTCTGTTCCAGACCACCAAGATAAAGCGAATACTACAATAAAGCAGGTCGCACAAATTTTTTGGTTTCCCAATACCTATAAAAGTGTATTTACCTTATACCTCCATCTATTAAGTATGCAATAGCATTACGTCTTAAAAAAAAAAAAGAGTACATACCTTAATTTAAAATTACTATATTGCTAAGAAAATGGCAACCATCATCTGAGCCTCAATAGTAATCTTTTTGCAAAAGTAACATCAAAGGTCACTGACTACAGATCACTGTAACTAATATAATAATACTGAGAAAGCTTGAAATATTGGAAGACTTACCAAAATGTGTCACTGAGACATGAAGTGAACAAATGCCGTTGGAAAAATGGCACCAATAGGCATGCTTGATGCAGGATTGCCACAAACTTCAATTTGTGGGAAAAAAAAAGAACTATCAGGAAAGTGCAATAAAGCACAGTATATCTGCAAAGGGGTTCAAAATTATGTAGAAAAAGTGCTCAGAAGGCTACAATCATGGAAGTAGCTGTGTGCAATGGAAAGCTCAGTAGAAGGATCAGCATGCTGCTTGGGTTCTACACTAGTTTAAGGAGTCTCAGCTTCTGTTTCCTTCTCTTAAGATGGGTGTAGGAATTAAATTATACATTCGCAGACTTCGAAAGGGACTCAGAGGTCATTTGATCTGGGCTCTGATCCACTATAAGAATTTTTTCTACAGTATTTTTGACAGAAAACCAACCACCCAACTTCCCATGAAAGGGCACTTTTAACCTCTTTATTCTCCTTACACTGAGCTAAGTTCTGTGTACCTCAGGAGGTACATCAGAACCTCCATTCACTGGTGGTGGTTCTTTTCTATGAAGTTCTGAATTGGCAAGTTTGATGGCTACAGAGATAATACAGTGCTGTGGAAAGAGAATCAGGTGAGCCTGAGCCTGGACCCCATCTTGAGCACTTACCTAGCTGTGAAATCTTGACCAAAGTTTTCTTATTTTATGAGGAACTCCAGTCTAATGGAGAAATTGCAACCTACGCTACAAGTTTGTTGGGGGAGTTAGAAATAATTTATGTAAAATGCCTTCACATTGAGAGTGCTTTATAAAAAGGCTGTTAAAAGGATTATTTTCTTGGAATATAATAAAATCAATATTCACTGAAGCCTGAAGAGTTTGTGGCATGATTTCATGTCCTTGTTACAATGGTTTGTTCTGAAGTTTTCTTAGCTTTCCCCCTTGTTCCAGTCATAAAAAAGCAACCACTTCCTATATGTTTCAATGCATTTCCCTTCCCAATAAATCTTCTCTTCCATGTACAATTAGAAAAGGAGGAAGGAGCTTGATGTGGCCTTAATGATATTGAAATTGTATGTGCATGTATGCTGACCAAATAGGAAAAAAAAATCCACAATAGAGGTAGCGTTTAGTCTTTACTTTGAAACATAACAAGCTTTTGAGTTTTGAGCTGTAAAGGAATCATTTGCTTCTGAAATAAAGCATAGTTGCTAAAATGTGCACCAGAAGGAGAGATTGTGGCAAAACAGAGAACATGGTCACTTTCCTGAGGACGTCTGTGAATTTAGGAGTGAATTACCCAGAGTTGTGGATCCCACAGTCAATCAAAACTTCTAGAAAGTTTCCTTTGGAACAGACGCTTCAAAGTGTCTCCTCTTGAATTTGGCCATTTAACTGTCAAAAATTAAAACATTTGACTCTTTGATCAAGTAAATCCACTTAAAATATACTATGTGTGTTGTGTTAAGTTGCTTCAGTTGTGTCCAACTCTTTGAGACCCTATGAATTGTAACATGCCAGGCCCCTATGTCCACGGGATTCTCCGGGCAAGAATACTGGAGTGGGTTGCCATGCCCTTCTCCAGGGGATCTTCCCCTCCCAGGGATTGAACCCACATTTCTTATGTCTTCTGCATTGTCAGGGGGGTTTTTTACCCCCAGCACCACCTGGGAAGCCCTAAAAAACACTACCCTACAGAAATCCTGTATGAGCATTTTAATGAGATAGTTACAAGGATGTCCACTGCCACGTGGTTTCCAATAGCAAACAGAAGAAGCAACAATCTGAATCTTTAAACAGGAGAACAGTAAAACCTGTTATAATGGATCCATAAAACAATACTCTGTAGCATTGAAGAAGCATGATGTTGACCTTGATATACTAATCTGGCATGATGCCCATGATATATTATTGAGGGAAAAAGTAGGCTGTAGAATAATGGACTGAGAGTAATGTCATATTTGTATATATACATACATATGTAAGTGAATGAGTTCATATTTGCATGTGTAAATAGTTATGGCTGCTTGGCGGCTCAGTTGTGTCCGACTCTTCGTTACCTCATAGACTGTAGCCCACTAGGCTCATCTGTCCATGGGGATTCTCCAGGCAAGAACATTGGAGTGGGTTTCCAGGCCCTCCTCTAGGGGATCTTCCCAACCCAGGGATCAAAACCAGGTCTCCAGCATTGCAGGCAGATTCTTTATTGTCTGAGCCACCAGGGAAGACCAAGAATACTGGAGTGGGTAGTCTATTCCTTCTCCAGAGGATTTTGCTGACCCAGGAATTGAACCGGGGTCTCCTGCTTTTAAGATGGATTCTATATCAGCTGAGCTACCAGGGAAGGGTAAATGAAAGTCGCTCAGTCATGTCTGACTCTTTGCAACCCCATGGATTGTACAATCCAGGGAATTCTCCAGGCCAAAATACTGGGTAGCCGTTCCCTTCTCCAGGGGATCTTCCCAACCCGGGGGTTGAACCCAGGTCTCCCACATTGCAGGCAGATTCTTTACCAGCTGACCCATCAGGAAAACCCCATAGGTTATATGTTTTAGAAAAAAGTTTGAAATATATACACGAAACTGTTAATATTAGCATTTGTAGTTACTTTTGAGGGATGGGACTAGGAGGATGAGAGACTTTAACTTTTGATTATAAATGTTTATATATTCAATGCTTTTACATGTGTACATACTATTGGCATCATTTTGAGAAAAAAAAAGATGATCCGAGAATAGCTAAATTCAGAAACATATATTTAAGCTTTTAGTTACCTTTTCCTAAGTTTTAGGAGTCCTCACTCAGAGAACATGTTTTCAAGGGAAATTGATAAAGTTAATCTGTTTCCCTTCGATGAAAGATGAAAAATATCTCAGAATTGAAAACCTATCTTGTTTTTTTCTCTCGAAATACACTCTCCTAAGCCCTGGAGACAAAGGAGGAGTCTGGAACCCCCGACATCCCAGGGTTTCTTCACACCTCTCCACTGCTTCTTTTGGATCTCAGATAAGGCAAAAAATTTAACTGAAGTGCGAGTGCTTTCCTTGAAAGGAAATGAGATTTGGTTATCAGATAGCTTTCCACAACCTGATGTGTGTACTTGGAGTTAAGTGCTGGTCACTATGAATAAAGCTCTGCGGCCCAGAAACTTGCTTTCTGAAGGTCAGCATTGGAAACATCTACCATTTTCCAGATGACAGTTCAGTTGATTAAAGAACAATGTTAATGAGCACTTGGGTTGATTTTTTTTCCAATGGACCAAATTGCCTTCCACACAAAAATATTCTTCAACAACCAGACTGCATCACTAATTCCAGTTGGTTGCATCTTGAAATTACTCCACTAGTGGTAAGAGTTAGGGAACAGAGGGTGTGATTTGTTACGTTTATCAGTTTGTTCATTCACTTATTCATATATTTCTTCATTGTCAGCAGTAAAACATAGTAGTTAGCAGTCAGCTGGCAGCTTTGGAGTCATAAATTCTTGGGTTTGAATTCCTGGCCTGACACTGGTTGTAGAATCTTGGCAAATGACATAACTATCTAAGCCTCCATTCCTGATCTATAAAATAGGGGCAGTTATCAAAAAGTTGCTGTGAGGATTTTCAGAAGAACATTTAAAGAGCTTAGCATGGTACCTGGTGGGGCTTCCCAGGTGGCTCAGTGGATAATGAATGTTCCTGAAATGCAGGAAATTCGGGTTAGATGCCTGGGTGAGGAAGATCCCTGGTATCCTGGCAACCCACTGTAGTATTCTTGCCTGGAAAATCTCATGGACAGAGGTGCCTGGTAGGCTGCAGTCCATAGGAAGAGACCAAAGCAACTGAGTACTCACACACAGTACCTGGTACATATCATATGCATAACCAAAGTTTACAACTGTCATTCATGAGTTTGTCATTAAAACATATTTATATATTTATTTATTTATTTATTGAGTACATATGGTATGCCAAATTTGGTGTCAGAATTTGAATTTTTAATATGGTTAGGATTTGATCCTTGCTTTTAAAAGGGTTAAATTTAGCAAACTACTACAGCCATTATGGAGAACAGTGTGGAGATTCCTTAAAAAACTGGAACTGCCTTATGACCCAGCAATCCCACTGCTGGGCATACACACCGAGGAAACCAGAATTGAAAGAGACACATGTACCCTAATGTTCATCGCAGCACTGTTTATAATAGCCAGGACATGGAAGCAACCTAGATGTCCATCAGCAGATGAATGGATAAGAAAGCTGTGGTACACATACACAATGGAGTATTACTCAGCCATTAAAAAGAATACATTTGAATCAGTTCTAATGAAGTGGATGAAACTGGAGCCGATTATACACAGTGAAGTAAGCCAGAAAGAAAAACACCAATACAGTATACTAATGCATATGTATGGAATTTAGAAAGATGGTAACGATAACCCTGTATGCAAGACAGCAAAAGAGACACAGATGTATAGAACAGTCTTTTGGACTCTGGGAGAGGGCGAGGATGGGATGATTTGGGAGAATGGCATTGAAACATGTATAGTATCATATAAGAAACGAATCGCCAGTCCAGGTTCGATGCATGATACTGGATTCTTGGGGCTGGTGCACTGGGTTGACCCAGAGGGATGGTACACGGAGGGAGGAGGGTGGGGGGTTCAGGATGGGGAACACATGTATACCTGTGGCGGATTCATGTTGATGTGTGGCAGAACCAATACAATATTGTAAAGTAATTAACCTCCAATTAAAATAAATAAATTTATATTTTAAAAAAATAAGAGGGTTAAATTTAGATCAGAGGTGAATCCAGGGGTTTCATTAACTTGGATAGAAAAAAAAACAACAACAACCCATATTTATTTTTCACTAACTTCCAACCGAACTTTAACATCCTTTTAATTATGAATTTGGGCTTCTGTGGTGGCTCAGTGATAAAGAATCTTCCTGCCAATGCAGGAAATGCAGGTTGCATCCCTGGGTCAGGAAAATCCCCTGGAGAAGGAAATGGCAATCTACTTCAGTATTCTTGCCTAAGAAATCCCATGGACAGAGGAGCCTCAGTTCAGTTCAGTCTCTCAGTCGTGTCTGGCTCTTTGCGACCCCATGGACTGCAACACACCAGGCTTCCCTGTCCAACACCAATACCTGGAGCTTGCTCAAATTCACGTCCATCAAGTCCGTGAGGCCCTCCAACCATCTCATCCTCTGTCGTCCCCTTCTCCTCTTGCCTTCAATCTTTCCCAGCATCAGGGTCTTTTCTAATGAGTCAGTTCTTCACATCGGGTGGCCAAAAGACTGGAGTTTCAGCTTCCAGCATCAGTCCTTCCAGTGAATATTCAGGACTGATTTCCTTTAGGATTGACTGGTTTGATCTCCTTGCAGTCCAAGGGACTCTCAAGAGTCTTCTCCAACACCCAGCTCAAAAACATCAATTCTTTGGCGCTCAGCTTTCTTTAATAGAGGAGCCTAGCAGGCTTTATAGTTCATGGGGTCGCAAAAGAGTAGAACACGACTTAGCCACTAAACAACAACCGTAAATTTATACAACAAATTACAGAGGTATTCACAATGTATGTGACCTTGTCATCCACAGAAATCACGGACATTTTCATAACACATTGTAATTTTGCAGAGATTTTGAAATTTTATATACACACATCATTGCTTCAAAATTATAATAGTTATTAGACTCACTGCTGGCTCTGGGAATTGTGTTAATAAAGAAGCATATACATAACTATATCTCAAATTTTATAACTTGACAGCTATATATTAGTTTCTTTATTTTGTGGTTCTATGTATTTTATCTTATGCATTTTAAAACATTGTTTTGAAATGTGTATATAACATACATCTACCATATATGAGTATATGGTAAATGTATGAGGATGTCCATAAAAGCACTATTCAGAAAACTGAGAACAAACTACATCTTCATCAATAGAAGAATGAATAAACCAGTGGCAGTATATTCACACAATGAGATACCATCCAGCAGTAAAACTGAATACACAATCGCTACATTCAGCAACATGGGTGAATTTCATAAACATGATTTGAGAAAAAGAAACCTGACCTAAAATGGGACATATTATATGACTCAATTTATATGAAGCTGAAAAACAGGCTAACTAATATCTGGAGTTAGACATCAAAGATAGTGTTTATCCTTTTATGGGGTGATGGTTGGGATGGTGTGTGGGGCTTTGGGATTATTTATTGCTCCAGATGTTAGCAATGTCAGTGTGTTCACGTCATACACTTATTTATAGTTGTTGTACTTTGATAAGGGGCTTCCCTGGTGGCTCAGAGGTTAAAGTGTCTGCCTGCAGTGCGGGAGACCTGCGTTCGATCCCTGGGTCGGGAAGATCCCCTGGAGAAGGAAATGGCAACTCACTCCAGTATTCTTGCCTGGAGAATCCCATGTACTTTGATAAACATTTGCTTGAAAAAGAGACATCCAGGGATTTCCCTGGTGGTCCAGTGGTTAAGACTTCACCTTCCAATGCAGGAGGTTTGGATTCAATCCCTTGTGGGGAGGTAAGATCCCACATGCCTTGGGTCCAAAAAACCAAAACTTAAAACAGAAGTAATATTGTAGCAAATTTAATAAGCACTTTAAAAATGGTCCAAATCAAAAAAATCTTTAGAAAATTAAAGATAAAAGGAGGGGTCCATAGACTTCACCGGGCTACCATACACTTCACCAGGCTACCAAAGGAATTCACAACACAGAAAAAAATTAAGAATCTCTGGTCTAGGTGGAGACACAAATCCAGAGAAATTACTGTAATATGAAGTTTCATATACACCCTGGATATTCCAGATCTTTTCTGATCCCGGTATTCTATGGATCTATAATTCATACTTTTTGGACCAAGAATCCAATATTTTTATATGGAAAGAATGGTTACTGCAACTGCAGGAAAGGAACCACAAAGTACTGCAAAAGCACAGAGAAGGGAACTATTAATTTTGCCAAGAGTGCTCAGGAAAGAGTCTCATGGAGCGGGTGATATTTTAGTGGAGCCTCAAAGGATAAGTTGACTTTCAACTAAAGAACTTCCTGTCAAAGAGAGCAGCATCAGGAAAAAAAATAGGAAGCATGCTGTTTGGAGAACATTGAGTCATCTGGTGTGGCTGGATCCTGGGAAGATAATTGGGGATGGTGGGGGGAGGGGAAAGTGGGAGATCCATGACAGACTGTGTGTCATGCTAAGGGGAAGCAACCTATGCTGGCTATTTCTTTCTGCTTTGTATTGACAGAAAAGACATAAAGAGAGGTGCCTAAAATTTAAGTGTGCAGCTTGATATATTTTCTCAAACTGATCACATCTGTTTTACTAGCACCCAGATCATGAGATAGGACATTAACAACATCCCAAAAGCCTCTTTGTGATCCCTACTAGTCCCAACAATGATTCCCAACTTTATTGAGACATGATTGACATGTAAAAAGCTAATATTTAATGAATGTGACTCGATGAGTTTGGAGATATAAGTATACACCACTATCAAAGCCATAAACATATCCATTGCCTCCCAAGTTTCCTCCCACTTCCTTTTTTATAATTATCTTTGTGTGTGTGTGTTGTGAGAAAATTTAACATGGCACACTCCCTTAGCAAATTTTAAGTGTGCAAAACAGTGTTGTTAGCTCTAGGAACTACATTATATAGTAGATTTCTGGTGGTGGTTTAGTTGCTCAGTTGTGTCCAACTCTTTGCAACTCCAGAGACTGTAGCCCACCAAGTTCCTCTGTCCACGGGATTTTCCTAGCAAGAATACTGAAGTCGGTTGCCATTTCCTTCTATAGGGGATCTTCCTGACCCAGGGATCAAACCTGCATCTCTTGTGTCTCCTTGGCAGGCAGATTCTTTACCAGTGAGCCACCTGGGAAGCCCAATAGTGGATCTCTAGAACTTATTTAACTTTGCAGAATTGAAACTTTGTACCCTTTGATTATCATATCCTCATTTCACCCTTCCTTGGCAATCACCATTCTACTCTATGCTTCTATGAGCTTCACTATTTTAGCTTCCACATAAAAGTGAAGTTGTATAGTATTTGTCTTTCTGTGTCTGGCCTGTTTTGTTAAACTAATGTTCTCCAGGTCTGTTCATGTTGTCACAAAAGGCAACATTTAATTTTTTTTAAGGCTGGATAATATTTGATTATATGTATATATCACAGTTTCTTTATCATTCATCTGTTGACAGGTGAACAGGTTATTTCCTTATCTTGGTTACTGAGAATAATACTACAATGAACATGGAAGCTCAGGAACTCTTTGAAATCCTGATTTCAATTTTTTTTTCCAGGGGGGATATAAATACCCAAAGTGAGATTGCAGTACCAAACAATAGTTCTACTTTTAACTTTTTGAGGAATTGCCATACTGTTTCCCATAGTGGCTGCACCAATTTACATTCCCACCAACAGTGTAATAAGGTTCCCTTATCTCCACATTCTCACTAACACTTGTTATCTTAGGGGTTTTGTTTTTTTTAGTAATAGCCATCCTAACAGGTGTGAGGTGACATCTCGTGCTTTTGATTTGCATTCTCTCAAGATTAGTGATGTTGAACACCTTTTCACATACCTGTTGGCCATCAGTGTGACTTCTAACACCATAGATTGATTTCCCTGGGTTTCGTGCTTTATTTAACATATGTACTATTTTGTGTCTGGCTCTTTTACTCATGTTCGTAAGTGAAATGTAACATCATTGTATGTAGCCATGGATCATTGCCACCTAAGTTTAACCAGGGGAATGGCTTGACCTGACTTCTATTTTAGAAAAATCACTTTAGCAACTTGGAGGAGGGTGGGGTGGTAAGATAAGAGACAAGTCCCACACAGTGATCTAGAGCAATAATCTAAGTGAGAGACGATGAGGGCTTGACCCAGAGCTCAGGCAGTGGGAAAGGACAAGCAGCGGGCAGATCATAGCCACCCTGAGCTCCGGAGAAGCAATTAAAAACATACGTTCCATACAGTGTCCTTCAAACACAGAGGAGAGTGCTCAGAATCAGATCAACATTAATTGGCCATGACATTAGTTTGTGTGCTTGTCAAGACTTAAATGAAACAAGCTATATCCCTCTAAGACTCTATTGTCATAGATGACAAGAATGAGACAGACCCAAAGCCAAAACAATGTGGATAAATGAAGACTGTCCCTTGAGATGTTAGTGATCTCAAATGATATTGGAGGAGTTCTGCAGTTGAGCTATTTTTTTCTTAAATTTCTGTTGAGCCGTGGCGCTTCAATCTAAAATATAGATTAGTTAGAAAAATAAAATCAAGATTGGAGAGACAATAGGAATAAGGGAGAATTTCAGCAGAATGTTGGGAGAAATGAGATGGCTGAGGGTATGAGATGGGTGTGTAGGATGAAGAGATAGAGAGAGAGTTGGCAAAGCATGCAGTGAGAGCCTCTGTCTTACTGGTCATGCTTCTCAAACTCAGAAAAGCATAACCCTGACAACTTGTCAGGAGGAACTTGAGTCACCTGATAAATATGGTACATCTTGCTGGAGTGTTCCCAGGGTTGAGGAGAAGGATGCCACGTATATAAAAGTGAACAACATACTATGGAGTAGAATATAAATTTTATGTGAAGTATCAAAGCACCAGACTTTAAATAATTTTTTAGCCAAAATGCTTTCACATTCAGCCCCAATGTTCCCCTTTCCATTCAGTACATGAAATTTAGAGGAGAAGTTTTAAGAAGCTTCATCTCAGCAGCGAAAAAAAAAACCAAACCCTCATCTCCTTCACTCCCAGCTCCGTGCTGTACTCTACGATGCTAGGACCTCCACTGAGCTCTTTTCCAGACTGGGTGTTGCTACTCTTTCAACAACATTCCTTCCTTTACTCATTCATTCCAACAATATTAAGTAAGAGCTTACCACACACCAGGAGCTGAGAGATGTTTTTCTCCTATATACTATCGTAAGCTCCAAAAAGGACTGTGCCTTAAAACAAACAAACAAACTTAGAGTTCCCTTAGCGTTTGTCAAGTCTTGCATATATCAGATGTTCTGTTGGTGGACATTAAATGAAATGGGATCTTTGCAAAAATCTGAGGAGGAATTAGGAGAGAGACAATAAAAGAGAGAAAATGGGATAAGCATGTGTGAACTAACTGCTAACTATTATGAATTACACATATTGTTTCACCTATGAACTACTCTGAGATAGACTATACATTATATCCACTTTATAGCCAAGGAAATTGAGGTTGAGAATGAATAGTGTAACTTGTTTGAAGTAATACAGCTAGTGACAGAGCTCAGATTCAATCCCAGCTTTGTCTGATGCTAAAGTCTAGGGAGAACATTTATGGAAGTATAAAACGCATATATCCTTTGACCCAGTAATTCTACTTCTAGAGGAATTTATCCTCCTGATACTGTGATGTATAATAAGAAACATATACTTTGTCTACATCCCATTTCTGGCACATAGCTCCTGGAGCTCTTGGAATTATCTGAGCGATGGGAGAAATAAAGATGTCTCTTGTTATGTTAATGAGGTGACTCCTGTACCACACCTAGGAATGCAGTCTGGATGCCAGTGAAGCAGACCATGTGATCAGAGGCCTGTGAGTCACAGCCCCTTTCCTCTCCCTGCCTTAACCTTAATCACTAGCAGACAGTGACCTTCATGCCTCTGTAAAGAAGCCTCCCTAAAAACTCAAGAAGGATGGGGTTCAGAGGGCTTCCTGCCTGGTGAACATGTAGATATTTGGAGATTTCAGAGCACATAGAAACTTTGCACTCTTTCCCCATACCTTGCCCTATGCACCTCTTCGGTCTGGCTATTAGTGATCTGTATCCTTTCATAATAAACCAGTATTCTAGTAAGTGGGCTTCCCTGATGGCTCAGTTGGTAAAGAATCCACCTGCAATGCAGGAGACCCCGGTTTGATTCCTGGGTTGGGAAGATCCCCTGGAGAAGGGAAAGGCTACACGCTGCAGTATCCTGGCCTATAGTCCGTGGGGTTGCAAAGAGTCAGACACGACTGAGTGACTTTCACTTTACATTCTAGTAAGTAAAATGTTTCTCTAAGTTCTGTGAGGCTGCTCTAGTAAATACATTGAACCCAAGGAGGGAGTCGTTGTAACTTTGAATCTACAGTGGTCAGTCAGAAGCATAGGTCAGAAGCATTTGGAATTGGGATTGGTGTCTGAAGTAGAGCACTGAGCCCTTTAACCTGTAGAATTTGATGCTGTCCCTAGGCAGAAGGGACCTCCCTGGTGGCTCAGACGCTGTTTACAATGTGGGAGATCCGGGTTTGAGCACTGGGTTGGGAAGATCCCCTGGAGAAGGAAATGGCAATCCACTCCAGTACTATTGCCTGGAAAATCCCACGGACAGAGGAGCCTGGCAGGCTGCAGTCTATGGGGTCGCAAAGAGTCGGACACGACTGAGCGACTTCACTTCACTTCACTTCACTTCTAGGCAGAAGGTGTCAGAATTGAGTCAAATTGTAGGGAACTTGATTAGTGTCAAAGAACTGCTTGGTGGTATGGTGAATACCTACCCTCCTCCACATTGTAAATTGGGTTTAGAACTGTTAATCCTGTAGATATTCTGAAATAAGTGGTTAAATACATAAATACAAGAATGTTTATTTCAATGCTGATTACAATAACACTATACTGAAAATTATCTAAGTGAAAGTGAAAGTGAAGTCGCTCAGTTGTGTCCGACTCTTTGTCACCCTGTGGACTGTAGCCCACCAGGCTCCTCCGTCCATGGGATTCTCCAGGCAAGAATACTGGAGTGGGTTACCATTTCCTTCTCCAGGGGATCTTCCCGACCCAGGGATCAAACCCAGGTGTCCCTCATTGCAGGCAAACTGTTTAACCCATGAGCCAACAATCCTTTATTGGCCATTTGTTTGAATCACTTAAGGACCATAAGAAGCATAACTGTATATACTGATATGGAAAACTTTTCAGGATATATCAGTAGTTAAAGAAAAGCAAGTATAGAACAGCATATATTATTTGATTACATTTTACCTTTCTAAAAAAACAAATGCACAAATCATATATGCTTGCTTATGTAGGCACCAAAAATTCTGGAGAGAATCACCAACTGAGATTACCTCTGAGGAGGTTATGTGATATTCTGCTTAGGTGGGAATGAAGAGAGAGGTCTCTCTTTTTTTTTTTTTTTCCACTTTATTTTCTTTACAAACTATGTGAAAGTAAATTTTAAAACATGATTGTGTATTACTTTCATAATGAAAACAAGTTAGTAAATTAAATAAAAATAAAGCCTTTTAATATATCATGATTCATGGATAAGTAAAAGTTCCAGGGACAGCGAAGAGCTGTTGGGAAGAGAGTTGAAAATAAGCAGAAGGAGCTAAGGGGCAAAAGAATCAAGGAAAAAAAAGAAAAGAATCAAGGAAAGGGAAAATGGTAGCATTAAGGAAGCTCATGCCAAGGCTTTTGTTTTTTTTACTTTTTATTAGCTCAATCAATAGAAATCTAGTGTGTCATGGTTCTGGGAACTACTAGTCCAAGATCAAGGTGTCAGCAGAGTTAGTTCCTTCTTCAGGCTTGGAGGAAGAAGCTATTCTATGCTTCTTCCCTAGCTTCTGGCAATCTTTGGTATTCTTTGGCTGGTAGATCTCTGCCTTCAAGTTCACATGGTATTCTCCTCGAGTGTGTGCCTGTGTCCAAATTTCCTCTTTTTATAGAAACACGAGTCATATTGAATTGCGGACCCGTCTTACTCTAGTGTGACCTTACCTTAACTAATTGTGTCTGAAAGGGCCCTATTCCTAAATAGGTCTGAGGTCCTGGGAGTTAGTTAGGGCTTCAACAGATACATGTTTCATCCAGGAGGGAGGAAACACAATTTAACCCATGAAAGCAGAGGTCGACTCAAAACAGACACAACTTGAGAGTTGTGAATTAAGCTTTATTTGGAGCAAAATGAGGACTATAGCCTGGTGGGGAGCATCTCAGATAGCTCTGAGAGACTGCTCTAAAGCGGCAGTGGGGGAAAGCCAATATATACGGTTTTGGTGAAGGGGGAGTTCAATGCCATGAAGCACTCATTTTACAAAAGGCTTTTGTTAGGGGGATCTGATGTCACCATAAAGGGATTTAGAGCTTCTCTAGATATGAGGAGATGCAAGGATTGAGATCATAAAATCTGTTCCTAGGAACATCCAACTATCTAAAGACCTGTCCCACCAGATTCCCTGGAGCACAGAGTGCCTCACTCTATCCTGAGCTCCCTCAGGGGTTGTTGAAGGTCGACAGCTACAGCAGTATGGGGTTCAGTCTCCACAGAGGCCAATGGCAGATGTTCAGTCATGGGCAATGCTCTTGGTAAGTGCCAGTTTGTAGCTGACACACACAGATATAAACATGTTTATAATCTGTGTCATGTGCAAAGATTTGAACTTTAAGATTTTGGATTTCTCCGTTTTAGAGATAAACCAAAATTTTCCTGTGAAATAGTCAACATACTAGTTTTCACGTTTTGGTCAAAATCATATTTTATGCAAGGGAACTCTGGGAATATTGACAAAACTGGAAAAACACGTATCTCTAGCTGAAGATCACTATGAGCTGAGTGGAAGCCTGAGAAATTCAGAGGAACAATATGTAAATACTTGGTCTTGGATTTCTTTCATTTGTTGTTGACTAACCCTGTTTTAAAGCGGATGCTTTTTCCTGCCTCAGTGCTCTCAGATTTTACCAGTGAATCTCACGATCACACTGCAGTATAATGAGACTATGGTCACATTTTCAACTGTGTTCACATTTTGAACTGTGGTGTTAGAGAAGACTTTTGAGAGTCCCTTGGACTGCAAGGAGATCAAACCAGTCAATCCTAAAGGAAATCAGTCCTGAATATTCATTGGAAGGACTGATGCTAAAGTTGAAACTCCAATCCTTTGGTCACCTGATGCAAAGAACTGACTCACTGGAAAAGACCCTGATACTGGGGAAGATTAAAGGCGGGAGGAGAAGGGGCCAACAGATGATGAGATGGTTAGAAGGCATCACTGACTCTATGGACATGAGTTTGAGCAAACTCCAGGAGTTGGTGATGGACAGGGAAGCTTGGCATACTGCAGTCCATGGGGTCGCAGAGTCAGACATGACTGAACAACTGAACTGACAGATAATGAGACTATAATAACTGTATGTCTGCTTGTAACAAACTGTGTACAGTTTGTCAAGGACTTAGACACTTACCATTTCTTTTTCTCTCACTCTCCTCTCTTCTTTCTTAATTTTTCAAATTAAAAAAATTACACAAAATATACACATTAAAATTAAAAATTATACATAACAATAACCAAATTAAAAAATTACACATAACAATAACCAAATTAAAAAATACACATAACAATAACCATCCTAGTCATTTTAAAGTGTACACCTCAGTACTGTTCAGTACCCTCATTGTTTGCAACCAGCCTCCAGAACATTTTTACCTTGCAAAACTGAAACTGTACTATCCATTAAACAACAGCTCCCCATTTTCCAGTTCCCCAAGGCCCTGGCAACCACCATTCTACTTTTTGTCTTTGTGAATCTGACTACTCTAGATACTCATATAAGTGAACTCATACAGTATTTGTCATTTTTGTGTCTGGCTTATTTTACTTAGTATAGCATCTTTAAAAGTTACCCATGTTGTAATCTGTGTCAGAATTTCCTTCCTTTTTAAGGCTGACTAATATTCCATTGTGTGTGTGTGTGTGTTGGTGTACACCTATATATGTAAATCAGATTTTATTTATCCATTCATCCATTGGTAGACATTTAGGTTACTTCCAGCTTTTGACTATTGTGAAAAATACTACTATAAACAAATATGCGTTAACAAATATCTCTTCAAGACTCTGTTTTCAACTCTTTTGGAGATGTACCCAGAAATGAAATTGCTGAATCACATGTAATTCTTTTCTGAGGAGCAGCCACACTGATACAAGGCTTTTAAATTGCTCTATACTTACTGCTTGGCTCAAAATATAGAAGGCAAAAAGGTGGCTATTTTTCAACATATAAGCCACACAACATCCAGGGAAGTAGCCTTGCCATCAGTAAAATCGAGAAGATTTTCTAAAAGATCTCTGATCCTACAGCAAATATAAGAATATGCTCCAGACTGTTTCCTTGAGAAGAGAAGGGAAAGCAATTGCTGACTAAGTTGCTTAAGGATCTAAGTATTTTCTGCTGGGAAATATTTATTCGTTTGGTAGAGCTGCAAGTTCTGGGGAGTGCTCTCATTAGAAAACAGCTGATGATTCCAGGAAAACGTGGAAGAATCACCATGGTGATGGGGAGTGACCCATTTAGAGTGTAAGGCCTATTGTGGGTTGAACTTCAAAAGATGCCTGTATAAAAGTACCTCTTTCATTTTTTGTTGGACAGACGATGTGAAATAAGGTAACATTATTATTATTATCTCCATCTCTCTTGCAGTCTTATGTGCTAGGGAGATGCCTTCAGCGTCTAGTACTGGCTTGGTGATACTTTGACAGCCCTGTGAGTTGAGCAGACCACTTAACCTCTCAAGCCTTTGAGGGTTGACCTAAAGAGCCTCTAAAATCCCTTTAGTTTGTGGGTTTACTTCTATGCATATTTATAATTGCTTCAGCTTCTTTTTGTTTGCCACTTACTTTCTCTGGAACTTGGCTATTAAGCAAATTCACTCAATCAGATACAGTGGAAAATGAAGAAATAAGCCAAAAGGTGCTGAATGGAAGAGCACGACATCAAAGCTAAAGCTCCTTCACCTTATTGCTTTCCTGGGACCTCAGGTGCACAGAGTTGATCTGACCATACTCAAAGGTCAACTCGTCTTTCATGGTTAGTCTGGACATTGTTGGAGAAGGCAATGGCACCCCATTCCAGTACTCTTGCCTGGAAAATCCCATGGATGGAGGAGCCTGGTGGGCTGCAGTCCATGGGGTTGCTGGGAGTCAGACACGACTGAGCGACTTCACTTTCACTTTTCACTTTCATGCATTGGAGAGGGAAATGGCAACCCACTCCAGTGTTCTTGCCTGGAGAATCCCAGGGATGGGGGAGCCTGGTGGGCTGCCATCTATGGGGTCGCACAGAGTCGGACACGACTGAAGCGACTTAGCAACAGCAGCAGCAGTAGCTGGACATTGTTAGTGTTTCAGTTGTTAGTCTGGACAAGGCTCTTCTCTGTTTAATCTCACTCTATTTCCTTCTCCTTCATCTCATATCCCATTTCTCATTTCTAGCACTGGGTTTGGTGGTATAGATAGACTACTGTATTAATATGTAATTCTAATGGCAATGTTATTGGGATGGACAATGGTGTTATCCCCATCTTACATGTGGGGACACCAAGGATTCTGGGGTTTAAGGGGCAGGGAAGAATTTCAGCCCAGCTAGATAGATCCAGAATCTACACCCCTAAACACTACATCATTTAATCAAGAAAACTTGTTTAAAATACAATTTGTCTCTAAGTTATTTTGAACTGCATGTGGGAAACTCCCCCTTCCATTCTTCAAAGAAAATGTTAACAAATCTATTTTGAGGCACTTTGCTTGTCTTCATTAATCTTTTGCAGAACTTGGTCACCAGCTCATGTCACTGTCTCTTTGGATTTCCTTTTCCTCCATTCCATTTCTTGAGAAACTTGGAGTTATAATTGTCAGCTTGGCCCTTAACTCTATTGCTTGCTGGGGACATAACTGAAATGCTACATGATAGCATTTCCTCTCCATAAACAAAACACCTTTCCTCTCACATTGTATTCTCCATGAATCTCACTTGTAAGAAGATGATTGTTGACGTACAGAATAGCTCTTGAAGTCATATTTCTACCCTGAATGAACAGTGTGCTGCTGCTGCTGCTGCTAAGTTGCCTCAGTCATGTCCGACTCTGTGCGACCCCTTAGACGGCAGCCCGCCAGGCCCCCCTCTCCCTGGGATTCTCCAGGCAAGAACACTGGAGTGGGATGCCATTTCCTTCTCCAATGCATGAACGTGAAAAGTGAAAGTGAAGTCACTCAGTCATGTCCGACTCAGCAACCTCATGGACTGCAGCCCACCAGGCTCCTCCATCCATGGGATTTTCCAGGCAAGAGTACTGGAGTGGGGTGCCATTGCCTTCTCCAGAATGAACAGTGTAGGGATTTATAATAAAATGGAGTGTACGTCACCTTGAAGGTAAATCCATCCCAAATTGATGGTTAGCTAGTGTGATGGCCACTTGACATTCCTGGCATTCTTAACACAACTCTGATAGGTGATGGGCCCAGAGAGATTATTGGCATTGGCTGTATTTTGTTTGTGAGCCCTGGTGAGAGGGAAGGACATTCCTGGAAGAGTTGCAGGGGAGGAAGAGGTTAAGGGCTTGGTTGATTAAGAAGATTCTTTCCACATTTGTCTGAGGATGGATTGGCAGGTTGGAGGGTTCAGATCATAATTGAGAGGGGAGAAACTACAAATATTGATGATGGTGATGATGATGATGAACTTTGGATTCAAGGTTTAAGGTGAAGATAGAATGAGAGAGTGACTTTTGAAGGAGGTGATTGAGAACGTCTACAGTGGGGCTATGTGAAGGTGTCTCCGTCTGGCTGAATGGTTCAGGATTTTACTTCTATGTGGAGACAGAGTATCCTGGGGTGGTCCTCCTGACTGGTGCCAAGCATCCATGAATCCAGGCCAGGGCCACACCCTGTCTTTAGAGTCATCTGTTTTCTGTCTTTTTCCTAGTTTTAAGGCCATGCTATTACATAATTTGGACATAACAGCCAGAGATAACTTTCTGCTTGAAACAATTGTATTTTTTATTGGATAGGTTTGACTAAGTAAAAGACTTCTTTCTTCAAGTGAGCACTTTATTTTGTTAATTGTAGAAAGTCTTTGCAGAGACATTTTTGCAAATAATGGAATCTAACACTTCTCCTAAGAGAGTGATCCCTAAGAATTCCCAGACCTTACAAGGAAATCGTGCACCCCTAGCATTAAATTCATTAGAGTCCCATCAGAGCATTCTAATGCAATTTTTATGAAGTGTCTTTTATTTTGTACTTGGTTCTTCTGTAACAAATGAGTCATTGATTTTCAAAAAATTTTAAATGTATCCAGAACCTTTTTTTTTTGGTTTTTGTTTTGAACAGCCACTTAGACGCCAAAACCAGTAACCCTGTCCTGTCTCCCTGCTGCTTTGCTGTAAAGAGAGCTTTCCTCTAAATGGATCACCATGGTTCTGCTGACAAGCAACCAGCCAAATTGTTGACTAGGTGAAAGAAACGCCTCACAAGTCTTTGTAAAATGTGGCCCAGCAATTATTATTTAACACTTGTGTGCTCTGTTCCAGGAAGGCCTGAAAACAACAATTTAAAAAAGAATTTTAGGGCTAATCTCAGGTCTCTTTGTGATTTACAAGGTATTTTAATCTCAGGTTTGTTTGGAAGCCTCTCCACGTGAGTTTAAATAAGGAAGCTGACTGGAGCCTCACCATAAAACTGTGGTTGGGTACAAGAAACCGCGGAGGACTTAGTCAAAGACAGATTCACTTGATGCCAAATTCTTTTCTCTCATCCAAGAGTGGCCAACGAGACCAAGGGTGGGAGTGGGAATTCACCAGGGTTTTTCAACAAAGCATTCCAATAAATTAAAAAACAAACAACCTTTGTTAGAATGAAAAAAAGTGTTTGTAATGCTGGCTTGTTAGAGCGCCCTCATGTGTCTCAGTGTGGTAATATCATTTTGGGGCTTTCAAGGTGCAAAAAAAAAAATGCTCTTCTGAGTCACTCCAACACTGTTGAATGACGTTCTGTTCCTTCCCATTTGTTTCCAGGGCCACAGAGGAAGCTCCTTCTTGTTTAGGTGTTGTTAGAACTTCCAGTGTGATGATTATTTTTTATCAGAGGCTGTAAGCATAATCTACCTCATTTTTCAGAGTCTAACATGCATATAGCATGTTCAGTAAGTACCTACTCCCTGCTTCCCAGGTGGCGCTAGTGGTAAAGAGCCCGCATGCAATGCAAGAGACATAATGAGACTCGGGTTCAATCCCTGGGTTGGGAGGATCCCCTAGAGGGCCTGGCAACCCACTCCAGTATTCTTGCCTGGGAAATCTTATGGACAGAGGAGCCTGGTGGGCTACAGTCCATAGGGTCACAAAGAGTCAGACACAACTGAAGCAATTTAGCACGCACCTGACTGTGTTAGTCTGGTGGTATGAAGAACTGGCATTGGTGGTATGACACTGAGCTTAGCAGCTTCCAGAACTCATCAAACATACACTCAGAAAAGGGGAAATTTACTGCATAAATTCAATTATACTTCAATATAATATAAACTATACCTCAATAAGCCTCACATAAAAAAATTTTCAATTCCTAAAAGAATCACCACAGACTTCTTCCAGTCTACAAATCGCTAACCCTTCTGGGTTAACAAACTCTTGGCTTCCTTCTCTTTGCCCATCTGTAAAAGACACCAGGATGAACTCTTATGAGTCTGCTAGTTCCAATCCATTTCAAAGCCCCAGTGGGGCCAGGCTGCATTCCAAGCAGTCCACTCCCTGACTCTGCCATTGTGCCTGAGAAGGAGTGTGCAGTGACATGGAGCCTCCCTGGCATTTAGATATTGAAAAGGAAAACTTCAAAGTTCCAGGCCGGTGCTAACTCTGTTACCAACAAGAGGGAACTCATTGAGGGGAAAGGAGATCTGGGCCCTGAAGGCAAATTCGAACTGTCAGTTTGCTGGCTTCCCTCCTTGGCAGATAACAGCCAGAAGCCGTGCCTTGTGCAGACCATCCATTAGTCACAAGACTGAATGTTCCACCCCAGGCAGTGCCCAACATCTGATTCTAAAGCAAACAGCTTTGATTCAGTGACTCCCAAATGTTCTACCCACCCTTTTCCCCAACAATGGTGATCCACAAATGTTAATCCAGGCCAGTGTTCTTAAACTTTTCTAGGCTCAGTTATCCTCTACCTTGCTAAGACCTAATTCTTATATGTTCTTATCACACCCACACATAAAAGTAACTATGTGAGGTGATGGATGTGCTAATTAGTTCAATTATAGTAATCATTTCACAGTGTATACATTTACATTAAATCATCACGATGTATACTTTTTAAAAATCACATTGTACAACCTAAATATATCCAATTTTTTACTTGTCAATTACACTTCAATGAAGCTCAAAAAAAAAAAAAAGTAATAATCGACTAAGGAGGATGTTTTCTAAGTAACAGTTCCCGGGCTTCCCTTGTGGCTCAGCTGGTAAAGAATCCACCTGCAATGAGGGAGACCTGGATTCGATCCCTGGGTTGGGAAGATCCCCTGGAGAAGGGAAAGGCTACCCACCCCAGTATTCTGGCCTGGAGAATTCCATGAACTATACAGTCTATGGGGTCGCAAAGAGTCGGACACGATTGAGTGAAAAAAAAAAAAACAGTTCCCAGCATCCACCCATACCTGAGGTTCCAGTGCAGTAGGTCTCAGAGTAGTCCCTGGAAAATGCATTTTAAAAATTGAATATAAGTTTCAGGTGTGCAACATAGTGATTCAATAGTTTTATAGCTTATACTCCATTTAAAGTTATTATGAAATAATGGCTATATTTCCCTGACTGTACAATATATCCTTGCTGCTTATTTATTTTGTACAAAGTAGTTTTTATCTCTTAACCCCCTACCTGGAGAAGGCAATGGCAACCCACTCCAGTACTCTTGCTTGGAGAAACCCGTAGATGGAGGAGCCTGGTGGGCTACAGTCCATGGGGTTGCGAAGAATCAGACGTGACTGAGTGACTTCACTTTCACTTTTCACTTTCATGCATTGGAGAAGGAAATGGCAACCCACTCCAGTGTTCTTGCCTGGAGAATCCCAGGGACGGGGGAGCCTGGTGGGCTGTTGTCTATGGGGTCGCACAAAGTCGGACACGACTGACGCGGCTTAGCAGCAGCAGCAGCAGCAGCAGCAGCAGCAACCCCCTACCCTGGTCCTCTTCCCACTGGTAAAAACTAGTTTGTTCTCCATATCTGTGAGTCTGTTTCTGTTTTGTTATATTCATTCATTTGTTTTATTTTTTTAGATTCCACGTATAAGTGATAGTACAGAGTGTTTGTCTTTTTCTGTTTAATTTATTCCACTAAGCACAATACCCTCTAGGTCCACCCATGTTGTTGCAAATGGTAGAATTTCATTCTTTTTATGGCTCAGTAATATTCCAGTGTGTGTGTGTTTGTGTGTGTGTCTCACATTTTCTTCATTTATTCATCTGTCTATGGACACTTGGGTTGCTCTCGTATCTTAGATGAACACTGAGGTGTATGCATCTTTTCAAATTAGGGGTTTTGTTTTCTTCAGAGATATACCCAGGAGCAGAATTGATGGATCATATGGTATTCCATTTTTAGTTTTTTGAAGAACCTCCTTATTGTTTTCCATAGTGACTGCCCCGATTTACATTCCCACCAAAAGCATACTAGGGTTCCCTTTACTCCACATGCTCAAAAACTGCATTTTAAAAAAGTACCTCGGATGATTCAAATGTAAGAAGTCTAAGAACCATACATTAAAAAATGATGATCTAAAGCCTAGAAAACGTTTATTTTTAGGCTTTTGCTTTTACTTAAGAAAGTTTAACATTTTACTTTGAAAATATTTCATCTACAAAGTGGTTGAATAGCACTGTGATTAAGAATGAGGCTCTGGAGCAGGGTTCCTGAGTTCAAAGCCCACCTCTACCTATTTTTATCCATGAGGTCTCAGACAACTTACTTAATCTCTCCACATCATGTGTGTAAGAGGGGGTGAGATCAAATAAGTTAACACTTAGAAGGCACTCAGAACAGTGCCAGTAAGCATTAGATAAACATCAAGTATCATTCTGTCCAGATCAATAAAGACTGAGGGGAATATTGCAAACTGTGAACAAAGAGAGTTACTTCAAAGAGCTTTTCATTTCAAGCTTGGACATCTCCAAATATTTCAAATGGTAGGGAAACTATAACCACCTTATGCTTGCCAACTTTCCAGCATTCCTGATTTCTTTACCCTGTTTTCAATATTTAAACATGTAAGCTGGAAAAAGAAAAAGCTAATATTAGCAGTACCTTTCTTTGACCGATTAAGAAGCTTAAGACAGCTCATATATTAGCTTGTTCATATTTACAAGTTGTACATAATTTTGGTGATTCATTAAAAAAATAATTTTATTCATGTATTTATTTATGGCTGTGCTGGGTCTTCATTACTGCACAAGCTTTTCCCTACTTGTGGTGAGTGAGGGCTAGCTACTGTCTAGTTATGGCACACAAGCTTCTCATTACAGTGGCTTCTCTTCTTGTGGACACAGACTCTAGAGTGTGGGCTCACTAGTTGCAGCTCTAGAGTCTAGAGCACCGGCTCAGTCGTGTGGTGCAGGGACTTAGTTGCTCTGTGGCATGTGGGATCTTCCTAGACCAAGGATCGAACCCATGCCTCCTGCACTGGTAAACAGATTCTCTACCACTGAACCACCAGGGAAGCCCCCTTTGATGATTCTTAAACATAGATGCAAATCAGAATCATGTGTGAAGCTCTTGAAAAGGACAAATTTTGACTCAGTAGAGATTGGGGGGAGGGGCTAGGGAATCTGAATTTCTAAAAGCTTCTCTCTGTAGTTTGGCTATACATTCCAAATTACTGTTGCAGGTGATGGCTAGGATAATCTACCTTGTTTTACATCTTAAGAAACAGACCAAAGTTAAATACTTTGCCAAGGTTACTCAGTAAATTATTTGCAGAGGTAGGAGTTGGATTTTGGTCAGTAATTTTAAGATCAATATTCTCTCCACTACAGTTCATACTGCAGGGGCCATTTGTGCAGGAAGGAATAAACATAGTAAATTTTCATTTGCTTATGAAATGATACTCTCTGGTCTGGACATTATTACTGTTTTGATGTGGACCATTTTTTAAAGTCTTTATTGAATTTGTTACAATATTGCTTCAGTTTTCTCTTCTGGTTTTTTGGCCATAAGGCAAGTGGGTTCTTAGCTCTCTGACCAGGGATTAAACTCCTATTCTTTGCATTGCAAGGCGAAGTGTTAACCCCTGGACCACCAGGGAAGACCCTGATCTTTAAATTAAAACTGATGATCTAGGATTCTGAATTCCTATTAGATTGCACCTTTTACCTTCTTACCTGTGTGTCCCCATTTACTGATTACCCCCATTACATCCCTGGACACGTAGAAGAGAGCTGGCTCCCACGGAGACTGGGTCAAACCCCTATGGGAAATATGATCATGAAATTGAGGATTCTTTCTTCTTCTCTACTCTAAGAGCTTAAGAAACTCCAAGAGCCACAGTTTCATCATGGACTAATCCAAGATAAATGGCATGTAAAATGAGGAAATGAGGAGCCTCTTAGATCATGATCCTAAGACTGTTATCCTGTTAACAAGTCCCTGGGACATGAATCAGGAGAATATCTGAAAGGTGATTCTAGTGGCTAAAGGCAGTGGCATTTTGGTGACCTCAACTTTGGGATGAGGTTTTTATGGGCTGGCTTTTCAACTAGGGACATATATGTGACCTATAAAGTCGCTCAGAAACCATTTTCTTCCATGTATTATCAGAAAAGAAAATCTGTCAAATTAAAATCTGCCACAGGAAAGGGGTGGCCACCAGTCAAATAAAATCATTCTGCTGAGCTTGAGCCAGGGAATCAAACTGGGGCAGTATCATTTCACTTACAAAATGGCCCTGCAGGCTGGACTCCCTGCGTGCAGACCTTCACACATCACCAACCCCTTGTAAATAAAACAGATCTTTATTAGTTACTTCTTGGCATCCACTGGCTGGTTTCCTTTTAGATTTTCTGTTGCCCAAATTTCAATATTCCGCCTTTGCATTTTGCGCTTGATCTTGTTAAAATACTGTTTCTTTCTTTCTTTCTTTTTAATGAAAAGATCCCCTTTAATCAGATAGCTCTTGCTGGCATTAGCTGTCAAAGGTATTCATTTCAGTGGACTCTGGCCGTATGCTGTATTACCGTGGCAACAAGATTTAGAGGCACAATCCTGGCCTTGAACTTGTCAGAGTCTCCAACCATGTGAACTCAGCACATATTACTCTCCAGCATATTAAGTTGTCATGCCAACCACTAACATAAAATCCATCTCTCTCTTGTAGGGTTTTAATTCAATAACTTTTCAAATTGGTTCCTTCTGTAATTCAATTTGGCCTGAAATGTAATATATGAGTGTGTGTGTGTGTGTGTGCGTGTGCGTGTGCGCGCGTGCGCGCTGGGGGTTACCTGTGTATTTAACCAGTCACTAATGGTCTTCCACTAAATTACTGGAGATTGGAAAAGCAATTTAGGTCAAAAGTTCATCAAAAAGCAAAGGAAAATCAGTGCTGGCTCTAACATAAGGAGACTACAGTTTTGGAAATTTTGACAAAGAGGTAGCCAAACAAAATCTCAAGAGCTGACTTCTGCCCTTAGTATGTAAGGGACTCCATCTGCACAGCACATTCAATAGCCAGAGTAGCTGCACCCCTATATGTGTTCAGAACTCTTTTGATAAGTTTTGAGTATGAACCAATTTCAGTTTCTTAAAAGTACTCATATTTTCATACTTACATTTTATTTTCCTCTAAGCCAGAAAGCTTTGTAGGAAGCTGTCCCCTTAGAAAATCTCTTTAGGCAGACAACTATTTTTATCATCCCAACCTCACAGAGTAAGGAACGGAAACACAGAATTTAAGCAGTGTGTCCACAGCCCCCTGGCTTGTAAGTGTCAGGACTGAGGCTCAAAATTGGCAGTGTGGTTCGAGTCTCAACTTTGTGTACTGCTTCATCGGATTCTGGCTGATTGACCCCTTTGCAAGATCTTATGTAAGAAGCATTGATTATCTAAACTCACAAACTCCTTGAAGGCAGAACAAATCTAACACTTCTATGTCTTTCTTAGTTTCTAGCTGGGTGCCTTTGGGCTTCCCTGGTGGCTCAGATGGTAAAGAATCTGCCTGCAATGCGGGAGACCTGGGTTTGATCCCTGGGTTGGGAAGATCCCTTGGAGGAGGGCATGGCAACTCTCTCCAGTATTCTTGCCTGGAAAATCCCCATGGACAGGGGAGCCTGGTGGGCTATAATCCATGCGGTCACAAAGAGTCAGACATGACTGAGTGACTAAGCACAGCACAGTACATAATAGTTACTCAGAAATAAGCTTGGTAAAGATTGATCTATTAATAGGAGAATCTTATAATAGAATATAAAATTCAAGGTCACTTTGAAAATAATTTTGAGTTGTAACAGTAGGGACTATCATCACCGCCAACCCATAGGCATTCCACAGACCAAACTCACTGAGAACAGAAATTGTGTTTCATGGGGTGTTGGTGTGTTTAAACATGATGTTCAGTTCGGTTCAGTCGCTCAGTTGTGTCTGACTCTTTGTGACCCCATGGACTGCAGCACACCAGGCCTCCCGGTCCATCACCAACTCCCAGAGTCCACCCAAACCCATGTCCATTGAGTCAGTGATGCCATCCAACCATCTCATCCTCTGTCGTCCCCTTCTCCTCCTGCCCTCAATCTTTCCCAGCATCAGAGTCTTTTCAAATGAGTCAGCTCTTCACATCAGGTGGTCAAAGTATTGGAGTTTCAGCTTCAACATCAGTCCTTCCAATGAACACTCAGGACTGAACTCCTTTAGGATGGACTGGTTGGATCTCCTTGCAATCCAAGAGACTCTCAAGAGTCTTCTCCAACACCACAGTTCAAAAGCATCAATTCTGCGCTCAGCTTTCTTTATAGTCCAGCTCTCACATCCATACATAACCACTGGAAAAACATGGTTTGTTTAACATTAAACATGGTGTGTTTCTTGGCCCCACCAGACACTTTCTTCCTTTTCCTCCTGTGTTCTCTGCCCAGAATATGTGACTTTTTTAAAAAAATGTTTTTAGAATTGAGGTATAGTTCATTTACAATGATGTGTTAGTTTCAAATATACAGCAAAGTAATTCAGTTATATGTACACATATATATACACATATGTATATATATTCTTTTCAGATTCTTTTCCATTATAGGTTGTTAAAAGATATTGAGTATAGTTCCTTGTGCTATACGGTAGGTCCTTGCTGTTCACTTATTTTATATATAGCAGTGTGTACATGTCCGTCCCAAACTCCCTAACTATCCCTTCCTTCCACCGTTCCCTCCTGGTAACAATAAGTTTGTTTTCTAAGTCTGTGAGTCTGAGTTTGTCTTGTAAAGAAGTTCATTTGTATCATTCTTTTTAGATTCCATGTATAAATGATACATGATATCTGCCTTTCTCTGTCTGATTTACTTCACTTAACATGATAATCTCTAGGTTTATCCTTGTTGCTGCAAATGGCATTATTTCATTCTTTTTATGGCTGAGCAGGTCAGGAAGCAACAGTTAGAACTGGAAAGGAACAACAGACTGGTTCCAAATAGGAAAAGGAATACGTCAAGGCTGTATATTGTCATCCTGCTTATTTAACTTCTATGCAGAGTACATCATGAGAAACGCTGGACTGGAAGAAGCACAAGCTGGAATCAAGATTGCCAGGAGAAATATCAATAACCTCAGATATGCAGATGACACCACCCTTATGGTAGAAAGTGAAGAGGAGCTAAAAAGCCTCTTCATGAAAGTGAAAGAGGAGAGTGAAAAAGCTGGCTTAAAGCTCAACATTCAGAAAACGAAGATCATGGCATCTGGTCCCATCACTTCATGGGAAATAGATGGGGAAACAGTGGAAACAGTGTCAGACTTTATTTTTTGGGGCTCCAAAATCACTGCAGATGGTGATTGCAGCCATGAAATTCAAAGACGCTTACTCCTTGGAAGGAAAGTTATGACCAACCTAGATAGCATATCAAAAAGCAGAGACATTATTTTGCCAACAAAGGTCCGTCTAGACAAGGCTATGGTTTTTCCAGTAGTCATGTATGGATGTGAGAGTTGGACTATAAGGAAAGCTGAGCACAGAAGAATTGATGCCTTTGAACTGTGGTGTTGGAGAAGACTCTTGAGAGTCCCTTGGACTGCAAGGAGATCCAACCAGTCCATTCTAAAGGAGATCAGTCCTGGGTGTTCTTTGGAAGGAATGATGCTGAAGCTGAAACTCCAGTACTTTGGCCACCTCATGCAAAGAGTTGACTCATTGGAAAAGACTCTGATGCTGAGAGGGATTGGGGGCAGGAGGAGAAGGGGACGACCGAGGATGAGATAGCTGGATGGCATCACTGGCTCGATGGACGTGAGTCTGAGTGAACTCCGGGAGTTGGTGATGGACAGGGAGGCCTGGCGTGCTGCAATTCATGGGGTCACAAAGAGTAGGACATGACTGAGTGACTGAACTGAACTGAATATTCCATGTATAAATACACCACATCTTCTTTAGCCATTCATCTGTCAATGAACACTTAGGTTGTTTCCATGTCTTGGGTATTGTAAATAGTGTTTCAGTGAACATCTGGGTGTCTTTTCAAATTACAGTTTTCTCCAGATGTACGCCAAGGAGTGGGATTGCAGGATCAGATGATAACTATATTTTAATTTCTTTAAGGACCCTCCATATTGTTCTGCATAGTGGCAGCACCAATTTATATTCCCACCAAGAGTGCAGGAGAGTTCCTTTTTCTCCACACCCTCTCCAGCATTTATTTGTAGACTTTTTCATGATCGCCATACTGACTTGTGTGAGGTGATAACTCATTGCAGTTTGGTTTTGCATTTCTCTCTAATAATTAGCAATATTGAGCATCTTTTCTTGTGTCTGCTGGCCATCTGTATGTCTTCTTTGGAGAAATATCTACTTAAGTCTTCCGACTGAGATTTTATTAATAGACTTTCCAATAAATACATCATTCGTCTCTTGACAGGATTCTGGCTCTTCATTCTGTCATTTGGTCCAGTGCTTCTCACATGAGAATCACTCACAAATCTTATTAAAAGGCAGATTCTTATTCAGAGAACTGGGGTGGACCTTGAAATTCTGCATCCCTAACAAGTCCTTGAGTAAATGGATCCTCCAGAGGCCACACTTTCAGTAGCAGAAATCTAGTAATTGGTTATTGTTGTTATTCTATAAGTATTTTAAGTTGAATAAAAGAATGATTAGATGAACAACTTGGATGCAATGCTGCATCTGTTGACACTGGTGGAGGAAGCCATGCCCTCGTCACACCTATCTTCTAATCACTTACCCCTGAGGTCCCTGTGTGGTTACAGCAGACCCATCTGGTCACATCTGGAAGCTCACAGCTGGCTGGACGTCCTTATCTTTGTCCTCATTGCCAGAGCTATCCTGTTGATTCTCATCATCTCTGGTTAATATTGTTTATAAAAAATAGCGACTGCCACAACCAACCTCCAAGAAATTGACTTCACACACATGAATACTTTTTTCTTCACAGATAAAAGTAAAACACATACTTTCTACATCAGCACTGATCCCCTCAAGGGACAGTCCTTGCTGAGTGAGAGATGCTAAAGAAGTTAATGGTTTGCCGAACAGTAATTCTTGTTTGCTCAGATCATGTACAGTCTTGTACAAACAGGTTTTGTGCACAAAGGTAAGGTCATGCTCTAAAAGATTATTTAAAACAAGGCACAGCTCGAGGCAAAATACACCTAACTGTGTCCATAAACAAATCAAGCTGTCAGGAGATCTGAGGTCCTTTTTATATGTAGCTTAACAACAGACACTTTTTGAGCACCTACTAAGTGCCAGACACTTTGCTGGCCATGATTATGTACACAGTAAAATCTTACTAACTTTAAATTTGAATAAATTAGATACTGTAATAATTTGGGCAGATGCTAACCTGCACTTGGTTATTTTACTAACTATGTGAAAGGATTTACTTTGTCAATAATAGGTCAATAAGTTTGCAAAAATGCTACTGAAGAGAATAAATAATTTCCAAGACTTTTTAATCAAGTTGTTTGCTTTTTTGATGTTGAACTGTTTATATTTTTGGGGATTTTAACCTCTCATCTACCATATCACTAGCAAATATTTTCTCTCATTCAGTAGGTTGTCTTATTGTTTTGTCAATGATTTCCTTTCCTGTGCAAAAGCTTTTAAGTCGGATTAGGCCACATTTGTTTATTTTAACTTTTATTTCCTTTGCTTTAGGAGACAAATCCAAAAATGTATTGCTACGATTTGTGTCAAAGAACATTCAGCCTATGTTTTCTTCTAGGAGCTTCATGGTTTTCGGACTTACATTTAGGTCTTTAATCCACTATGAGTTTATTTTGGGGTATAGTGTGAGAAATTGTTCTCACTTCATTCTTTTACAAATAGCTATCCAGTTTTCCCAGCACCACTTATTGAACTTCTCAAGTGTTTTAGAAAAGCACATTTAGGTATTGACCATGGAGTCGCTAGTTGATTAATTATATTGATTGTTGTGCCAATTAAAAACATTCTTATAAATGCTACCTGATATTCCAGACTATATCTCGGGATAGAAAAACTATGAAATCCGAATAAAGTGTCTAGTTTAATAGTAATAGATCAGTTCAGTTCAGTCACACAGTCGTGTCTGACTCTTTGCCACCCCATGAACCACAGCACGCCAGGCTTCCCTGTCCATCACCAACTCCCAGAGTCCACCCAAACCCATGTCCATTGAGTCAGTGATGCCATCCATCCATCTCATCCTCTGTCGAACCCTTCTCCTCCTACCTTCAATCTTTCCCAGCATCAGGGTCTTTTCCAATGAGTCAGCTCTTCGCATCAGGTGGCCAAAGTACTGGAGTTTCAGCTTCAGCATCAGTCCTTCCAATGAACACTCAGGACTGATCTCTTTTAGAATGGACTGGTTGGATCTCCTTGCAGTCCAAGGGACTCTCAAGAGTCTTCTCCAATGCCACAGTTCAAAAGCAGCAATTCTTCTGCGCTCAGCTTTCTTTATAGTCCAACTCTCACACCCAATATGCTAATAGTAATAGTAAATAGTAATGTGCCAATGTTGACTTCTTAGTATTGGCAAACATACCACATTAAAATGTTAACACAGAAAAATCTGGGTAAAGTGTGCTTTGGAATTCTCTAGGCAATCTTTGTAACTTTTCTATAAATATAAAATTATTACAGGATTTTAAAGTTCATTTAAAAAAATATTGTACATTCATGAAGTCTGATTCCCCAAGAATTCCTAGTAGCAACAACAGAAACTGTTTATTGAACTCATGTAACAGTTGGCATATTGCAAAGTGCCCCTCCCATGTTTTACAAAATGTTATGAAGTAGGTATGGTCGGTTATCTTAATTTTCTAGAAACTTGCCTGAAGACACACAAAGTGTGTGTGTCAAAAATGGATGGAGTCGGCATGTAACAAGTTCTGTCTAATCCTAAAGCCTGAGCTCTCAGCAGCTCCACTACTCCACCATTTTGCCTGTCTTAGTTTGAATTTCTCTGTGTAAAGGAAAGCTATCACTTATTCACATGGACATTTGTCTTTCATTTGAGTTGGTGAAACATGAACCCAATTATTTGCACTGCACTTTAAAGAAAACCAGAGTATCATTTTGGATGTAACCAAATTTAACACACAATAAAGTTGTCCACCTTTCTGCTTCGTTAAATTGGGCTCTGATTTTCCCAGAGGAGGGACTGGGAGAAGAGGCTGAGTGAGGCATCTATCTCAAGGAGCTTGGGATGCTCACAGATCTAAGCAATAGGCCCTTTCTCCTTGTTCCTCTCTTCTTTTGCCCATCACGTGCTCACCTTGAGATGCTGGGCCGGATGCCCAGGGTTCTTCTCACACTTTTTAGTCAGGCTTTGGCCATGGATGGTTCACTCAGAAATGGAAAAAGTTAGCCTGCTACAGTATGACACATGGTCCTGGGTCAAGAATGCCAGCTCTGTATGCAGAGAGGGAAGAACTGGCTTGCTTAACACAGCTATTGGAGAAGCCATAGAATTGTCTTTATCCCCAAGTATCACTCCCACTGCTCCAGCAAGATGCCTGTGATCAATTAATTCATGTTAAATGCAGCACGCTGTCACAGCACACATTCTTCTCACAGCATCTCACTATTTAGCTCAGGTACATCCCTTGACACATTTCATGGATCTATGCATCCTGCTGGAGTTTGGCCCAATTTCATCCATCACTCATTCATTTGTGAAGAAATGAAAATTATTACACAGCAGAGTTCCCAACCTTTCCCCTATCTTGACAGCCACAGAGGATTGTGTAATTGTGAATCGTTCTGCCCTTTGAGAAGGAGGCTGTCATTGCCAGATGAATGGTTCTTTGGTCTTTCCAGATACAGAATCGGAAAGAAAGGGGAAGAGTAGGAAGAGGCATATTAACCAGCACGCAAGGTTTTTGAAGAAGACTGCAGAGTGGGGCAGTTTTAGTGAATGAAACACAGTAACAGTCTTTAAGCCCCTTAAGAAAGAATTGGGGCTTAAAGAAATGCCATCTACACTATTTTTCCATTCTTGGTGTTCAGAAAAATACAAATTAAGGACCGGTCTTAAATGGATTAAAGTCTTGGATATAAGCTGAAACCATAAAACTCTTAGAAGAAAACATAGGTGGTAAGCTACTTGACATTGATTTTGGCAATGTTTTTTTTTTTTTTTAATTTGACACCAAAAGAAAAAGCAAAAATAAACAAGTGGAGCTACTTTAAATTTAAAAAGCTCTGCACAATAAAGGAAACCATCAAGAAAATGAAAAAGCAACTTATAAAATGGGAGAAAAACATCTGCAAATCATATATCTGATAAGGGGTTAGTATACAGAATATATAAAGTACTTATATACCTCACTAGCAAAAAAAAAAAAAAAAGAAAAACAAGCCTATTTAAAAATGGGCTGAGGAACTAGATATTTTTCTGAAGAAGATGCACAAATGTCTAACAAGTACACGAAAAGTTGCTCAATATCACAAATTATCAGGGAAATGGAAATCAAAACCACAAGGAGATATCACTTCACATCTGTCAGAATGGCTGTCCTCAAAAGGGAAGGGATAACAAGGGTTGGTGAGAATGTGGAGATAAGGGAACCCTTGTGCACTGTTGATTGAATGTAAATGGGTGCAGCCACTGTGAAAACAGTATGGAAGTTCCTCAAAAAATTAGAAACAACTATCATTTGACCCAGCAATTCTACTTCTGGGTATATATCTGATGAAAGAAATCACTATCTAGAAAAGATATCTGCACCCCCATGTTCATTGCAGAATTATTTACAGTAGCCAAGACAGAGAAACAATCTGTGTTCATCAACTGATGAATGAATAAGAAAATGTGAGAAAATGTAATATATGTATCACACACATATAAATTTACATATTTATGTAATATATAAAAAAATATATAATGTTACTATATACACATTATTTGGCCATAAAAAAGAAGGAAATTTTGTCATCCGTGAACAACATGGATGGACACTTAGGGCATTATTCTCAGTGAGATAAATCAAAGAAAGAAAGACAAAATACTATAATTCCACTTACAGGTAGAATCTAAAGAAAACTAAACTCAGAGAAAAATAGAACAGATTGGAGGTTACCAGAGGCAGGGAGGGGTGGTGGGGGAAATGAATGAATGTGGTCAAAAGTACAAATCTCCAATTACAAGATAAACAACTCTGGGAATGTAATGTACAGTGTGGCGATTGTAGTTAACAATATTGTATTAGATACTTGCAAATCGCTAAGAGAGTAGATCGTAAAAATTCTCATCACAAGAAAAAGAACTTTAACTACACTAGGTGATGGATGTTAACTACGTTTATTGTGGTGATCATTTCATAATATGTGAAAGTGAAAGTTGCTCAGTCGTGTCCGACTCTTTGTGACCCCATGGACTATACAGTCCATGAAATTCTCCAGGCCAGAATACTGGAGTGGGGAGCCTTTCCCTTCTCTAGAGGATCTTTCCAACCCAGGAATCGACCTGGGGTCTCCTATATTGCAGGCAGATTCTTTACTGACTGAGCTATGAGGGAAGCCCTCATAATATATACATATACCAAATAATTGAGTTGTATCTTAAATGAGCACTGTGCTATATGCCAATTATATCTCAATAAAACCAGGAAAAAAAAATCATTCTGGAAAGGTAACTTTGAGGTAATGGGTCTCTGAAAATTGTTAGTGGCCCAAAGCTGGGAGACCTCAACTTGTGACTCAACCTTGCCCAGAAGAAACAGCTTTCCAAATTGACAGTAAGCAAAATAGATGGAAAAAACAAAAACATTAAGAGACTTGACATTGAACAGCAATGGCTGCTAAAAGCAGAAAAAAGAAAAAAAACCACACTTTGAGTCCCCTCTGATTAAAATAAACAGTATGAAATCGTCTTTTTAAAAAATCAAACCTGAATCTCATCAAGGCTTCAGAGGTAATTTTCAATTTTTAGGAAATATAAAACTCCTGGGCAGGAGTGAGAGGAATATGTTAGGGAAATTCCAAGAGCTGATAACTGTTGAAGATCATCACAGGGTTCATTATGTTGCCTTTCTATTTGAACATATGTTGGAAATTCTCCTTAAAAAAAAAATCCAACCAAACAAAAAAACGAAACAACAACAACAAAACCCAGAAGAACGTGATGTATCACTCCTGTCATCACTGTTTGAAAAAAAAAGCTTACAAGTCTCATTTTTCAAGATGATATAAGCCACTCCTTAAAACTTATTTCAATAGCACCTATCCAATTTTTTCTCTTTCCAGGGAAGTTGCAGAAGAGACCCACTTTCCATTTCTTCCCATTTGCAAATATGATTTGGGTGGGGGAGAAAAAGGAAAGAACTACCCCTCTATACTATTTTTCCTTTCTAAGTGTTCATAAAATGCAGATAAAGGACCAAGAGAGTTGCATTTTCTTTTTATTTGTCAGACAGTATTTCTTTGACCAGGACCCTGCCTGCTCCTGGACCACACAGCATCCAGCTTCAGCAACAATGCATTTATTTACTCACCACCAACCTCTTGCTCTCACCACCAGCTGCCACTCCCCTCTTGTCAGCTCTATTTTTTGGTCCTCAACACTCCACTGAGCCCTGCCTGAATCTTCATTGATCTTATATTAATAACTGCCAAAGTCAATCCACACTCTCAGCTTTTACTTACATAACCTCTGCAATATTTGTCTGTTGCTGATTCTTGATAGCTGTGTCCCACACATCAAGAATCCTCAGTTAAAGGTTCAGGCAGTTTCTATTTATTATTTGTTTAATCCTCACAATTAATTCAGGAAGGAGGTTTTATTTCCCACCTCACCCTCAATTTTGCTAAAATAAGGAAACTGGCTCAGAGACATTAGTAATTTAAGTTCTTAGAACTAGAAAATGACAGAAGTAAGACTTATGCCTAGAAATGTGTGATTCTGAAATGTTTATTATTATTATTTAGTAAATAATTTGATAAACAATTACTATAAAATATTATTATAAAGTATTATAATACCATAATTATTATATGAGTGCTATATATTACATATTTCTTATTATTATCATGCCAATGGTTTCAGCTTTCAGATTTTGTGGCCTAGAAAAAAATTTTCAGCTTCTTTGGGTCTGCCATGTGTGTACATGTGTGTGTACTCTTTAGGACATTTACGAAATACTCAATCACAATATATCATCACTGTCATTTAATTTTAAAACATCTTCTCAACTATACTGATATGGATATATCTCTACAATGTTATTAAGTGGAAAAAAAGTGAGATGCAATATGCCACCTGCTAATTAAAAGTGAGTTTCTATAAATCTATCTGCTAGTGTATGCATATAGCATTTCTTGAAGAATAAGAAATCAATAATGGTGGCTGCTTCTGGGTTTGGGTACTTGAACTTTGGGGTAGGAGGGAAATGGTCTACATAATCAATATTAGAGGTTTTTGAACATTTTGAATTTTGTGCAATTAACTATCACGCATTAACTATTCCAAAAATAAGTAAATAAACGCAAAATAAATCCCTAAAAGAAAATATATTTCAATGGTCTGAATGTTTGTGTCCCTCCAAAATTTGTATTTTGAGATCTTAACCCTTGAAGGTGATGGTATTAGGAAGTAGGACGTTGGGAGGGGCTTAGGTCATGAGTCGGACACGACTGTGTGACTAAACTGAACTGAACTGAACTAGGTTCTGAGAGTAGAACCCTCATGAATAGCACTAAGGCTTTTTATTTTAAAAAATTATATATTTGTTTATTTGGCTGCACTAGGTTTTAGTTGTGACACGTGGAATCTTCTAGTTGCGTCATGAAGCATGGAGGATCTAGTTCCCCGACCTCGGGTTGAACCCAGGGCCCCTGCACTGGGAGCATGGAGTCTTAGGCACTGGATCACCAAAGGAGTCCCCAGACCAGGGCTTTATAAAAGAGGTTCCCTAGCTTCTTTCACCATGTAAGGACTTAGCAAGAAGGTGCAGGCTATGAATTAGGAAGGGAGCTCTCAGCAGAAACCAACCATGTTGCTACCTTGATCTTACACTCGCCAGCCTCCAGAACTGTGAACAATACATTTCTGTTGTTTATAAGCTACCCAGTCTGTAGTGTTTTGTTATAGTAGTCCAAAATAGACTAAGACAAGTATTTTAACATCTTCAGAAAGATGTGGCTAACACAATCACAGAATAATTTGAATAAATTTAACTTTATCCTTATTTTTCTCTTTTTTAAGAAATGATTTTGTTTATTTATTTTTGGCTGTGCTGGGTCTTTGCTGCTGTGCAGACTTTTCTCTAGTTGCGGTGTCCAGGCTTCTCACTGTGGTGGGTGGCTTCTCTTTTTGTGGAACACAGGCTCTAGAGCACTTGAGCTTCAGTACATGTAGCATGCAGGCTCAGTAGTTGCAACTCCTGGGCTCTGAAGCACTGGCTCAATAGTTCTGGCTTTGTTGCTTTGCAACAAAACAAAAACACCAGCTTTGTTGCTCCTTGGCATATGGGATTTCTTGGACGAGGGGTTGAACCTGTGCCTCCTGCATTGGCAGGCTGATTCTTTACCACTGAGACACCAGGGAAGCCCTATTTTTCTCTTTTTGATATGCCTTGGGGAAAACTTGGTTGGGGTCTGACAGTAGCCTTCTAACTGACCCTCTGTTTCTCACTGATCACTCTGTACACATCATGTATGGAGTTGTTGTCTTTAAGTCTTCCTGAAAAATATCTACTTCTGCTTTATTGACTATGCCAAATCCTTTTGCCTATGTGGACCACAACAAACTGTGGAAAATTCTGAAAGAGATGGGAATACCAGACCACCTGACCTGCCTCCTGAGAAATCTGTATGCAGGTCAAGAAGCAACAGTTAGAACTGGAAAGGAACAACAGACTGGTTTCAAATCGGGAAAGTAGTACGTCAGGGCTGTATATTGTCACCCTGCTTATTTAACTTATATGCAGAGTACCTCATGAGAAATGCCAGGCTGGATGAAGCACAAGCTGGAATCAAGATTGCCAGGAGAAATATCAATAACCTCAGATATGCAGATGACACCACCCTTATGGCAGAAAGTGAAGAGGAACTCAAAAGCCTCTTGATGAAAGTGAAAGAGGAGAGTGAAAAAGTTGGCTTAAAGCTCAACATTCAGAAAAAGAAGATCAAGGCATCTGGTCCCATCACTTTATGGGAAATGGATGGGGAAACAGTGGAAAGAGTGTCAGACTTTATTTTTGGGGCCTCCAAAATCACTGCAGATGGTGAGTACAGCCATGAAATTAAAAGAAGCTTGCTCCTTGGAAGAAAAGCTATGAAAAACCTAGATAGCATATTAAAAAGCAGAGACATTACTTTGCCAACAAAGATCCATCTAGTCAAGGCTATGGTTTTTCCAGTGGTCATGTATGGATGTGAGAGTTGGATTATGAAGAAAGCTGAGCACCAAAGAATTGATGCTTTTGAATTGTGGTGTTGGGGATGACTCTTGAGAGTCCCTTGGTCTGCAAGGAGATCCAACCAGTTCCTCCTAAAGGAAATCAGTCCTGAATATTCATTGGAAGGACTGATGTTGAAGCTGAAGCTGCAATACTTTGGCCACCTGGTATAAAGATCTGACTCACTAGAAAAGACCCTGATGCTGGGAAAGATTGAAGGCAAGGAGAAGGAGAAGGGGAATGCCAGAGGATGAGATGATTGGATGGCATCACCAACGGGATGGACATCAGTTTGAGTAGGCTCTGGGAGTTGATGATGGACAGAGAAGCCTGGCGTGCTGCAGTCCATTGGGTCGCAAAGAGTCGGACACAACTGAGTGACTGGACTGAACTGAACTGACCCACAAGTGAAGACATCTCTTTTGGTGGTCCCTTCTGGGTACCCCAAATTCAAAACAATTTTCCCCACATTAGAGCAAAAATAGGGAAATTGAGCCTTGCTGGAGTCAATGGTCTGAGATGAGGAAGCTGGATTTGAGCAGTTCTCATCCTGTTGCAAATTCTTGAACTTGACTGCACTTCAGAATCAACTGGGTAGTTTGTTAGACTAGCATCTTCTAAGAGACTGTGTCTCAAGGTAGGTCTAGACATCTGAATTTTAAACAAGCATCCTGGGGATTGTGATGGATTGCTATTTGAGGAGCATGAATAGTTCAGACTACGTATCCGCACTGAACTCAGGATGATGACTGAGTTTTAGTACAATTCAGACTTTTCCTAGAAAAAAGAAAAAAGCCAAAAAAAGTGGAGGCCCTGTGATCTGTGACAGTCAAAAGTCAAACAGAACAATTGCCCTCCCCTGCTAGACCGGAGGTCAAACAGGATGTGTCTCAGATGGAGTCCATTGATGCAAACAGGATCTGGAGAGAAATAGCAATTTTTCCTTTTCATTCTGAACCTCCATCCGACCAGTTCCGAAAACAGTCCTGATTAGAGCATAATTGATTTTGACTCGGTGAGCAGAGCAGGCAGGCCTGCACATGGCCTTCCCGCGCAGTGCAAGCTGTGCAGAATCACCTGACTCTTCACTGCATTAAAAACAATGCGATATGACGTGTGCTGGTTTCCTAACAACATTCACAAACTAGGTAAGATTATACAGTCAATGACTGTGCCAATTATACTTTAGAGGAGCAGCAGGGCATTTCTACCCGGCCCCCAACGACAGCAAACAAACTATACACACTGCAGTTGCATCAATACTGACTCTGGTCACACAGGATTTGGGGTCTTTTGCTGGTCAGGAAATGATCGTGTATTACTTTCCAAAGTTGAATCTGCTATTCCAGTTTAAACAAGGATTCTAAACAGTTTGCCTTTTTGTTTTTTTCCATAACACACATCATAGACTGACTATAATTCTAATTTATCAGAGATTGAAAAGACAAACCAAATAAACAACACACAAAAAAATAACCCATCATACCAGAAGGCTGGGAGGAAATGAGTTGAGTCAGAGAAGAATTCCAGCAGGGACTTTTTGGTCGGTGTGTTAGACTTCTTACTTTCATGCAGTTCTTTCCTCTTTTTGTCCTAGTCTGTGTCAAGACCCTGCTGAATGGCAAGCAGGACAACCAGTCGACCAAGGAATAACTGCTGGTTTGAAGCATCTCTTATTTCCACACCGTAAATCCTACTCCTTGAATTTTTTGTTCCCTCAAATTAGGTCTACACCATCCAATTATCCCAGAAAGTGAGAACACCAATGGTAATATAAACACTTATCTTTGAATTTACAGGAAAATGTAGGCATTCTGCCATGAAATATTCTGAGATATAAGATGCTTAATCTGTAGCTCTAAATGGCTTAATTTTGCCAGTGTGCCATTTCATTTTGTTTTGTGTATACCTGAGATCAACGTCCTTTATGATTTAAAAAAAAAAAACACATATATTCTATTAGATCCTAGTTTGTATTTTTTTTTTTGCAATATAAAATAAATGTATCTATGATGACTTTGATTTAAACCTTTGTATTACGGAAAATTTTGAGGATCATATACAACAGTAGAGAGACTGTTATAATGATCTCTAAGTTTATGACCAGTCCCCAGCCTCCACTCCCAGATTATTTTGAAGCATATTCACATCATATCATTCATCTGTAAATGTTCAGTATGTAGCCCTAAAAGATAAAGTTTCCTCTAAAAACATAAACACAATGCCATTATTATACTATCAAAATTAACATTATCTCTTTAATATCAACCAGTATCCAGTCATCTATTGATTTTTAAGCAGAAATATTACAGAAAGTCATGCTGATGAAAATCTAACAATTCCCGCACTGCTACAGGAACTGTGCAATTGTCCCTCACCCCCAACACCCCAAGGCAAGGATGCTTAAGAATCAGATGCACAAAAGTTCTTTCAAGGACTTGAGGCTGAATTCATGTGTCCAAACCTCGTGGGCTGCGGAGACTGGGTTGGATTCCCCAGCACTGTTGACTTTGGTCTGGATGTTTATCCGTTCATTTTTCAGACCTCCAGTCGCTTGTTTATCTTGGCCATCCCTTTCCAGCCTGAGACTTCCCACACTCTGCCATCTGGCACCCTCTCTGGTTTCATTCCCACAGCCCCAGTCCTGAGTAGAAACCTTAGCGGAAGTCCAGATCTTGCAAAGGTCCCAAGTGCTGGGCCTGTGTTTTGGTACCCTAGTTTCCCTGTAGAAAACAGGGGGCCAAAAGGACATTTTGGAGAGTGTTCTTAAGCGTCATTACCAAAGACTACAACTCTATTGCCAGTTGACAGATTTATAGTTAACAAATATCTCAGTGCCTTGGTGAATACTATCACATTGTGATAAGCTTAGAAATCAAGTGTAGAACTGTATCTAGTGGTTCTTCTTTAAAAAAAAATCCTTCATATAACTGAATATTCAACTTACATCCTTAGACCTGTAAATTGCTCTAGTCAAGGATAGCAGAATTTTTAGTTATAAGGATTTCAGGTTTAACAGAGCACTTTGAATGGTAAAGAAAAATTTTAATCTATCCCATGCAAACTGAAACATGTCTATTTGACATTTCTTAAAATTGCCTCCCATTTTCCCGCTGTCCTGAGAATCACAGGGTTTTGTCAGATTTACCTGTCCTTGAGGGTTCTATTGATCACTCAAGCCAAAGAGCTTCCCTCTCTAAATTCCGACAAGAGTGACACCATCTGCCCCTCCCAGGGTGTCTTTGACCATTTCTGAGAACTTACTATGTGCTGGGCATTGTGCTTCATCCTTCGTGTATAGCACTTACTTTTAGTGTATTATCTCAACTAGACAACTCCAGAAAGGAAGAAAAAAAAAAGCCCGTCACTTTAGAGATGAGGGGAATAATGAGAGAGTGAGTAAACAGCCAAGGGCACAGGGACAGTAAGTACAGAGCCGGGTTACAGGGCTCAGAGGACCTCCCCTCAATCTTTAAGCTGTTTTGCCTTAAAGACATTTATGTACATGTACCCTCTCCTTAACATAGGCAACGTAAAATTAATTAGTGCAGTATCTGGCAAATACAGCTGCTGGATACTCAATAAGTGTTGGATATGATGATTGTTGTTTTTGTTACCAGCAATTATGTATTGTCTAGTCCAGAACAGTCTTAGTATAATGCTGGGTGCAGTGGTAGATGCGGAAGCATAAGAGACTGACCTTATTGTTGCCAGATGGAGCAAATAAAAATATGAGATGCAATACATGGAGCTCACGTATACTGGGAAGCTATTTGTTGCTTCTCTGAAATTCAAATTTAACTGGGCATCCTGTATTTTATCTGGCAGCCTTTGTTGAGGGACTGAGCAGTAATCAAGAGAGTTGAGCACGGCACTACAGAGGAGGAGGCGTGCTCCCTGCCCAGACATACGGTGCTGATTAGTAGTGCTGCGGGAGTCCTGAGAAAGGAGGACAGATTTGGTATTGGGCAACCAGAGAGGGCTTCACAGAGGAGGTGGGGCTCCCAAATAAGGCAGGATGGGCATTTAAAAAGACTTACAGGCCAAAGAAAGGATTAATGGAAGCAGCAATAGACCAAGTGGCTTCTAGAATGTGCTTCTCTTGTTCAGTTGCCAAGTCATGTCCGACTCTTTGTGACCCCATGAACTGCAGCACACCAGGCTTCCCTGCCTTCACCATCTCCCAGAGCTTGCTCAAACTCATGTCCACTGAGTCAGTGATGCCATCCAACCATCTCATCCCCTGGAAATAAATTCACAGAATAGAATTGAAAGAAAGGGAGTGGCCCTTTTAGTTGTTTTGGGAAGCTGTCCATGACATTGATCCAGATTGGTTCAAAAAGAAGAGTTTCTGTGAGGCCAGAGGTATCCACCTTCCTGGTCTTTTGTTAGTAGAAGAAGTGGAATGAGCACAGGTCTGACCTTGGAGCCCCACTAGGCCCCAGAGAAAAGGAGTTGAGATGTGCTGAAGAGCAGGAGCGATCTGACTTTTGTTGGGGGTGGGGAGAGGATAACCGCTATCTCGGAAAGATGCTCCCTCACAAGCAAAGGTGCTGGCTTAATTCCCTCCTGCAGAGAGTGAGGACCTTCTGCATATAGATCCCATGATGCATTGCATAGGGCAGAGCATTTAGTCAGTGCCTGTGGAATACGACCCACTGGCTCAGGGGTAAAGAACCTGCTTGCAATACAGGAGATGCAGGTTCGATCCCTGAATTGGTATGATTCCCTGAGGGAGGAAAGTGGCAACCCACTCCAGATTCTTACTGGGAAATCCCAAGGACAGAGGAGCCTGGCAGGCTACAGTCCACGGGGTTGCAAAGAGTCAGACACAACTGAGCAGGCATGCCTGTGGAATACGAGGCATAGTTTAATTCTCATAGGAATGCTATTTTCTATTGTAATCCTCACTTTATGGAAGAAGAAACAGAGGTTCAGAGAGCTCAGATATCTCACTGCAGGTCACCCAGCTAGCAAGTGGCAGAGCCAGGTTGCAGATTTACGTCTGCCAGATTTCCAATCCTGTTCCCTCTCTCCTCTACCACCTGGATATGAGTCAGTTCTCTGCCAGTCATTTTAAAGGAAACAAACCTGCCAACTCTCGTCACTCACTTTCAGGACAACGACTATGTTCTCACTCCCGGTGAACGATGTCTTTGGCTCAGGTTGGTAACTAGATTACTCGCAGATACTCGTCTTCCTTTTGACGATGCAGCATGTGTGTATGTCTTCACCCCCGTCCTTGTGAGCTTGGGAGGGCAAATTCTTCCATGGCGCTTTGATCCAGATCCCTCAGGTATCTTTTCCTAGAATCTGAAGGGGGTTCTTGGCACCATGGAAGCCCCCTAAAACGCCTCCATCTGGCTTAGTGACTCCAGAGACCCCACCTTCTCAGATCCTCAGTATATGGTGCCACCACCAAAGGAAGGTGAGGAATAAAAATGCATCTAATTAAAATAACTTTCTAGGTGCAGGACCAAAATCCAGGCTGATGACAGGCCAGGGTGGGTTTTAACCACTAGGCTTTACAAATGTCTAGGAAGATCCCACTTGTGATGAGGAACAGAGGGAAAGACACTTTCAACCACAAAGAGCTGAACATTGAAGTTGAAGGGCTATGAAAACAATATATCTAATTTATTGGAACATGTTTTTCTAGGAGCTTTGGGTTAGAGCTGTGTTTGCCTCCCTACAGGGATTTGTGACCTCATCCTTTCTCTTCCCCTCCCCCTCCACCCGCCTGGCCCTAAACTGTAACTATAGGGTTTTCCTGTCATAACCTAACATATGGTTTGCAGCAGGAAGTGCAAAATCCCAGGAATGAGTTAGAGGCTCAGGTTTCAGACTCAAGAGAGACTCAGGTGAGCTACAAGGAATTGGCTTTGTTTCCTACGAAAACAGAGCTGAAAAGAGTGTGTTTAGTGAGCCCTTGGTTTGGAATGAGGTAATTAATTCTCCAGAAACTCCCTCTAGTTTCCGGGGCAACAAAATCAATGTGTTGTTGATAGAAAAACTGGGAACAATAAATTGGTTTACGTTGCAGATTTTCTTCTTTTGTTTAAAATAGGGACTTCCTCCCCAACAACCAAAACATAAAACAAAACAAAAAATTTAAACAACCCACACACAAACTCATGTAAACTTAACTTTCCCTCACACCCTTGACTCAGCCTCACTCTTTAAAAATTTAAGTTTAGTGCTGTGTGAATATTACTCTGCTCAAAAAGACAGGGAAGTAGAAAGGTGGGTCAAATCCCATGCATAATTGTACACAGAGCAAGAACATTTTGAGGTAATCTTCAGGTCACAGACTCTTACTCTGAGTGGGGTGACGGCAGGGTCAGCATATCAGAATTCCTGGGGGGTGTCAGAGGGAGGGACCCGATATGAGGTTTGTGTTTATCAAAAAGTGCTGAGGATTAAACGAAATAAAAAGACTGAGAAATTGGCTTAGACTACTTTGGCTTTTTTCCCCCCATTTTAAAACCATTTAAGTAAAGTTTAGCTTTTTAATGACCAATTGAATAACTAGGGAAATGATGTGATCTTCTTAGAAATCCTTCTCAGAGCACTTTCAGAACTCCCAGTTGAAATCAAAGCGTACTTCCCCTCTCCCCCTCCCTGGGGCAGTAGGAATCTCTTACTGTATGGCTTGACAACACAGATGCCAGAACCAAACTGCCTGGACTATATGCTGGCTCTCTCACCTTCCACATCTTCTTACATTTTAGATGCCATTGACCGTAAAAGTGAAAGTGAAAGTCACTCAGTCATGTCTGACCTTTTGCAACCCCATGGACTATACAGTCCATGGAATTCTCCAGGCCAGAATATTGGAGTGGGTAGTTTTTCCCTTCTCCAGGGGGCACACCATTATTTTAAGCATCACTAAGAAAAAGAGCTGCCAACTAAATTATGACACAATGCTAATATGCCATCAATTGTAGGGCATACCTTAATTTCAGTGATGTTAAAATATGACAAAAAATTGTCTTTGAATTGATGAACTATGGCACTTGTTTAGGAAATTTAATCTTTCTCATTTAACCTTTCTCTGTTTCATCTTCCTACTTAAAACATAAAAATAATAATGGTACCTACTTCCTGGGATTGTTGTGAGGATAATGCTGAATCACTTAAAATTCTGGTTCACTTAAAATGCTTAGACCATTCCTTGACACATAAGAAGCACTGAATTAGCTATTATCATATTCAATATACAGGCTTCCCAGGTGGCTCAATGGTAAAGAAACTGCCTGCCAATGTAGCAAACGAAAGAGTCGCGGGTTCGATCCCTGGGTCGGGAAGATGAGTATGGAGTATGAAATGGCAACCCACTGCAGTATTCTTGCCTGGAAAATTCCATGGACAGAGGAGCCTGTTGGCTTGCAGTCCACGGGGTCGCCAGGAGTCAGATACAGCTGAGCGACTGAGTGCACGTGCACACACACACACACACACACACACACACACACACAATATACACCACTCTAATTGATAGATACTTTCTCAAACACAGGGTAGAGAGTTTTTCATGGTTGTCATTTCTGCTAGGGTAAAAAACAGCATGGTAACACCCACACACTGCAAACTGTGATTTCAGAGAAATAGAAGCGGGCCAAATTAAGAGAATGGTAACAGATCACTTCTCTCTGCCTTGGCCTTTGTTTCTTCAAGTACACCCTGGCTCCCACAGACAAGTACTTGGCTTGTCTGGTAACTGTTCTGTTGTGGGGGGAGTTTTTGTATTCATGATGCTCTTGTGGATTATTTTTTGCCAAATTTGTGTTGCTCTAAGCGCTTCCTGGAGGCACCCCAGTCACAGGAGGGTTCTGACCTCTGAGGGTTGCCAGGCAGGATTTGATGCAAACAATCCATGCTCTGCCTGGGCCAGATGGCTCTACACAGCAAGTGCTGTTATTTCATTCACAAAAGTCAGAAATAAGCTGACTTTTCCCTTTTAGCCCTAACAAATGGAAAAGTGAACAACTCTATCTTGATAAGCCAGGCCCATGTTGAAGAAACTCATTTTTGCAAATAGATGAACATGAGTGCAAATGAGAATTCCCAAAGTAAATACTGCTTAGATGTAGTTGACTCAAAATTAAAACCCCTTAAGAGCAAGACTCCAAGTCCACATATGTTTTCCAGACTCTTGGAAACTCTTGCATTTTGTTGTTGTCCTTAGCCTTCTGCAATCCCTAACTTCCTCCTGAAATTATTGAAGAAATAGATACTTGGATGATTAGAATGTGATCTAGCTGGCATTCATTTAAAGGCACATGTCTGTTTTTACACCCAACCGAGTTTGATCAAAAAAAAGAAACTGCGTGGGAGTTGGCACCGGGGCTCACTTAGGATGCTTCACTCCAGAGTTTGAGAAGAAGCAATGACTGGGCTTTAAGAGACGTCAATCCAAGCCTCTATTTTGGGCCCAAGGTCACTCTTCACCATTCTCTGGCTGTTAAATTTCTCACCTACAGTGTCTCTCCTACCCCTGTATCTTTTTGATGTAAGGAACTTGGTTCTGCTGGAAGCCTTTATTTTAAATTATTTTTAGAAGTATTTTTATTTGTTTATTTGGCTATGCAGGGTCTTAGTTGTGGCACACAGGCTCTTTTTAGTTGTGGCATGTGATCTCTTAGTTGCAGCATGTGGGATCTAGCTCCCTGACCAAGGATTGAACCTGGGCCCCCTGCATAGGAGCGAGGAGTCTTAGCCACTGGGCCACCAGGGAAGTCCTTCTGCTGGGTACCTTTAAACAACACATGGCAGTTAATTTCACGTATCAACTGACTAGGCTATGGTGACCAGTTGTTTGGTCAAACACTAGTCTAGATATTGCTGTCAATATAGATGTGTTCAACATTTACAATCAGTTCACTTTAAGTAAGGCTTCCCAGGTGGCACTAGTGGTAAAGAACCCACTTGCCAGTGTAGGAGATATAAGAGACATGGATTTAATCCCTGGGTTGGGAAGATTCCCTGGAGGAGGGCATGGGAAATAAGTGATTACCCTTTATAACGTGGGTGGGCCTCATCTAATCAGTTGAAGATTTTAAGAGCAAACACTCAGGTTTCTTGGATAAGAAGGAATTCTGTCTCAAGACCATGATAGAGAAATTTTGCCTGAATTAAAATTTTATTGACCAGCCACACATATTTAGTACTCAAGCCTGCTACACTGGCTCTTACTTGAATTTCCAGCCTGCTGGCTCTCTCTATAGATTTTGGAGTTGCCAGATCCTACAAATGCATGAATCAATTTCTGAAAATAAACCTCTCTATCTCCTCTTTCTCTTGATATGAATTATTTCCTACTGGACCATTTGCACTGACTCACCTTGCACCTGACCTCCGCATGTGACTGTCTCAGTGTTGGGCTTGTTTTTCTACACATGAACTTGCTTCACCTCTCACCTCTACATTCTAGTTCCATCCTTGTGTTTTTCTCCTAGATGACCAAGATTTTAACTTTCTTTTTGGCACAGTTACTGTTTATTTTCTTCAATAAAACTTCCTCCGATCTGGCTCCAACTCTGAGACCTCAGAGATTGACCCTGAGAGACCGGAACAGGTATGACTGAAATTAGCTCAGTACATGCACCATTGTGCCCAGGCTCACAGTCTCCAGGGCTTCTACCTTTTTGTGCTTCAGTGGCTTATGGCGTTCTTGACCTACATACAGAAGCTCAGAAGCCACGTTCTTTCCACAATGGCCCCATCTTTTAACAAAGGGTTAAAACGCAGCCCAGCTCATTTCCATCTCCTGGGGGTTGTATTTCTTATTCATGTCATAGGAAATATGTGGTTCTAGAAGGACATATTTGTTAATTAAAAGGGAGTGTGTACAATTAGTTTTTGTTTACTCACAAGAGAGATTTTAAAAAGTAAGCATAGTTGCATGCAAGTATGTAAAGTTATTTGACAGTAAATGTTTGCAAAGCTCTTAGAGATCCATGAAGGGAGATTGCTTGGCCAAAGCCAAGAATTACTAGAAACACAGGCTTTGCTGTTGTTGACTCTGCTCTAGAAGACTCTTATCATACAACAAGTGTTTGCCTTCCTAAGCGGCACCTCGCAGGAAGTCTAGGGCAGATTCTGACTTCAATGCATTGCCTGTCTGTTGGAGTCTGAAGGGCCCTCTATATGGTCTCTCAGTATGCTGTGTCCTTTAGACATTATATATTTTGCATTCCTTTGGATGCTGGTGGAATTACGCCAAGTTAGTGTTATATAATACCCCCATCTCACTCTGTAATGAGCAATTTCTGAGGAGGAGGCAGCAGGGGGATCAAAGCCACCTGCCCTTTGCCAACCCCTCCATGCTCTGCCAGTACACCTGCAGAGAGCTCTGAGGGCTCGGCCTGGAAGAGAGGCTGCTTATTATGTTTCATTGTGTAGATGACACAGGGCCTTTACAAGACAGGCTGGACTAAGAAAAATCTCTGCTTTGTTTCTTGGCCAGGTTTTATCCAAGGTCTCCTAGGGCTGAGGTATCACTAAGCAACTGCCTCACTGAACCCTTGACTTTCACTTCACCTGTTTTGAGAAATTTGATCAATTCAGACAGAGACATGAAATATTCAAAGGAAGCTCCAGCAACCAGCGTCTCAACAGCTTTCAGGGTTTAAATTGGGGATGTGTCACTTGTTGGTTACAACATGTAATTGTTGCCCACAATTCAAGTCTGATCCATCGGTGTGCTAAGTCAGACTGAAGTTTCATCACTGTTCTTAGTTGTAAGGAAAGGATCACTCTCTTCCCCATGGTCTGCCACTCTGGGGTGGAAAAGTGAAACAGTTCAAATTGGTGTAAATGAAGCAGGACATGAATTGGATCAAGTAACTAGAAAGCCCGAGGCTACTTTGGCTTCTGGGGTGGCTGGCTTCATGGCTTGAATGAGGTCAGCAAGACTTGGTTTATCTCCATCTCTAGGCTCTGCCTTCTGTTTAATTGGCTTCATTTTCAGGGGTCAGGAGGTAGGCCCCAGCAGTTCCAGACTCCCCCTTGTGGTAGCAAGGTGGCTGCAATAGCTCTAGCCTCTTTAGTGTTAAGTCAGGGGTCAGCAAGACGTTTCTTTAAAGGTGACAGATGGAAAATATTTTAGGCGTTGTGGACCACACAGCTTTTGTTGCAGCTATTCAATTCTTCTTTTAAAGTGTAAAAGCAGCAATAGATAATATGTAAATGAATGAGTATAACTGTGTTCCAATAAAACTTTATTGAAAAACATGCAGTGAACTGGATTTGGTCTGTGGTCTATAGTTTGCAGATCCCTGGAACTAGAGTTGCTACTGGAAAAATCACTGCCCAGCCAGGGGCTAATCTCCTAGCCTCCCTTATAATTGGGTGTGGCCACATGACTGAATTCTAGCCAATGCAACACAAGTGGAAGCTATGTGGACCACTTCTGGGTCAAAGCTTTTAAAAGCAAGTACACCCTTCATCAGAGAAGGCAATGGCAACCCACTCCAGTACCCTTGCCTGGAAAATCCCATGGGCAGAGGAGCCTGGTAGGCTGCAGTCCATGGGGTCGCGAAGAGTTGGACACGACTGAGCAACTTCAATTTCACTTTTCATTTTCATGCATTGGAGAAGAAAATGGCAACCCACTCCAGTGTTCTTGCCTGGAGAATCCCAGGGACGGGGGAGCCTGGTGGGCTGTCGTCTTTGGGGTCTCACAGAGTCATGACTGAAGCGACTTAGCAGCAGCAGCATACCCCTTCATGGGCTCCCAGGTGGTGTAGTGGTAAAGAATTCGCTTGACAATGCAGGAGACACAAGAGATGTAGGTTCAACTCCTGGGATGGGAAGATCCCCTGGAGAAGGAGATGGCAACTCACTCCACTATTCTTGCCTAGAGAATCCCATAGACAGAGGAACCTGGTGGGCTACAGTCCATGGGGTCTGACATGACTGAGTGACTGAGTGACTAAGCAATGTATATGTTTCAATGTTGCTCTCTCAATTCGCTACCCCACTGTCATAGAGATCAGGCAAGGCTTTGTTGGGGTTCATGCTGCAGCTCAAGGGAGAGAAAGCAAGAAACAGGTCCCCTTGCCCGCTTCGTAAGAGGAGACACTTGGGTCCTTAAATGGGGCAACAGGGTGTATCTGAGGGATACACAGGGCAGGAGTTGTGACTTAGCTGGTTTGTCTACCTCTTGGTGGTTCTGTGTGTAGCAATCATGGACAGCACCCTGCTTTTGCTCCCAGCATCTCAAAAATGGAAGTTTGCCTGTGGTGGTCTTTTCATATTTTATTGCTCATGATTTCCCCAGCTGCACATGCATGCAGTTATTTTTAGTCTCTTAAAGTTTATTTATATCTTATTGCTCAAGGAAACGTTTGTCCAGGTGCAGAGCACGCTGGTAGAGGATACTGGAGTGCCAGCCTGTCTCATTCTGGGACTGGACACAGACAATGAGAAAGTTCCAGAAGTGGCAGAACCATAACATAAAGGAGTCCGATTCCTGAATCACTGTGTGGAGGGGAGACATTCAATGGCCACGAACACCTGCCTTAGACTATTAGGCGAGTGGGAAATCAATTTCTATTTTGCTCAAATCATTTTATCTTTGAGCTTCCCAGGTGGCGCTAGTGGTAAAGAACCTGCCTGTCAATGTAGGAGATGTAAGAGACATGGGTTTGGGAAGAAACCCTAGAGAAGAAGAGAAAATGGCAACCACTCAAGTATTCTTGCCTGGAGAATCCCATAGACAGAGAAACCTGGCAGGCTACAGTCCATGGGGTTGCAAAGAGTCAGACACGACTGAAGCACCTTAGCAGACAGAGCTTACCTACCTTAGGTAATGCAGAAACTGGTGTTCAAAAAGGACTGCTAAGTAAGAAACACTTACATTATGTGTACTCATTTAGCAATTGTGCAGTGAGATACAAGAATAGGGTGAGCTGCAAAAATGATGACCCATGTAATGCAGTGGCAGAATATTTATTCAACTGTTGCCAGCAGTCATTTGGAATACAGATCAATATGAACCTGTATCTCTAGGGGAAGCCATTAGAAAGATACAGAATGTTAGTTTATGTTAGAGTTGAGTTCCTCGCTACTTAAAACAAGTTACTACTAGAAAAATATGAGCCCTGGCAATACTTGACTAGTTTATAAGCAGAAATAGAAAGGACCAAAGAAGGCCTCCAAGTCTGAAAAGCCTCTTGATTCTGGATCTCAAACAATAAGAAATAAGATTAGAAGGAAAAATTAAAACCCCAGACTTGGAAAAAGGACAAAAGCCCATTAAGAATTCTCAGTTAAATATAGCAGTTCAGTCTCTGCAGTTAAGATCAGATTAAGGGTTTCTACTCAAGCCTTTCCACTTGAGTCAGGTTTTCAGATGGCCTTTCTGTATCTGTTCCTAAGTTGGGAGAAATCTACAGAGACTCAGAACTACATTCAGGAAAGAATTTGGGGTGTGATTATTGGCCTTGGGAGTTTACTAGAAGCAAATAAATGACAAACTGACTAAAATTTTTGAGGGGATTGTATTACTAAAAGAATCACAAATGTGGATGAAGTAATCTTTGATTGGTCAAATCTTACCCTTTTGTCCTAAATTTGCATGAGTAGAAAGTGGACTATGAATCCTGTGGAGTCTTCAAAGAGGGCTCTTCAGAAGTGGCCCAAAAGAATAGTGAGCAAGGAAGGATATTGAGAGGATGGAGAAAGGGGCCCTAGAGGAAAATAGAGAGTGAATTCATCCCAAAGAGCAAATTAAAGGACTGAGCAGGAAATTTATTCCTTCTTACCAGACAAAGGGTCTCCATACCATCCACCTAGCAGGGTTCCATCATGCTGTTAACCAAGGACTCTGTTTTTCCTATCGTTCCTTTTTCTGAACTGGGGTCTTGCCGAGGTTATCAAGTCCTATTCCATCATGTTATAGTGGATGTGTGTTACAGGCCAGATAACTTGTCTGTTATTGATAGTTAATATATCATGGGCATATGAGGAGCCACCCACAGACATGATTGAGAAAACATTGCCTCCTCAGGAATCCCATACTTTGAGGTGAATGTAGTGACTACATGGAGCTTTGGTTGTCTTTCTTGAGGAGGGCACAAGTGTAGGCTGTTTATGTGGAAAGAAGGGTGCAAGTGGATAGATAGTGTCTGAAAGGGTGGACCATGATAGATGCAAGCTATCTACTAAAAATCCACTTCTGCTTGAATGCACAGCTTGACCATACTTCCTGGGCTACATACGTGGTGGAACAGTTACATGAGTGAGTTCAGCCAAAAGAAAGTGAGTGAAAGTGATGTAAGCCATTTCAAGGCCAAGAAGGTCATATGTCCCATCCTTGCTTCATTCCTTTTCTGTTGCCTGGATATAGATAATGATGAGCTCCTAGACCCTGGAGAATAGTGAAGCCACAAGCTAGAAAGAGCCTGGGTTTCTTAATCATCACATGGAAACGCGCTGTCTTCAGACTGTTGAGTAAGCAAAAAAATAAATTCCTATTGTTTTTGAGCAGTCATAAAATTCTGTGTATTTGTCACTCCAGCTTAGCTTACTTAATTAATACAAGAAGCAAAATGGTCTCTGTGTCTGCTTAACCCTTTTTCTCTCTGAAGACGGGGTTTCGTTGCACATCCGTATGTAACTCAGATATTAGCTGAAGCTTCTCTTCTCCTTGAGTTCTAGGTGAAACTGGAATGGACCCTCAGTTTCTTGTTCTGTCAGTACCCAAAGACTTTCCCAAGATAGCTCTAAATTCCCAGTGAAACTGCTGTTCTTATGGATTCCTTTCCCTGTGAAGCTCCGCAGCTCAAATGGTCTTTGTTCTGTTCCACAGTGACCAGACGTGAAACTCAACCCTTTTCTGACTTACATACACACATATACATCACACACACCTCTCATTCACACAAATTCTTTATGAGCATGAGAAACTTTACCGAGAAATTGGTGAGGAAGAATGGAGGAAGAGCTTACAACCACAAAGTGTAAACCTTAAATGAAACAGTAGGTGTCACCATTCTTAAACCACCCACCCCTGGTGAGCCTCACTAGCCTTTCAGTTCACCTAGCCTGAACTTTCCTCTTTAGTTTTCACTCTTCTCCCTCCCTCTTTCTCTTTCCCCTTTTTTATACCAAGAACCAGACAAAAGCTCTTGGATGCAATGGGCAGATTAACAATTTGGCACCCTGGGAAGACTGATAATTAGATGTCTTTTCCATATGCACCCCAGTGTTCACTGTAGCACTATTAACAATAGTCAGGACATGAAGCAACCTAAATATCCATAGACAGATGAATTAATAATGAAGATGTACACACACACACACACACACACACACACACACACACACACAGTGGAATATTACTCAGCCATAAAAAAGGAAAAATGGGATTATTTGTAGTAGTGTGTATTGACCTGGTCTGTCATACAAAGTGAAGTAAGTCAGAAAGAGAAAAACAAATGTTGTATCAGTTCAGTTCAGTCACTCAGTCATGTCCAACTCTTTGCGACCCCATGAATCACAGCATGCCAGGCCTCCCTGTCCATCATCAACTCCCAGAGTTCGCTCAAACTCACGTCCATCAAGTCAGTGATGCCATCCAGCCATCTCATCCTCTGTCATCCCCTTCTCCTCCTGCCCTCAATTCCTCCCAGCATCAGAGTCTTTTCCAATGAGTCAACTCTTCACATGAGGTGGCCAAAGTACTGGAGTTTCAGCTTTAGCATCATTCCTTCCAAAGAAATCCCGCAGCTGATCTCCTTTAGAATGGACTGGTTGGATCTCCTCGCAGTCCAAGGGACTCTCAAGAGTCTTCTCCAACACCACACTTCAAAAGCATCAATTCTTCGGCACTCAGCCTTCTTCACAGTCCAACTCTCACATCCATACATGACCACAGGAAAAACCATAGCCTTGGCTAGACGGACTTTTGTTGGCAAAGTAATGTCTCTGCTTTTGAATATGCTATCTAGATTGGTCATAACTTTTCTTCCAAGGAGTAAGCATCTTTTAATTTCATGGCTGCAATCACCATCTGCAGTGATTTTGGAGCCCCCAAAATAAAATCTGACACTGTTTCCACTGTTTCCCCATCTATTTCCCATGAAGTGATGGGACCGGATGCCATGATCTTAGTTTTCTAAATGTTGAGCTTTAAGCTAACTTTTTCACTCTCCTCTTTCACTTTCATCAAGGGGCTTTTTAGTTCCTCTTCACTTTCTGCCATAAGGGTGGTGTCATCTGCATAGCTGAGGTTATTGATATTTCTCCCAGTATATTAACACATATATGTGGAATCTAGAAAAATGATATAGATTAACTTATTTGCAGGGCAGGAATAGAGACACAGAAGTACAAAATGGACATATGGACACAGAGTGGGAGGAGGAGGGTGAGAAAAATTGGGAGAGCAGTATTGACATGTATACACTGCTGCTGCTGCTGCTGCTGCTGCTAAGTCGCTTCAGTCGTGTCCGACTCTGTGCGACCCCACAGACGGCAGCCCACCAGGCTCCCCTGTCCCTGGGATTCTCTAGGCAAGAACACTGGAGTGGCTTGCCATTTCCTTCTCCAATGCATGAAAGTGAAAAGTGAAAGTGAAGTCGCTCAGTCATGTCCGACTCTTCGCTACCCCATGGACTGCAGCCTACCAGGCTCCTCTGTCCATGGGATTTTCCAGGCAAGAGTACTGGAGTGGGTTGCTGTTGCCTACTCCGATGTATACACTACCATGTATAAAATAGATAGCTAGTAAGAAGCTGCTGTGTAGCACAGGAAACTTAACTTGATGCTCTGTGATGACCTAGAAGGGTGGGATGGGAGGGTTGGAGGCAGGTTTCAGAGGGAGGGAATATATGTATACATACAGTTGATTCACTTCATTGTACAGCAGAAACTAACACAACATTGTAAAGCAATTATACTCCAATAATAAAATAAAAAGAATTGGATGCCTTTTCAAATGGATATGTGGAAGGGAGGCAATGACTTGCCTAGGTGCAAGAGAGGAGAGCAAAGGAGGAGTTGCACACTCAGCCTCTGCTTCTTCATCCTGATCAGTTCCACTCTGGTCCCAAAGATGCACAGCTTACTGAGTAAAATAAACATATTGTGTGTAACTTGACCCATCCTCCTAAAAAGTTGTTTTAAAACCAGTTATCTGTTTTTATACAATCATGTTCCTGGTGGCTCTTCCCAACCCACATAGCTTATCAGAGTATCTGTTATAAACTTGTACCTTTCTATATCTGAGAGAAGTTTTGGTAACCTCAGATTTCCCTTTCTCTTCATATTTCCAGGGTCGATTTTATAATGAAGTTTCACTGCTGTTTTTAGGTTGGCATTCCAGGCAGGGGCCTACCAGCTTTCTCCTAAGACATCATTGCTCAACTGCCTCCATTCTAGGAGAAAAACCAAGAAATCTTTCCCTTTGCCCCAAGCAGTGTGGTTTTCCTCCTACTCTGGTGTATCGGCACCAACTTATGTTTGTCAATGAAGGGTTCCCAGCCCACAGTCTATAAGGCAGCCTAGTACAAAAGTTTTGCACAAGAGGATTGACAGTGATTAAGTAAACAAATCAGATGGTCTGTCTTATGGAGTTCTCAGGGCTACCCTCGTGGCTCAGTTGGTAAAGAATCTGCCTGCAATGCAGGAGATACAAGTTTAATACCTGAGTCAGGAAGATCCCCTGGAGAAGGAAATGGCAACCCACTTCAGTATTCTTGCCTGGGAAATCCCATGGACAGAGGAGGCTGGTGGGTTACACTCCATGGGGTCACAAGAGTGAGACACAACTTCAAGACTAAACCTTCTTGAACTCAAAAAGAGAAGGTTGAGTCAGTTGGTAGGAGGAACAGCCTCCCACCACGACCCCTCAGGTCTTACTGCCACGTGAATCTCCAGATAGTGAAACCTGCTGGAACCAGCCTGGAACTTTGCACCCCACACCTTGCACGCCTGCCTGCCCCCCTGAAATCTTGGTCCTGGCATCATCCTGCATCCATTGACCTAACGCCTAGCCCAGCGCCTGGTACAAGCCTAGAGTTCAGTGGACGCACACATGAATGTTCTCTATCCCTTCTGGGTTGAGGCGACTGTGGTCGGAGGAGTTAGACGCCCTGCCTGTGAGTTCTGGCTTTGCCTCTTCCTGTTGGTGTAAACTTAGGCAAGTTACTGGAATCCTCTAAGCCCCCATTTTCTTCTCTGTAAAGTGAGGGCGATGTTATTTACTTCTTAGGCTGTTGTGAAGTTTAAAATAACAGATGCGTTAAATGCCTGTACTTAATAAGCCCTCTAAAAACATTTAGTGCATCTGAGTGTAAGGAAGTTGCATTTTATATGAGGGTTGTACTTTTAAGACCTCATGTAAGTGAAAAACAAACAAGTCTCATGATGCAAGACTCTTCCCGGCAGAGGATGGTAGCCATCATGATGGCCAGCTGGCAAGAGAATAAGCAGAATTTCCAATTCACTGGGCTCTTGAGTTAAAAATTTTGCAATTTTGAACAGATTTTAAATTTTAGGGTATTTTCAAAAAACGAGTCTTTATTGTTACTTTCACATTATTCACTTTTAAATGTATTCCAATCAAATTTGCTTAAAATACACCAAACTCCATGATTTGAGAGAGAAGAAAATGAAAAATGCACATTGTGATTCAGAATGAAAGATTCTTCATGGTCCCGCACAGCTGCATGTTCCCGCATTGCATTAACCTCTGGATCTGCTCAGCCTTCACTCTGGAATTTTTAAAATGTCATAACAGTGTACTTGCAAAATCATATGCTCATGCACCCTCCACTTCCCCCAAGTGTGTAATCTTGTCAGGATGTTTTATCTGGTGCCATATATCTTGCACATGAAGAATCCATTTCCCCAAACAAACCATCACGCATGTCCACGGTGTCTATAAATTTTGAATCCTGATGTTATAACCCCCTGACGTTTGGATTGGCCTGACTTGGGCATAAGTTGGAGGCAACGTTTTTAAGGAACAAAGGGGATGTCATTCTTTTCTTCCTGATGGGTTCCCACTGCAGAAAATAATGTCAGAAACATGCAAGACTTAACCCTGTTGGAGAAAGCCCCAGATGCTCTCCCCAGGGTACCAGGAGATTAAGCAGGCCTGATCTGTAAGCATCCCCACTGTAGGGGTGATTACAAGGTCATTCTGTACTTAGGTTTGGCTTTATAATAATACATCTGGCATCGATAGAGTTTCCTTCTTTCCAAGTGCTTTCCTATTTATGACCTCATTTTGCCCTCACAGGAGGAGGGTAAGGAGTTGGTTGGGACTAGCAAACCTGAGTTTCTCCTGCTCTGAGTCTAGGCAAGTCACTTTCCCTCTCTCAGGTTCAGTTTTCCCATCTGTAAAGTGGTACCATAATCGCTGTTGGGTTCTTGCAGTTGGATAAGTGCAAACGTGCCCATCATCTGAATGGGGAAGTGCTTTGGAAAACTCCAAAAAGCTCTGCAGGTTTATCTCGTTTTCTTGTGCTTCACTTTATTATGCTTCACAGATGCTGCATTTTTTTACAAGCTGAAGATTTGTGGCAATCCCTGTGTTGTCAGATGATGGTTAGCATTTTTTTTTTAGCAGTAGGATAGTTTTAAATTAAGGTGTGTGCATTTTTTAGACATAACGGTATTGCACACTCAATAGACTATAATATACTACAACTATAATATTTCTATGCAGGAAACCAAAAAATCTGTGACTCTGTTTATTGTGATAGTCACTTTACTACCATGGTCTAGAACCAAATCCGAAATATCTCTTACAGACAGAAATATGCTGTCATGATAAAAGTCATTTACACACTCGAAAGAACTTTAGAAATAAAACAATGAAGGATTTTCAACCTTTCTCTTGTGAAGACCCACAGATGAATGGTGGTCATGAACAGGACACATTTCTTTTGTAGGTTCAGATTTTTGCTCTCTCACTTCAAGTGATACCTAAACCATAGGTCAAATGCCTTCGTCTGTGTTTGCTCTTTCTCCACCTCATTCTCTCTCACTCAGGAAAGCATATCAGAATGTAAGCAAGAGATGTTGTTATGAGAGTAACCTTGATTTCACTCAATTTATTTTTTTTCCATTTATTTTCCATAGATGCAATCTCGTGATTCTTATAAGTAAAAGAACCCTAACCCAAGCTGACTTAAGCAAAAGATAAAATGCACTGACTTGTATCATATAAGAATATGCAAGGTGTTCCAGTGGCTAAGACTCCCTGTTCCCAAATGCAGAGGATCTGGGTTCCATCCCTGGTCAGGGAACTAGATTCCACGTACAGCAACAGTCTGCATGTTGCAACTAAGACAGAGAGCAGCCAAATAAATAAACAGATATTAAAAAAAAGAAAAAGCATATGCAGGCGCAGAGGCTTTGGTCACGGCTGCATTCAGACACATAGCGGTTTAGTCAGGGCTTAGACTATTCATCCATCTCTAGGTTCTACTTTAGTTTGTATGGACATTTTCAGACAGAATCTCTTCATGAGTGATAAATGGCTGCTGGCAGCCTTAGGTTTGTATTCTCAAAGCTTAGCACCCTCTGTGAAAAGAGAGCTTTATTTTCTCAGTACTGTAGTCCTATCACAAATCCTAGGATTAAGACTCTGGGTTGACTTGGAAGCACTTTCCGCTGCCCCTGAATCACCCGCTGGGTTCTGGCCAGTGGGATGTGCTGATTGGCTGGGACTATATTGCCTCCCTCTCTCTCTACTGTGGCAGGATGGCGGATGGAGGTGGGGTCAGTCTTGCTGAACCATGTAGACTAAGAGTGGATGTACGGTATTTCCTAAAGGAAAATTGAGGGGCTGTTGTTAGAAATAAGGAGAACAGAACTGGGTGGGCAATAGAGGTTCACTATGGTAACATGATATCATGTTGTAAGAAATTACAACACACAATACGAATTGTTTGCGATTTACCAGTGTGTTAGAATAGTGTGATTGAAAACCTCTGATCTAGTTCAACCCTCTCATTTTCCAGATTTTCGTGTATTTTAACAAGTTTGTTTCGAGCATAAAGAGTTGAAGTTTTACATGTGATTTTGACACCTCATTAAAGCTTTTCTCAACACAAGGAGCCAACCTAAAGGCTCTTCTCACATTTCTGAGAAAGAAATTGTCCCTCCAAAGGTGAGAAGATGGCTAAGGTCTCCTGTATATAGATAGCACCTGTACTTCTGTGGGAAGAAGATCTCGCAAAATTTAATACCTCTGATTTCCCAACTATTTCATAGCCAGGAGCCATAGAAGTAAGTGCAAGTTTTATCATCTGAATTTAGAGGCCAGGAAATTGAAACACAGCGAGAAAACCATATTTATGTGTAGGCAACATGACTAGCTACTCCCAGAGTTATGATTGAGGTACTTCTCAAGGCCTCCTATTTCCAGAAATCTCTAAACAAGCACTTGGTGTCATTGAAATGCTCTCTTAAGGAGATGTGTGTAGTTTAACAGCATCAAGGCATTATACTGCCCGGAGGCCAATGCATAATTAATAGCTGTAAAGGGTCAATTCAATTCAGCACATCATTATTGAGGACTTATTACTAGCTGTATTGCTTAGGGTGCTTTTGGTTGCAAGGAAAAGAAAATCCAGCTCCAACAGTCTTAAAAAGATTATTGTTAAGCTCAGTGCTAAGGTGGCCTTCAGAACTTCACCAAAGACCCAGTTTCTTCCCAGACTTCCAGGCTGTCTGCTTCACCCTCAGGATAGCTGCCAGAATGCTGAGAGCCACATGCTTCCTTATTTACTTCTATCAGAAGAAAACCAGTTGTCCAAGGAATTTATAAGGGTGAGGCAATTTTTTCCCCCAGAGAACCTCCTTGCATTTCACTATTTCAAATTGGGACATGTACTGCCTATTCCTGAACCAAACTCTGTGACCAGGAGGATGGGATATGCTGATAAGCAAGGTCCATGCCTGACACGCTCTTCCCCAGACACTGGGAAAGATAACATGGGGTGGGTTGGAGGTGAGGGTGAGCAGCGTTCTTGCCTGAATGGAACTCCATGAACTGTCAATAGAAGTAAGGGGAATAAAATGCATCTCATTACGGGCTGGCTTTTTGTTAATGAATAGAAAAGTATTGAACATTTGTAAATACAACAGGAGAATCAATTTTCAAGGAGAGAGGAGGGAATAATTTTAATCTTGAGCATATGAGTTTTAAGTGCCTGCAGAATATTTGGGCAATATTGTCGAGTAGAGAGTTAATAAGATCCAGTACCTAGAAAATCAGAACTTCCCTGGTTGCTCGGTGGTAAAGAATTAGTCTGCCAATGCAGGAGATGCAGGATCGATCTCTGGGTTGGGAAGAGCTTCCCTGGTTGCTCAGTGGTAAAGAATTAGTCTGCCAATGCAGGAGATGCAGGATCGAACTCTGGGTTGGGAAGATCCTCTGGAGGAGGAAATGGCAATCCTCTCCAGCATACCTGCCTGGGAAATCCCATGGACAGAGGAGCTTGGCAGGCTACAGTACATGGGATAGCAAAAGAGTCGGATATAACTTAGCAACCAAATAATAACTAAACTGGAAAATCAGGTCTGGGCTAGAGATTTAGATAAGGTGGTTAAGGGCATGAGAGTGGAGGTAAGGGGGTTCAGGACCAACATCTAGGGTGGTACAGGGTGAGTGAGAAGGAACCCTGATACCTATAGAAGTGGGAAAAGGAAAGGGGACCCAAGGGGCTGGAGAAAGTGAGGAGAGCACTGTTTCAAGAAGGGCTGGAGGAGAGCAGTGCATGAAGGAGGGAGGGCTCATCTCAGAGGCCGAGTTAGATGAGGCCTCCACAGTGTCTGTTCAGGTTGGCAGCTGGGAGGTCTGCAGAGGGTGGAAGAGAGTCAGCGAGGGGAGAGGGGGAAGTGAGGGGACGAAGGCAGTGACAGGGCTCCTCACCCTGTAAACCTGTCTCAGAAGGTCAAAGGGAGTGAGGGCAAAACTCAGAGAAGACTACCTTTTTCCTGACAGGGTCTTAAACAGGTTTTTTGTCTCAGGCCATTTAACCTTTTGATGTTCCTCTCTCTGGACAGGAGGGCATGTTGTGGGCATAGGAGGTGGGGCTGGGATCTTCTACAGATGGCAGACCCCAAATCCTTCCTTCTCCTAGACTAGGTAAGGGCTGGTGGTGCCCCAGGGTGATCTCTAATGCGTCCAGGAACCCAGGTAACTTCCTGCTCTTCCTCTCCACCTGGAACAGCCCAAGGGCATCTTCAAGTGGTAGCTTGGGCATCCTAGGTGGTAGAAGGTATCTGTACTCCTCTCCACCTCTGCTTAAAGGAAGTACTGAAGTAAAAGTGAAAGTGTTCCTTGCTCAGTCTTGTCTGACTCTTTGCAACCCTGTGGACTGCAGCCCACCAGACTCCTCTGTTCATGGGATTCTCCGGGCAAGAATACTGGAGTGGGTTGCCACTTCTTTCCCAGGGACTCTTCCCGACCCAGGGATCGAACCCACATCTTCTGCATTACAGGCGGATTCTTTACCATCTGAGCCACCAGGGAAGCCACCAAAGGAAGTTCTGAGGCTCCTCCAACTCCATACAAAGACCTCTCAGATTGATGTGGAGACTACTTGCCAGGATATCCAAGCTTCCCCAATCCTCTCCCTTTCATTTCTAGCTCCATCCTGCTACTCAACCTACATCTGTTTCAAAATTCCTGTTTGAGCTATGGGAGCACCTGGGCCTTGGAACACAGCACCTGACAAACACTCTTTAACAGACGTTAGCCCCTGTGTGTCTTCCATCCTCCAGTCTCATGGGACTCACAGGCCTTTCTCCTTTCTAGCTCTTGCTATTGATGCCCCTGTGACCCCCTTCCTTCCTGCTTGTCCCCAAGAAGACACTCTAGGCAGGTGGGCAGAGCCTAAGTTCAAGCTATGGGGACTGAGACATGCTGGTCAGTCAGCACTTCAGAGAGTCAGAGAGAAAATTTCCCCAGGGTGTTTCTGAGACTTGGAGAAGGGAAGGGGAGTTCACGGAATGCTACGCTTGACGCCTTTAATTAGCAACCAGGGGGGCTCCTGCACACAATCCACTACCAGGCTCTTCGAAGGGCCTGCTGTCCCACTGCATTGCAATCATCTCTGCACTTGGCCCCAGACCTGGGCAGTTCCTGGAAGCGCGAGACACTTCTGAGGTGCAAGAAGAGGATTCCAGGAAACGCAGGAGGCCTCAGAGGAGTTGAAGTCCTTGGCCGGCACCAAAGCTGCCCTCATCTGGACACTGGGCGCTGCTTGTGTGTCTGGGGAGCTATGAGCTTCTTCCCTGGAATGGCCTCCACCCTGCACCTCCCCCTGTAGTGGAGCGTCAGCTACTCTGGGTTCCAAGTGCTCCAGCCTTGCATTCTACCGCGGCCTGTTCTGACAACTTATTTTATCAAGAGATGAATCTGATCTTGCTTAGCTTGAGCATGAAAATGGAAGTGTTAGTCACTCTGTTGTGTCCGACTCTTTGCAACCCCATGCCATAGTAGGGTCATTAAATTAGATTTTTTTTTTTCTACTTTTAATTCCCTTTTTATGCTAATGGTTCAAAGGCAAGACTTAGGCAAATAAAATCTTCAGAGAACCAACCAGCATTGTATTCTGTTCTTTGAAGAATAAAGAAGTGAAAGTGAAAGTCGTTCAGTCATGTCTGACTCTTTGCAACCCCATGGACTATACAGTCCATGGAATTCTCCAAGCCAGAATATTGGAGTGGGTAACTGTTCCCTTCTCCAGGGGATCTTCCCAACTCAGGAATCGAACTGGGGTCTCCTGTACTGCAGGCCGATTCTTTACCTGCTGAGTTACAAGGGAAACCCTAAGTCAAGGCAGCCACTAGTCACATGTGGCTATTTACATGTAAAGTAAAACTAAATAAAATTAGCTCAGTTTTTAAGTCATACCAGCTAGAGTACTAGTCATGCTGTTCTCAAGGCAAGAATACTGAAGAGGTTTGCCATTCCCTTCTCCAGTGGATCATGTTTTGTCAGAACCCTCCACTATGACCCGTCCGTCTGGTCCACTGTTTTACTTGGGGCTTATTCTAAACTCAAATGCAAGTGAGCAAAGTATTAGGAATATATACAAGTTGCTTCTCTGGAGTTATTACTTATTAAATGAGTAGATACTCGGTAAGTACTACTCTGTAAGAGCCCGATTAGGTACTCCGTAACCACATGTGGCTAGTGACCATCATATTGGACTGAGCAAAATGAATATTTTTCCTCTCCAGAAAGTTCTATTTGGTAAGGCTGGCCTCTAGTAATAGAGACCAACTTCACTCAAGAGGTATGGCTTGGGCTGGGCTGGGCTGGGACAGATAGATAGCCGAATTAAGTAGAAGAGAAGGGGAAGGGTCTTCCAAGTGGGAGAAACTGTGAGACTGTGCTCAGAGGTTGGAGTGAACTTGAGAGTTTGGGGCGACACCTGGGGGGAGAGAATGAGCTGGAACACAGAATTCTTCTTGAGGAACTGCAGAAGCCATCAGCACTGATTCTCAGTGAGAATGAAAGGGACAAGGCCATCCGCCTCCTCTCAGTTCTCAGCCCTAGATGCCATCCTTCTCACTCACTCTACCCCCTCAGGGGGAGAGAGTTCTGACTGGACCCTAGTTCCTGATCTCAGGGGAGGGGCATCTTGGCATCGTAACTCTAGTCATCTGCCCTTTTCAAAAAGACCGCTGAGAAAGGACTAGGATGGGAATCTGGACCTGTGACCTCCTTTTCTCTACAACCTGGATGTCTGATGAGCTGACCTCTAAACCTCATTGGCAGAGTAGGGAGAGGGGTAAGCCTAGAAGTCAGGCCCACCTGAGTTCAAGTACTGGCTCAGTAGCCACATAACTTAGTTCCAAGCCTCAGTTTGAAGTGAAAGTGAAAGTCGCTCAGTCGTGTCCAACTCTTTGCGAGTCCATGGACTATGGAATTCTCCAGGCCAGAATACTGGAGTGAGTAGCCGTTCTCATCTCCAGGGCATCTTCCCAACCCAGGAATTGAACTCAGGTCTCCAGCATTGCAGGCGGATTCTTTACCAGCTGAGCCACCAAGGAAGCCCAAGAATACTGGAGTGGATAGCCTATGCCTTCTCCAGGAGATCTTCCCAACCCAGGAATGAAACCCAAGTCTCCTGCATTGCAGGCAGATTCTTTACCAGCTATCAGGGAAGCCCCAAGCCTCAGTTTAAGCATCTGCAAAATAGGAGTGATAATAGCAGTGACCTCATAGGGTAATTATATGTATAATGGATATTCAAAGGATAATGTTTGCAAAAGGTGTGACATAGTTTATGACAAAATAAATGCTCCCCATTCATGATGTTATTCCTTAGACTGAAGCTGCTTGCATGTTCATTGCTGTTGTTTCTGTTTCCCTCTTTAGATAATTTTTGTGTAATTGATTAATCATTTTTCCTTAAAGATTTGTGTTCTTTGTGTTTTATTTTAGAAACTGTCCTTACCCTAAGATCTTAAAGAGAGTCTTTTGGATTTTATTCTGAAAGTGCCTTTAAGTAAAATTTTCACTAAATTGCTTATAGGCAATTGTGTGAGTTGTAATAGTGCATCTCTGTAAATTTTCACAAAGTCAACAGATCCGTGAACAAAAATCTAGATCAAGAAATAACATCATCCATTCCCTGGAAGCCACATTTCACCCCCATTGCTCTCTTGCTAGGGTAACTACTAACCTGGCTTCTAATGTTACAAATAAGTTTTTCCTGTCATTGAACTTTATAAAGGCAGATTCATACAATACCTCTTAGATGTTTGGGTCCTGTTTGTGAGGATCATCCATGTTGTGCATGAGCAGTAGTTTGCTCTTTCTCATGGCTTTATTCTATCGATTGTATGGATACACCACAATTTATCCACTTTACTGTCTATGGAGAGGCGGGCAGTTCCTGATTTGGGGCCACAATAAACAGTGCCGCATTTGTATGTGCCTCTTGGTAAACATATGTCTGTCTGTCTGTAGGCTGTGCAGACTTAGGAGAGGAATATCTTGGTCATTCTTTACTTGATATTAGAGTCACCAAATGCCAGAGCAGGGGCAGGGCTTGAAGGACATCTGATCTTCCATATTACAGAGCAGGAAATTTGACCTGAGGTCACACAGTTCAGCAATTGGCAGAAGCAGGTCTCCAAAGACACTTTCTCCTTCCAATTCTTCCTCTGCTTCTCTGAGAAATCAGTTGGATCTCCTTTTCCTTAAGTGCCATGCCAGTCCCCCACCCTCTGCTGTCCTCAAACACACACACACACACACACACACACACACACAGACCTGGAAGCACAACTGCTTCTCCAGGGAACTTACAGCCTTTTAGAGCATTCACCATGTGCAAAGGTCCTGAGGCATAAGGGAAGGTCCCACTGAGGAACTTGGTGGGGAGGCTGGAGCCCAAAGTGAGGTGGAGGGTTAGACAGAGCTTTGCCCAGCACAGCAGCAGCTTAAGGTTTTTAGACTTTCAAATCCTGTTTGCAGTAGACAGGTGATCATGTCACACTGTTGGAGGGAAGAAGCCAATTTTGGCTTCAAGTGGGAAATTGTTTGACTTGCTTTTATTATTATAATCATACTTAGTGGCTTGCCAGGAGGACGCTGCCCCTCTGCTTACCTGTAAACTAAAGTGCCTTTGTTCAGCTCATGGAGATATCATTTGTCCCTGCCACCTGTGAATAGAAGAGATTAAAGAGATTGCACACCCCTTCTGAAGGCTTTCCTTTCCCTTGGAGATGTTCTGCAAGACTCCAGACCCTTTCGCTTTACTTCCCTACTGCATCTCCCTCTTTATTCTGCCTTTTGACTTAGTTCCTCATTGCTTCTTTCTCTCTGATCTATAAAAGAACCTGGTATCCAGACCCCAAGAAGATGGTTATTTTGAGGCACTAGCCTGCCACCTTCTCAGTCTGCCGGCTCCCCAATTAAAGTCTCTTCCTAGCCTCAACACCTCCTTTCTCGATTCATTGGCCTGTTGTGCAGTGAGCAGAGTGAGCTTGGACTCAGTAACAGCAGGACAAAATCTTCTTTAGACAGTTTCAATCTATTACATTTATTTTTTATTACTTAACACCCACATGATTCCAGTTCCACCTAACTTCAAAGAAAGACCTTGTTGGCGATGAGGTCATATGACTGAATACTTTGTTTTCCTCTCTCCGTTGAAGAGCAGTTCCTCCTATGCTCCTACTTCCTGAAGCCACTCCATGGCTTCTTTGTGCCAGAGAGCTGGGGGTCGCCAGGGGGACGGGCTGTTTTCACAGCTGTGCTGAACTCCCACCCGAGCTGTCCATCCCACTGCTCACACACTTGAGCTACCCCAGCGAAGAGGGGAAGGATGTAAATCACGCTCTCCCACAAGTGTTCCTGGCTCATTTGTCTCTGAGCCTCACCCAGGGGCCTCTTAAGTTCTGACTATTAAGCGGTGAGCCAAAACTGCCAGGAAAGGTGACTCTTTAGCATAACAGTGGGGCCCACCCCGCGGGCAAGTCGACCCTGGAGTCTACAGGTGCGCCTCGCTTTACACAATAGGGGCATTGACAGAACCCTAGACTGAGGGGACCACACACGGATCCGGGCCACCGCCTCATCTGAGGGAGGAGGAAACTGCTTTCCTTGTAAGTTTAGGGAGCTGGATGGTCTCCACCGGCTCCTCAGGTTTTGACAGTTGTGATTTTATGAAGATGTATTGATATCAGTTTTTTAAAATGCACTGTGGGAGTTCACCAGTAATAACAGAACCAACATTGCTTGTGTTCTTTCTGGGCTCCGGACACAGTGCAAAGTGCTTGTCTGGAGTTCTTTTGTTTAGTCTTCGGAATCGCCTTTAGGGTCCTGCGTATTGTTTTTCCTGGGTCACCAGTTAGCAGTTGATTATAAGAGCCGATAGTGCTGCACTGCAGAGCAAACTTTGGAGAAGGAAATGGCAACCCACTCCAGCGTTCTTGCCTGGAGAATCCCAGAGACAAAGGAACCTAGTGGGCTGCCGTCTATGGGGTCGCACAGAGTCGGACATGGCTGAAGCGACTTAGCAGCAGCAGCAGCAGAGCAAACTAGATGGCACTTTCTGGAAATGAGTGAAGCCCAGCGTCTCAAACCTAGGGGGTGGGGGGGGAGTGAAGGGCCCCAGCTCATGAGATGGCCTGCTGTTCCTAAGAGTTTCTCTTGTTCTGAGGCTACATACCGCCTCCATTTCTCTTTGAAATCTGCTACTTGTTTGTATGAGTTCTTTATATCTCCCAAATGTCTATTTGGACAGATAAATAAAATGTGGTATACCCATAAAGAAAGAAAGAAAGTGTTGTTCAGTCATGTCCAACTCTTTGCAACCCCATGGACTGTAGGCTCCTCTGTCCATGGAATTTTCCAGGCAAGAGTACTGCAGTGGGTTACCATTTCCTCCTCCAGGGGATCTTCCAGACCCAGGGATTGAACCCAGGTCTCCCATATTGCAGGCAGACGCTTTACTGTCTGAGCCACCAGGGAATACAATGAAATATTATTCTGCAATAAGAGGGAATGAGGCACTAATACATGCTACAACATGGATAAACCTTGAAAGCATTATGCTAAATGAAAGAAGCCAGACACAAAAGACGCCATATTGTATGATTTCATTTACATGACATGCTCAGAAGAGACAACTCTACTGAGACAGAAAACAGATTAGTGGTTGCCCAAGGCTGAGGAAAAAATGGGAGAAATGAGGAGTGATGATGAAAGGTAAGAATTTTCTTTTTGGGGTGATGAAAATGTTCTGAAATTAGACAGTGTTGGTGGTTGCACAGCTCTGTGAATATACTGGAAACTACTTACTTGTCCACTTTAAAGGGTGATTTGTTTGGTATGTGAATTATATCTCAATAAAGCTGTTTTTAAAAAAGAAGAGTACGAGGACTTCTCTGGTGGTCCAGTGGTTAAGAATCCACCTGCCAATGCAGGAGACATGGGTTCAGTCCCTGATCTAGGAAGATCCTTCATGCTGTGGAGCAACTAAGCCTGTGTGCCACAATCACTGATTCTGAGCTCTAGAGCCCGTTCTCTGCAACCAGCCCCAGTGAGAAGCCCATGTACCACGACTGGAGAATAGCCCCTGGTCGCTGCAAGACCATGTGCAGCAGTGAAGACCCAGCACAGCCAAAAATAAATTTAAAAAAAAAAGAAGAGTAAGAATAAAAATATTTAAATGAAGGAATGGATGAGTAAAGAGTTAAACAAAAATTAATGAGACACAGGGGAAAAGAATGTTCTATGACCAGGTTAAATTACTAATATATCTTTTTAGAGATTTTCATTTTATTCTGAGAGAAGACTGGTTTTTTTTTTTTTGACAGGCAAATTATGATCAGGGAAAAGGATCGTTAGCAATCAGAAATTGTGATTTTCCACTCTTGGCAGTGGTTTTAAGCACAAAATTGTTTTTCTGGTATTTTTATGCAGTGTTTTGAAGCCTGTTACTTTATTTTTTAACTACATTTGTTTGAGTTTGGCTGGTTTGAGTTAGTGATGAGGATGCATTATGGCAAGGGACACTCATGACATCAGTACCAATAGGGCTGCCAAAACTCTGGAGCCCTTGCCAAGCCCCATGCCTTACAAAATCCAAATCACAAAACAGGAAGAGTGGGGGAATTTGCTGAATTGTGCTATGTTTGGGGGAGTTGGTGTTTAAGTGCCAAAGGTGAGAAACATTCTAGCAAGAAGTATGCATGTTAGTCACTCAGTTGTGTCTGATTCTCTGCGACCTCATGGACTGCAGCCTGCCAGGCTCTTCTGTCCATGGAATTTTCCAGGCAAGAATACTGGCTTGGGTAGCCATTCACTTCTCCAGGGGCTCTTCCTAACCCAGGGATTGAACCTGGGTCTCCTGCATTGCAGACGAACTCTTTACCATCTGAGCCACCAGGGAAGCCTAGCAGGAAGTGCTTGATTAATTGCAAGGGTTATTTCAGTGGAGTGTAAATTCAGCTCATGCTTTGTCAAATTCTCTAAGAGAAGGAATTACAAACTAAGATGTATACAGGGACCTAGCAGGTTAAATAGAAAAGATCACGTCATCCTATCCCAAGGGAGTAGCCCCTTCTCTGGCTGGTTGCTGCTACATAGGAGGAAGGACTAGTGTTGCCAAACCAAACTTCTGATCTTCAAAAAGAAGATGAAAATGTAACTTTTGAATTTTTATTTATTTATTTAATGAACTTACATCCTTTTTCCCACTCTCTTTTTTCTCTTTTGGCTATGCCATGTGACCTGTGGGATCTTAGATCCCTGGTCCCAGGCCCCTGGCAGTGAAAGCTTGGAGTCCTAACCACTGAATTGCCAGGGAATTTCCAAGATGTGTGTGTGTGTGTGTGTGTGTGTGTGTGTGTGTGTGTGTATGTGTGTGTGTTTAAATAGAGAATGTCTCCTTTTGAAGTGTTGCAATCTAACTAGAATAAAAGATGCAATGACTCACAGAATGGGAGAAAAAATTGATATTTCTAAGTCATATATCTGATGAGGGAATTACATCTAGAATATATAAAAAATGCTTACAACTCAATAATAAAAGAAAGAAATAATCCAATTTAAAAATGGGCAAAACATCTGAACAGATATTTCTCCAATGAAAAAATACAAATGACCAAAAAGCACTTGAAAATAAGCTCAACATCATTAGCTACCAGGGAAATGCAAATCAAAACAGTGAGGTACGATTTTGCATCCAGTTAGATGCCCAGAATCAATAAGAAAAATAGTAATGCATATTGGTGGGGATATGGAGAAACTGAATTCCTCATACACTGATGTTGGGAATGCAAACTGTATAGCCACTTTGGAAAATATTTCTGCAGTTCCCCAAATGGTTAAACACAGAGCGATAATATGACTCAGTGTTTCCACACATAGGTATATAATCATGAGAAATGAAAACATATGTCCACAAAAAAACTTAAACATGACTTCATAGAAGTCATATTTATCATAGAAGTTCATAGAAGTATTATTTACCATATCCCCAAAGTGGAAACAACCCACATGTTCATCAACTAAAATATAGGTAGACATTATAGGGAATATTATTTGGCAATAAAAAGGAATCAAGTACCGATACACAAGACACCATAGATAAACCTTGAAAACATTATGCTAAGCTAAAGAGGACACAAAAAACCCCCACATATATTATGATCCCATTCATACATGTCCAGAAGAGGCAAAACTATAGAGACAGGAAAGTGGCTTAGTGGTTGCCTAGAGTGGGGAGGATGAAGGGAATTGGAGAGTGATGCTAAAGGGTGTAGATTTCTTGTTGGTGTGATGAAAATGTTCTAAAATTGATAGCGGTGATGGCTGCACAGCTCTGTGAATATACTAAAATACCTCTGGATTGCATACTTTAATAGGTGAATTGTATGGTAGGTGGATTATACACCCATAAAGCTGTTACTAAAAAAGAATACAGTGAGGGCCACATAAAACATATCTGCTAGGCTGCCAACTTCAGGTTCTCTTACTAGGACTTGATCAAATGAACAGCAGGTCTGGAAGGGGCTGGTCCCATCTAATTTTTAGGAAACCAGGGAAGAAGTTGCTCTACCAATTCTAAAGTCACGTGCCTTTTTAGAGGCAGAGCCAGGACCAGAGTTTGTCTTTTGATTTTGACCTTTAGGCCATGCTGAAAGTGAAAGTGAAAGTGCAATTTGCTCAGTCCTGTCCCACTATTTGAGACCCCATGGACTGTATAGTCCATGGAATTCTCCAGTCCAGAATACTGGAGTGGGTAGCCTTTCCCTTCTCCAGGGGATATTCCCAACCCAGGGATCGAACCCAGGTCTCCCACACTGCAAGAGGATTCTTTACCAACTGAGCCACCAGGGAAGTCCAAGAATACTGGAGTGGGTAGCCTATCCCTTCTCCAGGGGATCTTCCTGACTCAGGAATCGAACTGGGGTCTATTGCAGGGCAGGTGGATTCTTTACCAGCTGAGCTACCAGGGAAGCCCTTCTATCCAAATCCCCTCTTGCAGGGCACAGCCAGGAAGGGAATGTGAGAAGTCAATGTCAGGAGCAGCGAAGTATACTCTTTCTTTTGTTGCATCTTACGAAAGTCCCCGCAAGACTTCTTGAGAAAGGGATAAAATACGGTTAAAAGGAATCCTCCTTAAGGAAAGAGACAAACATTGCACTTCTCCGAGCCTCTTTTTTTTTGTATAGCATGGGAGGGTGTGTGTATTTTAGAGTCACTTACTCAGTATGTTTCTGATTCATTTACACTTAGCTCATCAATATGTTGTTTGTGCAAGAAACTTTTGATGTCCAAGAAATCTTCTGGGCCTCTTGAGGTTTTTTTTTTTTTAAAACCAGAAAACAGAGCTTTGCCAAGAGTAAATGGAACTCAGATATCAAAAGTCTGAGTTCAGTTTTCATTGAATACAAAGGGTGAGTGGATTCTGATCTGAGCCAAATGCATTCTCCCACCCTTAATTTACAGTACATTGTTTTGGCAGACTCTACGATCCTGAAAGTTGGCTTTTCTTCTCTGATTCCTTTCTAGGGTGTAACCACAGGCCTATCTTTTAGTTAACTTTACAGAAAATAAGACCATATTAAAACAATTTATGAGAGCCTCACTCATCACTGTTCCTATAACTATCAATTTTATTAGAACAAATTGAAATGTTTGAAAAGGTTAAAATCATCCACTGAAGTTGTAATTTTGTTTAATAGCCTACAGGAATCTCTATCTTTTCAGTCCTCTCATTTGGGGGTTTACCAACAGGGATGTCCCACCTCCCCAGTCAATGGTCAGGCCATCAACCAGTTATCAAGTTGAACATTGAAGGACTGCTATAACTTGTGATGCTCATATTTGAGGGATGGAATAGCTTTCCTTCTTTCACCTTCTCTCTTCAAAGGTGAAAGGATCAGAGAATTGATCAGTATTGATACTTCAAATTTCTTTTAGATTAAAAAAATCTCAAAAGAACCAGAGAAGCAAAGAAAAATTAAGATCATCCCAAATTCTGCCACTTTGAGGTAAGCATTATTAATATTCTGTGGATTGCTTTCTTTTTATTCATGATTATTTATTAAAAAAAATTTTGGCCACACTGCGTAGCATGCGGGACGCTAGGTCCCTGACCAGGGATCGAACCCTTAACCCCTGGCAGTGGAAGCATGAGTACCAACCATTGAACCATCAGGGAAGTCCCCGATTACTTTTTATTGTAAAAAATAAATCTATATCAGTATTAAATAGGTGTGCATGCTAAGTCACTTGAGTCGTGTCTGACTCTTTGTGTGACCCTATGGACTGTAGCCCGGCAGGCTCCTCTGTCCATGGGATTCTCCAGGCAAGAATACTGGAGTGGGTTGCCATGCCCTCCTCTAGGGGATCTTTCCGACCCAGGGATTGAACCTGCATCTCTTATGTCTCCTGCATTGGCAGGCTTTTTTTTTTTTTTTTACTATTAGTGCCACCTGGGAAGCCCAATATCTTAATTCACAATTGTCAATATTAACACAATTATACCCATTTCATAGATAAAATCCAGTTGTATAGATGGAACATAACTTACTTAAATGATTCAGTGAGGGCTCTTTGATTGCAAGTGACAGAAAATTCATGTCACACTGACCTAAACACAAAAGGAAACTTTTTGGCTGACATCTAAAAAGTCCAGAGGGAGATCTGGTTTCAGGCTTGCAGGATACAGGGCACAAATGATATTAAGAGGTTTCTGTTTCTCTTTCTCTTTCCCTGCTCTGCCTTCTGCTGCTTTAGTGCCATTCACATGTTGCATGGACAGCCAGCAGCTCCAGAGTAGGTGCTTCTGGGTTCTTGCCTGGCAAAGGAGAACAAGGCTCTCTTCCAGCAATTGCCACAGAAATTTCGTTGCATTGGTGCTATTTCTGAGCCTATCCCTGTGGCTTGTGCTGGAATCCAAGTGTTTCACCAGATAACTTGGACTGAGAGAAAGAGAGGGAAGGATGGAAGCAAAGATGGATCCTCAGAGGGAAATACAAGAACGGTTACCAGAAAGATAACGGATGAGTGCTGTGTGGCCAAAATAACAGCTCACAGTTCATATACTTGGAACGTTTAGAACTCACTTTGTATTGTTTCCTAGGGCTTTCGTAACAAAATACCAGACTGGGTGGCTCAAACAGAAATTTATTAACTCATAGCTCTGGAGGCTGGAAGTCCAAGATCAAGGTGCTGTCAGTGTTGGTTCCTTCTGAGAACCATGATGGAAAATCTGTTCCAAGCCTCTCTCCTAGCTTCTGGTGGCTTGCTGGCAATCTTTGGAGTTGTTTGACTTATACAGGCATTGCTCTGATTTCTGTTCTCATCTTCACATGGCATTTTCTCTGTGTTCAAATTCTCTCTTATAAGGACATCAGTAATTCTGACTAGGGGTCCACTCTACCTGAGTACAATCTCATTCTAACTAACTATATCTACACTGCTCTACTTCCAAATAATGTCACCTTCTGAGGTTTGGGGGTTGAGGCTTCAACATCTGAATTTTGGTAGGACACAATTCAAGCCATAACATATATCCATACAATGTTTTTTGTTGTTGTTATTGTTCGGTCACTAAGTCGTGTCAGACTCTTGGCAACCCCGAGGACTGCAGAATGCTAGGCTTCCCTGTCCTTCACTTATCTCCCAGAGTTTGCTCAAATTCACATCCATTGATGCGGTGATGCTATCTAACCAACTCATACTCTACTGCCCTCTTCTCCTTTTGCCTTAGATCTTTCCGAGTAACAGGGTCTTTCTTTGGTGGCTTAGGTAGTAAAGAATCTGCCGGCAATGCAGGAGACTCAGGCTCAGTCCCTGGGTCAGAAAGATCCCCTGGAGAAGGGAATGGCAACCCACTGCAGTATTCTTGCCTGAAGAATTTCATGGACAGAGGAGCCTGGTGTACTACAGTCCATAAGGTCGCAAAGGATAGGACACAACTGAGTGACTAACAATGTTTCTGGTTACATTTAAAACCCATCCCGTCTGAGTTGGAATGATGAATCCAGTTGCTTCCTGCTTTCCACTGTGTGGATAAGAGAGTGTATGAGGTGAACCCTAGTCAGTTAGTTCAGTCATTCACTTGTGTCTGACTCTTTGTGACCCCATGGACGGCAGCACGCCAGGCTTCCCTGTCCATCGCCAACTCTTGGAGCTTGCTTAAACTCGTGTCCATCGAGTTGGTGATGCCATTCAACCATCTCGTCCTGTGTTGTCCCCTTCTCCTCCTGCCTTCAATCATTTCCCTTCTCCTCCTGCATCCAGGTCTTTTCTAATGAGTCAGTTCTTCACAACATGTAGCCAAAGTATTGGAGCTTCAGCTTCAGCATCAGTCCTTCCAATGAATATTCAGGACTGATTTCCTTTAGGATTGACTGGTTTGATCTTGCAGTCCAAGGGACTTTCAGAAGTCTTCTCCAACACCACAGTTCAAAAGCATCAGTTTTTTGGTGTTCAGCTTTCTTTATGGTCCAACTCTCACATCCACACATGATGTGAGACTAAGAGATTGTATGAGGACTACGAGATTGTATGAGGTGACCTCTAGTGTTCCTTTCATATAACCTAGTGATGATTCAGTGTCTGAGGGCGAGGAATACGACCTGTCGCCTGAATGTACACCTCAGTCCAACCACTTACCAGCTTGCGAACTTTGGGAAAGTGACTTAACCTCTGCAAATCGGTCTCCTCAACAGTAAAATGAGGATGACAGTCTTTTACTCCTTGGATTGTTGTGGTTGAGGCACAAAGTAAGTATGAGTCAATGTGACTGATCCGTCTCTTCAGACATGTGCGGACTTCAGAGATGGGAGGAGAGCCTGACATAACCCCAGTGTTCTCACCCTCTGCTGATGATTTGGCTCAACAATTTCTCCCTGAGCTTCTCCTGAAAGAAATTCAAGATGGGGAGGGATGCTTTGTTAACCTGCAAACAGAAATTAAAATCCGGTTCAGAGAACACAAAGTATTTCTCTTTTTCCCCTAAAGCCAGATGTGATAAATCTTGAGCAGACTCTAGGCGATGTGATTATGAAATACCTGCTCCCTTTAGGTTCCACTTAATCTGTCTCTCTGACATCTATTTTTTTTTTCCTTACAACTTGATCTTTCCCACCATCTTTCAGATGTGGACTGGAACCAGTCATTTTATTTACAATCTTTTTTTTGGCTTCATAAATTTGGGGAAATGAAACAGACATCTGCTACTTTCCAAGGCGCCACATCTTTTAGTTCTTTTATACTTTTTCTACAGGCCCTAATTTAGCTTGTCTAGATGCTGACTGAATAACAACTAGGACTCCAAGCTCTTGCATGCAGCATAACTGCTTGCTACAGATGTATCAGGGCTTCACCAAGGTCAAAGGAAGAGGTGTAGATTGCTTTCAGTTAGCAAATGTTTCTGAAGTGCTGACTTTGTTCCGAGTGTTGGTTTAATCACCAGGTTCATAACAATGAACAGGAGAGCCACTGTCCCTACCCTTGAGTACTGTACATTCTGGAGACATTCATTCAAGCAGAAAATATGTAATGAGAACTTAGTACACGTCCCATATTGTTCATCGTTAAACAACACAGACACCACTTCTGCACTAATGGCTATGATGTGTGTGTGTATAAGGTGGGGGCAGAATACAATATACATATACATATATATTTTTTATCATGTTAAAAGGTAGTAAGTGCTGTGGAAAAAAAAACAGCAGGGTAAGGGGATTAGGAATTTGGGAGGTTTTTACAATTTTAAATAGGGTGAGCATGTTAGGTCTGTTGAGAAGGTGATGCCTGAGCAAAGACTTGAAGGCAAGAGGAGGGAAAGGTGAGGAAGGGAGCCTGGATATTTGGGGGAAGAGCAAGTCCACGGGCTCTGAGTGTACCCAACTTTTTCAAAGAAAGCAAGGAGGTCAGTTTTGCTGGAGCTGAGTGAGCAATGTGAGAACAGAGGAAATGGTTAGGGACAAATCAAGCAGAGTTTTTACCCTGAATGAAAGGACGAACCAACAGAGAGTGCTAAGCAGAGCAGGGACAGGATCTCAGACGTGAAAGGGCTGACCTGGCTGCTGTTTAGGTTAGGCCGGTGGTATTAGGGAAGCCAGAATAATCAATCACAAGGGTGAGAAGGTAGTGACACAGACCTGGAGGGGGGACAGGTCGGGGTAATGAGAAGAAGAGGCTGGATTACGGATTTGTATTGAAGACAGGACCAACACGATTTTCTGACAGACTGGATGTAGGGTGTGAAAGAGGAGGCAAGGATGCCTCCAAGATCTATCTACTGACTGCGGGAGCACGGTTCTGTTTTGGTGCGTTGGGCCAGGAGTGCCGTTCGGACATAAGTTTGAGATACCTATTAGCTATTCAAGAGGAGTGAGCAGCTGGCTTTTGCCTGTATAACTGATTTTGGGAACATGCTTACGCTTCAGGAAGTGAGAGCGTATTGAGGCACTTTCAGAACTGGGCACGTCCTCCTAAAAGCTAGAACATCCCTGAAGGGCAGCTCATCGCGCCTCTGCAGCCCCTTCGGCCGACAAAGCCCTTCTTTTTCCTCTTTGGGGAATGGCGAGAAAAATGAACCGAAACCACACGTCACGGCACAGCCTCCATTCCCTCACTAGGCGCGAGGAAAGAAGCTTGGGGATTGCGATGGGAACGCACACGGGTTCAGCGCGGTGGGGCGGTCCGGGGGTGAGTGGGCGGGGCCGTGGGGTAGGCGGGGCCGCGGCGCGGGCGCACGCCTCAGAGGGGGGCGTGGCCGGCCCGGCGCGCGCGCCCGCCTTCTGTGCTCCTGCAGGTCCGCCGGCGATCAGCTGGTCTGCGCTCCACTGACGTGGGCCCCGGCACGTCACCGCCGAATGGCAGCCTCCAGAAAGGCACCGCGAGTAAGGTGAGGGCGCTCTGCCGGGGATCCGGCGTCCGGGCAGCGCGCGGCCCCCCGGGCCTGGGCACGCATGTTGCACCCCGGAAGGCAGGGACAAGCGGGTGAGGAGTTGCGGGCGGCCCACCGCAGTCGGGCGCCGGCTGGGGCTGGCTGGAGCCCCCCGAGCGAGGCCACAGGGGAGGGAACCATGCAGCCGGGCAAGTTCCGGTTGGTTTCCAGCGGTCGCGGGCACCCCCAGGCAGCCCGAGCCAGGTTCCCGGACGTGTGTGTGTGCGGAGCTGCGGCCATCGGCCCGAGGGGGCGGTGGCCATCGCCGCCCCTTCCCCGGCCCGGTGAGAAGGCCCGCTCTGGCAGGAAGTTGACCCCTACTGGCTCTTCTCGGGGTTCGGGGAGGCGGGCGAGCCCCTGCCCTCGCTCCTCTACCCTGGGAATCTAATCCTCAAATTACAACCCTGACAGTATGACACCTGCAATTCGCCTTACTGATCTGTCACCGTCACAAGCATAGGCAACCGCGGGCCCTTCCCCACCCAAGTGTTTTCAGAGGCTAGGAAATACTTGGGCATAATTTCCAGGAAAGTCCCACCGGTAACCTGCCCTGGGCTCTCCCTGGATTCAGGGAGGTGAGAAGGATAATCCCCTGGCCTCACATTAACAGGTTGCAGCCTGTGCTTCCCCCATACCCAGGGAATACTTATCAGAGCAGCTAACAAAATGGGAGGAGGCTGAGAGATAAGTTGAGGGTCACAAAGGTCAGAAGCCAAGCACCCTGGCAATCCACACGAGGTCAGCCATCCTCTAACCAGCTGAAACTTGAATGAATAGGCTTCGCAGCCTGGGCAGACTCACTTGCTGAACACAGACCAAGGCTTGTGCTGGTGTTTGTGAGTGGAGGGATCCCAAGCCGACCTTGAGTTGAACCTGGCCTTGCCACAGCATGTTAGGGATGAGTAGAGAACCTGCCCACCCTGTGAAAGGATGTCCGATGTGTGGCTAACCTGCACGGGGAAGGAGCTGCCTGTGTGTTAAGTGCTGGAGGTGGGTTCAGACAAGTGGATCCTGAGTTAGGGCCCTAGGCTGAGAAGTAGCCTTTGAGGACCAAGTTGGTCTTTGCTGGTTTCATAGATTCACAACATTTTAGGGGTAGAAGGGTCTTTAGGTATCACTGAAAGAGCCTCTTTACCTCACACAGGAGGCCACTGAGAGCTGAGAGAAGGGGGGCCATTTGCCCCAGGTACTTCCCCCAATGGCAGAATTTGAGTGCTGTCACTGTAAACATGACTCGGTTTAGATGATAGAAACTGAACTCAAATTGACTTAGTTAAGGGGTTGAGCCAGCTTCTAGTGCCGCTGAGTCCAGGTGACCACACCAGCTTCAGACTTGGTTTCTCTCTTGCACTTCTTAGCTCTGATTTCTTCAGTGTTGGCTTCATTGTCAGGCAGACTTTCTCCTTTGGCAGATTATGACAATTGTAGTCTGACAGCCCCAGCAGAAATAGGGTCTTTTTACCTAATGGTTGGAGCAGAAATTCCAAATCTGATCCTCACTGGACTGATTTGATCCTATGCTCATCACTGGTTTGAAAGGATGGATTGATCCTTTGTCCTTCGGTGGTTTGGAAGGATGGATTGAGCAGGCCTGGATCCCAGAACTTGGTGGGCGAACAGGTGAGACTCATTCCAACTCTGTGGGCTGAAAGTGGAGAAGAGACATTTTCAGAAGGAAAACCAAGGTGCTCTGACCAAGAGAGGGATGGTTGGATTCTGGGTAGGCAAAAAAAACATTGCCCACTTCTTCACCCTAGAACCTGTTCCATTCTACCCTTGTCTCACCTTACAGGGCATGACTGAGCATCTTGGTCCTTGTTTTGCCCCATCCTGAGTGATATACACGTGTGATTCTCATCTTGGACTGGGGGCATGGGGAGGGTAATAACACTGCTGGGATTTCTTTAAAAAGAGAGAGGGAGAAAAATGTGCCATAACCATCTTATAAATAGATTGAATATAGATTGAATAGGAAGTTCTCTGCATGCTTCTTTCTTCTTACTCATCTCATGGCGCATCGTGATACTGAGAAGGTGTTGGCTGGAGAAGGGGCTTCCCAGGTGGCTCAGTGGTAAAGACTCTCCTGCCCGGCAGGAGACATGGGTTCAATCCCTGGGTGGGTAAGATCCTCTGGAGAAGGAAATGGCAACCTGCTCCAGTATTCTTGCCTGGGAAATCCCATGAACAGAGGAGCCTGGCAGGCTGCAGTCCATGGGCTTGCAAGAGTCAGACACGAAGTGACTAAACAACCACCACAGGCTGAAGAAGTCCGGGGCAGGAGAAGAGCACTCAAGTGAAAGCTGGGAAGCCTAGACTCCAGTGCTAGCCTAGCTGTGCCATCAAATAGCTCTGAGGCCTTGAGCAATTTGTTGACCTCTGTTTCTCAGTTTCTTTCTAGAGGTGGGAGCTGAGTTGGATCATCTCTCAGGTATATCCTAGCTCTAACATTTAATGATAACCTTGCTCTGAGAGCCGGAGAATGTGTCTGTCCAAGTAAGTGAAGGGTAGATGGATTTCAGACTCTGCAGAGACCAGGATATGACAGGAGCATGATTGTTATAATGTTCAGCTGCTTTGTGGCTCCTTTGATCCTTACAGGAAGATGGAGTTGGTGATGCTGACAGAGAGTGCTTGAACTCCAGTTCTCTGGGAACGTCACCTGTCAGACTGATTTCTGGTCTTGTCTTTGCAGCTCCTAATGTTTATGGCCTGTGGCGAGTTGTTTCTTCTCATGTAAAGTGAATGAATAGAGCTGCTTTTGAATAGTTTCCCTGCAGCTCTCTTGTCCTGTGTGTCAACCAGTCACTTGAGTATGTAGAGAAATTGACTTCCTTGGCTCACCGTCTTTTAAATGTGTATATGAAGTCAAGGGAAACCAGGTGAGAATGCGACTTGTTTTCTGTCCAAGGAAAAGAGGTTTTTTACTTTGTAAAATATTATAACAACTTTATTGAGATAGAATTCATGTGCCACACAATTTACCTATTAAAAAGTACAATTCAGTGGTTTTGAGGATATTCCCAGAGTTGTGCAACCATGACCATGATCAGTTTTTTGGACATTTTAATCCTCCCTGGAAGAAGCCCTGTACACAGTGCAGTCACTCCTTATTTCCAGCTCCATCCTACGTCTAAGCAGCCACTGCCTCCTCTCTCTCAATGGATTTGTTTCTTTTGGACACTGCATATGAAATCATACAATATATGATCATCTTTGGCTTTTTTCACTTAGCATAAAATGTTTTCCAGCTTTACTACGTTGTAGCATATATCAGTAATTATTCCTTTTTATTGCCAAATAATATTGCATTGTATGTTTAGACCACTTTTATTTATCCATCAATTGATGGATGTTTGGGTTGTTTCTACTTTTTGAATATCATGAATAATGCTTCTATGAACGTTGTGTGTAAGTTTTTATGTGGACTTGTGTTTTCAGTTTCCTTTGCTATGTACCTAGGAGGGAAATTGCTGGGTCATAAGACTGTATTTAATCTTTTGAGGAATGCTGGGCTGTTTTTCAACGCTACTGTACTATTTTACATTCCCACCAGAGATTTTCTGGTTGTTCCAATTTTTCTACGTCCTTGCCCCTTGTCCTTTTTTTTTTAAAATTATAATCTTCCTAGTGGGTGTGAAGTGGTATCTCATTGTGGTTTTCATTTGCATTTCCCTTATGAATAATGATGCTGAAAATCTTTTCATGTTGATTATTGGCCACTTGTATATCTTCTTAGGAGAAATGTCTATTTGGAATCTTTGACGATTTAAAAATTGTAATATTTTTCTTTTTATTGTTGAGGTGTAATAGTCCTTTTTAAAAAACGTTTTATTTATTTTTGGCTCTGCTGGGTCTTTGTTGCTGGGTGCAGGCCTTCTCGTTGTGGTGAGCAGAGGCTACTTTGTAGTTCAGTGTATGGGCTTCTCATTTTAGTGGCTTCTCATTTCAGGCTCTAGGCATGTGGGCTTCAGTAGTTGCAGCTCATGGGGTTAGTTGCCCCGTGGCTTGTGGGATCTTCCCAGACCAGGGACTGAACCCATGTACCCTGTTTTGGCAGGTGGTTGCTTAAGACTGGACCACCAGGGAAGTCCCTATAGTAGTTCTTTATATACTCTGGATACCAGAATCTTATCATATATTTGAGTTGCAAATGTTTTATTTTATGGGTTGCCTTTTCACTTTCTTCATCGTATCCTTTGAAGCATTACAGTCTTTAATGAAGTCCCGTCTGTTTTTCTTTTGCTGCATATGCTTTTGATGTCATATCTAAGAAATCATTGCCTAATTCAAAGTCAGGCAGATTTATGTCTATGTTTTCTTCTAAGAAAACATTTATGTCTGTGATCCATTCTGAGTTAATTTTTGTATATGGTGTGAAGGTGGAAGTTCAGTTTCTTTCTTTTACATGTGGATATCCATTTGTCCCATCATCATTTGTTGAAGAGACTAAATATTTCTCCATTAGATGTTGTTGTTGTTGTTCAGTCCCTAAGTCGTGTCCTACTCTTTGCGACTCCATGGGGGGCAGTGTGCCAGGCTTCCCTGTCCTTCACCATCTCCCAGAGTTTGCTCAAACTCATGTCCATTGAGTTGGTGATACCTTCCAATCATCTCATTCTCTGTTGCCCTCTTCTCCTCTTCCCCTCAGTCTTTCCCAGCATCAGGGTCTTTTCCAATGAGTCAGCTGTTTGCATCAGGTGGCCAAAGTATTGGATGTTCAGCTTCAGCATCGGTCCTTTCAGTGAATATTCAGGGTTGATTTCCTTTATGATTGACTGGTTTGATCTCCTTGCAGTCCAAGGGACTCTGACTCTCAAGAGTCTTCTTCAGCACAAACAGTTCAGAAACATCAATTCTTTGGCACTCACCTTCTTTATGGTCCAGCTCTCACATCTATACATGACTATGGGAGAAACCATAGCTTTGACTATATGAACCTTTGTCGGCAAAGTGATGCCTCTGCTTTTTAATATGCTGTCTTCCAAAGAGCAAGCATCTTTTAATTTTGTGGCTACAGTCACCATCAGCAGTAATTTTGGAGCCCAAGAAAATAGTCTGCCGCTGTTTCCGTTCTGCACACTCCCCTGCCCCCCACCCCCTGCCTCCGCCTGATCTATTTGCTATGAAGCAGTGGGACCAGACGCCATGATCTTTGTTTTTGGAATGTTGAGTTTTCAGCCAGTTTTTTCACTCTCCTCTTTCACCCGCATCAAGAGGCTCTTTAGTTCTTCTCTGCTTTCTGCCATTAGAGTGGTATCATCTACATATCTGAGGTTGTTGATATTTCTCCCAACACTATTGATTCCAGCCTGATTCATCTAGCCCAGCATTTCCTATGATGTACTCTGCATGTAAGTTAAATAATACAGTATACAGCCTTGACATACTCCTTTCCCAATTTTGAACCAGTCCATTGTTCCATGTCTCGTTCGAATTGTTTCTTCTTAACATGCATACAGATTCTTAGGAGGTAGATCTGGTTGTTGTTGTTAAGTCGCTAAGTTGTGTCCAACTCGTTTGTGACCCCACGGACTGTAACCCGCCAGGTTCCTCTGTCCATGGGATTTCCCAGGCAAGAGTACTGTGGTAGGTTGCTATTTCCTTCTCCAGGGGATCTTCCTGACCCAGTGATTGAACCCATGTCTGCTATATTGGCAGGCAGATTCTTTACTACAGAGCCACCAGGGAAGCCCTCACTGATATATGTCTATCTTTATGCCAGTACCACACTGTCTTGATTACTGTAGTTTTATTAATTTTGAAATCAGGAAGGGTTGAATCCTTCAACTTTGTTCTTTTTCATGATTGTTTTGGTTATTTCAGATTCTTTGCATTTCTGTATGAATTTAGGATCTGCTTATAGTGGAAGAAAATTCATGAATTAGAGACTGAGATTGAGATTTACCTGCCATGGTGATGTTTTATCTGAAACTTACTTATTTCATCACTGATATTGGGGTGAGAGTTTTTCCATCTCATAAAGGAAAATTGCTAAGTCGAGTTGACGTTCTTCTCTGACTAAACCTTGCCACGTTTACTGAGGTCAAAGTATGCAATAGCCTGTTCTTTCTCTTCCTTAGGGCAAATTACCAGGATTTTCAGCTGAGAAATTTAAGAATAATTGAACCTAACGAGCTGACATACTCAGGAGACCCAGGTGTGGAAACAGGTAATAATTTTGCCTCTTACTTTAGATGGAACATCTTGGAAGGATTTTAGATTCCTCTACTTCAGCACCAAGTTGACAGAGAAGGGAGGGTAAGGATTAATAATTGATCATGTCTAGGGATGAGGGGATGTATGTCTGGAAATTAAAAACCATTTTGTCTTTTGGCTTCCTGGGTTATTGGTTATCGGAGAAGGCGATGGCACCCCACTCCTGTACTCTTGCCTGGAAAATCTCATGGACAGAGGAGCCTGGTAGGCTGCAGTCCATGGGGTCGCTAAGAGTCGGACACGACTGAGCAACTTCACTTTCACTTTTCACTTTCATGCATTGGAGAAGGAAATGGCAACCCACTCCAGTGTTCTTGCCTGGAGAATCCCAGGGACAGGGGAGCCTGGTGGGCTGCCATCTATGGGGTTGCACAGAGTCGGACATGACTGAAACAACTTAGCAGCAGCAGCAGCAGGGATGAGGGGATGTATGTCTGGAAATTAAAAACCATTTTGTCTTTTGGCTTCCTGGGTTGTTGGTTATTGTGTGTATGTGTATATTTTATATATATATATGTGTGTGTGTGTATATACACATATATATGTTACTTTTTTTCAGTAGAAAGTGGAGAGAGATGGTTTTTGAATTCATTGTTCTTGGCATGGTGGTGATGGTGGTGGTAGTGGTAGAGATAGGTTGTTATTGAAAAAGTTCTAGTCTGATTTTTCTAATTTCTAATATAATTTATTGACATCCTTAGAGATTGGCTTTCAGTTTTCATCTTACGACTATGAAATAAGTTTATAATGTATTATTGTGCTTTATAAATTGAACAGGCATTCAGGAAAGTCCTTTGGGGAAAAATTTCTGGAACCATACCCTCTTCCCAGAACTGATTAGTTATATTGTTGGGTTGCCAGAAACCCAAATTCCGGAAAAAAAAAAAAAAAGTGGTATATTTCTATATTTCCAGTCCCTTTTCTGCAGACTGCTGAGGAGAACTACAGTGTTTCCTTCTTTTTCAACTGACTGAAAAAGATCAGTCCCACGAAGCACGTTAGTAACCATAACTGATCTCTCTTTGGAAGATCAATGCTGTAACTATATGCAGTTTTAGGTCCCTTTTCTTGACAAATGTAGCTGTGTCCAATACATTTTGGACCATGTTGGAGGAAGGAGAGGAAGGAACGAGAAGAAGAGGAAGTAGGAAAGGGAAAAGTGATAGAACCATTGGATTTAGAGTTTGGTGAGAATTTCTCTTTCTTTTTATTGCATATGAAGAAATAGAGCTTCAGGGAGCTTCAGTTGTCCGAGGTTGTAAATTCCAGCTGGAAACTGGAGCCCACTTGTTTTGACTCCTTGGGTCTTAGAATTGCTTTAAGAGAGCCGCCTCTGTTATGTTCTCTAGATAAGATGATGTATCAGTGCGTGGGCTTCGTAATTGGATAGGCCTTGGGTCCTCGTCCTGATGATCCACTTGACTTGGGTCATCAAGTATTTGACTTCTGTTTATTTATCTGTGAAATGGGAAGAGTCGAACCTCCCTGGGTGGGGATTATTATGAGGATTAACCGCTAATGTATGTAAAGCTCTTGGCCCTTGCTCAGCAGTGGGACAGAGCAACAAACTCTAAAGCTCTGGGTGCTGGAGGAGCAGCTTGGCATCTGTGAAAATGCTAAGATGCTGAAATTGGAGTAAACCAGCCCCTTCTATTTTCGTAACAAGACATGTAGGAATCCCAGCTGGTGCTTCAGATTCAGATTGAGCTTCTACAGTGTATCAGTTGCCGTGTATGGTGCTTTTACACAGGCTGTCATGTTCAATTCTTCTAGCCACCCAGTGAGGTAAGTAGGGTGTGCTCTTCATGTAATTCCAAGCAGCGAAAAGTCTTTTGTTTGTGATAAAGGTTGAAGGCTTAGGAACTTATTTCTAAAAGCAGACCCACATATGCAAGAGACTTTCAAATGAGTCATTCTTTTTAGAGCATGATTTAAAAATACCTGGTAATGTATGGGCTAATTTTACATCATGCACTAGGTTTGTTGTTCTTGGCTCTCCACGTCTCTGCACACCCTGATTAGCTCTTGGCTGCTTCTAACGTTTCTGAAAAGTAATGGGATGTGCAATGAGCAGATGCTAAAATACGGCATCTTCTAGGATCCTAGCTTTCTTTCACAGAAGATTCATCACTGTTATGTTGAGTCTGAAAAGATAGGCACAGAGCTGTGATACTCATTCAGCCATCTTCGAGTGAGCTTATGCATGTATGAGATGCTGGGCTAGATACATGGATTCAGGGATGAAGATGACATGACCTCTGCCTTAAGGAGAAGCAATATAGCCACCAATTCTCACCATTTCTCACATTGCTTTCATAGTTATTGTAGTTAATTGTGTATCTACCTCTAGTAATTGCAAACACAACATTTACTATGTGCCAGGCGCTGCTTCTAAATGCTTTTCATATGATAGTCCATTTAATCCTCATAAAAACTAGCCTATGAGGATCGCCTGCCATGGTTTTCATCTCCTCCATTGTGACTGTCATTTCAGCTGCCGCCGCCGCAGTGGTTAGGTCTCGTAATTGTACCTGCTTTGTCTCCTTCTCAACTCTAGCTGCTCACCCGTTCCCTCACTTGTAAGGCCGGTTGTCCTGCAGCCACCTTTTCTCATTGTATCCATCTCCATGATAGCTGCCTCTGTGGCCGCAGCCCATTTGTTGCCTCAGCCACAGCCATCCTATCTTCTGGCTGTGGTATTGGGAATCTTTTCGTTGAGACTCATGTAGGTGACAAAGACGTGTCTGCATCAGACCGAGGACACTGACCAAATGTGAGGGGCATGAAGGGTGAGGAAGGCAGGCTCAGGGGAGATGTTAATAGTGGTGAGGGTGGCAGGGGGCATTGTGGAGGAAAGTGTGAAGAGGCCCCTGTAGTGGAGAGAAACTGAGGATGCTGGTGATCCCAAGGGAGGCCAGTCTGGAGGAGGAATGTATTGGTGAGGCGAGAGATGGTGATGAAGGTCAGAGTGTGTGCTGAGGAAGCAGGCTGCGGTGACCAGGAAGCAGAGATGTCCTTGACCGGCTGCATCTTGCCTTTGATGGTTTTCAGCGTGTGCTTGCTGTGCTAAGTCATGTCAGTCGTGTTGGACTCTTTGTGACCCTAAGGACTGTAGCCAGACTCCTCTGTCTGTGGGATTCTCCAGGCATAAACACTGGAGTGGGTTGCCATTCCCTCCCCCAGGGGATCTTCTTGACCCGGGGATTGAACCCGTGTCTCTTATGTCTCCTGCATTGGCAGTCAGGTTCTTTACCACTAGTGCCACCTGTAACTGAAGATTTTGTGCTTGCCATTGGGTCTGTTGACTTTACTGATGAAGTCAGTAACTGATAGTATTGATCCATGCTACAGTCAGCACAATAAACACCTAGTCGGTGCTAGCAAAATCCTTAAGTCAGGATATGTCCAAATAGAAGTCAAATTCTTCTATTTGGAAGAACAGAGGAAATTAATGATGTCAAAAGAAAATACACTGGTTTCTATCATATAGTTGCTTTCTAAAATTCCAGATGCTCAGGCTGTACTCCCCCCAGGTAGCTCTCATGTGCCACCAAGGTTGGAATACTGCTCCAAAGGATGTTTATGTTTTTGCTTGACTTTTAAAAATATTAAATTGCTCAGAAATATGATTCGGAAGCACAAATTTATTTTGAAACCCCGAAAGATGTCATAATAAAGTTTTCAGATGCTGGCAAGCTTGTGAAGTCACAATAGGCTTTATTTTGAACCCAGTGGAGGTGTTAATGTATAAATTTAGGTCATTAGATACTTCTGATCCCTCTTTTTCATGTACATAAGAAATTATAGGCTCAGTAGGACAGACAAAAGGAAAGGATGTCCCTCTGAAAAGTATTCAGAAGCAACTGAAATGCAGGGATCATGGATATGTTTGACTCATGAATAGGACTGTTTCTGGTGTCTCTCTCTTTTGGAGACTTCTGTCTTTCGGAAACTTCTGAGTGGGAGCCCTGAGGCCAGTAACTGTAGCTGCCCCTGCAGGTTACAAATAAGATGGGGCACTTTCCCAGTGAGTCCCAAGATTAGTATCATACCCTGTAGGGGAATCTATTGGAGATAACCATAGAGACTGAGGGTTTTATAGCCCAAGGTGGTGATGGTGATGGAGAAGCACCAGATAAAACTGTTAAAGAAAAAGAACCAAAATGAAAAAAAAGATCCATACCTAGCAGACTATAAGCTACGATGAGTCAGAGTATACACTTTTTAAAAAAGATTTATTGATTTATTTTATTTTTGGCTGTGCTGAGTCTTCTTGATGCACTTGGGCTTTCTCTAGCTACAGCAAGAGGGGGCTACTCTTCATTGCAGTGCGCGGGCCTCTCATAGCAGTGGTTTCTCTTGTTGCAGAGCGTCGGCTCCAGGGTGCGCGAGCTTCAGTATTTGCAACATATGGGCTCAGTTGTTGTGGCTTCCAGGCACTAGAGCAATAGCCCAATAGTTGTGGCACACAGGCAGGCTTAGCTGATCTGCGGCATGTGGGAGCCTCTGGGACCAGGGCTCCAATTCATGTCTTCTGCATTGGCAAGTGGATTCTTAACCACTAGATCACCAGGGAAGCCCCAGGGTGTAAATTCTTAAAGATAACCTGTATTACAATGGCCTCAATATAACTCTCCATTATTTACAGGATGGTACATTAGGATGTTTTTGGTTAAGCCAAGTATTTTTTATTTGTTTGAAAAATTGGCTGGTAAAATCCAAAAGTCCCAAACACCAAATGCTGGCTAGGATGTAGACCAGCAGGAACTTGAATTTATTAACGGTGGCAATGCAAAATGGTGCAGCCACATTAGCAGACATTTGGTAGTTTCTTAGAAACCAAATATACTCTTACCATATGATCCAGCAGTCATGCTCCTTGGTATTTAGCCAAAGGAACTGAAAACTTACATCCATACAAAAACCTGCAACATGGATGTTTATAGCAGCTTTATTCAAAATTGCCAAAACTTGGAAACAACCAAGCCGTCCTCCAGTGTGTGAATGGACAAATATTAATAGGCTGTGGTACATTCAGACAATGGAATAATAATCAGCAATAAAAAGAGATGAACTATTAAGTCATGAAAAGACATGGAGGAACCTCAAATCCACGTTGCTAAGTGAAAGAAGTCAATCTGAAAAGGCTTTATACTGTGTGCTTACAACAATGTGACTTCCTGGAAATGGCAAGACTATGAAGGCAGTAAAAAGATTAGTCATACCAAGGGATTGGAGGAAAGAAGGGAAGGATGAATAGACTGAGCAGAGAGGATTTTAGGGCAATGAAAACTATTAAACTCTTAAATCATAATGATAGGTACACGTCACTATAGATTTGTCAAGACCCATAGAATGGGCAGCGCCAACAGTGAACTCCAGGGTAAACTATGGACTTTGGAGGATCATGGTGTCTCAGTGTAGATCATCAGTTTTTATACAACGTACCTATCTGGAACTCAGCTGGTCATTGAGTTACGTGGGGCAGTCTGACTGGTTTTGGAACAAACTCTTCCTGTTGTTGCAGACAGCAGAATGGCTCCAAAGGTAACTTCAGAGCTGCTTCGGCAGCTGAGACAAGCCATGAGGAACTTGGAGTACGTGACAGAACCAATCCAGGCCTACATCATCCCGTCGGGAGACGCTCACCAGGTACTAAGTGGAGATGGGCTGGTGATGGAATTCATCAACCCCTCCTTTCTTTTCCTCCTTCCCCCCTCAGTGTGTTTGTACTCTAGGATTCTAGTTGTCAGACCACATCCAAGTGTGTCCTCCAGGGCTCGGCACAGGGAACTGTGTCCATTTGAACAGTTTCTTAACTGTAGGATTTCTCAGAGCCTTTGATATACTAGGGTGCGCTGTGTAACTCTAAGAAGCAGATGAAATATTCAGCATTTTCCAGATTTAAATGGCTGTGGAATTTCCAGTCATCTCAGAGTGGAGTAGGGGACTCAGTGTTCCAGGGAATTCCTTTGTCTGTTGATCTTTAGTAGCAGTTTCTTTACAATAAATGGGTTCGAACTTGCTCCTTGAAGAGGGGAGAGAAAGGGGAGAATAGTATGTAAAGAGGAGGGGCTGCCGAAGCGGAGAATTTGGCGAGTGAAAGTGGTTGAAAGGTTGAAGGAGGAGGTGGGAGAGCGGGTGTTAAGTGTAGAAGCAGAAGATCAAGCGGGGTTGTTGGATGTGGGAAGACGTGGTGACCGGGTACATTAATGCTAAGTTTAGTAGGCAGTGGGGAGATAGACAGAGACGTGGGATTTAGGGTGGGGGTTTGGTAATGGAATTCTGCCATCCGCCTCTGTTGTTTAGATGAACAGGATTCACTAACTTCATAGGAACCAGGGTTTCACCTTTCGTCTTGACTGAGGACTGGTACGTAGCGTAGCTTGCACAAGTTGGGCCTGAGGAGTGTAGGTGGCAGAGGAGGCGGGCATCCCACCCTTTAAGAAGGACAGACCTTGGCCTCATCCTCAGGGAACTCCTTTCTTCTTCCCCTGCCTGGGTACTTCTGATGGGCCCCTACCTGCTTCCTGTCTGCCCCAGAGTTCAGCCTTTGGACTTGGGCTTCAGGTCACATGGATTCTCTGCTGGATTCATCAGTGGGGTTTTTCATTCTCTTGCCTTTTAAGCATCAGGCAGTTGCCCTGGACTGATTTGACTGTAACTGCCCTATTGCAGTATTGGACGGGATGGCAGAGCACGTCATGTAGCAGTTGGTTTAGGGTCTTCCGTAAGTCCCTGTATCAGTAACGTTCTCCAGAGAGACAGAACCAAGCACATGCATATGGGGAGAGAGGGAGAGAAAAGAAAGAGATATTATGATATTTTGAGCGGTGGCTCACACAACATCAGCTCCCTTGGTTCTCAGGCTTTGGTTTGAACTGGAATGACACCTCTGGCTTTCCTGGCTCTTCAGCTTGCAGAGGGTAGCAGGGATGCTTGCACATCAAAGGCCTGAGACCCAGGAATGCTGAAGTCTGGAGCAGGGAAAGATGGATGTCTCGTCTCGAACAGGAGAGAGCAAATTTGCCCTTCCTGCACCTTTTTGTTCTCTTCAGACTCTCAACGGATTGGATGCTGCCCCTGTATATCAGTGAGGGTGATCTTTATTGGGTCTGCCAACTCAGATGTTAATCTGTTCAAGAAACAACCTCACAGACACACCCAGAAATAATGTTTTACCAGCTTGCTATCTGGCAATCCCTTTACCCAGTCAAGTTGCCACCTAATATTAACCCTCACAGCCTCGCACACTATTGTCTGAAATCGGGTCTCTCCTTTCAAAGAGTCTCACAAGCTGTCATGGAGTCCCAGCCAAACTCCGAATAGTTTTGCTTTATTTATGAACCTTCACCTCCAGGTGAGGCCTTATTATATGGAAAGATGTGACCTGTGAGTATTACTTGCTTCAACCTTTGAAGGTTTTTTCCTCTTACGAGTGTTTGGAAACTTTGTGATGTTGGTGTTTTAGTTTTCTTTTGCCTGAAGTTAGGATAAAATCTGTCTGTTTACAGACAGAGGAGCCTGGCAGGCTACAGTCCGTAGGGTTGCAAAGAGCCGGACACCACTTAGTGACTAAATAAACAAATAGGCCCAAAGCAGTTTCTTATTCAACTTTGGGAACGGCAGCGACACTGGCCAAACCCCAGGTGATGTTCCAGGCTTCCGCTTAGTGTCTCATCTCCTATAACAGGTCTGGAATTTCAGAATTGGATGGCCCCTCCATGGATAAGAAAGCTGAATCTCTAATCGTGGAAAAATGTGTTTTCCAGCAATGTCCTAAAACAGAAAAGTTAAGCTTGCTTGATATTAGCTGTCACTTTCATTGCAGAAGTTACTGTTTAGGCTCATCAACTTATATTCTTGGACTCTTGCTGTTCCCTTCTCCTTCACCACGCCCGCCCCCCATTTTTCTCTTATAATCTTTGACTATCATTTCTATTGCTGTAGCCTAGCCATCGGCCTTGCCAGGCAGGAGAAGTTGTGTTTTGTTTGTTTGATGCCTGTCTCCTGACTGCCATAACAGGGCTAAGTATTGGGTACTGGCTAAGTAGAGGGCCAGCAGTTGGCATATTGATATGTGTATGGGCTCTAGAAACTGTCTGGGTTCTGGTGCCAGATTTATCACTTAACTAGCTGCTTGATCTCAAGTTAGTTAGCTCAAATTCCTAAGTGTTCGTTAAACTCTCTGGGTCTCAGTTTCCCTATCAGCAAAAAAGGAATAGTGACATGCCTATCTCTTAGGGCTGTTATTAGGATTAAACGAGTTAACAGATATAAATGCTTAAAGTGTATCTGTCACCTAATAAATCTCTTTATATTTGTTGCTATTATTGTTGCTATTATTACTATTACAGCGATGAATGAAGGGAAATGTTCCCTTAAAGAGATTACAGAGTAGATAGCCCCTGTCACAAATATAACACAAAGTTCAACTAGTAAATGTCATAGAGAAGAACTCAATCAGTCCAATAGAAATATGTGAGGCATGTATGTAGTTTAACAATTCTAATATTTATGGTGGAAAAAAAGTAAAAAGAAACAGTGAAATAATTTTTTTTACGCCAGTATTTCCAAACATCACATCATCAGTATAAACATCATCAATGATATAATTTACATTCTTTTTTTAATACTAGGTCTTAAATTCTGGTATCTACTTGATTACAGAACATCTCAACTTAAGTGTGGACTGTTCGTTGGAAATATTTGATCTATATTTAGATTTCATAAGATCTGCAGTTGAAAAGTGGACTTAGGTGCCAAAGTTGTTCCAAACATAGTAAAAAAATTTATAATAATAGAGTCTTGAGCATCAGTTTTAAAATTTAAGTTAATTGAAATGAAATAAAATTAAACATTTAGTTTCTCAGTCATATTAGCCACATTTCAAGTGCTTGGTAGCTACATGTGTCTGGGGGCTACTGTAATGGTCAGCACAGATTTTGGTAAAGTGCAGACTGAGCTCATTGGTCAGAGAGAGTATTTGAAGCTGGCAGGGTAAGGATGGAATTGCATCATGTTCACATTTCTATTTAAATGTAGTAGGGACCCACTGTGGGTCTTTGGACAAGAGGGTGATGCGATCAGTCAGTGGGAGCAGTGTTCAGTGTAGATTGGAGAAGGGAGACACTGGGAACTGAGAGCCCTATTTGGAGGTCCTTGCAGGATCCTGGAGTGAGGGTGCCGAGGGCCTGGACTTTGGTGTTGTCCTTAGGAGCAGGGACGAAGGGAAGGATTTAGAGGAGAAGCAGTAGATAGACTCGGAGAAGGCAAGGGCAACTCACTTCAGTGTTCTTGCCTGGAGAATCCCAGGGACAGGGGAGCCTGGTGGGCTGCCGTCTATGGGGTCGCACAGAGTCGGACGTGACTGAAGCGACTTAGCAGCAGCAGCAGCAGCAGATAGACTGAGCAAGAACCTTGCAGGCAGATGAATGAGGGAATGGGGAAGTTCGGAGACTGGGAGGGTTTGTGGTGCCATCCACAGAAAGAAATGAGAAGCCCCACATTCTTGCTTCGGGTCCGTGAAGAGGAAGGGCAAAGCTGGGATGACTGTGAAGTGGGGCCTGGGTCCACGCCAGGATTTTGAGGACAGGAAGGAGGGCTGGCTTTGCGTGTGACCTGCCACAGCAGCCTCCTTAGTCATAGAGAGGCTGCTGTTCTCTGGGGCTCTTGTCCCTAGCTGTTTCCTTTCAGGCTAGATTCTGGGTTGATGGAATTTCTCCTCTGGGTCGGGGAGGGAGGGTGTTGGAGAAGGGAAGACGAATCTTGAATTCTGTTCTTTGTGTACTTTCCAAACCAGAAATGCAGACACCCACACACTGTTGCTGGAGAGAATATGCATCCCAAATGCGTGATTGTGCAAGGTCTTGGCGCTCTGGGGGTCTGCTCTTCTCTGTCCTCTGCGGCTCTGAGGGTTTTTCCTTTTAAATTCAGAACAAGGGTTATGGTGTTAATGAGTTTGGGCCCTGAGGGACTTTTACTGCAAAGATGTGTCCTTTCTCTCTTACAGTCTTCATGTACTGTTGAAGTCAAACGTTGGGATTTGTGGGCACCGCTGGCCCCAAACCAGGAGAATTGTTGGCTGGGGCCAGAACTGCACTGGCACCACCTTTGAGAAATCTGAACTCTTCATCCTCTCCTTCTGTAAGGCCCCTCATTCTGCTTTTGGGCACAGCTTAGTCAAAAGATCACGTTCTGGCGGGGCTGACTCTGCCAACTTGAGTTTTTGGCTGTGTTTATGGTTCCTCCTTCTGGAAGACATGAATCAGATTTTCCTAGACTCTTTGGATTCTACTCCCATTCCTCCCGGAGCTGGCTTCCTGTTTTTTCTTTCTTAAATAGGCTCTCTCCTGGGGTGGAGGTAGTGATTTTTATCCCACAGTGATTTCAGCCACTGTCTTAATTGGAGTAATGTTTGCTGTGGGGACACGTCTCAAAGTTGCAATGACTCGGTGCTGTAGAGCCTTATTTCGTTCCTGTGGCAGTCCAGAGTGGGTGCTCGTGGTTGGTGGGTGACTTTCTTCCACTAGGAAGAGGGGTGATTCAGGGATCCAGGCACTTTCCATCCTATGATGCCACCATTCCAGCTGGCGGAAGGGGAGTAGTATGGAGAGGGCACATCCGTCTTGCATTGCCCTGACGTAGACAGCACTTCCCACCCACTCTGCATTGGTGAGAACCAGTTACGTGACCCCACCTAGCTGCAAGGGGGTCTGGGAAATGAAGTCCTAGATGGGAAACCAACCACTTTCAGTGACTATACAGTAGGGAAAGGGTATCTTTGACTCTTTGGACAGCTATTCAGTGTTTTTCCTGTTACCTTGACTTGGTTTCATTTAAATGAGACGAAAATGCTGAGGACTGGATGTTACCTCAGTATTTGGGGTTTGGTGGTTCTCGTCTCTGTTCACAGTCTGAACTCGGGGACTTCCTGTGCACACACAGCCATTTAGTCTTTCGGTTTCATTTTTTTTGAAAACCTCGTATATCTGAGGCGTTGTGCCAGGCTTATGGCTTATGAGGTGAAGGGCCAGTGGGGGGCACAGATGTCACCCCGTACAGGCTCACGTAACTTGAGTCGTGCTTACCATGGCACCCAGCCATCGCCTTGCTTGCCCTGTTCAGTCTGCACGTGTCCATGTTGCTCACTCTTCTTAAAACCCAGCTCTGGTCACGTCACTACCCCCTCTTGAACTTTTATTCTCTATCTAGAACTTGCAGGAGGAAGTTCAAGCCTCTAAGTGTGGTGTTTGAGGTCTTGACCGTTGTCTTCAGCCTGCCTTTCCAGGAATCTCTGCTGCCACTCCCTAGAACGTTCTGCCTCAGCAGTCAGGCTAATCATTCGCTGTCCTGCCACAAACCTCTGCTTCTGGGCCTTCTTGAACTTTCTCCCCTGTCCGTGTTACCTTCCTGCTTCTCCTCACCTGTCTGGTGGGCCAGGTCTAACCTCTGAGCTTGGCCTGAAGGATTCAAAGCACATCTGAGCTTGAAACTGTAGCAGATACCATACTGCATATGCAGCAGAATTTATGTGCTGATCATTAGGGCTGACGTTTCACTGACATCTGTCTATTTTGTTTGCTGGACTGCCCACTCTGAGAAGATATTTTCCTATGTTTCCCATAGAGTCTAGTTCATCATCTGGTGCATAATAAGTGCTGTAGTTTATCAAAAGCTTAGCATGTACTAGTTGCGTTATGTCATACCTCAACCCTCCCACATAGGTGTTTTTGTCATCCCTGCCTTACAGATGAAAAATTGAACCTTAAGCTTTACCCAGCCAGTAAGTGCGGGAGCCAGGCTTGAACACAGGTTTGATTCCTGGGTGCGGGAGTCATCTGTCACGTGGCTGATGAAAGTAGAGGTGAATGGGGGGCATCCTTGTTCCCTCAGAGTTTATAATCCAGTTGTGCAGACCAGATGTGCAGTCTGTATACAGAATGAAAGATGTTGCTTGGCAGTGTGGTAAGGGCATGGACTTTGGAATGTCAGACCTGAGGTCAGATCTCAGCTCTGCTTTTAGAGCAGTGGTGTCTTGGGGAGGTAAGTAGGTAGTTTACTTCTCTGAGCTGCTGTTTCTTTTCTTTTCTTTTTTTTTTTCAACCTATAGGTAGGTAGGATGATACCTTCCAGAGCTGCTGTTAAGATTAGAATCAGGGGGAATGAAGATAGTTACTGGCAACTAGGCAGTCTTAGCCAGTATTATTTGTTATCATCACCCAAGGTGGGGGGCATGGATCAATGCCCATGTGGACGGTTCTGTGAAGTTCAGAGATGTGGGAGGTCTCTCAAAGCTGGGTGGGTCAGAAAGCTTGTGGAAATGGGCAAGTGTGAGCTGGATTATGAGATATGGCTGAGGCTTTCTTTCTGTTTTTTTTTTTTTTTTCTGTAGCTTACTGATATGCTTTATTTGGCTGTGTGTTATTTCATTGTTTGAATTAGATGCCAACATTTAAAAATGGGATGGTATCTCACGAACATACATCTGTTTAGCCTCTCCTGAAATACTGAAGGTGGAGCCCACACTGCAGCAGGACAGGAATCAGAGCTGAGTAGGAGCTGCTCTCTAGAAAAGGCAGCCCCTTGTCCTGCTTTACTCTGTTAGTTTACCTGCCGTACCCTAGGGCTTATGAGTTCAAAACCCCAGTTATAATCCCTTCTGGTCTTCTTCCTGTTGGACAAAGCATTAGCTTCCTGTTGCTGCTGTAGCAAACTTAGTGGCTTACTGTGGCATACGTTTATTATCTTCCAGCTGTGGAAGGCTGGAATCAGCAAGGGTTGGTGACTTCAGGAGGCTCTGGGGACAGTCCATTTCCTTGTCTTCTCCAGTTTCTAGAGGCCACCTCTATTTCTTGCCTTGGAGCTCTTTCTCCATTTTCAAAGGGGTGGCTAAAGTCTTAAGTATGAAGAAAGGTTCATCTTTCTTTCTGCTCGTTTACTTATTCCACAAGTATTGGTTGTGGGCCTGTGCCCGGTTCAGAGACAGTGACAAACAAGACAGACAAACACCCTGACCCCCTGGTGCTTACATTCTGGGCAGGAGAATACAGTAACAGCATGAGAGTCATGAAGGAGAGCACGTGCTAAACCGAGAGATAGAAGAGGCTGCGTGGCTCCTGGAGCTGGATAGTAAGCTTCTCTGTGAAGAAGACATCTGACCTGAAATATAAGGAGCTAGCCATGCCATGATGAGAGGGAGGCTTTTACAGGCACAAGGATGAGCACGTGCAGAGGCCCTGAAGGAGGAATGAGATCGGAAAGTGCAAGGAGCAAGAAGCAGGTGGTGTGGCTGGAGTGCCGTGAATGGGTGGGTTGTGGGAGGGCAGTTCTGGGAGGAGAGCAGGGCTTGATCAAGCCATGCCTTGGGGACTCTGCTGGGGTCTGAATTTTACTCTAAGTGTGATGGGAAGTCATTGATGGGTTGTAAGTATGCTGCTAATGTGATGTGATTTCCCAGGTGATGCCAGTGGTAAAGAATCTGCCTGCCAGTGCAGGAGATGCAAGAGACATGAGTTTGATACCTGGGTCAGGAAGATCTGCTGGAGTAGGGAATGGCAACCCACTCCAGGATTCTTGCCTGGAGAATCCCATGGACAGAGGAACCTGGTGGGCTACAATCCATAGGGTCACAAAGAGTCAGACATGACTAAGCATGCATCCCCTTGAAAAACATAACATATACACACACATGCTATTATGATACACACACATATAGACACATGCTAAATGATATACACACACGCTATTATGATACACACATGCTAATATATACACACACACATAGACACATGCTAATATGATGTATACACACGCACACAGTTTGGAAAGCTCACTATGTGTGTGAAGAGTGGATTGCAGGGGCAGTGGTCCAGGTAGAGATGAGGGAGGCTTGGATAGGGGTATTAAAGATGGACAGACATCACAGTTTTGGAGAAAAAGCCCATGGCTGTATTTATTTGAGACTTTTCTCTAGTATACTAAGGCTTTGGCTTATTTTAGGCCTTTTGCTGCTCTCTAGGGAGAATGTTCCCAGGCTTTGCCAGCCTCATGGCTGAGGGAAGTGGGGGAGGCCTGGGCCAGTGCCTGTCTGGCGTCTGCTTAGCCTTGTTGGTGTGGAGGTGACAGCTTCGGTCAGCGATGTCTTTCTGGCATGTTGACCACTTAGGTCATGTCTAGACATTCTTACCCCAGCCCTCATCTTGATCCCAAACCAAACACATCCACCTGCTGTTAATTCCACCTCTCTTCAGAGAAACTCTAGGTAAACCCCTGGGGGGCCCCCATGCCTCCTTCCAGGCTTCCCCAAGTTGGGAGTGGGCACTCTTCAAGAGTGTCCCTGTGTGCCAGGGCCAAGCCAGATCAAGGCCAGCAGTTTTTCTCTGCCAGCCCCTCACTCCAGTCCTCGCTGTGTGTCAAGCGGGAGAGCCCCAAGCCCAGGAGACCTCCTTGTCGCTCGCGTGTCCGCTCTGGGTCTTCTCTCTTCTGTGCTGTGACTGTTAGCACAAGAGTAGTTTTCCCAGCCTCTCGGATGCTTTTTTCAGCACTCAGGAAGCAGACATTAGTATCATCTCTTCTCTGTGTATGTGCAGCTCTCTCAGGTTTCTGGTGAGTTGTGTGGAACAGTACTTGCTATTCCTCACAGCACAACTTGGAGAAGGGTGGGAACCCACTCCCCCATCTTGGCCTTTTTTTATTTTTTTCAGTCTCGCACTCAATAATTGCTGGGTTAATAAACAAAGGGCTCTACAGTTCATCAGTGATGCTGGTGGCCATTTCTTTCTGTGTGCTTAGTGCTATCTGGTCAATGTTCCTTTGTGTTTTGGGGATCAAACATTTGCTTGCCGTTGCAGTCAACCATCTGAAACGACCCGTTGTAGAAGCGAGGACTGAGGCTGAGAGAGCGGGAGAGGTGTGTCACTGAGCATGTAACTGGGCCTGCTGGAGGGCAGCTGTGGCTCAGAGATCACAGAGCTCCTTCATGCCACCATTGTGATTCTCTGTGGCCCTTCCAGTACCTCTGTGGCCCTTCCAGTACCTCTGTGGGTCGCGGTCTTGTGACTGCAATTCTGACTGCCTTGGTGAAAGGGGAGGCTTTCATCCACATGGCAGGAATGAAACCTGGAAGCCAGTTTTTCCCCTATGTTGTGTTGATTGTCCCAAAATGCCCTCAGGTCCAGCCAGTGCCTACGCCCGCCCTCCTTCTCTATCCTGAGCACTTTGGCTGCACCATTGGGGATCTTAGTTCTTCCACTAGGGATCAAACCTGAGCCACCTCCATTGGAAGCACAGAATCTTAGCCCCTGGACCACCCTATCCTAAGCCTTCTGAACTCTGCCAGGTCCTTCAGCTCAGGAACAACCCGCTGACAGGAGGAGGAACAGCAGCTTTGGGCTCCAGCAGGTCAGATCCTGGCCCTGCTGCTGACCTGTTAGTTACTTTAAGATTCTCTCTTTGAACCTCAGTTTTCTAATTTGCTATTGGTCTTATCCCGGAGAATCATTTTGAGGATGCAAGATGATGTGTTTAGGGGGGCACTGTGGCATAGGGCTTGAGTTGAGCTCTGGAGCTGACTGCCCAGGTTCAAATCCTGACTCTGCTACTTTTGAGCTGTGTGATTTTGGACAAGTTCCTTGAGTCTCTGGGCCTCACTGGCACAAAAGTACACACTGTGGCCTCGTACCCTGTCCCCAGGAATGGAACCTCTTACTTTCTTCTCCCTGATCCCATTCCACTCAGAGGCTGGGGAGGACCTGGAGTTGAACATGACGTTTTATTTTGCTGAAGCCTTCTGGGTTGGAGGAAGCATTTGTTCCCTAACAGGAAGGGACAGGGTCTGCGTGGGAGAGATTGGTGACACTGCCTTGGATAGGGGATACAGACAGGAAGTTCAGAAATAAGCTGATAGCTAAAGAGAGTTAAGTTAGAGAGTTATTGGCACATAAAACAGAAATTCAGGCGTTTCAGAAAAATAACAGATGCCTAAATGTCAGTGGCAAGGAAGGGAGAAGGCTATCAGATTGTTTTTTGAGTAAGATCTCATCGAGGAAAGAGCAGTTTTGATCTATTTCTCTTGCTTTGTTTCCCAGGTGAAAAAATTGAGGCGCAAGGGAGCCCTTAATTAATTAGGGTTGCCTGTAGCATGCACTAATTTTTTTTTTTTTTTAAATGTTCAGCTTGCCTTTTCGGCTAGATTGTCAGTTCCTTGAAGGCAGGTGCCCGGCTTTTGCCAGCCTCTGTGGTCCTGCTGGGCTGTGACTGATCAAGGTCCACTTCCTTGACCTCTGTGTTTTCCAGAGTGAGTACATTGCTCCGTGTGATTGTCGGCGCGCCTTTGTCTCTGGATTTGATGGCTCTGCAGGTGAGTCACTAAATTCTCTCTTTGTTCTTGTGGCCCTTGTGTTCGCCTCCCTAAAATAGCTGGACCCAGTTTCAGTCTGTGATACAGAACCAAAAAGAAAATACAGACCAGATGTCCCCATTGACCCTCTGCAGAGGGGGCATGGTCCCGGTGCCTGCAGCTCCTAAGCTTACGTTTTAGTGACTCTCTTCTCTCATGTGTTAATGATGCTTCTTTTTAATGACTCTTTCGCTTTTCAAGTCAAAAAATTTTATTTTAAAAATAGTCTTGGGGGACTTCCCTGGTTATCTAGTAGAAAAGAATTTGCCTTCAAAGCAGGGGATGCGTGTTTGATCCCTGGTGGGGGAACTAAGATCCCACATGCCTGGGGCAGCCAAACCCTCCTGCTACAACTAGGGAAGCCCGCAGGCTCTTGAGCCTGCCTGCCACAATGAAGACCCAGTATAGCCAAAAAAAATATTGTTGAACTTTTTATGAAATATAACATACACACAGATAAGTATATCATGAGTACTCCTGTGTAACTGGCACTGCAGATAAGAAATGAGACACGAATGGCATCCTCAGGACCCCTTCCTTAGCTTTCTGGTCCCCTGTAATTCTCTAAGCGCTTAACTCTTGGTTTCCCCCTTTTCCCTTTCAACTCGAATAATAAAGATTAATGTTGAGCTACACTGGCGCCCTGCATTACTTTTCCAAGAGCTGTTGTGCCCTTGAGTTTCAGGGTGGTTTTCCCCTTCAGGCTCCCATCCTCTTAAGTGGCTAGGCTTGACGGGAGCCCCTCTCCTCGCAATTAGCACGCTGCTTCCATTGATGTAGGTGCATGTGTTGGTTGGCACATTCCAGCTGGTTTCTGCTGACACCTCTGCTGAAAGCCCTGAGTTCTTCTGGGCCTGTGGGAGCTGAGGGCAGGTAGAGGTGGAGACATAAACTCCCTGTGTCTCCCTGAATGCTCACAGCGCCCAGGTGGTCTCTCTTGGGAAAGGCAAAACACCTCCCTTGGGGTGTCTGTTGGAGCAGGTGGCTGTGATTGCTGAGCAGGAACCATTTCCAGCTCACTCCTGTTGACTAGAGGCCCTGTGGCCCTCTGTCCACAGACCCCTGTCCTCCTGGCCTTGACTCACGTTGTGCACATGGGGTCCTTTCTATGCAGGGACCAGTACCCAGGCTGCCTCCAGACTGCTGCTTTCAGCGGTTGGCCCACAACTGGTTGTCAGTGGTACCGTCTTCTCTTGCCTGGAGGTTTCCTTGGCGTCAAAGGCCCACCTGCCCCGCCAAAGTGGGGGTCGGTGGTGGGGCCACACAGAGTCTGGGGCCTCTCACCATGCTCGCCTGCCTGCTGTCATTTTGGGCAGCTTCTAGGTGTTTGTCAGGAACCTCTCTCATTCCTTTGCTCCCCTCCTCCAGGCACAGCCATCGTCACAGAAGAACATGCGGCCATGTGGACTGACGGGCGCTACTTTCTCCAGGCTGCCAAGCAAATGGACAGCAACTGGACGCTCATGAAGATGGGTGCGTAGATGCAAAGCCATCTTAAGTTTAGCTGGCCGACTCGGGAGGAGACCCTGGAACTAATCAGGGCTTGTGAATCTTAACCCTTTTATGGGGTCAGGGACCCCTTTTAGAATCCAAGGTGTCTTAGTAACAAACTACCGTAGATGGGGTGGCTCAAACAACAGAAATTTAGAGAAGGGATACGTGTATATGTATGGCTGAGTACCTTCGCTCTTCACCTGAAGCTACCAAAACATTGTTAATCGGCTGTTGTTGTTCAGTTGCCCAGTTGTACCCAACTCTTTGTGACCCCATGGACTGCAGCTATACCCCAATACAAAGTAAAAAGTCTAAAGTTTTGGGGGGAGAAATTTTTTTCAATGGAAATTTATCTTTTCATGGCTGGTGGCTGGAAATCTAAAAGTCTAAAGTTTTTTTGGGAAAAATTTTTTTTCAACAGAAATTTAATTTTTCATGGCTAGTGGCTGAAAGTCTGAAATGAGGATGCCAGTGTGGTCAGGCTCTGGTGAGAGCTGTCTTCCTGGCATGCAGACAGCCACCTTCTCACTTATCCTACATGGTTCTCTCTTTCTCTTCCTCTTAGAAGGCTACCAATCCTACTGGATTAGAATTCTACCCTATGACTTCATTTAACCTTCAGTATCTCCTAAGTCCCTGTCTCCAAACATAGATCGCATTGTGAGGTAGGGTTTCAGTGTATGAATTTTGAGGGGAAACAGTCCAGTTCATGGTACAAGGAAGAACAAGAGAGTGACAGGCTTCTATATACAAACCGTCATGCATTCAATTTTGGAAGGCCCTGGCTCAGAACCCTCGTTTCAGTGAGGAGTAGCTGAGGGCCAGAGAGGACCCTGTGCCTTTGACTCATGCCCTGGGGCCTTCCCACTGCTCTCTGCTGCCTCATGATTTCACATGAGGTGAAGGTAAGGAGCCCCTGGCAGCCGAGTTAGGAAGCTCTCCCTCTGAGGATCCTGACTCACTTCTGGCAGCTTAGCCACAGGGCAAGAGCATGGGTCTGCAGCTTTCTTGGGCAAGTTACTTCATCTTCAGTTTCCTCATCTATAAAGTGGAATGATAATAGTACCATAAAATGGTGAGGATTAAAGAAATAATATATGGAAAGCATGGAGCTCAGTGTATTGGATAATGATGTGTGTGTGTACATGGGTTTTCATTTAATTGCATGCTATATTTTTCCTTGTCATCAGAGTAGTCTTTCGAAATACAGTTTTAGTGATTGTACAAAGGTACAGCCTGCTGCATTTTGAACTTAGACAATAGGAGGGGAAAGCAGCTGCCAGGGCTGAGTGAGGAAGAGGAGAAAAGGCCAAATCCCTGATGTTTCTTGTTTGTTGTTGGAAGTTATGAGGAAATCGGGTTGTTACCAGACTCACAGTTCAGGGAACAGCGGGCTGTTGATACTGAGTTGAGTTGACCCCAGGATCTATTTTACTGAGGGTGTGTGTGTGTGTGTGTGTGTGTGTGTGTGTGTGTGTGTGTGCGCGTGCGCGCGCACGCCTTCATGCTCCACACACTCTCCATATACATGTATAAATGTTTGGCTTAGGGAGGAATTAAGAATGTTTTTATCCTGGCAATGGATTTATTTTAAACGTGGGTTTCTCAAAATTCTTTTAAACTATAGAAACGGCAACACTGCAGGTTGGTGTTGTCCCAGTTGCGTTCTCTCTCACACACACAAGCACAGGCCTTCGGGATTGTGGGGCTGTTAGAAGTGGATAGGCCTCTAGGCCTTTGTACTATTTGATTACATGCCTCTCTGTTGCTGGTTCATGCGCCCTTAGCATATATGTATATTTTTTTATATGTTAGATGGATGTGCTATGTCCATGTGTATTTCAGATACAAGCAAAGTTTAATATCTTAATTTTTAAGAAGAAGTACAAATGGAAGTTCTGACACTTTCTGCTTGCACCCCAGGGTCTCATTTAGTGTGCTTCTGGGATGTGAGCATCTCTCTTTGGGGCCTAGACTCCAGCTGTTAGGGATGTCAGTGCTTTGGGGGTCAGAGTGTCAGAGGAGTGAATACTATCTGCCTCTTCCCTAGACCAGCCCTGGGGGAGGAGCCGTTCTTCCTCCAAGCCGTCTCTAGCCTCTGCCCGCAGCCCACCTCCTCGTTGGCTCTCCTGTGTAGGGAGGTTCTGGTGGGTGTGGCTGGGGAGTGATTGATCCCTGGGGTTTTGCCCAACATCTGTCTGCTAGGAGATGATATGACTTCACTCTGTGAGTTATACTAGGGGCATTCAAGAAACTTCCTTAATAATTGGCTTGTTTAGCGGTTTGAGGAAAAAAATCGGAAAGAATCAGATAGGAAAATCACTCAGTGACAGTTTCTAGGCAGGCTTTTAGAACTGAGTTCATGAGCTCATTTCTTTATAAACCTTTGAACGTCCATTATGTGGTGAAGGTAGTAAAAGTCAGTACTGTTTTGGAATATGAGAACTTTCACTCTTTGATATTTTACCGAAATGTTTGTTAATTGTTTAGCAAAAATCTGATGAAAACGTATACATCTGAAACGTACAAGATATACTGGGTTGGATTAAAGAAAAACTGGGATCTCAAAAATAATTTTAGTTCCTTTTGTGAAGCTTACTTGGTGTCCTATGACTAGTCTCTTAGAAACGGAAAGGGCTGTGTGCTCTTGGTAATTGGGAAGCCCAGGGAGCCAGTTAAGGACATGATGTTGGGTTCCTGTGTGCTCCTCTTATAGTCTTTGGATAGATTTCTGCTGCTGAGACTTGAGCTCAGCCCTCCAGTCAGGCCAATCGTCTGGCAGGGCCTTTCCTCTGCAATGATGCCCTCCAGGTGAGGCGAGAGCCCTGCGCATGTGTTTGCCTTACCTGGGTGGGACGTGAGGGAAACTCTGAGCTTCTGCCTGCACCATCTCACCACTCACGCTCTCATCACCATTAGTGGGGGCGTCATAGAAGGCCGATGAGATGATCTTCAGGATGACATCATGCACCTGTGTTGCAATGATTCCCAGGATGCCTTTTACCAGGGGTCTAGGGAAAATCCTGATTCTTCTTTCTTCTGTCTCACCCTCCCCTTATATACCATCTTACTTTATGCTTTCCTTTTATAGCATCTAACCCTTCTAGCCTTCCAGGATGAAGAGAAATTCAGATTTTCCAAGTGCTGTCAAATCCTTTTTAAAGAAGATGCTTCATAAAGATCCTGTTCTCATGTTATTGGTGAATTGCACCCTTCTGGGTAGGATAGTGAGCTCAGACTCCCTGGGAATTGTTTCTCATCAGTTCTTTCCTCTGTAGGTCTGAAGGACACACCAACTCAGGAAGACTGGCTGGTGAGTGTACTTCCTGAAGGATCCAGGGTTGGTGTAGACCCACTGATCATTCCTACAGGTGAGTAAGCTGAAGCCCTGCCAGCTTGGGTGAGGCCTGGGGTTCTAGATGCTTCCCCACCCTCCTCGTTTGCTTGTGGGTGGTGGAACCTTTAGGGGCTCAGCATGACATGAGGTCACAGCGGAGGTCAGGGTGAGGAGATGAGTTAGCAGAGGGCCGCAGGATTGCCTGTCAGAAGGTGCCAGGCTCTCAGAGCCCTGCTGCCTATAGAGAGTGTTCAGTTCACAGCTAGATCACCAATGTTTCTCCTCAGATTACTGGAAGAAGATGGCCAAGGTTCTGAGAAGTGCTGGCCACCACCTCATTCCTGTCAAGGACAACCTTGTGGACAAGATCTGGACAGACCGCCCCGAGCGTCCGTGCAAACCGCTCATCACACTGGGCCTGGATTACACAGGTCAGAACCACGGCTGCGCCCAGCAGGCCCTGGCCATCGTCCCCTCCACTTGAAGTCCTCTGGAGCCAGGTCATTGAGCCGATGGGAGGATTTGGCCCCGCTCTGGCACGTGGCGCGTTGGGTGCAGCAGGAGTTCAGTTTGCTTCCACTGTTGGCACCTGTGTGGGCATAGTTTACTCTCGCAGAGCTCCTCTGGGCAGACCCATGGGTGCTGCTGAGATGGCTCTTTTTTTTTACCACTCAGTTGCTCACTGCCCCTCTCACGCATCTGATATTGGACACAGAGCCTAGAGGTTTCTAGATTCCATGTCCTTTTCTTCTGCCAGCTCTTGTAGGTTAATCTTCCCAGGCCCCCTGCCCTCTCTCTGTCCTCTGCCCTAGAGGCTTTGGGGAGTGGGTGGGTTTCTTTGGCTTGCGTGATAGTGGTGAGTGAGGAGCAAGTTCTGTTAACTGTCTGTGGGAGATGAAAGTGTGGATTTATGGAAGAGTGAGGAGTGCAGAGGGAAAGGCCTGGAGGTGGGGCAGAGGGGAGTGAATCTTGCTGTAGAAACAGCAGAGGAGAGGTGGAGCGGGGCTGTCTGGAATGCAGGCACATTGCCCGGAGGGGTCCTGGGAAGAAAGCATTACAATGCAGACTCTCAGCCAAGTTTTAAGCAGAATTCCCGAGCTGATCTTCACAGCAGCTTTCGGTTGTGGGGACACCCCCAGTCTGCTTGCTTCCTTGTGACACTCTCACCAGAGGGTATTGCAGACGGGGGAGGGGAGTGAGGAGTGAAGGGCCCTGGGTCCGCTAAACAGTGTCCATCAGCATGCTTTGGATTCTGCTGAACTGAAGGAAAGGCTCTGACCCGTTCTTTACAGAGCAGGGAGAGCAAGCTTGGCTGGTGAGACTTTGGGTCAGCAGACACGTGAGTGCCTACCATGTGCAGGGCACTGCCAGGGGCTGCGTGCATGAGACAGATGCCTGCCCTGTTCATAGGTGGCTGTACCATGAGGTCCAAGTGCTGTCTCATGTCAGGTGGTGGTGGTGGTAGTGGGGTGAGCTTCTCTGGGGCCCACAGGAGTAACAGGGAGTCGCTGGCTGTGTCTGACAGTGCATGTGTGGTTTGGAAGTGGTAGTCACACTGAAACAGGCTGTGGAGAATTCCTAGATCTTAGCACTGAAAGGCAGGTCTTGAGGCTCTAGAAGTGTAAGATGGAGGGTGCTATTTGCCTGACCTCTGAAGATTTGGTGAGCTCTCTCTGCTGGTTAGTGTCTTCTCAAAGCTCCCTGTGCTTCCTCTATGGCAGCAGTCCTTATACAGAAGGGTAACTGATTGCTGGTTTAATTATCTGTCTTCCCTTCCAGACTGTAAGCCCCATGAGGGCAGGGACTGCTTGTAGCTCAGAACTGTAACTGCCGTGACCAGCAAAGCATCTGCAGATATTGATGCCTGGGCAGGAGAGAGGTTCCATAGACATTTGTTGGATGAACAAATAGATTAAATTTGTTGTGAGGCAGTCCGGGCTTTGGACAGTCAACTAGCTTAGACGGAGTCACTTTTCTTGTATGGGATTGGTATCCAGGCATTCTGTCCGCTCAGATAACATGCTCCCTGGAATGTGGTGCTGGTGAATGTTTGGAATGGGTTCTTTCACTTGGCTCTCAACAATCCCCAGGACCAGACCAGGGGCTGGAGTGGCAAGTATGTTTTTTCTTGCAGGCATCTCCTGGAAGGACAAGGTTGCAGACCTTCGGTCGAAAATGGCTGAGAGGAGCGTCGTGTGGTTTGTGGTCACTGCCCTGGATGAGATTGCGTGTGAGTGCTCTGGTTTCACTGTTGGGGCGTGTTACCCAGTCTCTCAGTTGGTTCTCTGGGAATCTGTGTGTTCACAGAATTCAGTTTTCTGCGTGGTCAGAGAATAAGCAAAAGACCATCACCAGTGGGTATATGGCATGCCAAGTGGGATGGAGAAGGGATTATTTTGGATGGAGAATTACAGGGCATTGGGGAGGAGATTGTGGTTGGTCTGGAGCAGTATTACAGCCAGGCGCTAATGCTAAATCTGTGGTGGTGTCCCCCTCTAGCCAGGCTGCTCAGTGGTGTGACAGCTCCGAGGAGGGGCGCTTTCTCCACACTTTTTGTGTCTGTCAACATTGGTTTGTCTCTATAGGAATGGAAGTGAGCTCAGAGGAGATATTTTTTTTTTTTTATACTTCTGTATTTCCCAGATTCTTCACAATGAGGCTGTTCTAGAAATATTTCTACTTCAGAAAACTCAGGAGTGAAAAGTTCACCAAACCTTTTGGTACAATAGCAGTTTTTTAATCTTTAGATCTTAAGCTATCCTCATGGAATTGTTCAATGCCTTCTAGAACCTGAATGAATAAGGTTGAACCTTCTTTTTCTTTTTTCTGACTGGATTTGACCCAAGGTACCTGAGAAGAGGCACTGCTTTATCTTTTTATTTTCTCACTAGAGAAAGATGGCTTACTGCACAATCTCTAATGTGTAGCTCTCAAACTTTGTCACATGTATCAGTAATTTACATCCCCGATTAACTTAACAACATCACCATCAGAGAAAATAACATATGAAGCTAATCTCTCCCCTTGATTATTTAAATATCCCCTGTTTTCCTTGTGGAAAATCTGGGAAGTGCAGAGCAAGTAGAAAAAAAAAAAGTCACCTATAATCTTCTTGCACAGAATCAGTTAACATTTCTGTGCATATATAATTTTGTAACTTGGTTTTTTCCACTGTATTTACTCTAAGCATATATAAACATAATTTTAAGTGAATATTAAATATCCCATCATATGGTTATAGTGCAATTTACTTAACCATTCCTCTCAGGATGACCTTTGAGTTATTTCTGCATTTTCTCATGATTGTATTACAGGACTGCCATCAAAGTCTTGGTGCATCACAATCTGTGTCTTAGTTTCTGATAATTTTCTTTAAGCTTTTGGTTGACTTTGCAGGTGGTGTTATGGGCTGGAGGGTGTGTGCATGGTAGGGCCTTTGACCTTATGCCATGTACCTGCCAGAGAGGTTGCACAGCATGAATACACCCCTCTTGCTACACTCTCACCGACCCCAGGTGCTATCATTTAAAAAGAATGCTAGTTGGGTTTGATGGGTAAAACATGTTGCCTCCATGCTGTACTTGAAGAAGCTATGGTTTTAAAATAGCGGCAGTGCGTTTGATACCAGGGTCTTTTTTGCACTCTGATTCTCAGGAGAGCAAGTGTTAGGCTGCGGGAGGCCCCGGGATGAGAGCTGTGCTCAGCACCGGTCCCTCTAGTTCTCCAGCGCGCAGTGACCTGGCCAGGGCCCTGACTCTGGCCATGCAGGTCCTCCACCCAGCCGTGGCTCCGGGTGGGCCGCCGGCTCGGGTTTCATTCATGGGCCCAGAGCCGCACTGACTCACTGCTTTTGTTCCTCTGCTGGGAAGCTCCGCCTCCCCGGGGCTCCTGACCCTTACACAGAGGGCCTCATCTGGCCTCCCTGGTGGGTGGGTCTCCGTTTTTCTACCCTCAGTCTCTTGCCTCAGAAGGGAGCGAGTGCTTGGCTCCCGCCCTTGTACTTGGGAGTGCCAGAGGATTTTCTGCGGCAAGGCCAGGCCTGGCGGGTCACCGCCGGGTGGACCATTTCAACTCTTTGTCTGGAGGGCAATTCTCGGGTGTTCTGACTAATAACTCTTTCCATTCCCTTCCCGGGATGGTGATGTGGCAGCGAAAGACACAGTTCTGGTGCCCTCATTTGGTGGATATGCGCAACTGCAGCTCAGAGGCGAGACAGGAAAGGGAGGCTCCCGGCCTCTCTTGAGAGGTCTGGCCGGCCCTTCCCGGCCAGTGGAAGCGCTCTCTGCATCCTCCCAGCTGCCCCTTAACTCGCAGTCGGGCGGGTGACAGGAATTTTTTTTTTTTTTCCAGGGCTATTCAATCTCCGAGGATCAGACGTAGAGCACAATCCTGTATTTTTCTCCTATGCAATCTTAGGACTAGAGACGATCATGTGAGTGTTGGCCCCGCACCTGAAGTCTTCCCCACAGCTCCTTGGAGCCCCAGTCCACCACCCTGGCCCGGGCCCACTGGTCTCGGCCTGATGTGCACCAGGGTCGTGCTTTTCTCCGGCCCTTTCCTGCCTCCCCTTCCCTTCTGCCTTCCTTAACAATAGTTATTAATTTATATCCTGCCTCTCTTATAATCCTGAAAATTATTGGTAGTACTAGAAGATGAAAAAATTAGTGTCAAGGACATCAGAACAAAACTGGAGAGAGTAAGCTTAGCTCACAGAATCCCTGCTGCAAAGACTTGTTTAGGCCGCACATTGGACTCTTCACAGCCAAGGCAGAGAGGGATATGGGCTTTGTTATACACAGTCCTGGGTCCACAATGCAAATAGACCCTGTCATTCAGAAAGTCAGAAGTGATGCAGGAAAAACCCCTGAGTCCTGCCTTGTTGAATTATCTTTTAAACTGCTGCTTGCGGCCTTCTTGCCATTGCTTTTCTTGTTTGAGTGGCTTTCCGCATTCAGATATGTTTATTGAGTGCCTATTATGTGCTAGAGTCTCCACTAGGTGTTGGGGTGAATGAGGCAGACAGGGTCCTGGGTTAGAGTTGGGGATTCCAATGCATAGTTGGCACTCACTTGTCAGTGGGGCAGGTATGGATGTTATTGGAGGGGCCTGACCTGATCAGAGGAGACAGTAATATTGAGACAGAGATTCAGGGTGCTTGGGAGTTAGCTCGGTGAGTAGGGAATGAGGAGGAAGAGAAACAGGTGTTCTAAGCTGGGGAGCAGCATTCTCAGAGACTTTGGGCAGGAGAGAGTGCAGTGCAGGTGAAGGACCCAGAGTGGTCCAGTGTGGTTGAAACCTGGAGTGGGAGACTGGCAGGTAGTCAGGGCCACGTAAGCAAGGCCTTGTGAGTCAGGTTCAGGAGCTTGGGCCCTTGTCCTGAGGATGCTGTGAGTTTCCACAGGGAACCACATGGTCAGGCTTGTAAATCATAGAGAATTTATGATTGGAGTGAAATTATGGGGTGGATTATGATTATTGAAAAATAGAGTGGATAGGGAAGACTTGGAGAAGGCGATGGCATCCCACTCCAGTACTCTTGCCTGGAAAATCCCATGGACAGGAAAGCCTGGTGGGCTACAGTCCATGGGGTCGCGAAGAGTCAGACACGACTGAGCGACTTCATTTTCACTTTTCACTTTCATGCATTGGAGAAGGAAATGGCAACCCACTCCAGTGTTCTTGCCTGGAGAATCCCAGGGACGGGGGAGCCTGGTGGGCTGCCGTCTGTGGGGTCGCACAGAGTCGGACACAACTGAAGCGACTTAGCAGCAGCAGCAGCAGCAGCAGCAGGGAAGACTAGTGGCAGGGAGACCAGTTAGGAGGCCATGGCACTAATCCATGAGAGATGGTAGTGGTTAACCCTAACCCTAACCTGGGCAGCAAGTGGGCAAGGCTGCAGTGAAAGCAGAAGTTTGAGGGGTGCTTAGGCCATAAGTTCAAAGATCTCCATGAAGGAGGGAAAGAGGGGCATCAAGGAGGACAGTCCCAGGTCCTGGCTTGGGGGACAGGGTGGCAGGTAGCATGCACGGGGCAGGGAGCACAGGTTTGGGAAGGGCATGGAGGGAAGAGGAGCTGCTCATTTGGGATGCTGGAAGGTAGAGCCTGTCTCTCGTGTGTGGGTCTGTGTTCTTGTCCTCTGATTCCTGTGCCCGCCTTTCCTCTCACCTCTCCTCTGGGCCCTCTGCAGGCTCTTCATTGACGGTGACCGCATAGACGCCCCCATTGTGAAGGAACACCTGCTGCTTGACTTGGGCCTGGAAGCCGAGTACAGAATCCAGGTGCTTCCGTACAAGTCCATCCTGAGCGAGCTCAAGATCCTGTGTGCCAGCCTTTCCCCAAGGGAGAAGGTGTGGGTCAGTGACAAGGCCAGCTATGCTGTGAGCGAGGCCATCCCCAAGGTTGGTAGCCCCAGAGCCAATCAAAACCCACTGTGGCTACCAGGCCCTTCCCAGTCCTGGCATCAGGCGGCTTCTCTTTGAAGCAGAGAGAGGTTGATTGTTCAGGCAGGTTCCCAGGACTGGGTGTCATATCAGAGGTGTCGTCCCTGCAATGAGCCCTTTGGGCTCTTAGAACCCAGTGAGTCCCGTGTTTTCCAAGATGTGGCATGAGAGATGATTTTAGGTGGTGCACATTCACACTTAGGTTTATTTAAATGCATCTATTTTTAAAGCACTTGAACAGATTTAAAGAATGAACCAGTGGTTACCAATGGGGAGTGGGAAAGGAGGTAGGGCAAGATTGGGGTACCAGATTCAGAGGTACAGACTGCTATGTATAAAAAAAAGCTACAAGGGTATATTATATAGTACAGGGAATTTAGCCAATATTTTATAATAACTTTAAATGGAGTTTAACCTTTAAAAATTGTGAATCACTCTATTATACATCTAAGATATATAATATATTGTATAGGAGAAGGCAATGGCACCCCACTCCAGTACTCTTGCCTGGAAAATCCCATGGATGGAGGAGCCTGGTAGGCTGCAGTCCATGGGGTCACTAAGAGCTGGACACGGCTTAGTGGCTTCACTTTCACTTTTCACTTAGAGAAGGAAATGGCAAGCCACTCCAGTGTTCTTGCTTGGAGAATCCCAGGGACGGGGGAGCCTGTTGGCTGTCGTCTATGGGGTCGCACAGAGTTGGACATGACTGACGCGACTTAGCAGCAGCAGCAGCAGCATACTTCAATTAAAAAACGCATTTTAGTGTGTAGTTGAAAAAAATATAATTAGCATATGAGACCATGTATTATAAAAATTATTTCTTAAGAGAGAGTTGATTTCAATAGACTGTTGATTCAAAGATCACCTAAAGAAGAGTCTTAAGTAAATAAGGGTCCAGCGAGAAGGCAACCCGGATAAGCCCTGTGCAGATGGTGTGAGAGTGTCTGAAGTTTGGGAAACACTACTCTATATCTGCCTCCCCCACCGTATTTTATGGTTAAGGAGACCTGAGGCCCAGGGAGGGTTAGAGAGTTGGGGATTTATCAAAGGTCAAATGATAGTGATAGTGATGCCCTTGACCAAACCTCTGCTGGGTGGTGCTAAGCAGCTGACATGTACCCCCTCATTTTCACTGAAGCCTGGGGCAAGAGTCCATGCCACCTTAGTTGAGACTTTTTGATTGCCTTACTCTGGGCCTCTGGCTGCCGAGTGGCCTTTGGCAAAGCCACCAATATCCTGTCTCCTCCACTAAGCAGGGGCATCCTGGGCGGAGTCCAGACCTGGCCTTCTAGCCTGGTTTTCCCATTGCACCCCTGTCACTGTCACACTGTGTGATGGAGTTACTCAGAGCTTTGCTTCCATTGGGGTCATGCCTGCCTTTGTTTCATGAGGGGCAGGTATGTAAAAGAGAGAGAGAGAGAGAACAAGCAGTGTGGAGAGAGGGAGAGCCCTTTGAGAAGCTCCATGCAAGTGCAAGTGCAAATTACCCCCTGCTCCCTGTAACACAGGGCTGGATTCTGACTTGTTCTCAGTTGGGAAGACTCTTCCCCAGCCCTTTAAGACCTGACTGTTAATGGTAGCTGATCCCTGAGCGTGAGGTGGGAAGGAACAGGAGCTCCCTCCCCCCTCATTGGTCACGTGCATCCCCAGACGGTGGGAAAAAGCCTCCTTTGTGCAGCCAGAAAGGGGTTATTTCGGTCAAGCTTTGATCCGTTAGTGAACCCTGACATGACCGTGGAGGTTTGAAAAGCAGCATCTTGCTGCTGGCTGGCAGCCAGCTGTCTCAGAGAGCTGAGAGGGTGGGCGGGAGACGAGAAATAGCTTGTTTGGTTTACTTTATCTTTTTGGATGAGCTCAAGCCCCTTTCTCCAGCTCAGAGTCACCACCCAAAAAGGGCAGGTCTTTGGGCTGCAGGGGATAGCAGGGAGGGCCTGAGTGCGAGCTCTCTGCGATTTGTCTAAAGTGAGGAGTCCTGGCTGGAGGGATGATCTTGGTCTGGGGTAAGTGATTCCCACACTGCTGCCTCCCGCCCCAGGATCATCGCTGCTGTATGCCTTACACCCCCATCTGCATCGCCAAAGCTGTGAAGAATTCTGCTGAATCAGAAGGCATGAGGCGAGCTCACGTGAGTAAAGCAGCCTGTGCAGAAGAGGGGGTGTGGTGGTCAGAAGGCCCAACTCCCTTACCTGCTGTGTGGCTTTGACCCTGGTGCAGGTAGGAACGTCTCTGAGCCTTCCAGAGTTAAAGAGAGAATGAAAATAAAATACTGGATGGGTCATGGGAATCTCCTGGATGGAAAGCCCTGACTGCTGGTGGTGTGTGGTCCTCTACATTGGGGCTGGGCCTTGGATCTGCCCATCTGATTTTCAGTCATAACTTAAAAAAATGTCTCTATTATTTGCACAGATTAAAGATGCCGTTGCCTTATGTGAACTCTTTAACTGGCTGGAAAAAGAGGTTGGTTCTTAGTCTTTGTTTAACACGTGGACATAGATTATTCAGAAATTATCTACACGTGATTCTAACTGTGACTCTGGTCGACCATGAGGTCTAAGATCTTGATCTAATTTTAGTACTCTCTTTTAAGAGTTCTTTGTGGAAATTCGTTGTGTGTGTTTTTAAAAACTGTAGAAAATGGTAACAAAGATGAAGAAAGAAATTCCTTAATAGAGTGGATCCTTGCTGGGTTAAGGAATTGTCTTGTAATAAAGTGGACTTTCATTATAAGGAAAAATGACTTACAGGCAAGCTGATTGTGTTAAGAGAAAAAAGATCTTTGTGTATATTCTGAGCTTTAAGCCATAAAACTTTTTATATTAAATTGATTCTTGGTCATTAGTTTTTTGCCTTTTCACTCCTTGTAGCTGATAGGGAGGTGATTTCTTTGTGCTCTTATTAAACGGTATCGTATTCCCTTTAAATATTTGGTGAGCAACTCTTTGAAAGTAGCTTACTTTGGGAGAAGAAAATACTTTGATTCCCACAAATTTTTCCCGTCTGGCAATTGTTCATCTGTGTATGTCATTTTTTGTTTTTTTTTCAGCGTAGGTCATTTTTACATGTCTCCCATTGTACCGCTATCATTTTGTATTCTGTTTTATTTGCTTAGTATCTTAGTGTGAGCATTTCCCATTTTCTTTGAGATTTTAAATAAATGATCCAAATGGAGACTGTGTTTAGTGGCTAGGCTGCTTTATTTACCCCTTCCTCCTATTTTCAAATGTTAAGAGTGGTTTTTTTTTTTTTTTTTTTTGCAATTACCAAGCACCTTGTAATAATATCTTTGCATTTATCTTTATTTAGGATCTTTTTCTTGGGCTATTGTAGGTGGGAATGCTTTTGAAGTTTTAAATTTACATGTATTAAATTTGGGGAAGTTTTAGAATATAATACTGAGGGAAAAGTTGAGTGAAAAATTCAGTGGATAGAAGTCCTTTTACTTTTAGATAGCTTTGGTAAGAGCCTTTGGGAATTCCCTCCTTGTTGAAGATGAGACATAAGCTGTGTCCTGTAGGATGGATAGTTGGAACACGGAGATTGAGGAAAAAGTAAGCTTTTAATGTACTCCCTATAACAGAGGAGCCTAGCAGCCTACAGTCTGTGGGGTCGCAAAGAGTCAGACATGACCGAGCGACTAACACTTTTCATAGTATGTGGGAGACCCGTGAATTTATCACACCCCAGTGGTTTATAAGCGACTTCCTCGTAGGTGCCCAAAGGTGGTGTGACAGAGATCTCAGCTGCCAACAAAGCTGAAGAATTCCGCAGGTAAGGGTCACTGTGGGGGGCCCTGTGAGTGTTGTGCTCCTGTCCTTGGCACATTCAGTGAAGCTGGGCGGGGCGCTGATTCCTGGTACAGTAAGAACCTTTAGACCGCTCTGCTCTCTGTGTGTCTCTCTGTTCCAGGCAGCAGGCTGACTTTGTGGACCTGAGCTTCCCAACCATTTCCAGTACGGGACCCAATGGCGCCATCATTCACTACGCGTAAGGCATGCGGAGGAGCACGCTGCCTGGCTTTGCTGCTGCTTCTGCACAGGAGCCTGAGCAGGGGAGAGACATTGTTTTATCAAAGGCCCCTGCGCCCACCTCCATGTGTCTGTTGAGATTGTTGTTATGTGTGAAATAAGATCTTTGAGGTCTTGTCTCTCAATCCGAAGCCTCTGCCTTTTGGGAGCGACTCTTTGGCACTGAAGTTGCCCATCGACATTCTCCATGATGTAGTCAAACGGATCATCCCTCTTTCCTTCTGAGACTATAGTGTCTGTTGTCATAATTCCTGAATCTTGATAGTTAGAAGCTTTAGTGTTTTTCTTTTCTGACGGCAACAGCCTTCTTGACGCACTAGTCCAAACATCTTGTGAGCTCCATGACCTCCACACCAAACAAACTTACCACTAGGTTGTGGAGCACCCCGTTATGTTTCAGGAGATAATCTGTTACCCTCTTTCCTCCCCAGCCTATGGGGATTTGTACCACATGAGCCCATGGACCCACAGAGCCGAGCTTCCTTCCACTGTGAGACCAGGAGGGCAATGATGAATTTGGAAGAGCTAGACCCACCTGTGGAGGTGGTGGGATGTGGAATTAGGCTTCCTGCATGGGCTCCAGCTTCAGCTTTGCCTGGCTCACGTGGTTTTGCCTCGTGTGGAGTATCTTGAGTTCTTTGCTTCCCATCTGTGACATGCATCATGATGGAGCACTCTGGCTGTATCACTATGCTGTACTTGGGCACAAGTCCCCCCTCCACCCTTTTCACTAATCACTTTTAGAGTTTTTAGTCTTGGGACAAATTTTGAAGCTGCTGTGTGGGAGACAGTCACAGGTGTGGCTATTACAGTTCTCTCATATTAATGTTTCTGTTCCAACATTAAACTATCAAAAGGACTTGAGTTCTTGTCTTATATTTAGCACAGGTGATGAATTTCCTGGCTGGATACGACCCTAGAACTTAAAAAAAAATTCAGTCCAAGTAGGGAGAATCTCACTTTCCCGTTGTGTTTCTTCACTGTGGCTGTTGGAAGCCTGTTGAGAAGCAGGGTGCTAGGCCCATATCTGGTGGTCTTTTCTAGTCATTGGGATCGAATGCCTACTGGCCTCCTTACTGCCTGCAAATAAAGAACCTCTGTGAGACCCTCTCTGCACTGCAGGGCGGAGACTTGGAATGCTCATGTCCCGTCTAGCTTTTTCCAGTGCAGTGTATTGTCTGGAAGGAGATAGGGAGGAATCAAGCTACTTTAAAAAGTACCTCGCGTCCATTTGAAAATAGTGCTCTAGTATAAGAGCATCACGATCTACCCTTCTCCCCAGCAAAAGTCCCTTTAGTTTTTCTTCCAAAGTGAGGCACTTGCCTTCTGCCCCTCAGGTGGTCTAGGAAGCAAGTGGGGAGGCTCCCTGTGGGGTTAGGACTGAGGGAGAGAAGTGGAGGCTTGAGGCAGGGGACTGAACCATCCTCTGCTACCCACCCCCCCCACCCCAAATAAAGACAAATGACTCCAGACTGCTCTCTTCTCAAGCTTGGTCCTCTTGCTGCTATTGATGATTATTTTTGTAGTTTTTACAGTTATCTCATGAACACTTATTTTGTTCTAGTCACAAATGGAGGTAGATATAAAGAAGTATGTTATTCTTCCTTCTCTTGAGCTCCTTATCTAGTTGGGGAGATAGGTTGACTAGTCTTGAGTAGAAGGTTAATATTACTTGCAGTAATTAACCTATTGGGTAACTTGGGTTTGATATAATTTCAGGCTTACATAAGTTGTTAGGCTAGTGCAAAGAACTCTTGTATTCCCTCCTCCCGGCTTCAGGAAGCATTTACATTTGTGGAATAATTAATTTGTAATTAATTTTCTTAGGCCGGTCCCTGAGACGAATAGGACCTTGTCTCTGGATGAGGTGTACCTCATTGACTCGGGTGCTCAATACAAGTAAGTGAATTGGGGCTACTGGAGAGCCTGCCTCCGCTAAGTCAGGGCAGTTGAGTAGGTGGACAGGGCAGGCTCCAGCTGAGATCTCTCAGCGGGTCATCTCATTCCGCGCCGGCCACTGATGGAATTGTTCCCATGTCTTGTCCTTTTCCTCACCCCTTGTTGAAATAGCCCAGTTGTAATTCTGTTCCCACAAAAGACTGTTTGTTAGAAATGTTTAGTCCTTGGCTGGAAGCTGTTAAATACTAAATAAATAACTGAAAGTAGGCTTTCAGAACCATTGGGAAGTCTTCTGCCCCAGCGCATAAACTACCTGCCAGCTCCCCAACTTGCAGTGACCTCAGGGCCTTGGGGAGTGAGGGCTTAATTTTGAAAGGATGAATGAGAAATGAGGGTCATCCCTGAGTTTCTGAATTTCTTTCTTCATGCCTTCTGCTTTCACAGTCATCATCTAGACCAGTTTCTCAGAGAACCCACGATTTGATTGGGTCTTGAAGTGGAACCCATGAGGAGGAGCTGGAATAGGTGTTATCTGCATCGAGAGAGCATGAGCCAGGCCTTTTATTTTATTTTTTTTCTCTTTAAATTTTTATTTTTACTTTGTTTTACTTTACAATACTGTATTGGTTTTGCCATACAGTGACATGAATCCACCACGGGTGTACATGCGTTCCCAAACATGAACCCCCCTCCCACCTCCCTCCCCATAACATCTCTCTGGGTCATCCCCGTGCACCAGCCCCAAGCCAGGCCTTTTAATACTCCATTTTCCACTGCAGCTGGGACTTTGCCTGGTGGAGAACCTTGTTATTAAATGAGCTCAGCCAAGTATGTGGAAGCCACAATCTAGCCTGGGAAGTATGAGTTGGTGTTAATAACAGCCTAGAGCTGAGAGTATTGAGATTACTTGGGTAATGGTGTAACTGGGTCACTTCTACATTTTAGCAGCATTCTAGAAGTTATCCTTTCTCTGTTGGGGGTAGATTGGGGTGTTTTAAAAGATGCATTTGGGTATTTTTAGGTTCTAGTAAACTGCTTGCCATCCTGACAGGAGGAATTAGAGTTTGACCTTCTTTTGCCAGAAGGTCCATTTCCCTTTCATTCATAACCCCAGGAATGGTGTTTTCCATGAAACAGTCCTCACATTGTAGACTACGAGTGTGTGTGTGTCAAGGCCTGACTGAGTTCACTCCCACTGCGCTGGGCCATCCTTGCTTCACACTGTGTTTCATTTTATTTTTTATAATAACTTTATTGAAATATAATTCAACTTATTAAAGTGTACAGTTGATGATTTTTAGTTTGTTCCTAGAGTTGTGCAACTGTCACCACCATCAATTTTAGAGTATTTTCATCACCCCCCCAAGAAAGAAAGACTATTCCCATTGGCAGTCACATCCCATCTTCCCCTAGCCAGGGAACCACGAACGTACTTTAGTCTGTATGCACTTGCCTGCTCTGGACATTTCCTATAAATGGAATTATGTGATGTTAATATATGGCGTCAGTGTCTGACTTCTGTCGCTTAGCATAGTGCCTTCAAGGCTCATCCATGCTGTAGCGCGCACCGGTGCTTCCTTCCTTTTCATTCCCGAATGCTGTTTCATTGCATGTATGTACTGCGTCTTGTTTACCCGTCCCTGGTTGAACATTTAGGTTGTTTCCAGGTTTGGGATATGAAGAGCACTGCTGCCGCGAACATGAGTGTACATGTGTTTGTGTGGACATTCTCACTCTCTCTGGGGTTTACTCGGGGGAGTAGAAGTGCTGGGTCATAAGGTCACTCCATGTTTAAGAGACCTTTTATGAACCAGCAAACTGTTTTCCAAAGTGGCTGTTCTATTTTACACGGCCACCAGTCAGTGCATGAGGATTCACTTTTTTCCACATCTTCACCTGTCTCGTATTTGAGGAAGAGCTTCTTTGGAGTGAACACTATAACTTGTCCTTTCTTTTGGACAGGGATGGAACCACAGACGTCACTCGCACCATGCATTTTGGAACTCCTACGGCTTATGAGAAGGTAAGAGAACACTCGAGAGGCCCTCTGCTTTCTCTGACCACTCCGTCTCATGAAAAGGGATTGTATAAATAAGTAAAAGTTACACGTGGGACAGTAAAATAGCTCATTACTGTGGAGCCAGGCTTATCTGCTTTATGACATCCATTTAACTGATTATTGGAGAGATTTTAAGAGCATTCTGTCTGCTAAGGTCATGCTTAGATTCAAGTTTAAACAACTTTGGCCTTCTTTGGGGAAGGGAGCGGGGTAGTGAATTTTTTCTTTCTTTTTTTTTTTTAATGAACAGTGTCTAGATTTGATTCTGAAAGCTACCCCCCTTCTTTTTTCAATTTCAGTGTTCCTGTTTATAGGCTCAGCTCTCTAGGAACCCTCTGAAATGACATGCATTGCTTGGTGTCTGGGCTTTCTGGCATACAGCTATAAGGTAGAGAGATGTATGCTAGGAGTCTAGACACTGGGCTTCAGATCTCTGCTATTCCCAGGCTCCATGACCTTGATCCTAGACACTTAGACCATCATAAAAATGAGGGCAGAGTACTCACCTGCAAGGCTGGCTGGGAAGGTTCTGTGAGCCCAGCTGGTTCCTGGATCATAGCCACTGCTTGGCAAATACTGGCTGAATCTCTGAGTCTCTCCCTTTTCCCTGGGAGCTCCTTCAGGAAGCTTTTCCAGGGAGGAGGGCTTTGTGGGGTGCCGCAGGGCAGACACCCTAGTGCTGGTCCCTCGTGTCCTTCATTAGTTGGCACCAGCACCTTGGACGAGTTTGACCTTGGGTCCAGATACCTTTAGTTTGGGGCTTCCTTGGTGGCTTAGATGGTAAAGAATCTGCCTGCTGTGCAGGAGACCTGGGTTCGATCCCTGGGTCAGGAACATCCTTTGAAGAAGGGAATGACTACCCAGTCCAGCATTCTTGCTTGGAAAATTCCATGGACAGAGGAGCCGTGGCGTCGCAAAGAGTCAGACACAATTGAGTGACTAATTACCAGGGGTTCCTGTGCTGTGTTCAGTCCGGACCAGACTGAACAATGTGCGGTTTAGTGCTGATTTTGCACCTTACTGGCAAGCCACTACCCATCCAAACAGCACTTTTCTTGTCTGGGCGGTCAGGACTAAGCGCTGAGTATAGATGGTGGTGAGGTGCACGGAGGAGTAGCAAGACCACCTGGCTCCAAGGCCAGATGCTGCCACTTATGAACTGCGTGACCTGGCATGTTAATTACTTCATTGCTCTGTAAAGTGAGGGGGCAGGAGTGCCTCCATCCTGAAGTGTGGGGTTAGACATACAGTGCTTAGTATTGTGCCTGGCACCGAGGAGTAGCTTGATAGTGTTAGGTAGTGTCATCAGTACTTCTTACTTTTTCTCAGTCTTTCTGAGGCTCTAATGGTAGAGAGTTCATTTCAAAGGAAAGACTAGTGGGGTCATCTCTTGGACAGTTCTCTTTTACTACACTGAATTTCAAGATTTTCTAGAAAATTGGTCCCAAGGCCAAGTTTTTTTCCCACCATTTTTTTTTCTGTTCCCCTGATTTTCTCTGTGGTAATGCTATAAACAGTGGAAACAGTGGCTGACTTTCTTTTTTTGGGCTCCAAAATCACTGCAGATGGTGATTGCAGCCATGAAATTAAAAGATGCTTACTCCTTGGAAGGAAAGTTATGACCAACCTAGATAGCATATCAAAAAGCAGAGACATTATTTTGCCAACAAAGGTCCATCTAGTCAAGGCTATGGTCTTCCCAGTGGTCATGTATGGATGTGTGAGTTGGACTATAAAGAAAGCTGAGTGCCGAAGAATTAATGCTTTTGAACTGTGGTGTTGGAGAAGACTCTTGAGAGTCTCTTGGACTGCAAGGAGATCCAACCAGTCCATCCTAAAGGATATCAGTCCTGGGAGTTCATTGGTAGGACTGATTTTGAAGCTGAAACTCCAGTACTTTGGCCACCTGATGTGAAGAGCTGACTCATTTGTAAAGACCCTGGTGCTGGGAAAGATTGAGGGCACGAGGAGAAGGGGACGACAGAGGATGAGGTGGTTGGATGGCATCACTGACTCAATGGACATAGGTTTGAGTGAACTCTGGGAGTTGGTGATGGACAGGGAGGCCTGGCGTGCTGCGGTTCATGGGGTCGCAAAGAGTCAGACATGACTGAGCGACTGAACTGAACTGATTGCTATGAAACCTTAAGAGGCAAGGTTTTCAGAACTACCTGAAAACTGCAGGATGAAAGCATCTATGCCCATCTTGAACATGCCCCCTGGGTTTTCTTTGGCAGGAATGCTTCACATATGTCCTCAAGGGCCACATAGCTGTGAGTGCAGCAGTTTTCCCTACTGGAACCAAAGGTAGGTGGTGCCTTGTGTCACATGGCAGGCTTTTTCTTGTTCAGGCATCAAGCATGTCTAAATTTGGGTGGAAACACATGTCCTCCCCTTGCCATAACAGCCCCCAGACTACTCCAGGCCCAGCCTGGGCAAGTGGGGGTGCTGCTGGACTGAGCAGAGAGGACCTCCAGGGAACCAGACTTAGGATCGGGCCCAGGGTCAGCTGTACCTCCCTCCTGACCACTTGTGTTGGGTGAGCTCGGAGGGGTGGCTCTCAGGAGAGGGCAGCAAGGCATGAAGGCCCCGGGGGAAGCTGGTGCAGCCTCCTGTCTGCCCTGGGTGTTGGGCCAGTGCTTCTTTCAGGACTCGTGTAGGGATTTATTTTACTGGGAGCCTGACTTGAGAGCTAGGCCTTGTTGCCTGAGGACTGGTGGGTGGGCCATTGCATGGGAAGTTGATAAGACCCGGTCCTCGAATCTGCTTAGACTGCCCTGGCACTCATCTCCCTGGGTACCGCTTTCCTCCTGCTTGCAGTCTGGTTAGGATCTCATTTTGTAGTTCCAAAACTGTAGGGTTCCAGCACCGGGAAGGGAATGTTTGTGCCATCTACCGCAGCCTTTACCTGCCGCGGGTGACGTCCCTGACCAGCATCCTCCAGCTGTAGAGTGAGCTCCAACTGGTGGGGGAGCCGTCCTGCTCAGGAACTCTGGTTGTCAGAAAGTTCTTTGTGCTGGACTGAAACCTGAATCCTCCAGTGACTTTTACCCCCTGGTTTCTGTTTCATCTTCTGGAGCCAAAGCTAACAAATCTAATCTCTGAAGTGCTTTGCAAGTTGGAAAGTGCTGTACAGATATCACCAAGTGGTCCTTTATGTGTCTTTCAGGCCACCTCCTTGACTCCTTTGCCCGCTCAGCGTTATGGGATTCTGGCCTGGATTACCTGCATGGAACGGGGCATGGTGTTGGGTCTTTTCTGAATGTTCATGAGGGTCCATGTGGCATCAGTTATAAAACATTCTCTGATGAGCCCTTGGAGGCCGGCATGATCGTCACTGATGGTAGGTGTCCCTCACCTAGAGGCTGCGCGTGGATCCTCTGCCTTTTTGAAAGCTCTGTGTTGTTTCTTATATTTTAATTATTATAAAGTAAACTGGAAAAATTTTGCCCCTTCTATCACCTCGTGGTTGAGATGGTAAAGAATCTGCCTGCAGTGCAGGAGACCTGGGTTCTATCCCTGGGTCAGGAAGATGCCCCGGAGAAGGGAGTAGCCACCCTCTCCAGGATTCTTGCTTGGAGAATTCCATGAACAGAGAAGCCTGGTGGACTACAGTCCACGGGGTCAAAAAGAGTCAGACCCAACTGAGCGACTAACACTTTGACTTCCCGTCACTTTGAATTAGACAACAACCACATTTTTTGATTATAAAAGTAATACATATTCATTGTAGAAAATGTGAGACTGTGGAATGATATAAAGAAGAAAATGAAAATCATTTGTAATCCAGCCACCCAGGGGATACATGACTTAACATTTGGATATGTTGACTTCTTGTTTCTTTATATATGTGCATACCTTTTTTAGTATCATTGAAATTGCACTGGACATATGGCCTGTATTCTGCTTTCTTACCTAATATGTCCCTATGTTGTTACCAAATCTTGGTGAATGTATTTTAACACCTGCATCATTGTGTCTTACGGCTCTGCCCCATACTTCGTTTGGCAGATTTTCTGTTATTTTATTCCCTACCCTGCAGCCAGTTCTCAGGAATTCCAAGCCTTTCTGTCTCTGGACCTCTAGATATAAGTGCCTCACGGAAAGAGGTGTATCTGGGCTCTTGCACTGGATTGAGTGGGCCTCCTGCTGTTTCTCCTTCGAAGTGTGGTCATCCCAGCAGTGAGAGCTTCTCTGTGCATGTCTTCATCGCAGGCTGCTCCTCATTCAGGGGTTTGGTTTGTTTTAGAGCCCGGGTATTATGAAGATGGGGCTTTTGGAATTCGCATTGAGAATGTTGTCCTGGTGGTGCCTATTAAGACCAAGGTGAGTAATGGTGTATTTATTTTGTTTTAAAAATTCCCTTATTCCTTCATGGGGGAAGATGAGGGCTTTTGTCCTTCAAACCAAGAGCATGCCATTCTGGGGCCAAAATGGAGTCTCCTTCCCTTGGTATTGGGGTCTTTTCCTGGAATTCATTCTCTTCTGCAAGGCTAGAAAGAAAATCCTGAGTGAACGGGGACCCTGAACGGGACCTTAGGGAGCCTCAGGCAGGCCCCTGCTTCATTTAACATGGGGCTCTGAGTTTACTGGAGGCAGGGTCTCATCATGAAACCTTCACTGTGTGTGTGTGGGCATGGAGGGGGGTGGTGGGGGGTGCTTGTTTAAAATCTCCCTCCAGATGTTGAAACCGAATCTCCAGGGCTGGGACCTGGGAACTGTTTTCAACAAATGTCCCAGATGATTGTTATCAGGTAAAACTGAGGAAGCCTGAGCTAGCCGCTGGGTCAGGTACCACACATGGGCGAGAAGACGGGTGTGGTGCCCTCTCCCCTTCACATTACCTAGAGGAGGCAGGTTCTAGGTGCTAGGCTTTACCTCCAAGACCTGTTTGCTCCTCCTCCACAGCTGGAGGGAAGTGACTTCCTAGGCCTGCAGGGCGGCTGGCCTCTGGGGTCTGCTCTCTGCTTGCACACTGACGTCACTGGAGCAGCCTTGCCTCTCCCCATCCCACAGGCCCTGCCAGAAAGAGAGACCCAGCATGGCCTGTGTGCTTTGCCGTTCCATGCCCGGGCACTGGACAGACCTCTTAACGTCACCTGAGCGGCCTGGCTGGGGCAAGGCAGGCCGCATACTTGATGTTAAAAAAAAACCAAGAAGATCTGCTGGGGGCTTACAGCTTAGCAGAGGCTTGAGAAGCAAACCAGAGATGTGCCTGCTTCTAGATGCCCCGCCCCCTGCCATACCTTCTCCCCATCGCAGCAGACAGGAGCCTTGTACACCTGCTGACCAGGTCCTCAGCACTCAGTCTGGCCTTTCCTGAAGGTGCAGGCTGTGGTCTGCACAGCGGAGCAGCTCTTGGAAAGTGGCCCTGCCCTGTTCGTGTCTCCTTCATCTGTTAGAAATGGTGACCGGCTAACCACTCTTGATTTCTTGCTACCCCTGGCTGAGGGGCGGTCATGTCTGGGGGGAGTGACCTCAGGGTGGGTCGTCGTGGTGAAGAGGAGTAAACGCTCCTATTGTCTTCCCTCTCCCATAGTATAACTTCAACAACCGTGGAAGCCTGACCTTTGAACCTCTGACTTTGGTTCCAATACAGACCAAAATGATAGATGTGGATTCTCTAACAGACAAAGAGGTAACAAGGGTGTCCTGGGGCAGGGGGCAGAAGTGTGTGTGTGGGGTGGGGGGTGGAGAGCTGCCCTGAGTCCTGTTCATCCTCACTTTTAAGTCCTTTTCTGCCCTGTGTCTTCCCCTCCATCCTCACTTTGAAGTCAAGAGTCTAGGCCAGTTGAGTTGGAACATCCTAGGTTTCCCAAGGACTGTAGGTGCTTTTCCTGTAGTTGTTGGGTTTCGAGGTAGATAACAGCCCTGTGTGCCCCACCCTTGGAGGCTGTAGTGTTCACAGGTGGGAATGAACAGTGTGCTCTTGCCTCTCAGGAGGGCAGGGGCCATAACTGTTGGGAGGCGTGTTTAGCAAATATGGACTGTGTGTCTTCCCACAAAAAGCCAGGTGGGCAGGGGGGCTGTTGGCTGTTGCACACACGAGATTGTTTTCTCGTGTTGCTTGAAACACTAAGGAACTGAGAAGCACAATCTGTGATCATATGCGTGGTTTTCACACAGACAAGGTGGGTGGTTGCTCTGGGCTCTGAAACCCTTCACAGAGCAGAAGCATGGCCGTGCTCACCTGTCGAGCTCAGAGGGTGACAGGTCTTGAAACCCCTTGAGACCCTCGGGTGGGTCCCCAGGCTCAGGTCCAGAACTGTGGAGGCAGACTGGAAGGGTCAGGCAGGCGATCGAGGTCAGAGCAGGGACGAGGGTCAAAAATGGTAGAAATAACACCACTCCAGCTATCTGCTGCGAAGTGGTCAGGCTTGAGCCAGGAAGACAGAAGCCAGAAGGATACCAATTCCAGAGCAAGGCAGGTGGCTGGAAGTCCAGCAAAAGGCAGACTAGCAGAAGCCAAAGGCAGGGCAGCGTGGTGGGAATAAGAGGTGGTTGTTACCAGGGGCAGCCGCTGGCCTCATCCCAGGGGCTGTGAGGTGGGACTGTATGCTCAGTGGAGCTCTCGTGGGTCTTGTTTTTGGCACCAGAGGAAGGTGGCTCTGCGGGCTGAAGAGCCCCTGCTACAGGCCTGTGGGATGGGGCTCTCTCCACCAGAGGCCCCTTCTTCTGCCTCATCAGTTCACAGATGGCTGACTGGAAGGTCATCCACTTCTCACTCTGATGCCCTCCGTGTGTGGGCACTTGTTCTTGACCTCAGTGCCCTTGGTTCAGCCAAGCGTTCCTGCTCACGGGACCGACACAGGCCCCCGAGGCTGCTCTATTCAGGCCAGAGATGGATATGGAACAGGAAGCAGCACCGGGTGCGTCTCTTCAGCAGGAAGACTCTCCTGTGGTCCCGGGGCTCTTCCCTGGTCCCCGCAGGGGTAGCTTAGGTGGGAGCGGATGAGAACACAGAAGTGAGCATGGGAGCCCCCACTTGCAACCCTCAGCCCCAAGGAACCAGTCTCTTCTCATGGCCCCCAAGCACAGCTTCCAGGCTCTGAGCAAAAGAGTCTCTAATAATAAGTTGCTTTGCACTCTTGGATGCTGAAGGCTGTGTCGTCTGCCAAGTAATCCCGGGTCAGAGAGGCCTTGCTGTCCACGTGAGCTGTACCAGTCAGGAGACATTTCTCTCATGTGACTTTCCGTTTTATCCAGGGAAACAGCGCATGAGGAAAGTTAAGCGAGGCCAGTTTTTCCTTGAGGGAGAGTTTTGTTAACCTGTGACTCCCCCATGACACTGGCTGGACCATTGTTCATGACTGTATCTTATGGACTCAAATCACTGAACTATTCTCTTAGTCAGTTTTTGTAGGACAGGGAATATCTTCTTACCTTGGAATCATTAGCAAGTTTCCACAAATAACAAGTAGAGGACAGTATTTGATATAACCAAGCAGAATATATTTATTATCTCTTGTAGCAGAAGGGTTCATTTCCCATATACCATTCAATAAATCTGGGACTTCATTCTGTCTTAAGACATAGAGATACCCCACAACAAGATACTGCCCACTGGGCTTTGAAACTCCCAGTGCTTGCCCTTTACTGTCTCACAGTCTTAGCATTTTGGGGTTGGGTTTGCATTCCCATCCCTCTGTCACCAGGTGGCAGCAGAGGACTTTGAACACGAGTGTGGGTGCCGCAGGCTGCCAGGGCCTTTGTGGTGGTGCTTTGGCTGCTGACGGGGCCCTGTTTTCCCCCAACCAAAAGAGTCTTGGGAGTTTCTCTGTGGCCCCTTGTTGCTCCTGTCTCTTGCACTGTTGAGCTGCCTTACAGCCCTGCTTGGCCTTGCTGCTGACATGTAGCAGCTTGCTTGTTTCTGGTACTGCAGGCCTCCACCCCCATGCCCCCACCTCCCAGACAGACTAGTGACTCTTATCAGTGAGAGTTGGAGTCCTAGTTGGGTCAAAGCCATTAGCAGCATCCCCCTATCTGTCTAATGTGAAGTGGGCAGGCCCCCTTCATGGACAGTAGAGAGTGGGTTCTGCTCTAGGTAGAACTTGCTTTCTTCTATACTTCAGCCTCCCTGCCTCCTCACGGGGAGATCTAACCTTTTACACACGCACAACCTCTGTTATCAGGTTCAGCACGTCAACACCCCGCCGCCCTCCACACACACCCCAAGTCCTTCCTTTTTGCCTCCTTTTTAATCTCCTGGTGTGGTGGCCTCATTCAGTTGAGTGTCTGAAAGTCAAGCTTACTGCCCACCCCACTCTGCAGCACAGCCCTTGACCACCAGAGGCTTTGGGTGCATCTGGACGGCCACACTGGCAAGACTGTCATGGACCTAGCTGATCCTACTTTATTCAGCTTTGTAGGAGGTGGATACGGAATAGGAAATTCAGTGCCTCGGTAGGACAGCCTCAGGTGTGTCTTCACAGCGGTCGAGGCAGTGGGGTGGGTGCAGGAGCCACGAGACCCCCTGCCCCTCTCTCTCTCATCATGGCTTCCAGGCAGGGGCTGTTGAAGGGAACTCTGGCTGCCAGTCTCCCTGCACTCAGGGGAGCCCAGAGCCATAGCCTACCATCAGGCGTTCACCGTTCCCCCAGAGTCACTGAAGCCCGTGTGCAGCAGACAGTTCTGGGAACGTTTGCGCCATCAGCCCTGTGGCTCGTCCTGTCTGTTTCCAGGGAGGCAGAACACAAGGAAGTCGCTGTCCCCGGGCAGGGAGAGAGGGTCCTGTGCTCCTTTACTCTCACCCTGTGAGCTCTGCATGTGGGGCCCCACTGCTCGATGGGCAGGCTTTGGTGCAGGTGTGATGGTGAAAACGCGCCTGTCTTCCCTCCCTCTTGCAGTGCGACTGGCTCAACAGCTACCACCTGACCTGCAGGGACGTGATCGGGAAGGAGCTGCAAAAGCAGGGCCGCCAGGAAGCCCTCGAGTGGCTCATCAGAGAGACGCAGCCCATCTCCAAACAGCCTTAATACCTCCTTGGTTTTTAATAGAAAACAAAAAACAAGACAAAGAACCAAACGAAAATGCTCTGGGGAAAGGAAGAAGCCCGGCACACCCCTGACATTTCCCCCATGTCCCCTCCTTCTTCCTTACTGCCCCTTTTTACTTTTAGACTCTGAGAAGAACTGAGAATGTTCTTATCCTCTTTGATATTTTCTTGCAGACACTCAATCTTTTATGATTTTTTTTTTTAAATTGAATGAGCCAAGAATAGATTGCTGCCCCGGAAGGAGGGTACCTATAAGCCGAGTGCTTGATCGGGTGGGCGCCCCGAGCGGCCACAGGGAGCCCTCTGGCCGGCGCTGGTGAAGCGGGCAGTGCTCTGCGATGGCCACGTTCCCGGTGCTAGTCCCTCATTTATGATCCCCTTTATGCGCACGAGACTGTATTTATGACTTGAGATTAAAATGTCAGAATGGGCTTCGTCTCTGCTGTTTCTGTCCTCCCGGCACCATCTACCCTACTGTGTGTGGGGTAGGCTCCTCTTTAGGGCACATGTTCTAGGTGGTGCGGGAGTGCCCTTTGGGGAGACTTCCCTGGCCTCCCTGTATCTCTTCTGACTTAATTTTCAGCCTCTTTTTCTTTTCTCTAAAAGCCCAATTTTTTTTGCGTATTTTTATTTTCCTTCCCTGCCTCTGGTTTTAAAATGTCATTGATATACCAAAAAAAAAAAAAAAAAAACCCAACAAAAAATCATGTCGACAATGACAGCCTTCCGTGATCCAGTCTGCAGTGGACAGTGTGGATGTCCCTTTGTCTCATTGCTTGTAGGAAGTGGTCTTTGGCTGGTTCCTGTGACTTCCTGTCCTTGGGCCTTCCCTGCACTTGCACACGTGGAGCAGCCTGAAGGGCTGGCAGAGCTTATAATTCTGAGGCCTCAGACTGTGAGCATTGGATTGGGAAAATGAACCCCTCAGCCCTTAGCCGGGATGTCCGAGGTGTGGTCTACACTCTCTCCTGGGGTTTCTCAGTGGAACTGAGCCCTTCTTGCTGATGTGGGATCTTGTTCAATGACACACCCTTTATTTTCTTCCTTCCCTCCTGGGACTCATTTTCCTCTTTCCTGGAGTCATCTCCCAAGAGGCGAATTGCATGCAAATCCTTGTCTTTGGGTCTGCTTATTTAGGAACCCAAGACATACCTTGTAACGTATAACCACTATTTGCAGCATATTTTTTGCCAGTTTCTTTCTTTGTGTTTAGTATTCAGTAGTATGTAGAATGTGTGTGCATAGATAGAATATTTCTGCACACATGCACATCATATGTACAGACATGGAGCCATTCTATACATATGCAGTTTCCTTTTTTAACTTGGCAATATATATACCAAGTTATTTTTCCATATTGGTACACATAGATCCGATTGTTTTTAATGACTATAGAGTACTCTGTTGGATGGCTATATCTTTTTAAAACCAGTCTCATTGAATCTTAAATTACATCTTTGATTTGGGCAGTAAATCAAATCATCTTTGATTTGTGAAAGGTAAGTAGAAGCATACGTTGGCTTTTCACCAAAGCATGGCTGGCGTGGGCCAGTGCCCATCACTGTCTCCAGCTGGGGAGCAGAAAATGAACTAATCTGTGTTCACTAGAGCTTCCCTGGTAGCTCAGCTGGTAAAGAATCTGCCTGCAATGCAGGAGACCCAGGTTCCATCCCGGGGCTGGGAAGATCCCCTGGAGAAGGGAATGGCTACCCACTCCCGTTCTCTTGCCTGAAGAATTCCATGGACACCGGAGCCTGGTGGGCTACAGTTCGTGGGGTCACAAAGAGTTGGACAAGACTGAGCAACTAACACATTCACTTTCCATCTGTATTGAACCAGGGGGGCAGCAAAGAAAACTTGACTGATAGAGTGACCCTAAATTGCCAGAATACCTACGAATGGACTTGTCAACATTTACACCACTCATCCTGCCTTCTTTCCTCCCAAGCGTCATTGATTCCAACTTGCTGTGTGGGAGGAAGCAAGATAGACAGCCAGTTCTCAGGCTATATTTGTAACAAAGCTAGGAAAACACAGAAGCAGTGCCACACAGTAACAGGATATATTTTGATCAGCCAGAGATCAATTCTTGAATGCCTTTGGTTCCCCCTTGCTCATATTTCGAATATGTTCCATAAGATTAGACTTTAAAAGAGACGTTTTCCCTCTGATGATAGAACTTACTAATCAGCCTCTCATCCACCTGAAAGTTGGAGCCCCACCCCTACCTCCTTGAGGATCCAGACCATCTTCTCCTCTGTGATATCCTGAAACTTCCCCTTTCTCAGGAAATGGGAGCTGTGAATTGCAGCTGTTTTGGAGTTTAAACAGACTGTAACTCAAGTGTGACGGCAACTCCACTGTTCATTCACCAGGCTGTTAAGCCTGTCACTTCCCAAGGCAGCCTCAGAGCAGAGTTTGATTTAATTGGCTCAAGCCCAAGAAACAAAAATTTCCTGGTGCCAAGAGCTTCCTGCCCGACCTGTGTGTCTTGGCATGAAGTTCAAGAGCCATAAACTAGGCGAGATGGCCCCCCAAAGACCGAGGACCAAAATAAAACTGTGATGTGCAAGAGCTCAGAGGAGACGATGAGGAGTTAAAAATGAGGATCAAATGAATCACTCTTCTTCACTTTAAATGATAAAAGTTTGGGTGCAAAAGCAGGCATTGTGCTAAATTTGTGGAAGAATTTCAGGGAAGCTGCTCTTCTGTGTCTTTGTCTTTCTTCCTTTACCGTCTCTTGAAGTTTTAGGTACAAGATGGGATTCAAAAATGGCTATGATATGGGGCCTCTGCTGTGAATAGCCCAGAGGCTGCCTTCTGGAAGCTTGCTCACCCTCTGGTTAAAAATCCATCTGTGGAGGGCTTCCCTGGTGGCCCAGTGGTTAGGCATGTGCCTGCCAATGCCAGGGACATGGGTTTGATCCCTGGTCCTCCACATGCCGTGGAGGAACTAAGCTCCTGCACAACTATTGACCTCGTGTGCCCTAGAGTCTGTGCCCTGCAACAAGAGAAGCCACCGCGGTGAGAAGCCTGAGCATCATGATGAAGACCCGGTTCAGCCAAAAAAAAAAAAAAAAACCTGTGTTGCTTATGCTGTGAGAGGGGCCCGCCCCACCATCCTCGCGTTCAGTACCTATCCAGCCCAAAGGCCAGGGCCAGCATTTAGCCACCCCGCAGTAACAACCATTTATTGTCAGGTTGGAGCAGGGTATTCACGTACTCACAAGCTGTGAGGGAGGGCTTGCCCTTGGTTTTTCCTGGCAGCTGGGGATTTATACCAACAATGACATTAAGACTCACCGGTTGCCTTTGGTGACACCTTTCAGCTTGAGCCCTGCTGGCTCCTAGGGAGAGACAGAAGTGGGTAGTCAGAAGGCTGGGAGAAGACAGGAGGGGTGCTTGGCAGTTTTAATGCCAGTACTCTGGTGGCTGGTTCCTGAAAGCAGATGGAGTACAAAGAATGAGAAACTCATAGGATCAGAATTTGAAAACAAAAATTCAGATTCTGGCAAGGTGATGGCTGTTGTGTCATAGGTTTTGAATCTCTTCAAATCATTCCCTAAAAACACAGAGAAGCCGGGACAGCACACTGAAATTCATGGATGAGATTTATACCAAGTATATGGGACATGTATCCCCACAAACTTGAAAAAAAATTTTTTTTAATTGTAGTAAAAGTCATAAAATAATTTTAACCACATTTAACTGTACATTTCAGTGACTAAGTATATTCACATTGTTGTGCAACTGTCAACAACCATCCACATCCTGAATTTTTCACCTTCTTAAACTGAGTCAGTGCAGGGTAACCAGTGTGTTGTCAGCAGCTGTGCAGAAGGGCACTATGAAGGGGTGCTCGATCGACTTGAGAACCCCAAAATAACCATCAGAAAAATTATTCTACCTTAAAGGAAAATGAATTCTTTAGTAGTCAAACGAATGATCCAGTCACACAGTAGAAAATATGTGAGACTGCCATTAGCTTTTGCAGCAACATTTTGGAGAAGAAGAAATGGGGTAACACAGGGCTGTGGTTACAAGGTGTTTGTTATTGTTTATTAGGCCTCAAATTTCTTTCATGTGTTTTGTATCTGTGCTGGATTTAGCAATAATTATGTTAAAAACTAACAGTGACCAGGTGGGCAAAATTAGAGCTAATGGGTTGGACCATGATGGTGGGCATGGGGAGATGCAGTTGCCTCGGTAACTGCACACATTTAGGGAAGGGAGTTCTTGAATCGATCTTGATGGAAGATTCCATCACAGACACCATCATCTCACCAGACAGTTATTTTTTGAAAACTGGGAACACTGGGATTTTCTTACTTTTTTTAGCTTCATGTTTGTCCGTTTGCCTCCACGGCTCCTTCAGGGCAGGGAGGAGACTAGTTTTTCTTTTGAGGTTTCTCCATAGGGTGCACGCTGAATGGATGCTGGTATGCTGCTACTGCTGCTAAGTCGCTTCAGTCGTGTCCTACTCTGTGCGACCCCATAGACAGCAGCCCACCAGGCTCCCCCTGTCCCTGGGACTCTCCAGGCAAGAATACTGGAGTGGGTTGCCATTTCCTTCTCCAATGCATGAAAGTAAAAAGTGAAAGTGAAGTCACTCAGTTGTGTCCAACTCTTAGCGACCCCATGGACTGCAGCCTACCAGGCTTCTCCATCCATGGGATTTTCCAGGCAAGAGTACTAGAGTGGGGTGCCATTGCCTTCTCCAGATGCTGGTATAGACAGGCTCAAACTCCACCACAAATTGTATGTTTATAGCAGCCCAGGCCATTTTCTTACCTTCTGCCCCAGAAGTGAGTGCAACGTGTCCTTTTTTTTTTTTTTTAACCTGAGTGCCTGTCACAAGGCACTGCCATCTCTTCAAAGTCCTGTTTTGGCTCTGAGGGCCTGGGGACACAGCCCATGGCCCACCCTCCTCTTCCCTGAAACCCTGGGCTGAGGACTATCAGACTTGATGCTTTCTTGCTCTGTTTTCTGATCCTGTCCTATGAGTGGGTTACAAGACTTCTCTCTTGCCTGAAAAAACCTCATCTAGTCTTTCTTCAGAATCCCTTGGACTGCAAGGAAATCAAACCAGTCAATCCTAAAGGAAATCAGTCCTGAATATTCATTGGAAGGACTGATGCTGAAGCTGAAGCTCCGATACTTAGGTCTCCTGAAGTGAAGAGCCAACTCACTGGAAAAGACCCTGATGCTGGGAAAGATTAAAGGCAGGAGAAGAAGGGGATGGCAGAGGATGAGATGGCTAGATAGCATCACTGACTCAGTGGACATGAGTCTCAGCAAACTCCAGGAGATAGCGAAGGACAGAGAAGTCTGCAGTGCTGCAGTTCATGGGGTCACAAAGAGTTGGACACAACTTAACGACTAAACAGCAATGAAAAGATGCTCTATCTCAAACATTTTGTCTGGGAAATGAAGAGTAATATTGATATATCATTTCAAAAATACCACATTGACAAAATTTTATATATGATAGTTCCAACATATTGGTAAGATGTTGAAACTGGTACCTTTATGTACTGCTTAGAGGAGATGGACGTGGTATAAAAGTTGAAGAGAGTATGGTTTATATAGTGAATCCTAAAGGAAATCAGTCCTGAATAGTCATTGGAAGGACTGATGCTGAAGCTGAAACTCCAATTCTTTGGCCACCTGATGCTAAGAATGGACTCTTTGGAAAAGACCCTGATGCTGGGAGGGATTGAGGGCAGGAGGAGAAGGGGACGACAGGATGAGATGGTTGGATGGCATCACTGACTCAATGGACATGAATTTGATCAACTTTGGGAGTTGGTGATGGACAGGGAAGCTTGGTGTGCTGCAGTCTATGGGATCACAAAGAGTCAGACATGACTGAGCAACTGAACTGAACTGACTGAAGCTGTTAAAATATAAAAACAACAGCATGAAGGACTAAGGAAGAAATGGAGACATACTGTTTCAAAGTTCCTATAAGGACTGACATGAATTTGAGTCAACTCCAGGAGATAGTGAAGGACAGGGAGGCCTGGGGTTGCTGCAGTCCATGGGATTGCAAAGAATTGGACACGACTTATCAACTGAACAGCAGTCTTATTTAAAAAGAATTTAAAGCTATTGTTTATGGGTCACTGTGTGGACCCAGTACATGGAGGCTACAAATCCCTCCTCCAATTTCTCTCTCCTTTCGAGAAAAGTCAAATGTTTTAGTTCTGCAGCTTCCCAGGCACAGCTGAAAATCTGTGGAATTATCTTTCAGAGTTAGCCATCAGACGGTTCCAATCAGAAAGCTGAGACTTGAAACTCTGCCTAGTAGAGGACCCAGAACAGGGAGCTCAGACCAGCAGGGCCCACCATCCTGGCCCAGTCAAATTTCAAGCCAACATAATTTAAAGAGAGAATTTGCTAAACAGAGACAAACCCAAATATACCAACCATTAAACAAAACAAAAACCAACCAAACTTCCAGGACACTATTACGAAATAGATACGCACACATCATCTCAGAATAGAGGACAGTTAACTTAAACACATTTTAACTCATGGTAAAACTTATGATATTAGCTTCACTTTTTTTTTTTTCTCATTTTGGGGGATTGTTTTGTTGCAAACGTCCTTATTACACACAGCACCATGGAAGATGCTAAATGGAGGAAACTAGGCACAAATAGGGCATCCTCCAGGAGTCACATAGAGAAAGGATGAGCATAGGTGAGGTTCCCTCCAGGAGACACAGGTAAGGCTGGTCTATGTGGCCAGAGGTCAGGATCTGGTTACCTGGGCTTGAGGGTAAGTAACTGGAAGGGAGCATGAAAGACTCTAAAGCTGCTGGTGATGCTCTGCTTCTTCATCTGGGTGCTGGTTTCATAGCATGTCCAGTTTGTGAAAATCCAGAGAACTCTGCACTTATAAAACCTGTACTTTTCTGTATGCCTTATACAGGAATTAAGTGTTAAAAACACATGCATCATCATTGCCTACCCTGAGGCTTTAGTTTTTGGGGACCCATTGATCAAGTTCAACCTCTATGTTTGATAGAGGAGGAAACGGAGCCCCTGAGAAGGCAGGCACCCATTCTGGGTGACAAAGCAAGTCACTGGCCAGAGTGAGTCTGCAGCTTGAAGCTTAGCTCCGGGACCCCTCGCTGCTTCCGGCTTCCTTATTCTTTAGGAACCACGGAGCTGGAGGCTGCGCTAGTGCAGGAAGGGTTCCGGCTGCTGGGGTGGTGGGTGGGGCTCCAGAAGGTGAAGAAGCTCACCTGGTGGGGCTCAGCTGATGGTTGAAGTGTGGAGTGGGTGTTGCTGATACCCTCACCACGGGAGCTGTCCTTACCCCGAGGCTCTTCCATTCCCTCTGCTGAAGAGCTGTCTATTTCAACTGGCAACTCCTTTGCTCACAACAGCTTCATTTTATTATTTCTTTAGAGAAGAAAGTTCTCCTTTTCAAGGCAAATTCTTTGCCCACTTATACACTTGAAGGTATTATTAATTTATAATAATCAAATTGTTATTGAATTCTTTTGTATTTGCATCTTTTATCCCCGCCCCTCCCCCCACCCCGCCCCCCCGCCGCCCCATAGACTTATCCTTCTGACTACAAATATATTCAGTATTTTTCTCTCCAGCAAACAACCCCTTTCTCGGTCCTGATTAATGAATCAGTATGTACGTGGGAAGTGCCTACGCTGAGCCCTGTACAAGGACAGGATGGACAGTGTCCCTGATCACAGATGGCAGGTCCTGCTGCCTCGCAAGTTATTTTCAATGTTTTCAGACTTTCTGAGGACGCTGCATCCCTCTGCACTCTTTCTGGCTCCTCATGCCCCTATTTCTTTTCCACTCACTGTTAACTGACTCCACCCTCACTACCATTTTGCTTTGTTGCTTAATTAATTCATTTTTTGAAAGCCAGCGTCCTTTGAGCCATATGAACACATGCGTAGGTTGCCTGGGACAGTCCCATCTCGCCCGCGTTCTCTTAGTTTAACTAGGACTAGCACCCCATCTAGCCCTCTCTGCAGCGCTCTGACATAGGTGCTGAGCTCTCTGGCCACAATGCCTCTTGGTAGTCATGTGCAGTGGCCTCTTTTGCTCATTTGTGTTAACTTTGTGTCAGTTTTGGCCAAATGTTGATTAAGAGCTCAGGCTTTGATAAAAAACAGGTGTGACTTTAAATCCCAGAACCTCATCTATACACAAACCCTGAGCTTCAGTGTTTTTATCAAAAATCAGAGGAATAAGAGTGATTGTACCTACTTCATAGGGCAGCTGCTGGCTTCAGAGGGTGCTTATAGTACCTGCTGTGGCTCTGGGCATGAGGTAAGTGCTTGGTAAGTAGCTTCCCGAAGCTCCCTCCTGCCTCGACGCCTGGACTCCCCAGGGTCTCCTCCAGTTCTCTGATGCTTTCTAGGTTCTTCTCTGGCTTTTCAGCCTCTCCTGCCCTAACTTGCTTGAATTCTTAGCTTCCTAATTTCTGTGATTCAGCCTGGTCTTGTGATGAAGAGGGTCGGCTGTGGCAACAGATGTTCGTTCCAGTTCGAATCCTTGCGCCGTTTAACCAGCTGAGTGTGCTTAGGCACGTTGTTTGACCTCTTGGTGTCTCAGTGAACACATCTGTGACATGGGGCTGCCTCCCTCTAGGGGGTAGTGAGGGTCCTGTGGGCTGAGACTTGCGCCAGGTGTCTACCACTACTGAACATCCAATAGAAGTGAAGTGAAGTGAAGTCGCTCAGTCGTGTCCGACTCTTTGCGACCCCATAGACTCCTACCAGGCTCCTCTGTCCATGAGATTTTCCAGGCAATAGTACTGGAGTGGATTGCCATTTCCTTCTCCAGGAACATCCAATAAGTGCTGTGCTATTCCCAGCCTCTCAGGGGTCCTGATGGGTTCCCTCCTCTCCCTTACCCCATCTTATCCATTCTGCTCCTGGGGCCCCCCAAAACCCTCTCCTCTCCCTTCCCACTGCCACTGCCCTAATTTTTCCAGAGCCTTGTTTCTTCTTGACCTATTCATACCAGTATCTCGGCTGCAGGTCCCCTCCCTTTCCAGTCCAGTTTCCATGTGAATAGCAACTGAATATTTTCTGAAGCACATTTCCGATTGCATCACTCTTCCGCTTTAAAACCTCCTAGATCTCAAATTTCCAGTCTAGCTGTTCCAGCTTCACCACCTGGACCCCACCTGCCTAACCAACTTCATTCCTCCACTGCGCCCTGCCTGTGCCGGATGAACCAGCTCAATGGACTTGATCTTTCTCTCTCACATCCTCCCTGTGATACCCACCTCAGATATTTGTCCCCTCTGCCCTCTGAGACACCCATATCCTCCCAGATGCCCAACTTCTACCATCCTTCAAAGCCCAGAGGAAACGTCACCTTCTCCTTGTAGCCTGCCGGGATTATTATTATAACCCAAACTGGAAATTTTCTCTAGAACTCTGAATCTCTCCGATGGCTACTGCACTTCTTACTCTGCAGTTTGTCTGAATATAATTTATCCACAACAGGTCACTTGCCACTGTTCCTGTGTCTTCTTGTCTCCTGCCTGTAGTCATTAGCCCTGCTGTCTCCCTTGGCGTGTCCAGGACAGAAGCTGTTTAATGCCTCGGTGTGCAAGGCCTGTGTGCAGGCTCCAAGGTCGGTGCTGTGAAGACCATCCAAGTCTCTCTGCCGCAAGGGGACAGAAAGCTGTTGGGGAGAAAACACGGCACCTTCATGCACGTGCGTGCACACACACACACACACACACACACACACACACACACACATACACGACTTACGAACATTCTCAGAGAAGCCCATCACACACTCTCGGGCAGCTGGGGCAGCACCCAAGAGAATTGATGAGTTCTGAGAGGCTGCAGAGCGGGAAAGGCTTACCTCGTGGGTAACCAGGAGCCTCTGCAGAACAGGGGGTTTGCACAGAGACCAGAAGGCAGGGAGACATGGGGGACTGGCTGGCAGTAGGTGGGACCCTGGCAGGGGGCAGTTGGATCTGTTTCCTCATTGGTCGGAGGGACAATTCCCGTCCCAGTGATGAGACCTCTCTGAGTCTCTGTTTCCTTATCTGCCTACATCATGGCCTAGTGACCATAATCACAGGCTTGCTTGTCAGAGTGACTTGGGTTTAAATCCTGGATCTCCTCATTATTGACCGAGTGACTTTGGGAAAGTCATGTGCGCCTCAGTTTTCTCAGCTTGCCAGGATGGTAGGAGGCAGAATGACACAGTGAACTGGAGTGCCAGGTGATCATATAAATGCTCAATTCGGCCGAGGATGCAATTCCAGAGCTGCAAGCTCTTTGCTGTCTCTGGGGGATGTTGCAAGCTAGGCTGGGCATGCAGTGCTTAATTAAATCACAAGTTACATCCCAAAGCATGATAGGTCTAACATTAAGTGATGCAAGATGCCAGGATGTATGAGCATTATAGACACAATTATGATGAAGGTCCCCATTCTTACAGGGCTTGTAGACTGATTAGGGAGATAAAGCCACCTCGAACCAGCCTGTTGAGCACCTTGATCTAGGGGTCAGAGAAGGCAGACCAAGAAGGTGAAGCAGCTGGGAAACTTGCCTTAGGGAAGTTTTAGCAAGAGGTCTGGGTAAGCAGTGGGGGGTTGTTCAGAACTCTGGGAAATTCAACGGAGAATTTTTATTGGCAAATACATACCTAGGCAGAGTCTTTGATGGGGTAGCTCTTACATGTTACGAGCAATGGGAAGAGTCTTAGCTGTTCAGATTTTCAATCACAAGGGAGAATGGACTTTGATGACTGTAGGAAAGAGCTAGAGCCTGCTTTGTTTCTCAGCTAAGATGTATCTAGAGAAGACCATATTTCAGAATGGAAATCAAATTCTGGTAGGGAAGAACTGTCTTTTAAGGGAAGCTTGTTTGCACTGACACAATCACTTGAGTGCATCAATTTGAGTCTTTGTATCCAGAATTTACAGAAGCATAGAATGAATACACTATACATCATCTGCCTTAGGCATTGCATTGTAAATATTTCACGGCTTTAAATATATGCTGTGATTAGGTGTGTGTTTTGGTAGTTAAATGAATACGGGTTTAAAGCAATGAAATGAAAATATTTCAAGTTCAGCATATTTTCATCTGAGGGCTTTAAGAATATGTCATAGAAAAAATTCTGTCTTCAAAGCTGAGGTTCTCCTGGCACTTCCCTGGTTGTCCAGCGACTAAGACTCCATGCTCCCAGTGCAGGGGGCTCAGGGTTCAGCCCCTGGTCAAGGAACTCAACTAAATTGCAACTCATGCTGCAATTAACTCTAGGCACAGCCAAAAAAGAAAAAAGAGCTGAGTTTCTCCTGGTGATTGCACAATTGATGATGGCTGAGAGATCCTGAGTCTTGGACTTTAGGTTCTTATTTTTCCTTTATAAAAGAAAATTCCCTAAAATGTTCACAGACGTTCTCAGCTATTTTACAAATTTGTTTTCATATTAGCTAATATTACTCTTTGGAGAAGGCAATGGCACCCCACTCCAGTACTTTTGCCTGGAAAATCCCATGGACGGAGGAGCCTGGTAGGCTGTAGTCCATGGGGTCACTAAGAGTCGGACATGACTGAGCGACTTCCCTTTCTTTCACTTTTCACTTTCCTGCATTGGAGAAGGAAATGGCAACCCACTCCAGTGTTCTTGCCTGGAGAATCCCAGGGACGGGGGAGCCTGATGGGCTTCCGTCTATGGGGTCACACAGAGTTGGACATGACTGAAGCGACTTAGCAGTAGCAGCAGCAATATTACTCCAAAAGCCAGTTTTAAAATAAATTAACCAATAAAGATGGAAGACAAGGTTTAAATGTTGAAGTGGCCTTGAAATAAAATGAAAAAACCAAATAATGTTCAACATATTTTATTGATCACGTACTATGTATTGAGCTGTTTATTATCCAATTTGAAATGACACTTAGCAGCTCCTGGTACCTCAGAGATCAAGTTTAGATGGATTTGAATCCCTAAACCCATGGCCTGTGAAAGTCCATATTCCTCTAGCCTGAAAGGAATGTACCATTTAAGAGGGGAAATAAGGCAGGTTCAGGAATAATTATAATATAGGAGAGAAGTCAAGTCTGTAGAAGAGAAAGAGGCAAGTGTGTAGGAGAAAGAGAGAAATTCTTACAGCTGGAAGAATCAGAGAACACTTGGAACAGTGGAGGTGGGTTTAGATGAACAAAAAGGATACAACTTTGGACTGAGGATTTAGTGTGAGCAAGGGCATGGCAGAGGGACACATAGGCAGGTGCATAAAGGGGAGAGTGAAGGTTAGATTAGGGAGGCAAGAGAAGGCCAGACTGGGGGGATTTGGGAAGCTAAGGACTTTGCCCTTTAACCTGTAGTCTGAGAAGAAATTATCCAGATGTCCTGCTCATATCCTCTGATATTAAAGACATTCATAGATGATTTAAGTACCTATTTTCAATTCTTTTGTGCAAATACCCAGAAGTGGGCAAACTCCCTTCATCCTCATCTGATGGATAGTCCCATTCCATTTTCACAGTTTGGTCCGATATCCATCCTTCCTGAACAACTCAAAAGCACCATTTCCCTGTTTGGCTTGGATGTTCCCTTTAAATAAGACTCATCTTCTCTTTGTTGAGAGGCAGTATGGGATGGGATAAGGGACACATGATTAGAAGCCAGGAGACCTGCAGCCCAGGACCAGACCTATCACTGTTTAGCTACCTGTGTGTCCTTCAGCTTAGCTAAACCTCAGTTCACTGGGCTCAACCCTTCCTCTCAAGGCTGTGATTAGTATCAAGGCCAATGGTGTTTTGAAAAGTATTTCCCAAATATGAACGATTGCTCCATGGAGGCATGTACTGCTACTGCTAGGTTGCTTCAGTCGTGTCCAACTCTGTGCGACCCCATAGACAGCAGCCCACCAGGCTCCGCTGTCCCTGGGATTCTCCAGGCAAGAACACTGGAGTGGGTTGCCATTTCCTTCTCCAAGGCATGAAAGTGAAAAGTGAAAGTGAAGTAGCTCAGTCGTGTCTGACTGTTAGCGACCCCATGGACTGCAGCCTACCAGGCTCCTCCATCCATGGGATTTTCCAGGCAAGAGTACTGGAGTGGGGTGCCATTGCCTTTTCCGGGAGGTATGTATGAGGGCCTTAATATTTCAAGCCAGAAAAGGGTTTTTAGAGATTAACTGCTGCAAACGCTGTCATCTCACAGATCTAACTGAGGCTCAGAGGGGTGGGCTATTTAGGGGCTGAGCCAGGCGTCTGATGCTGAGGTCTGGGCCCTTTCAGCCACCACACAGTCAGACATCTTTTGGAGGCTCAAACAAATCCTTTGTCCTTTCTCTTCTTACTGGGAAAAAACAACAGCTAAAACTGTCCCTCTGGGTTGTTCATTGAGTCAGTTTAGTTCAGATTTATCCCCGAGGTCTGGCTGTTTTGTGACCTTTCTTGAATTCCATTCTCCAGGCGTGGGAGGGAAGTCAGCTCTTCCTCAGTGCCCCCACCCCTGCTTAGCATCATTGGGAATTCTCTTATTTGTATTCCTCTCAGTGCCACATTTAATGCACCAAAGCACGTGTTTAAAGCAATAACCAGCCTGAAGTTTATGAAATAAAAGATTGATATCAGCTTCATGAAACTCAGGCAAAAGCAATATCTTTTCTATATCTTGCTATGCTTTTAACTTCAGAAACCTTCATACTTGGTGGCCACTGAAAAATGAAATAGCAATAATAAGAATGACTAATAAAAAAAGTGATGTCTTTTAAGAACTACAGTTTCGAGTAATGTTGTCTTTAATTTCTTTATTGATTTAATAACAAGGGAAGATTAGACTTACTGTTTTCTTCAGTTTCCAAGTACATTTCACTTTAAAAGAAAGATCATAGCATGCAGCTTAAAGGTGAACATTTTGCTTGTCACCTGGCCTATTTATGCAAGGTGGGGGCTCGGGCAGCTGAAATGCATGACCATAGCCGCCCTGTTTCCTCACGAGGAAATGGAAAACCAGGAGATGGAGAAATACTTGCTTTTCTTATGAAATAAATTATCCTGGAAAGTACGTCAGCTTTATATCTGTTCTCCCAGAAGGTCATTTCATTTTACAAGGTAGACTATTTATTTGCACACAGAAGGTGCAAGTATAGGTTTTTGGCCTCTATGATGCAACATAATCTGGCTTCATCAAACTTCCCAGGCTTATCTCTCCTTTCTAACCTTTCCAAATCTGATGAGTTGGTTAAACTAGACATTTGTCATTTCCCATGTGATTCTTTTCTTTTTTAGTTTTACGAGAAGACATTTGTATTTTGCTTTTTGATTTTCTTTTTTCCCCTCCTGTGTCTTTATTTATTTTAATTGAAGTATAGTTGATTCATATTATATAAATTACAGGAACACAATGTAGTGATTTACAATTTTTAAAAGTTATGTTCCATGTATAGTTATGATAAAATACTGGCTATATTCCCTGTATTGTACAATATATCCTTGTAGCTTATTTTATACATAATAATTTGTGGTTCTTAATCCCCTACTCTTATAGTGCCATCCCCCCTCCCTGGTGACCATTAAAAAAATACAAAAACATAGTGAATATAACAAAAAGAGAAATAGACCCACATGATTATTTTCAGTTTTACTTTTATCCAGTCAAACACCCTCTGCCCTTTAATTGGAATGTTTGATCTACTTACTTTCAGCTGGGTTTGGGTCTAGTATTTTGCTGTTTGTTTTCTATTTGGGCCATCTATTCTTTTACCACCTTTCCTGCATTCTTTAAGATTAATGGAAAATTACTTAGGGTGTTATTCTATCTCCTATAATAATAATTTTAAAGCCTTTTCTGCTACTCCCATTATGCCTTTCATTTCTGTATTTGTTTCTATTGATTGATTTCTGTCTTGGTTATGGGTCATGCCAGGCTCTTCTGTCCATGGAATTCTCCAGGCAAGAATACTGGAGTGGGTTGGCATTCCCTTCTCCAGGGAATCTTCCCAATCCAGGGACTGAACCTGAGTCTCCTTTGTCTCCTGCTTTGCGGGCAGATTCGTCACTGTCTGAGGCACCAGGAAGCCCTGACAAACCTAGATAGTGTATTAAAAAGCAAAGACATCACTTTGCCAACAAAGGTCCGAACAGTCAAAGCTATAGTTTTTCTAGTAGTCATGTATGGGTGTGAGACTTGGACCATAAAGAAAGTTGAGCACCAAAGAATTGATGCTTCTGAATTGTGGTGCTAGAGAAGACTCTTGGGAGTCCCTTGGACTGCAAGGAGATCAAACCAGTCAATCCTAAAGTAAATCAACCCTGAATATTCTTTGGAAGGACTGAAGCTGCAGCTGAAACTCCAGTACTTTGGCCACCTGATGCAAAGAGCCGACTGATTGGAAAAGACCCTGATGCTGGGAAAAATTGAAGGCAAGGAGAAGGAAAAGGGGAATGGCAGAGGATGAGATGGCTAGATAGCATCAGCAACTCAGTGAACATAAATTTGAGCAAACTCCAGGAGATAGTGGAAGACACAGGAGCCTGGCCTGCTACAGTGCATGGGGTCACATAGAATCAGACAGAACTTAGTGAATGGACAACAGAAGTTTCCCAGCATTGCTTGGCTGCTATTGGGAATAATCAAAGTGATTAAAAATAAAAGAGGAGAGGCAACTAGAATTTCTGCCCAGACTTCAGACAAAGCTTGTTTTTCAAACGACTTCCTCAGCTTACAACTCTTTTCCTTCTGGCTCAGGCCTCCTAACTCTCTCCTCTCAAGCCTGGGCTAGAAACATCGGCAAAAGTGTGTCAGGAGGAAGAATGTTTGATTTCTGAGTGAGCTACATTCTTTTCTTGGGACCCTTACCCAGTGAGCCTCAGGTACAGGTTGGCGGTTGCAGAAACAACCTGTATATGAAGTTTCAAACTGCAGGAGTGGTGAGTAATGGATCTCTGCTGCGTAAGCAAGGATCAAACCAAATTGTAATGAGAATTTAAAAAAGAATGCAAATATGTATAAAGGGGGCTTCCCAGGTGGTGCTAGTGGTAAAGAATCAGCCTGCCAATGCAGGAGACTTAAGAGATGCTGGTTTGATCCCTGGGTTGGGCAAATCCCCAGGCAGAGGGCATGGCAAACTACTCCAGTATTCCTGCCTGGAGGATACCATGGACAGAGGAGCCTGGAGGGCTACAGTCCATATGGTCACAAAGAGTCAGACATGACTGAAGCAACTTAGCATGGCATGTATAAAGAATGTATAACTGAATCAGTTTCCATGCAGCAGAATTTAACAAAAAAATGTACATCAACTGTATGTCAATAAAATAAGCTAAAAAACAAAAAACTAAAATCTAAATGACAATGACTTCCTTGACTAAAGCTCCTCGGATCACAGTCCTTGTGACCACCACCTTCTCCTGAATACACGTGCAGAAGCATCTTTTACACTCATTGCTTCTCACATCTTCAACCCTGGTGCAGAATTACCAGTGTGACATTTATACTGCAAGTTTTAAAGTCCAGTAACCTTAAAGGTAATTCTTCCATTTGGAAGTTCCTGTCTTCTCTCTCTTGTTTTTCAGTTTAGTAGTTCACAAATAGCGAGCTGAGTCAGGGACAGAGAGCAGGAATAATCTTTCTTTGAAGAACCCACTGGCCTATCTATCTGTCTGTCTATTTATCTATATTGCATGTTTTCTTTCAATCAGTTTCACAGTGTTGAACTTTACCTGAGCCCTGGGCTCCTGGAAACAGTGACAGTTAAGAAGTTCCCCCAACCTTTGCATCCCTACAGACAGTTTACCACAAAGAATTAGCCTTCCCCACGTGGCTTAGATGAAGCCGACAGTGCACACTTTCCCAGGACTCTCACCAGACTTGTGGGTGGCTGCCTTATTTACCTGTGACAAGGCCAAGCACAGACCTTGCCCCCTTTGTCTGAGCCTGCTGACAAGGCTGGACACAGCCCCTCCAACTTCCTGGTCTTTGTCTCATGATTGATCAGCTGAGGTTAGAACCGTTTGTCCCCTGAAACTAGCTAACCACAGAGAAAAACATTTTCTGGTCTGACAACTGATTGAAACTTGCCCTGCTTGCAAAACAGCCTGACTGTAAATCGTCTTATCTGTAACTTATTTATTCTCCTTTGCTTCCCATTAAAGGGCAAAACAACACCCCCCCAACCCCACACCCCGTGGAGACATTCTGATCGTGGGATCTTTTTATTGCAATAGCCTGAATACAATCAGTCTTCATATTCATTTGTTTTCCTCTCCCAGCTTTATTGATATATGATTGACTGTTTCTTGCCTTTGACAAGCTGCCCAGGCTTTATTGAACCTCCAATATATTTGTGGGGATGGGGGCAGCAGAGATAACTATGACTCTCTTCTCTAAGAGCCCACTATGGAATTGAGAAAAGATGCATGGATCAAAGGAATCCTTGTACCTGGCAGACTGTAAAAAGTGCTCAGCTAGGTGAAGAGTGCCCAGGTAACTGTACAGATGGAAAGAGGACTTTACCTGGGGAATATGAAATTTAAAATGAGTGTGGAAGAGCAATGGGGCCTCCTGCTAGCCATACTGAGGCCTGAACTGGGAGAGTTCTCTTTTATTATTATTAATAAAATGGTTTTTTTCACCACACCATGCAGCATGTGGAATCTTAGTTCCCTGGCCAGGGATTGAACTCATGTCCTCTGCATTGGAAGTGCAGAGTCTTAACCACTGGACCATCAGAGAAGTCCCTGAGCTGTGTGCGTGTGTGCTAAGTCACTTCAGTTGTGTCCAACTCTTTGTGATCCAATGGACTGTAGCCTGCCAGGCTCCTCTGTCCATGGGATTCTCCAGCAAGAATACTGGAGTGGGTTGCCATGTCCTCCTACCCTGAGCTGGGAGAGTTCTAATTCTACCTTGCATCAGCTTTTCTCAGGTCATCCCAAGTAAACACATGATTGGAGTAAACCTAATATCCTTGACACACAAATATAGCTTCAAAAAAAGTCTTCTGGCCCCCATTCCAACCAGACTGCTTCTTTCCATAGAGTAGATTAGTGGCAGATGCTGTCTGCTTTCAAGAGTCTGAAAGCTACCAGAGCAGGCAGCATGAAACCAGCTGACATGGGGAACATAGTGTCCACCCAGCCTCAGAGACGTGATAAAGGGACTGAGGGAAGGTAGTTTACACAGACCCAGTCTGGTCCTGCTGGTGGAAAGTGGATTGAATGGAATTATCAATTAGTGGTTCATCATGGCTTCAGCCTGGGCTTCCCAGGCGGTGTGAGTGGTAAAGAACCCGCCTGCCAATGTAGGAGACAGAAGAGATGCAGTTTCAGTTCCTGGGTTGGGAAGATCTCCTGGAGGAGGGCATGGCAACCCACTCCAGTATTCTTGCCTGGAGAATCCCATGGACAGAGGAGCCTGGTGGGCTACAGTCCATAGGGTCACAGAGCATCAGACACGACAGAAGCAGCTTGGCATGCCCACACGCACATGGCTTCAGCTTCGCCTTAGTATGCCTGGGCTCAGGTAGCAGCAAGTGGTTGGCTTCCCTCCCTTTCAAGCTTGAGGATGGGGGGAAGGGGAGATAAATGGCCAAACAAAACTGGATTGCAGAGTGTAGTCTATCACAGCTTCCAGGGAATCGTAAAGGGCACCGTCTTTATCATAAATCACATATATGCATGAACTTAAATGCACATTACAGTAGCTGAAGCCTGGCCTAAACTGGTGCATTTTGTTTCAATAGCATTTGATTATTCTTGTGATGTTATTATTATGAACATAGCTGTTGCAGTTTGCCAGTATATACAGACGACTTGTCCGGAGAGAGGCAGCTTGAAATCAAGAGTAACAGAGATGATTTGCCGTGAGCACCCATTTGGAGGGCAAATGGGCCGGCAGCATTCCATTTCAGGTAGCTTACTCAGTGTGTTTGGGAGAGCCTGGCACGTCCCACTAGGGATAAAGATGCCATGGAAAGAGAATTATCCTTAAAGTCAAGCCTTGAAGAGCAGCAGGATCTTGGATCCAAGAAACTTAGCCCTGCCCCCAGGATGAAGTTTTTGAACACTGTTCATCAAACCAGTGCTGCCAGATCTCTGCATACCCTGTTCCATCTGTAGAGAAAGCCCTCTTCTTTCTCTCTAAAGCTTCGTCCACTTGGTGAAGTGTCTTCCTTCAAAAAAGAGCATCCCATCATTAGACTTTCCCCTGGTCTCTCTGGGTATGAGTGAGTGAGTGAAGTTGCTCAGTTGTGTCCGACTCTTTGCAACGCCATGGACTGTAGCCTATCAGGCTCCTCCGTCCACGGGATTTTCCAGGCAAGAGTGCTGGAGTGGATTGCCATTTCCTTCTCCAGGGGATCTTCCCGACCCAGGAATCGAACCCAGGTCTCCCGCATTGCAGGCAGACGCTTTACCGTCTGAGCCACCAGGGAAGCCTCTCTGGGTATAGCAGATGACTAAGGACAACCATCCACATTTATTAATACCACATATTAAGGTAGTCTGGTGTTAGCAGGGTTCGCTTATCACAGAATTATTTACCTATTTGTGTGTGTGTTAGTTGCTCAGTCATGTCTGACCCTTTGCAACCACATGGACTGTAACTTGTTGCCAGACTCCTCTGTCCATCGAATTATCCAGGCAAGAATACTGGAATGGGTTGCTGTTCTCTTCTCCAGGAGATCTTCCTGACCCAGGGATCAAACCTGAGTCTCCTGGATTGGAGGTGGATTCTTTACATCTGAGCCACCAGGGACGCTCTATTTGTCTATTTGCTGACCAAACTTCTTTTTTTTATTATTTTTTTCTCACACCTTCAGGAGGTGTGAGTAAAAAAAAAAAAATTAAAAAAAAAGTTTGGTTCCAAGTATGAGATAGCAGAAACTTGTGGTGAGGATGAGGGGTCTTCCCCAGGACCCCAGGAGACAGGAGATGGAAGGCATGGCAACAGTTCTCCATTTAGATCTAGAGCTGGACATGGGGTTTCCAGTGGATCCAGAACAACCAGTCACATCCCTTCTGCTCCGTGACTGAGTGTGCACCATGGCAGCTGTACAACCCACTGGGACATCATTATCCCTTGGGTCAGCCGCAGTGTTTCAGGTTGGATGGAAAATAATCACCTCTTCAAGCTGCCTGGAATCATTTTTGTTGCTACTGTTTCAGGGGAAAGCGATAACAGCATTTCTGAGAGGAGAGTGGTTGCTTCCTTTGTTGTTACCAGATATTTCTTACTGACTTTTTTTTTTTTCTAGAATGCTTTCCCACCAAACTTTCTGTTCAGTTCAGTTCAGTCCAGTCGCTCAGTCATGTCCAACTCTGTGACCCCATGGACGTCAGCACACCAGGCTTCCCTGTCCATCACCAAATCAAACTCATGTCTATTGAGTCAGTGATGACATCCAACCATCTCATCCTGTGTCTTCCCCTTCTCCTCTCACCTTCAATCTTTCCCAGCATCAGGGTCTTTCCCAAGGAGTCAGTTCTTCACATCAGGTGGCCAAAGTATTGAAGTTTCAGTTTCAGCATCAGTCCTTCCAATGAATATTCAGGGTTGATTTCCTTTAGGATTGACTGGTTGGATCTCCTTGTAGCCCAAGGGACTCTCAAGAGTCTTTCCCAACACCACATTTCAAAAGCATCAATTCTTTGGCACTTAGCTTTCTTTACACTCCAACTCTCACATCCATACATGACTATTGGAAAAATCAAAGCTTTGACTAGACAGACCTTTGTTGGTAAAGTAATGTCTCTGCTTTTTAATTTGATGTTTAGGTTGGTTATAGCTTTTCTTCCAAGAGCAAGCGTCTTTTAATTTCATGGCTGCAGTCACCATCTGTCGTGATTTTGGAGCCCCCCCCAAATAAAGTCTCTCACTGTTTCCATTGTTTCCCCGTCTATTTGCCATAAAGTGATGGGACCTAATGCCATGATCTTAGTTTTCTGAATGCTGGGTTTTAAGCCAACTTTTTAACTCTCCTCTTTCACTTTCATCAAGAAGCTCTTTAGTTTTCTTCTCTTTCTGCCATAAGGGTGTTGTCATATGTGTATCTGAGGTTATTGATATTTCTCCCAGCAATCTTGATTCCAGCTCCTGCTTCATCCACTCCAGCATTTCTCATGATGTATTTTGCATATAAGTTAAATAAGCAGGGTGATAATATACTACCTTGAAGTACTCCTTTCCTGATTTGGAACCACTCTGTTGTTTCATGTCCAGTTCTAACTGTTGCTTCTTGACCTGCATACAGATTTCTCAGGAGGAAGGAAGCCAAAGGGAAAGTGTTGGTGGCTCCCTGGGAGCCCAGGCACTTCCATCAGAGGAACCTGAGTCCAGTTCAACTGAACTCTCAGATGCCTTTTCTTTGGATACAACACAAAACAGTGAACAGGAAACTGGTGATTTTCTAAAATGGCAGAGTAGAAGCATGTGTGCTCATCTTTCTGTTCAGGGAGAGACACAATTGAAGTCCATTGTTGATTAAATTTGTGTCTGATTAATAAATAACAATTATTCAAATCAAAACAAAACAAAACTGGACTTCCCTGGTGGTCCAATGGTTAAGAATGAATCTTGCAATGCAGGGGACACAAGTGTGATCCCTGGTCAAGAAATTAAGATCCAACATGCTGAGGAACAACCAAGCCCGGGCCACAACTACTGAGCCCACATGTCACAACTAGAGAGTCTGTGTGCTGCAACTCTTGGAGCAGCCAAATAAATAAATAAATACATTTATTTAAAAAACAAGAGGTTTGTGTGGTTCCACTTCATATCCACCACATAGTGTTGGCCCATAAGGACACTTGGTAAATACAGGTTGAATAAATTTCTTCCTCAGTATAATAAAAATCCTCATAACTTTGTGGCAAGGATCAAGCAAAATTCTAAGTATTAAAGTTCTGGTAATGAAGTATACACAAAGAAAACATTTCTGTAATCTCCTAACTGGATAAGAAGAATCTGGATGAGAAATCATGACACTGCTCACAAACCCAGCTGGTGTCTGTCAATCCTAGTCTTTGAGAATCCAGAGCTCCTACTTCACTGGATTAGCAGAAAAAGACAATCCTATCTTGTGAGTCAGAAAGGGAAAGGCGTTGCCATTAAAAAAAAAAAAGCAAAGCATGGAGAGATGTAGTGAATGGCAAGATAGAGTGATGCTTTGAGACAAAACCTACCCATCAAAAATTGCCTGTTGGCATTGGTTCTGCCACACTATTAGATGTTACTTGTCTGGTTGGCCTCTGAAATCTAGGGTCTCCTCCTTCTTGGAAGGTCCAGGGGATGAGCACAGTTGCTCCCTGGCACTGCTCCTTCAACAGGATGGAGGGAAAAACAGGGCATCGGGAAAGACAGAGAAAGACACCCAGGGGAGCAGGCGAGCCGCACACGACACAAACCTCACCCTCAGAGGATGTGTCACCTGTGCAAAGATGAGAGCAGGACAGACATAGCAAGTCAAGAGGGAAAACAATTAAGTCAACCACTACAGTGCTGAGGACTGGTGAGAAATGAAATGTGTTGATGTCCGGATCTTGTGGAGTGCAGTAGCTAGAGGAGGTTTTCAGCAAAGACAGTGATTAGGGAAGGCCAGGGTGACTTAAAGAGGGGGAGCAGAAGGGAGAGGGAACATTCTCAGCAAAGGTACTATGGGTGAGCTAGGGGCAGAAAGTGCATGATGTGTATGAAGGAGCTGAGAGGCAGGCTGGCCCAAGGTGGGGCTGGACCAGTGTGTCTAGACAGGGACACCAAGTCGCAGCATGTGGAGGCGGGCAGGCAGCGAGAGGAGGGGCCTGGCTTAGCAAGGGACAGAAGAGGCCATCGTGGACTCGTGCTTGGATGACTTTGACAATGTCGCTTTAAAAATGTCAGGCAAATCGCTCACTTGACTTAGTACAACTGTGTGTGTACTATTTAATACAGAATGTGTTTTCAGAAAACTCCAATGCACAGAATTATCTTGGAAGCAGAGACATATCTGCCTTGGACTCCTAGTCCCCACAGGTATTGCCACCTCATTCCTCTAGGGTTAGAACCTCAGAACTAGAAGGCTCTAGGTCCCTCCAGCTACCAAACTTCACAATTTTTGAAACAGAATTGAAGCAGATGGCTCCTTTGAGACTGCCCTCTCCCCCTAACAAACCCACATTCCCTTTCCTTGTTTCACCGTATTCTGAACTGAATGTCAGTTTTTGATGAGGAAGTTAAGTGAAAGTAGTGAAAGTGTTAGTCACATGGATTGTGACCCACCAGGCTCCTCTGTCCATGGAATTCTCCAGGCAAGAATACTGGAGTGGCTAACCGTTCCCTTCTCCAGGGGATCTTCCTGACCCCAGGATCAAACCTGGGTCTCCTGCATTGCAGGCAGATTCTTTACTGGCTGAGGCACTTTATTTAGTAAATCCTTGAGTTCAGTAAAGTATCTTTCATTGTCTGGTTTATTTCTTCCTGTCACTATGCTTCTCAATATCCCTGGTACATTTAAGTGGAAAATATTCATGAAAAAGTCCTTTCAGCTATGTATCTTTTCTAAAACCATACCATGACCCTCTCTGGGGATGCCAGCTAAGTTACTTGCTTCTTGATAACAACTTAGTGAAAAAAAGACTGCAAGGAGAATACTTATTCACTACTGCTTTTTTTTTTTTTTTGCAGGGACATCTTAGTAATTAGTTTTATAATTGCTAGACCTCTGTTGGCTCCAGTAAAAAACTGCTTGCCATTTTAAAGCATGGCTGAGTTATAGAGATGACTAGATGTTGACAAGTGCGAGAATTATGTGGCAGCGGTGATATATAACACCTCTGGTTTCCCTCTACATAATCGGCCAGCTCTTCCTGCTCCATCCTAACAAACTGGGAGAAGGTCCGCTCACTGCTTGGGGCCAGAGAGCAAGTCTTCCTTGGTTACAGCCATTGGGAGAACACATTGGTTATGCTGACAAGGAAGTCACTCAGTCCTTAAATCAGAACGCCATCTTCATCCCCCAGGACAGGAGAGCAGAACTGCCATCCTTCTACTGTTCATAGACATAAGACCCATTTAAAGGACATCTCAAAGACATCTCTCAGGCAGTGCTTGTGACAGTTGGATGTCACTAAAAGGAAGCTGTCAGTTCGGCATGTGGGCTCATCAGCACATTCAGCATTCTGTCCTTTGGAAGGACCAATACCATGTGAAAAATCTGAGTAATTGGAGGAGCAATCTGGGGAGTAATCTGAACGAGGAAGAGTATTTTTGCCCCTGCAGCTGACTCTTTTTTGTTGTTGTTTTTCTTTTTAAAAACGAGCTTTATTGTGATTTACCTACAATCAAATGCATGTGTTTTAAGTGTACGGTTTAACATAACATTTTGGCAAATATATGCATCCATGTAACCATCACCATGATCAAGATACAGAGCATTTTTATCACCCTCCCAAATGGTTTCATGTCCCTTTCCACTCAATGCCCCTCACTCCTAGCTCCAGGAAACCTCTGGGTTTTGTTACTATGGATTAGGTGTACCTACTCAAAATTTGCAAATGAATGGAACAATATGGCATACACTCTGGTTTCTTTTATTCAGCCTGTGGTTTCTGAGATTCTTCCATATTGTGCATTTCAGAGGTCTTTTCCTTTTGTTTTTGAGTGGTATTCCATTGTATAAATATGCCACAATGTATCCATTTACCTGTTGAGGGACATTTGCATTGTTTTCAGTTTTGGACTACTATGGATGACGTTTCTGTGAACAGATGTCTTTTTTGTAGACATACATTTTCATTTCTCCTAGGTGAGTATCTAGGAGAAGAACTACAAGATCATATGGTAAGTGTAGATTTCAGTTTTTAACAAATTGCCAAATGATCTCTAAAGCAATTGTACTGATTTCTGTTTCCATTAGCAACACACAATAGTTCCAGTTGCTCTGTATCCTCACCAACACATGGCATCATTAGCCTTTTAACTTCAGTCATTTTAGTGTATGTGAAGTGGTAATTGTGTTTCTATTTTCCTAGTGACTAATAATGTTGTGCATCTTTTCATATGCTTATTGCCCATTAATGTAACTTCTTCTGTGAAATGTCTGCTTCCACTTGATCATAATTTCTTGGCTTCTTAATATATTGCTGGATTTACCTTCTAAATAAAAAAAAAATAATGAAAAAAATCCATGTTCAGAAGGGATGTCTGCCTGTAGTTGTCTTTTCTTATACCTTTATCATAAACTGATTTTATATGTTTATCATTTAAAAATACAATCAAAGTTATAAGTTTTCCTGCAGACACTTCTTTTTATTTTATTACTTATTTAAATTGAAGTATAGTTGAGCTACAACATTACATGTTTCAGGTGTACAACATAGTGATTCACAATTTTTAAAGGCTGTACTCCATTTATAGGCTTGCCTGGTGGCTAAGATGGTAAAGAATGTGCCTGCAATGCAGGAGACGTAGGTTTGATCCCTGGGTTGGGAAGATTCTCTGGAGGAGGGAATAGCTACCTACTCCAGTATTAATTCCTTGGACTGAGGAGCCTGGTGGGCTACAGTCTATGGGGTTGCAAAGAGTTGGACATGACTGAGCAACTAACACATAAACACTCCGTTTATAGTTATTACAAAATATTGGTTATATTCCTTGTGCTGTACATGGATACATTGCAGACATTTGTTTAATTACATCATACATATTTTGATATGCTATTTTAATTTTCATGAATGCAACATGTTTCTCATTTCTTCAGTGGTTTCTTTGACACATAGGCTATTTAGATGTATGTTATTTAATTTTTAAATATGTGGCGATTTTTAAAGATATCTTTTTGCTATTAATATCTAATTTAATTGTATTTTGGTCAGAGAACATATTTTCCTGGATTTCAATTTTTCAAATGTGTTGATTCTTTTTCTATGGCTTAGCATCTGATCTATTATGGTGAGTATCAGATGTGAAATTGAAAACAACATACATTCTGCAGTTTGGGCTGTTCTGTAGATATCCATCAGGACAAGCTGGCTACAGAACAGAATAACAGATAGCATGCTATAGCTGTTCTGTTACAGCCAGGAGCAAAATCTCTTCCCTTTACATTTGAATGTACATCCCATAATTAAACTAGATTGAAACAGGTCCCCAAAGCCCTCTTGAAGCAGATGTAACACTAATCCATATTTAGAGATCATTCCTGATCCAGTGCTTTTAGCTGGTTCCTTTCTAAAAAGAATAGCTTCTTGGTATCAACACAATTTTTTTCCCACTGAAAACAAGTAAAATAGTATGTCCAAATTATCACTTCTGGCTCCAGCACCATGTAGAACTGTGTATTAAAAAAAAAATGATCAAAGAAAAGTTTACAATTTCTAGATAATAGTACATTTTGTGGATAGAGAATTTAATTTTATTAACAGCTATAATTCAGAAATTACTTATTACATGACAAAGGAATTGAAAATTATGATCAAGTAAAGAGTTTCTTACCTCCACCCTATATCCAGAATCCCATTAAAAATAGCTCTATTAAAATAAAATTTAAGAACCTGTCAATTAAATTAGACTGTGATCAAGTTCGTTGACTAAAATATATTTTGCAATAAATGATATGGTGGCTGAGAAAAGGGAAGAAGAGACAGGAGAGCGAGGATAATAACCTATTCAGTCTTTTTCAATAAAAAGTTACTTAACTGCTCTAAACGATACATGCTTGTTTAAAGCAAATATAGTAACAATATTTTGTGTGTTTATAGCACACATAAAATTAAAATACATGATAATGATAGCACGAAGGAAACGAGGGAATAATTGCAAATACAGAGTTCAGTTCAGTAGCTCAGTCATGTCCGACTCTTTGTGACCCCATGGACTGCAGCATTCCAAGCTTCCCTGTTCATCACCACCTCCTGGAGCTTACTCAAACTCATGTCCATCAAGTTGGTGATGCCATCAAACCACCTCATCCTCTGTCGTCCCCTTCTTCTACCTTCAATCTTTTCTAGCATCAGGGTCTATTCCAATGAGTCAGTTCTTTGCATAAGGTGGCCAAAGTATTGGAGTTAAATACATAGTTAAGAGGTCCTTAACAAGTATAGTTCAACTAGATTTCTACTCACTACTTTTATTATGAATACTATGCTATGTGTATTTTACCACAGTAAAAAAATGGAAAAAATAGGCTATTTTGAAGACTGAGAAAATTAGATGTGGATAAATATAAGTCCTACAAAATCTTATATCATCTTAGAGTGTTTGGAGAGGGCACAGAATTTTTATTGTTATTTTCTTGGTTGCACAGATGTTCTTATGCTTTTCTTTGATTTTTCCAAAGGGCAGTATTTCTCAATATTGTCTTTTTAAAGTGAGAGCAGAAATCTGAGAACATAGTTGATTATCAAATATCACTATCTAAAAGATTCTTAATATATTATTGAAGTAGTGTGGAGTAGTCGAAAAAATTCGTTTGACTTCAAGTCAAGAAATTTGGTCTTGATATATAGTTTGTCACCTATTTGAGGGTTCTTTTCCAAACACTGTAGACTTTATTAATTCATAAAGAAAGTGTGCTGGACTAGAAACTCAATGGGTTCTTTTCAACCCTTAAAAATCTATAATTCTGATTGATCTATGTCGCTGTGGAGATCAACCAGGGAAACCAGACTTCTGAGTTTGCCAATGATATAATATCAGTGAGGATAACTCTTGTTGCGAGCAACAGAAAACTGAAAAACAATGCCCCACACCATCATCTTAATCTTAAGAGATGAGTTCTGTGAACGTGGATGTTTGCTTCACCAAGTCCAGCTGGGAATAGTATCCCACCACCTTTGCAATATTCTATTAGTTAGAAGCAGGTGTCAGGTCCTGCCTGCACTCAGGGATAGTGATGAACCTTGTTAAAATTTTTACTGAGGTTCCCTTCAGCAGGGCTTCCCTGGTAGCTCAGGCAGTAAAGAATCTGCCTGCTATGCAGGAGACCCAGGTTTGATCCCTGGGTTGGGAAAATCCCCTGGAGAAGGGAATGGCAACCCACTCCAGTATTCTTGCCTGGAGAATCCCATGGACAGAGGAGCCTGAAAGGCTATAGTCCACGGGGTTGCACAGAGTTGGACATGACTGAGTGACTAACACTCCCTTCAGTAAGGCATTAATTCTACATTCATGAGGTTGCTTCCTTTACTCTTTGCAACACTTAGGGTCAAGTTTTGGCAGTTTTTGATGGTCCCTGGAAATGGCAGAGAACCAGTCAGCTGCAGGAGACAAGAAGTTCCTGCTCAAGGCATTGTGTGGGTTTACATTTCTTGATCTCCCCTTTAAATCTAATCAGCAGTAAGCTATTGTTACTCCAACACACAGTGTTCTCAGTGCTAGGAGAACACTTGTAGGTACCCTGGCGGTGTAAAGAGGCCAGGAGGAGAGGGTCCTGAAAAAGGAACAGGCAGAATGGATCTTATTTTCAGGGACCAGGTGAGTTCCTTCAACCCAGAGACACAAAGTTCAAATTAATTTTCATACTTGATTCCCCCTGAATGAAAAATATTTGAAAGTAGATAACCAGCTATTTTATCTGGATCAGTGATTAGAACACTGTTTTTATTGATACAACCTGTCTATTGGAGGGTGTAGGTTTTTGGTCTGACGTATAGAAGGGATGCAATCAGCATCTAAAACATCATCTGCGTGTTTCTAGGCTGAGGCTCCCTTAACTCCCCAACAAGGGCAAGATGGTAGAATGGGAGGAACCCAGGGTTTTGGAGACAGATCCAGGATTTTGTTCCAGTCTGCCCTTGCTATCTTTGTATCATTCATTGAGCAAATTATTTCCCTGTTTTTGAGCTTCAGATCCTTCATTTGTAAGCTGGACTTAATAACATTCAAATTGAAGATCAGAAGAGTGGATACTAGTGAAAGAGTTTATAAAGTACAAGTGCTTCAAGTATGAGGTACTATCTGATTATCCAATCATGGTAAATTTTTCACTGATGTCTTGGGTCAAGTAAAGGGATATGTTTATCTGTTGATGTTAAGATAGAAAACCATAACATCTTTGCTTGGACCGTAGAGTGCTAGGTGGTAGGACATTGATCTGCCCCAATATAGAAATGTTCATATTTCATACATTTTAAGTCTGCAAGTTTTCTGCAATGCTCTGCAAAGCTATATAAAAAAAATAAATGGATTTCAGAGAAATTGCCATAAACATGTAATGGGAGAACACATGCTGTTTGGGGGATAAAATTTTACTTGTTGATGGACAAAAATTATATGCAGACACTGCAGGAAGCTATGTATAACATAGAAGTTTTTAACCGTGAGATGTTAGCAGAATTTATCCTCTTGATTCCAGAAAGTTTTTCCTTTGATCACAGAAGCAAGACAGGCCAAGAATGAGAGCTCTACTGATTTTCTCCCATGGGACCACGGTGTTTCTTGATAGTTGAAAAAGGGAATCTTGGGACTTCCCTGGAGGTCCAATGGTTAAGACTCCATGCTTCCAATGCAAGGGAATTCCATGGATTTGACCCCTAGTTGGGGAATTAGGATATTTGATGCTGTGCGGTGTGGCCAAGGTAATAGAAAATAAAAGAAAAAGGGATTCTTTAATATCCCCCCTCCTTGCTTTTGTTCTAGTTTCTGATGAATTTGGCCACAGAAAAGTAGTGTATCTTGCTGTCTTTGGATAGAACTGATTTCAGCACGAGTTAAAGAATTCACCCTAGAGAAAAAGTAAGATGAAAAGAGAAGAATCCGATTAGGATAATTTTCTTCATCCCAGTGCAGCTGAGACTAGGGCCTTCCTGCCAGCACATCCTCTGTGTCTTTGTCCAGTTGATTTTTAAATAACGTGGGTGATTGGTCTCATTATTTTTCTTGGGAACTCAATCTACCATGTACTGGACCTGATGCTGAGGAAGTTCTTCCTGACATAATGTTGTTGTGTACAGTTTCTTCATACATTTTCCCCTTTTTGCTTCCATTCTGTAACGACATCATTGAGAGTTAAAAAAAAGAGAAAAGAAAGTAGTTAGGAGACAGACTGGGTAGGTGAGCAAGAGTTGCTGGCTGGTAAGAGGAGGAGAGGAAGTGGATTGTGACAGGAGGTGCCTGAAGAAAGGGCAAGAGGAGGGAGATGGTCCTCGGGGATGAACCAAAAAAGGCAGCAGTGGTTCAGAAGCAGCAGCAAAGTTTCCTTCTTAATTCTGAGCTCTCTCTAAGCTGAGCTGTGCCTCAAGACACTGATTTCACTCATCTTTTTTTTTTTTTTTTCACTCATCTTTTTGGATTTGCTCAATTTTTAGGTTACTAACTTTAAACGGATACTGAATTATTGCCCAGACTCCATAGCTGTCCATGTTAGCTGGCATAATTCAAGGTTTGAACACCTTCCCCAAAGGGCTGGGAGTGAGGGTAGGGAAGTTCCAGTTACCCTCCTCCACGTGGGAACTGGACCTGACCCACACCCCGCTCCCTAGGTTACCTCCCCGGTTACTCCATGATCAAGCTCCAGCTTAAGGGGTAGATTTCTGAAGGAAGCACAGGGAGGCCGATGTACAGCATACAAGAGAGCCTACTTGCTCCAGAGCCAAAGCAGAGCCGGGTTCACCCTGTCTGGGCAGTCAAGAGCAGAGATTCCATGAAGATGTTGAGAGTATAAAAGCCTCCCCTGAAAAAGTTTCAAGGTTCTCCTGTAGAAAGACATACACACCTGTGAGAGATATTCCAAGAGCTAGTTTGTATTGGTCAGATGCAAGCCTACTTTGAACATTCACGCCTTGCTCCACTCGTCATAGATACTGCACCACAAATCCAATTGTTTAATACACCCCAGTGACTCACCATTGTTCCTGAAATTAAAATCAAGACTGTCCCTGTGAGCCACAAGACCTGCCTGACCTGGTCCTGGTTTGGCTCTTGGGACCCGTATCTCACCAGTCTTGTCTGTGTTCTAGTTACACTGATCAGCATTGTCCAGTTTTCTCAAATGTGTCACCTTTCCTGTGCTAATGCATGTCCAGATGTTGCTTCCCCATCTCTGCCTCTCACACCATTGCTTAATCACCCATTTTCAAAGAAAACTATGACCACTTCCATTCCTGGACTAGTTTGTATCCCTGTCCCTCACCTGAGCTCTCCCAGGACTCTACCTCCAGAGTAGGTATAATTTGACACACAATCACACAGGTGCACAAGTGAACATGTACACTGCACTACACTGAAAACTCAAAGAAGACAGCGACCTCATCTGCTTTGCTCACCACTGTATCCCCTGGACCTTTGAATTTCTGTCCTTTCTGGAATCTTACTCCTTTCTGTAGGAAGAATGTGTAGGTTACAGCCCATGCTCAGCGACAAGCCCACTTGAAGAAAGGTATGACCCTTCTGGAAATGGCCAGAGATTAACCACCAGGATCCAGAGACCTGTGGGTGGACTGGTCAAAGTGATTAGAACAATTAACATCAACTGTTTAAACTGAGTAAAGGAAACCTTTTCCATTTGGAAACTAGTTTGCTGCTGGTTTAAGTCATCAAAGCAACACTCCAAGAGTTTCAAAAGTACCTTCTGGTGGGTTCCCAGGTTTATTAAACACATGCCCAGAAACACATACCCTTCCATGCATCTCAATCATTCTTACAAAGTAATTAACAATCTCTTAGTATTTTACTTCCTTTCCTGTTGTGCTTTCCCTGACTTCCTAGAAATACATATATGTATATATACATACATGCATGTGTATTTCTTTCTCTGATTTAAATTGTTAACTCATTGAAACACACCTTTGTTTCTTCCCAGAAGCTAGTGCACTGTTAAATAATACAAGAATACTTAAGGATAACAACCTTGGAGTATGTCTTGGGGAAACTAAGAGGCTTTTAGATAACTTTTAATTTTTCTTGTATTGTAGGTAGCTCACTGGGATATTTAAGTCCAAGTTAAATCTGTATCAGAAGAGTGAAGAGATTCACTGATGTTATACAGATAAGCACAAATCATCAGTTACCCAGCAGCTGCATCATTCAAAGACATTTCTAGTGAGTAGAAACCCCCAGTGGTTGCAGGAGTCCATGAGGCACATCAACAAGCTAATAATTTGGGGGAGGAAGGAGACTGTTTCAGAGGTGTTTTGGGGAAAGAGGTCATGAAGATTTGGAGAAATGGGGATGAAAAATGTTAGGGGCCTTGCGAGGAAGACATGTGGCTTGAAGAGTGTGTTAGCAGGACCATGATACCATCATCACCATATGGTGTTAAGGTTGAGCTGGTGAAGAGCCTCCCAGGCAGTCTTGGCCAGTGTTGGGAACACGAGGAGCTGGCAGAGGAGCAGGAGCTTATGTTCCCAACTTTTCTATCAGTCCTGAGTAGGAACACAAAGAGGGCAGTAATGGAGGATACTACAGTGGCCCTAAATGAACTATCAAGGTGAAGCTCCAGGCCGAGGAGCAGGTGGTCAGGAAGGCGAGAGAGTCAGGACCTCCGTCTAATTAAAGTTCTCCTTCAGCCCCACCCCCAGGGGGTCTTTGCTCAGCCGGCCTCCTGCTGCTGTCACTGCTGTTTCACTCACTGGGCACTGGGGTTTGATGTTGCTGGCAGTTAGGATCATTAGTGTGGGGCTGCCTTGTCTCTCTCCAGTTAGATCAAAGAGACGATGGTCTACCTCCTGCCACTGTTTTGGCCACCTTAGGGCATGGTACAGAGATGGATGCCACACAAGTCTATCAGGGGTAAACAGTCTTGCCCTGCATCCAAGTCACACGTGTAGAAATCACCGGGTCCCTCCCATTGAGCTTTCCTGACATTGTTTGGTTTTAATGCTAAACCTTCCCACAGAAGAGCTCTGTGTTCTCAAGCCTGGCTGCTTGTTGCAGATCCACTCCAGTAGAATATCAAAGAAACTGTAGCATGCCTCTCTCTGAGTCCACTACAATAGTGGGATTTTCTTTCTTTTTCTTCTCTCGGGGCTACAGTTGTTCAAACAAACCCTAGTTATTGATGATGCAGGTGTGCCAGCTTCATTCCCTGCTGTGCACTTTAATTTGCCTCCTCTCTGGGTCACATTGTTGGCCTCCTTCTGGATGTTTCTGGACACACAACCATGTGGGTGGTCTGGAAGGGCTCTTGTGTTTCCTTACTAGATTCTGCAAAGATTATCTCTCTTTTTTTTTTAAGTGTTTTGAGTTCCATGGAATTGTTTTGCTCTTGCTGCTCTCTGAATACATCCATAATCATGTCTATTCCATTGTCCTCTGATTTAAAAACTTAGGTGCACGATCTGGAGCCAAGATGAAGTGGAAAGAGAAATCAGATTCTTTTCCCGTTTTCAAGCTAAAACTAAAGTTAAAGTTAAGCAGGAGAAAATCCTGGTGTCTTCAATTTCAGCTATTAGGATAACAGAGAGGAAGATGAACTAGAATAAATTGTAATCTGTGCTTTGCTCTCACCTGGCCAAATGACTTTGAATTAGTTATCTCAACTTTTGTGGACACTATTTTTTTCATCTAAAAAATAAAGAGCTTTCATTAAGTAGACCAATTTGAAGATCCATTCTGGTTCTAACATTCTAGAGAGATGGTACACAAACCTCGAAGGCTTAAGGAATGTATCTGTTCAGTGGGGGAATTTGATCATTATTAGTAAAAGGATTACTGGAAACTGGAAAGTCACAAGGTTATGCCTTTCATTTTCCCCTGTGAAAATGAATCCCACCCTTGGGGTTCCTGTGTGCAGTGATATTACACAAGGCAAGTAAAAGAGATAATAGAAAGTGAAAGTCGCTCAGTTGTGTCCGACTCTTTGCGACCCCATGGACTATACAATCTGTGGAATTCTCCAGGCCAGAATACTGGAGTGGGTAGCCTTTCTCTTCTCCAGGGGGTCTTCCCAATCTAGAGATCGAACCCAGGTCTCCCTCATTGCAGGCGGATTCTTTACCAGCTGAGCCACAAGGGAAGCCCAAGAATAGTGGACTGGGTAGCCTATTCCTTCTCCAGGGGATCTTCCTGACCCAAGAATCAAACTGGGGTCTCCTGCATTGCAGGCAGATTCTTTACCAACTGAGCTATCAGTGAAGCCCCAAAAGAGATAAAAGAAGAAGAGACAAAAAGTACTTCTCTATTAGTAAGCATAAATAATTGTATTATAATTTTCACAGTAACTCTATAAGGCAGATATTATTATCTCCACTAAACAGATGAGAAAACTAAGACTTAGAAGGGTTAAGTAAAGCTAAGTCAATTGCTTAAGACAACAAGATATACAATAAGTAATTTACCTCAGATTCAAGCTCAAATTTTTCTGATTCCAAAGTTTCTACTTCAAAATAGAATACTATACAACAAAATTCATGCCTCCAGCTTAGATTTCTTTCAAACATTTATGCAAGGGATTTTGAGTGATGGGCAAGAGGAGAAAAATGTTGCCTCCTTTTTGTAGTAGGGAAGATTCTTGGAGGAGATGGTCTTTTGAGCCCTCTGCAAGCCTCCACAGCACATCCATCTCATTATTTTAGAAGGACAAATCTGTCACCATCATCATCACCATCACCAACATAAACAGCAGCAATAAGAACAGAATCACCATCATCTCATATGAAGTGGGGTGTAGGAGAGCAGTCCCCCTCCTCCACCCCCACAATCACACTTAGCACCAAGACCAAAGCCAGAGCACCCCAAGACAAAATCGCAGAGCAAACAAATGTCACGGTCTTTGTTAACATTTCTGGAAAGACTAAGATGTTACTGAGTAGGCTCCAAAATCACTGCAGATGGTGACTGCAGCCATGAAATCAAAACACCCTTGGAAGAAAAGCTATGACCACCCCAGACAGCATATTAAAAAGCAGAGACTTTACTTTGCCAACAAAGGTCTGTCTAGTCAAGGCTATGGTTTTTTCAGTGGTCATGTATGGATGTGAGAGTTGGACTATAAAGAAAGCTGAGCACCAAAGAATTGATGCTTTTGAATTGTGGTGTTGGGGAAGGTTCTTGAGAGTCCTTTGGACTGCAAGGAGATACAACCAGTCCCTCCTAAAGGAAATCAGTCCTGAATATTCATTGGAAGGACTGATGTTGAAGCTGAAACTCCGATCCTTTGGCTACCTGATGCGAAGAACTGACTCTCTAGAAAAGGTCCTGATGCTGGGAAAGATTGAAGGCAGAAGGAGAATGGGACGACAGAGGATGAGATGGTTGGATGGCATCACTGACTCAATGGACATGAGTGTGAGCAAGCTCCAGGAGTCGGTGATGGTCAGGGAAGTCTGGGGTAGTGCAGTCCATGGGGTCACAAAGAGTCAGACACAACTGAGTCACTGAACTGACTGATTACTGAGTAGATCCTTTTATAACCAGGCCAGAGTGTTCTTGGAAATATTAAGGCAGTGGTGCCACCTAAGCCCAGGTGCTCCTGGTGTTTCATCCAGATTCCCTTGGTCAGGTTGGTGCCCACCTCCCTCTGCTGCTGCTAGTGACTCATACTTGCACTCTCTTCCACATGATAACCTCTGGCTGACTAGACTTGTCTCAGTCTTCCTTCAGCTTATGGCCTTTGTCTCTTCATTCAGTGGCCTTTCCACAGAGAATTCCCAATGACTGCAGACTTAAAACAAGAAGGCAGAGTTTCAAGTAGAAACCCAGAGCAGCTCTAGAAGTAGACTCATCAGCAAGGGTGTAGAAAAGGGAGTCTGCTTTATCTATTTACTGCGTAGTGACATCCAAGAAAAATAATCCCACCGCATTTAAGCATCTTTCCTCCATGAGATGTAGATAAAAATAATACCCGCGTCATAGGCATCATCCTTTTTTTCCCCCATTTTCCCTGATACTTTTGTGAGGTTTAAAGAAGAATAGGAAAATGCCACATCTATACAGAACACTTCTCACAAAGGCAGCTCACAAAGGCTCAGTGACTGTAACAAAAGGCAACTGATGTGAACAGCAAGAAAGGGAGTCATTACTACCCAAAATATCTCAACAGGGGAGTGTGGCTGACCTTCTGAGGCAGAGTCTAGAAGGCTGTAAAAGTGGAAGCTGCTGCTGCTAAGTCGCTTCAGTCGTGTCCGACTCTGTGCGACCCCATAGACGGCAGCCTACCAGGCTCCCCGGTCCCTGGGATTCTCCAGGCAAGAACACTGGAGCGGGTTGCCATTTCCTTCTCCAAGGCATGAAAGTGAAAAGTGAAAGTGAAGTCGCTCAGTCGTGTCCAACTCTTTGAGACCCCATGGACTGCAGCCCACCAGGCTCCTCCGTCCATGGGACTTTCCAGGCAAGAGCACTGGAGTGGGTGCCATCGCCTTAAAGCGCGCTGCTCTGTTCAGTGTAAAGCAGCGGTTCTCTTTAGTTCTGACTGTGTCACAGGTTCCGTGGCTCTGTCACCACTCTTCTTCCAAAAGCAGCTGGTGTGAAGAAAGGCCATTGCTCCCAGGAACCCACTGAGTAAGGACTTGTCCAGGCCCTTCTCAATCTGGCCCCTAGCCAAGCTCTCTAGCCTCTTCTCTCATGATGCTTCCCCTTCTAGTGGTCACGTATGGATGTGAGAGTTGGACCATAAAGAAGGCTGAACCCAAAGAATTGATGATTTCGAACTGTGGTGCTGGAGAAGACTCTTGAGAGTCCCTTGGACAGCAAGGAGATCAAACCAGCCAATCTCAAAGGAAATTAACCTTGAATATTCATTGGAAGGACTGATGCTGAAGCTGAAGCTCCAGTAGTTTGGCCACCTGATTTGAAGAGCCGACTCACTGGAAAAGACCTGATACTGGGAAAGATTGAAGGCATGAGAAGAAGGGGATGACAGAGGTGAGATGGTTGAATGGCATTGCCAACTCAATGGACATGAGTTTGAGCAAACTCCAGGAGACAGTGAAGGACAGGGAAGCCTGGAGTGCTGCTGGACACAACTTAGTGACTGAACAACAACAAAATTCATCTTGTCTGTGGCCTAATCATTTTTTAGGTTCAAAGATACCTAATTTAGAGGTGTGGGGGTGAGAGGATGAGTGAATAGATGAGGGAATTAAGAGGCACAAACTTCCAGTTACAAAATAAGTGAGTAATGGGGATGAAAGGTACAGTGTGAGGAATATAGTCCATAATTATGCAATCTCCTTGGTGATGAAGGCAGCCGGCGGATACACACTTCCAGTTATAAGTACGAGGGATATAATGTACAACATGGTTAATAAAATTAATGCTGCTATCTGTTATATATGAAAGTTGTTAAGAGAATAAGTCCTAAAGTTCTCATCACAGGAAAAATACTTTTCCTTTTTCTTTTCTATCTATGGAGGTAATGAATATTCACTAGGCTTACTGTGGTAACCATTTCGTGGTGTATGTAAGTCAAATCATTATGTTGTACACCTTAAACTTACACAGCGCTGTATGTCAATTATACATCAATAAAACTGGAAGGATAAAACAGCAAAGATACCTAACTCCGTTCTTTAAGTGGAGCAGAGTGATACTTCCTCCAAGCTCTTTTGGAATGCTGCAGGCAGCCTTGTTAATGACTTTGCATTGCATATAGAATAAAATACAAAATCTCTTCCTGTCTTGCAGTGTCCTGAATAATCTACATTGATTCCTATTCATGCACCACCTCGAGTCTCAGAAACCTGTAGCCACACTAGCTTCTAATTCTTCAGAAGCAGGAAAGCCTCAGGGCTTTCGTCTATTCTATTCTTTCAGCCCAGAACAGGTTTCTCCCTATTGATCATTTGTCCAATTTCTACTTATTCCTCTGGTGGTATAATGGCACTTTCCTATCTGATTTCTATTGCTTATAGTATTTGACCTTGGGGAATCTGCTTAACCTCTCTAGGCTCTGGTCTCCTCTATACAGTGAGAATAATGATGGTAAGTACTTAAGAGGACTGTTAAAAGGCTTAAACAGGTAACCCAAGGGAGTCTGGGAAAACGGCAGTGGTGGCATAATTTTGCCATTTCTCTGGAAGGAAATGGCAACCCACTCCAGTATTCTTGCCTGGAAAATCCCATGGACAGAGGAGCCTGGTGGGCTACAATCCATGGGGTTGCAAAGAGTTGGACATGACTGAGCGACTGAACACAAGTATACCTATAAAGTTGTAGGAAAAACCCCAACTCCTCCAAATTTATAGTCAGCATGCAAAACAGCTAGTTGACAAAGTATCTGCATGAACAGTAAATATGAGCAGGTAGAGTCAAACCATCGAAATTCCAAGACTGGGTTTACAGCCACACATGTGTTGGGAAAGCAAGAAAAGCAGCGGGCATCTGATGGGTACCACAAGCAGACAGGTATGCACTGGAGGTTGGAGGGCCAACCTGAGAACAGCTGCTGAAACCAGGAGGTTTTCAGACTCTGCCAGCCTGTGTGCCCCTGCTGAGTTCCCAAGGGTCCTGGCATTCAGGACCCGGTGAACTTTCAATGCTAACCAGACAAAGTTCTTTCTAAGATAACGCCCCTCACTGAATTGAATCTGCCGGGAATAAGATTCAAAGTGAGCAGCAGGGGTCAACAGAGGCAAGGAAGGAAGAAAGTTCCCACGGAAGGAGGAGAGACCAGGGTGAAATTTTCAGAAAGAACATGTTGTGAACATTTCACAAAAACAGCAGAAGAGGGAGCTCGAGAGCCATGAAGCGAGGAAGGAAAACAACCAATTCCATGTAAAAATGAATGACAAAAAGATCAAGATCAAATTTCATATAAAGGTGTTAAAAAAAAAAGGGGGATAAGGAGCAGCATAAGATTCCTACAGTGAAAGCAGGCCAGAGGAATATGTTTACACAGCTGATGGGAACATATTCTTAGGCGTTGAGAGAAAACAGGAAGAGGAGCTCATCAGTGTGGCATCTGCGAGGGAAGGCTGTGGGGAAGGGAGGGTGAAGGAAGCCGTGGGTGTTTTCTCATCCTCTCCCTCATGGAGAACCAGGCGGAGCCTGCGGGGGCGCCTTGTCAGCCAGAGGCGGAGTTCCAAAAAGCAAACTGCAGCAGTAGTTCCGAGAGGATCCAGAGCTGGAGGCATGACTCGCATGGATAAAGGAACCGACACTCTAGACCAGAGCAAAGATGATAAGAGCCCCGCGGAGCTCTGCAGGGTGAGGAATCAGGCAGAGCCACAGCAGCAGGAGTGATGTGGGAAGGTGGTCCCTGATGGAGCCTGTTCGGCGCCTACTTCATTGTCAATGTGTAGGCGGCTTAATGGGCATCAACCTGGCTAAAAGCTACAGAGTGGGTTACAACATCCATGGAGAGGCTGGTGCTGAAAAAGGAGGGGATGTTTTGGAGCAGGGCAACACCACCAGCACCATAGCAAAGGCTTGGGATCTGGAATGTGGAAGGTCTCTGTCTCTTAAATCCACTTTCTGACAACCATCTTCTGTGCTTCCATCTTGCCTACTCTGGATCCGCTACATGAGCAATTACATAACCTCATTGTTGCTTTTTGATTTCTTTCTTTTTTTTGCACTGGGGTCTTTGTTGCTGCATGTAGGGTAGGCTTTTTCTAGTTGCAGAGAGTGGGGGCTACTCTCTAGCTATGGTGCACAAGCTTCTTGTCGAAGTGGCTTTTCTTGTTTCGGAGCATGGGTGCGTGGGTTTCAGTAGCTGTGGCACGCAGGCTCAGCAGTTGCTCAAGGGCCCTAGAATGTGGGCTCAATAGTTGTGGTACAGGGGCTTAGTTGCCCTGTGGCATGTGGAATCTTCCTGGCCCAGGGATCGAACCTGTGACCCCTGCATTGGCAGATGGATTCTTCACCACTGCACCAGTAGAGAAGTCCCTCACTGATGCTTTCAATTCTCTTATGCTATTAAGGTTTCCCCTGTTCTCACTGCTCTTGTGTCTTTTCTTCCCTTCTCACTCGGTCAGGCTCCAAGGTTTTAACTGATGTCAGTCCCTTTCTCCACTGTACTTAAGCAGGAACCTTGGCCCTGGTAAACCAATCTATAAATCAATAATTGTGCAATATCTTTTTCCCGCTCTGACCTTTCCTAGCAATTCCATCCGCTTTCTTGACATTTCGACTTGGATGTCTAAGAGACTTGAAATTTAACTTCCTGAAACATCATTGATTTCCCTCACTTTCCTACTCCTATCAGTCTTCCTCATGTCAATAAACAATGCTGCATTTACTAGGTATTCAAGTAAAAACTAGTTGTTCTCTTTCCCTCTAACACCACACTCAATCTGTGAATACATCTTTGGTATCTTCTTCCCAAACATGCACGGAATCCATTTGCTCCTCTGCACCTCCAGTAAATACCTCTGGTACAATTCACTGGGCTTCCCTGGTGGCTCAGTGGTAAAGAATCTGCCTGAAAGGAGATGCAGGAGATGCGGGTTCGATTCCTGGGCCAGGAAGATCCCCTAGAGAAGGAAATGGCAACCCACTCCAGGATTCTTGCCTGGGAAATCCCATGGACAGAGGAACCTGGCAGGCTGTAGTCCATGAGGTTGCAAAGAGTTGGACATGACTGAGCAAGAGCATGCACGCATGCACAGCCTACTCATAAGGCTGGCTATTACTAAAATCCGATTCTTAGCAATTCATTCTTTTAGGTTTACGACTTGGTCTCCATTAAAATGTGAAAACACAGAGAAGAGGAAATTCCACTGATATCTTGGTATAAATGATGTCTCTGTGAGCAGGCTGTGTTAGGGCAAGAGTGGGAGTCCTGAATGGAAGAACAAAGAACATGGGGCGGGGGGCCGTTGCTTCTTACTTCTGCCCATAGAGGCCCTTACAGCACTGGCTCAATGGAACCAGGAGGAAAATATCTCCTGGCTGCTCCTATTGGTTAAAGCCTTCTCCTCTCCAGAGGGCCTGATGGGGCCCATGGGGCAGGAAGCTGTGTGTGGTCTGAAGAAACAGCAGGAGCTCAGGCCAGTGGGTTGTGAAAGTCTGCTGAATTGCTCTGGTGTCTGGGTTTTTCCATTTCAGTAAATTGTAGGGACCCAAAACAGGTACCTCTTAAAGTTCTTGAGCTTTTGAAAATGAGAATAATATTAGATTTGGGCCAAGTTTGCCACACTGTTGAGCAATTCTAGACATATGGTTCTAGGTTTCAACTTCTTGCTCCTTTTGGTTCTTTAATGAGTAAAGAGTTCATTTTCATTTTTCTTCTGTGGTTATTTCTGTCTTTCACTTGTTCCCTTGCTTTCCCTTCAGTGTCCCTCTTGGCCCTTCCTCTTATTTTGCAAGTGGATCAGATAAGCCAATGCTCATTGTGTGTCTCTGTATCCTCAGCTTGACCACCAGCCTTCAATCTCTAAATCTCATTTCTGGCCACATATAGAAAATTTGATTCCTGCATGCTTCCCCATCACCTGTAGGAATAGCTGAACCTCGTGGCTCAGACGGTAAAGCGTCTGCCTACAATGCGGGAGACCCAGGTTTGATCCCTGGGTGGGGAAGATCCCCTGGAGAAGGAAATGGCAACCTACTCCAGTACTCTTGCCTGGAAAATTCCATGGATGGAGGAGCCCGGGAGGCTACAGTCTGCTGCTGCTAAGTCGTTTCAGTCGTGTCCGACTCTACACGACCTCATAGATGGCAGGCCACGAGGCTTCCCCGACCCTGGGATTCTCCAGGCAAGAATACTGGAGTGGGTAGCCATTCCCTTCCCCAGGGGATCTTCCCAACCTAGGGATAGAGTCCCAGATCTCCCACATTTCAGGTAGATTCTTTACTGTCTGAGCCACCAGGGAAGCCCTTGAAGCCTCTGAGACAATGACAAAATTCCTGTCTGTGCCCTAAGCACCAGTGGCAGAGAAAAGCAGTACCAGGTCCTTGGCCCAGACCCTTCAGTTCAGCGTGATGGGCTGACAGGATTCCTGAGGCCAGCAGCTCACTTTAATGGGCAGGATGTATTTTCTAGTGATTGATCACTTCCTCCATAAATTATGGATATGCATCTCTGCCGAGGCTGGTGACTTATGGAGGGGCCCTTTAAGCAGTAAATCCTATCTCCCTCCATCCTCTGGGCAGTAAGGACATTGCTCAAGTCACAGAGAAATACAGGGCTGCCCTTTGCAGGGCACTTTTTTAAAAAGCAAATTTTCACTTGTTAAAGCCTCAGCTGGGAAATTTTGGGGGAAGATGCTCCACCTGAGTTTGGAGAGCCTTGTTTGCCTCCATTCTCACTTAGCAAGGAGGCCTGGCTGGAAGCAGGGCACAGATTGATAGGAATCAAAACGCATGGCTTGGGTTTGATCCCTTGTCCGGGAAGATCCCACATGCTGCGCCGCAGCCATTGAAGCCTGTGCGCTCTAGAGCCTGTGCTCCACAGAAGAGAAGCCGCCACAGTGGAAAGCCCACACGCTACAACGAGAGAGCAGTGCCCCCTCCCCACGACTGGAGAAAAGCCCCTGCATCGCAACGAAGACTCTGCAGCAAAAAAAAAAAAAAATTCTTAAAAAAAATGCGTGGCTTTGGGTTTGTTATCTGGAGGCCAAAGAATATCTATTTGTGGGCTGATACAGGAAGAGAAAGAGAATGTGTCAGAGGGAACGGAATGCCGCCCGCCCCACCCAGAGAAGGGACCGTGGAAGAGAACGGCCAGAAAGATCTCTGTTTCATCCACCAGAGCAATCTGCCTGTCCCCCCGCAAAGCTCCATAGGACCAACCTCATTAATTTCTCTTACCAAGTCAACATCTCCGCTTGGCCAGTCCAGATTTCATACCAAAGACGTGCATGCAGACACTCAGTCATTTGACTTAAAATCTCCTGTGAATGGTTGAGCAGATCTCACACTGGTGCACACTCTTGCCAGGTCACACTCCTTGAAGCCCGTCACCTCCTCTCTCAGTATTCCATCCTCATCCTCCTCAGAGGTCACCTTCCCTTTTCTCAACCATTGACTTTCTCTGCATTCTATGCCTGACTCACGCCTCATTGACTTTATCCAGCTGCATGAATTTATCAAGTGAATATATTCTCTGGGATCCTATTTTTCCTCTCTTTTCATATCTTCCTATTTTCTATTAGTCTTCTTATACAACTCAGTGAGGTTTTACTACAGAGGAGATATGCAGATACAACTCAATGAAATCAGAAGCTTCACAAGGAAATAGTCCTAGGGTCAAAGAATTAATTTATCCCCAAAGGCTTGAGGAGTATGACTCTGTCCTAGGAAAAGAGACCAACCAGAACTTTGAAGGAAATGTTTCTGGAATTTATTGCACAGAGCAAGTAAATCCCATAAGGTCATAAACGTATCCATGATATTAAAATTCCATTTGTTGTTGTTCAGTCACTTAGTCTTGTCTGACTCTGCAACCCCATGGACTTCAGCATGCCAGGCTTTCCTGTCCTCCACTATCTCCTGGAGTTTGCTCAAACTCATGTCCATTGAGTTGATGGCACTATCTAGACATCTCATCCTCTGCCACCCTCTTCTCCTTTTGCCCTCAATCTTTCCCAGCATCATGGTCTTTTCCAATGAGTCAGCTCTTCGCATCAGGTGGCCAGAGTATTGGAGCTTCAGCTTCAGCATCAGTGAATTTCATTAGAGGAGGGTAATTAGTAAAAATTGTCTGAAAGGGCTCTTTGGGGGGATAATAATGGAAAAAATGTTTGAAAACACTGTTGTAAAGGAAGTAGGTTTGAGCTTAGGATTAGAGCAAAGATAGAGATTTCCCACTTGCCTTTTAGTCTGACTAATTCATACAGATGCCACATTGAGTTGTGAGAAAGGAAAACAGAGCTAACTGATAGTCTAGAGATCAAGAAAAAGAGCCTTAAGAAATCTAAATATATCTGTGGGTGAAGGTTTAAACTAGGCTCTTCATATTTGAGAATTGTTTGGTTTTTCTTTGTCTTGTTTGTTTTTTAAGCCTGATCATACTTCTGCTCTTTTTGTCACCTGATTGCCATCAGTGTGATCAAGAAAACAGGAGTGGACATAGGAAGCAAAGAGACCTCAAAACTGGAGAAAATAGTACTTCCTCCAGGACCACGTGTTAGAGTTTACAGAAGTGAGCTGCAGAGAGGTTGAGCACAGATGATGCAGGAAATGCTCATTAATCAAGACCTGATTGCCTATTTTTCAAACAGTTCAGTGACAATATAGTCGGAATTTTCCTTTTCCACCAGAGTCTCTCACACTAAGCATCTTGAATGAGACTTTATGGGCATCTCTCCTGTAGATTTACTGCTTTTCCTACGAGAACATCTTCCTCCTTAAACGCTGGGCAGAGGGAGCTTATTCTGTGAACAGCTGTGCCTGCTTGTCAAGGATTGTGGCAAAGGCAGAACCAAATGCCAGATGTGTTGTTCTCTGGAAACCACTTTGGTCAGACTATGCTTCATGTCAGCATATGAACTCTGAATTTTCACAATGCACATATTTATTTTAGAATGTTTCCATTCCTCTCATCCCACTTTAAAATTAATACATGCACAAATACACACACCACCTTTAATGAAATAAAAAGTAAGTAATAAATGGAAAAATATTTGCAACTTCTATTAAGAGGAATTAGTTACTGTTATTAATGTTCATAAAAATTATAAATGTTCAAAAATATGGACTCATAAATCACAACCAAAGAAATGCCAAGAACTATAAAATTTTTCTAAATGTCATTCCTCACTAAAGATATATAAATTGAAAAATTAAAATGTATTCAACTATTCATCCACTCAAAAAGTTAAAAACAGAATTGCTACGCAATATAGCAATTCTACTTGTTGGAGTATTCCCAAAAGAGTTGATCAGTTCAGTTCAGTTCAGTTCAGTCGCTCAGTAGTGTCCGACTTGTGACCCCATGAATCGCAGCACGCCAGGCCTCCCTGTCCATCATTAACTCCCGGAGTTCACCCAGACTCACATCCATCGAGTCAGTGATGCCATCCAGCCATCTCATCCTCTGTCGTCCCCTTCTCCTCCTGCACCCAATCCTTCCCAGCATCAGAGTCTTTTCCAGTGAGTCAACTCTTCGCACGAGGTGGCCAAAGTACTGGAGTTTCAGCTTTAGTATCATTCCTTCCAAAGAAATCCCAGGGCTGATCTCCTTCAGAATGGGCTGGTTGGATCTCCTTGCAGTCCAAGGGACTCTCAAGAGTCTTCTCCAACACCATAGTTCAAAAGCATCAATTCTTTGGCGCTCAGCTTTCTTCACAGTCCAACTCTCACATCCATACATGACTACTGGAAAAACCATAGCCTTGACTAGATGGACCTTTGTTGGCAAAGAAATGTCTCTGCTTTTTAATATGCTATCTAGGTTGGTCATAACTTTTAATTTAATGGCTGCAGTCACCATCTGCAGTGATTTTGGAGGACCCGCAAAGAAAGTCTGACACTGTTTCCACTGTTTCCCCATCTATTTCTCATGAAGTGATGGGACCAGATGCCATGATCTTCATTTTCTGAATGTTGAGCTTTAAGCCAACTTTTTCGCTCTCCTTTTTCACTTTCATCAAGAGGCTTTTTAGTTCCTCTTCACTTTCTGCCATAAGGGTGGTGTCATCTGCATATCTGAGGTTATTGATATTTCTCCTGGCAATCTTGATTCCAGCTTGTGTTTCTTCCAGTCCAGCATTTCTCATGATGTACTCTGCATGTAAGTTAAATAAGCAGGGTGACAGTATACAGCCTTGACATACTCCTTTTCCTATTTGGAACCAGTCTGTTGTTCCATGTCCAGTTCTAACTGCTGACCTGCATACATGTTTCTCAAGAGGCAGGTCAGGTGGTCTGGTATTCCCATCTCTTTCAGAATTTTCCACAGTTTATTGTGATCCACACAGTCAAAGGCTTTGGCATAGTCAGCAAAGCAGAAATAGATGTTTTTCCGGAACTCTCTTGCTTTTTGAAGTCAGTTTTCATTCCAATCCCAAAGAAAGGCAATGCCAAAGAATGCTCAAACTACCACACAATTGCACTCATCTCACATGCTAGTAAAGTAATGCTCAAAATTCTCCAAGCCAGGCTTCAGAAATACGTGAACTGTGAACTTCCTGATGTTCAAGCTGGTTTTAGAAAAGGCAGAGGAACCAGAGATCAAATTGCCAACATTCGCGGGATCATCGAAAGAGTTGATAGCAGGGGCTTAAACAGGTATATGTATGCTTATGTTCACAGCAACATTATTTACCATAGCCAGGAAGTAAAAGCTACCAAGTGTTCACTGTTGAATGAACGGATAAACAAAATGTGTTAAATGCTTACAATGGACTGTACACATTAAACATGTGCACTTCTTTGTACATCAATGATGCTAAATAAATACATAAGGGACTAACAGAAATCCAAGGCAAAAAACTCAAAAAATTCTTCAAAAAATTCAAAAACTAACTACCAAAATAATCCAATTAGAAGTAAACAAAAGAACTGAATAGATATTTTCCAAAAGAAGATGTAAAACTGACAGATAGTTTTACAAAAAAGTGCTTAACATCACTAATAATTAGGAGAATCCAGATCCATTGAGATACTGCCCCACGCCTGTCAGAATGGTTGTCTTCAACAGGGAACTCTGAGCAATGTTACCTGGCAGCCTGGATGTTGAGGGGAGTTTCGGGGAGAATGGATGCATGTATATGTATGGTTGAGTTCCTTTGCTCTTCACCTGAAACTTTTACAATATTGTTAATTGGTTATATCCCAATACACCATCGGAGAAGGCAATGGCACCCCACTCCAGTACTCTTGCCTGGAAAATTCTATGGACGGTGGAGCCTGGTGGGCTGCAGTCCATGGAGTTGCTAAGAGTCAGACACGACTGAGCGACTTCATTTTCACTTTTCACTTTCACGCATTGGAGAAGGAAATGGCAACCCACTCCAGTGTTCATGCCTGGAGAATCCTAGGGACAGGGGAGCCTGGTTGGCTGCCGTCCATGGGGTCACACAGAGTCGGACACGACTGAAGCGATTTAGCAGCAGCAGCAGCGGCAGCAGCAGCAGTAGCAGCAGCAGCATTATACAATAAAAAATGCAAAAGTCAAAAAGGAGTACAGGGTTGTTATGAATCATAAATAAAATAAAACACAGATTTATAAAAAAGATAAGAGATAACAAATACTGGTGAGGATGTTGAGAAAAAGGAACCCTTATACAGTGATGGTGGGAATGTAAATTGGTGCAGTCAGCTGGAAATTGGTATGGTGGCTCTTCAAAAAATTAAGAAAGTAACTACCATATGATCCAGCAATTACTTCTGAATATATATCCAGAGGAATTGCAATCATCTTCTTGAAGAGATATGTGCACCCCCATGTTCACTGTGGCATCATTCAGATTAGCCAAGACATGGAGGCAAGCTAAATGTCCATCAATGAATGGCTGGATGAATAAAGAAAACATGGTATATATGTACAATGGAATGCTATTCAGCCTGAAAAGGTGAAAATCTTGCCATCTGGGGCAAAATGGTTGAATCTGGACTGGAGTACATTATACTAAATGAAATAAGCCGTCCATAGAAGGGAAAATGCTACGTGATACCACCATGAAGAATCTGAAGTATTTAAACTCATAGAAGCTGAGAACAGAGTGGTGGTTGCCAGAGGCTGGAGGAAAGGGTAAGTGGGGAAGTATTAGTCAAAGGATTCAAAGTTTCAGGTATATAAGATGAATAAGTCCTAGGGAGTGATGGTACAGTATAGAGCCTATAGCCAACAATACTGTACTGTATACTTAACAATTTGCTAGGAGTATGGATCTCATTAATATTCTTTTCACATACACAAAAATAAAGAGAACAGGAGGGAAAAAAAGAAATAAGCTTCCAATTTCAGCTATTAAATCATGAAAAGTTAAAAAAAGCACACTAACTTTATGAATTTTCTTTTAAATATGGAAAAGATTTAAATCTTTTCCAGCTTGTTTGTTATGTTTTCTTTCCAGCAGAGTCCAGTGTATGGCTAACCTAAAAATAAAAGTAATAAAAGGAAAAATATAAGAGGCAAACAATAACATTTACTTTGAAAGACATTTCAGGATAGAATTTTTCAGTAAACCATATAGTCATCTGCTCTAAGAGAAGATGCAACACTATATATATACCTAAACTGGATATATGCAGTTTAATAGTGGAGAAGGACATGGCAACCCACTGCAGTATTCTTGCCTAGAGAATCCTGTGGACAGAGGAGCCTGGTGGGCTGCTGTCCATAGGGTCGCACAGAGTTGGACACGACTGAAGTGACTTAGCAGTAGCTGCAGTTTAATAGATACCTCCTGGCAGTATCTGATGTGAGAAGACTTACCTCGTTGTTGAAGGAATGATGGGATGAGATAAAGAGTAAATATCTGATTCTTTCATAACACCATTCCATAGCCATATTATATTAGTAACTAGTATTTGTGAAAACCTGAAGCTACCTTGACAGTAAATGGAAATAGAACCAGGTAATTCACGCATGCCCTGAAATGCTACACTCTGTGCCAGGAGGGCTAATTTCAGCAGATCTGGAACCAGGCTGAGGTGTTTTGCATGGCACTAACCCCTGATCAAGGCATGAAGTGTACTGATTAATAGTGTTGCTTTGCAATCTTGGGTCTGAGGAGTTTCAGGGCTGAGCGCCAGTGCTCTTTGTTTTAACAGTGAGACTGATGAGTTGCAACTGGTCTCAGTGAGCCCCCTGGAGGGCTCTGCTGTGGAGGCTGGTTACTTAGCAGAAAGATGCCTATGTGACCAGGAAAATATGAAAGTTCTCAGCTGAGACTGCATTTTAGATTTCCTGGCTCTGGGGTGTTCTTGGCACACATCAATGGTTACTGATCTTTCTGAGAAAGTATATTCTGCCGGGGCCTTACGGTGGGGGCACGAGCAGGTTTCACCTGGGTGCTCCAGACTCTGGCCTATGATGCATGTCTTTATTCAATGCCCTTGCTATCCTGAGTGTGCATTTTCTGTAGCGAACTGGGGATCTGCAAGCATCATCATTTTGGGTTCTGTGAGTATTCTTCAGCAATCTAACGTTGTTTAACTACCACCATAATGCAAAATCATACACAGTAATGTGCACCAAAGTTCCTTAATACAAATGTAAAAGCCTGATGACTCCTTTATAGTTTCTTCAAATATATAATTCAGAAGTTTAGAAAAATTTATTTGTTATACTTTGGTTCAGAATTCTACATTACTTACTAGCGATTCAGATAAACAATATGAGGAACTATATTAAAATAATGTTATCAAAAAAGGGACTTTCCTGGTGGTCTAGTGGTAAGACTCCATGCTCCCAATACAGGGGGCATGGGTTTGGTCCCTGATCAGGGAATTAAGATCTCTCATGCCACACTGCATGGTCAAAAAAAAAAAAAAAAAAAAAAAAAAAAAAGAGGAAAGAAGTTCTGACATGCCATAACATGAACAAAACTTGAAGATGTTATGCTAAGTGACACATGTATACCTGTGGCGGATTCATGTTGATGAATGGCAGAACCAATACAGTATTGTGAAGTGATTAACCTCCAATTAAAATAAATAAATCTATATTAAAAAAGACAATGTTTGACTCTATATAAGGTAAGTAATGGTCTTCCCTGGTGGCTTAGAGGGTAAAGCATCTGCTTGCAATGCAGGAGACCTGGGTTTGATCTCTGGGTTGGGGAGATCCCCTGGAGAAGGAAATGGCACCCCATTCCAGTACTCTTGCCTGGAGAATCCCGTGGACAGAGGAGCCTAGTAGGCTACAGTCCATGGAGTCACAAAGAGTCGGACACGACTGAGTGATGACACCTTAAGGTAAGTCATATAGTCAAATTCACGGAGATAGAAAATAGAATGGTGGTTGACAGAGACTGACGCAGAAGGGAATGGGTAGTGAGTGTTTCATAGGTATGAAGTTTCATTTGGGAAGATGAACATTCTGGAGATGGATGGTAGTAAGGTGATGGCATCCCACTCCAGTACTCTTGCCTGGAGAATCCCAGGGACGGGGGAGCCTGGTGGGCTGCCGTCTATGGGGTCGCACAGAGTTGGACAGGACTGAAGTGACTTAGCAGCAATGCTTGTACAAAGTGAATGTCTTTAAGACCTCTGAACACTGCAATCAAAAATAATTGAAATAAGTTTTATGTTATGTATATTTTACCACAATTAAAAAAAATGTTTTCACTTATATTAGCAAAGTTGCTTTTTCCCTCCCTAATGATAACACACTGTGAGTTTGCTAATGTACTTCTGACAGGACAATGAAAGTGAAAGGTGAAAGTGAAGTCCCTCAGTCGTCTCTGACTCTTTGAGACCCCGTAGACTGTAGCCTACCAGGCTCCTGCATCCATGGGATTCTCCAGGCAAGAATACTGGACTGGGTTGCCATTGCCTTCTCCAGGGGATCTTCCTGATCCAGGGATCGAACCCGGGTCTCCCGCATTGCAGGCAGATGCTTTAACCTCTGAGCCACCAGGGACAGGACAATAAGTTGGTATAATCTTTCGAGAAAGCAATGGTCCTTAAAATGTGTGTGTGTGTGTGTGTGTTTGTCCATTCGCTCAGTTATGTCTAAATCTTTGTGACCCCATGGACTGTAGCCTTCCAGGCTCCTCTGTCCATGGAATTTTTCAGGCAAGAATACTGGAATGGGTTGTCATTTCTTCCTTCAGGATTTCTATATATACAATGACCTAATTTCTTCTCCTAGGAGATTATCATAGTTATCAGTCAGTTCAGTTGCTCAGTTGTGTCTGACTCTTTGCAACCCCATAGACAGCAGCATGCCAGGCTTTCCTGACCATCACCAACACCCGGAGCTTACACAAACTCATGTCCATCAAGTCGATGATGCCATCAAACCATCTCATCCTCTGTCGTCCCCTTCTCTTCCCACCTTCAACCTTTCCAAGCATCAGGATCTTTTCTAGTGAGTCAGTTCTTTGCATCAGGTGGCTAAAGTATTGGAGTTTCAGCTCAGCATCAGTCCTTCCAATGAATATTCAGGACTGATTTCCTTTAGGATTGACTGGTTGGATCTCCTTGCAGTCCAAGGGACTCTCAAGAGTCTTCTCCAACACCACAGTTCAAAAGCATCAATTCTTTGGTGCTCAGCTTTCTTTACAGTCCAACTCTCACATCCATATATGACTACTGGAAAAACTATAGCTTTGACTAGACAGACCTTTGTTGGCAAAGTAGTGTCTCTGCTCTTTAATATGTTGTGTATAGGTTGGTCATAGCTTTCCTTCCAAGGAGTAAGTGTCTTTTAATTTCATGGCTGCAATCACCACCTGCAGTGATTTTGGAGCCTCCAAAATAAAGTCTGTCACTGTTTCTATTGTTTCCCCATCTATTTCCCATGAAGTGATGGGACCAGATGCCATGATCTTCGCTTTCTGAATGTTGAGCTTTAAGTCAACTTTTTCACTCTCCTCTTTCACTTTCATCAAGAAGCTTCTTTTTTTCTTCTTCACATTCTGCCATTAGGGTGATGTCATCTGCATATCTGAGGTTATTGATATTTCTCCCAGCAATCTTGATTCCAGCCTGTGCTTCATCCAGCCCAGCATTTCACATGATGTACTCTGCATAGAAGTAAAAAAGCAGGGTGACAACATACAGCCTTGACATACTCCTTTCCCTATTTGGAACCAGTCTGTTGTTCCATGTCCAGTTCTAACTGTTGCTTCCTGACCTGCATACAGATTTCTCAAGAGGCAGGTCAGGTGGTATGGTGTTCCCATCTCTTTTAGAATTTTCCACAGTTTGCTGTGATCCACACAGTCAAAGGCTTTGGTGTAGTCAATAAAGCAGACGTAGATGTTTTTCTGGAACTCTCTTGGTTTTTCAATGATTCAGCAGATGTTGGCAATTTGATCTCTGGTTCCTCTGCCTTTCTAAAACCAGAGAACATCTGGAAGTTCATGGTTCATGTACTGTTGAAGCCTGGCTCAGAGAATTTTGAGCATTATTTGGCTAACATGTAAGATGAGTGCAAGTGTGCTGTAGTCCGAACATTCTTTGGCATTGCCTTATCATAGCTATACTTATAGACTCTTCTATTAAGAAATGTACTGAAGTAATTTTTTTTTTACAGTAAATGCTCTAAAGTTTCCAAAATTGGTTAAGTAAATAATGATGCATTAAGGGACACACTAATGCTTGCTAAGAAGCATTAATATTATTTATGTGAATATTAATGATATAGAAAAAAGTTGCCAGGATATAAATTAGTAAAAAAGTCTACAAACAACTATGAAACTCTGGTAAGCTCCATTGTTTTTTTGTTCAAAGAGCAGCAGGTTAGCAGCTAGAAAAAAATATTATTATCTATTGTTACATATGTATATACAGAGACCTAGAATTAAAAGAGCAAATACTTATGCTTTTGTGACAGGATTACAGCTTATTTTTATTTTCATTTGAGAGCTTTTTTGCTCACGTGGTTTCTAAATATTCTTCCCTAAATGTCTATTCCCTTGCTAAAATCATGATAAAGTAATGAGAGTTGTTAACATACAAACTACTTTTCCAGGCCAGGTTTTCCTAGCCCGTTTCCCAATCTCTTCTTTTGTCAAGGTGAAAGGCAGAGCACAGTTGCGGTTTAGTTTGGGATAAACAGAGGCACTGGACAAAACTTCCAAGGATACTCTGGGTCAGCCAATGACTGTTCTTGGCAGAAGAGAAACGTGGCTCTGGTAAGGCACCCTGCTGGGTGGTAGGATGGTGTGGGAAACTCTACTGTCCTGGGCACTGATAAAGCCCTCTCCTTCTAATTTTATCACTGACTCAAGAGGGACCCTTAGAAAGTCACTTCACAATTTGGGACCTCCTGGTTCTCACTATAAAACAAATTTGGGTCTTTTAGGCCTTCCAGCTTGATTGCTTTGCAATTTAATGTGCATTGTTTGAGGCTGGCTGGTGTCCAGGCTGGGAAAGGGTTAAGCCCTGCTTCTTGTAAACAGTTTGGAACGTCATTACTCATTTTTTTTTGAACATCAGTTCAGTTCAGTTGCTCAGTCGTGTCTGACTCTTTGAGACCCCACGGACTGCAGCATGTCAGGCTTCCCTGTCCATCATCAACTCCAGGAGCTTACTCAAACTCATGTCCAAGTTGGTGATGCCATCCAACCATCTCATCCTGCTGTCCCCTTCTCCTCCTGCCTTCAATCTTCCCCAGCATCAGGGTCTTTTCAAAAGAGTCATTTCTTTGTATCAGGTGGCCAAAGTATTGGAGTTTCAGCTTTAGCATCAGTTCTTTCAATGAATATTTGGGACTGGTTTCTTTAGGATGGACTGGTTGGATATCCTTGTAGTCCATGGGACTCTCAAGAGTCTTCTCCAACACCACAGTTCAAAAGCATCAATTCTTCAGCACTCAGCTTTCTTTATAGTCCAACTCTCACATCCATACATGACTACTGGAAAAACCATAGCCTTGACTAGATGGACCTTTGTTGGCAAAGTAGTGTCTCTGCTTTTTAATATGCTGTCTAGGTTGGTCATAGCTTTTCTTCCAGGGAGCAAGTGTCTTTTAATTTCATGGCTGCAGTCACCATCTGCAGTGATTTTGGAGCCTCAAAAGTAAAGTCTGTCACTGTTTCCATTGTTTCCCCATCTATTTGCCATAAAGTGATGGGACTGGATGCCATGATTTTAGTTTTCTGAATGTTGAGTTTTTTAATTATTTATTTTTTATTGAAGAATAATTGCTTTACAGAATTTTGTTGTTCTCTGTCAAATTTATTTACAAGGCAGTCTCCAGTACTCTTGCCTGGAAAATCCCATGGACGGAGGATCCTCGTAGGCTGCAGTCCATGGGGTCGCGAAGAGTCAGACACGACTGAGTGATTTCACTTTCACTTCTCACTTTCATGCATTGGAGAAGGAACTGCCAACCCACTCCAGTGTTCTTGCCTGGAGAATCCCAAGGATGGGAGAGCCTGGTGGGCTGCCGTCCATGGGGTCGCACAGAGTCGGACTCAACTGAAGCGACTTAGCAGCAGTAGCAGCAATGAAGACACAGACACAGAGAACAGACTTATGGACTTGGGGAGAGGGGAAGATGTATGGAAGAGTAACATGAATGTCGAGTTTTAAGCCAACATTTTCAGTCTCCTCTTTCACTTTCATCATGAGGCTCTTTAGTTCTTCTTCACTTTCTGCCATGAGGGTGGTGTCATCTGCATATCAGAGGTTAATGATATTTCTCCCGGCAATCTTGATTCCAGCTTGTGCTTCATCTGGTATTTCACATGATGTACTCTGTCTGCATAGAAGTAAAAAAGCAGGGTGACAATATACAGCCTTGATGTGCTCTTTTCCCTATTTGGAACCAGTCTGTTGTTCCATGTCCAGTTCTAACTGTTGCTTCTTGACCTGCATACAGATTTCTCAGGAGGCAGGTCAGGTGGTCTGGTATTCCCATCTCTTTCAGAATTGTCCACAGTTTGCTGTGATCCACACAGTCAAAGGCTTTGGTGTAATCAGTAAAGCAGACACAGATGTTTTTCTGGAACTCTCTTGCTTTTTCAATGATCCAACGGATGTTGGCAATTTGATCTCTGGTTTCTCTGCCTTTTCTAAATCCAGCTTTAACATCTGGAAGTTCACAGTTCGCATACAGTTGAAGCCTGGTTTGAAGAATTTTGAGCCTTACTTGGCTAGTGTGTGAGATGAGTGCAATTGTGCTGTAGTTTGAACATTCTTTGGCATTGCCTTTCTTTGGGATTGGAATGAAAACTGACCTCTTCCAGTCCTGTGGCCACTGCTGAGTTTTCCAAATTTGCTGGCCTATTGAGTATAGCACTTTCACAGCATCATCTTTTAGGATTTGAAATAGCTCAACTGGAATTCCATTACCTCCACTAGCTTTGTTAGTAGTGATGCTTCCTAAGGCCCCCTTAACTTTGCATTTCAGGATGTCTGGTTCTAGGTGAGTGATCACACCATTGTGGTTATCTGGGTCATGAAGATATTATCTGTATAGTTCTTCCGTGTATTTTTGCCATCTCTTCTTAATATCTTCTGCTTCTGTTAGGTCCATACCATTTCTGTCCTTTATTGTACCCATCTTTGCACGAAATATTCCCTTGGTATCTTATTTCCTTGAAGAAATCTCTAGTATTTCCTGTTTTATGGTTTTCCTCTATTTCTTTGCATTGATCACTGAGGATGGCTTTCTTATCTCTCCTTGCTACTAAAATATTATTATTGTTATATATCATTACAAAAATAGAGAACCAAAAGTTTATAGAAGTAGTCAGAGGAGCAAGTCTGGCCACCTGTTTAGGAAGAGTAGCACTATAGACTGACATCACAGAAAACACAGAAGTGAGTTGTCACATAAGGAAGGGTCAAAATGTCAAATGCTACCAAAATGTCAAATAAGATGAAGATAAAGATCTATCCATTTATTTTAATGACAAGGTAATGAGGTAAGTCAGACTCTTCTATTAATCTATTTAAATTATTTAAATAATCTTCACTCTTTGTTTAAAACCATGACAGTCAGCTATCTCCTGAGAATTAGGCAACACTTTTTTCCTCCAGATAGGAAGACATTTCATGATTTCAGGACTGAAGATTCCTGAGACATGACTTCAAGTAAGTACAACATATTTACCAATTAACTCTACAAAGGAGAAACCTGGCTGGCAGCAGAACAAGGGACGAAAGTTCGCAGCTCTCATTACAAGGCTCATGGATATGATGCCACTGCTATGTGCCTCTTGATATGATGCACTGAGACAAGCAAAGCTTAATTTCTATGGGATTCCTGTTTAAAATGAAAAAATCATGAGGGAACAGTAGAAAAACTTAAAGGACTTTCTAAATGGTGAGGTCATGAGAGGCAAGGAAAAATTGAGGAACCGTTACACAAAGAGACCAAAGAGATATGTTGTTATTTAGTTGCTAAGTCACATCTGACCCCATGGACTGTAGCCCCACCAGACTCCTCTGTCCATGGGATTTCCCAGACAAAAATACTGGAATGGGTTGCCATTTCCTTCTCCAGGGAATCTTTCCGACAGGGGTCAAACCTGCATCTCCTACATTGGCAGGCAGATTCTTTACCACTGTGCCACAAGGAAAGCCAGACAAACATGATGTGACATTAAAATGCAACACATGATTCTGATTTGTACATCATGTACAACTGAATGATATTATTGTAATGACAGGTATTTATAAATTTTGAACGCTGCTGCTAAGTCGCTTCAGTCATGTCCAACTCTGTGCGACCCAGAGACGGCAGCCCACCAGGCTCCCCCGTCCCGGGGATTCTCCAGGCAAGAACCCTGGAGTGGGTTGCCATTTCCTTCTCCAACGCATGAAAGTGAAGTCGCTCAGTCGTGTCTGACTCTTCGCGACCCCATGGACTGCAGCCCACCAGGCTCCTCCATCCATGGGATTTTCCAAGCAAGAGTACTGGAGTGGGGTGCCATTGAGTAGGTACACATAATTACTTTCTGATATAAAGAGAAAATAACCTCTTAGCAGCAAATACTCATATTGCTTTCCATTTTGAAATTTTGCCTATCCTTCCTTGAAAGACAGATTCTACAGATTCCACCAGTGCTATGCTGGTTTATACTGGTTTACCTTCCATATGCAGAGTACATCATGAGAAATGCTGGACTGGAAGAAACACAAGCTGGAATCAAGATTGCCGGGAGAAATATCAATAACCTCGGATATGCAGATGACACCACCCTTATGGCAGAAAGTGAAGAGGAGCTAAAAAGCCTCTTGATGAAAGTGAAAGAGGAGAGTGAAAAAGTTGGCTTAAAGCTCAACATTCAGAAAAAGAAGATCGTGGCATCCAGTCCCATCACTTCATGGGAAATAGATGGGGAAACAGTGGAAACAGTGTCAGACTTTCTTTTTTTGGGCTCCAAAATCACTGCAGATGGTAACTGTAGCCATGAAATTAAAAGACACTTACTCCTTGGAAGGAAAGTTATGACCAACCTAGATAGTATATTCAAAAGCAGAGACATTACTTTGCTGACTAAGGTCCATCTACTCAAGGCTATGGTTTTTCCTGTGGTCATGTATGGATGTGAGAGTTGGACTGTGAAGAAAGCTGAGCGCCCAAGAATTGATGCTTTTGAACTGTGGTGTTGGAGAAGACTCTTGAGAGTCCCTTGGACTCTAAGGAGATCCAACCAGTCCATTCTGAAGGAGATCAGCCCTGGGATTTCTTTGGAAGGAATGATACTAAAGCTGAAGCTCCAGTACTTTGGCCACCTCATGCAAAGAGTTGACTCATTGGAAAAGACTCTCATGTTGGGAGGGATTGGGTGCAGGAGGAGAAGGGGACGACAGAGGATGAGATGGCTGGATGGCATCACTGACTCAATGGACGTGAGTCTGAGTGAACTCTGGGAGATGGTGATGGATAGGGAGGCCTGGTGTGCTGCGATTCATGGGGTTGCAAAGAGTCGGACACGACTGAGCGAGTGAACTGATCTGAACCTTCCATAAACATGTACTTTGGAGAGTGGGCTGTTTTAAAAGGCTTTGACTATTATATAATCATGTGAATCGAGATTTGGGGAATATTTTTTCCCCTTTATTTTCACACTGGGGTGATAAACTGATTTTTAAAATGACTGTAAAAAGTTCATTAGGAAGAAATAAAATAATAGCATTATTATTATTTAACAGTGATGACTATTCTTTACTTGCTTGATATAAGCCAGGTACTGTACTAAGTGCTTTGCATACATTCTGTTACGTAGTTTTCAAAATTATGCTTGTTATTATGGCCCTAGATTTACATATGAAGATTATAAACTTGGCGTGGTTGAATAATTCTTAACGTCACAAAACTATTAAGGTGACAAAGCTGAGACTGAACTTCAGCCCTTTCATCACAGAGGAATCAGGGGAATGCCATGGAACTGACACCAGACTCTGTTCCCTGAGAATCAATGTCACTGAATACCCCTCTGTAGCTCCTAATATGTAGCACATACCTTCAAAATCAAGTTCTGATGGTAGCCCAGAGAATGGGCAAGCAAACCATCATTTTTTTCTTCTATTAAACTTGTTTGGCTGCACTCAGCCTTGCCCTTTCTATTGTCTCTCTCCTTATGTAGCTTATGGAAATATTTCAGACTATATTTCATTCCTAAGAAAGATTCGAATGACTCAGCTGGTGCTTGATAGTTAAGGACAGTGAGAACAAAAGGTAAGATTCTGAGCACATTTCTGTCCTAATGTTTCTGGATGGTAAAACCACAGCATGACATTTATGAATCTCATACTAAATTTCATCTCACACTGAATTTTACTCTCATATAGAAGAGAGAGGAAGAGGTGATCTAAAAGTCAAGAACAGGTCTCTAAATAAGATGGCAGTGTCAGCAATATGGGCAGAGAGGTTATTGGCACTTTTGCCTCCTAATTCATACCTAAGGTAGCTGTTAGCAGCCAGACACTGATAACCCTCAAGGAGGCCACCAAGCTGAGAAAGAAAGCTCGGGCTGATGAATGGTACAACAGAATAATGGCAAATAAACTTCTTGGCTGTTTGCTGAGTGAGCCAATGGAGATGGATTTTGTCATCACAGTAATTTTGCAGCTGAAATGTGGATATCTTCACAATAGTGTTCTAGACTCCTGGAAATGTCCTTGTACTTTTGGGATACCTCTGGAATGGAGCACTTCAAGGGAGAAGAGGGGCTTGGATGTCATTCCCTAGGATGATTTATGCTTACAAGTTTAATTTCTAATGCTAGGTTTCTCTGACATAAATCATACTGTTCCAGGAAGAGAACAAGTTATATACTCTTTTCATATATGTTTTCCCAACTAATGATCTTACGTGGCTTAAATTATACTGACAGAAAAACAACTGCAGTGGTTTTTTAAACTAATGATACAATCCATGGATAATTTCCTCTAAAATAGCTGAGAGATGTGAATGAATGAATTGTATATCATTGCAGGGAGCAATTTCCCTCAATGGATTCTACCTAATGGAATCTTAATACATATCAGATTGGGTAAAAGTTTTCAACTGAAATAAGTCTCTGAAACTGGCTCTGGAGCAAAACTCAAACCCCGAGCGGAGACAGCTGTGAATATATTTAGAACTGCCCACTTTCCAGGAAGTCTTGTGTTACAAATATCTCTTTTCCGTGCACAGCAACGTGTTTTGTGAAGGAATCTAATGACATGGGTGGCTTCAACAATTCCTTCCAAATTTCATTCCCCTGAGTGTGGCTTTCTTAATGAGTCACCATCCTGCGATGTCTTCACTCTATTTACCCAGAGCTTTATTTCTTTCTGATGTAAAGATGTTCACCAGGAAGCTAAGGCACTTTGACAAACCCAATGGCAGCTCCTAGGACGTTGTCATCAGAAGTAAAGTGATGCCTCCCAGGCCTAGACAGGTTTAAAAATAATGGAATACCTTTTGCTTCCAGTTCTATGATGCCAATACTCTTGGGGTGTGTGTGTGTGTGTGTGTGTGTGTGTGTGTGTGTGTGTGTGTGTATGTGAGAGAGAGAGAGAGAGAGAGAGAGAGAGAGAGGAACTTTTTCTCCAACCTAGGGCAGATTTTCAGTCAGCAATTCTATTCATCTCTGTTTGCCTAAGAGTTCCTTTTGCTCATCTTGTTTCTAGGTCTCTTCTAGAAGAGAAATAGCCAAAATCCTTTTGTGAGTAACTTGCTATCAGAGAATATAAATGAATTATATAAAATCAAGCACCTGATCTACATGGATTAGGTTCTAATACAAGTCTTCTAATGCTTCTTAACATAGTGGCTACAAAATTACATCTAGCCTAGGCTGCTGTCATCGCATTCTGTCCCCTCCAAAGAGACGACAGACATAGTATGAACAGAGGTGATTCAGGGTCACCCTGCCCCCTACATAGAGTTAATGTTTGATGCCCTGCAGAATGGCTTTGTTCAATACAGACTTATGACAGATGAAAGGGGTTACAGGTGACATAGTTACTTTTAACTCTGATTCGGGTTTTGGGGAGATGTGGAACATATAATAGACTCAGCCTGTAATATGGAACCATAGTTTGTTGTGAGAAATCTTAAAATCTGGGCTCTGGTTTCTTTTCTGATACTTAACTGGTTAGATGCTATTTGATGACCTCGTCGACTGAAAGGGGACAACACCTGTTCAGATGCACCACCTGGCTGTTGTAAGGATGCAAAAGATGTGGATGAAAACACTGTTCAGTGCCATGCAAATGCCGAAGCATCACTATTGACATGATGCTGTGCTTTCTGGGGCTCTTCAAAACCACAGGGATAATTACATGGCGCAGGAAAGCAAAGACAAGTAAAGGTACGAGTCAGTGAAAGGACTGATGGGCACCTGCCTTTCCATATCTGTAAGAAGATTAAAAAAAAAATGCCTTGAAATAACCCAACATCCTTCTACAAATACCTGTTTGTCAACTACTATATTCCAGGCATTTTCACATGTTCCACTAATCAGAGTAATAAAGATAAGAGCCACCATTTATTAAAAGTCCTTTAAGTACTGGCCACTCCCCCCAGCAGGAAACATTAAGTGTAATCCCCACTGAATTGAGTTGGAATTATTATTCCCATTTTTACAAATGATGAAATTAAGGCTGAGGAAGTAACTGCCCTACACCATCCAGCTAATAAGGGACAAAAAGAGCCAAAGTCACAAGGGATCAACACCTGCCTCTGTGACATCTTGGCTGCCTTCCTGTTCTGGTGTCTTTGTGGTTTATGTGACAAGAGGTCATTTCCACGTTGAACCATTTGGTTCTTTACAGCATGAAGTGCTATGGGTACCAGTTCAGAGGCCCTGTTGGTGCAGCTCATGGTGCGTCAGATCAGGGCAGGGTTTGACCCTGCTGCTAGTTCTCTGAAAGATGTATGGCTTGAGATGCACCTAACCCTGGGAAAAACAGTAAGTTCAAGACTGGTACCATCTTTCAGCCAATTCCCAGAGACTGTAAATCGCGGATGATAAGGTGATTAGATCCAGGGTAACAAGACAAACACAGGAGAATCGGAAGTCTGGAGATCAGTGCATTGGGAAAATAAGTACTGCGTGGTCAACAGAGGGCACTTGCACTAAATCCAGAGCCACCTTGAGAGGCTGCCAAATGAGCCCTGTGATTCCTGCTTGCTGGGTAAAGTGAGACGGGCAGGGGCATCTAGGTGACCCCCTATCTCTGATTAGGAAAAAGCGGAACCCCCCAAAAAAGCCCTCACATGGAGAACTCAGGTTAGATATGCAAGTGGCAGGCATTTCTATGACTGCATGGACCTCTCTTGGACCCTAGAGAGTTTTATATCCCAGAGCTATTCCGACATGAGCACTCAGACCTCAAGGAACTAATGGAAAGTATTAATAAAATGAATGACTTGCTGCTAAGGTGAGTGGTAAGATGCCAGGGCTTCTCTGGTGATACCAAAGTTTGCCTGCAGACACATGGTCCAGGCCCAGGGAAAATCTTACATCTCCTTTCCTCCTAGAGCTGAAAGTAAACATGAACAAACCAACCAAGCTGCACCCAGTGACTTGCTCCACCTTATATGTCAAGGAAAGTTAAAGCCCTTGCTTTTCATTTTGGGCTTGATACACTTAATGCTTCTTGCACTCAATACTCTGATTTCTTTGCAGCATAGATGCCACCCTTGACAGAGGAGAGACGTCATCTTTATTAAGTATTTCTAAACAAGGGAGCCTCACGGCTAATGAATCCTGCATACAGCAGGCAGCTACTCCCCCCACCTCCCTCTATTCAGAAGGGAAAACAGTCTTCATTGTTTACAGCCCCTGGCTGCCCAGGAATAAAAGGCCAAGTTATTTCAGAATTATCCGTTTCTTGTTCCAGCTCTCACAAATCGTTAGATTTTGCTGTTTAACCCATCTGCTCAAGTGTGTATGTGAGAGAGTTAATCCTCCTGCAAAAGGCTGTAAAACTATAAAGTATAAATTAACACACAGGCATATTTTAAAAGCATTTAGAACTGCGGATGTTGAAAATGTTAGTAATATTTAGCCACCATTTTTTCATTCCAGATGTCTAATAGGCTCTGAATGCAACAGTATTATTATTCCTACCACAAACTACTTCTGGAATTTCTGTATGTCATTTAATGATAATGGATATCCTTGGAATTATGACTCAAATAATATGTATGTATATCATTTCCTATTTAGTTTATTGCCGTCATCAGCATCATACAGGTTGTAAAAAAAGATTGGAAGTTACTTTTATCTTGGTTGTGATAGAACACTGCCCCATCCTCCTGACTTGCTCAGTTTCTGATAACATGTAATGACCAGTAACATCCCCACCAGCTCTCCACAAATAGTTGTAACAAAGACAACAGAGCTTTCCTTCAGTGCATTCCTTGGTTCGTTTGTGAGGGACAGCAGAAAAGAGGGCTGTAGTCTGAACCAATATGTTCTGATATAAAGTACTCTTGGGGGGAAAAATAGCTTCAAAGTGCTCTTCCAACACAAGGCATTAGAATGACGGATGAATGTACCGCTATCATTGTTACACCTCTCTGCCAAGGATCGTGACACTTATACTGAAAAAGAAGCACAACACAGCATGAAATCACCCTCTGTGCAGGATTTCAGCTGTAGTGCAAATTGTCTGAAACAGCCTGGGCCTGAATTGGTGCACCTGCCAGGATGATGGGAAGCAATGCATCCTGGGAGGGAAAGAGGAGGATCCCATGGGAGCTCTGTGTCCCGTGACCCTGGAGCTGGGGTGGCTTCCCTCTTTCATCTTTATCCACACTCCTGGAAGCCAGCTTCTGTGCCTATTTTGCCCCAAGCTGTGACTTTTTCGACAGATTCCTTCGCTGTGAATGGTTACACTGTTGCCTAAGTTCCTTGTGTCTCTTTATCCTGAAGAAAACTTCGAAGTCAGTGACTTATCCTTTTTATTTTCCTAATTTTCCTCTTTGGTTCTAGGGAGGTGCCTGGCACAGAGTAGATGTTCATAAATACATACTGAATAAATGAAAATACAGATGGATGAATGAACAAGTAAATCTTACTCTCACTTTTTAGATTAAATTAAAAAAACTGCATAAAAGTCTGGATATGCAAAAAGATATAAAGACTAATAGGATGAATTATATTATAGTGATTCATATCAAAAATGTCTCATGTGGTTCCCTGTACAAATCTGCCCCCATCCTTCTCAGGGAAGCTATTGAACTTAGGGTTCATCATTTATATCTTTACTACATATGCATGGATCTCTAACAAAAATTATGGTATTTTTTTTACCAGTTTTAAAAATTTGCAAGATATTACCATACTGTATCAGAGAAGGCAATGGCAACCCACTCCAGTACTCTTGCCTGGAAAATCCCATGGGTGGAGGAGCCTGGTAGGTTGCAGTCCATGGGGTCACAAAGAGTCGGACACAACTGAGTGGCTTCACTTTCACTTTTCACTTTCATGCATTGGAGAAGAAAGTGGCAACCCACTCCAGCGTTCTTGCCTGGAGAATCCCAGGGACAGAGGAGCCTGGTGGGCTGCCATCTATGGGGTCGCACAGAGTCAGACACGACTGAAGCGACTTAGCAGCAGCAGCAGCAGCAACCATATTGTATTCTTCTGAAACTTGCATTTATAAAAAAAGTAGATCTGTGAGGCAAATGCATATTGATACACATCTTTTTTTGTCCAGCATCTTCTCCTTTGTGTGAATGTATTGCAATTTATGCATCCATTCTTGTGTTGATGGAATGACAAACGATGCTGCTAGCACAGTCTTGCCCGTGTCTCCATGGGCACCTGTGGGCTGGATTCTATCGGGCCCATTCCGAGGAGAAGGACTGCTGGGTCACAAGAGGTGCATGTCCTCAACTTTACCCAGATTGTTGCATAATGATTCAAAGTGGTTGTACTAATTCACATGCCCATGAATCCATATTTCTAAGATTTCAGTTTTCTAACACTAATGCGTGTCTTTTTAGGTGCTGACTTCTGCTGGAGGATGTGCTTTGTTGCCAAGCCTGCCTGAGGGTTAGCTCTGGGATATGCTGGTTTAAGGGCTGGGGCTGTGACCCACAGTGGTTCAAGAGATTTCCCCTCTCCCCCACTCTGGAGCTGTTTCTAAGCTAAGGCTGTTGTGGTGTCTCAGTGTCTGTAGTACCGAGTTTCTTCCTCCTAACCCTCAACTGTGTTCTGACAAAATGTGGTCCATTGGAGAAGGGAATGGCAAACCACTTCAGTATTCTTGCCTTGAGAACCCCATGAACAGTATGTAAAGGCAAAAAGATAGGACACTGAAAAATAAACTCCCCAGGTTGGTAGGTGCCCAATATGCTACTGGAGATCAGTGGAGAAATAACTCCAAAAAGAATGAAGATATGGAACCAAAGCAAAAACAACACCCAGTTGTGGATGTGACTGGTGACAGAAGCAAAGTCTGGTGTTGCAAAGAGCAATGTTGCATAGGAAGCTGGAAAGTTAGGTCCATGAATCAAGGCAAATTGGAAGTGGTCAAACAGAAGATGTTAAGAGTGAACGTTGACATTTTAGGAATCAGTGAACTAAAATGGACTGGAATGGGTGAATTTAACTCAGATGACAATTATATCTACTACTGTGGGCAAGAATCCCTTAAAAGAAATGGAGTAGCCATCATAGTCAACAAGAGTTTGAAATGCAGTTCAGTTCAGTTCAGTCGCTTAGTCGTGTCCAGCCCTTTGTGACCCCATGAATCGCAGCACGCCAGGCCTCCCTGTCCATCACCAACTGCCGGAGTTCACTTGAAATGCAGTACTTGGATGCAATCTCAAAAACGACAGAATGATCTCTGTTCATTTCCAAGGAAAACCATTCAATATCACAGTAATCCCAGTCTATGCCCCAACCAGTAATGCTGAAGAAGCTGAAGTTGAATGGTTCTATGAAGCCCTACAAGACATTCTAGAACTAAAACCCCCAAAAGATATCCTTTTCATTATAGGGGACTGGAATGCAAAAGTAGGAAGTCAAGAAACACCTGGAGTAACAGGCAAATTTGGCCTTGAAGTACAGAATGAAGCAGGGCAAAGGCTGATAGAGTTCTGCCAAGAGAACACACCGGTCATAGCAAACACCCTCTTCCAACAACACAAGAGAAGACTCTACACATGGACATTACCAGATGGATGACACCAAAATCAGATTGATTATATTCTTTGCAGCCAAAGATGGAGAAGCTCAATACAGTCAGCCAAGACAAGACCGGGAGCTGACTGTGGCTCGGATCATGACCTCCTTATTGCCAAATTCAGACTGAAGTTGAAGAAAGTAGAGAAAACCACTAGACCATTCAGGTATGACCTAAATCAAATCCCTTATGACTATACAGTGGAAGTGAAAAATAGATTTAAGGGACTAGATCTGATAGACAGAGTGCCTGGTGAACTATGGACGGAGGTTTGTGACATTGTACAGGAGACAGGGATCAAGACCATCCCCAAGAAAAAGAAATGCAAAAAAGCAAAATGGCTGTTTGAGGAGGCCCTACAAATAGCTGTGAAAAGAAGGGGAGCAAAAAGCAAAGGAGAAAAGGAAAGATATACTCATTTGAATGCAGAGTTCCAAAGAATAGAAAGGAGAGATAAGAAAGCCTTCCTCAGTGTTCAATGCAAAGAAATAGAGGAAAACAATAGAAGGGAAAGACTAGAGACCTCTTCAAGAAAATTAGAGATACCAAGGGAACATTTCATGCAAAGATAGGCTCCATAAACGACAGAAGTGGTATGGACCTAACAGAAGCAGAAGATATTAAGAAGAGGTGGCAAGAATATACAGAACCATACAAAAAGATCTTCATGACCCAGATAGTCATGATGGTGTGATCACTCACCTAGAGCCAGACATCCTGGAATACAAAGTCAAATGGGCCTTAGGAAGCATCAGTTCAGTTCAGTCACTCAGTCGTGCTTCCTAAGGCCCACTTGACTTCACATTCCAGGATGTCTGGCTCTACGTGAGTGTGAGTGATCACACCATCGTGATTATCTGGGTCATGAAGATCTTTTTTAGGAAGCATCACTATGGACAAAGCTAGTGGAGGTGATGAAATTCTAGCTGAGCTATTTCAAGTCCTAAAAGATGATGCTGTTAAAGTGCTTTATTCAATATGCCAGCAAATTTGGAAAACTCAGCAGTGGCCACAGGATGGGAAAAGGTCAGTTTTCATTCCAATCCCAAAGAAGGGCAATGCCAAAGAATGTTCAAACTACCACACAATTGCACTCATCTTGCACACTAGTAAAATAATGCTCAAAATTTTCCAAGCCAGGCTTCAACAGTAAATAAACCATGAATCTCCAGATGTTAAAGCTGGATTTAGAAAAGGCAGAGGAACCAGAGATCAAATTGGCAACATCTGTTGGATCACTGAAAAAACAAGAGAGTTCCAGAAAAACATCTACTTCTGCTTTATTGACTATGCCAAAGCCTTTGACTGTGTGGATCACAATAAACTGGAAAATTTTTAGAGTTGGGAATACCAGACCACCTGACCTGCCTCTTGAGAAATCTGTATCCAGGTCAGGAAGCAACAGTTAGAACTGGACATGGTACAAAAAACTGGTTCCAAATCGGGAAATGAGTATGTCAAGGCTGTATATTGTCACCCTGATTATTTAACTTATATGCAGAGTACATCATGAGATAGGCTGGGCTGGATGAAGCACAAGCTGGAATCAAGATTTCAGGGAGAAATATCATTATCCTCAGATATGCAGATGAGACCACCCTTATGGTAGAAAGTGAAGAAGAACTAAAGAGCCTCTTGAAAGTGAAAGGGGAGAGTGAAAAAGTTGGCTTAAAACTCAACATTCAGAAACTAAGAACACAGCATCTGGTCCCATCACTTCATGGCAAATAGATGGAGAAACAGTGGAAACAGTGACAGACTATTTTTTGGCCTCCAAAATCACTGCAAGTGGTGACTGCAGCCATGAAATTAAAAGACACTTACTCCTTGGGAGAAAAGTTATGACCAACCTAGACAGCATATAAAAAGCAGAGCCATTACTTTGCCAACAAAGGTCTGTCTAGTCAAGGCTATGGTTTTTAGAGTAGTCATGTATGGATGTGAAAGTTGGACTATAAAGAAGGCTGAGTGCTGAAGAACTGGTGATTTTGAACTGTGGTGTTGGAGAAAACTCTTGAGAGTCCCTTGGACTGCAAGGAGATCCAACCAGTCCACCCTGAAGGAAATCAGTCCTGAATATTCATTGGAAAGACTGATGCTGAAGCTGAAACTCCAATACTTTGGCCACCTGATGCGAAGAGCTGATTCATTGGAAAAGATCCTGATGCTGGGAAAGACTGAAGGTGGGAGGAGAAGGGGACGACAGAGGATGAGATGGTTTGATGGCATCACTGACTCGATAGACATGAGTTTGAGTAAACTCCAGAAGTTGGTGATGGATAGGGAGGCCTGGCATGCTGTGTCCATGGGGGTCATAAAAGTTGGACACGAGTGAGCAACTGAACCGAACTGAACCCTCAAAGGTCTACACTCCATTCATTGCAAACTTAGGCTGCACCAGAATAGAAGCTGAGCCCTGTGGGAACTTGAGATGGAAACAGAACACCTGCCTTCTAGCAGTCAACTGCTGCAGTCACCCCTCAACAGTGCATGCTGAGGAGACTCAGGAGGAGTAAACACCAGACACTGGCCCCAGATAGCTGTGGTGCATGTCAGAGGCATGATTTCAATGAGCCCAGGCTTTGCATCTTTCCATACATAGAAAAGCACTAATTTTATTAACCTGAGATGTCTGGTTTTCTTTAATTAACAGTAATCATTTGCTGTTTCAACTACCTGGTCTTTGTTGCAAGAACTCTTATATATCCTGGCCCCTCTGCCTGCTCCTACCCCTGTACGTCTTTGGAGCAATTCCTCAGAGCAATCTGAGATTTCTGTCTCCCAGTCTTGAAGTCCTCAGAATGTCCACTAAAAAAACATAACTCTCAACTTTTAGGGCACACATTTGTTTTTTCAGCCAATGAGAGTTATTATTAGTGCCCAGGGCTCTGTATTTGTTTCATCAGATGACCTGAAGAGCACAGGCCAGAGCTGCCCACGCTGGCCAGGCAAGATAGTAACACTTGCATGAGTTAACTTGAGAGAAGAGGTCCTGGTAAGGAATGTCGAACTAACAAGATACCAGCAACCAGAAGAACTTGGGAAAAGTCAAAAGGAAAGAGGAAATACCAGTTCATATGTCCTACCAACCTCCTAGAATCCTTCTTGCTGGATTCCATCTTGGCTGAGCAATGTGGGTGTTACCAGGAAGGACTTGGAGTCAGAATGATTGGCCAGAGACACTATGAAAACTAACTCCATCACCATAAAACCCCAGACTGTGAGCCATGTGGCAGAGCAGTTCTCCTGGGTTCCCTTATTCTGCAGCTGTCTGCCCAGGCCCCTCTTCCCAACAAAGTCTCTTGGTTTGTCAGCATGTGTGTCTCCTCTGACAAGTTACTTCCAAGTGTTAGACAGGAGCCCACTCTCGGACCCTGGAAGGGACCCCCTTCCTGCAGTACAGAGTATTTAATAATTATACTTCCACGGACTCATTAAGTAGCTAACTGAAATATCCTCTACCACCTTTCTAGTGAGTTAGCTACAAAACACACATTTCAAGTGCTGGCCTAGAGAAAGAAAGAGGAATCTTTCAGGGGAGTGGGTGGACATTTGCCACATAGGCACCTACTTCAACTCTAGTCACTGGGGCTGAAAACAAGCCTCTTGTTTAAAGACACCTATTCCTTAATGACCATTCATGGGTACACACATATGCATGTGCACAGGCAATGCACTAATGTGAAAACACACACACACACACACTCCACAGAAAACCAGGGCCTCAATCACGGAGGCTCATCAATCCTCATTGTATGGTAACAAATTCTCTCAATTTCTTTCAGGTAGATCAGGTCTAAAGTTACACACTTGAGCTTTTCAGACCAATTTTTTTTTCTTTCCAACCCTTAGATAATTATTTAAGAGAAAAATATAATACATATGAAGTAAATAATTTATTTCCTAGGCACATCTCAGGTTTGAAGCATTTTTAAGTAGGGAATTTTAAGAAAGTAACTGTAGAATCAGGGAAACTTTCTCACTAGTCAGTAATTATTTTTACTTAGAACATATAAAATTGACTTAAAAAGAGGGACATAAAAGAGGTTATTAATAATTTTACTGGATCAAATGAATTTTTCAAGTTTTTTTGGAGAAAAATAAAGACTCTAATAGGACTTGGTTTTATGTACCTGTGTCTAGTCAAGGCTATGATTTTTCTTGTGGTCATGTATGGATGTGAGAGTTGGACTGTGAAGAAGGCTGAGCACCCAAGAATTGATGCTTCTGAACTGCGGTGTTGGAGAAGAGTCCCTTGGACTGCAAGGAGATCCAACCAGTCCATTCTGAAGGAGATCAGCCCTGGGATTTCTTTGGAAGGAATGATGCTAAAGCTGTAACTCCAGTACTTTGGCCACCTCATGCGAAGAGTTGACTCATTGGAAAAGACTCTGATGCTGGGAGGGATTGGGGGCAGGAGGAGAAGGGGACGACCGAGGATGAGATGGCTGGATGGCATCACTGACTCGATGGACGTGAGTTTGAGTGAACTCCGGGAGTTGGTGATGGACAGGGAGGCCTGGTGTGCTGCGATTCATGGGGTCACAAAGAGTCGGACACGACTGAGCTACTGAACTGAACTGATGTTCATTTTAAACAGAGGCAGAGAATAAATTTGGGGAAAAGCCTCATCTAGTTGGAATCTCACTAACTTGTGCTTGAACTGCCTTTCAACAATAAACAGGTGACTTGTACTCACATTAGAGTTTGAGAAGCAGCTTTTTATACCAGGATGACTTGGCTCATGCCATTCCCACTAGCTGCAGGTGACCTCTGCCCATACCTACCTGTGGAGCTCTACATGCTTCATACAAAAGGGCAACAGAGAAGACCAGTACAGCCTTCTGCCTCCATGAAGGCTTCTTTAATCAACCATGTCCCTTTTCTGAAGCACATAATTACAAAGCACTTGGGTAACACTCAGCAGAGGGTGTCATCATGCCTGTCTGTCCTGTCCCCTCTGCCACAGGAGAGGTGGTGGAGTGCAGTCATTGGTCTTATGAGCACTGAATCCAGATTCAGTTCAGTCGCTCGGTCGTGTCTGACTCTTTGCCACCCCATGGACTACAGCACGCCAGGCCTCCCTGTCCATCACCAACTCCCAGAGTTTACTCAAACTCATGTCCATTAAGTCGATGATGCCATCCAACCATCTCATCCTCTGTCATCCCCTTTTCGTCCCACCTTCAATCTTTCCCAGCATCAAGGTCTTTTCCAATGAATGAGTTCTTTGCATCAGGTGGCCAAAGGATTGGAGTTTCAGCAACATCAGTCCTTCCAATGAACACTCAGGACTGACCTCCTTTAGGATGGACTTGTTGGATCTCCTTGCAGTCCAAGGGACTCTCAAGAGTCTTCTCCAACACCACAGTTCAAAAGCATCAATCCTTCCACACTCAGCTTTTTTTATAGTCCAACTCTCACATCCATACATGACTACTGGAAAAACCATAGCCTTGACTAGATGAACCTTTGTTGGTAAAGTAATGTCTCTGCTTTTTAATATGGTGTCTAGGAATCCAGATTGCTGGGACTCAAAGCCTAGCAACTCCAATCACTAGCCAGTGATCTTGAGCAAGTTACTTAACCTCTCTGTCTCAGTTTCCTCATATGTACAGTAGTGATAATAACAGCATCTACCTCATTTTAAAAATTAAAGTGCAGTCGATTTAAGAAAGCTGTGGTACATATACACAATGGAGTATTACTCAGCCATTAAAAAGAATACATTTGAATCAGTTCTAATGAGGTGGATGAAACTGAAGCCGATTATATGGGTTCAGGATTGGGAACATGTGTATACCTGTGGCGGATTCATGTTGATGTGTGGCAAAACCAATACAATATTGTAAAGTTAAAAAAAAAATGAGTTAGTTTTAGGTGTACAACAAAGTGGTTCAGTTATGTATATTTTTTTCAGATTTTTTTCCATTATAGGTTACTACAAGATGTTGAATATACAGTATTCAACATATACAGTGTCCTGTGCTGTACAGTAAACCCTTGTCACATACCTATTTTAGGTATAGTAAATTGTATCTGTTAATCCCATACTCCTAATTTATCTCTCACCACCTCCCTTTACACTTTGGTAACCAGAAGTTCGCTTTCTATGACTGTGAATCTGTTTCTGTTTTTAAATAAATCATTTGTATTATTTTTCAGATCCCACATACAAGTGATGTATCTTCATCTGACTTATTTCACTTAGTGTGATAATCTCTAGGTCCAAGCATGTTGGTGCAAATGAAAATATTTCACTCCTTTTTCAGGCTAGGTAATATTTCACGATATATATACATAACCACAGTTCCTTCAGCTCCTCACGCCAGGTGCCCTGCTGCTTCTCACAGGAAGCCTCCTTTTTCTTTTAGTTCTGAAGTTGTTCCCACCAATGATCAACAAGACTGCACATTCTATTGACCCCAGCCATGCTCCATCCCTTGTAGAAGTTGTTAAATGGATGTTTGTCTTGGAGAAACTTCCAGTTATTACACAGCAAATATTACCTTCTGGAAAAAGAAAATAATGACAACAGTGATAGCAACAACAAAGAGGGTTTATTTAGCTCCTGTGGCTGGAAGTCAGCATTTTACATCTTTTCCTTGTGGACACATCAGTTCAGCAGTCACAGAGGAGCCTGGGCAACAGTGCACAGGGTCTCAAAAGAGTGGATCACGATTGAGTGACTGAACAATAGTTCAGCAGTAGTTGAACAAAGTCATTCAGTCCTCTGGGTCTTTAAATAACTACTGTGTTATTACACTCCTGTCTCCTGATAACTCTGAAGTCCTTTGAAATACCCACAAATGGGATGAAATGTGCATTTTAAGTTATCTTTTTATCCATGACGTTTACAACTGAGGCTCACACCATAATCCTGGCATGGGCACTGTATCAGAAGGGGAGCAAACAGTTTCACTTTCTTCCCCTTTCCCTGTGGGAAAGGCTATTTTTCCATCCACTAAACTGAGGACTTTAGGTCAGGCGCCAGTCACTCAAGGCTCTGTAGGGGTGGAATGGTCTGCACAGATTTTCCTACAGATTGCAGAAGGCTCTTTGACTCTTCTCCTTCCTGTCCTATAACTGAGACACAGCTGCACATGTGGATAGAGCTGAAAAGTGCTGATACTCTGCTTTATCCATATGAATATCCATACGGATAAATTTCTATTAAATGTACTGTTAATTGCTATTACTAGTCAATAGTGTTTATTTTATGTAAAGTGCTTAGAATGGTGTCTGGCACAAAATACTTTCACATATTGGCTAGTTTCTCTCTATATTATACAATTTCCTGGGATGTACTTTACTCTTTTTAAACATTCCACGCTGATTATAACTGTTATTTTGTTTTTTATTTTCTTCTCAAAACCCTTTATAAAGAGGAAAAAAAAATATTGGCTCCATGTATTTAAGGAGAAAACAAATCCAGAAAGGTATTTGGGGAATTTGGAACATAAAGCAGAAACTGACTTTCTGATTTTGAAGCTGGCAATTTCCATAAGTAAATCCTCTCCCAAGAGCTGGAAGGATAGGGGGCTGGATGGGTTCAATGATTAATTTTCCTATTTTTCTGAGAATAGCATTTTCCTCAACTAAGGAAATAGCATGTCCATACAGACGAGGAAATCAACCATTTGGAGGCACAAACCTCTCTCTCAAAAATGCAAATGCTAATCCTATGCTAATAATGATTCTAACAAAATAATAATAATAAATCCAATGCATTAGAGAAGCCTGTTGTGCTGCAGCCCATGGGGTTGCAAAGAGTCGGATACAACTTGGAGAATGAACAACAAAAGCATCTGAACATAAAAAGTCAGTTTGCTCCAAAGTCAGGGTCCCAGGTGGGAGCTCTAATGACACACTTATGACACACTCATAAAGGAGCCCTTGGTGGGTCACATTAGTGATGGCAGTGGTGGCTGATGCCTTCCGGGGGTGAGCTGCTTATCTGACAACATCCACTTGTGTTTTGTACACAAATCTTTATATCAATTGCTTCTAGAATTATTCACAAATCTTCTAAGGTATAATCTAGTTTTATAAAACATTTTTTTTTACAGACACCACAGAGGTGATTTGGCTGCCACACATTTAATGGACAAAGATCCTGACGGACTTGGGTGAAGTGTATCTTTCATGATTTACTATGGCTATTATTTCTACAATGATTCCAGTGGTTTGCAAGGATGTAGCACTGTTGAGTTGAAAAGCTCCTTTGTCTGACCAGTGACCTGCATCTTGTTTGCACGACAGCATTATACATTAGACATCTGGCCTCTTGCAGCTGCAGGCGCTGAGGCCACAGGGGTTAAGTGATTTGGCTGCTCAGTGGACTGGGGAGAGAGCACGGACTCCCCACTGGACCATGAGGACCAAGTGACCTGGATGGTGGAACACACTGTGGCAGCGTGCTGGTGTCAGAAGGTGCATGCCACTGCAAGGCTAGTGGTGTACGTCTTGGCCCTAGACTGACTCCTTTTTGCTGTGGGATCTTAATAAGTTACTTTGCTCCCTGTATTTCAGGTTATTGCCCTGAAAAGTGAAGAGGTTGGATAAAGAATCCCTAAGATGCACCCTCCTCCTCATCACTCTCACTTTCAGAAAAAACACACTGAGAGTGCCAGGCATGTGCCTTCCTTTCTCTAACCAGCATATAGCAGAGATTTAGAAAAGTGAAGGGAGAATGGAAAAATAAAAGCCAGGATGCTTAGTGAAACCACCCCCAATGACACAGTCTTATCCACTTCCAAACTCCCCAGAGGCGTTTCCTAGAAATCCATATATATATATGTTGCTGAGAAGCATGGCTGCCAATCAGCAGGTCATGTTTGGAGGCCACAAGAAACAGTGGTTTAGATCCTGGAGACCACCTGGTCTAAAGCCTAGATAAGGAAACTGAGTCTCAGAGGGCAAGAGAATTTCCCAAGGTCATGTGGTAAAACAGACAGAGTTGGTGACTTTATCCACTGTCCTTCTAGGATGGATGACATTTTCCAATGAAGTTCAGTCTTGGCCTGCTACCAGGTCTTATCTTCATGAGCCCAGGAGCTGGACTGTCTTTCTTGCTCCTATATCTCTAGTCTCTAGCACAGGGTCCAGAATAGGTGGCTATTGAGGAAGTAACTGCTGAATAGTTGAATAAATGAATGAACTGATGAAAAAAATGGTTGCACAGAAGGATGCACAATTTAGATCATTCTTCTTATTATGTGGGCACAGATGGCCTACACTTCAGTCCCTATTCCAGCCTCTTTATATGGACTTTGATGTTAAGGTGTTCCAAAAAATAGAGTGTGGCTAGGTTTATATGCACTCATTCTTGTTATTCAAAAACTAACTCACAAGGCTGGGTGAATGTTCCGCATTATTAGAAACCTCATTCTCATAACATAAACAAAATCAACTTCTGCAGCAGTGGGTTGGGTCAAGACAAGCCTCGGAGAAGCTTATACGAGTGGGCAGAAATAAAGCCCAAGTTTAATATATGGTTTGGTTAGGAGTGAGGGCTGGCCTCTGCCAACTTATAAAACTGAAAATCTGGTCTTTGGTTGCTGTTCTTGAGAAACAGAATAACAGTGTCTAGTATCCAAGATACTTCTATCATGGTGTCTAAAAGTGCCAGGTCCCAATTTGTGAATTCAACATATCCTCCATCAAAACTCCCAGGGCCTCAATGCTTTATTCTTAGCTATTGGAGAAGATACGTAAGTTTCCACTGAGTCATTAATAGCTGATCAAAGTTTCCTATTTCACCTCTCTGAGGGGTATATGCCTTTAACATTTAGAAGTTTCAGGCTTTAAAAAAATAATAATTTACTTTATTTTTGGGTGTACTGGGTCTTCGTTGCTGCTTGGGCAGAGGAGAGAGCAGAGGCTACCCTTTGTTGCAAGTGCTCAGACTTCTCATTGCCGTGGCTCCTCTTGTTGTCGAGCACAGGTCCTAGAGCATTTGGGCTTCAGAAGTCGCTGCATGAAGGCTCAGTAGTTGTGGCTCCCAGGATCAGGCGCACAGGATCACTGGTTGTGGTGCACATGCTTAGTTGCTCTGCAGCACGGGGGATTTTCCTGGACCAGGGATTGAATCTGTGTCCCCTGCATTTGCAGGTGGATTCTTTACCACTGAGCCATAGAGGGAAGCTGTCAGGCCCTTTTTTGACATAGAAATCTCAGAGGAATGTTTGAGTGATGGAGGTAGGAGAGGACTCATATCACATAGACATTTCTTATCTTTCATGGGAAATTGCCCTGTATATCCACACATAGAGGGTTTGCTGGTGGTCAGATGGTAAAGGATTTGCCTATAATGCAGGAGACCTGGGTTAGGTCCCTGGGTTGGGAAGATCCTCTGGAGAAGGGAAAAGCTACCCATTCATACCCTGTTGCCTGGAAAATCCCATGGAGAGAGGAGCCTGGCAGGCTACAGTCCAGAGTGTTGAAAAGAGTTGGACATGACTGAGCAACTAACACACACACATGTATGAACAATCGCTCACGTATGAATATAGGCAGGCAGAGTGATACTTCAAAGAAAACAGGAACCCCAGCCATAGAGCCTAATAAATCCTGCCTCATTTTATCCTGGTCATTTCTGACTCATTTATACCAGGAAGATCAGGTCTCTCATATCAATTCCTATAAATAAAATAATATATTTCCCTGACAGATCTCAGGCTTTAAACATGTTTAGGCTGAAAATTTGTAAGAAAATAGTTATTTAATTAGGAATGTATTTGTCACTACTAAATAACTGTTGTATTTAGACCGTGTAAAAATAGTGTTTTAAAGAAGGAAATAAAAAGATGTTAAGAACTTTATTGAATCAAATGAAAGTTTTAAGTTTATTGGTGAAGAACAAAGAGCCCTAACAGGAATTGGTTTTATGGGCCTCTCAGTCCAACTGAAATAGGGGCAGGAGATGGATTTGAGGCAAAGGTAATCTCGCAGGATTCTCACTATCTGCCCTCGTGCAGCACCGGGTTGGGTCAGCGCCTGTCCTGCCTCCCCTCACTCTTCCCACAGGGCCCCCTGGCTCAGCTTGTCCTCGATGGTTTGCAAATCCCCATGTCGTGAGTGCGTGCTAAGTCACTTCAGTTGTGTCCGACTCTGTGTGACCCTATAGACTGTAGCCGGCCAGGCTCCTCTGTCCATGGGATTCTCCAGGCAAGAACACTGGAGTGGATTGCCATGCCCTCCTCCAGGGGATCTTCCCGACCCAGGGATCATATCTGCATCTCTTATGTCTCCTGCATTAGCAGGTGGATTCTTTGCCACTAGCACCACCTGGGAATCTCCATGTCAACTCTAGTCAAAGCCACTCCTGTCTCCTGCTTGGGCTAGTCCTCTAGCCTCTGCGCCATTTCCCATACCTGCTCTTGTACCACGACTTATTCTCTACACTGCGGTTCCAGTTTCAGAGAAAGAGCTCTTCTAAGGCCTTTCAATGACTGCTGTATTTCTTAGGATCAAATCTCATGCCATTATGGATCCATAGATCATTTGGATCCATTATGTCTATGGATGTGTGTGTATGTGTGTGTGTGTTAGTTACGTAGTTGTGTCTGACTCTTTGCAACCCCATGGACTGTAGCTCTCCAAGCTCCTCTGTTCATGGAATTATCCAGGCAAGAATACTGGAATGGGTGGTCATTCCGTTCTTCAGGGATTGAATCCAGATCTTCTACATTGCAGGCAGATTCTTTACCTTCTGAGCCACCAGAAAGCCCCCAAGCTGGACATGGCCAATAATTAATCTCACACTTTCCTGAAAACAATTTGTCTTCCTTGGCTAATGTCCATGCCCAGAGTACATGGCAGGGGAAAACTACTGAGAGCCACTAATTTCCTTCTCAAAAATGCCAGTAAGGGGGAGGGGAGGCTGGGACGAATTGAGAGAGTAGCATTGATATATATTCACTATCCTATGTAAAACTGGAGAAGGAAATGGCAACCCACTCTAATATTTTTGCCTGGAAATCCCATGGACAGAGGAGCCTAGCAGGCTTCAGCCCATGGGGTCACAAAGAGTCAGACACGACAAAAGTGACTAAACAAAAATACGTAAAATAGATATCTAATGGGAAGCTGCTGCATAACACAGGGAGCTCAGCTCAGTGCTCTGTGATGACCTAAATGGGTGGAAAGGAGAGGTGGGAAGGAGCCTCAAGAGGGAGGGGATATATGTATACATATAGCTGATTCACTTCATTGTACAGCAGAAACTAACACAACATTGTAAAGCAATTAGACTCCAAACAAAACAAAACAAAACAAAACAAAACAAAAACCCTGCCGATGAAAAAGCTTAATAACATTTAGAGTAACAGAATCAATTGTCAAAGGTCAGTGTGTGTCATCAGTATTTCCAGGTGGACGTTAATTTCGTTATATGGCACTTGTGACACAGGATGCTGTGCACCTAGTGAGCCAGATTAGTGATGAAAATGAGGGCAGATGCCCTCCATCGATGACCTGCTATTCTTCTGAAAACACTGGTTTTATATTTTATATACAAGCATTCTAATTATTTCTGAAATATTCCTGGATCTGTTAAAGTTGTCACTTGGTTCTGCAAAAACTCATTATGATGAACAATAGGGAGGTGAGGCAACCTCTAATCGAGCAATACTGTCATTAGATGACACCTATTAAACAAAGAGAATTTTTTGATATTGATATTTCACAATTTACTATTTATACAATTATTGTCAATAACAATGATTTTTTAAAGGTGGGCTTAGCCCTTTGCAGGTGAAAATAATCTTTGTGTACACTATTAAACTGTATTAGATTCATATAACTGTACCATATAACAGGTTAGATTGAGAGCCAACATTTTTTTTTTTTCCTGCAAAGGGCCAAACAGTAAATATGGTCTTGTGGGTCATATGGCCTCTGTGTTCACTATTACTCAACTTTGGCATTACAGGCGTTTACAATAGGTAAATAAATGGGCAAGCCAAAACAGTTTATTTGTTTATTTTAATTTGCCAAAACAGGTGTGTACTGGATTTGGCTTGTAGGCTGCAGTGTGCTGAACTTTGAGGTAAGATTGTGCAGAATTATCATCCTTCATCTTGCAGCTGTGGAGCCTGAGGCCACAGGGTTAAATGATTTTCCCAAGGCCACAAAATGAATTAGTGAAGGAACAAGGATGTGGCCCCATGTCAGCTAGCTCCCAGTCTTTCTTTACTGAACTGTGATGGTCAATTTACAAGTAGATTGCTGTCTACCTGATAGTATTACAACACTGTTGATCAGCTATCACACTCAGTTCCTCAGTTGTGTCTGACTCTTTGCAGGTCCATGGACTATAGCCCACCAAGCTCCTGTGCCCGTGGAATTTCCCAGGGAAGAATACTGGAGTGGATTGCCACTTCCTACTCCAGGGGATCTTTCCAATATCTTAATATAAAATAAAAGTTCAAAAAATTTTACAAGTAGAGGGTAACCCTGGGGCATCATGCTGTGTATCAGAAAAAGTACATCTCTAGAAGTCTGCAGATTTGGGCTGTGGCCCTAACTGGCTTCTATTTAGATGTGTGACCTTAATCAAGTCACTTCACCTTCCTTAGCGTCAGTTGACTCATCTAAAGAATGAGGAGATGGGTTGAGACACTTATCTCTGGGTTTAAAATGCTATATTCTTAAGATGAGAGCTGGGGAAAAATATTTTACTGTGAAGTATTCAAATTGATCATTTGTTACAAATTTGGCAGCATTTGTTTACATAGAACCAACCGACAAATATTTACTGAGCCTGTTATGCTGTGAAAAGAAGGAAAAAACAACTCACATAGTTTTTGTCTTTAAATAATTACTAGTTGTGAAGAAAAGCAATTCTTAGCACTTACAGAAAATGAGTAAATAATCAGGGTATAAGAAATGCTGCTCAGAAGGGATGGTAAGCTCCTTTGGGTTTCTGAGGACAGACATCAGTGAGAGCAGCAGGTGGCAGAGAAAACCACATGGAAGGGATAGAGGATGCTCTAGGTTTAGAGGATGAATAGGGGGTGGAAGTGAAGAGAAGCATTCTGAGTGCGTACAAAGGTACGAAGACCTGTGTATACAGAGTTCTTGTGTGGTGGCAGCAAGTTAATGGGTTTGATCAGGTTAGATGGTGTACACTGGGGAAAGGTAGGAATTACTACTGATTTTGTTATTAGTTGGAATATAGAAGCATTTAAAAGAATACAGCACACAAACTTTAGCCCTGCCATTTGTTACAGAAAAGGTTTTGCTTCAGTTAGTGGACATCTGGGAGGCTGGACTGGATTTAATTGTATTTTGAGTCTCATTGTGAGGCGTCTCTTGTGGAACAGCTGACCACTCAGAACCATTCACTCAGGTTTCCTTTGTCAAATTCCCAGAATAAAACTGGCCATTCCAGTTTCCTTTTGGGTGGTGTGGTGAGGGGTGGGCTTTATTCCTTCCACCCCGAAGATCTGAAGATAGGAAAGAAGTGGTTTTCTTCAATCCTTTTCAAGCTCATTTTCTCAAACAGAGAGGCAATTTAGAGAAGGATATGTTGGTAATTAAAGCCAATTCTCTTCAACCATCAATGTATTTGGACTTCAGTGTGTGAGGCTGGCTGTTTCCTAACCTATGTTTCACCACGAGTTTCCCTAATCTGGATGTCCCCAATTTTTCTCCACCAGGCTTCTGAGATGAACCACAGACTCATTTCAACTGGGAAATGAAATTGACTTATTGCACTGTGGGAGGCGCTATCAATATCCTCAAAAGGAAGAGGATGTGGAAAACTTTGAGAGTAAAAACCTGGGACACACCTGCCATGTCCATTAAATCAACATATTATGCAACTGAGGGGATGCTTTCTAACGATGGAGCTGGCATTTTTGAAGCACTCCTAAAGACCAATTATGATCCTAGGTTTTATTTTCACATGTTACAAAAAATCCACCCAATCCTCATAATATTCTTATATTTCTACCCTCACTGTACACATGAGAAAGGAGGCTGAGTCTCACTGAGGCTAACTTGCTCACAGTTAACAAACTGCATGAAAAAGGGCAGCTTGATTCCCAGGATTTCATGATGCATCACTAAGTTGATTCAACAGGGTGCTGGAAACCATCATGTTTTGACACACTTAGGTTAACAAAGTTAACCCTAAGAAAGGTAGAAAGGCAGATAAATATATCCTCAAGGTTGTGGATGCATTCCTGGTTGCCATGGAGATAATCCCAAGAGTGAGAGATGTATTGGAGGAGAGAGATGGAATATAGCCCAGAGTTATCACTCTGAGGTTACAAGAAAAGCAAAGGCTTCACTGACTGTGTCAAGGTACCTTGGTCCTCTCTCCCTCTATGCATAGCTGCAAACTGGGCAACTGCGTGGAAAAACTGGAGCCCCAGTGAAGACACCCACAATGCTATAGTCTCACCCAGCCTCTACATCCCCTATGTTAATGATGCCGACTGACGCAATCACACAAAATTCACAGGGTGAGAGGGCTCTCTGGTTATGCGACTCATGTATTTGTTGTACAAGCCCTTTATAAAAGATATGTAAACGTTCCTAAATTATTAACTTTTAACAAAGTGATATTTGATGGCAAAAGTACTATCTGTGTGGAATATTATGTGACTTTTAAGAAAAAAGCTGAATTATTTGACAGCGTTAAAATTATGCTGTCAACGATTCCATTTTCTCGGAGCCATCCCTATCCTGGCTTCTACTGCACATTCTATCATCATGATGGTAAGATTTACTTTTCCTTAAATTGCAACATGGTAGCCAGTTTTATAGGGAGTAGAGCTGTGGTGCCCACTTCTCAGAAAGGCAAAAAATCCATGACATCTCTTAATTAGGCGATGATGCCCATGGTTAGGAGAAGGCTTGAAGCAAAGAGATCAGAGAAACCCAGGCTTTATGGATCCTGTTTAGATGTTTTAAAATATTTAATGATCAGTGATTCATTTGTTGGTGGGAAGACAGAAAGATCTCTTGCTGCAAGGAATGGGAGTTTGACCTCTCGTGCAATTTGCTGCATGCTGCATTCTCATGCATTAAATATAGAGCATTCATTATTCACCCTTGAAAGCAATTTCCAGGACTGTGTGTGGTATCCCCTTATAACCTCAGGAATTTCACACATAATTCATTAGAGACAGATAATGATCTAGTGCTTAAGACCAGGAGATAGAGTTGGTCCTTGCTTTTCTCCTTCAAACTGCTACTCGTGTGCTGCAAAGCAGGGTGATCAATAGGTATTTAGTTGGGCTTCCCAAATGTTCATTTGTGTTCCATATTATTTATTGAATGATTTTAAAGGATGCTTGTTTTCTGCTAGGTCCTGGGGGCCATGCTCAGGACACATAAGATATGTCTCAAATATTACAAGGCATTGGAGAATTAAGCCTTGTATGTATGAAAGCTGAGAGGCCTAGACAAAACTCTATGCTATCAGGTGTGAATGGAATATAATTAGATGGATCAGTGAGTGGCCTGCAGAGGTGGTTACTAAGAGTGCAGACTTTGAGCATGAACAATTTTAGGCCTGAATCTCAGCTCCACCACTCACTAGCTGTGACCTTGGCAGCTATGAGAGATGATACCAAGGACCGCAAACTTGGTCTGGTGAGTTCAGGAGAGGCCTCTGTAGAGAAGTAACATTTCAGCTGAAAGTTCAAGGTTAAATAGGGGTTTTTGCTTTTGCAAATGATGCTGCATGCCTTCCCTCTTATGCTGCCAGTATATCTGGGCTGTTTCTTTATATTTACTCTCACAATTTTTAGTTAGTACCATTTACTCCTTATTATGAATAGCAGTGAAATCAGTACACTTCATCTTCTCTGTTGAGACTTGAGTTGGGCAAGTCTCAACTTGCCCCTTTTTCATCCACTTTCTGATTATAATGATTATTGGCAGGGGAAAGATTTATTAGCTGCTTACAACACTAAAGATAAAGCCTCCGTTTGGGGCCAAGTTTGGGCAGGTTTTCCAGCAGACCCTTTATGAAAGATTGGGGTTCCCTAAACCCTGGGTTCCTCAGCTGTGATGCAGATCCCACTGCCTGCACAGCATCGATTCAGGCTGCTCTGCATTGTCCCCATAGAGTTTGGGGGACAGGGGAACTGAAGTGAGCATGAGATTCATGTTGCTTTGCCTCCAACCCAGGAGCCTCAGGTTTTCTGTAAGCATCAGTAGAACCGTGGAAGAATAACTTGTTAGCTTGCATGCAAAGTAAAAGCTATTCTTCACAGTTCTTGATATAGAATTCTGTTACTTGGTTTACCTGCTTTGAAGGTGTTCACACTATTTCCCATTTTTTTCCTCCTCTTTTCTATCCCAACTTTGTTTTATCATTTCCACTTTGTCAGGGCCTATTAAACATTTACATTCTGTTCTGTAACTATAACCCCGTATTTATTTCAGTTTTACACCCTTACTTAATCAGATTAAGTTTATCCAGAGTTTCTCTATTCAGCTCTTACTTGGTTGAATTTTGCTCTTGAGAATCTTCTAGAAAGTCCTAGAAGTCTCATAGGGATTATATTCCCAGAGTTCTTACATGCTCAGAGATGTTTCTTATCTTTAGACTAGAATGTTGATTTGGCTGGGGATAAAAGTTTTGGTCTCATTCTTTATTTCTGTGGAGACTTTTAGGCTTTGTTCTATTGTTTTCTAGATTGATTATCACTGGGGATGAGAGTCTGAGATGAGTTGATTTATATAATTATTTTGCCTGGTTGCACAGAGAATTCTTAATTTTTGAAATCCAGTATTTTGTTTGAATTTCATTTTTTATAATTGACATATAAGTTTAAGGTGTACAATGTGTTGATTTGATGCATTTGTAATCCATAGTATAATTACATGGTAGCATTAGCTAGCACTTCTATCACATTACATAGAAGTATTTCTTTTTTGTGGTGAGAATAATTAAGACCTAATCTCTTAGCAACTTTGAAGTTTCTAATATAGTATTGTTGACTATAACCACTATGCTGTGCATTACATTTCTAGAACTTATTTATCCACTAGTTGCATGTTTGAACCATCAAACAACATTTTCCCAGTTTCTCCTGCCCCCAGCTTCTGGTAATGACCATCCTACTCTGTTTTTATGAGTTCAGCTTTTTAGGATTCCACATAAAAGGTATATTACACAGTAGTATTGTCTTTGTCTGACATCTCGGGCTTCTCAGATGGTGCTAGCAGTAAAGAATCTGCCTGCCAATGCAGGCGACGTAAGAGACTCGGGTTAGATCCCTGGATTGGGAAGATCCCCTGGAGGAGGGCATGGTAACCCACTCCAATATTCTTGCCTGGAAAATCCCATGGACAGGGAAGCCAGGTGGGCTACAGTCCGTAGGGTTGCACAGAGTCTGACATGACTGAAGTGACTTAGCACACAAGCAAGTCTGACATCTCACTTAGCATAATGCCCTCAAGGTCCATCCCAATTATCCCACATGACAGGATTTCCTTCTTTCTCATGGAAAATATTCCATTTGTGTGTATGTATACACACACCCACACATATATGTGTCACACATCTACTTTATCCATTTACACCTTGGCAGATACTTGTTTGAATTTCATTTTGGTGATGACCACACTGCATCAAAATTTCCAGGGACGTGGGATGAATTTTTGATCTATAAATGCAATGCTTCTTCTGTTTCTAAAAAATTGGTGTACATATATCTGTATCTAATTAAATATTATTTGCATGTCACATGTATAAGAATAATTTTAGTTATTCTCTGTTCTTTAGGAGCACTACTTTTAAATATGTTGGATTTATTTAATCTTCCCATTTTAAATTGTATCCATATCTTATTAATCTTTTTGTGGATTTCTATTTACACTTGCTTGTTTTTTCCTTTAGTCTATTGCCCACGTTTCTAGTGAACGTTCAGCCATATCTAGTCTCCTTAGTGCTGCTCCCAACACGATCTTCCTTTTGTAATGGTGCACTATTTCTCTCTACTTCTCTCCTGAGGACAGCATTTCAACTCTTTCTGTGGTCTCATCTTCCATGAGTCCTTTCAGCTCTCTGCTTTGAGTTTTTGTTTTATTGAACAATTGCTTTTATATTTTAAATTCCAGGCAATATGCTTATTCAGTTGAGTTCATTCGCTCAGTCATGTCCGACTTTTTGCGACCCCATGAATCGCAGCACGCCAGGCCTCCCTGTCCATCACCATCTCTTGGAGTTCACTCAAACTCACATCCTTCGAGTCAGTGATGCCATCCAGCCATCTTATCTTCTGTTGTCCCCTTTTCCTCCTGCCACCAATCCCTCTCAGCATCAGGGTCTTTTCCAATGAGTCACCTCTTCGCATGAGGTGGCCAAAGTACTGGAGTTTCAGCTTCAGCATCAGTCCTGCCAAAGAACACCCATGACTGATCTCCCTTAGGATGGACTGGTTAGATCTCCTTGCAGTCTGAGGGACTCTCAGGAGTCTTCTCCAGCACCACAGTTCAAAAGCATCAACTCTTCGGTGCTCAGCTTTATTCACAGTCCAATTCTCACATCCATACATGACCACTGGAAAAACCATAGCCTTGACTAGATGGACCTTTGTTGGCAAAGTAATGTCTCTGCTTTTCAATATGCTTATTAAAATGTTCTAAATTTGATCCATGATAACATTACTCTGTTGGGTGAACTTCTATCTTTTACTTTTTTCTTCCTATCCCTGTCTTCCTTTTATTCTTTCCTTTTGATACACTCAACTGTAGCTCCATCTGCAAGGTCACTGTACACTTTTATTTTTCCCAGAGACACTGAGTGGTCCCCCAAATGGGTCAGAATTAGTGAACATAGTTTTCTAATAAAAAAGAAGACATTTGTTTTAATCAGGAGGACATAACTCTTCATCAGAGTTGCATAACTTCAGGCCCAAAATCACAGCTGAAAGGCAAAAAGGGAAAGACATCAATTTCTTTTTTTCCAAACGAATGTTTTCATGTATTATTATGGAACCAAACTAGTGAAGAAGCATAAAAAGAAAGAGAAAAATCATTTTCCTAACAAAACGTGCAAATTTCCAGATAGTGGTGACATTTTCAGCTTGATATGGTAAGACATTAGTGAATCTGATACAGCATAAATATGCATGCTGTTGCATATGCAATTCCTCATAGACCCAGCTTGGTTCTTCTTCAATGTCTCTTCTTGGAATGGAACCTGATTTTATTATTAGTCATCTGAATCCATCTGAGAATGGGACAATTATGTTTTTGCATCTTAGCCAGGAATTGCTTGATCCTAAAAGTCCTGTAGAAGACAAGGAAGAGAGTCAACTGCACATATTGCGATGGGAGAGGAAGGGTGAGAAGGTACCAATTTCGAAATTTCTTTTTCTTTTTTGTCTTTCCCTCACTGACTTTCATTCAGAAGTATAGAACATGGTCGAGCAACTCCTTTTTCTCCAGTTATTTCACATTTGTGTCCCATTCTGTAACCACCTACAAGTCACTTGAGTGCCAGGACAATGCCCTCTTCTGTATCATCTCTGTTATCACAAGTCTGCCACAGACTGGACACATCATAATCATTTCAACAGCTGATCAAATGAACACATTGGTGGTAGCACGTCTTTCTGAAAGGGTGGCAAGATTTGAAGTTAGATAGGTCTGAGTTTATTCCATCATTTCTCTGCCATTCACTAACTGGATACATATCTTTTGTATTTTATCATTTATTATTTAAAGTTGTCATTTTTAATTTACAAATTTATGATAATGGATATTTAAAGTACAATATAAGCATATTTGGTCTACCATAGTGGCTGACTTAGAGCAGATATTCACATACATATGATACAAGCACCATTTTCATGTCAAGTTTAGGAATTACAAAAATGTGTTAAGAATTCCACCACTTGCATTTTACTCTACTGTAATACAGCTATTACTAACTATGCTATATTAAAAGTAGTCACTTTCAGCTTGGAGAGGATAACAGGGACTGGATTTATGAAAACAAAAAGACTGAACACAATATTTAAGGCAGTAGTTCTCAAGACACTGGACGCTGGACAGTGAAGATGAATGATCCCTAAGAGACAGGAAACAAGTAAGATGCGCCCCGTGATTGTCCCAGGTTATTGCCTGGAGAGAGATTCCAGGCATTGTTGGCAGAGGAGACCCCCAGATGGGGCACTGTGGCCTGAATTTAGAAGACAGAGTTGAGAAATCGGGAGGGCCAAGGTGACTAGAATTCACAGAGCAGAGAGCTAGGTTAGAGAGAGCGTCACAGAGAAAAGGAATTCCAGAGAAGGAATTCCAGGAATTCTAGAGTTCTGTAGGGAACTCTAGAGACCCTTGGTTTCTTCACCTGAGCCCCAATCAGCATGTGTGTAAAGAAACTACTAGAGAACAGGGCAAAACGTATCAGCAAAGATTAGAGGTAATACTGTCCAGAGCTCATGCAGAGCCAGGAATAGTTCTCGCTCTTATCAGCCAAATGGAAAAACATTATAATTTATAGGGCAATGGTTAGTGTGCTCAGGAGTTTTGCTCTAGTAGCAGGACAAAATGAGTCCCAGATTAAACATTGCCATGGTCATACCTAATAAAGATTAATAGCAAGATCCAAAAGGCTCAAACTGATTCCAAGCAATGTAACCGTTATCTCAGAACAAAGCTCAGGAATATTTCTAGGAATATTAAACTATCTGGCACCCAGTAAGGTGAAATTCATAAGGTCAGCATGCAGTCAAACACTACTAGATATACGAAGAAGCCAGAAAATAAAACTCAGGGTGAGGATAAAATCCAATCTATCAAAACCAACTTAGAAATGACTAGATGAAGGAATTAGCAGTCAAGATCATTAAAACAGTTATTGTAACTGTACTCTACAAGAAGCCAGAGAAAAGATTAATCATGTTATGTCATGATGGAAAAGATATAAAAAGATCTAAATCAAATTTCTAGAGATGAAAACTACAAAATCTGAGATGAAAAATACATTGGGCAAGTTAACAGTGGATTGTATACCTCAGAAATAATGATTTGTAAACTGGAAGACATAGGAGAGTATCCAAAATAAAATACAGAGAAGCAGTTTAAAGCAAATAAAAAAAAGAGCATGAGTGAGCTGTGTGATAACTTCAAGTGGCAGAAAATACATGTAATTGGATTCTTTGGAATAAGGGGAGAAATGGACAAAAAATATTTGAAGAAATAATGACTAATTTTTTCCAAATTTGATAAAACTGTATATCAACAGACACAAGTTCAATCAATCCCAAGTGCAAATGATATGAAGAAAACAATATCATGGCACATTAAAATCACATTTCTCAAAACCAACGACAAAGAGAAAAATCTTACAAGCAGCCAGAGGATTAACGAAGTGGGTAACGTGAGTACAGAGGGAATGTACCTCAAGATAATACAGACAATAAAGTCAACATCATACTCAACGGTGAAAAGCTGAAAGCCTTTCCTCTAAGATCAGGAACAAGACAAAGGTGCACGCACTCATTACTTTTATTTGACTCAGTACTGAAAACACTAGCCAGAGCAACTGGGAAAAAGAGAAATATTAGGACTAATTAATTCAGTGAAGTTGTAGGATACAAAATCCATACACAAAAATCGATTGCACTTTTTGTCACTACTTATGCCCTATCAGAAAGAGAAATTAAGAAAACAATCTCATTTACAATTGCATCAAAAAGAATAAAATACATAGGGATAAATTTGACAAGGATGTGAAAGACTTGTACACTGAAAACTATTAGACAGTGATGAAAGAAACTGAAGACAGAAAAGGAAAGACATTTTGTACTCATTGAAAGAGTTAGTATTATTAAAATGTTCACATCAACCAAAGAAATCTATAGATTCAATGCAATCCTCATAAAAATTCCAATGGCATTTTTTTCATAGAAAAACGAAACTCTTCATTTTGTAGATGTGAAACTCAGAAAAAATTATTGTACTTTTCTGATCCTGAGCCACACAGTTCATTTGTAGCCAGGTGTGATAAAAACTGGCTTCCCTGGTGGCTCAGTGATAGAGAATTTGTCTGCAATGCAGGGGCCACAGGAGATGTGGTTCGATCCCTGGGTGGGGAAGATTCACTGGAGGAGGGCATGGCAACCCACTCCAGTACCCTTGCCTGGAGAATCCCATGGACAGAGGAGCCCGGCGGGCTACAGTCCATAGGGTTGTACAGAGTTGGACATGACTGAAGCGACTTAGCATGCATGCACTGTGGTAAAAATTCCAGATCTCTTTATTTCTTGTCCAGTCCCTGACACAATGTTTCAAAGCTTTGTTCTCCTGAGTCAGATGCACCTGAGTTCAAAATCTGTCTCTAAAACTTGTTAGCTTTGTGACCTGTCATCATTATAATTTCTGTTTTGAGGATTTCTAAACTGAAGTTCAGAGCTGTTGGATTCTTTGAACAGTTCATGTAATGACCCAAAGAGATCATCTGGCAAAGCTCTTGGCACAGTGCATGGGACACAGTATGTGGCATTTGACAAATGAGAGCTATATCAATATTATGATTATTACTTCATTCTTATCACTCCTGTGGCATTAGCTGCCCCTTTTAAGTTTAATATGCATCAGTGACCCGCCTTTAAATTTCTTTCTTGTATTTGCTCCCCAGACACACTCAAGCGCTTGTTTTCTCAGCCTGATTTCCTTGTCTGAGCCACATTTATTCCCTTTGTAAAGTCTCCTGTTTATACCCCCAGCAGGAGTTCCTGAGCTTTTGCACTGCCTGGGGCAGGAATTGCAAGTTTTGCTCATTAGATGCTAAATTATTGCCACCAAAAAGTGACAAATGACAGTTTGCAACTTTTTACCACCTTAAAGCTCATTCATTAAAACAAAAAAGAGCTATAGAGATGTACTGTTCGTGAGATCACAAGGAATACCCGTCTGCTTCAGGCAGTTTATCTGAGTGGCAGAATTCAGTGAGTTAATGCTTAAGGAAGGAGACAGCTTCAGTTAATGAAATGGAGTATTTAGGAACACACATCTGTCACCATTGCTTGCCGTGTCAAACAGTGGATTTGTTACTGGCGAATGTACTGCATTAGCAGAAACACTTGCTCCTATTGAAACCTTACCTAGAGCGGCAATTTTCTTAATACAGATATAGGCTGTCAAATGTTTTCTTCTCACGCTTGGAGCCCTTCGAAATAGCTTCCTGACTGTGGGCCATGGCTTTCCTGGGGGCTTATTTCGTGGGATGATTTGACAAATGCAGTGTGTTCACCTATATTCAGAGCCAGAGCGGATGCTCTGAGCTGAGCCCTAGGGAGTCCCCTATGACACTTGAGGTCTGAGTGTATGTGCTTTTTGTGAATCTTAGACCATCAGAGGCAAAGCAGAACAGTGCATTGTGGGAAAATCATCCAGTTAACCACTCGCGTCTTCTCTCTTCCCCTCACCTCAGCTGCTTCAGAGCCAAAGGTCTCTAGAGAATTTTCTCTACATTCTCACCTCTCCTTCACTTCTCTTCCATTTGGTGACTGTCCCTTCACTCTAACTCACAAATGTAATCAACGATCTCCATGTTACGGATCAAATGAATATTTTTCAGTCTTCTTTTCACTTGACCCATTAGTGGAATTTTCCACTATTGACCAATTCCTGCTGTTCTTGGTTTTCATGACTTACACTGCGCTAAGTTTTTCTTTTATCTCTCTTCTTAGTCTTTTTTTGGACTCCCTTCCAGGTTCCATCTTCCTCTAATCTCAGCTGTAAAGAGCTAGTTGCCCTTTGAGGGCCAGCCCTGGGTGCTCTTTTTCACTCACACTTTGCACTGGCCCTGAAGGATCTCAGTGCATCAGTGTCTTCTCCCATCCTCTCATCCTTATGTGGTGACTCACATGCCTCCCCTCTGCGCTGTGGACTCTTAATCTGCTGTCCCTCCCAATATCTCCCTAAGTCCTCTCAAAGGTACTGCAAACCCAAAATGTCCAGGTCCAAATGTTCACTCTTCTTCCCTAAACATGGGCCCCCCTCTAGCTCTATCTGTTCTGTATCTGAGGAGTCAAAGACTTAGACATTCTTTTCAACAGCTCTCTCTCCTTGCATTCCACATACAGGTCATCAGCATGTCCTTTTCTAATCTCTTGACTATTCAAGTAGTTTCTAGCCCTGGCACAGGAATGACATACAGAAGCATTCAATAAACATCTGATCAAAGAATGAATCTCCACAATGGCACCTGCTCCAGGCTACTGTCATCTCTGGCCAGAACAGCTACTAGAGCTTCCCAATAGTAGCCTCACTTATCTATATTTTCTCAATAAACAGTGTTCCATACCACAAACAAAGGGATCCATCCAAGAAAGCAAATCTTACTACATCATCTTTTTTGCCCAGATTAAAATATGTTCATGGTTTCTCATTGCTTCTAGGATAAAATAAAAAGTGTATAACGTGACTTATAAGGGTCCAGCCTTATCTCATACCACTAGCCACCCTCTTTCTTTGTTTCAAGCACACCAACCACACCACTCCGCTAACACCCCTTCCACCTGCCATGACCCCTCCACCATAGGAACTTCTACCTGACTCACTTTTCTTTCTTTTTCCTAATGATTTCTTAGTCAACTGGTACTCATCCTCACATGTCAATTATGTCATCAGGGTCACCCACCTCAAACTCCCATGACACCATTTACCTTTGAAAGTAAATATTGCATTAAAAATGTATATAACTACTTGATTAATATCTGTCTTTTCCAAGAGTATAAGCTCCATGATGACAGGAACAGTATCTACCTATGTTCTTGTTGTATTCTTGGAACCCATCACAGCTGGTGCTCAATACTATTGGGTTGGCCAAAAAGTTTGTTTGGGTGTTTACCGTAACGCCTTACCTTTGAGAAACACTTGAAGGAACTTTTTGGCCAACCCAATATTTGCTAGATACACTAAACAGCTGTAAACTAGAAGGCCTGGGGGTAGGACCTGCACCTGGCTTGCCTTGGATCGATGCATAGCCTTGGAGATAAAGGACTTGCATGGATCCCAGGTGGCACTAGTGGCAAAGAACCCGCCTGCCAATGCAAGAGACTCGGGTTTGATCCCTGGGTCAGGAAGATCCTCTGGAGGAGGGCATGGCAACCCACTTTAGTATTCTTGCCTGGAGAATCCCATGGACAGAAGAGACTGGCAGGCTACAATCCACAGAGTTGCAAAGAGTCAGGCACGACAGAAGCTACTTAACACATGGATCAAAAAATTCTGTCCTTTGTTAATGAAATTTATTTGTTCAAGGTAAAAGTCCTGCCCTGGGAGATCAGGTCCATTCATTGATCAATCCTTTAAATGGAGGTATCAGTTATAAAGAGCCTGGGCCCAGGCAATTGGCAGCACTCAATTACCTCAATCTAATTTCCAAAATTCCTTCCGTCCATTATCTGATTGAACTTTGTACTGAGAACTCTTTTGACAAGAGGAAACAGCCTGTGTTCTTTTGGGGGCTGCAGAGATATAGGAAGTGCATGGCTGGTCACACTCTGGGATGCCCCGAGCTTGCCCTGGCTGCTCTATGGACTGAGGCACTACTGGAGTCTGCTGCCTCCTTGTTGAATCCTTTACTTTTGCACTCACTTCCAGAACAAGTGGGCCCAGAATTTAATATAATTGGAGGCTATTAACCACTATAATGCATTTTCACATGCTTTGTCACATTTTTAGCTTTATGACAACTCTGATTTATAGGCATTGTTTTTATTCTCATTTTTTTATATTAAGAAACAAGTTAGAGAAGCCAAATGACTTCTTCTCTTATTTTTTGTGACCTCTCTAGTAACCCTAATCCCAAATTTAGCTTTTTCTCTCTCCAATGCTCAAGGTTTTTCTACTATTTTATTTAAATTATTTGTGCTACGTTTTTACATTGTTATGGATTAAATTGTGTCCTTTAAAATTCATATGTTGAAGCTATAATCCCTAATGTTACTATATTTGGAGATAAGGTCTATAAGGAGGTGATTAAGGTTAATTGCGGTCTTAAGAGTAGGATTTGAATCCAATAGGACTGGTGTCCTTCTAGGAGGAAGGGACAACCAGAGGTCTCTCTCTTTCTCCCCATGCAGGATCAGAGAAAAGGCTGTGTGAGAATACAGCAAGAAGGTGGCCATCTTCAAGTCAAAAAGAGAGACCTCACCAGTACCAACACTGATGGCACCTTGAGCTCATAGTCTCCAGGAGTGTGAGAAAATAAAGATCTGTGGTTTAAGTCACACAGTATGTGGTATTTTATTACGGCAGCCCAAGCTGACTCAGATACAAGTCAAGTCAGACTACCGCACAAGAAGGTCAAGTTGGTATAAAGCTGGTGATAAGACAGTGGACCCAAACGCCCCATGTTTTAGGAGAGAGAACCCCAGACAGTGATCACAGAACATGGACTTGGCTCTCATTTCCTGACAGAGATGGTTTATTCATTACTGGGTGCAGTGGCTCTGGGCTCACAGGAGTTAACTGAATCCAGGATGCAGTCAGGTTTCTGGACCACTAAAATTCCCTGTGCTCTGTATCCCCCTCCCTGGCCCCACCCAGCACCGGTGGTCCTAAATAAAATATGAGACAATTAAACAGGAGTGAATCATAATAAAGTAGTAAAGCTAAAATCTGCTATTTGAAAATCATAGCATTAACTGAAACCAATCTTTCCTTGGAAATGCAACAGAACGATCTTTTGACGCCTCATCTGCATGAACAGAGATTAGATGATGGGTTGTCAGCCGTGTATCTGAGCAGCAGGAGGTGGGGCCGTGACAGCTGCTCTGACATCCGTGGCCTTCTCCTCTCTCACTCTGCTAGCAGGAGCACCCTGTCTTTCCAGACAGTGGCCTGATCTGAAGGTTGTACAGGCTCTGATGAGCAACATCCTCCATCATTTCCAGGGAATGGCAGCCAAATAGAAAAAATAAATCTTGAGAAGACTCGGCGAACACACCCGTGGGCGAGTAGAAGGCCTTTCCTGGCTTCGGGGCTGCTTTGGATTGTGATTGCCGTGTTCGCCAATTTCACCTCTGTCAAGAGCCATCACAGGTGAAACAGCAGCTGTAAAAGCCTGACTCCCTGGGAGGAACTGAAAGACAATCATTCCCGGGCTACGCATTAGCCTCACATCACAAAGGCCTGTGAGTAAAATAATGCTTATAGATCTATGGGGCTTCCTGGGTGGCTCAGACAGTGAAGGATCTGCCTGTAAGACCTGGGGTTTGATCCTTGGGTTGGGAAAATCCCCTGGAGAAGGAAATGGCAACCCACTCCAGTATTCTTGCCTGGAGAATTCCATGGACAGAGGAGCCTGGCGGGCTCCAGTCCATGCAGTCCCAAAAAGTCGGACAGGACTAAGAGACCAAGACTTTAACCTTCACTACAGATCTACAGGACTTTACTCAGAGATGAAACCTGACTGGGTCACAGGTGGCACTATCATTCCCCCTATTCTCTCCAGCTTTTCAGAGGATAATCACCAGCATTCTTATGAAATCAAGGATGCTTAAATGCTAAAAAATTTTTCTTTGTTTTTTAGAACAGCTTTCAGTTCAGTTCAATTCAGTCACTCAGTCATGTCCAACTCTTTGCGACCCCATGGACTGCAGTACGCCAGGCTTCCCTGTCCATCACCAACTCCCGGAGCTTACTCAAACTTATGTCCATTGAGTCAGTGATGCCATTCAACCATCTCATCCTCTGTTGACCCCTTCACCTCCCACGTTCAATCATTCCCAGCATCACGGCCTTTTCAAATGAGTCAGTTCTTCACATCAGGTGGCCAAAGGATTAGCGTTTCAGCTTCAGCATCAGTCCTTCCAATGAATATTCAGGACTAATTTCCTTTAGGATGGACTAATTTCCTTTAGGATGGACTAATTGTATCTCCTTGCAGTCCAAGGGACTCTCAAGAGTTTTCTCCAACACCACAGTCCAAAAACATCAATTCTTTGGTGCTCAGCTTTCTTTATAGTCCACCTATCACATCCATACATGACTACTGGAAAAACCAAAGCTTTGACTAGACAGACCTTTGTTGGCAAAGTAATGTCGCTGCTTTTTAATATGCTGTCTAGGTTTTTCATACCATTTCTTCCAAGGAGCAAGCATCTTTTAATTTCATGGCTGCAATCACCATCTGCAGTAATTTTGGAGCCCCAAAATAAAGCCTGCCAGTGTTTCCATTGCTTCTCCATATATTTGCCATGAAGTGATGGGACCGGATACCATAAGTAATGCTCAAAATTCTCCAAGCTAGGCTTCAGCAATACGTGAACTGCAAACTTCCAAATGTTCAAGTTGGTTTTAGAAAAGGCAGAGGAACCAGAGATCAAATTGCCAACATCAACTGGATCATGGAAAAAGCAAGAGAGTTCCAGAAAAGCATCTATTTATGCTTTGACTATGCCAAAGCCTTTGACTGTGTGGATCACAATAAACTGTGGAAAATTCTGAAAGAGATGGGAATGCCAGACCACCTGACCTGCCTCTTGAGAAACCTATATGCAGGTCAGGAAGCAACAGTTAGAACTGGACATGGAACAACAGACTGGTTCCAAAGGAGTTCACTTTCTGCCATAAGGATGGTGTCATCTGCATATCTGAGGTTACTGATATTTCTCCCAGCAGTCTTGATTCCAGCTTGTGCTTCTTCCAGCCCAGCATTTCTCATGATGTACTCTGCATAGAAGTTAAATAAGCAGGGTAACAATATACAGCATTGATATACTCCTTTCCTGATTTGGAACCAGTCTGTTGTTCCATGTCCAGTTCTAACTGTTGTTTCTTGATCTGCATACAGATTTCTCAGGAGGCAAGTCAAGTGGTGTGGTATTCCCATCTCTGTCAGCATTTTCCACAGTTTGTGGTGATCCACACAGTCAAAAGGTTTGGCATAGTCAATGAAGCAGAAGTAGATGTTTGTCTGGAGCTCTATTGCTTTTTTTGGTGATCCAGCAGATGTTGGCAATTTGATCTCTGTTTCTTCTGCCTTTTCTAAATCCAGCTTGAACATCTGGAAGTTCATGGTTCATGTACTGTTGAAGCCTGGCTTGGAGAATTTTGAGCATTACTTTGCTAGCGTATGAGATGAATCCAACTGTTCAATAGTTTGAGTAACTTTAGACTAAGAGAAAAATATTGCAAAGATTGTGTGGCAAGTTCCCATATATTTCATATCTAGTATCTCCTATTAATAACATCTCTAATTAGTAAGTACGTTTGCAGCAAAATTTTCTGCCTTTGTAAGACTGACAAATAAAGAAAGTGAGACCCATTTCCAAGTTTTCATTTTCCCACTTAGGATTTCAGGAGATCACTATCTCCAAGCTTTAAGAATACGTTATTTAACCTGGAGGAAGTATCTGCAGTTTTGAAGCCTTGTTTCTCTTGCTGAGAAGGTTGTTTTCTGGCTTCTTTTTTTTCAAAATCCCTAAACTTGATCATCAATCAGAGAATTTACTTGAGGAACTAAACTTTTAAAATACACACAGCCACCAAATATTTCATCAGAATTTTTAAGCCAATATTTTGCTTTTACACCCAAATATTTTTAATGGCCCTCATTTCTAATTGTTCAGAATCACTTGGAAACTCTTGGTATAATTGTCAAGAAAGTTTAAATGAAACCAGATTTTGTACTATCAGTTTGCAGTTTAGCTCTCAAAATTCAGGTTTTTTCCCCATCATTTTTTGCTTCTTTTCTATTACTTTGTGTTATATTCTTTCCAGAGAAATCCTCTTTTCTACTTGATCTGGATCCTGAAGAACACTGGTAACCTATAGTAGTTAACTCATGCAATAAGGTACCTGTTTTTTTCACTTCTTAATACCTCTTATTTGCTATTTGAGAAACTGAACTGTTATTTACATAAAAATATTTTATCACTACATAAAGGTTTTTAAGTTAAACTATTATTATAAAAAATACAGTTGAGGTAATTTTATTGAGATATAATTGACATATAACATTCATTTTAGGGTAGAACATCATGATTTGAGATATATATTTATTTCGAGCTTTTATCTCCTCACACAAGGCATTGTTTCAACAATAGACTTTGTATTTATATATTAATATGTCTCAAGCCAGGGTCTTCCAGACCTATTTCATTGATCTGCAAAGGCTTTCTTTTAATGGACCAGTATTTTAAGAGTCAAAAGTTTTCAAATAAATATATGGATTTAGGGCTTCCTTAGAACATTGGAAATCTTGCTTTACTACATGGCAACAATGGGATTGATCTCAAGGTGTCTGGTACCCTTTAGATAGGCTCATATTCTTCACATTGTCAGATTTTCCTCTATAGATATTTGCATTTTCCATGATACCATTGGCCTAGAAAGACATACTTTATAAGCACTTGCATCTCTACATTTTTACTTGACCTTTAAATTAATCCTATGTCAGACTTTATTTTTTTTTTGGCTCCAAAATTACTGCAGATGGTGGTTGCAGCCATGAAATTAAAAGATGCTTACTCCTTGAAAGGAAAGTTATGACCAACCTAGATAGCATACTCAAAAGCAGAGATATTACTTTGCCGACTAAGGTCCGTCTAGTCAAGGCTATGGTTTTTCCAGTAGTCACGTATGGATGTGAGAGTTGGACTGTGAAGAAGGCTGAGTGCCAAAGAATTGATTCTTTTGAACTGTGGTGTTGGAGAAGACTCTTGAGAGTCCCTTGGACTGCAAGGAGATCCAACCAGTCCATTCTGAAGGAGATCAGCCCTGGGATTTCTTTGGAAGGAATGATGCTGAAGCTGAAACTCCAGTACTTTGGCCACCTCATGCGAAGACTTGACTTATTGGAAAAGACTCTGATGCTGGGAGGGATTGGGGGCAGGAGGAGAAGGGGCCGACAGAGGATGAGATGGCTGGATGGCATCACGGACTCGATGGATGTGAGTCTGAGTGAACTCTGGGAGTTGGTGATGGACAGGGAGGCCTGGTGTGCTGCGATTCATGGGGTCGCAAAGAGTCAGACACGACTGAGCGACTGAACTGAAATGAACTGAACTGAATAAACAGCTGGTATAATCGTACTTATACATCTTAGATGCACAGAGAAGGGAAGCCTAAATTTCTAACATGCCTTGGGCAGGGGATTTCCACAGGATTTCTCTGAAAGGACTTAAGGCAAAGTAATAGAAAAGAAGCAAAAAAAAAAAAAAAGTAGTGAGGTACTTTCTGGGTGTCTGGAATAAAACTCCTTGACTTCAAAATCTCAATTCTGTCACTTGATGGGCAAGAAACATGAGACTTAATTTCTTTAACTTAAAATGAAGAGGTTGATACTGGCAGTATCTACCTCATAGCATTGTTGATCAGAAAGTGAAAGAAAAGTGAAAGTGAAGTTGCTCAGTCGTGTCCAGCTCTTTGTGACCCCATGGACTGTAGCCTGCCAGACTCCTCCACCCATGGGATTTTCCAGGCAAGAATACTGGAGTGGGTTGCCATTTCCTTCTCCAGGGGATAATCCTGACTCACAGATCAAACTCTGGTCTCCCACACCGCAGGCAGACTCTTTACTATCTGAGCCACGAGAGAAGCCCAGATTAGAGTAACAGAGAAAAAGTAAGACAATTTTTGGCAGCATACTTAACAAAGGTTGGAATTCCCAGGGTGGCTCTATTAGTAAAAAACCCTCCTGTCAGTGCAGAAGACATAAGAGATGTGGATTTGATTCCTGGGTCAGAAGATCCCCTGCAGGAGGGCATGGCAATCCACTCCAGTATTCTTGTCTGGAGGATTCCATGACAGAGGAGCCTGGCTGGCTACAGTCCATAGCGTTGCAAAGAATTGGACACGACCGAAGAGACTTAGCGCGCGCGCGCACACACACACACACACACACTCACGTTAACAAATGTTAGCTATTGATATTCCTTTCAGACTAGGAAAAAGAATCTAGTCATCCAGACACTGAATTTGAGGCTTCCCATTGTATTACATTGCCACGTGCCCCCTGGTTCCTGTGCTTTCTCTGTCGCCAGTTCCTAGAGTGTCACAAACTGAAGGTCTTATGCGGACACTGATGAGGATTGCATCATGGGGCTGCTGACGAGCCCTTGATGAACCACTGAACTTCTCAGCATCCTGCCCCAACAGAAGGAAGTTAATCACATTTCATGCTTTACTAGATAAATCAATGGCTATGGGACTCCAGCTGGTTTCCTTTTACATGCTGCTGAGAGCCTTGTACAGTTTGGCTACCGAAATTGTGGCTTTACTTCTGTTGAATCACCAAACTGAAAGTTCTATCAGTGCCAGAAACTTAGGCCAATAAACCACCCCCAGAGGCAGAAGTATTAGGTGTGGCAGAACTCAGTCTGAGATAATGCTTCCTGATGTCTGAGGAGCCCCTGGATGGAAGTAGGAAGCTTCGCTAGAAGCCTTTCTCAGAATTTCTTCCTTGGCTCACCTGCCTTAGAATCAGATGGGCCAATTTTTACAAAGGCAGATTGCTGAGTCTGTAAAGAATCTACTGAAATACAACATCTTGGGTGTGGGGCCCAGAAGTCTCCCTTTTCACAAGCCTCCTTGATGACCCTGAAATTTGGGGATTAGTGAACAAATGGATCCAGAAATTGATGTTTGGAGAAATATGACAACTTGAGAACTGTTGTAGGGTTGAGAGAAGAACTGGGCTCATTCTAGCAATGGGAATTAGTATGAACCAGGTGTCAGTGGTTGGGGGGATACTAAATAATGGATTCAGTCTTTTAGGAGTGTGCAATTTAGACTCTAAACATGTGAAAGCATAAGAAACATATAGCAAAACAAGCAATTGTATGATTAGGTATTAATATGGGTCCTGGTGATAAATGCAGTAAGGTTTCAGGACACAGGTGACTAGTATAGAAAGTAATGATCTTGGAAAGAGGTGCTATGATTGAGAAGGAGATAATAGGGCCAGAATTTTAATAATGGCAGAGAATATAAAGAACATTTTCTTGACTGAGGGCAATAGGGGTAAATATGAGGAGATACAAATATTGCTTGTGCAGAATTGGATGGATGAATTTGAGATAAATAATTTATAATTCTGTGTTGCTGCTTCTAAGAATAGTCAAGGTAAGACCTGAGAATTCGAGTGTCAAGACTCCATTATATGTTAGATAAAGATTTCTTGATCCATCTTTGGGGCTACCTAAGTCTTTCTATAGTGGTGTGGTTTACTTGATATTTGGTACGCAGTCGCTTCTTTCCATCAAAGACTTTGGCCTGGGAGTATGTGGAATGGGCTCTACTTTGAGGAGAAGAAGATGGTCAACTGAGCTGATACTGAATGCAGTACTTGTGAGAACAACTAAAACTCTGTACAGAAAGAAGGAAGACATGGGAAGGAGGGAAGACAGAAGCAAGAGATCTTCCTGACTCCACCTATGTTTCTTCTCTGTTCTCAAGAGATCACTCTCCTGTTCTGGAAGTCCAAGTCGTACCTCTGGAGTAAGCCACATGTGCAGCAAGACTCACATACAAAACTTAGCTTCCTAAAATACTGCTATTGAAGTGGGAACTGACAGCTTCATTCACTTTGTGTGTGTGTTAGTCACTCAGTTGTGTCCGACTCTCTGTGACCCCATGGACTGCATTCACTTTAAATAAGACAAACAGAATCATGTTCTTTTTCCTGGTTGTGCTGAATTACAGAGTTCGATTACTCTTATGCTAAATCCCAGATCACTTGGAAAATGAATACAAGACTGGTTTATGCTCTTTTTTTCACTCTATCTTGGAACATTAAAAAAAAAAGTAAAGTTTGCATGTCCTCTTTAGACTTTTCTAAGCAGGTCAATATTGTTCATTTGTACAGCTCAAGGATGGGCTTCCCAGGTGGCTTAGTAGTAAGGAATCTGCCTGCCAATGTAGCAGACATGGGTTTGATCCCTGGGTTGGAAAGATCCCCTGGAGAAGGAAATGGCAACCTACTCCAGTATTTTTGTCTGGGAAATCCCATGGACAGAGGAGCCTGACAGGGCTACAGTCCATGGGGCCACAAGAGTTGGACATGACTTAGCGACTAAACAATAACAACAACTGCTCAGGGATGCCAATAGATGGCAGGGTACTGCTGTAGGCAGGTATATGTAGATACATAGGTTTAGCCTGTAAAGAATTTGCTTGGAATTCTCATTGGATGATGCCCACGGCAACTGGAGGCATGTCCTATAAGTGATCATTTCCTGGTGGCTATACTAGATCAAGGCCAAACATCCCACCCAGCCGAAGGTACAAAAGCTCCTGTCTCAGGTGTGGGTGTGAGAATCCTGCTTGGTTCTAGCTTTATACCCAAACTGTAACCCAGTAAGTTCATGTATATATGAACTGGGCATACTGAACCCTTGTTCATTTTTTAAAAAAAATTCTTCCCCAACTTTCCTTTTTCCTTCTTTTAGTAAAGAATACCTCCATTTACCTCTAGAGATCCCAAGCAGCCCTACTCTCAGTGCATATGTTTAGGATGAAACTGACCTTACCTCCAGCTCCAGAGGTGGACATGTGACCTCAGACCTAAGCCAATCAGCACACTCCATTCTCTTGGACACAAAAAAAAGTGGATGCAGAGACAGACATGGAACCAGCCTGAACAAATGAGAACTAATCTTAGGACTGACTGAGGTGATCAGGAGAGAGACAATCTCTTTCTTTCCTCCTGGAATAAACAGATACTGCCTGGAACTCTTACCAGGCATGACAAGATGATAAAGGGGCCAACCTGGAGAAGAGGATGCAAGGATGTCATTGGACCCTAGAGTCAAGGCATGCTGCTGCTGCTGCTAAGTCGCTTCAGTTGTATCTGACTCTGTGCGACCCCATAGATGGCAGCCACCAGGCTCCCCCATCCCTGGGATTCTCAAGGGAAGAACACTGGAGTGGGTTGCCATTTCTTTCTCCAGTGCATGAAAGTGAAAAGTGAAAGTGAAGTCGTTCAGTCGTGTCCGACTCTTAGTGACCCCATGGACTGTAGCCCACCAGGCTCCTCCATCCATGGGATTTTCCAGGCAAGAGTACTGGTGTGGGGTGTCATTGCCTTCTCTGAGAGTCAAGGCATAATGGAGAGATAAATGTTACCCTTGAACTTTTTATTTTCATAAGAAAATAAAATCCTATTATGCTTAAGTCATTTATGGTTGGGTTGCAAGCTGAGTTCTTACAAGTCAAAAGCATTTGCTTCTTTTGACATTAATCAACACTTTAGAAATACACTCTCTTTATTTTATATTGACTCTCAGTGGATCATTATAATTCCACATTAGTTCTAAGCTCTTTCTGCCCCTCTCAGATTCTTCTCTAGCTAATGTGTTATTAATAAATACATAGAGACACAAGGAAATTTGCCCATTTAAAGAGCTTCACAGTTAAATCTCATCTTATTAAATCAGGGTGTACTCTTTTAATTTATTAACCACACTGTAACGCAGCAGATTTGTCATGTAACAGGTAAACAATATGGTTCGAAATATCACTGAAGTGCTCACTTTAAGACAGTTAATTTTATGTTATGGGCATTTCATTTCAATAAAAAGGTCTGTGAGGTCAGTGCTCCTGGGTCAGTTTCCAGCATCCACCACTTCCAGGGATGCAAAGCTTTGGATGTAGCTCCTACCTCCTGCACTAGTCAGCTGGGCTGTTTTCCTCTTCAATCCATTCCCTTTGGTTTCCACAGTTTTGAGATGCCTAACAGTTTCTCATCCATGGGGCCTCCCTTTTTCTTGTATATAAGAATTGTAATTTTCTTAATATAATTTGAGGAATGGTAAGGGACTTGGACTAAAGGAAAGAGGCTATAGTTTATGTTTATCTTTTGTTTATGTAATCTCAAATGCTGTCCTCGAATGGCTCCATCTCTTTTAGCTCAAATACCTTTTAAGAAGGTGATTTTACTCAGCATTTGCTTCTAAAAGGCTTAACTGCTTTCTCATAAAGTGCTTCATGTATAAGCATCTTTGGCAATTCACCCACCCGATCCACTACCCCCCACCTCCACTGCCGCCCCACTAGGAAGAGGCTCTTGTCTTTTTATTAAGACCCAATATCCTGATTCATCTTGGCTGGATGAATCACAAGCTGAATCAAGATTGCCAGGAGAAATATCAACAACCTCAGATATGCTGATGATACCACTCTAATGATAGAAAGTGAAGAGGAAGTAAAGAGCCTCTTGATGAGGGTGAAAGAGGAGAGTGAAAAAGCTAGTTTAAAACTCAACATTAAAAAAACTAAGATCATGGCATCTGGTTCTATCACTTCATGGCAGATAGAAGTGGGAAAGTGAAAACAATGACAGATTTTATTTTCTTGGGCTCCAAAATTACTGTGGATGGGGACTATAGCCATGAAATTAAAAGACACTTTCTTCTTGGAAGAAAAGCTATGACAAACCAAGACAGTGTAATAAAAAGCAGAGAAAGTACTTTCCTACAAAGATCCGTATAGTCAAAGCTATGGTTTTTCCAGTAGTCATGTACAGATGTGAGAGCTGGACCATAAAGACGGCTGAGCACTGAAAAATTGATGCTTCTGAATTGTGGTGCTAGAGAGGACTTTTGAGAGTCCCTTGTATGCAAGGAGATCAAAACAATCAATCCTATAGGAAATCAGCTCTGAATATCCACTGGAAGGACTGATGCTGAAGCTGAAGCTCCAATACTTTGGCTACCTGATACAAAGGGCCTTTGGAAAAGGCCTGATGTTGGCAAAAGGAGAAGGGAGTGGCAGAGGATGAGAGATTAGATAGCATCACTAACTCAACGGACATGAATGTGAGCAAACTCTGGGAGATAGTGAAAGACAGGGAAGCCTGGCAAGGTGGAGTCCGTGGGATCTCAGAGTCAGACACAACTCAGTGACTGGACAACAACAGTGTCCTGATTAACCAGCTCCTTTGAAAGGGGGTTCCTAAGGGATACACTTTAAAATAAACCAGAGATAACTGAGTAGAAAAGAAACGAGATACACAGTGAATTATAAAGGCAAATGATTTCCATAAAATATTTATTTGTAATGAAGTGGAATTTGATGCTATCTGAACATAAAGAACCAAGGTAAGTTTACCACTGCATCCAGATTTTCTTTGAAAGTGAAAGTGAAGTCGCTCAGTCGTCTCCAACTCTTTGCAACCCCATGGACAGTAGCCTGCACCAGGCTCTTCCGTCCATGGGATTTTCTAGGCAAGAGTACTGGAGTGGGTTGCCATTTCCTTCTGCAGGGAATCTTCCCAACCCAGGGATCAAACTCAGGTCTTCCACATTGTAGACAGAAGTTTTACCATCTGAGCCACCAGGGAAGGATGTCACAATTTTGCATTTTTATTGAATGATTTCATCATTGAGAATGAATAGTGACTTACATGTGATTTCTACTTGTCTCTCTAGTGTTGTCTTCCAGATACTGATCTTCTAAATATAGTGGTAAGAGTTGGTTGGCATTATAGCCTCTCGGAGCTTCTGTCTACAGTACTCAGTTTTGGCCACTTGCTTGCAACCTTGCAGGGGCATGTTTAGGAATAATCATAGCAATCCTACAGGTTCTTTGGATGAGGCAGTGCCTGCAAAGTGCCTAGATAAGATTAAATCAAATTAGCTGTGAGGCTGGTGTGAAGGAGTACATTATGTAGCTACTGAGAGTCCCTACCTGACTACTGGCATCCACGCTTCAGCTAAAGCTAGTTCCACACACTCTGGAGTCCACACAATACAGAGGTCAAGTGCACTGGACTCAGACTTCCTGACCCGAGTTGCCAGCCACACCCTCCCTAGGTCTGTAATCATGGGCATATTACTGCACTTCTCTACATCTGTTTCCTCTTCTGAAACAGGGAGATAATAGTGCCTACTTCATATGAGGGTGAAAATTATAAAGAAAAACACACGTAAAGCATGTAGGATGATGCATGGCTCATACTATCTGCTTTTTGTTTGTTTTCTGGGCATATGGAGTAACTTGTGAGATCCTAGTTTCCTGACCAGGGATCAAACATGCACTCCCTCCAGTGGAAGCACAGAATCTTAACCACTGGAACACCAGGGAAGTCCCACTATATGTTTAATAAATACTATGATTAGTTCTGAGATGGTGGACTTGAAATATACTCTAATGATCTCTGTCAAGAATATCAATGTGGAACCATATTCCACATAATTTAATGCCAGCATAGTAGCAACAGCACTCTCCCAGATACCAGGCTGTGTGAAATTTGATCTCTATTTTGGCTTATGAACTTTTATTGGCCCCTTGTCTCTTTTGAAAGATGCAGGAATAGGAAATATCTGGCATGTGTGCTGATACGTTTCCTTCCCACACCCTTGGCAGTCATTGCTGATCAACCCAAGTACTTTCTCCAACTGAGCCCAGACCAGACCGCAGAACTCTTCTCGACACACAGCCTGGGCAACACTGTTAACTAGAGTGAACTCACGAGAGGTAACCTATTTGCAATCTTTATTCTAGAAACTTAATCTAATTCTTTTACCACCCTTCAGGAAGAAAACTGAGTGGAGGACGGAGCCAAGGCAGTCAGGAAGAGGACAAATAAATGACTGATGTTCCCTGAGGCATCTGCTAAGTCATTCCCTGTCATGAACATTCATTCTTCATTACCCCAGCACGATGATTTGTAGAAACGTAAAATGAGCTAATTTTGAAAATTTGTCAATGCAAAATCTCAAATAATAAAATATCCAGATTTATACAAGAGGTGCTATAAAAATGACAGTAGAATTTATCTGTGCAACTGGGTGGAGGTGGATGCTGCAGAGAGTGTCAGTTGGCAGTCTGCTTTATGTGACGAGAAATATTTTTGCATTCATTATTTCAGTTATAGGAAGGTTGATAAACTCAATACAGAGGTTACAGAGAGAAAAGATTTATTAATTTAAGCATGATTTACTTTTACAGCATTGTAGTCTGGGTCATAAAATTGGTACATGGGCTCTGCTTAGTAACATTCTTACCTAAATTAAAAATAGAATGCTTTAAGGAAGCATTTATGGAATCTATTCATTCCATATATGAATATGGAATGAGTGATGGAAAAGTCTCCATTGGGCTAACGGTGAGTAGAACACGGTCCTGACATTACCTTCCTTTAACGAAGGAAGGTAACTTTTAACCTGTTTAACTTTTAACTGTTTAACTTTTCCTATGTTCAGCATTGCCACCTTGACCCTATTTCACTTGACCCAGGAATAATTCCTTTTGTTTCATTTCATTTTGTTGGGTCTTCACTCTCATTGGCTTCCTGATGCAGCAGGGTGAGCCGGCAGCTGTGTGTGACCGTGCACCATAGTGCACCAGCTGCTCCTTGATTCAGTTTGAGTCAATCACTTTCTATCTCCCAGGAATCTGGACTTGGAATTTAGAGATTTGTATGGAGCCAGTCTTTGCCTGTGTTTTTCCTTATGAAATAATAATATCAGAGTTGAGGAGCTGCTGTCTTCTACTACTACCATGTGGCCTCAGGAGCACTGAAGAGATGTTGGAGAAGGAGGTGGGGGGAGAGAGAGAGGGAGGAAGAGAGAAAAAGTGAGGAGCAACAAAAAATGCCCTAAGTGCTATATCCTGGGTTCCTTCATAGTTTTGTCTGCCAGATCTAACCTATTTCTGGGGACTGGCTATATTCTGGGTCAGCAAGGTGGGTTAAGTGAAGCTGGCCAAGGGAACCACAGCCTCAGCAGAGGCCATTACTTCTCTAGTTCTCTTCTCTTCAACTCCTTCTCACTTTTCTACACCCACTGTGTTGGTAGGTCTTAGCATGGTTCCTTATTCTTAATAAAACACCTCATCATCTCCAGCCTTCATATCATAATGAAAGATATTCCTTCTTGACTGACAGGTTAAGGCATGGATAGCTTCATGCAAGAGAATAAAACTGGACCAATGTCTTAAACCTTGCATAAGAATCAACTCAAAATGGATTAAAGAGATCTGAAACCATAAAAATTCTAGATAAACACAGGCAGTAAGCTCCTCTACATCAGTACTAGTGATGATTTTTTAAATTGACACCAAGAAGAAATGCAACGAAAGCAAAAATAAACAAGGGGGTTACGTCAAACAAAAAAGCTTTTGCACAGCGAAGGAAACCATCAACACAACAAAAACACAATTTACCAAATGGAAGAAAATATTTGCAAATCATATATCTGTTAAGGGGTTAATATAAAAAAATTTAAAGAACCCATAAAACTCAATAGCAAACCCCTCAAATGATCCAATTAAAAAATGGGCAGAAAATCTAAATATACATTTTCCCAAAGAAGACATTAAGATGGCCAACAGGTACATGTAAAGGGGCTTAGTATCACAAATCATTAAGGATACACAAATTGAAACCACAATAAGATATCACTTCATGTGTGTTAGAATCCTATTATTCAAAAGACAGGTGATAACAAATGTTAGTGGGGATGTGGAGAAAAGGGAACACTTATGCACTATTGGTGGGAATATAAATTGTTGTAGCCACTATGGAAAACAGTATGGAAACTCCTCAAAAAATTAAAAATATAATTATCATATGATCCAGTAGTTTCACTTCTAGGTATTTATTTAAAGGAAGTAAACACATTAATTAAAAAATATATCCCTCCTCAATGTTCATTGAAGCATTATTTACAATGACCAAGACATGGAAGCAACCTAAGTGTTCATCATTGGGTGAATGGATAAAGAAAATGTGATTATATATGCTGTATAATGTCTATATGCTGTATATATATACAGCATATATAATTCAGCCACAATAAAGAAGAAATCTTGCATTTGTGACAATATGGATGAGCCTTGAGGGGATTATGCTAAATAAAATAAGCCAGGTAAAGACAAAAGCCATATGATGTCATTTCTATGTAGAATCTAAAAACAAAACAGAAAAACTGAACATAGATACAGAGAATAGATTAGTGGTTGCCAGAGGTGGGGGTGGGTGGGTAAAATGGATGAAAATGGTCAGAAGACACAAATATCTAGTTATAAAATAAATAAGTCATGTGTATGTAATGTACAGTTTAAAAACTATGGTTAATAATACTGAATTGCATATTTGAAAGTTGCTAAGAGAATAGATCTTAAAAGTTCTCATCACAAGAAAAAAATTAGTTCATGTGTGGTAATGGTTGTTAACTAGACTTATTGTGGTTATTATTTCACAATATACACAAAGGCTGAGTCATTATGTTCTGCACTTGAAACTAATATAATGCTGTATGTCAATCATATTTCTAAAAACAAACAAGTCAAGGCACGTTGGGTGCTGGCAACTGAGTTGGGTGCTGGCAACTGAGTTGGCATTTTTCTCCTAGACTGACATGCTGTCACCTTGAACTGGCCCGGGTGATCCTGGGGTCTATGGCTTTTTTCAAGGATCAATTCTGGCCAAACTTTATTTTTAAATTTCATTTCCTTAAAAATTTTTTTGATGTGGACCATTTTTAAAGTCTTTGTTGAGTTTGTTATGATACTGTTTTGGTTTTGGCTTGGTTTTTTTGGCCACAAGGCAAGAGGGATCTTAGCTGCCTGACCAGGGGTCAAAGCCACACCACCTGCATTAGAAAGTGAAGTCCTAACCAACGGTCCACTAGGGAAGTCCCTGGTCAAACTTTAAAGAGCGCTGGTAGCTCCCTCTACATCCTCTCCATATTTCTATGGCTACTGGAGGGCACACCTGCCCATTGACAGGGAACCCACTGTTGTACTGCCTCTTTCTCCTCTGGGTGAAAAAGCTTAACAAAGGCTATGAGGGTATTCTCAACTCAGCCCAGACTACAATAAAAGTCCTAGCTACAATAAAGACTTTTACTAGAAATCTTATTTATATTTTTATGGTCTCTGAGACTCTTCTTTAATTACTGCTTACACAGAGCTCAAGATCTGTCAGGAATGATAAAGAATCATTCTCATTATTACATTAAATTTACTTCCTTTCCACCCAATACATTAACCTTTATTGCTATAAGTTATGGCTGTTAGGAGCCAGAGCTAAAGAATAAAGTTTACTTTCATTTAAGATGTGAAGGCAGGCAAGTCACTGCTTTCTGGATGAGAGTAGGGGGAGGAACAGAGAGTGTGTCATTTGGTGGATACATAAAAAATGCATTATATGCCTTTTAGAAGATAATTATCTAGGAATCGTTTGCCTCAATCAGTTAGAGGTTTCTTTTTGAGGTGGAAAATGAGGGGAAAGAAAAGAGAGAAAGATGGATTGGCTGACAGACGGACTAATTAAGTGATGAAGATACAGAAGAAATGAGAGGGTTATAGACCAGGAAGACAGCAGTTCTCTAGAAAGCAGCAGGGTGTGAAATGTCTCCTAAAAAGAAATCATAAAACAGATGGTCCAAGTTAAATAAATGATGTTTGGTTCTTGAAAAGTGCATTTCCTCTTACTAACACACTCAAATATGTCTAAATAAGAAATGGAACAATACTTGTTTAGAATGCTTAATGATAAATATTAGTCTTTTACTATTTTATCTTTGGCTTAAAGATCTCAAAGTCTTTTTCTCGGCTTAGTTAGAATTTCTCAAATTCTTTATGGGGGTAAAGACATAACTTTGTTTTATTGATTGGATAGTGAAAATTATAGGAGTTGTCCCTCAAAAAATGATTCAAGACCGAGAGACTACTTCTCAGCAGTTTCTCCAGTCCTCCTGCTGGAGGCCCCCTGCCTGTGACCCATGCTTCTACATCTTATTCCATCCATTGTTCCATTTTGTATCAATCAGGATTCTGTTGGTTGATAAGTATCAAAAACCTAAATCAAAGTAATTTAATCAAAGCAAACCAGCAAACAGACAAACCTAGGAAGCCCAGTGATGCCTTCAGGTCAGATTCAATCCATGCATTGTAACAACCTCATCAGGACTGTCATCTCTGACCACTTGGCTACAAGAGCCTGACTTGGGTTATTTTCTCTCTCCTGCCAGTGACTAGCTGATCTCTAGACGTGGGGCCTCAAATGGTCCTTAGAACTCACTATTCCACAGAAAGAAGGCTCATGTTAGTCTCTAGGAAAGATTCTGTTTGGCTGACCCACATATATTCTCACTCATTTCCCAGGTATGAATAGTGAGCCCCTTGAAACCCCTTGACTGGCCACTGTACCTGAATCACATGGAGAGTAGGACAGAGGTTTCCATTAGGAAAAAACAGACCAAAAATATAACAGATGCTAGATACACATTCAATACCATAGAAAGTTTTCACAGACTTAGACCCTTTGGGTTTTATCTCATCCTAACATCCATATTGGATAAAAACTGCTAATTGCAATGTGAGTGTTTCTGTTTCCCACATTAAGTTTCTGTTCTCCGTTGTTGCCCTGCTAGAAAACCCACTCTTCAGTTTGCTTTATCCTTCCTGATGCCCTCTTGCTGATCTCTTAACCCTCCACAACAGTTTACATCATCCAACCTGATGCTTAATAGAAGCCATCCTTACGGTCTTTTCTGAAATTTCATTTGTGTTAGCCCTCATTTCCCAATCAGACTGTAAAGAACCATAAGGAACACAGAAGGCTTCATGTATTGCCTGGCACATGGTGTATACGCAGTACCAGGACTGAATATTCAGAATTACACATTTTATACCTATTGTTTAGTTTGTATGCTATGCTCAGTTGCTCTGTTGTGTCCTACTCTTTGGGACTCCATGGATTTAGCTCACCAGGCTCCTGTGTCCATGGAATTTTCCAAGCAAGAATACTAGAGTGGGCTGCCATTTCCTGCTGCAGGGGATCTTCCTGACCCAGGGATCGAACTCACATCACTTATGTCTTCTGCATTGGCAGGAGGATTCTTTACCACTGCAACACCTTGGAAGCCCATTGTCTAGTTTAATCATTAGTAAAATGAAGATGATAATGCCAACCACACAGGGCACATATGAAGTATATGATGGTATCTTTGAGATGCTTATCACACAGTTGTTGCTGCTGCTGCTGCTAAGTCACTTCAGTTGTGTCTGACTCTGGGTGACCCCATAGACGGCAGCCCACCAGGCTCCCCCGTCCCTGGGATTCTCCAGGCAAGAACACTGGAGTGGGTTGCCATTTCCTTCTCCAGTGCATGAACGTGAAAAGTGAAAGTGAAGTCGCTCAGTTGTATCTGACTCTTAGTGACCCTGTGGACTGCAGCCCACCAGGCTCTTCTGTTCATGTGATTTTCCAGGCAAGAGTACTGGAGTGGGTTGCCATTGCCTTCTCCATTATCACACAGTAAGTATTCAATAATGTATCTTTTATCCACATACGTATGTAATAAAATTATGGATACAAACACACACACATATATATATATACACATATGAATGTATAATCTAGATGATAAATTTCTTAAGGACAGAGCCCATGTCCCTTCTTTTTCTTTCGTGTCTTGCCTGAGGCAGCATAGCACAGACACTCTATGTGAATCTGTGACCATCTGATTCTAACACTTAGATTCTTGTTTTGTCGTCTCCCACATGATGTCATAATGAAAACGACAGCTGCATCGTTACACACAGTTTCAGAATTTCCCTCTGGTCATAGGGAAATACCCGAAAGACACAGACATATGCAGGCAGCCGGGCACATGTGGGTTCTTCCCAGAAGTCCTCCTTGTGGTCCTGGTCTATGAAGTGTTTGCAAACTAGTGTGAAGAAAAGGACTAGGGTGGGAAAAGGGAGTGACAGGGAGTCCAGGATCTTCTGGCAACTCTCTGATGAATAATTTTCCTTTCTTCCCTCTGTCATGGTGCTTGGAAAAATGACCATCTCCAGTTTTGTTAAAGAAATACAATGAAAGCTAATAAGCTCCATTTCACTTTTAGTTTTCAAACTGAGGACATCAGCTCACAGGTAATTAGGCTAGCATGTGAGAATGCTAAATCGCTTCAGTTGTGTTTGACTCTGTAACTCTATGGACTATAGCTCACCAAGATCCTCTGTCCACGGGTTTCTCCAGGCAAGAAGACTGGAGTGAGTTGCCATTTTGTACTCCAGAGGATTTTCCTGACCCTGGACTTGAACCCGTGTCTCTTATGTCTCCTGCACTGATTGGCAGGCAGGTTCTTTACCACCAGAGCTTCTTGGGGAACCCATTTCTGGTTAAGTGTTTTCATGCTTTTATGAGTTACTGGGACACTGATAGTCTGGAAATTCCATAAGAGTTATCATCATAGTTTTATTTCAGAGTTGTTTCTGAACCAGGCAAGATATTTTATGGGCTGCTAAATACGTTACACACCAAAGTTTACAAGAAAATTTCAGTACATACCATTTGAAAAATTCACCTTCTCAAGGGGAAGCTCCTCTTTACTGAAGGACACTAGATAAAAGCAATTATGAAATTAGAAAATTACTATCTTGAAATGATCAATATAATAATTATTCAGCCAAGAATCACCAGATGCTGCCAAAACAATTTAGGTGGAAATATATTGGGAAACAAGATGTTCATGTAACCTCAATGTACCAGTTCATAGATCACTTATCAATTTTAAAGGGAGAAGTAATTTCTTAAAGTATCCTAGCCAATGTGAGTTTAAATAAATGATCAAACTTGACATCATCTAATGGTGAAATAACTGACATTATGTAATTTTTTTTGAGTGGCTGTTAGTTGTGTAACTCTTGATGTGATGCAAATGCTATGAAAGACAAAAAAGGATGGTGGAACTCTTCTAGATTAAAAAGATAAGAGTTACTGAGCTAATGAGTAAGGCTAGTCTACTTCTCAATATCCACATTACAACAAATGACCACGCTGCCTAGTTAGCAGGGGCAGCTTAGATCTCCAAGCATTTATAGATTCCAGCTGATTACAGAATGAAAGTCAGAGAACAGGGAGATAATGAACTGAAAATGTCTCCCTGAAATCTTGTGTTCAGAAGGATTCTGAACTCGTATTTATAGAAAAATTCCATGACTGACTAAGGAATAATTAAGAATGCCAGCACACATGCCTTATAAATATTAATACTTAGATCAGTAGGAGGGGGATTTTCTTAACCCTTAAATAAAGGATGCATTAAAGGGATTTTGGGGAATGTGATCCCAGAGAGCAACTGTTGGGCAAAGAGAGTGAACAGGGAATGTGGGAAAATCAATGCAAGAATGCATTATTAAGTTGGCTATTGTGCTAAGTGATGCTGACTATACTTTCTTCCAGAGTACCTTCTGTGGAACCTTAGGAGATGTATCCCACAGTTACTTGCCTTGGGAATAAAAGAAAGAATTATTAATATTTGCCTTCCAGGTGGCGCTAGTGGTAAAGAACATGCCTGCCAGTGCAGGAAGACATAAGAGACACGGGTTTGATTCCTGGGTCAGGAAGATCCCCCAGAGGAAGGCACGGAGACCCACTCCAGTATTCTTGCCTGGAGAATCCCATGGACAGAGGAGCCTGGCAGGCTACAGTCCATTGCATCAAAAAGAGTCAGACATGACTGAAGCGATTTAGCATGCACCTGTCAGTCAAGGGAGGCTCAGAGACACTAACTCTACTGCATTTCCAAACTGCATACCTGAGCGCCGAGGGGGTCCTGGGGAAAGCAGCTGCTAGTTTCAGAGGAGCCCCAGGGCAGCAGGCACGAACAGGCCTGGAGGTGAAGTGTTGTCAGGCTGTCAGGCTGTCCCTGTGCGAGGCTGATCAAAGTCACCACAGCAGTGACTAGAGGCAGAGCTGGCAACAGAAGGAGATGAAATCAGGCTTAAAAGGTGTGTCAAATACAGTTAACTTTTTTTCTCTCTTGCCCACACTATACGGTTTGTGGGATCTTAGCTCCCCAACCAGGGATTGAACGCAAGCCCTCGGTAGTGAAAGCACAGAATTCTAACCGCTGGACCACCAGGGAATTACCCAATACAGCTTCCCTGTGTCTGATCTTTTGGGTCTTATTCTCATAATTCCATATGCTCAGTTGTGGAACAAAACTCCATAGAGCGTCTCCCAATCAAGGAAGAATACATTCAAGCTCTGATCTCAGAAACCATATTGCCTGGATTCACATCTAACCACTTACTTCAGATTTAAATTTATTCACTAAACACAGTGAATCATGCTGCCCAGCCTTAGAACACAGCTGCTATAGAGGTAACAATTTCAATGAGAAACATTTATAGTGTAATATACTAAGAAAATGAGGAATTCTCATCATTCACCATACAATAGTAGCCTGGCCCATATTAATCATTATTTCTGTGAAAATTAATATTCCCCACAAGCTTTTGAGAAACACATTAACACTAGTGAAGCATAAAATTGATAGGTATTAAGAAATTTTGGTGCTCTATCATGTATTTCTTTTTGTTCATGTTCTGTGAGGAGCATACCAAGTTTTAGACTTTTAATTTTGAGAGACATCATTTTTGATCACTCTCTTAGCTGTCTTATGGGGAATGGCTATAAATGCTAATATGCACCAGGGGATCACCTGCCCTTGCTCTAACTGTGGGAACAACTTTCGTGAAAGCATGGCCTGTGAGCAAGCATTTTGTGTCACTGGAAGGCACCATGTTGCTGATAGTCACACTATTGGGTCTTAGTCCAGGAAGGCAATGGGGTTGAAATTTATAAGTTGCAGTCTGTCCTCAGAGTCACAATTTACTCCCCAAATTTTGTGTTTAAATTTCTTGGTAGATGAAAGCAACATTTTCATCTTCATTAGGAAACATTTTTCTTACAAGAGGAAAAATATTCCAGGAGGAAAAAAAGTCTTAAAATTTAGTGGAGGAGGGGCCAAGGTAAATAGTGCAGTGGGTCCTCCTGGAATGATAAACGTGGGTCCCTTTAGCTTGTCATGGCAGAAACAGAGTCACGCTGAGACAGCTGTTAGCTTACTAAAGCTTCCTGAGACTTGATTATCCAACAAGTACTTATTGAGTATCTGCTCCGTGCCCAGCTTGACGCTAGATAGTCTGTATAAATGATCTGGAGATATTTACAATCACCCTACCATATAGTCACGTTAGGTGCTTCAGGTCAGTCCTTCCACAACACAGTTGCTTTGAGAGATCACAAATGTTTGCCCCTGTTTATTGGTTTATTTGTAGAATATCACTCTCTCTCCAAAATGCAAAATGAATCTGAAGTCAGTACAATATTGTGAAATCTTGTACGATATTGTGAAAAGAGCTCAGACACTGTCTGGCTCTGAGGCCACTGACTGTCTCTTGCTGGTAGAAGACCTCACCTAACAATGCTGAGACTGCTGCCTATTTCTACAGCTCTATGAGGGCTTCGGTTCATACGCTTATGTTCTGTCCTTCACTAGTGAGCTTATGGTGTTCTTTATTTTTTTCATCTTTTCCCCCTACTACCTGCATATTTTCAACTAAATGAGGCACGTGGGACTCTCAGTGCACCCATCCGAATGTGTTTCTGTGTGATCTTAGACCACTTCATCATTGATTTGTTCACTCACCCATGCGTTTGACAACAAATGGCTAACTGAGCACCTCTACCCGTGGACTGTGGGGTGGGCAATAGAGATAAGGTACAGAGGGAGGCACAGCCTTGACCTTGAAGACCTCAAGGCACAGCCTTGACCTTAAAGCCTAGGGGGGAGACAGATAAACAAATGGGCAATTACCATATAGTGTGGTATGTGCTTTAATGGGATAAATGTGGGGTTCTTTGTGAGCGCCTTATCAGGACCTTAGTGGGATGCCCAGGGAGATCATCCAATAGCAGTTTTTTCAGACGTTCTACATTGCGCTTAATATGTGCAGGGAAGCCTCTATCAGAAATGCTTGGGGGCTTCCCTGGTGGCTTGGTGGTAAAGAATCTACCTGCCAGTGCAGGAGACACGGATTTGATCCCTGGTCCAGGAAGATCTCACATTCTGCAGAGCAACTAAGCCCATGTGCCAGAACTATTAAGCCTATGCTTTAGAGCCCGGAACCACAACTATTGAGCCCACGTGCTGCAGCTACTGAAGCCCGCACGCCCTAGAACCTGTGCTCTGCAACAAGAGAAGCCACTGTAATAAGAAGCCCGGGCACTGCAACTAGAGAAAAGCCCGCACAGAAAAGAAGACCCAGCACAGCCAAAAATAAATAAATTAAATGATTAAGAAAAGAGAAACTCTCAGAATTTTTTTTAAAGAGAAATACAGATTCCAAGATCTAAAAGAATCTCTGGGTTAGGGCTGAGTAATCTGCATTTTCACAAAGTACTCCTGGTGATCCTTATGGCCAACGAAGTGTGAGAACCACCGACTTAGTTCAATGCTTGTTCCTTCTCCAACATCTGTGTAATAACCAGGAAGCCATATCATAATGTAACAGCAAGAGTGCTGTCATAGAGATAATCTTGACTCAAATGTAAATCACTGATTTTTGGTAAAAGCATTGTTAGTGTCCCTGGTGGCTCTGATAGTAAAGAATCTGCCTGCAATGCCAGAGAACTGGGGTCGATCCATGGGTCAAGAAGATCCCCTGGAGAAGAGAATGGCTACCTACTCCAGTATTCTTGCTTGGAGAATCCCCATGGACAGAGGAGCCTGGTGAGCTACAATTCATGGGGTCACAAGGAATTGGACATGACTGAATGACTAACCACAGCACTTGCAACCCACTTATTAGCTGGCCAGAGTTAATAAATTCATCTGCATAAAGTATTTAGAAAAGTCCCTGGCATATCCACTCTGAACCTCATCTGGACTCAGCCATCATTCTAGATCAGTTCCCATCCCTTTTCTTGTAGGTAACTGCCTTCTTACATTTTCTGGGTCATGCATGCACAGTCATGTCTGACTCTGTGACTCCATAGACTGTAGCCCACAAGGCTCCTCTGTCCTTGGGATCTTCCAGGAAAGAATACTGGAGCAGGTTTTCATTTCCTCCTCCAGGGGATCTTCCCAACCAAGGGACTGAACCTGTGTTTCTTGTGTCTCCTGCATTGGCAGGTGGATTCTTTACCACTGGTGCCACCTGGGAATCCCCTTTTCTTGGGGGGGGGGGAGGATATTAAATTGTATATTTGGTCCTAAAAAAGTACATGAGATGAAAAGAAATGATCTTCCTCTGAGGAAGTTCCCTGCAAACAACTTGTTTCCTGGAGTGTTGTCACATCTTTGCTTTACACAGTATAAAAGGCAGAAAAACAGCCCCCAAAGATGTCCCTGCCCTAATCTCCAGAACCTGTGACTCTTACCTTGCATGGCAAATGGGAGTTTTCCAGATGTAATTAAATTAAGGGCCTTGAGATGGGGAGACTACCCTGGAACATCCAAGTAAACTCAATGTAGTCATGTGAGTCCTTTTAAGTAGAGAACCTTTCCAAGCTGAGGTCAGATGGAGATGTAATATTGCTAGTTTTGAAGATGGCAAAGGGAACTATGAGCTAAGAAATGAAGGCAGCCTATGGAGGCTGGAAAATGCAGCAAAATGGATCCTTACCTAGAAGTTCCAGGAGAGAACAAAGTCCTGCCAACATGTGGATTTCAGACCCATGAGATCCATGGCAGAATTCTGACTTATAGAACTGCAAGATAATAAATTTGCATTGTTTAAGCCACTGGGTTTGTGGCAATTTGTTACAGTGACAAGAGAAAATTAATATCCACAATCTTTAGACATCTATTTTTCCATAGAAATCCATATCTGACCTTTCAAATCAGAAAATAATTACTTTGCATTTTAGTGGCACACTCCCTAGTCCTTCAAAATGAAATCGTTGGAAGTGAAGACTGGCCTCAAATTTAAGAATGTGAAGACTGATGTTTAACTTCAGCAGATCATCCATCCTCCAGGTTGCTGTGTACAAATCAGAACTTCTCCTACTGCTCTCTATATCACACTCCCAACTTCTCTGTATTTAACTATATTTATCTCTCTTTTCTCAACCTTTAGGAACTTGTATCTGAGGAATTTTCATCAGGTAATTTCTTGAAGACTTTTATTCTTGTTAAACTCTCTGTTATTTCAAAGATTCTTCTGATAATGTGCCTAGAAACATGGTCTCAGTAGTCAGCAATCACATTGTATGCCCCACCACTCTAAAACCCCATAAAATTATAGTTCAATTAGATGAGCCTAAAAGAAATTATGCAAGTGGAATAGTTAAAGACCCTGACTAAGAGATTTTTGCATGTAGTTTTAAAATATGCCATCATTTTAAACTTTGGTTACATAGTGAAGAAAATTTTAAAGTTACTGTTAAAAATATATTTAAATTAAAATGTTAAAAGGTAGAATAGAATCACTTATAAAAATCTCAACTGACTGGAAAACCCCAGTGGGAGAAACTGTTTTCTGCACACTTGGATATGGTTTATGGCATCTATATTGTGCAGGAGGAACAATAACAAAGTTTGCAGCTCAGTGAGAACACGGAAATTGATTTAAGCTGCTTTTCATTGGAGCATGCATTTATGACAACCACCATCAGCAAGAAAGAGCTTAATTTTCTAACTTCGTTAAGCATTCACCAAGCTGTTGGCCTTCTCCTCCAAGGAGGCTTCCCAATAGTTTGCATTGACCACAACACGTTTTTCCTTGGGAAAGTTTGAAGCAACTGAAAATTGTTTAATTAGGGGTGGACGGGCTGAGGATTATTTTAAATGAAAGAAAATTCTGTGTGATATGATCATGAGAAATGCTGATGGTATCTTTAAAAGAATGAACTGCATTCTCTGTTTTACTCTGTGGTGCTCTTCTAACTATATTTGGAGCATTAATTTCACGCCCCTTTTGATGAGGGGCTGAGATGTGTCAAAGTGCACTCAGAAGACAGGACAAGAGTATCTCTATACCATCTAGAAAAGGAAGCATTGGAGGCATTAAGGCTACTTCATCTTGAGAAGAAAGATCTGGTGGATATGATGGCTGGATTCAAACATCTGACAGAAGGCATGCGGAGAAAGAATCTGACTTACTTCTGTCTTTCAGAAAGGGGTAGATATGGGGCCAGAGGGCAGGATTTACATTGAAGTTGATTAAAGTTCTTTATGAGGAAGATATTTCTCAGGATCAGATCTCCCGGAAGATGAAGATGATGTATTCTCCATCCCTGGAGCTGCTCAAGCACAGTCGAGAAACATGACTGTGTCAAGATCTCTAATTCATTTTGCTCCCATTGCGTGTTCTGCCAGATGGAGAGAGATGGGTCATCTAATACTGCTGAGCCTCCAGAGACTGACGTTCCAAAGCTGTACAGGACAATTAGGTGGCCCTTGGTCAGAAATGGCAACTGTAAATCACCGTGCTCTCCTTCTGCCCATGGAAGATATCCTCAATGATCAAGACTCTCTTCTGTTGCATTAAGTATAACTTCAGAACCTTTCTCAACACAATATGCTGACATTAATAGATACAACCTATTTGTCACCTCTGCTTTAGAACACACTTGGTGTGCTGTTTATTATTCCCTCTGTTCCCAAGAACTGTGTTCCTCTTGATGATACTTGCGTTGGGATTCTGCGGTTCTGTTTTTTCCTTACTGGCTGGGACACTGTTAGTCTAGATGGACACTGAGAGGCTGGAAGAAGCCGGGACTTTCACATATTCTGTGGCTTTCTGCTGCCTTTTCATGGTAGCAGCTGAATCCAGTTGGCAGGTTTTCCATCACTCTTGGAAGCAGCCATGTGGTGTCTTCCTCAGGAACAACAGCTCCTTCCAGCCCAGTGCCTTCTGCAGAGGTCTGAATTTCAACTATCTGGGCCCCTCCTCCAGCTTCTCGGTTGGTGCTCAGTTGTGCATGCTTAGTTGTGTCTGACGTTTTGCAACCCCATGGACTGTAGCCAGCCAGGTTACTCTGTCCATGGAAGTTTCCAGGCAAAAATTCTGGAGTGGGTTGCTAGTTCCTTCTCCAGGGGGTCTTCCCGACCCAGGGACTGAACCCACATCTTTTGCCTCTCATGCATTGGCAGGCAGATTCTTTACCACTGCACCACCTGAGAAGCCTCTAGCTTCTAAGTATTAATTACTCCACCTCTTTCCTTTTATTCTCTATCACTAGGGGTGGCAACTCTTCCTACAATTGCCACTTCTGTGATACTTGTCTCTTTCTGCCTTTTTTGTTACCTTCAATTTTATATCTAAGTAAAAATTCTTCAATTTCCCTCTTCAAATACCTGATTTTTGTCTCTGTCTTTTATTTGGCTATGTCAGGTCTTAATCGCAGCGTGCAGGATCTAGTTCCCTGATGAGGGATCGAACCTGCCCCCCTGCTTTGGGAGGGCAGTCTCAACCACTGGATCGCCAGGGAAGTCCCTGATTTTTGTCTCTGTACTGTACCCTTTTGCTACATCTTGTCAGTACTACTGTCTATCTTCTTCCCTTCTCTCACCGGTGATCCTGTGACTCTGCTAATTCTGGGGTGTGTGTGTGTGTGTGTGTGTGTGTGTGTGTGTGTGTGTGTGTGTGTGTGTGTGTGTGTGTGCGTTTAGTCTTTCAGTCGTGTCTGGCTCTTTGCAACCCCATGGCCTGTAGCCCAGCAGGCTCCTCTGTCCATGGAGATTCTCCAGGCAAGAATACCGGAGTGGGTTGCCATTTCCTTCTCAGGGGATCTTCCCGACTCAGGGATAGAACCCAGGTCTCTTACATCGCAGGCAAATTCTTTACCATCTGAACTACCAGGGAAGCCCAATTCTGTTGTACACCTCAGCTAATGAATGGCATTTAGAACAGGTGGTTGCGTAAGTTGTGAAAAACTCCAGGGGGCGCCATTTACATTTGTAGTCAACATTGATCCATCCTTTCTGACCATTTTCTAGCAGTTCAGAAGAAGGCATTTTAAAATGTACACCAAGCTAGCAATGTTTTAGTCTGTAATGGATTAAGGGATAATGGTGTTTAATTTTTGATTTGATTATAGATCATTTGAGTGGTAAGGGACTTTTATATCATTCAACTTCATTTAAAAAATATTGAAGTCTATTGATTTACAGTATTATATTAATTTATAGTGAGTCTAAAAAAGTAAAACAAGTGAATGCATATGCAGAATAGAAACAGACTCACAGATATAGAAAATAAACTTGTGGTTACCAAAGGGAAAAGGCAAGGGCGGAGGGGCAAATTAGAGGTATGGGATTAACAGATACAAACGAATATGTATAAAATGGGTAAGCAGCAAGGATATACTGCCTAGCTCAGGGAACTCCCTCGTTTTAAAGCTAGGAAATGTAAGGCTCAGAAAAGATGGAAGGGTCTTCCTTGGTGGTACAGTGGATAAGAATCTGCTTGCCAATGCAGGGGACATGGGTTCGATCGTTAGGCCAGGAAGATTCCACATGCCCCTGAGCAACTAAGCTACAACTACTGAGCCTGCGTGATGCAACTACTGAAGACTGTGCACCTCGAGCTGGTGCTGTGCAACAAGAGAAGCCTTTGCAGTCAGAAGCCTGTGCGCCATAACGGAGAGTAGCCCCCTGCGCACTGCAACGAGAGAAAGCCAGTGCACCCACAAATAAATAAATGAAAAGAAATGACAGGAGAACTGACACGGGCTCTCTGGGTAAACCTTGACTGGAATTAGGATTTGAGGCATCAGACTCAGATAGCAAAGCTACAAAACAGAAATAACAGAAGAGCAAGTCATCTTTTAATACAAGAGGCCAGTCCCGAGGGAGGTCCCGACAAAGCACTATAGCTCTGCGGTCCCCTGTCCTCTTGCGCTTCCTTTGGTTGGACAGATTAATAATGAGTCCAGACTGTTGGTAGGAGAGAGACACAGAGAGGGCTGTTTTTGAAAGAAGGCTCCAGAAGGTACTGCTGATAGAATGGGACTTACAAACATCTTGGGTCATGAAAATGTCCTTTTGAAAGTATTAGAAAGATAGGAAAAATAACAGGTAGGCTCCTAGAGGCCAGACAGAGCATGCGTTCATGACCTACTTGATGAGTTTTATGGAGAATAAAACGTCTAATGACTGCCTGTGATATCAGTACCCTGTAATAGCATAAAACAGCAAAATGCAGTGTAAAAGTTAATACAGAAATTATAAAGTAACTATAATTAAATTTCAACAAGAAACTTTATGGATAAAAAAAATCTGTAGAAAATGAGATGCAAAATTGAGCAATGGAAATGCTGTGGAGGAATAACCGAAACTTCACAGACCAAGGTGTTTGTGAAAATGAGGTAGAAAGTGAGCTTCCAGCTTGGCAGCCAGAATCAGGTTTCAGTGCTCAACGTGTTCCCCTGCTCCACACGGAGATTCTCACTCACAGTTCACCCTGCAGGTCAGGGTGCGAGTCACAATAATTAAGAATACAGAAGCTGTTAACAAAGCTTGTGAATATCATTGAAATTATTCATTCTAATAAAAGATGCCATTGCTGGCATTTGCATCCTGATGATTGGTTTGTCTGACTGAAATCTCTCAATATTGTTTTTTGCTTCACTCTTGAGACTGGCTAGGATCTTCCAAATGCACATATATTGTGTGTGTGTATATATATGTACATATATATAGACATATATATGTATGTATATAGATATATAGGTTTCCCAGGTGGCACTAGGGGTAAAGAACCTGCCTGCCAATGAAGGAGACACAAGAGATGTGGGTTTGATCCCTGGGTTGGAAAGATCCCCTGAAAGAGGGCTTATGTTTTAGCAATCCTGCCTGTAGAATCCCATGGACAGAGGAACCTAGTGGGCTACAGTCCATGGGGTTGCAAAGGGTTGGACAAAACTGAGGCAACTTAGCACACACACGTACATGCACGCACACACACATAAATACACACACACATGATTCTCATTTTCTGAGGTGTAACTGATCATTCTTTGGCAATGGTTCTGAATTGGGGATAATTTTTACCCCCTGTCCCCATCCCCTAGCCCTGTACACTCGGCCATGTCTGGAGGTCTTTTTAGTTGTCACAGCTGGCGTGGGAACCTGCTGGCATCTAACAAGTAAAGGCTAAGGATGCTGCTTAACATCCTTCATTGTTCAGTGCTGCCTCCCCGATTCTTAGCAAAGAATTATCTGTCCCCAAATGTCAAGAGTGAGAAACTCTGTTCTGGCTAATTGTGTATTTTCTTAACTTATTATCATTCTTTGCTACTTTCAGGAGCCAAAAAAAACCCCCAAAACAAAAACCACATTATTTTCACATAGGCTATGAGCTAAATTTGCCCTTATATGCACTGAAGTAGGAGAAACCTGACCTTCCCTGGTGGCTCAGTGGTAAAGAATCCTCCTGCCAATGCAGGAGACATGGGTTCGATCCCTGGAGAAGGAAGATCCCCTGGAGAAGGAAATGGCAACCCACTCCAGTGTTCTTGCCTGGGAAATCCCATGGACAGAGAAGCCCGATGGGCTATAGTCCATGGGGTCACAAAGAGTTGGACACTATTGAATGGCTAACACTTTTTTTCTTTCAGGAGAAACTGAGGATCTTGTGAATTAATATCCAAACTTCAAATTACTTAGGAAGAACCAGGATGCCAAAATAAAGTTCTAAGAGAGATTTTAAAATGGAGAACAATAGCAAGGAACATAACACCCTGATATAAATATAAATTTGGGTACGAGTCCTCTAAAGAGAGCCCTCCACTCAATTCCTGGAACAGAAGTTGGGGCTTTTGTTTTCTCGCAGGTCTTAGAAAATGTCTCTGAAACAAACTTGAAACTATCATTTATCTTTTAAGTATGTGTCTCTTTCCCCCAGCTAGGTTAGACGTCCCTTGAGGGTAAGCATTCCACTTATTATCTCTCTAACTATCTATCTTATTCCTAGTCTACACGGTGCCTTGAATTTTGTAAATTCTCAGTAAACAGCTGTTGTCAACTATGCAGCAAGTGAAATAGAACACAGCTTCTTTAATGAATTCTGACTCATTTGGCAAAAACTCTAGTGATTTTGGAGCTGTAAAGAAAGAGGAAACAAATGTTAGTTATTTAATATCTTCTTCATATATTTCATTAGAAACAGCCGTATAATGAGAAGTAAATCATTTACTTGGATTATAAACAACGTATTGCAAACAAAATGTTTTCTAGATTAATGATTTAGGAAAAAAGAGCTGAATGTTTTCTTTTGTTATTTCCCACTAGGCAGCAGCACCGTCTTACTTTAAAATCAATCTTTATTTTTAAATTTGTTATTTTTAATTGGAGGATAATTGACCTCCAATATTGTGTTTGTTTCTGCCATACATCAACAGGCATCAGCCATAGGTATTTGTGTCCCCTCCCTCTTGAATCTCACTCCCACCTCCTCCCCATCCCATCCCTCTAGATTGTCACAGAGCACCCGATTTGAGCTCCCTGCATCGTACAGCAAATTCCCACTGCCTACCTGTCTTACATGTGGTAATGTGTATGTTTCAATGTTACTCTTTCGATTCATCCCTCCTTCTCCTTCCCTCACTGTGTCCATAAGTCTGTTCTCTATGTCTGCATCTCCGTTGCTGCCCCACAAATAGGTTCATCAGGACCATCTTTCTAGATTCCATATATATGCATTAATATGTGATATTTATTTTTCTCTTTCTGACTTATTTCACTCTATACAATAGGCTCTAAGTTCATCCACCTCCTAACCTTATTTTATAATGTGTACTTTTCTATTCTAAAAGTAAACTGATTTTATGTAAACCACAGAGCAGTCATGGGCTTCCCTGATAGTTCAGTTGGTAAAGAATCCGCCTGCAATGCAGGAAACCCTGGTTCATTTCCTGGGTGGGGAAGATCCCCTGGAGAAGGGATAAGCTACCCACTCCAGTATTCTTGGGCTTCCCTGTGGCTCAGTTGGTAAAGAATCTGTCTGTAATGCAGGAGACCTGGGTTTGATTCCTGGGTTGGGAAGATTCTCTGGAGAATGAAATGGTTACCTACTCTGGTATTTTGGTCTGGAGAATTCCATGGACAGAGGAGCCTGCCAGGCTACAGTCCATGGTGTCGCAGAGTCGGACACCACTAAGCTACTTTCACTTTCTTTCACAATGCAGTCATCACTAACATAAGACAAGTTCTGAACATTTCCTTTTAAAACAATCAATGTTAGTAAAACTACAGTGTCCTGTTACCTTCAGTTTAAGATTATTGTTCACATGAAACATTTTTAAACAATTAATAGTCCATTCAAATTTGCAACACTGGATTAGAATGAGGATTCTTTTCTATGATAATTTTGTAAAATAAATATTATGAAAAGCATCTTGAAAATAGGGCTGCATTAATTCCTGCCATATAAACTCTCCTAGTAAACAGACAATAATGGCTTCTCTTAAAGAACTTCTTGGTAATTTGTGTGTGTGTGAGGGGTATTCAAATCTACTGTAAAATGGAACAAAGTTACAAGAATAATTGTGAATTTTTTCTTCTGCACATTTTATAGGAACTTCTTTGTAGATCATATTTATTTTTAAATAAAATTCCAAGATAATTAAATTTTGCTTGCACACAATGAACTTTAGAGACTTAAAAGTGTTTCAAAACAAATGTCCAGTTATAAGATGAATAAGTGCTTAGATATAATGTATATGATTAATATAATTAACACTGCTGTATGTTATATGTGAAAGTTGTTATGAGAGTAAATCTTGAGTTCTCATCACAAGGAAAATTTTTTCTTTTTCTTTTATTGTGTACCTAAGTGAGTTGATGGATGTTCATTAAACTTACTGTGGTAAGCACTTTGCGCTGTATGTACGTCAAATGCGAGGCTGTACATCTTAAACATATAGTGCTATATACCAATTACATCTCAATAAAACTGGAAGAAAAACGTGTGCCACATACCACACGGCAATAGATTGAGATACAACATTTGCCTTTCGGTCAATCTGCATCAAATATTTGTTAAGTCCATAGTATGTGCTAGGTACTATTCTATGTCATTTACCTTTACACTCATGTTTGTTTTTATAACCTGCTATTTTAAACCAAATGAAAGTTAGTCTATTCCTCAACCTGGCTGGTGGTCCCTTTAATTAGTCCTCAACCATAAAATGAGACCATACTCTTTTGCATGCTCATAACATATTGTAAATGAGTAGCTACAATAATTGCTGCTTTACCACCAAAATTCTGAAATCTAGTAGAAAATGTGACCTGTGGACACTAAGTAAAATGTTAACACTTGCCTTTAATGATAGTGAGTAAATGAATATTCTTTCACCAAATAAGATCAGTATCCTAGAAGTGTCTAAAGGGAATTTATTCAGTTTGTTTCTGAATACATTTCTGACTGGTGACAATAAATTTATTGCAATACAGTAGTTTACCCATTGCTATTTGGAGTTATTTTCTCAAAATTGTCAAAATTTACAGTCTAAAAATTGTACTTTGAAAAAGTCAAGTGACACAATCCAGGATTTATCTTTATTTGGAGTTCATCTTTCCTTTTCTACAGCTCTGGAGCACTTGGTCTGAATAATATCATTGTTTTTCTGGTATTGTTTGTGCGTGCATGCGTGCATGCGTGTGTGTGTGTGTCTGTGTGTATGTGGTGTACTTAGAAGCATACAGTTTTGGCATCACGGTGTGGAATAAGAAGGCCTGTGTTTGAATCCATCACTTCTAGAGAGTGTTATTTAGCAAGTTACTGAACTTCTCTGACCTCACCTTTCACATAATGGGGTTTAAAAATCTACTCTATAGGGTTATTGTGAAGATTAAAAAGAATGTATTTTAAGCATCTTTTACAAAATGGTCTCTCAGTAAATAGGTATTTCAATTAGAAATGATCTATAGCCTCAGCTTTTTGGCAGTTTATGGTGGGGGAGAAGGGAGAGTGTGGATGAGGGGTTCTTATGAACCCAGAACATCCGTGATGAATATATGTTGAATTGAATCCCTTGGCTCAATTTCTCTGTAAGGAATCCTTCAGTATCCTCCATATCAGAAATAATTCCAATTTGTTTTCAAATTACTGATGAATATGGAAAACATGCCCCCACTCAAGACCACTCCTTTCCAGAACACACTCAAATCCTATGTCCCACCCTGATATCTCATTTTTTATGTCTTTTCCTGGGAATAAGTCATCCCAACTATTTTCAAAGCATCCATACAATTCCAGCATTTAGATTTCCATCTTCATAATTCATTAATGACAGAAGAAGAGTATTAAAATGTCAACAATAAAACCAGTTGCCTTCCTTAATTTTTAAATTGTACAAGGTTATACACATTCATTCTATGACTTTAAAACATCACCATTCTTAAAACTAAGAAAAAATATTACCCAGTGTTGATATCTGTGGTGACTCAGTATTAAGATCTGAAGCACATACTAATCTATCTTCATTAATTAAGATGAGACAGTTTGTAATAAGCTATTTATTTTGGAAACCCCAGCCTGACACACCCTCACTGCACATCTGACAGGCGATAGAGCTGCTGGCAAGATGCAGCCCAGCCCATGGGATTCTCAGGCACCTGTGGAGAACAGCCGACTTCTACATTCCACTGCTTTGCCCTTCATCTGGCTACGCTGTCAGGGAAACATCATTCTTTAAGTTATATCATTTTGCTAAAGAAAATTATCTTTTGCCTTGAAAAGTTATCAATCTAATGATCCCAACTGCATGTTCCAAAAGGTGCCCTATGGCTTCCAAGGGATTCATAGAAAGGGACCAGATGGATAATGGGGACAGGGGAGTGACACAAATGAGGAAATTTAAAAATACACATTCTTTCACAAACTGAACATCTGCTCATAGTGATACATGATAAACTGATGTGCCATTTTTAAAGACAGATGTCATACACAGCAACTGGTGTCATGGTGCCATTTTTGAACTTATTCGGAGGTAGATAACTTACTCACTATAGCATTTTCTTGAAGATTTAAGCACACTGCAAAAGTGTATTTAGATTCATGCCAAGAAGGAAAATAGCTACTATCTTTCAGCCAATCTTTGAGACATGAATACAGCCTGCAAGGAATAATTTTTAAGCAGAAAGGTAAATAAACCAGAACTCAAGCCATAATTTGAATAATAACTAATAATGCTTTAATGTATTCTTTAGCTCTTTGTGCTCTGGTGGAGAGAACCAAGAATGAGAGTAATGCTTTCCAGTGTGTCTATCTTACCCACAGCTCCCCTTGACAGCTATTTGCAGGCAAGTCACTGCCTGACTTAAGAACTGGAGAGGGTAAGGGAGGGGCGTGGGCAATGTTGCTGATCTTGGTCCTTTTAGCATTTATTTTAAAATAGGGCAGAAGAGCTAGGTGACCATTTACCTCACTCCTATTAACTCCCAGGATGTGCTTTTCCCAACATTTATGTCTAAAACAGTAGAGGGGGATAGTTAATACCCGGAGGTTTCTATTAAAATTATTTATTTTTAATTGGAGGACAATTGCTTTACAGTGTTGTGTTGGTTCCTACCATAAACAACATGAATTAGCCATAGATACACACATGTCCCCTCCCTCCTGAACCTCTCTTACCTCCCACCCCATTCCACCTTTCTAGGTTGTCACAGAGTGCCAGGCTGAGCTCCTTGCACTATACGCTATATGGCAACTTCCCATTAGCTATTTTACATCTACTGCCTTGAGCTTTGAGGATAAAAAGACTTAGGTGATAAAGCCAGTTGGGCCCTTCACTGAGAGTGTAATCTTGAACAAGGAGGTTAATTTTTCTGAGCATCAGTCTCTTCATCTATCAAATGTAAATAAAACACATTTGATATACGAAAGGACTGAGGACCTGCCTGGCAGGGAAGTTGTAAAACAAAGTCTACATGGCACAGAATTTGGTTGGTGGTTACAGATATTTGTTATTACTAGTGCTGGGACCGGAGAAGGAAATGGCAACCCACTACAGTATTCTTGCCTGGAGAATCCCGTGGACAGGGGAGTCTGGTGGGCTGCTGTCCATGGGGTTGCACAGAGTCGGACACAACTGATGTGACTTAGCAGCAGCAGCAGCAGCAGTGCCAGAGCCCCATTTCAAGGAATATGGGTGGTTGTTGGGAGGCCAGCCAGACTAATAAAATCTTCTAAGGCTTTACTGAGATCATGGTGCCCTGTATAAAAGTGTGGCGTCAGGCTGCTTTATCACTTACCAGCTGGGTGACTTCTTTCTGTGCTTTAGTATCTGCAACTTTGAAATATGAATTATAATCTTATTCATTTTATAGGATTATCCTTAGGATTTAGATGTTTATGTTTCTAAAGTGCTCAGTATAGTATCGGCATTATTAAATCTTATATGAGTGTAGTTGTTATTATTTGTATTTGTTAGACAAGACAGGTCATTTGTTGATATCTTTAGTCTAGTTTCAGAATGGACCTTCTGAATATGGCTTCTGTAAGAAAGAGGAGAAAAAGCTCTTAACTACCATACCATCATTTTTAGTCTAATCTCTTTAATCTGTGTAAGGATTCATATTGTATAGCAGGAGAGTATTAACTCACAGACATCTTTCTTAGGAGTCTTCTTTCCTGGAGCTCTCAGCACCTTGTGACCATTCAGTTCAGTCACTCAATCATGTCTGACTTAGCGACTCCATGGGCTGCACACCAGGCCTCCCTGTCCATCACCAACTCCTGGAGCCTACTCAAACTCATGTCTATCGTGTAGGTGATGCCATCCAACTATCTCATCCTCTGTCAACCCCTTCTCTTCCTACCTTCAGTCTTTCCCAGCATCAGGGTCTTTTCCAGTGAGTTGGTTCTTCGCATCAGGTTGCCAAAGTGTTGGAGTTTCATTCTTTCCAATGAATATTCAGGACTGATTTCCTTTAGGACTGACTGGTTTGATCTTGCAGTCCAAGGGACTCTCAAGAGTATTCTCCAATACCACATTCAAAAGCATCAATTCTTTGCCACTCAGCTTTCTTTATAGTCCAACTCTCATATCCATACATGGCTACTGGAAAAACCATAGCCTTGACTAGTCGGACCTTTGTTGGTAAAGTAATGTCTCTGCTTTTTAATATGCTGTCTAGGTTGGTCATAGCTTTTCTTCTTTATGGCTTGCAGTCACCATCTGTGGTGATTTTGGAGCCCCTCAAAATAAAATCTCTCACTGTTTCCATTGTTTCCCCATCTATTTGCCATGAAGTGATGGGACCAGATGCCATGGTCTTAGTTTTCTGAATGTTGAGTTATAAGCCAGCTTTTTCACTCTCCTCTTTCACTTTCATTAAGAGGCTCTTTAGTTCTTAGATATGACCATTAGCCTCCAAAATTTGGGCCCTATTAGGATATCAGTCTTTAGGCCCCTCCTTTATGTCTGTCAGCCTTCAATCAGATAATTACCCATGCTGACAAACCCGTATCTCCACTGGAGCAATGCAAAACATTAAAAAAAATAAAAAAGAATGCAGGTAATCATTAATTCAGGGCTTCCCTGGTAGCTCAGTGTTTAAGAAGCCATCTGCCAATGCAGGAGACATGGGTTTGATTTCTGGGTCAGGAAGATGCCCTGGAAAAGGAAATGGCAATCTACTCTAGTATTCATCCCTGGCGAAATCCCATGGACAGAGGAGCCTGGCAGGCTACAGTCCATGGGGTTGCAAAGAGTCAGACATGACTTACAGAGTAAACAATCATCAGACGGCCCATGTTAAGGGATGAATAAACACAAGAAATAAAGTTCTGTGGCAGATTTTAGCCCAGGGAAACTAAGAAGTTTAACGCTCTGTAAATTAAGTGGGGAACCCAGAATACATTCCTAGTCTTGAGTTCAGCCACACTAGCCATAGTTCCTGCTGCTTCCTCTCTTTCCTCCTTTAGTTTTGCCGAATACTATGACCTCGTTTGTCTCTATATTGGACAGTGGGACACAGGCTTTCTCTTCCTAAAGGTCAGTCTGGATGACAGAGAGCAGTCTCCTGTGATCAGAGTCAGGCTTAGATTCCTTCTGAGACCACCAACATTTTCTATCAAGCTTTAGATTTTTCTATATTTAGGTCAATTTCCAGTTAACAGTCAATTTTGTACAGATTTTCAATATTTTTAATGTATACTTAGCTAGATAATATATTCCACTTAGACTTTGGTAATGATTTAATATATTATATATATATATGTGTGTGTGTGTATATATATATATATCGAGAGAGAGAGAGAGAGAGAGAGAGAGAAATTCATGTCCTTTGATTCAGAAAGTCTAGTTTTAGGAAAGCATAAAAGGAAATAATCGGATAAGTATAAGGACACTCAGAGATGTTCACTGCAGTGCTGTTCACAGTAGCAAGAGGGAAATGAATATGACTTTCCTAATACTTAACAGGGAAAAGGTATATCTATTTAGAAGGACCAGCATGTTATCCATGATAATCTTAGCAAAAGCTGACTCCTGTTGACTGCATACCCAGTGTCAGGCACTGTACTAAGTTCTTTATAGGTCAACACACTCAACCCTCATAAATGCCCTATCAAGTAGGCATTATTATTTTATTATTATAGTTCACAGAAGGATTTACTGAGGTTCATAAAGATGACTTGTTCAAAGCCAAACACTCTCAAAAAGGTGAAGCCAAGCTTTGAACTCTGATTAGCCACCTCCAGAAATGAAGTGAAAGTCACTCATTCGTGTCTCACTCTTTGCGACCTCATGGACTGTAGAGTACATGCAATTCTCCAGGCCAGAATAATGGAGTGGGTAGTTGTTCCCTTCTCCAGGGGATCTTCCCAGCTCTCCCGCATTGCAGGCAGATTCTTTACCAGCTGAGTCGCTAGGGAGTTTTTGAGTTTCCTATAACAGCTTCTGCAAGAGTGTCTGGCCGGTTCAAAGCAGTCTCCACTGCCTCAGAAACTACTGTCTCCAGTGCAGGAGCACTGATGAAGTTTACTTCAAAAGAATCAAAATGAATAACCACCACAGAGCAACCAAGGGTGGGGAAGAAATTAATACATGGGCAATAAATAAGGCCCTGACATGGCCATTTCCTGGATGGCTACTGAAAGCACTGGCCAGAAAAATAACACTGGGAGCGCAGTGGTTGGCAGAGGAGCAGTAATTAAGAATGGAATTATGGGAGAGGACAGTATGGTGTGTCTGAGCATAAAGCAAAGAAGAATGCATTTCACACAAAACAGGACTTGAGTGCTTTAGACTCTACAGACTGTGCTCTATAGAGATTGTGACTGGAGGCCCTGGAAATTCTAAAACAAGACCCATTGTGTGTGTGTGTGTGTGTGTGTGTGTGTGTGCACACGCGCGCACACACACACTTTTCAGTTAAAATGGTTTCAAAAAACTATGCTGTGAAGAAACATTATTACCAAGAGCCCTATCTATTTTTGTTTTTAATAGCAAGCCTTTGCACATATACTAACAATTAGAAAAATATCCTTTGTGAGATCATATGCTCTGTTTTAGCTTAGACTGCTGTAACAAAATACCACAGACTAAGTGGCTTACACAACAGACATTTACTTCTGGAGGCTGGGAATTCCAAGATCAAGGTACCAGCCAATTTGGTTACTGGTGAAAGCTCTCCGGCTTGCGGATAGCACCTTCTATGTTTTTAAATGACAGAAAGAGAGACAGAGTTAATCTTTGTTAGTCCTTCCATGATGGGATACAGGTTTTAGGTTACTGTTTTGGATGGGGCAGGAATGTAGTGTTAGGCACTTCTACCTGGTCTTCCTTACTTTTGTGAGCTGGGCTATTCTTAATTTTAAGTCCCATGTCTGATCCTTTGCTCTTTCTGCCCTCAGGTTGTAGAAGAGGAGAGTATCTTAACACATTGCCAAGAAGGTCTTCTGGCTTTTAGGCTCCCCCTTTTCATCTTTAGCTGTTTCTCTCCCTCCTCATATTTGTGGTTCCCATTAACAGCTCTCTAGATCCAAAGTCCTTAGGATTACTACTTCCTGTGAAACTTGTGAGTGTGTGAGACACTACTCCCACCAGCGCATTCCTTTCAAGTCATTCCTTAACAATGACTGCATCTACATGCCAGGGGCTTTCATGACTCTGCGCATCACCAGTGACAGAGTCCTCATGGCTACCCTACTGTTCTGTTCGTAATCCAGCATCAGCATTTCATTCTAGAATCTGCCCATGTGGATTATTTCTGCTTTCAACTGTGGTAGGTTAGGTAACCCAGGATATAGATGTTAAGATTCTCATATTCACATGCGATAGTATTGTTGGGGAATGCTTTCAGGAACAACACTTTGGCAGGGAAGGGAAACAAGAATAGGCAGAGGGAGAAGTTGAAATGTACACTGTGACCACACAGAGTACTGATTCTGTAAGGATATGTGAATCTGGTTGTCCTTTCAGAGCTGTCCCTCTTCAAAGCAAGGGGGCTGGCTTTTGTTACCTCTCCCCCGCCACCACCACTAAACAGTTAGTGGGTGAGGGTTGTTTCTTGGTGAGGCAGCTCACGTTGTCTGAGATCAGTTTCTGGAGGGCCATCAGTAACCAACACCAAGTTCTGGCAGCTCGGTCATCTGGGTGGTGGACCACAGCAGCTGCCATGAGGTTAAATGAAAGAATTCATGTAATAGGCTTGGTGGAGTTCCTGATACCAGTAAATGCTAAACATTATGATAATCACTGTCTTTTTTTTTCCTTGAAGATCTACCCAACTCTGACATGTGAAATTTGTCAGGGAATTGGGTGAGTGTAGCCTGGGTTGTGAATGGTATAGGATTTGGGTATGAATAAAGGTCAGAGGGCACTGAGTTCCTGTAGGAACTGGGCTGAAATAATTGCCATGGTGTCTGACCTGAGTTATTAGCTTCTGCAATTACAGACAAGAATTCTGCAGGAGACTTGACTCCTGATCTCTCCTCCACAGCACAGTGTGTTCTCTTTCCTCCAAGAGTTCAACTCTCCTAGGGCTTGAAATGGCTTCTACCTAAACATAGGAGAAAGCTGTGCCTATTCAGTAAAAGTTTCATTGATGTAGCCAAGTGAATTCATTAAATGTATCTTCCCTTTGTTTGGAATTAAGTGAACAACCCAGGGCTTTCTTTGCTTGTACACAGGTTGCTAATATAGTATTTGAGCTAAAATCAGTCACTTGCATAGTTAATCATGATAAATCATGGTCTTCACATATTCTCAGGAAGGGATGTCATTAACAGCTCAGGTCGGAACAAATTCAAGTGCAAGCAGATGGCACCTTTGTCCCCCAAAACAAAATGTTCCCAATGCAGAGCCAATAAACTCAACTTAGAAATGAGATTTTAAAGCTATTCCAAAAGACACTTTGGCAAAACCTTTCATTCCCAGGTAGACCAGGGCAATTATGGTACTCTAAAGCTTTATAAAATATAATGACTTCTTTGCAAAGAACTGCTGGAGCAAAGTTCTCAAGATTCTGATGCTAGGATTTTTATTTGGTCTTTTCTACAGGGAGGCCTGCCAGGTTCTTTAATGAACTAACACATGTAAACTCCTAACTGATTTTCCAGTCTCTGCCCTGTAAAAGTAAGTTTGAATCAACTCTGGGACATTTTTACATGGAGCCTGAAAAACTGAACGTTGCAAAAGCCAACTTTACAAAACTCACAGGATTTTCTTTCCCTATGAACAATATTGAAGTGAATGAGAGCTTTTGGAGTGAAACAGATTAAACATTCTTTCACATTGGAAGTCCTAGAAGATTTATAAGCATACGTCTGAGCTTCTCCATGGACACATTATGATTTTATATTTCATATTTTGCTTTTCCAATAGACTTCTTGGAATTTTTCATTGGGTTGGGTGAACACAGCACATTTACTGATGGGCTTTTTAAAGGGATTAAAACTGACCTCAAGGACGCCAAAGGAGATGTGGCTTTTTTTTTTTTTAAGACAAGATCTGATGCCTCTATGAAGGTTATAATTAATAAGAAAGAACATATATCCTGAGAGGACACGTATATACATACATAAAGTGATAACCATAACATAAGGCAATTTAAGATGTGTCTGAAGAAAGGTACCATTATTTATTCTCTAAGAAAGCAGACAGGCACAATTCCTGTGAGGTGAGGTATTCAGAGGAGTCTACATGGAATAAGTGCACCTTGAGGAGCAGATGGAATTCAGACCTGCAGAGAGGAGGCTGCCGGGTCCTGCAGTGCAATATGAATTCACGGCGCACATGGGTTACCATCTCAATTGGTGCCCTGACCAGTGCCTGTGCAGTGATGAGGGCAGAAAGGTTGCTGGAAGTGAAAAATAAAAACAAGACTCCTTTCAGAAAATGACAGTCATTTGCATTATTAAACAAGCCGAAATGCAGTTGAGACCTTTGGGGTGAGGATGCGGAGATGAAAGGAGGTGGGTGCTGGAGACATGGAGCCCTCAAATGGAGCCAAGGTTGTCTTCTGGGTACCAAGCCCTGCTCTCTAACTCCAGAGTGCTCTCCTTTCCACCTGCACTTTCTCTTAAAAGGCTGTTTCTGACTCTTGATTTTGTTGACTCACCAGGGAGAGCTACATTGATTCTACTCTCCCTTCCTTCTCAGGAGTGTTCCTACCTATTCTGGATAGTGATGGATTTGCTGAGCAATTTAGCCAGGCATTTGCACGCACATAGCAAGCCAAAGCTGCCTTGACAGAACTGTTAGTGTTAAAATGAGTTTCCCGACGACCAAATGTAATGAAAGTAAACTGGGGGCTAGAATCAGGTCCCATGACTAGGAACTGAGGGTGATTTTTGTGGGGCGCTTTAACTGAACATGTTCCTCTGAGTCTCCTGAAGCAACTGACTGATGAACATTTAGACTGCGCCCGAATCCCTCCAGTCTACCATCCTCCAATTACAGGCACAGAAGCGCTTTCTACTGCTAGTTTATTGGCGTGACATTGCAATTTTTCATTCAGAAAACCCACAATCTGTATACCTAACAAGCGTTTCCAAAACTCTTCAGATTTTTTTCCTTCTCCCAGTAATGTTCTTCCCTGCAGAGGCCTTGGTCTTGGCAATCACCTGCCCAGAGGCCTGAATAAATGAATAAATGTGTACTTTAAAAAGAAGCTATGTCTCAAAGAAAAACTGTAAACTAAATCACTACTTGGGTGTAGTTAGAATCATATATCATAGGTTTGTGCACTTTTCTTCTTGATTGAATTCAATAAAATTGGTATAAAAATTCACCAAAAAGTTAAGCTCTAAACTCAAGACAAGTGGGCTTCTCAGGGATTGAGAGCCAAGAATTTACACAGGTAGTACTTCTGAGAATCTGTGGCCTTTCTCTCTGAACATTGCTTGGCAGGAGATAAAGATGTCGTCTGTGCATGACATAGCCAGAGATGGAGACTGGTGTGACTAACTTGCCTGGGTGACCCTTGTAAGCAAACCAGCTCTCTTGCCTCAGAGTTCCCATTCTGTGTCTAGAAAGCTCATACTTATAACCAAAGGATATATTCCACACCCCTAACTAAAGGTGTATGAGAAAAAAAATGTAAACAAGATGTTAGCTAGAGCCCCTTGTCCATGGATATCTAGGTAGATGGCTTTGAACTCATGCCCTCGCTTGAAAAGCACACATAACAAGGAGAAGACAAGTCACAGACTGAGAAAAATATTTGCAACATGCACATATAAACTTCCATGACTTGTGGAAAAACTGTAAACTAAATCACTACTTGGGTGTAGTTAGAATCATATATCATAGGTTTGTGCACTTTTCTTCTTGATTGAATTCTTATTCAAATTTCTTATTGCTATTTTTAAGAACACTCAGGAGACTGATAATCTTGTGACCTCCTCTGTATCATGGACTCTAGATTTGCCATTCAATATTCTCGTTCCTCACTCTGACCCAGACTTAAAATGCAATCCCTTCATTGAGTCCTCATCTACTTGCCACTTACAGCTCACATGAAACAAGCATGGCTTCGCAGGGTGGGTGTCACACCCACATTCACATCACAGAGCAAACTAAATGGAAATTTCTCCTCTCTGAAGAACTTTTTGGCTACTTTGCACATAGGTGAAAATGAAAGAATTAGTCACTCAGTCGTATCTGACTCTTTGCGACCCCACGGACTGTAGCCCACAAGGCTCCTCAGTCCATGGAATTCTCCAGGCAAGTATGCTGAAGTGGGTTGCCATTTCCTTCTCCAGGGGATCTTCCTGGCCCAGGGATTGAACTTGGGTCTCCTACATTGCAAGCAGATTCTTTACCATCTGAGCCACCAGGAAGGCCCTCAGCCCCATTTTCTCCTCTAATTTCTTCTTTTGTTAATTCTCTTCCTGCCTGGGTCCAGAGGCACATGAGTCTTTTCTTGGAAATTCCTGTTGCCACCTGATGCCCAGGTCCTTGAGTCCCACTTTGCACCAAACACTTGATTTTCCACCTATGTATTTCCTTGCCTAAATGGAATCCTGGTTCCTGTTAGAATAAAACATATTCCCCATGTTTCACACCAGCACTGCTGCACAGAGGCGATTAGGAGCCACCTCACAGCCCCTGTCATAATTCCAAACTGGGTTTACCACCATGCTTCAGCCCTGACTGAAGGAAGGACTTGCCACAGGAGAGGCACAGCAAGTCCCGAGTTGTGCTATTGTCTCGTCACATGCTAGCAGGGATCTGATTTTAGTCCGAGACGAATCATACCTTTAGAGTCTTGAGAGAGTAACAGGCAGGAAGGTGGGGGTCTCCAAACGGAGGAAATAGGCTGCAAGTGTCAGACATTTTTTATCTCTCTCTTAAGTGGCAGGAGGAAACAAACTAGTGTTATATTTTTTCTCCTTCTCTATACAAATTTAAAAAGAGGTTTCTCTTAAAATTTTGTGTTGCAATAATGACATCTGGTTCCACCTGAAGTTAACTTTTCTCAGACCTTGAGCCAACCAATGCATTTTTCTTATGGAAATGTTTGTCTTAAGCTATGTTATTTTACTATGTATTTACCCTAGACTCTGTTTTCAAGTAGGTTCCTCCTAAAGGCTCAAAAACAACTTGACAAACCAGTATGTTATACTCGTACATTCCCCTAATCTATGTTAATGAAACTGTATATTTGTTTGGAAATCTGTCTTTCTTCAAGATACATGTCAATTGTATTATGGCCTGGGTATAACTCACCTGGTGCCAATGTTATCTTAAAATGCATGTTGTGGGTGAGGGGCCTGGTGCCATTTTCTGAGTTTTGAGACATTTCCTTTCTTTAATTAGCAGACTGCTAGTAGCTATATAACATCTGGCTAAAGACTAGCAGGGGGGTACTCTTTCTGCCCCTTCTGATGTCTATGTCAGAAGCTTTCTCTGTCTCTTTTATACTTTAATAAAGCTTTATTACACAAAAGCTCTGAGCAATCAAGCCTTGTCTCTGACCCCTGACTGAATTATTCTCCTCCAGAGGCCAAGAGTCCTGGCATCTTTTGTGGTTCAGCAACAACCTTTCAGTCTCATACATCACAGGCAGCACCATCCTTCCATTCAGAGAGACACCAGAGCCATTAGTGGTAAATGGGGACACACTGCAGTGACTGGCTGCTTTTCCTCAAACACTGAGAGACTAGGAATGTGTGAAAATCAGCCATGCACAGATGAGGTAGTATGAACCTTCCTAGACCAGACACAAATGAGCAGAAAGGAATATTTGTATTGCTGAAATCCAGGTATCAAGTGAAGAACTAAAGAGCCTCTTGATGAAAGTGAAAGTGGAGAGTGAAAAAGTTGGCTTAAAGCTCAACATTCAGAGAACGAAGATCATGGCATCTGGTCCCATCACTTCATGGGAAATAGATGGGGAAACAGTAGAAACAGCGTCAGACTTTCTTTTTTTGGGCTCCAAAATCACTGCAGATGGTGATTGCAGCCATGAAATTAAAAGATGCTTACTCCTTGGAAGGAAAGTTATGACCAAGCTAGACAGCATATTCAAAAGCAGAGACATTACTTTGTTAACAAAGGTCCATCTAGTCAAGGCTATGGTTTTTCCAGTGGTCATGTATGGATGTGAAAGTTGGACTATAAAGAAAGCTCAGTGCCGAAGAATTGATGCTTTTGAACTGTGGTGTTGGAGAAGACTCTTGAGAATCCCTTGGACTGCAAGAGATCCAATCAGTCCATCCTTATGGCAATCAGTCCTGGGTGTTCATTGGAAGGACTGATGTTGAAGCTGAAACTTTAATGGCCACCTCATGCAAAGAGCTGACTCATTTGAAAAGACCCTGATGTTGGGAAAGATTGAGGGCACGAGGAGAAGGGGATGACAGAGGATGAGATGGTAGGATGGCATCACTGACTCGATGGACATGGGTTTGGGTGAGCTCTGGGAGTTGGTGATGGACAGGGAGGCCTGGCTTGGTGCGGTTCATGGGGTCGCAAAGAGTCGGACACGGCTGAGCGACTGAACTGAACTGAACTGAACTGAGCACTCAAATGTGCTCAAATGCACATCATGGTCATGCCAGCCCTCTTCCCACACAGAAATCACAAGTGCAGATGTCCTGCTCTCAGGAAAGCTTCTGTCTCAAACTACGAAGATGGTGGAACTGAGAAAACAGTGTATTCAGATGACACAAAATTTCTTATCTCTATAGAAGACTTTGTTCCTTTTTTCTCAAAATAAATTTTTTTTTGTATTTATTAGAGATCATAACAAGGTGCAATATAGCTTTTTGACTCCATGGCCATGTAACATTAATATAATCTACAGACAATAATGTATTTAGACATATTATGTGTTAAACTCCTTGGAAGTACTTTGCAAGAAATGTTTCATTTACTATCCCAAACTCATGAGCTAAGAGCTCTTATTAGCCCCGTATTTCAGATGTAGAAGCTGATTCTGAGAAGAGTTTAGATAAATTGTCCAAAGCCAAGCAGGCAAAGATTTGGCATTTGAACCTAGATCTGTCTGAGGCCAGAATCTAAGCCCTTAGCAGTGCACAAAATCCAAAGAATTTTGGATTTTTCAAGGACAGAGCTTTTGAATAAAGGCAGCCACTGGACAGAGTGAAGGGTACACCAGCTTAGGGATGTATGGAGGGTGTGGAGCAGATATATGAGCAAGTAGAACTTCCCTCTCCATACTATATGAGAAAGCAATTGCACTTCCCTGCACATAAATTCTTGTTAGCATGTAATACTTAAAGACAGGACAAATTTCTAAGATTTAGCTGAGAAAACAGTCAGCAATCAATGAATATATGCTACTTGATGAGTTGATTCAGTGTGTCCCCCACCTTCCCTTACCCCGTCCACTCTGACAGGGGGGTAACTATAAGAATATACAATATTTCAGCTGTTTTATAAAACTCCTAGAGGAAAACATAGGCAAAACAGTCTCTACACAAATCACAGCAGGATCTTCTATGACCCAATGGAAATAAAAGCAAAAATAAACAAATTTGATCTAATTAAACTTAAAAGCTTTTGCACAACTAGAAGCAAGCTGAAAAGACAGCCTCCAGAATGGGAGAAAATAATAGCAAACAAAGCAACTGACAAAGAATTAATCTCAAAAATATACAAGCAGCTCATGCAGCTCAATTCCAGAAAAATAAACGACCCAATCAAAAAATGGAACTATGGAAAATTCTGAAAGAGATGGGAATACCAGACCACCTGACCTGCCACTTGAGAAATCTGTATGCAGGTCAGGAGGCAACAGTTAGAACTGGACATGGAACAACAGACTGGTTCCAAATAGGAAAAGGAGTACGTCAACACTGTATATTGTCACCCTGCTTCTTTAACTTCTATGCAGAGTACATCATGAGAAACGCTGGGCTGGAAGAAGCACAAGCTGGAATCAAGATTGCCGGGAGCAATATCAATAACTTCAGATATGCAGATGACACCACCTTTATGGCAGAAAGTGAAGACCTAAAGAGCCTCTTGATGAAAGTGAAAGAGGAGAGTGAAAAAGTTGGCTTAAAGCTCAACATTCAGAAAACGAAGATCATGGCATCCAGTCCCATCACTTCATGGCAAATAGATGGGAGAACAGTGGAAACAGTGTCAAACCTTATTTTTTTGGGCTCCAAAATCACTGCAGATGGCAACTGCAGCCATGAAATTAAAAGATGCTTACTCCTTGGAAGGAAAGTTATGACCAACCTAGACAGCGTATTAAAAAGCAGAGACATCACTTTGTCAACAAAGGTCTGTCTAGTCAAGGCTATGGTTTTTCCAGTGGTCATGTACGGATGTGAGAGTTGGACTATAAAGAAAGCTGAGTGCCAAAGAATTGATGCTTTTGAACTGTGGTGTTGGAGAAGACTCTTGAGAATCCCTTGGACTGCAAGGAGATCCAACCAGTCCATCCTAAAGGAGATCAGTCCTGGGTGTTCATTGGAAGGACTGATGTTGAAGCTGAAACTCCAATATTTTTGGCCACCTGATGCAAAGAGCTGACTCATTTGAAAAGACCTTGATGCTGGGAAAGATTGAGGGCAGGAGGAGAAGGGGATGACAGAGGATGAGATGGTTGGATGGCATCACTGACTCGATGGACGTGGGTTTGGATGGACTCTGGGAGTTGGTGATGGACAGGGAGGCCTGGTGTGCTGCAGTTCATGGGTTTGCAAAGAGTTGGACACAACTGAGCGACTGGACTGAACTGAATAAAAAAATGGACCAAAGAACTAGACATTTCTCCAAAGAAGATATACAGATGGCTAACAAACACATGAAAAGATGCTCAACATCACTCATTATCAGAGAAATGCAAATCAAAACCACAGTGAGGTACCATCTCACACCAGTCAGAATGGTTGCTATCAAAAAGTCTGCAAACAATAAATGCTGGAGAGGATGTGGAGAAAAGGGAACCCTCTTACACTGTTGGTGGGAATGCAAACTCGTACAGCCATTATGGAGAACAGTGTGGAGATTCCTTAAAAAACTGGAAATAGAACTGCCATATGACCCAGCAATCCCACTGCTGGGCACACACACTGAGGAAAACAGAATTGAAAGAGACACGTGTACCCCAGTGTTCATCGCAGCACTGTTTACCATAGCCAGGACATGGAAACAATGTAATGTCCATTGGCAGACGAATGGATAAGAAAGCTGTGGTACATATACACAAAGGAATATTACTCAGCCATTAAAAAGAATGCATTTGAATCAGTTCTAATTAGATGGATGAAACTGGAGCCTATTATACAGAATGAAGTTAAGTCAGAAAGAAAAACACCAATTACAGTATATTAACACATATATATGGAGTTTAGAAAGATGGTAACGATGACCCTATATGCAAGACAGCAAAAGAGACACTGATGTATAGAATAGTCTTTTGCACTCTGTGGGAGAAGGCAAGGGTGGGATGATTTGAGAGAATAGCATTGCAACATGTATTATCATATCATATGTGAAGCAGATTGCCAGTCCAGGTTTGATGCATGAGACAGGGGGCTCAGGGCTGGTGCACTGGGATGACCCTGAGGGATGGGATGAGAGGGTTCAGGATAGGGAACACATGTACATCCATGGCTGATTCATGTCAATGTATGGCAAAACCCACTACAATATTGTAAAGTAATTAGCCTCCAATTAAAATAAATTAATTTAAAAAATAAAAATAAAATAAAACAAATCCTGGGGTGTAGGAGATGCAGGAGATTCTGGCTCGATCCCTCGGTTGAGAAGACGCCTTAGAGAAGGAAATGGTGACCCACTCCAGTGGGTTAGTCTTATGTTTTGTATTCATTATTCGTAATTTAAATGATGAGCAAGATCTGCAAAAAATAGGACAATCATTTAAAACTCTGCCTATATCTTTGTTAAATATTGGAAGTCTAGCACTAACAGACAAACCATTTCTGACAGGCTTCTATATTTTAAAAAGGGCAACAGAAGTAAGGCTGATCTTTTGAAAGTTTTTTATATTAACTAGGTGAAGTCATCTTAATCAAAACAATAAGCATTAGCTCTTTTCCAAAATGGGTTTGTTAAGGTAGTAAAGCCTGGTAATTGTATAACACTTAAACCTTTCTATTCAGAGGGGCAATTCTTCTAAACAATATGTTCATTAGTAATGACTTATTATTAGCTGCCTGCGTGCTCGAGCATGCCTAGCTGCTCAGTCGTGACTAACTCTTTAAAACCCCATGGACTCTAGCCCTCCAGGCTCCTCTGTCCATGGTATTTTCCAGGCAAGAATACTGGAGTGGGTTGCCATTTCCTCCACCTGGGATCTTCCCAACCCATGGATCAAACCTGTCTCCTGCCATCTCCTGCACTGTCAGGCAGATTCTTTACTACTGCACCACCTGGGAAGCCCTGTGACTAGCTATTCCTATTTAATTAACCATAGTATTCCCAATATTAATGGTACAAAAGTTTTAGGGTGTGATAACTTCAGGAAAAAAATCTAGTTCATTGTCTTCTATGGAATACCTATACTAATTTCTGCAGTTCTAAGATTGTTAAAGAATCATTATATCCATAAAAAAATAGTTCAGCTATTAGTCCTGAAAATAAAGACTTATAATTTGATGGTGGCTTCTGCACCCAGGGGCTTCCCTGGTGGCTCAGATGGTAAAGCATCTGCCTGCAATGCAGGAGACCTGGGTTTGAGCCTTGGGTCAGGAAGATCCCCTGGAGAAGGAAATGGAAACCCACTCCAGTACTCTTGCCTGGAAAATTCCATGGACAGAGGTGTCTGGTGGGCTATAGTCCATGGAGTTGCAAAGAGTTGAACATAACTGAGTGACTTCATTTTCTTTCTTTTCTTTTTCTTTTATAATTCAATGGATGAAGATCTTCAAAATTTAAGCACACTCACATACACTCATGAGTACAAAAACACTGGGGAAACCTGAAAAACCAGTCAGTAAAATACTTGAATAGGACTGATGTCATTATCCTGGTGTGTTATTATGCTATACTTTTGCACATCACCCTTGGGGAAGCTAGGCAAAGTGTATAAGAATCTCTTTATAATGTCTGAGAGCTACCTGTGAATTTACAGTTATTTCAATGAAAGTTTCAGATAAAAAAATTTTAATGACAGCCCTGGAGGTTGGTTCCTTCAGCTCTATGGCACTGCAAGGTTACACAGATTCTAAAACTTTATTATACATCAGCAACTTGGATGATAGTTTGCCATACATATTTGTTGCTAGAAAACACCCAGACCACTAAGGTTGACTTCATCTCTCTGAAAAAGAAAGCTTCCCAATCATTAACAGTCCCTGTCTAAAGCCGACTGACCATCCTCTGCTTACCCACGTTTGGGTGTCTATAGCCTCCACCCACACAGGCCTGCCCAAGCTGGGCCAATAATCTTCCCTCCTAGGGTTTCATTCAGGGCATATACATTGTATGTGGTCTGTTTGTATTTTTTATTTTTGGTTTTTATAACATGCTTCCCTAATGAAATAATGTATTTATTTATTATAAGAAACAGCTGGACAGATGGATGACTTGCAGATTTTTGTACCCAATGTGTCACCTGTAATTGAAAAATAATTAGATGATCCATCTGCTTCCTGTCATGCATGCCTCAATTTTCTTCGCTATCTGTGATATTTAAGAATAATTTGCATTCTTTTGGTACTAATTAGTCACTAAGAAAAACTCTGTAGAGAAATTGATTGACCTTGCAGTATAATTTTGCCAACACTTAACATACTGTTGTTCTTTTTTTAATAGATTTAAGTCTGACAATGATGAACTTTCTTCTTACTAATGATTTTCATTTTATCATGCCAATGCTATTTAGATAGTAGACACTGCTGAAAATAATATATCATATAATAGGTGGAACAATTATCTAATCTATTATCCCTGTAGTATTCTTGATAAGAAGACCAAAAGTTCACATAGGTTACATCTGTCTGCTAATTTCATTCAGAGGTAGAGGTTGAAATAGACAATAACCTTTGAAACTAATTAAATATAATTGTACCAATTTCTCTCCATGACTTGTAATTATCCCACCATGAGATAACACATGTCATTGCAGAGAAAAACTTAATTTTTATTTTTCAAGAATTTGTATTTTAATCCTTTCCTGCTCAGGAATATTTGGCTTTTCTTCAATCCCCTGATCCAGGACAATACTTCAACAGTTTGGGAAGGGGAAGGATAACATTTTTAAAAATTTTCTATATTGACTATCCTTTTAAAATTATACATCTGTTTTTACAGTTAACTATAACACATCGATTAAAAATAACTACATTCATCACCTAAACATCACTAACACTTTGTTTTTCCTATCAGATTTTTAAAATATGCATTATACCAATTCAGTGTCATGCATTTTAAACCAATGCCATGTTATAATACAGTTTATTTTATTTCTTACTTCTTGTTTTCTCAACACTATATGGAGTGCAGCATCTCTCCATGTCAAAGACATAGATCATCACTGTCTTTTCTAGAGGCGGAATGTCCCACTGATATTTTACTAGCCCATATTGTTGACATCTAAGTCATTTCAGTATTGCCAGAACTTTAGATTCATGTTCAGTTTATTTTTGAGCACTTCCCTGAAGCCTAGAGGGCAGACATGTATGATCAGGTCTTCCTTACCTGTAATGAGACCCTGGGGCACAATTGCTTTCTCCATTTCTGTAAGTCACTTTATTTTACATAGGAAAAAAAGCCCAAGATTTATCTAAGGCTTAAGAGTTTCTAGCTTGAATTCAGTTTCCTTCCCTCTGTGCTTGGTGTTTGCCATCATTGCATACATAGACCTTGACATTAGGGCTATTTTTGAACCTTTTATCTCAAAGTGGTCCCAGTGATGGGAGCAGCTGGCTCAGAAATTAAAGCAGCTCTCTCTCTTTCATGGTACATCTTCTGTTATTTGTGGCTGACTCAGCATACAGTGGCAAATTTTAAGTACTCTTGTTATTTCATAGCTTGGGGGGAAAACAAACAAACCAAATCTTAGTAACAAAAGGAATTCCATTTTTCTCTTTCTTCTTCTTTTCACTGTGCTAAGAATATTTAGCATAACATCTGTGCTCTTCATGACATTCTAAGTGTACATCACTCTAATGTTAACTGTGAACTCAGATCTTTAGAACTTACTCATCTTGCATAAATGAAACTTTACAAATGTTGAACCACTTTCCTTTCACTTGCAAAGGATGTATAAAAAAGTGATATAATCATACAATGACTTATTATCCAGGTTTAAAAATAAGAAAATTCTGCCATATGAGACAATATGAAGGCATCTTGAGGATATTATACTGAGCAAGTCAGTTACAGAAGGATACGTATTGTGTGGTTCCACTTATACAAAGTATCTAAAATAGTTCACTTTCTTCTTAAGAATATGATAGAAAATCACACTGAAAGCTTAAATCTCTCATCTCTGTCTTCTTTCCCTCCCTTTAAGAATTCTTGGGGAAAAAAAAGACAAGACTAGGTAGTATGATTAAATTTCCCCACATTGAATGGTCATCCTGAAGTTAGAGGGCTGAGTGGACATGCCTATTCTTGGATGCCCCACTTGACCCCCAAGAAATGAGCCTGGAGACTCCCCATCAGTGATGATGTGCAGAGGTCCCCACAGTTCCTCCATCTTTGTGCTGTCATTGCTTAAGTGGTCTGGCTTCCTGACCTTCTTCAGAAGGAAGGTGAGAGTCTCAAATTCATCAGCTCACATGGGAACATGAACCTGGGCTTGGTGGCCAGCTCTGAAGATGAACTTCACCTCTGACGCTGGGGACTTGGCTATGTTTTCAACAAGGCCCTTACTTTATAGCTCACTTCTGAGAATATGCTCTCTCAAAACCTGGCAGTGACCAACAGGCAAGTGTCAGTCCTATCTTCCAGAATTTTCATCTCTTTCCCTGTTTCACCATAGCATGTGTCTCGCTCCTGTGGCCTTGATTACACACCTGGACTTAAATACATCATGAATCCCCTTGAACGTTCTGGATGACAATGGAAATGTTTTCTCGAACTTTCTGGACTTCATGCTTCACTTACCTGCTGCTGTGGAGTTCTTTCTTCTCTGAGGTTTCATCCATCAGCAACGGGGTAGAATAAAATTGAGATTCAGAGCCTTAGTTGTGAACCACAGGGGTTAAACACTTCTGCTCTAAAGGTATTCCTCTTGGGTATGTTTAACCAACAGCTCTGCTTTGCTGGCTGTTCTTTGTCTCTGGGTCACTTTCCCACTACCCTCCTGTGGCTGATTGCCTCCAAAACAAATTCCTAGGATTCAAATCCTCCTCTCAGTGTCTGTTTCTGGGAAACACAACCAAGACTACCCTTTAGCTCACATATACTTTCTGGATCTCTATTATCTGCAGATTAAAACCCAAACCTCCTTACTTACAGTCCATTGTGAGTAAGGGCTCCTAACCTTCATTTCTAAGTGTCCTTTTCCCTATACCCCTCAGGGGGTTATTGGTCACAGCCAGATTAAGTCCCTGCTGTCTTCTCTCCACACTTTCTCTTATTTCTGCACCAGGGTGAGCTCTCTCCTTTCTCTCTGACCTGGAAGACCCTATAGTAGGGCATGAGAAGCATAGAACCTAGAGGCAGAGAAGAGCAATAGAAAACCCTGAATTTAGGGCTCTATTCTATTTACAGGAAGTAAAACACAAGTTAGTACTATGAAAATTGAAAAACTTAAACAAGAGTTTAGTCCTGCCTATTGAGAAACCTATATGCAGGTCAGGAAGCAACAGTTAGAACTGGACATGGAACAACAGACTGGTTCCAAATAGGAAAAGGAGTACGTCAACACTGTATATTGTCACCCTGCTTATTTAACTTATATGCAGAGTACATCATGAGAAATGCTGGGCTGGAAGAAGCACAGGCTGGAATCAAGATTGCCGGGAGATATATCAATCACCTTAGATATGCAGATGACACCACCCTTATGGCAGAAAGTGAAGAGGAGCTAAAAAGCCTCTTGATGAAAGTGAAAGAGGAGAGTGAAAGAGCTGGCTTAAAGCTCAACATTCAGAAAACAAAGATCATGGCATCTGGTCCCATCACTTCATGGGAAATAGATGGGGAAATAGTGGAAACAGCATCAGACTTTCTTTGCGGGGCCTCCAAAATCACTGCAGATGGTGACTGCAGCCATGAAATTAAAAGACGCTTACTCCTTGGAAGAAAAGTTATGACCAACCTAGATAGCATATTCAAAAGCAGAGAGATTACTTTGCTAACAAAGGTCTGTCAATTCAAAGCTATGGTTTTTCCAGTGGTCATGTATGGATGTGAGAGTTGGACTGTGATGAAAGCTGAGCACCGAAAAATTGATGTTTTTGAACTGTGGTGTTGGAGAAGACTGTTGAGAGTCCCTTGGACTGCAAGGAGATCCAACCAGTCCATTCTGAAGGAGATCAGCCCTGGGATTTCTTTGGAAGGAATGATGCTAAAGCTGAAACTCCAGTACTTTGGCCACCTCATGCGAAGAGTTGACTCATTGGAAAAGACTCTGATACTGGGAGGGATTGGGGGCAGGAGGAGAAGGGGACAACAGAGGATGAGATGGCTGGATGGCATCACCAACTCGATGGACATGAGTTTGAGTGAACTCCAGGAGTTGGTGATGGACAGGGAGGCCTGGCGTGCTGCAATTCATGGGGTCGAAAAGAGTCGGACATGACTGAGTCACTGAACTGAACTGAACTGATCCGGTGGCTCAGATAGTAAAGAATCTGCCTGCAGGGCAGAAGACCTAGGTTTAGTCCCTTGGTTGGAAAGATTTCCTGGAGGAGGGCATGGCAACCCACTCCAGTATTCCTGCCCAGAGAATTCCATGGACAGAGGAGCCTGGCAAACTACAGTCCATGGTGTGGAGAAGAGTCGGACATGACTGAGCAACTAACACTTGATCCTTACTACTAAGAGTCAGGAGAGATTCCACTGTGGAGCTTCGTAGATAACACCAGAAAAAGAAAACATAATAAACGAGCAGAAAAGGCCTCACTTTGTCCTTAAAAAACAAAAAATTTTCACAAATGCCTGAGTCAGAGTGTCTGCCAATTCAGCACGATGTTTATGAAACACATAGCAGCTGAAAGAAATTCAAATTCTCACAAAGGAGTATTTTCGTCATCTGAACACATGTTTCTCCCAGTTTCTTCTATGCTTGCAGATTTAAGAATCTGTTCAGGGCACACATACCCCCCCCACCAAAAAAAAAATCACCACGTTAAGAGGGTAATTTGGAAGGTGTTCCACGGAACAGCCACGGCTGTATAATTGAAGATATGCTTCTTCTCGTACATACACGTGGGGTCTCAGAGCTCCTAGTGCAAGTCACTACCAGTTTCTGAGAGGAGGTCTGGTAACGCTTCAAAGCAAAAGCTAGGATTAATTTTCTAGCACAGAAATGAAGTGGGGTTACAAAATTTCCTCTCATTCCTGCATTTTCCCTTCTCTCCTCTGCTTCTGGGGATCATGCTCCCTGGAAGCACATTTCTCAGGGTTACTAGATCAGTCAGGTAATATTCATATGTTGCCTGAGGACCTACTGTGCACCCAGAGCTGCACAGATAGGAGATGGAAGGGTCTGCTCCCACCTAAGGATCAGACTGGCAGATCACATCTCAGACCTCTCAGGGAGACTTACATTTCCTTAAGGGCAAGCATGTTTTTGTTCTTGGGTATTGTTATTGAAATATAGTTGATTTACAATGTTGCAGGGCAGGAATAGAGATATAGATATAGAGAACAAACCTATGGACACAACAGGGGAAGGAGGGGGTGGGACAAACTGAGAGAGTAGTGTTGACATATATAACCTACCATGTGCAAAACAGATTGAGAAGCTGCTGTATGACGCAGAGAGCTCAGCTCGGTGCTCTGTGATGACCTAGAGGGGTGGGATGGAGTGTGGGAGGCATACTCAAAAGGGAGGTTGGTATATAGATACTTAGAGCATAATGGTTTGAATCTTATTCTCTTGCTGCATTGCTGCAAGGATTTCACAGAGAACATTGTGCCCTGTGCAAAGGTTAAATCAAGACAAAGACTGACCAGGTGATCAATGTGCTCCCTCAGCTTAGGTCAGCCTCAAAACCTCTGCTGCACCTTGCTCCAGGAAAAACTTTATCCCTGTGATCTCCTGTATGTGCTTGGGATTAGGGTTGCTACAAAAAACTGCCTGACTTTAACAATGAGCACATCTATCTTACATAGCAAGTCAGAGGTGGCTGGATCCAGGGTCCTTAAGCCACAGCTGCCTCCCACCATCCCAGCTGGACAATTTCATGCTTTCTCCTCCTGATATGGGGCCTGGTCCTTCCAGCTGTTCGCCACACTGATAGGATAGCATCTTTCCAAAGAAGTCAGATTCTCTCTTCTCATTCATTTCTTTTCAACAGTAGATGCTTTTCTCAGTACACTCACCTTGTATCTTTGATCAATGCTATAGCAAGCCCTGTAGTGACTGACTGATCGTAACCCCTGAGAGACTGAACTGAATTGAACAGCAATCCCTGGAAAGAAGGATTACGGTTATGCTATTTGGCTGAAGATAACCAGTATGGTTATCTTCATGTCACATGTGGAAGGGATGAACACTCAAGATTGATTCTTGGGTTGGCAGACAACCATGCTGATGATTCTTTGGGACTCAGTTATACTACTTTTCCAACTGAGGAGTAATATCTTACCTCTAAATATGGGGTGACTAGGAAATCTAATTCAATATGTATGACTATGCCCCTCCCGTTATTGAACATTGTCCTAGATATCATAAGGTGTAAAGAGATGACTAAGACACTCCCAGTCTTTAGGTTAGTTATGAGCTTACAGGGAAAGTAAGATAATTCATCTGATATGAGAAAAAGTTTATTATAATAAAAGCCACATGAGAGTTTAAACTACTCTGGGCACTAGATTGTGTCAAGATTAGAATCTGCTCAGCTACAGTCCATGGGGTTGCAAAGAGTCGGACATGACTGAGTGACTATCACACACACACACACACACACATCCCAGATTGGTCCTTCAAGCTGCTTCTAAGGGCAAGTTTAAATCTGGGCCATAACTGAGGGCCTGTAGCTAGGAGTAAGATAAAGGGCATGGTCAACCATTGGTCTGAATCAGTGGATTATTCTAGGACAACTGTCTGCTGGAGTTGTAGGAAGTACAAGTCCACAGAGGGAAATGAAACAGCATTTATTGAGAACCAGTTACAGGTCAGACTTTTTCATACGCTTTATCTCATATAGTACTTGGCTTCCCTGGTGGCTCAGACAGTAAAGAATCTGCCTGCAATGTGGAAGACCAGGGTTCGACCCCTGGGTTTGGAAGATCTCCTGGAGGAGAGCATGGCAACCTACTCCAATATTCTTGCCTGGAGAATACCCATGGGCAGAGGAGCCTGGTGGGCTATAGTCCATGGGGTCACAAAGAGTCAGACACGACTGAGTACAGCTGAGTACAGCTACCTCATATCATAAAATTTAAGAGCATCCAACAAGGTTTGAGGTAGTTGTTATTCCTGTAGCTGCAAAGAAGGCAGTTGACATTCAGAAGAGTTAAATAACTTCCCCAAATTGCCATGAGGCAATTATCATATCAGAGTAGCTGCAGTCACGATCTTTTGGGGGTCTTGAGTTTCCAAAGTCTTATAGATAGAGAGTAATTCAGGTCCCTACCAGAGTCACAGAAATCTACAGGCAAGAAGCATACTGGTAGTTAGCAGGAATGTCCTAAAATAATCATCCAGAATGCTAGACGGGATAATGGACATACTGATGGCTGTGAATTTAAATCATCTGCCTGAATCCGTCGACTATGAGACCCCAAGAAGTGAATGTGGGATTTGGGAGAGGAGATCTAACATGTTTTTATTTCTCCGCAGACTTTACTTTTGAGTTTTTATATTAAGCCACTGCTTTCTTTATTCATTTGAGTAGTCCTTTTCTTCAGTGAACTTATATGCTAGCTGTGATTTGAGGGCAAATAGTAAAAAGAGAGTGCAGAAAGAGGGTATGACTACGTGGAGGCAAGTACTGTGCTGGAGTACACAGTGGGAGCATCTGACCTCAGAAAGGAGGCCAAGGAATCTTAGAAGAAGGGAATGAACAAGTTTACACATTCTTTGTTGGAGAGTCAGAGGAAAGAGCCAAGAAACAATGGTGTGAAGGGAAAGGGAGTCCTTAGAGAACATCATCACTAAAGAATTCTCTTCTTTACCTTTTTCTCTTTCTTTGCCTACGGAGGTTGGATTTGTTTTGTTTTAGTTGCTAAGTCATATCCGACTCTTGCCACACCATGGACTGTAGTCTGTCAGGCTTCTCTGTCCATGGGATTTCCCAGGCGAGAATACTGGAGTGGATTGCCATATCCTTCTCCAGAGGATCTTCCTGACCTAGGAGTGGAACTCTAGTCTCCTGTATTGATAGGCAGGTTCTTTACCACTGAGCCACTGATGAAGGTTGGATACCAAACTGAAATTCTGAAAAACTGTGGAATCTAGGACAGAGATATTCACACTCAGTGAGCAGGAAAGTGGAGGGGTACTAGTTAATCCTTAGAAACACAACATCTGAATCAACCGTTCCATTCCCTAGTCATTCCCCAGCTAGTCTAACTGACTGACTTTTGTTGTTGTTTACAAGTTGTGCTTTTCACTTTAACATTTGTTGTAAGCACAGAGTCATTACTGAAAACATGAGAATCATGAAAAAAGAGCAAGAAAATAAAATTAAATGAAAATAGGGAGTAATAGCTATTAAAAGTAATTGAAAAAAATCTTTATAAAATTTAAAATCTTATTTCATTTAATTAATAAGTAGACTGGGAAAAATATTTCCAGTAAGCATGTGAAAAGATTATTATACTTTTATCACAACAGCTCACACAAACAAATAATAAGACATTTATAGAATGATTAAAAAATTAAAGAAAGGATATTAAATTGTAAAATAACCATGTGAAAGAATGTTCAGTTTTTTAGACACACTAATTGAAGCAATCATGAAGATATCACGGTCACCTGTCAAATTGGGCAAGATTTTTTAAAAATGAGAATGGACAGTGCTTGTAAGGATGCAGTTAACACTCATACATTGTTGGCAGTGTACGCCTCTTCAAGGAAGCTGTTAGACAATTTGAATTGAAGTGTTCAAAGTACCCAAAGCCTTTAAATTGATTGTTTACTAATTAAGACATCTATTTTAAAAAACCCTAAGTATAGGATATCCTTAGGAACAGATATATTTCCAGCCCAAATTTTCAAATGTAGAAATCTGTTGAAGTAGAGGATACATAATAAATAACTGAAAAGATCTTCTGATGGAGCTTTTATGGCAGAAAATTCTTGGGAAATGCTGACCTGTGCTAATACAGATCAAAAACTTTAGACTGAAAAAAATATGTCTGTACTTGGTGATGATAAATGTTTAATTTTAACCTGGTTGTCACTGGAGAAACTACACTCTAATAGGAAGAGAGAAATTATTTGCCAATCCTGTTCCACTCCACTGCTCTAGCTCATCCACTTTCTCCCTCCCCTTTCCACTGTGAAGGAGCTGATCATCTATAAAATAGATGTTAAATGGACTCCCTAAAGAAGAGTTAGCATCTCTCTCTAAATCTACTCATATCTATCTATCTATCTATATATCTATTTATATATATATCTTCTTGCAGTAGTCAAGCATAAATTTTCATTTTAATATCCTTCCTCTCTAGTCCCTGCTGATCAAAAAGATTCTATTTCAGAGGGGTAGGAGGAGAGAATATTAATCAGATTATTGGAAAATTTCATCATATTTAGAAATCCAATTCATTTCATAGGCAAACAATAGGAATTACTGAATCTTTCTCCTCACTTAATGCCCTCAGTCTCAGTTTATTTAAAATGGAAACCTGACATTCCTTCTCTTTCAATATACATATAATCACAGACCTAAATTAATTCACCAAGGGGCTGTATTTTATAATTATAGTTTGTTTCTTGCTCAGTATTTTGTTGGTTTGAGGTTAAAATCTAGGTTTTTTGTTTTTGCCTATTGTTTTGGGCCATGTTAGTTTGTGTTTACCATGGCAATAGCTCTCTAAAATCAGGTCAAGTCAGGTGGGAATAGAACTGGCACAAACTCTGTGACTTTGCAGAACATGTGGGTGCTGGCAGGGAATGCACCTGTCCTCTGGGGGATGGGCTCTACTATGAACACACCTGACCACTTGTCAGAGTAATTCGTGTTTATAGTATTTGAGTGCCTGTTGCCTTCAGTGACTGTGATAACATTTGCTCACTCTCGGAAATGCCTAACAAAAGAAATATAACCACTGCTCCTGTTCTTAGCACACTCTCCACTAAAGAGCAGGTCAGTCCTTGAAGCAGGCTTGTCCTTACTCTCATTCATAAATGCAGCTACTTTAAATCACAATGGATAGCTATGTCTCTCACATCAGCATTATCTTTCACCTCAGATAAAGGCTTTCTCCCTACTTAAATAAGACATACATGTTTTAACTTTACAATTGGCAGCTACCCGACATTAAAAACCAATTCTAAAGAGCTGCTTGTGGCTAATAAAGTGGTGCAGTAGATCATCTTAGATGCTGAAATGCATTAAAATTATAAAAAGGAGAGGGAGAGAGAAAGAGAGGGAGACTAGCTGCCTAGTGACATCTGGATCCCATGTTATAGCACAGAGAGAGAGAAGATTCAAGCCATCCCACCAGTCCCAACTCCTGGACTGAGTTGGGCAGAGGCTATGCCTTAGCCAGTGTGATGTGTGGACAGAAGAGGACAGAGCACCTACAAGATTAAGACAATTTCCATGCCCAACTTAATTTCCAAAATATATAAACAGCTCATACAACTCAATGACAAAAATCCAACAACCCAATCTAAAAATGGGCAAAAGAACTAAATAGACCTTTCTCCAACGAAGACATATAGATGGCCAATAGGTACATGAAAAGATGCTCAACATTGCTAATTATCAGAGAAATGCAAACCAAAAGTACAATGAGATATCTCCTACAATGAGAAACCACCTCACACAAGTCAGGATGACCATTATCAAAAAGTCTACCAACAGTAAGTGCTGGAGAGGATATGGAGAAAAGGGAACCCTTCTACACTGTTGGTGGAAGTGTAAATTGGTGCAGCCACTATTGGAGAACAGTATGGAGGGTCCTTAAGAAAACTAAAAGTAGAGCAGCCATATGATCCAGCAGTCTCACTCCTGGGCATATATCCAGACAAAGTGAAAGTGCAAGTTACTCAGTAATTTCTGACTCTTTGTGACCCCATGGACTATACAGTCCATGGAATTCTCCAGGCCAGAATACTGGAGTGGGGAGCCTTTTCCTTCTCCAGGCAATCTTGATCTTCCCAACCCAGGGATCAAACCCAGGTCTTCCGCATTGTGAGTGGATTCTTTACCAGCTGAGTCACAAGGGAAGCCCAAGAATACTGAAGTGGGTAGCCTATCCCTTTTCCAGTGGATCTTCCCAACCCAGGAATCGAACCAGAGTCTCCTGCATTGCAGGCAGATTCTTTACCAACTGAGCTATGAGGGAAACCTAACTGTAATTCTAAAAGATATATGTACCTTTATGTTCATAGCAGCACTATTCACAATAGCCAAGACATAGAAACAAGCTAAATGTTCATCAGTTGATGAATGGATAAAGAAGATGTGGTACACATATACAATGGGACACTGCTCAGCTGTTAAGAAATAATGAAACAATGCCATTTGCAGCAACATGGATGGAACTAGAGATTACCATACTGAGTGAACTATGTCAGAGAAAGACAAATACGATATCTCTTATATTTAGAATCTAAAATATGACACAAATGAACTTCTGTACAGAACGGAAACAGAATCACGGACATAGTGGACAGACTTGTGGCTGCCAAGGGAGCGGGTAAGGAAGGGATGGATTGGGAGTTTGAGATTAGAAGATGCAAACTATTATATAGAAAATGGGCAAACAGCAAGGTCTTACTATATGGGAATCCCCAGAAATAAACCACAAAATTTTACTAGCTTGAGCAACACTACACCTTGGAGAGAAAGTCTTTCTAAGAATTCTTCATTATTTCCATGACCCCAAAGGGCTTAAAAAAAAATCAATGCTCTAAATTCAGTCACTGAGTGATGATCTTGAGCAAATTGCCTGATTATTTAGTACCTGTTTTTCCATCTGTCAAATCAGGATGATTTAATCCCTGTCTGACACATCTTAGAAAGGGTATTGGATGAGATAAAGTATGTGCAGTCCCTCCCCTTTTCCTCCTCTGAGAGAGTCTCTGCAATTTAGTCTGCAGACTCCCAGGCATTCCTGTGGACCAGCTCCGTTTCCCTGTGTCAGTAGATATTCTCTTCTGATGCCTTGTGTGTTTCCCCCGTCTCAAATATTTAATATTCTGTACTCACTGTTTCCTGAAAATTGTTATTTCTGTTTGCTCCCCAAAGCCAGTAAAATTTTAAATGAAGAGTAAATGAAAACAGTAAATATTGCACGTTTGCCAATCAACATGTGGATGGGAGAAGAAGACAGCAAGTGAACACCCGAAATGACACACAATTGCTTCCAAGTAGATTAGGAAACTGCAGCAGGGGATGTTTTTAAATCAGAGTCACTCTGAGGAAGACAGACAATTCTAGGTGGCTGATTGGGGCATATCTTCCAATATAAAAATATTTCTACTTCTTAGGAATCCCAAATGGCACAATTTTGTCTCTTAAAGGGGGAGAGCTGGGAACCCAACTCTGAGAAGACACTGAGGTACTTGCTGTTATTCCTGCTTTCTCTTGATTTTATTGATTCATGGGAAGAGCATCAGATATATAAGACGTACGGGCTTCACCGGTGGCACTAGCGGTAAAGAACTCACCCCAGTGCAGGAGACATAAAAGATGTGGGTTCAATCCCTGGGTTAGGAAGATCCTCTGGAGGTGGCGTGGCAATCCACTCCAGTATTCTTGCCTGGAGAATCCCATGGATAGAGGAGCCTGGAGGGCTACAGTCCACAGGGTCGCAAAGAGTCAGACACGACTGAAGCAACTTAGTGTGCAAGCACACACACAGACACACACACATATGTGCATCGCAGGACATGCAGAGGTCAGATGGCTCTAAGGAGTGAGGCTCAAGGAATGTTCAGTAACATGACCCTTTTGAGTTCCAATCTCCTTGGTGAATTTCCTAAGGAAGTCTCACAAGTAGGTACCATATAGGAAGTACAATAACCTCCCAGAAAGTGAGGCTTCTCTCATGGCCTCAGCAACCAGCACCTTCTGAAATACAGGTAACGGGAAGGTTTGTTCAAGAAGGTGGTGATGTGATGAAGGGAATTAAGGAAAGGGTCATCAGATTTCCTGGAAATACAACAAGGAAACAGGAAAAAGCTCCCCATCCTCACCATGGGCCGTGGAATTACATTTTTTTCTTTGAGGAATGTTTTGTAGACAGGGAAAAAGATTTTGTAGATAGGGAAAAACTGTGTAAAAAGGCATAGAGGCAAAACAGATATTCTAAATGAATGGGAGCTTAGAAGACCAGAGTTAAATCAAGCATCACATACTCTTTAGTCCAACCCCTCTTTCATGGGCTTCCCTGATGTCTCAGCAGGGGAAGAATCTGCCTGCAGTGCAGGAGACAGGAGATGTGGGTTTGATCCCTAGGTCAGGAAAATCCCCTGGAGGAGGAGATGGCAACTCACTCCAGTACCCTTGTCGGGAAAATCCTATGGACAGAAGAACCTGGTGGGCTACAATCCACAGGGTCACAGAGTTGGACACGGTTGAACATGAGTGGACCTCCCTCATGCTCAGATTTTTGCTCTCATCCCACATGTGTCAGCAATGCTAGACCATCACTGGTGATGGAGAGCTCACTGCTTCCATGACTGCACAGCTCTAACCATCATGAAGTTATGCTCCTACTCAGATGCTTATTAAATCACTTTTTAGGCAGAGGAAACACAGTAGCGAATTAAAAAAAAATGTGATCCTAACTTCAGGGACCTTAGAACTGAGTGGAAGATAAAATGAAACCAGCAGCTACAATATTGGATCCTTCTTTGTTGACCGCTCATGCCTGCAGACACGACTCACAGTTTAAGCACACAAGGTAAGTCTAATATATCTTCCATACAACTAACCCATCTAGTATTTGAAGACAACGATCATAATTCCTTTGAAGAACTAAAAATACTCATCTTCCTTCCTCTCGTCCTTCCTCCCTAAGGTGAACTCGATGAGCCTTGTAAGTTAGGATGAGTAACACAAACTACACTCTTCAGTGTATGCTTTGCCAAGATATTACAGATTACATAAATCAAGTCATACCAGCCAATATTTGTTTTACTTTTTTAGCTTTCTTAAAGTAAAACAAAACTGAATTCATGAAGTGAGAGAGTGAAGTTCTTCTTGTATAAAAGCTTCTTACCTCTTCTAGTCTTCTTGGAGCATTTGGTTCCCTCTTCCACACCTCCCCTCAATCATCTATTATACTTTTTATATCCTTAAACTTTTCAACGAGAAACATAAAATCTAACAAAGAAACCTAAACAAATTAAATGGAGCCTAGTTTTTTTCACATGCAAAACAGACTTTAGTTTTGCCTTATGAAGATCTTATGTTTATTATTATTAAAAATGTCATGAATATTTTGCCTGCTGGGAGCACAGATTTTCTTCCTGTTTTTCAATCTTCCTCAAAATCCCTTATCGCATATTTTATGAGTTATAGCAGCTCTTAGTTGTCGCTTTTTAAAATTACAAACTTGAAAGCCTATGCTGGCATTCTGCTAATGGGCTTTGCATATATGTGTTGTTGAGCATTTACAGAGAGAAACGTAGTAAGAGAAACATTTGTGGGATGAATATGTACTTGTAAAGAGTTGTGTCTCTTTATAAACAGAAATAGGGCTATATTGAGGGAGGAAGCTGAGTTTCTCTACATACCAGTGCGTGAGACCTTCTTCCAACTTGAGTGGTTTAGATCACAGGCTAGTTGATTATCCTCTCACTCTTCCTCTCCCCTTGACAATTTTGGGACATCTACAATTAGGGCCATGTACTGAGCTGAAAGCTAGGTTGGGTGCCTTGAAGCCTCTTGTTTTCGCCTTGGCTTGCCTTGCCTTCGCCTTGCTTGCCTGTACTGTGAGCTTCTTGAACTTTCATGGCATGTCTGCAATGTGAACAGTTCCCCTTGCAGTTGGAGAGAATTGAAGACGTTCATGGAAAATGGAACAAAATAGTTGTGAGAAGTGGTTAAGCTGGGGAACTCTGGGATTTTAAAAATAAATTTTTAAAAAGGCTTTTTTTTTCAAAAAGATATTTCTAGAAAGACTAAAGGGGAGTAATGATGAAAATTAAATGTTATAAGACCTAGGAAGTGCTGAGCACAGAGTCTGGCACCTGAAAAGTACTGAATAAATGTTTATTATTATTGTTGTTGTAGTTTTGTTTTTGTTATTAAGTTGTGGACACACTCATCTTGTATCTGGCTCATTGTAAACCCCTCAACTGGATTTGGAAAACAACTTTTTAAAGGGGCTTTAATTGTATCAGGAAAGAACACCTTACATGGCCTGCATTTAGGATCTAGGACCAACAAGAAAGGAAGAACAAACAATGGTGGCCCAAGGTAACCTGGTGATGGTATAGACAGTAGAGAGGAATGCGTGTTCCATGAGGATATGACGACTTCCTATTGTATCTTGGGATAGTCTTGCTCAAAAATGAAATTTGGAGGCTAGTAAGCCTCATGATGTTCAAGCTGGTTTTAGAAAAGGCAGAGGAACCAGAGATCAAATTGCCAACCTTTGCTGGATCATGGAAAAAGCAAGAGAGTTACAGAAAAACATCTATTTCTGCCTTATTGACTATGTCAAAGCCTTTGACTCTGTGGATCACAATAAACTGTGGAAAATTCTGAGAGAGATGGGAATACCAGACCATCTGACTGCCTCTTGAGAAACCTATATGCAGGTCAGGAAGCAACAGTTAGAACTGGACATGGAACAACAGACTGGTTCCAAATAGGAAAAGGAGTGTGTCAAGGCTGTATACTGTCACCCTGCTTATTTAACTTATGTGCAGAGTACATCATGAGAAACGCTGGACTGGAAGAAGCACAAGCTGGAATCTAGATTGCCAGGAGAAATATCAATAACCTCAGATATGCAGATGACACCACCCTTATGGCAGAAAGTGAAGAGGAGCTCAAAAGCCTCTTGATGAAAGTGAAAGAGGAGAGTGAAAAAGTTGGCTTACAGCTCAACATTCAGAAAACAAAGATCATGGCATCTGGTCCCATCACTTCATGGGAAATAGATGGGGAAACAGTGGAAACAGGAAAGTGTCAGACTTTCTTTTTTGGGCTCCAAAATCACTACAGTTGGTGATTGCAGCCATGAAATTAAAAGACGTTTACTCTTTGGAAGGAAAGTTATGACCAACCTAGATAGCATATTCAAAAGCAGAGACATTATTTTGCTGACTAAGGTCCGTCTAGTCAAGGCTATGGTTTTTCCAGTGGTCATGTATGGATGTGAGAGTTGGACTGTGAAGAAGGCTGAGCGCCGAAGAATTGATGCTTTTGAACTGTGGTGTTGGAGGAGACTGTTGAGAGTCCCTTGGACTGCAAGGAGATCCAACCAGTCCATTCTGAAGGAGATCAGCCCTGGGATTTCTTTGGAAGGAATGATGCTAAAGCTGAAACTCCAGTACTTTGGCCACCTCATGCGAAGAGTTGACTCATTGGAAAAGACTCTGATGATGGGAGTTATTGGGGGCAGGAGGAGAAGGGGATGACAGAGGATGAGATGGCTGGATGGCATCACTGACTCGATGTACGTGAGTTTGAGTGAACTCCGGGAGTTGGTGATGGACAGGGAGGCCTGGAGTGCTGTGATTCACGGGGTTGAGATGAGTCAAACACGACTGAGCAACTGAGCTGAGCTGAACTGAAGCCTCATGACCTCTCTAAGTCAATTTGGTTTTGGCCTCCCCCGAGCAGAACTCCACAGGGAAACTGATGCATCGCTATGAGGGTCAGAGTAGTGAAACTTCAGGGTCCAGAAGGAGGGCTAAAATGTTGTTCTAACAATGTCAGTATCTTTATTTTTCCCTTATCCCTCAGGACCACATCCCAGTGCCATGGTCTAGCCAAGTGTCTATTTTACACAAAGATAATAGCAATTATTCACTAAGCATCTACTGTATACTGGAGATGGTTCTTTATGTTTTCTATGCATTTATCTCATTAAAGTCTCATACAAACCCTAATATTTATTTAATATAATTTAAAATAAATATATTTAATAAATATAAACATAATATTTACTATAACAATTATTTAATAGTATACCTCCTTGCAGGAAGGAGTGACACAAAGGTCATTCCTACTATTGAAAGGTGAAATACAGGCTTAATTTTTTGCCTTCCTCTTGATACTATAAAGAGATACTGAGACAACTGCCCTTCAGCAGATGACTGGCTTACTCATACTCATACAACACAGTGGAATATTACTCAGCCATTAAAAAGAATTAAATATTGCCATTTACAGCAATATGGATGGATCTAGAGAACACTAAGTTGGTGAAATAAGGCAGATAAGGAAACACAAATGCTATGTAATATCACCACATGTGTAATCTGAAAAATAATACAAATCAATCTACACACAAAGCAGAAACAGACTTATAGACAGAAAACACACTTATGGTTACCAAAGTAGGTGGGAGGGAGGGACAAATGAGGAGTATGGAGTTAACAGATGCATAAAATAGATACCTGAAATGAACACAATATTCAATTTGAAGTAAATCAATTATACTTCAATTTTAAAAAAGGAGATACTGAGCCACTTATCAGGATTATACTGAACCATTGTAATATTTGCTCTTCTCTCTGATTCTCTTTTTCCTGAAATGCCTACAGTCTAACGGAATGGACTATGGTTACTTGATTTCTTGCATTTCTATCTAAACAGATCAAGGGTGAGCAGCAGGCAAAAGAGAAGCAACATCTTAAAGATACCCCCTTGCCTATGATGTGAAGGCCAAGCTGGAGACATGTGAGAAACCAGGCCAATACAATATGGAATTAAGAGGTAGGAAGTAAGTAAACTGAATCTGAACATGTGTTCTGGGCCCTCTAGAAGTCTAAATGTCAAAGCTGGTTACAACAAACCCCTTTTAGCAGAGACTCTGGCTACAGAGAATGATATGAAAAGATCAGGTGGACACCTACCAGACATCACAGCTACATCTGCTCACACAGATGGCAACCACATCAGCAGTATCAACCTATAACAGGAAGGCCAGTGACAAGACAGGAAGGCCGGTGACAAATGCAACACAAATGAGAATTATAAGAAGAGACCGATGGCTCTCTTACATTTAGAGCAGAGAACGATGATGGGCAAATTTACTGGTCACGCTTTTACTGGTCAAAATCATCCTTTTTAAAATCAGTGTCTACTAGTAATTAAAGCTGCAAGTTTGTGTTATTGAATTAAAATGTGTGTGTATTCCTGCATTTATGTATTAGCCTCATACATTTTATCATTTCACAGCCAGAGCCCACTTAGGTTATATTTCTATAATTAACCCAAACACAGATGAATGAATTATGCTTCATGGCAAAAGTCAAAGCAGACCACTCATTCATGAATTTACTTAATGTTTTCTCCTCCTCAGTTTATCAGTTTGCTGAATGTTCTACCCTTGTATGTGCCATGGGCATGCTAAGTTGCCTCAGTTGTATCTGACTCTTTGTGACCTTATAGATTGTAGCCCACCAGAGTCTCCTCTGTCCACGGGATTCTCCAGGCAAGAATACTGGAGTGGGTTGCCATGACCTCTTCCAGGGGATCTTCCCAACCCAGGGTCTGAACCCCTATCTCAATATGTCTCTTGCATTAGCAAGCAGGTTCTTTACCACTAGCGCCACCTGGGAAGCCTTGTATAGATATTATTAATTAGCCACCATTTCATCATTAGCTACAACATTTTTGTGAGCTTCAGACCAACGTCGAACAGGATAATCTATCTTTGAATCAAACTCTTGAAAGTTACTCAAACTGTCCATCCCCAGAAAAATACCGGAGTGGGTAGCCTTTCCCTTCTCCAGGGGATCTTCCCAACCCAGGGATCAAACCCAGGTCTCCTACATTGCAGGTGGATTCTTTACCAGCTGAGCCACAAGGAAAGCCCTGAGGATGCTTAGATATATTCTATATGCTTATTAAGTAGCATTTAAAGTGCTTCAAGCAATGTTCACACCTAAGCCCTCTGGTACTTCTTTGTATTTTCAAAAGTAAAGGCTCCAGTTGTGTCGCAGGCTGGAATTCCTTTGAAGCACAAACAAGGTGCTCACTATCTCTTTCATAACGGCTGTCATCTCCACTCTTTGTGGAGAGGCATTTCTTTTTAGAGGCAAACACAACTGCATATCCTTAGTTGAGTGTTAGCAGTAATCAAAGTGGAGAGGATCACAGAAATCTTGATAAGGACAGAGCCTGGTTCCTGAGGATGCTGAAGACTGTCACCTCACCAGGCTTTCCCCTTAGCATTGTTGTCACATATTCTGTGAGTGAAACTTCTCATCTGCCTTCATTCCCATGAGGCCAATATTGTCTAGGCATGGTGCTGATGACTGAGTTCTGGCTTACATGCAGATACAAGGAATCAATCACTGTCATTGGACAGTGAGGCTGTGCTGAGGTTAAATTCAACCATCATGACCCACAGAGATGTTATGGGGAGGGAGGTGGGAGGGGGTTTCATGTTTGGGAACACATGTAAGAATTAAAGATTTTAAAATTAAAAAAAAATAAATTCAACCATCATCAAGGAGGAAACTCTACTCTCACCCTCACTGAACTCACTGCTAATTAGAGCCCTACTGCTTTGCATACAAATATAATACCTTGCTATTTCTGTGGGACAGAAATCCCAGGAAGATATGATATAATCTCTGTCTATCTATAAACTTTCCCATGGGACAATGCAAAAGTGTATAAAATTATATTTCTATATCCTTGCCTTTCCATTTTAAGGGTGAAATTTATATTCACTGTCAGAGAGAGAAGAAAACTTACAGAACAACAAAAAAAAATGCCCTTTTTCTTCTTTTTCCTTTTCATAGCTTCATAGCATGCATAAAAATTAAGCCCTAGGTTATACTATAATTTCTTGGCTTTCATTGCCCTTATGATTTTTTTAGAACTTACATTTCTTAATATACTAAGATGGTAGTACAATCCTCTGATGGATACCGACCTGGCATATGAAACCATTGAGATGTTCATTCTTCCCTTTAATTTTCTAAAATGCCTACAGTTCATTTTCATGGCAATAATCTTATAATGTGCTCATTGTTCAAACACCTATCTTCCAAGATCACATTTTCAAGGTGACAGTATTACTCAGAAGAGTTATTTAATTAGGGCCCAAGGCATTTATCTCAACCTCTGCAGCTCTTTCTGTTAAGTTTCCTCAAGTTTTGCTTCTGGTTACTCAGATCCATTCTGAGAGCTCACCATAAGTGGAGAAAGAACTGAGACAGGGTAGGGCATAATTTGGAACTATTTGTTTTAGTCAACTTGCCATGTCATGCAACTATCACCATGAGTCAGTTTCAGAACATTTTCACCACCTCAATAATAGCTAATATTGTTGTTCAGCCATTAAGTCATGTCCAACTCTTTCCGACTCTGTGGACTGCAGCACGCCAGGCTTCCCTGTCCTCCACTATCTCCCGGAGTTTAGTTGGTGATGCTATCTAAGCATCTCATCCTCTATCTCCCTCTTTTCCTTTGCCTTCAATCTTTTCCAGCATCAGGGTCTTTACCCCATCCCATGAAAGACAGTTAACAAATATCTACAATTAATCCCCATTCCCACACCTTCTCCCTGGGCAACTACTAATCTACTTTCTGTCTCGCATAGTTTTGCCTTTTCTTATTTCATTTGATATCATTATTTTAAATAAATGGAATTGTACAATATGTATTCTGTTGTGTCTGATTTCTTTCACTAAGCATCATTTTTAAAAACATAAATGGCTTTTTAAAATAACGCATTGTTTCTTTATTCATAATTGTGTTTATTTACTTATGGCTGTGCTGGGCTTTCGTGGCTGTGTGGCCTTTTCTCTAATTGAGGTGGACGGGGGCTACTCTCTAGTGGCAGCGTGCAGGTTCCTCACTGTGGTGGCTTCTCTTGTGGGGGAGCGTGGGCTCAAGGTATGCGGGTTTCAGTAGTTGCAGCACACAGGCTTAGCAGTGGCGGCTCCTGGGCTTAGTTGCTCTGGCGCATGTGGGATCTTCCCAGATCAGGGATTTGAACCCATGTCTCCTACACTGGCGAGTGGATTCTTTCCTGCTGAACCACTAGGGAAACCCTGAGAACCGTGTTTTCAAGGTTCATCCATGTCATAACACGTATCTGTAGCTCATTCCTTTTAATTGCTGAATTGTATTCTATCATATGGACATACGACATTTTGTCTGTTTGCCAATTGATGAACATTTTGGTTTTTCCCAAATTACGTAGTGATTTTGAATAATGCTGGTTATGAATAATGCTAAGAACACTTGTTTACAAGCCTTTGGGTGGACATAACTTTTAATTTTTCTTGGGTAGATATAGTACTTTTTGAAGAACAGCTTTACTGCAGTATAACTGGCAAACAATAAACTGAATATAATTAAAGTATATAGCTTAATCTCTTTTGATGTATGGTATACCTGTCAAGCCATCACCACAATCAAGGTAATGAACATATCCTTCAACCCCAAATCATCCATCATGTTGCTTTGGAATCCTCTTTCTTATCCTTCCCCACCAACTCCCATCTTCTGACCTTTCTGTCCTTTTAGATTAGCTTTCATTTTCTCGATTTTATATAAGTGGACTTATAAAGCATGTACTATTTTTCTCTTACTCCACTCACTCGGCATAATTATTTGGTCATTTTTCCATGTTGCTGCACATATCCATAGCTCATCTCTTTCTTTAAACTGTTGAGCAATAGTTTATCTGCACATACCTCAGTTTATCATTGATCTGCTGATAGGTATTTGGGTTGTTTCCACTTTTTTGCTATTACAAACAAAGCTACTTTGAACCTTTGTATGAAAATATACTTTCTTTTCTTTTGGGTAAAGATTCAGGAATAGAACAGCTTCATTACATTGTAGGCATGCTATTAACTTTGTAGGCAATTGCCAAATCATTTTCCAAAGTGGTTGTCTTATTTTACACTCCCACTAGCAGTGCACTGAGAATTTCTGCTCCTCCAGATCCTTGCCACCTTGATATGGTCAGTCTTTTTTACTTTTAGAACTGGGATGGCATTGTGGTTTTAATTTGCATTTCCCTAATGACTAGTGATGCTGAATATTGTTTCATGTGCATATTTGCCATCTGTGTGTCTTCTCTGGTGAAGTATCTGTTAAAACTTTTCCTATTAAAAAAATTAGGCTGTCTGATTTCTGTGTATTGAATTTTGAGAATTCTTTATAAATTCTAGATACAAGTCCTTTACCAGACATATGCATTGCAAATATTTTCTCCTAGTCTGTGGCCTGTCATGCCATGAATCAAAAGAAAGTTGGAACATATATATTAATATAGACAAAAATAGATTTCACAGCAAAGAATAGCAGGGATAAAGAAGTTCGTTTCATAATGGTAATAGGGTCAATTTATCAAGAAGACATTTCAATTCTAAACATTTATGCAGCTAATAACAGAGATTCAAAATACATGAAGCAAAAACTGTTAGAAAGGCAAGGATAAACAGGCACAATGGTATTTGGAGATTTTAATATCCCTAGCTCAATAATTCATACAAAAATTGGCAGAAAGTCATGAAGGATATAGTATACTTGATGGACAGCATCAACCTACTTCACCTGAGTCCTATTTATAGAACACTTCACTTAACAATGTGTAGCAGGGTACACATTAGTTCTTTAAGTGTACATGGAACATTTGCCAAGATGGACCACATTTTGTCCCATAAAGATGTCAATACATTCCAAAGTGTTTGAATGATACAATGTATTTTTCTTTGCACTCACAATGTTATATGCCCACAAAGCATGACTTAGACTAATCACCAACTCTCAGAGCCTGTGTGCCCTCTAAACCTGGTTTATATAATCTTCATGTGAACCCAGTTTATATAATCTATCTGCCCAGCTCATAGGAGACTCATAGGCATCCAACTGTATAATCCCAGAGCAACTGTGTGACATCTAGCTTAACTCTCTCAACAAATAATCACACTTAGAATTTTTGTGGCCCTAAGAGGTGCTGGGGCTCCAGCTAAAAGAATTATGCTTCTCAGAAATTGAGAAGCTTGGCATATCTCTTTTTTTCCTGTGGGTACCAGGATATGAAAAAAATATAGTGACAATACCAAAAGGAGTTAGAAAGATATGGCACATTTTAAAGATTTATATCTAAAAAACTAATGCTTTTAACATAAATGGTTAATAAAAATAATATTTAATAGTACACCATAGGCCATGTGGTAAATAAGTATAAAGTTATTTACCAAACATCTATTTATTTTGAGAAATTTTTATATATATCACCTCATTATGATTTTGTATCAAAAATGAAAGTATAAGAATACTACTGTGTTTTTATTTTCTACTCCTCCCCTCCCTGTGGTTCCAAACGTCCCTTGTCGACCTTCATAAATAACATATATTCCTTAATGCCTGGACTGACCTCTGAATTATATTTATCTTTTGGAAAGGCTTATAAAGGTTTATAAAGATGGGCAATTGTTCATACTGAAGTTTCTCTCCACCATCACTCTTCCTGGGTTGACATTTTCTGGTCATCTGTAGTGAGTTACAATAATTCTGTTTTGTGCTTCCAGAAACCTATGCCTGGCCTTTTTGGGAGGCATTATCTATAGGGCTTCCCTCATAGCTCAGTTGGTAAAGAATTTGCAGAATCTCCTGCAATGCAGGAGACCCCGGTTTGACTCCTGGGTCAGGAAGATCCCCTGGAGAAGGGATAGGCTACCCACTCCAGTATTCTTGGGCTTCCCTTGTGTCTCAGCTGGTAAAGAATCTGCCCGCAATGTGGGAGACCTGGGTTTGATCCCTGGGTTGGGAAGATCAAGATTCCCCTGGAGAAAGGAAAGGCTCCCCACTCCAGTATTCTGGCCTGGAGAATTCCATGGACTATGCAGTCCATGGGGTTGCAAAGAGTCGGACATGACTGAGTGACTTTCACGCACTCACTCTTCTATTTGTAGAGTTCACAGTATAATGTGTAAATACCAATTTGCACTATCCCTGGGAACGTTATTTGGTGTTTAAGCATGAAAATGAAAGTTGTTTAGTCGTGTCTGACTCTTTGCAACCCCTGGACTATACAGTCCCTGGAATTCTCCAGGCCAGAACACTGGAATGGGTAGCCTTTCCCTTCTCCAGGGAATCTTCCCAACCCAGGGACTGAGCCCAGGTCTCCTGCATTGCAGGGAAATTCTTTCCCAGCTGAGCAACATGGGAAACCCAGGAATACTGGAGTGGGTAGCCTAGCCTTTCTCCAGCGGATCTTCCCAACCCAGGAATCGAATTGGAGTCTCCTCCATTGCAGGTGGATTCTTTACCAACTGAGCTATCAGGGAAGCCCCGATAGCCTAAGGTAGTGTGATTCAAAAATATATTCACAATTTGGTGGCCAACTTATCTTTTCACAATTTGGTTGCCAACTTATCTTTTCCTGTTCTGACGATTCAAGTCACAGAACCAGAGATAAACAGGCAGCTTGCACTTAGCATTCACTATTTCACTTCTGCAAAAATCATCACATCTAATAGTACCCCATCCCACAAAAATTCTCCCCTTTTGGGTTATTATAGAGGTCAGGAGGGACCATTTTCTTGTGGTCACCCATTAGGATGGCCACAAGATATTAGGATGCTTTGGAAGATGATGACAAAGCCGCAGCAAAATTGTGATGCTTCCATCAGAAAATACTGGATCAAGAATCCAAGAAAAAGGCTATGATCGGACCTCCATAGTAATAGAACCATTGGGATGTTCTTCCTCTCTCTTATTTTCCTCTTTGTGTCATGTCAGCCTCTTTTCTTCTATTGCAGAGTAACTTGCTCCATGTGGCCAAAAACATGTCTACCAAGATCTCCCCAGATTTACACCATACGGATTCAGTACCAGAGAGAAACAGGACAAATACTCCTCTTGCTTCCAAGCCCAGATATCCAGGGGGAAAAGACTCATTGAGCCAGCTTGGGCCAGGCACTCATTTCTGGACCAATGAATGTGGCCAGGAGGACAGGGTATCGGGTATCTGTTTAGCAAATGATATCTGTTTACAAAACATGAATTTAAGGATGTGGAGAGAGAAAGGCTTCAAGAGTAGACTTTTCCTTGGAGAAAGTAGTTTGGAATCAGACCACACGATAAGTGCTGATTATAACAACATAAAAACAAGAAGGACCGACATCACTTACATAATTGAGTTTACCTCCAAGCAAAGAAAAAATAAAAGAGTAGCAAACTACATATACTCAGCCAAAGTCATGAAAAAAATTTGTTCCTATAGCTACCTTCCTCAAGCCCAATCTGAACAGTGTTCTTTTTATATTTTATTGTATTTAAATCCTACTCACCTTATAGGGCTTACCTCTTGTCTCACTTTCCCCAAGTGTCATGTTCTTTTCTGATCTATTTCTTCCTCCCACTGCATCTCCTGATTATATACTGTCTTATTTTTATTACTGGTTTTGTAAGTAGAGCTCATCTCTCCTTCTATATTCTAAGCTTCAAAAATATCTTTATTATAACATTATTAGCATGAATAATTGACAGTTACCTTTCTTCTGTCCCCTGCAACTTCGAATCCAATCCCACATACACTCTAAGTAATTACATGTTTGGGAAGAGATTTTAGAAGATGAGGTTTCATATTACTTAAATAAAGTACACTGGATATTTATAGAGGAAGAAGACTGGATGCATGGCAGGCTTACTGATTCTTTTCCTGACACATAATTACACTTCCAGACATTGAGTAATTGTTAATGAAAGATCTCAAGATGAAAGCTCAAATCCAAAGTGGAGAATCATGCATTTTGCTATGAAAAGCAGTGAACTCATGAGTAAGGGCACAGTTATCCCAACCTTCTCTACTTGGAGAAGACTCCAGAAATAAAGAAGTTCAGAAGATGTATATAGAGAATGTTCTTTCTAAAAGGTGGTGGAAACATTTGCTTAATACAGATTTCCAAATTTTGGGCTTGCCAACTTAAAGATGATCAATTTGAATTTGTGAAAAGGATCACATGTATGTGATTTACTGGTATAATTAAAAGGCAAAACACTGACTAACAAAGTGTTATCAAAAATGTCCCATTGAGAGTGCATCCTTTAGTGAAAGAATCATGAAAACTTTTCATTTTTGGATATATATATTTTCTACATGTTATCATTGAATTAAACCCCACATGAGTTGCTGACATCTTAGTGATACGTTCAGTCTAAAAGTCATTTAATTGTCTTGACTTCATGAGGTAAACAGATTTCCAGGCTTGGCAGACAAAGGTAGGGAGACCATGGAGTGGTGGGATGAATTTAAAACCAATATACTTGATTTATAATACACCAGGCAACTAATAACCACAGATTTAAATTGGACAAGTTCTAAATCACTAAATTTTAAGGTTTTTTTTTTTTTTTTTTGCTATAGGGCAAAAGTTACCAGGAAAATAACCTTTCTATGGCATTTAGGCTCTTAGGGACAATGTTTGTGAGCAGTTGGGTACAAGAAACAGTGATCTCAACCTGATTTTGGGTTAGTTCAACTCGGAGGTAAAATTTATATATTTATCTTTGACTGTTTCAATCAGAAAAGTGTCTATCTATCCATCTACTTATCTATCTTACAAACAGACATACACACAGATATAGTTAAGAAAATTATTATGTTCTGTTGTGTTTGTCTAGTAAGAACAGATGACTGAACTAAACTGATTTAAAGTTCTACTCAGAATTCTCCCAACTTCCCTTCCATTTGCACTGCGTCTGCAAAAAGAATGTTTTTGGAGTAAATTAGACTCACTGTATGTTTAAACCAGGGCACCTTTCCCACCCAGGGATTGAACCTGTGTCTCTTATGTCTCCTGCATTGGCAGGTGGGTTCTTTACCACTAGCACCACCTGGAAAGCCCATTATAGAATTTACTATTATTTCCTCAGTTGTGATTTCCACCCCCAAAGTAATTATATATTTATGAAGGAAATTCTTAAGCTGTAATTTGGTTCAAAGAAAATCTAAAGAGTGTAATCAGTGTACCGAGTGCTTAAAGACTCTTCAAGTGATCTAAGAACATTACTTTAAATGTCTCCAGACTGCAGTTGTCAAGAACATGCAAAGCCCTCTTCATGGTCTTCTTTTTTTTTTTTTTTTAACTTTTATTTTTTATTTTTTTTTAATTTTAAAATCTTTAATTCTTACATGTGTTCCCAAACATGAACCCCCCTCCCACCTCCCTCCCCATAACATCTCTGTGGGTCATCCCCATGCACCAGCCCCAAGCATGCTGTATCCTGCGTCAGACATAGACTGGCGATTCACTTCTTACATGATAGTATACATGATAGAATGCCATTCTCCCAAATCATCCCACCCTCTCCCTCTCCCTCTGAGTCCAAAAGTCCATTATACACTGCTGTGTCTTTTTTCCTGTCTTGCATACAGGGTCGTCATTGCCATCTTTCTAAATTCCATATATATATGTGTTAGTATACTGTATTGGTGTTTTTCTTTCTGGCTTACTTCACTCTGTATAATCGGCTCCAGTTTCATCCATCTCATCAGAACTGATTCAATTGAATTCTTTTTAACGGCTGAGTAATACTCCATTGTGTACATGTACCAAAGCTTTCTTATCCATTCATCTGCTGATGGACATCTAGGTTCTTTCCATGTCCTGGCTATTATAAACAGTGCTGCGATGAACATTGGGGTACATGTGTCTCTTTCAATTCTGGTTTCCTCGGTGTGTATGCCCAGCAGTGGGATTGCTGGGTCATAAGGTAGTTCTATTTGCAATTTTTTAAGGAATCTCCACACTGTTCTCCATAGTGGCTGTACGAGTTTGCATTCCCACCAACAGTGTAGGAGGGTTCCCTTTTCTCCACACCCTCTCCAGCATTTCCTCTATGATCCACCTCCCAGAATTCTGGAAATAAAAGCAAAAATAAACTAATGGGATCTAATTAAAATTAAAAGCTTCTGCACAACAAAGGAAAATATAAGCAAGGTGAAAAGACAGCCTTCTGAATGGGAGAAAATAATAGCAAATGAAGCAACTGACAAACAACTAATCTCAAAAATATACAAGCAACTTATGCAGCTCAATTCCAGAAAAATAAACGACCCAATCAAAAAATGGACCAAAGAACTAAATAGACATTTCTCCAAAGAAGACATACGGATGGCTAACGAACACATGAAAAGATGCTCAACATCACTCATTATCAGAGAAATGGTCTTCTTTAAATGCTCTCTGCATCAACGAGGCCACGGAACTCTGGCATTTGTGTGAGTCCTATCCCAGGCTTCTTGTCAGGTACCTTTCAGTTAAAGACCCAGCAGCAGATAAGGAAAGTCTTTAAAAAGTCCCCTTTCTAAACGTAACTGTTTATGTTGTCTACCTTGGATGGGAGGATATGGATTTCAACTAAGAACCACCACTTTTGATAGCTGGTCATTTTCCTTTGCAGAAGTTTCATCTGGATTTTTTTTCCTTCTGGGACTTAAGATGTCATTGCCTTGTGAGGGACACTAGTGGCTGAACCAAGGAGGTCAGAGGTTCATTGTCCTTTGTCATCGTGATCCTCCCTATTCTGGTGAAATTAGTCCTACCCTCTCTGATGAAAGGCCTCAGGAACAAAAGTAATTTCAACATACTTCATGAAATTAGGGTTGTGGATGATGGGGATGCTCATGACTACAAATAAGCGATTGACTGGAGGAAGTAAGATGGGCCCTCTTTTGCAGAAATCAGCCATGCAGGGCCTCAGTGGGAACAGACATTGTGGGTTATTTCATGACCAGATTTGCTCTGCTGATCCAGGCTCTGGTCTAACACTGTCACTTAGGCTCTGTCCGACTCACTGAAAAAAACAGCTTTCGTAAGGGCAGCCCTTAACCCTGGGGAAATCTTGGCTCAATTTTGGTGGTTCTGCTTATATTAAATTAGGCATGCCAGGAGAAAATAAATAGGGTAAGCAATGGTCATGGTGGAAGCTACCCATCCTGGACAGACATCTACTTTTAACTATTTTAGATAAACATTATATCATAGTAATGAATTAGTAATAATATGATTATATTAGCCATAGTTTGGGGCTTCCCAGGAGGCGCAGTGGTAAAGAATCTGCCTGCCAAGAGACGTGGGTTTGATACCCAGGTTAGGAAGATTCCCTGGAGAAGGAAATGACAACCTGCTCCAGTATTGTTGCCTGGAAAATTCCATGGACAAAGGAGTCTAGTGGGCTACATTCCATGGAGTTGTAAAGAGTTGGACACTGAGGGACTGAGCACACACACAGAGCCGTAGTTGGGGTTACATACCATACACCAGGCTTTGTGGTGAGTATGCTGTATCTCATTTAATCTTCACATTAACCTTGTTAGGTAGATATTACTACCATCCCCAGCCCCCATCTTCCTTTCCTTTTTTTTTGTTTATATTTCTGATTTTTTGTTTTTTTGGACGAGGGAGATAAGGGTTACAATTTGTAAGTGATTTGATCAAAGCCATAAAACACATGGACAAGGTAGTAAGATTTAAGCTCTAGTTTGTCTTTATTCGAAGTAAAAAAATTGCATGCAAGTGCACACACACATGCTCTTACATTTATTTATGACTATGTCTGTCTGTCTATTAAATAGAATGAGTCCTGATATACTGATATCAACAATTCCAACCCTACAGCACAGGGCACATGCTAATCTTCCCTCTCTCCACATTCACAACTCCACCTTGTGCAACATTCATGCAGATTAAATATAACGGTGTATATAACACCACCAGCAGTGACTCATGTAAATTGGAGAAAGATGTAACTTCCTTAGGGGCTTCCCAGGTGGTGCTAGTGGTAAAGAACCCACCTGCCAATGCAGGAGACATAAGAGATGCCGGTTCGATCTTTGAGTTGGGAAGATCTCCTGAAGGAGAGGTAAGGCAATCTTAACTGGTAAGGCAGCCCACTCCAGTATTCCTGCCTGGAGAATCCCATGGGCACAGGAGCCTGGCGGGCTATAATCCATAGGGTTGCACAAAGTTGGACATGACTGAAGCGACTTAGCATGTACACATGCCCCTGCCCCAAGGTGGACAACTTGGCAAGTGGAGTGTGTGTGTGGGATTCTAGTTCCTACTCGTCCCTCAGCTGAGCATCTCTGTGTCACTACAGAACCAGAGAGAATAAGACGGGGTGGAGGTCTTGCACAGTCAGTATGCGATGTGGCAAATTATTTACACTTACGGTCAAGTCTTTCAAGAAAAAGACATAGATAGATTTAAAGAACTTATGAATAAAATAATTTTTACCTTGGAGAATTTTTCATAACTAACAAGACAGTGGGATGAAAAAGAAAAGTGTTCCAAGGTTTTCCATTCTGATGGGAAAATCAATGCAATCCAGTGGGTTGTCAATATCACCAATTATATGCCGTTGAGTATAATTCAAAGTGGGTTGGTTGACCTACAACAGATTATTTTTTTAACCTGATACTGACTATATGTCACCCTAAAATCTGAATCAGAAACAGGTTGATAGAAAAATAAAATGTATTCCTGTCTTCCAAAAGCCTGGCTAGCAGCCAAGAAGAAGCTGGTCTCTCCATAATGCAGAGTACATAATTCAAAATGACACTGGAGGTAAGGGGAAAAAAAGCTTCACCCAATTTCCTGTATTTGGTCAGTAAAGTTTGCTGACAGATTTATGAGCTTCCACCTGCTAAACACTCCTCTGTTGAATTTTTTTCACTAACTTGTCTTTGAGGAGAGGCAAATGAGCTCATCTTCTGGCTCTTCGGATGATCTTTCCCCAGGACCTGATGGATTTTAAATCTGTCACAGAGAAACCAATTAAATTTGACTCCCTGCTACAAACGTCTGATGCTACAAAAATCTGAGGCCCTGAGATGGAGGTTCTGAAAGTATCACAGACCTCCCTAACTGGTGTTTTCCATGAAGGAAAGCAACTTGCCAATGATGATCCCATCTGCACTAAGGATAGGGTGCAGACAATGTGGGCAGTCCCATTCTTCTTCAAGGGTCCACATTGCATAGTGTTACAGTGACACAAACTCCAGGCTTCTGTGGCACTTGCCCAGCCACACTGTGTTCTTAAGTATTCAGAGGGGGAACAGTTGGAAGCAGAAACTAACTGCTATTTATTAAAAAGCAGAGACATTACTTTATCAACAAAGGTCCATATAGTCAAAGCTATGGTTTTTCCAGTAGTCATGTATAGATGTGACAGTTGAACCACAAAGAAGGCTGAGCATCAAAGAATTAATGGTTTTGAACTGCTATGTTGGAGAAGACTCTTGAGAGTCCCTTGGACAGCAAGGAGATCCAACCAGTCCATCCTAAAGGAAATCAACCCTGAATATTCATTGGAAGGACTGATGCTGATGCTGAGACTCCAATCCTTTGGCCACCTGATGCAAAGGACTGACTCATTGGTAAAGACCCTGATGCTGGGAAAGGTTGAAGGCAGGAAGAGAAGTGGATGACAGAGGATGAGATGGTTGGATGGTATCACCGACTCGATGGACATGAGTTTGAGCGAGCTCCGGGAGTTGGTGATGAACAGGGAAGCCTGGTGTGCTGCACTCCATGAGGTCACAAAGAGTCAGACATGACTGAGCAACTGGACTGAACTGAACTGACAGCTGGAAGAACTCAGAACCATCTGGCCTCTCACTTCCAGAGCAGGGTGACAGTGAGAACTAACAGGTGCCCAAGGGGTGCTGGGAACTAAAGAATAACACCCCAGAGACAAAGCAGAGGAAGCGCTGTTGCTTCCAGGGTTGGCAGCTCCCATCTGAGAGCTTTTGAAAGCTGCAAAATTCTTAGACTGAAACAGATAGCACATTATAGATATAGATTAAATGGATAAACAATTTGTTTATAAGGAATTGGCCCAAGTTATTGTGGAATCTGAAATCTATAGGGCAGGCTGGAAAACTCAAGCAGGAGTTGATACTGAAGTCCTGAGGCAGAATTTCTTCTCTGGGAAACCTCAGCTTTTGTTTTTAATGCCTTCAACTTATTGGACAAGGGCCACCCACATTATTAAGTTTCAGTTCAGTCGCTCAGTCGTGTCCGACTCTTTGCGACCCCACGAATTGCAGCACGCCAGGCCTCCTTGTCCATCACCAACTCCCGGAGTTCACTCAGACTCAGGTCCATCAAGTCCGTGGTGCCATCCAGCCATCTCATCCTCAGTCGTCCCCTCCTCCTCCTGCCCACAATCCCTCCCAGCATCAGAGTCTTTTCCAATGAGTCAACTCTTTGCATAAGGTGGCCAAAGTCCTGGAGCTTCAGCTTTAGCATCATTCCTTCCAAAGAAATCCCAGGGTTGATCTCCTTCAGAATGGACTGGTTGGATCTCCTTGCAGACTCTCAAGAGTCTTCTCCAACACCACAGTTCAAAAGAATCAATTCTTCGGTGCTCAGCCTTCTTCACAGTCCAACTCACATCCATACATGACCACAGGAAAAACCATAGCCTTGACTAGATGGACCTTAGTCGGCAAAGTAATGTCTCTGCTTTTGAATATACTATCTAGGTTGGTCATAACTTTTCTTCCAAGGAGTAAGCGTCTTTTAATTTCATGGCTGCAGTCAGCATCTGCAGTGATTTTGGAGCCCCCAAAAATTAAGTCTGACACTCAAAGTCAACGTAGTGTAAATGTTAATCACATCTATAAAATACCTTCAGTGCAACATCTGATAGTGTTTGAGTTAATAATAGTATTATAGCTCAGCCAAGCTAGCATATAAAAACAACCAAATCTGAAAGAGCCAAGTGCAGAGTCTGCATCCAGTAGGTGGTCAATAAATGACTCCTCTTGCCTTCCTTGTGCAAGATCCCCTCCACTCCTACTGAGGATGGAAGAAGGAAAGAGGTTAATTCTGTCCAAAGGAGAGCCAGGTCTGAGGATTCCCTGGGCTGATTCCTCAGTCACAGCCAGGATTCAGGAATCACACTCACTGTCACCCTCCCTGTCACCTGATAAACGCCCACAACAGATGGGAGGGAAAGATCATCTCTGTGGGTGTGAGAGGGGATCCCAGCTACTCCTTTGTCAGGATCAGCCTGTGTGCAGGCAGAATGGCTGGTGCTTCTATCTGAGCATCATAGGGAAGGGTTTCCGGCTCACAACTGTGGCCTTCACCTGGGTGGATCACAGAGGTTAGGTGTAGTTTCAGGATGAAACAGACCAGCATTTGAATTCATTTCTCCCATTTACTAGCTGTGACACAGAAGGCAAACTCTCTAGCTCCACTAGTAAGGTGGAGTCATGTGTCATACACTGACACACGAATGAAATGGGAAGATCATGGTAGAACTAAGTAAGAACATGATACCTGTTAGCTGTTATTGTTTCAACTTTAAAATTTACCACTTGAGAAACATTATGGTCATATATTTTAGTGCTGACAGAGGGACCACGTCATGTTACCAACACCCAGTGTGGGCCAATATCCCTGGTCACTTTCCTCCATGAGAAGAATGATCTGGGGACACTGGAAAGGCCAGAGGTGAGAGGACACAAGAAGTATAAGTAAACTTTGTTATATTTTGCACAATTTCCCTGGCCTCAGAGACTTATATTTCTTAAGAAGAAAAACTGGGTCTCTTGGCCAGATGCTAATTTATTGTCATCAACTTGTGGCCCAATAACAATCCCCACAGCCCATGATACTGCTGTTAGGACATGGAGTAGGAGGAGTTTGGTTGTCAAATGAAGAAAATTCAATTATATTATAAAAAAGAGAACCACAGAGCTGAGACTCAGACCATCATTCTAGAAGGGGAAAAATAAAGAGGAGAGGGGACACAGAGGAGGCTGAAGGGCCGAGAATAATTCTCTGACTTTGAGCTTTCAACACAAGGCAATGTGAGTACACAAAAGATTCCTAAACAAGCCGTAGGTGGACTAAGATGGACTAAGATGGACAACAGTTAAAAAAACCCAGCATAGCACTCTCAGTTAGCATGGCTCAAGAGATCTGGAGCAAATGAGGGTTGTACAAGTATTATCATGGTTTCAGTGCATGGGTAAGAGTCAAGTGACGTGGGTGTGAACATCAGGTTCACTGGCTGGGTATGTGAACTGGGCCTCAGCTCCTGCCTCTATAAAATGGGAATGATAATAATAGTAATAGTAATAATACCTCACAGGTTTCTTGTGAGGGGTAAATGTGAACATGTAAATGAAGTACTTAATTAAGCACTTGATATCTAAGTACTCAATGAATTCTCTTTTTGATTATCATCATCACCATCATCTTCTCATTCATAAAACAGGAGAAGCAGTAGGAGATATGGACCTACAGTGGAAAATAGTGGATAAATATTATCTATAGCAAATTATAATTTACTGTGCATTAACCCCAGTTCAGCCTTGGGAAGCCTAGTCAGGATTTGGTGAATGAAAGCTCAAGTATCTTAAGACTGAACTTACTTAAAGGCACTGAACTATGGAAACAGAGTCAAGAAAAGGATCTGCAGCTAATAGAAACAGAGTCTCAAGCAGAAGATATTTCAGTGAGCCAGGATATCAGGAAAGTCTCCACTGACAGAAGACAAGTGGTTCTAGGGCTCATGACCTCAGACAGCCTGCAGAAGACAGTGATGGTCGAGAAGATTTGGGTGTTGGGTCCTTGGCTGGGAAGGCATGTGTTCTATGAATGGATGAAGCATCCATCCACATTGGGCTTCCATGAGCACTGATTAATCACAAATGTTTAAATGCTGCAAAGGCCTGACAAATGGGAATGAACAAAATATTAGGATTATAATATGTGTCTGAGGAAGCCATCAACCACTCTCTGCAAATAAAGGGCCATCTAAATACTGTATAATTCCACCCCTTATTACTATCAATAATATGTCATTTGGCTGAAGCTATTTTTAAAGTATTTTATGTTCCCTGATGGAATCAAATCTTTAATTCCATTTGTATAGTTAATGTGGAAGCCCTGACTCCAAATTAGGTTCCTGAGAAGATATACTAGTATTACAGTCAAGAAGAGATCCTTTATCCTTTTTACCCCTCTCTGGAAATATAGTATTGCTTTTTTTTATCCTTTAATTCAACTTTGAATATTGAATAACATCCTGGAAAGAAGTAGCTATTATGCTCATGATGGCTTTGAGTTGGAGATGACCCATGCTTTCCTAGGACCTCAGAATAACCCTGTTCCATTAATAAGCCTCTTCTCCAGCACTTATGTTCCAATCAGCCCAAGCAATCAGGTTTCTCTGTGTGCCATTAAAATAAGATGGAGAGGGAGAATTCCCGTGATGGGCCTTCTCAGGTTCTGCAAGACAATTAGCCCAGGACCCTGTTTCAAAACAAGGGGCAGTAAAGCAAGATGGCTAAGAATGTGGGCTCAAGTCAGACTGACCTGCTTCCTACCCCAGCTCACAGATGATTATCTGAATCATCACTGGTTAAATTGTTTAATATCTTTCAGACCAAGTTGTCTCCTCTTTTTAAAAAATTTAGCCTTTAAAATGGCTAGTAGCAAATCCTTAGGTTTATTATATGTGTTTGTATTAGAAAAGGAAGGAAAGAAGGAAAATAGGAAGGAAGGGAGGGAGGGAGGAAGGAACACTGAGAGAGGGGTCTCCTTGACAAGTCATGGGTTCACTCAAGAAACTTGGGTGAGGACAGGCTAGAGGGACCCTCCTCAAGCCCAGGGTCTCTCCCCACAGAGTCTGTCCTTGTTCTCTGTCACTGAAAGGGTCAGGAACAAGAAAGCTGTGAACCTGAATGGAGCAGCAGCCTCCTTCAAGGAGCCTGTGAGTAACCATGAGGTTTGCTTTCTGCTGGGCGTGGTGGGGTATGTTCCATGAACATGTTTAAAGAATACAACAGAGGGAGGCACTGAGTCCATCTTATGGCTGGGCTCCCAGTAGAGGATGTCTTGGCTGAATCAATTTGTCCTTGCTCTGCAATTACAAGCCTAATTAGAGGAGTAGGTTACAGCCAAGAAGCCTAATACAGCTTAAATGACTGTCAACCACTCTGGCTACAATATAAACAAATATGTAGTCCCAGCTGGGAACACATTCAAAGCTACATGAAGGCGGTATCATCTTTTGGTTTCAGGCAGCCCATTTCAGGAAAATAATAGAAGTTTCCATGGGACTCTTGGAAGAGATTCCAAGTCTCTACAGAAACTGATCTAAACAAGCCAATAGGGTTATTCAATATGTTTCTTATCAAATGCTTCCAGATTATTCTATATGAGAGGTTTCAAACCAGGAGAAGGTCATTATACATCAAAAACAACACATTTGGGCCTCCCAGATGCCTCAGTGGTAAAGAATCCACCTGCCAATGCAGGAGACTCAAGAGCCGCAAGTTCCATCCTTGGGTTGGGAAGATCCTCTGGGGTAGGAAATGCCAACCCACTCCAGTATTCTTGCTTGGAAAATTCCATGGGCAGAGGGGCCTGGAGGGCTACATTCCATGGGGCCGCAGAGTCAGACATAACTAAACACACAGACACAACAACATAATTATTCGGTCTTTTCTAAATGCCAGGTACAGGTGTTAAATATAATTTAAACATTTAAATATATTTAATCTCACTTTTAGGTCAGTAAACTGGGTTTCCCTGGTGGCTCAGACAATAAAGAATCTGCCTACAATGTGGGAAATCTGGGTTCGATCCCTGGATTGGGAAGATCTCCTGGAGAAGGGAATGGCTATCCGCTCCAGTATTCTTGCTTGGAGAATTCCATAGATAGAGGAGCCTGGCGAGCTACAATCTACGGGATCACAAAGAGTCAGACACAACTGAGTGACTAACACTTTCAAACTGGACTAGATATATCAAGTAATCTTTCAAGGCCATGTTGATAAGTACCAAACTCAGATTTGAACCCACCTGTATGTAAACTTTAAGTCTTATACTTTTAAAGCACTATGTTCTATATTCTTTTACAAGCAAGAACACCTACAGGGCACACACACACACACATACTTACTGACCTCTACTCTGAGAAGATTGATAGGAAGGCAGAGGTCTTGGTGATGTCTGCTGCTGCTGCTGGTGCTAAGTCACTTCAGTTGTGTCAGACTCTGTGTGATCCCAGAGACGGCAGCCCACCAGGCTCCGCCATCTCTGGGATTCTCCAGGCAAGAACACTGGAGTGGGTTGCCATTCCTTCTCCAATGCATGAAAGTGAAAAGTGAAAGTGAAGTCGCTCAGTCGTGTTCGACCCTCAGCGACTCCATGGACTGCAGCCTTCCAAGCTCCTCCATCCATGGGATTTTCCAGGCGAGAGTACTGCAGTGGGGTGCCATTGCCTTCTCCGTTGGTGATGTCTGGAAGGGATGAAAGAGGCAACTCCTGAGTTGCTGATGGTCATCTTCTAGCTAGACATGATTTGACACAAAATGGAAGATTTGTTAGAACGAGGGAGCCCTTGGCTCTCCAGGCAAGTGCCCACTGGACTCCGGGTACTAGCCAGTGCTAGATTCCCTGCTCCTTTCTACCAGGAGGGCTGGGCACAGGGCACAGGCCATCGCAGACATGGTGTCTCAGTCACTGAGCACATCCCATAGCCTCCCTTGAGGCACAAATTTTGCTGCAGGAGAAGGCAGCTCTGCCTGATCATGGAGAGCAGGGATTAGATTCTCCGGAGGGGATCTGAATGAATAAACCCTGGCAAGTGGCCCTGCTCTGCATGGGAGCTCCTGGTCTGCACTTTCCTCCCACAGGAGTCTCACGTTGAGCTGCGAATCAGAGCCCAGCCTCATGAACAATGGAAGCCCCTGATGAATGTGTTCTGCTCACTGGCATCTGATAAAATACTTAACATGTTGACTAGGTAATGCCCTCACATATTTAAAATATGATTAAGGATCAGAATGAAGAGATTCACTCCACTCCTGTCTTTCCTCCCTCAAATTTATACCCATCTTCCTTGGATAAATACTTTTCAGTAGATTTTTAAAAATACATCCCTCTTTTTAAAATGCAAATAAAATACGAATAGATAGAGTTCTTTGTTCTTTATACAGAAAGCAGCAGATTCTACTGCACCATTTTTCCTAATGAGCAGTCTCCTATTTTTTTCAAAGAACATAAAAAGATTCCTCATTCTTTTTATACATGCATAATGTCTCATGGCATGGATATACAGTGATTGATTTCATCAATTTCCTATTGGACACTTGGGTTTTTTCCAATTTTTTGTTATTTCAGAGGATGCTGCAGGGAACAATGTGCACACACATCACCTTATACATGTGTTTCTGGAGGTAAAATTTCTGGAGATCGGTGGCTCTGTCAAGGGTATGTGCATTTATCATTTTGAAAAATATTGTCATTCAAAGGGTATTCTGAGGATCTAAGTCCAAACTTTAAAAGTCATCCTTGAGAGGTGACTTGGAGTACACTAGGTCACATGTGTCTTCTTCATTTTTTAGGGGAGGGATCTTTTCATTTGAAGATCCTTTCTGAGCTGTGGGTGTTGACCTATCTCATTTCTTAGAAATTAAGAAACTTTATGGCCAGAATCATCCTCTAGGACTTCACTCTGCCCATCACACTTCCCTGTTCAGGTATTTTCAAGCAAGTCCCCAGTGACCACAGTCTGGAAATCCAGGCCTTTCACTCTCAGACTCCGGGGACATCTCCACTGCACCTCTGTGAGCTCTATGCTACTTGCCTGTCCACCTATAGGCACAGGTCCCTGTTTCTTCTCCTCTCTGACACCATGTCTCATTTGTCCCCTTTGTTGCTCATTCTGGTTGCACTGTGTTCTGGGTACACACGTCTCCTTCCAGACATGAGATCTTCTGGTGCAGGAGTCATTCTACATTCTCCAGGCAGTACTTTCACACCAGTAACTTGTTAACAGCTTTGCACACAGGCAGTGCTCGGTATCTTTGGGGTGAAGCTCCAAAACTTCCCATTTGCAGGGAGGAAACTGGAAATGAAGTCTCAGGAACCACTTATTAAAGCCTGGAGCTGACTTTGTCAGAGATGCACAGCGAATTCTAACCATGGCTCCGATGTTAAGCAGGGAGGAGGTGATTCAATCCATTTGCTCCTTTATCAATATCCTCAAAGTATGGTCCAAGCTCCATTGTGTCAGGACCATCATGGTGATTCTGATGCTGATTAAGATTTGAGAAAATTTGATCTGATTTTTGGAGATGATTGATGAAAAACCCAGGAAAAGGAGAGGAGCTAAGATTCATGATCTACAAGTTGTAGCCCGCCTCTTAGACACACTAATTGTGGATTATTCAGTGGGAACTCCATCAGTCATCAGTCATTTGCATTAGAGAAACCGAGTCCAGGAAATTTCTCCAGTTTATAAACTATGTAAACCAAGGGTCCTAACTTGGGGGTGATGGTTTCGTCACTAAGTTGTGTCTGACTCTTGTGAACCCATGGACTATATAGCCTGCCAGTCTCCTCTGCCCAGGGGATTTCTAGGCAAGAACACTGGAGTGGGTTGCCATTTCCTTCTCCAGGGAATCTTAATCCAGGAATCAAACCCTGGGTCTCCTTCACTGCAAGCAGATTCTTTAGAATCTACTACTAGACTGAGCTACAAGTAGGGAAGTCTCTATTTGGGGGTATGCAGATATATTAAAATGTGCCTATAAAAGCCTCAGTTGTTTTGTGTGATTGGAGTATCAGTCAGGATTCTTCCTTTTGAAAGTTATCCAAAATCCCAACTAAGTTTGGTTTAAGCAAAAAAAAAATTTTTTTTTTACTCTTGTAAATGAAGGTTTCACAATATAGGCAGAGCTTTGTCTAGAGGCTAGGGTGGTGTTGCATTCCTGGTTCCAGCTTCAATCCCAGGCAGGCTTTTTCTTATCACAGCTTCATGGCCCTAGTCTCAGACTCTCCCCACTTCATGTCCAGCATAAGAGATGGTATCCCCTTTACAGAAGTGTTGGCTGGGCCAACTGGGGTTAAGTGTTCGGTTCTGAACCACTCTGACCAGAGTTTATGCTATTCCTACACGCAAAACGCACACACACAAAGGCTGACACAGAAAACAGGAGGGAAATAGATTTGAAAAGGAGATTCTTGTTGCCATTACTCAAAACATAAATGGATACTGTGCCAGCAAAGCAATAACTTGCACCATAGTCCATGCATTAAAAAACAACAAAGAAACTGATTGATAACCAATGTAAGGTTGTGGTGCTTCATACACTTTAAAGGTAATTGTGATTTTGTAAGAATCTTAAATTTAGAGTCAAAGAGACAAATTCTTGCTCCTACGTTTGTCTAAGAGCCTCTTGGGAGCATTCCGTTTTCTTGCTCAGAAAACAGAAGTAATGGCTGCCCTTAACAGCTCCCCTTTCATTTGTCTATGGCGTCCATTAGAGTATAAAACCACAGGGCTGAGCCCATGGTTGTCTCATTCAGTGCTGTATTCTCAAGGGCCCTCAGAACTTGACATTCAATAGATATTCAATAAACATTTAAAATACAAATTAAATGAGTTAATACATGGTGCTTCCCTGGTGGCTCAGACTGTAAAGAGCCTGCCTGCAGGAGACCCAGTTTTGATCTCTGGGTTGGGAAGATCCCCTGGAGAAGGAAAAGGCAACTCATTTCAGTATCCTTGCCTGGAAAATTCCATGGATAGAGGAGCTTGGCAGGCTACAGTCCATGGGGTCACAAAGAGTCAGAAATGACTAAGAGAGTTCATGCATGCATGCAAAAATAGAATTGGAGGAAAAGTTGATAAATCAGAATGTTACGGGTCTTGATCTCTAGGTTCCTATTTTCCTAATGGAAAATCAGATTTGTGATTAAATGTGTAGAAGAGAATGTCAGAAAACTCAGATTCTAACCCCAGCTCTGCTGTTAATTAGCGCTATGACCTTAGATGACCATTAAATCTCTCTGAGCCTCAATTTTTGACTCTGTTAAATATGTTAAACAGGGGGGCTGAATATAAGAGAAGTAAAATTGCTTCACCACAACCAAGTTCTGCAGTTAAGATAGCTGGCAAAGCTGAGTATGAGCCCCTAGATATAATTAATTTATATTTAATTTAAAATCTTAATCTAAAACAATTGCTCTAAACTAGAATCATAGGGTGGGGGTATGAGCTCCGACCACAGAGACTACCAATTTTATCCTCCCTTCTTTTTCTTTCAATTTTGTCATACATTCAAATAATTATTAAGCACTTGTTCTGTGTATTTGGGCTCTGTTGATGATTAAAACTAATTTCATCAATCTACATCTTCGCCTAATAAGGCACTCCTACTTATGCCCTGAAGGTTCTGTCTTTGATGATGATCAAAGTCTAACCATCAAAGATCTACCATGTTTAATTCCATAAAGTGATTAAGAGACATTCCTTTCTAAACTTTGTGTTTTGTGGAAATGACAAGGGCTAATTCCCCCTGACGTATAATCTTCAGAGAATACAACTTGGGTCTCAAAACACAGCCAAGTCCATATGGGAGAGGGATTTTCCCACACCACCCTTCTCTACTTTGTGACTTCCCTTTTCCAAGATGAATTAAGAGGGTGGCATTCAGTTTCCCAATAAATTCTCTAGTCCTCAACCATATATCACTGCCATTCTTGCCAAACTGACTTCCCTGAAGACACTCTGGGAAAGGACATTGCAAATCTTGAGATGAGTATATACCTTATATCACCTTTTTACTGTAGGTCTGCAGGTACTGTAGCTTTCATATGCTTATTAGTTCAATCTATTAAGAGAACAATGATCAAATATAAATACCCCAGGCAGAAACATGGCAAAGGCAAGGGAACAGGTGACTACTGGCACTCATTCACAACATAATAAATGATATTCCAGTATGCTGTAAGTTTTTGACCTGAAGCAAGAGAAACTTGACTACTTTAATAGAGTTTTCTTCATAAACCATTTCCTTTCTGCTTCAAAACTGCTAATATATATATGTGTGTGTGTATATATATAATTTATTTTATCCCTAGCTCTTTTACAATCATTTTGTAGTTTATGTCTCTAAATTTCAAAACCAGGGAGGATGTGTTCATTGTATGGGCACTCTCAGCTGACGGCAGGCAAGCAGAGGCTCTTAGAGACTTGATGAAGCACAGAATTGGAATGCTGTTCCCTGCTTTCTGCAGAAGTTTCATGCAAGAGACACTGATTGGCTTCAACTATTTAAGCGTTTAGTTTAATAAAAATACTCTCTTAGATGTACAGCAAAGAATCATGAGATTTTTAGTCATCTAGAAACCACTCTATAGATTGAAATTTGAGGCACTGACTTCACTGTTCTAAGTTTCAGTTTATTCATCTGTAGGATGTAAATGACAATAGTGCTTATGTCACAGGTCAGCGGCAAAAATTAAATAACACTGGGTTTGTATAAGACTTAGTAGGGGCCTGGCACACACCACATGCTCTGTGAATGGTGGTTATGGATGTGTGGATGTCTGTTTTTGTTCTCCTCCTCATGCCTGCCTCTTGTTGCTGTGTAAGCAAAGACATGCCTTTAGCTCTAGAGGCAAACCCAGTTGAATCAGGGGAATCCTGCTGAATACCATATGATAGGCTCTGTGACCACTTCCAGCCCTTCCCTGATCAGTCTGTCTCATAACCATGTTCTTTATACTGCTGATATCTTCTCACCACATGTCCTTTCAGGGGACTCCTGCATTTGCTTGTTAAATAAAATTTCTGTTTCTTTTCTTCTGTGATCTTCCCTGGCCCCTTTCCTCTGTACCCAGGGTCGATTCAAAACTACCCTGCCTCTATCAACTTCTGATGTTTTATTCAGTCTCAGAAAATAGCAGTCTTTATATATATATACACATGCACATAAAATATTAATGTGGAAGAGGCCCTCTAAGTAGAATTTATTTTACATAAAATCAAAATCAAAAGACAACGGTCAAACTAAAAATTAAATTGTAACATATTGGAAATAGCTGATTTTCCTAATATGTAAATAACCCTACAAGTCAATAAGATAACATACCGACAGTCTAGTAAAAATTTGGGAAAAGATTGTTTACAGAAAACAAATCACATATATGTAAAGCTGGTTAGTTGCAGATAAAAGAGAAATGCAATTTAAACATATATTGAGTACTATTTTTATATATCAGGTTGGAAAAATATAACAAAGTCAAATGTACAGTTTGAAAATGGTCAGATGAAAGAAACACTCGTGTATTACAGACAGCAGTTTTTAAAGGAGAAAAAGTTGTAACATTGGGTTGGCCAAAAGTTCATTCAGGTTTTCTGTAAGACGTGAAGGAGAAACCTCAATGAACTTTTTGACCAAGCCAATATTTGTCAAAATTTTAAGTACATTTACCTTTTGACCTAGGAATTTCATTTTAGCCTAGAGATACTTTCCCACGTGTGAAATGATACAAGTACACAACTTTATCTTGTATCACTATTTGTAACAGCAAATCATTAGATACAAACCAAATGTATACCAATATAAGATTGGTTAAATTATGATAAAATCCCCAAAAGAGTGAGAAAAATGTTTATGACCTGATATTGTTTGTTCTCGAAAATGTAAAGAAGAATCTGTTTTTCAAACTGCCACACAATTGCACTCATTTCACAAGCTAGTAAAGTAATGCTTAAAATTCTCCAAGCCAGGCTTCAGCAATATGTGAACTGTGAACTTCCAGATGTTTAAGCTGGTTTTAGAAAAGGCAGAGGAACCAGAGATCAAATTGCCAACCTCTGCTGGATCATCGAAAAAGCAAGAGACTTTCAGAAAACATCTATTTCTGCTTTAATTGACTATTCCAAAGCCTTTGACTGTGTGGATTACAATAAACTGTGGAAAATTCTGAAAGAGATGGGAATACCAGACCACCTGACCTGCCTCTTGAGAAACCTGTATGCAGGCCAAGAAGCAACAGTTAGAACTGGACATGGAACAACAGACTGGTTCCAAATAGGAAACGGAGTACGTCAAGGCTGTAAATTGTCACCCTGCTTCTTTAACTTCTATGCAGCGTACATCATGAGAAACGCTGGGCTGGAAGAAGCACAAGCTGGAATCAAGATTGCTGGGAGAAATATCAATAACCTCAGATATGCAGCTGACACCACCCTTATGGCAGAAAGTGAAGAAGAACTAAAGAGCCTCTTGATGATAGTGAAAGAAGAGAGTGAAAAATTTGGCTTAAAGCTCAACATTCAGAAAACGAAGATCATGGCATCCGGTCACATCACTTCATGGCAAATAGATGGGGAAACAATGGAAACAGTGACAGACTTTATTTTGGAGGCTCCAAAATCACTGCAGATGGTGATTGCAGCCATGAAATTAAAAGACGCTTACTCCTTGGAAGGAAAGTTGTGACCAACCTAGATAGCATATTAAAAAGCAGAGACATTTCTTTGCCAACAAAGGTCTGTCTAGTCAAGGCTATGGTTTCACCAGTGGTCATGTATGGATATGAGAGTTGGACTGTGAAGAAAACTGAGCGCCAAAGAATTGATGGTTTTGAAGTGTGGTGTTGGAGAAGACTGTTGAGAGTCCCTTGGACTGCAAGGAGATCCAACCAGATCATCCTAAAAGAGATCAGTCCTGAGTGTTCTTGGAAGGACTGATGTTGAAGCGGAAACTCCAATACTTTGACCACCTGATGCAAAGAGCTGACTCATTTGAAAAGACCCTGATGCTGGGAAAGATTGAAGGCAAGAGGAGAAGGGGATGACAGAGGATGAGATGGCTAGATGGCATCACTGACTCAATGGACATGGGTTTTGATGGACTCCGGGAGTTGGTGAAGGACAGGGAGGCCTGGCATGCTGCAGTTCATGGAGTTGTAAAGAGTCGGACACGACGGAGCAACTGAACTGAAATGAACTGAATCGAATCTCTTTTGTTAATATAGCTTAACTGAATAAAGCAAGATAGAAATCAAAGCTTATTTGTTTAAAGATGAGTAAAAGGAAATATATGTTTATGTATTTTTTGATTTTGCACAGAATATTTTGAAAGAAAACACAAGAAAATGACAAAGCTTTCTGCCTCTGGGGAGGAGATGGGGTGGCTGGTTATTGGGATTAGGAGGAGCATTTTTACCAAACTCTGTGTACGTTTTGAAATTTGAACTCAGTTCAGTTCAGTTGCTCAGTAGTGTCTGACTCTTGGGACCCCATGGACTGCAGCATGCCAGGCCTCCCTATTTATCACCAACTCCTGGAGTTTACTCAAACTCATGTTTGAACTAAATAAATTTGAACTAAGTACATACAATTATAATTAAATAATCTTTTATTTTCATCCCTCTTTTAGATCAATGCTTCTCTAAGTGGGACCTACAGTTATGTCCCAAATGAGTCAGTAAAAAGGCAGGAACAAAGAATGCTGCTGATATTTCCAGCCAGTCCCGGAAGGAGAGAGGAGGACTTATTCTCATAAACTTACAGAATTCGCTTCTGGGAACTTCTCCACTGCAGCTTAGAGGCCAAAGGTCAGCTGGGACAGAATGTGTTCCTAGAAAGTGTCCCAAGAGAGCTCACATCTACTAATTGGCCTGGATTTCTCATTTTCTTGCAACCTGTGCTTCTGCCTCAGTCAGAGATGGTGTTTGGCCTAATCACCAGGTGAGCCTTTTTCTGTTTTTGTTACAAGTAGTGATTGGTGAAACTGTGATCTTTGAAAAGTTTGAAAAACCAGTAGTTTTGCTTTTTGGCTTGGTATAGCTTTGAAGAAATGCCCTTCACTGATTTTCTCTTAGGGAAGATTCCTTAACTCCCAGCAGCCTAGATTTTGTTGTCTTGAAGGATCTAAGGTAAATTCATGCAAATCAGTAGGGCCCCAGATAAGTAGAGATTAGCAGGAAGTTTAGAGAAAAATAAGAAAAAGTTTTGCATCAAAAACTAGGGTAAATTATATGGCCTCCACAATCCCCTCCTTTGCCTTTTAAAAATCCACAGCACATATCTAAAAAGAAGTAACTACAACAACAGTTAAATATTTTTAGGGATACCTTTAAAAAAGAAGGAAGCTCTTTGGAATTTGCTTGAATAAGCTTTAATCATGAATTGGGAGCCACCAAACAACTAATCAGGAAGTATATTGATGTATTTAAACACATTCCCATCAATGCACTTTCATAAGTTGTTTTGATTTAAGAAGATCATATTTTGACTTGAATTGCAGCTTTAATCTTTGTTAATAGAGTGAACAGTAATGGAGGAGTGTGGAGAAGAAAAAAATGAAAGTAAATGTTTTAAGGCAAAGCCTCAAAAATACAAACAAAACATCATCAGTCTTAACTGTGTCAGTAAACTGACAAAATTCAGATTTGTCTAAAAGCTGTCAGGATGGCCCCTACCTGCTCTTCCTGCTAGGCGATGTTTTCAAACTCATCAGTTCCCATTTACCAGGAAAGAATTGCATTTTCACTGGAATAAAAGCCCTAGAAGCTATAAAGGACTTGGCATGGATATGATATTCTGCTCACAACTGAGTATATGACTCCAGAGTCTTTCTATTATAAACCTGTTTAACTGAATTTGAAGCAAAAACCATTTGAAAGGAATAATTTTATTTCCACTTTAACATTTTCAGGGTGGCTGCAGCTGTTTTTTTCTCATACAAGCACAGCTACCTCACTTCAGACTCTTAAGAGATCGTATACTATAAATATAGTTTGGGTTTAAATATGAACTTCAACACATTCTAGGTATTCTAGGTATTTAGAGGAGTGACTAACAGTGACCCGATACAATTGTCAAAGTTGATAACAAAGCACATATAGTAGAAGTAATTGCCTCTAACATTTATTAAGTGTTTAATACATGCGAAACGCTGTGCACTGGGATTTACATAGAATATTTTGTTAAATCATTTCTACTGCACTAAGAAATAAATATTATCACTAATAAAATCTTTATTTTGATTAGAACTGAAACTCTCAAAACTCTATTCTTTTCTTCGAAAGTGTCTTCATCAAAAATATTGACAAATCCTTCCATGGGGCTACCCCCAGGCAGTTGCCAAAAATAACTGACCCAAAGCATTTCCTCCTCAGGCTAAAAAAGCACTAGTCTATCCACAGGGGACCTGGTCTTCATATGCTTGCCTGCTTGCTGCTTGGAGGTTTATGCCTGCCCTCAATAACAGGAAGCATATATGATCAGAGAGCTCCTAATCAGTGGGGGAAGGGTTTTCTGAATTCTTAGGACTATTGTCCTAAGGCTATTGTCTACTATGTCCCTGCTCCTTTATAAATGGCTAGCCTGCCCATAAACTGTGCTATAAGGACTAGGAAGAGACAGTTCCAGATTATAAAGTCTACTTCCTGGTAGGTACCCAGCAGTGCTTGCCAGCATCACCTGGTGCCCATTATCTTGCCTCCGTGCCTTTCTGACTCGGAGCTCATGCTCCCAGAGTTTGGCCCACTGAATTCTGGTGACCACGGTGAACTTATTTTCATAGCTTTCAGTTCATAGGCTCCCCTGTTGCTGAGATCTTTCATGTTCTCAAGAGATCTCAAGATGGCAGACTGACCCCATGGTTCTACTTTCCTTATCATTCTAAACCTCATGAAATAAAAGGAGATTTTTCTTTTTTCAAAAACATTTCAATGGCACTGTAAAATAAAAGAATTGCTACCAGTAGTTGGAAAATGAAAGAATTTCTGAAAATCAGAAACAAAATGACATCGTCTAGCTTCAATCTCCCCCCATTCCCATTCAGTTCAGTTCAGTTCAGTTCGGTCGCTCAGTCATGTCCGACTATTTGAGACCCCATGAATCGCAGCACGCCAGGCCTCCCTGTTCATCACCAACTCCCGGAGTTCACTCAGACTCACGTCCATCGAGTCAGTGATGCCATCCAACCATCTCATCCTCTGTCGTCCCCTTCTCCTCCTGCCCACAATCTCTCCCAGCATCAGAGTCTTTTCCAATGAGTCAACTCTTCGCATGAGGTGGCCAAAGTACTGGAGCTTCAGCTTTAGCATCATTCCTTCCAAAGAAATCTCAGGGTTGATCTCCTTCAGAATGGACTGGCTGGATCTCCTTGCAGTCCAAGGGACTCTCAACAGTCTTCTCCAACACCACAGTTCAAAAGCATCAATTCTTCGGCACTCAGCTTTCTTCAGAGTCCAACTCTCACATCCATACATGACCACAGGAAAAACCATAGCCTTGACTAGATGGACCTTAGTCGGCAAAGTAATGTCTCTGCTTTTGAATATGCTATCTAGGTTGGTCATAACTTTTCTTCCAAAGAGTAAGCATCTTTTAATTCTGGTCCTCAAAATATAACAAAAAAGAGAAGTGTGCGAAAGAGTACTGTTCAGAAATCATCAAACATCAAGGGAAGTTAGAATTAGTACAGAGAAGTACCAGTAATATCAAACAGAACTATTCCCTAAGGAAACAAACACAGTAGAATCAATGGATGAAGTATATAAGTAATATAATTATAGTCTCAGAAAATACTTAAAAGGTAATTAATTGTATCATTTAAAACCAAGTAAAGATCTTGCTAAAACCAAGTAGAGATCTTGGTATCTACAGTTTTGTCTGCCAAAGTTAGTAAGTGAGGAAATTAATGGAGAAAGTACATAAAGTTGGAAAAAATAAGCTAAAGTCTGTGGTAAGGTTGAAATTAATTTGAAAAGCACATAAAAATATTATATACATGTTTAGATTGACTGCATATTGGATTTAGAGCTGCCTGGAGGCCAAAGTGAAGAGGGAAATAAGAGCTATAATTATAAAATGAAATCAATATATGTTCTGGAGAAATAGAAGCAAGGTTCATAACAAAATTGAAGAGATGTTTCTTTAGTAAATCTTCATAAAGCAAATATGTTCACAAATACTTCTATAGTACTTACAACTATTTTAATAGGATTTACTGCTATCATGTTCCTCAATATTAAACAGTACCCTTTTTCTATTTAGGGGTAACATATATAAAGTTCACAAAGTGCATTAATCTTAAGTGTGCAGCTCGGCAGATTTTAATATGTAAATACAGAATAATTTTCACTCAGACCAAGAAATAGGATATTTCCATCATCTAAGGAGCTTCCTTGTGCCTCTTTTCAGTCAGTAACCTCCACTGAAATAAAGACATCTCTGACTTTGATCATCAAAAAACATTATTAACAGCGAAATGATGATTTAACATCCTTTATTAATTCTTTTGCTCAAAGTATAACTTGAAAATATATATGCAGCCCATTATTCACCTCAGCACTATTTACAATAGCCAAGATATGGAAGCAACCTAAATGTCTGTTGACAGCTGAATGGATAAAGAAGATGTGGTACACATATACAGTGGAATACTACTCAGTTGTAAAAAGAATGAAATAATGCCATTTACAGTAACGATGGACTTGAGACTGTACTAAGTGAAGTGAGCTGCACAGAAAAAGATAAATAACACATGATATAACATGATATTGCTTATATGTGGGATCTTAAAAAAGAATACAAATAAACTTATATACCAAATAGAAATAGACCCACAGACATAGAAAGCAAACTTATGGTTGCCAAAGGGGAAAGGTAGGGATGCGATCAATTAGGAGTTTCGGATTAACATACACACATTACTACATATAAAATAGATAACCAACAAGGGCCAACTGTACAGCATGGGGAATTATACTTAATAGTTTTTAACCTGTCAGGGAAAAGAACCACACACACACACATGTGTACACACACATACCACACACACACACATATCAAATTATATCATATATTGCTGTACACCTGTATACTCTGCTGTATATCTGAAATACAACATTGTAAATCAACTATACTTTAATTAAAAATAAAGAAAAAATACACTCATACATACATAAAAAATAATTTAAAAACATTCTGTCACTTGGCTAAGTGCCTGCTGGCAGCTTAATCATTGATCCAAGGCAGGAGAGGAGGTTTAACTCTATACAAGGAAACTGACCGGGCCCTACTGTGTTCAACTGAATGCCTTGCTGGCATTCTAGTCCTTTATGTCTAAAGATCTGGCAACAGAGGTCAAAGTTCAGGCATTAGTAAGAGCTAGATAACTAATCCCATACACCACACATCTAAACTGAACTTATTTTTTTGATAAATAACTTCTGACAGCAATGATTTATTAACTTAGTGTGGGACAGTTCCACAACAGCAAGGTACTAGCCCTGTTTCACAATTTTAAAAGATTTTCCACTTAGGCTGGAAGGAGAGTTTAAGGGAGTATATTTTATTTCCAAGAAGAGGTTAAGGGAAAAAATGGGTTTGTTTTAAGTCAGTAGTGTGTGATTTAAAAAGGTGAACTAAAAATCATAAAAGGCAATAAAAACACAACAATTTTACTTAAACTTGAAATTGTGGAAATTAACTCTGTCCAGTGAAGAAATGACAGGAAATCTTTAGAATTAACTAAGTGCCTTAAACTATAAATCACAAAAGGCTTCTCATATTATAAAGTCTTTCCAGTGATCACAAATTAACAGGCTTCAGTGGGGTTTGGGAAGTAGGAAAGATAGCCAAAAATAACATGGAGTAATGTATCTGAAACCACAAACAGTAGTAACTGAGTGGTAAAATACAAATCCCATGGTAGATTAGATAAAAGTAGCAAAGGAGTGATCAGGGTTAAGGATGACATCTGGGTTTCTAGTTTGCCAAATAGAATGTGCCATTCCTCAAGATATGGAAGAGGGACTATTTAGGGTAAATAACCTTGATTTTATTTCTCATCCTTCATGAATTTGATAAGCATTTTAAACATTTAAGTAGAAATACTTGGTAGGGGGTTATGCCAATTTAGAACTTGGAAGAGGGTTTGGGTTGGGAATAAAAAGCTCAGAGTCTTATGAAGATGAAATTACCTGTGGAAAAATATTGACTATAAAGACAGCATAAGTTGAGCCCTGGAAAGCTCTAGTCTTTAAAAGGCAGATAAGGACTTCCCTGGTGGCTCAGACGGTAAAGCGTCTGCCTACAATGCACGAGACTCTGGGTTGGGGAGATCCTCTGGAGAAGGCAATAGCAACCCACTCCAGTACTCTTGTCTGGAAAATCCCATGGATGGAGGAGCATGGTAGGCTACAGTCCATGGGGTCGCAAAGAGTCAGATGTGACTGAGTGACTTCACTTTCACTTTTTCAGGTAAGGAAGAGCTGGAAAACACGTAGAAGGAGCAGCTGTCAAAGGAGAAGAAATAGTAAGAGGGGGTATGTAGGAGAACAGAAGGCCAGGGAGATGAGAGTTTCAGAAAGAAGGGAATTCTCCACAATGTCGAATGTTTCTGAGAAGTCAAGTAAGATGAGGACCTAGAAGTGCTCACTGGATGTAAAGAGAAGGTCAGTTGTTCTAAGAGCATTCTGATGAAGCAGAACAAGTCACAGTCATATCAGAGTAAAGGGAGTAATGAATGGTAGGTGAAGAAGTGAAGGTAGTTTTGTGTCTTCTTTGCCCATCTAGATGGAAATTTTGTTACCCAAGATGAAGATGTACAGGTTGGATCCTCTTTTGACATAACTGGTTTGAGCAGTAGCTGGAGGAGAATATGTGATTCATGTAAGTTATTTTAAATTTTATTTGTTTCAAAGAAAGAAATGATTTCAGCAGATTTGAATGGTACTGAGAAATGTTGGGGAGAGAGGAAGTTACAGATATAGGTGAGGAGATACTTATATCTCAAGATTTTAATAAAGCAAAAGGTGCTAGAATTCAGAGTGCAGGGGAGGAGGACAAATATTGCACAAAGGCACAATAGTTTTTTTAATATATTTTTTTAAACTTTATGTCAGATATGTGTATTGCTTACTCAAAAATATAATAAAATTCATAACATTAAAATACAGTAATAATGAAGGTCATTTCAATTTGTATAATGACAAAAAGTAAAAAGAATCCTTCAGGGTAAAGGTGATCAAAAAGAAAATATATGATTAGATGGTTCTTAAAATATAGGATCTATGATGCAAGATGCCTTTATGATGAGGTGGAACAGATAGGTCTCACCTTTCAAGGTCAAGAGGTTCTATAACATCCAGATAGTGACTGAGAAAGACAGAGCATGTTATTAAAATATTTTGAATTTAGTTCTAGAGTAACTGGAGAGTAGAACCCATGGAAACTTGCAGTGCAGATGGTTTGAAGTGTGGACTTTGGTGTCTCACAGACCTGTGTGTTTAATTAATGTAAATGAATTTGTTATAAAATAATGCCATGCTTCATGGGGTCACAGAGAGTTGGACACAACTGAGCGACTGAGTACTCACATATGCTGGCCCAAAGTGTTATTGTATGGATTCCCTCCTTTGGGTTGTCTATCGGACTTATTGAGTCAACTCATACTAACAACGGGGAAGGCAATGGCACCCCACTCCAGTACTCTTGCCTGGGAAATCCCATGGACGGAGGAGCCTCGTAAGCTACAGTCCATGGGGTCGCTAAGAGTCGGACATGACTGAGCGGCTTCACTTTCACTTTTCACTTTCATGCATTGAAGAAGGAAATGGCAACCCACTCCAGTGTTCTTGCCTGGAGAATCCCAGGGACGGGGGAGCCTGGTGGGCTGCTGTCTTTGGGGTCACACAGAGTCGGACACGACTAATGCGACTTAGCAGCAGCAGCAGCATACTAACAAAATGTGGCAAAAAATGATGGGATATTACTTCACAGATTAAGTTACAAAAAGACTGTGATTCCTAGTTTGCTTGACACCTCCCTGCCTCCTTCTCCTATTTCTCTCTCTGTTTTTCTGTCTCTATGTGGCTCTGTCTGTCTTTCTATGTTTAAGGAAGCAAGCTGCCATATGGGAAGAAGCTCTATGGAAAAGCCTGTGTGGAAAGGGTCTGGTGTCTCCGCTATTGGGTTTCCCTGGCGGCTCAGCTGGTAAAAAATCTGCCTGCAATGCAGAAGACTTGGGTTCGATCCTTGGGTCAGGAAGATTCTCTGGAGAAGGGGTAGGCTACCTACTTCAGTATTCTGGCCTGGAGAATACCATGGACTATATAGTCCATGGGGTCACAAAGAGTCAGCTAACAACCAACCAGCAAGCACCCAAGGCTGGCAATAACCATGGGAATGATTTTGGAAGAGGATCTTCCTAGGTTGAGCCTTGAGGTGACTGCAACCCTGGCTGATAGCTTATGACTTGTGAAAGACTGAACAAGACGCACCCAAATATTTGATCCATAGAATGTGACATAATAAATATTTGTTGTTTTAAAATGCCAAGTTTTAAAGTAATGTGCCATGCAGCAACAGAAAGGCAATATATTTAAGAAACTGTTGAATAAGGAATAATTGAAGGAAAAATGCTTGTTAATGATGGGCTAGCACAGTAAGTCTATCAGTATCAAATGACAGCCAGGAGATATAACATATTGACTTTTTTGGTGTTAGTCTAGAACCAAAGTAAGTGATTATATATCAAGACATTATAGATGTCACAAGGAAGCTCAGCAAGCTGAATCCTTGTTACAGCAGTGTTTTACAACTCAGCTTACCCATTAAGTCACCTCAGGAAACTTTCAAAAATAATATCAATATGAGGACTACACCACAAACCCATAAAATAAGAAATTCAATATATTGGCCCTAGAAATTGACCAATATTAAAAAATCCCTTAAACAATAGTAATGTGTAGCCTGTTTTGCAAAGAACCACTGAACTAACCAATTTCATCCTTCTATCAAGAATCATATATCTGTATCTATTCCCCCAATTTATAAGAAACTGTGGCAATATCCAATTTTTGATAATCAATTAGTATTTATTATTGTCTCATTTTAGACTTGAGTCCCTGTCAGATCAGTTGCTCAGCCATGTCCAACTCTTTGCAACCCCATGGAATGCAGCACACCAGGCTTCCTAGTCCATCATCAACTCCTGGAACTTGCTCAAACTCATGTCCATTGAGTCAGTGATGCCATCCAACCATCTCATCCTCTGTCATCCCCTACTCTTCCTGCCCTCAATCTTTCCAAGCATCAGGGTCATTTCCAATGAATTAGTTCTTCATGTCAGGTGGCCAAAGGATTGGAGTTTCAGCTTCAGCATCAGTCCTTCCAATGAATATTTAGGAATAATTTCCTTTAGGATGGACTGGTTGGATCTCCCTGAAGTCCAAGGGACTCTCAAGAGTCTTCTCCAACACTGCAGTTCAAAAGCATCAGTTCTTCAGCACTCAGCTTTCTTTGCACAGTCGAGTCTCTGTGGACTAGACTAATCAAGATGAGACCTTGGACAGTAATTTAATTTCTTTGGCCTCAGTGTCTTTAAAAATAAAATGAATGTATAGATTAAATTATCTCCTAAATGCCTGCTATATTAGTTTTCTATCCTGCCATAAAAAGTAACCAAAACTTAGTGGCTTGAAACAACACACATTTATCATCTTAAAGTTCTGGAAGTCAGTAGTCTGGTACAGCTCTTACCTGGCTAAAATCAAGATATTGGCACGGCTGTGTTCCTCTCTAGGGATCAAGGGGAAAATCTATTTCCTTGCTCATTCAGGTTTTATAATTTAGTTCTATCTGGTTGTAGGACTGAGGTTTCTGTTTCATTGCTGGTTGTCAGTTGGGGGCCACCTCTAATTCCTAGAAACTTTCCTCTAGTCCTTGTACATAACCGTTTACATCTCAGAACCAATAAATGGATAAACAATCTTTTTCACACTGCTGTCTTCAGATCTTCTGCCTTTCATCTGGCTGCAGCTGGGAAAAATTCTTCACTTTTGATGATTCATGTGGTTAGATTGGGCTGACTTGGATAATTCAGAATAATCTAATATCAAGGTCCTTAACCTTAATTTCTCTGCAAAGTCTCTTGCCATGTAAAGTAATATTCAAAGTTCTGGGGATTAGGGTGTAGTTATCTTTGGAGACCATCCTTCTGCCTTGCATACATTCCATATACACCTAAGAACCTTAGACCAGTAGTATCATCTAGGGCAGAAGGCAGGGGTCTATCACCTTCATCTGGAGAATTTTTTCCACTGCCATACACCTATACCCCCCAAAATCATAAAGTGCTACCCTGACCACCTCTGCTACCACCACCATACTCCAGAAACTTCAGAAAAGCACAAGTTGCCCTAAATCAGGAATCACAGTCTATTTTTAATGCTTTAAGAATACCTGTTACAAATTTGCTCACAGTGGGTACCCAAGTGAGAATGTTGTCAGTCCTGTAAGCCAAGTTTCCAGAGATGACAGATGACAGGTGGATTCATTCACTAAGTACTGTACAGTGATTACGTCTCTGGAATTTAAAATCAGACAATTTGAGTTTTAATCATAGCTTTTTGTGTGTTTTAGGACAAACTGTGCTCTGGGCAAGCAATCTCCTAAGTCTTAGTTTCCTGATGTGTAAAGCAAGGTTGATGATAATCCTTAGAGGACTATGTGCTATAAATAAGAGAGTTGGTATAGAGCTAATAGCACATAGCCTGACACAGGGCCAGCCTCTCACTGTTATCAAAAAATGTTTCTTATGTGTACTGTGCTAAGTGATATGTAGGTGGCTGTGAAGGATTATTGGGTGGGGATACCGTGCTCCTGAATCATATATTCAATAATTCTGCATGTTCTGTGGTTGAGAAGAGGGAGAATTTCCTTTCTCCTAGACTCATGAAAAGCCTCATGGAGACAAAGCTTTCAAGGCTGGGTGGGTAGTAACAGATGGAGGTGGGGAGATAAACATGAGTGACTTCCTGCTTTTATGGAAAAGTGTATTGCTTGTCCACATAGTAACACCAGGTGGTGTACCAAGTATGAAGGAAAGAAATCAGTAAAGTGTCACTATCCTTGTCCTTGGAAGGCTGATCGTCTGTTAGTAATGATGTTTGTTAATATTTGTTGAATAATTACCTATTGCCATGTACTATTCTGGGGCTTCCCAGATGGCTCAGCAATAAAGAATCTGCCTGCCATGCAGGAAACTCAAGAGACATGGGTTTGATCCCTGGGTTAGGAAGATCCCCTGCGGAAGGAAATGGCGACCCACTCCAGTGTTCTTGCCTGGAAAATTCCACAGACAGAGGAGCCTGGTGGGCTACAGTCCATAGAGTTGCAAAGGGTAGGACACAATTGAGCACGCATGCATGTACTATTCAAGTCTTTTATATGTATTAACTTTTAAAATATGCCTGATAGCATTGTATTATCTCTATTTTATGGTTAATAAAACTAAGACACATTATATGCCCAAGTTCATGCAGCTTTAAGTAGAACTAGATTTAATGCCAATGCAAACTAACTCAAGTGGCTCTGCATTTATCTACTACACTACACTGTCTCTGCCTATTAAAACTCTAAGAATTGATAGAACCAAGTACAGATTTCATAGAAGGGATGATATTGAGACAAAGTCTGATAGAAGAATGGAAGCTTACCAGCCACAGTAGAGAAAATATCAATGACATTCGCCAATGAATGCATCAATGGAATTATTGATTATTGAACATGTGGCTCAGTTTTCAAGGACCCTGACTTAGTAATTACTCTGGGATAAAAGAGACAAATACAAATGGAATTACCGAACATGAAGGAAGTAGGCATTATTTATCAGGTCACCATCATGGCAGGATCCACAGACTACAGCAATGTGATAGACAAAAGTTCTTTGACTCTTTGTTTTCTTCTGTGATGGCTTCATTCTTAGCCAGGCTTTTGGGACATTTGTAAAAAACTGACCACCAGGCACCCCAGGACCTCATCCTATGCAGCAGAAGTAATGGAAGGCACTCTGGCATCATTTCTTCTTTCTGGGCTCCTAGTAAGACTGCATTTCCCAGCCTCGATTACAGCTGCTGCTGCCGCTGCTTAGTCACTCAGTCATGTCTGATTTTTTGCTATCCCATGGACTGTAGCCTGCCAGGCTCCTCTGTCCATGGGGATTCTCCAGGCAAGAATACTGGAGTGGGTTGCCATGCCCTGCTCCAGGTTAAGTTGAAGGCAGATGGCTGAATTTTAGCCAAGAAAAATGGATTGGAGCAATTACAGACAGTTCAAGACCTGGATCTTGGACACAACTCTCAGTATCTTTTAGATCCCTCTCTTCCCTTTGTCACAGAGCCTGAGAGGTCCCATGTGTTTGATGGAGGAGCTACAACAAAGTGAAGGGCTGCCAAACATGAATTGGACATTTCGTGAAGAAGAAATTAAACTTTATTACCTTACACCACTGATATGTCAGGTTTTATTTGTTCCCACGACATGGTCTAGCTTATCCAGATTAATGTGAAGACTACTTTCCCAATTTCCACTTAGTCTACTCATCTGGCTCTTGTACCCGTCTTTAAAACAGCTCCAGCAGAGCTAATCCCGTGTGAAGGAGAGTCATTTTTCATAAGGAGATGGCAAAAGACAAGCATTGTACTATGTTTTCCCATGACCATTATGGATCTCTTCGAACAAAAATACTGTATATCACGGCCAATTTCTTGGATCATTGCTACAACACATGCTTACAGGTCCACCAAGAGCTGCAAGGATAATCATTCTGAATGTAAGAATTTGGTCACTTTTGCTAACACACATTCATTGGAACTTTTTTACTCCAGTAACCAAATATTTTTCAGCCTTTGAATTTGCCTCTTATTCACTCCTTTTTCATGTCTAGGACATCATGCTACTCAATTTAGTGTATTTGTTCAAATATAAAATGACTTTATATAAATTCCTTATTTTTCACTAACCCTGTAATCGGACTTTGTTTTTATTAAATATTAATACATTTATCTTGGGGAAAATTTACTTTTTTTCCTTGCAAATCCTGCAGAATTGGAAAGTTAAACTCCAGAGATTATGGTTGGTATTGTATTTGGGCAATCTCATCTGTATTAATCCTATTCTGGGAGCAAGTTTCATTATAGAAAATCTTTCTTACACTGAGGAAGTAGGTCAGGGTATGCTAGCATATTCAGAACACAGGCAAACCCATTCACTCTGCATATGAGGGTTTTTATGGTAAAAACAGAGATCTTTAATGACACAGATTTTATCTACTTATGAATTTCAGATCTCTCTGGAACATTCTGCTTCCACTATTGGGCAAAATCTAAAACAGTCTCTGTCTAGATGATTACTTGTGTAAGCAATTATGTACTTTTATTATGGTGTGGGTACCTTACCAGTGCTGCAAAGAATAAAAAGTCATGAGACACAAGTGTGCAGAATTAAATGTCCACATTAGTAATGTGGGCAATAAGCTAATATTGAAAATATCAAACTCATAGGAATTTAAAAAAAGAATATAATAGATACTTGTACACCTCTTATGTAGATTTCCTATACTTAACCTTTCCAAATAGCTCTATCTGTGTGTGTGTGTACATGTGTGTGTAAACACAAATACATCTCTGTGTGGATACATATAACTTAATAAATCTCTTTTCTCAAATCTTCTAAAAGTAGCATAAATACATATTGACAGTTCTCCACTAAATGCTTCTTGGTCACACATAATCCAAGAACAAGCAACCCCCACCCACCACACAATATCATTGCCACACCTGGGAAGATCAACTAACTCAATAACATCATCAAACATGAAGTCCATGTACCATTTTTCAATATTGCCCCCCAAACATCCTTTATGGCTTTATTTTGAAATTAAGAATCCTATTAAGATATATACATAACATTGTTGTTGAGTCCCTTTCCTCTTACCCTTTTTCTTTACGATGTTGCATCCTTCCTGGCCACATGTCCTGCGTAACATTACACCTTTTGGATTTGTCTGACTGCTATATCTTGGTTAAATTCAGATCACACATTTCCAGCAAGAGGTGATCCCAACAGAGGTGATGAGTACATCACAACGTTCATGTCAGGGGACAGAATATCTGGATATCCTTAGTACTGATGATGGCAAGCTTGATCACTTGGTTAAGGTGGCAACTGTCAGATCACTCAGTTTTACAATTGCTAATCACAAATGGAGATACTTTGAGATTATATGAATGTATCTTCTAATGCCTTTAATCCAATGGCTTTTACATTTACTGATGATTCTTGCTTGAATCATTATTATAATGGGGGTAACAGAATATCAATTTTCCAATTCCATTATTCCTTCCTTCTGCTTTTACTATCTGAATTCTTTTATAAAGAAGAGTTTTTCTTTGATGTATCTTTTCTTTCTATGCATTATATATATATATATTTATAACATTCATGTTTAATATTACTATAGATGTATAGATTATTTAAATATAGTATTTCCTATTCAGTATGTTTTTATTGTTCTTGTTCAAATTGTTTTAAATTTGGTCAGTGGTCACCCCTTCAAGCCAATTCTGCATTTATCTGATACAAACACATTAATATTTGAGCACTTACTTGTTTTTGGTCCAACAAAATATTTAGTGCTTACAGTAGCCTTCCTGCTAAGCCATGGACTCAGCCATATCTCCCCCAAATTTAAGAAAAACCAAAATCCAAAACAAAAAACAAAAGCTATTTATTGAGATATAATTCTTATATAATTTATCCATTTAGAGTGCACAATTCAATTAAGGGTATTCACAGTGCTACACAACCATCACCACAATCTAATTATAGAATATTCTGGTCCTCCCCTAAAGAACCCTGTTAAAGAACTCACCTGCCAGTGAAGGAGACATAAGATTTATGGGTTCATTCCCTGGGTTAGGAAGACCTCCTGGAAGAGGACATGGCAACCCACTCCATCATTCTTGCTTGGAAAATCCTATGGACAGAGGAGCCTGACGGGCCACAGTCCATAGTGTCACAAAGAGTCAGACACGACTGAAGGAACTTAGCACAAAACCCTGTGCCTGTCAGCAGAGATCTTCTTTCCACTTCAACCCCTAATCCCCTCAGCCCTAGGTCATCACCAATCTCATTTTCTGTCTATACAAGCATAACCTATTTAGACATTCATGTAAATAAAAGGATATATACAGTCTTTCATGATGGGTTCTTTCACTTAACATCAAGGTTCATGTATGTTGTATCAGTGCTTCATAATCTTCATTATATGGATAGTCCACATTTTATTTACTATTCATTTATTAATATAGTGTATTAAATTAACAGACTTTCAGATGTTAAACCAACCTTGCTCTGTTGTTAGGTGTATCTATGATAATGATATCCAAGGCATTTCAGTTTTTCCTCTGTGACAGTCTTCTCATAGAAGAAAAAAGCTCTTTTAAAGCCTCTACCCTTTTCCCCTACCATATATATAATGCACACTGCTCAGAGTTTAGCCCAACCAGCACATTCCTTTCTCTACTACCCGGTGATTTCTCTCACTTCATCACTTAGACATTCCAGCAAATGTTCCCATTACAGGATTATTTTCACATCACCAAATCTCAAGTCTGATTTTTCTCTTGCTGGACAGGGTGAAAATATCATACTTTGAAAAAACTCAAGACTCTTTGTTCTTTAACATGCAAGGGCTTCATTTATATTTTTGAATTCTTTTCTCATTTGAATTAAAAAAAATTGCCAGGCTCATAATGGATACATTTAAGGTGAGAAACAATGTTTAGCTTTAATTCAAACATCTTAATCATCAACTCTCTCTTTTCATTCTCATTTCTCTTGCTGTTTGTTTGTTGTTGTTGTTCTTCAGTCACTCAGTCATGTCAAACTATTTGTGACCCCATGGACTGCAGCACGCCAGGCATCCCTGTCCTTCACCATTCCCCAGAACTTGCCTAAACTTATGTCCGTTGAATTGGTGATGCCATCCAACAATCTTTTCCTCTGTTGTCCCCTTCTTCTGCCTTCAATCTTTTCCAGCATCAGGGTTTTTTCTAATGAAACAGCTCTATGCATCAGGTGGCCAAGTATTGGAGTTTCAGTGTCAGCATCAGTCCTACCAATGGATATTCAGGACTGATTTCCTTTAGGATTGACTGGTTTGATCTTCTTGCAGTCCAAGGGACTCTCAAGAATCTTCTCCAACATAGCAGTTCAAAAGCATCAATTCTTCAGTGCTCAGCTTTCATTATAGTTCAACTCTCACATCATACACGGCTACTGGGAAAACCATAGCTGTGACTAGATAGACTTTTGTTGGCAAAGTAATGTCTCTGCTTTTTAATATGCTGTCTAGGTGGTCATAGCTTTTCTTACAAGGAGCAAGTGTCTTAATTTCATGGTAATTTCATCACCATCTGCAGTGATTTTGGAGCCCAAGAAATAACGTCTGTCACTGTTTCTATTGTTTCCTCATCTATTTGCCAAGAAGCGATGGGACAGATGCCATAATCTTCATTTTTTGAATGTTGAGGTTTAAGCCAGCTTTTTCACTCTCCTCTTTCACTTTCATCAAGAGGCTTTTGAGTTCCTCTTCACTTTCTGACATAAGAGTGGTGTCATCTGCATATCTGAGGTTATTGATATTTCTCCTGGCAATCTTGATTCCAGCTTGTGCTTTTCCAGCCCAGTGTTTCTCATGATGTACTCTGCATAGCAGTTAAATAAGCATAGTCACAATATACAGCCTCGACTCCTTTTCCTATTTGAAACCAGTCCATTGTTCCATATCCAGTTCTAACTGTTCTTTCTTGACCTGCATACAGATTTCTCAGGAGGCAGCTCAGGTGGTCTGGTATTCCCATCTCTTGAAGAATTTTTCACGGTTTATTGTGATCCACACAGTCAAAGGCTTTAGCATAGTCAATGAAGCAGAAGTAGATGTTTTTCTGGAATTCTGTTGCTTTTTCGATGATCCAACAGATGCTGGCAATTTGATCTCTGGTTCCTCTGTGCTTTCTAAATCCAGCTTGAACATCAGAAACTTCTCAGCTCATACATTGTTGAAGCCTAGCTTGGAGAATTTTCAGCATTATTTTGCTTGTATGAAATGAGTGCAATTGTGCAGCAGTTTGAACATTCTTTGTCATTGCCCTTTTTTGGAGCTGGAATGAAAATGGAACTTTTCCAGTCCTATGGCCACTGCTGAGTTTTCCATAATTTGCTGGCATATTAGAAGATATTAAGAAGAGGTAGCAAGAATACACAGAAGAACTGTACAAAAAAGATCTTCATGACCCAGATAATCACGATGGTGTGATCACTCATCTAGAGCCAGACATCCTGGAATGTAAAGTCAAGTGGGCCTTAGAAAGCATCACTACAAACAAAGCTGGTGGAGGTGAGGGAACTCCAGTAGAGCTATTTCAAATCCTGAAGAGGATGCTGTGAAAGTGCTACACTCAATATGCCAGCAAATTCGGAAAACTCAGCAGTGGCCACAGGACTGGAAAAGGTCAGTTTTCATTCCAATCCTAAAGAAAGGCAATGCCAAAGAATGCTCAGACTACCACACAATTGCACTCCTCTCACCTGCTAGTAAAGTAATGCTCAAAATTCTCCAAGCCAGGCTTTAGTAATACGTGAACTGTGAACTTCCTGATGTTCAAGCTGGTTTTAGAAAAGGCAGAGGAACCAGAGATCAAATTGCCAACATCCGCTGGATCATGGAAAAAGCAAGAGAGTTCCAGAAAATCATCTATTTCTGCTTTATTGACTATGCCAAAGCCTTTGACTGTGTGGATCACAATAAACTGTGGAAAATTCTGAGAGAGATGGGAATACCAGACCACCTGACCTGCCACTTGAGAAACCTATATGCATGTCAGGAAGCAACAGTTAGAACAGGACATGGAACAACAGACTGGTTCCAAATAGGAAAAGGAGTACGTCGAGGCTGTATATTGTCACCCTGCTTATTTAACTTATGTGTAGAGTACATCATGAGAAATGCTGGACTGGAAGAAACACAAGCTGGAATCAAGGTTGCTGGGAGAAATATCAGTAACCTCAGATATGCAGATGACACCACCCTTATGGCAGAAAGTGAAGAGGAACTAAAAAGCCTCTTGATGAAAGTGAAAGAGGAGAGTGAAAAAGTTTGCTTAAAGCTCAACATTCAGAAAACAAAGATCATGGCATCCGGTCCCATCACTTCATGGGAAATAGATGGGGAAACAATGGAAACAGTGTCAGACTTTGTTTTTTGGGCTCCAAAATCACTGCAGATGGTGATTGCAGCCATGAAATTAAAATATGCTTACTCCTTGGAAGAAAAGTTGTGACTAACCTAGATAGCATATTCAAAAGCAGAGATATTACTTTGCTGACTAAGGTCCGTCTAGTCAAGGCTATGGTTTTTCCAGTGGTCATGTATGGATGTGAGAGTTGGACTGTGAGGAAAGCTGAGCACCGAAGAATTGATGCTTTTGAACTGTGGTGTTGAGAGTCCCTTGGACTGCAAGGAGATCCAACCAATCCATTCTGAAGGAGATGAGCCCCGGGATTTCTTTGGAAGGAATGATGCTAAAGCTGAAACTCCAGTACTTTGGCCATCTCACGCGAAGAGTTGACTCATTGGAAAAGACTCTGATGCTGGGAGGGATTGTGGGCAGGAGGAGAAGGGGATGACAGAGAATGAGATGGCTGGATGGCATCACTGACTCGACAGATGTGAGTCTGAGTGAACTCCGGGAGATGGTGATGGACAGGGAGGCCTGGCGTGCTGGGATTCATGGGGTTGCAAAGAGTCGGACACGACTGAGCGACTGAACTGAACTGAACTGAGTGCAGCACTTTCACAGAATCATCTTTCAGGATTTGAAATAGCTCAGTTGGAATTCTATTACCACCACTAGCATTGTTCGTATTACTGTGTCCTCAGGCCTACTTGACTTCGCACTCCAAGATGTCTGGCTATGGGGGAGTGATAACACCATCATGCTTATCTGCATCACTAAGATCTTTTTTGTATACCTCTTCTGTGCATTCTTGCCACCTCTCCTTAATACCTTCTGCTTGTATTAGGTCCATACAGTCTCTGTCCTTTATTATGCCCATCATTTCATGAAATGTTCCCTTGGTATCTCTAATTTTCTTGAAGAGATCTCTAGTCTTTCCCATTCTATTGTTTTCCTCTATTTCTTTGCATTGTTCACTTAGGAAGGCTTTCTTATCTCTCCTTGCTGTTCTTTGGAACTCTACATATTCAGATGGGTATACCTTTCCTTTCTCCTTTGCCTTTCATTTCTCTTTTCTCAGCTATCTGTAAGGCCTCCTCAGACAACCTTTTTGCCTGTTTGAATTTCTTTTTCTTGGGGATGGTTTTGATCACCTCCTGTACAGTGTTACAAGCCTCCATCCATAGTTTTTCAGGCACTCTGTCAATCAGATCTAATCCCTCAAATCTATTTGTCACTTACACTGTATAATTGTAGGGGATTTGACTTAGGTCTTATCTGAATGACCTAGTGGTTTTCCCCAATTTCTTCAACTTAAGTCTGAATTTTGCTGTTTACACCAATAGAAATCTCTGCTTTCTACCAGAAGAACTTCCTAAGGAAACAATTTATTTTGCTTCTTAAGAGCAAAACTCTTAAGAGCTCAACTCCATGAATGGGGTATATACACAACATGGTTTATGCAAACATACCAGCTTAGAATATTTTAAGATTCTCACTTCTTTTTAGAGATAGCTAAGCCCACAAAGAGTCGTACACGACTGAGTGACTTCACTTTCACTTTTCACTTTCATGCATTGGAGAAGGAAATGGTAACCCACTCCAGTGTTCTTGCCTGGAGAATCCCAGGGATGGCAGAGCCTGGTGGGCTGCCGTCTATGGGGTTGCACAGAGTCAGACACGACTGGAGTGACTTAGCAGCAGCAGCAGCAAGCCCTGCCAGAGTCAGCTGAAGATAATACCAGGCAAATTTCAATCCTTTGTTTTGACAGTGGACATAAATTTCCAAGAGAAGGAACTGCACTGTTTTATAAACTTCTTTAAGAAGTAGAAGTTAGGATGAAGCTAATGGGAAATGGGGCCGGGGAGAATAATTAACTTATTATCTGTAGGCTCCATTATACTTTCATCACTAATCCTCACTAGTTGTTTAAGTTGAAGTCTTTTTCTTTATAGTAATTAGAGAGAGCCATGAATGATAATGTCTAGATTGTTCTATTGTTTGACAAAAATCCAACAAATCTAGCCTAATTCACCATTTACAGCTACATTCCTGAAGGTAAATATAAAGAGAAATTATGACCAAAAAATTTCCTAACAGTGTTTACTGTCTATGGACAGTAGCCTCTTTTGTCTATTGCCATGAAATATAGTTCTTTCACTCTTATTGCAAGCTATGCAATTTTTAGTAAGCCATTTACTCTCACCAAATATTAGTCTTTTTATCTGTAGAAGTAGGATAATAATATAATTCACTTGTCAAGATTAGTTAAACTTGACACATATCAGAGTTGAATGTATGTTAGCTAAAATTATTATTTTTTAATCAATATATGAAGAGTTATTGGACATCCACTTAATGGCTAACATAAAGCTAAGATCATTGGCAAAGAAACAAGAGACATGGTTCCAATTTTCAAGGAGTTAAACCTTCTGTGAAAGAGTAAAGATTAATTATTAATAGAATAATCTGAGACCAGATATATTGAAGCCCAGAACTCTCTGCTGGTGCTTTAGTTGCTGAGAGATGGGACAGATCAGCATGAGCTGGAGTAGAAAGAGTGACAGATGGAGACTTCCACATACCTCCCATAGAGTGTAAGACTCTAAAACTCCTAGTCCATTTAATAAATTGATAGAAGTAAATTATAGTATATATAGCAGAGAAGGCAGACCTAATGTTACTGCCAAGACAAGAGAGAAGAAAATATTTAACATGAAGTGATGATTTTTCTATTGATCCTTCACTCACAGTACCTGTCCAGTGTCTTTGCAAGCTCAGTCCTTTCCAACTTGGCTATGAAATTTACTTGTAACACTAAATTTTAGAATAACATTTGTGGATATTTTATGGAGAAAGAATTAAGGGAAGCTGCTATTGTAGTTTCTCATTGTATACACTGAAAAACTCACTGCCACTGAATTAGAGCTATTTTAATTTTCTAAACTTATCATTTGCACAGTGATTGTAAGCTGTCAATAAGAGCTTTCCGGAAAGATTGTTCTCAGCAGGAAGAAAAGAAGTAGGAGTATATTTGTAATTATGGAAACACACACCCTACATTTTTTACACTGAAGAGATACATGCTTTCAATCTGTGTGGTAAGGGAAATGTTGGCATAATCATCTATTTCTTATGAATAATCACTGTTCTTACAAGAAAGACAGAGAAACTTATATGCAAGCAATAAGCTAGATTAAAACCAGATATGAAATTACATTTGAAGTCTGGATGCAATTGTAGGTGATGTGGTTAGGCTTTTTCTATCATAATAAGATTTTAGAAGTGGATGCAGAAGAATAATAGGCTCCATTACAGACAGGTCACTTGATTCAGTTCTAGAGACAATGTGAAATTGTTCCCTAGAATAATGTCTATCCAATCGTTTGTTCAGACCAATATGAAATAAATACTCAGGAAAATGCACAGATCTTCCCGTCTTAGTTTTAGCTTGAAAAGCTATTTCATAATGGTAGTAATGACCACTACAACCTAGACTAATGACTAGTCTTCCAGCCAACTAACCATCCACTAACATGGAAAAGAAGCAATATCTTGGGACTACCATGCAACAGAGGAGAGTTACTCACTGATCCTAGGTGATAACCGGATGATAGCTGAGGTTTCATCAATGTTCTGGAGTCTCTGATGCTATAAACATTATTCTAAAAGGGGGCTGGGAAAATAGGTTTTTGATAATTTTTTAATGGGCAGTTTTGTGAGTGATGCAGTTATCCTGGAGTTGCAGAGGTGTGTATCTCTCCTTGGATGTTACTTGTGGAGAAGACCACTGATCTTTGAGTTGGAAGTGAAATTCTGTTTGCTATATTATCCATTATGACTTCCAGATGTCAAGCAAATTAGTGCTAAGATTCACTGTCATAAATTATAACACTGGCATACACAGAGACAAGTAGATTAATGGAACAAAAGTGCCTAGAAATGATCACAAACACATTTAACACGGAAATAAAAGTTTTTTTGACAAATGGTTCTGGAGTATCTAGAAAGGTGGACAGAAAACAATGAACCTTGTCTCCTATTTTACACAAAAATTTAGACTTCTGACAGTAAGAATTCTGAAGGGGAAATAGGAGGAATGATAAACAGGGAATTTGAGGACAAAGAAGATACTCTACTAAGTTGTTTCCAGTTCTTAAAAAGAGGATTTAAAGTCCAGAAAAGTGCATTGAAGAGATTGACCATTCTTAGTCCTTGAATGGTGGTTTAGAGTTAAGTAAGTCCAGGAAAAGTACATTCTGCAGCTTTCAGTTTATCAAGAAAGCTTTCAGTTTAGGTCCATCAATGAGATGCACATTTTCTTGTGTTTTTGCTACACAAGAGTTGCAAACAGTCTAATTCTTCACACTCCTATCAAATTTTAGTTTTTGACTCATTTCTCCAATTTTTTTTCTATCCCAGTGTTTTTCTTTTTTCCTTTCTTATATTCTCAAATGAACATTAGAGTCTCTTTTTATGTTCTACAACTTCCAAAGGCTCTGTTCATTTTTTAAAATCTCTTTCTCTGTATTTTAGATTAGAAAATTCCTATTGTTACATCTTAAAGTTCAATAACTCATTCCTTTTTCAGTTAATATTTTATGTCAGATACTGTTATTTTCAGTATTGAAATTCCAATTTGGTTCCTTTTTAGTTTCTGTTTATCTGCAGAGAACTCAGATATCTTTCCACTAATTCCAAGCATTTTTACTTTTATTTCTGAAGCTGATTATAATAACTGCTTTTAAAAGCCTTTGATAATTTCAACATCTGGGGCATCATGGATTAGCATCTGTTGATACTCTTCTCCCTTGAGAATTAAGCATATTGGGGGTTCTTTAAAAAGTAATTTGGATTATATTCTGGACATTGTGAATATTATGTTAGATTCTTGGTATTATATCAGTCTACCTGAAGACTGCTGATTTTGTTTATTTATTTATTTATTTAGACTGCACTCTGTGATTTGTGGGATTTTAGTTTCCTGACCAGGGATTAAACCTGGGCCAAGGCAGTGAAAGACTCAGTCTTAACCCAATGACTACCAGCGAACTCCCTATTTGTTTTATAAGGAAATAATTCAATTATGGTCAGCCATGAGTTCTGCTTAACTTTGTGTGTAGAGATTCCAATGTCAGTTCAGTTTTCAAAGCCTTTTCTATGCTCCTTGGGGTCTATCCTAAGCGCGTGTACCTTGGGGGTTGAGCCTGGAATTTGTTCATGACAGAAATAGGGGATCCTCTTTTCCAGTTTTCTCTCCTGGGATTTCCCTCACATTCTCTTGCTCCTAGTTTCCTAGTCATCTCTTTTGTTTCCCAATCATCTTACTAGAAACACAGGACTCATTTTTGGCATTTCACCCACCCTTAATTTCTACACTGTTCCATGTGGTTGGGGTTACCCTGGAGTCAAAGCAGAGAGAGAAAAGGGAGAGAAAAAGAACGGGATTTCTCCACACTCTTTGAACCACAGGTCACTTTTTCTAAATTCTTGTAGATAGAGAGAAATAAGCTTTTCTCTTGGGGTATTAGGTGACTATTCTGCTTCCAGAGCTCTTGCTGTTTCTAGGGCCGCTTCTGGACAAGTGATGGGGAAAAAAAAGAGAGAAAGAAGACAAAAATATTAATTCCAGCTCTCCCATGCTTTAAGATTTACAGGGGCTCCTTTTCCTGGTCCTCTGTCCAGAAAGACAGTTTCTTTCAGAGATTTTGCTGTGCTCCCCTACAACACACTTAAGCACTGAGGTAGCCCTTAGGCTAACCTGGGAAATAGAGGAAAAACTTGAGAAACTCACCTCTTCCCAGTTGTCCCTAAAGTTTTGTCTCCATTCCTCAATTTTCTTATTATTAACTTCCCTGGGTTCTCAAATAGTTGCTTTTTGTATTGTCCCAGAATTTTTATCTGAAATTAATATGAGATACAAGATTCCCAGGTGGTACAGTGGTAAAGAATCCACCTGCCAATGCAGGAGATGTGGGCTCAATCCTTGGTTTGGGAAGATCCCCTGGAGCAGGAAATGGCAACCCACTCTAGGATTCTTGCCTGGAAAATTCCATGGACAGAGGAGCTTGGTGGGCTATACAGTCCATAGGGTTGGAAAAGAGTTGGAGGCAACTGAGAGACTAGGCACTCACATGTGCCCAGGAGGCACTGGAAATCTCAGAAGGGATGATAATATATATAAAATTCAATCAAACTTGACATTTGTTGTGGTTCAGTTGCTAAGTCATGTCTGACTCTTTGTGACCCCATGGACTGCAGCGTGCCAGTCTTCCCTAGCCTTCATCATCATCTTCTGGAGTTTGCTCAAAGTGTGTCCATTGAGTCAGTGATGTTATCCAACCACTTCATCCTCTGTCATCCTCTTCTCCTCCTGCCCTCAATTGTTCCCATCATCAGAGTCTTTTCCAGTGAGTTGGCTCTTTACATCAGGTGGTCAAAGTATTGGAACTTCAGCTTCAGCATCAGTCCTTCCAATGAATATTCAGTTTATTTCCTTTAGGATTGACTGGTTTGATGTCCGTGCTGTCCAAGGTAGTCTCAAGAATCTTCTCTAGCACCACAAATCGGAAGCATCAATTCTCTGGTGCTCAGCCTTCTTTATGGTCCAACTCTCACATCCATACATGATTACTGGAAAAACCATAGCTTTAACTATAAGGACCTTTGTCAGCAAAGTGATTTCTCTGATATTGGTAGACTGTTCCTATTTGAAATGTGTATAATTCCATAGTAGATGACTCAAGTAATTCTTACTCTACACAAAATACAACATTTGTAACATTCTCTTCTTTACTTACTGCTTTTCTGAAATTTCAGTCTGACATGTTTTTCCAGATTCAAAGGAGTAATACACCCCTCCCCATCATTACTCCACTTTTGGAAGTGGTCATTATATCTTTGCCCTATAAACCAGTCATGTTTATACACTTCAAAATATTTTGGCTACCAAATACAAATATTGGGACTTCCTCTCCATTCTTTTCTATGAATCAGTGCCTGAAACATTTAGATTCTTGGTATTACTTTTTCATACCAAAAATTACCTAAAATATCCAACGTTAGTCTTATAATTCTGCCTGTCTAAGAAGCCATGTTTTCAAAAGTAAGGCTCTTGGAAGAGAAGGCCTTATTTTAATCATAGTTTAATATAATCCCAGGGTACCTAATACACACTAAGCAATCATATATATTATTATCAGAGTAAGTGAATGAATGATTGAGAGAAACACTAGCAAATCAAGAGGCATGAACTGCCTAACTGACACCTATTTTCTGCAGACATGTTAGAGGGCAAATCCATACCCAGATTCTTTTGTGCTGGTTCCAGTACTGCCCAGTGTTTTCCTATAAGGAACAGGAAATAATTAGTTGTGAAACTCCTAAAGGAGAGGATTGAGTTAAGACTCAAAGACTTTGGAACCCAGATGCATACAGTTTCATTTCATGGCAATGACTGAAGAGCATCCCATAATAATTTCCAATGAGTGCATTTGAATCTCATACATGAGGTCCTCAGTCGAGGGTATTGATCCCATCTGTGACAATGGCAAAGAGCCCACAGGCAAGATCAGCAGTCTGGCTCAAGTAGGAGGAGGTGGCTTGGTGGATTGCAGTTGGCATAAACACTGCAGTGGAAAGCCGCCAAGTTATTTCATAGCAGCCTGACCTGGCATTCACAGTTATTAATAATGATAATAATAATATCAATAACAATAATGATTAGAAAAGGAAACATCATTAAAACATGGAATTAAGAGGCATGGATAAGATGGCCGAGTGACAGTTTGAAGCAGGAAATGTAAAGATAAATTAATGACTTGAATTTCATGGACATAGAGGTTTGAGAGCTTAAAGCAAACTTAATAGTGCAAAATCCATACTCTATATTTGAAGAAATGAAGGCTGAGAGAGAGAAGTAACTTTTCTATTTCTCACTCAGGATTATAGAGATAAATGATTAAGATCTCACACAAATCTGTAAGAACATTTACTTTTCTCTTTTCTAGAATGTAAGCTCCATGAAGGCATGGTTTTTGTTCCGTTCATTCAGTATATGTTCCCTGTTACCTAGAACAATGCCTGATACACATCGGCAGACGCTCAATTCTTTGAATGAGTCTTAAAGTGTGATTAAGATTTGGAGTTTGGATTCACACAGATATGAATTGAAATATTGATTAACACCTACTAGATATGTTACTCTGGACCACTTATTAAACTTTTACAAACTGTAAATAAGATATTAAATAAAATAATGCATACAAATCAACTTGATCAGCTTAGTACTACCTAGTAAGCACTCAATGAATGATAAACATAGTGCTAGTAACAGCCATATTTTACATAACTGTTGATAACATTATTATTTCTAACAGATACTATTTCAGTCAACTTTTTTCCAAAGTACAGGATTTTGACACTGCTTTCATAAAAGAAATCTTGGGCCATTCTCATACTCAGTCATTCTTAACATGCTTTAATCTTCTTCATGATCATACATTAAGAAATGTGTTGAGAATTAGCATTCATATTATGACCCAATTTAACTTGCTGAGCAGCCTGTCAATTGCTGTTTTCTTTTTTTAATCATAATTACTCCCCAATTGTTCATATGTTTAAACAACCAGTGTCATTAAATCAGAGAACATTCTTAGCTGAGGATATCAAGATAAAAATTATCTGATGGGAGAAGCAATATTGAGTACTATTTTCAATTGTATAATGGGTGTGCAGCAATTTAAAATAATGTCCCCCAGTGTTTATGTTTATTAACTGAAAGAAAAATAAGAAAGCTCCAGAGTTCTCTTTACCTAGAAATCACTATAGCACTAACAAACAAGGGGAAACAATTCCAGGCCAGGATTGCCAGAAACTACATATGGAATGAATGATGAAAAGATCTGCTGGGGTAATTAACAAAAACTGTTAGATCCTTGTAATGCAAGGTGTTGTTCTTCATTCAGCAGCTTTGGTATCACCTGGGAGCTTGTTTAAATGCAGACTCTGGCCCCAACTCAGACCCTGAATAGTCAGTAGAGTCAGAATTTGCATTTTATCAAGGTTTCCAGGTGATTAAGTTTGAGAAAGCACTAGTGTAGGTCATCTTAAAAGATACACAGAATAAAAACTGTTTTCTTGTTTTACAGCATTTTGTTTCATATAACAAATTCTTAGAGGCAATTGAAATGATATGGAATCAAGGACACAGACAAAAGTAAAAAAAATAATCTTAATCCCATCATCTAGCAAAAATCGTATTATCTATGAATGTAAGTGCAATTTCATGTGTATCAGGCCATGCTATACAAGCTATTTTGTAAATACAGCTTTTTTTTTCTCAAATAATACATCATGCTCCTCTACCTAGGACAATAAACAGAGCTCTGTGTTATGATTTTGAATGGCTAGGGGGGATTTTTAATGTACTTTTTAAAATGTACTCTTTTTAATGTACTCTTTTTTTAAAATCAAGTGTTCTATTGTTTGAAATGTTGGTTATTTTCAATTTGATGCTATTATAATCTCTAAGTGGAACACTTTGTGATATGTCTCCTGTGCTTATGTAGTTATATTCTGAATCCAAGAATATTCATCACTTGTCACAAGTTGCACAATGTTTTAACAGAAAAAGCACTGGACTAGGAATCAAAAGATCTAGATTCTAATTCTAGGTTTGGTTTTTACTTACTTCTTCATTGCTATCTCAGTTTGCATATTCATGGATGAGAAGTTTGAAAATCATCTTTAAGGCAGCCCATCGTTTCAAGTCTCAAACTTTCAATGAAAATTATGAATTGTATATCAAATTTGATATCATGATGCATTTGTGCAGCTTGCCTTGTTTTTCAATCAATGATAAACTCTGCTAACTATATTAATTTAATCTAATATCAAATGTTATTTGCACTTTTTGAGTTCATATCAATTTTTCAGTGAAAAAAAGATGGCATAGGGAAATCCTAGGAGCCAGAAGGAATTTAACCTGGCATTAGATACTGGCATTGGGAAATTATAGCTTTTTGATCAGGCTTATATCCCAAAATACAGCAAGTATGGGTTGGCATCAGAAAACCAAGGTTTTAGGCCTAGTTCTGTTATTTAGTAACCATGGGAATTTGGATAGGTTATGAAAAGCTTCTTTAGCCTCACATTCTTCATCTAAAAAAATAATGATCTTCAGAGGTTGTAGGAGATGGTGTGTGTTATTTGAAGTCCTGAGCGCAATGCTTGGTGTGTATAAAATTCTCAGTAACTTTTCAGCATCTATTATATTTTCTAGGATTGTAAATCTCTTTCTACTTTGGAAGCTTTGAGGACAAATAAAAATGTCCAGATACCATGGATTAAAAACATGATGTGAATGTGAAAGCAGTTGAGGCTTAAGGAGATCTGGATCATATACTCATTTCCTCTAAATTCATTCTATAAGGGGCAGTCCTAAGATGGCAGAGAAATAGGACGGGGAGACCACTTTCTCCCCCACAAATTCATCAAAAGAACATTTAAACGCTGAGTAAATTCCACAAAACAACTTCTGAATGTTGGCAGAGGACATCAGGCACCCAGAAAAGCAGCCCATTGTCTTTGAAAGGAGGTAGGAAAAAATATGAAAGGCAAAAAAAGAGGCAAAAGAGGTAGGGACAGAGCTGTGTCCAGGGAAGGGAGTCTTAAAAAGAGAGACGTTTCCGAACATCAGGAAACACTCTCACTGCCGACTCTGTGGTGAGCCTTGCACAGAGGGCAACATAACAGGGAGGAAAGATAAATAAATAATTAAAACCTACAGATTACAAGCCCAGTGGTAACTCCCACAGCGGAGAAGCAGTGCAGATGCTTGCACCCGCGACTAGCAAGCGGGGGCTGGACAGGGAGGCGCGGGCTGCATTATTTAGAGTAAGGACCAAGCCTGAATGCCCCAAGGGCAATCTGAGCGAACTAACTTGGGCTAGCAAACCAGACTGTGGGATAGCTACCACGTGAAAAGACAGCCCTAACCTAAGACACCACCAGGCCCACACACAGAACAAAGGACTGAACAGAGAGAGCCGGGTGCAGACCATCCCCCTCCGGTGACAGGCAGCCAGAGCCGGAAGGGGGCAATCGCAGCCCTAGAGAGACATTATCTACCAAACTGCAAGCAGGCTTCTTTGCTAAGACTTCTTGGGGTTCTGGATGGTCAACATCCATCAGAGACAGTGCGCTGGTTGCACACCCAGAAAACTGAGGGGCAGGGACGGGGGAGGCGATAAGTCTCAGTGACCATGCTTGCCAAACATCTCATCACCTGAGCTGCTTGGATCTGGGAAGGGCACAAAATGCAGGCCCAACCGAGTCTGTGCCTCTGAAGACTACCAGAGTGCCTGAACCTGAGCAGCTTAGACCTGGGAGGCACAGGCAGCCCAGGGCCAGCCTCAGATGGTTCCCTGCGGAGCAACCTAGAGCCTGAGCAGTGTGGGCAGGGAGGGCACATGCGCCATGAGTGGGGGCAGGCCCAGTGTGGCTGAGACACTGCGAGCACACACCAGTGTTAATCGCGTGCAGTGTCTCTCCCTCCCCACAGCGCGGCTGAACAAGTGAGCCTAAAAAAAGTGTCCACCACTGCCCCCTTGTGTTAGGGAGGAAATCAGATACTGAAGAGACCAGGAAACAGCAGAAGCTAAAACAGAGGGAACTGCCTTGGAAGTGACAGGTGCAAAAGATTAAAACCCTGTAGTTAGTACCAACTACATAGGAAGGGGCCTATAGATCTTGAGAGATATAAGCCGGACCAAGGAACTATCCGAAAATGACCTGACATCACACTGCCCACAACACCACCAGAGAAAGTCTGAGATATATTTTTCCTATTTTTATGATCATTCTTTTTTTAATGTTTTTTAATTTTAAGTCCTCTATTACTCCTTTAATTTTCATTTTTATAACCTACTATTACTTTGCCAAAAAAAGACCCTATTTTTTTAAAAACTAAACTTCATATATATATATATTTATAATTTTTGTGACCCTTTTTTCTTCTTCTTTTCTTTAATATTGTATTTTTTAAAATCCAACCTCTTCTCTAGATTTTTAATCCTTGCTTTTTGGTATTTGTTATCAATTTTGTACCTTTAAGAACCCAATCTTCAGTACCCAATTTTACTTGGGAGCGAGATTACTGGCTTGAATTCTCTCTCCCCCTTTGGACTCTCCTTTTTCTCCACCAGGTTGCTTCTGTCTCCTTCCTCCCCTTTCTCTTCTCTACCCAACTCTGTGAATCTCTGTGTGTTCCAGACGGGGGAGAACACTTAGGGAACTGATTACTGGCTGGATCTTTCTCTCTCCTTTTGATTCCCCCCTTTTATCCTCCTGGCCACTTCTGTCTCCTTTCTCCTCTTCTCTTCTCTCTATAACTCTGTGAACATCTCTGAACCATCCAGACTCTGGAGCGCACATAAGGAAGTGATTACTGGCTAGCTTGCTCTCTCCTCTTTTGATTCCACCTCATCTCATTTGGGTCATCTCTATCTCCCTTCTCCCTCTTCTCTTCTCCATGTAACTCTGTGAACCTCTCTGAGTGTCCCTCACTATGGAGAAACTTTTCATCTTTAACCTAGATGTTTTATCAATGGTACTGTATAGAAGGAAAAGTCTTGAGACTACTGTAAAAATAAGACTGAAAACCAGAAGCAGGAGGCTTAAGTACAAATCCTGAGGACACCAGAGAACTCCTGACTCCAGGGAACATTAATTAACAGGAGCTCATGAAACTCCTCCATACCTACACTGAAATCAAGCACCACCCAAGGGCCAACAAGTTCCAGAGCAAGACATACCATGCAAATTCTCCAGCAACACAAGAACACAGCCCTGAGCTTCAATATACAGGCTGCCCAAAGTCACTCCAAACCCACTGACATCTCATAACTCATTACTGGACACTTCATTGCACTCCAGAGAGAAGAAATCCAGCTCCACACACCAGAACACCGACACAAGCTTCCCTAACCAAGAAACCTTGACAAGCCACCTGTACAACCCCACACAGCGAGGAAACTCCACAATAAAGAGAACTCCACAAACTGCCAGAATACAAAAAGGCCACCCCAAACTCAGCAATATAAACAAGATGAAGAGACAGAGGAAAACCCAGCAAGTAAAGGAACAGGATAAATGCCCACCAAACCAAACAAAAGAGGAAGAGATAGGGAATCTACCTGATAAAGAATTCCAAATAATGATAGTGAAAATGATGCAAAATCTTGAAATCAAAATGTAATCACAGATAAATAGCCTGGAGACAAGGACTGAGAAGATGCAAGAAAGGTTTAACAAGGACCTAGAAGAAATAAAAAAGAGTCAATATATAATGAATAATGCAATAAATGAGATAAAAAACACTCTGGAGGCAATAAATAGTAGAATAACAGAGGCAGAAGATAGGATTAGTGAAGTAGAAGAAAGAATGGTAGAAATAAATGAATCAGAGAGGAAACAAGAAAAATGAATTAAAAGAAATGAGGACAATCTCAGAAGCCTCCAGGACAATATTAAATGCCCCAACATTCGAATTATAGGAGTCCCAGAAGAAGAACACAAAAAGAAAGACCATGAGAAAATACTTGAGGAGATAATAGTTGAAAACTTCCCTAAAATGGGGAAGGAAATAATCACTCAAGTCCGAGAAACCCAGAGAGTCCCAAACAGGATAAACACAAGGTGAAACACCCCAAGACACATATTAATCAAATTAATAAAGATCAAACACAAAGAACAGATATTAAAAGCAGCAAGGGAAAAACAACAAATAACACACAAGGGGATTCCCATAAGGATAACAGCTGATCTTTCTTTTTCTTTTTTTTTGTTAACCATGTTTTTGTGCCTCAGAGGAATGACATTGTTGCAAATTAGCAATGGCAAAGATTAGCTGCTAATATTGACTGTAACAGAGATCATTTAGGATTAAGTAAAACTATTTGATTCTGAGGATGAGCTATGTTTTTTTTAAATTTTTTTAATTTTAAAATCTTTAATTCTTACATGTGTTCCCAAACATGAACCCCCCTTCCACCTCCCTCCCCATAACATCTCTGTGGGTCATCCCCATGCACCAGCCCCAAGCATGCTGTATCCTGTGTCAGACATAGACTGGCGATTCAATTCTTACATGATAGTATACATGATAGAATGCCATTCTCCCAAATCATCCCACCCTCTCCCTCTCCCTCTGAGTCCAAAAGTCTGTTATACACAGCTGTGTCTTTTTTCCTGTCTTGTATACAGAGTCGTCATTGCCATCTTTCTAAATTCCATATATATGTGTTAGTATACTGTATTGGTGTTTTTCTTTCTGGCTTACTTCACTCTGTATAATCGGCTCCAGTTTCATCCATCTCATCAGAACTGATTCAAATGAATTCTTTTTAACGGCTGAGTAATACTCCATTGTGTATATGTACCACAGCTTTCTTATCCATTCATCCGCTGATGGACATCTAGGTTGTTTCCATGTCCTGGCTATTATAAACAGTAACAACTGATCTTTCAATAGAAACTCTTCAGGCCAGGAGGGAATGGCAAGACATACTTAAAGTGATGAAAGAAAATAACCTACAGCCCAGATTACTATACCCAGCAAGGATCTCATTCAAATATGAAGGAGAAATCAAAAGCTTTACAGACAAGCAAAAGCTGAGAGAATTCAGCACCACCAAACCAGCTCTCCAACAAATGCTAAAGGATATTCTCTAGACAGGAAGCACAAAAAGGGTGTGTACACCAGAACCCAAAACAGTAATGTAAATGGCAATGGGATCATAGTTATCAATAATTACCTTAAACGTAAATGGGTTGAGTGCCCCAACCAAAAGACAAAGACTGGCTGAATGGATACAAAAACAAGACCCCTATATATGTTGTCTACAAGAGACCCACCCCAAAACAAGGGACACATAAGACTGAAAGTGAAGGGATGGAAAAAGATATTTCATGCAAATAGAGACCAAAAGAAAGCAGGAGTAGCAATACTCATATCAGATAAAATAGACTTTAAAACAAAGGCTGTGAAAAGAGACAAAGAAGGACACTATATAATGATCAAAGGATCAATTCAAGAAGAAGAAATAACAATTATAAATATATATGCACCCAACATAGGAGCACCACAATATGTAAGACAAATGCTAACAAGTATGAAAGGGGAAATTAACAACACAATAATAGTGAGAGACTTTAATACCCGACTCACACCTATGGATAGATCAACTAAACATAAAATTAACAAGGAAACACAAACTTTAAATGATACAATAGACCAGTTAGACCTAATTGATATCTATAGGACATTTCACCCCAAAACAATGAATTTCACCTTTTTTTCAGGTGCACACGGAACCTTCTCCAGGATAGATCACATCCTGGGCCATAAATCTAGCCTTGGTAAATTCAAAAAAATTGAAATCATTCCAAGCATATTTTCTGACCACTATACAGTAAGATTAGATCTCAATTACAGGAGAAAAAGTATTAAAAATTCCAACATACAGAGGCTGAACAACATGCTGCTGAATAACCAACAAACCACAGAAGAAATAAAAAAATAAATCAAAATATGCATAGAAACGAATAAAAATGAAAACACAACAACCCCAAACCTGTGGGACACTGTAAAAGCAGTGCTAAGAGGAAAGTTCATAGCAATACAGGCATACCTCAGCAAACAAGAAAAAAATCAAATAAATAACCTAACTCTACACCTAAAGCAACTAGCAAAGGAAGAAATGAAGAACCCCAGGGTTAGTAGAAGGAAAGAAGTCTTAAAAATTAGGGCAGAAATAAATGCAAAAGAAACAAAAGAGACCATAGCAAAAATCAACAAAGCCAAAAGCTGGTTCTTTGAGAGGATAAATAAAATTGACAAACCATTAGCCAGTCTCATCAAGAAACAAAGAGAGAAAAATCAAATCAATGAAATTAGAAAGGAAAATGGAGAGATCACAACAGACAACACAGAAATACAAAGGATCATGAGACTACTATCAGCAATTATATGCCAATAAAATGGACAATGTGGAAGAAATGGACAAATTCTTAGAAAAGTAAAACTTTCCAAAACTGAACCAGGAAGAAATAGAAAATCTTAACAGACCCATCACAAGCACGGAAATTGAAACTGTAATCAGAAATCTTCTAGCAAACAAAAGCCCAGGTCCAGATGGCTTCACATCTGAATACTACCAAAAATTTAGAGAAGAGCTAACACCTATCCTACTCAAACTCTTCCAGAAAATTGCAGAGGAAGGTAAACTTCCAAACTCATTCTATGAGGCCACCATCACCCTAATACCAAAACCTGACAAAGATGCCACACACACAAAAAGAAAATTACAGGCCAATATCACTGATGAACATAGATGCAAAAATCCTTAACAAAATTCTAGCAATCAGAATCCAACAACACATTAAAAAGATCATACACCATGACCAAGTGGGCTTAATCCCAGGGATGCAAGGATTCTTCAATATCCGCAAATCAATCAATGTAATTCACCACATTAACAAATTGAAAAATAAAAGCCATATGATTATCTCAGTAGATGCAGAGAAAGCCTTTGACAAAATTCAACATCCACTTATGATAAAAACTCTCCAGAAAGCAGGAATAGAAGGAACATACCTCAACATAATAAAAGCTATATATGACAAACCCACAGCAAACATTATCCTCAATGGTGAAAAATTGAAAGCATTTCCCCTAAAGTCAGGAACAAGACAAGGGTGCCTACTTTCACCACTACTATTTAACATAGTTCTGGAAGTTTTGGCCACAGCAATCAGAGCAAAAAAAGAAATAAAAGGAATCCAAATTGGAAAAGAAGAAGTAAAACTCTCACTGTTTGCAGACGACATGATCCTCTACATAGAAAACCCTAAAGACTCCACCAGAAAATTACTAGAGCTAATCAATGAATATAGCAAAGTTGCAGGATATAAAAATCAACACACAGAAATCCCTTGCATTCCTATACACTAATAATGAAAAAATAAAAAGAGAAATTAAGGAAACAATTCCTTTCACCATTGCAACAAAAATAATAAAATACTTAGGAATATATCTACCTAAAGAAACTAAAGACCTATATATAGAAAATTATAAAACACTGGTGAAAGAAATCAAAGAGGACACTAATAGATGGAGAAATATACCATGTTCATGGATCAGAAGAATCAATATAGTGAACATGAGTATACTACCCAAAGCAATCTATAGATTCAATGCACTCCATATAAAGCTACCAACGGTATTTTTCATAGAGCTAGAACAAATAATTTTAAGATTTGTATGGAAATACAAAAAACCTCGAATTGCCAAAGCAATCTTGAGAAAGAAGATTGGATCTGGAGGGATCAACCTGCCTGACTTCAGGCTCTACTACAAAGCCACAGTCATCAAGACAGTATGGTACTGGCACAAAGACAGAAATATAGATCAATGGAACAAAATAGAAAGCCCAGAGATAAATCCACGCACCTATGGACACCTTATCTTTGACAAAGGAGGCAAGAATATACAATGGAGAAAAGACAATCTCTTTAACCAGTGGTGCTGGGAAAACTGGCCAACCACTTGTAAAAGAATGAAACTAGAACACTTTCTAACACCATACACAAAAATAAACTTGAAATGGATTAAAGATCTAAATGTAAGACCAGAAACTGTAAAACTCCTAGAGGAGAACATAGGCAAAACACTCTCCAACATAAATCACAGCAGGATCCTCTATGACCCACCTCCCAGAATACTGGAAATAAAAGCAAAAATAAACAAGTGGGACCTAATTAAAATTAAAAGCTCTGCACAACAAAGGAAACTCTAAGTAAGGTGAAAAGACCACTTTCAGAATGGGAGAAAATAATAGCAAATGAAGCAACTGACAAACAACTAATCTCAAAAATATACAAGCAACTTATGCAGCTCAATTCCAGAAAAATAAACGACCCAATCAAAAAATGGGCCAAAGAACTAAATACACATTTCTCCAAAGAAGACATACAGATAGCTAACGAACACATGAAAAGATGCTCAACATCACTCATTATCAGAGAAATGCAAATCAAAACCACAATGAGGTACCATTTGATGCTAGTCAGAATGGCAGCGATCCAAAAGTCTACAAGCAATAAATGCTGGAGAGGGTGTGGAGAAAAGGGAACCCTCTTACACTGTTGGTGGGAATGCAAACTAATACAGCCACTATGGAGAACAGTGTGGAGATTCCTTAAAAAACTGGAAATAGAACTGCCTTATGACCCAGCAATCCCACTGCTGGGCATACACACCGTTGAAACCAGAATAGAAAGAGGCACATGTACCCCAATGTTCATCGCAGCACTGTTTATAATAGCCAGGACATGGAAGCAACCTAGATGTCCATCAGCAGATGAATGGATAAGAAAGCTGTGGTACATATACACAATGGAGTATTACTCAGCCATTGAAAACAATATATTTGAATCAGTTCTAATGAGGTGGATGAAACTGCAGCCTATTATACAGAGTGAAGTAAGCCAGAAAGAAAAACACCAATACAGTATACTAATGCATATATATGGAATTTAGAAAGATGGTAATGATAATCCTGTATGCAAGAGAACAAAAGAGACACAGATGTATAGAACAGTCTTTTGGACTCTGTGGGAGAGGGAGAGGGTGGGATGTTTTGGGAGAATGGCATTGAAACACGTATAATATCACATATGAAACAAATCACCAGTCCAGGTTTGATGCATCATACTGGATGCTTGGGGCTGATGCACTGGGATGAACCAGAGGGATGGTATGGGGAGGGAGGTGGGAGGGGGATTTAGGATGGGGAACACGTGTACACCCGTGGTGGACTCATGTTGATGTATGGCAAAACCAATATGATACTGTAAAGCAATTAGCCTCCAATTAAAATAAATAAATTTCAATAAAAAATACATTCTTTCTGTAGATGTAGAATACAGTATTTAGATGAAGATGTGTGTGTGTGTGTATGTGTGTGTGTGTGTGTGTGTGTGTACTCAGTTGTGTCCAGCTCTTTATGACCCCATGGACTGTAGCGCGCCAGGCTCTGTCCATGGGATTTCCCAGGGCAGAATACTGGAGTGGGTTGCTATTTCCTCCTCCAGGGGATCTTCCTGATCCAGAGATTGAACATGTTTCTTGTCCGTCTCCCACATTGCAGGCAAATTCTTTAACTTTGAGTCACCAAGGAAGCCCTTAGACTAGGATAGGGTCATTCTATCTCATAAGATTACAGAGTACAGGTTTAGGTTATTATTTCTCAGATGGGGAAATGGAGTACAGGCAAGAATTAACTTGCCCAAATACTGTAGCAAGCCACTATCAGAGCTGTGGTTGACTTTCTCTTTTCAGCCTAAGTTTCAGTCACCAGTCTCACTACTGATTTGAGAGAAACACAGGAGTCAGTGAGTGCTCTAGCCAAGTGACAAATTATTATTATTCTATGGAGCATGAATGAGCAGCTTAGAAAATGTCCAAATGGACAAATTATATAATCATCCTCACTATTAATCAGAGAAAAACCATATGAAATGTTGTGCTTGACCTATCAAATTTCCATTTTTTAAAAATGTTAATACTCAGTCTTGGCAATAGACCATGGAAATAGCCATTTGGCAGTAAGTATTAAAAGCTAAAACTGTTCATTCTGTTTTATCCAGTATTTCTTCACAGAGGGATTTATCCTAACAGATGAGTCATAGGCACACAAATATTTATGAACAAATATATTAGGAACAATAGGAAACAACATAAAATCTAATAATAGGACACTGACTAAAAAAATTGCAGAAATAATGTGGCCATATAACATCAAATTTTAAAGGAATACTTAATGGCATGAAAAATATTCATCATATATTAAATGAGAAAGTAAGTTACAAAATAGTAGGTGCAGAATATGCTCCATTCCACAAAATATAGCTAAATGAAAACACGAAGATATGAAAACTCGGAAGGGTTTACAGGAAAATTTATATACTTTGCCTTTGGAATAAGGAATAACTAAGTAACTTTCTCTGCAGCTTAAAAAAAATCTCCACTGGATTATCCCAATATAATCACCTGCACTGAGACTAAGTATTGAGGTGCCTCTCCTTAGTAAATAATTTCAGGTCCAAGTGTTCTTAAAATTAGCAGTGATTAAAAGATTGCTCTTCCTAGTCATCCCCTTTTATGGACCTTCAAATTTAAAAGGCTTCTCCACCTGGGGAGTTTCTCCATACAGCAGTGGAATCAGATGACTGGGGAGACAATGTGGAGCATAAGATATTTTATTTTTGTCTACACTGAGCACAAGGGAAAATCTATAAAAGATAAAACAGATCTGCAATGTCCAAGAATTTCCCTAACAAAGCTCACAGCAATGAATTTATCACAAACCAAAATCTACCCACTGTGTTATTACTTCCTTTTTTCTACTGCAGGAATCCTTCCCAAACTCTCTCAACATATTTCTCCAAGGAAGCATACTGAGATTTGGACTTTATCAGCGCATGCTTTCTGTTGTTATATATTCACATGGTTTTGATCATTACACTATTATTTTCAGAGGTAGGGAGTCTCTGACAGTCATGGAGAAGAAAAGTAGTTCAGCTGATAAATCAAAATCTATGACTACTTAATTTGTACCACTCTTTGATGACCCCAGTGTAGGAATTCTGTAACATTTTTCTATGTTGTATGTTTTCCTATAGTATCTTGACCTGTACAGATTTTTTCTACACTTCTTAAATTCATTTATTTTGTTCTACTTGAAACCCTTTACTTTTTAAAGTACAGTGATTCCTTTACTTACTGATACTGCCTAAGTCTGTCTGCCAGAGTTCTCAATTGCTCATTTCACACGTATTCCATATTTTTGACGAATTTTCCATTCTCTCTCCACTAAAAAAATCACCACAACCACAAGGTGAAACACATGTTCCCAGCAATCATCTTCCCAAAACAGATTACCTAAAATAAGTCTCTGTCCTCTCACCACTGAAACTTGCCCGGCTGCTTTCTCCACTAAGAGCTAATATTTTAGATGGAGTTGTGGTTTGATACATCATAAAGAATTCTGAAGTTCTTAATTTTATCGACTAATTAAGTGACAAACTAAAGATGTCTGGTCTAGTGAAGAACCTGGACTCCATATCATACAATTATCCTTTGGATTCTATAGAAAGAAAAGCACTTACTTAAGGAAAAAAAAAAATCTGTAACAGGGATTACATAAAGGAATTTCAAAAGCTGAAGAATTTTCAAGTAGAACTTTTAGTGCTGGAGTGAATGTTAAAATCACCGGATCTATCATTCTTTCTATGTATATATCTTTGTGTAACTTCAGAAGACTGTCCTAAACTGAGGTCAAAGACCAATTTTGACTCACATTAAGAAAATGTGTCTTAGATACTTTCCCAAAGATACAGTTAAACAATTTACCTGCAAAAACATTAAGTAAGAGACTGGTGAAAATTTGTCAGAGAAATTTAGGAGATGTTGAGTAGGAGTTGGGTTAACGATCTCTGTTTCATACCAAGTCATGTATCTGAGAATATTTCTGTGAAATGTGTCCCTTGAAGCCAATGAGAGTAAATAAGAAAAAAATCCAATGATAAGTATGCCCATCTCTTAAAGATCATTGATTTGGCAACTGAATGTCTATTTTACGCACCTTAAATGTGACTCCTGAATCCAGAGATACAAAGTGGTACTGGTAGAATGAAAAATGAACTGGCCCTCAGGTAAGAAAGCCTGAGTTCTGTCTTGACTGGAGAGCTGTATGACCTTGAGTACTATTATCTCTCTAAAGTTGTATTCCAAAGCTGTAAATGGTTTATAAATATTGAGTAATTTTACTTACATTCATTTTATAGAAGTTATTTCAATGGCAATTCTTATTTATAGTTAATAAACTCTTCTCCAAATCTCAGTTTGCTAAGTAACAGAGACCAATTATGCAGCTCATATGAATGATAGGTAGTTTCTAAGCCCCCAGAAGTGCTGGGGTCTTTTTGTTTTTTTTTGCCTGCAGTTGACATACCAAATGTATTTGGTTTTACACTGTAAATAACTGCCTGAAATAACTTCCTTTTATTAGCTGCTGTAATCCATTGTTGGCTTTCATCTTGATTTCTCTACATCTGCAAAAGTAATAAGCCGATTTTATGTAAATCATCTAGAGTAAGAGCAAAGTAGAATAATTATGCAAAGAAAAGCCATTGAATAACTAGTTCTCACATAGCTGGCATGCATGAAGAAAAACAATATTAATAAGAAAGTGTACTATCTTTAAGGGAATAGGGAATGATTTACATAAAGGAAATTATGGTTGTTCAATACTAGATACAACAGTCAAGTTACATGGCATTTCACTGCTGAAATAGGCTGATCATCCATCTTCACTGTCACAAGCCCGAGGCTTTTAGCTCACTCATTGTGGGAATCAGCGGAGGCTAATGGACTGAGTTGGCTGTGTGGGCTATTGACTCGTTTAGTCACCTTGGGCAAGATACTCATGCCCTTGGAACATATGACTCATTCATGAAAAGCGGAGACTCTTTTTGGTTTTTATTTTTTGTTTTTACCATCAACCAGTCTCAAAGGGTTACAGTTGTACTGTTATCATCCACTTGAGTTTGGAAAATAAAGCAAAATCAAAATCTACATCCTAGAATCTGCCCCCAATCATCTCAGAATATTTTCTAACTGTATTTGTTTGGATGAATAGGAAACAGTGTTGTTTGGTGGTTAAGTGTTTAATTTTTGGAATCAGACTGCCTGGTGTAGATTCCAAATCTGCTATTGCATAGCTGTTTAATGCCAGGAAATTATTTACCCCCTCTGGCCTCAGTCTTTTCACCTGAGAAGGAGGATTACCATTATAAAACAGGCTTGTTTGGAGCAATTAAATGAAACAATTCATTTCATGGGATATGCCAGTGAATGTTTAACAACCAGCTTTTCCAGTTGAGATGGAAAGGTCAGCATGATTTCCATGGTGTAAATGCTTCTGCCAGGACCATTTCAAGGTGGGAAGATTTCCATACAATCAGTTTGCTGTCCCAGCACGCACCACTGATGTAAATCACTTAGCGCTGTGCCTGGAAAATTGAATTGTGTTAGTCACTCAGTTGTGTGCAACTCTTTGGGACCCTATGGACTGTAGCCCCCCAGCCTCCTCTGTCCATAGGATTCTCCCTGGCATGAACAGTGGATTGTGTAGCCAGTCCCTTCTCCAGTCTGGAATATTAAAGGGCTCAGTTATTAGTGCTGGAGAAGACTCTTGAGAGTCCCTTGGACTGCAAAGGGATCAAACCAGTCCATCCTAAAGAAAATCAATCCTGAATATTCATTGGAAGGACTGATGCTGATGCTGAAGCTCCAATCCTTTGGCTACCTGATGGGAAGAGCTGGCTTATTGGAAAAGACCCTGATGCTGGAAAAGACTGAGGGCAGGAGGAGAAGGGGGTGACAAAGCATGAGATGGTTGGATGGCATCACTGACTCAATGGACATGAGTTTCAGCAAGCTCCGGGAACTGGTGATGAACAAGGAAGCCTAGCGTGCTGCAGTCCATGGGTCACAAAGAGTCAGACAGGACTGAGCAACTGAACAACACAACATAAATTTCTTCATTATCTTCTTTTAAATTTTATTATTACTGAGCTCTACTAAACAAAAGTTGCCTTCTCTCCTTCCTTGCTACCTTTCCTCTAAAATATAACAAAAGAAAGAAAAATTATAAATTTGGGAAACAATAATGACAATTAAAAAATAAAGCCCAACAAAAAGTCTCCTGATGTCTCTTGTTTAGAAGGAAAAGCCAAAAATTAGAAGACTTTTGTTTCAGGCCTTATTCTGCTACTGTGATTCATCTGTTTTGAGCAAGTCATTTAATATCTCTTTGGCTCAGTATTTCTGCCTGTAAAATGGGTGAAATAATTTGTGCTTTGCCTACTTTACTGGAAAGTTTGAGTATTAAAGTCTGAAACTTAAGAGGGAAATTCTTTATAAACTTAACAAGTCTTGTTTCATATTCAAAATCATTGATTCAGTAATCCAACTTGTGGGATGTTTTCTAAGTCAGCTGTTTCCTGTATCCAGATTCCTCAGCCCTGAGTATGGAAGGTCTACTGTGTAACATCATAATATACACAGATTTTGTTATCTATGGGGGTCCTGGAACCAATTCTCTGCTGATACCAAAGGATGGCTATAATTATAGAGAAGTAATAAGCCTTTTGGGCTTCCCAGGTGGCACAGTGGTAAAGAATCCTCCTGTCAACCCAGGAGATGTGGGTTTTCCCTGGGTCAGGAAGATGGCAGTAGAAGTGCCTGGAGTAGAAGATATAAACCCACTCCAGTGTTCTTGCCTGGAAAATCCCATGGACAGAGGAGCTTGGCGGGCTACAGTCCATGAGGTCACAAAGAGTTGGACATAACTGAGTGCGTGCGCACACACACACACACACACACATACACGCATGCACACACAAAGCCTTTTAACAAAACCAAACAACTGGAAACAACTGAAATGTGCATGAATGTATTTAACCTGTTTTATGTAATTTATCTTAGGTAAATGCAATGGAATGTTAGGTTAGTATAAATGAATTTTATGCAAATATATATGCATATTATGCTAATATTATTTTAATGTTAATAAAAGATAACTTTGCCATAGAAAAATATTGTCTTCATAAACATAAAAACAGTACTTTTCTAACAGAACAATTTTATGACATTATATGGCATAGTCACAACTGTATTATATTGCAGACATAATGCAATATATGGTACATTTGGGAAAAAATGGGAAAGGAATGCAAAAAGCACAAAACTGTGGCCTTGCAACCATGGATTTCATGCTATAAAAGTCATGAGTAAAAATCAAAATTTTAAAACCCATTATGAAAATAGTTATAGGGTAATAATGTATTAATGAAAATCCAGTAAGTAAAAAGACATCAGCCCAGAGAGTCATCTCTTTCAAAATGACTTTCCAAATTTTTTCCCATATCAGGCTGAGTTATTTGGCTAATTACTTCAACAAAGGTGCTTTTCCTGAGACCTGAGAGAAAATGTAGAGAGGCAACTTTTTAGAACTAGAAATATATTTTATATTTGAGCTGGTGATAGTCGTTCTTTTCTAGATAAAACACATATCAATACATACACTGTCACATACACTGTTTCATGCCCATGATCAAACTTACAGGAGAGGATGGTACATTGGAGTCTTCTGAGGGAGGCAGACCTTGCCTCCCGTTCTGGTCCACATCTTGATGCTCACAGCACTTGAATTTTGACTTGATGTATCGTAAGCCACGTCTCTGGATCCTTAGTCTTCCTTGACCTCCAGTTTGCAGCTGACGTCTTTCAACCATATGCTTCGGTACAACACCCCAGAACCCCAAATCCCAGGCATACCCATGGCACATATTCCAGAGCTCCCTGGAGGCCCTGTAATGAATGATTCAGAATAAGAACCATATCTCTATTCTCTCACAGGTCTGAATCACCATTACCTTGAGGGGGTGGGATGGGGAGAATCTTAAAGGACACCGGAATGAAACTTGGATACGCAAGAAAATGAAGAGCATTTTATTGACAACACTTGACAGAAACAACAGCTGTTCGCTGTGGTTATCAACAGGGTTTAACTTGAGTTTGCTAACTCAGAATCATACAGGGGTAGGCAAATGGCACAGAAGGTGATGATGGTGCTGAATTCTGTTACAATCCAGAGTAGCACCTTGCTAGTTGTGTTATGTTTTAAAACACTGTGTGAACTGAAAACATTGGCTGCACAGAACATGTCTACAGACTGCTGGTCTACTCAACCTCATGCCTGCTGCCCGACCTAGTGTAGAGAGTAGCAGGGATGCTCCTGTGTTGATGGACCATATTTAGCTGAGAGAGTGTGACCTCTGCTCTACATCTAAGAAAGACAATCTGAGCTTAAGCCAGAAAGGATGTGTAAATAGCTCCTTTCTGCTTTGACATAGTAATGAATATACTCTGGTTCCCCACCTTTTTCCCAGGGTCTCTGTCCATCCCATCTTCACAAGCCCCATCAATTCCTAGGTTCATGCATCCAAACACCTGGGCTATACTGACTGCCTTCCAATTGTCCCAGTCTCTAGAACATGATACCTACATTAGTTCTTTCAGAAACAAAAGCCAGCTCCTTCCTTCACAACAGATGCAACTTTCTTCCTGTGGCCTTGTGTCAAATGAAATACTTTGGGACAAACCTGACAGTCCTCTAAATGTAAAAACTAAGCTGATGCACTCATTGTTTGATTATAGAAAAGGTTTTGTGGCTTAGATGATCAAATACCTATGGATTTTATCAAAAGCTGAAGTGAGTTCCTAGAATGCAGTTCTGATTTTTTAAAATATATTTGACAGATGATTTTGAGTTTCCTGTCAATAAATTAATCAGAATAGATATTATAGTTGTTATACCTCTTTACTATATGCTCAGTGCTGTGCTGGGAGCATAAGGGATTGAGAGGAAAAGTAAACAGCAGTCTTTGTCCTCAAAAAGTTTATGTTTCAGATGTGGACCCTCACAATCCCCTGTAATCCCACTCAGATAAAGAGTACAAAATAAAAGTCAGTATATAATAATAACAGCTAAAAACTACTGAGCTGAGCAATTCATATAAGGGATCCTGTACCCTCACAAAACTCTGAAAGTTGTCAATCCTCCCTTCCCATTCTACACGTTATAAACTGAGGTTCAGAGCTCTCAACTCAAAGTCACATTGTCAGCAGATTGGTGCAGCCATGTATATCTGACTCCAGCTTGTTGCTCTTTCCTCTGAATAAATGGTTCTCATTCTCTGTGCATTTGAATCAACTGATGTACTTAAAAATATACAGATGCCTGGGCCATGCCATCAGAAATTCTGATTATTTGAGGCCTGGGTGTGGCATATTTAAAGAATCCTGGGCGACAAATGCCCATCAGAAAATGAATAAAGAAGATGTGCTATTAATATATACACACAATGGAATACTACTTGGACAAAAAAAAAATCAAATAATGTCATTTACAGCAACATGGATGGACCTAGAGTTTATAATACTAAGTGAAGTAAATCAGAGAAACACAAATATTATATCATTATCATTCATATATTGAACCTCAAATATGATACAAATGAACTTATTTACAAAACAAACAGACTCACAGACAGGAGCATAAATTAGGAGTTTGGGATTAGCAGATACTACTATACAGCTCAATTGGTAAAGAATCCGCCTGCAATGCAGGAGTTCAGTTCAGTTCAGTCGCTCAGTCATGTCCGACTCTTTGCAACCCCATAAATTGCAGCATGCCAGGCCTCCCTGTCCATCACCAACTCCCAGAGTTCACGCAAACCCACGTCCATCGAGTTGGTGATGCCATCCAGCCTCCGGTTCAATTCCCAGGTTGGAAAGATACACTGGAGAAGGGATAGGCTACCCACTCCAGTATTCTTGGGCTTTTCTTGTGGCTCAGCTGGTAAAGAATTCACCTGCGATGCTGGAGGCCTGGGTTTGATCCTTGGGTTGGGAAGATTCCCTGGAGAAGGGAAAGGCTACCCACTCCAGTCCATGGGGTTGCAAGAGCCAGACATGACTGAGCGATTTTCACTTTTACTGTGTATAAAATAGATAAACAAGAAGGTACTACTGTATAGCACAGGGAACTATATTTACTGTCTTGTAATAAACCATATTAGAAAAGAATATATATATGTACACACACACACACACACACACACACACACACACAGGCTTCCCAGATGGTGATAGTGGTAAAGAATCCACCTGCAATGCAGGAGATGTGGTTTTGATCCCTGGATTGGGAAGATTCCCTGGAAGAGGGCATGGCAACCCACTCCAGTATTCTTGCCTGGAGAATCTCCTGGTCAGAGGAGTCTGGTGGGCTAGAGTCCATAGGATCACAAAGAGTCAGACATGGCTGAAGTGCCTGAACAAACATGCACGCATATTTATAACTGAATCAATTTTCTGTACACCAGAAATGAACACAACATTGTAAATTAACTATACATCAATTAGAAAAAAGAATCCTTTGTAGTTCTAACACACCACCAAGGTGAAGAATCATTGTGCCAAGTCATACTGCCATTGCGTAGCCAAATGCTGAAACCAAGTATACAGTATTCTGAACAGAGTTTGGTGTGGGATGAGACAATTGGTCCCCAAACCACAGACTTACAGGTTAAGCATCTTGCTCCAGAGTTGCAGCAACAGATACTTTACTTCATTAGAATCTGATCTGTAAAAAAAAGATAAAGGGATGAAATTTGGAATATTTGCATATCACTCATTTCTGACTGCACTATGTCTTGATACTCTTTTCTCATTTGAGCTTCACCACAGCCTGGGGTGTGATAGGTCAGGTAGTTTATGAACCAATGAGAAAACAGACCTAGAGTGACCAAGTGACTTACTGAACCTCCCTTGGTTCGTTAATGACTCTGTCCAGTGCTCATTTCATTGTATCACCCAGACTTAGCTGCTTCCACAGCATGGAACTTCGTGGCCCTGCTGTAAACTGAATGGTGGGATCAATCATTGAAGAAGCTGGTAATTGAGTGGGGTGGTATAGCTATATTAAAAACAATCACTACTCTAGGAAGTACTTTTTACGCTCCTATGACATATACAGCTCAGCCTGTATTATCATAATCATCCTTCTAAATAAATTATTTAAATTAGGCCATGCATGTTCATAAGCTGGTGAAATGCAGATAAACACATGTTTTCCCAAGCCACTTGCTCCAGGTATTAGTATGCATTTCCCTCCGTCCCACATTCCTCCAAATACAATGGCTTGAAACACTTCAGACCATGACCAGGGGAAGGCTTCGAAATGCCCATTCGACACGGGGCAAAGTATCGAATTAAGAGCTTTCAGCGAAACTGTGCTATTTGGCCTGTGCTTCCAGAAAACAAGTTGTTATAGAATAATTAATTTGAGAAGGCAGCTACAAAGAGCTTCTATAATATAGCAAGGAGCTGAAATACCAGATAGTACTATCACTGAACAGCAGATGTTTGTCAGTGACCTGGGATCCTGGCTTTAAATTCCCAGAGTAAAAGCATTTTCTAAAACAGAGAACGGCCCCTGTTATGGGTCACCTTTGTGGAATCTCTGTATGTGTGGAACTTTCCAGAGTTGTAGACCCAGCTAATTATGTGTCAGAGCAGACAGAGGCCAGTGCATTCGTCTTGGCCTCTTGTGGGCCATTTCACTTTTCTAGAAGATTTAAAGAAAATGAAGACTTCTGGTCCTAGACCACTCAAGAAATCTGTTGACTGGTAATTACAGAATAACAAAGGAAAGAAGAAAAACTTACTAAATGATTAAGATGTGAAAAAAAGTGAAAGTGTTAGTCATACAGCTTGCAGTATGTGGGTGTTACCATACTGTTCTTTCCCCCTAGCAGAAATGACAACCATGGAAACCTCCACCATGCATTTGAGCAAGTGTCTTGAGAGTCCCTTGGACTGCAAGAAGATCCAACCAGTCCATCCTAAAGGAGATCAGTCCTGGGTATTCACTGGAAGGACTGATGCTGAAGCTGAAATTCCAATACTTTGGCCACCTCATGCGAAGAGTTGACTCATTGGAAAAGACTCTGATGCTGGGAGGGATTGGGGGCAGGAGGAGAAGGGGACAACAGAGGATGAGCTGGCTGGATGGCATCATTGACTCGATGCACATGAGTTTGGGTGAACTCCGGGAGTTGGTGATGGACAGGGAGGCTGGTGTGCTGCGATTCATGGGGTCGCAAAGAGTCAGACACGACTGAGCGACCGAACTGAACTTAACTGTCAATGAGAGTGGTGTCTACTGAATGTGTGTGTGTGTGTGTGTGTGTGTGAGTGCTCAGTCGTGTCTGGCTCTGTGCGACCTTATGGACTGTAGCCTGCCAGGCTCCTCTGTCCATGGAATTCTTCAGGCAAGAATACTGGAGTGGGTATCCATTCCCTTCTCCAGGGGATCTTCCTGACCCAGGGGTCAAACCTGGATCTCCTTCATTGCAGGCAGATTCTTTACCATCTGAGCTACCAATATTGTCTATAAAATAAAATGATATTGAAGACAACTAAAAATAAATAACACAATCAATATGAATATTTACTTCTTTAAAAATGTACCTACTGCAAATATTTTCTAAAGAATTATTTCTGACAATGTTTTTTCTTATTGGAGTACAACTGCTTTACAATATTGTGTTAGTTTATGCTGTACAATGAAGTGAATCGGCTATATGTAGACATATATGTACTCCCTTTTGGACCTTCCCTGTAATTTCCTCTCTCATCCCGTCCCTCTAGGCCATCACAGAGCACTGGGGTGAGCTCCCTGTGCTACACAGCTTGTTCCCATAGTTATCTGTTCTACACATGGTAGTGTCTACATATCAGTTCTAATCGCCTATTTCATCCTATTCTCTCCTTCCCCTCCTGCGTCCACATGTCTGTTTTCTATGTCTGTACCTCTATTCCAGGCCTGAAAATAGGTTCATCTGTTCCAGTTTTATAGATTTCACATATATGCATGGATGTTAGACATTTGCTTTTCTCTTTCTCACTAACTTTGCTCTGTGTGACAGACTCTAGGTCCATCCACATCACTTCAAACGACCCCAGTTTGTTCCTTTATATGGAGACGTAAAATTCCATCGTATATATGTACCACATCTTTATCCATTCATCAGCCAATGGCCATTTAGGCTGCGTCCGTGTCCTGGCTATTGTAAACAGTTCTACAGTGAACGTTGGGGGTACACGTGTCTTTTAGAATTATGGTTTTTTCTCAGCAAATAAGCCCCGTAGTGGGATTGCTGGGTCATATGGTAGTTCTATTTTTAGCTTTTTAAGTGAAAGCGAAAGTGAAAGTAAAGTCGCTCAGTCGTGTCCCACTCTTTGCGAACCCATGGACTGTAGCCCACCAGGCTCCTCCCTCCATGGGATTCTCCAGGCAAGAGTACTGGAGTGGGTTGCCATTGCCTTCTCCAGGGAGCCTCCATTATTGTTCCCCATGGTGGCCATATCAATTATTACATTCCCACTGAAAGTACCAGTGTGCATGCTCAGTCACTCAGTCATGTCCGACTCTTTGTGACCCCCCCTCCCTCTTTGTGACAGGCTCCTCTGTCCATGGGATTTCCCAGGCAAGAACACTGGAGTGGGTTGCCATGCCATTTTCCAGGGGATCTTCCTGATCCAGGGATCAAATCCGCATCTCCTGCATTGGCAGGCAGGTTCTTTACCACTGTGCCACCTGGGTCAGGAACCAGCATTTATTGTTTGTAGATTTTAATAATGGCCATTCTGACTGGTGTGAGGTGATATCTCATTGTAGTTTTGACTTGCATTTTTCTAATAATTAGTGATGCTGAACATCTTTTCATGTGCCTCTTCACCAACTGTATGTCTTCTTTAGAGAAATGTCTGTTTAGGTCTTCTGCCCATTTTTTGATTGGGTTGTTTGCTGTTTTGATATTGAGTTGCATGAACTGTTTATATATTTTAGAGTTTAACCCCTTGTCAGTTGCTTAGTTCTCAAATATTTTTTCCTATTCTGAGGATTGTATTTTCATCTTGTTTATAGTTTTCTTTGCTGTGAAGAAGATTTTAAGTTTAACTAGGTCCCATTTGTTTACTTTTATTTTCATTACTATAGGGGTGGTTCAATGAAAAATTATCATCATTAATATCATCTACATGTGAGAACGCAAAGTTCCCATCTTGAGGTTACCAGATCAGGGTTTAAATTATAGCAGCAATTCAAGGATGCATATTATGCTGTATTGCTTTCAAGTAACAAATAGTGTATTGAATAGGGAATGAATGGGTCCAAAAAAGAGCCACATGACTGGGCCTTGAAAAGCAGACATGACAGTCCTTCTTCTCCCAAGGAGTTGGAAGCGACTAGAATGCAGCTTGGAAATCCTATTAAGATGGAAGCTGTGTGAAACTCAGGCAGAAGGAGGCCAGCAAGCCTCATGCACTTATGACACAGCATGTGTTCAAGAGTTTCCCATGGCTCCTCATTACTCAAGAGTGAGTAGATAAACTCAACAGTTTATGTCTTTCTAAAGATGTCCTGGTTTGTGAGCTCTACCCTCTCTAGTTATCATCAACCTTGAAGAGTCCCTTTTATGAAATGTGAGGCATGTCTAACAGACAGCCCCTCCTCAACATGCAGACAAAGGAAAGGTAGGAGATAGAATGGGGGGAGCATAGGGATACTTTCCTCTGGCTCATAAAACCACTTCATGTATATCCATAGAGAAAAATGTGACTAAGGACATCTTTCCCCACTTCCAACACATCTTTTCAAAGTGGCAGTCACTGACTACAACGTGAAGTGTGTCAAAAGAAATATAATTAAAAATTAAAATTACAAATCCAGAAGTTTTGTCTACAAAAATGGTAGAGAAATAAAACAGTTTTCTTATTAAATAAGCATTAAACCAGAAGCACATCACAGTAAATCCTGAGCCTTCAGGAAAGACTGATAAGCAGGAGAGGCTGGCACTTCCCATCCTGGGACAGGTCAAAGTCATCACATTCACCAAAGAGAAATAAATCAACACTGTGTCCTGTGCCAGTATCTAGTGAGGATTTGATTGACAACTGTCCTCCTGTTGGAGATAGGAGGCCTCAGGAGAAAATAATTCTTCCAACTCCTCTATCAAGGTATCTCCCTTTTCTACCCTCACACAGCCTTTAATTGTTTGCCCAGACTCAGACTGTAAGGGCCAGAAAAATCCTTTCTAGAAGTGGTAACCCTTAATCAACTGGCAGATGTCAGTAAATATTAAATAGTCCCCAAATTTCAAGTGTTGGCAGGGCTTATGGGAAATGGGTCTTGTCATGCATACCTAAACATAATTTAAATTTGAAAAACCAGTTTTTCTTTCATTCATGTCTTTGATCCTTTAATGGAAAGGTGCAATAAAATATGCACATTTAATTCCTAATTTTTGGAATACCGTAATTTCCTAGGCTGTTATTAGGCATGGGTGACTGTGTGGATCACAATAAACTGTGGAAAATTCTGAAAGAGATGGGAATACCAGACCATCTGATCTGCCTCTTGAGAAATCTGTATGCAGGTCAGGAAGCAACAGTTAGAAATGGACATGGAATAACAGACTGGTTCCAAATAGGAAAAGGAGTACGTCAAGGCTGTATATTGTCACCCTGCTTATTTAACTTATATGCAGAGTACATCATGAGAAATGCTGGACTGGAAGAAACACAAGCTGGAATCAAGATTGCCGGGAGAAATATCAATAACCTCAGATATGCAGATAACACCACCCTTATGGCAGAAAGTGAAGAGGAACTAAAAAGCCTCTTGATGAAAGTGAAAGAGGAGAGTGAAAAAGTTGGCTTGAAGCTCAACATTCAGAAAACAAAGATCATGGCATCCAGTCCCATCACTTCATGGGAAATAGATGAGGAAACAGTGGAAACAGTGTCAGACTTTCTTTTGGGGGCTCCAAAATCACTACAGATGGTGATTGCAGCCATGAAATTAAAAGACACTTACTCCTTGGAAGAAAAGTTGTGACCAACCTAGATAGTATATTCAAAAGCAGAGACATTACTTTGCTGACTAAGGTCCGTCTAGTCAAGGCTATGGTTTTTCCTGTGGTCATGTATGGATGTGAGAGTTGGACTGTGAGGAAGCCTGAGCACCGAAGAATTGATGCTTTTGAACTGTGGTGTTGGAGAAGACTCTTGAGAGTCCCTTGGACTTCAAGGAGATCCAACCAGTCCATTCTGAAGGAGATCAGCCCTGGGATTTCTTTGGAAGGAGTGATGCTAAAGCTGAAACTCCAGTACTTTGGCCACCTCATGCAAAGAGTTGACTCATTGGAAAAGACTCTGATGCTGGGAGGGATTGTGGGCAGGAGGAGAAGGGGACAACAGAGGATGAGATGGCTGGATGGTATCACTGACTCGATGGACGTGAGTCTGAGTGAACTCCGGGAGTTGGTGATGGACAGGGAGGCCTGGCATACTGCGATTCATGGGGTCGCAAAGAGTCGGACACGACTGAGCGACTGAACTGAACTGAACTGATTGTGGGTATTTCTTGGCCTACAGTAGACATCTACAGTGACGCAAGTGACACAATGATGGTCATACATAGATTGCTAATTATCAAAGGTTGGGACTGCAGAAATTACACAGTACTCAAAATGGCTGTGCATGGTAGCCTATTAGCTCAGAAACGCAAGAAAGATTACTTTCATTCATTTAAATCAACATAATTTAGCCCCATGTATCATCTAGCTGGACTAGACCGAAACTCAGTTTCAGTCCTTATGGGGCCTCTTCCACCCACAGAACTAGTCTAGCATCTGGAGGTACAGGTACTGTCCAGAAGGGCTGCTGACATCTTCATTGTCCATGCCTGCAGGGGGCACTCTCCTTACTGATTCCTTCTGGGGGATGAGAGACTGGGGTGAGGCTAGGTCCCTGGTGCTGGTGGTATTACCCTGGTAATGCTCTCATCTCTTCTTCTCTGGAGCCTGCCTAGGAGCTGTCTCAGCACTTCCTACCCTCACCTGCCCAGGGATCTGGAGTTCTTTATCCTCCCCAGCATGAGGACATTGCTTTCTGCCTTCGGAAAAGTTCTGCATTCTTCTTCTAGCCACTCCCCACTTTTCTGTAAAACCCTTTATCTTTAACAGACTTGTATTTTCATTTTTAAAATAAGGGGGCCAGACAGATGGGCAGTCTTCCTGCCTTCCAGGACAAATACATGTACATATACACTTACCATAGTTGGTTCCGAAATCATTTCACATTTTTGCAGTGCTTCAGAGCACAATCACAAACAAAACTGACAGAGATGGTGAAAGGATTCAAGTTGTTAGAAATTTTGGAGTGGCCAGTAACCTAGAAATTATCTAAAAGTTAATCTGTTGTGAAGTTTCTGAAGTTTTTTACTTTTTTATTTTGTGCAGACATCTGAGTCACTGACCTTCACAGATCTATATTTAGATATATTTATATCTTTATTTTGGCAATGTGGAAGATTAGTGTCCAGAGCAGTTAAGCCATTTAAGTTAGGTTACACAGGGGCTTTCTGATTAAAGGCTAAATGCTATTCAGAAGTGCATGCGTGTGCACACGCACACACACACACACACTCAGTCAGCTATCTTTTCACTTAAATGTGAACTGCCTTAGGTTAATAACACTCAGAGGGGCAAACCAAGTTTATACTTTATCAGAGAAAGGGCTGAAATACAACATAACAAGAAAGACGAATATATTAGCCACACACAGGACCTTTGTTTCCAAGTGAAAAAACCCAACTCAAAAATTTTTATAAAAAAAGGAATTTATTTGATAAACCCCAGATTTCAGAATAGATGGATCTAGGGACTCTATTTATATTTATCAAAAATACAGAATTAATTCTTCCCCTTCTCTCCTTCCTTTGATTGCTCCATTCTCTGATCATCTCCCTCCTCTTTTTCTGAAAGAGTAAGATCCTGGCTTAATGGTCATTAACCTCATGTGATCTTGTAAGGAAAGAAACTCTTCCTCACCTGGCATCCAAATCCAGTCTCTAAAAATGGCCTCTGGTTCTTTTTTGTTGTCCCTTTCTACTCTTCTGGTGGAAAAGGTACTGCATGTAATTCCTGATTTTTGTACTACCATACTTTCCTAGACTGGAATGAGACACAGGTATTGTCAACACTCCTCTACAATTCCCCTCAAAGGGAATCTGAGAGGGGCAGTTTCTAAAAGTAAGGATACAGGGAAAGTAAGTCAGATAACAGAAAGCTGTGACAATGACTGACATTCTGACTTGATTGTAAATGGATGATTTTGATAGTTTTTGGGAATAGGTTTGAACAGGGCTTCTTTCTTGCTTACAGTTCTTGCCTAAACTTCTGTTGACTAAGCCCAGCTCCTAAAAATGAAAATCCACAAACCTGCTGCAAATACCCTTGATACGGGAGAGATTAGGAGTCAGTACAGCATTATAATTGATAACATGGGTATAGATGATGAAAATGATCATCAATAATTGTGATCAATAATTAATTACTCATCCTATGATTTAGCCACATCTTTCATATTTTTCTTTTCAAGCTCTTCTGTTTTCCTCATTTTTGCCTCATTTCTATCTTTGCATCATTTCTATCTAGAGACACATCATTAGATACATCATCAGATGGGTTAGATACATCATTGCCCTTGGGTTTATTTCATTATTAGATGAATTAGATACATCATTGCCCTTGGGTTTATTTCATAGCCCCCATTCTGTACAAACACATCCCTAAACTCTCTTGGAATTCTGATTCGCAAGTAAGTTGATGTAGGAAGCTCTTGAGGGACAGCCTGCCTTGAGGCTTTCAGTCCATATGATTGTCACCTGCCATCAGTGCTATCAAGATACAGAGCCTTCTTTATAAAGCACACACACACACACACACAAGCAAGCAAACAACTTATTCCTCTGAAGATAAAATGACTAAGTAGGGACTGAACTATTTTTCACCATCCTGAACCAAACTCAGGATATCACAACAACGGCAAGGAAGAATGAAGACAGATTTGATGAATAAATGTACACATAAAGAAAAAAGAAAACTCTCAAATAAACAACCTATCTTCACAACTTCAAGGAACTAGTAAAAGTAAAATAAACAAAGCCCAAAGTTGGCAGAGGAAGTAAATATTAAACATCGGAGCAGAAATTAATAAAATAGAGAATTACAAAATAGAGAAGATGAACAACATTGAGTTGGTTATTTGAAAAGATAAATGAAATTAGTATATCTTTAGTTAGACTAACCAAGAAAAAAGAGAGAAGACACCCCCAAATAAAATTTACATAGGAGACATTATAACTGATATCACAGAAATATAAAGATTCATAGAGATTACCATGAAAAATTATGCACCAACAAATTCAATAACCTAGAAGTAACAGAAAAATTTCTAGAAATGGAGTATACCAAAATGGAATTATGAAGAAACTGAAAATAATGAGTAAGACCAATGCTGAATAAGGATATTGAAACAGTAATAAGAAAACCTCCCACAATAGAAAAGCCCAGGGCCGGATGTTTTCATTGGTGAATTCTACCGAACATTTAAAAAAGAATTAGTACCAATCTTTCTCAAAGTCTTCCAAAAAACTCAAGAGGAGGGAACATTACTATTTGAAAGCCAGATAATGACTCTACAAGTAAAGAAAACTACAGACCAATATCTCTGATGAATACAGATGCAAGGATTATCAACAAATGCTAACAAACTGTATTCAACAGCTCTTTGAAAGGATTATACACCATGGTCAAGTAGGATTTATCCTCAGGATGCAAGGATGGTTCAATATACACAATCGATAAATGTGATGTGTATGCTTAGGTGCCCAGTCATGTTAGACTCTTTTAGACCCCATGGATTGTAACCCACTAGGCTACTCTGTCCATAGTATTTTCCCAGACAAGAATACTTGAGTGGGTTACCATTTCCTCCTCCAGGGGAATCTTTCCAACCCAGGGATCAAACCTGTATCTCCTACATTGGCAAGTGGATTCTTTACCACTGTGCCACCTGGGAAGCCCCAAGAAATGTGACATATTCTTTCCACAGAATGAAAGAAAAAAATATGATCATTTCAATAATACAAAAAAGCATTTGACAAAATTCAACATCCATTCATGGTAAAAACTCTCAACAAATTTGGCACAGAAGGAACATCCCTTAAAAAATTAAAGCTATATAGGACAAGCCCAGATCTAATATTACACATGTGGTGAAAGGAGAAAGATTGAAAGCTTTCCTCTGAGATCAAGAACAAGACAAGAATGCCCACACTTAACCACTGCTATTCAACACAGTCCTGGAAGGTACAGCCAGAGTAATCAGGCAAGGAAAAGAAAGGATCCAAACCAGAAAGGCAGAAGTAAAGTTGTCTTTGTTTGCAGATGACATGATCTCATACATAAAAAACCTAAAGAGTGCCCCCCCCCCAAAAAAAAAACTATTAGAACTAATAAATAAATTCAGTAAAGTTGTAGGACACAAAACAAGTGTTGGTGAGGATGTGAGGAAAAGGGAATTGTTGTACACTGTGAATGCTAATATAAATTGGTGCAGCCCCTATAAGACAATAAGGACACATCATTCACATTCTGGCCTCAGTCTCTTCATGTGTAAAATGCAGACTTATACCTGTCGCCCAATTTCACAGTTCTTGAGAGATCCAAATAAGAGAGCAAAATGTTTTGAAAAACTAAAAGAACTCTCCAAATGGGAGATCACATCATTATTTCTTATTATGTGCTTCCTCCTAGATGTAAAATGAACAGATTTCATTTTTCTGACAGACTTTCTGAAATTAGAGGGAAAGTCAGACTTTGTTGCAATAGCAGTTTTATAAACAGGTAACTGAAGAGGCAAAATTGACAGGAAATAATTTATCCTTCTACTTCTATCCTGTTCTAAAATAAGACTTTTACATTTGGATGTTGTTTTCGCCAACTCTGTAGCATGACAGTTCAGTTCAGTTCAGTTGCTCAGTCGTGTCCGACTCTTTGCAACCTCAGGGACTGCAGCACACCAGGCTTCCCTGTCCATCACCAACTTCTGGAGCTTACTCAAAATCATGTCCAGTGAGTCGGTGATGCCATCCAACCATCTCATCCTCTGTCGTCCGCTTCCCCTCCTGCCTTCAATCTTTCCCAGCATCAGGGTCTTTTCTAATGAGTCAGCTCTTCACATCAGGTAGCCAAAGTATTGGAGTTTCAGCTTCAGCATCAGTCCTTCCAATGAATATTCAGGACTGAATGGTTTGATCTCCTTGCAGTCCAAGGGACTCTCAAGAGTCTTCTCTGACACCACAGTTCAAAAGCATCAATTCTCTGATGCTGAGCTTTCATTATAGTCCAACACTTACATCCATACATGACTACTGGAAAAACCATAGCTTTGACTAGACAAACATTCATTGACAAAGTAATGTCTCTGCTTTTTAATATGCTGTCTAGGTTGGTCATAGCTTTTCTTCCAAGGAGTGAGTGTCTTAATTTCATGGCTGCAGTCACCATCTGCAGTGATTTTGGAGTCCCAAAATATAAAGTCTGTCACCGTTTCCATTGTTTCCCCATCTATTTACCATGAAGTGATGGGACTGGATGCCATGATCTTAGTTTTCTGAATGTTGAGTTTTAAGCCAACTTTTTCACTCTCCTCTTTCACTTTCATCTAGAGGCTCTTTAGTTCTTTGCTTTCTGTCATAAAGGTGGTGTCATCTGCTTACCTGAGATTATTGATATTTTTCCCAGCAATCTTGATTCCAGTTTGTGCTTGATCCAGCCTGGCATTTTGCATGATGTACTGCATATAGAATTTAAATAATCAGGTGACAATATACAGTCTTGACATACTCCTTTCCCAATTTGGAACCAGTCTGTCATTCCATGTCCAGTTCTAACTGTTGCTTTTTGACTTGCATACAGATTTCTCAGAAGGCAGGTCAGGTGGTCTGGTATTCCCATCTCTTTCAGAATTTTCCACGGTTTGTTGTGATCCACACAGTCAAGGCCTTGGCATAGTGAGTAAAACCAAAGTAAATGTTTTTCTGAACTCTTTTGCTTTTTTGATGATTCAACGGATGTTGACAATTTGATCTCTGGTTCCTCTGCCTTTTCTAAATCTAGCTTGAACATCTGGAAATTCATGGTTCACATACTGTTGAAGCCTAGCTTGGAGAATTTTGAGCATTAATTTACTAGCATGTGAGATGAGTGCAATTGTGCAGCAGTTTGAGCATTCTTTGGCATTGCCTTCCCTTGGGATTGGAATGAAAACTGACCTTTTCCAGTCCTGTGGCCACTGCTGAGTTTTCCAAATTTGCTGGCATATTGAATGGAACACTTTCACAGCATCATCTTTTAGGATTTGAAATAACTCAACTGGAATTCCATCACCTCCACTAGCTTTGTTCATAGTGATGTTTCCTAAGGCCCACTTGACTTCACATTCCAGGATGTCTAGCTCTAGGTGAGTGATCACACCATCATGATTATCTGGGTCATGAAGATCTTTTTTGTACAGTTCTTCTGTGTATTCTTGCCACCTCTTCTTAATATCTTCTGCTTCTGTTAAGTTCATACTATTTCTGTCCTTTATTGTGACCATTTTGCATGAAATGTTCCCTCAGTATCTCTAATTTTCTTGAAGAGATCTCCACTCCTTCCAATTCTATTGTTTTCCTCTATTTCTTTGTATTGATCACTGAGGAAGGCTTTCTTATCTCTCCTTGCTATTCTTTGGAACTCTGCATTCAAATAAGTATATCTTTCCTTTTCTCCTTTGCCTTTCACTTCTCTTCTTTTCACAGCTATTTGTAAGGCCTCCTCAGACAACCATTTTGCCTTTTTTCATTTTGTCCTGTAGCAGGGCAATGTAAGATAAATTGTGTATCCAATAAAAAGTTTTTCTTGCAATCAAATGATAAATGTCTTCTTATGTTTACCTGTGTTTGGAAAGCAGAGTTGTCTTGTGGATGCCTCCTTCCTACTACTGAAAAATTAATTCATAGTCTTATGCATTCACCTGAATCTTTTCTTCTGTAAGCTGAGAGGAAATTCCTCCTAGGAAACACTTCAAATATTCTAAGAGGTCCCTTCTTTGTAGCTCCAAATGAGATTGAAGTATGGCTTTAAAATAAATTGTCATTCGCTGCTCTAAAGAAAGAGGTAAAATGTTGCATTTTGTGAATGACTGAATCAAAGAACAAACCCCAAATGTGTCAGGCTAAAGAAATGAAATTCATACTTTGTCTCATTTATTTTAAGAGGTGAAGTTATGCATGCTCACGTAGGTAAAGTGGCAGGCAGCATATTGGCAAAGAGGAAAGACACTTTCCTTTTTTTGCCAAAGAAAGTCTTGCTATAGCTTGAAAGTTCATCAAATTTTGCCTAAGATGAGCACCAAGCTACTTTGTGTGTTCTTACAAATTTTTTGCAATGCACAGTACTGGCAATCTTTTCTAAATCTCATCCTAGAATGAGATTTAGAAAAAGCAGTCACATAGGAAATCCCAGGTTTGGTCCCCTGCTGGTGAGGGACTCTGACTTTGGCCTCAGAGCATCTCTCTCTTGGACATCACTGATCCTATGGAGCCCTGGAACTTGAGAAGAGGAGAGCTTCCTTTTATTTTCACTGTGTTTCTTTTGGATACAAGGCTGGGACAGAATAACAACTAGGAGAATTGTGAAAAGAAGAGATGCAAAAAAATACAGAAAACTAAAGCAAAGTATATATAAAGGGGATAAATGATGATAAACTGGCATGAATTTAATACTTAAGAACTATGGCTATAATAATCAGCAGAAAACTGAAACCAGGAAAATGATTAAAATTGCTTAATTTTAGCAAGTAGGATTTCAGGTGAGGAGCAGTGAGATTGAAAGCTGTTGCTTTTTATGATAAGCCCATATTGAATTTTTATTTAACCATCAGCATGTATTACTTTGATATAAATAACTAATAAGGCATAGTATAAGTATGGCAAAGACTGAAAGGACAGAAGTTGAGATACAGTGTGAACTAAATCCCAGAAAACTGGTTGGTATCTATGAATCCGTATTTTAGAAATCTCCTCAGAAAAAGAATGATAACCAAACGATATTGAATTCTTATGATATATCAGGTATCATTTTTAGAGCTTTATGTATATTAACTTGTTTAATCTTTAAGAAACATCGTGAAGTAGACACTATTGTTCCCATTTCACACAGGATGAGACTGAGTAACAGAGTTAAATAAATTGATCATTTGCTCAAGTGGACACCACTAGCTCCAGAGCCAGGATTCAGTCCCAGGCACTCTGTTGCCATTCTGCATCTGTCCACTCAGCTACAATCCAGGTGATTCCCAATGCACAGGAAAGTCTGAAAACATTGAGTGACAGGATGGATTTGTGAGGGTTCCTGATGTAGAAGGTCCAAGGCCCAACTTGGGAACCACTGCCTAAAATATTTAATGGTCTTTACTTTTTCTCCTAAACTGAGACCTCTGGCCCAGATATTTCCAGTGAACTCCATACCTCTATATTGTACAACCTATTCCATACATTTCAAATGCACCTCACCATGTCTTAGAACAAACTCACGAAATCCTGAGGTGGGCTTTTCTCTTGGTACTCCTTCTCCCAAGGAAGAGTATTACCTTCCACATAGGTGAGCAAGTCAGAAACTTGGGAATCACCCCTACATCTCCATTCCCTCTTACTCTGCAGTCAATAACTGGTGTCTGTCACTCTTCCCTGCTGCTGCTGCTAAGTCACTTCAGTCGTGTCTGACTCTGTGCAACCCCATGGACTGCAGCCCACCAGGCTCCCCCACCCTTGGGATTCTCCAGGCAAGAACACTGGAGTGGGTTGCCACTTCCTTCTCCAATGCATGAAAGTGAAAAGTGCAAATGAAGTTGCTCAGTCATGTCCGACTCTTCGCGACCCCATGGACTGCAGCATACCAGGCTCCTCCGTCCATGGGATTTTCCAGGTAAGAGTACTGGAGTGGGGTGCCATTGCCTCCTCTGTCACTCTTCCCTACTAAATCACAAAACCACATGTTTTCTCCTTGGCTATTATAATTGTCCCTCCAATCCTTTCCTCACACTATAGGGAATGTGAAGAAGACATGCAGTGTCAAATCTTTAACATTTTCCATTAGATCCTTCCTGAGCTGCCCTGCCTTCCTCCTGGGTCTCAGTGGACCACTCTCGCTCATCCCCATTCCCCAGTCACATGGCCTTCCTTTAATTTCTCCATCTGCCCATGTTTTTTCGACTTCAGCTTCCACACAACACAAGCTGGTCCCTTTGCCTGGAAGGCCCCTCTCCACCTGGCTCTGGAAAATTACTTAATCACTCAAAGTCTCAGTCATCTCATCTGTCAAATGGGAGTTAAAGTGCTATAGTTCAGAGTTATTAAAAATAGAAAATAAAAAAGACATAATATTCCTGGCACAAAACAGATGTTCACTAAATTTGTTTCCCTAAACATATCACAGAATCTTAAACTTTCCCCAATAATCTTCATATGAAGATAAATTCATTTAAACTTGTTCTCTAATTGTGATTTATAAAAATTCAAAGTAGGAAAGAACCTTTAAAGATTTATCTCATTTTAGAAATTTATTAAAATCATAACGCATCTTTTCAGGGAAGTATTTGTGGTGTAGTTTTTAATTGTTGTCAAGTTAATAACATGCCCGAGAGTGTGGAGAATTGGTTAAAGGTAGGTATCAGTAGGCCATAATTTTCAAAATTACTGCTTTGTTCTATAATCCATCAGCAAAAATAATCCATGAAAAGTATACACATTTAGAGGTAATGACATGAAAAAAGATTTCAAATAATGAGCAAATAAAGAAAATAACTTTGGCCACCTGATCTGAAGAGCTGACTCATTTGAAAAGACCCTGACGCTGGGAAAGATTGAGGGCAGAAGGAGAAGGGGATGACAGAGGATGAGATGGTTGGATGGCATCACCGACTCAATGGACATGGATTTGGGTTGACTTTGGGAGTTGGTGATGGACAGGGAGGCCTGGTGTGCTAAGGTTCATGGGGTTGCAAAGAGTCAGACACAACTGAGCAATTGATCTGAACTGAAAGAAAATAAATTAGTATATAATTTGCAATCGTAGATTATAATCCTTGATAACTGGCAAATGAATTGAATCTTTTTGTTAATATACAGTTGATCCCTGAACAATGTGGGGATTAGGGGAGGTAGCACTTCATGAAGTTTAAAATTTGCTTATAATTTATGGTCGGCCCTCCACATGGAGAATTCCCACAGACAGAGGAGCCTGGCAGGCTGCAGTCCATGGGGTTGCAAAGAGTCGGACATGACTGAGTAACAAAGCATGGGCTTCACTCATAGCTCAGCTGGTAAAGAATCTGCCTGCAAGGCAGGAGACTGCTGTTCGATTCCTGGGTCGGGAAGATCCTCCCCTGGAGAAGGGAATGGATACCCACTCCAGTATTCTTGGGGCTTCCCTGGTGGCTCAGTTGGTAAAGAATCTGCCTGCAATGCAGGAGACGTGGGTTTGATACCTGGGTTGGAAAGATGCCCTGGAGGAGGCATGGCAACCCACTCCAGTATTCTTGCCTGGAGAATCTTCATTGACAGAGGAGCCTGATGGGCTGCAGTCCATGGGGTTGTAAAGAGTCGGAAATGACTGAGCGACTAAGCACCACATACATGATTTTTCTGCATCCTTAGTTCCAAATCGGCAGATTTAATCAACTGTGGATCATGCAGTACTATGGCATTTACTATCGAAAAAAATTCTTGTGTCAGTGGACCCAAGTGGTTCAAAGCCATGATATTCTAGAGTCAACTGTAGGGTGGGATGGGAGTGAGATGGGAGGGAGGTTCAAGAGAGAAGGGACATATGTATACCTATGGCTGATTCTTGTTGATATTTGGCAGAAAACAACAAAATTCTGTAAAGCAATTATCCTTCAATTTAAAAAAATAAAAAAATCAGGAGGAAAAGGGTCAACTGTATAACATGGCAGCACAGTCACATTTCCACTAAGGATAAATAATTTCAATAAAAATACTGTCAAGTTGAGGGAGGGGAGGGATAAATAGGCTGAACACAGAATGCTTTTAGGGTAGTGAAACTACTCTGTACAATATTATAATGATGGATACCTATCATTATACATTTATCTAAGCCCATAGAATGTACAATACCAAGAGTGAGCTGTAATATCAACTATGGACTTTGGGTGATTATGATGTGTCAGTGTAGGTTTATCAGCTGTCACAAATGTACCACTCTGCTGGGGGAGATAGATAATGGGCCAAGCTTGTGCAGAGGCAGGGGCAGGGGCTATCTGGGAAATCTCGGTAACTTCCATTCAATTTTGTGGTGAACTTAAAACTGCTCTTAAAAAGTTTATTGAAATACTATAAAGAAAGCAGAATTATTGAAATAACAAAATTATAATTATATAAGGGACATAAAAGAAAACCTCAACTTGTTATAGCTACAAACGGAGTATTTAAAGTACAGTACACACATGCTAGCTTTTGAATATAACAATTAAGGGTATAGAAAAGCAAATCATTTCATTCTTCTCCCCCGACTGTGTCATTGTCTAGTTCTGATGGGCTTCCCACTCTATGAATTTTGTACTGAAGAGACAGAGAAGGAATATCAGGAAACAGTGACGGGAGTGTGGAAGCTGCCAGGGTAGAGGTGATGAGAAGGAGAAAGAGTTGAGATATATTTTTCATGTATAGAGTCTTCAGATTTCTTGTAGGAACCACTCATCTATACCCACTGCCTGGCTCCTGACATCAACTCTCCCCTCCTGTAGCCACTGGATAGCTCATCCTTCTAGCATCCCATCAAGGAAATCTGTTCAAAAATCTTAAGGGAATGTTGTATTAGAAACTACTTAATTAGATTAGTTCACTTCTCTACCTGATTAGGCTATTTCTGTGGTAGTATTATTTAAGGATATGTGTTTGGGGAATTAGTGGTATTTTTCAACCACTCCTTGTTGACAGAGGGCAGACAGGAGCACAGATCTATGAATTTAAAGATAATGTAACAGTGAAAGTGAAGTCGCTCAGTCGTGCCTGACTCTTCACGACGCCGTGGACTGTAGCCTACCAGGCTCCTCTGTACATGGGATTCCCCAGGCAAGAGTACTGGAGTGGGTTGCCGTTTCCTTCTCCAGGGGATCTTCCCAACCGAGGGATCAAACCCGGGTCTCCCGCATTAAAGGCAGACGCTTTAATCTTTGAAGGCAGACGCTTTAATCTCTGAGCCACCAGGGAAGCCCTGGAACAGTAGCAACCATAAAAAACTCTCCCCACAAAAGCAAAAAACAAAACAAAACAAAAAAAACCAGACAACAACCAATCTTCAGTCAGTTCAGTCGCTCAGTCGAGTCCAACTCTTTGCAACCCCATGAATTGCAGCATGCCAGGCCTCCCTGTCCATCACCAACTCCCGGAGTTCACTCAGACTCACGTCCATCGAGTCAGTGATGCCATCTAGCCATCTCATCCTCTGTCGTCCCCTTCTCCTCCTGCCTCCAATCCCTCCCAGCATCAGAGTCTTTTCCAATGAGTCAACTCTTCACATGAGGTGGCCAAAGTACTGGAGTTTCAGCTTTAGCATCATTCCTTCCAAAGAAATCCCAGGGCTTATCTCCTTTACGATGGACTGGTTGGAACTCCTTGCAGTCCAAGGGACTCTCAAGAGTCTTCTCCAACATCACAGTTCAAAAGCATCAATTCTTTGGTGTTCAGCTTTCATCACAGTCCAAATCTCACATCCATACATGACCACTGGAAAAATCATAGCCTTGACTAGACGGACCTTTATTGTCAAAGTAATGTCTCTGCTTTTGAATATGCTCTCTAGGTTGGTCATAACTTTCCTTCCAAGAAGTAAGCGTCTTTTAATTTCATGGCTGCAGTTACCATCTGCAGTGATTTTGGAGCCCCCCAAAAGAAAGTCTGACACTGTTTCCACTGTTTCCCCATCTATTTCCCATAAAGTGATGGGACCAGATGCCATGATCTTCGTTTTCTGAATGTTGGGCTTTAAGCCAACTTTTTCACTCTCCTCTTTCACTTTCATCAAGAGGCTTTTTAGTTCCTCTTCACTTTCTGTCATAAAGGTGGTGTCATCTGCATATCTTAGGACCTAATTTAATCTAGATCTTTCTGATTAAATATTACTTCAAATGGAAAAAAAAATAAAATTGGGGATGAAAAAAACAATGAAGCCTCAGTGAATTCAAGTGGATCTCAAACATATCCTCTCCAAGCAGATTTTTGGGAGAGATTAGTACAGGAAGAAAGGAAATGTAACCATTATGTGAAGATAAATCAGCTGTATTTTCACACAGTTTCTGCATGTAGTACTTCATTTTGGAAAAATGATTTAAGGCAGTAATAGTCTTAAGTTAAAAACTAAGCATGCTGTGCTTAGTCACTCAGTTGTGTCCAACTCTTTGTGATCCCATGGACTGCAGCCCACCAGGCTCCTCTGTCCATGGGGATTCTTCAGGCAAGAATACTTCAGTGGGTTGCCCTGCCCTCCTCCAGGGGATCTTCCCAACCCGAGGATCAAACTCAGGTCTCCTGCATTGCAGGTGGATTCTTTACCATCTGAGTCACCAGGGAAGCCCAAATGTAAGCATATTAAGGCAAAATAAGTATTGACTCATAGCCTTCAAATATTCTGATTTCTTCTCTCCTACCTTCTTTATATTTGCTTTTCCTAGTCCTATGTTTGGCTAGGGATCTATCTGGGTTCTACTGTTTCATCTGCTTTTTCTCTCTTGGAGGAACTCCAGCTTTACTTACTCAGGTTGGAAAGGAGGTAAGGTGGGTATGAAGAGTGGGTGGGCAAATGATTCTGCAAAGTTTTTCTGAGTACAAGGGAATGGCTGGTCTGGATTTCACAAAGAACACTTGTAATCTGGGTTGAGGGAGTATTTCTACTGTCCTCTCTGCAATCTAGAGGCTGCAGCTCACCAGATGTTGCTACCTTTAAGGAAGAGTACAGAGCTAGGTTCCAAGAATGAGCCCTTAGTCAAGGGCCACAGAAGGGAAATTTGTTAGGAAATTGCAGGTGGGTTTAATGTCAGACATTCCTCCATTAAATAGCAACACATTCAACTTTATTGGCTGAGAAGGCTGCTCTCCTATTTCTACTTACCTTGGAGTGATCTTAAGAATTACGACTCTGGGAACTTTGTCATAATCTTGCCTTGGGAAAGTCTGTGTAAGACAAATTTTCTTGAACCTATTGGAAATATTGATGAGCATCTATTCTTACATTGTCTTCAAGGTAGGACTGTCACAGACACGAGTCAAATTTTCTGTGATGTTACCATGGAAAACACACACACACACATTGGAGTTTGTATTATTGTTTTTGTAACAGGCGTTAATCATCATGGTATTCATTAATTTAGTCATGATATCTATTATCTAATTCTTATGCACAAGTAGCATTGTTACAAGTCTGTGAGGACCTAGAAATGTGAAAATATTTTAGCCCATTAAAAAAATATTAACTTTTAAATAAAAACAATAATTTAAAACATATTTTAAAATTCACCCATGAAAGATCTTCATCTAAACTTTTAAAATAACAATTGAGGTTCTGGGTTGACATCATTAAACAATTCAAAATTTTAGATACTGGACGGGACTTTGGTCATCTAATACAATACTTTCATTTTAAGGCTCACTTAGCTGAGCGGCAGCCAACAAACAAGTAACAGGATATCCAGTACTGGAACTGAAGCTTGCTTAAGTTCATTTAGGCTCATTCGGAGACATAAAAGGCACATATCGCCTTCCGCCTGAAGGTGACAACAAGACCAATGCTGCTGGGTACCTGCGCGAGATATGTCTCATCAGCACATTTCTAAGTAGGGCAGCAAAGTTGAGCAAAATCCAACACACGGCTTTCTTTCCTGGAACTAGCGGTTTAGTCTTTCTGTCTTCAAGAAGTTTGCAGCGTTTTACGGAAGCCAAAACACACACCCATAGATCTGCAGAAGGTGGGCAGTAGGTAAGTGTTCTTTTAAACAGGAAGGTGCAGAATGACAACAGGAGCACACACAAGATCAGTGATTAACATCATTTTCTACCCACGCCAGGAAACAGTCTGTGCTCCAGGTTAGGTCAAGATGCCCCCAGAGAGCTGGAAGCCTCCACGTGCCAGCTTTGAGATCCTACAGTACACGGCGTTAGAGCAGCTGGGTCCCACCTAGCGGAGGGGGGCTCTTGGCGCTAGTGGTGTACCCAGTGTGTCCACAGCTCGCCGAGGCGCAGTGGGCAGAGCAGGCCCTCTAGCAGCGCCCGGCTCTGCGCATGCGCCCCGCAGGTGGCCGCGCTAGGATTGTCGCGAGACTACAGTTCCAGCCCGCTTGGTGGCGCCAGGCTCCTCGCCGGCTGTCGCCACCTGCATGCTACGCTTCCGTCCGCCCCTCACCGCAGCCTAGCTTGTCTGGAATTGGGGTCCTGAAAGCCTTTGCCCCACAGTCCGCCAGTGGAGAGCCCCTCGCCGCCACTTACTGTCCGGGATTCCGTCTCCGTTCCTCTCGGCTCCCGCGACAGGAAAATTTGGTGGAGCGGCGGCTCCTCAGCTGGTCTGAGGCGCGGGGCTCTCAGACCTCCAGGTACCGGCGCCTGAAGCGGCGGCTTCTCTTGGGTCCCTCGTTCCTAGGGTGCCTCCCCAGTGGACCGTCCTCCCTCACCAGAGGCCACGAAACCGGGCTCCTGCCACTTTTTTGCCTTGTTCACTCCGTGCGCTCCCTATACTGATGGGGCCAAGGCGAGGACGCAGTCTGTAATCCTGCTAACCGGAGTGGAGGAACGCCAACCGCCTGGAGCTGCGGAGCTGTGGCCAGTCAGCCTCGCACGGGCCCTCGACAGGAGACGCCGTGGGCGTCTAAGCCTTGGTGCACTGTTGAGGCCACCACAGCAGCCTGAGGAGAGGAGAGGTGGTGTGGTTGGAGACAGACTCTTGAAGGGTGGACAGAGTTAAAGCCCGCTAGGGGAGCTCCTGGAGAATGAGTAGATGGGGCTTCTGAACTCCCGAGTTGCTGCAAACTTAGAGCCTTTGCCTATCTTCCATAGAAGCGATAACTCCTGCAAGAACCACCTCCATCACACCAGTCCCCATGTTCTTTTCCAAAGCCCAGCCCCGACAGAAACTTCACAGTGTGACTTGTCTCCCTGCTCACGGGTGTGAAGGCCAGGCAAAGAATTTGGAGCCATAGAGTGTCAGGGCTGTGTAGACGAAAGAGTTAAATTCTGCAGGTGGACATTCCTTCCAGGGACTTTACTTGCTAGGCTTTCTTGTGGACTCAGGTTAGACCAAAAAGGCTTTAGGGTTTGTAGGGTGATTTAGATGAGGAGTCCCCACCCCTTCTTCCCTCAAAGAGAAGAATGTCGGTGGACAGTCTCAGATTCCCTGTCTGTGGGAACTCACCGAAGGCGTTAGTGGGAGGGAACTCTGTGGCATCTTCTCAACGCATGGAGCGATTGGTCAGACTGTCCAGCCTGTGAGTGAGCCACTGATAGCTGGTGTGTTCAGTCCTAGTGAAAGATCCCAGTGACAGCAACCTCCTGTTGACCCATTACTTCACCTCTTCTAGGGAAGAGAGCAAATCATAGCCCTGCTCTCTGCTTTTGGAAGGGGAGAATGAATTGCTAGATTCCTGGAAGCTGAAACTTAGGAGAGTGGCATGAGTGGGCTTGGGCTAGACACAGCAGGCAAGCCAGCAATCTTGAGTCTTTTCAGGGAAGGATTTGTTTTTGAGAAAATTCTGGATCTTTTCAGCCTAAAAGAGCTGTTAAAATTTAAGCTGGTCCTGGAAACTTTAACTTCCTGAAAAAGAAATCATGGGTGCAGTAGCTGAAGACCATTTCAAAGGTGTTTTCAAGGCATTGAGAACCCCGAATAAAGGTATATTTCATGTTGTTTTCAGTTGTCATGTAATTGGCAGAAGCATTCCTAGAGGAGTATCACTTTCAGTTGTGATTTATTGTCAGCTGGCAATGAAATTTTCGAACATTTAAAACATTTTTATGAATCCCTTTAGTGTCCAGGCATAGATTGGATTAATATAAATCAGGATAATAGCAGTTCTTATACCATCAGTTAATTTTGCCTCTTTTTGAACTTCAAGTAAATATGTACTATTTTGGATCTGGCCACTTTAGCTCAGCCTTAGGTTTGTGAGATTCATATGCATCTGTCCTTTTAGCAAGCAAGTATTGCTTGCTAAAGAGTAACAATCCTATGAATATCTGTTTTTAACTTCGTGTGGAACAACAAAAATAAAATGTCAAACATTTTATCAGACTCCTACCATGCATCCAGGCTCTGTGCAGGCACCAGGGAGGCTTAGATGACAAAGTTAAGGGAGCTTTTCCCCAAGGGTTATTGGTCTATATGAGTCTTATCGACCCAAGACCATCATGTTGTGACAAATTGTAAAACGTATGTGCAAAAGTGAGCTGATTGAGGGTCACATTCTCCAGGGCATTGTCACAGAGCAGGGTGAGCATTGTCACAGAGGAGGTGAATATCTGCTAGTTACTGAAGGACAAGTAACAGCTCACCAAGTAGAAACTTGAGATGGAAACTTGGAGGTTGTTATAGGAAAATCTGTCTCAGTTTAGCTTTGTCAGACTGACTTGAGATATGGTCTCTGAATCTAGATTCCTTCTCTGACATAGTGAGATGTTCTACATTATCCACACTCACAGGCCTCTAGGTGAGATCTAAGGAATTGATCTCATTCATCCTATGATACACTTCTCTTGCTAAGAGTGCTGTATAAAGATAGCCATCATCATTAACTACAAATGGATTCATCAATAATTATTGAACACAACCCAAGTGCCAGGAACTACTCTGATGATGGAATCAAGAATAGGCTATGTAGGGACTTCCCTTGTGGTCCAGTGGCTAAGACTCTGCACTCCCAAGGCAGGGGGCCAGGGTTAGATCCCTGGTCAGGGAACTGGATCCCATATGCCACAACTAAGAGTGTGCAAGCTAGAACTAGAGATCCTGCATGCCCCGACTAAGACCCAGTACAGCCAACTACTGCTGCTGCTGCTAAGTCGATTCAGTCGTGTCCGACTCTGTGCGACCCCATAAACGGCCTCCCACCAGGCTCCCCCGTCCCTGGGATTCTCCAGGCAAGAACACTGGAGTGGGTTGCCATTTCCTTCTCCAATGCATGAAACTGAAAAGTGAAAGTGAAGTCACTCAGTCGTGTCTGACTCTTAGCGACCCCATGGACTGCAGCCTATCAGGCTCCTCTGTCCATGGGATTTTCCAGGCAAGAGTACTGGAGTGGGGTGCCATTGCCTTCTCCAGTACAGCCAACTAAATATTTTAAAAAAGAAGATGTAGCTCTCCTACCATGGACATGTTTTTGTTATGCTTTTTACAAGATGCCCTGAAAACCTGGTAGTTTGTGTGAGTTGTAGCTGCAGAATTGCGGAAACCACCAAGAAAGGGTGGTGAATACAGAACTTGTCAACTTCAAAAATAAAATAGCCAGTTATTTTACAAGCAAAATAATTATACTTGGGAATGGCAGAGAATTGCAATTTGGGGTGGCAAATTATGGTGAATCATAGGCAAATCTAAATAGACAAAGATATTGATCTTGGAGGGGAAAAAGGTGAGTGGTCCTAAAGAGAGATCTTAGTTCCCTGACAGGAACTGAACTTGGGCACCTGGATGAAAACCAGGAATTCTAGCTACCAGACGACCAGGGGCTAGAGGCTAGAAGCAAAATGGTCCCAGTTCTTTACTCCGTTTGAAAGCAAACATGTTTCAAGGAGGCAAAAACTATAAAAATAGGTACAAAGTTTGTTAGAAACACAGCAGGAAATATGAGAGAGCACACAGAGAAACAGTTTGCTTATTTAAGATCGAAGCAAGGCAAAAGTACACACCCAAACCTGAAGAGAAAGGATATGGGGTTCCTTTCTAATGAGGAGGCATGCAATATGTTGGAAACTAGGCAGAAATACACACCCAGGGAGGAGGGTGGGCATTCTGACTGAGGAGTGCAGTAAGGAGGTGATTTATTTTTTATTTTATTTTTTTTCTTTCTGTGGCATATATTTTTATTTTTTAATTTAGATTTATTTATTTTAATTGGAGGCTAATTACTTTACAATATTGTATTGGTTTTGCCATACATCAACATGAATCCGCCACAGGTGTACACGTGTTCCTCATCCTGAACCCCCCTCCCACCTCCCTCCCCGTACCATCCCTTTTAAATCGCATATGTATGACAGTCCTTCCCATTTTTTGTTTTCCTTTGGCCAATTATCTTGTTTCTTTCTTCACACTTGACTAGTCCTAGGACCCTCCGCAAGATGGGTGTGCAGCTTTTTGTAAAGATGGCTCCCACCACAGAGACCTGTGAGTGCATGTCCACACTTATTATGGGGTGGTGTCTCCTCCCTTTATGACCTTCAAAGAGCCTTCTTGCACATGTGCAGACAGGGAAGTTTTCCTTGACCTTGAAAGTGAAAATGTTAGGCACTCAGTTGCATCTGACTCTTTTGTGACCCCATAGGCTGTAGCCTGCTGGGCTCCTCTGGGCATGGAATCTTCCAAGTGAGAATACTAGAGTGGGTAGCCATTCACTTCTCCAGAGGATCTTCCTGACCCAGGGATCAAACGCAGGTCTTCTGCATTGCAGACAGATTCTTTACTGTCTGAGCCACCAGGGAAGTGCATCTTTATATCTTTACTGCAGCAGAGCTTAGCTTCCATCACTAGCCTTGTCCTTGGAGTTTCAGTTTTGCTCTACTTGACAAACACCAGCTGTCCAGCCCAGGGGCCCACCTATTACCTCAGGATGGTCAGCTCATATTAGGGTTTAGGAGGAATTTGGGAAGGGTTATTTTGGATAAAATTTCCTTAGAGAGAAACAGGCATTTGAAATTGTAGTAGATTCTTAGGGGCTGAAACTGGTGGCTAATACATTGTTGCTGAGGCAGGGAGATGCTTAAAAGCAGGAGATGAAATTCCCAAGTGCAAAATATTCTCCTTTGTATCAGAAGAAAAGTAACATTCTTATCATCATGGATAAGAAGTTGAGCCAGAATTTTACCCAAAGAATTCTATCCAAAACAGATCTCATTAAAATAATTTTTATTGTTCTTCCTGCTGGTTTTGCTGGCAGCCACAAATGGTGCATGCATGAGAGCTTTCCCTTCAGGGGTTCCTGACTCCATTTTAAATGAAGTTTTCTTTATTATTTTCACATTTTTCTCTTTTGATCAAGATCTTTCCTCCAAAGCATTGCTGATCAAGAATAAGTTTCTCCATATTTAGTGGTTTTGTCCCTCAGTACCAGGAAAGACCTTTCCTGGTTCTCATGTCCCACATCAGAGGGAAAGTGCATAGCAAATAGAAATCATTGAAGTTATATTTACATTTAAGTAAAAAGGAAGGGCATGAGGAAGAACATTCGGGAATTTCTCATTTAAAGTCTATATCCTATCTAGGTTGTGAGCATTAGAGATCATTTTGAAGCACTGAGCTAGCATCACTGTTTTGGCTATGTCCTTTCTACTAAGATTTGAGAGACAACAGGTATGGAGCTTAATACTAGTTTATGCAAAGCAGAGTTAAAAGTAATATGACAAGTCCAGTTTGTATGATGGTAGAAAGCTAAATAGATCAAAAGACCATGGAGTATCAGGGGAAATTTGTTGTAACCAGTGTGCTTGCTCCCTGATCTTCTGTTATTGAATTTCTGCCTCTTTGGAGGTATTTATCTAAGTGCCACAGGTGGTATTTGCTATTACACAAATGCCTCCTTGCTCAGAAAGTAGATAATTAAGGACCATGCTGCTGTTGTTTAAAGCTACTTTAATGAAATGATCATTGTTGGCCTGCTACTGCTTTGGCTGTGAATTGGCTTGCTCTGCTAATGTTAAGCAGAGATTTCTGATCATGTGTTCATTGGCACTTATTCTGGTCCTAAGGAGAAAGGCTCTTTTTTCAGAGACAAACTTAGAATCATGTATGCTCCTGGGTAGTACTTGTGTAAGGTGGCCATGGCCATCTCAAGCAGGGGATGGCAAGAGTGAACATCGACATTTTAGGAATCAGTGAACTAAAATGGACTGGAATGAGCAAATTTAATTCAGATGGCCATAATATCTACTACTGTGGGCAAGAATCCCTTAGAAGAAATGGAGTAGCCATCATAGTCAGCAAGAGTCTGAAATGCAGTACTTGAGTGCAATCTCAAAAATGACAGAATGATCTCTTGTTTGTTTCCAAGGCAAACCATTCAATATCACAGCAATCCAAGTCAATGCCCCAACCAGTAATGGTGAAGAAGCTGAAGTTGAACGGTTCCATGAAGATCTATAAGACCTTCTAGAACTAATACCCAAAAAAGATGTCCTTTTCATTATAGGGGACTGGAATGCAAAAGTAGGAAGTCAAGAGATACTTGGAGTAACAGGCAAATTTGGCCCTGGAGTACAGAATGAAGCAGGGCAATAGAGTTCTGCCAAGAGAACACACTGATCATAGGAAGCACCCTCTTCCAAAAACACAAGAGAAGAGTCTACACATGGACTTTACCAGATGGTCAATACCGAAATCAGATTGATGATATTCCTTGCAGCCAAAGATGGAGAAGCTCTATACAGTCAGCAAAAACAAGACTGGGAGCTGACTGTGCCTCAGATCATGAATTCCTTATTGCCAAATTCAGACTTAAATTGAAGAAGGTAGGGAAAATCACTAGACTCTTCAGGTATGACCTAAATCAAATCCGTTATGATTATACAGTGGAAGTAGATTGTATAGATTCTGAGAAATCTATTCACAGAAATAGATTCAAGGGATTAGATCTGATAGACTGCCTGAAGAACTATAGATGGAGGTATCTGACATTGTACAGGAGGCAGTGATCTGACCATCCACAAAAAAAAGAAATGCAAAATGGGAAAATGGTTGTTTGAAGAGGCTTTACAAATAGCTGTGAAAAGAAGAGAAGAGAAAGGCAAAGGAGAAAAGGAAAGATATACTTATTTGAATGCAGAGTTCCAAAGAATAGCAAGGGGAGATAAGAAAGCCTTCCTCAGTGATCAGTTCAAAGAAATAGAGGAAACAATGGAATGGGAAAGACTAGAGATCTCTTCAAGAAAAGTAGACATATCAAGGGGACATTTCATGCAAAGATGGGCACAATAAAGGACAGAAATAGTATGGACCTAACAGAAGCAGAAGAAATTAAGAAGAGGTGGCAGGAATACACAGAAGAACTATACAAAAATAGATCTTCATGACCCAGATAACCACAATGGTGTGATCACTCACCTAGAGCCAGACATCTTGAAATGTGAACTCAATTGGGCCTAATGAAGCATCACTACAAACAAAGCTAATGGAGGTGATGGAATTCCAGTTGAGTTTTTTCAAATCCTAAAAGATGATGCTGTGAAAGTGCTGCACTCAATATGTCAGCAAATTTGGAAAACTCAGCAGTGGCCACAGGACTGGAAAAGGTCAGTTTTCATTCCAATCCCAAAGAAAGGCAATGCCAAAGAATGTTGAAACTATTGCACAATTGCACTCATCTCACATACTAGCAAAGTAATGCTCAAAATTCTCCAAGCCAGGCTGCAACAGTATGTGGACTGTGAACTTCCAGATGTTCAAGCTAGATTTAGAAAAAGTCAGAGGAATCAGATATCAAATTGCGAACATCTATTGGATCATTGAAAAAGCAAGTGAGTTCCAGAAAAACATATTTCTGCTCTATTGACTATGCCAAAGCCTTTCACTATGTGGATCACAGCAAACTGTGGAAAGTTCTTAAAGAGACTGGAATACCAGATCACCTGATGTGCCTTCTGAGAAATCTATATGCAGGTCAAGGAGCAACAGTTAGAACTGGACATGGAACAACAGACTGGTTCCAAATAGGAAAAGGAGTACGTCAAGGCTGTATATTGTCACCCTGCTTATTTAACTTATATTCAGAGTACATCATGAGAAACGCTGGGCTAGAGGAAGCACAAGCTGGAATCAAGATTGCTGGGAGAAATATCAGTAACCTCAGATATGCAGATGACACCACCGTTATGGCAGAAAGTGAAGAAGAGCTAAAGAGCCTCTTGATGAAAGTGAAAGAGGAGAGTGAAAAAGTTGGCTTAAAGCTCAACATTCAGAAAACGAAGATCATGGCATCCAGTCCCATCACTTCATGGGAAATAGTTGGGGAAACAATGAAAACAGTGACAGACTTTATATTTTGGGGCTCCAAAATCACTGCCAATGGTAACTGCAGCCATGAAATTACAATACACTTGCTCCTTGGAAGAAAAGCTGTGACCAACCTAGACAGCATATTAAAAAGCAGAGACATTACTTTGCTGACGAAGGTTCATCTAGTCAAAGCTATGGGTTTTCCAGTAGTCATGTATGGATATGTGAGTTGGCCTATAAAGAAAGCTGAGCATAGAAGAACTGATGCTTTTGAACTGTGCTGTTGGAGAAGACTCTTGAGAATCCCTTGGACTGCAAGGCGATCAAACCACTCTATCCTAAAGAAATCAGTCTTGAATATTCATTGGAAGGACTGACACTGAAGCTGAAACTCCAATACTTTGGCCACCTGATGTGAAGTACTGACTCATTGGAAATAACCCTGATGCTGGGAAAGATTGAAGGCAGGAGGAGAAGGGGAAGACAGAGGATGAGATGGTTGGATCGGATCACTGACTCGACAGATATGAGTTTAAACAATCTGAGAGTTGGCGATGGACAGGGAAGCCTGGCTTGCTGCAGTCCATGGGGTCGCAAAGAGTTAGCTATGGCTGAGACTGAACTCATTTGATGGTGGGCAAGGAGACATGGACCATAGGAAGTTTCAAATGTCCTACTTTGTATCTGATGTCAGTGGGACATGTGGAATTAGTAATACTTTTGACAAGTGAAAAAAAATTGTTACAGGTTGTACTCCACAGTCACCATTGTCAAGAATGGGTCGAAGTTTCTAGTGGCAAGCCTAGCGATTTGGTAAGTTTCCCCTTTTGTAATAGTTGAGAAATGCAGATAAGAATGTTCCTTTCCAGGAAAAAGAAGGAGAGGCTAAGGTAAGTAGTAACTGTGGGAAAAAGATATAGAGGCCTGGCCCTCACATCTTGAGAAAGCTGCCTCTTTCATTTGTCTTCTGCTTCAATTCCTGGTGAATTTGATTTGGGAAGTCTCTAGTGCTTATACTGAACTACACAACAGGCGGAACCTTCTTTAATTGTAAGGTGTGCACGTAGGGCTTGAGTCTCTGAAGTTTGGCTGCCATCTGGGTAAAGAGGGTAAATCTGGGTAAATCCTCCTTTGCCATCTGAGGAGGATATGGTATATGTGTGTGTGTGTTAGTCGCTCAGTTGTGTCTGACTCCTTGCGAACTTGTGGACTGTAGCCTGCCAAGCTCCTCTGTCCGTGGGATTCTCCAGGCAAGGGTGCTGGAGTGGGTTGCCATTTCCTTTACCATACAACTGCCTCTGTGTGTGTGTGTGTGTGTGTGTGTGTGTACGTACGTTAGTTGCTCAGTCATGTCCGACTCCTTGCAAACCCATGGACTCTAGCCCATCAGGCTCCTCTGTCCATGGGATTCTCCAGGCAAGGGTAGTGGAGTGGGCTGCCATTTCCCTACTCAGGACGTGGTATAGTCCCTTCCAAAGAAATTTAAGGGAAGTCTTTGTTCTTATTGATTCCAAATCAAAAGGGTGAGAGAAAATTGGAAACATTTAGTTTGGAGATTTCTAGTCAGATGTTTAAGGAAACTAGAAGAGTTTAGTCCAGCTTATAGGTGTATAACAGAACCGTTAAGACAATTAATAGGATGCTGTGATGTGCTGTGCTTAGTCACTCAGTCATGTCCAACTCTTTGTGACCCCATGGACTGTAGCCCGCCCAGCTCCTCTGTCCATGGGGATTCTCCAGACAAGAATACTGGAGTGGGTTTGCCATGCCCTCCTCCAGGGGACCTTCCCAACCCAAGGATCAAACCAGGTCTCCTGCATTGCAGGCATCTGAGCCACCAAGGAAGCTCAAGAATACTGGAATAGGTAGCCTATCCCTTCTACAGGGGAACTTTCTCACCCAGGAATTGAACTGGGATCTCCTGCATTGCAGGCAAAATATCAGCTGAGCTGATATGAGCTGAACCAGGAAGCCCAATTAATAGGATACAAAGTTGCAACACTAAGTTTTCTCTCCATAATTACTCCCCACTTTTTCAAAAATCAAAGACAATGGGAGTAAAACTAATTGGTTTGCATTAGAATAGCCTGATTATTTACATAAATGCATTGAGAATAACGACTGACTGTATAAGCTCTTTCAGATTACTTTGCTGGATCTTTATAAGCAAGATTTATTCTTGTTGTTTACTTGCTAAGTTGTGTCTGACTCTTGTGACCCTATGGATTGCAGCACACCAGGCTCCTCTGTCCTTGGGATTTCCAAGGCAAGAATACTCTGGGCCAGGGGTAGGGGGAGGTGGAGGGGGGAAGGGGTTGCCATTTTCTTTTCCAGGGGATTTTCCCTGTCCAGGGTTTGAATCCATGTCTCCTGCATTGGCAGATGCATTCTTTACCACTAAACCACCAGAGAAGCCCCTTAGATGCAAGATACTAGGCAGATTTTCCCCAGCACTTCCTTAAAATTGTTTGATCATGTCTGAGTCTTTGTATCTCTCTCCAGTGTGACATTCTAGTCAAATTCTTGGTATTGTAACCAATATATCTGATTGTGTTGTATCCTGTTACAAGGAGAACAAACTCGTGCAAATAACTATACTACCATGAAAATAAGAATACTCAATGAGAGTTTCCAAATTCTGGAGAGATCAGAGGAAAAAAGTAAATGCTTTGTTTTTGTTTACAAAGGTACATTTTATCAAATTGCTGTGTGTCATAGATAGCCTAAGAGAAAAAGTTTCCTTAAATCTGGAAAACTAAAATGTTAAAAAGAATTCAGCCATGTTTCAGGTTAAAAAGTCACATTAAAATTATTCTCCTCAGTTCATTTAGTCCCATCCAATTAGTTCTTGTTGGTTTTGATCTTTTGTTAAAAGTTTTGCAAAACCATCAGTATTTTCATTAGAGTTCTGTGAATTCTTATCTAGTTCAGTGGTATGGTCTGAAAAAATTCTCAGAAACCCATATTCTTTCGTTCTTGTCAGAGTTCTTTCTGTGAATTTCTTTGAAGATGAAGCACATTTGCAGGAACACTTTTGTAATGTTCTAATTTAATTTGAGGGGTGAAACTTACCAGCGTGGATTCCTACTGTTTTAAGGAAAATTCTGGTTTTCCCATTTTTAAATTTAACTTTGTATCATAAGCAAACTATGCAGTGTTACAAATCTCTGGCCTGTTAGAAAAATTAATGATTTTGAATATATTTGTGCCTATTATTTTTTCCTTGCATTATTTTTCATGTGAAAATTGCAGGAAATATGCACACTGGATCAGAGTGTGCATTCTGTATATCACTGTGTGTTCCTGAAAAGTGGTAACCATTTATGCTCTTTCTATTAGTGTGTAAAAGTGCTAATTTGATTACATCTTTATTTACATGGTTGATATTATCAGTGACAAATATTTCTACTCTCTTCCTGGGTGAAAAACAGTACCTTAATGTTTCAATTTTCACGTCTCTGATTACTAGTGAGAATAACATTTCCCCTTATCTTGTTTACTATTTGAGATTTCCAACTGATTTTTCTGTTCACAAGGTATGTGTGCTAAGTCGCTTCAGTCAAATCCCTCTTTGCACCCCTATAAACTGTAGTCTGCCAGGACCCTCTGTCCATAGGATTCTCCAGGCAAGAATACTGGAGTGGGTTTACATGCCTTCCTCCAGGGGCTCTTCCCAACCCAAGGGATGGAACCCATGTCTCTTATGTCTCTTGCATTGGCAGGCAGGTTCTTTACCACTAGTGCCACCTAGGTAGTCCATGTTCACACAAAGCAGGAAGGTAAAATAAGCATATATAAAATTGTAATGTTCATCTTAACAGAGTTACAAATCCCAAGCTGCTACACCTATTTGAGCAGAATGGGCAAACTGATGAAGTTGTAATGAGGGGAGGCAAGGGTATTCAAGAGGCTGAGAGGCGATGACGTCTTTCAATTCTAATTTTTTTTTTTTTAAATTCTTGGGATGAAGAAAATGTGGAAACATCTGTGCCTATAAGTACTGAATTCATAGTGGAAAATCACCAAGGAAAAATTCTTTCATAGGTTCTTCCTCAGTGTTCTCATTTCTTTTCTTATATATTTTCTTTTTCTTTTCCTAGGAAACTAATTCTTGGCAACATTTCTCTAAAGGTCACTTTCTAATTACTATCTTTTAATAACTGATAAGTTTTAACCTGACATATTCTTTCCTTCATTTAAAAGGTCCTAAGGTCCAACCTTGTGGTTTCTCCAAGATGATTTCTCGCCAGTGGGTGGCAGCCTGTTGGTTTCAAGAGAAGCAGTGACAGACTTTTGTGTGTGGGGGTGTGTTGGGAGTGCAAGGAGTATAGTGTGTAAGAGATAACTAGAATTTGGGGGCAGATAAAAGGCTGTTGAATCTACTTGATAGTAGAATCAATTTGGACATTTGCTTGAAACTCTTTTAATGATGACCGATTTGTACAAGCACATATTGCATAAGCTTTAGGATTACTCTTGGGAAGTTTTGGGAGGCACCCTTCAGAGAAAAATGTTTGTTTGATATATATTTTTTCTGCTTCCAAACTCTCACAAAGAGATTTGATTTCATCAAAAAATATAGGCACCTGGCCCTCCCTGCTACCTCCCCAGGGAGTTTACCACCCTGAATCAGAGGATAAGAAGTAACAGGGAAAACTTCTCTGGCTACAGATAAGGTTTGCCTTATGCTGAAGACCATTTCATCCATGTGCTAAATAGTGGGCTTCGGAGAAAAAAGAGGAGTTTTCCTTAATTCCTAAAGGAGAAGAAATTTTATTCATTTTATTGGGTGAATCAAGGAAGCAGAAACTCCAGAGCTAAAATGGTGCCTACACTGGTTAGTAAGGTCAACCAGTTTGTCTTTGCACTCCAAACGACTTTGCTCAAGCCATTCTCCAGGGAAGTAAGGAGCTGGAAAGCATGGAAAGAGCAGTAAATAATGATTAACTCCACCGTAAACAAGATACTTGTTTACTCCATAGTAAACAAGATAAGGGGACAATGTTATTCTCACTAGTAATCAGAGAAGTGAAAATTGAAACATTAAGGTACTGTTTTTCACCCAGGAAGAGAGTAGAAATATTTGTCACTGATAATATCAACCATGTAAATAAAGATGTAATCAAATTAGCACTTTTACACACTAATAGAAAGAGTATAAATGGTTACCACTTTTCAGGAACACACAGTGACATACAGAATGCACACTCTGATCCAGTGTGCATCCAGTGGATTGACTGCAATCCACCACCGGTTAGCTAAGGGGTTGAATGGACACTTTTATGTCTCTCTCTGGGCACCAGGCTTTCAACTACAGCAAGAGACGACTGTGCTGGACAGTCTTCAGGACCAATTCCTGCTCTAAAATTCTGTGAGGCTTCCATCTATCCTGTCATAAACTTCTTCAAGCAATCCAATGCCATCTTTTAAAATGAATATTTCCTTAAAATGGACTTTGGATACATAATGGGTTGAATGTTTTCTTCACCTTTCCCTCACTTGGAACAGCAGCATATTTCTTACTTCTCTATTGAATATTTTCCACACAGGAAGATTCTCCTGGTGAGAAAGTTAGTGAGGTAGGTATTGTCAACATTTTGTGCATCCTTTAGTTGGCTGAGAGAGCCCTCTGAATTGCCTGTCAGGTCCATTAGATTGCTAAAGAGCAATTCATTCATTCAGTCATTCATTCAATAAATATTCAGTGAGACTTACTAAGTTGCAGGTACTCTGCCAGCTGCAGTTGTGCTTCCTAAGGACTCTTTTAAGACTCTGTCATTCTTTTGCCTAAATATGAGTCTGTCTACATGCCTCTCAGAACTTCTCTAGAGACAGGAGTTGCAAGTGAGGATATAGCCAGTTCCTCTATAGAACCTTCTCTATAGACTCCCACCATCATTGTGTGCTTAGTCTTTAGTTGTGTCTGACTGTTTGTAACCACATGAGCTATAGCCCACCAGGCTTCTCTGTCCATGGAGTTTTCCAGCAATAATACTTGAGTGGGTAGCCATTCTCTTCTTCAGGGGATCTTCCTGACCTAGGGATCGAACCCAAGTCTCCTGCATTGCAGGTGGATTCTTTACTGTCTGAGCCACCAGGGAAGCCCCCCACCATCATTAAGCAAGATTTAAATCATAAGGCACCCTTCTCTGAAAGTGAGTGGGGCTGAATCCTGGGCAAAGGTAAACTTTTTTCTAATTTGTACAAAAGCATCTAATGAAATGTGATGGGTCTACTTCCAGGATCTAAACATCTGAGGCTTTATTCCTTCCCATCCTCTTCTTAGATTCTTTTCCATGTTCATCTTTAGACCTCCACTCTCACAAATGAGAGATTTTGTCCCATTATGAAACCTTCCTCTTTCAACACTTTTTCTTGGTAAAAAATGTTCAAAAATGTATTTACATTTCTATGAAGTATTTGGTTCATTCTACTAATAAATCCTGTTTTGACTTGTGGAAGATTTACAGTAAACATAATGACTTTATATAGAAATTAAGGTAGTACTACATCTTTTGAAAGAAACAGACATATATGTAAAAGGAAACAATTGTCTACTGGAAGGGAAGAAGGATTGGGCTTGGAGGAGAGTTTCTCCTGTTATTTTCACATATTAACTTGCAGACAGTTGACTCACAGCGTCCATTGTGGTAGTGCCTCCTCCTTAGAAAGAGGGAAGTTCTGTTCTTTTCTTCCTCCTTTTCCCCCTGATATTATTGATGTCACAGACAAGGAAAGCAATCTGCATCTTTCTAGCGAGAATGGAAGAGGCCTGTCCATTTGCCTGATATAGTCTTTCTGAACCATGTCTGCACATTAGAATTGCCTGGGTGCTTCACAACAAACTCATATTTGGACTCTACTGCAGAGTAATAAATGATGATTATAATCTCTGCAAGTGGAGATTGGGCATCAATATTTCTTTAAAAGGCTTCTCAGTTGGCTCAGTAGTAAAGAATCCACCACCAATGCCGGAGATGCAGGAGATGTGGGTTTAATGCCAAGGTTGGGAAGATCTCCTGGAGTAGGAAATGGCAACTCACTCCAGTATTCTTGCCTGGAAAATTCTGTGGACAGAGGAGCCTGGTGGGCTATAGTCCATGGGGTTGCAAAGAGTTGGACATGACCAAGCAACTGAGCACACAGACACATTTGTTTAAAGGCTCCCTAGAAGCTGTGAAGATAGGTTAAGAACCAGTGGCCTGTGTTTCCTAAAAGTTTGACAATAGCACAGACTAATTAAGGAGTTTTGATGGACCGCATTGAAATTGTTCACTTTGGTCTTCTGTCATAGAAACACACAACACAATCCATTTGGTAAGGGATGTAAACTAGAAATTTCACTGACAGACACAACACAGAGAGAACATAGATACATATTCAACACTGATGGGAGACTCACACATCACAGAGACACACATACACAGACACATGTGATCCATGGTTAGAGAATGTGGCTCTTGACACACATATAGACATATATCCTGGTACAGAGACACAATCCTAGAACTTCATTTAAAAGGACACAGGTGCAGACACATACCCACACACATTCATAATGTAGATATAAACATTCACACAAAAATAGGCAGACATATAGTTTCATAGAGACACACCGTTATACACAGAAAGACACACAGACACACGCACACACGAGTTCACATATTGACTATAGATGTAGCCCAAGATACACAGAGACACACAGAGACCTACATTCACAGAGGTATGAAAGGCACATAAAGGCACATTCCAACCCCCTGCAATGAAGAGACATATGCTAAGAAATGCATTCTCAAGCAATGTTAGGGCATTTTATATGTAAGATGCGGAAACAAAGTGCTTTTGTCTAGATCTGTTTCCAAGTGGACGTGAGGCACAAAAGTTGTGTAGCTTCAGAGGAGTGAACATACTAACTTTCAATGGAAATAGATCCTGCTGAGAAGTCATCCTTCTCAGGAACCTGCAATCTTGGGGCAGGAAGAACAACAACACAACAGCAATGAAATTACCCCTGTTGGATGATGGCAGCTCTGGAGACTATAACAAAAGATTTTGTGATAATAATTCCTTATAGTATGCCAAGTTTCCTCCCACCTTTGAACTTAAATCTACCATTTGTAGCAAACTTTACAGGTGTAATGTCATTTGATCTTTTCAAGAACTTAAGTGGGCTAAGTTCTATTTTTTTTGCCTTCATTTTGTAGGTAGGAAAACTCAGGCACAGAGAGATTAGTTTAGTAACTTTCCCTGGGTCACAATAAAATTCATGTCTGACTTGAAGCTGTGCTCCTTACCACTCCTGACACTTCTTCTTATTCCACAGAGAGAAGGTGGCAATGTAACGTTCTTAACTCTTTAGATGAGAAGATAGAGGGTCAGAGAGGCTAGGCACCTTGTCCCTCTTGTGGGACAAACACTGTTTGGTTTGGTTCCTGATCTGAGCCTGCCTTTACTACAGAGACAGACCCTTGGTTCATTTCTGGGGCTTTTTGTGAACTTGATACATTTTGAGGGTGAGGACCCAGAACTATGAATTAATAGTGATGGCCATGTCACAACTTTCAGTTCAGTTCAGTCACTCAGTCGTGTCCGACTCTTTGCGACCCCGTGAATCGCAGCACGCCAGGCCTCCCTGTCCATCACCAACTCCCGGAGTTCACTCAGACTCATGTCCATCGAGTCAGCGATGCCATCCAGCCATCTCATTCTCTGTTGTCCCCTTCTCCTCCTGTCCCCAATCCCTGAGGTGGCCAAAGTACTGGAGTTTCAGCTTTAGCATCATTCCTTCCAAAGAAATCCCAGGGTTGATCTCCTTCAGAATGGACTGGTTGGATCTCCTTGCAGTCCAAGGGACTCTCAAGAGTCTTCTCCAACACCACAGTTCAAAAGCATCAATTCTTCGGCACTCAGCCTTCTTCACAGTCCAACTCTCACATCCATACATGACCACAGGAAAAACCATAGCCTTGACTAGACAGACCTTAGTCAGCAAAGTAATGTCTCTGCTTTTGAATATGCTATCTAGGTTGGTCATAACTTTTCTTCCAAGGAGTAAGTGTCTTTTAATTTCATGGCTGCAGTCACCATCTGCAGTGATTTTGGAGCCCCCCAAAAGAAAGTCTGACACTGTTTCCACTGTTTCCCCATCTATTTCCCATGAAGTGATGGGACCGGATGCCATGAATTTCGTTTTCTGAATGTTGGGCTTTAAGCCAACTTTTTCGCTCTCCTCTTTCACTTTCATCAAGAGGCTTTTTAGTTCCTCTTCACTTTCTGCCATAAAGGTGGTGTCATCCGCATATCTGAGGTTATTGATATTTCTCCTGGCAATCTTGATTCCAGCTCGTGTTTCTTCCAGTCCAGTGTTTCTCATGATGTACTCTGCATATAACTTAAATAAGCAGGGTGACAATATACAGACTTTACGCACTCCTTTTCCTATTTGGAACCAGTCTGTTGTTCCATGTCCAGTTCTAACTGTTGCTTCCTGACCTGCATATAGTTTCTCAAGAGGCAGATCAGGTGGTCTGGTATTCCCATCTCTTTCAGAATTTTCCACAGTTTATTGTGCAGAAATAGATGTTTTTCTGGAACTCTCTTGCTTTTTCCATGATCCAGTGGATCATGTGACTAAAGTCACAACTTTAGTAAGCATCAGTATTTTATTTTCCTAAAAGACAGAGAGATTGCAAGCCTTTTCTGTTTCTCTCTACAGCTCTATTTGCTTCTCTGAGAACTGGGAATCTTTTCTTTGTACTACATAGACCACTGGAACTTAAAAGCTCTGAGTTTGAATTTGTCCTGGCAGAAGCATCCAGAATGTGACCTGGCATCCAATCCCTTGTGGAAGGATGACCGTGACTTTGGGAGGATCTGTTTTCTGTGCACATGTGTCTAACTGGATGGGTATCATCTTGGTCACAGTGTTCCACTGAGGGATCCCTTCTACTCCTCTCCCTAGGATTCCATTGTGGAGAGGACTGTGACTCAGGGTATACAAATGATGTCACATGTCCATCAATAGTCAATCATTGGTTAATTGAACATTTGTCATTTGCTTTCTCTGTGAAAGCTTCTGTTGTAGTTACAAAGTGGGTGTTCCTGTGCTCAAGGGGTTTATGATTTATTTAGAGAGAAAATTAAATTGATCAACTGATTAGCAACAATCAAACCAGAGGTTAGAGATTAGAGGTGGGATGCTGAGTCTGACCAGGGGATAACTCCCCTTATCTCCCTTCCCCAAACACACATATGTGATGCTTAAAAAATATATTTAAACAAGTTGGCAATATTTAAATCTCAGAGTATTTCACATAGAAAATTTTGATTCCTGGGTTTTGTTGAAAAAAGAAAGAAGATCTGGCAACTCTGAGCTTTGGTACCACATTGGAGTCATTGGCTAGAGCTGAGTAGCGGCTGCCCTTGAGACAAGACATGTTCTATTCCATTCCCCACTCTCATGATAGTCTTTTTTATTCTGGCATTCTTTTATTCATTAAGATGATCTGTCATGTGTATGATCATTTAATCATATTATTTAATCATTTAATCTTTCTAATTCACTGTCATGCATATGGTCAATTGCTATAAAAGTTCAGTGATAAATATCTTAGAAAGCTGAGGAGGGAAAGTCGTTAAAGAATGGTGCAGTCAAGAAAGACTTCATGAAGGAAGTGGTAACTAAGCTGGACTATAAGAAAGTTAGAACTTGGGATAGAGAACTGGAATGTACTTGTGTGTAGGATACATAAAAAGAGGGACAAAAGGGGGAATACAAAGTTAAATTCTGAATGGATGAAAAGCCTAAATGGGAAAAGCAACCATTTTGGACATTAGGAAGAAAATAATAAGACAATTTATTTTATCAGAACTGGGAAGAATTTATTTTAGTGACATAAAAAGCCCAAGCCACAAAAGAAAACATTCAGAAATTTGACATCACTAAATTAAAAAAAAAAGTTTATCTAAAATTGGAAAAAACAAAGTTAAAAAATGAGTTGATGATAGGAAGAATATTTGCAATGCATAAAATAAAAGATAAATATCCAAAATTTGTTAAATAAAAATTCCCACAAGTCAACAAGAAAAACAACTCAATGGAGAAATGTAAAAAACATATGAATATCTGTTTGACAGAAAGGAAACACAATAGCCAATAAATAATGAAGAAAAGCTATGACAAACCTAGATGGTGTATTAAAAAGTAGATATATCATTTTGCTGACAACGGTTCGTGTAGTCAAAGCTATGATTTTTCCAGTAGTCATGTATGGATGTGAGAGTTGGATCATAAAGAAGGCTGAGTGCCAAAGAATTGATGCTTTCAAGCTGTGGTGGTGAAGACTCTTGAGAGTCCCTTGGACAGCAAGGAGATCAAACTAGTCAATCCTAAAGGAAATCAACCCTGAATATTCATTGGAAGGAATGTATGTATGATGCTGAAGTTGGAGCTCTAGTACTTGGGCCAACTGAAGTGAAGAGATGACTCATTTGAAAAGACCCTGATGCTGGTAAGATTGAGGGCAAGAGGAGAAGGGAATGACAGAGGGTGAGATGGTTGGATGGCATCAGTGACTCAGTGGACATGAGTCTGAGCAAACTCCAGGAGATAGTGAAGGACAGTTAAGTCTGGAGTGCTGCAGTTCATGGGGTTGCAAAGAATTGGAACTGATTTAGCAACTGAACAGTGATGAAAAGATGCTCTATCTCAAACATTTTCTGTGGGAAATGAAAATAATAATAATGATATATCATTTCATAAATATCACACTGGTATAACATTTTAAATATGACAGTTCCAACCTATTTGTAAGATGTTTAAAACTGGTACCTTTATGTACTGCTTAGAGGAGATAGCCTTGGTATAAAAACTGAGGAGGATATAGTTTATATTAAGTTGTTAAAATGTATAAAAACAACAGCATGAAGGACTAAGGAAGAAATGGAGGCATACTGTTCCAAAGTTCTTACATTATACATTATTTGAAGATAGACAGTGATGTTAAAGGTGTATGTTTTAAGCCCAGAGCAATCACTAACGAAACAGAATGTGTGTGCATGCTAAATTGCTTCAGTCGTGTCCAGGTCTTTGCAACCCTATGGACTGTAGCCTGTCAGGTTCTTCTATCCATGGGATTTTGGCGGCAAGTATACTGGAATGGGTTGCCATGCCCTCCTTCAGGGAATCTTCCCAACCCAGGGTTCAAACTCAGGTCTCTTATGTCTCCTGCATTGGCAAGCAGGTTCTTTACCACTAGGGCCACTTGGGAAGCCCAACATATACATACTCCTATATATAAAATAGATAACTAACAAGAACCTACTGTATAGCACAGGGAACTCTACTCAATACTCTATAATGGCCTATATGGAAAAAGAATCTAAAAAAAGAATGGATATATATATACACATATATACATATATATATAACTGATTCACTTTGTTGTATTCTTAAAACTAACATAGCACTGTAAATCAACTATACTCCAATAAAAATTTTTTAAAAAAGGAGCCAAAATAGAGCTAGAATGAAATAATATTCGGTTTTTTATTGGGGGCAAATTTCTCCACCGTGTTGCACTGGTTTACTCAAAAACAAAAGGGAAAATGGGAAGTATAGAAAATAAAAAGCAAGATGGTAAATTTAAATATAACACTACTGATAACTAAATGACCTAAAAACATAATTAAAATTAAAGATTGTAAAACTGGATTTAAAAAGAAGATCCCGTTATATTGACTTTATAAGAAACACATATTAATAAAAAGACACAGAGAAGTTTAATTGAAAAGGACTAAAATACATTTAAATATATTGAATACAATGAGTAATCTTGAGAGGAAAACTATGACAAACAAACCTAGACAGTGTATTAAAAAGTAGAGATATCACTGTTTAAAAAGGTCCATATAATCAAAGCTATGGTGCCAGGGTCCAACCCTGGTGGATCCAGGGTAATTCAAAGGGTGGACGGCGTGGGCGAGGAAAAACTTATTTATTTAGAAATATAAGATTAGGAAGAAATAGTGTAGTAGGAAAATTTAGTGGAGAAAACAGCCTGAATAACTTGGTTTAGGTGGAGAACTAATAAAATCTCAAGACAAGAGATTTGCACCATCTACCTTAGGCCACCGGCGTCTGTTTGAATAGTGGAGAGTGCCCCGTCTTGGGCTCCCTCTCTCATGGATCTTAGAAGCCAGGGCAAGTAAGTATACATGGTGAGCCTCCATGCCCCAGATGGGAATTCAGCCAGAAAATAGAGTAAGAAAAGACACGGGGGAAACCAGTCCAGTGACTGGCCCATCCCCTATTGCCCAGAAAGGCCTTATAAAAAGGCCTTTTTTGTACATAGATATCAATGGATAATACAAAATTATGCAGTGTCAGCAGCCCTGACTCTTATCGAGACCAGGCTTTCTCTCTGCATACTTAGTTGTATACACAAGTCTTAGGTGATTTACATCATCTTCTGGCCAGAAGGCCAATTAACATTTTACAGCCCTTTCTCTGATAAGGGTTTGTCAACCAGAAGATTTATTTGCCCTAACAGTGTTGTTCTTCCAGTGCCACTCTCAGAAAGCACTAAATAAAGTTACATTCTTACATAGCAAAGACACAACAATTTATAACAAGTAAAAGGAGTACAGTGATTTATAAAAAAGAAAAGTAATTAACTCAAAAGTCTAGTGTTGCTAACATCAAAACTACTATATTCCTTTATCTATATCCCAATTACATTGATTAATATCCTTCAGGTGCCTAAAAGATAAAGAATATGGAGGCCTGGCAGCAGTCACTGAGTCAGCAATGAAAACCTGTCACCAATATGATTTTTAGCTCTTTAGAAAAGGCTCTGTATCTTTAAGATGCTTTAAGCTTTGTGCCTCTCGTGGTTGGGGGGCTGTAAGCAATTCACAAGCTGCAAAAAGTCCAGGGGAACCCATCAGGCAAGTTAGAGAGCAATCAAAGGGGGTTCAGACTGAGACATTCTTTTTATATGCAGGAGACTCTTAACTGGAGCCCTAAGTTAATTCCTATTAGAGGCAGAAGAGTGGAAAGCACAGTACAATAAAATCAGGCCGATTCTGATTTTTGGGGGTAGATGTTCAGGAAAATTCAGGGGGAACCCCTGAAGCCAGATCACGCCTTTGCATTTTGTCAGGCTTCCTTCCTCATGACCTTTGCCATGGGCGGGATTCCTCACGCTGGCTCCCGGCACTATGGTTTTTCCATTAGTCATGTACAGTTGTGAGAGTTGAACCATAGAGAAGTCTGAGTGCCGAAAAATTTATGATTTTGAATTGTGCTGCTGGAGAAGACTCTTGAGAGTCCCTTGAACTGAAGGGAGATCAAACCAGTCAATCCTAAAGGAAATCAGCCCTGAGTATTCACTGAAGGGCTGATGATAAAGCTGAAGCACCAGTACTTTGGCCACCTAATGTGAAGTGCTTACTCATTGGAAAAGACCCTGTTGCTGGGAAAGATTGAGGGTGGGAGAAGAGGGAAGCAGAGGATGAGATGGTTGGACAGCATCACTGACTCAACAGACATGAGTTTGAGCAAACTCCAGGAGATAGTGAAGGACAGGGAAGCCTGGCATACTTTTGTTGATGGGGTCCCAGAGAGTTGGACATGACTTAGCGACTGAACAACAATCATGGGAGAGAGTAGCTGTGCAATATCAAAAAAAAAAAAATTGTCTTCATAACAAGGAATGTTTCCAGGTGTAAAGAAAATTTCATAATGGAGGAAAGAGTTAATTTATCAATAAAACATAACAATCCTAAGTGTGTAAGCTCAATAACATAGTTTCACAATGCATAAAGCAAAATTAAGGAGAAATAGATAAAGCTATAATTATGATTGGATATTTCAAAACATTCCTCTAAAATTTGATTTAATAATTGCCACAGAAAAACAGTAATGATGTAGAAGACTTGAATAGTGCCATTATCCAGCTTGAGCTAATTGATGTTTATAGAAACACAGCACAGATAAGACCAGAAAACAATCCTATCATATGGGATATTTAAGACAGACCATGTACTGAGTGAGCCACAATTTTCAATAAATTATGAAGACTGAACTCATACAGAGTATGTTCTGTGACCATAACAGAAGTAAATTAGAAACCAATAACAGGATATCTTGGAAATCCATGAAAATTAGAATAAAGAACATACTTCTAAATAATAGATTCAAGGGAAATCATGAGAGAAAATGGTTTTAATTAAATGAAAATGAAACAAAACTTCAAAACTGTGGCATGTGAAGCAGTGATTGTGGGGAATGTACACAGATTGAAAATTTACAAGAATTATATCACAATGTTAATTCAGGCCCAGGGGTTTAGATTACAGGGAAATTATAATGTATGTCTTGCAACTTGCCATTGTTTCCAGTTTTCCACAAAAACCTTCATTATCTTAATATTCAGAGAAAATAATGGTAATAAAAAAACCGACCTTCAAAGATATTTTGTAACTTTCCCAATCTCAAACAGCTGACTAGGCAGTGAATCATTTCAGATTTGATTCCAGCTGTGTCTCAGTCAGAAAACTCATGTCTTGAAGAAAAGGGAACCCTTTTACACTGTTAATGGGAATGCAAACTGGTACAGCCATTCTGGAGAACAGTATGGAAATTCCTTAAAAAACTGGGAATAGAACTGCCATGTGACCAAGCAATCTCTGCAGGGCATAAACCCCAAGGAGACCAGAACTGAAAGAGACACATGTATTCCAGTGTTCATTGCAGCACTATTTGCAATAACTATGACATGGAGGCAACCTAGATGTCCATCAGCAGATGAATGGATAAGGAAGTTGTGATACATATACACAATAGAGTATTACTCAGCTATAAAAAGGAATGCTTGTGAATAAGTTCTAATGTTGTAGATGAACCTGGAGCCTCTTATACAGAGTGAAGTAAGTCAGAAAGAGAAAGACAAATACTTTATATTAAAGCATATATGTGGAATTCAGAAAGATGGCACCAACAATCCTGATCCTACATGCAGGGAAGCAAAGGAGATACATATATAAAAAAGAGACTTTTGTTCTCAGTGGGAGAAGGTGAGGGTGGGATGATTTGAGAGAAAACCATTGAAACATGTACATTGCCATGTGTAAAAAAGATGACCAGTGCAAGTTTGATGCATGAAGTAGGGCACACAAAGCCAGTGCTCTGGGATTACCCAGAGAGATAGGCTGGGGAGGGATGTGGGAGGGGGCTTCAGGGTTGGGGGAGACACATGTATATCTATGGCTGATTATGTTGATGTATGGCAAAAACAATCACAATACTGTAAAGTAATTATTCTCCAATTTCAATTAATTAATTAATTTTACAAAGAAGAGCTCACATCCTTATCTCTATGTTATGCTGTTTCCCTGTCATAATCTCTGGGTAAATACTTGTCTTAGTTAAGCACACCCCTAAGTAAACAGTTTTTCTTGTGCTGGAGCACTCAAATATATTATCTCATATCCATCCACTTGGGCGTCCCAGGTGGTACTAGTGGTAAAGAACCTGCCTGCCAATGCAGGAGATTTAAGAGGCACGAGTTTGATTCCTAGGTCAGGAAGATCCCCTGGAAGAGGGCATGCCAACCCATTCCAATATTCTTGCCTGGAGAATCCCGTGGACAGAGAAACCTGGTGGGCTACAGTTCATAGGTCCACAAAGAGTAAGACACAATTGAAGCGACTTAGCAAGCACAGTCGCATGTTCATCCACAATGAGCAGAGCAAGTGAAAGGAAACCTAGAGTAAAACTCTTCTATTTTAGAATTAGAATTCATGTTCCACTTCTTTTGGACATTTGTGAACATGAGTACTTCTGGTTTTGTGAGCCTCACCTGATACTTATCAATAAAACCCATTCAAGGTAGCATGCCTGTATCAAAAGAGTTCAGAGTATGGATATATGAACTTAACTGAATCTTTCAGCAGAAATCATGTTGCTGTGATGGCAGAGAACAAGAGGAAAGATCTACCAAGTTTATTTGAGGAGGTCTTTGAAGCTTTCCTGATTCTCCCTCTTCCTATGACCTGGTTATTCAACTATTTATTGGATTCAATAAGTAACTTGGTATCTTTTCCTACCTACCTAAGTAGGTTTTTGTTACTCCAAATCAAAAGAATCCAATATTCCTAATCAAGCTCGCCCAGATGTTAAATAGGTATTGGGGATTTAAATAACGATTGGTTGAATTCCAGAAGGAGCAACTGTTTATATTCATGTTCAACTGCAATAGATGATAACTGCTGTCCAAAAATAAATTGTAATCTGTACACATTTGTCTTGAAGAACAAAATCAACACTCATATAACTTTCTCCTCAATCATATTTGATTTAAATGCTCTCTCTTTCCTAGATTACATTTAGCTTATTTTTAATGAAAAAAAGAAAAAGAAAGAAGCATCCTGCTTATGTGGGAAAGTTTCCTTCTCTCCTTCTGCACTCCACAAATGCACATTTCCAGGTTCAAAAATCTTTCTGAAGTTTTCTTGACAAGAATCCCAGTTTTCAGAAATTTTCTAATAAGATCAAAATACAGGTAACAGGACAAGAAGGCAATGTGCTTGTTCCTCACTTTTCCCTCATAAGGAACTGAGTTGGTTCTCACAGCCAAATAGTTCTGTGGTGTGGTGTTCAGGGATTCTAACAGAGGTGACTGACAACAGTAGGCTTTAAAAAAAAATACATTCCAGAAGCTCATGTATTCTGGAAATTCAAATTGCAGATCCCAGCTGGCCTGAAAACATCTGCTGTTCATTGATAACACGGTCAGGCTCTCATTTCAGCTCTTCACTCTGTTGTGAATTCGTTTGTGTAGCTGCCTTCCTGAAACTGTTTATTCTGAAATGGCATGCTAGAAGCATAGGCCAAATAGAGTAAGTTTGCTGAAAGCTGCAAGTTAATTTGATGGTTTTCCTGCTCTTGAATGAGCTTTCTGATGCCTTCACCTTGTCATAGTCTGAAGCATATCAGTTCATTACATTTGGGGATATACATATTAATGTGTTCAGTAAGTAACTTGGGAAGAAATGTGTTTATCTCATTCCAGCAAAAGCTGATGGGCGTGCATTTCCTAATCTGAATAATTTACTTAGAGGAGGGTGATTATGATCATATAGCATGGACTGCTGGATTGCATCTATCACAGGTACTTTTGCAGTGTTTCCTGGAGAAGTGATTATTTTTAGAACATCCATACCCTTTGCCTTATTCAATTAGTCACTCTTTGAATTATTGATTTCACAGTTTAATTTGCAGTGATGCCATCAGGGCCAGCTTCATGGGCATGCCACCTGTGCAGTTACTTAGAAGGGCCCATGCTGCTTTAATACCCTGCAATTGCTCTTTTGAAATTCCTAACACACTTTGAAATTATTAATACACTTTGAACTCTGGGTTTTCATTTTGCATTGGGCCTCACAGATATGTATCCAATCCCGAGTGTCATCAAGCTACAGGGACATGAGGGTGCGCTAGTCAGAATCAGGTAATGAGGTGAGCACAGAGCTCGGTTACTGGGTGACCTGAAGCAAGTTTGGTCCTTGGTTTTCGCAACAGGAAAGAATAAAATAACTATCCTTACTTACTCCCAAATTCTTTTGATATGTGAAATTAATGCTTGTGAAGATACAACATGTCATGAATAATATGTATGTATTAATATTAGTATTATATATCCATTTGTTGTTGCTGGTTAGTCACTAAGTCATGTCCGACTCTTTTGCGACCCTATGAACTGGTAGCCCACTAGGCTCATCTGTCCATAGGATTTCTCAGGCAAGAATACTGGAGTGAGTTGCCATTTTCTTCTCCAGGGGATCTTCCAAACCCAGGAATTGAACCCACATCTGTTGCATTGCAAGTGAGTTCTTTACCACTGAGCCTTCAGGGACGTCTAATACCTTCATTTACTTTTTCTTAGACCTGAAGTCAAGCTATGACTATATTGATTAACATTTAAGTCCCAGATGGCTGGGGAACACCTGTCATAGGGCACAATGTTTCTTCCCAACATAGCTGTTAGAAATTTTCACTCATTAAACTTTTATAATATGTATATTCTTTAGACCTTGGGCCATGTAAGGAATTATCATTTCAGTTCAATTATACTCCTTGGCTATACAATACACTGGGTGACATCCTAAAAAGCTAAAAAGCTATTAAATGCCAGATTGCAACTGAGTAAGAATCTGAAGAGAAACTGAGGATCTTGCAATTGTTTGTTTTGCTTGATTTCATTTTAAGTGAAAATAGCTTCAACTTTGGTATCAGACAGACTTGGCCTGTCCGTTTTGCTGTGAAAATAAGTGAGAACTTTTGGAATTGTTCTGAGGATGAAAAATCAATTTTGTGAAGTGTCTAGTTTCATAGATCCTATGTGGCAACTATTATTATTTATTCTCATAATTTACTGTGTACTCTTGTTTCATGAATGGTGTGTGTGTGTATGGATCCACAACTAGACTCTAAAGTCTTTGAGGTTGTAAATTATGGTTTACTTTTCTTTTTAATCCTCTATAGCTTCTAGTATAGTGCTGAGCATTTAACAGATAGGTTCATAGAAACTACTCTTTGATTGATTTTTTTGACAGAACTAAAATTAAAAATCAACTGCAGCTTTGTCAAATGCATTTATAAACACCAAAATTGCATTCTGGCAGACTAACCACAAATTTCAATAATATCCTAAGAGCATTTGTGTATTTGTGTCTAGGCTACAGAGACATTTTTCAATGATCAGTCTGTGAAGCCCATCAGTTTAGAAATTCCATTTGGAGAACTGATAAATTTGTCCTGAGTCATTCTAGGCTATACTGGACTACAAGAAGAAAGCTGTGCCCAAATTTTGAGGACAGTGTCTGCGTGTCATTTCTGAAAGGACTAATGCAGATGCCATGTTTTATAAACTGGAGACACTGAGGTAGTATGGCAGAAAGTATCAGGGGAGTGGTGTCTCAGAACAGAGAACAGGACTGGGACACAGCTTGGGAATTGGAAGTCATTCAACAGTATCAGAATAGCAAAGAATGCCTGCCCTTGGGGAGTGAAGATGTCTAACATCAGCACTGACATCTGATCTTTCTGGAGCTCCTAAAGAAGAATGGTTTGGCCTTAGTTAAGGATCGCTGGATTTGGGGAGGAGAGTAAGGGGAAAGGATGAAAATACACAAGGCTTTTGTGCTCTAAGCCTGGATTTATCTTAGAAGTAGAGCAGAACTGAACCGCTAGATGGGAGGCCTGTGGCCTCAATAGGCGTGCACTGCAGAGATGAAAAGCAAGGGAGATCAGGCAGAGGGGATGAACTCCTCTCCCCACTGAGCTTACTTCACTCTTGGATGAGCTCCCTTGCTATTATCTCCACTGAGCTGGGAAGCAGGCAGGAGTGAGGGCAGACTGGAGACTCACAGACATGTGTTATGTTGTTTTTTTAAATAGCACAACAGTGTTTGTGCCAGCTAGATCTTATCGTGGCCTCATGATTTCTGTCCCGTAATATCCATGTGCTGTATACTCTCTTCCCTTTGAGTGTGAGCATGAGTTGTGATTTGCTTCTAGACAAAGTAGCAAGGGATTTTGCAAATGTATTTAAGGATCCAAATCAGTTGATTTTTATTTTAACAGAGTGATTTATTCTCATCTATCATGAGTGGATCTGGAGTGAAAGCTCTTAAAAGAGAAACTGTGTTCTTCCTGAGGTAAGAGGCTGTCCTCATGAGTTTGACAAAGTAAGTGATCATGTTGGAGAGGCCCACATGGCTAAGAGGTATGGGCAGCCTTGAAGATCTGAGGCCAGTTTCCAGTCAAGAGATGGCAAAAAGCTAGCTTATAGGGTTGCAAGGAAATAAATCTGAATGAGCAGACTTTTCCTCAGTTAATCCTGCACTTGATAATTCAGGCCTTGCTGACATCTCTCCTTAAGCCTTATGAGACTCTGAGTAGAGGACCCAAGTAAACAATGCTCAGACCCCTGACCACAGACACTTTTTATGACATAATACATGTGTGTTGCTTTAAAATGCTAAATTAGTGGCACTTTCTTATGCAGAGATGGAAAACTAGTGAATTGCTTTAAATAGCAAGCAACCAGGCAAGAATTTTTTCAGGTCTTTGTTTTTATTTTATTTTATCTTTTTCTAGCTTTACTGGGGTATAAATGACCAAGTAAAATTGTATATATTTAAGGTATACGAAACGACTTAGCAGCAGTAGCAGCAGCAAGGTATACGAGGAGATGATTTGATATACATTGTGAAATGATTACCACAGTCAAGCTAATAATTGGCTTATCCATCAGCTTTCTTAGTTATCTTGTGTGTGTCTGTGTGATTACACTTAATATTTACTCTCATTTCAAGTATACAATACAAGACTACTAACTATAGTTATTGTACTGTATATTACATCCCCCAAACCTATTCATCTTAGAACTGGAAGTTACACTTTGGCTGACATCTCTGCATTTTCCTTACTCCCTGGAAACCACAGTTCTACTTTCAGTTTTATGAGTTCAACTTTTTTGAATTTCACATATAAATGATATCATATGGTATTTGTCTTTCTCTGTCTGGCTTATTTCACTTAGCACAATGTCCTCCAAGTTCAAACATGTTGTCACAAAGTGACATATATATCACATTTCCTATATCTATTTATCCATCATTAGCCATTTATATTGTTTCTGTGTCTTAGCTCTTGCAAATAATGATGCAATAGACATGAGGGGTACAAATATCTGAGATACCGATTTCATTTTATTTGGCTGTATACCTAAAAGTGGGATTGCTGGATCATATGGTAGTTCTATTTTAAATCTTTTGAGGAACCTCCATACTGGTTTCTTAATGGCTGATCAATTTGCATTCCCACCAACAATGTCCAAGGATATCCTTGTCTCTTACATCTGCCAATACTTGCTGCTCTTATCTTCTGGGTAATAGCCATTAAAACAGATGTGAAGTGATATCTCATTGTAGTTTTGATTTTTATCTCCCTGATTAGTGATACTGAGCACCTTTTCATATGCCAATTGACTATTTGTATGTCCTCTTTGAAAAATGTCTATTCAGTTCTTTTGCTCATTTTTAAATTGAGTTTTTTTTTTTCTGGAATTGTGTGATTTCTTTATGTATTTTGGCTTCTAACTCCTTAGCAAATATAGTTTGCAAAATTTGTCTCCATTCTGTAGATTATCTGTTTATTTTGTTAATTATTTTCTTTGTTGTGCATAAGCTTTTTAGTTTTATGTAGTTCTACTGTACTTGATGAAAGTGAAAGAGGAGAGTGAAAAAGTTGGCTTAAAGCTCAACATTCAGTAAATTAAGATCGTGGCATCCAGTCCCATCACTTCATGGCAAATAGATGGGGAAACAGTGAAAACAGTGAGAGACTTTATTTTTGGGGGCTCCAAAATCACTGCAGATGGTGACTGCAGCCATGAAATTAAAAGGCGCTTACTCCTTGGAAAGAAAGTTATGACCAACCTAGACAGAATATTAAAAAGCAGAGACATTACTTTGCCAACAAAGGTCCATCTAGTCAAGGCTATGATTTTTCCAGTGGTCATGTATGGATGTGAGAGTTGGACCATAAAGAAAGCTGAGCACCGAAGAATTGATGCTTTTGAACTGTGGTGTTGGAGAAGACTCTTGAGAGTCCCTTGGACCGCAAGGAGATCCAACCAGTCCATCCTAAAGGAGATCAGCCCTGGGTGTTCATTGTAAGGACTGATATTGTAGCTGAAACTCCAATACTTTGGCCACCTGATGCGAAGAGCTGACTTATTTGAAAAGACCATGATGCTGGGAAAGATTGAAGGCAGGAGGAGAAGGGGATGACAGAGGATAAGATGGCTGGATGGCATCACCAACTCAATGGACATGAGTTTGGGTAAACTCCAGGAATTGGTGATGGACAGGGAGGCCTGGCGTGCTGCAGTCCATGGGGGTCACAAAGAGTCAGACATGACTGAGCAACTGAACTGAACAGGGAACTATATTCAGTAGCTTATAATAACCTATGATGGCAAACAATCATAAAAAGAATATGCATATAAACATATATGTATGTATAAACCAAATAACTTTGCTGTATACCTGAAGCTAACACAATATTATAAATCAACGGAATGTGAAAGTGACAGTGAAGGTCACTCAGTCATGTCTGACTCTTTGCAACCCCATGGACTATACAGTCCTTGGAATTCTCCAGGCCAGAATACTGGAGTGGGTAGCCTTTCCCTTCTCTAGTGTATCTGCCCAATCCAGCGATTGAACTCAGGTCTCCCACATTGTAGGCAGATACTTTACCAGCTGAGCCACAAGGGAAGCCCAATCAACTATACTTCAGTTAAAAAAAAAAAAAAAGAAACACCTATTTACCATTTTCCAAATATATTTTGAATATGCAGTTTTGTTATGATTTTTTATAGAAAAAATTCCCATGAATTTAACATAATTGGCTCATGTTTTTGCAGTTCTTTGTCATTCTTGTTCAAATGCATTATAATTATACATTATTATACTATAATAGTTTTTTTAACCAACTTTCTTTTATTTTGTCATTAACATCTCTTACAGAGAAACATAATCTGTATGAAATAATCTTTAATTATAGTATTCAATTGCATATTTACTTAAAAATAATTTTATTGGTGTAATTTGCTTAAAAAAAGACTAAGTAAAATAAAGAACATATCGGTGGTTTCCTAGTGTTTGATATTATAAAGAGGTTTCTTTTTTCTTTTGAATTATTTTTTTCATTATATTACTAGATCAATTGTTAAAAATATGAAATATATTAATTTTTTGTGTTTTAGGTTTTAATACAACCTTAGTGATGTGAGCAAATTATTTCCCCAGTTTTACAGCTGAGAAGCAGGCTAAGAAAGTCAAGTGATTTTTCCAGTTTCAAATAGTCAGTAACTGGCAGAACCATTCTTATAAAAGTAACCACTGATTCTTGATTTTTCCTTTTAAATAAGGGGTATCAAAAGCTTTTGCTTGTTTGGCTTTGTTCTTTTATGGGTTTAAAATTTTCATTATGGTTTCCCCAATTCATAGTTTTTCCATATTTGGTTACAAGATTTTGGAGAAAGGATTTCAAAGAAAGAGAGGAGAATGATAAAATGTAAGGCCCTACTATACATAACCCACAAACTGTCAGCCCATTCTCCCATATACTTTCGAAGAACCTAAAGCAAACAGGAATGCTTGAGGTCCTTCAGAAAGAGATTTGGCTACTAAGGGAAAGTCATTGAAACTTTACAAGCCTTGGTTTCCTAATTTGAAAATACAGGATAGTAATTTACCCTGCCTCACTACATTTTCTGAGGAATAAAGTAGAATATGCTTTGCCATTTTCTTAATAAAAGTTTCTTTTAATAAAAGGTTTCTTAATAAAAGGTGGCCAGTATCACCAATATTTGAGTGCATTTTCTATCTTAAAAACTATTCTAGCACTTGCCTACACTATCTTAATCTTCCTGATATAATTGTGAGACTAATTACTTCCATTCTTATAGATGAGGGAGCTGAAGATTCATAGAAATTGTATTTGTTCAAGGTCACATACTGAGTAAATAACAGAAATTAATTAAATGGTCTGATTCCAAAACCTATTTTGTTTGGTTTATTTATTTTTCCATTATATGTTATACTGAATCTAAAATAAAATAAGTCTGTATTTATAACTCAGATTATACCTACTTTATAAACATAAACTGGTATATTATATAAATTTGATTATCTAGGAGGAACAAGAATGTGTCAATTGAATAGATTTAATTAGATTTAATTTAGTCTCCACACACACACACACACACACACACACACACACACACACACACACACAAACTCAGGAAGACTAAATTTTCAAACAGTTTATAGAAGAAAAGTTTAATATTCACACCTCTTCCAATTTTCCTTTTTTAAAGATGTAACAAAAATACTGATAATTCTTGGATTTTGATTTTGCCCTGACATTGACAGTCTAAGCCACTTGGGATAGTTTTCCTACTTTTTTGCCACAAGTAGTACTCTTGCCTAGAAAATCCCATGGACGGAGGAGCCTGGTAGGCTGCAGTCCATGAGGTCGCTAAGGGTAGCACATGACTGAGCAACTTCACTTTCACTTTTCACTTTCATGCATTGGAGAAGGAAATGGCAACCCACTCCAGTGTTCTTGTCTGGAGAATCCCAGGGACGGGGGAGCCTGTGGGCTGCCATCTACGGGGTTGCACAGAGTTGGACCTGACTGAAGCGACTTAGCAGCAGCAGCAGCAGCTATGTCCATGTAGAAGCTAGATCATTTCTCTTCAAACATTTTAGACATTTGAGAGTAGAGACATTTCATTGTCCAGCCTTTACTACTATAGTACTGGAGAAGATAGGTATTTAACATCAGCTGAAATCGTATTGCCTAGGAATTTCCCTGGAGAAGGAAATGGCAACCCACTCCAGTACTCTTGCCTGGAAAATCCCATGGACGGAGGAGCCTGGTAGGCTGCAGTCCATGGGGTCGCTAAGAGTCGGACACGACTGAGCGACTTCACTTTCATGCACTGGAGAAGGAAATGGCAACCCACTCCAGTGTTCTTGCCTGGAGAATCCCAGGGACAGGGGAGCCTGGTGGGAGGCCGTCTATGGGGTTGCACAGAGTTGGACACGACTGAAGTGACTTAGCAGCAGCAGCAGTAGCAGGAATTTCCCTTGACTGGCAAGTCTTAAAACTCCTATGGTAAGTCTTTTTTACTTTCCAAAAAACCCCACAAACATTTGGCTGATGATAGCCTGCATTTTCCTTCCTATAATATTTGCTACCTAACTCAATGGGTTTATGAGGACTTCTTGGACAATCTTCATTGAGTTAGACAAGGCTGTGGTCCATGTGATCAGATTGGCTAGTTGTCTGTGACTGTAGTTTCAGTCTGTCTGCCCTCTGATCCCCTCTCTCAGTGCCTACTGTCTTACTTGGGTTTCTCTTACCTTGGACGTGGGGTCTCTCCTCATGGCTGCTCCAGCAAATCACAGCTGCTGCTCCTTACCTCTGATGTGGGGTAGCTCCTCTCGGCTGCCGCCCCTGCCCTCTGGTGCAGGGTAGTTCCACTCGGCTGTTGCAGCTGCAGCGTTTGTGTGCCATGTGGTCCTATCACTTCATGGCAAATAGATGGGGAAACAGTGGAAACAGTGGCTGATTTTATTTTTCTGGGCTCCAAAATCACTGCAGATGATGACTGCAGCCATGAAATTAAAAGACTTTTTCTCCTTGGAAGGAAAGTTATGACCAACCTAGTAAGTGTTAGTAAGTGTAAGTAAATGTGTTAGTCACCCAGTTGTGCCTGACTCTTTGCGACCCCATGGACTGCAGCCCACCAGGATCTTCTGTCCATGAATTTCCCAGAAAGAATGCTGGAGTGGGTTGCCATTTCCTTCTCCAGAGGATCTTCCAGGCCCAGGGATCGAACCTAGACAGAATATTAAAAAGCAGAGACATTACTTTGCCAACAAAGGTCCGTCTAGTCAAGACTATGGTTTTTCCAGTGGTCATGTATGGATGTGAGAGTTGGACTATAAAGAAAGTTGCGCACAGAAGAATTGATGCTTTTGAACTGTGGTATTGGAGAAGACTCTTGAGAGTCCCTTGGACTGCAAGGAGATCCAACCAGTCCATCCTAAAGGAGATCAGTCCTGGATGTTCATTGGAAGGACTGATGTTGAAGCTGAAACTCCAATACTTTGGCCACCTCATGCGAAGAGCTGACTCATTGGAAAAGACCCTGATGCTGGGGAAGATTGAGGGCAGGAGGAGAAGGGGACAACAGAGGATGAGATTGTTGGATGGCATCAGTGACTCCATGGACATGGGTTTGGGTGAATCTAGGAGTTGGTGATGGACAGGGAGGCCTGGAGTACTGCGGTTCATGAGGTCACAAAGAGTCAGACACGACAGTGACTGAACTGAACTGACTGGACAGTCCTTTCCAAATTTTTTCACTCTAAATGCTATGGAGTACTTTCTTGTTTCCAGCCTGAAGTTACTACTGCTCCTCACTCTTTTCCTGGCTTTTATTCTAGCATTTGCTTCTGTTTACATGATTTCACAGGAATATACTTTGTTTCAGAACTATTGTTTTTCCTACTCCTAATTTTTAAAGTTTGGAGGTATTGAAATCTTCTCCCGTCTTCTGTGGAGTACATTAGGGTCATAGTAGAAACTTGGGTTTACTCAGGAGAGAAACTAAGGCTTGCTTCTGTGGAATAGTATACTTGCTTACACAATCTGCTCTTTCATTCATGCATAACACTTGTAATTACTCTCCTCTTAGAGAAGTTTGTCATAGGAGGAAAATAATAACAGAAAATGGAAAGAAAGAATGAAAGCTACTTAACAGCTTCCCACCCCCAAACACACTTTTACTTTACAAGGTAGCTTTCTTAGGACTTGTATAAATACGAGGATTTCATGCTAAAACTATACTCATTCCATCAACCTATTCCCATTCTCCCTGCAGTTTCCCATCAGAACTTTTTCTGCATGGGCATTTTCTGATCTCTTCTCATCCTTGCCTACAGGTGAGCGTGGAGGAGAATATTTACACTGATAATAAGATGATGACTTTGTGAAGATAATTTGTCATCAAGAACTTCATAACATCTCATCATGACAGTGGAGATTTACTATTGTCTGAGTCTCTGCTGTAGTTTCTGCACTTAAAATAAAAATCACTGCTATTTAGTTGAATAAAATAGTATATATGCAATGATCTTGAAGGTGAACAGCCTTCCGAAAAAAGGGGAAAAAGTCATTTTGAGTTAATTTGGAGTGTTAAGTACATCACTGCTGAATATAGCAAAAGAAAATTATTTTAGTCAAAGGCAGACTTTGAAGACAGCTTGTTTAACAAGGCAGGTCACGAAGTGTACTGCAAGCTCCTGCTAACAAGGTTAGAGTTAATAGATTATTGATCCATTTAATGTTTAGTAGCAAGCTAATTTTTTCATCAGCTATGGCAATTGGGAATTTGTCTGTTTTAGAGGCCAATTCAATAAAAATCTTTCATTTGATATTACTTTCTAATGTCGAGTAGCATATGCCTTTGATGCATTAAACCCTGTTTATTGCTACAGTCACCCTGGGGCATTGATATTCCTGCCATTGTGAGCATTTTCTTTTCTGAGGTTTACTTCGCTTTGTTTCTCAAGAGACTGGTAAACCCTTTCTAGTGTAAAAAGGCTTGGGCTTGCAAGCACTGAGATAAGGGTAGAATCTGATCATATCACCCACTGCTAACACCTGCTCCACTTCACTGAAGTTCCTATAATATGGGACTTTATTCAATATTGCAATGAGGAACTTGAAATAATGTGTTGCTAGTTATCTCCCTGGTGTCCAAGTAGTTCTAATATTTAAATAAAAACAAAAGGAAAATTGTGATAGCACTGAGGCCCTGTAGTTCCTGTTTTGAAGAAGAGGCTAAACTTAAGAAAGGACAGACATCAAACTCCAAATTACATGTGAAGTATGTGTGTTTGTGTTTACTTTTCCAGGCTTTAACAAAGAAGGGAAAATCTTTTTTAGTAAATACAATAAAGATATGTAGTCTGCCTCACCTCCTATGGAGATTAAACACATAGGTGAAGTAGCAAAGAGCAGAAGTTGAAAGTCTATATCTTGCAGCCAGGTGGTCTGGGTTCAAACTCCCTTTACCAACAAGTAGCTATGAAACTTTGAAAAAGATACCAAAGATAACTTTGGCTCTCTGCTCTTTTCTGGGAAAAAAAAAAAAAGGATATTAGTAGCATTTTCTTCATTGAATTTCTAGAGAATTAAATGAGGTAAAGTATGTAAAATGTTTAAAACACTGGATGAATAGTATTTTGGGAAATGCCTGGCTTTTGTTCTAGGCCTACATGTTTTCATTATTTCCAGCCTAACATTTACTTAAAAAAAATTAATATGCTTTACTTTTAAAGCAGATTTAGTTTCACAGAAAAATTGAATGGAAAGTATAGAGAGTTTCCATATACCCTCTGTCCTCACGTATGCATAACCTACCCCCAAATTGACAGCCAGCACCACAGTGGTGCATCTGTTACAGTCCTTGAACTTAAACATTGATGCGTCATTTCCACACAGAGACAATGGCTCCTTTTAGTCATTTTACTTTTTTCATGTTCTAAACTTACTATTTCCTTGCCTGAGTTCAGTTAGCATTGGGAAACAGGTGATTGTTACCCTTAGGATATAGCAGAAAATAATGAAGATGCAGTTACAAATGGAGACTGTCCCTTTAGTTTCTATAATAGGTAGGTGTGCATGTTTTGTATTCATTCAATATTTAGATATTCATCTACTCAGCTAACATGTAATGGATTCCTTCTGTGTTCTAATACTATTTTATGTTTGGGGATATAATAATGAATGACACAATCTTTAAATTCAGAGTTTATACTCTAGTTTGAGAGATAGTGACTGATTTGTAACTGTTCAACAAGAGGTTTTGGGGACAAATGATATCACACTAATGTTTAATGTTGAAATCACAATGATTGCCAATACCTATTTCTTGCTAGCTTTCAGTCATTACTCCCTGGTCCTAAAAATCTCTTCAGTTAATTTTAGAAGTCCAAATGGGTATATCACATGTTGTTGTTGTTCAGTCACCAGTTGTGTCCAACTCTTTGTGACCCCATGAACGGCAGCACACCAGCCTTCCCTGTCCTTCACTATCTCCTGGAGTTTGCACAAACTCATGTCCTTTGAATCAATGATGCCATCCAATGTCTCATCCTCTGACGTCCCCTTCTCCTCCTGCCCTCAATCTTTCTCAGCATCAGGGTCTTTTCCAGTGAGTTGGCTCTTTACATTAGGTGGCCAAAGTGTTGGAACTTCAGATTCAGCATGAGTCCTTCAAAGAATATTCAGGGTTTATGTCCTTTAGAATTAACTAGTTTGATCTCCTTGCTGTCCAAGGGACTCCCCAGCACCACAATTTGAAAGCATCAATTCTACATTGCTTAGCCTTCTTTATGGTCCAACTCTCATATCTGTACATCAGTTCAGTTCAGTTCAGTTCAGTGGCTCAGTTATGTCCCACTCTTTCTGACCCCATGGACTGCAGCACGCCAGTCCTCCCTGTCCGTCACCAACTCCCAGAGTTTACCCAAACTCATGTCCATCGAGTCAGTGATGCCATCCAACCATCTCATCCTCTGTCATCCCCTTCTCCTCCTGCCTTCAATCTTTCCCAGCATCAGGGTCTTTTCCAGTGAGTCAGCTCTTCGCATCAGGTGGCCAAAGTACTGGGGTTTCAGCTTCAACATCAGTCATACCAATGAACATTCAGGACTTATTTCCTTTAGGATGGACTGGTTGGATCTCCATGCTGTCCAAGGGACTCTCAAGAGTCTTCTCCAACACCACAGTTCAAAACCGTCAATTCTTCGGTACTCAGCTTTCTTTATAGTCCAACTCTCACATCCACACATGACTACTGGAAAAACCATAGTCTTGACTAGATGGACCTTTGTTGGCAAAGTAATGTCTCTGCTTTTTAGTATGCTATCTAGGTTGTTCATAACTTTTCTTCCAAGGAGTAAGCGTCTTTTTATTTCAGTCACCATCTGCAGTAATTTTGAAGCCCAAGAAAATAAAGTCTGCCACTGTTTCCACTGTTTCCCCATCTATTTGCCATGAAGTGATGGGATCAGATGCTATGATCTTAGTTTTCTGAATGTTGAGCTTTAAGCCAACTTTTTCACTCTTCTCTTTCGCTTGCATCAAGAGGCTCTTTAGTTCTTCTTCACTTTTCTGCCATAAGGGTGGTGTCATCTGCATGTCTGAGGTTATTGATATTTCTCCTGGCAATCTTGATTCCAGCTTGTACTTCCTCCAGCCCAGCGTTTCTCATGATGTACTCTGCATATAAGTTAAACGAGCAAGGTGTCAATATACAGCCTTGACGTACTCCTTTTCCTATATGAAAGAAGTCTGTCATTCCATGTCCAAATCTAACTGTTACTTCCTGACTTGCATACAGATTTTTCAAGAGGCAGGTCAGGTGGTCTGGTATTCCCATCTCTTTAAGTATTTTCCATAGTTTGTTGTGATCCACAGAGTCAAAGGCTTTGGTATAGTCAATAAAGAAGAAATAGATGTTTTTCTGGAACTCTCTTGCTTTTTTGATAATCCAGTGGATGTTGGCAATCTGATCTTTGTTTCCTCTGCCTTTTCAAAAACCAGCTTGAACATCTGAGAGTTCATGGTTCACATATTGCTGAAGCCTGGCTTGGAGAATTTTGAGCATTACTTTGCTAGCGTGTGAGATGAGTGCAATTGTGCAGTTTTTTGAGCATTCTTTGGCATTGCCTTTCTTTGGGATTGGAATGAAAACTGACCTTTTCCAGTCCTGTGGCCACTGCTGAGTTTTACAAATTTGCTGACATATTGAGTGCAGCACTTTCACAGTATCATCTTTTAAGATTTGGAATAGCTCAACTGGAATTCCATCACCTCCACTAGCTTTGTTTGTAGTGATGCTTCCTAAGGCCCACTTGACTTCACATTCCAGGATGTCTGGCTCTAGGTGAGTGATCACACCATTGTGATTATCTGTGTCATGAAGATCTTTTTTGTACAGTTCTTCCGTGTATTCTTGCCACCTCTTCTTAATATCTTCTGCTCCTGTTAGGTCCATTCCATTTCTGTCCTTTATTGAGCCCATCTTTGTAGAAATGTTCCCTTGGCATCTCTCATTTTCTTGAAGAGATCTCTAGTCCTTACCATTCTGTTGTTTTCCTCTATTTCTTTGTACTGATCACTGTGGAAGGGTTTCTTATCTCTCCTTGCTATTGTTTTGGAACTCTGCATTCAAATGGGTATATCTTAACTTGTCTCCTTTGCTTTTGGCTTCTCTTCTTTTCACAGTTATTTGTAAGGCCCTCCTCAGGCAGCCGTTTTGCTGTTTTGCATTTCTTTTTCTTGGGGATGATCTTGTTCCCTGTCTCCTATACAATGTCATGAACCTCCATCCATAGCTCATCAGGCACTCTGTCTATCAGATCTAGTCTCTTAAATCTATTTCTCACTTCCACTGTATAATCATTAGAGATTTGATTTATGTCATACCTGAATGGTCTAGTGGTTTTTCCTACTACATGACTACTGGAAAAGTCATAGCTTTGACTGTACAGATGTTTGTTGGCAAAGTGATGCCTGTGCTCATTAATACGCTGTCTAGGTTTTTCATAGCTTTTCTTCCAAGGAGCAATCTTTTAATTTCATGACCACAGCCACCACCTGCATTGATTTTGGAGCCCAAGAAATTATGTGCATCTACATATTTCTACATTTCTAACTACACACCCACTGAACCAGAGCCCCAATTCAGACAGTGCTTTCTTGTTTAATCCAAACAATTTATACTCAGAATGTAGGATACATTGTTTGCAAATAAGGACACAGGATGGATGCTGTCTAACTTGTTTACTACAACGATTCTTAGTACTTCTGCCTGTATCTCACTCCTTTCAAATTTGTTTCGGTTTCCTTAAGTGTCTGATGAAGTGCTGGAGAGGGAAGGGTCTATTTATTTCATACAAAGGGCGGGGGTCACTGGATTTTTGAAAACACAAGAGTGTGAAGTCAGTAGGAGTCCATGGAATCAAGGGAACCCAGTTAATCTTCCCTGGAGGTGGCAGCACCAAGTGTTAAATAACATAAAAATGTCAAGGAAAATGCCTTGACCATACGGGCCCTGATGGAAGACATTGTATGAGACCTTAGTTATGTTTTTCATAGTGCCATCTGACTTTCATTTTCCCCATGACTTAATTGCCCATGCAGCAGTGGAACAATTAGGATATGATTTATGACACTGAATATTGACTGATTAATTCACATCTGGATGTCATGGCAGAACATGGATTTGTTTCCTGCTCAAGGAGCAGTAGTGTTCTCTATAGATGAGACTCAGTATCTCTGCAGTTCAATATGCCTTCACCTCCAAACCCCCACCACCTTGAAATAGCCCATGGTATTCTCTCTCATGTTCTTCAAGATCCTCTTTATTTTCTCAGGCTCTCTGTGGGATAGAGTTTATTCTACCAAATGTCAGATGAGTTGGGGCTTAAAAAGCACATGATATAACCACAGCTCCCACCTTTTTATCACCGAGGTCCTGTGAGCAACTCTCCCTTGTGCCTCAGTTCAGTTCAGTTCAGTTCGGTCGCTCAGTCGTGTCCGACTCTGAGACCCCATGAATCGCAGCACGCCAGGCCTCCCTGTCCATCACCAACTCCCGGAGTTCACTCAGATTCACGTCCATCAAGTCAGTGATGCCATCCAGCCATCTCATCCTCTGTCAGCCCCTTCTCCTCCTGTCCCCAATCCCTCCCAGCATCAGAGTCTTTTCCAATGAGTCAACTTTTTGCATGAGGTGGCCAAAGTACTGGAGTTTCAGCTTTAGCATCATTCCTTCCAAAGAAATCCCAGGGCTGATCTCCTTCAGAATGGACTGGTTGGATCTCCTTGCAGTTCAAGGAACTCTCAAGAGTCTTGTCCAACACTGCAGTTCAAAAGCATCAATTTTTCAGCATTCAGCCTTCTTCACAGTCCAACTCTAACATCCATACATGACTACTGAAAAAAAAATAGCCTTGACTAGATGGACCTTAGTCGGCAAAGTAATGTCTCTGCTTTTGAACATGCTATCTAGGATGGTCATAACTTTTCTTCCAAGGAGTAAGTGACTTTTAATTTCATGGCTGCAGTCACTGTCTGCAGTGATTTTGGAGCCCCCCAAAATAAAGTCTGACACTGTTTCCACTGTTTCCACGTCTATTTCCCGTGAAGTGATGGGACTGGATGCCATGATCTTCATTTTCTGAATGTTGAGCTTTAAGCCAACTTTTTCACTCTCCTCTTTCACTTTCATCAAGAGGCTTTTTAGTTCCTCTTCACCTTGTGCCTAGTATGTTGCAAAACATTGTTTTCATTTACATCTTTAATCAAGATGAATGGGTAGGCAGAGTAGTTATTACTGCCATTAGGAAATAGGCTTTCAAGCTGAAAATAACAAAGGGGGAGTTTTGGAACTGTGCATTTTCCCCATTATCCATTTCAAACTAGTCTGGATAAAGAGCAGACACTGCTGTATGGAACAATTTCACATTATCGCTAGGGCTGAATCACGTGACCTGTCTGTAATGGGTGCTTTTCTCCCTCTGTAGTCACTTCAGAAATCCTATTGTGATGGAAATGACCTGGCCAATTTTGCTTCAATTCCATCCAAACTCCAAAAATCATTTCATAACTGCTTTTAATATAGCTATTTAAAGGTATAACCTCCGGATGAATTTCTCCATCTATTTCCCTTATAGAAATAGCAATTATTAATAAGGAAGAGATAATTACTTCAATATATCTCTTATCATTTCTCATTTTGAAGTTATACCTACTTTGGGTTTTTCAAGCACATTGTGCATGTTTCTATAATTGCAAATACACTTCTGCCTCTTTTCTTCCTGCTAAGAAAAAAATCTTTTGGAAAGACTTATTGATGACTTACAATCAAATGTGCAGATAATGTGCTTAGATAACATTAAACATCTCTGGTAATGTGGAAATTTATTTCTTTTCAATGCATATGATGAAAAGGTTCAAAAGCACATGTTTTTTAATGATTTCACCATGAAGAATGAAATTCCACTCTAATGTAATTCTAAAATTTAGTGTTGCTGTACATTGCATAAGAAGGATGGATAGGAGAGCAGTAGTTTAGGAGAGGACCTGGGCTCTGTAAGACACGTGCAATTAGACCATCAGCTTGTATGAAAGCTTTTTTTCTTCTTTTAGAATTTGCAGAGATCAAGATCCTACTTCTCTACTAGAATTAATATATATTATTTCTGTAAAATAGTGAGTCTTTGAAAATACCACTCCACAGCTACCTCTACTGAAGTGTCTGTGAAACTCTTGATTTTGGAGAGAGCCTTTTATCTTTGACCATCTGGGTCACCATGCCAAGTTTCAATGGCCTTGTGTGTGTGTATTAGTCATTCAGTCATGTCTGACTCTTTGTGGCCCCATGGACTGTAGCCTGCAAGACTTCTCTGTCCATGGAACTCCCCAGGCAAGAATACTGGAGTGGATTGCCATTCCCTTCTCCAGTGCAATGGCCTTAGAAATATGTTAAGTCAGGTAATGAGGTCTCTGAAGTCCTTGAGGCAATAAATCTGATTCTGACTCTTTCTCAACTGAGCATGATCTTCCATGTTGGCAGCATACAAACTAGCTCTGGTATCATGTACAGCAGCATGTAGTAGCATGTACAGAATCATGTATAGTCCTCCCTTTTGATGAAGGGTTGTTATTTTATTATTTTACAGAGTAATGAGAACAGGGCAAAGTAGCACTGGGTTTCAAATCTCTTTGATGAAAGCAATAGAAGAGTCCAGGGAATATTTGGTAAATCTTCATCATGTTTACTCTTGAAACCATAGTTTGGTTATCTCTACTGCTTTTCTTAGATGTGAGAGTTTTGTTACACTATGGAATATTGCTTCTAATGAACATTTTAGATGAAAAATGCTAAATAAGAAAAGGTCCTACCCTCTATTAAGAAATCCTTTAAAACCCAGGCTCATATTTTGATAATTAAACCTTAGATCAAATCTGCATAATAGTGACAATTTCTTCATTACATTTTCCAATGACTTTATGAATTATCTGTTGATACCCAGGGGTTGGATTATTCTAGTTAATTATTGTGATTTTATGCTAACATAACACCTTCTATTCCAAGGAATTCCTTAAGCATAATGAAAACTTCATCCCCATCAGTACTTATGAATCTCTTTATTTGTTAAGTGGGAAGGCAGCCTGAGATAAATTACCCTGGATAATTTTAATCAAGAACCTAATTTTAATGATCACCTGCTGCACAAATAAAATAAGAGAAGCAATGACACCATCATTATCAAGGTAAGTCATATGTATCTCTGAGGGATGTTATTTGTAACAATGTTCATTAAGAATTTCTGTAAACTCTGAATGGAATAACAGGATGCTAGAACAAAACTACAAAGATAGCATAAATATGTAACTGCATAATAGAAAGCATCTTATTTTGCATTTGTTGGTAATTGCTTTGAGAGTGTCCTTTAGTTTACTTCTACACGTCTAGTTCTATAGCCAGGTTGAATATTTCTCTGAAGACTGTGTCCACACTGTCCTAACAATTTGAATTTCTCAATGAATTACCAGAACCTAATACATGTTGAAAATAAGCTCTTCTCTAAGTAGACATTAAGGGAACAAGCAGATAAAATTAGTTTAGATAAGTAGTAAGAGTCAGAAAGGAATAAAATATGAAAAGATAATGATGACTTAATAGTACATCCTTTCCCAAAAAACTGATTTTGGCTTTCTGTATTAGTGTAGAAGAGGACAGACTAGCATTTCTTTGGACAAAGGAAATAATGGATTTTAAAAAAGTGCATTTATGTATTTTTCTCCTTACTAGTTTACCTGGATTTCAGTTGTGCTGAGTTTCATGGCAATGTGATTAAATATAATAAATAGCCTTAAGTGGATAAATTGAGAGCTGTATTTTGGTATCAGATAGGGTCTTTTCCATTGTCTCTATATAATTGTTCTACCGTTCTTTCTCTTTTTCCTTTCCCAGCTCCTTCCCTCCCCTTTTTCTCCTCCCTCCCCTTCCTCCCTCTCTTGGTATTTTTTGTATTAGCAGCATAAAGCCACGTCTTTCCATATGATATGAAATTTGTCTAATAGTGTTAAAATCAAATACTTTATTAGGCCAAGTTCAAGTGATGAATTGAGGATAGTCTTCAAAAGATTTCTTGTTGTTGTTCAGTCACACAGTCATGTCTGACTCTTTGCGACCTCATGGACTGAAGCATGCCAGGCTTCCCTGTTATCTCTCGGAGCTTGTTCAAACTCATGTCTGTTGAGTCAGTGATGCCATCCAACCACCTCATCCTCTGTCGTCCCCTTCTCCTCCTTTGTAGCTTACTCATTTGTAATTTTTACAAACGTTTCATGACACCTGATATTCATAAAGGCAATGCCAAAAAATGTTCAAACTACTGCACAATTGGACTCATCTCACATGCTAGCAAAGTAATGCTCAAAACTCTCCAAGCCAGGCTTAAACAGTACATGAACCATGAACTTCCAGATGTTCAAGCTGGATTTAGAAAAGGCAGAGGAACCAGAGATCAAATTGCCAACATCTGTTGGATTATCAAAAAAAGCAAGCGAGTTCCAAAAAATCATCTACTTCCTTATTGACTATGACAAAGCCTTTGACTGTATGGATCACAGCAAACTGTGGAAAATTCTGAAAGAGATGGGAATACCTGGACAACTTACCTGCCTCCTGAGAAATGTGTATGCAGGTCAAGAAGCAACAGTTAGAACCGGACATGGAACAGACTGGTTCCAAATTGGAAAAGGAGTACATTAAGGCTTTATATTGTCACCCTGCTTATTTAACTGCTATGCAGAGTACATCATGTGAAGTGCCAGGCTAGATGAAGCACAAGGTGGAATCAAGATTGCCAGGAGAAATACCAATAACCTCAGATATGCAGATAACACCACCCTTATGGCAGAAAGTGAAGAGGAACTGAAGACCCTCTTGATGAAAGTGAAAGAAGAGAATGAAGAAGCTGGCTTAAAACTCAACATTAGAAAACTAAGATCATGGCATCCAGTCCCATCACTTCATGGGAAATAGATGGGAAAACAGTGGAAGCAGCAACGGACTTTATTTTCTTGGGCTCCAAATCACTGCAGATGGTGACTGCAGCCATGAAATTAAAAGACGCTTGCTCTTTGGAAGAAAAGCTATGACCAACCTAGTGAAGTGAAGTGAAGTCGCTCAGTCGTGTCTGACTCTTTGCGACCCCATGGACTATAGCCTATCAGGCTCCTCAGTCCATGGGATTTTCCAGGGAAGAGTACTGGAGTGGGTTGCCATTTCCTTCTCCAGGGCATCTTCCTACCCAGGGATCAAACCCGGGTCTCCCACATTGTGGGCAGATGCTTTATCCTCTAAGCCACCAGGGAAGCCTAGACAACCTAGACAGCATATTAAAAAGCGAGACATTACTTTGTCAACAAATGTTCTACTAGTCAATGCTATGGTTTTTCCAGTAGTCATGTATGGATGTGAGAGCTGGACTATAAAGAAAGCTGAATGCCGAAGAATTGATGTTTTTGAACTGTGGTGTTGGAGAAGACTCTTGAGAGTCCCTTGGACAGCAAGAAGATTCAACCAGTCCATCCTAAAGGAGATAAGTCATGGGTGTTCATTGGAAGGACTGATGTTGAAGCTGAAAATCCAATACTTTGGCTACCTGATGCAAAGAGCTGACTCATTTGAAAAGACCCTGATGCTGGGAAAGATTGAAGGCAGGAGGAGAAGGTGATGACAGAGGAAGAGATGGTTGGATGGCATCACCAACTAAATGGACATGAGTTTGAGAAAGCTCTTGGAGTTGGTGATGGACAGGGAGGCCTGATGTGTTGCAGTTCATGGGATTGCAAAGAGTTGGACACGACTGAGTTACTGAACTGAACTGATATTCAGAAATGCCACTTTGCCTGGACTTCTTGGACCAAGAAGTGCATATGTTTTTTCCAGACTGTAGGGTGAGAGAAAAACAAAACCTAGATTTCCAGATCCTCTAAGAATGACATTTTCTGTAATTTTTTTGCTAATGTTGGAGCTATATTTCCCTATGATGCAAAAGATTGTTGCACTTGTAGCTCTTTCTAATTGTCTGAATTGACTCAGGCAGACAACTGGTACAGGAAAGCCAGAGATTATGAAATGCATGATTATTTGCTAATAATGTAAGAAAAAACGGTTATAGAGCACCCAGGGTGGACGCAATCCTGGTAATTGTTGTCACCTTGGCCTGAGGGTTTACTGCTAAGAGACTTGGGAACTCATCACCTGGGTTTCAAATCATGGTATCACCACCATCTACTACAGAGAATGGTGACATAAGATGGTAGGAAAAGTTCTAAAAATTGGGGAGCAGGAGAGAACAACTCATCCATCTCTTTCTGTCACCACCACTGAAGGAGCTCTAAAGATTGAGCTAAATCACCCTGTAACAGAAGAATCTAATTTCTGATGCTATAACTGGTCACAACTGCTATTCCTGAGTCCAGATGTGTGTTTCATTGATCAGGCTATAAATACCTATATGTGCTAAGTAAGTGTTGGGATTGAGAGCTGTGAATGGTTTTGGGATTATAGGTGGCAAGTTTGGTTTTGTCATTAAATGTTCTGAAGTCAGACAAACTTCTGAATCATCTCAGGCACTGAGTAGCAGTGTGACCTGGGGCAAATTATTTAATGTTTCTCTAACTCAGTTTCCTTCCTCCATATATAAAAGAGAATAATAATATCTAAGAATGATATAGTAAGTAGTAAATAAAAGATACACTTAAAGCACTTGGTAGAGTCTTCAATCTTTGGAATTATTAACATATTATTAATGAATGTGAACTGAACTGCACTGAACTGAAAGCAAAGTTATAGAGTTAAATACATATTGGCTTTTGACCTTAAGGACTTCATTATTTAATGAAAGTGACATGAAGAATGATTTCTATATAACAAGTGCCATGACATAAATGTTTCTGTGTTGTTGTTGTTTATGGAGTGTAACTCCACCAAACTCCTCTGTCTATGGATTTCCCAGGCAAGAATACTGTAGTGGGTTGCCATTTCCCTCTCCAGGGGATCATCCAGACCCGGGGATTGAGCCCTAGTCTCCTTCACCGGCAGGTGGATTCTTTGCCCCTGAGCCACCAGGGAAGCAAATATTTCTATTGTCTGTGGAAACACAGGGAGATATATAACACAGGGAGATATGGCTTCCCTGGTGACTCAGACTGTAAAGCGTCTGCGTGCAATGTGGGAGACCTGGGTTCAGTCCCTGGGTTGGGAAGATCCCCTGGAGAAGGAAATGGCAACCCACTCCAGTACTCTTGTCTGGAATATTCCATGGACTGAGGAGTCTGGCAGGCTGCAGTCCATGGGGTCGCAAAGAGTCGGACATGACTGAGTGACTTCACTTTTTTTTTTAAAATGGTAACACAGGGAGATATATAAATAACTTTTAATAGCTTAATCAGTAAAGTACAGGGATGTCTGTGCATCTTTGGTTCAGGAGACAGTGAGCTTTGTTTGGATCAAAGTAGATATTATGAGGGATTAGTGAGGTGCAGGTAAGAAATTAGGTTGTCTAGGCCATGGCAAATTTACAGAATACAGGATCAATGAGGTTTCTCTGCCCAATAAGGTCCTTCATCCTAGGCAACTCAGTCTTAACAGATTGGTCCCTCCCCTGATGTAGAACTTGCTAGGTCTGCAAAAGCTTATCAGAGTTCAGGGATTCACCTGACATACAAGAACCTTCAGGGTGTTTCTCCTCAGGGAGCACTGACTTTACCAACTGAACACAGTGTTACTGAACTCAGGTTCTGCTGCTTGCCTACATGAAAGCCAAGACTCTAGAGATGAGTGCTGGTAGAAATGAAAAGCTTCCTGCTTTATTCAGGAAGCTGGCAACCTGGGGAGAAGGCAGACTCATGTCCCGGAACCAACTCTGAAGATTCTTCTCAGCCAAGAGAGTTTTTAATGGGAAAAAGGGGGAAATAATCTGAGTTAATCATCAAAGCAGGGGATAAGATCTTCAGCCTTTTCTCACTATGTGCAGACTTGTTGACTTCTTGTGATCTTTCTTTAGATGCTATTTCATTCACACATTTGCTTGAGAAATTACTGAAGGGGAAGTAGAGAAAAAGATCTCTTCATCTGTTACTTACTTATTCTTTATTTCTACTTCTTTAATCTAAAAAAAGAATCAACAGGTTAGAGGGGCATTTTGTGATCAAAAGATTTGAAAGATGTGTTTAGGCCAGATTTGAAAGATGTGTTTAGGCCTGAGGTTAGTTAAAATATAGCTTTGCTAATGTGACAAGACAAAAGGGCCCATGCAGAAAGCTGCTTCCTGCGAAGAATCTGTTTTCTGCAAAGAGCTGCCTGCAAAGATTGGCTTACAATTCCCCACTGTCAGACATCATTCTATTTCTATGGAATTATGGGCAAAGGTTCAACTTCTGTAACTTCTTGTTGATATAGAGTGCCATATTCTTAGAGTGGAAGGTGTTGACATGAGTCCATGGCATATTTTTATTGACAGTTTTAGTTGCCTGCTTCCATATATGGGCAGAGCGAGTTACAATTATTTCAATGCCCACAAAGATACAGATTATTACATGCGATAGTGTTAATCCCTTTCTCTTGAGACCAGTGCTTGGCTAGCCATAGATTGAGTACTACTTGAAATGGAGCAGCTTATATCATGGCTACAGTCTGGTCATCATGCAGTTAGCTCTTCCCCTCTGGTGACAGTTATACTATCTGTAAAACAATTCAGGAATGTGCATCAGTCACTGAAAGATTCTGTGATTCTCTTGTCCTAATCACGAACTGCCTGAGCCTGCTCTTTTGTGACTCTGGGAAGCCTGAAAGACTTTGGCTTTTCTACAAACACAAGGCAGGAGCCATGAGGGGGCCTCTGTACTTGGAGGGGCTGGTCTGCACAGTTCTGCTCAGTTTTAATAGGATTCTATCTATCATTTCCTCAGTAACTCTGTTCAGTTCAGTTCAGTTCAGTCACTCAGTCATGTCCAACTCTTTGCAACCCCATGAATTGCAGTATGCCAGGCCTCCCTGTCCATCACCAACTCCCGGAGTTCACTCAGACTCACGTCCATCGAGTCCGTGATGCCATCCAGCCATCTCATCCTCTGTTGGCCCCTTCTCCTCCTGCCCCCAATCCCTCCCAGCATCAGAGTCTTTTCCAGTGAGTGAACTCTTTGCATGAGGTGGCCAAAGTACTGGAGTTTCAGCTTTAGCATCATTCCTTCCAAAGAACATCAGGGCTGATATCCTTCAGAATGGATTGGGTCAGACTAAAAACAAGAGTTAGAAATCTGTTGAATGAGGCCGCCCAGGACTTCGTGTAGGAGACACAAAAATAAGTACAATGTAGCAACTGATTTCAAGGAACTTATAGTTATCCTATCAGATAGGTATTCATTTTCACAGGACACAGGATTTCAGAAGGCAATGAGTGAGGAGAATAAGGATTCTGAATGCTAGTCTTTAGATCATGTTTCAAAGTGGAGCACTTTGTAAACCCATTCAAGATGATGAGGTTTTTGTATCCTGGCTCTGCAATTCACCAGCTATGTGATAGTAGACATTTAAACCTCTCTAAACCTTGGTGTTCTCATCTGTAAAGTGAGAAAAATAGTAGTATACACTCCCAGGATTATTGTGAGATGTTGAGATTAAATATGTCAAGTGTTTATCACAGAGTCTGATCTGATGAGTATTCAATAAATGATAGCTTCTTGTTTTTAAGCTTTAATATCTTTATTCTGTAGCCCACATGCTTTGAAGTGCTATCAAGCGCTACACTTTGGTATCCCAGTGGTACACAGGACTAATTAGCTTGTTGGTTTCAGTTCAAAAAATGACTTGCTCTCACAACTTATTAGTATGTTTATTGGATTGTTAAATCAAGAGTGTATTAAAACCAACTGTGATTTTCATAGCTTTGCCAAAGCACTTGGGCTATAGAATAAGGTGTTTAAAGTCAGTAAAAGTTAAAATATTCTTATCAAAGTTAAAAAAATATTATTAGAGGAAATCAACTGATAATCTGTGGTAAATATGACAGGGGATTTTATAAGGATTTTTTCTAAGATTGTGAGGGAAGAGGTTAAACAGCAAACACAAGAAACCTCCAAATATTTATGGGATGAAATCTCAGTTCATTTTCAAACTTGTCTGATGATTCCCAATTTTGCATACTAGAGAGTATCCATCTCTGTTGATGATTTTTATGGCCAGTTTATTCAGTAGCTTTCATTCTTTTCTATTGTGGTGTTTTGAAATTAAAACTGATGTCATGAATAAAAGTTAGTTGCTTTTTAGTATATTTTCTTTTAACTTTGTCTGTAATTTTTACTGCCTTCTTAAGTAAAACAAACCAATTGTTAAAGACCATGATGATTGAGGACATTAAATTCACTATACTTTATGTTACCATTATCTAGATAGTAAATGCAAACAACATGAGTGTAAAATTAATGAAAGAAACGCCAATATCTTTCATGGCTATGTAAGTCTAGAACTTTTGCCTCTCCAAAAGCCAGACTGCTTTTGTTCTTTCTCTCCTTCAACAAAATAAAGTCAAAGTGAAATTCGTTAAAAAACTTTTTTTTTTTCCTCAACAGAAACTCTGCTACAGTTGTTAAAGTATTAAACACTGAGAGTCCATGGGTATACCAAGCTAATTAGGCTGTCGGTTTTAGTCCAAAAAAATAACTTATTCTTGCAACTTATTAGTAAGTTTATTGGACTGCTAAATTAAGAGTATATTAAAACAAACTATGATTTTCCTCAGTTTTGCTAAAGCACTTGGACTATAGAATAAAGGGCTTAAGGTCATTAAAGGTTAAAAAATTCATATACATAATGCTTATTAAGCAAAACTAATTTGGTTTAAAAATAGCAAAGTGTTTGCTTCACACTTGGAACTCTTAGCAAATGAACTTTCATTCTGTTTGAAAGAGAGTTCTAGGTTTGAAAGGAAATTCAGGTCTTGAATTTGGGTGAGAAGATGGAAAATGTGAGGAAATAATTTTGTGTCTACATGGCATAGAAAGTTTCTTGTATCATAGACCCTGGCCCTTTAAGAATTATCTTCAGCAACATCTGTCATGGGGAAGCTTTTTTATCCCTTGTTTCCTATGAGTTTACAATGACATATACCTTCTAAAAGTTATCATCACCAATGAGAAACAAGCATCCCAATCTGAATCACTATTTGTTTTTCAAATGGGGAATATTTTTTTCTGTTGTTGAAGACTCACCACTCCTCTTACTTATCCAAATTCTATACATCCCTGAAGAACCTGACCAGTTTCCTTGGCATCTGTGTTCTTCATTGACTATGCCAAATCCCAGTCAATTTTCAAAGCAATACTCAATGCAGTGCTTGATTCTGTGCATTTTCATTGTGCTTGCTTATTTTCTCATGAGTGGAAATTTGTCCTCCCAAAAGAATTTCAAACTCTTCAAAGGCAGAGGCAGTGATGCCTCCAGATGGCTTGACTAGGTGTCCGTGAAAAAAGTCAGGTATCCTTGGAACTGTTCAAGGAAGTCTTTTTGGGTGCACTATAATACTATGGCTGGATTATTGTTATTATGTAGGCCAAGGGGCCATGGCCTGACTGGGCTGAACCATTTGACAACTGAATTCAAGGCTTTAACATCATTACTGTCCCATGGTGATTAAATGAGCTAACTAGCCCCAGAATTAAGATAGCAAACATAGTTAATTGAGTAAAACAACAGCAAGGAAAATACAATTGCAGTTTTCATTTTATAGTTTTGAGTGGGGATGCTGAAGTAGAGAGCCAGGGTTGGCACAATTTTACTTGTGAATGAAAGCCATAGGGCATGCCCTGTCATGAGTTTATCTGCTTAGGGCCTGAAGCAGGGCCTGAGAGAGAACCCTAAGAGATGAATGGTCTTCTGATGAAGAAATCTTATGTTGTTGGAGGTGAGTGGCAATTCTGTACTTAGGTGGAGTTTATTACTTAGCTTTGTCTCTTGATCCAGCAATCTCCTGAAGGAGTTATTTATAGTATAGCACATGGGTGGTATAAAACAGAAGTAAACTCTGCAAGGGCTTTGTGCATTGGAACATTCTTTGGGTGTCCCTGTAACAAAGCATGACCCAAGGTGAGACAAGATTCCTTCCCTGTATCACAGTGATAGCTTACCCCCATATCACTTGTCTCTAGTGCTTCTGCTATAGTAGAAAACAGAAGACTTGGTATTTTCCAGTGGACACTCAGCTAGAAAGAGAAACCTCAGAAGGGCTTAGAGAAAAATGAGGGGCTTCTTCAGTTTTTCTGCTTACAGGTACCCTGTGAAATACATCTGCAACTGCTAGCTTAAGCAAGGTCACCCCTTTCATGTTTTTATTGAATCACTCAAGATACCTACAAAAACCTAGTACATTATCATTCACTGTTCTCTCAAATTACCATAAAAACAAAAGACTTAAGTTTTAGGCAAATAACCAAAGAGTTAGCAAGGGAAATATAAATCGAATATAGATAATAAATATGTTTTTTTTGCTGTTCAATTTCTTCCGCATTTGTTCACTCCAACTTCTTGTCTTTAAAGATGTTTGTGAAATAACAGGCAGTGTTGTTCCTTCTCTCAGGAATATATACTTTACAGTCAAAATGAGGGCTTGAGTTTTCCTGGGACCATCCTCACTTTACTCTGGTGGGATTTAGTTAGCTCTAAGAGAAGAGGAAATCTTAAAATATCATGAAAGCTGGTATGAACCGTGTTGTACAAATATGGTATTCATTGAGTCGGGCTCTTAAGAAGCAAAGTAAGTTGTTCTCTTAGAGGAAGCTGCCTCTGGTGAAAGGCAGAAATTTCTTTTGTTGTAAATAGAATGAAAAGAGAGGCCTATAATGGAAATGTTTGAATGAGAGCTAAACATTGTTTCTGAATAGGGATTTAACCATTATGAGGCTGAAAATTAAAAATGTCAAATGGGAAAAGAATTCAGGAATAAAAATTAAGACCTTGCATGTTAGTTAAAGAGCAAGGAGACTTGTGCTTTCTCAGAGTATAGTGTTTTCTCCTCCTCTTTCAAAAGAAATTCAGACCTGTGACTTGGTGATAATTGGGAGATAATTGTACAATAGGGCTCTTGCTGAATTTAATGAAGATGAGGGGAAATCACCCCTAGTGAATAAATGGGTATGTTGGTTGGGCTGAATTTTGAGCAGTGTGAGTTGGTGAGTAGGGTAGAGGGAAGGAGCTCAGGAGGGGGCAGTCACAGAGAAAAAAAAAAATTGAGATTCTTTGATCCCTGGGTCAGGAAGATCCCCTGGAGAAGGAAATGGCAATCCACACCAGTATTCTTGCCTGGAGAATCCCACGGACAGAGGAGCCTGGTGGGCTATATCCTATGGGGTTACAAAGAATTGGGCACAACTGAATGACTAACACAACTACAGCTAGGCCTTCAGTGATTTCTAGTGACCTTCACAGAAGGCTGCCAAAGAAAAACCAGAAAGTGAAAGTGACAGTGAAAGTCCATGGAATTCTCGAGGTCAGAATACCAGAGTGGGCAGCCTTTCCCTTCTCCAGGGGATCTTCCCAACCCAGGGATCAAACCCAGGTCTCCCACATTGCAGGAGGATTCTTTATCAGCCAAACCACCAGGAAAGCCCAAGATTACTGGAGTGGGTAGTCTATTCCTTCTCCAGCAGATCTTCCCAACCCAGGAATCAAACCGGGGTCTCCTGCATTGCAGGTGGATTTTTACCAACTGAGCTATCAGGGAAGCCAAACCAAACCAAACCAAACAAAGCAAAAGAAAACCAGAAGTGAATAGTAAAGTGGTAAAAACAGATTTTATTCAGGACATCTGCAACTGGGGAAACGAGACCTCGGTATAGAACTAGCTCACGTCCAAATATAGCATGAACAAGTGGGAATTTATAGCCAAGGAGCAAGGTGAGGGTTAGTGAATGGAAAACTGCTAAAAGGAAATACCAAGGGTAAGGAGAGAATTTTGGCTAAAGGAATCTAATAGGATTCTTGCTGAAGAGAGACCAGTCTGATCAGATATCACCTGGGGTATGTTGGAAGATGATGTACCTAATTAGATATCAAGCATGATCATCAGACAGAGAGGATTAGGGATTCTTACTAAACTAACTTAGCAAGATTATTGCTAAAACAGAATTTTATGAGTATACAGATGTGTCTGTAAAAGTAGGCTCAAGCAAAGAATCTTTGTCAAAGCTTTTTATAAGTGAGTACCTCCTTATGGGTGACTGGGCTGGAGAATGGTACTGGCTGTTACGTCTTCATTGTTGGAATTGAAAGATTGAGTTAAAAGGGAATGCAAAATTTAAGAGTTGGCTTGTCATAGCCAAAATTTGTTGTTGCTGATATCCAGCCAGAAGGAGGACTGAGCTATTTCTTCAATAAATACTCTATAGAGAACTTCTGCTTCTCTCCTTTAAATATACCTCACCAACAGCTGCCACCTGACAAGTGCCTCTGAAATATTTTCCAGGGATCTCTTAAGAACAAGAACAGGGCTGGTTTTGGAGACTGAGAAGTGTGGCCCTGTAGCAGCAGAGGTTGATTGCTCTTTGGAATAAAAATCATGCTTGACAACTGTGCATTCTTCAATGTCTGATTCCAAATTGCTTTGTGAAATCTAGGTACTAGGCATGCCTCATCTGACACTGTAGATTAAAATTCCTGCAATTCATTTATAAGTGTACTTGACACAGCAAGGTTATTTCTTGAATAACCACAATGCAAGTTAAATCATATTTTTAAAGTTTTCTAATGAGTCTCACTTTTAAAAACATTATGATCATTATATTTGAATAAATCTGAATATTGCTCTGGGTTGTTGTTGTGTTTAGTCACTCAGTGATGTCCGATTCTTTGTGACCTTTGGACTGTGGCCTGCCAGGCTCCTATGTCCGTGAGATTTTTCAGACAAGAATACGAAAGTGGGTTGCCATTTCTTCTCCAGGGGATCTTTCTGACCCAGGGATTGAACCCATGTTTTCTGTGCCTCCTGTATTGCAGGTGGATTCTTTACTCGCTGAGCCATCATGGGAAGCTCCTTAGCTTTAGCTAAAGGAAGAAACACAATATCATATGGAACACAATATCATAATATCATATCATAATAAAAATCATATTGTCAATACTAGGAGTTAACATAAATATTTATAAGTGTGCTAAATAATAAAGTTACATGCATTTTCTCATTATCTTATTTGGTGTCCCAGTATGGTACATTTTTGTAGGTACTTCATCAAACAAATACCACCTTGTAAAGAGTTTTTATTTTCTCACTAAACTGTCCCCTAAATTAGTTGAAAATTGTAGGTCCTAGGATATAAATAGACTCATGATACCTTGTTATGATGCAATAATTTTAATTTTGGTGAGGGTGATGAGTTTGAAGCATGAGAGTGAGTTCAGCCTCTTGCAGTATAATTTGGAGGAATGGCTAGGTTAATTGTGTGCAGGTAAATAGACCTAGCATGCTAGCCAGTCTTAAGAGTCAAGACTGTATCAAACTATTCCCATAGGAGACAAAGCTTCTTGGCTCTTTATACAGGGCAATCTGGGACATGAGGACATTCTTTCTGATCTGTTTTGAAGCCGGAAATCTTTACTTGAATTGTTGACCCTCTTTGATCACATGAAGCTGACCAAGCCTCCTTTGATTCCTAGAAGCTTGGAACTCTTTTGTTTGTCATCCCTCATACTCAGCAGTTTGCCAAAGCAATATCTTTCTTTGAGATCCATTGCATTTCTAAGTACGTTTTAGACTAGATCTCCAATTTTTTAAAAAGCTAAGATTTTGTTGTTGCCATTGCTTTTCTTTTAGAGATCAATGTGAAATTGGGATGCATTGATAACTTAATGGTATCATGTCCAGAAATTCATGAACTTGGAATCTCATTCTATCTAGATGCTTTAAATTTCTCTAAGCAATAATTTATAGTAACTTTTTTTGTGTGTGCTATGGCCTTTCACATCTTTTGTTAGATTCATTGTTAGAAATACTAACAGTTTTTGATGCTGTCATCTTGCTTTTCTACTTTAATTTTCAGTTGTTTATTGCAATGTGATTTCAGAGACAATAGAGTGCTGATAGCTGCTTGAGGCTGAGCCTAGCCAGAGGGAAGAGGCCTTGTTAACACCCCAAACATTCACTGGACATCCAAGAAAAAGCCCTAAGAGTAAAGCAATTGATTATGGAATATTAATGTTTTATCTAGCACCTTCTAAATTCATTTATTTTAGATTTTTTACCTCTAGCATCATGTCCTCTGTGATAAAAACTATGTTACTTCTTTCCTTCTAATTCTTATGCTCATCTTTTTTTTCATCTTGCTTTATTGCACAGGTTAAAAGTTTCAATAAAATATTGAATGGTAGTGATTATAGTGGACATCTTTGTCTTATTCCAGACATTAGGGGAAAATGATAGCAAGTTTACCTCTAGTATGATGTTAATTATAAGTCTGTTGTAGATACTCTTTATCAGGTTAAATATTCCTACTTTATTCTAGTGTGCTGAAAGCTTTTATCATAAATGCATGATACTATTTATCAAATTCTCTTTCAACAATAAATATTCTTGTTCATCTCTTGTAATATTTCTTACCTTAGAGTCAAGTTTGCTGATATTAATGGAGATAGAATATTTCACGTAGTATTTATATGGTAAAATTTGGAGTACGTCAAGGCTGTATATTGTCACCCTGCTTATTTAACTTCTATGCAGAGTACATCATGAGAAACGCTGGACTGGAAGAAACACAACCTGGAATCAAGATTGCCAGGAAAAATATCAATAACCTCAGATATGCGGATGACACCACCCTTATGGCAGAAAGTGAAGAGGAACTCAAAAGCCTCTTGATGAAAGTGAAAGAGGAGAGTGAAAAAGTTGGCTTAAAGCTCAACATTCAGAAAACGAAATTCATGGCATCCGGTCCCATCACTTCATGGGAAATAGATGGGGAAACAGTGGAAACAGTGCCAGACTTTATGTTTTTGGGCTCCAAAATCACTGCAGATGGTGACTGCAGCCATGAAATTAAAAGACGCTTACTCCTTGGAAGAAAAGTTATGACCAACCTAGATAGCATATTCAAAAGCAGAGACATTACTTTGCCGACTAAGGTCCATCTACTCAAGGCTATGGTTTTTCCTGTGGTCATGTATGGATGTGAGAGTTGGACTGTGAAGAAGGCAAAGTGCAGAAGAATTGATGCTTTTGAACTGTGGTGTTGGAGAAGACTCTTGAGAGTCCCTTGGACTGCAAGGAGATCCAACCAGTCCATTCTGAAGGAGATCAACCCTGGGATTTCTTTGGAAGGAATGATGCTAAAGCTGAAACTCCAGTACTTTGGCCACCTCATGCAAAGAGTTGACTCATTGGAAAAGACTCTGATGCTGGGAGGGATTGGGGGCAGGAGGAGAAGGGGATGACAGAGGATGAGATGGCTGGATGGTATCACTGACTTGATGGATGCGATTCTGAGTGAACTTCGGGAGTTGATGATAGACAGGGAGGCCTGTCGTGCTGCGATTCATGGGGTCACAAAGAGTCAGACACAACTGAGTGACTGAACTGAACTGATCCTATCATATTTCTTTCAACCTGTCTGTCTTTATATTAAAGTATATTTCTTATAAGTAATAGAGTTGGATCTGATTAATACTAGTCTGACAATCTCTGTCTTTAAATTTGACTGTTTCATTTATACTTAAAATATATTTGGAGTTAATTGTACCATCTTGCTATTAGTTTTTTGTTTGTTTCATTGGTTATTTGATCTTTCTTTTCTAACTTCTTTTATGTTGATCATGATTTTAGTAATCCACTTTATCTCTTTTATAACTTTCCCTAATTTATTTAATAATATTATTTTATTGGTTACTCAAAGCAAAAAAGAAATACATTTAAATTTTTACTATGTAACTTTAAATAATACTGTTGAGTACTTAGTCTCTATGGTACCTAGATATTAATTTCTATATATTATTCCTTGTTAAGATAAATTATGTCTCTTTGGAATGGCTTATTACAGGTTTGAGGCAGGGAGTAGAAAACAAGCCTGGAACATTTTGTTGAAACAGAGAAAAAGGAGGTACTCAAAAACTTTATGGGGGTGGAAATTCATATCAATGTATTAAGAATTTGTTGGATCCTCAATAAAATGCTAGGAAACCAATGCCAACAGCACGTTAAAAGGATCATACACAATCACCAAATTTACTCCAGAGATGCAAGAATTTTTCAGTATCCATAAATCAATCAATATGATACACCCCATTAGCAAATTGAAAAATAAAACCATATAATCAGCAGATGTAGAAAAAGCTTTTGATAAAATTCAACATCCGTTTATGATAAAAACTCTTCAGAGTGTGGGTGTAGAGGGAACATACTTCAACATAATAAAGGCCATATATGACAAACCCATAGCTAACATCACTTGTGTTAGCTGAAAACTAACAGTGTAAAACTGAAAGCAATTCCTCAAAGATCAAGGGCAAGACAAGGATGCCCACCCTTTCCACTGTTATTCAATATAGTTTTGGAAGTCCTAGCCATGATAGTTAGAGAAGAAAAAGAAATAAAAGCAATCCAAATTGGAAAAGAAGTGAAACTGTCACTGTTTGCAGATGACATGATGCTATACATTGAAAATCCTAAATATGCTACCAGAAAACAACTAGAACTCAACCAACAAATTTGGTAAAGTTGGTGGATATAAAATTAATATACAGAAATATGTTGTATCTCTATACACTAATAATGAAATGTCAGAAAGAGAAATTAAGGAAACAATCCAACCCCAATGTTCATAGCAGCACTATTTACAATAGCGAAGACACAGAAGCAACCTAAATGTCCATTGACAGAGGGTTGGATAAAGAAAATGTGGTATATGAACACAATAAAATATTAGTCATAAAAAAATGAAATAATGCCATTTTCAGCAATATGGATGAATCTAGAGAGTACTATACTTAGTGAAGCAAGTCTGACAAAGACAAATATCATATGATATCACTTACATATGGAATCTAAAAAAGTGATACAAATGAACTTACCTATAAAATAAGAAATAGACTCACAGACATAGAAAACAAATGTAGTTACTGAAGAGGGTAGCAGAGAATGGATGGCAGGGGGAGATAAATTAGGAATTTGGGATTAACCTACACACACTACCAAGAGAAAAGTGAAGCTGATCAATCGTTTACATCTCTGCGATCCCATTGACTGTAGCCTACCAGGCTCTTCTGTGCACGGCATTTTCCAGGCTAGAATACTGGAGTGGGTTGCCATTTCCTTCTCCAGGGAATCTTCCTGACCTGGGGTTTGAACCCAGGTCTCCTGCACTGCTGGCAGATTCTTTACCCTCTGAGCCACCAGGGAAGCCCCACACACTTCTGTATATGAAGATAAACAAGGACCTACTGTGTATCATGGGGTACTATATTCTATATATGATAATAACAATAATGGAAAGGAATCTGAAAAAGACTCTTAAGATTAAGTATATATATTTAATTTTTTTGTGAACATGAGCAGTTTCAGTACTATCTTATCATCTGTAGCACTAATCAGGGCATACAATTCTGCATATCTACCTTCCAGGTCTCATATATATGTATACATATATTATTTAGGGCACCGTAAGAGTCTCCATTCCATAAAATTTAAATCATAAAGAAAATATGGCTGCAGGCAATTGGAAAAACTGGAGGAATGACAGGAGCTGTTCTTTAAGATTATGCCCAATTGTGAAAGCAGAAATTTTCTAAGAAAGGTGGAGACTGAGGATAAAGACGGCGGAGGAGTAGGACGGGAAGACCCATTTCTCCCTCACAAATTCCTCAAAAGAACATTTCAACACTGAGCAAACTCCACATAACAACTTCTGTAGGCTGGCAGAGGACATCAGGCAACCAGAAAAGCAGACCATTATCTTCAAAAACAGATTTTTAATCTTTGCTCTTAGGTTTTTGTTGTCAATTTTGTACATTTAAAAACCCAAACTTCACTACCCAAGTTTACCTGAGAGCGAGATTACTGGCTTGACCACTCTGTTCTCCTTTGGACTCTCCTTTTTCTCCACCAGGTGGCCTCTGTCTCTTTTCTCCCCCATCTCTTCTCTATCCAACTCTGTGAATCTCTGTGTGTTCCAGACAGTGGAGAACACCTAAGGAACTGGTTACTGGCAGGATTTGTCTCTCTCCTTCTCATTCCTCTCTCTTATCCTCCTGGTCACCTCTGTCTACTTCCTCCCTCTCCTTTTCCCTGTATAATTCCGTAAATACCTGAGCGGGCCAGACTATAGAGCGCACATAAGGAAGTGACTACTGCATAGCTTGCTCTCTCCTCTTTTGATCTCACCGCATCTCATTCCAGTTACCTCTAACTACCCCCTCCATCTTCTCTTCTCCTTGTAACTCAGTGAACCTCTCTGAGTGTCCCTCAATGTGGAGAAACTTTTCATCTTTAACCTAGATGTTTTATCATCGGTGCTGTATAGATGGAGAAGTCTAGAGGCTACTGTAAAAACTGAAGACCAGAAGCAGGAGGCTTAAATACAAAGCCTGAAAACATTAGAGAACTCTTGAATTCAGGGAACATTAAGCAATAGGAGCTCATCAAATGCCTTCATACTTACACTGAAACCAAGCTCCACCCAAGGGCCAACAAGTTCCAAAACAAGACATATCACTCAAATTCTCCAGCAACACAGGAACACTCCCCTGAGCTTGAATATACAGGCAGCTCAAAATTATTCCAAAACCTTTGATGTCTCATAACCCATCACTGGTCACTCCACTGCACTCCAGAGAGAAGAAACCCAGCTCCACCCACCAGAACTCCAACACAAGCCTCCCTAACCAGGAAACCTTGACAAGCCACTGATAGAACCCCACCCACAGTGAGGAAGCTCCATAATAAAGAGAACTCCACAAATTACCAGAATATAAAAAGACCACCCCAAACGCAGCAATATAACCAAGATGAAGAGACAGAGGAATACTCAGCAGGTAAAGGAACAGGAGAGTTGCCCACCAAACCAAACAAAAGAGGAAGAAGTAGGGAATCTACCTGAGAAGGAATTCCGAATATTGATAGTGAAAATGATCCAAAATCTTGAAATCAAAATGGAATCACAGATAAATAGCCTAGAGACAAGGATTGAGAAGATGCAAGAAAGGTTTAACAAGGACCTAGAAGAAATAAAAAAGAGTCAAAATATAATGAATAATGCAATAAATGAGATCAGAAACACTCTGGAGGCAACAAATAGTAGAATAACTGAGGCAGAAGATAGGATTAGTGAAATAGAAGATAGAATGGTAGAAATAAATGAATCAGAGAGGAAACAAGAAATACGAATTAAAAGAAACGAGGACAATCTCAGAGACCTCCAGGACAATATGAAACGCTCCAACATTCGAATTATAGGAGTCCCAGAAGAAGAAGACAGAAAGAAAGATCATGAGAAAATCCTTGAGGAGATAATAGTTGAAAACTTCCCTAAAATGGGGAAGGAAATAATCACCCAAGTCCAAGAAACACAGAGAGTTCCAAATAGGATAAACCCAAGGCGAAACACCCCAAGACACATATTAATTAAATTAACAAAGGTCAAACACAAAGAACAAATATTAAAAGCAGCAAGGGAAAAACAACAAATAACACACAAGGGGATTCCCATAAGGATAACAGCTGATCTTTCAATAGAAACACTTCAGGCCAGGAGGGAATGGCAAGACATACTTAAAGTGATGAAAGACAATAACCTACAGCCCAGATTACTGTACCCAGCAAGGATCTCATTCAAATACGAAGGAGAAATCAAAAGCTTTACAGACAAGCAAAAGCTGAGAGAATTCAGCACCACCAAACCAGCTCTCCAACAAATTCTAAAGGATATTCTCTAGACAGGAAACCGAAAAGGGTGGATAAACCCGAACCCAAAACAATAAAGTAAATGGTAACGGGATCATACTTATCAATAATTACCTTAAACGTAAATGGGTTGAACGCCCCAGCCAAAAGGCAAAGACTGGCCGAATGGATACAAAAACAAGACCCCTCTATATGCTGCTTACAAGAGACCCACCTCAAAACAAGGGACACATATAGACTGAAAGTGAAGGGCTGGAATAAGATATACCACGCAAATAGAGACCAAAAGAAAGCAGGAGTGGCAATACTCATATCTGATAAAATAGACTTTAAAACAAAGGCTGTGAAAAGAGACAAAGAAGGCCACTACATAATGATCAAAGGATCAATCCAAGAAGAAGATATAACAATTATAAATATATATGCACCCAATATAGGAGCACCGCAATATGTAAGACAAATGCTAACAAGTATGAAAGGGGAAATCAACAATAACACAATAATAGTGGGAGACTTTAATACCCCACTCACACCTATGGACAGATCAACTAAACAGAAAATTAACAAAGAAACGCAAACTTTAAATGATACCTTAGATCAATTAGACCTAATTGATATCTATAGGACATTTCACCCCAAAACAATGAATTTCACCTTTTTTTCAAGTGCTCATGGAACCTTCTCCAGGATAGATCACATCCTGGGCCATAAATCTAAACTTGATAAATTCAAAAAAATCGAAATCATTCCAAGCATCTTTTCTGACCATAATGCATTAAGATTAGATCTCAATTACAGGAGAAAAACTACTAAAAATTCCAACATATGGAGGTTGAACAACACACTTCTGAATAACCAACAAGTCACAGAAGAAATCAAAAAAGAAATCAAAATATGCATAGAAACGAATGAAAATGAAAACACAACAACCCAAAACCTGTGGGACACTATAAAAGCAGTGCTAAGAGGAAAGTTCATAGCAATACAGGCATACCTCAAGAAACAAGAAAAAAGTCAAATAAATAACCTAACTCTACAACTAAAGCAACTAGAAAAGGAAGAATTGGAGAACCCCAGAGTTAGTAGAAGGAAAGAAATCTTAAAAATTAGGGCAGAAATAAATGCTAAAGAAACAAAAGAGACCATAGCAAAAATCAACAAGGCCAAAAGCTGGTTCTTTGAAAGGATAAATAAAATTGACAAACCACTAGCCAGACTCATCAAGAAGCAAAGAGAGAAAAATCAAATCAATACAATTAGAAATGAAAATGGAGAGATCACAACAGACAACACAGAAATACAAAAGATCATAAGAGACTACTATCAGCAGTTGTATGCCAATAAAATGGACAATGTGGAAGAAATGGACAAATTCTTAGAAAAGTACAATTTTCCAAAACTGAACCAGGAAGAAATAGAAAATCTTAACAGACCCATCACCAGCACGGAAATTGAAACTGTAATCAGAAATCTTCCAGCAAACAAAAGCCCAGGTCCAGATGGCTTCACAGCTGAATTCTACCAAAAATTTCGAGAAGAGCTAACACCTATCCTACTCAAACTCTTCCAGAAAATTGCAGAGGAAGGTAAACTTCCAAACTCATTCTATGAGGCCACCATCACCCTAATATCAAAACCTGACAAAGATGTCACAAAAAAAGAAACTATAGGCCAATATCACTGATGAACATAGATGCAAAAATCCTCAACAAAATTCTAGCAATCAGAATCCAACAACATATTAAAAAGATCATACACCATGACCAAGTGGGCTTTATCCCAGGGATGCAAGGATTCTTCAATATCCGCAAATCAATCAATGTAATTCACCACATTAACAAATTGAAAAATAAAAACCATATGATTATCTCAATAGATGCAGAGAAGGCCTTTGACAAAATTCAACATCCATTTATGATAAAAACTCTCCAGAAAGCAGGAATAGAAGGAACATACCTCAACATAATAAAAGCTATATATGACAAACCCACAGCAAACATTATCCTCAATGGTGAAAAATTGAAAGCATTTCCCCTAAAGTCAGGATCAAGACAAGGGTGTCCACTTTCACCGCTACTATTCAACATAGTTCTGGAAGTTTTGGCCACAGCAATCAGAGCAGAAAAAGAAATAAAAGGAATCCAAATTGGAAAAGAAGAAGTAAAACTCTCACTGTTTGCAGATGACATGATCCTCTACATGGAAAACCCTAAAGACTCCACCAGAAAATTACTAGAGCTCATCAATGAATATAGTAAAGTTGCAGGATATAAAATCAACACACAGAAATCCCTTGCATTCCTATACACTAATAATGAGAAAGTAGGAAAAGAAATTAAGGAAACAATTCCATTCACCATTGCAACAAAAAGAATAAAATACTTAGGAATATATCTACCCAAAGAAACTAAAGACCTATATATAGAAAACTATAAAACACTGATGAAAGAAATCAAAGAGGACACTAATAGATGGAGAAATATACCATGTTCATGGATTGGAAGAATCAATATAGTGAAAATGAGTATACTACCCAAAGCAATCTACAAATTCAACGCAATCCCTATCAAGCTACCAGCCATATTTTTCACAGAACTAGAACAAATAATTTCAAGATTTGTATGGAAATACAAAAAACCTCGAATAGCCAAAGCAATCTTGAGAAAGAAGAATGGAACTGGAGGAATCAACTTGCCTGACTTCAGGCTCTACTACAAAGCCACAGTCATCAAAACAGTATGGTACTGGCACAAAGACAGAAATATAGATCAATGGAACAAAATAGAAAGCCCAGAGATAAATCCACACACATATGGACACCTTATCTTTGACAAAGGAGGCAAGAATATACAATGGAGTAAAGACAATCTCTTTAACAAGTGGTGCTGGGAAAACTGGTCAACCACTTGTAAAAGAATGAAACTAGATCACTTTCTAACACCGCACACAAAAATAAACTCAAAATGGATTAAAGATCTAAATGTAAGACCAGAAACTATAAAACTCCTAGAGGAGAATATAGGCAAAACACTCTCAGACATAAATCACAGCAGGATCCTCTATGATCCACCTCCCAGAATTCTGGAAATAAAAGCAAAAATAAACAAATGGGATCTAATTAAAATTAAAAGCTTCTGCACAACAAAGGAAAATATACGCAAGGTGAAAAGACAGCCTTCTGAATGGGAGAAAATAATAGCAAATGAAGCAACTGACAAACAACTAATCTCAAAATTATACAAGCAACTTATACAGCTCAATTCCAGAAAAATAAACGACCCAATCAAAAAATGGGCCAAAGAACTAAATAGACATTTCTCCAAAGAAGACATACGGATGGCTAACAAACACATGAAAAGTTGCTCAACATCACTCATTATCAGAGAAATGCAAATCAAAACCACAATGAGGTACCACTTCACACCAGTCAGAATGGCTGCGATCCAAAAATCTGCAAGCAATAAATGCTGGAGCGGGTGTGGAGAAAAGGGAACCCTCCTACACTGTTGGTGGGAATGCAAACTAGTACAGCCACTATGGAGAACAGTGTGGAGATTCCTTAAAAAATTGCAAATAGAACTACCTTATGACCCAGCAATCCCACTGCTGGGTATACACACCGAGGAAACCAGAACTGAAAGAGACACATGTACCCCAATGTTCATCGCAGCACTGTTTATAATAGCCAGGACATGGAAACAACCTAGATGTCCATCAGCAGATGAATGGATAAGAAAGCTTTGGTACATGTACACAATGGAGTATTACTCAGCCGTTAAAAAGAATTCATTTGAATCAGTTCTGATGAGATGGATGAAACTGGAGCCGATTATACAGAGTGAAGTAAGCCAGAAAGAAAAACACCAATACAGTATACTAACACATATATATGGAATTTAGAAAGATGGCAATGACGACCCTGTATGCAAGACAGGAAAAAAGACACAGCTGTGTATAACGGACTTTTGGACTCAGAGGGAGAGGGAGAGGGCGGGATGATTTGGGAGAATGGCATTCTATCATGTATACTATCATGTAAGAATTGAATCGCCAGTCTATGTCTGACGCAGGATACAGCATGCTTGGGGCTGGTGCATGGGGATCACCCACAGAGATGTTATGGGGAGGGAGGTGGGAGGGGGTTTCATGTTTGGGAACACATGTAAGAATTAAAGATTTTAAAATTTAATAAAAAAAAATAAAAAATAAAATAATAAAAGTATAAGAGCAAAAAAAAAAAAAAAAAAAAGAAAATATGGCTGCAGGCAATTGGAAAAACTGGAGGAATGACAGGAGCTGTTCTTTAAGATTATGCCCAATTGTGAAAGCAGAAATTTTCTAAGAAAGGTGGAGACTGAGGATAAAGATGGCGGAGGAGTAGGACGGGAAGACCCATTTCTCCCTCACAAATTCCTCAAAAGAACATTTCAACACTGAGCAAACTCCACATAACAACTTCTGTAGGCTGGCAGAGGACATCAGGCAACCAGAAAAGCAGACCATTATCTTCAAAAACAGATTTTTAATCTTTGCTCTTAGGTTTTTGTTGTCAATTTTGTACATTTAAAAACCCAAACTTCACTACCCAAGTTTACCTGAGAGCGAGATTACTGGCTTGACCACTCTGTTCTCCTTTGGACTCTCCTTTTTCTCCACCAGGTGGCCTCTGTCTCTTTTCTCCCCCATCTCTTCTCTATCCAACTCTGTAAATCTCTGTGTGTTCCAGACGGTGGAGAACACCTAAGGAACTGGTTACTGGCAGGATTTGTCTCTCTCCTTCTCATTCCTCTCTCTTATCTTCCTGGTCACCTCTGTCTACTTCCTCCCTTTCCTCTTCCCCGTATAACTCCGTAAATACCTCTGAGCGGTCCAGACTATAGAGTGCACATTAGGAAGTGACTACTGGCTAGCTTCCTCTCTCCTCTTTTGATCTCACTGCATCTCATTCCAGTTACCTCTAACTACCCCCTCCATCTTCTCTTCTCCTTGTAACTCAGTGAACCTCTCTGAGTGTCCCTCAATGTGGAGAAACTTTTCATCTTTAACCTAGATGTTTTATCATTGGTGCTGTATAGATGGAGAAGTCTAGAGGCTACTGTAAAAATAAAACTGAAAACCAGAAGCAGGAGGCTTAAATCCAAAGCCTGAAAACATTAGAGAACTCTTGAATTCAGGGAACATTAAGCAATAGGAGCTCATCAAATGCCTTCATACCTACACTGAAACCAAGCTCCACCCAAGGGCCAACAAGTTCCAAAACAAGGCATACCACTCAAATTCTCCAGCAACACAGGAACACTCCCCTGAGCTTGAATATACAGGCAGCTCAAAATTATTCCAAAACCTTTGATGTCTCATAACCCATTACTGGTCACTCCATGGCACTCCAGAGAGAAGAAACCCAGCTCCACCCACCAGAACTCCAACACAAGCCTCCCTAACCAGGAAACCTTGACAAGCCACTGATAGAACCCCACCCACAGTGAGGAAGCTCCATAATAAAGAGAACTCCACAAATTACCAGAATATAAAAAGGCCACCCCAAACGCAGCAATATAACCAAGATGAAGAGACAGAGGAATACTCAGCAGGTAAAGGAACAGGAGAGTTGCCCACCAAACCAAACAAAAGAGGAAGAAGTAGGGAATCTACCTGAGAAGGAATTCCAAATATTGATAGTGAAAATGATCCAAAATCTTGAAATCAAAATGGACTCACAGATAAATAGCCTAGAGACAAGGATTGAGAAGATGCAAGAAAGATTTAACAAGGACCTAGAAGAAATAAAAAAGAGTCAATATATAATGAATAACGCAATAAATGAGATCAGAAACACTCTGGAGGCAACAAATAGTAGAATAACGGAGGCAGAAGATAGGATTAGTGAAATAGAAGATAGAATGGTAGAAATAAATGAATCAGAGAGGAAACAAGGAAAACAAATTAAAAGAAATGAGGACAATCTCAGAGACCTCCAGGACAATATGCAATGCTACAACATTCAAATTATAGGAGTCCCAGAAGAAGAAGACAGAAAGAAAGACCTTGAGAAAATCCTTGAGGAGATAATTGTTGACAACTTCCCTAAAATGGGGAAGGAAATAATCACCCAAGTCCAAGAAACACAGAGAGTTCCAAATAGGATAAACCCAAGGCAAAACACCCCAAGACACATATTAATTAAATTAACAAAGATCAAACACAAAGAACAAATATTAAAAGCAGCAAGGGAAAAACAACAAATAACACACAAGGGGATTCCCATAAGGATAACAGCTGATCTTTCAATAGAAACTCTTCAGGCCAAGAGGGAATGGCAAGACATACTTAAAGTGATGAAAGAAAATAACCTACAGCCCAGATTACTGTACCCAGCAAGGATCTCATTCAAATACGAAGGAGAAATCAAAAGCTTTACAGACAAGCAAAAGCTGAGAGAATTCAGCACCACCAAACCAGCTCTCCAACAAATGCTAAAGGATATTCTCTAGACAGGAAACACAAAAAGGGTGGATAAACCCGAACCCAAAACAATAAAGTAAATGGTAACTTGGTCATACTTATCAATAATTACCTTAAACGTAAATGGGTTGAACGCCCCAACCAAAAGGCAAAGACTGGCTGAATGGATACAAAAACAAGACCCCTCTATATGCTGCTTACAAGAGACCCACCTCAAAACAAGGGACACATACAGACTGAAAGTGAAGGGCTGGAAAAAGATATACCACGCAAATATAGACCAAAAGAAAGCAGGAGTGGCAATACTCATATCTGATAAAATAGACTTTAAAACAAAGGCTGTGAAAAGAGACAAAGAAGGCCACTACATAAGGATCAAAGGATCAATCCAAGAAGAAGATATAACAATTATAAACATATATGCACCCAATATAGGAGCACCGCAATATGTATGACAAATGCTGACAAGTATGAAAGGGGAAATCAACAATAACACATTAATAGTGGGAGATTTGAATACCCCACTCACACCTATGGACAGATCAACTAAACAGAAAATTAACAAAGAAATGCAAACTTTAAATGATACATTAGATCAATTAGACCTAATTGATATCTATAGGACATTTCACCCCAAAACAATGAATTTCACCTTTTTTTCAAGTGCTCATGGAACCTTCTCCAGGATAGATCACATCCTAGGCCATAAATCTAAACTTGATAAATTCCAAAAAATCGAAATCATTCCAAGCATCTTTTCTGACCATAATGCAGTAAGATTAGATCTCAATTACAGGAGAAAAACTACTAAAAATTCCAACATATGGAGGTTGAACAACACACTTCTGAATAACCAACAAATCACAGAAGAAATCAAAAAAGAAATCAAAATATGCATAGAAACTAATGAAAATGAAAACACAACAACCCGAAACCTGTGGGACACTATAAAAGCAGTGCTAAGAGGAAAGTTCATAGCAATACAGGCATACCTCAAGAAACAAGAAAAAAGTCAAATAAATAACCTAACTCTACAACTAAAGCAACTAGAAAAGGAAGAATTGGAGAACCCCAGAGTTAGTAGAAGGAAAGAAATCTTAAAAATTAGGGCAGAAATAAATGCAAAAGAAACAAAAGAGACCATAGCAAAAATCAACAAAGCCAAAAGCTGGTTCTTTGAACGGATAAATAAAATTGACAAACCACTAGCCAGACTCATCAAGAAGCAAAGAGAGAAAAATCAAATCAATAAAATTAGAAATGAAAAAGGAGAGATCACAACAGACAACACAGAAATACAAAGGATCATAAGAGACTACTATCAGCAGTTGTATGCCAATAAAATGGACAACGTGGAAGAAATGGACAAATTCTTAGAAAAGTACAATTTTCCAAAACTGAACCAGGAAGAAATAGAAAATCTTAACAGACCCATCACAAGCACGGAAATTGAAACTGTAATCAGAAATCTTCCAGCAAACAAAAGCCCAGGTCCAGACGGCTTCACAGCTGAATTCTACCAAAAATTTCGAGAAGAGCTAACACCTATCCTACTCAAACTCTTCCAGAAAATTGCAGAGGAAGGTAAACTTCCAAACTCATTCTATGAGGCCACCATCACCCTAATACCAAAACCTGACAAAGATGTCACAAAAAAAGAAAACTACAGGCCAATATCACTGATGAACATAGATGCAAAAATCCTTAACAAAATTCTAGCAAGCAGAATCCAACAACACATTAAAAAGATCATACACCATGACCAAGTGGGCTTTATCCCAGGGATGCAAGGATTCTGCAATATCCACAAATCAATCAATGTAATTCACCACATTAACAAATTGAAAAATAAAAACCATATGATTATCTCAATAGATGCAGAGAAGGCCTTTGACAAAATTCAACATCCATTTATGATAAAAACTCTCCAGAAAGCAGGAATAGAAGGAACATACCTCAACATAATAAAAGCTATATATGACAAACCCACAGCAAACATTATCCTCAATGGTGAAAAACTGAAAGCATTTCCCCTAAAGTCAGGAACAAGACAAGGATGTCCACTTTCACCGCTACTATTCAACATAGTTCTGGAAGTTTTGACCACAGCAATCAGAGCAAAAAAAGAAATAAAAGGAATCCAAATTGGAAAAGAAGAAGTAAAACTCTCACTGTTTGCAGACAACATGATCTTCTACATGGAAAACCCTAAAGACTCCACCAGAAAATTACTAGAGCTCATCAATGAATAGAGTAAAGTTGCAGGATATAAAATCAACATACAGAAATCCCTTGCATTCCTATACACTAATAATGAGAAAGTAGAAAAAGAAATTAAGGAAACAATTCCATTCACCATTGCAACGAAAAGAATAAAATACTTAGGAATATATCTACCTAAAGAAACTAAAGACCTATATATAGAAAACTATAAAACACTGATGAAAGAAATCAAAGAGGACACTAATAGATGGAGAAATATACCATGTTCATGGATCGGAAGAATCAATATAGTGAAAATGAGTATACTACCCAAAGCAATTTACAAATTCAATGCAATCCCTATCAAGCTACCAGCCATATTTTTCACAGAACTAGAACAAATCATTTCAAGATTTGTATGGAAATACAAAAAACCTCTAATTGCCAAAGCAATCTTGAGAAAGAAGAATGGAACTGGAGGAATCAACTTGCCTGACTTCAGGCTCTACTACAAAGCCACAGTCATCAAAACAGTATGGTACTGGCACAAAGACAGACATATAGATCAATGGAACAAAATAGAAAGCCCAGAGATAAATCCACACACATATGGACACCTTATCTTTGACAAAGGAGGCAAGAATATACAATGGAGTAAAGACAATCTCTTTAACAAGTGGTGCTGGGAAAACTGGTCAACCACTTGTAAAAGAATGAAACTAGATCACTTTCTAACACCGCACACAAAAATAAACTCAAAATGGATTAAAGATCTAAATGTAAGACCAGAAACTATAAAACTCCTAGAGGAGAACATAGGCAAAACACTCTCCGACATAAATCACAGCAGGATCCTCTATGATCCACCTCCCAGAATTCTGGAAATAAAAGCAAAAATAAACAAATGGGATCTAATTAAAATTAAAAGCTTCTGCACAACAAAGGAAAATATACGCAAGGTGAAAAGACAGCCTTCTGAATGGGAGAAAATAATAGCAAATGAAGCAACTGACAAACAACTAATCTCAAATATATACAAGCAACTTATGCAGCTCAATTCCAGAAAAATAAATGACCCAATCAAAAAATGGGCCAAAGAACTAAATAGACATTTCTCCAAAGAAGACATACAGATTGCTAACAAACACATGAAAAGATGCTCAACATCACTCATTATCAGAGAAATGCAAATCAAAACCACAATGAGGTACCACTTCACACCAGTCAGAATGGCTGCGATCCAAAAATCTGCAAGCAATAAATGCTGGAGAGGGTGTGGAGAAAAGGGAACCCTCCTACACTGTTGGTGGGAATGCAAACTAGTACAGCCACTATGGAGAACAGTGTGGAGATTCCTTAAAAAATTGCAAATAGAACTACCTTATGACCCAGCAATCCCACTGCTGGGCATACACACCGAGGAAACCAGAATTGAAAGACACATGTACCCCAATGTTCATCGCAGCACTGTTTATAATAGCCAGGACATGGAAACAACCTAGATGTCCATCAGCAGATGAATGGATAAGAAAGCTTTGGTACATGTACACAATGGAGTATTTCTCAGCCGTTAAAAAGAATTCATTTGAATCTGTTCTGATGAGATGGATGAAACTGGAGCCGATTATACAGAGTGAAGTAAGCCAGAAAGAAAAACACCAATACAGTATACTAACACATATATATGGAATTTAGAAAGATGGCAATGACGACCCTGTATGCAAGACAGGAAAAAAGACACAGCTGTGTATAACGGACTTTTGGACTCAGAGGGAGAGGGAGAGGGTGGGATGATTTTGGAGAATGGCATTCTACAATGTATACTATCATGTAAGAATTGAATCGCCAGTCTATGTCTGACGCAGGATACAGCATGCTTGGGGCTTGTGCATGGGGATGACCCACAGAGATGTTATGGGAAGGGAGGTGGGAGGTGGGTTCATGTTTGGGAACACATGTAAGAATTAAAGATTTTAAAATTAAAAAAAAAAGAAATGTGAAATTTCAAAATGAGAGGAACAATATGCTTTTAAAGATCTCACTAATATCATTGCAAAATACTTAGTATATGTTTTCTTTGTGGCTTCAGAATAGGAAAATTTCTTGCTCTATTTACTAAGAGAGAGGAAAAAAAAGAGATTTTCTAAAATGAATATTGGCCCTCATATGGGATTTATGGATTTCCCAGGTGGTGATAGTGGTAAAGAATCCAACTGCCGATGTAGGAGATGCAAGAGATGTGAATTCAATCCCTGGGTTGGGAAGATCCCTTGGAGTAGGAAATGGCAACTCACTCCAGTACTCCTGACTGGAAAATTCCATGGGCAGAGGAGCCTAGCAGGCTACAGTCCATGGGGTTGCAAAGAGCTGGATATGACTTAGCCACTGAGCACACTGCACTGAATTGAATAGTGCTAACTCCCAGTCCTGAAAGGTGGTGTGAAGGAGAAAAAAATTTTGATGGAATATGTGGCTACTGAACTACAAAATATTCAGTGATTCTATGTTAGCAAGAGAACAAACTCTTTTTTAAAAAATTTTATTTTATTATTATTATTATTTTTACTTTACAATATTGTATTGGTTTTGCCATACAGAACAAACTTTTGTTTTTAGAATGGTTATTCTTGCAGCCACTGATAGACTGTGGACATATGTTATACCAAATAATCCAGGAATTTGGCAGCATTATATAATAATTTATTTATGAAAAGATCACTGAAGTCGTGGAACGTGTAATGCAACCTATTGGTTTTTTCCTGTGTTGGTCCTCTTGGGGAATGATACTGTAGTAAGTACATGACTCAAACCAGTAAAATTAGGACTAAGCCTGACATTTGTGCTTAAAAGAAAACCAACCAGGAAAATAGTGTTTTCAGCAATCAGAATAGACTGGACTCTGCTGTAGAAACAAATACTCCCTGATAACTTAATTTCTTGCTCATATCAAGTCTAATTCAGGTTGCTATATTGTAGATCTTCTGTATGAAACATGGGGCCTCTAACAAGATGCAAGCCTTTTTGTATTTTATGAAATACCCTTCAAACAAGATGATTTATTGAACCGTTTTGCAGGATTTTGTCAGTTATCAACACCCCTGCCAGCTGCAGCATCTTTTTTGATAAGTCCAGTCTGTTCTCTATTTATTGCAGCAAACTCTCAGTCCTGATATTCTCATGCAGATTAGTCTTGTCATATCAGCTAGATTTCATATTAGTTGAAAATAGAGTCCTGGATCCCCCTGGTCATAAGTACAATTTAGAGGACATAATAGTTTTTCAAACATGGTTTCTTGGTTTTTTGATTCATCAGTTCTCAGAGGTATCTGACATTGCAGCTCTTTCCATTTTATGTACTCAGACATTTTACACAAAAGGAAAAAAACCTCCTGAATTATATCTATAACTCTTTTTATTCTTTTCATCTTTGTTATTCACTAGTAAAGGAGCAAGGGACTGAAATATTATGCTTCAAGTCATGGACCTTCTTTAACTCCACAATCAATCTCTCCCTATAGGTGTCTTCAGAGTTGAACATTCATAATTGAAGGATGCTTCCCATCTTGCTTGTTTGCATTACCACTTGTAACACAAGTTGTGTTGAACTTTTATACATTTCCACTCACTGATTTGACACTATTGAAGGTTGAGTGCTACTGTGCCCAACTGAGTAACTAAGAATGGTTTATTGTTCTGGTTCCAGCTCTTATTCTAACATCATCACCTAAGATCCGAGGCTTTGGGGAGAAAGCAAACTGTACCTAGGACCTAGTCTGCTAATTGAGAAGCATCAGTAAGCAAATAAATAAAAATGAGCTGTCCTGTAAAAAAAATAAAAACAATTGTGGGCCTACATAGCATGCCTCCTAGAACCATCTTTCAGCAATGAATTTCTAATCTATGTTAGATTTCCTTCTCCAATGCATGAAAGTGAAAAGTGAAAGTAAAGTCGCTCAGTTGTGCCCGACTCTTAGCGACCCCATGGACTGCAGCCTACCAGGCTCCTCCGTCCATGGGATTTTCCAGGCAAGAGTACTGGAGAGTGTTGCCATTGCCTTCTCAGATTGAGAAGCATCAGTAAGCAAATAAATAAAAATGAACTGTCATGTAAAAAAATAAAAACAATTGTGGGCCTACATAGCATGCTTCCTAGAACCATCTTTCAGCAATGAATTTGTAATCTATGTTAAATTTTGCATTTAAGAAAATGAAAATGGAGACCTATGTATCAATATAAAAAAGAGAAGAATTGACTCAAAATAATTTTCACTGTTTAACTGGAAGTGTGCGCTCAGATTCAGTATTTCATTGGTATTTATTTCATCTTCAAGGAATCTTATCATTAGACATCTCGATATCAAAAAAAATAAAGTCAAAGGCCAGTATTTCTCCTGCTGAATCATATAGGTAGCTCTTTGGAGGCCTTTGTATTACATTCTGGGCAAAGAAAAACCTGGTTTTGAGAAGCTGTTATGTGAGGCTGAGGTCTCTTTTGCTTGGCACAAATGATGCCCCAAAAGCACAATCAAGAAATTGGTCAAATGGAGCAGCCTTTCCTTTCCAAAGAGAACTATATGAAGAGCAGCCTAAGAGATGAGGCTAATGAGAAGAAGACCTCTTTAAAAAGTCAAGATTTCTTGGTGAGTGAAAACTTGGTGAGTCTGCTGAAAAGCTTATGAGTAACAATTCTTAAATTCACCCTCAGTTCAGTTCAGTTCAGTGGCTCAATTGTATCCGACTCTTTGCGACCCCATGAACCACAGCACGCCAGGCCTCCCCGTCCATCACCAACTCCCAGAGTCCACACAAATCCATGTCCATCGAGTCAATGATGCCATCCAACCATCTCATCCTCTGTCATCCCCTTCTCCTCCTGGCCTCAGTCTTTCCCAGCATCAGGGTCTTTTCCAATGAGTCAGTCTTTCTCACCATCAGCTGGCCAAAGTATTGCAGTTTTAGCTTCAACATCAGTCCTTCCAATGAACACCCAGGACTGATCTCCTTTAGGACGGACTGGATGGATCTCCTTGCAGTCCAAGGGACTCTCAAGAGTTTTCTGCAACACCAGAGTTCAAATGCATCAATTCTTCAGTGCTCAGCTTTCTTTATAGTTCAACTCTCATGTCCATACATGACCACTGGAAAAACCATAGCCTTGACTAGATGGACCTTTGTTGGCAAAGTAATGTCTCTGCTTTTTTAATATGCTGTCTAGGTTGGTCATAATTTTCCTTCCAAGGAGTAAGCATCTTTTAATTTCATGGCTCCAATCCCCATCTGCAGTGATTTTGGAGCCCCCCAAAATAAAGTCAGCCACTGTTTCCACTGTTTCCCCATCTATTTGCCATGAAGTGATGGGACCAGATGCCATGATCTTCATTTTCTGAATGTTGAGCTTCAAGCCAACTTTTTCACTCTTCTCTTTCACTTTCATCAAGAGGCTCTTTAGTTCCTCTTCACTTTCTGCCATAAGGGTGGTGTCATCTGCATATCTGAGGCTATTGATATTTCTCCCGGCAATCTGGATTCCAGCTTGTGCTTCTTCCAGCCTAGCGTTTCTCATGATGTACTCTGCATATAAGTTTACTAAGCAGGGTGACAATATACAGCCTTGACATACTTCTTTTCCTATTTGGAACCAGTCTGTTGTTCATGTCCAGTTCTAACTGTTGCTTCCTGACCTGCATATAGGTTTCTCAAGAGGCAGATCAGGTGGTCTGGTATTCCCATCTCTTTCAGAATTTTCCACAGTTTATTGTGATCCACACAGTCAAAGGCTTTGGCATAGTCAATAAAGCAGAAATAGATATTTTTCTGGAACTCTCTTGCTTTTTCGATGATTCAGTGGATGTTGGCAATTTGATCTCTGGTTCCTCTGCCTTTTCTAAAACCAGCTTGAACATCAGGGAGTTCCCGGTTCATGCATTGCTGAAGCCTGGCTTTGAGAATTTTAAGCATGACTTTATTAGCGTGTGAGATGAGTGCAATTGTGTGGTAATTTGAGCATTTTTTGGCATTGCCTTTCTTTGGGATTGGAATGAAAACTGACCTTTTCCAGTCCTGTGGCCACTGCTGAGTTTTCCATATTGGCTGACACATTGAGTGCAGCACTTTCACAGCGTTATCTTTCAGGATTTGAAATAGCTCAACTGGAATTCCATCACCTCCACTAGCTTTGTTTGTAGTGATGCTTCCTAAGGCCCACTTGACTTCACATTCCAGGATGTCTGGCTCTAGGTGAGTGATCTCACCATTGTGATTATCTGTGTCATGAAGATCTTTTTTGTACACTAGATATTATCTTTTTATCCCACCCAGATAAGAATGAGTTTATGCAACTAAGATGTGGAATCATCCTAAAGTTCTCAGGACTTCCTAAGTCCTTTGTCCCTTGCCTCAGCCCAGCAGTCTGGTTCTGCTTTCCTTCACTAAGGACATTTTGTGGCAACACTTGCTGCCAGGAGTCCTTGTCAGCAATGCTAAAGGCCTTTAGATCAAGAGAAAGGGCACATTATAATAATCACAATAACAGTGGATCAATGTTAAGAAAATTGTGTATATTCAGAAAGGAGGAAACCTGTAGTTGCCTGAAGAATTCAGGAAGCTTTTACCTTGTAAATAGATCTTAAAGAATGACTGGGAATTTACTGAGAAAGAGGTATGAAATTTTAGGCAGAGGCAATAACATCTCTATGGATGTCCTATGAACTTTCATTGGTTAAGAACTTGGAGTATATTTGGGAACAGGTTATGGTGTCTGGTATGCTGCTGCTGCTGCTAAGTTGCTTTAGTCGTGTCCGACTCTGTGCAACCCCATAGACGGCAGCCCACCAGGCTCCCCCGTCCCTGGGATTCTCCAGGCAAGAACACTGGAGTGGGTTGCCATTTCCTTCTCCAATGCATGAGAGTGAACAGTGAAAGTGAAGTCACTCAGTCATGTCCGACTCTTAGTGACCCCATGGACTGCAGTCTACCAGGCTCCTCTGTCCATGGGATTTTCCAGGCAAGAGTACTGGAGTGGGTTGCCATTGCCTTCTCCAATGGTGTCTGGTGTAGTTTGTTATAATTTGGCTATCTTAAGAAGGCATCATAAGAGGAAGAATTCTGCAGAAGGTTGTGATCAAGAAGTGAACTCTCAAACTGGAGTTTAATTTCCTGGTACAGAGATCTCATTGTTGGCTATCCAGATATGTTCTTCATCACATTTATTCAATTTCCTTTCTGATTTGCTCTTTCAGTTTAGAGTTTTATTTTTTTCCCCTTCCTTCCCAGGTTTAATTTTGGTATTTATTTCCTGTTTTGGCTTTAGTCTCTCTTTCTGGAGCAAAAGTTTCTCAGGTGTACGACAACTACCTAGGGCCTGAATCTAGTACCCACTGTGCCAATATGGCATTCCTAAGGAAAGATCAATAAGAGTCAATTTAAAATATGGTCAGTAAAGCTGAGAAGGTATGTATGTGTGATTTGGGAAAGCTTTGGGGTAAAGAGTACGTTAGTTTTTTTTTTTTGCAAAGTTTAAAATATTTATTTGTTTTTATGTTTTGAAATTGTATTCTTTAGAGAACCACAGAATTTTAGAGGTATATCTGAGCTCACTATCTGGGAAATGGGGAGGTTGAGTGAATGCAGTTTTATTGCTCTCTTTTCTATTGCCTTCTCCTTTCTCTTTTTCTACATTTAATTTTATGTCCTGAGATTTACATAATAGTTCGGTTTTAAACACTGAAGGTCTACACATTTGCTTTGAAAAAAATTAAAAGATCCCTGCTGCCAGAAAGTGATAAAATTATAACCTTTGGCTAAAGATATGAACCCTAAGTATTTCTGAGGGAAATTAATGGTTTAATTTGGGTTTTAGAAGGTAACACTGAAAAAAAAAAAAAAAAGGAAGGTAACACTGGTGACAGGATGAAGGATACCCTGGGAGAAGAAAGAAGGAACTAGATGGGCATGAGGGAAGTTGTTGAAAGAGTCTGGCCAGGGAGGATACAGACATGAACTAAAGCTTTGGAAGTTAGAATGGAGAGTAATATGAGTCAAGAGGCACTTGAGAGGTAGTACAGATATGATTTTATAACAAATTGACTAGATTTAGAGCCACCAATGGAAGGCTGTCATTTTTAGTTTTGGCTGTTATAATTGGGAAGTCCAATGGGTATATTTGTCTTCAGGCACAGGCTATGTTAGATGATTACTTTAGGTTTTTATCTTTCTTCATCTCTTGAATTTTCATCCTTATAAGCCAGTTTCCTTCTTGAGAAACCTTCCTACTATGCAGTGACATGATGCCTAGAATGTATAGACTTAGAAGTTTATTATTTCAGTGGAACAGTACAGCTATTTGCCACCCAGAATCCATGTCAACCCAACTAAGGGACTCTTATGGACCCTGCTTGGGTCATGTACACACCAGGACCAATTACCGAATCAGAAAGGTTTATCTTTCTAGTTACCTCTGGATGCTTTTAAAGGGTGTTTAAATTTTTACACTGCTAGTGAGACACTGGTGGGATGTGATGGCTCTATTTTATACACTCCACTTTCCCTCATTTTCACATAGTCCTTGTAAAGCTAGAGAATGATGTAAATAAGTGCCAATGGAGGGCTCTTGAATTTAGGGAGGACTGAATGCTTCTGTTTCACAGGAAAACTAGAATCCATTCTCCTTTGGGCATTTCCATGTGCTGGTTTCCCTGATAACTCAGTTAGTAAAGAATCCACCTCTGATGCAGGAGACCCTGGTCCGATTTCTGGGTTGGGAAGATCCCCTGGAGAAAGGATAGGGTACCCAGTACTGAAGTAGGCTTCCCTTGTGGCTCAGCTGGTAAAGAATCTGCCTGCAATATGGGAGACCTGGCTTTGATCCATGGGTTGGAAAGATCCCTTGGAGAAGGGAAAGGCTACCCACTCCAGTATTCTGGCCTGGAGAATTCCATGGACTGTATAGTCTATGGGGTCGCAAAGAGTCGAACGTGACTGAGCCGCTTTCGGTTTCACTTTCATATGAGAGCTGAAGTGATGACCAGAACCTTTGTTGTTGGGCTGTGGGGGAGGGGAGGGACAGGATGGAACCACATAGAAGGGTTGGCCTCATGGTTGCCTTCTTATCTCTTGCTGCCCTCAATCTCACCAAAACAGTCTCTTCTCTGACAGATAGGAGACATGGAGTTTATGGGAAAGTCGCTCTGTCATGTCTGACTCTTTGTGACCCCATGGACTATAGCCTGCCAGGCTCCTCTGTCCATGGAGTTCTCCAGGCAAGAATACTGGAGGGAGTTGCCATTCTCTTCTCCAGGAGATCTTCCCAACCCAGGGATTGAACCTGGGTCTCTTGCATCACAGGCAGATTCTTTACCATCTGAGCTACTGGGGAAGCCTATGGAATTTATACTAGTGGTTAAATCCTGGGCAGCCACAGACTAATGAGAAAGGAGAGAAGAAAGGAAAGAAATCACAATAGGCAGGAGAGAAGGAAAGAACTGCCTTTCTTCTAGAGGTTTTCTGTACTTTAGGATATGGGCTTTCAAACTCCTTTAAGGGACTTTCCAAAAATGCATATTAGGTTGAAAGATGAAAGTGAGCAGGGTGGGCCCTGAATATGAATAGTAGATCACAGAAAATGATTCAACTTAGACAAAAAATGCAAGCAACAATTAAAAATAAAGAAATGATGCTGTAGAATATTTTAAAAAATCCTTCAATCTATATCAGGGTTATTCTTTTGAGACCATCTTCTAGTTCAGTGAATTCAACTCCTAAGAATCTTTTAGAACCATTTATGGAACTTGATAAAAATACAGATGCCTGGATCCTTTCTGGACCCATTGAATCATAATCTTTGGAGTTGGGATTTTTTTTTTTTTTTTAACAAACATTGCTCAAGACATTCTTTATCTCAGACAGAATCTACAGGGCAGCCCAGGCTCCCCAGTCTACAGGTTGAGTTTGGTTACAATCACACATATCACAATCTCTCACCCCTACTTCTCTCATAATTAAAATTTCTGAAAGTTCCCTAATATATTTTTGGTGTCCCTAAGAGTCTCATGTGCTCAAGAACAGGTCTGGGCAGATACTGTGTAATGTTCACTGAGCCCTGATTCTCCAGAAATCACTACTATGACTTTCTTGGAAGGATTCAGTCTTATCCCAGTGTTAAAATCACCCCTTGGTGTCTTCCCTGGTATCTTGGATCCTCAGAGCTTGGATAGCCTGCACTGTGCCATTTGTGAGTTCTCTCTCTAACCCTCCTTTCATAAGACATACAAAATATCTGTGCTTCCCATTAGAAGACCAAGGCACTTATAAAAGAAGAAACCAAGTGCCAGAGAGCTTGTGGTGCTGGGTGCTCATGAGCCAGGGTGTGAGGAACAGGGGGGAATAAGCACCAAGGGCTTGGACCCAGCACTGCCCTGTGCACAGCATGGCTACTCAGGTCTGTAACCAGCTTGCTTTGCTTCCTTGTCATGTGTCCCTCTGGTCCAAGCTGGTTAAAAATTTGGATACTCGGATAAAAGTTGCAAAATATCAAATGCTAAGATTATCAGAGTGAAACTATGCATCTTCTGGAGAAAGGAATTATGCTCCATTCAGATGTGAACTAAATTTTATTTCAGTCCCAGAGATATTGCTCATTTTCCAGATGTCATTGCCAGTTTAAGTTAGGAAAAAGAAAGAATTAGGTTTATTCTAGATGTGAATAAGTAGTACAAATGGGCAGCAAGAGAGGAGAGGTTAATGGAGAGTTTAATGCTTGAAGGCTTACTGAACACTTTCCAGGAGAAACCCATCAGACCAGGGCCATGTAGGCAGATAATAAATTCACTTACCTTTGTTCTGAGAGCTAGCAGACAGATCGTGAGGTGTGTACAGGGCACAGCATGAAATTTTGTCTTCATCTTTTGTCAGGGAAGCTGAGACTATGTTACCTGTGGTTTAAAGTTTACTGTGGATGTTATATGGCAGGCTGGGGGACCAGAGTACTCATTGCTGTGAGAGCTCCCTGCCACCATGGACCTTTGGAACCCAGATGTATGCATGTGTATATCTAGGTGTTCGGGATAGAGTCTATTTAATGAAAGTGATATTGGAGACCTCACCCTAGCTCCTGGAAAGAAGTGGACTCTAACAGCGTTGTAAAATTAAAGAATCAGCAATTGGTCGATGTGGCTGTTTTAATTTGATTTAATACCTCATATAACAAGGCAACACCATGCCAAAGGCACTGAGGTGCTTCTGTCCCATCAGGCAGATTTGCGAGGGACTTGAAAAATCCCTAGGATAGAGGAGCCTGGTGGGCTACAGTCCAAAGCATCACAAAGAGTTGGACATGACTAAGCACAGGACATACAATTGAGGTGACCACCATCAGTAGTAACCTCCTGAAGTGACTAGAAAGAGGATGCAGGACTGTGACATGATCACTCTACTCAGCACTCACATGCCCTCCTCCTTTCCTCCACCAGGTTCTGACTTATAAATCCATACTCTTTACCCATGAGGGCTGCTGGCCCCACTGATGATGCTGCCTTTGGTGCTTTGGCTTCTGAAGATCAGCACAGACACTCATATACATTTCTTTTTATTTACTGTGAACAAATAGCATACCCAAAGGAAATGGGACATGCAGTAACAGAGCCTTTAGAGTGACAAATAGAATTTGGGCTACGCTTAGGCTAATGTAGCTGAAGCTCTGGCCCTTTTTTCCTTTCAGTGACAGAGGGAGCCACATTTGAATTTTTGCTGTGTTATCTCCTAGCTCATGACCTGAGAGATAGCAAGATGTAAAATAGAAGTGAATGGCTACAGTTTTTGGAATAAAGAAACCCTAGATAGAAAACAAGTGATTTAAAAGAGAACCAACATTGAAAAAATCACAAAATCACAACTGGGCTAGAGATTTATGGCTTTAGAACAAAAGAACAGTGAATACATGAGTGATTTTATGTATACTATCATGTAAGAATCGAATCGCCAGTCTATGTCCGAAGCAGGATACAGCATGCTTGGGGCTGGTGCATGGGGATGACCCAGAGAGATGTTATGGGGAGGGAGGTGGGAGGGGGGTTCAAGTTTGGGAACGCATGTACACCCGTGGTGGATTCAGGTCAATGTATGGCAAAACCAATACAGTATTGTAAAGTAAAATAAAGTAAAAAAATAAATAAATTAATTAATTAAAAAAAATAAAACTGCAAACCAATTTTAATCAGAGAAACACAAAACAAAAACATAATGATATGAATTTTACAAATTTGTAATAAATTAAAAGTCTGTTAATAAATGTTGGTGAAGATGAGGAGTAACAAAACTTTTACACTCTGCTGATACATTGATATGAACTCTTTGGAAAAGCTGAATATGCGTATTCTCTATCATCAAGTAACTTCCTCTGCTATACACATACCCTAGAAAAATTCTTGAACATGTACAAGAAACATCTACAAGAATGTTTCAGGGAGGGAAACTCAAGAGGAAGGAGACATAGGTATACCCATGGCTGTCTCATGTTGATCTGTGTCAGAAACCAAGAACAATATTGCAAAGCAATTATCCTCCAATTAAAAATAAATGTAAATAAAGAAGGAAAAAGTATCACAGCAGCATTTATAATGCCAAAACCTGAGAACAAACCACTTATTCATCAATGGGAAAAATTTAAATTATAAAATATGCATACAAGGGATATAATACTGAAAATAAATAAAATACATGCAATGACATAAAAGTATCTCAGAAATATACTGTTAATGCAATAAAGAAAGTCAGTATTGTTTCATCCCTATGAAGTGAAAAACATGCAAATATAAACAATATTTTATATATATATATATATACACATACATATGTATGTGATTTTTAAAACTGGAAGAGCAAGAGGACGGTGAACACAAAAGTCAGTACAGTTCCTTCCTATTATGAGGGTGCAGCAGTTTTCAAGTGCGTTGATAATGCTCTATTTTTTAAGCTAGTTGGTAGATATATGGTGCTCATTTATTATTTTTTTGATATATGATATGGTTATAAACATTTTATACATCAGTTGAGAAAATATGCATTTGAGAAGTGGTAGTCAAACTGTGCTTCATTGAACTGCCTAAAAGATGACTATGCTGCTGCTGCTGCTAAGTCGCTTCAGTTGTGTCCGACTCTGCGACCCCATAGATGGCAGCCCACTAGGCTCCTCTGTCTCTGGGTTTCTCCAGGCAAGAATACTGGAATGGGTTGCCATTTCCTGCTCCAATGCATGAAAGTGAAAAGCAAAAGTGAAGTCACTCAGTCGTGCCTGACTTAGCGACCCCATGGGCTGCAGCCTACCAGGCTCCTCCATCTATGGGATTTTCCAGGCAAGAGTACTGGAGTGGGGGTGCCATTGCATTCTCCGAAAGATGACTATAGGAGGGGGCAAAAGGATGCCAGAGGTGTGGGAGTGTTCAGGAGGAAAGACTCAGGACCCCCAACTCCAACTTCACTCAGAGCAGCTGCAGCCTTCTGAATATAGAAAAAGGTTTGAAAACCACTTCAAGCAAATTTGCAAAAAGAAGGGTGTGCACTGAGTCACAAGGTCCCCTTGTACACATATATTTGCCTGTATGGCATTAGCTATTTGGCAGAGGGCCAAAGAAATCAAAAGCCTAAGTAGCAATTTGGCATATTTGGTCATGGTAGTTCATCACTCCCTTTGCAAAGTTGTTTTGTAAATAAGAATGAGAACACTTATTCTGTACAGTATGAAATGAAGCTCTCACAGGAAGGGTGAGCGTCACTTTACAGCAGACTTGATTCCCAAAATGTAGGTAAGAGTGACATTTCTGTATAACCAGCTGTATCTTTCCACAAACAAATATGACCATTTCTAACATGTTTCATATCCATCTTTGAGTAGTCATCACTACTGATTATTTACTTCTTAAATTTTTATTTTACTAAGGTCTCTCCCCCAAGCTGTTAGTACTCTGCTGCTAAGTCACTTCAGTCGTGTCCGACTCTGTGCCACCCCATAGACGGCAGCCCACCAGGCTCCCCTGTCCCTGGGATTCTCCAGGCAAGAACACTGGAGTGGGCTGCCATTTCCTTCTCCAATGCATGAAGGTGAAAATGAAAGTGAAGTCGCTCAGTCGTGTGCAACTCTTCACGACCACATGGACTGCAGCCTACCAGGCTCCTCCATCCATGGGATTTTCCAGGCAAGAGTACTGGAGTGGGGTGCCATTGCCTTCTCTAGTTAGTACTCTATAAACATACAAATATGCCAAAAGAATATAATATTTAAAGAAACAAATTAGAAATGGAGGGATATGGGAAGGCATTTTATAATGTTACTAATCATGTCCCTAATTCATCGGGGCTTTTAAATTTGAACTTTCATGTATGAATAAATACTCTTATATACAAATACCATTATAAAAGATTCTGTATAAAAAGGAGTTCCAAGTCCTACTGGATGCCCTTGTATTCAGCAAAGGAGCCACTCTATATTGTGCATCACAAACTAGTGTACCAATAGTGTGGGGAGATTCAGCAGTGTGTGACAAGATTTGGTGCATATCCTGGAACAAATTCCTGGGACTTCACTATTACTCAGAGACATTAAGGGCAGGGAAAGATTCAAGTGACTTAATTAACTAATCAAAAGCAGTATTTTTATTAAACATTCTTAAAAAGAAATCTATATTCATATAATATTCTTATAATTTTAAAGTTCAGTTCAGTCGCTCAGTTGTGTCCGACTCTTTGCGACCCCATGAATTGCAGCACGCCAGGCCTCCCTGTCCATCACCAACTCCCGGAGTTCACTCAGACTCACGTCCATCGAGTCAGTGATGCCATCCAACCATCTCATCCTCTGTCGTCCCCTTCTCCTCCTGCCCCCAATCCCTCCCAGCATCAGAGTCTTTTCCAATGAGTCAACTCTTCGTATGAGGAGGCCAAAGTATTGGAGTTTCAGGTTTAGCATCATTCCTTCCAAAGACATCCCAGGGCTGACTTCCTTCAGAATGGACTGTTTGGATCTCCTTGCAGTCCAAGGGACTCTCAAGAGTCTTCTCCAACACCACAGTTCAAAAGCATCAATTCTTTGGTGCTCAGCTTTCTTCACAGTCCAACTCTTACATCCATACATGACCAATGGAAAAACCACAGCCTTGACTAGACGGACCTTTGTTGGCAAAGTAATGCCTCTGCTTTTCAATATTCTATCTAGGTTGGTGATAACTTTCCTTCCCAAGAAGTAAGCATCTTTTAATTTCATGGTTTCAGTCACCATCTGCAGTGATTTTGGAGCCCCCCAAAATAAAGTGTGACACTGTTTCCACTGTTTCCCCATCTATTTCCCATGAAGTGATGGGACCGGATGCCATGATCCTAGTTTTCTGAATGTTGAGCTTTAAGCCAACTTTTTCACTCTCCTCTTTCACTTTCATCAAGAGGCTTTTTAGTTCCTCTTCACTTTCTGCCATAAGAGTGGTGTCATCTGCATATCTGAGGTTATTGATATTTCTCCCGGCAATCTTGATTCCAGCTTGTGCTTCTTCCAGCCCAGCGTTTCTCATGATGTACTCTGCATATAAGTTTACTAAGCAGGGTGACAATATACATCCTTGATGTACTCCTTTTCCTATTTGGAACCAGCCTGTTGTTCCATGTCCAGTTCTAACTGTTACTTCCTGACCTGCATACAGATTTCTCAAGAGGTAGGTCAGGTGATCTGGTATTCCCATCTCTTTCAGAATTTTCCACAGTTTATTGTGATCCACACAGTCAAAAGCTTTGGCATAGTCAATAAAGCAGAGATAGATCTTTTTCTGGAACTCTCTTGCTTTTTCCATGATCCAGTGGATGTTGGCAATTTGGTCTCTGGTTCCTCTGCCTTTTCTAAAACCAGCTTGAACATCAGGAAGTTCACGGTTCACATATTGCTGAAGCCTGGCTTGGAGAATTTTTAGCATTACTTTACTAGCATGTGAGATGATTGCAATTGAGCAGTTGTTTGAGCATTCTTTGGCATTGCCTTTCTTTGGGATTGGCATAAAAACTGACCTTTTCCAGTCCTGTGGCCACCGCTGAGTTTTCCGAATTTGCTGGCATATTGAGTGCAGCACTTTCACAGCATCATCTTTCAGGATTTGAAATAGCTCAACTGGAATTCCATCACCTCCACTAGCTTTGTTTGTAGTGATGCTTTCTAAGGCCCACTTGACTTTACATTCCAGGATGTCTGGCTCTAGATGAGTGATCACACCATCGTGATTATCTGGGTCATGAAGATCTTTCTTGTACAGTTCTTCTGTGTATTCTTGCCACCTCTTCTTAATATCTTCTGCTTCTGTTAGGTCCATACCATTTCTGTCCTTTATCGAGCCCATCTTTGCATGAAATATTCCCTTGGTATCTCTAATTTTCTTGAAGAGATCTCTAGTCTTTCCCATTCTGTTGCTTTCCTCTATTTCTTTGCATTGATTGCTGAGGAAAGCTTTCTTATCTCTCCTTTCTATTCTTTGGAACTCTGCATTCAGATGCTTATATCTTTCCTTTTCTTCTTTGCTTTTCACTTCTCTTCTTTTCACAGCTATTTCCCCAGACAGCTATTTTGCCTTTTTGGATTTCTTTTCCATGGGGATGGTCTTGATTCCTGTCTCCTGTACAATGTCATGAACCTCCATCCATAGTTCATCAGGCACCCTATCTATCAGATCTAGGCCCTTAAATCTATTTTTCACTTCCACTGTATAATCATAAGGGATTTGATTTAGGTCATACCTGAATGGTCTAGTAGTTTTCCCTACTTTCTTCAATTTAAGTCTGAATTTGGCAATAAGGAGTTCATGATCTGAGCCCTCAGCTCCCGGTCTTGTTTTTGTTGATTGTATAGAGTTTCTCCATCTTTGGCTGCAAAGAATGTAATCAGTCTGATTTTGGTATTGACCATCTGGTAATATCCATGTGTAGAGTCTTCTCTTGTGTTGTTGGAAGAGGCTGTTTGGTATCACCAGTGTGTTTTCTTGGCAAAACTCTGTTAGTCTTTGCCCTGCTTCATTCTGTATTCCAAGGTCAAATTTGCCTGTTATTCCAGGTGTTTCTTGACTTTCTACTTTTGCATTCCAGTCCCCTATAATGAAAAGGACATCTTTTTTGGGTGTTATTTCTAAAAGATCTTGTAGGTCTTTATAGAAGCGTTTAACTTCAGCTTCTTCAGTGTTACTGGTTGGGGCATAGACTTGGATTACCGTGATATAGAATGGTTTGCCTTGGAAATGAACAGAGATCATTCTGCCGTTTTTGAGATTGCATCCAAGTACTGCATTTTGGACTCTTTTGTTGATTATGATGGCTACTCCATTTCTTCTAAGGGATTCCTGCCCGCAGTAGTAGATATAATGGTCATCTGAATTAAATTCACCCATTCCAGTCCATTTTAGTTCGCTGATTCCTAGAATGTTGATGTTCACTCTTTGCCATCTCCTGTTTGACCACTTCCAATTTTCCTTGATTCATGGACCTAACATTCCAGGTTCCTATGCAATATTGCTCTTTACAGCATCGGACCTTGCTTCTATCACCAGTCACATCCACAATTGGGTATTGTTTTTGCTGTGGCTCCATCCCTTCATTCTTTCTGGAGTTATTTCTCCACTGATCTCCAGTAGCGTATTGGGCACCTACTGACCTGGGGAATTCCTCTTTCAGTGTCCTGTCATTTTGCCTTTTCATACTGTTCATGGGTTTCTCAAGGCAAGAATACTGAAGTGGTTTGCCATTCCCTTCTCCAGTGGACCACATTCTGTCAGTATTAAAGTACAACTATTCAAAGAATTATCTTACTTTCAAAAGTACTTAGAACTCTGCCCCTCTTACCCTCACAGTTAACAGTTTACTCTTCTCTCCCATTATGGGTACACAGTCAGAAAAGTTTGAGAAGCTAAATCTACAGCATCTAGGTTTCTGCCTTCAGGTACTACTGCACTTGCATATGCTGATTTTATGTTTTGAGCTCTCCAAGATGCATGTATATTAAATTTCCACTCTCTTCTTAGTGTCATGCAAATCCAAGACCTTCTTGTCAGAGTGGACAAAAAAGTGATAGGGAAGAAATAAAGAAAGGAAAAGAGAATAAGTGATGTGGGACACATTTTTCTGTACAAGCAGATGACTTTTTTCCGGGTAATGTTGATTAGTAGATAGAGAAGACTTGATGTCATAATCAAGTCACAGAAGCTCAGAAACTAACCATGGAACATCCTGAAGCTGGTGATTGAAGTCTGTTAGTTGTGTTTCACATTGACTTTTGGACACCACTTGTTCTAGGCCACATGGACATATTTATGTTCATAAGGGGTGTGATTGATGGAATAGTTCATATACTATTATGTGTGTACAGAGTGGGCTGTCAACTCATATATAAAAGCCCTTTCCAATGATTTTTCAATTAGGTATTATTATGACAATGTATTTTAAAAAATTTAATATTTATAAAATATTATAATTAATATATAATCCCTCTCCAGATGAAATCACAGAAGCTTTATATAGAGACATTTTTATAGATCCTGTATAAGGCACACCATCATATAGGTAGTAAATGTTTATATTTTTATGGAAATATTGATCTACATGCTGTAGTCAGTTTTATATTCATAGTTCCTTTTCTTTCCTCAGCTCCAAAACAAATTTCTTACACCTTTCCTTCAGTGGTATGATTTTTGCTCCTTTGGCCATTTGAAAAGACTGTTTAATTTTTTTAAAATTTAAATTTATTTATTTTAATTGGAGGCTAATTACTTTACAATGTTGTATTGGTTTTGCCATACATCAACATGAATCCACTATGAGTGTACACATGTTCCCCATCCTGAACCCCCCTCCCACCTCCCTCCCCATACCATCCCTCTGGGTCATCCCAGTGCACCAGCCTCAAGCATCCTGTATCCTGCATCAAACCTGGTTATTGGTTTCATATATGATATTATACATGTTTCAATGCCATTCTCCCAAGTCATCTCATCCTCTCCCTCTCACAGAGTCCAAAAGACTGTTCTATACATCTGTGTCTCTTTTGCTGTCTCGCATTCAGGGTTATCATTACCATCTTTCTAAATTCCATATATATGTGTTAGTATACTGTATTGGTGTTTTTCTTTCTGGCTTATTTCACTCTGCATAATTGGCTCCAGTTTCATCCACCTCATTAGAACTGATTCAAATGTATTCTTTTTAATGGCTGAGTAATACTCCATTGTGTATATGTACCACAGCTTTCTTATCCATTCATCTGCTGATGGACATCTAGGTTGCTTCCATATCCTGGCTATTATAAACAGTGCTGCGATGAACATTGGGGTACACGTGTCTCTTTCAATTCTGGTTTCTGTGGTGTGTATGCCCAGCAGTGGGATTGCTGGGTCATAAGGCAGTTCTATTTCCAGATTTTTAAGGAATCTCCACACTGTTCTCCATAGTGCCTATACTAGTTTTCATTCCCACCAGCAGTGTAAGAGCATTCCCTTTTCTCTACAAGCATTTATTGTTTGTAGACATTTGGATCGCAGGCATTCTGACTGGCATGAAATGGTACCTCACTGTGGTTTTGATGTGCATTTCTCTGATAATGAGTGATGTTGAGCATCTTTTTATGTGTTTGTTAGCTATCTGTATGTCTTCTCTGGAGAAATGTCTATTGAGTTCTTTGGCCCATTTTTTGATTGGGTCGTTTATTTTTCTGGAATTGAGCTGCATAAGTTGCTTGTATATATCTGAGATTAGTTGTTTGTCAGTTGCTTAATTTGCTATAATTTTCTCCCATTCCGAAGGTGGTCTTTTCACCTTGCTTAGAGTTTCCTTTGTTGTGCAGAAGCTTTTAAGTTTAATTAGTTTGCATTTGTTTATTTTTGCTTGTATTTCCAGTATTCTGGGAGGTGGGTCATAGAGGATCCTGCTGTGATGTATGTCGGAGAGTGTTTTGCCTATGTTCTCCTCGAGGAGTTGTATGGTTTCTGGTCTTACATTTAGATCTTTAATCCATTTTGAGTTTATTTTTCTGTATGGTGTTAGAAAGTGTTCTAGTTTCATTCTTTTACAAGTGGTTGACCATTTTTCCTAGCACGACTCTTTAAAGAGATTGTCTTGAAAAGACTGTCTAATTTTTCTTCATTTCATCAAATAGACCAATTCTCATAGGCTGGTCATTCTGAAGTTTCTTTGTGTTGTGTATTCTTACACTTTTTGTGTGCTAAGGAAATTTTAAACACTATTATTTTCTGAATGGGCTCTTATCATAGGGATCACAGAGTAATAGAAATAAAGATGAGTCAGAAAGCAAATGCATCTGTCCGTTGGATGGAGGGGCAAGATGAAGAGGCTTCAGGAAAACTAGGAAGTTGGTTATAAGCCAGAAGGAGAGTTTCAGGAGGAGGCCACGTTAGTCAAATAGCAGGAGACCCTTGCTTCCATTGGGTTTATATGTAGAGCTAAAGGCATTTCTTTGCTTACACAGTGATAAGAGGCAGGGATGGGAGAACAAGAGCATGGACATACACACATCTATAACTACTGTTTACAAAGCACATGGTATGTCCCAGGCCCCTTGTTCAAGCCTAGTGTTTTTTAATATTCCCACCACCCTAGGAGGTGGGTATTGTGGTCACTTATGCTCTGTAGATGAAGAAACTGAAGCTTAGAGAAATTGTCAGTGCATCAATTTCACATCTCCACAACAGCAGCAGTGAGGTTTGGTTTTGTGTGATTAGAAACACCTTAATTCTTATGATATATATCTAAGAGATTATTATTATTGAGCTAAATTCTTGGAGTTGGAACTCCTCAATGCCTTTTTATCTTTATAGGGCAAAGACTTTCTGCAGAGAGCAAAAAGCCATGTTTTAGTCTTTGAGAGCCTTTGCTTGCCGTCAGCTGAGAGTACCCACACAATAAACTGAGCATTCTTCGGGTGAACCTTGGCTTTAAAATTTAGAGATGTGTGCAATAGTGAGAAAGCCATGGATTTTTAAAAATCAGCAGTTTTGAAAGGGAGAAGAAAGTTTATAAAGATAACTCTATTAAAGACATCAAAATGTCTCTTGCTTATGGTTAAAAAACTTATAGTATGCCAGAGCACTATAATATTACAAATGACTCTCAGTAGTCATCCACTTTCTTTTTTTATATTATGCCTGGGGATTTAATATTTGATCATTTTCCTTTTAATGGCCTTAAATAAATGTTAGGATTGAGAGCCACAATACCTGAAGATGTAAAATTTAAAAAGAGAAAGAGGTAAGTTTAGGGTCTATAGATTTTTTTCTTTGTTTCCCCTGCATACTACATCGTCTAAGTCAATCTGGCCAAAAAGGAATTTATAGTTGAGAATGAGGACTACTGTCAAGAAAGTAAATGTGCCCATGAATCCAATTTGGAAGATGAAAAGTACAGAAGAGGAGAGGTTTCCAAAGGGAATCCCCTCTCCAGAGTGCGTATTTGTAAGTCAGGAGAGTTTTGGGGTCAGGTTTATCCAGCACACACTTAATTGAGTTGACAGAGATATCTTCTTCAAAGATAATCATGTGTAAATATTTGGGTGATGGAAGAAGGATTATGGGTCATATTTTCCTATTCCCCTTCCCTTTCTTGAAATTCTTATCATCAGTCACCTCCAATAACTAGATCATTGAGTCTCAAAATCCTCCAGGTGATTCTGATGGATGGTCTTTGAACCATATTTTGAAGACACTGAAATCAAATCACATCATTTTGATTCCCCAAGTTCCTCCTTAGTCTCAGAGCAGCAGTTATAATTTTATTTGCCCATCTAAGAAAAGTCTGTGCTCAGCAGAGTGACTTCTGCTAGGTGGCTTGGAGAGGTGTCACTTTCCTTCACATGGAGACTCATGAAGAGTGATTTGGGACTGTCACTAAGACTATTATTAGAGGTTGGAAGCTGTCAGAATATTTTAAAAAGTCTCTGCAACCCCAAGAATATGGGGATAGGTCCTTTCTTACTGGTCTGAGAACTCAATAAAACCAAGGTAGAGACAAGATCCTGTGTCCCTGTTGGGAGCACAGGAGACAGGAATTGAGCGAGCAGATGGCAGTGGGCCTAAAACCAGAACTGGGAAAAACCAGTTGCAACACAGTATAAATTATTATTGGGCTCTCATTATAACTGCACAGCTTTGAGTAGGCCCGATAGCTGTTTGAAAAGGACTGCTCCTTCATGTATTTCTAAGTCTGCTCCAAATTTAAATGAATATTCCCTATATAAATTGTAGGAATTTCTTCAATAAATTATAGTTACTCACTTGACATGTTCTGCATATATGAGCAAATGCATGACTAAAGTTGCATTTTCTTACATTAAACATATATTAATCAAGACTTTACTCTGTGCCAGGTACTACATTAGGCAAGTTTGTATGCATTATTTCACTTATTATTGATAGAAATGCTAGGAGGTGTGTGCTCTTTTTATCACTGTTTTACAGATGAGGGAGAATGAGAATCAGAGAAGTTATCTATGTGTTCACATTCACACAGCTGCTAATTGAGGGAGCTGAGGGCTGGCATTCAGGTCTTTATAGTTGCCTCCATTATAGATCTGAGAGACTGGGGACTCTTAGACCATAGATTCTGTACCAGGTGGTCAGCTCTCAGTTCCAGGACCCAGCCTGCTTCTCTAGACATTCAGTAACCAGAGGCTTTGACCAGGCTGAGTGTTGGGGTGTCTGATTAATTTATCAAGCTTGATTCCTCCCATCTGAATATGTGGAAGGCTCACATAAGGACCAAGCTCTGGATTATTGTCCTATCCTCCAACCCTCTCCCCACATCTTTGTAAACTGGGTGTACTACTCTCATATCCCACTACAAGCATCAGCATCCTCCACTTTGGTATGGTGAGCTTTCCTGGGGGGCCTTAGTTTATCAGAAAACACCAGCACTGCCTATTTAACATCATTCAAATACATTAAAGCATAACCCCTTACCCATCATTCATTCATTGTGGTGGCCATGCTTCTCCTGGGGGAATCATGTAACTAGGTGGTGCTGCTACAGGGCTTCCTCAGAGTGGAGTCTGTCAACCACCTGTGTAAATTCCATTAGGGCACTTTATCAAAGTGCAAGTTCCTGGGCCTCACCCACAGAGAGTTTGATTCAACAGGTCAGGGGTGAGATGCAGCAATCATTTTAAAATAAGTGCCCCAGGGACTCCTTATTCAGACATTTTGATACTGCATCTTGAGAAACACAGGTACTTACAGACACATTCACCATAAACATGGCCTGTGACCTTTTCATAAATGTTCACATTAAAAAAAATATACAGAGAGGATGTTATCATGGTATATAAATTATCAAACTGAATGGACTTATAACCATTCTATTCTTTTTATCCATTTTAAAAGTCTCATTTTACCTTCTAGTTTCGGTCTTATGCCTTGAACATTTTATCCTCCTGCAGTTGCATATACCTTGCATGGCCTCTGTTTATTATTGGATCCTCACAATATCCTATCTAGGAGAGCTCATTTTCAGCTGAGGCTGCAGAAACACAGAGACATTGGGTAACTTTTCTAAGTGACTTATGGTCAGAGCTATGGACCTCAGTTCTGCTTCCAGATGTACTTTGTGTATCTGCTTTGATACACTGTCTGCCTTAAAGCTTGGTCATATTTATCCATGGTGGACAGAGACCTTCAGAAGCCACCTGAACTTTGTCCTGCTCCCAGGGCATCTAAAACAATTCAGCTAAAGTAGGATGTAACTTTTAGGCTCCTTGAGACAGGGCCTTACATTCAGGTGGTCTCCAGAGATATGCCTCTGCAGGTGACCAGCCTGTTCTCTGACATCTCCAGCCAAACCCAAGGCAGCTCAGGTTTAGGTGTCTCTGAGGTCTTTCTAGAGTAACTAGATTTCTTCCCATGTTGGTGATAAAATTGCTCCTTTCCCCTGTGAAGGTTGGCCTTGATTTTCACCCCTCTGCTGGGTACAAGCCATACTTGTGGCCAGTTGTTGATAGAGCTGGGTCTAGGATGTACATCTTTTGAGGTACCTTGTGAGTTGGAAAAAAAAAAAAAAACAAAACCCTAGCAAGAATCAGAAGACCTGGCTTTGCATTCTGCATCTGTTTTTGTGACCTTAGACTTAACCTCTGTGAGCTTTGGTTTCTTCATCTATGAAATGACGATTATTATAAATAATTTACAGGGCAGTTGTTCGTATTAAAGGTATATGTTATGAAGCAGCAGTGTGCCTTGTTGATCAGAGTGAATGTTCGGGGAATGCTGGTTCCCTCACTCTGTCTCCTTTGGGGCATGGCTTTTCCCTTCTCAGGTCTTGTCTCGGAGCAAAGATCCTTTCTCTACAACCACTGTTATATAATGTCTCCTTAGAGATTGTAACAGCTGTAAAGTGGCATCTTTAGTCTTTGACATTAGCAGGTAATTCTATTTTAATTTTAAGGACATCTGTGGAGTCAATCGGAGAAGGCAATGGCACCCTACTCCAGTACTCTTGCCTGGAAAATCCCATGGATTGAGGAGCCTGGTAGGCTGTGGTCCATGGGGTCACTAAGAGTCGGACACGACTGAGTAACTTCACTTTGCCTTTTCACTTTCATGCATTGGAGAAGGAAATGGCAACCCACTGCAGTATTCTTGCCTGGAGAATCCCAGGAACGGGGGAGCCTGGTAGGCTGCTGTCTATGGGGTCGCGTAGAGTTGGACACGACTGAAGCGACTTAGCAGCAGCAGCAGCAGCAGCAGCAGCAGCAGCAGCAGCAGCATGGAGTCAATAAGAATTCTTCTGAAATACCTTTCTGAACACTCAAAGAAATAGTAGATATCATGTCCAGACACCACTTTTTGTCCTGACCATCTCTACCACTGTCCCTAATGTTCTAAGCCTCACCTCTCAGAAACCCAGGCCTAGAAACCTTCTGAACTGTTTCTAGGGCCAAGTCCAGCCTGGGCCTCAAAGACTGGCTTCTTCCTCCAAGAAGAAAGTCCCTTTACCCAAGAAGTTGCCCCTGATACAGGAAGAGGCTTAGGAGTCCTACTAACGAAATCCAAGAGGGTGTTGATGTTGCACCAAAGAGAATTTCTCAGTTGGTGAGGGAGATGGTGGTGGTGCCAATTCTGCAAGGCTGGCTTGGGATGCTGAGCCTTTTCATGGCCAAAATCAAAGAAGAAGGGCAAGTCTTCTAATGTATTTCAGAAACCCTCTTATGGAACAAATGTCCTTACAATGAAAGTAGAACTGGCTGCTAATGTCGAAGATTAAACTCCATCTCTCTTGAATCTGTGATATAAAAGCTATTTGGCTCTGCTTTTAAGATCAGCATAGATTACAGTATTTCTGTGGGTGTTTGCTTTCTTGGGGCTTTTTGAGTCTAAGAAGGTTGTTAGTAGAAGCACTTTACAGTTAAATCATTTACTTCCCATCACTCAAAAAATAGGGCTGGAGGAAATAAAAACATCGTATCATTTGTTCTGTTTCAAAACTGAACTGACAGAAGTTCTGTTTTGGAACAAAAGTTCCAAGACAAGAAATGCTACTGTGGGATTCAGTTGCAGAAAAACGGCAGGGCCTGAAGATTAGAGGTGGCTCCTCCCACCCTGTAGCTCTGAGGCTGGCATTTCCTGACTGCTCTCTGCTCAGGAAGGGACAATATACAGCTATAAATATCCACACCACTCGTCGAAGGGCAGAAATCCCAAGCAAGAGGCTTGTGCTAGTGTATATTCATAGATGCAAATCAGGCCTCAGGATTGTAGCTCTTGACTCTGATACTTTGAACTTCTTCCAAGTTTCTGCAGGTTATATCAGCTAAGAAGGAGACTGCAAAGAGATGGTGAACACCTTTGCATTCTGCATCTGGTTTCGTGACCTTTCTTCCTGCTTATTTGAGAGATGGATATTTCTGAGCCTTTTGGGTCTGGGTTTCAGCAATGGAGGGAAGCTGCATAGTATGGACTCTCAGTGAGTCAGTAGTACCCTTGGATAGTAAGAGCTAGAGTATGCTCATCTTATTCATTAATAGATCTCCAGCTACTAAAACAGTGTCTGGCACATACTACATGGTCAGTAAATACATATTGACTGAATATTTCACTAGTTATAGTGCTTAATGGTTTTCTGTCATTTACTGTGGGCTCCTCTATTAGTGTATTAGCTTTGTCCCTTCAGCTATACTATAAACTTCTCAAGTGAAAGTGAAGTGTCTCAGTTGTGTCCGACTCTTTGCAACTCCATGGACTATAGCCCACCAGGCTCCTCTGTCCATGGAATTTTCCAGGCAAGAGTACTGGAGTGGGTTGCCATTTCCTTCTCCAGGGAATCCTCCCTACACAGGCTCAAACCTGGGTCTCCTGCATTGCAGGCAGATGCTTTACCATCTGAGCCACCAGGGAATGTCTCAAACTTCTCAAAGACAGGGACAAATAGAAATATTAATAACAGGAATTACCATTATTGAATACATACCCCTGGTAACAGGCCCTATGAGAGACACAGCATATATCTAATTTCATTTACTCCTCTCCACAACTCCATGAAACTGATCCTTATCACCATTTGGTGGATGAATATTCAGGCTCAGAGAGGTTAAGTAACTTGTCCATGTTTATACAGCTCCTCCAAGGTAGAACTTGGATTCGTATCTGTGGATGATTGAGTTTGAAGTGCAGGTTCATAACTTCCAAGCCACACTGATGAATCTTCTCTAGCACATGTAAGGTTTACAGAGTTCAGTTCAGTTCAGTCGCTCAGTCGTGTCTGACTCTTTGCAACCCCATGAATCGCAGCATGCCAGGCCTCCCTGTCCATCACCAACTCCCGGAGTTCACCCAGACCCACATCCATCGAGTCAGTGATGCCATCCAGCCATCTCATCCTCGGTCATCCCCTTCTCCTCCTGCCCCCAATCCCTCCCAGCATCAGAGTCTTTTCCAATGAGTCAACTCTTCTCATGAGGTGGTCAAAGTACTGGAGTTTCAGCTTCAGCATCATTCCCTCCAAAGAAATCACAGGGCTGACTTCCTTCAGAATGGACTGTTTGGATCTCCTTGCAGTCCAAGGGACTCTCAAGAGTCTTCTCCAACACCACAGTTCAGAAGCATCAATTTTTCAGCACTCAGCTTTCTTCACAGTCCAACTCTCACATCCATACATGACAACTGGAAAAACCATAGCCTTAACTAGACGGACCTTTGTTGGCAAAGTACTGTCTCTGCTTTTCAACATGCTATCTAAGTTGGTGATAACTTTCCTTCCAAGGAGTAAGTGTCTTTTAATTTCATAGCTGCAGTCACCATCTACATTGATTTTGGAGCCCCCCAAAATGAAGTCTGACACTGTTTCCACTGTTTCCCCATCTATTTCCCATGAAGTGATGTGACCAGATGCCATGATCTTCGTTTTCTGAATGTTGAGCTTTAAGCCAACTTTTTCACTCTCCACTTTCACTTTCATCAAGAGGCTTTTTAGTTCCTCTTCACTCTCTGCTATAAGAGTGGTGTCATCTGCATATCTGAGGTTATTGATATTTCTCCCGGCAATCTTGATTCCATCTTGTGCTTCTTCCAGCCCAGTGTTTCTCATGATGTACTCTGCATATAAGTTAAATAAGCAGGGTGACAATATACAGTCTTGACGTACTCCTTTTCCTATTTGGAACCAGCCTGTTGTTCCATGTCCAGTTCTAACTGTTGCTTCCTGACCTGCATACAGATTTCTCAAGAGGCAGGTCGGGTGGTCTGGTATTCCCATCTCTTTCAGAATTTTCAGTTTATTGTGATCAACACAGTCAAAGGCTTTGGCATAGTCAATAAAGCAGAGATAGATGTTTTTCTGGAACTCTCTTGCTTTTTCGATGATCCAGCAGATGTTGGCAATTTGATCTCTTGTTCCTCTGCCTTTTCTAAAACCAGCTTGAACATCAGGAAGTTCACGGTTCACGTACTGCTGAAGCCTGGCTTGGAGAATTTTGAGCATTACTTTGGTAGCATGTGAGCTGAGTGCAATTGTGCAGTTGTTTGAGCATTCTTTGGCACTGCCTTTCATTGGGATTGGAATGAAGACTCTCCTTTTCCAGTCCTGTGGCCACTGCTGAGTTTTCCAAATTTGCTGGCATATTGAGTGCAGCACTTTCACAGCATCATCTTTCAGGATTTGAAATAGCTCAACTGGAATTCCATCACCTCCACTAGCTTTGTTTGTGGTGATGCTTTCTAAAGCCCACTTGACTTTACATTCCAGGATGTCTGACTCTAGATGAGTGATCACACCATCGTGATTATCTTGGTTGTGAAGATCTTTCTTGTATAGTTCTTCTGTGTATTCTTGCCACCTCTTCTTAATATCTTCTGCTTCTGTTAGGCACATTGTAAATTTAAACATGAGCCAAACTTGGCACAGCTGACTTAGTCAAAGACTTGACTTGGAGGAATTTGCTTCCCTCTTCCCCTAGTTTCCATTTGAAGTATCTGTAGTGGTATTCTAGGGCAGTCCTGTCTCTCTACTGCCAAACCCCATTCAAGTCTGTCCATCCCAGTAAATATCCCATCCTTGGACTTCCCCAGACCTCATCATGAAAATCTGCTTGTTTTAGTTTATTTTTTTAGCTGGTATTTTTGAATCTTTTAATGAGCAGATGACATGCTGAGCTCTTTTTAATAGGCTGTCTCGTAATCCTGACAATGACCCTATGAGTTAGGTCCTGTTAATATCCTAATTTTAAACAGGTGTAAACTGAGTCTCAGAAAGGTTAAGTAACAGGCAGCATGGCCAAAGTCATGGAAAATGACCTATCCCACTGTGTTCATTCACTTGCTTTGTGCTCTTCAGGCAGTGACTAAATGGGTTACTATCCCACCCAGATCTTCCTGTCATGATTTTCAAAGCCATACTTTCCCCCTCACCACCATTGTCTCTCTTACTGTTCCTTATGTCAACTGTTTGCAGAAAGCAGAACCCTAAGACTCAAAAAGCTCCAGTGACAACTTTCTGATGCAAGCCTTGATGAAGGGACTTTACCCCTGAGTCCTTAGGGCGTGCTCTCTTTTTACTACAACTGACATATCTCTCAAAGCAACATACTTACTCTGAACTAGAGCCTTTTGCTAACTATGTGAGTAAAGGTGGAAGTGGAAGACCCCATTGTGGGACTGTAAGGGGCATCTGTAAGGCTCACAGACTATCTTTGTGTTCCCCAGGTTTGCTGCCAAGGTTGCCTTCTTTCTTTAGCTGGAAACTAACTTCTCTTTCATCCACATTGTTTTGATAAGGGATTGGATCTTCCCAGAAGCAGGTTAAATGTGCAGTGTTGTGGAGACCTAGGGAGTTTGGATATAGCAACTCCTTATTCTTGTAATGAAGTATTTGTGTGAGGTTTAACATTTTCCTTAGTTTCATTTCACTGTCTTTGTGTGTGTGTGTGTGTGCTGTGTAAAATTAAACCCCTTTTATTAAAAGTATCTAGTGTAGTATGATTCTTCATAAAATTATTTTGTCTTTCTACCCAACCTTTTATTTATTTATTCTTCAACTATGAAAGTGTGGGAATAATGATTGCCACCAAATGATACACTCTCTCTTTCCCCCCTACTACACACGCAGCATTTTCAGTAATCTTTTTGCTCTTTTCCTGTACTTTTCTGTTTTGCTTACTTTTCTATTAATAGTTTTAACATATTTTATTTTAAAGTGTTATAATTCTTTTTATTTATTTATTGAAAGGGGAAAAAAGATTTTTTCAGAGGGAGAAGGTTAACTAGCAGAGAGGCTTCTTGCTTCTTTAGAGGGTTCCCAAGATGTGAAACCTAACCTGAATCACTCTCTGACTTAGCAGTCCGTCTCACACTTAGAATGATCGTGTATCCTTGTTTTCTTAGGACAGTTCCAGTTTATGCCTCTTGTCTCTCTGATAATTAGTACCAGTGTTTTCTTTCATTCTCAACAATGTATTGTCTTGAATAATAAATCACATGGCCATTCTATTTAGACCAAAGCATGTGTCTCCAAAGCACGGGATCAGGCCTCCTATCTTATGTTTAAGTAGCCTGAGATCTGAGAGTCTCTCTGGGCATAAGGTGTGGCCCTTGGAGTCAAATCTTGGGCACAAAATAGGAGAGAAGCTGCCTGTAAATGCAGTTGCCTATTGATGCTGAGAAGGAATTCTGCAGTGCTTCCCCCGGAGATTACTTGTGGGCAGAATGGCGAATGATTGTCACTCAACTGTGTTAGCTCTTTGTTGTAACCTCCCCTTGTAACTAGGACTGTAACTGCAGTGTAAGAATGCAGTGGTTCTGCAGAGATGTTCCCTCAGGAGCATGACAATAAGATAGACTAATATCTCCCTCTCTTTCTTGTGAGAGTTGGACTATAAAGAAAGCTGAGCACCAAAGAATTGATGCTTTTGAACTGTGGTGTTGAAGAACTCTTGAGAGTCCCTTGGACTGCAAGGAGATCCAACTAGTCCATCCTAAAGGAAATCAGTCCTGAATATTCATTGGAAGGACTGATGCTGAAGCTGAAACTCCAATCCTTTGGCCACCTGATGTGAAGAACTGACTCACTGGAAGAGACCTTGATGCTGGGAAAGACTGAAGGTGGGAGGAGAAGGGGATGAAAGAGGATGAGATGGTTGGATGGCATCACTGACTCAATGGACATGAGTCTGAGTAAACTTTGGGAGTTGGTGATGGACAGGGAGGCCTGGCGTGCTGCAGTCCATGCGGTTGCAAAGAGTTGGACATGACTGAGTGACTGAACTGACTGACTGATATCTCCCTCTGTTTGTTTAAACATGCTCACAGCACATACCCCACCTCCTGAACTGGAAAGCAAGAGCTGTCACTGCTCCTTTAAGGGACCTCAGCTCTGGCTCCTAGAAGGAGCTTTCCTGTTCTTGAAACCTTCAGTGACAGAGAACAAAGACAGATTCTGGGAAGACCTAACCTGGGCTCTGGGGAGGGGCCCTCTAACCTTTTCTTTCATAGGTCTCTTGAGTAAAACAGTGGCTCTTCACAAAATCCTCTCTTTCTGCCTTCCTTCTTCCCTTCCTTCCTTCCTTCATCCCCCCTTTTTCCTTTCCTTCTTTATAGTCATTCACTACTAATATTAATAAACAATTGTCCAAATAATCTTGAGTACTTCTTCCTTTCCCATTTACTAAATTTACTTTATTATTATTATTTTTTAGTGTTTTTATGAGATTTCTTATTTAATTTATTTTATTTTATTTTTTTTACTTTATTTTACTTTACAATACTGTGTTGGTTTTGCCATACATCAACATGTATCTGCCATGGGTGTACACATGTTCCCAATCCTGAACCCCCTTCCCACCTCCCTCCCTATACCATCTCTCTGGGTCTTCCCAGTGCACCAACCCAAGCATCCTGTATTCTGCATCGAACCTAGATTAGCGATTCGTTTCTTACATGATATGATACATGTTTCAATGCCATTCTCCCAAGTCATCCCATCCTCTCCCTCTCCCACAGAGTCCAAAAGACTGTTCTATACATCTGTGTCTCTTTTGCTGTCTCGCATACAGGGTTATCATTACCATCTTTCTAAATTCCATATATATGCATTAGTATACTGTATTGGTGTTTTTCTTTCTGGCTTATTTCACTCTGTATAATCGGCTCCAGTTTCATCCACCTCATTAGAACTGATTCAAATGTATTCTTTTTAATGGCTGAGTAATACTCCATTGTGTATATGTACCACAGCTTTCTTATCCATTCATCTGCTGATGGACATCTAGGTTGCTTCCATATCCTGGCTATTATAAACAGTGCTGTGATGAACATTGGGGTACACGTGTCTCTTTCAATTCTGGTTTCTGTGGTGTGTATGCCCAGCAGTAGGATTGCTGGGTCATAAGGCAGTTCTATTTCCACATTTTAAAGGAATCTCCACACTGTTCTCCATACTGGCTGTACTAGTTTGCATTCCCACCAACAGTGTAAGAGGGTTCCCTTTTCTCCACACTCTCTCCATCATTTATTGTTTGTAGACATTTGGATCACAGCCATTCTGACTGGTGTGAAATGGTACCTCCTTGTGGTTTTGATGTGCATTTCTCTGATAATGAGTGATGTTGAGCATCTTTTCATATGTTTGTTAGCTATCTGTATGTCTTCTTTTGGGGAAATGTCTATTGAGTTCTTTGGCCCATTTTTTGATTGGGTCGTTTATTTTTCTGGAATTGAGCTGCATAAGTTGCTTGTATATTTTTGAGATTAGTTGTTTGTCAGTTGCTTAATTTGCTATAATTTTCTCCCATTCTGAAGGTTGTCTTTTCACCTTGCTTAGAGTTTCCTTTGTTGTGCAGAAGCTTTTAATTTTAATTAGGTCCCATTTGTTTATTTTTGCTTGTATTTCCAGTATTCTGGGAGGTGGGTCATAGAGGATCCTGCTGTGATTTATGTTGGAGAGTGTTTTGCCTATGTTCTCCTCGAGGAATTGTATAGTTTCTGGTCTTACGTTTAGATCTTTAATCCATTTTGAGTTTATTTTTATGTATGGTGTTAGAAAGTGTTCTAGTTTCATTCTTTTACAAGTGGTTGACCAGTTTTCCCAGCACCACTTGTTAAAGAGATTGTCTTTAATCCATTGTATATTCTTGCCTCCTTTGTCGAAGATAAGGTGTCCATAGGTGTGTGGATTTCTCTCTGGGCTTTCTATTTTGTTCCATTGATCTATATTTCTGTCTTTGTGCCAGTACCATACTGTCTTGATGACTGTGGCTTTGTAGTAGAGCCTGAAGTCAGGCAAGTTGATTCCTCCAGTTCCATTCTTCTTTCTCAAGATTGCTTTGGCTATAGGAGGTTTTTTGTATTTCCATACAAATTGTGAAATTATTTGTTCTAGTTCTGTGAAAAATACCACTGGTAGCTTGATAGGGATTGCATTGAATCTATAGATTGCTTTGGGTAGTAAACTCATTTTCACTATATTGATTCTTCCAATCCATGTACATGGTATATTTTTCCATCTATTAGTGTCCTCTTTGATTTCTTTCACCAGTGTTTTATAGTTTTCTATATATAGGTCTTTAGTTTCTTTAGGTAGATATATTCCTAAGTATGTTATTCTTTTCGTTGCAATGGTGAATGGAATTGTTTCCTTAATATCTTTTCCTACTTCCTCATTATTAGTGTATAGGAATGCAAGGGATTTCTGTATGTTGATTTTATATCCTGCAACTTTACTATATTCCTTGATTAGCTCTAGTAATTTTCTAGTGGAGTCTTTAGGGTTTTCTATGTGGAGGATCATGTCATCTGCAAACAGTGAGAGTTTTACTTCTTCTTTTCCAATTTGGATTCCTTTTATTTCTTTTTCTGCTCTGATTGCTGTGGCCAAAACTTCCAGAACTATGATGAATAGTAGTGGTGGAAGTAGGCACCCTTGTCTTGTTCCTGACTTTAGGGGAAATGCTTTCAATTTTTCACCATTGAGGATAATGTTTGCTGTGGGTTTGTCATATATAGCTTTTATTATGTTGAGGTATGTTCCTTCTATTCTTGCTTTCTGGAGAGTTTTTATCATGAATGGATGTTGAATTTTGTCAAAGGTTTCTCTGCATCTACTGAGATAATCATATGGCTTTTATTTTTCAATTTGTTAATGTGGTGAATTACATTGATTGATTTGTGGATATTGAAGAATCCTTGCATCCCTGGGATAAAGCCCACTTGGTCATGGTGTATGATCTTTTTAATGTGTTGTTGGATTCTGATCGCTAGAATTTTGTTGAGGATTTCTGCTTCTATGTTCATCATTGATATTGACCTGTAATTTTCTTTTTTTTTGTGGCATCTTTGTCAGGTTTTGGTATTAGGGTGATGGTGGCCTCATAGAATGAGTTTGGAAGTTTACCTTCCTCTGCAAATTTCTGGAAGAGTTTGAGTAGGATAGGTGTTAGCTCTTCTCTAAATTTTTGGTAGAATTTAGCTGTGAAGCCGTCTGGACCTGGGCTTTTGTTTGCTGGAAGATTTCTGATTACAGTTTCAATTTCCGTGCTTGTGATGGGTCTGTTAAGATTTTCTATTTCTTCCTGGTTCAGTTTTGGAAAGTTGTACTTTTCTAAGAATTTGTCCATTTCTTCCACGTTGTCCATTTTATTGGCATATAATTGCTGATAGTAGTCTCTTATGATCCTCTGTATTTCTGTGTTGTCTGTTTTGATCTCTCCTTTTTCATTTCTAATTTTATTGATTTGATTTTTCTCCCTTTGTTTCTTGATGAGTCTGGCTAATGGTTTGTCAGCTTTATTTATCCTTTCAAAGAATCAGCTTTTGGCTTTGTTGATTTTTGCTATGGTCTCTTTTGTTTCTTTTGCATTTATTTCTGCCCTAATTTTTAAGATTTCTTTCCTTCTACTAACCCTGGTGTTCTCCATTTCTTCCTTTTCTAGTTGCTTTAGGTGTAGAGTTAGGTTATTTATTTGACTTTTTTCCTGTTTGTTGAGGCATGCCTGTATTGCTATGTACTTTCCCTTTAGCACTGCTTTTATAGTGTCCCACAGGTTTTGGGTTGTGTTTTCATTTTCATTCGTTTCTATGCATATGTTGATTTCTTTTTTGATTTCTTCTGTGATTTGTTGGTTATTCAGCAGCGTGTTGTTCAGCCTCCATATGTTGGAATTTTTAATTGTTTTTCTCTTGTAATTGAGATTTAATCTTACTGCATTATGGTCAGAAAAGATGCTTGGAATGATTTCAATTTTTTTTTTTTTTGAATTAACAAGACTAGATTTAGGGCCCAGGATGTGATCTATCCTGGAGAAGGTTCTGTGAGCACTTGAGAAAAATATGAAATTCATTTTTTTAAGTGAAATGTCCTATAGATATCAATTAGGTCTAACTGGTCTATTGTATCATTTAAAGTCTGTGTTTTTTGTTAATTTTCTGTTTAGTTGATCTATCCATAGGTGTGAGTGGGGTATTAAAGTCTCCCACTATTATTGTGTTATTGTTAATTTCCCCTTTCATACTTGTTAGCATTTGTCTTTCATATTGCAGTGCTCCTATGTTGGGTGCATATATATTTATAATTGTTATATCTTCTTGGATTGATCCTTTGATCACTATGTAGTGTCCTTCTTTGTCTCTTTTCACAGCCTTTGTTTTAAAGTCTATTTTATCTGATGTGAGTATTGCTACTCCTGCTTTCTTTTGGTCTCTATTTGCGTGGAATATCTTTTTCCATCCCTTCACTTTCATTCTGTATGTGTCCCTTGTTTTGAGGTGGGTGTCTTGTAGACAACATATATAGGGGTCTTGTTTTTGTATCCATTCAGCCCATCTTTGTCTTTTGGTTGGGGCATTCAACCCATTTACGTTTAAGGTAATTATTGATAAGTATGATCCCATTGCCATTTACTTTATTATTTTGGGTTCTGGTTTATATACCCTTTTTGTGTTTCCTGTCTAGAGAATATCCTTTAGCATTTGTTGGAGAGCTGGTTTGGTGGTGCTAAATTCTCTCAGCTTTTGCTTGTCTGTAAAGCTTTTGATTTCTCCTTCGTATTTGAATGAGATCCTTGCTGGGTACAGTAATCTGGGCTGTAGTTTATTTTCTTTCATCACTCTAAGTATGTCTTGCCATCCCCTCCTGGTCTGAAGAGTTTCTATTGAAAGATCAGCTGTTATCCTTAGGGGAATCCCCTTGCATGTTATTTGTTTTTTTTTTTTTCCTTGCTGCTTTTAATATTTGTTCCTTGTGTTTGATCTTTGTTAATTTGATTAATATGTGTCTTGGGGTGTTTCACCTTGGGTTTATCCTGTTTGGGACTCTCTGGGTTTCTCGGACTTGGGTGATTATTTCCTTCCCCATTTTAGGGAAGTTTTCAACTATTATCTCCTCAAGTATTTTCTCATGGTCTTTCTTCTTGCCTTCTTCTTCTGGGACTCCTATAATTCGAATGTTGTAGCATTGCATATTGTCCTGGAGGTCTCTGAGATTGTCCTCATTTCTTTTAATTGGTTTTTCTTTTTTCCTCCCTGCTTCATTTATTTCTACCATTCTATCTTCTACTTCACTAATCCTATCTTCTGCCTTCTGTTATTCTACTATTTGTTGCCTCCAGGGTGCTTCTGACCTCATTTATTGCATTATTCATTATATATTGACTCTTTTTTATTTCTTCTAGGTCCTTGTTAAATTTTTCTTGCGTCTTCTCAGTCTTGTCTCCAGGCTATTTATCTGTGATTACATTTTGATTTCAAGATTTTGGATCATTTCACTATCATTATTTGGAATTCTTTATCAGGTAGATTCCCTATCTCTTCCTCTTTGGTTTGGTTTGGTCGGCATTTATCCTGTTATACCTGTTGGGTATTCCTCTGTCTCTTCATCTTGTTTATATTGCTGCATTTGGGGTGGCCTTTCTATATTCTGGGAGTTTGTGGAATTCTCTTTATTGTGGAGTTTCCTCACTGTGGGTGGGGTTGTATCAGTGGCTTGTCAAGGTTTCTTGGTTAGGGAAGCTTGTGTCGGTGTTCTGGTGGGTGGAGCTGGATTTCTTCTCTCTGGAGTGCAATGAAGTGTCCAGTAATGAGTTATGAGATTTCAGTGGGTTTGGAGTAACTTTGGGCAGCCTGTATATTGAAGCTCAGGGCTGTGTTCATGTGTTGCCGGAGAATTTGCACGGTATGTTTTGCTCTGGAACTTGTTGGCCCTTGGGTGTAGCTTGGTTTCAGTGTAGGTATGGAGGTGTTTGATGAGCTCCTGTCGATTAATGTTCCCTGGAGTCAGGAGTTCTCTGGTGTTCTCAGGATTTGTACTTAAGCCTCCTGCTTCTGGTTTTCAGTCTTATTTTTACAGTAGTCTCAAGACTTCTCCTTCTATACATCACCATTGATAAAACATCTAGGTTAAAGATGAAAAGTTTCTCCACAGTGAGGGACACCCAGAGAGGTTCACAGAGTTACATGGAGAAGAGAAGAGGGAGGTGGGAGTTAGAGGTGACCTGACTGAGATGAGGTAGAATCAAAAGAGGAGAGAGCAAGCTAGCCAGTAATCACTTCCTTATGTGCACTCCACAGTCTGGACTGCTCAGAGATGTTCATGGAGTTATACAGAGAAGAGAAGAGGGAGAAAGGAGACAGAAGTGGCCAGGAGGATAAAAGGGGGAATTAAAAGGAGAGAGACAGATCCAGTCAGTAATGAGTTTCCTAAGTGTTCTGCACCATCTGGAACACACAGAGATTCACAGAGTTGGGTAGAGAAGAGAAGGGGGAGGGAGGAGACAGAGGTGACCTGGTGGAGAAAAAGGAGAGTCTAAAGGGAGAGAGAGCATTCAAGCCAGTAATCTCTCTCCTAAGTAAAAATAGGTACTGAAGATTGGGTTCTTAAAGGTACAAAATTGATAACAAATACCAAGAAGTAAAGATTAGAAATCTAGAGAAGAGGTTGGATTTTCAAAAATACAATCTTAAAGAAAAGAAGAAAAGAAAAAAAGAAAAAAAAAACCAAAGTCACAAAAATTATAAATATATATATATGAAGTTTGCTTTAAAAAAATAGGATCTTTTTTTTTTACAAAGTAATAGTAGGTTATAAAAATGAAAATTAAAGGCATAATAGAGGACTTAAAAATTAAAAAGCATTAAAACCAGAATGATCATTAAAATAATAAAAATATATCTAGGATTTTCTCTGGTGGTGTTGTGGGCAGTGTGATGTCAGGTCATTTTCAGATAGTTCCTTGGTCTGGCTTATATATCTCAAGATCTAGGCCCCTTCCTATGTAGTCGGTACTAACGACAGGGTTTTAATCTATTGCACCTGTCACTTCCAAGGCGGTTCCCTCTGTTTTAGCTTCTTCTGTTTGCTGGTCTTTTCAGTGTCTGATTTCCGCCCTGACACAAGGGGGGCGGTGGTGGTCACTTTTTTAAGGCTCACTTGTTCAGTCGCACTGTGGGGAGGGAGGGACGCTGCAAACAAATAACAGTGGCATGTGCTCGCAGTGTCTGAGCCACACTGGGCCTGCCCCTGCTCATGGCGCACACAGCTCAGTCTCTAGGTTGCTCTGCTGGGAACCGTCTGAGGCTGGCCCTGGGCTGCATGCACCTCCCAGGTCTAAGCCACTCAGGCTCAGGCACTCAGGTAGTCCTCAGAGATGCAGACTCGGTTGGGCCTGTGTTTTGTGCCCTTCCCAGGTCTGAGTAGCTCAGGTGTTTGGTGAGCGCGGTCGCTGAGACTTATTGCCTCTTCTGTCCCTGCTGCTCAGTTTTCTGGGTGTACAACTGGCACACCTTCTCAGATGGATGATGACTGTCCAGAACCCCAAGAAGTCTTAGTTAGCAAAGAATCCTGTTTGCAGTTTGGTAGTTAATGTCTCTCTGGGGCTGCTATTGTCCCCTTCCAGCGCTTCCAGCTCTGGCTCCCTGTCACCGGAGGGGGATGGTCTGCAACCGGTTAATTCTGTTCCGTCCTTTGTTCTGTGTGGTCCTGGTGGTGTCTTATGTTAGAGCTTTCTACGTGGTAGCTATCCCACAGTCTGGTTTGCTAGTCCAAGTTAGTTCGCTCTGGTTACCCTCCGGGCATTCGGCCTGATCCTTAAAAAGCAATGCAGCCTGTGCCTCCCTGCCCAGCCCCCACTTGCTAGTGGCGGATTCAGGCATCTGCGCTGCTTCTCTGCTGGAGGAGTTACCGTTGGGCTCGTAACCTGTGGGTTTTAATTATTTATTTATTTTCCTCCCTGTTATGTTGCCCTCTGTGCTTCCAAGGCTTGCCACAGACTCAGCAGTGAGAGTGTTTCCTGGTGTTTGGAAACTTCTCTCTTTCTAAGACTACCTTCCTGGGATGGAGCTCCCTCCCTACCTCTTTTGTCTCTTTTTTTGTCTTTTATATTTTTTCCTACCTCTTTTGGAAGACAATGAGCTGCTTTTCTGGGTGCTTGATGTCCTCTGCTGACATTCAGAAGTTGTTTTGTGGAATTTACTCAGCGTTTAAATGTTCTTTTGATGAATTTGTTGGGGAGAAAGTGGTCTCCCCGTCCTATTCCTCCGCCATCTTCTTCATTTACTTTAGAGACAGGGAAAACTAGCCTAAGTGATGTTAACTGACCTGGGAACTTCAGATGCTCATAGAGGTGGGATATAAACCAGTCTGTCTGACCCTGGAGTGCACTAAAACATTTGACTGTTACGTACTACTATTTCTCATGTGGAGACAGTCACAGACTAAAACTGCATCACCTTGGAGAATTTAGGACAAGCACACATGGTGTGGGGGGTCTCTGTCCTAGTTCACTGGCACTCTATAAAAGCTGACTCGGTTTTTGCAGGCTGATGGCAATAAGTATACTCTAGGAGAGAGATGCAGTAAAGGACCAGGGTTGCTGTGTGGTCCTAGCAATGTTGGGTTGACCATTTGTGAAACTATTGATGTCAGTGTATTAACTATTTCTGGGTAGATTATTCAGTATTCAAAGTAAAGTTCAGGAGCAAAAAAGTGCTCCTTGGCAAAGCAACCTTATAGCTGTAGAGAAAAATGACTTCCCTTTGTCATTAATTCCAGTACGTTTCTTCAGGACCTTAATTTGGACTCAGGGCTTCCCCATTAGCTTATAAATGGGATTAATGACTTGGTTCCAGCAGAGAACATAAGGTACTTAAGGAACTGTTTCGGCCAGATGATGCATTATTATTGCTAGAAAAAGGTGGGAATATTAGCAGTTATATGGCCCTTTATTTGCAGAAATTATTCCAATGGCTTATTCACACATATTATAATCCTAAGGGTCATTTGGTTCTCCCTCATTTGTCATGCTTGTATATATTTGAACATTGAAATTTTGTGATACTAAGGACATGTCCATGGAAGCCTGCAACTGCCTGTTCTGTATGGTGCATTGACCCCTTGCCTTCCCTGCTGGGAATTCTCATCAAGTCTCCTTTACCTCCAAAGGTCTCTTAAGGGATATGAGGGTTCAGGGACCCTAGAATCAGTTGTTTTCTATTGGTGGAGAATTTAGTATGCATTTTCTGGCTAACTAAGGGGCCTTATATGTGGACAGCTTCCCCTCCACACAGCAGGAAATGAGAGCTCAGCAGGAGGTGACCTTTATTTCTAGTTACAAAATTTTAAACACTATTTTTGCTCTATTTCTATAGATTTTTAATGCATCAAAATAGGTTTAGGCTCTCTTTTGAGTATTTGATTTTTTCAAATTCATTTTATTTAAATATAGTTGACTTACAATTTGTTAATTTCTACTGTACAAAGTGATTCTGTTATATATATATATATATAATTATTTTTCATATTCTTTTCCATTATGATTTGTCATAGTATATTGAATATAGTTCCCTGTGCTATACAATGGGACCTTGTTTACCCATTCTATATATAATAGTTTGCATCTACTAATTACAAAGTCCCAATCCATCCCTCCCTTAATCCCCTTTCCCTTGGCAACCACAAGTCTATTCTCTATGTCTATGAATCTATTTCTGTTTCATAGAAAAGTTCATTGTCATATTTAATATTTTAGATTCCGCATATAAGTGATATCATATGATAGTTGATTTTTCTTTCTGACTTACTTCATTAGTTTGATAACTTCTAGGTCCATCCAAGTTACTGTAAATGGCATTATTTCACTCTTTTTCATGGATGAATAGTGTTCCATTATATCTATGTACCAAATAATCTTTATCTGTTCATCTGTTGATGGACATTTAAGTTATTTCCATGTCTTGACAACTGAGAATGGTGCTATGAATATAGGGGTGCACATTTCCTTTTGAATTATAGTTTTGTCCAGATATATGCCCAGGAGTAGGATTGCTGGATCATGTGAGTATTTGATTTTTAACTGACCACAGTCACGGAGTTCAGCTACGGCAACTTGGAGTAGATTCTGGTTTGCTGTTGATGATGTTTCCCACTCCTTTTCATTGTAAGGTCATAACCAGTTAGAGGACAACAACAATAACAACAACAACAAGATATTTATGGAGTACTAAAATGTCAAAAACTTAGCTAATTATCATAAATGCATTATCACATTTACCTCTCATGGCAACACTATGAAATACATCCTATTTTATTGCCATGTTATACAGGATAGAGTTGACAGAGTGTTAATTGGCTTATTCAGCCAGCAATCAACCCAGCATTCAAAACTAGCTAATTCCACTTGTTGCCACGTGCGTGCATATACATGTGTGCTCAGTCATGTTCAACTCTTTGCGACCCCATGCACTGTAGCCTGCCAGGCTCCTCTGTCCATGGGATTTCCTGGGAAAGAATATTGGAGGGGGTAGCCATTTCCTTCTCCAGGGGATCTTTCCGACCCAGGGATTGAACCCACATCTCCTGCATTGCAGGCAGATTCTACTTATTGGCACACTGCACCTTAAATCTACTGAATGTCACAGTCTAAGAGTAGTTCTGTGCTAGATTTTAAAACAGTTGTCTGTAGGTTAGTTCGACATATAGGTTCTTTAGGGACCTTCTGTGCACTCAAATTGCCTATATAAACAGAGCTAAAATCCAGAGAATGTCCTCAAGACCAGCAGGTAGGTCTGGCCTAGATGCCTATCAAATTCTTGATTTTGTCCTGAGTCCTGGTATGTGTGAGATTTTGTGTGCACTATTTAAGAGTGAAATCTGTTTCTCCTAGACCCATAGGGTTTCTGAAATTAAACCCTGCTGGCCTTCAAAGCCAAATGTCTAGGGACTTGTCTTCCTGGTGCAGGACCCCTGGACTCGGGCACCTGATGTGAGACTCAGAACTCTTACTCCTGTGGGAAAACCTCTGCAATATAATTATTCTCCAGTTTGTGAATTACCCACTAGGGGGTATGGGACTTCATTATATCACAAGTCTGATCCTCCTACCCATCTCATTGTGGTTCCTTATGTCTTTAGTTGTATATATTTTCTGGTAGGTTCTGGTCTTTTTCATCAATGGTTCTGAAAACAGACATGAGTGTGCTCATGATAGGAGGTGAGTTGCTTTCTACTCTTCCATCTTAGCCAATCTCTAGCTCTGAATCTTACAATTACATGCAGCTGCATGTAATTGGCTGAATCAATAAGTCTGCCTTGCTATATACTTGTCAGCTGCAAAGATCACACTTTCTGTGCCTGATGTTCCAGTTGTGATGTTTGTCTAAGGTTGGTTTTCCCACATCAGCTACCTAATGGTATCCATCTCTTGAGTCTTCAGACTCAAACCTAGTTGAGAGCAAAAAGGCAGCTCTTGAGTATTATTCTCTGCCTGGACCTTCATTGTACTCCAGTTCTTAGCCACATCAAAGATAAGCTGAAATTTCACACCCCTACCCCAATCTCAGCTCCAGTTTGGTTTTCAAGAAAAAAAGAATGTTTGGTGTCTTTCTTCTCTACTTGGATCTCTAAATTTCTATTGGAAATGATGGGCAACATGATATGCCTAACATAAATTCTGAAAAATTGACCCCTTTATAAGGGTAAAATATAACTATATGACCCATGTAAATCAACTATAATTCACTAAAAGTTAATTAAAAAGATAACTATATGGTACACTGGTCTTTTCTGGCAATCAGTTTGCTTGAGGATATTTGATAAGGGTTAAAAATATAATTGACTTGGCTGACATCTTTGCATCTCTGTATTCATAGTTCCTACTCTCCTGGCCAAAACAGTACTCTGTAGTGAGAAAAAAAAAAAAAAAGGTATCTTCTATTTGCCAAAGTACAAAGTCTGTTTTATTAAAGTTTTTCAATGGAAAAAACCCTCAAGAACAGATTTTCACAATTTTGGCTAAGTGAATTATATGAGGCCCCTTTATTTCTGACTACTTCTTCCCCTTCCTCCCTTCTCAAGTCAGGTCACTCTGTTCCAGTGCTGCCAAAATAGATGACACGAAAAGGGAGATGGCTGATCCCCATTTTGAATATATGAAGCTTCTCTGTCTCTACATCCATGTGGCATGACTTGGGTCTGGGCAGGAGCATGAGGCTCATCTACATCTCCCACCTATCACATTCACACAGTTGTGTGCATGCATGCACAAATGTTCACGCTCTTGAAAGGTCCAAACATTTTCTTATCGACATTTGAGTTAGAAAAAGAAATGACTCAGAGAAAGAGGTCAGTATTTTCTACTTTCTCCAACATACTGTCTTTAATGTGTCTCTTTTCTATATTCCTATTTTTCTAATGTATGGTGGAAAAGTATTTAGAGCAAAAGGTATAAGTGTTGGATCTGGCTCTGCTAATTACCAGCTAAGCTAAGACCTAAATTATTTTCCTTCTTAATCTCAGTTTCTTTGTAAAATGGAATGGTCATCATAATGCCAACCTGACACTTTGATGTCACTCAAAAGAATCTTAGGTTCGTGTAAAATATGCAGAAATGTTTTTGGACCAGTGAAATCTTGGTGCTCCTGTGCATGTAATGGGATGGTCATTCAACAAAGAACCCAGGTTTTCTGACACAAGTTTCCTGGACCCTATTAATCTTGCACTGGTGGATTGATGTAAGGATACATTAACACACACCAGGGTGGGCTTTAGATTCAGACAATCTTGGTTCTTAGCACCATTGTCATATGGCCTCAAATAATTTTATCACTGTGAGTCTCAGTTTTCTTCATCTGTAAGAGGGTAATGTAGAGTAATTTTAATATCACCCCACAAAGTTATTAATAGATTTTAAATAGGATATAACATGCTACCATGCTTGACACATAGGGCACACCCCAAACTGTAGTTATCAGAGTACTAATACTGCTATCATTATAACAGTTTTTGAATTAAAATTGTTGCAAAAAAGTTTTTCACAGGACATTCAGGTGATGCCCATCTTTCAGGCAGCTTCTCATGATCCTTCTCTGCTTTAGTTTCTCCCTGGGCTCTGGGATTAAATATAGTCATCAAAGTCAAGATGAGATTTCCTCAGGGTGCACTTTCTCTACAGTGAGTCAGGCTGAGCACAGGCAATTGTGATGGTGTTGGATGGAAACATGGATGAATAAGGGTGAATCTGATCACAGAAAAACTCAGAAAGACTGACCAACAGAGCCGTAGCCTGGTTGAGCTCTGCCAGAGGATGGCCCATCTCTTTTTCTTCAAATAATAGCTTATCATAAGTGATAAATTTAAAGAACACCTCCAAAATCTGCCACTTTAATAAAATGACCTGTGATATCTGAACTGGCTAGTGGTGTCAAGGCCTTTCACTTGGAGTGAGCTAATTTCTTCTGAGCATGACAGGCCACTCTTAAAATGAGACAAACTTTCCCTACTTGGTTTATGGAGAAAAATGATACCACAATTAATCAAAGCAGTCAAATCATGGTGTTTTAAATGCTAACCTGTCCAGAAAAGATTCTCAGGGAAGCCTCTGCAAAAAGAAATACAGCTGGCTATCAAAGCTTGTGGTCCTTGTTAGAAACCACATCTTCTGAACCTCTTCAGACTGAATGTCTGGCTAAGCATGAATAGGGAAGGGTGAAGTTGTTTACCTACAGCTGACGGACTGGGGAGAGGCAAAATATTATTTATTTAGGAAACCTGGGACAAGAGCTGGTATTGTAAGGCCTTATAGTCATCTCTGATGGGATGGATACTTCTTTTTGGCCAGTTCTCCTGACAAATACAAATTTGGGAATCAGCTAAGGAAATGGATTTTAGATCACTGAGAAATCATTAGAAATTATTAAGTACCTGGTATATTCACTATCTTCCTTATATTTTTCTTTGCATCAAATCAAAAGAAGAAAATTTCTTCTATATATATTATTATTATTGAAACTAGTATGCAGCTAGAATCTTAATTTAGTGATTGATAGTACCAGGAACAATAAATAATTAATATGATTTTATGTATCAGTGTTCATTATTTTGTTAGCTTCCTACACAGAAACCTCTAAGATGCAGTTGTGTTTTTTTTTTTCATTTCTTTTTTTTTTTAAAGAGTTTATTTTATTTATTTTTTTTTTATTAAATTTTAAAATCTTTAATTCTTACATGTGTTCCCAAACATGAAACCCCCTCCCACCTCCCTCCCCATAACATCTCTGTGGGAGATCCCCATGCACCAGCACCAAGCATGCTGTATCCTGCGTCAGACATAGACTGGCGATTCAAATCTTACATGATAGTATACATTATAGAATGCCATTCTCCCAAATCATCCCGCCCTCTCCCTCTCTCTCTGAGTCCAAAAGTCCGTTATACACAGCTGTGTCTTTTTTCCTGTCTTGCATACAGGGTCGTCATTGCCATCTTTCTAAATTCCATATATATGTGTTAGTATACTGTATTGGTGTTTTTCTTTCTGGCTTACTTCACTCTGTATAATCGGCTCCAGTTTCATCCATCTCATCAGAACTGATTCAAACGAATTCTTTTTAACAGCTGAGTAATACTCCATTGTGTACATGTACCAAAGCTTTCTTATCCATTCATCTGCTGATGGACATCTAGGTTGTTTCCATGTCCTGGCTATTATAAACAGTGCTGCGATGAACATTGGGGTACATGTGTCTCTTTCAATTCTGGTTTCCTCGGTGTGTATACCCAGCAGTGGGATTGCTGGGTCATAAGGTAGTTCTATTTGCAATTTTTTAAGGAATCTCCACACTGTTCTCCATAGTGGCTGTACTAGTTTGCATTCCCACCAACAGTGTAGGAGGGTTCCCTTTTCTCCACACCCTCTCCAGCATTTATTGCTTGCAGATTTTTGGATCGCAGCCATTCTGACTGGTGTGAAGTGGTACCTCATTGTGGTTTTGATTTGCATTTCTCTGATAATGAGTGATGTTGAGCATCTTTTCATGTGTTTGTTAGCCATCCGTATGTCTTCTTTGGATAAATGTCTATTTAGTTCTTTGGCCCATTTTTTGATTGGGTCGTTTATTTTTCTGGAATTGAGCTGCATAAGTTGCTTGTATATTTTTGAGATTAGTTGTTTGTCAGTTGCTTCATTTGCTATTATTTTCTCCCATTCAGAAGGTTGTCTTTTCACCTTGCGTATATTTTCCTTTGTTGTGCAGAAACTTTTAATTTTAATTAGATCCCATTTGTTTATTTTTGCTTTTATTTCCAGTATTCTGGGAGGTGGATCATAGAGGATCCTGCTGTGATTTATGTCTGAGAGTGTTTTGCCTATATTCTCCTCTAGGAGTTTTATAGTTTCTGGTCTTACATTTAGATCTTTAATCCATTTTGAGTTTATTTTTGTGTGCGGTGTTAAAAAGTGGTCTAGTTTCATTCTTTTACAAGTGGTTGACCAGTTTTCCCAGCACCACTTGTTTGTCTTTACTCCATTGTATATTCTTGCCTCCTTTGTCAAAGATAAGGTGTCCATATGTGTGTGGATTTATCTCTGGGCTTTCTATTTTGTCCCATTGATCTATATGTCTGTCTTTGTGCCAGTACCATACTGTTTTGATGACTGTGGCTTTGTAGTAGAGCCTGAAGTCAGGCAAGTTGATTCCTCCAGTTCCATTCTTCTTTCTCAAGATTGCTTTGGCTATTCGAGGTTTTTTGTATTTCCATACAAATCTTGAAATTATTTGTTCTAGTTCTGTGAAAAATATGGCTGGTAGCTTGATAGGGATTGCGTTGAATTTGTAGATTGCTTTGGGTAGTATACTCATTTTCACTATATTGATTCTTCCAACCCATGAACATGGTATATTTCTCCATCTATTAGTGTCCTCTTTGATTTCTTTCACCAGTGTTTTATAGTTTTCTATATATAGGTCTTTAGTTTCTTTGGGTAGATATATTCCTAAGTATTTTATTCTTTTTGTTGCAATGGTGAATGGAATTGTTTCCTTAATTTCTTTTTCTACTTTCTCATTATTAGTGTATAGGAATGCAAGGGATTTCTGTGTGTTGATTTTATATCCTGCAACTTTACTATATTCATTGATGAGCTCTAGTAATTTTCTGGTGGAGTCTTTAGGGTTTTCCATGTAGAGGATCATGTCATCTGCAAACAGTGAGAGTTTTACTTCTTCTTTTCCAATTTGGATTCCTTTTATTTCTTTTTCTGCTCTGATTGCTGTGGCCAAAACTTCCAGAACTATGTTGAATAGTAGCGGTGAAAGTGGACACCCTTGTCTTGATCCTGACTTTAGGGGAAATGCTTTCAATTTTTCACCATTGAGGATAATGTTTGCTGTGGGTTTGTCATATATAGCTTTTATTATGTTGAGGTATGTTCCTTCTATTCCTGCTTTCTGGAGAGTTTTTATCATAAATGGATGTTGAATTTTGTCAAAGGCCTTCTCTGCATCTATTGAGATAATCATATGGTTTTTATTTTTCAATTTGTTAATGTGGTGAATTACATTGATTGATTTGCGGATATTGAAGAATCCTTGCATCCCTGGGATAAAGCCCACTTGGTCATGGTGTATGATCTTTTTAATATGTTGTTGGATTCTGATTGCTAGAATTTTGTTGAGGATTTTTGCATCTATGTTCATCAGTGATATTGGCCTGTAGTTTTCTTTTTTTGTGACATCTTTGTCACGTTTTGGTATTAGGGTGATGGTGGCCTCATAGAATGAGTTTGGAAGTTTACCTTCCTCTGCAATTTTCTGGAAGAGTTTGAGTAGGATAGGTGTTAGCTCTTCTCGAAATTTTTGGTAGAATTCAGCTGTGAAGCCGTCTGGACCTGGGCTTTTGTTTGCTGGAAGATTTCTGATTACAGTTTCAATTTCCGTGCTTGTGATGGGTCTGTTAAGATTTTCTATTTCTTCCTGGTTCAGTTTTGGAAAATTGTACTTTTCTAAGAATTTGTCCATTTCTTCCACATTGTCCATTTTATTGGCATACAACTGCTGATAGTAGTCTCTTATGATCTTTTGTATTTCTGTGTTGTCTGTTGTGATCTCTCCATTTTCATTTCTAATTGTATTGATTTGATTTTTCTCTCTTTGCTTCTTGATGAGTCTGGCTAGTGGTTTGTCAATTTTATTTATCCTTTCAAAGAACCAGCTTTTGGCCTTGTTGATTTTTGCTATGGTCTCTTTTGTTTCTTTAGCATTTATTTCTGCCCTAATTTTTAAGATTTCTTTCCTTCTACTAACTCTGGGGTTCTCCAATTCTTCCTTTTCTAGTTGCTTTAGTTGTAGAGTTAGGTTATTTATTTGACTTTTTTCTTGTTTCTTGAGGTATGCCTGTATTGCTATGAACTTTCCTCTTAGCACTGCTTTTATAGTGTCCCACAGGTTTTGGGTTGTTGTGTTTTCATTTTCATTCGTTTCTATGCATATTTTGATTTCTTTTTTGATTTCTTCTGTGATTTGTTGGTTATTCAGAAGTGTGTTGTTCAACCTCCATATGTTGGAATTTTTAGCAGTTTTTCTCCTGTAATTGAGATCTAATCTTAATGCATTATGGTCAGAAAAGATGCTTGGAATGATTTCGATTTTTTTGAATTTATCAAGTTTAGATTTATGGCCCAGGATGTGATCTATCCTGGAGAAGGTTCCATGAGCACTTGAAAAAAAGGTGAAATTCATTGTTTTGGGGTGAAATGTCCTATAGATATCAATTAGGTCTAATTGATCTAATGTATCATTTAAAGTTTGCGTTTCTTTGTTAATTTTCTGTTTAGTTGATCTGTCCATAGGTGTGAGTGGGGTATTAAAGTCTCCCACTATTATTGTGTTATTGTTGATTTCCCCTTTCATACTTGTTAGCATTTGTCTTACATATTGCGGTGCTCCTATATTGGGTGCATATATATTTATAATTGTTATATCTTCTTCTTGGATTGATCCTTTGATCATTATGTAGTGGCCTTCTTTGTCTCTTTTCACAGCCTTTGTTTTAAAGTCTATTTTATCAGATATGAGTATTGCCACTCCTGCTTTCTTTTGGTCTCTATTTGCGTGGTATATCTTATTCCAGCCCTTCACTTTCAGTCTATATGTGTCCCTTGTTTTGAGGTGGGTCTCTTGTAAGCAGCATATAGAGGGGTCTTGTTTTTGTATCCATTCGGCCAGTCTTTGCCTTTTGGTTGGGGCGTTCAACCCATTTACGTTTAAGGTAATTATTGATAAGTATGATCCCGTTACCATTTACTTTATTGTTTTGGGTTCGGGTTTATACACCCTTTTCGGTTTCCTGTCTAGAGAATATCCTTTAGAATTTGTTGGAGAGCTGGTTTGGTGGTGCTGAATTCTCTCAGCTTTTGCTTGTCTGTAAAGCTTTTGATTTCTCCTTCGTATTTGAATGAGATCCTTGCTGGGTACAGTAATCTGGGCTGTAGGTTATTTTCTTTCATCACTTTAAGTATGTCTTGCCATTCCCTCCTGGCCTGAAGAGTTTCTATTGAAAGATCAGCTGTTATCCTTATGGGAATCCCCTTGTGTGTTATTTGTTGTTTTTCCCTTGCTGCTTTTAATATTTGTTCTTTGTGTTTGACCTTTGTTAATTTAATTAATATGTGTCTTGGGGTATTTTGCCTTGGGTTTATCCTATTTGGAACTCTCTGTGTTTCTTGGGCTTGGGTGATTATTTCCTTCCCCATTTTAGGGAAGTTTTCAACTATTATCTCCTCAAGGATTTTCTCATGATCTTTCTGTCTTCTTCTTCTGGGACTCCTATAATTCGAATGTTGGAGCATTTCATATTGTCCTGGAGGTCTCTGAGATTGTCCTCATTTCTTTTAATTCGTATTTCTTGTTTCCTCTCTGATTCATTTATTTCTACCATTCTATCTTCTATTTCACTAATCCTATCTTCTGCCTCCGTTATTCTACTATTTGTTGCCTCCAGAGTGTTTCTGATCTCATTTATTGCATTATTCATTATATTTTGACTCTTTTTTATTTCTTCTAGGTCCTTGTTAAACCTTTCTTGCATCTTCTCAATCCTTGTCTCTAGGCTATTTATCTGTGATTCCATTTTGATTTCAAGATTTTGGATCATTTTCACTATCAATATTCGGAATTCCTTCTCAGGTAGATTCCCTACTTCTTCCTCTTTTGTTTGGTTTGGTGGGCAACTCTCCTGTTCCTTTACCTGCTGAGTATTCCTCTGTCTCTTCATCTTGGTTATATTGCTGCGTTTGGGGTGGTCTTTTTATATTCTGGTAATTTGTGGAGTTCTCTTTATTATGGAGCTTCCTCACTGTGGGTGGGGTTCTATCAGTGGCTTGCCAAGGTTTCCTGGTTAGGGAGGCTTGTGTTGGAGTTCTGGTGGGTGGAGCTGGGTTTCTTCTCTCTGGAGTGCAGTGGAGTGACCAGTGATGGGTTATGAGACGTCAAAGGTTTTGGAATAATTTTGAGCTGCCTGTATATTCAAGCTCAGGGGAGTGTTCCTGTGTTGCTGGAGAATTTGAGTGATATGTCTTGTTTTGGAACTTGTTGGCCCTTGGGTGGAGCTTGGTTTCAGTGTAGGTATGAAGGCATTTGATGAGCTCCTATTGCTTAATGTTCCCTGAATTCAAGAGTTCTCTAATGTTTTCAGGCTTTGTATTTAAGCCTCCTGCTTCTGGTCTTCAGTTTTTACAGTAGCCTCTAGACTTCTCCATCTATACAGCACCAATGATAAAACATCTAGGTTAAAGATGAAAAGTTTCTCCACATTGAGGGACACTCAGAGAGGTTCACTGAGTTACAAGGAGAAGAGAAGATGGAGGGGGTAGTTAGAGGTAACTGGAATGAGATGCAGTGAGATCAAAAGAGGAGAGAGCAAGCTAGGCAGTAGTCACTTCCTTATGTGCGCTCTATAGTCTGGCCCGCTCAGAGGTATTTACGGAGTTATACAGGGAAGAGGAGAGGGAGGAAGTAGACAGAGGTGACCCGGAGGATAAGAGAGAGGAATGAGAAGGAGAGAGACAAATCCTGCCAGTAACCAGTTCCTTAGGTGTTCTCCACTGTCTGGAACACACAGAGATTCACAGAGTTGGATAGAGAAGAGATGGGGGAGAAAAGAGACAGAGGCCACCTGGTGGAGAAAAAGGAGAGTCCATAGGAGAAGAGAGTGGTCAAGCCAGTAATCTCGCTCTCAGGTAAACTTGGGTAGTGAAGTTTGGGTTTTTAAATGAACATAATTGACAACAAAAACCTAAGAGCAAAGGTTAAAAATCTGTTTTTGAAGACAATGGTCTGCTTTTCTGGTTGCCTGCTGTCCTCTGCCAGCCTACAGAGGTTGTTTTGTGGAGTTTGCTCAGCGTTGAAATGTTCTTTTGAGGAATTTGTGAGGGAGAAAGTGGTCTTCCCGTCCTATTCCTCCGCCATCTTTATGCTCCTCCCGCAGTTGTGTTTTAATAGTGTGGTCTACAGACCTACTGCAATAAGTTCTGCAGACTGGGGATGGAGGGGGACTGCATGCCTATTTTAAATACAGATCATGAGTCTCTCTCAGAATCCAAAGTGTTTGGATTGGGAATCCACATTTTTAGCAGTGTAACACATGATTTTATGCACCACTTGTGATGAGAAAGTATTGCTGATGATTCTGCTGCCGGAAAGATCTCATTTGGTATAGGTGCTAACTTTCCCCCACCATTTTACTGACTGCAGTCCAAGAGAGGTGGAATAATAAGTATGATTGGTAAATGTGTAAAGAATAATCTGGGCATGACCAGCTTCCATTCTCTTATCTCTGGAGAGGTAACTGCTTTAGGAAAGGAGGCTCTTTATTCTTTCCTGCAAGGTGGGGAGGTCACTGCCCCACCTCATTCACTCTAGTTAGAGAAACAGCTATTTTTTGAAACAAATCTTTTTATTTTTCTTTTTCAATGATAAAGTGCAAGCTGCTGTAATTTTTGCTTTCCCATAGGATAGTAAACTTTCTTTCCTCTGTCCATTCTTTCTCTTTGTGCCTACTTGCTTTCAAATCTTTGTCTCCTCAAAGTTAATTTTATTTCCTAGCAGATATAAATATGTTTTGGAGAAGACTTGAGAGTCCCTTGAACTGCAAGGAGATCCAACCAGTCCCTAAAGTCCTAGGTGTTCATTGGAAGGACTGATGTTGAAGCTGAAACTCCAATACTTTGGCCACCTGATGCAAAGAGCTGACTCATTTGAAAAGACCCTGATGCTGGGAAAGATTGAAGGCAGGAGGAGAAGGGGATGTTAGAGGATGAGATGGTTGGATGGCATCACCTACTCAATGGACATGAGCTAGGGTAGACTCCAGGAGTTGGTGATGGACAGGGAGGCCTGGCACGCTATGGTCCATGGGGTTGCAAACAGTCGGACATGACTAAGTTACTGAGCTGAACTGATAAATCTGTGTAGTAAGCATGGAGAATGCTTACTTTTGCTACTAACCTTACTTTCCAATGAATATTCGTTTGTTTATTCCAATTAAGGATGTGGCCATGTGCATCAACCTGCAGGTGACTCATTAAAACTCTCTTGCCAACCACTCACTCTTCCTTTGCCCCGTCTCTTTGGCCAGTCATTAATTATTTGCTTCAGCGACCAACACCTGTTATTTGCAACTTGATTGAAAGGTAATTTCATTCTGCCATAGATAAGTAGTTTTTGCATTGTTTCCTACTCTCACTCCATTGTAAGCTTCTTAAGAAAAAGACAACATGTTATATTTTGTACAGCTCTAGATTCTATCATGATGCTAAGCACGGAATGTGTGGTAGATAAATGTGTATGTTAAACTAAACTGTCTTGAAATTATTTTTCAATTATGTAGGTAATATGTGCTATTGTAAAAACAGGAAAATTTTGAAGTATGAGGAGTAAATGAAAAGAATTTGTAATATATTCATCAAAACCCAGCAATTTCAACCTTAAAAAAAAAAAAAGCTTTACTAAGCTAACATACAGTAGAAAGAATATGTAATAACTTGCTCAGACGCTCAGTCATGTCCAACTCTTTGTGACCCCATGGCCAGTCCCTGTCAGATTCCTCTGTCAGTGGAATTTCCCAGGAAAAAATACTGGAGGGAGTTGCCTTTTTCTCCTCCAGGGGATCTTCCCGACCCAGGGATCAAACCTGCGTCTCTTATATCTTCTGTGTTGGCAGGTAGATTCTTTACCACTTGTGCCCCCTGGGAAGCCCTTACACAGTAAAAAGAGTACATGCAGAGTTCAATGAATTTTATTAAATGTATACAGTTTTGCAACTATCACCTCAATTCAGTTTTAGGACACATCCCTCATCCCCATAAGTTCTCTTGTGCTTATTTGAATCATATTGCCATAAATGTGTATATGCTTAGTGGCTTAGTCATGTTTGACTCTTTGCGACCTCATGGACTGTAGCCCACCAAGGCTCCTCTGTCCATGTGGACTCTCCAGGCAAGAATACTGGAGTGGGTTGCCATGCCATCCTCCGGGGGATCTTTCCAACCTAGGGATTGAACCCCAGGTCTCCCACATTGTGGACAGATTCTTTATTGTCTGAGCCACCAGGGAAGCCTTATTGCAACAAATACACTTGAATAATCAAATTCTATGTAGAATTTCATACTTAAAAAATAAAAAGAACCAGTTTCAGTAAGATAATGACTATATTTTAGCTGGTAAAAAGTTCTAGTATAAACTATTTCTTCCATGGAATTAGGAACATTAGATGTAAGCATTTGAATCTCTGTTTTATAATTTATTAATGATATTCCCCAATTACCATATGGATTCTAATTTTATGTCAGTGTAAACTAAAAACATAGTTGTGTATTTTTCTGAAATAAACCCAACCTTTAATACTGATTACCCTATGAAGAATAACTGAATTTTGATATATTATATATCATGTGGTTATTTTACATTTACCAACTTTCCCCTGAAACAGCATAAGAGAATGATTACTGTCACCTTTAAGTAATTACTTATAGTAATTAAGTAATGATCTTTGTGCTTGTATAAACTTCTGTAAATCTGAGGGGTAATTCCAGCAAATGTGGCTGTGTCTTGGGAATGGGGCTAGAAGGTACATTTTTAAGTAGTTTATGTGCTCCTGCTTTTAGAGGTGGTCGGAACTGGGATCAACCTGGGTTGATTAGCCAAGCTCCACACTTGGAGCTGTATCTACCCATCCTCTAAATTACAGAAAGGTTTGCTCTGCTCAAGACTTCCCAGGTGGCACCAATGGTAAAGAACCTGCCTGCCAATGCAGGAGACATAAGAGATGCAGGTTCGATCCCCGGGTTGGGAAGATACCCTGGAGGGAGGGCATGGCAGCCCACTCCAGTATTCTTGCCTGGAGAACCCCATGGACAGAGAACCTGGTGGGCTACAGTTCATAGGGTTGCAAAGAGTAAGACAAAGCTGAAATGATTTAGCATGCATGCACATGGTCTTCTCACCAAGCCACAGGCTCTTCTGTTGAAGGTAGTTTTGCCTAATTAGTGCAAGGGCTCCATGTAGGCCAGCTGGGGCTATGATTGGGCTCTTAGAACAATTGGAATTTTTTCTTGCTCTTCAAATGCTGCTTTCTGCAAGCAGCAAAGCTCAACTACAGAGATTAGCCTATAGAGGGCCAGGCAAACAGCTATCAGTTTGGTGAAGTTGGAAGGATTTAAACTCTGTAGTCAAAATTCTCTACCATTGACCTCCCCATCCTTACCTTTCACTGCTGTTCATCTGGGTTCTTCCCCACTGTCATCCCACACCTGCTGCCATCTTCGTGCTGAGTTTTCTCACTTTTCTTCCATCATTTTCTCTTCCGTCCATCCAAATGCTCCTAATATTTTAAGGTTTGGCTCATCATATTCTTATAATTGGAACTGTCTCTCATCACTCCAATTAACTATTGTTTGTATATTATCTTCCTGATTAATTGTCTATCTTTCTCATCTATGAACACATAGGATTCTTTGTTATTATATGATACAGTAGCTAAGTGTACATGCTCTGAGGTTGACTGGGTTTGAAATCTTGCTGTTAACTTAAGCACAGAGAGGTCTTCTAATATTTCTGGATCACTCTATGCCTCAGTTTTCTTGTGTGTAAAATAGAAACAATAATAATGCCTACCTCTTTGGATTGTTATAAAGTTCAACCATATTATACAGCTTTTGGAACAGTTCCTGCTGTTGCTATTGCTAAGTCGCTTCAGTCTTGTCCGACTCTGTGTGACCCCATAGATGGCAGCCCACCAGGCTCCCCCATCCCTGGGGTTCTCGAGGCAAGAACACTGGAGTGGTTGCCATTTCCTTCTCCAATGCATGAAAATGAAAGTGAAGTCACTCAGTCACGTCTGACTCTTAGCAACCCCATGGACTACAGCCTACAAGTCTCTTCCATCCATGGGATTTTCCAGGCAAGAGTACTGGAGTGGGGTGCCATTGCCTTCTCCAGGAACAGTTCCTAGCAAGTGGTTATTTTAATCTTTGACATGAATTACTTTGTTTTGCCAAATGTATTACAAACTCTTTGAGAACAGCAATTTTGTCTTATATTTTGTTGTATTCTCAGAGGCAGAAACAAAATGAATATTGTTTCTCTTTTCAGTCAGGGAAAAGTAGATTCAGAAAGATAGTGACTCACTAGGGTTGGAGATGACATTAAGATACAGGTCTGCTGGTTCTCCAGCTCTGTACTCCTTCAACTTTTACTATTTTGTCTGACATTGATAATACTGTTTTCATAATACAAGAGTAACAATACTGATGGTCATATTAAAGATGTCTTCAAAGTGTGTTAAACACAATATTAAAAAAAATTTGTGCAAATAAGACTTCTCACATAAATGAGAGGTCATACATTTCATATCATAACTTAGGTAATTTTCTCCACTTCCACCCCCACCCCGCCCTGGGTATCCTCTCCCATCCCATGAAATACATTTCAGTGCCATGTTTTCTTTCTTTAAATAAGATCCCAGAGGGAATATTTAATCAAAACAATTCTAATTGGCTACAAACATAACCATAACCTCATTTTACCCATGTTGTTAGAAGAGTTAATTGGGCCTGCAAAGCCAGCAGCTAAATACATTGGTTTATGCAGACAGTGAATCTAATTGCCTCCAAAATCACCTTTCTGCAGGAGCAGTTGAAGGAGAGAAGATTCCGGGTGCAACTTCAAAAGACCAATTTGGTGTCAATTATCTGCTCTTGCTAGATAAACTTGAAAAAAAAGTCATTGGTCTACTTAGGTGAAAAAATATAATAAATATGCACACATACATAACTCTTTTCAAATTAGAAGAACAAAAATGACAAAAGAAGTAATAAATTTTCCATTGCATTTGAGTTTAGAAAAATTAACAGGGTTGGACTCCACACCCTTCCCCAGCCCCACTGCCTTTTCCCCCTGTTCCTTCATAAGTTAGTCTTTAAGAGTTTAGAGAATTAATCCAGAAGTGAAAATATTTTTTTCTTTTCTTTTTCTCCTTTGTAATTTTTGCCTTCAGGGAATACATGTCTCTCAGGAACAAAACAAAAACAAAGAAAAATCATACCTATTTAGACTTCACTGATTTAGAATTTGTGCAGTTCAGATTAGTTACTTGATCTACCGTTGGCAAGTCAGCAAGTCTTTTTAAAGCCTCATTTTTTAAAACCCATGAAAGAGGTGAAAAGTCGTGTCAAGTTTGCCTGAGAATGTGCTGCTGAACTGTTACATATTGGACAAATGTGAGAAAAGAATGTAGGAAATTAAATTTCAGAAACACTAATTTAGACAAGTAAGAAAGGGGAAATTTGCCTTACTCTTTAATAAAAGGCTGTTTTCAGCCAGTCTGGGAGCATTGTTTATAACCTAACAATAAATATGCTAATATAGAATTTTCATAATGAATTCACTAAATAAGGTGCTCTCTGTGGAGTATTTTCCTTTAACATTTAGTTAATCAGATTCCAGTTATTGTGCCTTTCAAATATGCCTCGTAATTTTTACTTTTCACAAAGTTTAAATGATTGCATTTAGTTACGTAAATTCGTGAGCCCAGCTTATATCACTTTCTTCACCTTAGTCAACAAGTTTCAGATTTTCGAATAGGAAGAATTATAAACTTCCATTGCCTTATAGACAGAATGTTCCTTTCTGTATATCTTCAAAACTTCCTTTTTATTTGGACTGTCTTTAAGCAGAGAAAAACAAAGGTGGGGTAATTGTGTCCTCACTCCTGGCTTATTGTTGGTATAGCGTTTATAGGGTTGCTGAGTGGGCTTCCCTGGTAGCTCAGCTGGTAAATAATACTATCATGTATTTTACAAATACTTGAGATCTCTTCTTTGCATATCATTTGGTGGCTAGAAATTTTTTGTTGATATATTATCTAGTATATGTCTCAGGAAAGAAACTCACCCTGCCCCTCATATGATCTGCTTGCTGTGGCACTATTGGTGTGCTTTGTGTAAGGAATGCTAAATCTCATCTTCCCAAGGTCTGTACCCAATACTGAGTGCACGAATGAAATTGTTAATTTTTTTTTTGCCTAAATCCTTGTAGGATGACACTTTGTTTGACTATGCAGATTCAGGAAGCACATTCAATTTAATATAAAAGATGTAGAGACTTCCCTTTTTATGCAGTTTTAGTAGGCTTACTGTTGTATTCGACTGTCATATTGCCTTTCTTTGGGCAAAGTCATTTCATTCCTTCTAAAAGGCTTTTCAGAAGGTAAAGCCCACTTCATAAATATGTCTTCTAAATAGTCATCATGAACCTGCCCTCTGACCATACCTGATTGGTCCAGGGATAGATACCATGGCTTTCTGACCAAAGCTGGACCAATAAATCTCCTGCCCAGGAATCTGGACACAGAAACAGAAAGAATATCAGACTTTGTAATTATCCAAGATCTCTTGGGTTGCTCACCAGGATAATTTATCTTTAATCAAGCTTTCTGATTCTCAGGAAATGGTTTTTGATCACTTCTGTTCATAATAGCTTCTGTAATAACTCAGAGATGTGCAAAATTTGTGAGGCATGGGGATAAATGGGAAGGGGTAAAAATTATTTGTAAGGATGAAATAATACTGGGTGAGAAGGGAAAGTGGCTGGTTTACATTTTGCCTTGTGATTTGAACAAGAATTTATCTAAAAGACAATTTAATAAGTAGAGTAAAAAAACCCTGTAAACTAATGTTATTTATGAATATTGATACAAAAGTACTAAAAAGAATATTAGCAACAGGATCTTTGAGCTTCCTCAATGGCTCAGCAGGTAAAGAATCTGCCTGCAATGCAGGAGACACAGGAAATGCAGGTTCAGTTCCTGGGTCAGGAAGATCCTCTGGAGGAGGAAATGGCAACCCATTCCAGTTTTCTTGCCTGAAAAATCCTATGTACAGAGGAGCCTGGAAGTCTATAGTCCAAAAGGTCATGAAGAGTCAGACATGATTGAACACATACACACAGCACAAACAGAGTCGTACAGCACATAAGAGAATAGCAAACCATGATCAGTAGAGATTTATTCAATGAGTGCATGGTTTGCTCAGTATCAAAATACAAATAGTATTAATAAAATACCCCTTATAAGTTGAGCTGCTGCTGCTGCTGCTGCTAAGTCACTTCAGTTGTGTCCAAATCTGCAACCCCATAGACAGCAGCCGACCAGGCCCTGACATCCCTGGGATTCTCCAGGCAGGAACCCTGGAGTGGGTTGCCATTTTCTTCTCCAATGCATGAAAGGGAAAGTGAAAGTGAAGTCACTGAGTCGTGTCCAACTCTCAGCGACCCCAGGGACTGCAGCCTACCAGGCTCCTCCATCCATGGGATTCTCCAGACAAGAGTACTGGAGTGGGGTGCCATTGCCTTCTCCATAAGTAGAGCAAAGAAAGAAAATCATGTGGTTATCTTCTTGAAGAAAGCATTCAATAGTACATACTACTGGGAAGGTAAGCTCTTCAGTTGGTGCGTGCATGAAGGTTAAAACTGCTTTTGGATTATTTTCCATTAAAGAATATTGAATACTGTTGCTTGTGTCATACAGTGCATCTTTGTTTCTTATCTGTTTTATGTTAAGTAGTATATATCTATTGACCCCATACTCCTAATTTAGCCCTCTCACCCTTCTCCCTTTTCCCTTTGATAACCATTAAAGGCTGACTATAAATAGCTATACTTCAGTTTTAAAAATAAAGCAAACTGCTTTTGGAAACACCTTAGGAAGACACTCTTGTGGAGACCAACATGCCTTATTTAATTACTTCAATGTGGGCCAATTTTCTTCTTGGGTTGGAATTGATGGCTTTATTTATTTAGTTGTTTAAGAATCCACTGAAATGGCTTAATTTTAGGGACTGTTTTTTAAGAAAATTTAAATCTTTGAACACTGATCTAGAGTTGCATCTTTAGTGCTCCTACTGCGAGGAAGGGAACAGCACTGCCAGGTCCCTTCTCCTGTACTCTCCTGACACATGGCCACTCAGCAGGATGCAGGGAGCAGTCCGTTCACTGAACAGTTACCTGGTTTCTTCTCTTTCTCTCTCTCCCCTACTCGACATCTCTGCCCCTTTCTCACCATACCCAAATTCCTTAAATGAGTATGGTTTGGAAATGAGGATCAGACTGACTCATACTCTACATATCATGGTTAACAGTCATAATGATTGCACTTGTGTTTAGACACGTGTGACTTACTTGCCACCTAATCAAGCTCCTTAAACTCTCTAAGCTTCAGTTTACTCATGTGTCGAAAGGGAATCATGTTACTGAACATCTTTGTTTATTACAAGAATTAAGTATGAATGTAAACTAATTAGCAAGTGCCTTGCATTTATTTAACACCTGATAAAGGCTAACCTTTATCAGGTTAACCTGTGGAAAATTCTGAATGAGATGGGAATACCAGACCACCCGACCTGCCTCTTGAGAAACCTATATGCAGGTTAGGAAGCAACAGTTAGAACTGGACATGGAACAACAGACTGGTTCCAAATAGGAAAAGGAGTATGTCAAGGCTGTATATTGTCACCCTGCTTACTTAACTTATATGCAGCGTACATCATGAGAAACGCTGGGCTGGAAGAAGCACAAGCTGGAATCAAGATTGCAGGCAGAAATATCAATAACTTCACATATGCAGATGACACCACCCTTATGGCAGAAAGTGAAAAAGAACTAAAAAACGTCTTGATGAAAGTGGAAGAGGAGAGTGAAAAAGTTGGCTTAAAGCTCAACATTCAGAAAACGAAGATCATGGTATCTGGTCCCATCACTTCATGGGAAATAGATGGAGAAACAGTGGAAACAGCATCAGACTTAATTTTTTTGGGCTCCAAAATCACTGCAGATGTTGACTGCAGCCATGAAATTAAAAGACGCTTACTCCTTGGAAGAAAAGTTATGACCAACCTATGACCAATATGACCAGATAGCATGTTCAAAAGCAGAGACATTACTTTGCCAACAAAGGTCCATCTAGTCAAGGCTATGGTTTTTCCAGTGTTCAGGTATGGATGTTAGAGTTGGACTGTGAAGAAAGCTGAGCACTGAAGAATTGATGCTTTTGAACTGTGGTGTTGGAGAAGACTCTTGAGAGTCCCTTGGACTGCAAGGAGATCCAACCAGTCCATTCTAAAGGAGATCAGTCCTGGGTGTTCATTGGAAGGACTGATGCTAAAGCTGGAGCTCCAGTACTTTGGCCACCTCATGTGAAGAGTTGACTCATTGGAAAAGACTCTGATGCTGGGAGGGATTAGGGGCAGGAGGAAAAGGGGACAAGATGAGATGGCTGGATGGCATCACCGACTCAATGGATGTGAGTTTGAGTGAACTCCGGGAGATGGTGATGGACAGGGAGGCCTGGAGTGCTGCGATTCATGGGATCGCAAAGAGTCGAACATGACTGAGTGACTGAACTGAACTGAACTGAAAGGCTATCCACTAATATTTTCTCATAATTGGTGTGGTACCACCCTTGCCCTGAACTTTTCTCCAGGATTTTCTCTCCTTTGTTACATCACTGTAGATATTTGTTTCAATTATTCACTTTGGCTACCAATGCCTGAGAGTTGGCAGGCTGAGTAATAAATAATTTTCTTTCATTTAGCTTGGATTAGTGGGGTCAAGAGGAGAAGGGGATGACAGAGGATAAGACGGTTGGATGATATCATTGACTAAATGGTTATGAGTTTGAGCAAACTCTAGGAGATAGTGAAGGACAGGGAAGCCTGGTGTGCTGCAGTTCCTGGGGTCCCAAAGAGCTGGACAAAGTTATTGACTGAACAACAACAACAGAATATTTCATTAACTTTTGCTCCAGTGTCTACAGGATGGAATTTCAGGTAAATTGTATGTTTCTGTGCTAGGATTTATTTTTAGGTGGACATATTTCTTCCTAAACTGGAAACTTAGGGTAAAAATAAAGTGGGTGCTAGGAGAAATGAAAATTGGCCTGGTGGACTTTATCATGCTGAGAGCCTCCCTCTTTCAATGCATTTTGACTCAGTTAAGGAGATTTACTTTTTTCTTATTCCTAAAAAAATACATCCCCAGAAAAAGTGAAGCTGACATAACTATACAGTAGATGGTAAATGTACTATGCTTCAAAGGTGTTCCAGTCACCAATGTGACAGGAAACTTTGCCTTTGGAGATAAAGAGAAGCCCCTGCTGTGTTTGGTGTTTAGATTTTCTGATTTAAATGCTACTTGACAAAGATACGAAATAGTCAAGCTTTTTCTCCTGATTTACTTTTAAAACCATATTCTAGTTGCTGGACAATTTGAGTTACTTTCAGCAAATTTTGATTCAACAGAAAAATTTGATAATTCAGCAAATTATCCATTTCAGTGTTAGTCTGCTGCTTGCAAAATGTTGTAACTAAAGTTGAAATTATATCTATAGGAAGGAAGGTATTCAGTAAACTGAGTTGAGGAAGATAAAAATGTATTAATGAATTACATTCTGCTTTGACTTCTGTTGTGAAAGGTAATTAATTCATCTCTGTTTTGGATTAATTATAGAAACATGACCCAAGTGGACTCCTATTGTGAAATGATAAAGTATATGGAGTTAAAGGACAAATGGGAAAATCAACATTTTTAATTTAATATTCTACACTTAAGATTTAATTAATGCAGTCTATGCACTGGTGTTAATGGCTGACTTTGGCCAATTGTATTGTGACTAATGCATTTGCTCCTAGTTCTCTCTGCTCTAGGCTTAAGGGATTATTGCTGTGACACATATTTGTGATGCATTTGTCACCATTCCTTGCGTTTGAGGATTCAGCTGTTGAGGATGTGTGTAGGTGTGTGAGTATGCTGCTGGATGTCAGACATTTTTTTCCATATTATTGTCATGTGACTATCCTCTTCTGTGGTCAAAGATGCTATTTTAGGGTCTGTGATTATAGTTGACATTGATGCTTAGATTCTTGATTGGTATATGATTGTTTAGACTCAATAGCTTCAAACATCTTGACCAGCTTATTGATTAGCTTGTTGCTGTGTACTCCCACACCCACCTGTTTTCCCTCATGCTTCTGTGTTGGCATGCTGCATCAAGGTATTTTTAAGGTATTTATTCTTATTTGGCTGTCATCCACAACCCAACTGTTTCCATTTCAGTGAAATGAGAGAAGAAAGCAAGGCTCATACCATGCTGACAGGTCACCCAGTAAGTGTTTTCCCTTCACTACTTAGGAGAAGACTAAAATCAAACTGCAGCCTACCTATCTAGACTATGTGTTATAAAGATGACAGTTTTGTATGGAATGAAGCTGCATATTAAGAATAAATAAATGGATAAGTTCCATGGTCCCATGAATTATATCATCATGCCCTTTATGCCTTTTTGTTATTGCATAGTGCATTGGCAACACAGCATTTCCCACATCACCCCTGACACATTACAAGTCAACAAGACACATGTGGATCTGGCAGATGAGGCTTGTTTGCTTTGGTTGAAATTTTAATCACATACCATTTGGTGGTGACATACCTACCAAAGTGCTGTGGATGCCTAGTAGGTCTTATGGGAATGCCATAGGTGGTTAACTGCACACAGATATGGCCAAGAACTGGGGAATCTGATTCCCATTTTCTCTTCTTTCCCAACTTTTATTATGGTCCTTATTCTTTCATTCTCTTTAGCTTTATGAGAAGCTGGTCTCTCATGAGGATGTGCTTGTTTCCTAACAAAATCTTTCTGTTCCGGCATGTCTTTTGGCCTCCCTCCTAAAACCTTGGCCCAGGAAGGTTTATTGGAGACTCAGGACCAGGATAGGATGTTTGATTAAGGCAATTAAATGTTCCTATTGCATGTGATGCTGATCATGGACATGTATCAGATTGGGACAGATTCTCTGTGAGGCAGACTTTGCATCTGTGATACCCACATATCATCATAGCAAAATATCATAGGCAAAGTGGCTTAAACAACAAAAATTTACTTCTGGAGGCTGGGAAGTCCAAGATAAAGATGCCAGCAAGGTAAATTTCATCCTGGGGTCTGTTCTCTTGGCTTCTCCTGTTCTCTCTAGGTGGTCACCATCTCACTGTGTGCTCACCTGACTTTTTGTGCACATGTGAGAAAAGTGAACCAGATTTGGAATCTCTTCTCATTAGGCTACCAATCCCATCCCGAGTGCCCTACGTTTAAGACTTCATCTAAAGCTAATTACCTCCCAAACGCTCCAAGCATGATCACATTTTTGGTTCAAGGCTGCAACACAAAAATTTTGGAGGGATATTAACATTCAGTTTGTAGTACTGTTATTTGCTTAGGAAGACTTTATGGACAAGTTCAGGGGCCTACAAGCTAGATTCTGCTCTGGGACTATGTAGTTTAGATAGAGAAGAGATGGAGGAGGGGTTTGAGTGGGACCTGGGTTATTATTCATGTAGCATTAAAACAGTCATCCCAAACTTATTGCACTCTTCTGTGAAACTCTGTTAGGCTAAATACAGAAATCTAGAGAAAATCAGATTTCAATTAGAGAAGGTTAATAACTCATTCTGCCTCCACAGTACACAATTCTTACAAATAACACCTTGAAAACTTCACAACCTGATAGTTTGGAGAGAGGCTAGTGAAAAGTTTAATTGCTTCATTTGTCACTCATGCCTCCCCTCACTCCCCTCCACCTTGTCCCCATCCATCTCTTCCTCCTAATTTTTCTTTCAGTGATCCTTTCCAATCTCACTTTACCTGGAAGTCCTCTTATATTCCTCATTCTTGATTTGTATTACATGCTTTTGCTTCCCAGGAAGCAATGACTGGTTTGTGATCTAAAAGGAAACTTTGCTTGACATTTCTAATTGCTGCTGCAACTTCAAAGAAAATTTTGGCAGACTGAACATGTCCTACTAAACTTCTCTCTCAAAATTGCTTCTTCTTCCATATTTGTCATTTTAGAGAATGACAACACTTTCTCCTAGATCATTTATGCCAGAGATTTTCTTTTCAATCTCACTCTCTTTTTCAGCTCCCACATCTTATTGATCATGAAATCACATCAATTTTAGACTATAATTACACTCTCCTCCTTTTGCAGAGTCCCCTCCTCTATTCACTGCTTAAGTCCCCCTCCCTCTTTTTTTTTTGTCAGAAATATAATGGTTTGCTAGCTGGCCTCTCTGCCCCAGGTTTGCCAATTTCTAATTCATCTTCCATAATGTTAGTGATTTTCCTAAAATGCACATGTAATTGTGCCTCTCCTTAAAAAAAAAAAAAAATCCTTTAGTAGTTCTTTGACTTTCACAGGCTAAAACTCAAACTCCCTAAGTTGGCATCCAGTGATCTATAAATGATCCATTGAGATCAATACTTTCCAAGAAGAAAGTCTGCTTTCTGTCTTCATATTATATCCCTTTACTTGTATAATTTTTTTCAAAAGCACTTATTACTTTATTTTCAGTAATCAAATATAAAAACATTCTATGCAAACTCTAGGTGTTCTTGCATCTGGTATACCATTCCTGTTTTGCTTTACAATGTTGTATTGGTTTCTGCCATATAACAACATGAATCAGCTGTTAAGTATATGTATTTCCCCTCTCTCTTGAGGTTCCCTCCCACCTGCTCCCATCACATACCTCTAGGTTATCACAGAGCACTGGGCTGGGCTCCCTTTGTATACAGCATCTTCCCATGAGCTATCAATTTTACACATGGAGGTGTATATTTGTCAATGCTACTCTCTCAATTCATCTCACCCTCTTCTTCCCCCACGGTGTCCACAGGACTGTCCTCCATGTCTGCATCTCTATCTCTGCCCTGCAAATAGGTTCATCAGTAACGTTTTTCTAGATTCCATACATGTGCATTAACATATGGCATTTGTTTTGTTTTTTTCTTTCTGACTTCACCCTTTACAACAGGTTCTAGATTTATCTACCTCATTTCAACTAACTCAAATTTGTCCCTTTTTTATGACTGAATAGTGTTCCCTTGTATATATGTACCACAACTTCATCTATTCATCTGTCAATGGATCCATTTTATAATCTTTGTTTTCACCTTCTTGAGTCACTTATGTTTTCCCAGAGTAGTATGTTTCACCAAGCTCTATACCTTTGCGTGTACTGTTCCTTTGGCCTGGAATGCTTCTTTCTCATTTCTTTATCCAGCAAACCCATATTCAGGCTTAAATATTTATGTCAAGCATCACCTCCTTTTCTTCCTCCTGTTTCCACGCAAGTTGAATTAACTACACCTCCTCGATGTTTTAGTTTTTTACTTTTATAATCTGGAATTTTTAACAGCATTTAAATTTAATTTTTAATAGAAGTATAATTGATTTACAATATTATGTTAGTTTAAGATGTACAGCATAGTGATTCAGTGTTTTATAGATTATACTACATTAAAAGTTGCTATAAGGTAATTGGAATTTCTTCATATTTGCATAGGACTCTGAGATCATCCTTTTTTGCCCTATTTTTCCTTGGGGACTAGCTTAGTGTCTGGTACATAGTTGGTATAAAATATGTTTGAGTGGATGAATAAATAAATTAATGAAGAAACATAAAAATATCTTTTAATAAACTGTTACTGAATTGTCAAATATTTCTTGTTTTCATTTCTTTTATTTTCATATTTACTCAGCAACTGATTGTTCCATGAACTTTATTACTCAAAGGTTTAGAAGAGTCTAGAATTATTACTTAAAGGTTTAGAAGAGTCTAGAATTCCTCTGAGGCACAAAAGACATTAAAAACTAAGTACTTCCTTAAAGATAAAACAGAATAGAATCAGAGGGTCTAACACTGGTTTTAGTAATTTCCCTTGGAAATCATAGTCTCACATACCAGTGTTCAATCAGAAAAATGTGTCCTATTTCTGGACTTAAGAGGATGGAAGGATGACTGTGTAGATAAGAATCATCCACCTCTGAAATTTACTCTCCTCCATTGGGACTCTTTTTTTCCTCTAACTGTGAAAACAACATAATTTTTTCTATTTATATAATTAGCACATGCTCTTTAGAATAATTTGAATAATGCACAAACGTGTAAGATCCTAAAAACTTGCTTAAAATCCTTCCATCCAGAGATGATCCTAATAGTCACTTGTTGATATTTTTACAACCATTTTAGGTACACATTCAGACACATATATTTTTTGACATATATGAGATTATTTCAGGCACATTATATTTCTTTGGGGATATTTTAAAATGCATTCTATTGTTATCTTATTTCCCTGTTTCAGTTGATCTGTATCAACTATTCTTTCCAGTCCAAATAACCCTTGTTAACCACCTGTGGTATAGGTCCTGTTGCAGTACAGGCGGGCAGGAATGAATGAATAAAGTGGTATTGTTTCAAAAAATAGTCTAGGAATTTCTCCTAGTTTCCTGAAAGTAAAAGCATTAGTTGCTCAGTTATGTCTGACTTTGTGACCCTATGGACTGCAGCCCTCTGTCTATGGGATTTCCCAAGCAAGAATACTGGAATGGGTAGCCCTTTCCTTCTCCAGGTGATCTTCCCAACCCAGGGCTTGAACCTGAATCTCCTGCATTGCAGGCAGACTCTTTACTATCTGAGCCACCAGGGAAGCCTAATTCCTTCTTTGTTAGTCTATTCTTTAGTAATTTGTTGTGTTTTTGTTTGTTTAGATTTTGGTGGTGATTTTGGTTGACCTCTTGGACCACCCCTGCCATGATTATGGCTGAAGATATGACCATTACATTCCTACAACCTATTGCTTCAGTTTCCATCAGATGGATTTCAAGCACAGGTACTGTTGGGTAAAACAGTACATGGGCTTTTAATTTTAAAAGACAGGGTAAAGTTGCTTTGTTTTTACTTTTAACATTTCTACTTACAATGAAAAAGAAATCTTGGGGGGTGCTTTACATCGATATTCTCACACTTAGTAGCTGTTTCCATTCTGTTTAAGATTTTGCCAGTTTGACAGATCTAAAATAGTACCTCATAAATTTAAGAACTTGCATTTTTCTGATTATTAGTTGTACTGGGCATATTTTCACACATAGTTGGCAAACTTGTTCTTTTATAAGTTGCCTGTTCATAGCTTTTGCCCTTTCCACCTTTCTCTTTCAAAACCTTGCTAATTTGAAATAATTTTAGACTACCTAAGATATTTTCATGATCTCACTGATAATGTTAACCTTTGGAAAGTGAAAAAGTGAAAGTGTTAGTCTGAAGCTTTGACCCTATGGACTGTTGGCCACCAGGCTCCTCTGCCCATGGAATTCTCCAGCCAAGAATATTGGAGTGAGTAGCCATTCCTTTCTGCAGGAGATCTTCCCAATTCAGGGATCCAATTCATGTCTCCTGCATGGCAGGTGGTTTCTTTACTGTCTGAGCTAACAGGGAAGCCCAATATTTATCACTTGGTTAAGACAGTGTCTTCAGATTTACTTACTGCAAAGGTACTGTTTTTCCCCTTGAAATTAATAAATATTTTGGAAAGAAATACTTTGACATTTCCCAAATATCCTATTTCTTCTTAAACATTTACTCACTAATTTTAGTAATAATTGGTAGATATTGCCTATAGTAATTATTACTGTGGTGTTCTAGCAGTGAGTTTCTGTTTCCCTCAGTGCTTCTACATTTACTAATTAGGCTTCTGTGAGGAGTCATCCCTTATTTATTTATTCCACAATTTATTTATATCAGTATATACTCATATAGTAGTATATCATTGTGGTTTGAATTTTCATTTCCCTAATGGCACATGATGTTAAACATTTTTCCATGTGCTTATTTTCCACTTGTACAGCTTCTCAGTAAAATGTGTCTTCATGTTGTTTTCTAATTGGATTTTTGGTTTTATTATTGTTGAATTTTGAGAGATTTCAACATAAGCTACATACTTGTTGAGCATGTGATTCAAAATATTTTCCAATTTGTCACTTATCTTTCACCCTCTTAACAGTATCTTTTACCTTGTAAAAATGTTTAATTATGATGAACTCCAATTTTTCAATTTTTGACTTTATGGATTGTGCTTTTGGTGTCAAGTCTGTAATTTTTGTTTTCTTTAAAATCCCCTATCCCTTTTGACTTCTTTTGGATTATTTGGAAATTTTTAAGAATTCCATCCTCATAAGCTATTGTTTTTTTAAACTGTTATTACAAAAAAATGCTTTTTGTATTTGGACGGAGGAGCCTGGTAGATTGCAGTTCATGGGGTCACTAAGAGTCGGACACGACTGAGCGACTTCACTTTCACTTTTCACTTTCGTGCATTGGAGAAGGAAATGGCAACCCACTCCAGTGTTCTTGCCTGGAGAATCCCAGGGACGGGGCAGCCTGGTGGGCTGCCGTCTCTGGGGTAGCACAGAGTCAGACACGACTGAAGCCACTTAGCAGCAGCAACAGCAGCGGTTTTCTTGGGATAATACTGCTGCCATGTCCTTTATTTTAGCAGTATGTTTAGAATTAACATTTTAATGTTCCCTGTAAAATGTAAAAATCTTGTCTTTTCCACTTAACAAACTCCTTGTTGAATATGTGATTCAAAAATATTTCCCCCAGAAACCCGTATGAGAATATTATAATTTTGTTTTAAACAGTCATATGCATTTTAAAGAAATTAAAGAAAATAATCTAATAGTTATAAAGATATTTATCATCTTAAACATTCTTCATTCCTTCCTGAAGATCTGAGTGTCACTCTACTGTCATTTTTCTTCTGCTTGAAGAGATTTCTTTAGCATTTCTTGTAGAATGGATCCACTGGTGACATATTTTCTTGGTTTTATTTATCCAAAACAATCTTCATTTTGCCTTCATTCTTTGAAGACATATATAATTTTAAGTTGACTTTTTATTTTTTCATCATTCAGTACATTAAATATGCACTTCCAGTGTGTTCTGGTTGCCATGATTACTGATTTGTTCTCCTTATATCATGTTTTTTTTTTTCTCACTGTCTTTAAGAATTTCTCAATATTTTTGATTATCAAAAGTTTGAATATAGTTTTCCTAGGTGTCACTGTTTCCATTGTTTCCCCATCTATTTGCCATGAAGTGATGGGACCGGATGACATGATCTTAGTTTTCTGAATGTTGAGTTTTAAGCCAACTTTTTCACTTTCCTCTTTCACTTTCATCAAGAGGCTGTTTAGTTCTTTACTTTCTGCCATAAGGGTGGTGTCATCTGCATATCTGAGGTTATTGATATTTCTCTCAGCAAACTTGATTTCAGTTGTGCTTAATCCAGCCTGACATCAGGTACTCTGCATAGAAGTTAAATGAGCAGGGTGACAATATATAGCCATGACTACTCCTTTACCAATTTAGTACCAGTCTGTTGTTCCATGTCTGCTTCTAACTGTTGCTTCTTGATCTGCATTCACATTTCTCAGGAGGCAGGTCAGGTAGTCTGGTATTCCCATCTCTTTAAGATTGTTGTGATCCACAGAGTCAAAGGCTTTGGCATAGTCAGTAAAGCAGAAACAGATCTTTTCCTAGAATTTTCTTGCTTCTATGATCTGATGGATGTTGGCAACTTGATCTCTGGTTCCTCAGTCTTTTCTAAATCCAACTTGAACATCTGGAAGTTTACGGTTAATGTACTATTGAAGCCTGGCTTGGAGAATTTTGAGCATTACTTTGCTAGTGTGTGAGATGAGTACAATTGTGTGATAGTTTGAACGTTCTTTGGCATTGCCCATCTTTGGGATTGGAATGAAAACTGACCTTTTCCAGTCCTGTTGCCAATTCTGAGTTTCCCAAATTTGCTGGCATATTGAGTGCAGCACTTTCACAGCATCATCTTTTAGGATTTGAAATAGCTCAACTGGAATTCCATCACCTCCACTAACTTTGTTCATAGTGATGCTTCCTAAGGCCCACTTGACTTTGCACTCCAGGATGTCTGGCTCTAGGTAAGTGATCACATCATTTTGGTTATCTGGGTTATAAAGATCTGATTTGTATAGTTCTTCTGTGTATTCTTGCTAACTCTTCTTAATATCTTCTGCTTCTGTTAGGTCCATGCCATTTCTGTCCTTTATTGTGCCCATTTTTGTATAAAATGTTCCCTTGGTGTCTCTAATTTTCTTGAAGAGATCTCTAGTCTTTCCCATTCTATTGTTTTCCTCTATTTCTTTGGATTGATCACCAAGGAATGCTTTCTTATCTCTCCTTGCTGTTCTTTGGAAATCTGCATTCAGATGGGTATATCTTTCCTTTTCTCCTTTGCCTTTTGCTTCTCTTCTTTTACCAATTATTTGTAAGGCCTCCTCAGACAACCATTTTGCCTTTTTGCATTTCTTCTTCTTGGGGGTGGTTTTGATCTCAGCCTCCTTTACAATGCTATGAACCTCTGTCCATATTTCTTCAGGCACTCTATCCAAAAGATCTAATCCCTTGAATGTTTTTGTCACTTCTACTGTATAATAGTAAGTGATTTGATTTGGGTCATACTCGAATGGCCTAGTGATTTTCCCTATTTTCTTTAGTTTAAGTTTGAATTTGGCAATAAGGAGTTCATGATCTGAAGCGCAGTCAGCTCCTGCTCTTATTTTTGCTGACTATAGAGCTTCTCCATCTTTGGCTTCAGGGAATATAATCAATCTGATTTTGGTATTAACCATCTGATGATGTCCATGTGTAGAGTTGTCTCTTGTGTTCTTGGAAGTGAGTGTTTGCTATGATCAGTACATTCTCTTGTGTTAGCCATTGCCCAGTTTCATTTTGTACTTCAAGGCTAAACTTGCCTATGACTCCAGGTATCTATTGACTTTTCATACTGTTCCTGGGGTTCTCAATGCAAGAATACTGAAGTGGTTTTCCATTCCCTTTTCCAGTAGACCATGGTTTGTCAGAACTCTCCACCGTGACCCATGAAGAGCTATGGATGTAGGTTCATGAAATTGTACAGGAGGCAGTGATCAAAACCATTCACAAGAAAAAGAAATGCAAAAAGGCAAAATGTTTGTCTGAGGAGACCTTACAAATAGCTGAGAAAAGAAGAGAAGCAAAAGGCAAAAGAGAAAAGGAAAGATATACCCATTTGAATGCAGATTTCCAAAGAATAGCACAGAGAGATAAGAAAGCCTTCCTAAGTGATCAATGCAAAGAAATAGAGAAAAATAATAGAATGGGAAAAACTAGAGAGCTCTTCAAGAAAAGTAGAGATACCAAGGGAACATTTCATGCAAAGATGGGCACAGTAAAGGACAGAAATGGCATGGACCTAACAGAAGCAGAGGATATTAAGAAGAGGTGGCAACAATACACAGAAGAACTATATAAAAAAGATCTTCATGACCCAGATAAACATGATTGTGTGATCACTCACCTAGACATCCTGGAGTGCAAAGTCAAGTGGGCCTTAGGAAGCATCACTATGAACAAAGCTAGTGAAGGTGATAAAATTCCAGTTGAGCTATTTCAAATCTTAAAAGATGATGCTATGAAAGTGCTGCACACAACATGCCAGCAAATTTGGAAAACTCAGCATTGCCAACAGGGCTAGAAAAAGTAAGTTTTCATTCCAATCTCAAAGATGGGCAATGCCAAAGAATGTTCACACTACCACACAATTGTACTCATCTCCCACACTAGTAAAGTAATGCTCAAAGTTCTCTAAGCCAGCGTTCAATAGTACATGAACTGTGAACTTCCAGATGTACAATTTGGATTTAGAAAAGGCAGAGGAAGTAGAGATCCAATTGCCAACATCCATTGGATCATAGAAAAAGCAAGAGAGTTCCAGAAATATATCTACTTATGCTTTATTGACTACACCAACTCCTTTAAATGTGTAGATCACAACAAACTGTGGAAAATTGTTCAAAAGATGGGAATACGAGACTACCTGACCTGCCTCCTGGGAAATCTGTGTACAGGTCAAGAACAACAGTTAGAACTGGACATGGAACAACAGACTGGTTCCAAATTGGGAATGAAATATGTCAAGGCTGTATATTGTCACTCTCTTATTTAACTTATATGCGGAGTACATCATTTGAAATGCTTGGCTGGGTGTAGCACAAGCTGGAATCAAGATTGCTGAGAGAAATATCAATAACCTCAGTTATGCAGATGATACCACCCTTTCGGTAGAAAGTAAAGAACTAAAGGGCCTCTTGAAAATGAAAGAGGAGAGTGAAAAAGTTGGCTTAAAACTCAATATTCAAAAAATAATCATGGTATCCAGTCCCATCACTTCATGGCAGATAGATGGGGAAACAATGGAAACAGTGACAGACTTTATTTTCTGGGGCTCCAAAATCACTGCAGATGGTGAATGTCGCGATGCAATTAAAAGATGCTTGCTCCTTGGAACAAAAGCTATGACCAACCTAGACAGCATATTAAAAAGCAGAGACATTACTTTGCCAACAAAGTTCTGTCTAGTCAAAGCTATGGTTTTTCCAGTAGTCATGTATGGATGTGAGACTTGGACCATATAGAAAGCTGAACATCAAAGAATTGGTGCTATTGAACTGTGGTGTTGGAGAAGACTCTTGAGAGTCCCTTTGACTTGCAAGGAGATTCAACCAGTTCATCCTAATGGAACTCAGTCCTGAATATTCATTGGAAAGACTAATGCTGAAGCTGAAACTCTAATACTTTGGCCACCTGATGCTAAGAACTGACTCTTTAGTAAAGACCCTGATTCTGGGAAAGATTGAAGGCAGGAGGAAAAGGGGATGATCTAGGATAAGATGATTGGATGGCATCACTGACTCAATAGACATGAGTTTGAGCAAGCTCTGGGAGTTGGCGATGCACAGGGAAGCCTGGCATGCTGCAATCCATGGGGTTGCAAAAAGTTGGACAAGACTTAGTGAGTGAACTGATCTCTTGACTTCCTACTTTTTCATTTCAGTCCCCTATGATGAAAAGGACTTTTTTTAAAAAATGTTAGTTCTATAAGGTCTTAGAAGTCTTCAAAGAACCATTCAACGTCAGCTTCTTTGGCATTAGTGGTTGGGGCATAGTGTTGGATTACTGTGATGTTGAATGGTTTGCCTTGAAAGTGAACGGAGATCATTTTGTTTGTTTTTGAGACTGGGCTGAAGTACTGCATTTCAGACTCTTTTCTTGATGTGGGCTACTATATTTCTTCTAAGGAATTCTTGCACACAGTAGTAGATATAATGGTCATCTGAATTAAATTCACCCATTTGGGTCCATTTTCATTCACTGATTCCTAAAATGTCCGTGTTCACGCTTGCCATCTCCTGTTTGACCACTTCCAATTTTCCTTGATTCATGGACCTAACATTCCAAGTTCCTATGCAATATTGTTCTTTGTAGCATTGGTCTTTACTTCCATCACCAGTCACATCCACAACTGGGCATTGTTTTTGCTTTGGCTCAGCCTCTTCGTTCTTTCTGGAGATGTTTCTCCACTCTTCTCCAGTAGCATATGTTCTTTTCATACTGTTCATAGGGCTCTCCAGGCAAGAAGAGTGAAATGGTTTGCCTTTCTCTTCTGTAAGGAGTTATTCCCTCATGTTTACATCTTTGAAAATTCCTAAGTGATTCACAGGTTACCTAAAATGAAGATATGGCTAATAGCTCAGACTTTGGATTCAAGCACACTGGACTTAAATTCCTAGTCTACTAAGTTTTAAAAATATTGGTCTGGGGAAGTTGTTTAATTCCTGACAGCCTCAGATTTTATCACCTATGAAATAATGAATAAACTCAGTATCCCACAGAGCTGTTGAGTGAATTATAAAGCATAAAAATTGTATATGTCACTTGTATATTAATACTTAGAGAACACTTGCTTTAACTTTTCTTATTATATTCTGTACCATCCCCAATCACCTCTTATTAATATTTCAGAATTTGGTACAAAGCAATTCTGTTGCATATCCAAAGGAATAAAATACATGGTAACTGGTAGTGAGTGGAGGATAATGGTACAGCTTGCTGTTGCAGGGATGTAATGGGAAGAGACCAAAGTGGTACCTCCAGCAGTGGGTTCTAGGCAACATGAAGATATTGGATTCAGGAATCCCAGGGGGAACAAAGATGGTGATGGAAGGAATGAGGATTGACAGTGAATAGAAAACATATTCCAGTTTTGCTGAGGTCTGAAACTCAAAGGAAGGTGGCTGATGTGATTGCCTAAATGCAACAGTGTTTTCAAGTGAGACAGTGGACTTTTTTTTTTTTTTTTTTTTACTGTCAGGTAGCTGGGATGTGGCTCTAAGGGAAGAGGGAAAGAGAAGATACAGAAACTTGAGTTGTGGCTCTCAGTGTTCATCACCTTGAAAATTCACAAGCCTGACCACGTATAGAGATGCTGCCATTTCCTTAAGGTGATCTGTTCAGGAAATTCCAAAGCCAACTTTGTTTTGGAAAGGCCAGGAGGATTATTTGCCTCATCTATGACAAAGTACTGTTTCAAGCAGTGCTGTCTAGAGATATACCAGATAGGAAGGAGGGAAAGCCTCATCAAATTCACATTCCTTTTTTACTATACACACTCATCTGGGCCACCATTTTTGATTCTTTAGCATTGCTGCCGATCCCGTGAGATTGTACAAGATGTTCTTTGTAAATCTGCTGTTGAAGTTAAGATCTCTCCTAAAGAGTTCGTGTCCCTTCTCTCTCCCCTTGCAGAAGTTACAGAACTTCATATACAAGAGGGATGGACTTGCCCTTAATAATATCTAGAATTTATAAAGCATTTTATGGCTGCCATGTTTATAGTGTGTAGTATTTCACATGTCTTATCACATTTAAGTCTCATAATCCTCCTCTGAAATCAGTCTGAGAATGTATTATACAAAACCCTGCTTTGATAAATAATTTCCAAAATCCAAGGTCCTCAAATTCAGCTATTCTCTGCAACTGTTTTGTTCAGTTTTCCCAAGACAGCCTCTTAGTTCTCCCCAAATTCAAAAAGAAAGTTTAGCACATGAATGATAGAGTGAAAATTGATTATGACCCAAAAACCCCAGTAAAGAAAAGGAGTAAGCAAGAAGTTTCAAGATACTCACCCCAACTTCCATCTCATAATTTTTCTCTGTATTACATTTATTAATATGCTTCTCAAAACTGAGAGTTATGTGGGAGAGAGGAAAAGAAGACAGAATAATAAGCCAGCTTGTCAACTATGCCATTCAATGTGAAAGAGCATGAAGCTAATAGGAGCAGGAACTTGGATGGCTCCCTTCATAAAGCGTTGTTAGTTCTACTTCTGAGCATTACTTACAAGAGGAGAATCATGCCAGGAATGTTTTCTCCTCAATGTGCACATGTGTATGTGTGTGCATATGTTTCTGTGTTAAATGCTTAACAACTCTACATGTACAAAATCCATTTAGCAAAATGCTACCTTGGGTTTCCAAATTTGTAACAATGAAAAGCAGCAATTAGGCCTCCTGTGACTCATAAAATAAGCGGTAAGGGATTTTGAGTAAGATGGAAAAATAAGAGGAAACATTTTTGCTTTTTGGAGGGAATATATTGCTGACATATTTAATAATAATGAGGTATAATTCCTATTTGGGGCAAAACTAAAGTCCATTGTGCAGTGAAAGAATAGATTTGTTTAATTTGTTTAGGTTTCTTTGTCTGTATTGTTTCTTATTAAATCAGCTCAAGGTTATGACCAGTGTTACTAGAATCTAAATGGTTGAAGGGAGGCAGGGTACAGAGAACTGACTTTCTCAACCAGATTTTGGAAGATTTATGCGTTAATACAAAAAATGATTTTTCCCCTTTGCTGTAAGAATTTAGTTTAATATTCACAAGCTGTGTGTGTGTGTGCTCAGTTGTGTCCAACTCTTTGTGATCCCATGGACTATAGCCCACCAAGCTCCTCTGTCCATGGAATTTTCCAGGCAAGGATACTGGAGAAGGTTGCTGACCCAGGCATTGAATCTGCATCTCTTGCTCCTCCTGCATTGGCAGGCAGATTCTTTATCACTGTGTCACCTAATTCAATAGCAAAACAACTTCCTCTTATATCATCTCTATTCTGGGAGATATGCATGAATGTAAAGGGATATTTCTGTTTCTGGCCTTAACATTTTACAGTTTATGTAATGTTCACATTTCTGGCCTTTTCTCAGGAAATATGTCAGGACATGGATCCCCTAATGTTGAGTACTTTATGGTGTACTCACACATTATTGGTAGGGTTGCTGGTAAAATACAGTATCCAAGTTAAAATTTGAATTTCAGATTAGCTACATATACTTTTTCAGTGTAACTATGTCTCTTGCAATAGTTATCATGCTGTGCTGTGCTTAGTTGTTCAGTTGTGTCCGACTCTTTGCAACCCCATGGACTCTGCCCGCCAGGATCCTCTGTCCATGTAGTTCTCCAGGCAAGAATACTGGAGTGGGTTGCCATGCCCTCCTCCAGGGGATCTTCCCCATCCAGGGATCTAATCTGAGTCTCTTACATCTCCTGCATTGGCAGGCAGATTCTTTACCAACTGAGATACTGTGGAAGCCCAAGAACACTGGAGTGAGTAGCCTATCACTTCTCCAGGGGATCCTCCCAATCCAGGAATTGAACTGGGGTCTCCTACATTGCCGGTGGATTCTTTGTCAGCTGAGCTACCAGGAAAGCCCCGTTGGGTAATACTTATACCAAAAAATTATTTGCTGCATACTTGAAATTAAAATTTAACTGGGCATCCTGTCTTCTCATTAGCGAAATCTGGTTATCCTAATTGTTGATTATCCTTATTCAGAGAGAGATGGTGAGGCAGGGCTAGGGTTTCTAGTGAAGTCACCCTCTACAGGGCAAGCTTTACACTTGAAGAGACACACCATTGTTTGAACTTAAACTGACCTCAAGATGATGCAGTTTTATTCGTGTTTTTAAAAGCCTTTAAAGTAAAATTTTAAAATTGTCCTATGTGTATGAACACATAGGCTGGAAGTGAATAATGATGATACAGTGTACTTAGTGCCTGCTGGAGTCTAAAAGAATTTCTCTTGATTATTATTACTTATGTTAGTCAGAGAGGGAGGAAAATAAAAGCACATTATTTTAAATTTCATTTCTTGGATTAAAAAAAAAATAGTATTAGAAGATATTTCCCAGAAGCCACCAAGCATTGGTTGTTTCCATAGGAGAGCTACGTTGGTTTAAGGTAATAGTTATAGGCATATTTTAATCTGGTTGAAAGTTACTGTTTGTCATTTGTCCTTAGAGAATTTGCCTTTTCACTCTAAATCCCATCCAAAAGTTGATGGGCTAAAGTGCAGTACTTGTTGTTTACACTTATTCTCAACTTAAAATTTTATTGGCTTTTGGAAACAGATACAACAATGTTCAGAAAATCTTAAGTGCAAAATACTAAAATGTCTACAGAGATGGGTATATGGAATATATTAAAATAGGACTTTTAAAAGACAGAAAAAATAGAGCTTGTGCCCTGAAGCACCCTCACTGAACTCTCAGAAGCTTCACAGAGGAAAGTTGGGATCAGTAATAAGTGTTGTGATTATACATCTTTATTTGATTTTCATTCTTTTGAAAGAACCTATATGCAGGTCAGGAAGCAACAGTTAGAACTGGACATGGAACAACAGACTGGTTCCGAATAGGAAAAGGAGTATGTCAAGGCTGTATTTTGTCACCCTGCTTGTTTAACTTCTATGCAGAGTACATCATGAGAAACGCTGGGCTGGAAGAAGCACAAGTTGGAATCAAGATTGCCAGAAGAAATATCAATAACCTCAGATATGCAGATGACACCACCCTTATGGCAGAAAGTGAAGAGGAACTAAAAAGCCTCTTGATGAAAGTGAAAGAGGAGAGTGAAAAAGTTGGCTTAAAGCTCAAGATTCAGAAAACGAAGATCATGGCATCTGGGCCCATCATTTCATGGGAAATAGATGGGGAAACAGTGGAAACTATGTCAGACTTTATTTTTTTGGGCTCCAAAATCACTGCAGATGGTGATTGCAGCCATGAAATTAAAAGACGCTTACTCCTTGGAAAGAAAGTTATGACCAACCTAGACAGCGTATTCAAAAGCTGAGACATTACTTTGCCAACAAGGGTCTCTCTAGTCAAGGCTATGGTTTGTCCAGTAGTCATGTATGGACATGAGAGTTGGACTGTGAAGAAAGCTGAGCACCAAAGAATTGATGCTTTTGAACTGTGGTGTTGGAGAAGACTCTTGAGAGTCCCTTGGACTGCAAGGAGATCCAATCAGTTCATTCTAAAGATCAGTCCTGGGATTTCTTTGGAAGGACTGATGTTACAACTGAAACTCCAATACTTTGGCCACCTGATGCTAAGAACTGACTCATTTGAAAAGACCATGATGCTGGGAAAGATTGAAGGCAGGAGGAGAAGGGGACAAAAGAGGATGAGATGACTGGATGACATCACTGACTCAATGGACATAAGTTTGAGTAAACTCCAGAAGTTGGTAGTGGACAGGAAGGCCTGGCATGCTGCAGGCCATGGGATCACAGAGTCGGACACGACTGAGCAACTGAACTGAACTGAGCTGAAGATCAGGTGAATTCTTCATAAAAATAACTGTACTCAGATGTTATATCCTTATGCAAGTTTTCTTTTCAGTAATAAACATATATATCTTTAAAAAAAAATCATGGTCATGGTGCATAGCAAGGCAGTGTCAGAAATGCAAACTCTGATGCTAGATTCATGGACTGGTTCTATCACTTATTAACTGAATACACTGGATATTACCTCTTTTAAATTGAGGTTCCTGATCTTTCAAATGGAAATAATAATGGGACCCAGGTTAAGGCTATAGTGCTTATAAAATAAGATATTTAAGACACTCAAAAATTTCTAAATATATTTAGTACCCAGGAAAAGCTAGCTTATAATTACAGTGCTTGACTATATATGCATGATATATAAATATTATTTAATGGCAAAATGGTTTGAAAATCCTGTATAGATCCCCCAAATTCTCTTAAGTCTAAGTATTATTGTTCTACTCTGCAAAAAGAAAAAAAAATAGTGGGAGGGGGGAAAAAAGAAAGAGAAGGAGAGAAAAAAGCAGAATGAGAATAAAAAGAAGTAACCTGGTCTTCCCCTAAAATAGCTTCTTTTCTCTTATGAGGGGTGAAGGAACAGGAACAGGTAATTTTAGTTGCACTGGACTTCAGATTTGATTTCTTTGATGTTAATTTTCTGTCTCCCTAACTGGGATACCAGCTTTACAAAACCTATAGACTAGAATTGGTTTTGCTTGCTGCTTCATCTTCAACATTTGGAACAGTGCATGGGACAGAGTAGGTATCCAAATTTGATGAATGAATCAAAGTGAATGAATCATATTAAATGAAAAACACTCTCAGATTTGTGTTAAGCATGCAGGCTCTCTGTCCTCCCTTGGCACCAAATGTCCCCAAAGGATCCACAAGATTAGCACAGTCTCTGCCCAAGCCAGTCCAAAGCCATCACTGTTTGGGAACAGTTAGAACCCTGCCCTTAACCTGGCTGTAACAGCACAAAGGAAAGTTCCAGTCACCTCTCCCTTCTGGTCCTCTCTCAGTAGAAATTCAGCTTCCAGGATGACCTAATCCAATAATTCACCAGCTATAGGTAACTAGCTATGATTGTTTTTTTAATGTCAGATAGCTGCCAACTAAATATGAAAAGATATTTGTCTTTATTCAAGTGGAGAGAAAAGCTTTACCTTGGATGAATATATAATAGTAAGATGAGGGACACAGCTATTGGCCATGGCTTAAAATAGATGTGTTTATGAAAAAGAATAATATCATGCTCACTTCAAGGACAAACTGCTTTTTAATGAGAAGTGTGCTGGGTATGTGGAGATTATATTTCTTTTATCATCATGAAGGAAAATACATCTATGTCTTAAGATATTCTCTAGGGTAATGGCAGTATCCAAACACTATAAACTGAACAAATGTGATGAGTAACAAATATAATGAGTGTCATCAGAGTTGAAGAGCATAGCATGTCAGCTGAGTGCATCCCACAGGACCTGCATCTAGGAGTTTTTCACACTGATGGAGTTTATGCCAATTGCTGATTCTTACCTGAAGCAAGCTGATTTTAAAGAGCCAAAGCCAAGGTTCACACAAACAGCTGCCTAAAAGAATATGAAGAAAAGATATTACCTAGATTTTAACCCCAAACCAATAAGATGCTGAACTTCTTAACCACAAGAACTATTAATCAGAGCCCATAGCTAATTAGCTTGAATCTCTACTGCTTGTACATGCAGGAATAGGAGGGTAGAATATAGATACAGAAGACAAAATAGAAAATACCTATTTTATTTATTGAGTGTGCTAACAAAGGGCACTCCCCCCAGAAAAATGTACTTGGTAAACACTGCTATTTTTCCTAGAATAATGACACATTTTGAAATATTGAAACCTGTAAAAACCATTGTTAGCCCTCCCTGCTGGCTTTCAGAATAAGATCTTTTGTCAGTAGGCTAGAGAATAAGAACTTGAAAATCAAAATTCATTTAATTATTACAATAAAATCATATATGAAAAGGTAGAGATTTTAACTCATTTTCAGGCTTCCATTCAACACCCACTTTATATGTGACAGAGGTTGTTCACAATCGGGAGGGAAGAGGGCAAGTTCATATGCTCAGGGAAGGAGATAGAAAAACCAGTCAGCTTTCTTCTTTCCTTCAGCATGTGGTTTTCCCCTTTAAATCGAGTCACTTACCAAGTGCAGAGGTATTTCATTCAATCTGAAGCTAAATGTATATCTTCTAATATATATAAATTATTTACATATTAATGAATGTTACTCAAATATAATTTCAGCTTTCAATAAGTTTGTTGAGCTTATATATTTTCTTCTGTTAAGTAAATGTGGTTCATAGCAGGAGTTTTTGGAATCTTTGTTAGCTAAAGTGCGTTGTGACTTTCTAAACTGTGAAGGATTGGCATGTTGATTTATATTTGGTATTTGTGAGGCAAGTTTTCAGGTTTTTAGCTCAAAGTGGGAAGCCTTGGCCTTTGGCAAGACCAGATGCCAGACCATTAGCAACAGCTCAACAGTTTGTAGAAAAAAAATAACATGATAAAGATGATGTTTATTTTCGGTCAGGTATGTACAGTGCTGAATGGCTGGACTAGTGAAACTAGTAAATTTTGACTAGTGGTGCTAACCCTTGGGTGCCATCCTTTATCAGGGATGTCATGCTTAGAGGATGAAGATCAGCAACATTTTTACTGGGTTCCATCATGTTGGTGGTGATGATATTGTCCACAAAGTGAGTGATCTTCAATTGCTTTTCACCCAATATATTGCAGGGGGCTTCCCAAGTGTCAAGGGGTCTGAGAGAGCGGAGCAATCTCATCAAGTACCAAGCCATCTGGTAAGGTACCTAAGACAGAGGAGGTCACAGGTGGAACAGAGGGTTCAGATTTGGCTCCATCTTGTAGCAAAGAAGCCTCAGTAGGTGTACTAGGTTTTTAGGATGCTGTGTCCATGATCCAAGATGTAATAGGTAGTTGGGTAAGGAGGACTGCAGGTTTAGGGCCTCCCTTCTCTAGATAGCTCTGGCATAATAGAGTTCAACCCTTGAAGACCCTGTTTTAAATTAGATTGGGCCATACTAATTCTTTCAACAGGAGAGATGGCCCATAGGATCTCATTTTGTCAAACCAATTTGTAGGTGTCTAAGATTTAATTTAATTTTAATTTATTACTCATTGAGTCAGAGTGTCCATGCTTACTATGGAATATAATAGGGTAAGAAGTGATATGTCCACGGGAAATCTAGGCCAGGCAATAGTTCTAATGGTTAGGATAAGGTATCTCACTTTATCTATTTTATGTTTAGGAAGTCCTGTAATATTGTAGGAAGCACCTTGATTAAATTTAATGGAATGTCAAAGTATAATTTGAGCCCCCATATTGATTAAGGCCGCAAATGTTTGCCAGTTACTGCATTTCATCAGATGTAAAAGATAGTTCAGAACCTGTATTGTAGAGACACAAAGCCAGTGGTAACTTTTTGTCTTGTGTGGTATTAATTCTTTAGAAAATTTTTGTTTTAAATTGGGTCATATTGTGGACCTTTCCTTCAGTTTTTTGTTGTTATTATTTCCTGTCCTGATACTCAGATTTTTTTTTCTTTTTCCCTTTTTTTGGTCAATGGGTATAATTTTGTAGGGGTGGGCTACCCAACTCATATTCATAAATTTCTTCTTCCAAAGAACCTCAAATCATTATCCTCCAGCTAGAAACCTCCTTCATGAAATGGTTGATTTATAGGATTTAAGGACCTTTAGCTTATACTGTGTGTGAACTAACCCCTTTGTTGTGCCTCAGGAGTATGTTAGGTAATTTTTTTCCCTATAACTTTGAGAATCAGAATCTTTGTTGCAACAAAGACGTAGGCAGCAATTGCAGCAGAGATATTTAGAGATGCAGACGTGGAGAAGAGACATGTGGACACAGAGGGGGAGGAGGGGGGAACATGTTAGGGAGCAGCACTGACATATATACACTACCATGCGTGAAATAGCTAGCTAGTGGGAAGCTGCCATACAATAGCATGGGTTGCTCAGCCTGGTTCTCTGAGCAGAGAGATGTGAGAGGGCGGGGTGAGAGGGAGGTTCAAGAGGGAGGGAATATATGTATACATACAGTTGACTCACTTTGTTGTACAGCATTGTAAAGAAATTATACTCCAATAATACAAGTTTTTAAAAAATAACAAATAAACTGTTGGTATAGTTAAGAAAAAACACACAAAGAGTTCTGGTGAGCAACCTGTTCTTAAGAGTATGGACCTCAATGTACTACTTAATCTCTCCACACCGCCCCCTTAGTGCTTGCTCTTCCATGGTGACCACTTTATAGGCCCATGTTTCTCACAGGATGTAGTCTTTCCCCTGTTGAGAATCTGCTCCATTCTGAGATGCACAGATAAGGGTCACATTAAGGAAGGTGTTGATTCCATCCTCCAGTCCTTAAATGGCACATATTGGAATGTAGGAGGGTACAAAATTTCATCTATAAGATGAATAATGTCTGGGAAGTTAATGTATGGCATACTGACTATAGATAATAATGCTGAATTGTATAGTTGAAAATTCCTAGAGGATAAAAAATATTAAGTGTTTGCAATACACACACACAATGGTGACTAAGTTGAGAGATGTGTTAATTTAGCTTGTTAATCATTTTGCAATATATATGTGTATAAAATATCATGCTATATGTCAAATATATACAATTTTTATTTGTCAATTATATCAATATGCTGGGAAAAATAAAATGGTTATATGACACCTTTCAAAAAAATTAACAAAAAAGGTCATTATGTTTTGAAAAGAAATCTGAAATTATACAGTATAAAATATTAGCAGCAATTACTTCTGGATGATAGGAATCCTAAAAGATGATGTTGTGAAAGTGCTGCACTCAATATGCCAGCAAATTTGGAAAACTCAGCAGTGGCCACAGGACTGGAAAAGGTCAGTTTTTATGCCAATCCCAAAGAAAGGCAATGCCAAAGAATGCTCAAACTACCACAAAATTGCACTCATCTCACACGCTAGTAAAGTAATGCTCAAAATTCTCCAAGCCGGGCTTTAACAATACATGAACCGTGAACTTCCAAATGTTCAAGCTGGTTTTAGAAAAGGCAGAGGAATCAGAGATCAAATTGCCAACATCCGCTGGATCATGGAAAAAGCAAGAGAGTTCCAGAAAAACATCTATTTCTGCTTTATTGACTATGCCAAAGCCTTTGACTGTGTGGATCACAATAAACTGTGGAAAATTCTGAAAGAGATAGAAATACCAGACCACCTGATCTGCCTCTTGAGAAACTTATATGCAAGTCAGGAAGCAACAGTTAGAACTGGACATGGAACAACAGTCTGGTTCCAAATAGGGAAAGGAGTACATCAAGGCTGTATATTGTCTTCCAGCTTATTTAACTTATATGCAGAGTACATCATGAGAAACACTGGGCTGGAGGTAGCACAAGCTGGAATCAAGATTGCCGGGAAAAATATCAATAACCTCAGATATGCAGATGACACCACCCTTATGGCAGAAAGTGAAGAGGAACTGAAAAGCCTCTTGATGAAAGTGAAAGAGGAGAGCAAAAAAGTTGGCTTAAAGCTCAACATTCAGAAAACGAAGATCATGGCATCCAGTCCCATTACTTCATGGGAAATAGATGGGGAAACATTGGAAAAAGTGACAAACTTATTTTTTTGGCCTCCAAAATCACAGCAGATGGTGACTGCAGCCATGAAATTAAAAGACGCTTGCTCCTTGGAAGAAAAGCTATGACCAACCTAGACAGTATATTAAAAAGCATAGACATTACTTTGTCAACAAAGGTCTGTCTAGTCAAGGCTATGGTTTTTCCAGTAGTCATGTATGGATGTGAGGGTTGGACTGTAAAGTAAGCTGAGCCCCAAGGAATTGATGCTTTTGAGCTGCGGTGTTGGAGAAGACTCTTGTGAGTCCATTGGACTGCAAGGAGATCCAACCAGTCCATCCTAAAGGAAATCAGTCCTTTGTGTTCATTGGAAGGAATGATGCTGAAGTGGTAACTTCAATACTTTGGCCACCTGATGCGAAGAGTTGACTCATTGGAAAAGACCCTGATGCTGGGAGGGATTGGGGGCAGGAGGAGAAGGGGAAAACAGAGGATGAGATGGTTGGATGGTATCACCAACTCAATGGACATGAATTTGGGTAAACTCTGGGAGTTGGTGATGAACAGGGAGGCCTGGTGTGCTACGGTTCCTGGGTCGCAGAGAGTTGGACATGACTGAGCGACTGAACTGACTGGAATGTAAATGTTTTCTTTTTTGATTATTTCGTATTTGATTTTCTTTTTCAATGACTGATAATGAATTATGTAAATCTAAATAACTAAATCTTACTAATAATAATGTCTAAATGAAGAATCATATTCCCTATCTCTCCCCAAATGTTTTTTTTTTAACACTTTTTTGACCTGATTCATGAATGGGCCACGATATTTAAAAAAAAAAACATGAAAGTTTCAGAGTAGGGAAGGAGTAAAACTAAACTATTTGCAAGCATAAATGAAATTACTGTGACTTCTCTGTAGTGACATATGCTATATCATTTTAGGATTATTAAAACATGTGTTGGGGAAAAACAAATTGGAACAATTATGTTTAAATGTTTCCAGCATCTGTTGGTTACTTCAGCCCTCACCCCTGAATACTATTAGCAGGAAAAATTAGTCTCATGATATAATTTACATGAAATAGTTTCTTCCCCCCCACTCACACACATCTGGGAATCACCATTTAGAACACAGATTAGATTATTCCCTTTATTATATGATGCATCACTTTCATCATTGCCTGTAAGACTCTAATAGCGAGAAATCTAAATAGTATCGATATGGTAAAGCAAAAACTGTTAATATGTAGATATAATTCTATTTAGTCATTAGATTTGAGTTCATTGGAAGAGCCACAATATGTTGTGTTGTCAAAATTGTATTACAAGACTGATCAATTTCCATGTGGAGTTTTGTGATTCTGTTATATAATTAGTGTAAGTAATATTGACTGCTCTTGAATACTGTAAGTACACAAGAAGATCAAGGGATAGATGACGGGAGAAGATGGATTGTTTAATTTACTTCTCAATTAAAGCTGACACTTTGGTTAGAGAAATCTGCAGCTCATTAGTTTTTTTTTAATGGTTCATTTTGCAACTGCATTTATTGTTTTAATAAGTAAATATATTATCTCATTAGAGCAGCAGTTTCATAGCTATAACAACACAAGTTTTTCATATCCATTCACAACATGCATTCCCCAAATGGAACCCCTAGAATAAGATTTATTAAATCCAATGAAACTGAAGGAGAGCCCTTGTGGGGTGGAGACTGTGGGCATTATGAGGTCATAGCAAAAAGCAAAGTGTTTTTTACTCAGGGGCTAAAAATGATTGCAGAGATTTTTTTTTTTGGTTTTGTTTTCCTGAGTCCTAATAATAAAGCTATTTAGAAATGTGTGGTGGTTTCCCAGCAACAAATGTGCTGACAAACTACCTTTCAGATTGTGGATGAGTAATATGTTTATTGCATCCCTTTTACACACTCGCCTCAATTCACAGTGCCATAGATGCCAAGGAGGAGAGATCTGAGCCAACCTCTGGTGCTATTATTAAGGTCTTAAAAGCTCTAGCCTCTGAGTTAGAGAAAAGTAACCCTGATTCTCAAGCAAACACCTACCCTGGTTAAGTTCTAATAACTCTGTTAGTATGCATGCTGGTGGACCTAGATTAGGTCAGTCAATCAATTAGCATGTATTAATTTAATATGTACTATTTTCCATGGGATCCCCTGGTGGTTCAGTGGTAAAGAATCTGCTTTCAATGCAATAGACACAGGTTCAATCCCTGGGTCAGGAAGATCCCCTGGAGTAGGAAGTGGCAACATACTCCAGGATACTTTCCTGGGAAATTCCATGGACAGAGGAACTTGGCGGGGCTATAGTCCATGGGGTCGCAAAAGAGTTGGACAAGACTTAGCGACTAAACAGCAATAACAATTTTCCCTAGCTTGTTACCTGTATGACATTGGCAAAGAGTCCGAAAAAAAAAAGATATTGATTCTAAGCAAAATAGGAAGGAAACAAGTGTCATTGACAACATATAACAGGCTGCTGATAGAAAATTTGAATCTGTTCTATTCTGTTTAAATGAATTTCAAAGAAAGCAAGAAAGATTTAGTTTAGTTAAATAATAGGCTTTTGGGTACTAAAATTTTAAATTACTTTGCTTGCAAATGAATAACTGTATGTAAGGGAAGGATGCACAGAAGATTCAGTGTATGTACTGACTCATTCCCCATGTGACTTCTGTTTGTGACAACTGCCATTTATTGAACATTTACTAAATTATTATCTCATTTTGAACCTGTGGGATGAGATACATTAGCTTCATTGTATAAAGTAGGAAGAATCAAACCATTTACTTGCGGATCCTTAGTAAGCAAATGAATAATTTGAGGTTGAACCCAGATCTGTCTGACTCTAAAACATATGTCAGATTTAGATATTTGAATAACCCAATTGCTGGATTTCAGTGGCTTGAACATGGTTTTCCACTCATTTGTATCTGTTCCAGGAATGTTTGCACTACTTCATTTATGCGTGACCTGTGTCCACACATCCCTAGTCTCTCAGAGTTTGAAGAAAAGCAACCAGTTACCTCACTGTGTCACCATTTATCACTATAACACTGGTGACTCTTTGAGTAAAGGTAGGCATTGCTGTCAAAATATGAGACTCTGAAGTTGCGATTCATCCTGGGCTAAGATCAGGTCCCTGTTTGTGTGTTTCGAGGCACACGCAAGGATGACTCAGGGCTGACTGTGCCTCTACTGTTGCAAATTCATGCTTCAGTCAGGGGTGAAGGTGGCAAATTCAGTTTGGAATGATCACAGAGGCTGTGGAGTGGTTCCTAAGCCCCTCTCTGAAGCTGTGCTGGTGTTTGGGGAACATGCTTTATTCTAAAAACAGGGACTAGGATTCCATTTAGGGAGGGAAATACATGTATAAAAAATCAAGTGTTTGGTGCAAAGTATGGGACATGAGGTCTTCAGAAGTAAGGCCCAATGCTTCTGTTTTGACACAGAGAGGATCTGAGGCTCTAGGGAGGAACAAAAGAAGAAATAGAAGAGATTAGAGGGAAGAATGGATCTTGGGTGGGTCCTGGGTGATGAGCTTGCCAGAAACCTCTTTGGAAAGGAAAAATAGACCACTTTGTTCACTCTATGATGTGTGATATCCACTTTTATTAAGTCATATATATTTCATGTGAGTTGGGAATATGGGTGAAAAGTGGATGAGAAATCACTGAAGGGATTGAATTTTAAGTCTAGGTCAGGGTGATGAGCAACAAGACCCTTGAGTGAGGAATCTGGAGCTCAAGAGGAAAAGGAGGCTACAGAAACAACAGTATCCGGGCATTCTCAGAAATATCAAGGAGAGCTTTGTACTACTGCAAGTGCCAGTTAATTATGCAGAGAGAAAATCCTCTTACTCTAAGATTCTTAGAAGTATAGTCTATATAAGACTTGGGCTCAGAGATCAACTTATTGGTGAGTTTGCATAGTCCATCAGGGCCTAGATCTGTGCTCAGTGAGTGATTGGATGAGTGATGGTGGTAGAAGGAAAGACTGGTTGGAGGACAGTGAAGGGGTGTGTAAATTCCTTTGAAGATGCCCTGGTGGTATTGGTGGGGCAATATCATCCTTGGTAGGCAGTGAGTGTGTTGGTCAATTCAGGCTGCTATGACAGAGTATCATTGACTGGGTGGCTTATAAATAGAAGAATTTTATTCCTCCTAGTCTTAGAGACTGAAAATCTAAGATAAGAGTGCCAGCATCATCAAGCTCTGATGAGAGCCCTCTTCCAGGTGGCAGACTGCTAAATTTTCTTTGTAGCCTCACCTAGCAGAGATCAGAGGAAGCAAGCTCTCTTGTGACTAATATAAGGGCACTAATTCCATTCATGAGGGTTATACTCTCAGAAGGCCTTCCCTATGGCTCAGTGGAAAAGAATCCACCTTCTAGTGCAGAGAGAAATGAGTTTGATCCCTGGGTCGGGAAGATTCTCTGGAGAAGGAAATGGCAACCAGTTCCAGTATTCTTGCCTGGGAAATCCCATGGACAGAGGAGCCTGGTGGGTTACATCCGTGGGATGGCAAAAGAGTTGGACGTGATTTTACGACTGAACAACAACAACATACCCTTATAATCTCATCTAATCTTAATTACCTTCCCAAGACCCAAACTCCTAATATGATCACATCGAGGGGTAGGGTTTCAATACATGAATTTGGAGGGACACCAAAATTCAGTCCATAACAGGCAATAATGGACAAGATAAATGAGGAAACAGCCTCAGGAATTTGCATTCCTAGCTTAGTTTACAAACTTAAGTCACAGAGATTACAACAGAGAGTGGATTTCAGACTGTTGTTACTTCCCTTCAATGTTTGTGTCTCTGAGACAGCTGCTGGTATAAAACAACCTACCTCAACTAGGACAGGAAGATCAGACTTCAGTTTCCCACCTCTACTTCTGATCATAGTACTTGTCATAATTTAGAAAGCTGTGCTGTTTCTGTAGTTATTTAATAGTGTCTATTTTCCCTGTTAGATATCCATGTACCATAAAGGCAGCACTGGATTTTCATTTTTCCCTGTTATATTCCAAATGTTTTTCTTATCACTTAATGACTATGTTCTGAGTGACTGAAATGAAGAGAACCCTGTAATCTGAATGAGTGGCTGGTAGAAACTACATATGAATTATTTCTAAGAGTAGCAGTATTATGCTTTACAGTTTACAGTGTGCTTGACTACCTTTCTTCAGCATTAGTGGTTAGGGCATAGACTTGGATTATTCTGATATTGAATGGTTTGCCTTGAAAGTGAATAGAGATCATTCTGTCATTTTTGAAACTGCACCCAAGTACTGCATTTGTCTTTTGTTGACTATGAGGGCTACTCCATTTCTTCTAAGGAATTCTTGCCCACAGTAGTAGATATAATGGTCATCTGAATTAAATTGGCTCATTCCAGTCTATTTTAGTTCACTGATTCCTAAAATGTTGATGTTCACTCTTTTATCCCCTGTTTGACCACTTCCAATTTTCCTTGATTCATGGACCTAACGTTCCAGGTTCCTATGCAATATTGTTCTTCATAGCATTGGATTTTATTCCCATCACCAGTCACACCCACATCTGGTGTTGTTTTTACTTTGGCTCAGCCTCTTCATTCTTTCTGGAGCTGTTTCTCCACTCTTCTCCAGTAGCATGTTGGGTACCTACTGATCTGGGGAGTTTACCTTTCGGGATCATATCTTTTTGCCTTTTCATACTGTTCATGGGGTTTTCAAGGCAAGAATACTGAAGTGGTTTGCCATTCCCTTCTCCAGTGGACCATGTTTTGTCATAACTGTCCACCATGACCTGTCTGTCTTGGGTGGCCCTACACAGCATGGGTCATAGTTTCATTGAGTTAGACAAGGTTGTATCCTTGTGATCAGTTTGGTTAGTTTTCTATGATTGTGGTTTTTGTTCTGTATGAATAAGGAAAGAGGCTTATGGAAGCTTCCTGATGGGAGAGACTGACTGTGGGGGAAACTGGGTCTTGTTCTGATGGGTGGGTCCATGCTCAGTAAATTTTTAGTCCAATTTTCTGTTGATGCAAGGGCCTTTGTTCCCTCCCTGTTGTTTGGCCAGAGGCCAAACTGTCCACCACACCTCCATGAGAGATTCCTGGACACTCACAGGCAAGTCTGACTCAATCTCTTGTGGGGACACTGCTCCTGGCTCCTGGTGCACACAAGGTTTTGTTTGTGCCCTCCAAGAGTCTGTTTCCCCAGTCCTGTGGAAGTTCTGTAATCAAATCCCACTGGCCTCCAAAGTCAAATTTTCTGGGGATTCTCTTTGCTGGATCCCAGGTTGGGGAAAATCTGTTGTGGGTCCTAGAACTTTCTTAACAGTGAGAGAATTTCATTGGTATAATTGTTCTGCAGTTTGTGGGTCGTTTGCTTGGTAGTTCTATGGTGTCCAGCCACTAATGTTGAAGAAGCTGAAGTTGAATGGTTCGATGATGACCTATAAGACCTTGTAGAACTAACACCAAAAAAAGATGTCCTTTTCATCATAGGGCACTGGAATGCAATAGTCGGAAGTCAAGAGATATCTGAAGTAACAGGCAAGTTTGGCCTTGAAGTACAAAATGCAACTGGGCAAAGGCTAACAGAGTTTTGCCAAGAGAATGCACTGGTCATAGCAAATACCCTCTTCCAACAACATAAGAGGTGACTGTACACAAGGACATCACCAGATGGTCAGTACCAAAATCATGTTGATTATATTCTTTGCAACTGAAGAAGATGCTCTATATAGTCAGCAAAAACAAGACAAAGAGCTGACTGTGGCTCAGATCATGAACTCCTTCTTGCAAATTCAGACTTAAATTGAAGAAAGTAGGGAAAACCACTAGGCCATTCAGGTATGACCTAAATCAAGTCCCTTGCAATTATACAGTGGAAGTGGCAAATAGATTCAAGGGATTAGATCTGATAGGCTGAGTGCCTGAAGAGCAATGTCCAGAGGTAACTATGTGCAAGAGGCAGTGATCAAGACCATCCACAAAAAAAAGAAATGCAAAAAGGCAAAATTGTTGTCTAAGGAAGCCTTACAAATAGCTGAGAAAAGAATAGAAGCTAAAGGCAAAGGAGAAAAGGAAAGCTATACACATCTGAATGCAGAATTTCAAAGAAAAGCAAGAAGAGATAAGAAAGCATTTCTCTGAGATCAATGGAAAGAAATAGAGGAAAACAATAGAATGGGGAAGACTAGAGACCTTTTCAAGAAAATTAGAGATACCAAGGGAACATTTCATGCAAAGATGGGCACAATAAAGGACAGAAATGTTATGCATCTAACAGAAGCAGAAGATATTAAGAAAGGGTGGCAAGAATACCCAGGAGAACTATGCAAAAGATCTCATTAAAGAGATCTTAATGACCCAGACAACCACAATGGTGTGATCACTCACTAGAGCCAGACATCCTGGAGTGTGAAGTCAAGTGGGCCTTAGGAAGCTTCACAACAAACAAAGCTAGTGGAGGTGATGGATTTCCAGCTGAACTATTTCAAGTCCTTATAGATGATGCTGTAAAAGTTCTGCACTCAATATGCCAGCAAATTTGGAAAACTCAGCAGTGGCCACAGGACTGGAAAAGGTCAGCTTTCATTCCAATATCAAAGGCAATGCCAAAGAATGTTCAAACTACCACACAATTGCACTCATCTCACACTAGTAAAGTAATGCTCAAAATTATCCAAGCCAGGCTTCAACAGTACATGAACTGGGAACTTCCAGATGTTCAAGGTAGATTTAGAAAAGGCAGTGGAACCAGAGATCCAATTGCCAACATCCATTGTATCATAGATAAAGCAGGAGAGTTCCAGAAAAGCATCTACTTGTGCTTTATTGACTATACTAAAGCCTTTGAGTGTGTGGATCACAACATACTGTGGAAAATTCTGAAAGAGATGGGAATACCAGACCACCTGACCTGCCCCCTGAGAAATGCAGGTCAAGAAACAACAGTTAGAACCAAACATGGAACAACAGACTGGTTCCAAACTGGGAAAGGAGTACATCAAGGCTGTATACTGTCACCCTGCTTATTTAACTTATATGCAGAGTACATCATGAGGAATGCTGGACTAGATGAAGCACAAGCTGGAATCAAAATTTCTGGGAGAAATATCAATAACCTGAGATATGCAGATGACACAACACTTATGGCAGAAAGTGAAGAAGAACTAAAAAGCCTCTTGATGAAAGTGAAAGAGAAGAGTGAATTGCTGGCTTAAAACTCAACATTCAAAAAACTAAAATCATGGCATCCAGTCCCATCACTTCATGGCAAATAGATGGGGAAACAGTGGAAACAGTGGCTGACTTTATATTTCTGTGCTCCAGAATCATTGCAAATGGTGACTGCAGTGATGAAATTAAAAGACACTTGCTTCTTGGAAGTAAAGCTATGACCAACCTAGACAGTGTATTAAAAAGTAGAGACATTACTTTGCCGTCAAATGTTCATCTAGTCAAAGCTATGGTTTTTCCAGTAGTCATGTATGGATATGAGAGCTGGACCTTAAAGAAAGCTGAACACCAAAGAATTGATGCTTTTGAACTGTGATGTTGGAGAAGACTCTTGAGAGTCCCTTGGACTGCAAGGAGATACAACCAGTCCATCCTAAAGGAAATCAGTCCAGAATATTCATTGGAAGGATTAATGCTGAAGCTGAAACTGCAATTCTTTGGCCATCTGATGCGAAGAACTGACTCTTTGGAAAAAACCCTGATGCTGGGAACGGTTGAAGGTGGGAGCAGAATTGGATGGCAGAGGATGGGATGATTGGATGGCATCACTGACTTGATGGACATGAGTTTGAGAAAGCTCTGGGAGTTGGTGATAGACAAGGAAGCCTGGGGTGCTGTGGTCCATGGGATCTCAGAGAGTCGGAGATGACTGAGTGACTGAACTGAAATGAACTGACTACCCTTGAGTATCTCAAGCTTCCTCTTGACTTTGGCAGGAAAGATTGGGGTGATGACATGTTGGTCCAGAAAGGGAATATCATTACAGGTGTTAACCTCCAAATCAGATAGTTTGTAAACCTGTCTGGAGTAGTTATTAAATGTGAGGAATGTTGTTTTTTTGAGAAGTGGGACTAAGATCTGAAGGAAGTGATGAAGTAATAATGTTTTATTAAGTGTAAGACACAATGTCAAGACCCACTAAACTGGTGATTTGGAAGAATATAAAATTAGCTTACTTCAGAAATCTGTCCTCTTGAATCAGGTAACAGCCAGTCCACTGTGGCCAAATGTTCAGAGTAATAAACAGTGAACAAGTGTCAGTGAGGAGACTGAAATTAAAAGGAACTTAAAAGCTACATACTGGGCCATAAGCTGCAGTAGCCCCAGCCTCCTTTTAATTGTTCAAAGGACTTTAGCACCACTCACAAAATTTTCCACTTATCGTCTTAGATCATTGAAATGGACATACTGTTTGCTACTTAGGTTTGCTGGGAGAATCTCTCCTCATGTAATGAACTCTCCCTGCATATTGTATCAATTCCCAATGTATCTTCTACCATCTCTGTGCAGATACTCCAAGATATCACTACCTTTCTGGAAAGTACAATGAGATCATTATGTTGCACATTTTCACTTACTGTGAATTTTTGTGACTAGCAGGTATAAGAATATTAATTGGAGAAATAAGGTGGCCTCCAGGCATGCAGTAATACTTCTCACTTTTTCAAGCCTTAGGTTTTTCCAAAGTGCTTGGAGTCTATGAATTCAATGTAGTTTTTAATTCTACCTCTCACACAATTGAATTTTGAGTGTGATTTTTAGTGAATTAAAATCTTTTAGCAATATATAGAAGATGAAAGCTTTCCTTTTCTTTGTCCATCAGTTGAGTTAAGGGTTTAAAGCCTTGAGCTAGTCACTTATTTCCACATGTTGTCCTGCACAATTAGAAGATATCCTATCCAACATGCAACAAGAGTAGGCACTTGGTTCCACAAGTGTCTTTAAGATACTTTATCACAATTAACCATAGATGACAATTTAATTAATCACAAGGCACAGCATGCCAAGAATTACTGATTTCTTTTTTTCCCCTTGGCAAGGAGCTTAGCACATTATTCAAGGTCAAGGATGCAATGAAACCTATCCATGAATCTCATTTGGCAGTTTTGTAGCCTGGAACTATGTTTGGTACCAATATAGTGTCAGGCTCAGGGTCCACTTAGGAACAGAGAAGTCATACTAAATATGGCAGTAGAAACAATTTAATATATTGAGCTGGAGAAAGAAGTGTTAGCAAATGAAAAAATCAAATAGTGCATTAAAGTACAACAGAGTTATATGTCTAAGGCTTGGGGCATAAAGAAAAGGGGTTGGAATTTCCACAGTCTGGAAACTTAGAGAAGATGCCCTGGAGAAATGAGATTCAGTGTTCTGAAAAAAGAGTGCTATGTAGCTGCAGCTAATAGCACAGGAGCTTGGAGAAGGGGTGTTGGAGAGCTGGGCTCCAGAATCTGGAGAGGAGGCAGTGCTTGGCTACTCTTGGGCCATCAGGAGATCATAGGTTGAACATCACAGAGTCTGGGTCCAGATCTCTGCAAATGGGCTATCTCCCAGTAAGTGTTAGTCCCCCTGAAGAAACACAGTGATGTTGGTTCCTAGAGGACCAAAATTACTGGAGACTGAGACTCATTGCTGGAGTGAAGCTGAAGTGATGCTAGCAGGAAAACAGGAAGGGACCAGAGTTTTCATTTTCTTCCAGCTTTCCAGTTCAATATAGCACCCTATATTAGTGGAACTTAGAGGAAGCCATAAAAAATATGAGAAATAGAGGTTTCAGGATTCCAACCATATCATTGCAGAGGCAAGTGTAGATGGATTGATTTAAATATTAGTGATATAGTTTAAAATAAACTTAATTTAGCTGTTAAGTAATATTTGCATATTAAAAAGGAGTCAGTTCAAGCTCAGGAAAAGTCATAAAGAATTAATAAAGTTGGAATGTGAAGAAGAGAAAGGATGACCATAAAACACTAATATACTATATTTATCTGCAACATAGAGGCAAAAATTGTGTGTCAGAACGTTCTATGAACCTTATTAAGGAAAATGTATGTGTGTGTATAAGTGTGTAGTGTGTGTCTAGGCTTTCATTACTTTCAATAATTAGGACTTGAGTTTAAATAGAAAAGTCAAGCTATAGTTACCTTAAGTTACTTTTATCCCAGATTTTTTGAAAGTCACTTTTATTAAGTTCACTGTACTATAATACAGCAAGTCACCATAAAAAGAAGATATCAAATCCAATATAGACATAAAACATAAACTATGAGGTAATGAGAGCTTATAGAGAAACTCTTATGACAGCTTTACCTTTTCTTAGGAGGATTCATTATTTATAATAAAACAGTACATTAGAACCCAAATGTAATAAGCATTGTAATTTGCCTTTGCAAGAATAAGAGAGGAGAGGTATTTGGAATTTCTAACATGAAGTATTTACACATGGAGTATGGGATCATCAAAAAATTCCAGGTAAAGGTAAAAGCTTTTTGCATAAACGGTGGTTCCATTCTCTCTGGAGAGAAAATGGAAGGAAATAGAGAAGTCTTGCTTGAGTGAAGTGTTGTATATCATCAGTGTCTCTAAAATCAAGTAAAAGGTGGTAGAGGGTCATTTTGGACATGATTTAAGAAAGGTGAGTGGAAGCAAGAAATGAGGAAAGCTAGGTTGAGATTTAACTGAAAATCAACCGAACCAATTCTGAGTTGTGGTGTCTGGTGATAAATAGTTGCTCCTATTATTGCCAAGTAGTCCTGAGTAGTCAGGAGAAAGGGCCATTGAAGTTATCTGTGTGTAAAAGCACAGCATTTTGCAAATGATCTTTTGTAGACTGAAATTTTTCTGCTAGAACATTTGGAGGCTATGTACATCTTTTAAAATTTAGCCCTTCAAGAGAATTCTCTGAACGATGATCAAGGTCAGGGCATTCTGACAAGACATAACAGAGAAAGGAAAACAACCTTCTCTATAAGAGAACCGAACTTTAAAATTGCAGTAGTTTTTTGAGGTTAAATAGCATATTTTTAACCCTGGAGATAGTGATCTTTCTAGAAAGAGCAAAGTGGCCAAAATTGTGAAAATTTATTTTCAAATTCTAGATGGAAAGATGGGAAATGAGCCCCACTTTATATTTGTCATTCTTGGAAATTTGAAAAATCTGCTGCTACTGCTAAGTCGCTTCAGTTGTGTCCGACTCTGTGTGACCCCATAGACGGCAGCCCACCAGGCTCCCCCATCCCTGGGATTCTCTAGGCAAGGAAATGAAAAAAACTAGTAGATTCAAAGCCAAAAAAAACTAGCTAAAATGGAGTCTTTATATTTTTATCTTGAATTTAGTGTGAGTACTTCTCAGATTAGCCCTGAATGCCAGTTTCTTGGTGGCAAGATTTTTTAAAATTAATTTTATTGGAGTATAGTTAACTTACAATGTTGTATATACATAAATCCATACTTTTAAAAATTATGCTCCCATATAGGTCATTACAGAGTGTTAAGTAGAGTTCCTTGTGCTATATGATAGGTTCATATTAATTACCTATTTTACAGTATGACATATATACACTGCTATATATAAGATTTTTTAAAAAATGAACAAGTCAGCAGCTGGCACTTTTCTGCCCATTTATGATTCATTGAGAAAGAATGGATGTGAAACCATACGAAGGAATTAAAATCAAAGCCAGCTGCTGATGGTGTGATTTGGGGCTTGGGTGCATCACACATATCACACTTATTAGCATCGAGTCCTCAGTGGGCATCTACTTTATGAGTTCTCATGCTGATAAGAGCTTAGTTGCCAAAATATAACTTCCAGCTACTGATCTGGGAGTCAGTTTAGTGAGTGACCTCCATCAAGCCCAAAATGCCAATGCCTGGCAACCTCCCTGGCTATGAACACACATCCCCTGGATGTTGACATTCTGTAACCTCTCCTGAGGGACTCACATGCACTGAAGGACTGCAGTGGACAGGACGCTGGCTCTGTTGATTCCAAATTAGTGAAGCACAACCCCTGCCTTCAGAACGTGCACAGTCTTCTGATGCCAGGCAGAAGGCTGTGTAATGAAGTAAGAGCTAAGGTAAATGTATCCTCGGGTGATGGGAGAGCACAGTGGAGGACTGAGAAGGGAATGGGATGGGGAAGGCAAGTTAGAGAATATTCTTTTTTTCCCCTCCCTCTTGAACCTCCCTCCTACCTCCCACCCCATCAGAGAATATTCTTGAAGACGTGTGGTCTTAAAATATGAATAGGAGCTTGGGAAGTAGACAGAGGGGGAGGAATAGGACTAATATGAAGGTGAAGCACCAACAAATGTTAGTGCTTATTATATTCCAGAAGGCTACTAAGTGGTTTGTGAACAGTACCATATTTATTATCTTATCATTATGAGGTAACATTATTATTATTATCCCCATTTTATGGATAAGAAAATGGAAATTGATGGTATAAGTTGTGAGCAGATTATTCAAACTTTTCTTGTGAAAGGCCAGGTGATAACTATATATTATACTTTGGGGGTCATATGGCCTCTGTGACAATTACTTAGTTCTGCCATTGTAGCATGAGAGCAGTCCTGGGACAATATGTCAATGAGTGAGTGGGGTTGTACTCTACTAAAATTTTTCTTTTTACAAAAACAGGCAAAACCAAATTTGGCAGGGCTACAAATAGAGATCCCCAACGGAGTACATGGGCTGGAATTCAAGTGAGAGAGAAAATGGAGTTTACAGGAAACAGTAAAGTTTTTGACTTTGCCATATTTTTTTGTTAGAGATATTGGGGAGGGGATTTTGTCATCAGTTGGGTTTCTATCTTAGAGGCCATAAATATTTCCTGTGTATATTCTAAGGGCTCAATAGTGTGTTAGAATAATAGAGCTTATTATTATTTTACATTGTGATAGTGATAATACATGAGAAAGTGAACAATGCTTACTTTTTCAAATCTATGCTTATTGAGAGTACCAAAAGAATTCAGAGAACAAAAAAATCACAAGAAAATAGGGTGTTAGACATTTTTAGGATTTTAAATAATATATTAATTTAAAAATATGGCAGTTTTATATATTATTATGCATATAAATATTTTTGAAGTACACATTAATTATTCTGGTGTTGATTTAGAAAATTGAATCAAATTCTTGATTTGAAAATTCTTAAAGAGATGGGAATACCAGACCACCTTACCTATCTTCTGAGAAATCTATATACAGGCCAAGGAGCAAAAGTTATAACCTTACATGGAACAACGGATGGTTCAAAACTGGGAAAGGAGTACGTCAAGGCTGTATATTGTCACCCTACTTATTTAATTTATGTGCAGAGTACATCATGTGAAATGCCAGGCTGGATGAATCACAAGCTGAAATCAAGATCGTCAGGAGAAATATCAACAACCTTAGATATGTAGATGATACCACTCTAGTGGCCAAGAGTGAAGAGAAATTAAAGAGCCTCTTGATGAAGGTGAAAGAGGAGAGTGAAAAAACTGGCTTAAAAGTCAATATGAAAAAAACTAACATCATGGCTTCTGGTCCCATCACTTTTATGGTAAATAGGTAAGAAAAAAAATGGAAGCAGCGACAGATTTTATTTTCTTGGGCTCTAAAATAACTGTGGACAGTGACTGCAGCCATGAAATCAAAAGGCATTTGCTCCTTGGAAGGAAAGCTATGACAAACTAGACAGTGTATAAAAAGCAAAGACATCACTTTGCCAACAAAGGTCCATATAGTCAAAGCTATGATTTTTCCAGTAGTTAAGTACAGATGTAAGAGTTGGACCATAAAGAAAGCTGAGTGCCAATGAATTGATGCCTTCCAATTGTGCTGCTGAAGGCTCTTGGGAGTCCTTTGGGCTGCAAGGAGATCAAACCAATCAATTTTAAAGGAAATCAACCCTGAATATTTATTGGAAGGACTGATGCTGAATCTGAAGCTCCAATACTTTGGCCACCTGATGCAAAGAACTGACTCATTGGAAAAGATCCTGATGCTGGGAAAGATTGGAGGGAAAAGGAGACCAGGGTTTCCAAAGATGCGATGGTTAGATAGCATCACCAACTCAATGGACATGAATCTGAGGAAACTCTGGGAGATAGTGAAGAACAGGGAAGACTGGCATGCTGCAGTCTATGCTGTTGCAGAGTCAGGCATGACTTAGTCACTGAACAGCAACAACAACAAATGCAGAGAAAAGAATTCCATTTCTAGTTTCTCTAATTATGGATGATTAGTAAGCTGTTTGCTGAAATTTAAAACTATTATCACTTAGCAAGAGCAATAACCATTCAGAGTCCTGTTGGCACTGCTTGTTTCCAGAATTTACTTTCACATTTCCAGGCCTAGTTGATGAGGATAAAGATAATGAAGCATACTTGGTCCCTGCAGTCCAGGGGCTTATAGACTAGCGATGGAGGTAGAATTAGCAAATTACCATGGCATTAAATGTACATTCATAACTGTTAATTTTGTTACAAAGGGAAATGGCTTTATGAAAGCTTCTACAGTGGTGATTTCACCCATTGAAAGGTAAGGGAGTCAGGAAGGCTCATGTCAGTTCAAGAACCAGGGATGACTTCAGTGGAGAAAGCTCAGTAATGCCTGTGTCTCAAAAAAAAGACTCTTCAAGGTGTCATCCTTCCCTTGCAGTTGATAATGCAAACGATGAATGGGGAGAGGAAGGCTCATCTATAGCTAACTCCAATGCAACTGCCTAATATTCTCTTCTTGTGTTAGCATTGGCAGGAATTTATTGTATCTCTGGGACAGATAATATGTCCGACCATATATTAGGTTTTAGAAATAGGCAATATTTTCTGATTTGTTCAGCCTCTGCTGACTAATGGGAATCTTAATTGCTTCAGAATATTTCCTCAAAGTGAAAACCTAGGAAAATTTATATTACTTGAGTTGAATGAGAACTCTCCTCCTATTAAAGTTACTAGACACTTTTCATAATAGGCCCTTCATATCCCTCACAGTGGGCTGCAGGAATCAGGCCTATTTTAGTATAAATCGTATATGTATGGTAACAACGTTCTAAAATAAAATTTATAGAAAAAAACTTCTTTGTTTTGAAATTTGCTCTACAAGTATATTTGAATTTTAGACATGTACAATAAATCTGAAGATACAGTTTTCCTAAATATCTTTTTCTTATTATTCTTTCATGTTACAGGGTTTAATGAAGATAAAATGCTTCTACGCACATGAAACTGTTGTGTCATTCTTAACATCCCATAATTGTAGAAGAAAAATATGCAAACTCTTTATTTTTATTTTTTTATTTTTAAAATATAAATTTATTTATTTTAATTAGAAGTTAATTACTTTACAATATTGTATTGGTTTTCCCATACATAAACATGTAACCACCACAGGTATACACGTTTTCACCATCCTGAACCCTGCTCCCTCCTCCCTCCCCGTACCATCCCTCTGGGTCATCTCAGTGCACCACTCCCAAGCATCCTGTATCATGCATTGAACCTGGACTGGTGACTCGTTTCATATATGATATTATACATGTTTCAATGCCATTCTCCCAAATCATCCTGCCCTCTACCTCTCCCACAGAGTCCAAAAGACTCTTCCATACATCTGTGTCTCTTTTGCTGTCTCGCATACAGGGTCATTACCATCTTTCTAAATTCCATATATATGCATTGCTGCTGCTGCTGCTAAATCACTTCAGTTGTGTCTAACTCTGTGTGACCCCATAGACGGCAGCCCACCAAGCTCCACCGTCCCTGGGATTCTCCAGGCAAGAACACTGAAGTGGGTTGCCATTCCCCTCTCCAATACATGAAAGTGAAAAGTTAAAGTGAAGTTGCTCAGTCGTGTCTGACCCTCAGCGACCCCATGGACTGCAGCCTTCCAGGCTCCTCCATCCATGGGATTTTCCAGGCAAGAGTACTGGAGTGGGGTGCCATTGCCTTCTTCAATATATGCATTAGTATACAGTATTGGTGTTTTTCTTTCTGGCTTACTTACTCTGTATAATAGGTTCCAGTTTCATCCACCTCATTAGAACTGATTCAAATGTACTCTTTAATGGCTGAGTAATACTCCATTGTGCATATGTACTACAGCTTTCTTATCCATTCATCTGCTGATGGACATCTAGGTTGCTTCCATGTCCTGGCTATTATAAACAGTGCTGCGATGAACATTGCGGTACACGTGTCTCTTTAATTCTGGTTTCCTCGGTGTGTATGCCCAGCAGTGGGATTGCTGGGTCATAAGGCAGTTCTATTTCCAGTTTTTAAAGGAATCTCCACACTGTTCTCCATACTGGCTGTACTAGTTTGCATTCCCACTAACAGTGTAAGAGGGTTCCCTTTTCTCCACACCCTCTCCAGCATTTATTGCTTGTAGACTTTTGGATTGCAGCCATTCTGACGGGCGTGAAATGGTACCTCGTTGTGGTTTTGATTTGCATTTCTCTGATAATGAGTGATGTTGAGCATTTTTCCATGTGTTTGTTAGCCATCTGCTTGTCTTCTTTGGAGAAATGTCTATTTAGTTCTTTAGTTCATTTTTTGATTGTGTCGTTTATTTTTCTGGAATTGAGCTGCAGGGGTTGCTTGTATATTTTTGAGATTAGTTTGTCAGTTGCTTAATTTGCTGTTATTTTCTCCCATTCAGAAGGCTGTCTTTTCACCTTGCTTATAGTTTCCTTTGTTGTGCAGAAGCTTTTAATTTTAATTAGGTCCCATTTGTTTATTTTTGCTTTTATTTCCAATATTCTGGGAGGTGGGTCATAGAGGATCCTGCTGTGATTTATGTCTGAGAGTGTTTTGCCTATGTTCTCTTCTAGGAGTTTTATAGTTTCTGGTCTTACGTTTAGATCTTTAATCCATTTCGAGTTTATTTTTGTGTATGGTGTTAGAAAGTGATCTAGTTTCATTCCTTTACAAGTGGTTGACCAGTTTTCCCAGCACCACTTGTTAAAGAGTTTGTCTTTAATCCATTGTATATTCTTGCCTCCTTTGTCAAAGATAAGGTGTCCATATGTGTGTGGATTTATCTCTGGGCTTTCTATTCTGTTCCATTGATCTATATTCCTGTCTTTGTGCCAGTACCATACTGTCTTGATGACTGACATTGTAGTAGAGCCTGAAGTCGGGTAGGTTGATTCCTCCAGTTCCATTCTTCTTTCTCGAGATTGCTTTGGCTATTCGAGGTTTTTTGTATTTCCATACAAATTGTGAAATTATTTGTTCTAGCTCTGTGAAAAATACCGCTGGTAGCTTGATAGGGATTGCATCGAATCTATAGATTGCTTTGGGTAGTGTACTCATTTTTGCTATATTGATTCTTCCAATCCATGAACATGGTATATTTCTCCATCTATTAGTGTCCTCTTTGATTTCTTTCACCAGTGTTTTATAGTTTTCTATATATAGGTCTTTAGTTTCTTTAGGTATATATATTCCTAAGTATTTTATTCTTTTTGTTGCAATGGTGAATGGAATTACTCTTTTTAAAGTGTATGGTATACAAGTAACATACTCAGCAGAGGAAGGCAGTAGAGTTGTCACAGAAGCCTTGAAATTTGGGGAGATACTAACCAGAGATTCATTTTTTCTGTTTCATTGTTGGTGCCAACTTTTTTCCCACATTTTCCTCCACTAATGTTATTCCTTCAAGTTTTCCAAGACAGAGCAATTGGAGCAAGCTATGAGCATCCTCACACGAGAATCAGCTGTGACTTTCTGCACTGAATCCCCAGGAAGATGCAGGCATCTTCCCCTATCAAAAGAGTTGTAAGGCTCAGTTATAGGAAAGTACCTTGGGGTACTTGCAGACATTCAACAAGTTAGTTAGGAAACTTGCGAGTTAGATGAAATAGGAAAGTAGTATCGATTTCCTCTATCTAAGCTTCTTGAAAGTGAAAGCATGCTTAAATGATTAAGCAGCAAATGGACTGGGTCCTTCCAGTGGGCAAGATTTGTATGGAGTGTTAATAGCATTCAGTGACCAGGATAGACATCTCTTTGATTTAGGCAGCAGTCTTTCATGCTGGAAATCATTGAGCTCAGCAAAGACAGAGCTAGGAGAGGGACCCAGGCCTTCTCATTTACAATTATTCAGTAAATCCAATAAATTTTACTGGTCACCAACAGTGTTTATTCTGAGGATACACTGGCGAGCTTGGCAGGATTTGACCCTGTCATCATGGAGCTCTCACTTGGGAGGAAATTTACATTAATCACAAAATGATACATAAAAATTAAACTATAAAACTCAGAGATATATGGCATCATGAGATTGCAAAATGGAAGATCATAACTTTGTCTGGGAGGTTGGATGGCTCTGAGGGGTGACTTGTGGCCTGGGATCTGGAGGATGAGTACCAGTTAACTAGAGGGAACTGGGTAGAGGAGTGACAGTGGATCAGGTAGGAGCTCCCATGGCAGGAGGGAGTATAAGAGGCAAAAAGCAGAGTGATGTGGTTGGTGTTCTTGAAGCAAAGAGAGAAGGTACAGTGTGAGATGAGATGAGGCTGGAGAGAAAAACAGTGGCTAGATTATTCAGGATCTTGTGAATTGTGTTAGTTTTAAGCTGGGAAAATGGGGATAACATATTACATTTTCCTTTTTTAAAAAAAAATTCTTTTCTTCTGCTGTGGACCTAGGCATGATATGTATGGAATTCCTTTGAGATATGTGGGGATGTCAATGGGACACCTGATTAAGGAAGTCCACAGCTTAGAGAGGAGGCATACGAGTCACTTACATATATGTCATTTGAAAGCATGGGAGTGATGAGTTCCCTCGAGGGGAGTGCAAAGTATGAGAAAAGAAGGATACCTGGGGATGATCATCACCAGCATTTAAGAACTTAATTTATAGGAACACAAATCTAAAATGGAATCTGATAAAGAATGCCAGGGGAAAAAAATTAAAGAAAGAAAGTGCAATGTGGGTCATGGATAATATGGAACAGAATGTTCTGAAAAGTAGAGTCAGATATAGTGGAATATTCTTTTGATGAAGCAAGTTCAGTTGAGTTCAGTTCAGTTGCTCAGTCGTGTCTGACTCTTTGCAAACTGACAGACTGCAGAATGCCAGGCTTCCCTGTCCATTACCAATTTCCAGAGCTTGCTCAAACTTATGTCCACTGAGTCAGTGATACCATTCAACCATCTCATCCTCTGTCATCCCCTTCTTCTCCTGCCTTCAATCTTTCACAGCATCAGGGTCTCTTCTAGTGAGTCAGTTTTTTGCATCAAGTGCCCAAAGTATTGGAGTTTCAGCTTCAGCATCAGTCCTTCCAATGGATATTCTGGACTGATTTCCTTCAGAATGGACTGGTTTGATCTCCTTGCAGTCCAAAGGACTCTCAAGAGTCTTCTCCAACACCACAGTTCAAAAGCATCAATTCATTGGCACTCAGCTTTCTTTATGGTCCAACTCTCCCATGCATACATGACTACTGGAAAAACCATAGCTTTGACTAGATGGACCTTTGTTGGCAAATTAATGTCTGCTTTTTAATATACTGTCTAGGTTGGTCATAGCTTTTCTTCTAAAGAGCAAGCGTCTTTTATTTTTATTTTGAAATTAATTAATTAATTTTAATTGAAGGCTAATTACTTTACAGTATTGTAGTGGTTTTTGCCATACATTGGCATGAATCACCCATGGGTATACATGTGTCCCGCATCCTGAACCCCCTCCCAACTCCCTTCCCATCCCATCCTCAAGGTTGTCCCAGTGCACCGGCTTTGAATGTCCTCTTTCATGCGTTAAACTTGGACCGGTGATCTATTTCACATATGGTAATATACATGTTTCAATGCCATTTCCTCAAATCATCCCTTGCCTTCTCCCACAGAGTACTAAAGTCTGTTCTTTATATCTGTGTCTCTTTTGCTTTCTCACATATAGGGTTGTTGATACCATCTTTCTAAATTCCATATATATGTGTTAACATACTGTGTTGGTGTTTTTCTTTCTGACTTACTTCACTCTGTATAATAGGCTCCATTTTCATCCACCTCATTAGAACTGATTCAAATGCATTCTTTTTAACAGCTTAATAATATTCCATTGTGTATATGTACCACATCTTTCTTATCCATTTGTCTGCTGATGGACATCTAAGTTGCTTCCATGTCCTGGCTATTGTAAACAGTGCTGTGATGAACATTGGGGTACACATGTCTCTTTCAGTTCTGGTTTCCTCAGTGTGTATGCCCAGCAGTGGGATTGCTGGGTCATAAGGCAATTCTATTTTCAGTTTTTAAAGGAATCTCCACATTGTTCTCATAGTGGCTGTACTAGTTTACATTCCCACCAACAGCGTTAGAGGGTTCCCTTTATCCAAACCCTCTCCAGAACTTATAGTTTGTAGACTTTTTGATAGCAGCCAATCTGACCGGCATGAGATGGTATCTCATTGTGGTTTTTGTGTGCATTTCACTGATAATGAGTGATGTTGAGCATCTTTTCATGTATTTGTTAGCCATCTGTATATCTTCTTTGGAGAAGTGTCTATTTAGTTCTTTGGCCCATTTTTTGATTGGGTCATTTATTTTTCTGGAATTGAGCTGTATGAGCTGCTTGTATATTTTTGAGATTAACTCTTTGTCAGTTGCTATTATTTTCTCCCATTCTGAAGGTTGTCTTTTGATCTTGCCTAGCGTTTCCTTCATTGCGCAAAAGCTTTTAAGTTTAGTTAGGTCCCATTTGTTTATTTTTTGCTTTTATTTCCATTACTCTGGGAGGTGGGTCATAGAGGATCCTGCTGTGATTTTATCAGAGAGTGTGTTGCCTATGTTTTCCTCTAGGAGTTGTATAGTTTCTGGTCTTATGTTTAGATCTTTAATCCATTTTGAGTTTATTTTTGTGTATAGTGTTAGAAAGTGTTCTAGTTTCATTCTTTTACAGGTGATTGACCAGTTTTCCCAGCACCACTTGTTAAAGAGATTGTCTTTTCTCCACTGTGTATTCTTGCCTCCTTTGTCAAAGATAAGGTGTCCAAAGGTGTGTGGATTTATCTCTGAGGTTTTTATTTTGTTCCATTTATATATATATATTTTGTCTTTGTGCCAGTACCATACTGTCCTGATGACTGTAGCTTTGTTGTACAGTCTGAAATCAGGCAGATTGATTCCCCCAGTTCCATTCTTCTTTCTCGAGATTCCTTTGGCTATTCGAGGTTTTTTGTATTTCCATACAAATTGTGAAATTATTTGTTCTAGTTCTGTGAAAAATGCCATTGGTAGCTTGAAAGGGGATGTATTGAATCTATAGATTGCTTTGGGTAGTATACTCATTTTCACTATATTGATTCTTCCAATCCATGAACACGGTGTATTTCTCCATCTGTTTGTGTCATCTTTGATTTCCTTCATCAGTATTTTATAGTTCTCTATATATAGGTCTTTTATTTCTTTAGGTAGATTTATTCCTAAGTATTTTGTTCTTTGTGTTGCAATGGTGAATGGCTTTTTTTCTTTAATTTCTTTGTCTGTTTTCTCATTGTTAGTGTACAGAAATGCAAGGGATTTCTGTATGTTGATTTTATATCCTGCAACTTTACTATATTCATTGATTAGCTCTAGTAATTTTCTGGTGGAGTCTTTAGGGTTTTCTATGTAGAGGATCATGTCATCTGCCAACAGTGAGAGTTTTACTTCTTCTTTTCCAGTCTGGATTCATTTTATTTCTTTTTCTTTCTGATTGCTCTGGCTAAAACTTCCAAAACTGTGTTGAATAGTAGTGGTGAGAGTGGGCGCCGTTATCTTCTTCCTGACTTTGGGAAATACTTTCAAATTTTCATCATTGAGGATAATGTTTGCCGTAGGATTGTCATATATGGCTTTTATTATGCTGAGGTATGTTCCTTCTATGCCTGCTTTCTGGAGGGTTTTTTTTTTTTAATCATAAATGGGTGTTGAAATTTGTCAAAGGCTTTCTCTGCATCTGTTGAGATCATCATATGGTTTTTATCTTTCAATTTGTTAATGTGGTGTGTTGCAATGATTGATTTGTGAATATTGAAGAATCCTTGCATCCTTGGGATAAAGCCCACTTAGTCATGATGTATGATCTTTTTAATATGTTGTTGGATTCTGTTTGCTAGAAATTTGTTGATGATTTTTGCATCTATGTTCATCAGTGATATTGACCTGTAGTTTTCTTTTTTTGTGGCATGTTTGTCTGGTGCATGTTTCCTCTGAAATTTTCTAGAAGAGTTTGAGTAGGATAGGTGTTAAGCAAGCTTCTTTTAATTTCATAGCTGCAGTCACCATCTGCAGTGATTTTGGAGCCCATGAAAATAAAGTCTGTTACTGTTTTCATTGTTTCCCCATCCATTTGCCATGAAGTGATGGGACCAGATTCCACAATCTTCACTTTTTGAATGTTGAGTTTTAAGCCAGCTTTTTCACTTTCCTCTTTCACTGTCATCAAGAGTTTCTTTAAGCAAGTTAAAGGGTGACTAAAATATACAACCCTTCATTTAGTTACATGGAGATTACTGATGACTTTGATGAGAGAATTAGTGTGGAGTGATGGAGTGGTAGCATGAGTGGTCTGAGAAGTGATAAAGAGGCAAGAAAGGGAAAAAATCTTTTTTGCAAAGTTTTGGGTGTGAAGAGATGGGGTGACAGAGGGAATAGCTGTATGAAGTTCCCACTACCAAAATAAGCATTCTCACTTTTGACAATGAGATTCTAGATTTCTACTTCTATATTCCCTGCTTCACAAAATCACACACTTCAGGTTGTTAGAGACATCTTGGGGTTCAGCTCAGAGCATAATCTCTAGTTCTAAAAAGCCAGTGAAGACAACATAAACCATCTCATGAAATAAGCCATTGAAAGGGCTTCAAAGAGGAAAAGATAAAATTCTACAACCCACATAGAGCTTTATTTTTATAAACAAAAATACAGCTCTGGGAAATCTCTTAATATGAACAATTTTTTTTCTAATACAGCTACATTCAAAAGTAATAGGTTTACTCCCTTAAGTGGAAAGTGATGAGAACAGTTCATTTCTGCTAATAGACTGTGTAATAAGTAAATATGTTTATTTCTTAGTATTAACTCACTGCTCCTGACATTAGGATAAACAAAGCCTATCTGAAATGCACACTTATTTATGATTCTTCTGAATCCTTATTCTCCAAGGCTTCTTTTATTTTTATTGAGTGAGCCTTAGGTCAGTGAAATGTTGTAGTCATCTGTTCCTTTTTGGAAGCAGTAATTTAGCATCTAATGAATGATGTCCACAGGTGGCTAATAAGTGTAGATCAGCAGCTGATGCTAGATTTACAAATGGGTCCTGATCTGGCTGAGAAAACACTCTTCAATGTGTCCTGGGTAAGGAAATAAAAGTAGAGACTTTTTAAAGAAAAATATTTATGGGTGCTGAATATACTGCTGAGGGACATTTGTTATGGTAGAAGAGTTAATTTGATAAATAATCTTAAATTGATTAAAAACCCTTATTTATCAACTGCTGCACAATTATGATATCATATGCTGTGCTAGTTGTTTTGCAGACTTACCTCATTATTACTTATCATGCAGTAACTCTGTGAATTGGGCAAATTAGCTTATCTGAATGTCAGTTTATAAACTAGCAACATGGAAACAATGATGATGACTAAGTTCATAAAGCCAGTTTAGAGTGGAAAAAAAAATTTGGAGATTAGGTGCAGACTTTCAGTTACAATAACGTAGCCAGAACACTCACTCTCTGATCTGAAATGACCAAACGCAGCAGGTAACTGAGGTAAAACAACGGTTTTCAAGAGACTGGTAGGGTGACAAACTAAAAAGATACATTTAAAAAGATATGTCATAAAGAAAGGATATTGTTTTCAACAAAGAAAGGTGGAGCAATTGGATATCCACATGCAAAAAAATATATACAATTCCAATGAATCTTTCTAGAATGTGACTTTCTAGAAGATTCTAAAGGGCAAACTTCAGTGGATGAAGAAATGTCTGGTGAAAATGTGGCAAAACTTAATTTGATTCAGAGAAAGTTTAAAATAAAGGTGGGTGGTGGGTGTTATATTTACGAATATAAATAATCTATAATTCCTGAAAAAATGGAAATGATGGAATATAGTTTGGAAGACAAGGAGCAGACAAAAAATCAAAGGTTGATAGAAACCAGTATAGATGAAAATAAAAGGTTTTTTTTTTTTCAAGTTGGTGGATCAAGTAATAGAGCTATAATATAAGCATATTTACATGTTTAAATGTGATTAGCCTGTAGTCAAGCCCCACAGAACTCCTCTTGTGATTCCTGTGAGATAAGACCCGAGTGGACCACCTGGCAATGTTAGGAGAGTTTGATGTCTACCTTGGGGTCTCTTTTTCACACTGGAGAGATGGTAGGCCCAGGGAACACTCTTGGTGTGTTGCTGTGCCAGCCTGGGGGAAAGGCAAAGTGGTCAGTGTGTAGCCTGCTCCTCTTACCCTTCTAATGCCAGCCTTCTCAGTACCTGTGGTCCAGGAGTCCTGAGATTTCCCCAGTAATGTCATTTATGGAGAGTTGCTAGTTGGTCTTCTTGTGAAGGGGACTGAAGTTGGGAATAGCCCATGTCCCTAGATTCCTGATGTCACTTCTCTGAATAACAATTTTCAACTCAGTATGCCTTAGGACAGAGGAGCCTGGCAGGCTACAGCCCATGTGGTCACAAAAGAGTCGGACACAACTTAGCAATTAAGTAATAACAATACTTCAGTCCCACATGTGCATGTCTATTGCCAATAAGTTTATATATGTGTTTATGCCTGTATGAATGTATTATAAACTGTATTTTGTCAAAAAAAGTTGTCGTTGTTTAGTCACTCAGTCATTTCTGACTCTTTGTGACCCATGGACTGCAGCATGCCAAGCTTCCCTGTCCTTCACTGTCTTCCAGAATTTGTTCAAGTTCATGTCCATTGATTCGATGATGCCATCCAACCATCTTATCCTCTGTCGCCCCCTTTTCCTCTTTCCCTCACTGTTTCCCAGCATCAGGGTCTTTTCCAGTGAGTCAGCTCTTCGTATCAGGTGGCCAAAGTATTGGAGTTTCAGTTTCAACATCAGTCTTTCCAATATTACTGGTTCGATCTCCTTGCTGTCCAAGGAATTCTCAAGAGTCTTCTCCAGTACCATAGTATGAAAGCATCAATTTTTCAGTGCTCAGCCTTCTTTATGGCCCAACTCTATGGTCTAACTTATGGTCCAGTAGTAGGAGGGAAACTATTTACTGAATAATTTTTAATACTTTCTGAGTTCTGTACTATCTGTGCATGTATTAATTAAAAAATAATAGATTTAAAATTTAGTTTGTGGTTAGATGGGATTCATATAATATAAAGCCAACAATTTAAAAGTGTACAATTAAGTGACAATGAGCATATTCACAGTGTTGTACAACTATTTATCTAGTTCTTAAACATTTTCATCACCCCCAAAGTATATCCTGTACCCATTAAGCAGTCATTCCCCATCAGTAGTTTTCAAGGGGGAAAAAAAAAAAAACAAAAAAACAGCAAACAAACCCTGAATATGCTTGCAAAGCCATCCACAATCTATGGCCCCAATTCCATACTTGTACATACTTGTACTTCCTATGTTTATTCATAAGTTTCCTTTCTGTGCTCTTGAATTTGCCACATCCTCTTTCTATCCTTACTATCTTTTCAGATGCTTCTCTCTCTGCTCCCCACTTTTCATCTATCAGACTACTAATTCATTTTGAAGTTTCCTTGAATGCCCAGACCAGGTTTTCTATTCAAGTTTGCTGTCCAAACTAGGATACAGACTCACAGCTACAGAGATCATACAGCTGGTTTGTAGTAGTTGGGATTCGGACCTAGAAAAGCCGAAGCTAAAGCCTTTGCTTATAGTAACCCATCTCTTCTGGCCATTCACCAGCATATATAATTATATTTAATTCATACCTGATAGTACAGAGTTACTTTTTCACAAATGCAAGCCATAGTTTTCAAATGCATGCACTCTGAGTACTGGGGCATGTGATGTGCTTCCTGCATAAGGCTTCAGGGCATAAAACAAAGATATCACTCAGGGAACATGATTTTGAGCATAAATGATTATTTGAGGAGTTACAGTAAATGAAAACCAACAAGCTAGTCCTATGGTGACACTAGTGGCAGAAAGAGAAAAGCCAGTACTGTATATAATTCCTCTTCCTGAACTCAAGACCAGTATTCACCTCTAATGAATTATGTGTGAATTGGGAGAGGTTTCCAGGGGAAGTCAAACAAAGATCTTGAAACAGACATGAAAGATTTTTAATGCATGCTCCATTATTTCAGTGCACAAGAAAGCAAAATATAGAAAAGTGCACAAAGAAAGTAAAACTTGCATTGTGTGATGGGCAGTTCCTTTGGCATTGAGGTCATAAGCAAACTATTTTCGATCTTCCCCTGAAAAGATAAGTCACTGGTTGTTATACCTTTTTAGACATCTGAATTGTACCCCAAGTTTCTTCTATAAGCCTTTAGTTGGGTTTCTTTAGCATTCCCTTCATCGTGCATGTAACTCCCTATGTAAGAAAGAATGCTATGGATTTTGCACTCTTGCAAAAGTGGATATATATCCTATAAAACTATATATAGCTATATATCCTGTAAAACTGGCTGCCATAGTGCAATTAGAGAAGAAATAAATCCCAGCATCTTGATAAAAACCTGTATAACTGAAACCAGGGCATATAGATAGATTTGAGAAAATGAAACTTTGTGGCCTTTGACACTGATTATTAACCTCTGTCAACTTGTATTTTTTTTTTCCACACATACAATCACTTCTTACAGTTCATGCAGACATTAATCTTGCCATCAAATATCACTTAGGAAAACATGAACAATTTAGGATCTTATATTAAAATTGGCTAAAGTGACTATTTCAACAAATACAAGAGATGCCATTACTGTATAGCCTTCTCATTCTGAGAGATTTATATGACTGCTTCAGTCTCAATGTAGGGCATCAAAGAAAATATGGGATCCAACTAATAAGGCAGTGTCTGGGGTTTGGAGGCCAGGATATAAACAGCAGCTTTGGAAATGGTTTATGAGGGCACTGTGACTTTTCTCTGAAAGAGAGAATTTTAATCTCAGCAATAGTTTTAACTTCTGCTTCCTGTCTTTTAAAAGCTTAAATCAAAAATCTTATTTTGCAGAGACTCAGGTATTTGACTAATGTGCCCTGATAAGGGAAAAATATATTTTTGATGCATTGATGATGGTGATGATGATATAACAATAACTGACATTGACTGAATGCTCACAATGCACCAGGCACTACCCTAGGTATTTTACTTATACTGCCTAGTTTAATTCCCTTAACTACTGTATGAGATAAGCAGCAGTATTCTTATTTTGCACATGTGAAAACTAAGGCATAGGTTGGTCAAGGCAAGCAACTTGAGTAAGGTCACACAGCTATAAGACATATAACCCCTGTGACCACTGCATTTTACCACTTCCCATTTAGAGCTACCAGTTAATGAGTACTTGCCCTTGCATGTCATGTAAGTTTTTATTTTTTATTTGACTTTTACAACAATTGAGCTAGATCTCTTAATTTTATAGATAACATAACTGAGGTTTATAGAAATTAAACACATTTCCTGTAGTCATCCTTTTAGTGTTACCTAATTTTCAACCTACTGGTAAAATCTAAGTCTCAGTTTAACAAAGTGTTTAGTTTTGGTCATTTCTCTGGTTGTCAAATTTTTCTTAATGTCTCTAATGACACAGCATCTCCAAATTATCTTAGCATGCACAATGCCTTGTGCAGTTAAAAGAGCTTTTTGGACTCTGGTGGAGAGTTTTCCAATCTTTAGGATTAAAGACATAAATTTGATACAGAAAAGACTTTGTTTGTATCTTGGCTTATCTTTATAATGAAAAGAATCTCCTGCCCTGAATCTAATTGCTTAGAATTGATGTGTTAAGTGCAATTTTTAATGCATTTCATCTTCAATCTATTCTTCAAGAGTTTAAATCTTTGTTCCAATAGTAGATAAAAATAAATTTTGGTGCTAGATGGCTTATGTTAATGCCTTATCTTGATCACTGTAGAATTATAAACTTTTCTTCCAGCAGAAATGTCTATGAGAAAGATTTGGTTGTATTTTTCAAGTGTATTTATAGTAATAATGTTCTTGACTCATTCATTAGCACTTTATATAAGTATTTTAATTAACTCTTACTCTGCTCAGAACATAGATATTGTATCCATTTTATTAAGGCTCAGAAGGTGAGAAGCAATCAAGAGGTCATATGGTCTGAAATATAATTGCCTAATGTCAAACAGTAAGGGAGAAAACCACTGACACAATAGGCACTGCTTACTGGGCATAGCCATGACATCATTAAAATTAAAATGATGTGTGTGGGTGGGGTAACTCAAAGGACATACTGGGAATGGAAGCAGTAGGTAGAAGACTGAGAGGGTTTTCTAGTTGTTCTATGAGGACATGATATTATCAGAAACAAGGTAGTTGTGTGTGTGTGTGTGTGTGTGTGTGTGTGTAGAGAGAATGGGAATATCTTAGAATGCAAATGGTAAGAGAGGGCAGGAACCATGGAAAAGGAGAGCTTTTAAAGGTATAAAATGTGGTTTGCCAAATGAATAGCTCATGAGACAAATCAACATGTTGTTTGCCATGATGGAAAACCATGAGAAGCTCAGCTGTATCACTTACCAGTGTGAATTTGGACTGGAAAAGTTGTCTGATAGGAATGACATTATGGTCCTCACAGTGTCACTGTGAGATGTTAATGAGAAAATGTGGATAAGACCTTTGATAAACCTGTTATGATTGTTACATTGTTCCAAGTAAAATTTGTTTTAAAAATGTCAGGAAAGCAGAGTAGCGATTGTCAAATATGTAAATGCACTAATGTGGGAGAGGAATTAAATATTCTTTTGAGGTACTGGTGAAGGAACAAATTTTAACTTAATGACATGCCTGGTTTCAGTGAGGACTGGCCAAAAGGAGACAGTTTTCTTTGAGAATTGGTGAGTTTTCTGTCACTAGAAAATTCAAAAGCATTGTGGTAACTTACTGTGAAGGAGATTCAAGTGTCAGATCACCATAAGGTAAACTGTAAGATTACTTATAACCTTAAGGGTCTATGATAATATCAAAAGTCAATACTAGGAGAAAATAAGCTTCTCCATTAATTTTCCCATTTCTAGGCTAATTAAAAAAGTACCTCTTCTTTTAAGACAAATTTAATAAAGAGGGATCTCCTTCTTTAAGACAAATTTATAACAAATAAAAGAAAATCTCATTTCATATAGCAAGTGCCATGTCCAGGGAATTATGTCATATGATACACATTTTTTTGAAAGCCTCTAGGATCCCTTACCATAAAATTTGCCACTTTAAGAGATGATACAAGTAAAAATATGGATCATTTCAAAACAGGTCTTAATAAAAGCTTGAAAGATATAATATTACAATTACATTTTATTTGCATTTGTTGCTTTCTAGGTCAGGTATCTGTATATTCTTTCTGTAAAGGGTTAGAGACCAAATATTGTTTTTGTGTCAACTGCTCAACTCTGCTATTGTAACTCCAAAGCAACCATAGATCATGTGAAATGAATGGGCCTAGTAGTGTTCCAATAAAATTTTAAGACAGAGGGCCCACAGGCAGTAGTTAATCTATTCTTGTTCTAGAATGTGAGCTCAGTAAGGGCAGCATGCCTGTTAAATGTCTCAGTTGCAAAGGATGGTCATCACCTTTGCTTAATCTGAGCAGAAAAAGAATTTATTCAAGAATACTGCTGTTTCAGAATCTCTAGGACACTAGAGAACCAGGATTGAATGCCACAACAAGAAAAATCACTCCAATCTTTCTTCAGAACAGATCCCATGAAAATATCTCTTCTCCTAGGCATGGAGGATTCCCAGGTGGCACTAGTGGTAAAGAACCAGACTGCCAATGCAGGAGATGTAAGACACCAGGTTCAATCCCTGGGTAGGGAAGATCTCCTGAAAAAGGAAGTGGAAATCCATGCCAGTATTCTTGCCTAGAGAATCCTAAGGACAGAGGAGTCCTTATATCCATAGGGTTGTAAAGAGTTGGACACGACTGAAGCGACTTAGCACAGGTACGCCCAGGCATGGAACTCTCCAGGCAAGAATACTTTAGTAATTAGGTAAATGCAAATTAAAAGAAAAATCATAGTGAGAAACTACTTCATACCCACTAGGATGGCAATACCTAACCAGTTGGTGAGGATGAGAAGAAATTGGAACACTTGTTCATTGCTGTTGAGAATATAGAATGGTGCAGTAGCTGTTCAAAACCATCTGGTAGCTCCTGAAGAAGGTAAACATAGAATTGCCATGTGACTTAGCAATTCTTGTCGTTGTTGTTCATGTCTGACTCTTTGCAACCCCATGAACTACAGTGCACTAGGCTTTTCTGTCCTTCACTATCTCCCAGAGGCTGCTCAGATTCATGTCCATTGAGTCAGTGATGCTATCTAGCCATCCCATCCTCTGCTGCCACCTTCTCTTCTTTCCCTCAATCTTTCCCAGCATCAGTGTCCTTTCCAATGAATGGGCTCTTCACATCAAGTGACCAAAGTATTGGAGCTTTGGCTTCAGCAACAGTTCTTCCAGTGAATATTCAAGGTTGATTTCCTTTAGGATAGACTGGTTTGATCTCCTTGCTGTCTAGGGACTCTCAAGAGTCTTCTCCAGCACCCCAATTAAAAAGCATCAATTCTTCTTTCCTCAACCTTCTTTATGGTCCAACTCTCACATCCATACATGACTACTGGAAAAACAATAGCCTTGACTAGACGGACCTGTGTTGGCAAAGGACTCTGCTTTTTAATATGCTGTCTAGGTTGGTCATAACTTTTCTTCCAAGGAGTAAGTGTCTTTTAATTTCATGGCTGCAGTCATCATCTGCAGTGATTTTGGAGTCCCCCCAAATAAAGTCAGCCACTGTTTCCCCATCTATTTCCCATGAAGTGATGGGACCAGATGCCATGATCTTAGTTTCGTTATTGTTGAGCTTTAAGCCAACTATTTCACTCTCTTCTTTCACTTTCATCAAGAGGCTTTTTAGTTCTTCTATGCTTTCTTCCAATAAGGGTGGTGTCATCTGCATATCTGAGGTTATTGATATTTCTCCCGGCAATCTTGATTCCAGCTTGTGCTTCTTCCAGCCCAGCATTTCTCATTATGTACTCTGCATATAAGTTAAATAAGCAGGGTGACAGTATACAGCCTTGACACACTCCTTTTCCTATTGGGAACCAGTCTGTAGTTCCATGTCCATTTCTAACTGTTGCTTCCTGACCTGCATACAGATTTCTCAAGAGGCAGGTCAGGTGGTCTGATATTTCCATCTCTTGAAGAATTTTCCACAGTTTATTGTGATCCACACAGTCAAAGGCTTTGGCATAGTCAATAAAGCAGAAATAGATTTTATTCTAGAATTCTCTTGCTTTTTCGATGATCCATCAGATGTTGGCAATTTGATCCCTGGTTCCTCTGCCTTTTCTAAGACCAGCTTGAAAGTCTGGAAGTTCACAGTTCACATATTGGTGAAGCCTAGCTTGGAGAATTTTGAATATTACTTTACTAGTGTGTGATATGAGTGTAATTGTGTGGTAATTTGAGCATTCTTTGGCATTGGCTTTTTTTGGAATTGGAATGAAAACTGACTTTTCCAGTCCTGTGGCCACTGCTGAGTTTTCCAAATTTGCTGGCATATTGAGTGCAGCACTTTCACAGCATCATCTTTTAGGATTTGAAGTAGCTCAACTGAGATTTCATCACCTCCACTAGCTTTGTTCGTAGTGATGCTTCCTAAGGCCCACTTGACTTTGCACTCCAGGATGTCTGGCTCTAGGTGAGTGATCATACCATCATGATTATCTGGGTCATGAAGATCTTTTTTGTATTGTTCTTCTGTGTATTCTTGCCACCTCTTCTTAATATCTTCTGCTTCTGTTAGGTCCATACAGTTTCTGTCCTTTATCGAGCCCATTTTTGTATGAAATGTTCCTTTGGTATCTCTCATTTTCCTGAAGAGATCTCTAGTCTTTCCTGTTCTATTGTTTTCCTTTATTTCTTTATTTCCCATTCTTATATTTCCTCTATTTCTTCTGATTACTGAGGAGGGCTTTCTTATCTCTCCTTTCTATTCTTTGGAACTCTGCATTCAAATGATATATCTTTCCTTTTCTCCTTTGCTTTTTGCTTCTCTTCTTTTCTCAGCTATTTGTAAGTCCTCCTCAGACAGCCATTTTGATTTTTTTGCATTCCTTTTTCTTGGGGATGGTCTTGATCCCTGTCTCCTGTACAATGTCATGAACCTCCATCTATAGATTATCAGGCACTCTGTCTATCAAATCTAGTCCCATGAATCTATTTCTCACTTCTGTATAATCGTAAGGAATTTGATTTAGGTCATACCTGAATGGTCTAGTGGTTTTCCCTACTTTCTTCAATTTAAGTCTGAATTTGGCAATAAGGAGTTCATGATCTGAGCCACAGCCAGCTCCTGGTCTTGTTTTTACTGACTGTATAAAGCTTCTCCATTTTGGTTGCAAATAATATAATCAATCTGATTTCAGTTTCGACCATCTGGTGATGTCTATGTATAGAGTCTTCTCTTATGTTGTTGGAAGAGGGTGTTTGCTATGACCAGTGCCTTCTCTTGGCAAAACTATGTCAAGCCAAGGAAGGAACACAGCTCCATCCATCAACAGAAAATTTGATTAAAGATTTACTGAGCATGGTCCCACCCATCAGAACAAGACCCAGTTTCCCCCTCAGTCACTTTCTCCCATCAGGAAACTTCCATAAGCCTCTTATCTTTCTCCATCAGAGGACAGACAGACTGAAAACCACAATCACAGAAAACTAACCAATCTGATCACATGGACCACAGCTTTGTCTAACTCAATGAAACTATGAGCCATGCCATGTAGGGCCACCCAAAAGGGATGGGTCATGGTGGAGCATTCTGACGAAACGTGGTCTGCTGGCGCAGGGAATGGCAAACCACTTCAGTAGTCTTGCCTTGAGAACCCCATGAACAGGCAAAAAGATAGGGCACTCAAAGATGAACTCCCCATATCAGTAGGTGCCCATTATGCTACTGGAGATCAGTGGAGAAATAACTCCAGTAATAATGAAGAGATGGAGCCAAAGCAAAGACAACACCCAGATTTGCATGTGACTGGTGATAGAAGCGAAGTCCGATGCTGTAAAGAACAATATTGCATAGGAATCTGGAATGTTAGATTTATGAATCAAGGCAAATCGGAAGTGGTCAAGCAGGAGATGGCAAGAGTGAATGTTGACATTTTAGGAATCAGCGAACTAAAATGGACTAGAATGGGTGAATTTAACTCAGATGACCATTATATCCACTACTGTGGGAAAGAATCCCTTAGAAGAAATGGAGTAGCCATCACAATAATAGAGTTTGAAATGCAGTACTTGGATGTAATTTCAAAAACGACAGAATGATCTCTGTTGGTTTCCAGGGAAAACCATTCAGTATTATGGCAATCCAAGTCTATGCCCTGAACATTATTTCTGAAGAAGCTGAAGTTGAACGGTTCTATGAAGACCTACAAGACCTTCTAGAACTAAAACCCCCAAAAGATGTCCTTTTCATTATAGGGGACTGGAATGCAAAAGTAGGAAGTCAAGAAACATCTGGAGTAACAGGCAAATTTGACCTTGTAGTACAGAATGAAGCAGGGCAAAGGCTAATAGAGTTTTGCCAAGAGAATGCACTTGTCATAGCAGACCATTGTCAACAGAGTGATGTCCCTGTTTTTAATGCGCTGTCTAGATTTGCTATACCTTCCTTCCAAGGAGACAGTGTCTTTTAATTTTGGCTGCTATTACCGTTCACAGTGATTTTGGAGCCCCCCAAATCCTAGGTATATGTACAAAAGAATTGAAAACACATATTCAAGCAAGTACATGTATATGAATGTTCATAGAAGCACTATTTATAATAGTCAGAATGTGGTACCCTTGCAAACCAAATGTCCATCAACAGATTAATGGGTAAATCAGTTTTGGTATATACATAGTATAGAATACTCTTCACCCATAAAAATAAATGGAGTACTTAAATGTGCTATGACATAGATAAGTCTCAAATACATTATATTAAATAAAGAATCCAGACACCAAAAGTCATAAATTGTATGATTCCATTTATATTCAATATCCGGAATAGGTAAATCCATAGAGACAGAAAGAAGATTGGTAGTTGCCAGAGAATGGGACTAACTGCTTAATGGGTATGGGGTTTTTGTTTGAAGTGATGAAAATGTTCTGGAACTTGCTGGAGGTGATAGTTTTGCAGTATTATAAGTGGCCCAATGCTACTTCTGAATTGTGCCCTTTAAAATGGTTTGTTTTATGTTATGTAAATTTAACTGCACAATTGCACTCATCTCACATGCTAGCAAAAAATTCTCCAAGGTAGGCTTCAACAGTACATGAACCAAGAACTTCCAGATGTTCAAGCTGGGTTTAGAGAAAGCAGAGGAACCAGAGATCAAATTGCCTACATCCGTTGGATCATAGAGAAAGCAAGGAAATTCCAGAAAAACATCTGCTTCATTGACTACGCTAAAGCCTTTCACTGTGTGGATCGCAACAAACTGTGGAAAATTCTTAAAGAGATGGAAATACTAAACCACCTTACCTGCCTCCTGAGAATCTGTTTGCAGGTCAAGAAACAACAGTTAGAAGCATACATGGAACAACAGACTGGTTCCAATTTTGGAAAAGAGAACTTCAAGGCTGTATATGGTCACCCTGCTTATTTAAGTTATATGCAGAGTACATCATGTGAAATACTGAGCTGAATGAAGCACAAGTTGGAATTAAGACTGCTGGGAGAAATGTCAATAACCTCAGATATGCAGATGATACCACCCTTGTGCAGAAAGTGAAGAGGAACTAATTAGTCTCTTGATGAAAGTAAAAGAGGAGAGTGAAAAAGCTGGCTTAAAACTCAGCTCTCAAAAAACTAAGATCATGGCATCTGGTCCCATCACTTCATGGGAAATAGATGGGGAAACAATGGAAGAAGTGACAGACTGTTTTCTTGGGCTCCAAAATCAGTGCAGATGGTGACTGCAGTCATGAAATTAAAAGATGCTTGCTCCTTGGAAGGACAATTATGAACAACCTAGACAGCATATTAAAAAACAAAGACATTACTTTGCCAATAAAGGTCTGTCTAGTCAAGGCTATGGTTTTTCTAGTAGTTGTGTATGGATGTGAGAGTTGGACCATAAAGAAAGCTGAGCACCAAAGAATTGATGCTTTTGAACTATGGTGTTGGAGAAGACTCTTGTGAGTACCTTGGACAGCAAGAAGATCCAACCAGTCCATCCTAAAGGAACTCAATCCTGAATATTCATTGGAAAGACTGATGCTGAAGCTGAAACTCCAATACTTTGGCCACCTGATGTGAAGAACTGACTCACTGGAAAACAGCCTGATGCTGGGAAAGATTGAAGGCAGGAGGAGAAGGGGATGACAGAGGATGAGATGATTGGATGGCATCACCAACTCAATGAACATGAGTTTGAGCAAACTCTGGGCATTGGTGATGGACAGGGAAGTGTGACATGCTGCAGTCCATGGGGTTGCAAAGAGCTGGACATGACTGAGCAACTGAACTTTACTGAACTGAAAAAGCAAATGAAACAAATATGCAAAAAGATGGATGAGGGAACTATCTAGGAGGCTACAGGAGATAGTATCTTTGACTAGTGTGGAGATGCAGTTGGGGAGAGGCAAAATATCAATTGACAAACTGAAATTAGGGTTAATATCAGAGGAAGGAGGGGAGGAGGACAGACACCAACAGGCATGGGCTTTGATGCGGTTTGTGGCCAACTTAATGCTGCAAAGGTATATTAATGAATCAGCCAGATCAGACTTTCCCCAATGAAATAAACTCATTGTCTGATCCTTTTAAAAATGGACTTAAAGACTCATAAAACCAGTTCTGGTTAGGGCCATTTATTCCTTTCCAATAAAACTTGAAGCTTTCATTTGATCCAGTAAAATTCTTAATACCACTTTTTTATATCTCTCTTTAAAAAGCCATTTTTACATGTTCTAAGGATAATAATTATCTACTTGAAAAATTCATTCCTAATTACACAATTACTCTATTATATAGTATCAACTTATAAATGTCTGAAGTCTGAGATCTGTCTGGGAAAAAATTATTTTATTTAAAGTGTAATGTAATTTCCTCTCAAAAATTACTTAAGGTTTGTGGGAGAAAATGAGTTGGGCTGAAAAGCTCTAGTGTGTAAATTTAGAACTGATATGCTTGACAGAAATCAGGAAGGGTAATGAGAAGAGGTGGAATTGATTAGAGTCCCTGGCTGGGTTCTTACTTGCTGTCGAATGTGAATGTACATCTACATGTGTGTAGGTGTTCACATGTGTGCGCATATGTGTGTAGGAATATGAGTGTATATGTGTGCCAGGGGCCAGCGTGAGGAACTCCGCCCATGGCAAAGGTCATGAGGAAGGAGGCTTGGCATATGCAAAGGCGTGATCAAGCCTCAGGAAACCCCCTGTTCCTGAGCATCTAACCCCAAAACCAGAGTCTGTTTTATGCTCTCACCTACACCTCTGACTTTACGGGGGGCTCTCCCCCATAACCATTTCTCTCGGAGAAGGAGTTAACTTGCAGCCCCAAGTCAATAAAAATTCCTGGGCGTGACAAGAGTGTTTCAGCTTACAGACTCCTCTGAAGGTTATCTAGCCCGCCTGTATAGGTTAGTCTGGCCACATGTGATTATTTACAGCCTCCCAACCTGAGAGGCACGAGATATTTTAGACTTACTAAAGGCAAATTCTTTTGGGGAGTTAGAAATTATTAGTATCGGGGGTTGGTTAGGAATTATATTGGTGAAGGGTTTTTTCATTTGTTGTGCCAATAAATTGCTGCTAATTCCCTGCCCTGGGTGGGACAAGGGTGTCTCAGGTCAAACCTCTCTGCTGGCACACTAGCTTGTGTGACAGGATTATCCATACTCCTGCCACTACGCACATGATTGTTTACTACCTCAACCATAAACAGCACAGAGAGTTTTGGAGTATTTTGAGAGTCTTAATTAGCATAGGGCTTTTCTCATTGTTGAGTCAATGATTGCCTCCAGGCCTCCATATCCTTAGGCACCTGGGAATATATTAATCAATGTATTTGGAATATAGAAAAGGAAATATAGTAGTTTTTAAGGTTAACAATACTAGACTTTTTGAGTTAATGAATTTTCTCTTTTGTAATAGATCACTGTACTTTGTTATAAATCACTGTATCTTTGCTATGTAAAAATGTAACTTTATCACTATCTTAAGACTAAATAGATCTTAAGGGGAACATTGGGGAAAGGATTTTCATTTGTTGGGCTGATGTTTGCTGCTAAATCTCCATATTCCCTGCCTTATAATGAATATAACTAGCATATAGGAGAAATAAGTATTAACCTTTAAGCATATAGGAGAAATAAGTATTAACCTTTAAGATTAATCATGTTAACCTTGGGTTAAATAAATTCCTTTCTTGATTTTAACTCACTACACCCTCACCCTATAGGAATGCAACTTTATTTGGAGGGTGGTGCCTGGTTTAAGAAAAAACACCCTTGGAAGAAATAAGTTTTTTGGTTATCAGAAAGAAAGGATCATAAAATGTCAGCAGGTCTAATGGCCAGAAGATGTAAAATCCCTAAGACCTTTTTATGTGAAGCACCTGATTTTGATAAAGGTCAGGACTGCTGACCCCCGCGTGACTCTGTATTCATCCCTATGTGTAACAAAAGGTATATAAGCAAACCCAAAAATAAAGAAATTGGATCAGTTTCCAGAAAGACTGGTTCCCCCATGTCGTTTCTTCCTTGCTCCCCGTTTGTCTGGCTGAATTCCCATCTGGAGCATGGATGCTATTCCATGTAAACCAAGTTATTCAGCATCTTTTTCTCCACTGATTTTCCTACTACACTATCCATTTCTAATCTCTCTGTATATCTGTAATTAAATATGTATTTTTCCAAGCACGCCGGCTCTGTCCCCACCTTTGAATCACCCTGGATCCACCGGGGCTGGACCCCAGCATATGTGCCTAATGCAGCAGGAGAAAGTGCCATGGCCACTAAATGGCTTTGTTTTTGCATCTAAGTGTTGAGAACTTGAAAATGTTTTTCTGTGATGTATGAATACCTTCCCAACCCAACCTCTAAAATATTCCTCTCAATATCTTTATGTGCTCAATCACTTCAGTTGTGTCCAAATCTGTGTGACCCTATGGACTGTATTTCACTAGGCTCCTCAGTCCATGGGATTCTCCAGGCAAGAATACCAAAGTGGGTTGCCATGCCTTTCTCCAGGGAATCTTCCTGAGCCAGGGATCGAACCTGATTCTCTTATGTTTCCTGCATTGGCAAATGGGTTCTTTACCACTAGCGCCACCTGGGAAGCCCAACATTTATAGAGCAGGGGCTATTATCCCTAAATGTTAAAGACAAATATAGAGAGGTGAGGAAAATACTCTCATCAACTATTAAAAACCCAACAGAATGATTATCAGACCGTTTACATTCTCCATTAGCTGAGAGTAAATTATTGGGACCATAGAGGTTTTGAGATATAATGGTCATCTGAGTTAAATTCACCCATTCCAGTCCATTTTAGTTTGCTGATTCCTAGAATGATGTTTACTCTTGCCATCTCTTGTTTGACCACTTCCAATTTGCCTTGATTCATGGACCTGACATTCCAGGTTCTTATGCAATATTGCTCTTTACAGCATCGGACCTTGGTTCTATCACCAGTCACGTCCACAACTGGGTATTGTTTTTGTTTTGGCTCCATCCCTTCATTCTTTCTGGAGTTATTTCTCCAGTGATCTCCAGTAGCATATTGGACACCTACTGACCTGGGGAGTTCCTCTTTCAGTATCCTATCATTTTGCCTTTTCAGACTATTCATGGGGTTCTCAAGGCAAGAATACTGAAGTGATTTGCCATTCCCTTCTCTAGTGGACCACAGTCTGTCAGGTCAGGAAGCAACAGTTAGAACTGGACATGGAACAACAGTCTGGTTCCAAATAGGAAAAGGAGTACGTCAAGGCTGTATACTGTCACCCTGCTTATTTAACTTATATGCAGAGTACATAATAAGAAATGCTGGGCTGGAAGAAGAACAAACTGAGATCAAGATTGCCGGGAGAAATATCAATAACCTCAGATATGCAGATGACACTGCCCTTATGGCAGAAAGTGAAGAGGGACTTAAAAAAAGGCCTCTTGATGAAAGGGAAAGAGGAGAGTGAAAAAGTTGGCTTAAAGCTCAATTCAGAAAATGAAGATCATGGCATCTGGTCCCATCACTTCAGGGGAAATAGATGGGGAAACAGTGGAAACAGTGTCACACTTTATTTTTGGGGGCTCCAAAATCACTGCAGATGGTGATTGCAGCCATGAAATTAAAAGACGCTTACTCCTTGGAAAGAAAGTTATGACCAACCTAGATGGCATATTGAAAAGCAGAGACACTACTTTGCCAACAAAGGTCTGTCTAGTCAAAGCTATGGTTTTTCCTGTGGTCATGTATGGATGTGAAAGTTGGACTGTGAAGAAAGCTGAGCACCGAAAAATTGATGCTTTGAACTGTGGTGTTGGAGAAGACTCTTGAGAGTCCCTTGGACTGCAAGGAGATCCAACCAGTCCATTCTGAAGGAGATCAGCCCTGGGATTTCTTTGGAAGGAATGATGCTAAAGCTGAAACTCCAGTATCTTGGCCACCTCATGCGAAGAGTTGACTCATTGGAAAAGACTCTGATACTGGGAGGGATTGGGGGCAGGAGGAGAAGGGGACGACAGAGGATGAGACGGCTGGATGGCATCACTGACTCAATGGACGTGAATCTGAGTGAACTCCGGGAGTTGGTGATGGACAAGGAGGCCTGGTGTGCTGCAATTCGTGGGGTTGCAAAGAGTCGGACACGACTGAGCGACTGATCTGAACTGAGGTTTTGATAGAAAGCATGTTGAAGTCATAAATTGAGGGCAGAAGGCACTTTGGAGAATTTCTGAAGAACCAATGAGTCTGATGGTTGGGGAAACAGTAATCAAAGACCACCTTTCTAATTTGACAGTTTTGCAGTGGTCATTATCAACTTCTAATGAGTTTTGCCTATATGGAATGTAATGGGATGTTAATGTAATTAGGATACAGGGAAACCAGGTTTTTATGAATAGAATCACAGTCATTCTTACTAACACAGATCACATTTAGACAAATGCATCTTTTCCTTTTCCATTAAAGGTAACTTTTGATTATTGTCAGAATCAGTGTTTAACATAAAAGGGCTCAAGCAATTGAGGGTTAGAAAGAAAAAACTCTTATACCTTGAATACTGTGGCTTGTGATCAAGAAGCTGTGATGGAGCAATGGGATCAATTTACAGCCCAGTAGGCTGGTATCCTTGGCTTTGAACATGTATCTTTTTATCTCAGAAACCTTGAGACAATTCTTGGCAAGCTCAGTGGCAGAGTATCTTCTCTTGAAGTCAGTGCCCAAATGGGCAAAAGCTGGTGTTACAAAACTGAAATCTTACAAAATGAAAATTGGTGAGAGATTAAATTGGTATAGTCCTTTTGGAAGTTTATTCAGTGATTCCTAGTACAATTGACAATGTGTATTTTCTATAACCCCAAAACTCTACCCCAACAATGTGCCCAGTAAAATCTACTTATATGTGCTCACAGAGAAATGGATAAGAATGTTCATAACAGCTTAGTGTATAAGAGTGAAAAATTTGAAACAAATCAACTTCCATCAGTGGAGGATAAACTAATTATGGATATTCATACAATGAAATACAATCCAGCACTGAAAATAATTGAACTAGAATAATTTATATCAACATGAATTTATCTCATTATATTCTTGATTATAAATGCAATTTTCAGAGGAAACAGAATACAATATAATATTTTATAAAACTTACAAACATGCAAAAATAAGATTAAAAAGTACTTAGGTAGCTATACATAATTATTAAAGGTGTAAGAGATGCATGGGAATGAGAAATGACAAGTTTACCTCTGAGGAATGAGGGGGATGTGAACAGGGAGGGGTTCACTGGAATTCATTATTGGATGTTTGTAGCGGTTTCATAGTTATTCCTTATATTAGCAATTAAGCTTTTTGAATGACTGAGATAACTTATAATACAACTTCAGAAAATTAATCTGAAAATAAAATTGTTGTTGTTCAGATGCTCAGTTGTGTCCGACTCTTTGCGACCCCTAAATTTAGAATTCATTTGCTCATCTATGTATGAATCTATTTTGCACCTAGTAAATAGTAACTGAAATGTTTTATGTAGATGCTCACCTAGGAGCTGAGAGAGAAAGCTGGGACATAAAAGGCATAGCCTATGCCCTACAAAATGCTGATAGTCTAGTAGGGAAGACAGGACATAAGGAAATTTAGGCAATACTGGGATAAAAGAGGAATCTAAAAGGAAGACACAACTTGAAGCATTGGTACACACAAAGCCTGTTCCCGGGAGTGTGGTGAAAGATAAGGAATATCATGAATTGAGACAAAATCATTTAATAGGATAAAAATCCACTCATTGGACCCCTGGCTTTTGCCAGGGCAGTAGAATATGTTTACTTTGCAAATGCTTCCACTCAGCCCTTTGTTGTTTCAAACTTACAATTGCTGAAGCTCTGCACCAAGGATAATTTTCCTTCTATGTTGTGTGTGGTTTTTCAGTGTAAGTGTCACAGCTCTCCTTCTGGAGGTGTAACAATGGCAGGGCTATATCCATTAGTCATTTAGATGTCTTGTATCAACAGAACTTTCTGTGACTCTGTTTTACTCAAAGAACATAAAAGAACACATTGTATTGGATCAGAGCAGCTTCATACCCCTCTTATAAGAGACCCAAGGGATGCAGTATAGGAGGGCTCAGTTGTCCTTGCTGACAACCATTTTATGTGGGACTGAGTGAGAGATATTATGGGAAAAGATAGATCTTCTAGAAGGTTCTTATCAGCTGTGATATTTCCTGCTTCACTTTCCCAAGTATGGGGTCCTTGAGTACATAGATGCCTCTAAACCTCCTTTTTAACTTGCATTTCTTTAATTACTATACTAATGGTCTTGAAAATAGCAAACTCCATAAAGATATTTTCCTTGATGGCTTATTTTTATCTCTCCCTGAAATTCTCTTTTGAGATTTGAAGGGAACCTCAAGTATTTCACAAATAGTGAACCAAATTAAGCTTGCCTCATTTAGATTTTCCATGCTTTTTACAGACTTGAAACTTAGCTCTTCATTCTTTGTTTACTTTTCTAGAATGAGAAACTATTAACTTTCTTCCATATTTTTCATATTTTATTTTAAAAATTTATAGTATCCTTAAAATTAAACAGGGACATATTCTATTGATTTGTTTGTGTTTATGTAGCTTTATATGGGAACATTAGGGGATTTAGATTGTATGCTGTACCACTTAAGTTTTATCTTGTCATGGATTATGGCAGAGGGATTGGAGAAGAAAACCAAAATCAGGATTTACTAATTCTGAGTCATAACTTAGAAACCCATTTATTGCATCTTCACCATATTCTTAACCCATGGGAATATTTGTCTGCCAAGATTTCATAAAATATTTCAGGTAAAAAGAAATCTTGGAGAGTATCGTGTTGAGGTTTCCTAAAGTGAGTCCAGGGATTGTTACTGCTGAGATGCTATTATAAATTGCTTTTATTTAAAAATAAAGGATTCCATGATCAATTGTTTCAAGGACCTTGCTTGCCTGCACAGTTGCATTCAACTCTTCGTGATCCTGTGGACTATAGCCCACCAGGATCCTCTGTCCATGGAATTTTCCAGGCAAGAATACTGGAGTGGGTTGCCATTTCCTTTTCTAGGGGATCTTCCTGATCCAGGGATCAAGGCTGCAATCTCTAGGATCTCCTGTATTGGCAGGCAGATTCTTTACCACTCGGTCACCTGGGAATGGAGAAGGCAATGGCAACCCACTCCAGTACTCTTGCCTGGCAAATCCCATGGATGGAGGAGCCTGGTAGGCTGCAGTCCTTGGGGTCACTAGGAGTCAGACACGACTGAGCAACTTCACTTTCACTTTTCACTTTCATGCAGTGGAGAAGGAAATGGCAACCCACTCCGGTGTTCTTGCCTGGAGAATCCCAGGGACGGGGGAGCCTGGTGGGCTGCCAGTCTCTGGGGTTGCACAGAGTCGGACACGACTGAAGCAACTTAGCAGCAGCAGCAGCACCTGGGAAGCCTATTGAAAGGATAAACTGAGTGAAACCGTCAGGCTTCTGTTCTGTAAGACTTATCAGAGCCTTCATGATGCTAATGTGATGGCGAGTCTCTGAGAGGGGATAGAGTTTGCAGCATTTTTTGAACATTTTTGTTTGCAGAATTATTTTTTGTCATTGTTGTATGCTGTTGTTTGTGGAAAATGTTTTGGGGAACACAGATCTAACCTGATGTTATTAGTTCATCCAACAAAAATGAAGGCATAAAAATATTAGAGCAATTTACTAAAATCATGCAATTGCTTAGTGTTGAAACTGAGCAGAGGAAGAGGGAGGGGAGACTTCACCGTACAACATTTTTCCAAATAGATGTGGACAATGGGCATTGAATGCTTACAGTATGTATAATGCTAATAACAGAGATGTACTTGCCTTTGAACTAAACAAGGAGTGCTGTACCATAAATATTATTGAGTCATATTACCAAAACTGTCCCTTATTATTAAATGCATACAGACAACCAGAAATAGTTTATAGCAGTGACAAATATTCTTGTATTAAAAACTTATTATGACATCCAGGATAATGAGAATAGGCAGTTTAACAAAACTAACATCATTATCCACCCACAACTAAATGCTTTAGAGATAAGCACACATGTGCTAATGTATATTTTTATAGCTTAATGGTTTAGTAAAAGAAGGATGAACGTTCAAGATTGTTAAATTAAATTTAATCCTTTCAGCTTTTAAATAAGGAAAATGACGACCAAATGGATTAAACAATACGGTTATGCAATTTGTTTGTGAAAGACCTGGGATGGGAATCTGGTTCTCCCTATTCTCATAGCACAGTGTTTCCAATCCTACTGTTCGTTGCAATGCCAAATTATTAGAGATCATGTACTACTATACTTTATTCTCATTTAGACTTTCATTTGTTTTTTCAGACTAAAGTATAATAGTGAAATAAAATCATTTGCTATTCCCAGGAGACTATATCTCTTGTTCACTTAAGCCAGAGAATGGGGACTATTAGCCCTGTAAGCAGCCTGATGGATGGGAAGTAACTGTTTGTGGAACGCAAGATTCATTAGTCATGGATTCCCTTGTTTAGAGAAATTTCATGTCTACTCATCGTCACCCATTCCAGTCCATCTTAGTTCACTGATTCCTAGAATGTTGATGCTCACTCTTATCATCTCCTGTTTGACCACTTCCAATTTGCCTTGATTCATGGACCTAACATTCCACGTTCCTATGCAATATTGCTCTTTACAGCATTGAACCTTGCTTCTATCACCAGTCCCATTCACAGCTGGGTGTTGTTTTTGCTTTGGCTCCATCCCTTCTTCTTTCTGGAGTTATTTCTCCTCTGATCTCCAGTAGCATATTGGGTACCTAATGACCTGGGGAGTTCATCTTTCAGTGTCCTTTCTTTCTGCCTTTTCATACTGTCCATGAGGTTCTCAAGGCAAGAATACTGAAGTGGTTTGCCATTCCCTTCTCCAGTGGACCACTGTCATGGGTGAATTTAACTCAGATGATCATTACATCTACTACTGTGGGCAGGAATGCCTTAGAAGAAATGGAGTAGCCATCATGGTCAACAAAAGAGTCCTATACGTAGTAATTGGATGCAGTCTCAAAAACGACAGAATGATCTCTGTTCATTTCCAATGCAAACCATCAATGTCACGGTAATCCAAGTCTATGCCCCGACAAGTAATGCTGAAGAAGCACAGTGCTATGAAGACCTAGATGTCCTTTTCATTATAGGGGACTGGAATGCAAAAGTAGGAAGTCAAGAAACACCTGGAGTAACAGGAAAATTTGACCTTGGAGTACAGAATGAAGCATGGCAAAAGTTAATAGAGTTCTGCCAAGAGAATGCACTGGTCATAGCAAACACCTCTTCCAACAACAAAAGCGAAGACTCTACACATAGACATCATCAGATGATCAACACTGAAATCAGATTGATTATATTCTTTGCAGCCAAAGATGGAGAAGCTCTATACAGTCAGCAAAAGCAAGACTGGGAGCTAACTGTGGCTCAGATCATGAACTCCTTATTGCCAAATTCAGACTTAAATTGAATAAAGTAGGGAAAACCACTAGACCATTCAGGTATGACCTAAATCAAATCCCTTATGACTATACAGTGGAAGTGAGAAATAGATTTAAGGGACTAGATCTGATAGAGTACCTGATGAACTATGGATGGAGGTTCGTGACATTGTAAAGGAGACAGGAATCAAGGCCATCCCCAAGAAAAAGAAATGCAAAAAATCAAACTGGCTGTCTGAGGAGGCCTTACAAATAGCTGTGAAGGAAGAGAAGCAGAAAGCAAAGGAGAAAAGGAAAGCTATACCCATTTGAATGCAGAGTTGCAAAGAATAGCAAGGAGAGATAAGAAAGCTTTCCTCAGTGATCAATGCAAAGAAATAGAGGAAAACAACAGAATGGGAAAGACTAGAGATCTCGTCAAGAAATTAGAGATACCAAGGGAAAATTTCATGCAAAGATGGGCTCAATAAAGGACAGAAGTGGTATGGACCTAACAGAAGCAGAAGATATTAAGAAGAGGTGACAAGAATACACAGAAGAATACACAAAAAAGATCTTCACAACCCAGATAATCATGAGGGTGTATTCACTCACCTAGAGCCAGACATCCTGGAATGTGAAGTCAAGTGGACCTTAGGAAGCATCACTATGAACAAAGCTAGTAGAGGTGATGGAATTCCAGTTGAGCTATTTGAAATCCTGAAAGATGATGCTATGAAGGTGCTGCACTCAATATGCCAGCAAATTTGGAAAACTCAGCAGTGGCCACAGGCCTGGAAAAGGTCAGTTTTAATTCCAAAACCAACGAAATGCAATGCCAAAGAATGCTCAAACTACTGCACAATTGCACTCATCTTACATGCTGATAAAGTAATGTACAAAATTTTCCAGGCCAGGCTTCAGCAATACGTGAATCATGTAGTTCCAGATGTTCAAATTAGTTTTAGAAAAGGCAGAGGAATCAGAGATCAAATTGCCAGCATCTGTTGGATCATTGAAAAGCAAGAGAATTCCAGAAAAACATCTATTTCTGCTTTATTGACTATGCCAAAGCCTTTGACTGTGTGGATCACAATGAACTGTGGAAAATTCTGAGAGGGATGGGAATACCAGACCACCTGACCTACCTCTTGAGAAGCCTATATGCAGGTCAGGAAGCAACAGTTAGAACCGGACATAGAACAACACCCTGGTTCTAAATAGGAAAAGGAGTACGTCAAGGCTGTATATTGTCACCCTGCTTATTTAACTTATATGCAGAGTACATCATGAGAAACATTGGGCTGGGGAAAGCACAAGCTGGAATCAAGATTCTGGGAGAAACATCAATAACCTCAGATATGCAGATGACACCACCCTTATGGCAGAAAGAGAAGAAGAGCTAAAGAGGCTCTTGATAAAAGTGAATGAGGATAGTGAAAAATTTGGCTTTAAATTCAACATTCAGAAAATGAAGATCATGGCATCTGGTCCCATCACTTCATGGGAAATAGATGGGGAAACAGTGGAAACAGTGTCAGACTTTCTGTTTTTGGGCTCCAAAATCAGTGCAGATGGTGACTGCAGCCATGAAATTAAAAGACGCTTACTCCTTGGAAGGAAAGTTATGACCAACCTAGACAGCATATTGAAAAGCAGAGACATTACTTTGCCAACAAAGGTCCATCTAATCAAGGCTATGGTTTTTCCAGTTGTCATGTATGGATGTGAGAGTCGGACTGTAAAGAGAGTGGAGTGGTGAAGAACTGAATCTCTGAACTGTGATGCTGGAGAAGACTCTTGAGAGTCCCTTGGACTGCAAGGAGATCCAATCAGTCCATCCTAAAGGAGATCAGCCCTGGGTGTTCATTGGAAGGACTGATGTTGAAGCTGAAACTCCAATACTTTGGCCACTTGATGCGAAGAGCCATCTCATTTGAAAAGACCCTGATGCTGGGAAAGATTGAGGGGAGGAGAAGAAGGGGATGACAGAGGATGAGATGGCTGGATGACATATCTGACTCAATGGACATGGGTTTGGGTGGACTCCAGGAGTTGGTGATGGACAGGGAGGCCTGGTGGCCTGCGGTTCATGGGGTTGCAAAGAGTTGGACGTGGCTGAACGACTAAACTGAACTTAACTGATTTATCATCAAGGTGGAGGGAAGGCTCTTCTTTTTCATATATAAATGCCATCTTGAGTGCAAAACATGAAAAAGAGCAAAGAGCAAACATGAAGGTTGTGTCGCTTAGAACAAAAGAGCAATGGCTCTTCATAACACATAGTAGAGACAAACACTGGGATGTATTTGTGATTTCTTTTTTGACTGTAGAGGAAAAGGAGATCTCAGGTCTCTCTTCCCCAGGCCTGGAGCATGTTTCTCCAAGCATGTTTCGTGTCATCACAAGTGCTTTGCCATCACTTCCTCACTCTCCCTGGAAGCAGATCCTGTTTTGATCCTTGTTATGCCTGAGTACTAGTGCTGATGTTAGAATTGCTCTGGTGTGTCTGACTTCCTGGAATCTAAGCCACCCCTACTCAGTCAGAAATGCTTGCTCCCTGCATATCAGACCCAAGTTCTCTGTGTGAGGACTTTCTAGAGGCCGGCCATTTCTGCCTTGTCACAGTATGCATAGTTTCCCTTACAGGTATCTGACTGCCTGTCTGGCTCTAAAAACAGGTCATTTTACCCAGTAGGCATTAATTACAGGTCCGACTCCACAGCCTCTGATTATGGACCCAGTTAGCCTAGAGTGTTCTCCTTTGACTTGGGCTGGGCTTGTATTTATGAGACACTGATCCCCAGACTTTAGGTCCTCTTGTTTGGATCATCAAAGTTAGTTCGTGCTTTCTTCCTTATTTTGTTTCTTTAGAGCTAGTTCCTTTGATATCTCATACTCTTGGCCTCTGTTTTTCCTAGACACTTGTAATAAGTACCAGCTACCTGCTGGCTCATTCAACTCTATAACTCTATGTCTTCCCATACTTGGCCAGCCTTATTCTGTTACAGTTAACATTCTGAAGCAATGTTCTGTGTGGAAGCCTGGAGGATTTCAGTTGATTAGGGGCATACTCTAAGGACTTAAGTACTTGATTGTCAATTGTGATGCTGTCCCTGGAGGTGCTGATTCTTGGTGCTTCTAATATTCCTAAGCAGAGATTTTGTCTCTGTTCACTGTAGAGATGGATGCTTCTTCTCTCCTGAAAAAGTGGAAGCAGCATTTTACATGTTCTGTGGTAAGATTAGTGTCAGAGGCAGTAGTAAGTTTTGAAGTATCTAAGGTACTTGACAGCTTAGGTCCGAATCATTATAGCAGCCATGCTTTTACAGATTTCTGCATCTCCATATGTGAGTCTGAATAGATGCTTTTAACAGAATACAAATCCATCTGAATGTCCTCCTGTTTCTCTAAGAAACTTTGTCTTTGGCTGAGAAAGTATGGTGTGGCTCCCTGTGCATTGAGGATCTGTATCTCCTAGGGATGCCCCTCATGTTTATGTCCCAGTGAGATGAGAATTATGGGATCCTGATGGAGAGGTTGGCTGGGAAGCTTTGGGGGAACTGGCCAGATTTATTCAATATTTAATTGATAGATCAAGGCATCAGATTTTCATCAGAATATTTGGCTGTTTTTCCTTGACAGCCCTGATGATTCCAGAGTTAGACCACTGGTGGCTGATGGGCCCAGAGCACCCTCAAGAACTTGGAGATTATGGGTTATAATAGCTTGGGTTATGGCAGATGACTCTGTGTATTCCAAATTAATTCATGGTAGTATTCTCTTTCCTTTTCAACTTGAAGAAAGAAAGAATGGGAAAGAGAGTATGTAGTTATGGCCTGGAGGGAAGTTTAATTTCATTTTAAAGTAATGTTTATTATCAGAAAATAATCATTAATGTGGTGGATATTTACTACATAATATTCACAATGTACAGAAAGAAAAGAACTCAGGTAAAAATAAATACCAACAAAATCCCACCAGAAAAGGATGAATAAATTCCCTTGTTATCTTTTTGGTTCTTCACATATACATATATAAAACAGTTATTATATGTAATATGTACATTTTACATGACACAATATAAATTGTGACTTTTCTAGCTAGCTAAATGACTGGATTTTTAATAACAAAAATGGAGTTTATTTTGGTTTCATAATTTTGTGTGGCTTTTTTTTTTTTTTACTACAAGATCCATTGGGCACTTTTTTCTGTACTGAAATATAGCAATTACTATTGTTTTGAGAATACTTTAGCTATTTTTTCTCTTGTATCCTACAAAACTTCTTTCAGTTTTTTGTTTACTTTCTACTTTGCTTAAAGATAATGTGTATTTTTGTTAAGTAATTATTTTACAAGTGAGAAGAAAAAGAAAAAAAGTATTTTTTTTCTAAAATAGCTATTTGCAGCTTGAAATTTCGAAGTTCGCATGGTGACATAAAATGTGTTATTACAAAATGAGTTTCCACAGAATAATGTGTATGGCATTTGATTCTTTATCTTTGCCATGTTTCTGGACAAGAGGCGCACCTAATTCACAGCCTATGTTCTCTCTGCCCAGCAGTTAAGAAGATTGATGTTCTTGCATGCAAACAATAAATCTACAGGGAAACTGCCCATAAAGTCTCTTTCAAGATGTTTAGTGGTGTAGACTTTGGCATAAAGAGAAAATTTCAGCTATATTGTTTTGAAATTCTTTGAGAAATCAGCAGTTGAGTTTTGACTGATGGACATTTCCCACATCATTTATACCCAATGTCTCTGCAGTTTACTTCTGAAAACTCTAATACATTTTCCCAGAGGAAATGCATAAAGTTATTTTTCAGGTTGTGAGATCTTTTTACTTCTTGTATCTAATGCAGACAGCAGACAGGTTGGAAAAATGACCAAAAGAATTATCAGGCATAGAAACGAACCTAAAAGAAACCTAAACTACCATAAAATTAATACAAATAAAAAAATGTTTTGGCATTTAGCCCACAGCTATCTCTAAATGTCTTTTAAGTTCTTTTTCTTGTATCTCTACTGTAACATATGACTTAGTGAAGTGAAGTCGCTCAGCTGTGTCTGACTCTTTGCGACCCCATGGGCTGAGTACCATCAGTTGGAGGTGATCAATCTGGGATACAAGGAGAAATATTTAATCCTATTGCAAATTTAAGGTTGAATCCATTCCTTGGCTATCATTAAAACGTCTATAAAAAACAAAAGCTAAAGAACGTGTGAAGAAAAGGCAGTCCTCCTACACTTTTGGTGAGAATGTAGATTGCTGCAGCCACTATGAAAAACAGTATGGAGGTTCCTTTAAAAACTAAAAACAGAGTTTTCATATGATCCAGCAATTCCACTCCTGGGCATATATCTAGAGAAACCTCTAATTTGAAAAGGTACCACTTGTTCATAGCAGCACTAAATAGTGCAATAACTAAGACATGAAAGCAACTTAACTGTCCATTGACAAATGAATGGATAAAGATTTTGTGGTACATATATACAATGGAAGCTACTCATTCATAAAAAAGTATGAAAGAATTCCATTTGCAGCAACATGGATTGACCTAGGAATGATCGTACTAAGTGAAGTAAGCCAGACAAAGAAATATATCATATGGTATCACTTACATATGGAATCAAAAATATGATACAAAGGAACCTATTTACCAAATAGAAACAGACTCATAGATGTAGGAAACAAACTTATGGTTACCAATGGGGGAAGCAGGGGGAGAAATAAATGAAGAATTTGTGATTAGCAGATACAACCTATTCTATCTAAAACAGATAAACAACAAGGTGCTACTGTATAGCACAAGGAACTATACTCAATAAACCATAATGGAAAAGAGTATGAAAAATAATACATATTATATTATGTATTATATATATAAAGATGTGTGTATATATATATATATATAAGTGAGTTACTTTTCTGTACATGAGAAACTAACATAATCTTGTAAATCAACTAAATTTCAATTAAAAACAAGATTAAGTCCATTTTTGCATAGCATCTTTCCTCAATATCTTGCACTTATATTTTAAATTATTCAGTCTCAGCAATATAGGAGGCCTTATAGTCTTCTAATTAAGTAGTCCTAACAAGATTGATACTATAGCTGTGTGCCCTTATCTATGCCAAGTAAACATAAAATCTTATCATCTTGGGAATAGAAAATCATGGATTTGCCAGATCAGTGGCCACATACTGTATACCTAAACATAGTGTTAATTTGCTTGAGCAAAGGAATCAGATTTGACGTAGCAGCTGCAATTGGAGCTGTTATCAGATTGAGTTTGTATTAGTTCACTGTCAGCTTTTTGCTTTCAGCTGATTTTGCTAGTGACTGGACTGGTATTCTAATTGGGAATATGATCAGAACTACCAACCAACACGTCACCATTTAGGTCTTTAAGGTGATACTAATCTCTAATCTTCTCCCTAGTAGAGTCTCAGATGCTTTCACTTGGTTTTCTCCATTTCTCCATTTAACAGCTCTTACTACATAGACCAATGAATCAGTATGGGGATTCTGCATACATCAAACACGTGCATTCTAATTATAAACTCTGAGTCTAGGGAAATGACCTTTGGTATCTCTGGGCCCAGCGAATTCTTTGTGAGGTGGACCTGGGTCATGACTCCATTTATTATTTGTAGCTTACTCTAATTAGATGATGCATAATAACACTGCATGTCCTTAGTTACTAATGTCAATTAGGCCATGTATCTAGGAGTTTTTAAAGTATTTAAATAGTCTCCTTTTCTCAGTATATGGTGACATAATTGTACAGTCATAGGTCCTTTTGGGGAAGAAGTAGGAGTATTGTCATCATACATACTTACTATCATATTGTAGGTCATTTCTTGTGGTTAGTAGGCCTCTTCTTCAGTCAGCTCATTCTTATTCTGAGAACTAGCTCAGGTCTGGAAATTTCCTTTAGCCTTATAGTTATTCATCCATGTTTTCTTGGGAGCATATCTATCTACCTTGATATTACAGATACTATGTTATAAGAACTATCTACAAAACTCTCTGCAGGTCAAGCTCACTTGGCTTCTATTCTTATGTTGCTACTAAGCTCATTATAATCATTCCCACTTTATTCTGATAATTAAATACCATAAGCTGACCTTTACTCTTTTAGAACCTTACATTTTCAATGACATAAGTGAAATTATTTCTGTAATAATATCTCCTGTCCTTAGCTCTGGCCTCCAGAAGACAGCTACTACTGACCTTAATGTCTCTCCATTTCCTCCTTCATAGCTTTTGACTTCATATGGTTTCACATTCAGGCTCATGGTCAAATAGGTATTAAACAATTGTTGGCAAAATATAGGTAGTTCTATGCAGAGTTGGGGTTGGCACCTGAATACAGTGGAAGGAAAGGTTGGCATCAATAGTGTTTGCCAATGAGTGAATGTGAGGAACTGTGGAATCAAACAGGGTAAGAAGGGAAAGTTGTCTTTTTAAGATCTTGATTTCAATTCCTTTAGATATGTACTCAGAAGTGAGACTGCTGGATCATATGATAGTTTATTTTTAATTTTAAAGAACCTCCATACTGTTTTCCACAGTGGATACACCAATATACATTTTCACCAACAGTTAAATCTTTACTGAGGTGGCACCTCTACTGAGTCTTCCTGGTGTGAGGAAAGGATTAGAAAGCATCATGACTTTTAAATTCACCCCCCAAAGGAAGGGACTGCTTAGAACATAGAACATAGTGACTTTTAAGAGAATTATATCGTGGCATCCATGATCTTGTGTGGATCATGAGCCAAGATTCAGAATAAGAGTATAGAAGCAAAGTGGGGTCAGAATTCAAGAAGGACAATAGCAGGAAAGAATGAATCTGGGAAAATTTTTTTTACAAGTAGCTCTGGAACATATACAGTGCTTTTTAAAAGTTTCATGTACGTAAACTCCATAGGGTTATCCCACCAGCAGTGCACAAGGATTCCCTTTTTTCCTGTTTAGCTTGAATGGAATGGTACATTGTTTTAGGATGGTAAATCATTTATAAAAAAGCTTTTGGGTCCTGACTCAGAAGACCTAAAGTGTCTAAAGCAGTAGTAACTCCACTTCCATGCTATAATGACAGTGGCTGAGGTTCTGTGAGCTGAATTGTGATATATCTTCAGTACAAAGTAACATTTGGAACTTCTTCAGTACTCATCCAAATTTTAGCAAATATATCAGAGGAAATGAATGAAAGGGTGATATCTGTGAGTTTTATATTATTTTTTATCCATGTCACATGAAGTAAAGGTTTGTATGTGCATACAGAATTTTTAAAAATAATTTAATAGTATCTTAAAAATAAGTCATAATCACTATTCCATGTCACCATTGACCTTCTAAAATAGTGTTAACCCACCATTTTAAGTTCTGCTTTCTCGTCAAAGTTTTGAATGAGTGAGAATTATTTTAGTTAGGTCATTGGATGTTGTAACACAGGTCAAAGGATCATTAAGAGAGGTTGTCATTGCTCAGTTGCTATGTCATGTCTGACTCTTTGTGACTCCATGGACTGCAGCATGCCAGGCTTCCCTGTCCTTCACTATCTCTCGGAGATTGCTCAAATTCATGTCCATTGAGTCAGTGATGCTATCTAACCATCTCATAGCTCAGTATTTCCTAAGAAACTGGTGTGAACAGAATATTTTAGAATTCCTAATTATGGCATTTCCTCCATGAGGCAGTGGTTGTGTTGGTATATTTTTTGATTCCTCACTGTATACTGTGTAGATGCAGACTATATCCTTTGATAGTCCACAGAAAAACCTTTCTGAGAACCTCATTGCTTGTGCCAGGTACCATCCTTGATCTGAAAATATAAAGATGATAAACATTCAGTTCTTGCACTTAATTTCTCACATATCTATTTGAGCATTTTGTAGCTAGCCTTAAATTTACTTTTGAAAGTAGGTGAAATATCAGTAGCTGTTCATAGGTTATTAACATATGTGTGATTATGGTACAGCCTTTACTAAAAACCGTGTGAAGACGTTGATGGATCTTACTAAACTCTCCATCTCTGGAAGTGCCTGGTTTCCAAAAGATCTTTACAAATATGTGTTGTTAAAGAACTGTCTTGTTTTGAAGATAGAGCATACATATGTGAACAGTTAAATAACATTACAGAGACATAATGGTTAAATATAACAATAAGTAATACTTTAGACACATAGTTCCTTAAATAAAAAGTAATCACAAAAATTTATTGAATTGAATCTTTGAGGTTTATAAAAAAATAGAGTGCTTAATGTTTTCCCATATATCATCTAGATATATACTGAGAATCAAACATAAGCCCAGAAAATATTCTGGAATATTTATAAAGAAGCTTACAAATGTGTGGTGATGCAAAATATATGTTATAGTAAAGATTTGGGGTGCAGGCTACTTTTTCTTCAGGTATTTTGGAATTGTATAATTTATGCCTAGGAAAGTAAACACCTGCCTTCTGCCAAATGGTTAATGAAGGAACAGTGTGAGGTAGATTTGGGTACAAATCAATTGTAGATCAAGAAGTCAGTAGTGGTCTGCAGTGGATACTTGCTTTGAGTTCAGTCATTTTTATGGAAAGCTTGATTAAGATGAAGCATTTTGAGGAGGATATGCTTCCAACATAAATAATCACAACATCTCACCAGACATCATAAAGCTATTCCTCCCTTGTCTTATCACTTAAAATAGGTTAACTTTGCCTTCAAATTCCCCCCTTGGAATTCCTGGTGGTTTGGGTATTTTGCTAGCTGTTCTTTTCAGATTGCTTTCTTAAATAGGAAAAGAAAGGTCCTTAGGGGAAGACAGTGTCTATGTGGTCTCAGCAAAGCAATTGCTTTGCTGAGAAAGATGCAATGGAAACCATACTGTTTCCCTCCAAAGAATTCTCAGGTTTCCCCTTAAAAAGTTGACTATGGGATCAATTACTCACTAATGTTTGGAAGGTGCCTTATTTTGTATTCAAATTGGCACTCAAAAAGGCCAAGCACTGGCAACAAAGCAAGTTTCATGGCCAGAATAAAACATGAGATAGTCAGTGATAGATATGAAGTGATTAGAAGGGGAAAAAGGGGAAAAAAAACTTACTTGTATAAATCTTAATGTATTTTGTTTTACTGGTCATTATTAGAATGGGAAAGACTAGAGATATCTTCAACAAAATGAGAGATACCAAGGGAAAATTTCATGCAAAGATGGGCACAATAAAGGACTGAAACAGTATGGACCTAACAGAAGCAGAAGATATTAAGAAGAGGTGGCAAGAACACACAGAGGAACTATACAAAAAAGATCTTAATGATCCAGATAATCACAATGGTATGATCACTCACCTAGAGCTAGATATCCTGGAGAGTGAAGTCAAGTGGGCCTTAGGAAGCATTACTACAAACAAAGTAGTGGAGGTGATGGAATTCCAGTTGAGCTATTCTAAATCCTAAAAGATGATGCTGTGAAAGTGTTCTACTCAGTATGTGAGCAAATTTGGAAAACTCCGCAGTGGCCACAGGACTGGAATGGTCAGTTTTCATTCCAGTCCCAAAGAAGGGCAATGCAAAAGAATGTTTAAATCACTGCACAATAGCACTCATTTCACATGCTAGCAAGGTGATGGGCAAAATCATCCAAGGTAGGCTTTAATAGTACATGGACCAAGAGCTTCCAGATGTTCAAGCTGGATTTCAAAATGGCAGAGAAACCAGAGATCAAATTGATAACATCCATTGGATCATAGAAAAAGCAAGAGAATTCCAGAAAAAAAAATCTGCTTCTGCTTCATTGACTACACTAAAGTCTTTGACTGTGGGGATCACAACGAATTGTCAAAATTCTTAAAGAGGTGAGAATACCAGAGCACCTTACCAGCCTCCTGAGAAACCTGTCTGTAGGTCAAGAAGGAACAGTTAGAACTGGACATGGAACAATGGACTGGTTCCAAATTGGGAAAGGAGTATGTCAAGGCTGTATATTGTCACCTTGCTTATTTAACTTCTATATAGAATACATCATGTGAAATGTTGGGCTGGATGAAGCACAAGCTGGAATCAAGATTTCCAGGAAAAATACCAGTATCCTCAGATATGCAGATGATACCACTCTTATAGCAGTAAGTGAAGAGAAGTTAAAGAGCCTCTTGATGAAAGTGAAAGAGGAGAGTGAAAAAGCTGGCTTAAAACTCAACAATCAGAAAACAAAGATCATGGCATCTGGTCCCATCATTTCATGGGAAATAGATGGGGAAACATGGACAAAGTAACAGACTTTATTTTCTTGGGCTCCAAAATCACTAGGATGGTGACTGTAGCCACTAAATTAAAAGATACTTGCTCTTTGGAAGAAAAGCTATGACACACCTAGACAGAATTTTAAAAAGCAGAGACATTATTTTGCCAACAAATTCTGTCTAGTCAAAGCTATGATTTTTCCAGTAGTCATGCATATGTGAGAGTTGGACCACAAGGAAGGCTGAGCAAGGAAGAATTGATTTTTTTAAAATTGTGGCATTGGAGAAGACTCTTGAGAGACCATTGGACTGCAAGGAGATCCAACCAGTCAATCCTAAAGGAGATCAGTCCTTGGTGTTCACTGGAAGGACTGATGCTGAAGCTGAAGCTCTAATACTTTAGCCACATGATGTGAAGAGCTGACTCACTGGAAAAGGCCCTGATGTTGGGAAAGATAGAAGGTGGGAGAAGAAGGCTATGCCAGATGTTGAGATGGTTGGATGGTATCACTGACTCAGTGGACATGAGTTTGAGCAAGCTCAGGCGATGGTGAAGGACAGAGAAGCCTGGTGTGATGCAGAACATGAGGTTGCAAAGAGTCAGACACAGTTGAGTGACTAACAACAACAAATTTCTTATTTAAGAGATGAGGGAAAACAACAATAAAACTAAGGACTTATGACTAAATCAAATATATCAGTATACTAGACACATATCTTGCCAGGTGGGCAAGGGAATTCTCCACTGAACATCCATCAGACTATACATAACCACTTCCTGGAAAATATGCAATGTCCCATAGTCTACTGTTTCCTGTGGGTGGTGAGGATTCTAATAGTTTAACTTTTGTGCTCTTTCTGAAGAGACTAGACCCAATGTAGGAGTTGTGAAGTCAATGTCAGCTATAGAAGGCACCTCTGACAAGATTGCTGGGCATCAGTGGGAGCATATGTGCTTTCTTAGAATAAAAGGAACCATATTTTATACTTGATTTCATCTAAACTGAGGCTCCTATCATAGTCTCGTCATAATTCATTGAAAACTCTTGTCCCAAAGCTAATTGTCAGAAGGTTAGTGTTATCTGTATTTGCCAAAGAATTAAAGGGAGGCAATTTTACAGCATGCAGGTCACCGGTGCTCATATACCTACTTTACATGCGATGATGAGGAAGAGGAAGAGCTTACCCAAAGGAAGGTAAAACCTTCAATAAGAATGAGGCAGGCATTCCAGGAAGACTAGAAAACACTCCTTAAAAAAAGGTGTCTCTAGAAATCTTCCCTACCTCAAATATGGGGCAACAGTTCTCTTCTCTTGCCTTTCTTTACTAATTCTTTGCAGAAGCATTTGTATGTTCGTAGTAAAGCTAAGTGGGTTTTTTTTTGGGGGGGGCGGGGGTGGTATTATTTGTCTTTGTTTTGGTGGAGTCTGCATAGATGCAGGAACCATGAAATCAGAAAGATTTGGATTTAATCTGAGATACACAATTACTAGTCATATAACTAGCAATTTATTTACATCTCTAGGCATCAGTTTTCTCAGCTGTTAAGGGGAGATAAAGCTTATGGTAGAGATGTCCTGAGGATTACAGTAAGATGATAGTGCAGAGTGCTTAAAAAGACTTACTATATGGAGTAAATATGTATAGTAGGAAATAAGGGCATTACTTCATGACTCTCCAATTTGATTTTTGTATTAGTCATGTCTACAACTCCCACTAGATTAGAGCAGTGAGTTACATTGCTTTCTAAGCCTTTGAAATGAGTGTGCCATGTTTTCATAGGACATTTGAGCTACAGAATCCTTTCAGGTGGTTCATTTGGTGTAATTCCTTTATTTTATAGAAGAAATTGTGATCTCAAAAAGTGAGATGATTGTTCAAGGTCATTTGGCTGAGTGGTAATAGAGCGATAATTTGAATCTATTCCAAGTCATCTTCCATTCTGTAATCCTACTTAACAGCTGAAATTAAAAATATCGTGATTTTTTTCCAGGATTATCTTACTGCTAACTTTTAAATTAACAAAATATAAAAGGACCTGATTTTTCTTTCCCACTTCATCTTGGTCCAGTATCATACACTCAATTTTTAAGTCACAGGAGAGCAGAACAGGTCAAATTATGTTCGTATTTTAGAGACCAGCAAGAGCTAACCAATACCATATGCCCCAAACATTCTTTAAAAAACAATCTTCTTTGAAGAGTCCACTCAGGTTCCAGTAAAGAAATATAAGAGCCCTCCCAGTCCACTCACATGGCCAGGAACACACAGCAGGAGGCTGACAACAGGACCTAGAAAGAAGGCTAATTAAAGCACACAGCAGGGAATGAAGCTGGGCTACCTGCATTGCCAATATATAGTGAGTGCTTTTTTAAATCAGAGGAAAGAACAAGGAGAGAAAATTTCATGATTGTAGCTGGTTCTAAAAGAAGTCTGGCTTTATCTCTTTGATGTCCCACCAGAGGAGATCTGCAACAAGAAGCCAGGCCTCAAATGCAGAGCTATTCAGTTGGGGGTCAGCATTAGGGCCAAAGGATATCAGGAGATGTGGGTCTGATGATTTCTACATGTGTGACTTGAATGCAGAGCAAGATTGTTTTCAAGTGTTCAGCAACCATCTCTGTACCATGCACTGAAATGGCCAAGACAGATGGGAGAAGATGGACCCTGGTCTCCTTGATCTAGCTAGAGAGGCAAGACTGTTCCACACTAATGATACTGGCCACTAGAAACATCAGAACTCAGTGCCCTATGACTGAAACTGTGGTGAAAACAGGAAGAGTCCAGCTGAGAAGAGATTTCTGGAGGTGGAGGTGAAGGAGACATTACTTGGTAGAAAAGATCCTGACTCTCTCTCCTTCCTGATCACTCCTTTTTTGGCCTATGGGTCTCATTAGCCTTAAGATATTATTTGGGGCCATTACAGTATCCTCCAGTACTGGCATCATCATGTTCCTGTTCAGACTTCTAAAACTTTGGGAACCATGAGCTCCTACTTCTGTGCCACCATCTTGTGTTCCCAACATTGGCCAAGGCTGCATGTTCAGTTCAGTTCAGTTCAGTTGCACAGTCATGCCTGACTCTTTGCGACCCCATGAACCGCAGCATGCCAAGCCTCCCTGTCCATCACCAGCTCCTGGAATTTACCCAAACCCATGTCCATTGAGTCGGTGATGCCATCCAACCATTTCATCCTCTGTCGTCCCCTTCTCCTCCTGCCTTCAATCTTTCCCAGCATCAGGTTTTTTTCAAATGAATCAGCTCTACGTATCAGGTGGCCAAAGTACTGGAGTTTCAGCTTCAACATCAGTCCTTCCAATGAACACCCAGTACTGATCTTTAGGATCGGCTGGTTGGATCTCCTTGCAGTCCAAGGGACTCTCAAGAATTTTCTCCAGACCACAGTTCAAAAGCATTAATTCTTCAGTGCTCAGCTTTCTTTATAGTCCAACTCTCACATCCATACATGACTATTGGAAAAACAATAGCCTTGATTAGATGGACCTTTGTTGGCAAAGTAATGTCTCTGCTTTTCAATATGCTGTCTAGGTTGGTCATAACTTTCCTTCCAAGGAGTAAGCATCTTTTAATTTCATGGCTGCAGCCACCATCTGCTGTGATTTTGAACCCCCCCAAAATAAAGTCAGCCACTGTTTCCACCGTTTTCCCATCTATTTGCCATGAAGTGATGGGACCGTATGCCATGATCTTCATTTCCTGAAAGTTGAGCTTTAAGCCAACTTTTTCACTCTCCTCTTTTCCTTTCATCAAGAGGCTTTTTATTTCCTCTTTCCTTTCTGCCATAAGGGTGGTGTCATCTGCATATCTGAGATTATTGATATTTCTCCTGGCAAATCTTGATTCCAGCTTGTGCTTCAGCCAGCCCAGTGTTTCTCATGATGTACTCTGCATATAAGTTAACTAAGCAGGGTGACAAAATACAGCTTTGACGTACTCCTTTCCCTATTTGGAACCACTCTATTGTTCCATGTCCAGTTCTAACTGTTGCTTCCTGACCTGCACACAGGTTTCTCAAGAGGCTGGTCAGGTGGTCTGGTATTCCCATGTCTTTCAGAATTTTCCACAGTTTGTTGTGATCCATGCAGTCAAAGGCTTTGGCATCATCAATAAAGCAGAAATAAATGTTTTTCTGGAACTCTCTTGATTTTTCAATGATCCAGTAGATGCTGGCAATTTGACCTCTGGTTCCTCTGCCTTTTATAAGACCAGCTTGAACATCTTGAATTTCATGGTTCACATATTGCTGAAGCCTAGCTTGGAGAATTTTGAGCATTACTTTACTAGCATGTGAGATGAGTGCAATTGTGTGGTAGTTTGAGCATTCTTTGGCATTGCCTTTCTTTGGGATTGGAATGAAAACCGACCTTTTCCAGTCCTGTGGCCACTGCTGAGTTTTCTAAAGTTGCTGGCATATTGAGTGCAGCACTTTCACAGCATCATCTTTCAGGATTTGAAATAGCTCAACTGGAATTCCATCACCTCCACTAGCTTTGTTTGTAGTGATGCTTCTTAAGGTCCACTTGACTTCACATTTCAAGATGTCTGGCTCTAGGTGAGTGTGAGTGATCACACCATCATAATTATCTGGGTCATGAAGATCTTTTTTTGTACAGTTCTTCTGTGTATTCTTGCCACCTCTTCTTAATATCTTCTGCTTCTTTTAGGTCCCTACCATTTCTGTCCTTTATTGAGCCCATCTTTGCATGAAATGTTCCCTTGGTATCTCTAATTTTCCTGAAGAGATCCCTAGTCTTTCCCATTCTATTGTTTTCCTCTGTTTCTTTGCATTGGGAAGCTATGAACTCAGTCTTAACACAAGAAGATGATGTTGTGTCATGGTCTTGCTTTTACACTCTTCAGGATCCATATCTTCCTCTCAATGAACACAATTCATTCTCATTCCTCTAAGTCTTCATGATTTCTTTACCCAACAACATAGCTAGAGCCTCCATTTCCATAAAATGACTGGCTTATTTATATGCTTAGGGACTCCTGCAACCACTGGGATTTCTATTCACCAGTTCCCTGTACTTGTATCTTTAAATAATACAGCTTATGGGTTATCAATGACTTGTTCCTGTTAGGAACACTGCTGCACCTCCTTTATTTTCCATATGTACCTTGGATTCAATATCACAGTACTATCTTCTGTGTAAGATAAAAAAGATACTTTAAGTACCTCTTAATTTTCCCAAGACATATGATGTGTTTATTATGCTTAAGTATTATTCTAAGTGTTATTTAACACTGTACCATCTCCAGTGAAAAACAAAGATGTGTTCTTTTCTCAGTTAATCAACAATTTGAAACAGAAAAATAACACATTCTTAGCAATCAAAGAAAGTATAGGAATTGGACAAAATACCTAGGAGGTGGGTAATTATTTTGGAGAGGTATATGTCTCTGATCATGAGGTTAATTAACCTAGGAACCCACTGAAAGGGACTTGTGGGACCCGTTTAATGATGCTTTGATGATTTAAACTGGCAACAAACTAGTTTTCAGTTGAAAAAGGTTTCTTTCACTCAGTTAAATAGCTGCAGTTAATTGTTCTAATCATTTTAAGAAACCACTCACAGGTCTCTGGATTCTGGTGGTTAATCTCTGACCATCCAGATAGGCCATACATTGCTATATGGTTTCTGGGCCTAGGCTGTGACCTACACAGCCATATTTCCTACAGAAAGGAGTAAGTTTACAGTGTACAGAAGCCATTATCAGGCCCCAAAGATAAAAGGTGGTTAGCAAAGCAGACAAAGTCTCTGTCCTCATGGAGTTTACACTCTAGTGGAATGGACACACTTACATGTATACATGTGTGATTGTGTGTCTAATTATACCTGCTCTAGAGGCAAAGTCACAACAGATCCAAGCTAGTCTGGGAAGAGAGATGATTAAAGAACGCTTCCTTTAGTGGAAAGTGGAAAGTGAAAGTAACTCAATCGTGTCCCACTTTTTGCAACCCCATGACTATACAGTCCACGAGATTCTCCAGGCCGGAATACTGGAGTGGGTAGCCTTTCCCTTCTCCAGGGGATCTTCCCAACCTAGGGATCAAACCCAAGTCTCCTGCATTGCAGGTGGATTCTTTACCAGCTGAGTCACAAAAGAAGCCCTTGTTCCCCTAAAGATGGACTAATTAAGTAATGAAATGAGAGGTGTGAAGCATGGAGGCATGCAATGTTTTACAAAGCTGATGACAGCCAGTGAAGACAGAATGCAGGGAAGACTAGCCAGAGACAAGGCAGGAGAGAAACAGAAACCAGATCAGGTAGGATCTGTGAATGGTACTGAGGATTTTGAATTTTGCCCCAATTGCTAGAATAGTAATCTTGGGGAGTATGGAGTTAAACAGGAGATTGCCATGATTAGAGGTGTTGTTGGGTGTCTGGAAATTATGACATTAAATCTATACTAAATAAAGCAGGATTTATTTTGATGAAAGCATACCCACTTTTGGCAAAATGAAGGAAAACCTATATGAATACTGATCCTATTTCTGTATTTTTTTTTTAACAACAAAACCCTAAGACATTAAAACTTTATGGCATTAATCTGGAAACTCTAATCTTAACCACTCAGACAAGTAAGATGGCAAGAGTCTGGCTGTACTTTGGCTCTAGAGACTGTAGAACAACCTGGTGAGCTACTCCCTGTCCTTTTGTTAATTTGCTCACATATTTACTTCTTTGAGAACCCAAAGTTCAGAAATGGATAGATGTGTGTGATGAGGAAGAATGTGAACTTCAAATATGGCAGCGAGTAAGGGTCTTTGGGGGCTTCCCTGGTGTCTCAGATGGTAAAGAATCCACCTGAAATGCAGGAGACATGGGTTTGATCCCTGGGTTGGGAAGATCCCGGAGAAGGGCATCGCAACCCACTCCAATATTATTGCTGGAGAATTCCTATGGAGAGAGGAGCCTAGTGGGCTAATTCCATGGGGTCGCAGACTCGGACATGACTGAGTGACTAAGCACAGCATAGCACAGGAGTCTGTGGAAAAGCAACAGCTATTTTACATGCTGGGGGAAGTTAAGCTGCTCCTCTCCTCCCCTCCCCATCTCTCCTCAGGACTGTAACCTTTCTTACACAGGTTAACATGGGTAGCTATGGATGGAGTTTTAAATGGATTAAACATCAATTTGATGGTAACAACCAGTTCAGTTCAGTTCAGTTGCTCAGTCGTGTACGACTCTTTGCGACCCCATGAATCGCAGCACGACAGACCTCCCTGCAATTTCTCCTGGCAATCACCAACTCCCAGAGTTCACTCAGACTCACGTCCATCGAGTCAGTGATGCCATCCAGCCATCTCATTCTCTGTCGTCCCCTTCTCCTCCTGCCCACAATCCCTCCCAACATGAGAGTCTTTTCCAATGAGTCAACCCTTCGTATGAGGTGGCCAAAGTACTGGAGTTTCAGCTTTAGCATCATTCCTTCCAAAGTAATCCAAGGGCTGATCTCCTTCAGAATGGACTGGTTGGATCTCCATGTAGTCCAAGGGACTCTCAAGAGTCTTCTCCAACACCACAGTTCAAAAGCATCAATTCTTCGGTGCTCAGCTTTCTTCATATCCATACATGACCACTGGAAAAACCATAGCCTTGACTAGATGGACCTTAGTCGGCAAAGTAATGTCTGCTTTTGAATATGCTATCTAGGTTGATCATAACTTTTCTTCCAAGAAGTAAGCGTCTTTTAATTTTATGGCTGCAATCACCATCTGCAGTGACTTTGGAGCCAAAAAAAATAAAAATTAAAAAAAAAAATCTGACACAGTTTCCACTGTTTTCCCATTTATTTCCCATGAAATGATGGGACCAGATGCTGTGATCTTCGTTTTCTGAATGTTGAGCTCTAAGCCAACTTTTTCACTCTCCTCTTTCACTTTCATCAAGAGGCTTTTTAGCTCCTCTTCACTTTCTGCTATAAGGATGGTGTCATATGCATATCTGAGGTTATTGATATTTCTCCCGGCAATCTTGATCCAGCTTGTGTTTCTTCCAGCCCAGCATTTCTGATGATGTACTCTGCATATAAGTTAAATAGGCAGGGTGACAATATACAGCCTTGACATACTCCTTTTCCTTTTTGGAAGCAGTCTGTTGTTCCTTGTCCAGTTTTAACTGTTGCTTCCTGACTTGCATACAGATTTCTCAAGAGGCAGGTCAGGTGGTCTGGTATTCCCGTCTCTTTCAGAATTTTCCACAGTTTATTGTGATCCACACAGTCAAAGGCTTTGGCATAGTCAATAAAGCAGAAATAGATATTTTTCTGGAACTCTCTTGCTTTTTCCATGATCCACCGGATGTTGGCAGTTTGGTCTCTGGTTCCTCTGTCTTTTCTAAAACCAGCTTGAACATCAGGAAGTTCACCGTTCACATATTGCTGAAGCCTGGCTTGGAGAATTTTGAGCATTACTTTACTAGCATGTGAGATGAGTGCAACTGTGCAGTAGTTTGAGCATTCTTTGGCATTGGCTTTCTTTGGGATTGGAATGAAAACTGACCTTTTCCAGTCCTGTGGCCACTGCTGAGTTTTCCAAATTTGCTGGCATATTGAGTGCAGCACTTTCACAGCATCATCTTTCAGGATTTGAAATAGCTCCACTGGAATTCCATCACCTCCACTAGCTTTGTTTGTAGTGATGCTTCCTAAGGTCCACTTGACTTCACATTCCAGGATGTCTGGCTCAAGATGAGTGATCACACCATCGTGATTATCTTGGTCATGAAGATCTTTCTTGTACAGTTCTTCTGTGTATTCTTGCCATTTCTTCTTAATAACTTCTGCTTCTGTTAGGTCCAAACCATTTCTGTCCTTTATCAAGCCCATCTTTGCATGAAATGGTCCCTTGGTATCTCTAATTTTCTTGAAGAGATCCCTAGTCTTTCCCATTCTGTTGTTTTCCTCTATTTCTTTGCATTGATCGCTGAAGAAGGCTTTCTTATCTCTTCTTGCTATTCTTTGGAACTCTGCATTCAGATGCTTATGTCTTTCCTTTTCTGCTTTGCTTTTCACTTCTCTTCTTTTCACAGCTATTTGTAAGGCCTCCCCAGACAGCCATTTTGCTTTTTTGCATTTATTTTCCATGGGGATGGTCTTGATCCCTGTCTCCTGTACAGGGTCTCAGACCTCATTCCATAGTTCATCAGGCACCCTATCTATCAGATCTAGGCCCTTAAACCTATTCCTCACTTCCACTGTATAATCATAAGGGATTTGGCTTAGTTTATACCTGAATGGTCTTGTTGTTTTCCCTACTTTTTTCAATTTAAGTCTGAATTTGGCAATAAGGAGTTCATGATCTGAGCCACAGTCAGCTCCTGGTCTTGTTTTTGTTGACTGTAAAGAGCTTCTCCATCTTTGGCTGCAAAGAATATAATCAATCTGATTTCGATGTTGACCATCTGGTGATGTCCATGTGTAGAGTCTTCTCCTGTGTTGTTGGAAGAGGGTGTTTGCTATGACCAGTGCATTTTGTTGGCAAAACTCTATTAGTCTTTGCCCTGCTTCATTCCACATTCCAAGGCCAAATTTTCCTGTTACTCCAGGTGTTTCTTGACTTCCTACTTTTGCATTCCAGTCCCCTATAATGAAAAGGACATCTTTTTTTTAGGTGTTAGTTCTAAAAGGTTTTGTAGGTCTTCAGAGAACCATTCAACTTCAGCTTTTTCAGCGTTAGTGGTTGGGGCATAGACTTGGATAACTGTGATATTGACTGGTTTGCCTTGGAGATGAACAGAGATCATTCTGTCATTTTTGAGATTGCATCCAAGTACTGCAGTTCAGACTCTTTTGTTGACCATGATGACTACTCCATTTCTTCTGAGGGATTCCTGCCCACGGTAGTAGATTTAATGGTCATCTGAGTTAAGTTCACCCATTCCAGTCCATTTTAGTTCGCTGATTCCTAAAATGTCGATGTTCACTCTTGCCATCTCCTGTTTGACCACTTCCAATTTTCCTTGATTCATGGACCTGACATTCCAGGTTCCTATGCAGTATTGTTCTTACAGCATCGGACCTTGCTTCTATCACCAGTCACATCCACAGCTGGGTATTGTTTTTGCTTTGGCTCCATCCCTTCATTCTTTCTAGAGTTATTTCTCCACTGATCTCCAGTAGCATATTGGGTACCTACTGACCTGGGGAGTTCCTCTTTCAGTATCCTATCATTTTGCCTTTTCATACTGTTCATGGGGTTCTCAAGGCAAGAATACTGAAGTGGTTTGCCATTCCCTTCTCCAGTGAACCACATTCTTTCAGACCTTTCCACCATGACCCACCCGTCTTGGGTTGCCCATCTCTGGTAGCAACCAGAGAACTGACCAAATCCATAGTGATTCTTGAAGTTAGTGTCTTGATGCACAGAAAGAAGGAGGGGTTAGGAAAGGAATTTACTGCTGCCACCTCCTTGAGTCCATTCTGAAGGGATGGATTTCCCAACTCAACCTTTTCCACCTAGAACTTAGCCCTCCCCTGACACTTACACCCACAACTATTTTTTTTCTTCAGTGTGCCACCCAGTGATATTTGTCCTCTTCTAGTTTGCTAAAGCATACTCATTGTCTGTAGATTCTTTATTTTCATAGTTAGAAGTAGTGTGGAATGAAATAGGATTTGGGATTTGATAACACTTGACCTTTGTTATTCCAGCATGTCATGTGATTTTAAGCAAGGCACTTCACTTCCTATCTGCCAATTTCCATATAGTACACACAATTGAGCTAGAAGATCTCTAAGATTCTTGTCTGCTATAGAATTTTGTATTTCTGTGAACACAGTTATTGTAATTTGAGCCTGTTTGAATTAAGCTAGGGCCAAGGTTATGAAGGATGATGAAATTATAATTACATTCAATCCATTTCCCCTGGTGGGCCCTGACTGGATTTTTTAAAAATCAGCTGCATGCTGCAATTAACCCAGAAACTTAGTCATTTTATGCCTCTCCTGAGGCTAGGCTTCCAAGGTGGTGCTACTGGTAAAGAACTGGTCTGCCAGTGCAGGAGACATGAGACGTGGGTTCAGTCTCTGGATCCAGAAGATCCCTTGGTGGAGGGTGTGGCAACCCACTCCAGTATCTTGGCCTGGAGAATCCCATGGACTGAGGAGCCTAGCGGCCTGCAATCCGTGGGGAGTCACAAAGAGTCTGATATGATTGAAGTGACTTAGCATGCGTGTAGTTGGTCTCATTCTGGCAGGTCTGGTAACATTAATCTCTTGGATGGAAATATTGTCTGCTACTGATTCTGTGTATAGGAATCTTGTCAATCTGGTTGGGAGTTGAAGATACCAAACTTGTTTTGAAGCTCCTCTTTTAAGGAGTCAGTGACTCAATATATCTGTTATTCACACTTCCAGATGAATAAGTACAGTCAGATTGCTTTCCTCTAAAATCACAGTTTTAGAGGATATGTTAACAAGTATCAGAACCAAGAAGAACAGGGGTCCCTAACCTCTAGACCATGGACTGGTACCTCCTATCAGATCAGCAGCAGCATTAGATTAGAAATAAAGTACACAATAAATGTAATGCACTTGAATCATTCAGAAACCATTCTCCCCCCCACCCCATCCATGGAAAAACTATCTTCCTTGAAATCAGTCTCTGATGCCAGAAAGATTGGGGACTGCTGGCCTTTAGGGTTGTGCCATTTCAGAGTATTTGATTCAAAAGGTCTGAACTGGGGCCTGAAAATCTATATTTCTAGAAAACCCTCAGATACTGCCAGAAAACAAAACAATACAAAACAAAAAAAACCCAAAAAACTACATTTTGAGAACAACTGCACTGACTCTTATATGATTATGTGAAGAAATGAATGACTGGCAGCTATAGCATTCCTGGGTACACTCGGAGAAGTTTTGTGGTGAGGAAGTGGAACAAAGTGGGATTAGAGGAGATCTAGAACTGCAGATAGGAAGCCCTCAGGACAAACTTGCTCACTGGTGACAACCAAGAGCTAGATGAGTAGTCATTTGGATTGAAGAATTAAGTGGAAAGAAAATATCAATGCTTAATGTATCTATGATGCTCCTGTTCTGTTTGGAAAATGCCGTTGACTGAAATTGTAATTGAAATTCATCCTTTTGAATTTTACCTTTAGAAATTCATAAACATTTAGAGGCAAGGCCCTCGTTTGAGCAGCATTTGCTTACTCCTGAATCTGCTTGCTCTTTTAGCCCATGCATGAGTGCATGCTTAGTCACTTAATCAGTGTTCAGCTCTTGCTCACCAGGCTCGTATGTCCATGGAATTCTCCAGGGAAGAATACTGAAGTGGGTAGCCATTCTGTTCTCCTGGAGATCTTCCTAACCCGGGGATTGATCACCAGTCTCCTGTATTGCAGGCAGCTTCTTAGTCCAAACACTGTCCAAAAGTCTGTTTCAGTGATCTCTGTTTGAGATCCAGGACTTGTAACCTGATACTTGTCAATACATTTGCTTCTTGAATGCAAATCCCAGTCCCCCCCCACCCCCCCCAACCATGTCCCTTTCTTTGCAAGTCAGTTTGCAAGTTTTTGTCCAAATGTTTACAGAACATTTGCTGAGTGCTCATTATATGCAAGTGGTGATGGTTTAGTTGCTAAGTCGTGTCTGACTCTTGTGACCCCAATGACTGTAGCCCACCAGACTATGCTGTCCATGGGATTTTCCAGGCAAGAATACTGGAGTGAGTTGCTATTTCCTTCTCCAGGGGATCTTCCAGATCTAGGGATCGATCTGGGTCTCCTGCACTGCAGGCAGATTCTTTACTGACTGAGCTATGAGAGAAGCCCATATGAAAGGCACTGAGCTAAATGTTCTTATATGCATTATCTTATTGAATTGAAGCTATACAACTACCCCACAGAAAGATACTTTTATCTCCGTTTAATAGATGTGGAAGCCACAACTTAAAGTGGACAAGTAATTTGCTCAAGACATTACAGAATTTAAAATACAGAGCGCAGTGTATTTAAAGGCTGACTCCTTTCCATCCTAGTTTTGGGGGATGGAGCCTAGTATCCTGTCAAGGCATCCCTTGTTCCAAAAGTAAGGTTTAGTGTGCATGTATTTGTGTGTTCCTCATCTGTAGCATGAAGGTAATACCCCTTAGACTTTAGGAGTGATTAAGTGTAATAAGTATATAAAGTGCCCATGGCATACAATCAAACTCTATAATGAACAGAATCTGATACATAAATAAAAATCCCCTCTATTTATTTACCTATTTAAAATTACAGAGCATACTCATAGCACATCATTTCATCCTCATAACAACCCCTTTAGCTAGCAGATATTCTTATCTCTTTTGCCCATGTGTTTCATGAATAGAATGTTCATTTAGCTGATTTATCTAGATTTGCAATCCAGAGCTTTTGATCCACCAGCTGGAGAAGTTGATAGAGGTTCCCCAAGTCCTGTGAGACACAGGAAAGCTACTCAAATCTATTCACATGGCAAAGCCCATAGAACAAGATGGTCCCTACAGAATGCCTTGAGGCTAAATAAGTTCTCTTATTTAGTTTCTAATGTATATAGGTTAAAGCAGCCTTTGAAGTTAAACATCTGTGAAAGAAAAATAAATCATCGCAAATAATTCAATATGTTATCTTAATTTCTTAATGAAAATTGGGAAAGCACATTATTTTTTCAATGTTTAAATGTGAAACATTTTGATCATGCTCCTGAATGAATGACACTTTCAAATTTCCTGGTATAAGATGAGGTCACACTGGGAGAAGTTGCCTTCCAGCCAGAGAAGATTCCTCCATGAAGAGGAAGGGAAGGGTTGAGACCTACTACAGTAGTCACTTGGTCTGTTCATAAATATTATGTTATTCTTCCATTCAGCACAGGCCAGGATTATACTTTCCTCCTGCCTCTAAAATGAGTGCAGCCTTGTAAATTGCTTTGACCAATGAGATTTGAGCCATGAAATTAAAAGACGCTTACTTCTTGGAAGAAAAGTTATGACCAACCTACATAGCATATTGAAAAGCAGAGACATTACATTGCCTACAAAGGTCCGTCTAGTCAAGGCTATGGTTTTTGCAGTGGTCATGTATGGATGTGAGAGTTGGACTGTGAAGAAAGCTGAGCGCTGAAGAATGGATGCTTTTGAATTGCGGTGTTGGAGAAGACTCTTGAGAGTCCCTTGGACTGCAAGAGATCCAACCAGTCCATTCTAAAGGAGATCAGCCCTGGGATTTCTTTGGAAGGACTGATGCTAAAGCTGAAACTCCAGTACTTTGGCCACCTCATGCGAAGAGTTGACTCATTGGAAAAGACTCTGATACTGGGAGGGATTGGGGGCAGGAGGAGAAGGGGATGACAGAGGATGGATGAGATGGCTGGATGGCATCACCGACTCGATGGACGTGAATCTGAGTGAACTCCGGGAGTTGGTGATGGACAGGGAGGCCTGGCGTGCTGCAATTCATGGGGTCGCAAAGAGTCGGACACGACTGAGCAATTGAACTGAACTGAACTGAACTGAACTGAATGAGATATAAGTTAAATGATATGTGATAGCCAAGTGCTCATAATTGCTCATAACTTACCATTGACTGGAGTTGACCAAACTTTAGTTAGGGTTCTCTCATCCCACAACCCCTGAACTGTGATTTGATCATAAGCTTAAGCAAGTTCTAAGGTACTGAAGGTAGAGAATGCACTGGTCATGACAAACACCCTCTTCTAACAACAAAAGAGATGACTCTACACATGGACATCGCCAGATGGTCAATACCAAAATCAGATTAATTATATTCTTTGTCGCTGGAGATGGAAAAGCTCTATACAGTCAGCAAAAACAATACCAGGAGCTGATTGTGGCTCAGATCATGAACTCCTTACTGCCAAATTCAGACTTAAATTGAAGAAAGTAGGGAAAACCACTAGATCATTCAGGTATGACCTAGATCAAATCCCTTATGATTATACAGTGGAAGTGACAAATAGATTCAAGGAATTAGATCTGATAGAGTGCCTGAAGAACTGTGGATGGAGGTTTGTAACATTGTACAGGAGGCAGTGATCAAAAAAATCCCCAAGAAAAAGAAATGCAAAAAGGCAAAATGGTTGTCTGAGGAGCCTTTACAAATAGCTGAGAGAAAAAGAGACACCAAAGGCAAAGGAGAAAAGGAAAGATACATCCATTTGAATGCAGAGTTCCAAAGAATAGCAAGGAGACATAAGAAAGCCTTCCTCAGTGATCAATGCTAAAAAATAGTGGAAAACAATAGAATGGGAAACACTAGAGATTTCTTCAAGAAAACAAGAGCTACTGGGTGCAGTTCCAAGATGGCAGAGGAATAGGATGGGGAGACCACTTTCTCCCCTACAAATTCATCAAAAGGTCATTTGAATGCTGAGAAACTTCCACAAAACAATTTCTGAAGGCTGGCAGAGGACACCAGGCACCCAGAAAGGCAGCCCATTCTCTTCGGAAGGAGGTCACCTCTATCTCTGCTCTCCCCCTTCTCTACTTAACTCTGTGAATCTCTGAGTATTTTAGACTGTGGAGAACACTTAGGGAACTGATTACTGGCTAGATTGGTCTCTCCCCTTTTGACTTCCCCTTTTCTCCTCCTGGTCACCTCTACCTCCCTCCTCCCTCTTCTCTTCTCCATGTAACTCTGTGAACCTCTCTGGGTGTCCCTCACTGTGGAGTATTGTTTCACCATTAACCTAGACGTTTTATCATCTGTGCTGTATGGATGGAGAAGTCTTGAGGCTACTGTAAGAATAAGACTGAAATCTAGAGGCAGGAGGCTTAACTGCAAACTTGAGAACATCAGAGAACTCCTGATTCCAGGGAACATTAATAGACAAGAGCTCACCCAAAAGCCTCCATACCTACACTGAAACCAAGCTCCACCCAAGAGCCAACAATTTTCAGAGCAAGACATACCATGCTAATTCTCCAGCAAAGCAGGAACACAGCCCTGAGCATTAAAAGACAGGCTTCCCAAAGCCAGGCTAAACCCATAGACATCCTAAAACTCACTATTGGACACTTCATTGCACTCCAGAGAGAAGAGATCCAGCTCCACCCACCAGAACACAGATGCAAGCTCCTCTAACCAGGAAACCTTGACAAGCCACTAGTCCAACCCCACCCACAGGGAGCAGGCTCCACAATAAAGAGGAACCACGAAATTCCAGCCTACACAAAAGGCACCCCAAACACAGCAATATAAACAAAATGAAAAGGCAGAGAAATACTCAGCAGGTAAAGGAATATGATCAATGCTCATGAAACCAAACAAAAGAGGAGGAGATAGGAAGTCTAGCTGAAAAAGAATTAAGAATAATGATAGTACAGATGATCCAAAATCTTGAAAACAAAATGGAGTTACAGATAAACTAGAGACAAGTGTTGAGAAGATGCAAGAAATGTTTAACAAGGACCTAGAAGAAATAAAGAGTCAATCAACAATGAATAATGCAATAAATGAGATCAAAAGCACTCTGGAGGGAACCAACAGTAGAGTAACTGAGGTACAAGATAGGATAAGTGAGGTGGAAGATAGAATGGTGGAAATAAATGAAGCAGAGAGGAAAAAAGAAAAAAAGAATGCAAAGAAATGAGGACAACCTCAGAGACCTCTGGAACAATGTTAAACACCCAACATTCAATTCCTAAGAGTCCCAGAAGAAGACAAAAAGAAAGGGCATGAGAAAATACTTGAGGAGGTAATAGTTGAAAATTTCCCTAAAATTGGTAAGGAAATAGCCACCAAAGTCCAAGAAACCCAGAGAGTCCCAAACAGGATAAACCCAAGGCAAAACACTCCAAGACACATATTAATCAAACTATGGAAGATCAAACACAAAGAGCAAATATTAAAAGCAGCAAGGGAAAAGCAACAAATAACACACAAGGGGATCCCCATAAGGACAACAGCTGATCTTTCAATAGAAACTCTTCAGGCCAGAAGGGAATGACAGGGCATACTTAAAGTGATGAAAGAGAAAAATCTACAACCCAGATTACTATACCTAGCAAGGATCTCATTCAAATATGAAGGAGAAATCAAAAGCTTTACAGACAAGCAAAAGCTGAGAGGATTCAGTACCACCAAATCATCACTTAAACAAATGCTAAAAGATCTTCCCTAGACAGCAAACACAAAAAAAGGTTTATAAACTTGAACCCAAAACAACAAAGTAAATGGCAATGGGATCATACTTATCAATAATTACTTTAACCATAAATGGGTTGAAAGCACCAACAAAAAGACAAAGATTGCCTGAGTGGATACAAAACAAGACCCCTAAATTTGCTGTCTACACGAGACCCAGCTCAAACCAAGGGACACAAACAGACTGAAAGTGATGGGCTGGAAAAAGATATCTCATGCAAATGGAGATCGAAAGAAAGCTGGAGGAGCAATACTCATATCAGATAATAGACTTTGAAATAGAGGCCGTGAAACAAAGAAGGACACTACATAATGATCAAAGGGTCAATTCAAGAAGAAGATATATCATAAACATATATGTACCCAACATAGGAGCATCTCAATATGTAAGGCAAAAGCTAACAAATATGAAAGGGGAAATTAACAGTAGCACAATAATAGTGGAAGACTTTAATACCCCACTCACACCTATGGATAGATCAACCAAACAGAAAATTAGCAAGGAAACACAAACTTTAAATGATACAGTGGACCAGGTAAACCTGATTGATATCTATAGGACATTTCACCCCAAAACAATGAATTTTACATTTTTCTCAAATGCACACGTAACCTTCTCCAGGATAGATCATATTCTGGGTCACAAATTTAGCCTTGGTAAATTCAAAAAATTAAAATTATTTCAAGCATCTTTTCTGATCATAATGCAGTAAGATTAGATGTCATCTAGAGGGGGAAAAACTATTAAAAATACAAACAAACAAGAAAAATACAAACATATGGAGGCTAAACAACACACTTATCAATAACCAACAAATCATGGAAGAAATCAAAAAGGAAATCAAAATATGCACAGAAACATATGAAAATGAAAATATGACAATCCAAAACCTATGGGATTCAGTAAAATCAGTGCTAAGGGCAAGATTTGTAGTGATACCAGCTTACCTCAAGAAACAAGAAAAAAATCAAATAAACAACCTAACTTTACACCTAAAGCAATTAGAAAAAGAAGAAATGAAGAACCCTAGGGTTAGTAGAAGGAAAGAAATAATAAAAATTGGAGCAGAAATAAATGAAAAAGGAACAAAGGAGACTATAGCAAAAATCAACAAAACTAAAAGCTGGTTCTTTGGGAAGATAAAATAGACAAACCATTAGCCAGACTCATCAAGAAAAAAAGGGAGACTCAAATCAACAAAATTAGAAATGAAAATGGAGAAATCACAACAGACAACACAGAAATACAAAGGATCATAAAAGACTATTATCAGCAGCTATATGCCAATAAAATGAACAACTTGGGAAAAATGGACGAATTCTTAGAAAAGTATAATCTTCCAAAACTGAATCAGGAAGAAATAGAAAATCTTAACAGACCCATCACAAGCAAACAAAAGCCCAGGACCGGATGGTTTCACAGGTGAATTCTACCAAAAATTTCGAGAAGAGCTAACACCTATCCTACTCAAACTCTTCCAGAAATTTGCAGAAGGTAAACTCCCAAACTCATTCTATGAGGCCAACATCACCCTAATACCAAAACCAGACAAAGAAGCCACAAAAAAAGAAAACTACAGGCCAATATCACTGATGAACATAGATGTAAAAATCATCAACAAAATCCTAGCAAACAGAATCTAACAACATATTATGAAGATCATGCATCATGACCAAGTGGGCTTTATCCCAGGGATGCAAGGATTCTTCAATATTCACAAATCAATCATTACAACACATCACATTAACAAATTGAAAGATAAAAAACATATGATTATCTCAACAGATGCAGAGAAAGCTTTTGACAAAATTCAACAGCCATGTATGATGAAAACTCTTCAGAAAGCAGGAATAGAAGAATCATACCTCAACATAAAAGCCATATATGACAAACCCACAGCAAACATTATCCTCAGTGGTGAAAAATTGAAAGAATTTCCCTAAAGTCAAGAACAAGACGAGGGTGCCGACTCTCACCACTACTATTCAACATAGTTTTGGAAGTTTTAGCCACAACAATCAGAAAGAAAAAGAAATAAAAGTAATCCAGACTAGGAAAGAAGAAGTAAAACTCTCACTGTTTGCAGAATCATGATCCTTTACATAGAAAACCCTAAAGACACCACCAGAACATTACTAGAGCTGATCAGTGAATATAGTAAAGTTGCAGGATATAAAATTAACACACAGAAATCCCTTGCATTCCTATACACTAACAATGAGAAAACAGAAAGAGAAATTAAGGAAACAATCCCATTCACCATTTTGATGAAAATAATACAATACTTAGGAATAAATATATCTAAAGAAACAAAAGACCTATATATAGAAAACTATAAAACACCGATGGAAGAAATCAAGGATGACACAAATAGATGGAGAAATATACCATCTTCAAAGATCAGAAGAATCAATATAGTGAAAATAAGTATACTCTCCAAAGCAATCTACAGATTCAGTGCAATCCTGATCAAGCTACCAACAGCATTTTTCACAGAACTAGAACAAATAATTTCACAATTTATATGGAAGTACAGAAAAAATAAACAAACAAACAAACAAAACAAACAACTCAAATAGCCAAAGCAATCTTGAGAAAGAAGAATGGAACTGGAGGAATCAACCTGCCTGATTTCAGAGTATACTACAAATTTACAGTCATCAAGACAGTATGGTATTGGCACAAAGGCAAAAATACAGATAAATGGAACAAAATAGAAAGCCCAGAGATAAATCCACACACCCATGGACACCTTATCTTTGACAAAGGAGGCAAAAATATACCATGCAGAAAAGACAATCTCTTTAACAAGTGGTGCCAGGAAAACTGGTCTACCACTTGTAAAAGAAAGAAAACAAACATTTTCTAACAACATACACAAAAATAAATTCAAAATGGATTAAATAATTAAATGTGAAACCCCAAACTATAAATCTCCTAGAGGAAATCATAGGCAAAACACCCTCTGACATAAATTACAGCAAGATCCTCTAAGACCCACCTCACAAAGTAATGTAAATAAAAGCAAAAATAAGCAAATGGGACCTAGTTAAACTTAAAAGTTTTTGCACAATGAAGGAAACTCTAAGCAAGGTAGAAAGACAGCCTTCAGAATGGGAAAAAATAATAGCAAATGAAGCAACCGACAGAGAATTAATCTCAAAAAATATACAAACAGCTCATGCAGCTCAATACCAGGAAAATAAACAACCAAATAAAAAAAAGTTGGCCAAAGAACTAACAGACATTTCTCCAAAGAAGGCATGCAGATGGCTAATAAACGTATGAAAAGATTCTCAGCATCACTCATTATCAGAGAAATTCAAATCAAAACCACGAAGAGGTACCATCTCATGCTGGTCAGAATGGGTGCTATCAAAAAGTTTACAAACAAAAAATGCTGGAGAGGGTGTGGGAAAAAGGGGACCCTCTTACACTGTTGGTGGGAATGCAAACTAGTGCAGCCACTATCAATATCAATATCACAGAAATATCAATAACCTCATATATGCAGATAACACCACCCTTATGGCAGAGAGTGAAGAGGAACTTAAGAACCTCTTGATGAAAGTGAAAGAGGAGAGTGAAAAATCTGGCTTAAACCTCAGCATTCAGAAAACTAAGATCATGGCATCTGGTCCCATCACTTCATGGCAAATAGATGGGGAAACAGTGGAAACAGAGGCTTTATTTTGGGGGGCTCCAGAATCACTGCAGATGGTGACTGCAGCCATGAAATTAAAACACACTTGCTCCTTGGAAGAAAAGTTATCACCAACCTAGATAGCATATTAAAAAGCAGAGATGTTACTTCGCCAACAAACATCTGTCTTGTCAAAGCTATGGTTTTCCAGTAGTCATGTATGGATGTGAGAGTTGGACTATAAAGAAAGCTGAGAGCCGAAGAATTGTTGCTTTTGATCTGTGCTATTGGAGAAGACTCTTGAGAGTCCCTTGGACAGCAAGGATATCCAATCAGTCCATCCTAAAGGAAATCAGTCCTGAATATTCATTGGAAGGACTGATGCTGAAGCTGAAACTCCAATACTTTGGCCACCTGAAGTGAAGAACTGACTCATTTGAAAATACCTTGGTCCTGGGAAAGATTGAAGGCAGGAGGAGAAGGGTACAGAAGGGGATGAGACGGTTGGATGGTATCACTGACTCAATGGACATGAATTTGAGTAAATTCTGGGAGTTGGTGATGGACAGGAAGGCCTGGTGTGCTGCAGTCCATGGAGTTGCAAAAGTCGGACATGACTGACCTACTGAACTGAACTGAACTGAGCAGCTGCTATGGAGAACAGTATGGAGGTTCCTGAAAAAAACTGGAAATAGAACTGTCATACAAACCAGCAGTCCCACTGTTGGGCATACACACTGAGGAAACCAGAATTGAAAGAGACACGTGTACCCCAATGTTCATCTCAGCACTGTTTACAGTCGCTAGGACATGGAAACAACCTAAATGTCCATTGGCAGATGAATGGATAATAAAGTTGTGGTACAAATACACAATGGAATATTACTGAGCTATTGAGAAGAACGCATTTGAATCAGTTATAATGAGGCAGATAAAACTGGAGCTTATTTAACAGAGTGGAGTGAGTCAGAAAGAAAAACACCAATACAGTATATTAATGCATATATATGGGATTTAGAAAGATGGTAATGATAACCCTATACACGAGACAGCAAAACAGACACAGATATAAAGAACAGACTTTTGGACTCTGTAGGAGAAGGTGAGGGTGGGATGATTTGAGGGAATAGTGTTGAAACATGTATATTACCATATGTGAAATAGATGACCAGTCCAAGTTCAATGCATTAAAAAAAAAGAAAAAGAAAATGAGAGCTAACAAGGGAACATTTAATGTAATGATGGGCACAATAAAGGATCGAAATGTTGTGGACAGAAAAGAAGCAAAAGATATTAAGAAGAGTTGGCAAGAGTACACAGAAGAATTACACAAAAAAGATCTTAATGACCCAGATAATCACAATAGTGTGATCACTCACCTAGAGCCAGACATTCTGGAATGTGAAGCCAACTGGGCCTTAGTTCAAAGCCAGTGGAGCTGATGGAATTCCAGCTGAGTTACTTCAAATGCTAAAAGATGATGCTGTGAAAGTGCTGCACTCAATATGTCAGTACATTTGGAAAACTAGCAGTGGCCACAGGACTGAAAAAGTTCAATTTTCATTCCAATCCCAAAAAAGGCAATGACAAAGAATGTTCAAACTACCACACAATTGCACTCATCCCATACACTGGCAAAGTAATTCTTAAAATTCTCCTAGCAAGACTTCAACAGTATTTGAACTGTGAACTTCCAGCTGTTCAACCTGGATTTGGAAAAGTCACAGGAACCAGAGATCCAGTTGCCAACATCTGTTGAATCATAGAAAAAGCAAGAGGGTTCCAGAAAAAAAAAATCTACTTCTGCTTTATTGACTATGCCAAAACATTTGACTGTGTTCATTGCAATTCGGTCACTCAATCATGTCCAACCCTTTTAACCCCACAAATTACAGCGTGCCAGGCTTCTCTGTCCATTAGCAACCCACGGAGCTTGCTCAAATTCATGTCCATCGAGTCAGTGATGTCATCCAACCATCTCATCCTCTGTTGTCCCCTTCTCCTCTTGCCTTCAAACTTTCCCAGCATCAGGGTCTTTTACAATGACCCTGTGGATCATTTTTGACTGTGTGGATCACAACAAACTGTGGAAAATTCTTAAAGAGATGGGAATACCAGGCCACCTGACCTGCCTCCTGAGAAATCTGTATGCAGGTCAAGAAGCAACAGTTAGAACCAGACAAGGAAATATGGACTAATTCCTTATTTTGAAAGGAGTATGTCAAGGTTGTATATCATCACCTTGCTTATTTAACTTATATGCAGAGTACATCATGAGAAATACTAGGCTGGATGAAGCAAAGCTGGAATCAGGATTGCAGGGAGAAATATCAGTAACCTCATATACGCAGATGACACCACCCTAATGCAGGAAACAAAGAGGAACTAAAGAGCTTCTTGATGAAAGTGAAAGAAGAGAGTGTAAAACCTGGCTTAAAACTCAACTTACAGAAAAGTAAGATCATGGCATCTGGTCCCATCACTTCATGGCAAATAGATGGGGAAACAATGGAAACAGTGAGAGACTTTCTTTCCTTGGGCTCCAAAATCACTGCAGATGGTGGCTGTAGCCATGAAATTAAAAGATGTTTGCTCCTTGGAACAAAAGCTATGACCAACCTAGACAGTGTATTAAAAAGCAGAGATGTTACTTTCCTGACAAATGTCCATCTAGTCAAAGCTATGGTTTTTCCAGTAGTCATGTATGGATGTGAGAACTGGACCATAAAGAAAGCTGAGTACTGAGAAACTGATGCTTTTGAACTGTGGTGTTGGACTCTTGAGAGTCCAAGACCCTGCAAAGCTCTTGTACAGCAAGGAGATCAAACCAGTCAATCCTAAAGGAAATCAGTCCTGAATATTCATTGGAAGGACTGATGCTAAAGTCCTTCCAATACTTTGGCCACCGATTGGGAAGAACTGACTCACTGGAAAAGACCCTGATGCTGGAAAGATAGAAGGCAGGAGGAGAAGGGGACGACAAAGGATGAAATGGTTGGATGGCATCACCGACTTGATGGACTTGAAGCCCATATTTGGAGGGTGAGAGAAAGGGAAGGAGAGACAGAAAAAGAATATATCTTGTATGTCTTGGTACTTTCTAAACTGAGAAATAATAGCAACATTTGTTAGCCATTTACTACAATGAAGTGCTTAAAAGGCATCATCTAATTAAATTCTGATAAAAACTCTCTGATGAATGTCCCAGAAATATCTTCATTGTATAGTTCTAAAGAAACCAAGGCCTAAAATATTTAAATTCTTTTAGCAAATTTTCACAGTTAGTAAGCTGAGTTCAGTTGGTAAAGAATCTGCTTGCAATGCAGGAGATCCAGGTTCAATTCCTGGGTCAGGAAGATCCCCTGGAGAAGGAAATGGCAACTCACTCCAGTATTCTTGCCTGGAGAATCCCATGAACAGAGGCGCCTGGCAGGTTACAGTCCATAGGGCCACAAGAGTCAGACTTGACTTAGCAACTAAACCACCACCACCAAGTTGCAAAAGTGTTTCATAATGAAGTTCATGCTTTTAATACTCATTCCAAATTGCTTCTAATTCTCTGTACCCAGTTTGTTGCTAAATTAGTTTTTTTTAAACATAATTTTATTTATCAGGAGTGATTGAATTAGCTTTATATACATTGGTCTAGACACAGGGGAGTTAAAAAAGATGACTGCAACTCAGAATGTTTATTAAGGAGTTTACAGTTTGTAGGGGAGATGAGATATTTATAAGTAAGTAACTCTAAATGAGGCAGATTATTAATAATGTAGAAAAAGGAAAACAAAGGACTATGAGAGTCTACAGGAGGACAGGATTCTTCCTGGTGGCGAAAGATAAACTTTTAATTGAGCTTATATATTGTATGGGATTTGAAATGATGGAAAAAAGGCAACAGTATAATTGTAGAACAGACTCCAGGTAGAATCTTCAATATAATATTTTGCAATTAGGTTTGGAACATAAGACTGTCATTATGAACTCTGGGTAATTTATAAAATTTAATTTTTAGGTGCATGATAGTTAAAAGAATTGTGAAGATGAAATGAGCTGGTGCCGGAGAGATGACAAGACATTAAGTACAATGCAAAGTGTGCCATGCTAGATCAATGTCCTATGGGATGTCTAAATTAGATGTCTGTGACATATCTGAATCCTTGATGACATTTTTGAGGAAGATTTTTAAGTTCTCCTGTTAGCTATTTTCAATACATAGATATAGAATTTAGCATCTCTAGATAGTACACAGGGACTTCCCTGGTGGCTCAGATGGTAAAGCGTCTGTCTACAGTGTGGGAGACCTGGGTTTGATCCCTGGGTTGGGAAGATCCCCTGGAAAAGGAAATGACAATCCTCTCCAGTGCTATTACCTGGAAAATCCCATGGACAGAGGAGCCTAGTAGGCTACAGTCCATGGGGTCACAAAGAGTCAGACACGACTGAGCAACAGGGCTATAGATAGTACACAGAGAGGCAGATGGCCTCTGCAGTATATAGTTTAAAATGTGATCTCACCCTAATAGTTGCCTAATGACTTCAACACCTCTCCCCTCCCGCACACCCCCCCCCCCCCCCAACACACACACAGGAAAGGACCTGGATTTTCCTGACAGGGCACTTCTATCATCCGGTGTCTTCTAGAAAATAACCAGCTCCTGTTAAGAATGTATAATTATTCAGAATGCTAAGTAAGAGAATCTGGCATTTCTATGAAGATGAGATTTTATATTTCGATGAAGATTTTATATCCTGATAAATACAATTATGTACTTTTGACTCATTGCTTTGATTGAGCTTTGGATATAACTTGCTAGTAATCTCTTGCCTGGGCAAGTCTGAGATATAGGTTTGGAACTGCCAATGAAGCCACTGGTTGGCCTTCTCTTTGATGAAAATGTTACTCCTTGGTGTCCCAATTGTATTATTTGTTTCCATCTCTTCTCTAGTGGCCCTTCTCTCACCTTATTACATTTTAATACTTTAAGTCTGAAAAAGGGTGATTGTGTTTCAATGGATGTGATTTTTCTCCAGTCCTTGAGTAATATTAGTGAGACTCCGAGTTCAAAATACCTGGGTTAAAAACCCCATGTCACCTCTTATAAGAGTGAACCACACTGTTATTTGAGATGGTGAAAGGGATAAGTTGGCTTTGGACTCAGGCAGAGAAGTTTGTGTTCAAACCTCAGTTCTCTTGAAATGGGAACATTGAGTTCTGTTCGAGGAACCAAGAAATGAACTCCGCAAACTCGAAAACACTCACACAGGCAAAGTTTATTTTAAAGGGTAGAGATACAAAGCTCTCAGCATAGACACAGAATGGATGAAGAGCCCCAAAAGGTAGGGATAACAGAGATCTATATTTTTATTAGAATTGATCTGCTGGTCTTTGGTTGGTCTGGTATCAAATACGTGTAATTTCTGACCAATCAGTTTAAAAATTGCAATGTTCAGTTTGTCCTTTTTATGGCTTTCTTTTGGTTCCCAGTTTCTCAGTTTCCTCAGACATTGCAACCATCCCCTGACCCTTTCTCAAGACCCCAGACCATTATTTAAGGACCAAATGTATGTTTAAGAGTTAATGGTCCACCTGGAGTTTTTCTCCTTGATAAACTGAACAGCAGTTAATGATTGTCTTGTGCAGAGTCTGAATGTTTTATGACCCTCCAGACCAGGGAGGCAGTCCTCTGAATGCCTAGAAACTGGAACAACAAATACAGCTTTAGGATAATGGAGCAAAACATTTATGTGAGGGAGTAAGTTGAAATTGAAACTAGAAAAAGAACTGAGGCCTACATTGACTCTACACATTGACTGCCTAACAATTTCTACCTATCTCTCACTTAATACATGGGTACTTATGTTTAATCATCAATGTATAGATGAATTTGGTTGATTGATTTTCTAATAGAGTGAATATCATGTGGGATAATTGATCACTTTGGCAGTGAGAACCAAATTCTTATATTTCTAGTGTTTCTACTTCTGACATGTGTCCACTGGACCACTTCCAGACTCAAAAACTTATGTATCTAATACACCCCTTCACTTTGCTGTTCACTTCAGTGTACCTTCCTCAAGGGGAGAGATGTCCTTTTAAATGTTTTGAACAGCATCTGCTCATATCTTTTTACTGATAATAGGAAAACCTTGCTTTATATTAGATTACTTTTTTTCTTTCTCTTGACTTTCAGGAACATTTTTATAGCATGTGAAGTGGACCTAAGTTTTTTTTTTGTTTGTTTAAAGCAACAACAACAAACTTTAATAGTGTAAAATATACATATATAGGTGTCTTAGCTTGGGCTGCTATAATGAAATCCTGTAGACTAGGTGGCTTAAGCAGCAGTTAATTTCTCACATTTATGGAGTCTGAAAAACCTAAGACTTGGGGCTGGCAGATTCAGTTCCTATAGAGAAGTCCCTTACTGACTTGTAGATGGCTGCCTTCTTGCTGCATCTTTACACAGAGAAGAGAGGACAGGCTGGTATCTTTTTCTCTTCTTATTAGGGAGCTAATCCCATTAGAGACCCCACTCTCATGCCCTCATCTAAACCTAAGTGCCTCACCAAAGTCCCACTTCCCATTGCCATCACTTTGAGGATTAGGACTTAAACATGTGAATTTTGGGGAGACCCAGGCATTCAGTTTATAGTGATAGGTTAAAAAAAATAGGGCCATTATTCATTTATCCAAAAGTAATTACTGCTGGGTTGAACTGATCATCCTGGGATCATTTCAGATAGAATTTTAGGCATAAAAACAAGGTAGCCCACAGGCATTGAGGCACACATCAGTTAAACTGATTGTCTCTTTCTGTATCACTTATCAAATATTTATTAAATGCTTAATATCTACTGAGATCTACTTAAGGTGCTATAAGAGAAGGTATATTCATATTCCAAAGAAGAACACATCCTGACATGAGAAAATTAATGTTGCACTCAACAGAAAAAAAAAAAAAACCCAAATTTTGTATATTTTAATAGCATCTAGAAAAAATATACAATATTGGTAAAGAGGAAATAACTCACCCAAACATCAATGTACAAACCTAAGTACTATTTAGTGTGTGAACCCAGGACTGAATTCCTTCCAACCCTTCTCCAGTGATAATAGTTTTACTAGTTGTTACCATAGCAAAATGTAATTTTGCGTCTCTGGTGGATTTTTGTTATAGTTTTTGGACATAAGATATCCAACACTTGTCTTACTTTGATGAATTTTGTAACAGATAGGATCCTCCTCCCACTATTGTAGTTGTAATTGCTACATCCTTGCTTTCATGACATCCTCTGAACCCAAAGCACTGCCCAGGAACAATCAGGCACCCTTACCTCAGACTGAATCAGAAACTGGTGACTTGAGGTTACAGGGTCTGTGCAAGTTTTCACCCAGTGGGGGGTGGGGTGGGTGGGGGGGCGGGGTGGTGGAAGAGGCATACAGTTACATCTAGTTTCCAGAGGAACAGCAGAAGCTATTCCAGGCCTCTGCCAGGACTCCAGCATTAGTATTGCCAGCACTATAGGTGAGATATCTGTGCCCCGTGAAGATAGCATAGCGTCTTCCCTGGACTAGATCTGTCATATTCCTGACTGTGTGGTTTCCAACCTTGTTTTCCCAGTCTCAGTGACTAAAGTTGTTTAAGTAAACTCTTCATATTGCAGAAACTAGCCAGGATTTGTATTATTGATTGCAGGTAACATCCTGGCTAATACAGTGTTCTGCTCTTTTAAATTAATATTATATTATCAGCAAACTCCCTGATGCTATATATTTCTGACCATGGTTTAGAATTACTGTATCATAGACAATGTGTTAACATATGCTGATAAATGTAGCTATTATCCTACTGTTAGAAAAGTAACTCATTTAAAAACAATCATGTACTTAGTATTGTGTTTATAACTTAAAAAATTATTAATAATAAGAAATGTAATATTATTTGCCTCATTATAGTGTCTTCTTGAAAGTTAATAATTTATTATGTTGCCAACAGTGTATGGGAATTGCAGTTTTATTGCATTTTTATGTACTTTGGGTATCATCAATGAAAAAATAGTTTTGTTAATATTCTAGGTGAAAAATTATACCTGTGTTGGTTGAGATCTATCTATCTATCTATCTATCTATCTATTTGTCTATCTCTGCCTGTCTAATTATACATATCTATATATCAACATCTCTGGAATTATTCATCTCGTAGAATAAATGCACAGTGATTTGATAGATGAATTTCAAGAGAGTTAGTTGGAGTATATATCCATTAAGTTTTTAAATTGTGGAATTTCTATGAATCTAGCTGGAGGTAAAGAAAACACTGAAACATGCTATTTATGCAAGTGCTAAATTCAGAGTAGAAGAATCAATGATGTAATTTAAGTTTTTTGAAAGCGTTTCCTCAAATCAATTCATTTGATTTTTTTTTCTTATCCTTTTTTTCTCCCCTCCCCAAAGATTAGATCTTGATAACATTTTACTGGTCACTTTCTGATTACCACTTTTTAAGGACTACCAAATTTTAAACTGGCCTTTGCTTTTTTCCCTGTCTAAAGTCTCAAGATCCAACTTTGTGGTTCTCAGAACTGAATTTTCATCAGTGAGTGGAATCCTGTTTCTTTTGAAGGCAGGTAGCACAAGAAAAGATAAGTGTGTATCTGAGAAATAGGTTGTGTGAGAGATAACCCAAACAGGGGCAGATGAAGGTACTGGAAACTACTGGAAGGCAGGATCATTTTTGCAGTTTACTTGACTAACAGCCTATGATGACCTGATAAGAAAGACCACATATTTCATGGGAACTCTAACATTATAATTATTTCTGGGAAATATTTGGGCCGTCACAAAAAGAAAAATACTTTGACTTTCTCTCTAACTTCTCATATAGATTTGATAGCATCAAGGAAGAGAGGCATTTAATATGTTTTCTGTTGTTGTTTGTTTGTTTGTTTGTTTATTTCCAGTAAGCCATCACTCTGAACCAAATGTCAAGCTTGTAACAAGATTCAATCTAAAGTCCTTCACACGAAGAACTAGGCTGTATGATGCCGCTAATCACTTTTCCCATGTTATTAATTATTGAATTGAGATAATTGAGGACATTTCCCTCTTAGTCCTCATAGGAAAAGATACTTAGATTTTTCTGTCAAAAAACATTAGAAGATCAAACAGAATTTTTATGTGTGCACATGTCCATCCAGCAGTCATCAAGGGTATTCTACTTCAAACAGGCTTTGGTCAAGCCATTCTAAATGGAAATCTAGTACCCTGATATCATGAAGGGGACAGAAGATAAAGAGTATAAATATACCTGAGCTCCCATTCTGTATCTACTACTGGCTTGCTGAGTGACTATACAAACTTCTTTATGTCTGGGCACCAGTTTTCTCGACTGAAAAGTGAAAGACTCAAATGGATAGTCTATAGAAAAAAAAAAGCCCTCTCTAAAATTCAGCAAGGCAGCCATTTTCCTGTCTTAAATTCTTTAGGAATAGGAATCTCACATTTTCTTCATTAAATCTTTCCTTAGACTTGGCTAAAGATACATTTTTGTTGTACTCAAGCAAGCAGCTCATGTTATGGAATGCAAAAGAGGGAATCTGAAGGTTTTAAAGCATAAACTACCTCTGATTCTCTACCATTGTTGGCAGTTGTTATCTTTTCCTTGTCCTTAGTGAGTAGGTGGACAGGTGGTAACTAATTCTCTTGTTAATAATAAATTAATACCTACATGTTATACTGTTTAGGCTGAATCATATGACCTGAATTGGGTTCTTAATCATGTGACCTGAGATGGACATTTATTTCCTTAACTTATTATACATTAATTAAGTTAACCTCTTGAGACTTCTTTCCTGTCGATGATAAAGCAGGGATTATGATAATATCAACCTCACCAATTAGTTTAGAAAATCAAATATGACAAGCCACATATATAATATATAGTGGGAATGCAGAACAGTCAGTATAGCTCTCCATAAAAACCCATAAGGAGCTGCACTTATAGAAACATTAAGAAGAATGTAAATATTAAGAAATTAAAAAAATTTTTCTTTCTACTAGGGTGATTATTAGAAGTCTGGTTAACCCACAAAGACTGATGTTTCCTACCTGTATCTTTGTTTCCCAAGAATATTTCTTTGATGAGAAAACTATTGACATGCATAAACTTTTTACACCACAGCCAATGTGAGAAGTTTATATGGAAATTGTCAGCTACATGTTTTTTTTGATGCATATGTGTGTGACACACACATAAGCAATCATATACACACATATCCACATATTTATAGCATGTATAATTTAATAACATGTATAAATATGTGTAGCATATTAGTATATATTACATATATACATATATGTCCATTTATACAGTAACTTTTAGGTCTCTGTTGGGTTCAGAAATTAGCCTGCCATTGTGGAGTAATTTGCTGTCTCTTCATAGATGTGACTTTGCCTAGACTCAACTCTTAGTGGGCTGAATGGGCAGCAAGATGGCTATGGTAGTCTAGGAGGAGGGTACTATATTCCTTTTCAGTAGAATATAGATCCTACTTTCTAGGATCATGAAATTTTCTTCATGTGATCCTGTAACCTTGGAGGAAACAAAAGTGGCAGAATACAATAATCAAATAATAATATTTAATTAAAATATATACAAACATTTACCAGACATTTTCATACCTACTAATTCATTTCTCATATCTATAATTTAGGGGGAGGGGGCTTTTGTAAGGGTGATAAAGATGGGAGACAACTATGTTCACCACTGTGCTATCAACATGCACTAGGGTTATAATGATGAATAAAAGAGAAAGAAACCATTTTCCTCCCTTCTCCTTCTTAGAATATCTCTTGGGGCCACTTTGGGCCTGAGTTGAGTCCTTTCTGTAAGCTTTGCAACAAAGAATAATTTCTCCAGGGACCAAAAGAGTCCAGTCTTCAGTTTCGTAATGCAGAGTTGTGCTCAAGGTCATGAGCTTCATTCCCTCTTGAAATGTGGAAACATGTCTCTGGGAGCCTCTCTCAAGGTGTAATCATTTGTTTTTTCCAGGAGGTAAGAGAAATTTTATTATTCTTACAAACGAGGTCAATTAACTAAACAAATAGCTACCTCAAACCCCAAGTGAATTTTATATTGCTTTGCTGTTTAAATTGTATAAAGTTTTATTCTGGCTTTGTAGCTTCTTGCAAGATACATATATATATGTATCCTGTAATGCTTACTAAAAATACATTGTTTTTTTTGTTTTTAATTTCCATATTGATGTGATGGTGTTTTTCTTTTTAGGTAGAAGTTATATTTCTGTAGTATTTTAAAAGTGTGATCTCATGAGAATCCTCTGAATAATCCAAGAGATAGGAGCTATTGTTATCCCCAGTTTTTATAGGAGCAGAATCTAAATTTCAGCAAAGGTAACTTTTAATAGACTATGAAAGTTAAAGTGTTAGTTACTTCAGTTGTGTCTGACTCTTTGTGACCCCATGGACTGTAGCCCACCAGGCTCCTGTATCCATGGAATTTTCCAGGCAAGAATACTGGAAAGGGTTGTTATTTCCTACTCCAGGGAATATTCCCAACTCAGGGATTGAACCCATGTCTCCTGTGTCTCCTGCACTGCAGGCAGATTCTTTATAGTCTGAGCCATTAGGGAAGTCTAACAGGCTAATAGAGTGTAAACATAACTATTATACACTGGGAAACAAACAAAAAATCTCGTGACTCACTTTGTTGTGATACTTGCTTTATTGTGGTGGTTGGAACCTAGCCCTCAATATCCCTGAAGTATGCCTATACTTGATTAATGGATGCCATTGCACATGAAAATGAAGGCTTGGTGGGAAATTCTCTCAGGAGGAGGATGGGCGATTTGTATTTAGCATATTTTCCTTGGTATTCAAGCTGCTTGTTTATGAAAAACACTCTAGTGAGCATTACTGTACCAAATCCGGATGTGATAAATGCATTATGACATTCTCATATCACTTCATAGTTATCAGCACCCTTATAAATTATTATGCTATTTTCCCTTGGTGAGCATGTTGGGCACATTTTATTCCATCCATTTTCAAGACAAAAAACTGAGTGTCAGAGGATTAAATGACTTACATTCCATTTCTAATCATCCTCCTTACAGCTGCTGGTTTGAAGTACATATAATATGAAGTTTACTCTGTCCCACCCTTACTTAGAACTTTGGAATTAGTATAAAAATCCTTAATGTGACCCATGAGTCCTTCTATGCTCTGGTCATTTGCCCTCCCTCAGCCCAAACTCTCACTACTTCATACTGTGAACTCTTACTACTTCATACTGTGAACTCTTACTATACTTTTACTTAATAGTAATAGCTGACTTTGATGAACGTTCACTGTGCACCACATGTTGTGTTAAGTGCTTTACACATTGCATGACTTCTATGGCAAGACATGAAAAAGCTAATATTATTCTTCCCACTTTGTATTTAATTAATTTATTCATTCACTCTTTCTTTCAATAAATAGCAATTATTCTAGATGATTGTGATTCAACAGAAAACAAGAATGACATACTTTTGCCCTTGAGGAAGAGGAAAAATAATTTTCCCTCTACTATTCTAGGTTACAGAGACCACCCTATATAAATGACAGATTAACAGTAGTAAAACAGAAGTTTGATAACATATATACCTCCTTTTCACTTTCATGCATTGGAGAAGGAAATGGCAACCCACTCCAGTGTTCTTGCCTGGAGAATCCCAGGGATGGGGGAGCCTGGTGGGCTGCCATCTATGGGCTCGCACAGAGTCGGACACGACTGAAGCGATTTAGCAGCAGCAGCAGCATACCTCCTGAATATATGGGAGAGACCTGTAAAACTAAATATCTCTCCGAAATGTCCTAAGTAACCACCTTAAATATAATCTCCAGCTAAAAACAAAAGAAGTTGTTGTAGGGATGGGGGAGCCAGTTATGGGATGCTACCAGGAAAAGTGCAGTGAACAAAGGTATGGTTGTTATGTGGTACTTGCCTTCTATACTGCTAAGAGTTTCTAGAGAAAGTAGTCATCCTTACAGAGAGAGAGACATCCTCACAAATGGGTGTTTCTCTTATAAATGTAAATGTCTCTTACAAAAGAGTAACTTCTACTTGGTTTTCAGAGTTTCTCCTGTGTCTGCTGCTTCTTAAAAATAATCAGTCTAAAACTCTCCTTTTACCAAAGAGGCATTTTGAGAGGCAGATAATTCTGCTCTCCTTCATCTTACATTCCGGTGGGAATAAGATAAATAAATAAGTAATATAAGTGGTAGATTAGAAAGTGATAGAAAAATAAAGCTGTGGAGGGGATAAAAGTGTGCTATAAAGTGGACTGTTGGCAATTTTAAAAGCAGATCAAAACTCCAAAGAGGTGAATTTGCTGGTTCTGTTCATACAGCTAGTAAGTGGTGAAGCCAGGTCTGTCTGACATGAAAACTCTACTCTAGGGTCCCACTGGGGAACGTGAGAAAACGAGATCAGAGGAATCACATACGTTTCTAGTTGTTTCGTGCTGTCCTATTTCCCTCAGCTTAAAGGGTCATACCTTTCCACTTGCTGGGAAGCACACACTATTTAGCTTAACACTATTTCAAGTGTTAAGAGAGATAAATCAAGGCTTGCTAATATTTTTAAGAGTTAATTTGAGCAAAATTCTATTTGAATCAGGCAGCATCCAGTTTAGAAGTAGAAAGAGCTCTGCAAAATGAGAGACTTTTATAGTTACTTCTAAATTTTTCTTAAGTAGATGATAGTTTAGCTCTGACTTTTCTTCATATAGCACTAGGCAGGAAATCTGCTATTAATATCTATAAAATAATGAGCCTTTGTTCTTTCAACAAACCAGTTTCTTTAACAGTATTCACATTAGGGCGACACTAATCTTTTATATATCATACATAAATATGCTTCTACTTTATATAACATGTAAAGGTCACAATACAATTACTGTTTCATGCTGCTTTTACAAATTAAATTCTAATTAATGTCTTTGATCGGCTCATTTATTTGGATTCTTTTTCATAGGTTACAGTTTATGAAAGTGTGTAAATTTTATTATTCATTTTTCCTCATTCATTAGATGCGTTAAAGAAAAAAGCAGCAGTTTTGACAATTATAACAGTCCGATACCTATAAGATGCTATCTTCTAAGGGATATTACTAATTTTAGTAATTAAAAATTGGCTTCAGTGAGATTATGATTTTCATGAATTTATGAACTGAGATAGAGAATTCTTTTACAGGTTCTATTTAATTTGACATTCTTTGAAAAATAGCTAGAAAAATAATAGACATGGTTACTTCATTTTGATATGAAGATTAATAGGATACACTTAAAATGTAGGCTTATATTAAGTTCAGTTCAGTTCAGTCACTCAGTCATGTCCAACTCTTTGCAACCCCATGGCCTGGCAGCACGCCAGGCCTCCCTGTCCATCACCAACTCCCGGAGTTTACCCAAACCCATATCCATTGAGTCGGTGATGCCATCTAACCATCTCATCCTCTGTCGTCCCCTTCTCCTCCTACCTTCAATCTTTCCCAGCATAAGGGTCTTTTCAAATGAGTCGCTCTTCGCATCAGATGGCCAAAATATTGGAGTTTCAGCTTCAACATAAGTCCTTCCAATGAATATTCAGGACTGATTTCCTTTAGGATGGACTGGTTGGATGTCCTTGAAGTCAAGAGTCTTCTCCAACACCACAGTTCAAAAGCATCAATTCTTCAATGCTCAGCTTTCTTTATAATCCAACTCTCACATTCCTACATGACCACTGGAAAAACCATAGCCTTGACTAGATGGACCTTTGTTGACAAAGTAATGTCTCTGCTTTTTAATATGCTGTCTAGGTTGGTCATAACTTTCCTTCTAAGGAGTAAGTGTCTTTTAATTTCATGGCTGCAATCACCATTTGCAATGATTTTGGAGCCCCCCAAAATAAAGTCAGCCACTGTTTCTCCATCTATTTGCCATGAAGTGATGGGACCAGATGCCATGATCTTAGTTTTCTGAATGTTGAGCTTTAAGCCAACTTTTTCATTTTCCTCTTTCACTTTCAAGAGGATTTTTAGTTCTTCACTTTCTGCCATAAGGGTGGTGTCATCTGTATGTCTGAGGTTATTGATATTTCTTCTTGCAATCTTGATTCCAGCTTGTGCTTCATCCAGCCCAGCATTTCTCATGATGTACTCTGAATATAAGTTAAATATTATATTTATATTATATATAACTATATATAATATATAGGCTTATATTAAGGAAATAAAATTTTTGAACACCTACTATGAAATAGGCACATATATTTAATTGATTTTATATTTTAAGCATCATTATCTGTGATGCCTTTTATTTCCATTTTATAGATGAGGCATTTTTTAGAGTGATCAAGTAGCTTATCTGAGACAGGTTGAGGGGAGCATTTCAGTCAGAAAGTCCAGGTTGAATGAAGGAGTAATGCCAAGGAACAAGGTAAAAACCAAAAAAAAAAAATAAAGACACATGGCTATAGCATGAGTAGGAGGAGAGGGGTCTGCATCAGGACCATGAGGCAGGCAGGTGGTACATGCTAGGTTGTGTGGGAAATGTTAAGAGCACTGGGTTTTCCCACTGAGTTTTGGAAAGACCACTGAGAAACGGGTTGGAGAGATTATCCTGTCCTTCTGAGGAGATGATGACTCAGGTGTTCATGGGAGGTAAACAGCAGAGGGTCTGCAGAGATATCAGGCAGGCAAGACCTGTAGAACACATGCATTATGAAGTAGTTGATGAAGGAAAAGTTTGGTGCTGGAGATTACTCCTACATTTAGTGCTTGCATGACCAGGGGAAAGTGGCTTTATTCATTAAGACAGGAGCCCAAGTTGAAGAGCAAATGGCAGGACAAATTTCAAGTCCATTTGTGACATATCTGCAAGGCATCCATCATAGGTGATTCATATCTGGAGTTCAGAAAACACTTCTACTGGAGATTTAAATTTGAGAGGAACATCAAGAACCTTATTTACTGTAGAGTTCTTAAAATTTGCTTGGAGTTCTTACATCAGAAACCCCTGAATATCTCTCCTGTAGCTCAATGGCCTATAGACGTTTTGGCATCAAGTTCTCCTGGCTGTAGTCCAGAGGGGAAGATGGAAGCCCTTCTGTGTTTGAATCCCAGATCTGCCATTTGCTATTATAAATATAAGCAATTTATTTAACCCTACTGTGTCTTAGTTTCTTCCTCTGTAAAATAGAAATACCAGTACCAAGCTAACAGGCTTGTAAAAAGTTAAATAAGTCCACTCATATCTTAAGATCTAATAACCCAATAAAAGTTATTTATCATTATTATCTCCAGAACTTGCTAAAATACAAATTTGTGGATCCTGATCCAAGATTCTAGGCATGTTGTATTATAGGACAGATAAGCCTTTGAGTGTGGTTTGACTGAGTTTCTGTCTGCAGATGAAGAATGAAACATAATCCATGATTCTGGACAGGGAGAATCAGAATCCTGGGAGACTCCTTAAAAATACTTGTTCTTCGATCTTAACACAGACCTCAGAAGGACAATATCTGTATTCAGGGCTAGTAAATCTCTATTTTTAAAAATTAATTCCCCAGGGTTTGGTAGTGCTGATCACCTGCCAGGTCTGGGAGCACAGCATTAGGTGATGTGTTATGATTCTTTTAAGGTCCAAGGTAACTATATATCCACCAAAGTCTGTTTCCCTTTCAAAGTAGAGCTTTTATGCTTGGAATTGGCTGCCATCTTTCAATGGACATTTCCATGCAGGTACACAGGTGACTGGTTTAGGATAATGGAGTATAAGCAAATCCAGAGCTTTAAGAAGTCCAGTCATTTCCACAAGGTACTTATCTTTCAGCTCTGAGGATAGTGTTTTCATAAGATGGAAAGAATTTAGGATTCCTTGAAATGTATGAAAAGAGAGTGGTCTATTACATGAACAAGAAGGGAATGTCTACTGTAATAAGTCACAGATCTCTGGGGGTTATTTGTTACAGCAACTAGTTCATTTCAATTCAGTTGCTCAGTTGTGTCCAAATGGTCTGGTATTCCCATCTCTTGAAGAATTTTCCATGTTTATTGTGATCCATGCAGTCAAAGGCTTTGGCATAGTCAATAAAGCAAAAATATATGTTTTTCTGGAACCCTCTTGCTTTTTCGATGATCCAGAAGATGTTGGTGATTTGATTTCTGGTTCCTCTGCCTTTTCTAAAACCAGCTTGAACATCTGGTAAGGTTGCCCTAACTGCTCTTCTACATGAATTTTCCTCTAAGTGATTAGCATATGAAGCCCTGTGAGGAAATGCAACACCTTCAGCATCAATGTGCTAGATAGACCCTGAGGATACAAACAATAAATGTCTATCATCTGGTTCTTATAACATAAAACCATGTCTAAATAATGCCAACATTTGTGTTGCTATTCCTCTTTTATATTTTATGTTGACTGAGTACTTAGTAATTAGAAAATTATGTGTTTGGAAGACATCTCTTGATTTCCAACTACTCTTTGAATATAAATTATTGAAAATCACAGCTTTCAGACCAGCCTCACCTCCTTCTCTATTAGCTTAGATGTGGTTTAGTGGTTTTGTTGATCTTTAAATAGGAGATGGGTCTGTATTCTGTATCTTTTCAGACAATCACCTAGATTTATAAAATACAAAAATGCTGGTTCTTAACCATTAATTAAAAGCATGAACCTCTCACAGGGCTCTCACAGATTAACAGTGTAAACATAAATATTCACAAATTATTTATTTTTAAAGCAAGCTGGTTAAATTTACATATAGATTACATTTGAAATGTGTGAAATATTATTTTCTTTCATCCTGATGGCTTAACGCAACTAATTTTTAATGGTTACAATTCCAGGGACAAAGTACCCCTGGTCTTTCCATCTAACTGGAGATGTGAGAGCCCTAGCCCTGGGCAGAACCAACAGGGTTAGTCTGTAAATTGCTTCTAAGAAGGCAGAGAAAGAGTGTGTTGGAGAGAGATTGATGAGTGAGAATCAAAATGAGGTGAATTGATTTATGGGGCTTGAGGAACTAAAGATACGATAGCTAGCTCCTCTCAGAAAGAAGTTTATAGACGGGTTGGGGGGACAGTTGGTAATAATCAACCCTTTATATCTGGTACCAAATTTTGATTAGCATGACATGATCTCATCTTGATCTTTGCCTGGGAAAGACAAGTATTTCTTGAAATTTGTCAGCCTCCGTTATTCCACAGGTATTGTCATGGTCCAATTCCTTATAATAAAGAGCCTTTATGACAGTGAAAGAGGAGAGTGAAAAAGTTGGACTAAAATTTAACATTCAGAAACTAAAATCATGGCATCCAGTCCTATCACTTCACAGCAAATAGATGGGGAAACAATGGAAACAGTGACAGACTTTATTTTGGGGGAAGGGGCTCCATAATCGCTGCAGATGGTGACTGCAGCCATGAAATTAAAAGGAGCTTTCTCCTTGGAAGAAAAGCTATGACCAACCTAGATAGCATATTGAAAAGCAGAGATGTTACTTTGCCAACAAAGGTTCATCTAGTGAAAGCTATAGTTTCTCCAGTAGTCATGTATGAATGTGAGAGTTGGACTATAAAGAAAGCTGAGCCCTGAAGAACTGATGCTTTGGAACTGTGGTGTTGGAGAAGACTCTTGAGAGTCCCTTGGACAGCAAGGAGATCCAACCAGTCCATCCTAAAGGAAATCAGTCTTGAATATTCATTGGAAAGACTTACGCTGAAGCTGAAACTAGAGCAGTTTGGCCATGTGATGCGAAGAACAGACTCATTTGAAAAGACCCTGATGCTGGCGAAGATTGAGGGCAGGAGGAAAAGGGGATGACAGAGGATGGGATGGTTGGATGGCATCACTGACTCAATGGACATGAATTTGAGCAAGCTTAGGGAGTTGGTGATGGACAGAGAAGCCTGGCTTGCTGCAGTCCATGGGGTCGCAAAGAGTCAGACAAGACTGAATGACTGAACTGAACTGATATATGTATATATATATGTGTGTGTGTGTATATATTCTGTTTCTCTGAAGAGCCCTGACTAACATATAGAATAGCCTGTCTGTTGTTAGGGGTTGTATATTTGGCCAGTCCCCTTGACTCATTCTTGGAGGTGGGGTCTGGAAAGCTGCTATTTCAATAAAATTCTCAAATGATCCTGAGAATTCCTGGTTGAGTATGTGTGCAGCTTTAGATAGCTTTGAAAGACTGATAATAAGCAGAAAACTCAATAATTACCTGTAATGAGTTTTTAGTTTTGAAATAGAACTGATACTTGCCATCCTTGTTCTTCACCTGCCATCCCACCCTCCTGCCTCAGCCCCATAGCTGCACTGGGATGGAATGAACAGACCAGCTCCAGTTCCCCCTGCCTGGTACACAACCATGGTGCAGAAGCAAATGTGCTTAAATAACTTCCGATTCTTCTTTGTAAGAAGGCAGATACCAGCTTACAAATAAACATTTGAAAAGGGGAAACAACAAAAGCACTTTACAGTCAGCTATAGGACTCAAGTCTTCAAATCCAAGAATAGTCAGTGGGGAAACTCACAAATCAAAAATATGTAGCCAACCTTGCAAATAGCCCCTGGAATAGTGCCAATGCCACAGAGCAAGTGTGAAATAAAATCTTTTTGTTGGCTAATGATATAATCTCCTTATTAGTTCCAAGCCAATAGCCATAATTGAAGTACTTGTTTATGGTCCCCATGGGGACCATAAACACGTACTGTAATGTACATGTTTTAGCACAATTCCATCTCAGCATTATAGTTCCATTGACTCGTATATTTTGAGCTTTTGATTTTGCACTGGCTGAGAAACATGCAACAGGCTCATAAGCGTATACTTTTCAGATCATTCATTCATGAATCTAATAATTAATGATATTTTAAATCTTCATTAGAGATTGTTAGCACATTAGTATGGTGTTTGTTGAAACTGACAAAGTAATAAATTATACTCATGTTTACTATTTCTTGCCCATGGTTATTGGATATACTAATGAAAATGGATAAATATTTGCATTATTAAATTAAATGCTGAGCTTTCACATGTGTAGTCAATAACTATTCCCAATGCTAGAATACTGACATTGGACTCAGAATGATCAGAATTAAAGGTAAATAAAATCTAGGCATTCTTACAGAAGGAAAGGGGGTTGCAATTCCTAATACATGGGAGCCTTTTCAAACTCTGTTTCACTAGAATCTTGGAATCCTGATGAAATTCCTGTAAGGGCGTCTTGTCTAACAACCACCTGCATCCATGGAGATTCACTGCCAGCAATTCATCTGTTCTGAGATGTGAATTTTCAATCATGTAGTGATATTTTTGCCAAAAAAATGGTTGAGAACCATAAACTTTGAGCCCAGGTTTTTCATCTGAAGAACGAACATCTTAGTGTGATCATGAGGACAATTCTCAATGCCCAGCATCTAGTACTCAGTTGATTATATTTGCTTTTTTGACCCAATGGTTGTCCCGGTTTACTTATTTGTTTAAAACTACCTCAACTCTCAATAGCTGTCATTTCTAATCTTCCTATCTAAACCTATTCTTATAGAAAACTATAAAACACTGATGAAAGAAATCAAAGAGGACACTAATAGATGGAGAAATATACCATGTTCATGGATCGGAAGAATCAATATAGTGAAAATGAGTATACTACCCAAAGCAATTTACAAATTCAATGCAATCCCTATCAAGCTACCAGCCATATTTTTCACAGAACTAGAACAAATAATTTCAAGATTTGTATGGAAATACAAAAAACCTCGAATTGCCAAAGCAATCTTGAGAAAGAAGAATGGAACTGGAGGAATCAACTTGCCTGACTTCAGGCTCTACTACAAAGCCACAGTCATCAAAACAGTATGGTACTGGCACAAAGACAGACATATAGATCAATGGAACAAAATAGAAAGCCCAGAGATAAATCCACACACATATGGACACCTTATCTTTGACAAAGGAGGCAAGAATATACAATGGAGTAAAGACAATCTCTTTAACAAGTGGTGCTGGGAAAACTGGTCAACCACTTGTAAAAGAATGAAACTAGATCACTTTCTAACACCATACACAAAAATAAACTCAAAATGGATTAAAGATCTAAATGTAAGACCAGAAACTATAAAACTCCTAGAGGAGAACATAGGCAAAACACTCTCCGACATAAATCACAGCAGGATCCTCTATGATCCACCTCCCAGAATTCTGGAAATAAAAGCAAAAATAAACAAATGGGATCTAATTAAAATTAAAAGCTTCTGCACAACAAAGGAAAATATAAGCAAGGTGAAAAGACAGCCTTCTGAATGGGAGAAAATAATAGCAATTGAAGCAATTGACAAACAACTAATCTCAAAAATATACAAGCAACTTATGCAGCTCAATTCCAGAAAAATAAACGACCCAATCAAAAAATGGGCCAAAGAACTAAATAGACATTTCTCCAAAGAAGACATACAGATGGCTAACAAACACATGAAAAGATGCTCAACATCACTCATTATCAGAGAAATGCAAATCAAAACCACAATGAGGTACCACTTCACACCAGTCAGAATGGCTGCGATCCAAAAATCTGCAAGCAATAAATGCTGGAGAGGGTGTGGAGAAAAGGGAACCCTCCTACACTGTTGGTGGGAATGCAAACTAGTACAGCCACTATGGAGAAGAGTGTGGAGATTCCTTAAAAAATTGCAAATAGAACTACCTTATGACCCAGCAATCCCACTGCTGGGCATACACACCGAGGAAACCAGAATTGAAAGAGACACATGTACCCCAATGTTCATCGCAGCACTGTTTATAATAGCCAGGATGTGGAAACAACCTAGATGTCCATCAGCAGATGAATGGATAAGAAAGCTGTGGTACATGTACACAATGGAGTATTACTCAGCTGTTAAAAAGAATTCATTTGAATCAGTTCTGATGAGATGGATGAAACTGGAGCCGATTATACAGAGTGAAGTAAGCCAGAAAGAAAAACACCAATACAGTATACTAACACATATATATGGAATTTAGAAAGATAGCAATGACGACCCTGTATGCAAGACAGGAAAAAAGACACAGCGGTGTATAACGGACTTTTGGACTCAGAGGGAGAGGGAGAGGGTGGGATGATTTTGGAGAATGGCATTCTATCATGTATACTATCATGTAAGAATTGAATCGCCAGTCTATGTCTGACGCAGGATACAGCATGCTTGGGGCTGGTGCATGGGGATGACTCACAGAGATGTTATGGGGAGGGAGGTGGGAGGGGGGTTCATGTTTGGGAACACATGTAAGAATTAAAGATTTTAAAATTAAATAAAAAAATTAATTAAAAAAAAATAAAATAAAATAAAAAAGAGTATGGGCTGAGGAGCCAGGAAAAAAAAAAAAAAAAAAAAACCTATTCTTTTAAAGGACTAGAATCATTCTTAACATTATATCTAGAGGTCTCATTAATTTTCAGAGACTTTTTCCTCTATCCTGATTTTTTACTTCCCCGCATTAGAAGGAATGCATATATTACATTTTAATATGTGGTGCCAGACTGCGCTCCTCTGTGGCATTTCCAATATGTGTTCTCACCGGGGTTTATGAGCTAATTTACTTCCCATTGTTTTCTTCAATACTTAAGACTTTTTAAAGTGGTTCTTCCCCCACCTCCAAATTAACGTGTACCAGTTTTAAAATACCATCACCTATGAAAAAGCAATGTTTTCCTGAGTTGTTAGCAGTTTGAGTCTAGTCAAGCAGGTAAATGTGTGCACAGTAGTGGAGATTCAGCTGGTGAATGGAATGTGGGAACAAAATAATTTTTTGCTCAGTAGTCAGATCACAAGGAGGGAAATAAGATCAAGTGCCAGTTGGTCCTCTGACCAAGGGCAGAATGCGAGGATGCAGCACAGTGGTTTATTCTCATTTGGTGGCTGTAATGGCTTTGCTTTGTTTAGGACAGAGGCAGCCAGTCTCTGAGCTTCTCGTGTCAGTTTACTTTGGAACCTACAGTGAACCCCACATGATTCTGGGGGCTGTAGGAAAAGACAAAGCAGAAGACAATCTCCTGTTTTCAAAAGTCTATGGCTCATTGAAGCAAAGCCTAAAAGAACTTGGATAAATTTGACTGATAGCATTTTTTTGGCCTGGGTAGTGTTTGCATTATTGTAATTAGTTACTCATTTAAAAAATCAGCATTTTATTAAAAATATCGATTACTATCATACTTTGGAGAATGGGATATTTGGCATTGTTGGGCTTAAATTCCTCTAATGTTTACCTGGAGCTGAAAAGCTCGCATGGGTATGAACTTCTCAGTTTTCTATAGTCCTCTCCCACCACCCCTACCCCCAAGTATAATACTCAGTCTGTCTCATTCTTATTTAGTATCTGTGAGGGCTGAATTTTCAGTGTATCGGCTTGGATACTCGAGTCAGAATGCTGATGGGGGGTCAGTGATAGCAAGAAGGAAAAGATAAAACTGGCCTGAATTCTAATTGACTTGTAGGTCTTTCGAATCAAAATGATGTTAATGAACCTTTTAAAAGTGGCATTTAAATGGGATCATATTATATACAATACTCTGAATCATGTTTTCTTCATTTAACAATAAACAGCAACAACATGTACTGTTCTTTCAATCTTTTTTTCTTGAAAGAAACGAAGTCTGATGTTTATTCTAATATGTTTCCTATTGTCTTTAAAAAAATTCTTGTTATTTTGGTTATAGAATCCCCCCTTTTCTACAATAAAAGTTTCACTGGTTATGTGTTGTCTGTCCTTTTTCCATCTACTTCCTATGATCTGGGACTTGGGAAAGCAGTATAGTCCCAGATCTAGACTATGTGATTTAAATTCCAGCATTGCCCCTTAGTAGTTAAGTGACTTTGGGCAAATTATGGAGCTGAAATTTCCTCATTTATGCAGTGGTGGTAATTAAAATAATAGTTTGCCTACCACATGAAGTTGTGGTGGAGATTCAGTGAGTTAATTCATATAATGTATTTTGAACAGTGCATGATATAGAATAGATTTTGTTATTCAATTACTCAGTTCAATTATTCAGTCATCATCATGCTCAGTTGCTCAGTTGTGTCCAGGTCTTTGTGCCCCATGTACTGTAGCCTGCCAGGATCCTCTGTCCATGAAATTTTCCAGGCAAGAATACTGGAGTGGCTTGCTATTTCCTACTTCATGGGGTTCTTCCAGACCCAGGGATTGAACCCATAACTCTTGCTTATCCTGCATTGGCAGACAAATTCTTTACTACTGCACCATCTGGGAAGATCCAATTATTCAATAATATCTATTATAACTTATTACATGTTAACTATTTTTGTTATTTTCATGGGTATAAGAGTTGGAGAAATGTTAAATGTAAGAATTATAATAACCACTATTTATTGCTCATCCCATGTAAGGGCAAATACATTGCTTAGTTTATTTCATTTTGTCCTCATAGCACTAAGTCACTCCATTGTCATTAAATATATTTATTGAGCATCTATTTTATAACAGACATTCCTCAAGGCACTAGGAATTCAGCAGTGAAGTCATCAGACAAAAAGCTTTCCTCTCACAAAGCTTACATTTCATTGGAGAAAAATAAAATTTTGTTTTATTAAAATAAATTATCTATCATATTAAGAGGCTATTAAAAAATAATAAGGCAGAAATGATGGGTGACAGATCAGATTTTCTCCATTTCTGCAGGGAAACTAGCACAGAGAGAGAAAGTTTTTAATTGTAATCATGCTTCTTTTTAGGGCATTTGCCCAGGTCCTAATAATCTCTCTTGTTTTCTATCACTAGAATATTCAAGGAAAGACAGGACAGAAGCTGTATTTGTAGTCTATGTACTATACCTGGCCTCTGTGGATTGGATCAGAAGAGGATGTTTGTTTCTAGCTAGGCCAAGGATATAGTTTCTCTTGAGAATTTTGTAATTTGAGTCAAAACTCTCAGGTATGGCAAGTTGGTAGTGGTTGTGGACAGTGCCTATCTGAGAGTGAATGCAGATGTTTGAGCTCACATGCATTAGCTTAAGTGAAGACATTATAATTGACAGAATATATTAACAGAGGTATAGAAGGTATTGACACATCTACTATAGCCCAAGTGTCCTGCAAACCCATGGAACTAGCAAATGCCCCAAGGCACTGAAGTTGTCCATTTACCACTTCTAGGTGTGTGAGGCTCACACACATCAACTCAACAAGTCTGTCATTAGGAAGCTGAGCATGTAAATATACCCTTCATATAAATTCCGCTGAGTCCATCAATAAAAGCTAACACACCTTGAGCCACATCTCCAGTTGGGAAGAACTTTTCCTATTTGTTTGAAATGATTACTATTACTTGAGAACAAAATAAAATTTAAATAAATATACATATATGTATATGCACATACACGGACACACATACATATTATACATATACATGTATATGCATACACACAACTATTAAGTATCTATAGGAATTTGAACTCATATCTGTATATTATCTATAAATAGGTGGCTCTAGTGGTAAAGAACCCACCTGCCAATGCAGGAGACAAAAGAGATGTGGGTTTAATCCCTGGGTTGGGAAGATCCCCTGGAGAAGGGCATGGCAATCCACTCCAGTTTTCTTGCCTAGAGAATCCCATGGAAGAAGAGCCTGGTGGGCTATAGTCCAAGGAGTCGCAAAGTGTCAGACATGACTGAAACAACTTAGCTCACAGCACATACTTATTTTAAAGAGTGAGATACATGAAACTGCTTTGAAGAATAAGATGGAGTTTGCTGCTGCTGCTGCTGCTAAGTTGCTTCAGTCGTGTCCGACTCTGTGCGACCCCATAGACGGCAGCCCACCAGGCTTCCCCATCCCTGGGATTCTCCAGGCAAGAACACTGGAGTGGGTTGCCATTTCCTTCTCCAGTGCATGAAAGTGAAAAGTGAAAGTGAAGTCACTCAGTCATGTCCAACCCTCAGCGACCCCATGGACTGCAGCCTTCCAGGTTCCTCCATCCATGGGATTTTCCAGGCAAGAGTACTGGAGTGGGGTGCCATTGCCTTCTCCGAAGATGGAGTTTACCTAATTAATATTTTAGGAGGTTAAAGCTTGTTTCATTTCACTTTTTTTTCAGTTCAGTTCAGTCGCTCAGTTCAGTCCAACTCTTTGCCACCCCATAAACTGCAGCACACCAGGCCTCCCTGTCCATCACCAACTCCCTGAGTTCGTGGAAACCCATGTCCAATGAGTTGGTGATGCCATCCAGCCATCTCATCCTCTGTTGTCCCCTTCTCCTCCAGCCCTCAATCTTTCCCAGCATCAGGGACTTTTCAAATGAGTCAACTCTTCGCATCAGGTCAACAAAGAATTGGAGTTTCAGCTTCAACATCAGTCCTTCCAATGAACACCCAGGACTGATCCTGGACTGGTTGGATCTCCTTGCAGTTGAAGGGACTCTCAAGAGTCTTCTCCAACACCACAGTTCCAAAGCATCAGTTCTTCAGGGCTCAGCTTTCTTTATAGTCCAACTCTCACATACACACATGACTATTGGAAAAATAGTAGCCTTGACTAGACGGACCTTTGTTGGCAAAGTAATGTCTCTGCTTTTTAATATGCTGTCTAGGTTGGTCATAACTTTCTTTCCAAGGAGTAAGCACCTTTTAATTTCATGGCTGAAATCACCATCTGCAGTGATTTTGAAACCCCAAAAAGTAAAGTCAGCCACTGTTTCCACTGTTTCCCCATCTATTTGCCATGAAGTGATGGGAACAGATGCCATGATCCTCATTTTCTGAATGTTGACCTTTAAGCCAACTTTTTCAACTCTCCTCTTTCACTTTAAGAGGCTCTTTAGTTCTTCACTTTCTGCCATAAAAGTGGTGTCATCTGCATATCTGAGGTTATTGATATTTCTCCCAGCAATCTCGATTCCAGCTTGTGCTTCATCCAGCCCAGCATTTCTCATGATGTACTCTGCATATTAGTTAAATAAGCAGGGTGACAATATCAGCCTTGACATACTCCTTTTACTATTTGGAACCAGTCTGTTGTTCCATGTCCAGTTCTAACTGTTGCTTCCTGACCTGCATACAGATTTCTCAAGAGGCAGGTCAGGTAGTCTGGCATTCCCATCTCTTGAAGAATTTTCCACAGTTTATTGTGATCCATGCAGTCATAGGTTTTGGCATAGTCAATAAAGCAGAAATAGATATTTTTCTGGAGCTCTTTTGCTTTTTCAATGATCCAGCGGATGTTGGCAATTTGATCTCTGATTCCTCTGCCTTAAAATTAGCTTGAACATCTGGAAGTTCACAGTTCATGTAGCTGAAGTCTGGCTTGGAGAATTTTGAGCATTACTTTACTAGGTGTGAGATGAGTGCAATTGTGCAGTAGTTTGAGCATTCTTTGGCATTGCCTTTCTTTGGGATTGGAATGAAAACTGACCTTTTCCACTCCTGTGGCCACTACTGAGTTTTCCAAATTTGCTGACACATTGAGTGCAGCACTTTCACAGCATCATCTTTTAGGATTTGAAATAGCTACACCACATAGTTAAGATATATCAAAAGCTACTAGCTAATTCATTGGTTTCCTGCACTTGAATGGCTTCTATTGATGTCTTCACCCGCTAATGGTCTAAGTATGTCACTCATTACATTTGGGGAAAATGCATATTAAGGTGCTTTGGAAGTAGCTTGGGAAGAAATGTGTTTATCCATATTATACAAGAAACTAATGGACATACATTTGAAGTCTGACTATTTCATTTGGAGGATGATTGTCACAGTACTAGTTGGGTTGCAGCTCTCTTAAGAACTTTAGGAGTGCTTCCTAGAAAGTGATTGGTTTTCACTCTTTGTCCTACTCAATTAGATGCTCTGTGAATTGTTGATTTTCCATTTTAACTCACAGAGAAGCCACAAAGTTACAATGGTGTCAGTGCAGTCAGATCAGAGTAGTGCAATGATGTGAGTACTAGATGGAGGTGCTAATAGCTGTGTGATCTCTGCTGCCACTGCTTCTTAGTCACTTCAGTTGTGTCTGACTCTTTTCAACCCTATGGACTGCAGCCCACCAGGCTCCTCTGTCCATGAGATTCTCTAGGCAAGAGTACTGGAGAGGGTTGCCATGTGCTCTTCCACGATCTTCCCAATCCAGAGATTGAACCCAGGTCTCCTGCACTGCAGGCAGATTCTTTACCACTGAGCCACCAGAGAAGCCTGTGATCGTCTATAAGTCATACAGTTACTGTAAGACTCAGTGTTCTCATTGGTAAATAAAATACCTACCCTCATTTCCCTACAGGTTGTTGTGATTCTTAAAGTATATGATGTATGTGAAAACACAGCTTTATTTAAGAGATTAATAAAATTATTATATATTTTATTTGATTATAATTATTTGATTTTTAAAATAGTCACTGTATATCTTTCAATTCATGGCTTCATGCTTTTATTTTTAATATCATTAGGGTAAATTCCTTTTAAAAAAATCATTAGGGTAAAAAAGATTTCTGCTTCAAAGATTATGAACATAAATAAAACATGTTAAATTGACAAAGAATGTTCTCTAAGTTTTAGAGGTTAACACTCAAAATGTCCTGAAGGTAAAAAATACATAGTTCTTTCAGTTTATAGATAGAAAAACTGAGGCTAAGATGATTCAATGGCTGTTTAAAATCAGATGAAATACAAGCAGCAGAGTCAGTTGTATAACTTTTTGCTGGTCTAGGGATTTTCTCAGCCTGGGGAAAATAAGGAGCTTGTTTCTGGTTTTTTATTTTTATTTTTTAAATTTAATTTAATTTTTTTTTTTTTTACTTTTGTTGATTACTTTGTATTTTATATTATGAATAATTCAGTACTTATTTCCTCATATTAGAGGAAAGAGAGCAAAGGAGGAATGATTGGTACTTTTGTTTCAGTAAATTTAGGTGAACATCATCAGACAACAACAGAACAAACTTACTAAGTAATAATAATACTGTTCATTTATAAGGAGAAGGAGGGAAAAAAAAAAGGGTGCCTCCAGCTTTGTTCTTAATTTTTAAGATCAAGCTGGCTATTTGGGGATATATTTTAGGATTGTTTTATCTATTTCTGTGAAAGATAGTATTGAAATTTTGATAAGGATTGCTTGGAATCTATAGGTAACTTTAGGAAGATGGGATATTTTTAACAATATTAATTCTCCTGAGCCATTAATACATCTGTGGGGGAGCTGGAGCCAAAAATAAGGCCCTTTTAGAGTCCCTGGGGCACAGACAGGAGAGTCTGCAGGGTCCCTATGTTGGGAAGTGGGGTGGCTGCGGCTGCAACAGACAGTGCAGGAAGCGCGGTGGCCTAGAGGAGCTACACCATGCCCAAGGTCAGGGGCGGTGACCGAGAGGGCCAGGCTGCCGTGGCTCAGGAGCAGCCAAGAGGAGCGACCTCATGTCTGAGGTAAGGGGAGGCGAAGGAGAGGGGCAACCCCACGTCCAAGGGGAGCAGCTGCAGGGGCGCAGGAGGGCTGAGAGAAGATACTCCAGATTCAAGGTCAGGAGGGGGTACTCGTCCAAGGTAAGGAGCAGCAGCTGCACTTTGCTAGGGAAGCTGTGAAGAGATACCCCATGTCCAAGGTAAGAGAAACCCAAGTAATATGCTACTGGAGATCAGTGGAAAAATAACTCCAGAAAGAATGAAGGGATGGAGCCAAAGCAAAAACAATACCCAGTTGTGGATGTGACTGATCATAGAAGCAAGGTCCGATGCTGTGAAGAGCAATATTGCATAGGAACCTGGAATGTCAGGTCCATAAATCAAGGCAAATTGGAAGTGGTCAAACAGGAGATGGCAAGAGTGAATGACATTCTAGAAATCAGCGAATTAAAATGGACTGGAATGGGTGAATTTAACTCGGATGACCATTATATCTTTTTCTGTGGGCAGGAATCCCTCAGAAGAAATGGAGGAGCCATCATGGTCAACAAGAGTCTGAATTGCAGTACTTGGATGCAATTTCAAAAACGACAGAATGCTCTCTGTTCGTTTCCAAGGCAAACCATTCAATATCACAGTAATCCAAGTCTATGCCCCAACCATAATGCTGAAAAAGCTGAAGTTGAACGGTTCTATGAAGACCTACAAGACCTTTTAGAACTAACACCCCCAAAAGATGTCCTTTTCATTATAAGGGACTGGGATGCAGAAGTAGGAAGTTAAGAAACATCTGGAATAACAGGCAAATTTGGCCATGGAGTACAGAATGAAGCAGGGCAAAGGCTAATAGAATTTTGCCAAGAGAACACTGGTCATAGCAAATACCCTCTTCCAACAAAAAAATAGAAGACTCTCAACATGGACATCACTAGCTGGTCAACACCGAAATCAGATTGATTATATTCTTTGCAGCCAAAGATGGAGAAGCTCTATACAGTCAGCAAAAACAAGACCGAGAGCTGACTGTGGCTCAGATCATGAATGCCTTATTCCCAAATTCAAGCTTAAATTGAAGAAAGTAGGGAAAACCACTAGACCATTCAGGTGTGACCTAAATCAAATCCCTCATAATTATATAGTGGGAGTGAGAAGTAGATTTAAGGGACTAGATCTGATAGATAGAGTGCCTGATGAACTATGGACGGAGGTTTGTGACATTGTACAAGAGACGTGGATGGTACAAGACCATCTCCATGGAAAAGAAATGCAAAAGAGCAAAATGGCTGTCTGAGGAGGCCTTACAAATAGCTGTGAAAAGAAGAGAAGTGAAAAGCAAAGAAGAAAAGGAAAGATATAAGCATTTGAATGCAGAGTTCCAAAAAATAGTGAGGAGAGATAAGAAAGCTTTCCTCAGCAATCAATGCAGAGAAATAAAGGAAAACAACAGAATGGGAAAGACTAGAGTTATCTTCAAGAAAATCAGAGATACCAAGGGAACATTTCATGCAAAGATGGGCTCCATAAAGGACAGATATGGTAGGGACCTAACAGAAGCAGAAGATATTAAGAAGAGGTGGCAAGAATACACAGAAGAACTGTACAAAAAAGGTCTTCATGAACCAGAAAATCATGATGGAGTGATCACTCACCTAGAGCCAGACATCCTGGAATGTGAAGTCAAGTGGACCTTAGGAAGCATCACTCTGAAAAAAACTAGTGGAGATGATGGAATTCCAATTGAGCTATTCCAAATCCTGAAAGATGATGCTGTGAAAGTGCTGCACTCAATATGCCAGCAAATTTGGAAAACTCAGCAGTGGCTACAGGACTGGAAAAGGTCAGTTTTCATTCCAATCCCAAAGAAAGGCAATGCCAAAGAATGCTCAAACTACTGCACAATTGCACTCATCTCACATGCTAGTAAAGTAATGCTCAAAATTCTCCAAGCCAGGCTTCAGCAATACGTGAACCGTGAACTTCCTGATGTTCAAGCTGGTTTTAGAAAAGGCAGAGGAACCAGAGATCAAATTGCCAGCATCTGCTGGATCATGGAAAAAGCAAGAGAGTTCCAGAAAAACATCTATTTCTGCTTTATTGACTATGCCAAAGCCTTTCACAGTGTGGATCACAATAAACTGTGGAAAATTCTGAAAGAGATGGGAATGCCAGACCACCTGACCTGCCTCTTGAGAAATCTGTATGCAGGTCAGGAAGCAACGGTTAAATCTGGACATGCAACCACAGACTGGTTCCAAATAGGAAAAGGAGTACGTCAAGGCTGTATATTGTCACCCTGCTTATTTAACTTCTATGCAGAGTACATCATGAGAAACGCTGGGCTGGAAGAAGCACAAGCTGGAATCAAGATTGCGGGGAGAAATATTAATAACCTCAGATATGTAGATGACACCACCCTTATGGCAGAACGTGAAGAGGAACTAAAAAGCCTCTTGATGAAAGTGAAAGAGGAGAGTGAAATTGTTGGCTTAAAGTTCAACATTCAGAAAACTAAGATCATGGCTTCTGGTCCATCACTTCATGGGAAATAGATGGGGAAACTTGGGAAACAGTGTCAAACTTTATTTTTTTGGCTCCAAAATCACTTCAGTTGGTTATTGCAGCCATGAAATTAAAAGACGCTTACTCTTTAGAAGGAAAGTTATGACCAACCTAGATAGCATATTAGAAAGGAGAGACATTACTTTGCCAACAAAGGTCCGTTTAGTCAAGGCTATGGTTTTTCCTGTGGTCATGTATGGATGTGAGAGTTGGACTGTGATGATAGCTGACCACTGAAAAATTGATGGTTTTGAACTGTGGTGTTGGAGAAGACTCTTGAGAGTCCCTTGTACTTAAAGAGATCAAATTAGTCCATCCCCAGGAGATCAGTCATGGGTGTTTATTGGAAGTACTGATGTTGAAGCTGAAACTCTAATACTTTGGCCACCTCATGTGAAGAGTTGACTCATTTGAAAAGACCCTCATGCTGGGAGGGATTGGGGGCAGGAGGAGAAGGGGACGACAGAGGATGAGATGGCTGGATGGCATCACCGACTCGATGGACATGAGTTTGGGTAAACTCTGGGAGTTGGTGATGGACAGGGAGGCCTGGCGTGCAGTTTCATGGGGTCGCAAAGAGTAGGACACGACTGAGCAACTGAACTGAACTGAGCTGAACTGAACTATGTCAGTTGAACAATTCATGGACTGTGGCTGGGATAGGCTAGCGCCCAGTTACTGGGCCCTTTCTGAATCTATCCTTAGTTTGGTGGGCCTACCTCCATGTGCTCATGGACCACATTTAAGGAGATGCAGTCAGTTCACAGGCCCCTCTAGCATCCCCAGGTGGGACAGAGGTCTGTACACATATTACTTGAGACACATGTAGCAGTGACTGCTCCCACAAACTCTGGCATATGGTGCTGGTGACAGAACCAAAGACAAACTGGGCTGTTGCTGAGTCCTCAGGAGTATAGAGTTGTTTATATATATGAAGCCAGGATATCATTTGACTAGTCAGTTACTGGAGTGCAAGTCTGCCTTCTCAGACATCTCTCTATGGTCTTAGAGTCCATTGGTTTTCATAATCTCCTACCAAGATCTCAAAGCTCCCATGGAGGCACTTCTGCCTATGAAAGGGTGCCAAACTATTGCTGTTAATATGAACAAGTGATGTCTTAATCTGCCATCTTGCTGACGTCGGTCCAAAACAACCGTTACATCTTGATTGAAAGAAAACAGTACATAAGGCTAGAGACAGCCAAGAAATTAAAGAGGGCAGACTCTGGGTTGTAGATTTTACATTTATTTTATTTTTCTCAACCTCGGGGGGATGATGAGGTTCAGCTTTGAGTCTTGTTTCTTTTCTGGATCAGTTGTGCCTCTGGATATGTGAGGTTAGGCTGGAATTGGCTAGGGTTAGTTGGTTTAGCCCTGAAGCAATCTTCTAACTGTGCTCCTTCCATAATCTGTGGCTCTGTGGTGTGAGTTGATGGTAAAAATCCCTATTTGTATTAATGATTCCAGTGTCTCAAGGGCAGATGTATTTTGCCCAAGGTGTCTGAATGAGCCTGCTGGCTCTACTCAGGCCATTATGGTTACCAGTTTCCTAGGATAAATTAACTGAGAGCCCTGGCTTGTGGCTCAGGAAGCAATGGAGATGGATGCTCAGCCTGTTTTATCAGTGAGATTGTCATGTGACTCCATCATATTTGGTAATGAGCAATCATGATTTTCTTTATGAAAATCTCTCTTCTCCCTCCCTTAATGATTATGAGCTTCTTAATATTTTTGTTCTTCTCATGTGTTATCAATTAAATGCCAGTTATTCAGAGCAGAATCTTCTAAAGATAAATCTTCCTCTCTGCTTTGTTCCAGATGGCTTCCATAATTGGCTTATTACTTTTGCAGCTGTTATAGAGAAATACGGAAAATAAGCCAACAATGGATTGCAGCAGCTAGTGAAAGTGGTCTTTTTCTGTTGATTATTCTCTGTTTGGAAACAAATATAGTCTGTATATCAACTGAGGCATTTTGCTTCCTAAACTCAGAAATTATGAGTTTTTGAAAGTATAGACTTATCATCTGGTATGGGAAGGTGGTCTTGTTGCTTCTGGGAAAGCTGGCTTTCTGAAAATAAATTTAGTAGGAAATATCATATTTTTCATTGAACTGACTTTTGCAGAAATTATAAAATTATAGTCTTTAAAATTATACTTTAAAATCCCCCTATATAGTTTTAAGAGTGTTTCAGCAATAATACTGAAAAGAAAGCCAGGCAGGTTTAATTATAACTATTGTGATTATTCCCATATTCCTGAGGGACAGTTGAGATACACAGATGTGAGATGGCTACTCAAGGTCATATAGCTTTCCAGTGGTAGAATAATTCAGGCCTTCTGGTTCTTGGCCTTGTCCTCTTTGCTTTTCACTATTGCCATATCATACCCTAGTATTCAGGAGCCTTAATTGAATATCATATGATAGATATTGTACCTCCAATAGGAGATGGTTCTCACACTTCTAAGTTTCAGGGAAGGAAGCAGGTGGCAACTCAGCTTTTTACTACAGTATTCTCCCTTCTATGATATGAGATAGTCTAAAATATCACTGTCTATCTAGCAGAGGAATCTTTCCTATAGCATCTGTTACTAAGTCTTCCAGTCTCTGATGAAGTGTTTCTAGTGATAAACTGATTTGTTTCACTTGGGGATAATTCTCAGTTATTAGAATGAATTAAAATAGGTCTCTCATGGCCTTAAATTGGTCTTAGGATAGACATCTGTGTTTTCATTTCATATGCTTGCAGGTGTCAAAACATTTTTGATTAGATGATTTAAAGTTTATTTTAAAAATTTTAACTAAAAATATTTCTTATATTGGAAATTTATCATTTTATTTTTGCTATTTTGACATAAACCTTGACACTCTATTATATCATCATACACTATATACTGTCATGTTGGCCAATTTTGCTTGTCAGTTCCTTTAATATTTTTCAAAATGTGCAATCAAAAGCTCTTCTCAATATATCTGCTAAGTGAAGAAATGTTTCATTGTTATGATGAAGAGATGTAAACATGTTTAAAGCATCTATTTGGAAAATTATTACAAAGTTCTTCATGCTTTAGAAGGTTAAATTGAAAGATCATTTGGGTGATAAAAGTAGAACTTAAAGTAGGTACATAGATGTGGAGGACATGTAAAAAGAATGATGAGAAATTTTGTTTTACCTCTCAAAAAAAAAATTTCATAGGCTATATGGATCAGAAATAAGATGCATTATCCCAGTTGAGAGAAAAAGGTCAAAGTTGATAACTAGAAATAAATAAAATTATATTATTAAATTTAGGGAAAAGTCACATAAACTGTAAAATGATTATATAAAAAATTGACAAAATAAGATTTCATAATTAACCCTTCTTGGTACCATAAGAGTGGAACAAAAAAAGAGGTCAGCTGGAGCACAACCAAATAATCTAAGGATCTGATTCATGGTAAATTCCATATATCCCGCTCTCTGTTTATGCTCAGTTATCTCTCCCTGGCAAATAAGCAAAGCCATGTCTAAACATCAATAACATTACCTGGGTTAGTAAAACACTTATTCTAGCTAGCTTCACATTGGGAGAAGACTGGAAAAAATTTGAGAGAGTTGAAAAGAACCAGCAATATTGACAAACCTTACAGACAAAGAAAAACAGGGAAAACATTAAAAAAAATGCTCAAATCAATAAAGAGACGTCCTTACCAATACCATAAAAATTAAAAAGATAATAAGGAAATTGTTTGAACAATCTTATACCAAAAATTAGACAACTGAGATGAAATAAACAAATGTCTAAGCAGATATAAATTGCCAAAAGAAGAAAAAAAGATCTGAGTTGACCTATAATAAGTACATGAATTAGTAATTATAAGTCCTCCTACAAAGCAAAGCCCAGGTTTAGAGGACCTCTCTAATTGAATTCTATCAAATATTTAAAGGAAAAATAATATGAACATTTCATAAGCTCTGTTAGAAAAAACGAGTAAGAGAACATGTTCAAATTCATGAATTGTTGAATAAAGCCAATTAGATTTTCAAATTCACTCATCAAATTCTATTTTTTAACAGCACTTAGTGTAGATTTTAATGTCAAAACAAACATTTCCTAGCATAAGATTTCAAATATAAGTTACAGTATATAAAGTAATGAAATATTATGAATCCATTAAAATAGTTCAGAATTTTATTTATTGATCTGGAAAGATATTCATGGATAACTGATACTTTACAAAGCAGATAGAATAAATAGCATGTACTATATAATGTTCCATTTGTACTTCTAAGTATGGAGAACTGTCTAAGGATATTCAGAGTTAATAATTACCACTGAGTTGTGGTATTGAGTATCAGGTGTTTTCTTTTTCTTTATATTCTGGGATAAGGGATTATGGTTTGAATTCTTTAAATAAGTATATATTGATATTAAAAAACCCAAAGCAATGTACTTTAAAAGATAAAGATTTTGATTCTATGTGTGTCCTTTGACTATATAAATTGGTTTTGTTTGTTTTTGGAATACTCCACCTGGTCTTTCTCTCTCTCAGACCTTTGTGTACAGTTTCTGGCAGCCCTGGCCTGGTATTTTTTCATTTGTTAGTTCTACATCTTATCTTAGTTTCTAGGTAAGTGGAACCCTGGAGTTTTCTTATCCATCATTGCAGTTAAACATAAGGTTAGAGGACATTGTCTTAATTTCACAGCATACCAGCTGTACAACAGGGAATCAAATTTGGCATCTTATAGTCCCTTCAGATAAACTTAAAGTTTATATTCTTGACTGAGTTGCTCTGATTTAGTGGCACTGATTGCCTGCTTAAATGTATGAATGATGGGGGAGTAATCGTGCTTCCCAAGAAACAACCACAATTGACAGGCTATTCAGCAAGGAAAATGATGTCTTAATGTGAATGTTAATTTTCAACAAATTTCCATTGTGTATATGTTTAGGAATAAGATGTCAGTCTTAAGAAACATTTTATTTTTTAATTAACTTTTAACTTGAAAGTAGTTCTAGATTTATAGAAAATTTCCCAGGGGAGTGCAGACTTCTCTTATACTCATACCAAGTTTCCCCTGTTCTAGCTCATATTAGTATGATGAATTTGTCACAATTAATGTACCAATATTTTTACATTATTATAATTAAATTCCAATGTTATTCAGAGTTCCTTAGTTTTTAATTAATGTTCTTTTTCTTTTCAGGATCAACCTAGGACCCCATATTGCATTTAGTCATGTTCCCTGAGTGAGGTTCCTCTTGGCTCTAATACATGTTCAGACTTTTTAAGACTTTGAAAAGTTTGAGCATACTGGTCAGGTATTTTGTAAAAATAGAGTTTCCCTGGTGGCTCAGTAGTAAGAATTTGCCTGCCAATGCAGGAGACATGGGTTCAATCTCTAGGTCAGGAATATCCTCTGGAGAAGGAAAGGGCAACTCACTCCATTATTTGTGCTTGGGAAATCCTACGGAAAGAGGAGCCTGGTAGGCTACAGTCCATGGGGTTGCAAAAGGATCACACACAAGCTAGTGACTAAACAACATTTTGTAAAATGTCCCTCAACTATGGCTTGTCTGATATTCTTCTTAGGATAAACTTATGGATGTGGGTTTGTGGAGGAAGCCACAAATGTAAAATGCCACTCTCACTGTGTACATGCATGCAAAGTTGCTTCAGTTGTATCTGACTCTTTGTGACCCCAAGGACTGTAGCCCACCAGGCTCCTCTGTCCATGGGATTTTCCAGGCAAGAAGACTGGAGTGGGTTGCCATGCCCTCCTCCAGGGGATCTTCCTGACCCAGGGATTGAACCCACATCTCATATGTCTCCTGCATTGGCAGGAGGGTTCTTTACCACTAGTGCCACCTGGGAAGCCTGCCACTCTCATTATGTTACATCAAAGATGTATTCCATTAATATACCTTATCACTCTTGATGTTAGTCATGATCACCTAACAAAGTTGTATTTATTAGTTTTCTCCACTGTCAAAGTAATTTTCCCCTCCTTTCTCCACGTTGTACTCTTTAGAAGGGAGTCACTATATACTGCCCACATTTAAGGAGATGGGAATTATGATCTGTCTTCTTAGGGTAAGGTGTCTGGAAAAATTATTTGGCATTCTTCTGATGGGAGATTTGTCTCTTTTGTCCATTATTTATTTAATCATTCACTTATGTAAGTATGGACTTAAGAGTATTTATTTTATACTTTATAATCCAATGCTACTTAATTTTGTGCTCAAATTGTTTGAACTTTGACCATTGGGAGCTTTATTAGTTGGCTCTACTCCTTATTGCCAAATTCAGACTTAAAGAAAGTAGGGAAAACCGCTAGATCATTTAGGTATGACCTAAATCAAATCCCTTATGATTGTATAGTGGAAGTGAGAAATAGATTTAAGGGCCTAGATCTGATAGATAGAGTGCCTGATGAACTATGGACGGAGATTTGTGACATTGTACAGGAGACAGAGATCAAGACCATCCCCATGGAAAAGAAATGCAATAAAGCAAAATGGGTGTCTGGGGAGGCCTTACAAATAGCTGTGAAAAGAAGAGAGGTAAAAAGCAAAGGAGAAAAGGAAAGATATAAGCATCTGAATGCAGAGTTCCAAACAATAGCAAGAAGAGATAAGAAAGCCCTCTTCAGTGATCAATGCAAAGAAATAGAGGAAAAGAACAGAATGGGAAAGACTAGAGATCTCTTCAAAAACATTAGAGATACCAAGAGAAGATTTCATGCAAAGATGGGCTCAATAAAGGACAGAAATGATCTGGACTTAACAGAAGCAGAAGACATTAAGAGGAGGTGGCAAGAATACACAGAAGAACTGTACAAAAAAGATCTTCAAAACCCGGATAATCATGATGGTGTGATCACTCATCTAGAGCCAGACATTCTGGAATGTGAAGTGAAGTGGGCCTTAGAAAGCATCACTATGAACAAAGCTAGTGGAGGTGATGGAATTCCAGTAGAGCTGTTTCAAATCCTGAAAGATGATGCTGTGAAAGTGCTGCACTCAATATGTCAGCAAATTTGGAAAACTCAGCAGTGGCCACAGGACTGGAAAGGTCAGTTTTCATTCCAGTTCCAAAGAAAGGCAATGCCAAAGAATGCTCAAACTACTACACAATTGCACTGATCTCACATGCTGGTAAAGTAATGCTCAAAATTCTCCAAGCCAGGCTTCAGCAATACGTGAACCGTGAACTTCCTGATGTTCAAGCTGGTTTTAGAAAAGGCAGAGGAACCAGAGATCAAATTGCCAACATCTGCTGGATCATGGAAAAAGCAAGAGAGTTCCAGAAAAACATCTATTTCTGCTTTATTGACTATGCCAAAGCCTTTGACTGTGTGGATCACAATAAACTGGAAAATTCTTCAAGAGATGGGAATAGCAGACCACCTGACCTGCCTCTTGAGAAATCTGTATGCAGGTCAGGAAGCAACAGTTAGAACTGGACATGGAACAACAGACTGGTTCCAAATAGGGAAAGGAGTGCGTCAAGGCTGTATATTGTCACCCTGCTTATTTAACTTCTATGCAGAGTACATCATGAGAAACGCTGGACTGGAGAAACACAAGCTGGAATCAAGATTGTTGGGAGAAATATCAATAACCTCAGATATGCAGATGACACCACTCTTATGGCAGAAAGTGAAGAGGAGCTAAAAAGCCTCTTGATGAAAGTGAAAGAGGAGAGTGAAAAAGTTGGCTTAAAGCTCAACATTCAGAAAATGAAGATCATGGCATCTGGTCCCATCACTTCATGGGAAATAGATGGGGAAACAGTGGAAACACTGTCAGACTTTATTTTTTGGGGTCCCAAAATCACTGCAGATGGTGATTGCAGCCATGAAATTAAAAGACACTTACTCCTTGGAAGAAAAGTTATGATCAACCTAGACAGCATATTCAAAAGCAGAGACATTACTTTGCCGACTAAGGTCTGTCTAGTCAAGGCTATGGTTTTTCCTGTGGTCATGTATGGATGTGAGAGTTGGATTGTGAAGAAGGCTGAGTGGTGAAGAATTAGTGCTTTTGAAGTGTGTTGTTGGAGAAGACTCTTGAGAGTCTCTTGGACTGCAAGGAGATCCAACCAGTTCATTCTGAAGGAGATCAGCCTTGGGATTTCTTTGGAAGGAATGATGCTAAAGCTGAAACTCCAGTACTTTGGCCACCTCATGTGAAGAGTTGACTCATTGGAAAAGACTCTGATGCTGGGAGGGATTGGGAGCAGGAAAAGAAGGGGACGACCGAGGATGAGATGGCTGGATGGCATCATGGACTCGATGGACATGAGTCTGAGTGAACTCCGGGAGTTGATGATGAACAGGGAGGCCTGGCGTGCTGTGATTCATGGGGTCGCAAAGAGTCGGACACGACTTAGTGACTGAACTGAACTGAACTGAACTGATGTCTCTTTGAAATGTCCCTGTCCTGTGTGTTCCTTACTTTTTACACAATGCTTCAGGCTTATCCCATATATTTCCTTCCCCACGTCTAGAATCAGCCAATTCCAAGGAATCCTTGTTTCAGTGGTGACCATGGGATCATTAGGACTTCCCTGGTGGCTCAGACGGTAAAATGTCTGTCTACAATGTGGGAGACCCAGGTTCAATCCCTGGAGAAGGAAATGGCCTCCACTCCACTACTATTGCCTGGAAAATCCCATGGACAGAGGAGCCTGGTAGGCTAGAGCCCACAGGGTCGCAAAGAGTCAGACATGACTCACTTTCACTTTCACTTTTCACTTCCAGAGAATAGCAAGGAGATAAGAGAGCCTTCCTCAGTGATAAATGCAAAGAAATAGAGGAAAACAACAGAATAGGAAAGACTAGAGATCTCTTCAGGAAAATTAGAGATATGAAGGGAACATTTCATGCAAAGATAGGCTCAATAAAGGACAGAAATGGTATGGACCTAACAGAAGCAGCAGATATTAAGAAGAGGTGGCAAGAATACACAGAACTGTACAAAAAACATCACGATGGTGTGATCACTCACCTAGAGCCAGACATCCTGGAATGTGAAATCAAGTAGGCCTTAGGAAGCATCACTATGCACAAAGCTAGTGGAGGTGATGGAATTCCAGTTGAGCTATTTAAATTCCTAAAAGATGATACTGTGAAAGTGTTCCACTCAATATGTCAGCAAATTTGGAAAACTCAGCAGTGGCCACAGGACTGGAAAAACTCAGTGTGCATTCTAATCCCAAAGAAAGGCAATGCCAAAAAATGCTCAAACTACTGCACAATTGCACTCATCACACACCGGTAAAGTAATGCTCAAAATTCTCAAAGCCAGACTTCAGCAATACGTGAGATTGCTGAAATGGATGTGAGAGTTGGACTATAAAGAAAGCTGAGCACAGAAGAATTGATGCTTTGAACTGTGTTGTTGGAGAAGACTCTTGAGAATCCCTTGGACTGTAAGGAGATCCAACCAGTCCATCCTAAAGGGGATCAGTCCTGGGTGTTCATTGGAAATACTGATGTTGAAGCTGAACCTCCAATACTTTGGTCACCTGATGCAAAGAGCTGACTCATCTGAAAAGATCCTGATGCTGGAAGAGATTGAGGGCAGGAGGAGAAGGAGATGACAGGATGAATTGGGTGGATGGCATCATTAACTCAATGGACATGGGTTTGGGTAGACTCCAGGAGTTGGTGAAGGACAGGGAGGCTTGGTGTGCTAAGGTTCATGGTGTCACAAAAAGTGGGACAGAACTGAGTGACTGAACTTAACTGAACTGATAGTGTATAGCCTCAGGTTAATTCTCAGCCTTTCAGTGGGTGGGTGTCTCAGGGCTGTGACCTTCCAAAGGCTTCTATGCTGGTATCCAGCGGAATAGCCTCTGGCTGCAGTGTTTCTGTACTTATTTGAATGTATTTTTCCTGTTGATTGAGTTTTTTCCTCTTTTATATGAGTTAAGAAGAGCATAAGAAAGTTACAGTAGGAGGGATTCCTTTTCCCCACTTAAGGTTAGGTTTCAGAATTGCACACTGTGGCAAAATCTTTTTTCGTGGACATTAAGTTTTGTTATGAAGAAGGTTCTGCATGTATTGCATAATGGTTACACTTTCCTGTCTCTTGCCTGAGTCAAGAAGAAATCTTTCTTAGATTCTCACCGTGAGAACTCTATGAGGTTCCTGGTGGAAAAGCCTACGAACTCCCCTAAGACTGAATCCACAAGGAGTTCCTCATTTTCAAATTAGTCCATTCTTAAGTTCCAGCATTTTGTCAAAGTTACCACTTACATATTCTTGCCAGTTTATGGCTCCACAAGTTTGTGCTCCAGGTAAGTGGATCCCAGAAGCTGTGTCTCTCCCGATTTTCTAGGGGGGCCATTTGCCTTATGACTTTAGTATTTTGATGGAGCTAATAAAACCGGTTGATTTTGTTTGTTCACCACCTGACAAGTATGAGAGTGATAGCTTCCAAAATCTTTACATGTCAAAGCTAAAGCCAGAAGACAAACTTTATTTTTAAAAGCTAAGGGGAAGAGTTGAGCTATATAAATGTTATTTTTGTTAGGCAGGCTGATCGGCTCAATGAGGTACATAACAGCGCCAGGGATCTGAGTCATGTTTGCTGTTTTCTTGAAGAACATTCCTTAACCAAGTAAGGAAAAATTTCTATATGCGATAGCATAAGGAAGGCGTTGCATGAGCTCATTCTGCCTGTCCAATCAGGTATGACCAAGTACCCTGTAACGGAGACAAAGAGCTGACTGTATATAAACCGCCATACTGCTTTGTTCGGGGCTCTCATCTGATTCCGCTGCGTCGGATGAGGCTTGAGCCCTAGCGCGCTAGAAATAAAAAAAATTCCCTTCTTGCCTTTGCATTACCATGGTGGACTTGTTCTCTCTCTCGGTTGGTTTGGAGATACGGGCTCGGTGCATAACATCTGGGGGCTTGTCCGGGATCTCCGGCCTACCGGGGAGGACAACTCTCCTGGTAGAAGGGAATAATCTCGTTAGGAGTTGAGAGCTCTGAGCACCGGTGCTAGCAGTGCAGAGGCCTAGATTAAGTCCGGGGCCCAGTATCGTACTGGGGAGGCATTTAGGTGTAAAGTGCAGAGGCAAGTCCAGCGTAAGGCCGGGTCCCCAGTAGCGAACCGGGAGGGCAGCTGGCACTGAGGACGTCCTGACGGTAAGACACTTGCAAGTAGAGAAGGGGTCTCTAGTGCTATAAAGGAGACTGAAAGTAATATTGAGAGTTGGAATCTGTTTGTTGTGTCATTTTTGTGACTCTGTGTGCCGGCACTGTCTGTGTGAGTCTTGTTGTCATTGTCTGTGTTCTCTGTACCCATGGGGCAATCTACTTCTACTCCGCTGTCTCTGATGACTGACCATTTTTCTGATTTTAAGTCTAGAGCTCAGAATCTTTCGTTACTGGTGAAGAAGAGCAAATTGGTGACTTTCTGTTCCACCGAGTGGCCCACCTTTGACGTCGGATGGCCACAAGAGGGAACCTTCAATCCCCAAATTATCCAGGCAGTTAAAGAGAGGGTGCTTACCCCTAGTCCTGCCGGGCACCCAGATCAGACTCCCTACATTCTGGTCTGGCAGGATCTAGTGAGAAACCCGCCGGAATGGCTTAAACCCTTTGTTTTCGCTCCTCCTAAACCTCCTAAACCTCCCCGTCCCTCTTCCCCAACTCCAACCTCGCTAAACCCACAGGTGCTAGTCATGAAAGCTTCTGCAGAAAAAGAAGAAAAACAGGATGAAAAACGACCTAAGCCAGTGTTCCAGGAATCTTCTCCGTATCCTAATCTGATTGACCTGGAAATGGAGTTGTTCCCACCCCCGTACGTGGATCCACATCCGCCCTTGCTTCCACAGGTTCCACAAGTTTCATCGGGGGAAGCCTGGAGGAGGGCCGAGCCCTCGGCTCCTCCTAGGGAAGGGGGCCCCACCCAGGGAACTCGGGGAAGAGCAAGGGAAATGGCCAGCGCAGCGGAAGAAGAAGGCCCGGAAATTCCCTCCTCCACTGTTCACACGTTTCTGGTCCAGGCGGGGCCAGCCAGAGAGGGCGGGGAACGGACATATCAGTATTGGCCCTTTGCCACTAGTGATTTGTACAATTGGAAGACTCAAACTCCCTCTTTCTCTGAGAAACCGCAGGGTCTTATTGATCTTTTAGAATCTATCCTCTTTACTCACAATCCCACTTGGGATGATTGTCAGCAACTGTTACAGGTACTTTTTACTACAGAAGAGCACGAACGGATCCTGTCAGAAGCCCGGAAAAATGTGCCAGGGGTGGATGGGAGGCCCACAATACAGCCTCACCTCATTGAAGAGGGGTTCCCCTTGGTGCGACCCCACTGGGACTTTGAACGCACTGAAGGTAGGGAGCATCTCCGAGTGTACCATCAGACTCTCATGGCTGGCCTTACAGCGGCCGCCAGAAAGCCAACTAATTTGGCCAAGGTAAATTCAGTGAGGCAAGAGCCAAATGAGAGCCCGGCAGCCTTCTTTGAAAGGATAATGGAAGCTTTTAGACAGTATACTCCTATGGACCCACAGGCAGATGAGTCTCGAGCAGCAGTTATGCTAGCATTTGTGAATCAGGCAGCCCCCGATATTAGGAGAAAGTTACAAAAGATAGAGAGGCTGGGTGACCAGTCCCTGCAAGATCTAGTGAGGGCAGCAGAGAGAGTTTTCAGTCATAGAGCGACCCCAGAGGAGAGAGAGGACCGCATTAGAAGGGAAGAAAGAGAATTTAGAGCTGAAGAAAACCGTAAGAACCAACAAGAGCTGGCAGATATTTTTTGCCAGAATTGAAAACAAAAATAGGTTCCAAAAAGGGAAAAAGCTAGACTCAAAAACTGAGGAAAAACCTGCAAGGCGCAAGCTTGAAAAAAACCAATGTGCGTTTTGTAAGGAGATTGGACATTGGAAAGATAAATGCCCCAAGAAAAACCTAAAAGAGGGGCCCAAAAATCCCAAGAACGAGACTCCCTCTCCTGACCGTCATATACTCTACGTGGGTGAGGATAGTGACTAGGGGGGTCAGGGCTCGACACCCCTCCCCGAGTCCTGGGTAACTATAAATGTGGAGGGGAAACCGGTTGGCTTCATGGTGGATACGGGAGCTCAATACTCAGTCTTAAACCAAAAAGATGGACCCATGTCTAAGAAAAGTAGCTGGGTGCAGGGAGCAACTGGGACTAAGCGATATGGATGGACTACAAAACGGCATGTGAACTTGGGGACCCACCAAGTGACCCATTCCTTTCTGGTGATACCTGAGTGTCCAGCACCCTTGCTGGGAAGATATTTACTGTCTAAAGTAAATGCCCAAATTCATTTCGACCATGGGCAAGTGTCAGTTTTAGATGGAATTGGGCATCCTCTTCAGGTCTTGTCTCTGGCATTAAAGGATGAATACAGACTGTACTTGCCAGAGGCCCCAGTGACAATAAGTCCCGAAGTACAGCCATGGGTTTGGAGATACCCCCAGGCCTGGGCTGCAACAGCAAGAATGGGACTGGCCAAACAGAGGCCACTATTATTGTGGAACTGAAAGCCAGTGCCACACCGGTGAGAGTGCAGCAGTATCCCATGAGTCAAGAGGCTCGGCAAGGAATTACTCCTCACATACAACGCCTTATAGATGCTGGGGTCTTGAGAAAGTGCTGGTCCCCATGGAACACTCCCCTGCTTCCAGTAAAGAAGCCTGGGGGAACTGATTTTAGACTGGTTCAAGACCTGCAAGAAGTCAACAAATGGGTGAGTGACATTGATCCTACGGTTCCTAACTCTTATACATTGCTAAGCAGCTTGCCACCAAGCTACGTTTGGTATACTGTTTTAGATTTAAAAGATGCCTTTTTCAGTCTGCCTCTTGCCCTTGCAAGCCAAGAGATCTTCGCCTTCGAATGGCAGGAAGACGGTGTTCAGACTCCTGTGCAGCTGACATGGACTCGCTTACCACAGGGTTTCAAAAACTCACCCACGTTGTTTAACGAGGCCTTGGATGAAGATCTCCATGAGCATCGGGGTGAACACCCTACCATTGTTTTATTACAATATGTTGATGACCTTATGCTGGCAGCGACTACGGAAAAAGAGTGCCAAGAGGCAACAGGTGACCTTCTCCAAACCTTGGGGACTTTAGGTTACAGGGCCGGTGCCAAAAAGGCCCAGATTGCCAAGCAAGAGGTTACATACCTTGGTTATAAGATAAAACAGGGCCAGAGGTGGCTAACACAGGCTATGAAAGAAACCATCCTCCAGATCCGTGAGCCGGCCAACCCTAGACAAGTGAGAGAATTTCTGGGAACTGTGGGATATTGCCGATTATGGATCTTGGGGTTTGCAGAAAAGGCCAGGCCCCTGTATGAAAGGACCAAAGAAAACAAAGACTGGAAATGGACTGAGTCAATGAAAACGGCCTTTCAGGAGCTCAGGCGTGCCTTGCTGGAAGCTCCTGCCCTTGCCCTTCCTGACCCATCTAAGCCTCTCCAATTATTTATGATGAAAGGCGAGGGATAGGAAAAGGGGTACTAACACAGAAGTGGGGACCTTGGAAGCGTCCCATAGCTTACCTTTCCAAGAAATTGGACCCAGTGGCAGCCGGACGGCCACCTTGCCTCCGAATCATCGTGGCCACCGCGCTCCTAGTCCATGATGCTGATAAACTGACTTATGGACAGAGACTCTTGGTCTACACTCATCATGCTATAGAGAGAGTTCTGAAACAACCCCCGGGTAAATGGATTTCCAATGCCCGCTTGACACACTACCAGGCCCTGCTACTTGACACCTCACGGATTCATTTTCAAACGCCCTGCACTCTAAACCCGGCTACTCTTTTGCCCAATCCGGAGGGGGATAGCCCCCTCCACGATTGCGATGAGATACTGGCCGGGGTAATGGCAATACGGAAGGACTTAACAGATATGCCACTGGATAACAGTGAGCTAATATGGTTTACAGATGGAAGCAGCTATGTAAAAGATGGACAGAGACCAGCGGGGGCCGCAGTGGTAGATGATTCTGGACGGACGATATGGGCGGAGACTCTTTCCCCAGACACGTCAGCACAAAGAGCAGAGTTAATTGCCCTGATTCAAGCATTAGAGAGAGCTAAAGGAAAAAGAATAACTATTTTTACTGACAATCGCTATGCTTTTGGCACGGTACACATCCAGGGCCCGATATATCGGGAACGGGGTTTTTTGACAGCTGAAGGAAAAGAGATTAAAAACTTGCCAGAAATCCGTCGACTTCTGGAGGCTGTGCAGTTGCCTCGGGCTGTGTCAATAGTACATGTACCTGGACATCAAAAAGGGGACAGCCCCACGGCACGAGGAAATCATGCTGCAGATCTGGCGGCTCGAAAAGCAGCTAATGAAGATTTTATCGCTCCGGTGTTGGCGATCGGACTTCCACCTCCAGGTATGGGAACTTTGCCCCCAACCCCTGAGTATTCATCCACAGACATTGCCTGGATCCAGGAACATCCCAACCTCCAACAAGGAGAGGATGGATGGTACCGAGACTCTGATGGTTACTTGATACTCCCTGCTCAGTTGGGATGGCAACTGTGTGAGCATCTACACTCGTCTACTCATCTGGGAGAGAAAAAGACTCTGATGCTTTTTCAAACTGTGTGCCTGCGATTCCCCTGGCACCAAACAACTGTGAAGAACATAGTTCATGCTTGTAAGGCATGTCAACAGGTGAGGCCAGGAAAGAGGCAACACGCAGGACTGAGGTATCGGGGAGAAGGGCCAGGGCAGCACTGAGAAATAGATTTCACCGAGGTGAGGCCAGGCAAGTATGGTTACCGGTACTTGTTAGTGTTGGTAGATACCTTCTCAGGGTGGGTAGAAGCTTTTCCTACTAAGGGAGAAACTGCAATGGTAGTGGCTAAAAAGATTTTAGAAGAAATAGTGCCCAGGTTTGGCCTGCCGGTGACTACTGGCTCTGATAATGGACCTGCTTTTGTGAGCCAAATAGTTCAGAACCTTGCCTGGGGTCTAGGGACCAAATGGAAATTACATTGTGAATACAGCCCACAGAGCTCGGGGCAAGTTGAAAGAATGAATCGGACCCTAAAAGAAACTTTAACTAAATTGGCTATAGAGACTGGCGGGGACTGGGTGACTCTCCTTCTCTTCGCCCTCTTTCGCGCACGTAATACTCCTTATCAGCTTAATCTGACCCCATTTGAAATTCTGTATGGGCGACCTCCCCCTGTATGTCCAATATTTGAAGGAAAGAAACTTCCACCTCCTACTTTGGGACAATTCCAAGAGGCTTTGATGGCTTTGGGCAAAGTACATTCTCACGTCTGGAAACTGCTCCGGGAAATACATGAGGGTCAAAACAAGAGGACTATCCCCTCACATAACATCGGCCCTGGAGATTGGGTGTGGGTCAAAAGGCACCACACCAAGGCACTAGAACCTAAATGGAAGGGTCCTTATGTTGTTCTTCTTACCACCCCAACTGCCCTAAAGGTCGACGGTATTGGGCCTTGGGTGCATTGCAACCATGTACCCCCAGCTACTTCAGCAGAGCAGGAAGACGCTAAAAAAGAATGGGAATTGTCTCTGCACCCGTCCAACCCCCTGAGGTTGAAGCTCTGGCGTCGTCGACAGGACCAAGGCAACTCGTCTGGACCATCTTATGGATGACCATGTTACTCTGCTCCGAAGCTGCCAGCGTGAACCCACACCAACCCGTCAAAATCACCTGGAAACTGCAAAATGGACTAACACGTGAGATGCTTAACTCCACCACCACAATACATCCACCAAATACTTGGTGGCCAGACTTATACTTTGACCTTAAGCCAGTGGTAAATGTACCTTGGAAAAGGGGCTACCTCCGGAATCATGCATTCTGGGCATGTCCAGGTGCACCCAGGCACAACTGGAAGATCTGTGGGGGGATATAGGACTCTTATTGTAAATCTTGGGACTGCGTAACTTCTAATGATGGGTCGGAGACTCCAGGGTATAGACGGTGGGATGTAGGAAATCAGGACTTGCTTAACTTCTCATTTGTAGGACCCGTACCTCCGTACTCTGATTGGGAAAAGGATCATAACTTTGCCCAGGAAAAAATAAGGTTTAACATTGACAAAGCAAAAAAGAGAAGGCCTGGGTCAACGGGATATCATGGGGACTTCAGACCAGAAATGACCTGACTACTTATAATGGGATCATTGTTGTGAGTCAAGTTTTAGAACCGGTACAAATGTATAGTATCGGTCCAAACCCCATTGAACAGGTCCATGCAACTCTCTACCCGACAACCTCCCTACCTACATCCCAGGGACCAACAAAAGACCCAGAGGCGGGCCCCCTTGCTAAACTTGGACAAACAGATCCACTATGGAAATTAGTAAAGGCAGCTTATGCTACCTTAAATCAAACCCATCCTGAGGCAACTAAATCCTGTTGGTTATGTTACAACTTAATTCCCCCTTATTACGAGGCAGTAGGCCTCAACGCCTCTTACGACCTGGCCAATGGCACCGATCCTCCCCAATGTCGATGGGGAGAATGAAAAGTAGGCCTTACAGTGAGAGAAGTGTGGGGAAAGGGACTATGTATGGGCAAAGTGCCACCAGACAGATCCTCATTGTGTGCCCTTACTGTGGAACTCATGAGTTTGCCTGTAGCCAGGTGGTCAGTTCCACAGATGGGAGGATGGTGGGTGTGCTCTCACCCTGGGTTGACTCCCTGTGTACATAGCTCCATTTTTGATCCTAAAAAAGAATTTTGTGTTATGGTGGCTGTGATACCAAAGATACTGTATCGAGCAGAAGAAGCTGTATATGATTATTGGGCACACAAATTGACTCTTAATCAACAAGAAAGAGCTTATAAAGTTAAGAGAGAGCCCATTACTGCCATAACCATAGCAACTATGTTCGGTCTGGGAATAGCCAGGCTGGAACTGGAATAACAGCTTTGTCCATGCAAAGTCAAGGATTTAACTCTTTAAGAGCAGCCATAGATGAAGACATCACTCGTATAGAACAGTCTATTAGTCATTTAGAGTCATCTTTAACTTCCCTGTCTGAAGTAGTTTTGCAAAATAGAAGAGGGCTAGATCTGCTATTTTTGCAACAAGGGGGACTTTGTGCCACCCTAGGAGAAGAATGTTGTTTTTATGCAGACCATACTGGAATAGTTAGGGAATCCATGGCCAAAGTGAGAGAGGGGCTAGCCCAGCGTAAACGAGAGCTTGAGGCTCAACAGGGATGGTTTGAGTCCTGGTTTCAACAATCCCCCTGGCTGACTACTTTAATCTCTACCTTGCTAGGACCCCTGATAATCCTTCTAATAATGCTTACATTCAGCCCTTGTATTATCAATACACTTGTAGCCTTTGTAAAAGAGCGCATTAATACAGTACAGCTGTTTGTGCTTCAGCAGCAATATCAAACAGTATCTCAGGACCCAGAGGAGGATTCCTCTGTATGATCTAAGAACAGGGGGGAATGTTAGGCAGGCTGATCGGCTTAATGAGGTACATAACAGCGCCGGAGACCTGAGTCATGTTTGCTGTTTTCTTGAAGAACATTCCTTAATCAAGTAAGGAAAAATTTCTATATGCGACAGCATAAGGAAGGCATTGCATGAGCTCATTCTGCCTGTCCAATCAGGTATGACCAAGTACCCTGTAACTGAGACAAAGAGCTGACTATATAAACCGCCATACTGCTTTGTTCGGGGCTCTCGTCTGATTCCGCTGCATCGGATGAGGCTTGAGCCCTAGCGTGCTAGAAATAAAAAATTCCCTTCTTGCCTTTGCATTACCATGGTGGACTTGTTCGCTCTCTCGGTTGGTTTGGAGATACGGGCTCGGTGCATAACAGTTTTAAGAAGGTCCTATAGAATGACTAGGCACAGAAATGCTTTAAATTTTCTTTAATGGAGACAAGATGAATAAAATCCAGAAATTAGGGGAAATTTTTTTTTTCTTTTTTTGGTTCTAGTCTGTGCTCACTAGCTATGTATCATTCATCTACATTCAATCCCCTTGACTCTTAACCCCTACATATCAAAATGTTAATGAGAATGACAAAAATTTTATTCTTAATATGCTCTACATACTGTGCTAAATTGTTTTCACTCAGTATCTGACTTAGTCCTCACTATAAAAAAATTGTTATTTCATGCTTTTAAGAATATTTTGCCAATTGTTACCAAAGTTTAGTGATTTGTTCAGTATCATTCAGCTAGGGGATGGTTGATATTCTACTTTGAACTTGGATTCTCTGACTCCAAAACACAAATTCTTAACCATTGTACCATCATTATTATTTAATAGATCATAATAATGAAAGCTGTTTTAGAATTCTCTGAAATGACAGATACATTTTAAGAAATGAGGATAAGATTGTATATGTCCCTTGATTACTTTGGGATAGAATTAATGCTTTGCTCTACATTTGACCATTAAGAGTTTCTCCTAAACAGCTGTTTTATCCACTCTTGAATCCCAACTTTATCTTTGATTTCACAGACAACTGATCTTCTAATTTGTCTTCCATGGCAATGGAAGACAACTTGTCTCTACCTGTGCTTGGATTAGTACCAGAGTACTGGGTCTGCCAGAGGAAGTCTCTAATATTGGCAAATAATTAAAGTGTAAAGAAGGGAGGTGTTGGGAAATAGAATTTCCCTGAGTTTGGGTGTTTCTCACTAAGGCCTCCTAAGCTACAGAAACATATACACTATGAAATTAGAAAATGTTTGCTTTCTCTTTTCCTTTAAACATTTTCTTATATCACAATGATTACATTTGTAGTTATTCATTTAAAATTTTTCTTATGGAGCCAAAATCCAGAAGATTTCATTCACATATAGGCACCTAGGTTATTTCTGCATGTACAGGGTAAGCTGGAGACCTTTCTTCCTAGGTACTACATTTTAAGAAAGTATGAGGCCTGGGGATTTTGAGACATCTTTAGTTGACAAAATCCAAGAGTTTTGTGGTTGTCTGTCTCCTAGAGAATTTTTCTTTACATTAGAAAGAGTTAGAGTTAGAAATCAAACCTATTACATTTCCAAGTAGACCCTTTCAGGAGAGGAAGATTACAACTTCATCCTCTCTCATAAATCAAGAAAAAATAATTTGTTTCTTCTCCTTCTCCTGTGGAGTGTCTGACTACTTATGTAAGAAAAAACATTCACTGGCTTTCTTACTTATGTAAGAAAAAACATTCACTGGCTTACCCCAGGTATAAGGACTGGGGTAAGAAGTGGGGAAGGGAGAGGCAGTACACATTATTTAATGTGAAGTAATTAATAAAAAGTCCATCTTCAACCAAGAACACCTTGTGTGTGCATTCAGGATAAAGTTAATGAAGATAAATGTTAAAAACCCAATAGGAGGAAAGGAAGATGGCTGTCATAGAGTGACAGTGAATCCAACTAAGACAATTTTAATTGGATAAAGTTTCTTTCAGCCAAACTGTGAGACCAACAAGAACTCTAAGGCTTTTTGAGGGGTCTAGTGCCCCATCCCAGAGAAGGCAGTAGCACCCCACTCCAGTACTCTTGCCTGGAAAATCCCATGGATGGAGGAGCCTGGTGTGCTGCAGTCCATGGGGTCACTGAGAGTCGGACACGACTGAGCGACTTCACTTTCACTTTTCACTTTCATGCATTGGAGAAGGAAATGGCAACCTCCTCCAGTGTTCTTGGCTGGAGAATCCCAGGGTTGGGGGAGCCTGGTGGGCTGCCGTCTATGGGGTCACACAGAGTCGGACATGACTGAAGCGATTTAGCAGCAGCAGCAGCAGTGCCCCATCCAGGGCTGGACTTGGCAAAGACAGGGATAAAAAATTGATTGCACAGTATTCCCAGGCTCTCCCTCTCCTGTGCCTCCTTCCCAGTTTTATGTCCCTCCTCCCCTTAGCCCTCAGGATCCTGCTGCTTTCTCCCAGGAATTATCACCACTATACGCCTTGAACGCTACTGGATGCATTGTAATCATTCTCTCTTCCCAGCTAAGAAAGGTTTAAGAGACTTCCCTAGATTACACAGCTAATTCGGAGCCAGCCCCAAATCTCTACTATTTTCTGCCTAATCATAAAGTCTGTGTTTTGTCCACATTGTATACTTTCTTTTTTCATGACACTCCCACAATTAAAATTTATTTTCAGAAGAGACATTGTCTCAGATGTTAATATCCAATCACGCAATTGTGAAAGTCAAAATGGAGTCGATATTGATAAGAGAGCTCTCCAGAATGGAGCTGGAGGCCATGGAGGAAGGGTGGCATAAATGTCTCAGCTCTGATAAAATCTGACGTTTAGCCATTTACTGTCTTAACACAGGCTTCAGAAAGAGCATGTGTACAATATTCCAGACTCTTAAGATGCTTACTGGACCCTTACCCTAAGTGACTGGTGTTAGGCTATTCCGTAAGGACAAATCATTCTTTTCTCATATTAAAGTCAATCATAATTCTTGCCAGGCAACTCTAACAAATTTGTGGCTTTTGTCTTTATAAGTCACTGCATCTTTCTCTTCCCTAGAACACTCTTTTGGTTTGACGTGAGTCTGTGTCTTCCGAACTGGAGTTCTTAAGATCCCAAGTAAAGCTATTTATTCTTTGCAGACATGATAGATATTATTATTTGACAAAATTCAGTAAAGGTTTTCCTCTTCTTAGGGGTATTCATTTTAAGTCTTCTATCTCAAATTTGAATGAAAGCTTTGACTCCTTGGTTTAGATATTTTAAATATTAGAGAAGGATGACTTAGGTGCTTTGGCTCAGTGGTTCTTTTCCATGTGTCTGAAGTAATCCACTTCTTTCATTTTTTATGCACAGTTCTTCAGTTCAGTTCCGTTCAGTCACTAAGTCGTGTCCGACTCTTTGCGACCCCATGAATCACAGCACGCCAGGCCTCCCTGTCCATCACCAACTCCCGGAGTTCACTCAGACTCACGTCCATCGAGTCCGTGATGCCATCCAGCCATCTCATCCTCGGTCATCCCCTTCTCCTCCTGCCCCCAATCCCTCCCAGCATCAGAGTCTTTTCCAATGAGTCAACTCTTCGCATGAGGTGGCCAAAGTACTGGAGCTTCAGCTTTAGCATCATTCCTTCCAAAGAAATCCCATGGTTGATCTCCTTCAGAATGGACTGGTTGGATCTCCTTGCAGTCCAAGGGACTCTCAAGAGTCTTCTCCAACAACACACTTCAAAAGCATCAATTCTTCAGCACTCAACCTTCTTCACAGTCCAACTCTCACATCCATACATGACTACTGGAAAAACCATAGCCTTGTCTAGATGGACATTAGTCAGCAAAGTAATGTCTCTGCTTTTGAATATGCTGTCTAGGTTGATCATAACTTTTCTTCCAAGGAGTAAGTGTCTTTTAATTTCATGGCTGCAATCACCATCTGCAATGATTTTGGAGCCCCAGAAAATAAAGTCTGGCACTGTTTCCACTGTTTCCCCATCTATTTTCCATGAAGTGATGGGACCGGATGCAATGATCTTCGTTTTCTGAATGTTGAGCTTTAAGCCAACTTTTTCCCTCTCCTCTTTCACTTTCATCAAGAGGCTTTTTAGCTCCTCTTCACTTTCTGCCGTAAGTGTTAGTCATCTGCATATCTGAGGTTATTGATATTTCTCCCTGCAATCTTGATTCCAGCTTGTGCTTCTTCCAGTCTAGCGTTTCTCATGATGTACTCTGCATATAAGTTAAATAATCAGGGTGACAACATATAGCCTTGACGTACTCCTTTCCCTATTTGGAACCAGTCTGTTGTTCCATGTCCGGTTCTAACTGTTGCTTCCTGACCTGCATACAGATTTCTCAAGAGGCAGGTTAGGTGGTCTGGCATTCCCATCTCTTTCAGAATTTTCCACAGTTTACTGTGATCCACACAGTCAAAGGCTTTGGCATAGTCAATAAAGCAGAAATAGATGTTTTTCTGGAACTCTCTTGCTTTTTCCATGATCCAGCAGATGTTGGCAATTTGATCTCTGGTTCCTCTGCCTTTTCTAAAACCAGCTTGAACATCAGGAAGTTCATGGTTCACATATTGCTGAAGCCTGGCTTGGAGAATTTTGAGCATTACTTTACTAGCATGTGAGACGAGTGCAATTGTGCAGTAGTTTGAGCATTCTTTGGCGTTGCCTTTCTTTGAGATTGGAATGAAAACTGACCTTTTCCAGTCCTGTGGCCACTGCTGAGTTTTCCAAATTTGCTGGCATATTGAGTGCAGCACTTTCACAGCATCATCTTTCAGGATTTGAAATAGCTCTACTGAAATTCCATCACCTCCACTAGCTTTGTTCATAGTGATGCTTTCTAAGGCCCACTTCACTTCACATTCCAAGATGTCTGGCTCTAAATTAGTGATCACATCATCATGATTATCTGGGTCGTGAAGATCTTTTTTGTACAGCTCTTCCGTGTATTCTTGCCACCTCTTCTTAATAACTTCTGCACAGTTCTTAGGCTTATTAAAACAATCACAGAGATAGGAAAGCTTGCACTGGTGTTACATTTTTTCATAAAGAAAGATCTTTTACGTATTTTTGTCAATAGTGCAGGGTTGAAAGGATTTGTGTCAACTACAATGGCTATTTTAAAATTATTATTCAAATAATACACAGACACCCAGAGTTTGTTTGTTCCAGATATGAGCAATCATTTTCTTTTGAGCAAACTAAAGGTCTCCAAATAATGTTGCCCAGATGAATTCTAACATCTTTCATTTGGCTGAAAACTCTTAATGTTTCATTAGAGGCAAAATTATCAGTAACCAGCATGACAAAAATTTTTGTTTATCCAGGAAATTAGTAGTTTAATCCTTCTTTGACCCAACCTGTCCTAATAGTATCCCCTTTCTCTATCAGAAGAGTTCCAATTTGGCTGAATTGTATAACTAATCAACAGATCTTTTTTTTTTTTTTTCATTCTCCGATAATTCCAAAAAGCCCCAAACAATCATTGTTTTCCAACCCATTCTAGGGAGAGATTTGGAGTTGTCACAGAAAATATCTTTTTTCTCAGCTTGCTCTAGTTAGATTCTCCTGCCAACAAAGATATTTTCCTATACTCAGAAGCCTACTAAATATGATATTTGCCTTATTGCTTTATAATGCAGAGTGTTCTGATGGGGCCAGCAGAAGTAAAATAAAAATAAAGCTCCATTGCATATTTAAATGGATTCCCAGTTCCGGGAATCATGGTAGCTAAACATTATGAGGCTATAAAGAGCAAAGTGGTTGAAAACAACTCACTGGACTGTTCATGCTTTCCAGGTTGCTGCCTGTGGCTGCCTCTTCCTGGAGTGGGAGCCCTCCTTTCTCCCATCAGAGTTGGGAGGCTCAAGCAATAATTCCAAGAAAGAAGCAGGGTCACAAATGTTTCTTAAGAAGGCAACAGTGTGTTTGAAAGAAAGGGTTTATTTAGATCCAGGTTTGAATCCTGTGACTAGAAATAATGTATAAGAAATAGTTTGCACAATAATTTTCTAATCTATGAAGTGGACAATAATTCCTGTCAAGTACAAACTGGCACTTACCAAGAGCACTGCCAATGCCTGAAAAACAAAGGCATTTGGCATCTGCCTCTGCGGAGACTGAACCCCATGCTGCCATAGCTGTTGACCTTCAACAGTCCCTGAGGGAGTTCAGGGTGGAATGAGGCACTCTGTGCTCCAGGGAATCTGGTGGGACAGGTCTTTAGATAGTTGGATGTTTTTAGAAACAGATTTAAAAGATCTCAATCCTTGCATCTCCTCATATCTAGAGAAGCACTAAATCCCTTCATGGTGACATCAGACCCTCATGGCTAACACAGAAACCTTTTGTAAATTGAGTGCTTCGTGGAATTGAACTCCCCCTTTACCAAAACCTTATATATTGGCTTTTCTCCACTGCCGCTTTGGAGCAGGCTCTCAGAGCTATCTGAGATGCTGCCTCCCGGGCTGCAGTACTCATTTGCCCCAAATAAAACTTAACTCACAGCTCTCAAGTTGTACATCCTTTTTCAGTCAACATTCCTCTCTTAGAGAGTTGTTTTAAGATAATGAACACAGAGTATCAACTTATCTGCCAGCTTTGTTATTGTTGTCTGACTCTTTGCGACCTCCTGAACTGTAGCTGCCAGTTTCCTCTGTCCATGGGATTTCCCAGGCAAGTGGGTTGTCATTTCCTTCTCCAGGGGATCTTCCAGACTCAGTAATCAAACCTGCTTGGCAGGAAGATTCTTTACCACCGAGCCCCCTGGTAAGCCCATCTGACAGCGAGTAGGAGCTTAATTAGCTCTGTACTTAGGACATTCGTTGACTTGGGGCTACATCCCTCAGTTACCCTTGTCCTTCCTGTTAGCTTTTCCGTTTTCTTTCTGATTTTAACCATGTCTGGGCTACCTATAGTTTTTTCGTTGTTGTTGTTGTGTGTAGTTTCAAAGAATATATGGAGTCTTTTCCCTGGTGGCTCAGAGGTTAAAGCATCTGCCTGCAATGTGGGAGACCTGGGTTTGATCCCTGGTTCCGGAAGATCCCCTGGAGAAGGAAATGGCAACTCACTCTAGTATTCTTGCCTGGAGAATCCCATGGGCAGAGGAGCCTGGTGGGCTACAGTCCACGGGGTCGCAAAGAGTTGGACACAACTGAGCGACATCACTTTCACTTTGAAAAAGACAGCGTTTATACACTGTGTGCTAATGCAGCTTCTCTGCTTTTTTTTTTTTTTTTTGGTGTTTCATTTTGAATGCTCAGCACAATTTTTTGGGTATTTTCAGCTTTATGGATTTATGTGAGGGGAATGTGTGTATATGCATTTTCTATCCAACAGTCATGATTCAAATATTTGTCTTCTGCAGCTAATAATGGGAGTGTTAGATATCTGCAGCCCTTTGGTTTGTTTGTTCTTTGCTTCTCATCTGAAAAATGCCTCAGGCCCTCTCTGTATCCCACTTTGTTTGGAGCGCAAGCAAGCTTACATCTGTGATCATCACTATAACTACTGAACTGAATTTTAGAACACTTTGCTCCTGTTGTGGAAAGCACCAGGAGGCCGGATTTAGAAATCAGTGGCTATGCTTGGGTAGAAATGGAGGTCCTATGAGCCTCTCTTTAGAATATAACTTTATATCTGAGCATCCTTGTACCTGGAAGCTGTCAACAAATGGAGTGAAAACTGACTAAGGAAGGAGGAAGCAAAATGATGTACCAGGTCAGAAGGGTGACCCCTCTGGGTAAAGCCATTAAATATTGATGGCTTGGGGGAAAGGATGGTAAAGAAAAATTGGGATAAGAAAGTTCTCTGAATATCTTACCCTCTCCCCTGCTCCACCAAAAAAGAAAAAAAAAAAAATGCCAAAGGCCTGAGGGAAATTGTTTAGTGAGAATGATTAGGAGAAATTTGAAAATGCAGCAAGCTAGCAGATGGGTAATATTTTGGAGTCTTACTGTAACAAAATCTCTTATGGAGCAAATTCAAGACAGAGTAAGTTTTTCTTAAATCCAAAGGTAAGGGAATTAGTATACTAGTATATGGAATATAGAATAGATTTGTGTTTATATTTTCTATTTCTGGACTCAGAAAGACTAGAGATGACATCTTAGCTCTGCTGCTTTCTACCTGAGTAACCTGTGGGCAAGTTAATCCTAACTAGATTTGGTTTTCTCATCTATGAAATGGGGATCCTAATAGTTTCTATCTCACAGGATTGTGATAAAAGGAGATTATGCACAGAGGGCACTTGTCACCTGAGTGCTTGAATTATAGAGCATCTTTAATTAATTGTAGTTATTATTGTTTTAATGACCTTCTGTCCCAAATACTCTGCCAATGCTTTACATACATTAGCTTATTTAATTCCTACCACATGAAAGTAAATGTTATTGCTAGCCTTCCCCATTTTATAGAAAGGAAAATGGAAGACATAAAGAAGTTCAATGATTTTTTCATTCAAGACCAGATGAACAATAAATAGTAGAGCTGAAACTTCATCTTTAGTCTGCAGGCCTCCAAATCCTGTTTTTTTCTTTTCTACATCTACATCATACTGACCTCAATATAAGATAATTAAGTTTATATTATACTGATAACTCCAATTATGCCTGTTTTCTAAATAGAATACATCATTAATATAGGTAGAAAATTTAAATAATGCAAGAAATCAGTATAGCATTGTAGGTGTTGGACATGTACAAGTGAAACAATCTCTAATGACATCTCTTTGCATCCTAATGCACAAAGATACCCTCTTCAAAAAGTATAATCACTAAAGTATTCAAGATCCACTTATTTTGCAATTGTCCTTTCTCTTAAGCCTGGAGAAGGAAATGGCAACCCACTCCAGTATTCTTGAATGGAAAATTCCATGGACAGAGGAACCTGGCTGTCTAAAGTCCATGGGGTCACAAAGAGTTGAACATGACTGAGCACACACTCATTTCTCTTAAGGCAGAAAAATAGTGAAAGGATCCTAAAAATTCTCTGTTTATGCTCTTTATAGGCAGATCCTCATCTATATGATTCGGAACAGCCTGTGTTCTTATCTTTGTAAATCTTTAAGGGTGAAGTATCACTTAACTCTTATAAATGGTGTTTACTTAGGATACAAATCTACAATTGGTCTCTCAATGTGAAATACCTTAAAAGGACTTTTCATATATATTGATTCTTTTCATGTTCATTCATTGTTTCAACAAATAATTAGTAAATGCTTAATCTGTTTCAGATTAAGTAAACTTAATAACAATAAACTTAACGGTTCTAAGTGCTGCAGATAGAACAGTGAATACAAAATAAAACACACAAAACTCCCCTGCTCTCCTGCAGCTTATGTTCCGGTGACAGGAGACAGATATGAATGATGGGAACACAGTAAATATGTGCATTATACAATGTGTATAATGCAAAATGGAAAAGTAAAAAGGAGGGATCAGCAATGCTGGTTTGTGAAGGTGTCGCATTTATTATAGGTGATTCAGGAAATGCCATGTTGAGATGTGATATTTAAGCTAAGACCTGAGGAAGGCCACAGAGTGAGCTTCAAGGATGTCTGTAGGAGGAACATTCTAGCCAGAGGGAACAGGTGGCAGTGATGTGTATTCTGTCCAGCTTAGTTGGAACTGAATGAGCAGAAAGAAAATTAGTAATAGCTGCATCCAGCAGCTAACAGAAGATCAGATTGTGTAGAGCATTGTTGCGCATTTTAAAGGCTTCAAGGACATTCTTTTTCTCTGAGAAATTGGGGAGCCCATTGGAGATTTTGGAACAGAGAAATGACATGATTTGATTTATTCCTCAGAGCACCTTCTGAGCAAATATATTCACAATGGACTTTGTTATTCAGCTTTTTCTCACCTCATTGTTTTTCCTACATTTTTTCAGTATTTAACTGAACCGTCTAGATACAGAAAATTCTCCTGTGTTTTACAAGGATGACTTTTTGAAGAGAAAAATTTTTTCTCTATTATATATTCTTTGTGTGTGTGTGTGTCTTTTTATGTATTTGTTTATTTTTTATTGGAGGATACTTGCTTTACAACCTTGTGTTGGTTTCTGCCATACAACACCACCAATAAGCCATATCTCCTCTTGAGCTTCCTTCCCTCCCCTCCACCCCACCCCTCTAAGTCATCACAGAGTGCCAGGCTAGGTTCCCTGTGTTGTATAGCAACTTCTCATCGGCTATCTGTTTTGTAGATGGTAATGTATATATGTTGATGTGACTTTCTCCATTTGTCCCATTCTATCCTTCTCCCACTGTGTCTACAAGTCCATTTTGTATATCTGAGTCTCCGTTCCATTATATGTTCTTGCTTCCCTTGTTGAAGATTAATTGACCTTAGGTGTGTTGATTTATTTCTGACCTCTCTATTCTGTTCCATTGACCTATATGTCTGTTTTTGTGCCAATATCATGCTGTTCTGATTACTGCAGCTTTATAGTATTGTCTCAAGTCTGGGAGGTTTGTGCCTCTAGCTTTGTTCTTTTTCCTCAGGATTGCTTTGGCAATTCTGAGTCTTTTACGTTTCTGTGTAAATTTTAGAATTATTTTTCTAGCACAGTTTTAATTAATGCATATTTGCTACAAATATAATTTATTGTAAAATTTTTTCTCTTTTCATTTGCTGACATCTTAAGACTAGAGACTCATGTAATGTTTTCCTCCTTCCTTCCCTCCTTTTCTCCCTCTTTTTTCTCTCACTCCCTCCCTTCCTTCTTTGTTTCTTTCCTTCCTTCCTTCAAATAGATTTAAATGCCAATGGAGTTACTTTGATAAGAACTCCAAGCTATGATAATACAACCTGTAGTTTCCTTGGATTCTATGCAAGGAATAAAATTCCTGCACAAGTCATTGGTTCTCTCCTTCAAAAATGAGGTCTTTTCTTGCTCCCCATCCTGTAGAAGTTATTCCTATGTGTGAAACAATATTAGAGAAATAAAAATCAAGGTTACTTTGCAACTGTTCTTCTCTTTTTGGTGCTAGATAAATTTTTTATAATCTCATATTAAAATGCAGCTTTCAACATAATACTGTCCTCCTTCATCATTCTATCTCCATCTGTACTGCAGTTTTCTAACATTTATTTTCTAAACATTTGCTGACTCTGCCCTCCAAGACTCATAGAGGTGGTTATAAGTGAAAAGATTTACATGGATATGGAAATGACTTTGAGAAGATCTTTTAGCACTAAGAATTTTAAAAATATTTCATCTCAAACTGATTACTTAAGGTCTTTGGAGATTTCGCTTTCATTCTATTATAAAGGTAATCATTATAAAATAAGTTGAATATAATGATGCATTATATAATGACTTGAAATGCCATGAAGATAAACAGCTTTTAAAGAAAAGAATAATTATTCTTGAGCTTTGGGATCAGGGGTAAGAGTATAATTGCTGTCCACATATAAATACAACTTTTAATTTGAATAGCATTTACAAAATTAAGGTCATAATTATAATGAATACTTGCTGCTAGAAAGATAAGAGATTATTGTTTATATTTTTGTATCAGCTCTGCTATTGGACATCTGCCTAAAAAGGTCAACCCAATAAAATTTTATTTGACTTTTTTTTTTTTTTTTTTGCATGTGTGTCCTTGGCACATGCTATAGGTGGAATGAACCCTGACTAATGTGGCACACCCTCAAGGGTACTGACATCTCAGCTATTGCAGACACACAGACACACTGTCTGAGACTTCTTTTTCTTCTTACCCCTTGTGACTGATAAAAACAATTCTAGCATGAAATGCCTGGGTTTACAGGCATGGAGAAAATGGTAGTATTTCATTTTACTGTCACTGTCTAATGCTTATTCTGCTTTGCTAAGACCCCAATTATGTGGCTGTATTCAACATTTTCATGAGCGACTTCAATTGACACAATGTTACTGATCTTACCAATTTCAACTTTTTTAATAAAAAGAGAAGAAATCTTTTGATAGCACCAGCATAAAAGTCTCAGAATATTGGAGAAGATTGTGGAGTTTTAGAAATCAGACTTCAAAATTCCAATTTCATTTTCTGAATCATTAAAGAATATTGTGTTTCTGTTTGTACATATATGTGGGTTTATCTTCAAGCCTTCAGTAAAAGTGAGACCATATATTTTCTTCTGATGTGTCAATGATTTGAAAACCTTAGTATATAAAATAAAACAGTAGAGTGAAAGAACTTAGTGCATTGAGGTCTTTTCCTCGCTTTGCTTTAAATTATCTGGTTTACTTCTCCATTGAGCATTGACTCCAGACTTAAAAATCAAGAAGAGTTTAAATCAATAGAGTTTAAAGATGAAGACCCTGATGCCAAGTGACCTGGGTTCAAGTCTCAGTTCTGTCCTTTAGTTGTTCTATGACCTTGAGTAAGTCAGTTATTTCTCTGTGCTTTTATTTAGCTGTAAAAAATGGATAACAATATTACTTCCCTCATAATGTTGTTTTGAAGGCAAAATGACTTAATATGCAAGAACAAGATACAGCTGTTTAGAACAATGCCTGGCACAAGATGAGCACCATATAAATGTTAACTGTTATTCTTATGAGTAATCATCTGTAGTATATGTGAGTTGTTTATGATAGCCAAGCCATGTATACTACAGTATAGCAGATCAGAATTGTGATACACACAACTTGCATGAATCTTCAAGGCATTATACTGAGCGAAAGAACCTGGTATCAAAAGGTTACTGCTGAGGGATTACACTTACATAATATCCAAAAATGATAAAGCTGTAGGTATGGAAAATATACCAGTTGTTTCTAGGAATTATTACTGAGAAAATAGGGTGAATATAAAGAACTTTCTATGCATGAACTTTTCATGCACTGATTATTGTGGTTTTTACATGGATCTATAAACATGTTAAAATTCACTGAACTATATGCAGCCAAGTCAATTTTCTTGCATAAATTTAAAAAATAAAATAAAGAGATTGTTAAAGAAAGATAGGACAAGGCATAAACTGAAAGAAAATATTTTTAAAACACATGCCTAATAATGAGTATGTACCTAGAATATATAACACTTCTCAAAATTTATAATATGAAAATATTCTACCCAATTTAAAAATAAGATTGAGCAATGTTTCAACAAAGAATACAAATATGCACATGAAAATGTACTCAACATCATTCATGATTAGAACATTTCTATTTGAATGGCTTAATAAAAACACAGTACTGAGTACTTATGACAATGCAGAGAATTTAGACCTCTCATACACAGCTGGTGGGAATATAAAGTGTTTTAGTCATTCTGGAAAATAGGTTTGTATTTTTTTTATAAAGATAAATATGTAGTAACCAATATAACCCAGTAATTCCATTCCTAAATTTTTAATCTGAAAAATACGTTCTGATAATACCAAAATTAAATATGAAAACTTATGTTCCCAAGAACACTTGGGCATCAATGTTTCATTCAGGTATGTTAATAACCACCTCAAATTTCAACTTGTGAATGGGTAAATAAGCTCAGGCACACCCTTGCAGATGGATACTGTTCAGCAATAAAAAAGGAGCATGCTACTGATACAAATAATGATATGGATAAATCTCAAATGTATTAGGCTAAATGCAAAAGTCAGATTCAAAGGGCTACTACATTCTGTATGATTGCATTTATATGACATTCTGGAAAAATCAAACACATAGGGGAAAAATATGCCAGTGCTTGCTAGGGACTAGGGTGTGAGATTGGTAAAGAATCCACCTGCAATTCAGGAGACACCGGCTTGATACCTGGGTCGGGAAGACCTGCTGGAGAAGGGATAGGCTACCCACTCCAGTATTCTTGGGCATCCTTTGTGGCTCAGCTGGTAAAGAATCCGCCTGCAATGCGGGAGCCCTGGGTTCCATCTCTGGGTTGGGAAGATCCCCTGGAGAAGGGAAAGGCTACCCATTCCAGTATTCTGGCCTGGAGAATTCCATGGACTGTGTAAGTCCATGGAGTCTCAAAGAGCCAGACATGACTAAGCAGCTTTCACCTTCACTTTCTTTCAGGGTGTGAGGGCAATGTTTGATTATAGAAGAGCAAGGGGAACTTGGCAATGTGATGGAAAGCTCTCTGTGTGACTGTGCTGATGGTTACAGCAATATTCATTGATTAAGGTTTATAGAACCTAAAACAGATGCATTTTCTAGATATGAATGATATATCAATAGTTTGAATTAACATATAAGGTTACAGAGGTGGTATATTCCCAATTGATGAAACCGAGCAATGGGCATTTGAGGACTTATTACATAATCTTCTTTGTTTTGCATATATTCAAAAAGTAGAAAGCAAACAAAATCAAGGAGGCCAACACCTATTGTTGGCAGGAATTTGAGTAAAAAAAGATGCTCTTAAATTGCTGATAAACATATAAATTGTCATGGAGTTTTCTTTCTTTCTTTTTTTTTTTTAAACAATCTTGTAACAGATGTTAGAACTTGAAGCTACATAAACCCTTTCTCCCAGAAGACCCACTATTTGAATCTCTTCCACAAAAAAAAGAGCTTCAGGTTTTTGATGGTATCCATACAAGGTTGTTTATCACAGCATTGTACTTAGTGGTAAACGACTGAACACAGTGAGTGTCTATAAATGGAGCTCTCCCAAAACACTCCCTTGTGATATCCACTTTATAGTCAGCCACTTGTCCCAATGGCATAACAACTTAATTACAGAATAGCTGCACTCTGAAATAATGTGCAGACAGTAAAAAATTATGAATCAGAGTATTAGTTTACAAATGAATAAATGATGAAGTAATTTTTCATATCTAATTCTGCCTTAACTCCAGTGTTTGTATACTTGACCTCTATGTGCTGCTACATTTTAAATTTTCCCATTTTCCCCCCATGGTATGTTCTTCCTGGCCTTCACCTTATCTCATTTAGGTGGTAAGGAACTGAGAGTAGGGTTTTGGGCAAAAATGAAGGGCAGTTGAGATTGTTGAGCTTTTCTTGGAAGTGGCAGTCTCACTTCTGACTTGGGCAATACCCACTCACTAGCACAGTGAACGAAATATTTGGCATTCTGTGGATAATTTGTGGCTGTGTGAAACAGGCAGGGTGGGAGGCATCCATCATTCCTCATTGGAATCCTTGACTTAAATGCTGAGGCCAGGTTCTGAGAATCTATTGTACTTGTCAGGTACTTCCATATGTCTTACACTTGATTTTTAACCAAAATATATAAGTGACTTTCAAAACTCAAAGTGTAATATAGATAAATCTATACCATGAGCAACACAGCAACATCACTCCTAGGTAGAAACTGATGTATTTATCCCCCATTTTCCAGAGGGCCACTTGAAATTAAAATTAAAAATGTGGGGGTTGAAAGTTGGGGTCGCCTCTATTGTACCTAGGTGCCAGCACAATCGACCTTTTCTATCAGTAATGTAATCATCTTTTGTATGACATTGTTTCAGACAAGTATGTTTACTTACCTGACTTAAGAGTGTTCTGCTTTATATCTTCCTCCATTGAAGATGTTTTCTGATGACTTAAGCTGTCTTGTGTTCTTTTCCATTATTTTGAGTCTTTTTTTTTTTCCTGTCTTGCATATATTATAGTCTTGCCTTCTCTGCTAGACTATTCCCTTTTGAAAACAGTCTTGTCCTGTTACACTAAGCACAGTGTGGGAGGCATAATAGTTGTAACAAAATGAAGACATTTTGGTTCCTTGATTCATTGGTCTTGGAAAATAGCTGGCATTATTGTTTTTTTTTTTCTTCTCTTAATTTCTCTTATCAGATTTTATACAAGGACAATAAAACATCAGTATCATAAATTTAAATCTTCATGTCCATTTCCTGTTTGCATTTAGTCAGTGAGAAAGCCAAAGTCTAGGTTGCAGTGTTTACCATCGTGAAGCTACACTGGTTTCTCATCTTGTGAGGTGAGGTATAGAGCTAAATTTTATGAAATGGAGGATGCCTCCCACCCTCCCTGTTTCACATGGCCACAAATAATCCACAATATGCTGAATACTTTGTGCTGTTATGCATTATCCATTTAATGCTCTCCCTCATTTACTGGTTGGAGCCATGTGCCTGTAGGGGCTTCAAGTTCTAGTGCTATCACTTTCAAGACTTAAGGCAGTTTGGTGTAAGTGTGATTATTTCCTGGGATCTTTTTTGTCAAGTTGGAATGTTAGACAAGCAAAGAAGTAGCAATAAAATTGTCACATAAAATCCAATACATATTCAATTGGCATATTTCCAAGAAGAGTTTCTCAACAAAGAATCTTTAGTCTGTGTTTAATTGGCATTTTAGGTTAACTGGTGATTCTGTTAAATAGATTAATTGAATGAGAGAAAAACAGAACAAACTAATTTTTGCTTTCAACTGTGAAACATGGTCTCTCTACAGATGTGAATAATTTGGTTTTCATTCCCATTATCTTCAAATTATTACATCATTAGCCATGTTGGCAATAATAATAACAAATGTGGAAAGGCTATGTTTTCCCTGCTGAGTTATCCCGGTTCCTTACTGGAATCCTTGACTTAAATGCTTGGGATAGGTTCTGAGAGTCTGTCATACTTGTCAGGTACTTACATGTATCTTACAGTAGATTTTTAACCAAAATATATGAATGACTTTTGAAAACTGAAAAACTGAATACAAGATAAGCATATGAATTAGGAGGGCTTCCCAGGTGGCACTACTGGTAAAGAATCCACCTGCCTGTGTAGGAGGTGCAAGAGACAAGGTTTTGTTCCCTGGATCAGGAAAATCCTCTGGAGGAGGAATGGCAACCCACTCCAGTATTTTTGCCTGGAGAATCCCATGGAAGAGGTACCTGGTAGGCTACAGTCCATGAAGTTGCAAAGAATTGGACATGACTCAGCATACACTCCACAGTCCATAATTTAAGCATACCCATGTCTCCTGCATTGCAGGCAGATTCTTTACCAGCTGAGCCCCAAGGGAAGGCCAAGAATACTGAAATGGATAGCCTATCCCTTCTCCAGTGGATCTTCCTGACCCAGGAATCAATCTGGGGTCTCCTGCATTACAGGCAGATTCTTTACCAACTGAGCTATAAGGGAAGCCCTAATTAAGCATAACACTTATAATTACAGCTCAGGCCTTCCTATGATTAAGAACAAGGACAGAAAACCCAAGGAATGGTTTTAACTTGTTAAATGTGGACATTCTTGACTTTCCAAACAACAACAAAAAAATATAGGTTGTTTTCCCAACCTTTTCAGGTAAGACTAATGACAAACCTGAGAGTCTTGTGGGAATTCTGAAAGTTCAAGCTTTCTGTTTCCAGTTTGCTCAGTACTGAAAATGCCAAGGATAATTTCCTCTGAAAACACACTGGTCTTCTCATGCTTTCTTACGTTAATCAGAAATTAATGGATGTCTCAGGCACTTGGTGAGGAAGGAAATGGCAACCCACTCCAGTATTCTTGCTTAGGAAATCCCATGGACAAAGGAGTCTGGTGGGCTACAGTCCATGGGGTTGAAAAAGAGTCAGATGTGATTTCAGTTCAGTTCAGTCGCTCAGTCATGTCTGAGTCTTTGCAACCCCATGAATCGCAGCACGCCAGGCCTCCCTGTCCATCACCAACTTCTGGAATTCACTCAGACTCAAGTCCATCAAGTCCGTGATGCCATCCAGCCATCTCATCCTCTGTCGTCCCCTTCTCCTCCTGCCCCCAATCCCTCCCAGCATCAGAGTCTTTTCAAATGAGTCAACTCTTCGCATGAGGTGGCCAAAGTACTGGAGCTCCAGCTTTAGCATCATTCCTTCCAAAGAAATCCTAGGGCTGATCTCCTTCAGAATGGACTGGTTGGATCTCCTTGCAGTCCAAGAGACTCTCAAGAGTTTTCTCCAACACCACAGTTCAAAAGCATCAATTCTTCGGCGCTCAGCTTTCTTCACAGTCCAACTCTCACATCCCTACATGACCATAGGAAAAACCATAGCCTTGACTAGACGAACCATAGTCGGCGAAGTAATGTCTCTGCTTTTGAATATACTATCTAGTTTGGTCATAACTTTCCTTCCAAGGAGTAAGCATCTTTTAATTTCATGGCTGCAATCACCATCTGTAGTGATTTTGGAGCTCAAAAAAATAAAGTCTGACAGTGTTTCCACTGTTTCCCCATCTATTTCCCATGAAGTGATGGGACCAGATGCCATGATCTTCGTTTTTTGAGTGTTGAGCTTTAAGGCAATTTTTTCACTCTCCTCTTTCACTTTCATCAAGAGGCTTTTTAGTTCCTCTTCACTTTCTGCGTAAGGGTGGTGTCATCTGCATATCTGAGGTTATTGATATTTCTCCTGGCAATCTTGATTCCAGCTTGTGTTTCTTCCATGGCTGTCTAGGGAGGCCTTACAAATAGCTGTGAAAAGAAGAGAGGTGAAAAGCAAAGGAGAAAAGGAAAGATATAAGCATCTGAATGCAGAGTTCCAGAGAATAGCAAGAAGAGATAAGAAAGCCTTCTTCAGCGATCAATGCAAAGAAATAGAGGAAAAGAACAGAATGGGAAAGACTAGAGATCTCTTCAAAAACATTAGAGATACCAATGGAACAGTTCATGCAAAGATGGGCTCGATAAAGGACAGAAATAGTATGGACCTAACAGAAGCAGAAGATATTAAGAAGAGGTGGCAAGAATACACAGAAGAACTGTACAAAAAAGATCTTCATGACCCAGATAATTATGATGGTGTGATCACTCATCTAGAGCCAGACATCCTGGAATGTGAAGTCAAGTGGGCCTTAGAAAGCATCACTATGAACAAAGCTAGTGGAGATGATGGAATTCCAGTTGAGCTGTTTCAAATCCTGAAAGATGATGCTGTGAAAGTGCTGCACTCAATATGTCAGCAAATTTGGAAAACTCAGCAGTGGCCACAGGACTGGAAAAGGTCAGTTTTCATTCCAATTCCAAAGAAAGGCAATGCCGAAAAATGCTCAAACTACCGCACAATTGCACTCATCTCACATGCTAGTAAAGTAATGCTCAAAATTCTCCAAGCCAGGCTTCAGCAATACGTGAACTGTGAACTTCCTGATGTTCAAGCTGGATTTAGAAAAGGCAGAGGAACCAGAGATCACAACTGATAAAAGACATTTGAAATAATGCCTCAAAGATTCTACAGGTACCCAAGACCTTTGGGGGTTGTGAGCATTGAATGTTCTGCTTTGCCACTCTCTGCTTTACCCTTTAAGAAAGCCTGATCATCCCAGACTTGTTGCCACCAGAAAGCTTTGTTACTTTTGCTTTCTAACGGGACTTTCAAGTTGCTGGAGATAATCCCATTAATTTTCAGATTGTGGGTAACTGACAATATCCATTAGTTTTGGATTCCACAGCTCTCTCTGGTTTCTTCTTTAGTGAAAGTGAAGTCGCTCAGTTGTGTCTGACTCTTTGCGACCCCATGGACTGTAGCCTACCAGCCTCCTCCATCCATGGGATTTTCCAGGCAAGAGTACTGGAGTGGGTGCCATTTCTTCATTAGTTGTGTTCAATTATGGTTTTTTGTAGCCTTCCGTTAATGTGGGCCCATTTGCGGTGTCAAGTTTAGACTAATACCAAAGCATAATTGTCTTTGTTTAGATTCCCCAGATGTGGGCACAAAGACAAGGATTTGTGTGCTATTTCTTAAGGGGATACTCCCAGGAGAATCTAAGAAGGGGGTTATAGAAGGAGGAAAGAGAAGGGGATGAAGCCAAGCTGGGTTTTAGGCTTTGCATTAGCCTTTTGTCTGGTGCTGGCTTCCCTGGTGGCTCAGACGGTAAAGTGTCTGCCTGCAGTGCGGGAGACCCGGGTTCGATCCCTGGGTTGGGAAGATCCCCTGCAGAAGGAAATGGCAACCCACTCCAGCACTCTTGCCTGGAAAATTCCATGGACTGAGAGGCTCCTCAGATCCTGGTAGGCTACAGTCCATGGGGTCGCAAAGAGTCAGACATGAGTGAGCAACTTCACTTCACTTTGGTCTAGTGCTACAGGAGCACTGGTGCACAGTTAACCTGCAAAGTTTGTAGCTTGGCTTTCATACCCCTTCAGGAGAGCCTCATGATTCTCCCTTTGGAATTAAACTCCCAGGTATTTCTGACTTCTCGTGTGATCAAAGTAAATCTAAAAGGCCAAAGGTGGGCCTCTAAACAGTTTGCAGGTGCAAACGCTTAGGAGAAGCTCACAGAAATGCAGGATTTACCTGCAGAGTTGATAAAGGAGATCTGGGGGACATCAGCAGCATTTGCTACAGTATTTTTTAAAAAGGAGAAATGAATGAAAACACCTACTATGTTATCAAACAAAGCTGAATTTAAGTCTTATCTGAGCACTTCCTGTGTTACATTAAGCAAGTTATTGCATCCCTTGATCCTTTGTTTCCCTCATATATAAAATGTTCATGATAGTAATGTCTATACTATCTTTATAGGACTAAAATTGAAAACCTATACAATGCTTTTTTTTTTTTTCCCCTCTTAGTATCACTTAAGTGTGGAATCTTAAATAAAATCAAATGCAGAAACAGAAAGTAGAGAATGTTTTCCAGGGGATGGTATGTGGGGGAAATAGGAAAACTTGGTAAAAATTCTAGAAATGAAAGGCAAGGAAAGGGAATGGATTCCCAAATAAAAATAGACATGTTATCAGAAGTTTGTGTAGAAAATAGGTCTTAGGAGAGAAGAGGACTAGAGACAAGTGGCTGTTACACTTTTCCAGTGAAGGGATAATAAAAAATATACACTAAGGAAGCCAAAGAACACTGCAGATGGTGACTGCAGTCATGAAATTAAAAGACGCTTACTCCTTGGAAGAAAAGTTATGACCAACCTAGATAGTATATTGAAAAGCAGAGACATTACTTTGCCAACAAAGGTCCATCTAGTCAAGGCTATGGTTTTTCCTGTGGTCATGTATGGATGCGAGAGTTGGACTGTGAAGAAAGCTGAGCATCGAAGAATTGACATTTTTGAACTGTAGTGTTGGAGAAGACTCTTGAGAGTCCCTTGGACTGCAAGGAGATACAACCAGTCCATTTTAAAGGAGATCAGCCCTGGGTTTTCTTTGGAAGGAATGATGCTAAAGCTGAAACTCCAGTACTTTGGCCACCTCATGCGAAGAGTTGACTCATTTGAAAAGACTCTGATGCTGGGAGGCATTGGGGGCAGGAGGAAAAGGGGACGACAGAGGATGAGATGGCTGGATGGCATCACTGACTCGATGGACGTGAGTTTGAGTGAACTCTGGAAGTTGGTGATGGACAGGGAGGCCCGGTGTGCTGCGATTCATGGAGTCACAAAGAGTCAGACACAACTGAGCAACTGAACTAAACTGAATTAAACTGAAGGAAGCCAAACTGAGATGAAGAGGAAATAGCGATAGTCAAAAGGTATTTTGGAAGTATACTTGAAATGATTTTTATGTTTGATTCATTAGAACTAGGAGTATCAAAGAAAGAGGTCTGTTTCCTGTTTTAGCTCTCATATCTGCATGTTCAGTATTTAACTTTAGATGTACCTAGACTCCATTTTCCCTGTAATGTTGTGAGGGCTTTTCTCTATACTTTGACTTGATTCCCTTTGAACCAGATTCCTTCTTAATAGGTACCCTATCAGGCAGCAGGTCCAGGTTCACAGGATTCTTAAAGCTTATCATTCTAGTGTCAGAGTTCAAATATTTGTCTCCCAGTTTGGCTCAGAGGGTAAGGTGTGTGGCTGCAATGTGAGAGACCCAGGTTCAATTTCTGGGTCAGGAAGATCCCCTGGAGAAGGAAATGGCAACCCACTCCAATATTCTAGCCTGGAAAACCCCATGGATGGAGGAGCCTGATGGGCTACAGTCCATGAGGTCGGAAAGAGTCGGACACGACTGAGTGACTTCACTTTCACCCACATACAGGACAAGAAAGAATTCTGATTTGTCCTCATTTAGAATACTGCCTATTATGTGCTGCATTGTATTTCCCTCTCTCCCAAGTCACACACTGAAGTCCTAGCTGCCAGTACCTCAAAATGTGACTGTATTTTGAGATAGGGCCATTAAAGACATAATTAAGGTTAAATGAGGTCATAGATCAGGGCCTCTTTTAGTCAGAGTTCCCTAGAGAAACAGAAGCAATAGGATCCATGTATGTAGAAAGAGATTGTTTTAAGACGTTGGTTCATGTGATTGTGGAGGCTTGGAAAGAAAGGGAGGTTTGCAGTTTGGAGACTCAGGAAAGAGTTGCAGTTAAGGCAGAGTGCTGGCCAACCAGGAAGAGAGGATGCTGCAGATGGAGACTGCAGGCTGTCTGCTGGCAGGACTTGCTTTTGTGTGAGGGAAGGTAACCTTTTGTTCTATGTAGGCATTTAACTGATTGGATGAGCTTTCAGCTCATGGCCAACCCCCGGTCCAGCTCTATGTGATCACAGTTGTAAAGATGGTTTTATTTACTTAGAACATGAAACATACACCATAGCAAAACACCTAGGAAATAAAATTAGTGCTACTTTTCTGAATCATTAAGGATTCCTCTACCATGAAATCAAACTGAATAGCTCAGAATCCATAGATGATGATGAATGATCATTACAATGATAATGGTGGTTATGATGATGATAATGTGATGCTGCTGCTGCTGCTGCTAAGTCGCTTTAGTCATGTCCGACTCTGTGCTACCCCATAGATGGCAGCCCATCAGGCTCCACCATCCCTGGGATTCTCCAGGCAAGAACACTGGAGTGGGTTGCCATTTCCTTCTCCAGATAATGTGATAGTTATCACTAAAATTTCTCTTTAAGTGTGTATTTTATTTACTCATTTAATCTCCAAAACTACTACCAAGGAAGAAGTAGTATTAACAAATTCCAAGGACATGGAAAATAAGCAGAGTTTAAATAGGTTGCCCTACTCTTCAAAATTAGTAAGTATTGAAGAAGCAAAACAGTAATATAATCAGAAGCCTAGTGCTTTAGCTTTGATGAATAGGCTCAATGGACCATGATAATTTCTTTGGTGTTTTCCCCAAAAGTACTTCAGAATTTGCCCAAGGACTGTTTTTTAGGAAGCACACCATTTTGAATTCAAGAAGGGATTACATCCTGCAGAGAGAGAGGGAGTTGTTGGGAGTCCCAGAGCTGAAGGCTGAGATTTCACCATTTACTTAAGATGAAACATTTCAAACTCAGACTGTAGTGACCACTGGCTTAACCATAAGGGTGATGAATTTGGGATTTCCTTTCTTTTATGAAAGTGTTCATTTTCTTACTTTTGCTGGAAAAGTGTATAAGAACTCCCACCTTCTATAAATTGCTCATTTGTTGACACTGCATGTATATCTTTGAGAAGTTATAGCTTTTAAAAAAATATAGTTTCATAGTTTTTGTTCTTCTGCAACCAAATAATTATGCTTGAGCGACATCTCCCTTTATGTGATAGAAGTTTCCATCAACTCATGCTTCCAAAACTATTGAAATCACTGTCTCCGTCACTTATTTCATAGCTAGGTTAATCACACAACAGTACATGTAATACTTTCATATTACTATAGATAGTGTGTCAGTGAGATCTGGCAATATTGATATCATCCAGCATATCTGATGAATCTGATAAAGTGTCTTAATTTTGCTAGCTTTGAAAATGTTAGCTGACTGAAAGATGACTTTTCACAGGAGTCAGAAGGAGAATAATTCAAGTTCTCATATATCAATTAATAACTAATTACAATATTATATGTTTTTAAATAATCACAAAAAATTCTACACAACAGAGCTAGAGTACCTGGTGTTCTGTAGCTGAATGAATCACTAACTTTGTCCATATCTTTGCTATTTGGTGAGTAAGTAACTAAGAAAGGGTAGAAGTTTCCATAGGGATCTGTGAGGATCTTGAAGAGCAGTGTTCCTGGTCATTGGGCTTCATCTTTACTCCTTACATCTTCTTTCTTATGTTTGGACTCTGAGTAGCAGCTCCAGCTCCTTCAGTTTCATTGTAACCACTACTGTTTTTGAACAAGGTCCTTCCTTTCCTGAATTTCCTGTGAAACACAAAGGATTCTCATAGATTCTATCTCCCAGTTCCTAATGTAAGTATAGTAACTATGGAGAGTTTCTAAGATTTTCACTCTGTTGGTTACCATGGGAATCCAATGGGGAGTAAAACAGTGCCAGTTTTACCTGCTCACCATACACACTAAAACGTGTTTGCCCTCAGCAGTGGAAATAGGCACTTACAGATAAAGAACTGAGAGCAAGAAAACGTGGTGATTGCAGCCAATGAACCGTTTCCTCTACACTAAGTGCATTATTAGGCACACAGAGAGCTTTCTTCTGCTTCCTATTATGTGCCTCTAATGGGCCAGGCTGATTTTGAATGTTGGCACAGGCTGTCCATTTCTGCTACCAAATTAAGAACTACAAAAGGATCAAACGCAAGGATCATTAGGATGAAAATTATACTTTTCCCAAAAGTCTCAGACAGAAGTTCCACTTCAGTTCCATAGTCTTTGTTCTTAGTCCAGTGCCAAAGACAAATTGTTACAAGCAATAGGCTTATCTAAAATACGGGGCAGAAGCATATGGGCAGAGACGGGAGTGATTCAAGAGGGATGGGAGAGATGTGCTGGGAGAGCTGACAGTCACTTTAAAGGAAAAACTCTCAGCTCATAATCATGTAGATAAATGTCAGCTTTGCTTTCTTTTTGTTGTTCTCTCAGAACTTTCACAAGGTTGTCCCAGTCTAAGAGTTCAAATCAGATCATCAGTATCACTAAGGACACGGTGTGTGCTAAGTCATTTCAGTTGTGTCTGACTCTTTGCGACCCTATGGACTATAGCCCACCAGGCTCTTGTGGCCTTGGGATTCTCCAGGCTAAAATACTGGAGTGGATTGCCATGCCCTCCTCCAGGGGATCTTCCTGACCCAGGGATTGAACCCAGAATTCTTATGTCTCTCCTGCATTGTCAGGCAGATTCTTTACTACTAGTGCCACATGGGAAACCCCTAAGGACATGGCTTTGATTTTAAATCAGGAGAAGCCACTGAAACAATTTAAACAGAGAAATGTCAAGATCTAATTTATGCTAAGTAACCTCACTCTGGCTATAGAGAGTCAATTAAAAAGAGCCGAAAGGAGAAGTAGGAAGATGAGTGGGGAGCTGTGGCAATAGTCTTGGTGAAAGCTCCTGGCCAGCACATTGGAAGGTGATTTAAGTAGAACTCAGACATACATGTGACTCTGCCTCTGAGCCAGGCTCAGTCAGATTAGAGACTCCTCCCTAGGCTGCAGTAACAGATCACTCCCTTTTCTGGTCAGTTTTTGGGCAATTTGCCTCTGAAAATAACTTCTCGAGAAATTTCTATCTTTTAAACAGAAAGAGAACAGAAAAGAAGAATTTGGCACACTTGTGGGCAAAAGTAATAGGAGGACAGTCTTTCAGCATAAAAATAATTACCTCAAATCAAAGACATGAAAGTGCTGGATGGCTCTCATAAATGTGTTTTGCATCATGTAAATCACATTAAATTTGAATGTGAGAAATGACATTTCAGTGGGAAGGTTATATGTAATTTTCACCAAATTAATTAATTTTCTCTCAGGCGCTAGGCAGGGGTCAACCTATGATCTAATGTGAGAAGCATGAGCCAGATCAGTGTATCTATGAAATGCATTGGGTGAGGTGCTGTCTCCTATGTCTGTAGGTATCTTAGTTATATTAGGCTGACACTATTTAATAGCAGACATTATAGAGATAATTCTGCATCTGCTTTTTGATTATTAGAAAATTGGTGGCTTCCACCTAGGGAAATGAATTTCTGACAATTTTTTCCAACCCTGCAAAGCTTTAAAGACTAGTGCAAAAAGCATTTTTACTGTTACATTCATTATGAGATATTAAAGGACTCAGTTCCAGAATTACATTTTCTCTGGGTATTCTTCACCATCCTTTATGATAAGCCTTTTGGCCTTTTTTTAAAAAAAAAAGTAAAATAAAAGCTGAAGCAAGTTGAGCAACTTCTAGGGACCTATCTTGTGTTTTAGAGAAGAAAGATCTGTACAATTCCTTTTATATGCCTCTTCTATATCTGTCTTTAGAGTCAATCCAGCTCATTATGTATATTCACTCATTCATTCTATAATTATTTAGCCCCTATTATGTGCAGGAGCTGTAATAGGTGCTGTGCAACTATTAATGACAAAATGGATTTAATTCTTGCATACCTGGAGTTTTCAAGATTATTTGATTATTATAAAAAGCATCTTCACTGCTATACTCTTTATGGAATATTAAAAGACTAAGTTCCAGGATTAACTAAACATAATTACAGTGTTATGTGATATGTACAATAAAAATTCAGAGAGTGCTTTGGGTCTTTGAAGGGATGGGAACTAATTCTGCCTGAGACAAAGGTCTTTACAACAAAAGTGATGTTGACTAAACTCTTAAGGTTGTGCTAGGTATGTGGATGAGGGAGTTGGGGTGGAATTGGATGTCACCTATATGGCCACACATGGCACATAGAAAAGTTTTGCTTGTGTTTTCCATCAACAGAAAAGGAAGAAACAAATTTGTGAACTCAAATAAAACACTTCTTCATATTGATAGCATATGGTGAATGATGTCGGATTTGTGATCTCTGAAGAAGATGATTTAGCTTCAGGACCATGGACCCCTCTTGATCACTCAAGAGCTTTTCAGTAGCAAAGTTTTATTAAAGTAAGAAAAGGGACAGAGAAAGCTTCTGACATAGACACCAGAAAGGGGACAGAGAGCGCCCCCCTAGCTAGTCTTATCAAGGCCTTAAATACTTTTTTCAAACCCACTTCCACAACATGCATCTTAAATTAATAAGATTAGAATGAACAAAAGAAAGATCTTACCAGACCCACTCCCATAATATACCTTTTAAGATGACAGGATTGGTCAGAAGGTTCTTCTTAAGGAGAAACATGTCCTCGAGCAAGATATATTGTTATATTGACTCAGTTCAGTTCAGTTCAGTTCAGTCACTCAGTCGTGTCTGACTCTTTGTGACCCCATGGACTGCAACACACTAGGCCTTCCTGTTCATCACCAACTCCTGGAGTTTACCCAAACTCATGTCCATTGAGTCAGTGATGCCAACCAACCATCTCATCCTCTGTCATCCCTGTCTCCTCCTGCCCTCAATCTTCGCCAGCATCAGGGTCTTTTCAAATGAGTCAGCTCTTCACATCAGGTGGCCAAAGTATTGGAGTTTCAGCTTCAACATCAGTCCTTTCAATGAACACCCAGGACTGATCTCCTTCAGGATGGACTGGTAGAAGTACAAAGTTGGAGGATTTCTCTGAGGTCAGATCATCAGGGTTCCCCTGCGGTAATGTTGGGCCTTGATTGTACCCCATCCACCATCTTGGCTGAGGAACTCCGAGGCTGCTGTGGAGAATAGGGGATTGCTCAAAATTCTCCAAGCCAGGCTTCAGCAAAACGTGAACCGTGAACTTCTGATGTTCAAGCTGGTTTTAGAAAAGGCAGAGGAACCAGAGATCAAATTGCCAACATTCGCTGGATCATGGAAAAAGGAAGAGAGTTCCAGAAAAACATCTACTTCTGCTTTATTGACTATGCCAAATCCTTTGACTGTGTGGATCACAATAAACTGTGGAAAATTCTTCAAGAGATGGGAATAGCAGACCACCTGACCTGCCTCTTGAGAAATCTGTATGCAGGTCAGGAGGCAACAGTTAGAACTGGACATGGAACAACAGACTGGTTCCAAATAGGAAAAGGAGTGCATCAAGGCTGTATATTGTCACCCTGCTTATTTAGCTTATATCAGAGTACATCATGAGAAACGCTGGGCTGGAAGAAACACAAACTCAAATCAAGATTGCCGGGAGAAATATCAATAACCTCAGATATGCAGATGACACCACCCTTTTGGCAGAAAGTGAAGAGAAGCTAAAAGCCTCTTGATGAAAGTGAAAGAGGAGAGTGAAAAAGTTGGCTTAAAGCTCAACATGCAGAAAATGAAGATCATTGCATCCGGTTCCATCACTTCATGGGAAATAGATGGGGAAACAGTGGAAACAGTGTCAGACTTTATTTTGGGGGGCTCCAAAATCACTGCAGATGGTGACTGCAGCCATGAAATTAAAAGACACTTACTCCTTGGAAGAAAAGTTATGACCAACCTAGATAGCATATTGAAAAGCAGAGGCATTACTTTGCCGACTAAGGTCCATCTAGTCAAGGCTATGGTTTTTCCTGTGGTCATGTATGGATGTGAGAGTTGGACTGTGAAGAAGGTTGAGTGCCGAAGAATTGATGCTTTTGAACTGCGGTGTTGGAGAAGACTCTTGAGAGTCTCTTGGACTGCAAGGAGATCCAGCCAGTCCATTCTGAAGGAGATCATCCCTGGGATTTCCTTGGAAGGAATGATGCTAAAACTGAAACTCCAGTACTTTAGCAATCTCATGCGAAGAGTTGACTCATTAGAAAAGACTCTGATGCTGGGAGGGATTGGGGGCAGGAGGAGAAGGGGACGACCGAGGATGAGATGGCTGGATGGCATCATGGACTCGAAGGACATGAGTCTGAGTGAACTCCGGCAGTTGGTGATGGACAGGGAGGCCTGGTGTGCTGCGATTCATGGGTTTGCAGAGTCAGACATGACTGAGTGACTGAACTGAACTAAACTGTACTGCCCTTAGCAGCTGCCTAAGCTTTCTTTGTCTTTAGGACACCTTTGTTTTCGCTTCTCCACATTAGCCCTGACTTCCACTCCAAGAAGACATTACTTTTGGAGGATCAGAAAGGGGGCATTTGGTACCTTGAAACACACCTGCCAGCAATTTGTAACAAGGCTGTGCAGTACAGTAGGAGCTAAGAAGAGATACCCCACGTCCAAGGTCAGGAGCGGCAGCTGAGACTCAATTCAGTTCAGTTCAGTTCAGTTCAATCACTCAGTCATGTCCAACTCTTTGCTACCCCATGGACTGCAGCACACCAGGCCTCCCTGACCATCACCAACTCCCGGAATTTACCCAAACTCATGTCCATTGAGTTGGTGATGCCATCCAACAATCTCAACTTCTGTTGTCCCCTTCTCCTCCCGCCTTCAATCTTTCCCAGCATTAGGGTCTTTTCAAATGAGTCAGCTCTTTGCATCAGATGGCCAAAGTACTGGAGTTTCAGCTTCAACATCAGTCCTTCCAATGAACACCCAGGACTGATCTCCTTTAGGATGGACTGGTTGGATCTCCTTGCAGTCCAGGGGACTCAAGAGTCTTCTCCAACACAGTTGGGGAAGCATCAGTTCTTTGGCACTTGGCTCTCTTTATAGTTCAACTCTCACACGCATACATGACTATTGGAAAAACCATAGCCTTGACTAGATGGAACTTTGTTGGCAAAGTAATATCTCTGCTTTTGAATATGCTGTCTAGGTTGGTCATAACTTTTCTTCCAAGGAGTAAGGGTCTTTTAATTTCATGACTGCAGTCACCATCTGCAGTGATTTTGGAGCCCCCCAAAATAAAGTCTGACACTGTTTCCACTGTTTGTCCATCTATTTCCCATGAAGTTGGACTGGATGCCATGATCTTTGTTTTCTGAATGTTGAGCTTTAAGCCAACTCTTTCACTCTCCTCTTTCACTTTCATCAAGAGGCTTTTTAGTTCCTCTTCACTTTCTGCCATAAGGGTGGTGTCATCTGCATATCTGAGGTTATTGATATTTCTCCCCACAATCTTGTTTCCAGCTTGTGTTTCTTCCAGCCCTGCATTTCTCATGATGTACTCTGTATATAAGTTAAATAAACATGGAGACAATATACAGCCTTGACATAGTTCTTTTCCTATTTGGAACCAGTCTGTTGTTCCATGTCCAGTTCTAACTGTTGCTTCCTGACCTGCATACAGATTTCTCAAGAGGCAGGTCAGGTGGTCTGGTCTTCCCATATCTTTCAGAATTTTCCACAGTTTGTTGTGTTATATTGACTAAAACAAAGCAATGTAGAAAAGAACATTTGTCCTTTTCTTCTTGAGAGCCCCAGACCCTTTTCTCCTCCTCGGGAAGCCTGGACTTCTTATCACCTTACCTAGGAATTGACTCAATAGTATTGGGGAAGTCAATGCATATCTCCTTCAAAGGGTGAGCACCCCTATATTCATCTCATCCACTTCATTTTGTGACACCCCCACCAGTCTTTGCTTCATGAGGCTGCCTCTGAACATCCAAGTCAAAAAGTAAATATTCCTTCCTCTCAACTTCTGAGCACTCACATTTATTGAATATAAATATTTTGCTCATAGGTTCTTGATATAAAGCATCATGGCAGCATCCCCTAACAGCAAACAGAAGTCCTTATACCTAATAATCACATTATCACTATCATCTTTGTGCCAGATACTGTGCAATTTTCACTTCAAAAATCCTCATCTTTAATTCTCATGTATCCTATGAGGTTCTCAGTAACTCATAGGATACCTATGAGTTACTATCACTAACCTCATTTTATAGATCCAGAATCTAAAGCTCTGTTCAGGGAATAACTTGTGTTATTGAGTCAGAGCAGGCCCATGGCCATTAGCACACCACCGTTAGCATGGGACCCTTAGCAGGAAACCCTTAGCATGGTGGTTAGAGGTCTTGATCCCTGAGGTGACAGGTATACTGCAACCTCTCACCTCCAGGCCCTGCATCCTAGGGGCTGATGGGTGAGCTGGGGGCTCAGGGACAGGCTGTGTTCTGCAGATCTCCAGATGCTTTGCTACAGCCACCCACTGGCCAGGAAGCAAAGTACTTAATTGTGTGATTTCTGATTCAAATATTTTATATATTTATATTATTTTTTAAAATAACTTTTTGATTCATTCACATTCTCTTAACATCTACTCACTTTTAACATGTACTTAACATGCATTTACCACAAACTTTTCTTTTTAATCTTAATCTCTCAAAAAAAATATATATATATATATTTTGCCATCCTTCTTTCAGCCTTCAATGAAAAACCCAAATCCAAAACAAGTCTAGTAGCTGGCCATTGTAAGCTACTACATTTCACACTCAGTTGCTAAATTCAAGCAGGAGTCATTTGTCTACCATAAATATACTTGAATAAATTAGACTAAAGTATATGGTAGATTTATTAGCTAGTGTTTACTAGTAACTTATCACACTCTCATTTGTTTGAAATATTATTTAAAAATAATCCTTAATTCAATTAAATAAAAGTGTCTATCTAGTATTAATGCACTGGAGGAAGCATAATTACAGCTCATTGCCATACCATAAAAAACATTATGGTGATTCCCATTGACCAATGTTTGCTATTTTATTTCAAAACAGGCATAATACAGACCATTCAATAACACTTTTGTTTCCAAATATGAGCTTTTAAATGGTCAGATCATTAGGAGAAACTGGGTAAAGGATACACAGGATATCTCTGTATTGTTACTTACAATTGCTTGTGGAACTATAATTATCTCAAAAAATGTTTTAAAAGAACAGTTGACATTCTCCACTGATGAACATAATACCCCCATCCATAGTTTTTTTTTTTTCCTGCTTCTGAGAGTGAATAGAAAAAAATAATACTTTCAGAAGTGTGTTGAATCGAAAGAGTCTTTGCTTTTTTTCTGAGATCTTCATCAAATTCTAACATCATAGAAGCTACCACATCTTCAGAGGACATCTCTGAAATGCTGCAGTACTCAAAAAAATTATAGTATCTGCTACTATAAAACTCTTAGAAGACCTTAGAAGAAATGAAGTGGCCTTCACAGTCAATGAAAGAGTCCAAAATGCAGTACTTAGGTGCCATCTCAAAAATGAGAGAATAATCTTGGTTCATTTCCAAGGCAAACGACTCAATATCACAGTAATCCAAGTCTATGCCTCAATCACTAATGCCAAAGAAGCTGAAATTGAATGATTCTATGAAGACCTACAAGTCCTAGAACTAACGCCAAAAAAAGATGTTCTTTTCATCATAGGGGATTGGAATGCAAAAGTAGAAAATCAAGAGATACCTGGAGTAACAGGAAAGTTTGGCCTTGGAGTACAAAATGAAGCAGGGAAAGGCTAACCGAGTTTTGTCAGGAGAACACACTGGGCATAGCAAACGCCGTCTTCCAACAACACAAGAGACAGCTCTACCCATGAAATCACCAGATAGTCAGTACTGAAATCAGATTGATTATATTCTTTGCAGCCGAAGACGAAGATGCTCTATACAGTCAGCAAAAACAAGACCGGGAGCTGACTGTTGCTCAGATCATGAACACCTTATTGCCAAATTCAGACTTAAATTAGTAGGGAAACAACTAGACCATTCAGGTATGACCTAAATCAAACCCCTTATGAGTGATGTTGAAGCTGAAACTCCAGTAATTTGGCCACCTGATGTGAAGAGCTGACTCATTTGAAAGACTCTAATGCTGGGAAAGATTGAAAGCAGGAGGAGAAGAGGACGACAGAGGATGAGATGGGTGGATGGCATCACCGACTCAATGGATATGAGTTTGGGTAAACTGTGGGAGTTGGTGATGGACATGGAGGCCTGGTATGCTGCAGTTCATGGCGTCACAAACAGTCGGACATGACTGAGTGACTGAACTGGACTGAACTGAAAACCCCTTATGATTATACAGTGGAGGTGACAAATAGATCCAAGGGATTAGATCTGGTTGACAGAGTGCTTGAAGAATGAAGGACAGATGTTTATAACATTCTATAGGAGGTGGTGACCAAAACCATCCCCAAGAAAAAGAAATGCAATAAGGCAAAAAGATTGTCTGAAGAGGCCTTAAAAAGCCGAGAAAAGAAAAGAAGCAGAACGTAAAGGAGAAAGGGAAAGATATACCCAACTGAATGCAGAGTTCCAGAGAAGAGCAAGGAGAGATAAGAAAGCCTTCTTAAGTGAACAGTGCAAAGAAATAGAGGGAAACAATCAAATGGGAAGACTAGAGAGCTCTTCAAGAAAATTGGAGATATCAAGGGAAAATTCCTTGCAAAGATGTGCACAATAAAGGACAGAAATGGAAAGGACCTAACAGAAGCAGATGAAATTAAGAAGTGGCAAGGATATGCAGAACTATATAAAAAAAGTCTTAATGACCCAAATAACCACAATGGCGTGTTTTTTCAAGTAGTCATGTACAGCTGTGAAAGTTGGACCATAAAGAAGGCTGAGCATCAAAGAATTGATGCTTTTGAACTGTGGTGCTGGAGAAGACTCTTGAAAGTCAGTTGGACAGCAAGGAGATCAAAACAGTCAATCCTAAAGGAAATCAGTCCTGAATATTCATTGGAAGGACTGATGCTGAAGCTGAAGCTCCAATACTTTGGCCACCTGATGCAAAGAGCTGACTCGTTAGAAAAGACCCTGATGCTGGGAAACATTGAGGGAAGGGAAGAAGGGGGAACAGAGGATGACATGGTTGGATGGCATCACTGAGTCAATGGACATGAGTTTGGGCAAACTGTGAGAAATAGTGAGAGACAGGGACATTTGGCATGCTTCAGTTTATGGGATTGCAAAGAGTCAGACAAGACTTAGTGACTAAACAACACTATAAAACTCAGGGGCAAAGATATATTTTGATTTGACATATTGGGTAGTTACCATAGTTCTGCATTGGGGCCAGTAGGTTGATTTTTGCTCACGTGGTCCAGAAAAATAGAAAAGTGCAGTATAGCCTCGTGGTTAAGTGTGTAGTCTCTAGAGTTAGGCTGTTGACTTGAAACCTTGTTCTGCCACTTCCTATCTATGTGACCACGGACATGTTTATTAATCCTATGTTGCCTTCGTTGTCTATTTTTAAAATAGAATTAGTTGTAGTGCTCACTGCTTAGAATTCCTGAGATAATTAAATTACAGAATACATATGTCTGATATTCAACGAGCTCTCAGTGTAGGGGTACTGAGGTTATGATTCTACTACCTCAAAATATTTAGTCAAGAGAAACAGCTGAAGTTAGATGCTTTCTACTTTCAAAATCTGTAATATCTAATTCCTAAGACAGTCCTGACCAGGTGGTGGAGTTCATCAGCAGCCTCTACCCTCCAGGTCATGCCTGCCTTTGATTTGGCATGAATTAACTGCATCTGTTTTGTAGTTTGGGACTCCATCCCCCACCCCCCAAGTACCCATAAAGTCTCAACCTTTTCAAACCCAGCTTGTTGCTATGTTGATTCAGGCTTTGCTTCTTCTGTACCTGGGTTTTCTTTGCCTTATACCTGGTTTCCTGTTGAAAGCAAATTTTGTCCCTGGATCCTTGACCCTCTACCCTGACCTTACCATCATCCTCTTTTATGGCATTGAATCCTGCCCTTTAATTGCCGGCCACAGAATGGCATATTGATGCAAATAGACCGATTACTCAGAGCTATAGGACTTTTGACTACATGGACTAGAGCTCTATGAACAGGGTTGGCAAGCATCATAGAGGGCACTTCAGTTCAGTTCACTTCAGTTCAATCACTCAGTCATGTCTGACTCTTTGTGACCCCATGGACTGTAGCACACCAGGCCTCCCTGTCCATCATCAACTCCTGGAATTTACCCAAACTCATGTCCACTGAGTCGGTGATGCCAACCAACCATCTCATCCTCTGTCATCCCCTTCTCCTCCTGCCTTCAGTCTTTCCCAGCATTAGAGTCTTTTCAAATGAGTCAGCTCGTCGCATCAGGTGGCCAAAGTATTGGAGTTTCAGCTTCAACATCAGTCCTTCCAATGAACATTCAGGACTGATTTCCTTTAGAATGGACTGGTTAGATGTCCTTGCAGCCCAAGGGACTCTCAAGAGTCTTCTCCAACACCACAGTTCAAAAGCATCAGTTCTTCATTACTCAGCTTTCTTTGTAGTCCAACTCTCACATCCATACACGACTACTGGAAAAACCATAGCCTTGACTAGATGGACCTTTGTTGGCAAAGTAATGTCTCTGCTTTTTAACATGCTGTCTAGGTTGGTCATAACTTTTCTTCCAAGGAGTAAGTGTCTTTTAATTTCATGGCTGCAATCACCATCTGCAGTGCTTTTGGAGCCCCCCAAAATAAAGTCTTTCACTGTTCGCATTGTTTCCCCATCTATTTGCCATGAAGTGATGGGACCGGATGCCATGATCTTAATTTTCTGAATGTTGAGTTTTAAGCCAACTTTTTCCACTCTCCTCTTTCACTTTCATCAAGAGGCTCTTTAGTTCTTCTTCACTTTTTGCCATAAGGGGGGCACTTAAAGAAATATTATCTGGGATATGTGAGGTATCCTGTGAAGAGGTACTAGATGACCATAGAGAGCCAGGCCCCAGAATAAATTGTAGTTTCCTGGCCCAGGAGATCAGCCTTGAGTACCCAGAAAAATTCATCACTATGCTCCTTACTCCACCTCCCTAGGATGGAAAGAACTCTGATCAGATATCAGATATGTCTGATTCACATGAATAATGGCATAAATTGATGATTTTTGTTTGTGATTGAGGAAGGAAACCACAGAGCTGTTATTGCTAAGATTTCCCTGGTGTTTCCTCCATGGAGAATTTTTCAGTTTGTAGTAGAGTTAATCTGAAGAGAGGATACGGACTTGAGAGCTCTAGTTAGCCAAAAAAAAAAAAAAAAAAGATATTTTTAGAGATAAAATTAAACCATATTATTAAACCACATTGAAATGCTTCAATAACTATATAAAGCCCAAAGTACAGAGCCAGACACACTTTGTTCAAGAGATATAAGGAAGTATTATTTTTGTTATTCATAATTTGTTAGCTGATTTAAATATCATAATGGGTCACTCACCTCTCCATAATATCTGGGGTATTTTGGAGATAAAATAAAATCAGACACATCAGCCAGGTGAGGAATTTCATAAAACATAGCAATATAATTACCAACAACATTAGAAATAAGGATATTAGTATAGAAATATAGTCTTCCTTTCAAAACATGCTTCAGCCTTAAACTCAGATGTGATTAAGTAGAAGAGAACTTGAATTCCTATATGTATTCATCCAAAAGTTAATATAATCTGGTAAAGCCCTTTGTAACTTTTAGGGCTTCTATACTAAATCAATTCCTTCTTGACAAATGCAAATTAAAGAACTTGTAAACATCTCCCAATTCGGGTCAAGCAATCATCTTTCAGCAGTTTCAGAGCTCAGAGTAACGTCAATCAACTGACTCAGTTGAGATAGACAAGCATTACATTTGTATTTTTCAAAACTTTGATACATTTACTTTCACTTCTTTCCTGTTTAACACCTCTATTTTTGTTGATTCCTTGTGCATAAAGTTCTTATACAGAATTTAAAAGATTCTGTTCAAAGAAACACCATCTATGAAAGCACATTGATAAGAATGTACCTAAACAAGCATATACTTTCTAATTAGCTCTTTTCAGTTGCTCATATTGCATAATTAAAGCTCATTGAAGCCTATTCAAATGAAGAACTGTCTTCTTTATTTTTTAAAGCATCATTTAAAGTGGTTTTGAAATTGACATTATCCTAATTACCTTTCCTTAGAAATGAGCTTATGAGCTTTCATCATGAAGGAGGAGAAAATGAGATCAGCCTGGTGGTTGATGTAGTTTTGCTGTTGCTCTTTTGTTTGCTTTTGACCCTTGGACTTATTGGTTGTCCTTTACTTTGTACCAAAGCCCTGACTTCCAGTGTGTGTGTGTGTGTGTGTGTGTGTGTGTGTGTGTTGGAATGTAATAGGGAGGAACCAGTTTGGACTCCATGTCCTTTCAGTTCAGTTCAGTTCAGTTCAGTTACTCAGTCGAGAATTTGAACCAAAGCTCTGGCTTCCAGTGTGTGTGTGTGTGTGTGTGTGTGTGTGTGTGTTGGAGTGTAACAGGGAAGAGCCAATTTTGACTCCATGTTGGATCTGTTTTTTTTTTTTTTTAACTTTAATTTTTGTTTTTGTTATTATAATCATACATAAGGGCCTGCCTTAAGCCAACGTGGCTTTATTCGGCTCACAGGGAGACAATCTGACTCTGTGTATCTGTGAATGGCTGCAGAAAAGAAGAAATTAACACATCTGCTTTTATTTTACATGATAAAGGCCTTTTTATTTCACTTCCTTACCTCCTCTCCCTCAGTATAAAAGAAAATGGCATCCAGACCCCAATAAGATTTTTTTTTGCCTACTCTAGCCATCTTCTCCATCTGCCAGCTTTCTGAACAAAGTCATTATTCCTTGCCTCAACATCAAGTCTCCTGATTCATTGCCTGTCGTGCTGCAAGCGAAGTGAGCTTGGACTCAGTAACAGAAGGAAAGGTGCTTGACATGTCCACAACCACCTGCCTCATCCCTTTGAACTTGTTTTGGGAATTGGATGGGAAGGGATGTTGATAGGTTTTCAGATAAAAACAAGAAGTGCATGCTGAGTTGTCTGGATCCTTGCTTAGCTTTCTTTTTCTGAAACATGGATGATCTATGACCACTAATGCATTGAAGAAAAATATGTTAAATTAATAGATCGAATAAACAAAAATAAGTGAATGTGGTAAAAACATAAATAAATGACCCAGCCACATTTTAATCAGCTTTTTAAAATGGGCATAATTAATTAATAGGAAGGTAGAGCACGGGAATTAAATGCTTTCTAGATCCTGTCCAGTGACCACAGACTTTCTTTTCATTCCGGGGGTTGTAATTTATAAATGTGCCTCCTTGCCCATTAATCATAGTTGTCTTTGACTATTCTGATCTTCAAAGGTCAGAGTTGACATTTTAATGTAGCACCTGGGCATCTCTACTAATTTCTTCCTACATTATTCACTAGAATAGCATTCCTAAGGAAACGGGGCATGTGTTTTCTTAGCCCTTTAAGTAACAGTTGGTATTAGCCCTTCCTTTAGTTCTGACCTCTATTCAGCCATTGAGAAAGGGAAAAGCATTTCATAACTAAAGGCAAAAAAAAAGATAGACTCCATTTATCCCAATAGAGTAAACAGAAAGGATGCAGTTCATTTAAAATCAATCTAGTTTAAAACCTTTCAGGCTCCTCTGTCCATGGGATTTTACAGGCAAGGATACTGAAGTTGGTTGCCATTTCCTTCTCTAGGGCATCTTCCCCATCCAGGGATCGAACCTGGGTCTCCTGCACTGCAGGCAGATTCTTTACCGACTGAGCTATGAGGGAAGCCCAGTTTTAAAACTTTGATTAAAATTGGAAATTTTGAAAATTTAGGGAATTAAATTTCCAACACCTTTTGGGTATAATACAAATTTCAATACTTTCCTATGCAGAGGAATAAAAAATGATGAGGAATGTCTTCAGACATGGGGGCTGGTATGTGTGTGGGGGAATGGTATCTGTATGTAGGGTGCTGAGTTGTTGGTTTGAAACCTTGGGATTTTATTGGGTGAAAACTGAAACTGGCCTCCTTACACAGAGGGCAAGGAGAACCTAAGAAAGAGGCAGGCCACCCAGATGGGTATGTGGTAGGTATAATAGGCAAGGGAACTTACATCCAAGGCTTATTTTGGGCAGCCACAATATGAGTAGCTCTCTGCCATGCCTTCCAGAGTCACAATAGTTCAAATAGAGACCTTACTTAGGTTAAGTCATGTGTACTACCCAGATGGTCACAACACTTTGCTCTCTCAAGGCTGTGTCCTTGAAAATGGTTCCCACTGTGGGAATGCTAAGCAGAATGCACATTCCAAAGGCAAGAGAGGAGGTAAGGAATTTTGAATTGCCTGTGTCCAGCCTGCTGGTCAACCAATATTCACACCCTCTAAATGACCATCTCTAACATAAGTGGCCTTGTGCACATGGAAAGTAGACTTTATTATGCCATGTTATGTTTATTTGAGCAGACAGAGGAGGATTTAAGTCAGAATCAAGTCACAGAAGAATAGAAACTGAAAACTGCGGAACCTCTGGAAGCAGATGATTGAAGTCAAGGGTTAGCATAACATGCCTTCCCTCCCTTCTTTCTTTCTTTTCTTTCTCTTTCTTTTCATCTCTTTCCTTTCCTTTTCATTTCTTCTGCCATCCCTCCCTCCTTCCTTCCCTTCTTCCTTCCCTCCCTCTCCCCTCCCCTTCCTCTCCTTTCTGACTTTGTTTCTTTTTTTGTCTCTCTTTCTTTCTTCCCTCCCTGGCTTTACTGAGGGCACAGTTAACAAAGAAAAATGGTGTGTATTTAAAGTATGCAATGTGATGATTTGTGTGTATATGTATATATATTGTTGTTCAGTCTCTAAGTAGTGTCTGATTCTTTGTGTCCCCATGGACTGCAGCACTCCAGGCTTCCTTGTCCTTCGCTATCTATCTCCTGGAGTTTGCTCAAATTCATGCCCATTGAGTTGGTGATGCCATCTAGCCATCTCGTCCTCTGTCCCCCGCTTCTCCTCCTACCTTCAATGTTTCCCAGCATCAGGGTCTTTTCCAATGTGTCTGCTCTTTGTATCAGGTGGCCAAAGTAATGGAACTTCACCTTCAGTATCAGCCTTTCCAATGAATATTCAGAATTAATTTCCTTTAGGAATGACTGGTTTGAGATCTATCTATCTATCTATATATATACCTTTCATATATATGGAAAAGTGAAAGTATTAGTTGCTCAGTTGTGTCTGACTCTTTGTGACCTGGGGACTGTAGCCCACCAGGCTCCTCTGTCCACAGAATTCTCTAGGCAAGAATACTGGAGTGGATAGGTCAGGGAATCTTCCCTGACCCAGGGATCAAACTTGAGTCTCCCACATTGCAAGCAGTTTCTTTCCCATCTAAGCCACTAGGGAAGCTGATATATATATAATAATTACATATATATATATATATATATATATATATAATGTTTGAAACTCCAATACTTTGGCCACCTGATGCAAAGAGCTAACTCATTTGAAAGGACCCTGATGCTGGGAAAGATTGAGGGCAGTAGGAGAAGGGGATGACAGAGAATGAGATGGTTGGTTGGCATCACCAACACAATGGACATGAGTTTGGGTAAACTCTAGGAGTTGGTGATGGACAGGGAGGCCTGGTGTGCTGCGGTTCATGGGGTCACAAAGAATCAGACACTACTGAATGACTGAACTGAACTGAACTATTATGTTATATATAAATATTATATTAATGTTATTAACATAGCATTAATTATTATGTTTTATATATATATATATATACAAGTATAAAATCATGATCACAATCAAGTTAATTAACACATCCTATACCTTACCTAGTTATCATTTAGCATAGCCTTTCAATGATCCTGATTATTTTCTAACACACTATGGTAGACTCAAAGAGGAAGGTATTATTGTTCTGTGTGGAGTCAGGAAATTGGATTAGTTGACATCTCAGGGCATTTTTATGACTTTGAGATTAATTAACTTACTATTATATATACACTATTTATCAAATGTTTTATATACTTCAGGTTTTAAAGAACAAATGCAAACTTTTCCAGATAGAGTTAGAGACTATTTTTTTCCAGAAAAAATGGGTTTTAAATCCTGACAGACTTCTATCCTAGAGTTGGGAAAATGCATGTGTTTTTATGAAAACAGTTAACAGTATGCCTATAATAATTTTCTACTTTCTCATCATTTTCATTTTCATCATCACAAAATGAAAATCAGGCACATCTTTTTGTAAACATTATTTGTTTGATCCCTTTGACCTGTGAAAAGGATTTGTTTATTTTTATTCCTCAGTCCTCTTCTGCTGCAACTAACATTACACCAAAAAGACTCTAGCTCTGGTTCTTAGAGAAATTAAGTTTTTCTCTCTGGACAATAATGGCCATTTCTCTACTTTAATTCTTAAAATGATGCAAAGACTGCTTCAGAAGCATGGTATGCATCTTGAATCTTAGATGGAAAATAAACTGATATTTGTTATGCAGTGACTGCCAATTTTTATTGTGAAAACCAGCATTTTTATTTTTGGTGAGATAAAGGATTTTAAAAATTGTATTGTCCAGGGTTCAAAAAGGTAGATGGATGAAGGCTGTGTTTGATTGGACTATGAGCAGAAAAGAGAGGACAGCAGGGAAGATTATTAAGTAGCTGAAATAAGAAACTGGGTTAGAAAGCAATAGCAATATCCCGAAGGTGTGGGGAGAGATCCTAGCAACACAAGAAGGCTGTTTATGTGTGAGGCTGATCAAGTGCAAGGACCTAGACAACAAATTGATCACATCATATCTTTTAACTTATTTTCATGTATTTTTAATTTTTATTTTATATTGGACTAAGCTGATTTACAATGTTGTATTAGTTTCAGGTGTACAGCAAAGTGATTCACTTAAACATATGCATATATATATATATATATATATATTTTTTTTTTTTTTGTAAAATTCTCTTCCCACTCAGGTTATTGCAGAATATTGAGCAGAGTTCCCTGTGCTATATAGTAATTCCTTCTTGGTTATCTATTTTAAATACAGTAGGTTTATATTTTAGTTCCAAACTTCCAATCTACCCCTCACTTCTACCTTTCCTCCCCCTCTGGTAAACACAAGTTTGCTTTCTAAGTCTGTGAGCCTGTTTTTATTTTGTAAATAAGTTCATTTGTATCACTTTTCTTTAGATTCTGCATATAAATGATATCATATGATATTTGTCTTTCTCTTCACTTAGTATGATAATTTTCAGGTTCATTCATGGTGCTTCAAAAAGCAGTATTTCATTCTTTTTAATGGCTGAGCAGCATCTCATTGCATATATGTACCACTTCTTCTTTATCCATTCATCTGTCAATAGACATTTAGCTAGCTTCCGTGTCTAGGCTACTGTAAATAGCACTGATATGAACATTAGGGTGCATGTATTAAGCCTTTTGAATGATGATTTTCTCTGGGTATATGCCCAGGAGTGGGATTACTTCATCTTTGACCCCAGTTCAAAACCTGGGTTGAGAGGATCTCCTGGAGGAGGGCAGGGCAACCCACTCCAGTATTCTTGCCTGGAGAATCTCCATGGACAGAGGAGCCTGGGAGGCTACTGTCCATGGGCTTGCAAAGAGTTGGACACGATTGAACAACTAAGCACAGCACAGCACATGATAATGTCATTTTTAGTTTCTTAAGAAACATTTCTACAGTCTCCTATAGTGGCTGCACCAATTTACATTCCCACCAACAGTGTAGGAGGGTTCCCTTTTCTCTATACCCTCCCAAGCATTTATTATTTGTAGACATTTTGATGATGGCCTCCCTGAATGTGCCCAATCTCATCTGATCATATATCTTACACAACAAGATTTTTTTGTCTTTTATTTGGGTCACTTCTAGAATCAAAAGTCTAGAAAAAGTCAGGTATAAAGGGGACAGCAAGAATATCCATGCCATACTTCACACAACCATGGCTTATACCTATCTTGTTTCTAAGTGCCATACACAAATTTGTGAAGTTTTTATTATATCTGTCCTGTACAGCACCTGAAGATCTATCTTGAAAACTTCACCATAACCCTATGAGGTATGTACTTTACTTCTCCATTTTAAAGGTAAGGGCATCCAGGCTTAAATACTTTAAGTAACATAAACAAAGTCTCATGATTAAAAATGGGAGTGAGAGTGATAGAGTTTGAATCTAGATATATAAGACCAGAAAGCTCTTAATTATTGTTCTGAATTACTAGGACACTATTGGTATGAAATGATTTATTTTTAGGTAATTGAAATTAAAGTAGTACCATTTAATTTTGAAATGAGATTTTACTGAGAAGAGTAATATCACTCAAATGCTGTATTTTTTACAGTTAATAATTTGTGTCTTTTTCTTATCACCAAGTGCTCATACAATTAACTAAGCATTATTGAGGTAGCTTTGCAATTTAGAGATGTGTGTTGGCAAGTAATTGTATGAGAGCCTGTGGTGAAAGTTGGCAGTTTTTAAGCAGAAAGGAAAAAATTTAGAAAGAAAACTATATTACAAAATCATCAACTTCTTCCTTAAGGTAAAAATCTTACAACATGTTGGAAAAATATATTACAAATGAGTGCAAACCATCATCTAGATTTTTGCTTCTGTTGTGTTTATGCCTGAGGCCTTTTTATTTGCTCATTGTTTTATTAATGGACTTGAACCAATGAACAAGCTGGTGAAAGCTGCAGTACCTGTGGTATAAAGTATATTGTCTGAAGAATGACTTTTTTTTCACATCCAGGTGTAATACATCATGGAAACCAATTTAGCATGGGTAGTGTTAATATATGGTTGAGGGCTAGAAAAGTTTTCAGGGAAGTAAGCACAGCCAAATCAATCCTCATTGGAAGAGGAAATTCACCAGAGAGAACAGCTCTTCTTCAGTGTATATTTAGTTGTATCATTATGTCCAATGTTCTATTCTAAAAAGATTATATTATAGGAAGATACGTCTGTCATCTACATAATATGTAATAGGCTGTGTATGCAAGATCAGGAAATAGTTTACCTAGTTAATGCTATAATGGTTAGGCTTGGAAACTTCTAAAAAGGCAAATACTATGGCCCTGGAGTAAAGTCTGTTACTGAAGATAGGAATAGAGAAATTGGATTCATTTTTAAAATCTCCTGTAGAGCTGGTACATACAGAGAAAGTTCAGTAACTAGTGAATGCAGGAAAGAATCTAAAGGAAGTGAAGACAGGAAAGTATACAATGCATGGTATCGGGTGTCAGGACTCATACGCGTGATCTACAACTCTACAGCAATTAGTTTACATTAGGATTTGGTATGTGAAATGGCTATACTTCAGGATTCATACTTTGTTCTGCTACATATGAAGCCAACATAATTTTATCCGAATGGGATTTTGAGGATCACCCCCTTTAGTCCCCAAATGTTGCAAATGAGAAAATAAAGCTTCAGAGAAATTAATCATGTAAAGTCACCTTTTCAGACAATAGAAGAACGAACTAGAACAAAGATTTTCTGACATTCCTTTCAACACAACGGATGATTTTTTTCTCCCAATACAGATTTTCCTGCTTTCCAAAAGTTCACACTTTAATGCTGCTTCACTCTTAGGAATATGTACTTTACTACTTGTTTTGGCTACCTGAAATAAAGCCAAGGAGGATTTTCAATTTTATGAAAAAAGCCATTACTATACTAAGGCAGATTTTTTGTAGAAACAAAGTGGTAAATTTTCAGAATGTAGAGTATACTTTTCACTTTATTCATTTCAGCTTATGGAAAGTTCCACAAAAATGCTCTATTTTCTGATGGTGCAGAAAACTGTAATTTGAGCCTATGGCTAGAGATTAATAGAATATAATAATATATAGAATTTACTTATTCTCCAATTTTATTGATAAAATGTGAAAGGACAAGCAACAGTGTGGGAGAAAATACTTAGGCATTATATGCATGATAAAGTACTTGAATCCAGAATATATAAAGAACACTTTATAACTCAATAATGAAAAGACACAGAACTCAATATAAAAATGGAAAATAATAGATTTGAATAGATATACCTTCATGTGCGATTCCAAGGAAAGGCAATAGCAAAGACTGTTCAAACTACCACACAATTGCACTCATTTCACATTCTAGCAAAGTAATGCTCAAAATTCTCCAAGCTATACTTCAACAGTACAAGAACTGAGAAATTCCAGATGTTCAGTCTGGATTTAGAATAGGCAGAGGAACCAGAGATCAAATTGTCTAACATCCGTTGAATCATAGATAAAGCAAGAGAGTTCCAGAAAATCATTTACTTCTGCTTCATTGAGTATGCTAAAGCCTTTGGCTCTGTGGATCACAATAAAGTGTGGAAAATTCTTCAAGAGATGGGAATGCCAGACCACCTTACCTGCCTGAGAAACATATATGCAGGTCAAGAAATGTATGCAGGTCAAGAAATAGCAGTTAAAATCAGACATGGAACAATAGACTGGTTCCAAATTGGGAAAGGAGTATGTTAAGGCTGTATATTGTCACCCTGCTTATTTAACTTCTGTGCAGAGTACATCATGTGAAATGGTGGGCTGGATGAAGCATAAGCTGGAATCAAGACTGCTGGGAGAAATGTCAATAACCTCGGGTATGCAGATGACACCACCCTTATGGCAGAAAGTGAACAACTAAAGAGCTTCTTGATGATGGTGAAAGAGGAGAATGAAAAAGCTGGCTTAAAACTCAACATTCAGAAAACTAAGATTATGGAATCTGGTCCCATCATTTCATGGCAAATGGATGGGGAAACAATGAAAACAGTGACAGACTTTATTTTCTTGGGCTCCAAAATCACTGAAGATGGTGACTGCAGCCATGAAATTAAAAGACACTCCTTGAAAGAAAAGTTATGACCAACCTAGACAGCAGAGAACAGAGACATTACTTTTCCAACAAAGGTCTGTATAGTCAAAGCTATGGTTTTTCCAGTAGTCATGTATGGATGTGAGAGTTGGATCATAAAGAAGGTTGAGCACCAAAGAATTGATGCTTTTGAACTGTGGTGTTGAAGAAGACTCTTGAGAGTCCCCTGGACTGCAAGGAGATCCAACCAGTCCATCCTAAAGGAAATCAGTCCTGAATAGTCATTGAAGGCACTGATGCTGAAGCTGAAACTCCAATACTTTGGCCACCTGATGTGAAGAACTGACTCATTTGAAAAGACCCTGATGCTGGGAAAGATTGAAGGCAGAAGGAAAAGTGGACAACAGAGGATGAGATGGTTGGATGGCATCACTGGCTTAATGGCCATGAGTTTGAGCAAGCTCTGGGAGATGGTGAAGGACAGAGAAGACTGGCGTGCTGCAGTCCACAGAGTCTCAAAGCATTGGGCACAACTGAGTGACTGAACAAGAGCACCATGCTAGATATACAAATAGCCAAAAAAACTTGTGAGAAGATGCTCAATATTAGTCGTCATTGTGCTGTGGTTATTCGCTTATTCATTTTCAACTCTTTGCTATCCCATGTACAGTAGCCCACCAGGCTCCTCTTTCCATGGGGATTTTCCAGGCAAGAATAATGGAGTGGGTTGCCATGCCCTCCTCCAGGGGATCTTCCCAACCCAGGGATCAAACCTAGGTCTCACACATTGCAGGCAGATTCTTTACCATCTGAGCCACCAGGGAAGCACATTATAGGAATGCAAATAAAAAACACAAACCACTTCACATGTACAAGGATGGCTAAAATAGAAAAATGACAGATAATAAAAAGTGCTGGCAATGATATAAAGATATTTAATATATTGCTATGAGAATTTTTAAATGGTACAGACATTTTGGAAATCTGTTAGTTTTTAAAAATATTAAATATAAACTTATCTATGACTCATCAATATCACTCCTTAGTATATATCCAGGACAAATATAAACATATGTCTGCATTAACACTTGTACAGAAATTTTCATAGAAGTATTATTTACATTAGCAAAAAATGCCCGTGAACTGTTGAATAGAGAAATAAAATGTGAAATATGCATACAATAGGATGTCATTTGGCCATTGTAAGGAATGAAGTACTGATATAGTTTATAATGTGGACGAACATTGAAACATTATGCTAAGTGTAAAAAGCTTCACAAAAAACCATATTTGGTATGATTCTGTAGACTATAAATGAAGTCAACTCTAATGGGAACAAGCTGAGGGGATTTATTCAGAGCTGTCTATACTGGGGGAGGCAGCCACCAACCCTCACTTTTTACAGAGACTCAAAGGCTGGGAGAGAAGTAGGAAAGAAGGTCAGCTTCAAGTATGCCCTGTTTGGATGGTGTTGACATAGGAGAGTTGTAGGATGGGCCAACTAGAAGCAGGGCATCCTAAGTAACTGATTAAGGGTACATATTTGATTTTCTCCAGGTGGCCCTAATTTGGAATTGGGGGAAAAACTTAGAAAGCTGTAAGTCATTAATCAAGTCCTGGCCATGTGGGGCCTGTTGTTACCTGGCTTTATTATCCAATTTCCTGGACCGGTTACTTTAAAACATAGATTGACTTCAAGGCTTTATTACTACAGGTTGTGGATCAGAATTCTATTTTTGTGTGTAATCTGTCCACCTTTGTTTTTGTGAGCATTCAGTCTCTCAATTCATTATATGAAATGTACAGAATAGGTAAACATATAAATACCGATAGTACATGAAGAATTGTCTGAAACTGGAGGGATAGGATGGAGAGTGTTAATGGGTATAAGGTTTCTTTTCAGGTTGATGAAAATATTCTAATATTAGGTTATGGTGATTTTTGTAAAACTGCAAATACACTAAAAACAACTTCATTGTATACTTTATTTGAGTACACATTTGTTACTTTAGGCTCCCCTCGTAGTTCAGTCGGTAAAGAATCTGCGTGTAAAGCAGAAGACCCAGGTTTGATTCCTGGGTCAGGAAGCTCCCCTGGAGAATGAAATGGCACCCCACTCCAGTATTCTTGCCTAGAGAATCCCATTGACAGAGGAGCCTGGAAAGCTACAGTCCGTAGTGTTGCAAGAGTTGAACACAGCTTAGTGACTAAACCACCACCAACTTGTTACTTTATGTGTCAGTGAAGCTTTAAGAATAGTTCACTGATACTCATGTTTATTTGGAATGATAACAGTTTGAATATAGTTGTTTAAATGCCTTTATAATTAAAATTAATTTCAGTTTCCTTTCATTTTTCTTAATCTACTAGAAATTTTAAAATGACATATATGGCTAACATTTAATTATTGGTCTAAAAAGAAGTCATATTAAAAAAGTGATTACAAGTGTAAAGAATACTATCATGGGATCTTTGAAGTTTTTCTTTATACTTTTTACAAATATAGATGAGGGAAATGAAATTTTTAAGGATTTGTTAAGAAGATGTAGGAGCTACAAACTGTACCCTCTTCATCCTGGTTTAAATACTTCTTTTCTATTTCACAACTGCCTTCATTGTAGATAAGGAAATAGGGGCTTCTATCAATTATTAGCAGCTTCAGAGGTTTTTGACAACATTGACAATCTGATAAAAGCCACGCACACTCTTCTCAGGGGGGAAAAATTAACACACTTATGAACCATGGTGAAAACTTTTATTTTGCCTGTATAATATCCATTCACACTTCTGGCAAGAGCAGGTAGATTTTGTTTGGAGTCGGGGGCAGGTGATACTCTTCCCGCATTCACAATCCTTGGGACTTGGTGTGGGCAGTAAGACATACTCACCCTTACTAGTCATGGTGATTCATTCAGGAGTGAATGCTTTACTTTAATTGGCTCAGCCTGGAGATTTTAGGAAGCTGAAACTCCCTCTTTTGCTGCAGTCAAGGCAGGAAAAGTCTAAGATAGATTTTGAGTACTATCACATGGAGACAGAGAGATGGAAAATAACAGAAAATCTTTACTATCACTTCAGCCTCTGGATTCAGCCCTGCCTTAAACTAATTTGTCATGTAAGGAATCTGATACATTTATATTTTGGTGAAGTTGATTTGAGATGTATTCTTTGACACTGACAACACAAAGAAACCTGGTTTTTACCTGTGGTAAACACAAGAGGGCTTTATGGATATGACTGGGCACATCCACAGGTTCATCTTAAGGATCTATGAACTATATCGTAGGTAAGGTAGGAGGGCTGCTTTGTGAACTTTGAACAGTGGGTAATTAACCAACTTAAATTTTATATATATATATAAAATAGGTATATAATTTTTGTAACCATTCTGTGTGCTTGTTTGTGAAAGGTGATATTTACAAAATTGAAAGCCTTGCATCTTCTCTTTTTCTTGTGTGATCACCAATTACATCCAATAATTAGTTAAGTGGTTTTCAACTTAGACTTTTTCAAAATAGCCCATATATTTATGATGCAATAAGCCCTGGATCACAGTTTGAGAATACTGAAATAGAAATGTATAGTTTTGGTTTTCCCCAGTGCCACCCCGCCAACCTCAGTCCTGGTATAATCTCAGAGCCACTATTAGAGTCTATGTATTCAGTTAAATTATATGTGCAAGAAAACGACTTCTGGAATTTGATTAGCAAATGGTGCTTGTGAATAATATTGGGAATTTTGAGGAAGATTAGGATCTGTGGTTAAATCTGTCATCTGAGTTTGAAAACTGAGAATTTCCTACCTCATGGATCAAAACAGCCTTTTGTGGCATGAGAATTCACCTAAACCAAACTGGATTCAAAGGCATTTTTCTGCCTTGGGGGACAGGAGAGGACATCTAATAGACAGAGGGGCAGTGCACCTGTAAATTCAAAGACCAGTTGCAGCATAACATCCATTACTAATGGATTTGCATTATGTCTATGCTTTAGCTGCTTTTTGGAAGCAAGTCCACTGAAACTGTTCAGATTCAGAGGAACCTAATAGTGTTTTGAAGGTGTGTGAGGAGAGACTTCGCAGGACAGTTACTGGTAGTAATCACTGGAGGAAGCTGCTGCTACAGTTGCTTGGTATAAGAAAGAGAAAGTTACAGTTAAAATCTCATGGGAGCAGTTGCTGAGAGTGATCACAGATATTTATTAAGTACTTTCTCTGTGCACAGCTTCTGCTGACTCTGAGAGGGCAGTCAAAGAAGCTCCAGCATGGCTCCTGGTCTAGGAGATCTTGCAGTCTGGAGCAATTATAAAAGTATCTCACTTATCAGTGGGGATCATAATATCTGTCTGACAGGGATTCTTATGAAAAATACACACTGTAACCTCTTATAATATAAAACAGTCCTGAAACATGGTAAAGTATCTCAATAAGTGTGTGGTTAATTATCAGTCTCATTTCCTCATTGTGAATCAGAATAATATGCATACTCTTGGTAGGAAAAAATTGGACAGTCTTGATCCAGATGTGTGATCTAGTTTCAATAAAGGGAGAGAGAACCACTGCCTTATCTCTGGGAATATCTCTGTTTTTTTGTGGATTACCCCAACTAGAATTTAGGTGTGATGGCTCCTTCATGCGCTTCCAAATATTGTCTCAGTTCAAACAACTGTATGCAGGTGTTAACATTCATCCTAGAAATTATAATTGCTTACTTGGCAAACTTCCCAAATGAGACAGATCAAAATGCATGACTTATATGATCCATTTTCCTAGGAAACTGACATTTATCAAGTCTTCATTCTGTGCAAAGTACTATGTTATGAATATGTCATTTTACATTATATTTACAGGTACTAGGCAACATAGACTATTATTATCCCAGTTTTGCAGATGGGTGAATGAAACTGAGTTTCCTGATCACATAGCTAATAACCAATAGAATTGGGATTTCATCATAGTTATTCCTATAATGGAGGCCACATTCTTAACTGCTGTACCTATGTAACTCCCTGGTGGATGGTCTGAGGTTCTCAGAGCATTAGGATTATTGATTCTAGTCCAAGTGTCCGCTGTTAGCTCTTGGGCCACTCCGAGTTCTATTGCTATATAATAATAGAAATGCTGTCCATTGAAAGACTTTGGGTACCCTGATTAACTGATCCCCCATTCATTGAAATATAAGAAAGGTCCATCCACACCTGCCACCAGCTGCTGCCAGGTACCCATTATTATCTGCTTAATTAATCCCAGAAAAAAATATTTCATTGTTAACCTCCATCAAAAACTTTCAGCTTACTCTCTGTCCTCCGAATCCTGTGGGTCATCCATATGTGATTCAGTTGATAAAGTAGGTAATTAGTTAACATATAGATCCCTAGGTCCTACTCCTGAAAATTCTGAGGCAATTGATCTTATTGGTGCCACAAGCATCTTCTTTTACACTTGTTCCCAGCATTTCTGACTTATGTTTTTTGGATCATGATGATGAATATAGATGACTTTGTCAGAAAACTTGGTTTCTGTACTTAAAATTAGTCATTAAAATGTACAGAATATTAATATTAGCAGATATGAATGATCAAATTTAACACAGACTTTAATATATAAATTTAAATATGTTTATTCCTTTTATGATATCAGCCTTATGTTCTCTCCTAGTTATAGATATCTAAATTGCCTACTGAGAATATTTTATCATTTTCCAAGCTTTTCCATATCTCATTTTTGTTATTTGAAATTCAAGGGATCCAAATAAGAATATGTATCATCCTCCCATTTTACAGCTGCAGAAACTGAGGCTTAGCAAGTTTAGATGAGCTTTCTAGATTAATCAGGTTTGTAACTATTGATTTTGGCTCTGTTTATGCCAGACATAGCCTTAAATTGCAATCAGAACTATCTCAAGTAGAAAGAGACCTCTTTAAAGGCCATTCTTTAACTCCCAGAACAGACAGCATCTACAATTTCTTGGCTTAAGGAAAGGGTCATTTAAAGCCATCTTGAGTACTAGACTCACCATGACACCATATCCAGAGAAATTCTTCTACAAGTAGCACACACTGCTTTTGATGTCCCCAGCTCTGTCTTTGATGTTCCTGATCAAGTCCTATCTAGAAGGTTAGGAAGAGAGCATGAAGAGGGCTCAGATATCCTCTAGTCCAAAACACTCATTTATTTGTAAACACAGAGCCCAAGAGGCAATGCATTATCTGTCTGTAGCAGCTCAATGAGTTAGTGACAGAGCTAGAGCCAGTGTGTCTGCCCCCTGAGGCTCCATAATAGGGTAGAATGAGCTCTTGGGTGGGAAACAAATAGACTAGGCTTTGAAATTTACTCTGCCCTTCACTGGCTTTGTGACCTTGGCCAAGTCACTTAACACCTCTGAGCCTCAAGCTCTTTACCCATGAAATGGGGATAATAATTCAAACCTGACAGACCAGTTTTTCAAAATACTAGTATCATTTCAAGGCATCTGACTTGATTCAGGGTAGATTTTCAATGAATGATGGTTTGCTTCCTCGCCCAGTTTCCATAAAGGTTCAAAGATCAGTTTTCAGGTCAAGCCCAGCACCAGATAACTTGCTCTATAACCATTAAGATGTATATTCTTTCTTAGCCACTGCCACGTTTATAAAGCAATATCCTGCTATTCATGAATGAAAATCAGGCTCCAGAGCAAGCAACCTTTGATTCTTCAAATTTAGATTTGGTTATTAACAGGAATTTCTGTACTGGTCTGTGGATATATTAGTCAGAAATAAGAAGAAAAACAACTCCTGCAGAGTCACCAACACCAGTGAAGGAGTGTTGCAACTTTATTCACTACTGTTTCTGTATCTTATAGTACAGTACCTGGCACATAGTAACATACAATTACTAGTACAGTACATAGTTTATATATATCAATGAAAGCAATCTCTAATTTTACTTCTTAATGGTTTCTTATGTTCTATTGTTGGCTCAAAATTTCGTTTTTTCTTTTTCTTTTTTTTATTTTTTTACTTTGATTAGTCTGGTCCCTCTAGTTATGCTATAACTTCCTCAAAGGCAGGTTCCTCTAAAATTCAGTTCAGTTCAGTTCAGTTGGTTGCTCAGTTGTGTGTGACTCTGTGATCCCATGGACTGCAGCATGCCAGGCTTCCCTGTCCACCACCAACTCCCAGAACTGGCTCAAACTCATGTCCAATGAGTTGGTGATGACATCCAACCATCTCATCCTCTATTGTCCCCTTCTCCTTCTGCCTTCAATGTTTTCCAGCATCAGGGTCTTTTTCAGTGAGTCAGTTCTTCGCATCAGGTGGCCAAAGTATTGGAGCTTCAGTTTCAGCATCAGTCCTTCCAATGAATATTCAGGACTGATTTCCTTTAGGATTGACTGGTTTGATCTCCTTGCAGTCCAAAGGACTCTCAAGAGTCTTTTCCAACACTACAGTTCAAAAGCATCAATTCCACTAAAATTATTCATGAAATTAGCTGCAATTTCTGAAGTATCTGCTTCTGGTAGCAGGGCCTATCAGACATATATTGCAAACAGAATACTGTGCACATTTTAAATTAAGTCAATTATTACTTCCATATGACAGATGAAGAAATAGGGAGGTTAAATAATTTGCCCTTGATCGCAGTCTGTGCAAGGTATAGCCAATGGTTAAATCCAAAGCCTATATTCTTCCCATGTTGTTGTTCAGTCTCTAAATCATGTCCAACTCTGCCACCCCATGAACTGCAGCATGCCAGACTTCCCTGTCCTTCATTATCTCCCAGAGTTTCCTCAAACTGTTATGTCCACTGAGTCAGTGATACCACCCAACCATCTCATCCTCTGTCTTCCCCTTCTCTTCTTGACCTCAATCTTTCCCAGTATCAGGGTCTTGTTCAATGAGTCAGCTTTTCGCATCAGGTGGCCAAAGTATTAGAGCTTCAGCTTTAGATCAATCCTTCCAGTGAATATTCAGGACTGTTTTCCTTTAGGATTGACTGGTTTGATCTCCCTGCTGTCTGAGGGACTCTCAAGAGTCTTCTTCAGGAACACAGTTTGAAAACATCAATTCTTTGATGTTCAGCCTGCTTTATGGTCTAACTCTTATACCCATACATGACTACTGGAAAAACCATAGCTTTGACTATATGGACCTTCATCAGCAAAACTCTATCTCTGCTTTTGAATATGCTGTCTAGGTTTGTCATAGCTTTTCTTCCAAGGAACAAGTGTCTTTTTAATTTCATGTCTGCAGTCACCATCCACAGTGATTTTGGAGCCTAAGAAAATAAAATCTGTCACTGTTTCCACTTTTCCCCCATGTATTTGCCATGAAGTGTTGGGACCAGATGCTATGACCTTAGTTTTTTGAATGTTGAGTTTTATTCTTCTCATACTTCCTCTATATTCCATTCAGTGTTTTTCAGAGAGTTTATACATTGTAGGCATTAACTGTAAATCATATCTGCAGAACTGGGTAAGATTAAAAAAATCTGACAAGGGAAAAATGGCTTTTTCTGCTTGTTTTCATTATGGGTTGCCATTACGCTCCTCTGGAGCTGTTCATGGTCGTGAATCCCTATTGCCGTATTCTATTCAGTTCTATCTGTCCCATAAAGGACCTTTTCCTTGCAGTTTCTCTGACTAGTCCTCATGAATATTTGCTTTGTTGTATTTTGCTAGCTGAATCCACACTATGATCATTTTATAAGGTATATAGTGTATTTTTCACAATAACCCTACAAGGCACGTTTTATTATTCTGATTTTAATGATGTGAAAACTGAGGTTCAGGGAAATTAAGAAACTGGATCATCAAGTCCATAGAAATGAGGTTCATTTGCTTTTCTATTTGCTCTTTACTCCTAGATCAAAATCTTAAATGCACTGAATTTAAGCATACAGCAACTATTTAACCCATACAGCAACTGAATGGGTTACTGTACTAGCCATACCTTAGAGTTTTATGTTTCAGGGATATCAAGCAATATCTCACTTTTGATCTTCACAGTAGCATTAAAGGATCAAAATCTTAAGTGATAATTAGACAGCAGCAAGTGAAACTAGCAAGGATGAAAGGCCTTGGTCCTGTCTTTATTAAGCATTCTTCCTGTTGCAATGCACCTTCCAAGACACACCTACATATTATGTCAGAGGACTTTCAAAAGCCAGTGTCTGAAGGTGGACATTACAGACCCCAGGACCACAGGGAAGATTTTGTGGCACAGGGAATATCTTTGGTGTTCCTTTGGCTTCACCACCAGGCTATTGCCCTACTAGTGGCTAACATTCTCTTTAACCGGTGTGTAGTCTTTAGAGTTCTGGAGAGTTTGGGACTAAAAACTCAACATCCTTGTGAAGAAGCATTTACTTCAAGTTCAATATTTCCTTTTATTTTTTCCATTTTCCTTTCTTTTGTCATGCCAAATTAAATTAAAAACTTTTAATTAATAATATTGAATATATTATGATTCTGTTTAATTAGATTTCTTCAATACAGCTATTTTTCTATCCATCTATTTATTCTTAATGAATAGAAAGACAGTGGAACCAATGTCTAACAAATGGTAATACTGCTTCAGCCTCCCTGAGATGTGAAACATCTAGTGATTTTATTTTAACTCTCTTTTTTGTATGGTTCTATATTACTTATTTGTTAAAACTTTACAGTATACTTTATTTTCAGAAATCATTGCTAGAGGGTAATGTTAACTTACATATTAGTTTCTTGTGGCTGCTGTAAACAATTACCACAAATGTGGTGACTTAAATAACTGTTAGTATTTATTTTCTTGTAGTTCTGAATCCAGAAGTCTGAAATCAGTGTTACTGGTCCAAAGTGCAGCTGTGAGCAGGGCCATGCCCTCTCTGAAGGCTTTCACGGAGAATCTGTTCCTTGCCTCTTTAGCTCTGATGACTGCTGGTATTCCTTGGCTTATGGCTGCATGAGTTCCATCTTCAAGGTCAGTGTCTTTAAATTCTCTCTGCTCCATCTTCACACTTTCTTTCCCTCTATGTGTAGTCAAATTTCCCTCTTTCTTCTGCTTATAATGATGCATGTTATTGTACCTAGGGTAAAGACAGATAATCCAGGGTGATTTCCTTATCACAAAATCCTTAGCTTAAAGTATTTGCTGTCTTTTCCATTCAAAGTGATACTTACGGGTGCCAGGGATTAGGTCCTTATTTTTGGGGACCATTATTCAGTTCACTCTAAGTAGTTTCCAAAGGGAGAAAGATAACCAGTTAATATCTCATAGCTGCTTTTTAAAATGGATTTATGCAGCAGGAAGCACTAAATTCTTGTCCTGCATCGGGCTTGTGTCTATATTTAGATAAACTCTTGACAGTTTACCTGGGATATCTCTAATTTAGATTCATTGCCTAGAGACTTGTTAATACACCATGTTTACTCTTAATACCTCTCTTAGTCTGTGTGATATATTACATGGTTACCCTCCATATGCAACAGCATATGTTCACAAATCCAGACTCTTTTAGGTTCATGAGAATCCTGATCTTGGGGCCAGAGAATCTTGCTAGGAACAAATCATGGTCACTATATTCCACTGTACATCTCCTGTAAAATCAGCTGCTCAATGATAATGAGAAGGCATCTCAGCAGACTAGGGCTGGAGCACAAGTACCTCCCCAGTAAGTCTGAGGATGTGTATAGGCAGAGGTGCCGACAACAGATATTTAAGTTACCGTAGGTGCTTTTGCTTTCACTTACTCTTGTAATGGTATCTATAATTGCATAACAAGAGCAAGGACATTTTCTGCTAATATTCTTTGTTAGGCCACATGGCCACAGGGGGACTCAGCATCTTCTTACTCCCCCTTCCTCACCACCAAATGTGCTTGACACTTGGATGGCCTCTACACATGCTCCTGATGACTAATGTTTCTTCCATGTTTATATTCTCCTTTACTTTCTAATTCATATGGCTTATAATTATATCGGTGAAATTCAAGAACAAGAACAGGTTTTGGTAGAAATTCTTCAAAAAGGATGTCTCCAACCTCTCCTATTATAGACAGTCATATAAATTATACATAACTGACTCTGGACAGTTTTCTTTGGTTTCTTCTCTTTTTTTCCTATCTTTCCTTTCTTATTTTCTTCTGTTAAATATTCTTTCTCATAAGCCTAATGTGGGCACTAGTATTATACCCTTTTGTAAGCAGGGAGTTCTGCACTCAAAAATGTTAAATAATTTACCCAAATTATTGGGTAAGGTTACTCAGCTACAGACTGAGCTGAGATTCAGACCTGATCTATGTGACTCTGGAATCCTCACTGCTAGATATTATATTCTATACCTTACCTTCTGAACAGGATATCAATTTTAAAATGGACAAATTATGAAGCTATAGGCCCAAGATTGTACCTATGTAATCTGAAAGCTACAGAAATAGAAGGATGGAACTAGACTCACTGACAGCAATAGGATCAGAGAACTCTCAGTAATGGAGGCTACTTGGTAGCATTTAACCCCGTAAATAGCATATGTAACAGCATTTGAGGAAGAAAATGATGTTACAGAAAATTCCCAGGAGATAAAGAGGCAATTGAAATAAAAGTGTGAAAGTCAGAAGGGAAGGAATCCTTGGTAACTTATGGAGAGGCTCTCATCTTTGGGAACAGAAGTACTGAGAAATCCGAGGACCATGTACTGAGCCCGAGTGGCTAAGCTCCAGAGAAGATTATAAACTGAACTAAGGGAGGTCTGCTTTGCTGAGAACTTGTGAAATGGAACCCTTTCAGAGGAGGTCTTGCTGCTAGCTTCCAACAAACAGATTTCAGTTGTCAGCTCATTCAGGATTCACTTCACTGCAGACAGTCACTACCCCTGAGGACATGACCAAAAGCCTGGACTTTTTGGCTCAACGTGGAACAACTCCGACAAGGCATACATACTGTAACACCTCCAATGGGATTGGCCAAGGTGGTGCATGACCTGCTTTGCAATTAGACTTCTCCCTCTACCAATCTCACTTCCTCTAATACATTCCCACAGGTATTGATCTGTAATAGATACCTAGCATGCCAAATTCAATCTTATTATCTGTTTGTGATATACCGATTTTCAATAAATCCTGAGAATCCTCATGTCCATCTCTCCTTTGGATAGAAGTAATATTCTTCCTTCCCCCATGCTAAGAAGAAATCCCCTAGTCAGAAGGGTAGTGTGTCCTGGATAGGTGAGAGAAGAGGACCCTTTAACAGACATCTGTTGTGCACTAGGCTTTTGCCTGGTACCATCTGACTTTCCACCCAGAGATCTCATTTCTCTTTTTCTTGACTAGGTTCTGTTGCCTAAGCATTGTTCTCTGGAAGCAGACAAATGGAATACATGCTGTAGAGAACTCAGTATGCTAAAGCATTATTATGCTTGGACTTTTGATGATTTATTCACACAACAGAGTGTGTTAGAATGAAATTTTTGCAAATCTGACACTAGAATTCTTCGGCATCCGTAGCTGGCAGCTGACAGCTTTGAGTACAAAACCATCACCATTTACCTGTCTTTTGGATAGTATTCATTAACCACTTCTAGAAAAATCACATGGCTCTGAGTTCTTTCATCCCACCACCGAACCATTGACCTGAGAACGAAGCTCAGTCCTGCTGTACAGTTATCACAGCTGCCTGGGGTTGGAGTCTGGGTTGTTTTATAAGATGGACCCCTCTAAGGACAGGGATTGCAAATGCTCCATCCCATTTCTATCTTGGAGATCCTAACAACCTCTGCCATAAAATGCCATGTGTGGAGGTGTGTGTCATCTTTAGAGCTGCTACAACTCAGGGCCTCAGGCTGCTACCATTTATAGCATCGAGTTAGATTTAATAGGTCTCTATGTGACAGATTTAATGTCCAACAACTCATGGGGAAAATTTATCCAAAGGGCCTGAAGATGAAAGAGTTTGCCTGTCTACAAAGAGGAGTGAGTGATACATTTCCACACAGAATCTTCAGTAGGTTATAACCCATAAATCTGTCAGCAGTCTTTACCCTCCGTGTACGTGAAATTATGCAAGTTTCTTTTTTTCTTTATTGTCATTTTGAATTATGCACTCTGTGTTATAGATGGATCAACTCTCCCTAGGCAGCTAACTGAACCTTGGAAGACAGGGATGTGTTTTATTTTCCTGTCAACCTGCTCTGATTCAGTGTTTAGAGTGACATATAATCAGGCATTGAGTTAAAAAAAAAATCTGTATTAGGTGTAAACTGCTTTGCATCATGACCGATGAGATGTAATTGGTGCTATTGACAGCACTCTAGGCTGCATTGATTTTCCCATCAGGCTGAAACCTTGACGATAACATTTTTTCCCACCCTCAACTACTTGATTAGTTATGAACCATCATGAAGGAAAAATTATATAAAATACAAGTTGTATACAGCCATGCTGCTTTTCCAGAAGAAGCAAACTTGAACATAAATTATTGGTGCAACAACATAATAATTACCACATAGTGACTGTTAAGCAGAGTTGCCATATACTGCTCTTCAGAGACCTACTCTACTTGCCAGTTGTTTGCCCAGAAGAAAAAGCACAACTTTCTTATTCCTATAAATGTTATATGATTTGTGGAAAGCCCACTACTGTGGGTCCACAAACTGAGGTTTAATGTACATTTAATTTATGTGGAACTCACATAAGCTAGATATTATTGTCCTTGATTTACAGCTTCAGAGGGTGAGCCCTATAAAGGTGATGTTACTCATCCAAGGTCAGACAATCAGTAAATATCCAAGGTCAGACAATCAGTAAATGGAGGACTCAAGTCCTGGTCTGTGCAATGTCCCCCACACCCCACCCCCTTACCTATCCCCCCTCCCCCTACCCCCCCACAATCATGGGGTCTACCCTGCATCACAGAGATGCCTTTCCAAGGAGAGGAGATGTATCTTTATTAGTCAGATAGGATAGCAATTGGTTCACCTACAACTCTCTGAAGCTATTGTTGTGGGTAGTTTTGCTTATGGTTTTTCTGGATAATCCCAAAGCATTAGCCAGCATGAAGTGAAAGTCTAGGAAAAGAAAACTTCGCTTAATTGGTTCCTTCAAATCTTTGCTTTTAGAATTAATATAGGGGTTCTGATCTATTTGGAAAGAAGGAAAATAAGTAGGTACAGTTGAAAAGGATGGAGTGGGAACCATGGAACAACTATGAGATTTCAGTAAAGCAGTTACTATGAGATTTCATGAGAATCCTATGAGAGGTAAGCAGAAAGTCTCAAGAACACCAGCAACTAAGCCTCCAGGAGGACAGATCTGGAATTGGCTGCTCTCTACATCTACTATATTTCTTGTGATCTCTCTGCTTCTCTCTAAATATTTACTCTGTTTAATTTCCCCTGATCTGCATCCTCTGGGACTTTCCTTCTTTATGACAGAACTGTGTACATGGGCTGGTAACCTCCACTTTCAAGGATCTCTCTGCTCTACTTCTGGAAATGGAATTTCACTCTGTTCAAACTCCCAGTGGAAGGAGAGAGTGAACAGTGATGTGGTCATGTGGTGCACCACACTCTGCAGGTACAGTGCTGCAGCCTTAGAAGGGCTGCAGCCAGAAAAGTTGACCTGGAACTTACTCCATGGTCTAGTTTCTGCTCTTTGTTTTAGACATCTTTCTCTATCTGTTTTGGTGGTAGAGTCCATGGTAATCACTCCTTTTTCTGGTGTGCCTATTGGCAATAACACTTTTAGCGATCCTCTAAACTCTAATGTGGCACTCCTTACAATGCTGTTTCCTATATACATTCTTGAGCTGCATTTAAACATATCCAGTTTTGATCTTTTCCTATAAAATTTTGCTTGTTACTGCTATTATTATTGTACCTACTGCTACTATTACTATTACCTCTAGCTAACAAGTGTGAGAATATACAAAACATCAGTGTTCCTTTTTTATGTGTTAGCTCATTTAATTTTGTGAAAATCTTATGAGACAGCTAGTATCACTGTCTGTTTTATAGATAATAATATGAAGTTCTGGTGAGAAGAACTGCCTTAGCAAGCCAGCACAACATCTAGAGTATCTCCCAGGTGCATCTGGCTGGAGCTTATTCTCTTAAGCACAATGTTCAGGGAAGATTAGAAAATGGTAAAGACAAAATACAATCAGTATCAACAGATTTCTCCATCAACTGCCCTCTGACCCTCTGAAATCTTTATTTTTAATTTCAACCAGTCTCTGAGCTGCAGTAGAAGAGATCTTTGAAGCTGAAGACCCGGGGTTGGTGCTGGCTCTGCTAATTACTAACCATGTGTGTGTGTGCCTGCTAAGTCACTTAGTTATGTCTGACTCTTGGCGAACTTATGGATTATAACCCACTAGGCTCTTCTGTTCATGGGATTCTCCAGGCAAGAATACTGGAGTGGGCTGCCCTGCCCTCATGCAGGTGATCTTCCCGACCCAGGGATCAAACCTGGGTCTCCCTCATTGCTGGCAGATTCTTTACCATCTGAGCCACCAGGGAAGTCTATAGAATAGGAGATAAATACTTTCTATCCTATTTTCTTACATGGCTGTTATAAGAATCTAAGAGGGTAATAAACAATAAATCCCTCTGATTTGAGATTACAAATCTCAAGTAAGTATTACTATTATCATTTATTATATAAATCTACTGTGCTGGTAAGTGAACAGATTAAGAATATAGAAATACATTTTTTTCCCTTTGGTAACTAAGGCAAAACTTACCTTTTTTCTAGGACTTTTTTAATCTTAGAAAACAACATTTAAAAAAGGAAGATACATCCTCCTATCATTATTCTGACATATTCTTAAATTACATGGTATATGGGCTCTCCCTTTATGGTGTTCTTTATCCTGTTTCTATTTCCTTAAGTCACACAAGATACCTGAATATCATCCAAAGAATCTTGATACATTCCTATTCCTCTATACACAAGATATTTAGAATTAAAAGAAGACTTTGTTGATGACCAAAAAGAATCTTTGGCCTACTGCATATATGGGTTTTTGAACATGTAAAGTTTGATGCCCCCCAAATCTTACCAACTAATGGGGGCTCATTGTGCTTGTACTTGACAAAGCACTCATGTCATCAGAGTTTTCTGTCTCCCATTAGTCTGATTTGGTTGATAAGAGTACTGGTGGGCTATAACATTGTGGGTCAGACCATGGCCTTCAGTATATTATTAATCTGGGCTTTAATCCTAAAACCACCAATCATTAGCCACATAGCTTTGGACAAAAAGGTTTAATATGTTGAAGCACATTTTCCTCATCCCCCTAAAAAATGGTGTTAGTAATAAAATCTATCTCACAAGATTGTTGAATGAGCTATAGTACTTAGCACAGTATCTTACACTTATATGTTCCCATGGGGCTACTCAGGTGGTGCTAGTGGTAAAGAACCCATCTGCCAATGTAAGAGATATAAGAGATATGGGTTTGATCCCTGGGTCAGGAAGATCCCCTGGAGGAGGGCATGGCAATCAACTCCAGTGTTCTTGCCTGGAGAATCCCATGGACAGAGGAGCCTGACAGGCCACAGTCGGTAGGGTCACAAAGAGTTGGACACAACTGAAGTGACTTAGCACGCAAGGAGACATATATCCTCAAGAGTTATAGCTATTATCATCTTATTACTTCAATTATTAGTTGAATTAGTAAACACAAACCTGAAATGATTAAAAATCTCTCAGTTCAGTTCAGTTCAGTTCAGTTCAGTCGACTCTTTGTGACCCCATGAATCGCAGCACGCCAGGCCTCCCTGTCCATCACCAACTCCTGGAGTTCACTCAGACTCACGTCCATTGAGTCAGTGATACTATCCAGCCATCTCATCCTCTGTCGTCCCCTTCTCCTCCTGCCCTCAATCCCTCTCAGCATCAGAGTCTTTTCCAATGAGTCAACTCTTCGCATGAGGTGGCCAAAGTACTGGAGTTTCAGCTTTAGCATCATTCCTTCCAAAGAAATCCCAGGGCTGATCTCCTTCAGAATGGACCGGTTGGATCTCCTTGCAGTCCAAGGGACTCTCAAGAGTCTTCTCCAACACCACAGTTCAGAAGCATCAATTCTTCGGCGCTCCACCTTCTTCACAGTCCAACTCTCACATCCATACATGACTACTGGAAAAATCATAGCCTTGACTAGACGGACCTTAGTCGGCAAAGTAATGTCTCTGCTTTTGAATGTGCTATCTAGGTTGATCATAACTTTTCTTCCAAGGAGTAAGCGTCTTATAAATCTTTATACACGAGAACACCCATGTAACTCCCATCTTCATTCTAAGAACATCTCTATCATTCATCACCTAATATAAATGGAATATTTTGTTAACTTAAACAGTGATGCTTGAAATGTCTATTGATTCTAAGGGCTGTCATATGGACCAAGTGTAGTACCACAATTAGTTAAATAAGTCAGACATAGACAAAGAAAGTACTCTCAGTGAGGCCTTTGCAAGAGCAAAATAGACAGCCCTCAAAGCCTGTATCTCCTTGCTTGATCTCACAACTTCCATTTTTCTGCAGGTTTAGTGTCTTGTCTCAGCATGGAAAAGGAAGTATAGTGCTTAATTGGTCCTTTTTTGAAATAGTACCTAAAACACCTGAGGAGTAGAAAGATGTGATTGTTTCAATGGGTACCTATCCAAGAAAGCTGGGATTAGATTCGTGTGAATGCCCAGGGCCTTAGGACATTTCTGCTGGGATGCAGAACTCTTGGAAAAAGATTGTCAGAAAAATTTGAAGACTGTTTCTCACAACTGGTTTGGAGAACCATTTGGCAGAGTGCTCTTCAACACACTTGAAAAGTCATCAAACAACTCTTCATTGAAAATAATCTTTGACTTTCTTTGGACCAACAAGGTAAAGATAATTTCTTTAAAGAATATAGATGTAATTGGAAAAATAAAATGAAAACAGAGTAACTATTCAATGAACAGTTATTGAGATAGTGCATTGCTCCTCAGAGCATTTACAGACAAACTGCAAGAGAATCACTAACAGTAGGGGGCAGGCTTAGAGTAGGGAGGGAAGGACAATGAGATGGGATTGGTGGCTGCTTGTTAGAAATGAAGATTTATGAAACCCCTTTGGAATGACCTATTGGACTGGTAAATTTGCAAATAACATGTCAGTCCTCCTTGGGTTTTCCTCTCAGGTGTCAACTGCCTGCTCGTAAGTGGTGTTCTCTGCTGTTCTTTCAAAGGTGGCTTTTCCCTTTGCTTCCTTGAGTGTGTGGGGGTCTTGCCCTGGTCCAATACTTCTGAGTGCACTGATAGTCTTTCTGATTTGGGGGTTTAATTGGCAAACCTATTCTGCTTTGTTTTGCTTATGTTTGTTATTATACTAAACTCTCTCTGCCCTACCCTTTGATTTCTATCACAGTACAGGTAACATTTTGAACTCCCATTGACCTTACTCTTTTGTTCAGAATCCAGGATGGGACAGAGGGCTGTTATTGATTAGATCTCCTGAGAACATAATCCATTTAGCTAAGCCTTTTCCTACTTAAATTTACCTACAACTGACTCATTAGTACAAATCAATGCACTGAATCTGCAAACTTCCTTTGATCTGTCTATCCTTAGGCCCTTCACTCTACTTGGAGAATCCAATATTTTATTTGATAGTGACTTTCTTCTAATCACAGTCCCCCTTTTGTGCTAAATCATCTTTATCTTGCAACTCTTCTGTCCCCTAACACTTCTCTAAAAATATTTCTCTGCCCTTAATCCAGAATTTATTTATTAAAAAAAATTTTTAGTTTTCCTTAGTATAGATAAGGTTGTTTGTTCTTCAAGCAGAATAGATTTCCCTTCTTCATTGAATGGTACTTTGAGAAGTCCTTTTTTTATGTAAAAAGATATATAACTGAAAGTGGGGTTCCCCTGCTTTCTGCTGAAACCCCAATAAAGAGACAAAGTTAGTGGAAAAGAAAGTTTGCTTTATTTCTGATGTCTGCTGGCAACTAGGGGTGGGGTGGGGGTGGGTGGGTGTGGCAGGGTGGACTGCTGCCCAAAGGCCAACTCTCCTTCAATGACAATTAGTGAGCAAGAGCTTTCACAGACACAAGGTGGGGGCTATATTTAGAAACAGCACAGTTAGCACTCAGAGTCATCTCAAAATTGGTCATGTGGTGATCTGGCCAGCATTATCTTGAATGTTTTAACTACAGTTAATTTTGAGTTCCGGGGGCTTCTCAGGTGGCACTAGTGGTAAAGAACCCTCTTGCAATGCAGGAGATATGAGGTGCCAGTTCAGTTCCTGGGTTGGGAAGATCCTGTGGAGGATGGCATAGCAACCCACTCCAGTATTCTTGTCTGAATGAATCCCACGGACAGAGGAACCTGGAGGGATACAGACCACAGGGCTGCAAAGAGTTGGACATGACTTAAATGACTTAGCACACACACCCACAATCTTTAGCTCCACGGTCAGTCCCATTCCTTGAGGCCAATTCTTGGAATGGTGGCAGTTTGTAACATGGGTGCAGCCTGGTCATCATGTTCTTTCACCTGGTATGGTATCAGTATGTATAACACAGCTTACAAGATATGGCTCAATATTATCTATAGCCCTTGAGGGTGAACTAAAGGTCCTTGACTATGCTTAATGACTAGACTATTTTATTTGGTTTCTGTTGACTGTTTTCCTTTGTTCCTGTGTTTTCTCATTTCTTTGATTAAACTGATTTTTTGGCTAAAGTTTTTTCACAGACAAAAGACAGGTGGAGGACATTGGAGAAGGATCATAGGGTTCTACTCCATTTCAGAGACAGACGCAAGAAATCCTTGGCAGAAGAAGTTTCTTCCTTAAAGTCTCAGGGCAAAGAAATGTTACTTCCATGAACTTTCCTATTACTCACCAGCTAATTAGTTGTTCTTTCCATTCACCTTCCAGAAATTGCTTCTTGTAACGTTGTTGAAAACTAATGTTGCTGTGCCTTACATAAGTAGTTTGTAAGTTATTATTCCTCTTGCCAAATTGAAGCCTGTTAAATGCAGGGGAAGGGGCTTCCCTTGTAACTCAGTTGGTAAAGAATCTGCCCGCTTATGCAGGAGACCGGGGTTTGATCCCTGGGTTGGGAAGATTCCCTGGAGAAGGAAATGACAACCCACTCCAGTACTCTTGCCTGGAAAATCTCATGGATAGAGGAACCTGGTGGGCTGCAGTCCATGGGATCACAAAGAGTTGGGCGCAGCTGAGTGACTAACACTTACTTACTTACTTAAATGCAGGGGGTGTGGAGTTTTCATTTCCTTTGTATACTTCTGGATTTTAACTCAATTCCAGAAAGAGTATGTCATCTACAACATCAAAGTCCTCATGCTTTTGTGCTCAGGACCAACATAGACCTGTGAGTGGATGCTCACAATGTGGTATACACAGTGCCAAGACAGAACTACACACAGCATTGCAAAGGAAGTGCCCCTGGCTCGGATAGAAGGGGAGGGAGGAGATGGGGCATTACATACCATTGTAGCCAATCTCATAGTTCCCATAGCATTTCTGACCAGAGTGCCTTCTATCCAGTGGTATGGAATAGATGAATGATAAAATTGGAGGGCTTAAAAGTTTCCTTAACTTGGAAATGATTTTCCTTAATTGGAAACAATTGGAAATAGTCTTTGGGGAGAGTACTGAGTCAGAATTGATGATGTTTGCATGTTTAACCAATTTATGATAACCTGATTTTGCATATGGATGTTCATCTGACAAAATAGCTTATATAAAAAAGTTTGGGTGTTTATTTAGAACTACTGTAGCTGAGAAAAATATTTGTATTTGTTGCTGATCAAGCAATAACTAGGCAGCAAGTTGCTTACACCTTAATTACAAGGTCATATTAAAACAAGGCAATTTAATTGCAATCAGTGTAGAATAATTTATTTATAAACTGCCATTATATGTATTTATATCCTGTAATACATGTTACTCCAGCCTCATACTGTATGTGCCTCATTATATTGTGAAGTACGAGGTCATTAACCTACAATTTCATTTGACATCTTGTTTATTATATTCTGTTCTGTGTTTAGTATGAAATTGTTAAATTCTTTTCAGTTATTTTTTACTACTTAATTTCTGTGTGAATCTTATAAGGCTCTGAGTACAGCTAGTTAAGCAGGTATGACCTGTGTTGTAAGCAGTTAGCTTTCCTTAAACATCTTAAGTGGGTCTGGAATGGGTTCTGCTCTTCAACTGTCTCTCCTTCTTCATGTTTGGCCCTGGTTGGTAGTGATCTGGAAGCCCAGTACATTTTCCCAAGTACTGAAACAGTTCTTGACATCTTTCAGGGAACACTTGGAACACAGCAAAGTGAATTGCAGATAAACTCCGTAAGCAAAATACTACTGCTGATTCTGAAGCTGGCAGATTTCTAAGCTTTGGGTGGTCTGGTTTGGTGAATTGAGTTTGGTTAATACATGTAACAAGTCAACGGTTGTAGAGTTGAAATCCCTTGTTGATACTTTCTCTCAGTGTGTGTGTGTGTGTGTGTGTGTGTGTGTGCGTGCACACATGCTCAGTCCTGTTCAACTCTGTGACTCCATAGACTGTCACCCACTAGATAAAGCCAACTTAACAAAATATATGTATAAACATAGTCAAGAATAGACATCACTGGGAACTCTTGGGCTTCAAGATGAGGCCAGATCAACACATTTCTCTCTCCACTGCTAGCAGAGTGGCCTGAATGTATGTATGAATGGAGGGGAACTACTCCTGATTGAGTCCATACTGTCGATGTGCCAAGGGCTTCCCTGGTGGCTGGGTGGTAAAGATTCTGCCTGCCAACGCAAGAGACATGGATTTGATAGTTGGGAATATACCCTGGAGAAGGAAATGGCAACCCACTCCACTATTCTTGCCTGAGAAATCCCGTGGACAGATGAACCTGGTGGGTTACAGTCCATGGGGGTAGCAAAGGGTCATCGATATGACTCAGTGACTAAACAGCAACAATCAATGTGTTTTTAATTTGATATTTCAAGCCAGTTTCCCAACTCTCAAAGCTGCTGCTGCTGCTGCTGCTGCTGCTGCTAAGTCGCCTCAGTCGTGTCTGACTCTGTACGACCCCATAGATGGCAGCCCACCAGGCTCCCCCAACCCTGGGATTCTCCAGGCAAGAACACTGGAGTGGGTTGCCATTTCCTTCTCCAATGCAGGAAAGTGAAAGGTGAAAGTGAAGTCACTCAGTCGTGTCTGGCTCCTAGTGAACCCATGGACTGCAGCCTACCAGGCTCCTCCGTCCATGGGATTTTCCAGGCAAGAGTACTGGAGTGGGGTGCCATTGCCTTCTCCAACTCTCAAAGCTAGGTATTATTAAAATTCATTTTATATCCCCCAAAACTGAGGTTCAGAGAGAAAATTCCTTGTTCAAGATTACACAGTCACTAGATAGCTGAGCTAAGCTTCAAACCCAGCTCTCCTGGCCTCTGAAACTCTCTACAGCATACTGTACTCAACTTGTCTTTTTCGCATTGCTATTTACAGTTTTCCAAGGGCTAGCTATTCTTTCTGAGAATTAATTCTGTAAGTCGTCCATTCCTCTGTATAGCCAAAGCCTTTCATGCAGGAGGCATACAGAAAAGGGAGAAAGCACAAGGCAGTTACTATATATAAAAGTCCAGTTATTGGTCACTCCTGGGGAATGAATATTTCAGAATAACCAAGTTTTCTTTATTTATTCATAAAGCGTGTCCATACTTACTCTCTCAAGATTAAAAATAAGGTTCTATTTGATGCTTTTTTCTAAGAGGTATTTCATTTCTTACATTTTTAAACATAACCACCTTTTAAATGTATTAGTTAATTTTTTTATAAATTGCCCTCACCATAGGTTTGTGACTCCATAATGGCTATGACACTGATGGCAATATTGATTATACATTCCCTGCATCTACAACAATGCAAATAACATGCTAATGTGCTCAGTAACTGTTGGATTCAGTTCAGTTCAGTCGCTTAGTCGTGTCCGACTCTGCGACCCCATGAGTTGCAGCACGCCAGGCCTCCCTGTCCACCATCAACTCCTGGAGTTCACTGAAACTCACGTCCATTGAGTTGGTGATGCCATCCAGCCATCTCAACCTCTGTCATCCCCTTCTCCTTCTGCCCCCAATCCCTCCCAGCATCAGAGTCCTTTCCAATGAGTCAACTCTTCACATGAGGTGGCCAAAGTACTGGAGTTTCAGCTTTAGCATCATTCCTTTCAAACAACACCCAGGACTGATCTTTAGAATGGACTGGTTGGATCTCCTTGCAGTCCAAAGGACTCTCAAGAGTCTTCTCCGACACCACAGTTCAAAAGCATCAGTTCTTCGGTGCTCAGCTTTCTTCACAGTCCAACTCTCACATCCATACATGACCACTGGAAAAACCATAGCCTTGACTAGATGGACCTTAGTCGGCAAAGTAATGTCTTTGCTTTGGAATATGCTATCTAGGTTGGTCATAACTTTCCTTCCAAGGAGTAAGCATCTTTTATTTTCATGGCTGCAATCACCATCTGCAGAGATTTTGGAGCCCCCCAAAATAAAGTCTGACACTGTTGCCACTGTTTCCCTATCTATTTCCCGTGAAGTGATGGGACCAGATGCCATGATCTTAGTTTTCTGACTGTTGAGCTTTAAGCCAACTTTTTCACTCTCCTCTTTCACTTTCATCAAGAGGCTTTTTCAATGCCTATTATGGTCATTATGTGTTATTCTGAACTTACTGTCATGTGCCTTTAAGGATATCAGAAAGTGTAAGATAACTTGCAACTCACCCTAAAGATCTGAGTTCATTGTTCACTTACTTGTTTTCTACAGTTCCCAGTCTTCTTCACTAGCTCTTAAAACTCCACCATTTATTGTGTTTTCAGGAGAAGTCTGACAATGGGAAACATCTGCTGCATCTAATATGAAAGCTACAGTGAATTAGGGAACCAGATGCCCTTTGTTATTCAAATTTTGTAAAGGTTTGAATACTCTGCTAGGAATGAGCAAATATGTTTAAGTGGGAATCTGTGGCATTTTCCAAAGGAAAGGAGCTTTGAATATTCAACAACTTCAAGGTGATTAAAATAATATCAGGCACCCTTTTTTTTTTTTACCACGATGATATGAAACTAGAAATCAATTACAAGATGAACTAGAAAAACTACGAAAATGTGGAGATTAAACTGCATGCTGTTGAACAATGGATCATTAAAGACATCAGAGGAGAAATAAAAGAATACCTAGAGCCAAGTTAGAGTATAAATACAACATCGCAAAATATATGAGATGCGGCAAAAGTGTCTCTAAAAGGGAAGTTTAAAGCAATTCAGGCTTTCCTCAAGAAACAAGAAAAATCTTAAACAATCTAACTTTATACCTAAAGAATCTAGAAAAAGAACAAAGTTCACATTTAGTAGAAGAAATAATAAAGGTCAAATCAAAAATAAATGACATATATACATAGAAACTAAAATGACTAATGAAACTAAGAGTGGGTTCTTTGAAAAACAAACAAAAAAACAACAAAACTGACAAATGGACAGGTAGACTCACTGAGAAAGAGAGGGCTCAAATAAGCTAATGAAAGAGAAGATGTTATAGTTGATACCGCAGAAATAGAATGAATTTAATACTTTAAATGTGTGAATTATAACTCAATCAACATGCTAAAATGCCCACCAAATGTCTAAATACAAATAATAGCAATGTATTCTATAGTTTATAACTTTTGTGTTAGTAAAAATGTGAGCTCAGTCACTCAGCCATGTCCAACTCTTTGTGACCCCATGAACTGTAGCCTGCCAGGTTCCTCTGTCTAAGGGATTTTCCAGGCAAGAACAGTGGAGTGGGTTGCCATTTTCTTCTCCAGTGGATCTTCTGGACCTAGGGACTGAACCTGCATCTCCTACATTTGTGGCATATTCTTTATCACTGAGCCACCTGGGAGCCCTCCTTTAGGTTACTCACGTTCAAGGCTGCTACCAGAAAAGCTGTATTCCATTTCTGTATTCCGTGTTAGTAAAATATATGACAACAAAATCACAGAGTTTGAGAGTCTAGAAAGCAAAGTGTACAATTATGTCTATCAACTACATATTAGAATATTCAGTTTTAGCATTATTATCATTTTGGACGGGCTATTTCTCTCTCTCTCTCTGTGGTCTCCCCTTTGCATTGTTTAGCAGCATCTCTGGCCTTGTCTTCTACCCAGTTGATTCCAGCAGCCTCTTTCCTTTTCCTACCCAAGGGAATGGCAACCCACTCCAGTATCCTTGCCGGGAGAATTCCATGGACAGAGAAGCTTGGAGGGCCACAGTTCCTGGTATCTCAAAGAACTGGACACAACTGAACAACTAACACACACTTCCTTTGCCTGCTTCCTTCTGTGCTAACAAAAAATGTCTCCAGATTTTGTTAACTGTCTTCTAGGGGGAAAAATAATCCCCAGTTAAGAATACCTGCTACATATGAAGTGGTACAATATGATTTGAATACAATGTGTTACTTTCCTATGTCTACCTTAACAAATTACTACAACCTAATGATGTAAAACAACACAATTTTTATTACTTTTGTTCTAGAGCTTAAAAATTAAAAATGTTCTAACTGTTCTGCAATTTAAAGTGTCAGAAGGATTCATGCTCCTCCTGGAGGCTCTCAGGAAGAATGCATTGCCTTGACTTTTCCAGTTTTTATAGGCATTCCTTGGCCACCGTTCTTTCTTCTATCTCAAAGCCAGAGTGTAACATCTTTTGGTTTTTCTCTTTTGCTTTCCTCTGCGTTGTCATCATATCTCCTTCCCTCTGACTCTGACCTTCTACCTTTCTCTCATAAAACTTCTTGTAATTACTTTGGGATCACCTGATTAAGACAGGATTATTTCCTCATCTCAAGATCTTCAACTTAGATACATCTGCAGAGTGCCTGTTAAGGACACATATTTACAAATTCCAGGGGTTAGGACATGGACATCTTTAGGGAGAATTATTCAGCCCATCACAGTAGATGTACACTATAACACCTAAAGCAACAATTAAAATAAGCTATATATTTAACAATATACTACAGGTCTCTGAGGCTGTTTATTTTGCATTGTCTCTCTGTTCTCTGGATTAGGTAATTTCTCTTGTTCTATCAGAGATTTTGACCCTTTCCGATTGTTTATCACTAAGACCTGTGTTGTCCTTAACAGAGTTCCTGGATATATTTTTTCCCCCACATTCTGCTTTGAATAATGCTAACATCCTCAAGGCAGGGTCACATAGCTGATGACTCTCACTTTCTACTCACCTATCTGTGTGGAATCTCTATGCCTTGGAGCTAGATCTGGATGGAGCAGGGAGGGAACTGGAGCTGCTAGTTCTCACAGCCTGACTTGCCTGTCCAGAATAAAACTTCTGCAACATGGAATTTGCAGCCTCTGATTTATTAACAAACACCATGTATTTCCACTCTTCTCACTGAAATTCATTATATGTTGTTGAATAATTATTTCCTAATTTGTTGCATGCTGAAGAATTGTCAGTTTTTAAATGATTGTTTTTGAAATTTTGTCTAGTTTTATTGCTACTATTTTGGAGAAAGGATTTGTTAAGCTCCTTACACAGTCATTCTAAAAGTCTCATCTCTGTGCTGTCTCTTGATGCTTCTGTCTCTGTTTTCATGAGGTTGATGAGGCAAGATGACATTGAACTTTGCTTTTGTTGGAAATGCTCACTGTTTCAGAAAGGACTTAGGTGTTGTATTGAACTAGGTCTGCTCTATGTATTGAGGGAATCTCTTTTGTTTATCTCCCTTAGAGATTTTTACTGAGGTTTTCAATCAATCACCATTGTATATTTTAACATTTCAAAGCATATATTTCAGTGAAGATATAGTGATATGTCCAATGAAGATACTCACACTTTTTTGTGTGTCTGGAGTTACATCTTATAGGGATCAGGATGAAAGAATTCAGGGAGTCCCAATGTTCGAATTCAGTTCACAAATAAACTAAATTCATCTTTTGGAGCAAAAATCTATGACTATAAAAGCCATGCATCTTTGGTTTACAGAAAAAAAAAAGAAAGAAACATACTTAAGCAAATTTATGTAAATAGAAGAACAAAGTTGTTTTTAAGAATTTAGAACTCTCATGGATTTTAGGGGAATTAAATTTTATAACTGAAAACAATTACAGATTTTTCTGTTCATCGACGTGTGTTTCCGACTCTATCAGATTATGTCTCAATTTCTATTTCTGTCTCTGTGTGTCTCTCTCTGAGACCGTATTATCCTTCATTTCAGCTTTTGTCTATTCACGTGTCCTATTATTCTCTCTGCAGATAAGCACCATTGGCTTTAACCCATCTGCTTTACTTCTTCTTCTTCCTTCTTTGCTAAACAAACCTTAGTTTTTTTATTGGGGCATAAGCTTTAGCTCTAACACTATCTAAACTATTAGGTCAGACATTTATACCAATATAAAATATTAAGGAGGCGATGCTTTCTACATAAAAAAAGATGCTTTGAGACTTAAGGATTAATAATTGCTACAAGTAAGAGAATTTCAGACAAGTTATTTCACGATTGATTTTAGAAGCCCCCCAGCAGCTTTGAGTCTGTTCATACTATACTGTATCACTTTGAGTCTGTTCATACTCATGACCATGGCTTTTGCTGGTTAAAAATAGTTTCTAAGCAGTCTGGATAGAGACTTTTTGTGATTAATGATAAAATTTTCCCTGTTGGTTTGAGCTGTGTAAAATGGAAAGCAAACAGTCCTTTGTGTTGGTAGGCTGGTTAGTGGATCACAGACGATGATAGGGTAGACACATGACCCCTAAGCCTACCATCTCATAGCAGCCATGTGGATGTTCTGAGCAATTGAATGCTCTCATTACCTAGTTCTGCCTTCTCACTCTGTTGGGGAATGGAGGAGCCCAATCTGTCACTTGCTCTTGCCATCATCTGGTTCCTCCAGGAACTGTCTGTATTTGTCTCTTCACTGTGTAATCAAGAACATGTGGTGTTTTGATGATGATGATAAGTAAGAGAAGGAAAATGAGTTAGGAGTACGTAGGTTACAAAAAGGAAAGCAGACTTGTCACTTTGGAAGAAATACCTGACTTCTTTGCTTAGAGTAAAGGAATAAAAAAATGCATGAGCTTTGGAGTTCTCAGGCAACGCTTAAATAACTCTTCACTTATTTGCTGTGTGACTTTGAAGAGATTACATAATCTCTTGGAATCTCAGTTTTCTTATTTTTGAACTGTGGATAACAATACCAACCAAGAAGTATTCTTGGGAGAATTATCTATTAGTATTGCCATTGTTGAATCAGGGCTAAACTGTGGCTGCAGAGGGTAAGAACTGATGATGGGAAACTGAAAACTGAGGTGAAAATTTTGGTCCTGGTGCTCAGAACTGCTCACTTGTTTGGCTTTTAGTTTCTCAAAAGATCCCTTTCTATTGTTGACCTGCCCACTCATGGTTGACTTTTTGCTTTTCTGGCATATGCTCTTCAATTTTTCTGTGGTATATTGCAATCTCCATTCTCACTGACAAATATTTATACCCGGGGAGTGAGAAGAGAGGTCTGCATGTTTGTCTTTAGCGCAATTAAAGTGAAATTTGATCCTCAAGTTTTTAAAATAAATATTTCCTTGTGTGCATTTCTAATGTATAAAGTAAGATTTGCTTGAATCAAAGTTTAACATAATTTCAGAATAATTACATATTATTCTAATTTTATTTTATGTATTATATCTTATGATGAATACTTTTCAAAGCACGTCACATATACTATTTCATTTAATTTTAATGATAGCAAAATTATTAATTCCACTTTTCAAATGTGAAAGATTATGGAGCAGGAAGGAGCAGCAGAAATAAAATTAGGACTTGGGTCTATTGATTTCTTAACACAGTATCCCATCCATTTTACATATTGTCTACCATCAGTATTTAAATGTGGTAGTAACGATATTATTAATTATAATCAAGAGACTTCTTTCTGCTAATTTATGCACTGGATATTTCTGACTCTTAAATAAAAAAATCCTTCTTTACTCCTAAACATATGTAAGAGCTTATAATTTTCATATCATGATCTAAAGAATTGTTTCCTCACAAATTTTTTCTCCTACTCCATGAAACATTTTTCAGTACTAGGATTTCATAATTTTAGATAATGTTACAAGAATGAGTATTCAGCCATGACTTTCCTAATAGGCTACAAACATAATCCAATATCCTAATTTTACTGTATTGTCAGAGAAGTTAATTGGATTGGTATAGCCACTAGAAAAATATATTGGTTCAAGCAAATAGTGAATCTAATTTTCTCCATAAATATTCCTGCACAGGAACAGTGCAGGCAGAGGATCAAGGGGAAAGGGTGCTTGTGTAACTTTAAAAGATCAATTTGGCTCCAATATTTTACTCATGGCAGAAATAGAACGGGATGAAATGAATTTATTTTAGCATACATTATTATTTTTAAATTGGACTAGAACAACAATGAAATAATAAATTTTATAGTGCAGTTCAATTCCCACAAAGCAGGGGAGATGGGCCCCTCCATCCCACTTCCAACACTTCATACACCAAGTCCCTAAGAACTTTAAGAACTGACACAGAGAGGTGATTTTTATTTTGGGGAATCAATATATATCTTTTTAAAAAGCATTCAGACTTTAATGATTTACATGAGTAGATTTTGGTCAATGTTTACCTGAGTTATTAGGTGGAACTTGGTTCTACTGATTTCTAGCTTTACCTACTATACACACCTGTCCTCAGGAAAGTCACAAAATACCTTTCTGTCTCATTATTTTGCCCATGAAAGTGAATCCACTGCATAAATGAAAGCAGCCTTTTCTTTGAAACATTAAATTCTTTTTGCACCTGTCTACATTATTGTTTGTTCAGTTTTATATTTTTTTTCTTAAATAGATGCAATAGGTTAAAGTTTAAGTTGACATTCTCATTAAATAATTGCTTATCTTCAAGAGGTAAGTAAAGCCATTTTCATGGTTGAATAAATAAGATGAAGGGAAGAGATAGGAGCTTGAATAGGAACAGAAAAGAACTCTAGTGTGTATTTGAAGTTTATATTTATCTATTCTAAGAACAAGCCTGATTTGATAATCTCCCCTGTGCACTACCTGAAGATGAAAAAAGCTCCTATTTTTCTAAGGAGCTTACTGCAGACATTCATCTCCTTTGTCCTTTGTATTATTATTTTCCTTGAATTTCATTTTAGGTGGGATTTTAGGGGATGCAAGACACAGTTCGAGTTACAAATGATGAATTTTATGTTGAGGCCATGACCATCTGCAATCCACAGAAACACACCAAAGAAATGCAGTAGATGCCTCTTTCAGTGATTTACCTCTCCTGACATTTCAAAATATTTAATTTGTTATAATTAATGGGTGATAAATCCAATTATACTCTATTAGAGAAATCACAGGCTTTCCTGGTAGCTTGGTCAGTAAATAATCCACCTGCAATGTGGGAAATTGGGATTCAGTCCCTGGGTCGGGAAGATCTCCTGGAGAAGGAAATGGCAACTCACTCTAGTAATCTTGCCTGGAAAATCCCATGGACAGAGGATCCTGGTGGGCTACAGTGCCATGGGGTCGCAAGAGTCAGACACAACACAGAGACTAAATCACAGAGAAATCAGGCCATTTTGTATCACTTGGAATAGCCTGATCCATTACCAACTGGAAAAGTAAGCTCCATGATTAAAAATCAAGTTTTCAAGTACCCACCAAAGAAAGTTGTCTCCAAGAAAAGTTTTTTTCCACCAATATCTTCTTGATGTCTTGACATTTCTTGACATCTCATGACATCATTATCATCATCATCTTCAATGTCATTATAATATTTGATTTTCCATATACGATAAAGCACTTCATGTACATTTAAAAAATTATGCGAAAATTGTATAAAGTAAGAGGTATTCCTATTATTCCCATTTTACCTTAAAGGATTTGAGTAACTTGGCTAGTAATGACAGAGTAATAATGCCTGTCTTCTGGAGAGAATCTGATATTATAACCATTTTGCACTCTTACCTCTCATCTAAAGCATCTTTAATGAAAGTTTCTCAGTGCCTAACACAGCCATGAATTAATTTCTTACTCAGTCTTAGAGAGACACTGAGCCTGATAAAGGGAATATGAGTCATATTTCACATACTTAGTTCCTTAAGGAGCATACGTAGTGAACAAAATGGAAGGAGGATCTGTTTCTCACTGATTGTCTAGTGTTCTCTCTCTCTCGTATAAACTTTCCTCTTAAGTAGGTATATTTGCAAATTTCCATAGGATGAAAAGCTATTGCTGCATTCATAATGGTTGAGAGTCTTACTGCCTACATTTGAATTCAGGCTCCAGGACTTAGTTTTCACCTTAGGTACACAACTTAAACTCTATAAGCCTCAATTTCCTCACTTGTAAAATGGGGATAATAATAGTTCTAATACCACTGAGTCATTTAGGAGAGATAACAGATGTGAACAGCACAGTGCCCACTGCTTGGCAATTTCTCAATAGTAATTGCCTGCTAGTGTTCTCTTGCTGTGTGTGTCCACTGCTGAATGCTCTGATGCCCGCTGGGGCAACCTCTTCTCTGTTATGTCTCCTTAAACTGTGTTTTAGTGATTTCCCATTTCTTCAAGAGCCCAGAATCTAGTATAGGTTATCTAAAGAATGATTCTTTTTCATTTAGCTTTAGCACTGCTGTAGCACTTTACAGCTGTTTAGAGAATCAAATTTTAGGTAAATATTTAGTGATCTGTGCTGGGTTTTATATTCTAGGTGAACATTTTCTTCTCTAAACTTGCAAGATGTGGAAAAAAATGAACCAGTAATTTAGAAGAATTAGTGGAGTTGGGGTGGCCAAGAGGAGCTTTATCTTTCTAGGTGATCCTCTCTCTTTTCATTTTTCCTTTTTACACAAATATATCTAGCCTTCATCTCTCTTGTCTATTGCCTTTCTCAGCTCATTTAAACAGAGGGGTTCTTATGACAGAGAACCTGAGAAAACTCAGCTGAGTGGGTTGCAGCATTTATGATACCATGCTATATGCTAAAAAATAAATAAAAATCTGGTAGCTATTATTATTTTGAAAATAAGATTTGGAAGAAAAATGTTTGAAAAATAGGTGTGTTAACAATATGAGCAGCCAAATTAAATTTAGATGTAACAGAAAATTAAAGAGGAACACACACATCAGCGGCTGGGAAACAGGTTGTATCTATTAAGTGATAGTGTCATCTATCTTAGTATATTGAACAGAAGTTTAAATACTGAAAGATTCATGAAGGAAAATGAAAGCAGGAAGCTGTTACAACGTCGAGCTCTAGTTTGATGTATATTGTTCTGACAGGATAAGCGGGGAAGAGTAAGAGAGTAAGACTAAGGGAAAACCTCCATGCTTGTTTTTCTTTCTTTTCTGATCTTATTTATATACTTTTGCTTATGCAATGGGAATGCCAGAAAAAAATAAACATACATGCTTCCAGGAAGAAATCTTTTGTGTATCTTTCTAGAATTTCTTCTAGGAATATTTAGATACAACATCTATATGCAAAACAATGTGGGTCTTGGTGGTGGTGAATGGTTAGGATGAAGTAGAGTGGTCTCCAGGCTGATGGTTGGTTTAACCCACAACATAGTTTCACTGTCTGATGTCTCTTTGTTCTTGCAAGTAAACCTGACTCCAGTTAATATGCAATACACTTGGACAGAAATGGCTTAATTATTAAAAAAAGAGGTAAGAAATTTCACTGTCAGAAGATGTGCAAATAATGACATTGAGGAAAACCCAGTGAAGGTCAAGTGCAAGTGGTACTGGGGACTGAAGAGCTTTGTTTACCAAGATCTCAGTGACCTTCAGACCTGCTGAAATTTGCCTACTGCTATGATTAAACTAAAGATATTTACTTGTCTTCAGAAAAGAGAGAGGGAGCACAAAGGTGGCAGAAGCTATATATAAGATAATTAATGCATACAAAAGAAACCAACCAACAGTATTTTTGGATTTTTTTCTTCTGAAGATATATGAAGAAAGGCATTGCTTCTTCGTGTGTTTGGTTGTATAAGTTGCCAGGAATGCTAAAACTGAACATTACATGATACAGAAGAAATGCAAGATCTTCTCTATAAGATATACTTTGTTTTGTATTCTAGGATGGGGAAATTTCATTTACTTGCAAAAATTTTAACTCAAGAACAGATCATTCAGTTCAACATTAAGCTGGGGCTCCAAGACACCATAGGCAGAGATGTGGTTAAGATGTATATGCAGAATGAACACTCAGTAATTTTATGACTGAAAACTCAGTAATTTTATGGTTGAAAACTATACTGCAAACTAAAGAACTGCAATCTGTTTAAATTCTATTGTGGAAGAAAATTCACTTTTTAATGTTTAGAGTTATACATAAAAATATAATCTAAGTGGATTCCTGGTGTCAAATGGAACAAGATATATGAAATAAAAACAGAAGTATCAAAACACATTTCAAGTTACTCATGGACACTAACAGCTTTGAATAAGACTAGCTTTTCCACTGGTAATGAATGACTGACCCCAGCCAATAGAACTGTGACTCATGTATTTGATTATTGTTCTTTTTAAATTCTAAACATTGGGTAATCACTGGTCTCTGACTGTAACACACATACTTCATGCCTCTGTCACTGGTCTCTGGCATTTGAGGATTATGCTGCTGAGAATGGTTACCACCTACATGTGCAGTTGCAGCCACAAATTCTGGTAGGTCTTCTACTGTTCTTTCTTTATTATTGAGTGACTTTTTCAGTCTTGGGTAAAAATTTCTGCTTTGGAATTTGTTGCTATGATCAACTTTGACACTTGCCTTCCTAGATGGTCCAACTCAACTGTCCTAAAACTCTTAATTTTATGTTACAAAAGTTTGGTTACTTTATACTTTAAACCATCCTTCACTATGCCTTGATACTGATATATAGGTATTAGAATGTATTTAAGGTGTTTATTTCTGGTCTGCTCCTGGCACCACAGTGGTTTTGTCAGGGAGGCAATAAGAATTGCAATTGTAGTGCATATATTACAGTACATTATAAAACTCACAAGTTTCTTTCTTTGCACTGATGGAAGGAAACTGAGACACAAAGTCAGTTGTCCACAAGCGTTTAGCACTTCGTGGCAGTTCTTTCTAGAAAAGGTGGAGTAGTAACTAGCCAATTAGGTAGGATTTGTGGTGTCATGGGCTGCCGTTTTGTCCTTCATTCTTTGTGGTCATTGCTGATCTCTTTAACAATATTCTCTCTCCTATCCCAATAAACCATGTGTGTATGCTCCAGTTGAGGCAAAGGTGGATGGAGATAACTGCTGTGATTTGTCTAGTTTGAAAGTCTAAGCCTGCAATTTGATCAGAGTCCATTATGGTAGTTGCTTACCTACTTGGTATATTTTACTCTGCCAGGCTTGGGGTAATTCACAAGATGTCTGATAGCACTTCTTTGTAATTTAGAGTGCAGTGATCTATTTCCTGTTTCCACTCCTCTCCACCATTTTGAATCATGACAACTTTCTTTCATCACTGTCCTTGACCTTAGGAGCAGCTTATGTTTATTTGCCTGTAAAAACTCTATTCTGGCATTCCTTCTTGTTTTGCTCTCAATAACTCAGCCAGGAAAAGATTTATGGTGGGAGGAAATCCTAAATGGTGACAGATGCTAAAGCACCTTGCTCTTGTTGAGCTAGCCATAGAAATGCTTCAGATTTGGGAGTACATCCTTTGTCTGACACTCTTGCCTGTAGTGGTAGTGGCTATTGTTTACTAAACAGAGACTTTATAAGCAACTGTACAGGTCATTCTGGAGGTATCTATACTGGTCACTTCTTGGCTTGTCATGGAGAATGACTATGGGGGAGCCCAGGATTATCAAAGATTGACCCATGGCTATGATAAATGTCACCACAAACTCATTACATTTTATTCAAAAATCTGAAATTCAGTGGTAAGAGAAAACTAGCTTTAAATTTGTTATTGTTTATGTTTAGTTGCTAAGTCATGTCCAACTCTTTTGCTAACCTGTGGACTGTAGCCCACAAGGTTCCTCTGTCTATGGAATTCTCCAGGCAATAATACTGGAGTGGATTGCCATTTCCTTCTCCAGGGGATCTTCCCGACCCAGGGTGCAAACCCATGTCTCTTGCATTGGCAGTGGATTCCTTACCACTGAGCCAATAAGGAAGCCTAGTTTTAAATTCAGTTCAGTTCAGTTCAGTAGCTCAGTCATGTCTGACTCTTTGCGACCCCAAGAATCACAGCACGCCAGGCCTCCCTGTCCATCACCAACTTTCACAGTTCACTCAAACTCATGTCCATCGAGTTGGTGATGCCATCCAGCCATCTCATCCGCTGTCGTCCCCTTCTCCTCCTGGCCCTGATACCTCCCAACATCAGGGTCTTTTCCAGTGAGTCAGCTCTTCACATGAGGTGGTCAAAGTATTGGAGTTTCAGCCTCAGAATCAGTCCTTCCAATGAACACCCAGTACTTATCTCCTTTAGGATGGACTGGTTGGATCTCCCTGCAGTCCAAGGGACTCTCAAGAGTCTTCTCCAACACCACATGTTCGAAAGCATCAATTTTTCGGCACTCAGATTTCTTCACAGTCCAACTTTCACATCCATACATGACCACTGGAAAAACCATAGCCTTGACTAGACAGACCTTAGTCGGCAAAGTAATATCTTTGCTTTTGAATATGCTCTCTAGGTTGGTCATAACTTTCCTTCCAAGGAGTGTCTTTTAATTTCATAGCTGCAATCACCATCTGCAGTGATTTTGGAGCCCCCCAAAATAAAGTCTGACACTGTTTCCACTGTTTCCCCATCTATTTCCCATGAAGTGATGGGACTAGATGCCATGATCTTCGTTTTCTGAATGTTGAACTTTAAGCCAACTTTTTCATTCTCCTCTTTCACTTACATCAAGAGGCTTTTTAGTTCCTCTTCACTTTCTGCCATAAGGGTGGTGTCATCTGCATATCTGAGGTTATTGATATTTCTCCCAGCAATCTTGATTCCAGCTTGTGCTTTATCCAGCCCAGTGTTTCTCATGATATACTCTGCATATACAGTAAATAAGCAGAGTGACAATATGCAGCCTTGACATACTCCTTTTCCTATTTGGAGCCAGTTTGTGGTTCCATGTCCAGTTCTAACTGTTGCTTCCTGACCTGTGTATAGGTATTCAAGAGGGAGGTCAGGTGGTCTGGTATTCCCATCTCTTTCAGAATTTTCCACAGTTTATTGTGATCCACACGGTCAAAGGCTTTGGCATAGTCAATAAAGCAGAAATAGATGTTTTTCTGGAACTCTCTTGCTTTTTCCATGATCCAGCAGATGTTGGCAATTTGATCTCTGGTTCCTCTGCCTTTTCTAAAACCAGCTTGAACATCTGGAAGTTCACGATTCACATATTGCTGAAGCCTGGATTGGAGAATTTTGAGCATTTACTAGCATGTGAGATGAGTGCAATTGTGCGGTAGTTTGAACATTCTTTGGCATTTCCTATCTTTGGGATTGGAATGAAAATCGACCTTTTCCAGTCCTGTGGCAACTGCTGAGTTTTCCAAATTTGAGGGCATATTGGGTGCAGCACTTTCACAGCATCGTCTTTCAGGATTTCAAATAGCTCAACTGGAATTCCATCACTTCCACTAATTTTGTTCGTAGTGATGCTTTCTGAGGCCCACTTGACTTCACATTCCAGGATGTCTGGCTCTAGGTGAGTGATCACTCTATCGTGATTATCTGGGTTGTGAAGATCTTTTTTGTACAGTTCTTCTGTGTATTCTTGCCACCTCTTCTTTATATCTTCTGCTTCTGTTAGGTCCAGACCATTTCTGTCCTTTATCGAGCCCATCTTTGCATGAAATGTTCCCTTGGTATCTCTAATTTTCTTGAGGAGGTCTCTAGTCTTTCCCATTCTATTCTCTCCCTCTATTTCTTTGCATTGATCACTGAAGAAGGCTTTCTTATCTCTTCTTGCTATTCTTTGGAATTCTGCATTAGATGCTTATAGCTTTCCTTTCCTCCTTTGCTTTTCACTTCTCTTCTTTTCATAGCTCTTTGTAAGGCCTCCTCAGACAGCCATTTTGCTTTATTGCATTTGTTTTTCATGAGGATGGTCTTGAACCCTGTCTCCTGTACAATGTCACAGACCTCCACCCATAGTTCATCAGTCACTCTATCAGATCTAGTCCCTTAAATCTATTTCTCACTTCCACTGTATAATCATAAGGGATTTGATTTAGGTCATACCTGAATGGTCTAGTGGTTTTCCCTACTTTCTTCAATTTCAGTCTGAATTTGGCAATAAGTAGTTTATGATATGAGCCACAGTCAACTCCTGGTCTTGTTTTTGCTGACTGTATAGAGCTTCTCCATCTCTGGCTGCAAAGAATATAATCAATCTGATTTTGCTGTTGACCAACTGGTGATGTGATGTGTAGAGTCTTCTCTTGTGTTGTCGGAAGAGGGTATTTGCTATGACCAGTGCATTGTCTTGGCAAAACTCTATTAGCTTTTGCTCTGCTTCATTCTATACTCCAAGGCCAAATTTGCCTATTACTCCAGGTGCTTCTTGACTTCCTCCTTTTGCATTCTAGTCCCCTATAATGAAAAGGACATCTTTTTTGGGTGTTAGTTCTAAAAGGTCTTGTAGGCCTTCATAAAACCATTCAGCTTCTTCAGTATTACTGGTTGGGGCATAGGCTTGGATTACTGTGATATTGAATGATTTGCCTTTGAAATGCACAGAGATCATTCTGTTATTTTTGAGATCACATTGAAGTACTGCATTTTGGACTCTTGTTGACCATGATGGCTACTCCATTTCTTCTGAGGGATTCCTGCCCACAGTAGTAGATATAATGGTCATCTGAGTTAAATTCACCCATTCCAGTCCATTTTAGTTCGCTGATTCCTAGAATGTTGATGTTCACTCTTGCCATTTCCTGTTTGACCACTTCCAATTTGCCTTGATTCATGGACCTGACATTCCATTTTCCTGTGCAATATTGCTCTTACAGCATCAGACCTTGCTTCTATCACCAGTCACTTCCACAACTGGGTATTGTTTTTGCTTTGGCTCCATCCCTTCATTCTTTCTGGAGTTATTTCTCCACTGATCTCCAGTAGCATATTGGGCACCTACTGACCTGGGGAGTTCCTCTTTCTGTATCCTGTCATTTTGCCTTTTCATACTGTTCATGGGGTTCTCAAGGCAAGAATACTGAAGTGGCTTGCCATTCCCTTCTCCAGTGGACCACATTCTGTCAGACCTCTCCACCATGACCTGCCCATCCTGGGTGGCCCCACAAGGCATGGCTTAGTTTCACTGAGCCTTACCTAGGACAAGGGGTAAGGCCACCCCTCCTGACCTTGAAAGTGGAGTAGCTCCTCTCGACCCTCTGCGCCCGCACAGCCACTGCTCCTTGGACTTTGGGTAGCCCCTCTCGGCTGCAGCCCCTGACCTTGGGCATGGGGTAGCTCCTTTTGGCGTTCCTGTGCCTGTGCCATCGTGGCCTGGCACTCTCGAGACGGAGCCCACTGGTGGCGACAGACAGCAAAGATGAGTTCAAATGCATATACCGCTGAAGAGAACATGACAAGTTTCCAAGAATAGTTGATGAGTTGATGAGACTGGAAGAAGGTAGAATATGAGGGTAACTTGAATGTTCAAGTTTGAAACAAAGGGTTGCTATGTTTGAGGGACATATTTAGAGGAAGACATCAAGAGCTCTATTTTGTTTATATTAAGTTAGAGCTGCCTGAGCAGTATCCATGGGGAAATATGAATTAAGTAGCTAAATGTATTGATCTGGAACTAAAAGTTAAAGTATGATGAGGGACATACAGTTATTATGTGATTAGATGATATTATCTAAGGGGAGTGAGTAGACAGAGAAGCAGATTCCAGTCAGAGAGAAGAAGCAGAACCAGCAAGAAAAACTGAGAAGTATTCAGTGAGGTATCAGGAAACAATTAGAATTCAATTAGTCTCTGTATTAACCCTAAAGACATTACAAGGAAATCCCACTATGTTAAAGATGATATTATTATATAGTATTTAGTAAGTTGTGTTAACTCTTAAAAGTTGACTGAGAATTTTTTCCTGAAGTCTGGGATTGTAAATAAGCATCATACCATAATAAAATACCTGTCCTCCTCTGCCACAAATATCTAACCTAAACACATTCTGTAGAAATCCTACAGAAATGCATATGTCCAAATTCTAGACTTTCAGAGATAGTGAAGGACAGAGAAGCTTGGCTTGCTCTAGTCCATGGGGTTGCCAAGAGTTGGACATGATTTAGAGACACAATAACAGAAGCAAAAAAAGAGAAAATAGAATAAGCTTAGTGATTTAGCATCCAATTTATTATTTTTATTTACTTGATAAAAATATCATGTGGTTCATTAGCTATTGTCAGAGAAAAATCAAATAGGCTGTGATTGATATACATATATATAAAATATAAGTAAATTCTGAGTAAAGCCACTTGGCCTAGAATGACTGATAGTTTTTTTGTTTTTTTTTTTCCGAGATGAGCCACTATTAAAGATATATATTCTGGTCTTCTGGGTTCAATCATTTTTTATTCAATGTTTTTATCTGCGAATCATGTACCAGCTGGGGATATAGTGATAAACAAGAGGAGCAGGGCCTCTCCTACAGTTTATAGCAAGTTAGGAGTGGGGTTAATATGGATAATGTATGAACTATAAACAAACTGAAATAGATGAATATATTAATTTAGTATTGTAGAAAATGGTATGAAGTAAAAAAAAATAAGGTGGTATGAAAGAGTGCTGTGGTTGCTACTATAGTTTGGGTGGGCCAGGAGGACCTTGCTGAGGAGCTGACAATGTATCTGTACTCATCTATTAGATGATTCTGATCTGTCTTTCATCTCCAAACCCTACCTCAGGGATGAGGGTTAGCAGTGGATGGCAGGGGAGAGCCACAAGAATAGAGTGGCATGGACTTATTCCTTAAGTGTTAATTTTAAAAGCTGAAATTTAAGTTTTTCTGTCTTAGGCCATGTTAATATATCTTCATTTAAAATTGATTATATTAAAGAGGGCTTCCCTGGCGACTCAGCTGGTAAAGAATCTGCTTGCAATGTGGGAGACCTGGGTTCGATCCCTGGGTTGGGAAGATCCCCTGGAGAAGGGAAAGGCTACCCACTCCAGTATTCTGGCCTGGAGAATTCCATGAACTGTGTAGTCCATGGGGTTACAAAGAGTCAGACAGGACTGAGTGACTTGCACTGTATTAAAGTTTTCCATTAAAGAAACATGGCAATGTTTGGAGGACCCCGTGGATAAACGACAGAGAGGCTCTTGGGGAACTCAATAGTGAAAGTCAGAGATTCAGGCCAAGGAAGTAAAAGAGATTAAAGAAGATCATAACCAGTATTAAGATATTCCTCATCCTTCTGGACATATTGGAGGTAGATTAAACAGTGTGTAGTATTTTGGTGGAAAGAAGATAAACAGTTGTATTGTCTGACTTTCCTAAAGGCAGGAGTTAGAGACTGAAGCCAGAGGAGCCTGTGATGCAGCACTGACCTAGAGCATTTGCTGAGAGAGTTTTCTTAGCAAGTTCCAAATTTTAGTGTTTCTGTATGGCCTCAAAATGTTGGGTGGTGCATTACAGGATAAACTGAAGCCCTAAGTCTTAGAAAATAACCCAGATAAAAGAATAAAGCATAAATTACCATTGGTTGGGTCAGTGGGTTTTGTGGATTTAGTAATCTTCAAATACTATGCATAATTTCTACACTCAAATCTCAGTATTTGACATTCATTTTATGCTGTTTTTAATAAGTGTAAACGTCACTGTATTGTTACTTTCATATATATTTAGATACCCTGGATAGTGATGGAAGAGGGAAATAGACTAGCCAGGTATATTCTATATATCTAATTCAGTGAATTCATGATGAATGAGGTGAATGAAGTAACTATACTTGTTCTACCACAGGCCTGTATGTTTCTTGATGCCAGAGATGTGTCACTTAGTTCTGTGCCTAAATCAGTCTTTAGCACAATGCTTCCCTGGTGGCTTAGATGGTAAAGAATCTGTCTGCAATGCAGGAAATGTGTTCATTTCCTGGATCAGGAAGATCCCCTGGAGGAAAAAAATGGCAACCCACTCCAGTATTCATGTCTGGAGAATTTCATGGACAGAGGGGCCTGGTGGGCAACAGTCCCTAGGGTCACAAAGAGTTGGACACAACTGAGTGGCTAACTTGCACTTTCACTTTATTTAGAGGGGAGGACTTAAAACAACTATAAGAAACGAGGGATGACTACTTGAATTGTAGGGGTTGTGTTAATACAGAATTTGCTGTATCTCCACATCATGGTGCATAGTAGATGCTCAAAAAAAAAAAAAAAAAAAAGACTGGATTAGAGATTTTTCACTTACAAAGCTGTGATAGTCTTCAAATACCTAACAGATGTGTCTCTGGGATATAAATTAGACTTTTTATATGTATTGCAAAGAGATTAATCCAGAACAGTAAGTGAGATTTACATATAATAATGTTTAGTTAAAAGTAAGAAGATGTGCTATAATGTAATTTCTGATCTAATTGTCTCTCCACTAAATCCACAGCTCCCTGTAGTAGAGATTCTTTTCCATTGCTGCGCTCCTTGTTCATAGCCCAGGGCCAGCAGATAGTAGAAATTTAATCAATTTTGAGGTAATGCATAAATGAATGATGATAAAGCTTTCTACATGGAGGTAGTTAGCTACCTGTTAGAGGTGTTGTAGTATGGACTACATGACTCTATATCATAAAGTGAAGGACAGTGAAAGTTGACTGCTCAGTCATGTCCAACTCTTTGTGACCCCATGGACTATACAGTCCCTGGAATTCTCCAGGCCAGAATACTGGAGTGGGTAGCTGGTCCCTTCTCCAGGGGATCTTCCCAACCCAGGGATAGAACCCAGGTCTCCTGCTTGGCAGGCAGATTCTTTTCCACTGAGCCACATAAGCCTTATAGCAAAGATTCAAGAAAAAAAGGACTGAACTAGGAAACACAAAATGATTGTTCTAATTGTGGAAACTGTGTAAGGGTTCCCTAGGAAAACAGAACCAACATGACATGCATTAATATTAAGCTCTCCCTGTTTCCTGGTTACCTGGATTTCAGAAGCTGCATGTTTCCCCCAGCCACTGTTAGAAGCATCCCACTCACCCATAGGAGTGTAACACGATAAAACCTTGTTCCTAAATGTCACCTAATTACAGATTTTCTGCAGGGAATTCAAGATAGATGATAATCCTAAGAATTCAAGCTATCAGATGTACTGTCAATGCCTCTAAATGCCATTTGTTGCTTTGGAGTATGTGTGTGAGCATATGATGCTTCTCATGGACAAAGAAGCAGAACCATGAGAGAAATCATGGCAATGTCATTGGTGCTTGCTGGAGCCTTCTTTTTAGGGACAAAATTGCTTCCTTAGTGGCAAAATTCTTTTTCTTCTGGAGATGTCCTGATATTAGAGTACAGTGCTGAAGCACGACTGCATAGCACTGCTTGTTTCCTTAGAAAAGCTGCGGTGCTCTTAAAATAACCCCCTACTGAGGTTTGAAAATCAGCTTGGAACGATGCTGTGTAATTTGATGTTTACGTGTTCACTTCATCTTCTATTTCTAGAGTTGATGGGCAGACTTACTGTTTTCACTTATCCTTAATTTAACTTTTTCTTGGCTATTGGGACAAATTGGAATAATTTTCCATCGACAGCGAGCACAGAATACTAAAATATCTTCAAAAATAAAAATACAGAAATCATTGCACAGATGAAATTTAGTCATTTGCCCCCAAAATTTTCATGACTAGTTTTCACAAAATTTCTCTAAAAAGAAAGACTAAAGAAATAACAATAGCTAATGTACAGGTGGCTCGGTGGTAAAGATCCCACCTCCCAATGCAGGGGACACCGGAGAGACAGATGTGATCCCTGCGTTGGGAAGATCCCCTGGAGGAGGAAATGGCAACCACTCCAGAATTCTTGCCTGGGAAATCCCATGGACAGAGAAGCCTGGTGGGCTGCAGTTCATGGGGATATAGTTAGACATGCCTTAGTGGCTGAGCTTGCATGCAATGTATATGCAGCACTGCATATCATTCAGTCTTCACCCTTCAAAATATTTGTCAGAGTAGAATTAAATTGTGATGTGACAAGGGTTGAAACTGAGGCACAGTGTGGCAAAATTACTTCTATAAAGTCACATGGTAAATTAGTCCTCAGGCCTAGAGCAATAGTTCTTATGTTTTTTCAGCTTAAGGATATTTTCAGGAATCCTCTGAAACCTGTGGATCTTTGCCCTAGATCATGTGTGTGTGTGTGTGTGCGAGAGAGAGAGAGAGAGAGAGAGAGAGAGAGAGAGAGAGAGAGAGAGAGAGAGAGAGAGAGAGAGAGAGAGAGAGAGAGAGAGAGAGAATGTGAGTGTGTGTGTGTGCGCGCGTGTGCATGCGTGCATGCGGAGTTACCGACATTTAAATACATTTTTCATTTGAATTCAGGTGATTCCTAGGCATCTCAAGTCCATCTGTGGGCTCTGTGATAAGAACTCTTCATCACCTGAGGGTCATTTCCCAGTTTCCTGACAACCAGGTTAATAATGTATTATTAAAAGAAGTGGCACAGTGGTAAAGAATCTGTCTGCCTGAGCAGGAGATGCACGTTCGATCCCTGGGTCTGGAAGATCCTCTGGAGAAGGAAATTGCAACCCACTCCAATATTCTTGCCTGGGAAACCCCATGGACAGAGGAGCCTGGTGGGCTACAGTCCCTGTGGTCACAAGAGTCAGACATGACTTAGTGACTAAATAATATCAACAAAAGCCAGGAAGGGTATTCAAAATCAGGTAGTATGTATAGTTTTTGAAAGCCATTTGGCAAAATAATTATAAACAGCATCTTATAAACACAGTGAAGCTCTTTTCCGACAACATCTGTAACATAAATCTGGATGAGAATTATAAACTTTCATAAGGCTGATATCATGGGACTGGGATTTCTGGACACAGGTTAGTGAGTCAAAGCAGAGCTTTGACAAGATTTTCAACAGTCTTCCGGGAAATTGACAAAATAAAAAGGACAAGTGAGTTTTTTACCTTAAAAATATTAGTGTCCACCTTACATGGAATGGGCAAGAGAACAAGTTCTGGGGCCAAACTTCCTGAGTACACAGCCTGGCTCTGCCGTGGGGTTGGACTGGATAGTACACCCAACTGCTTTGAGTTGCAGTTCCCATATAAATGGGAATAATAGCAGTACCTACCTTATAAGGTGTTATGTGGAGTGAATGAGTTAGTAGACAAAAAAACAGAAGATTAAGTGATTAGGAAATTTTAATATTAAGAATGAATGGCAATGAAAATGTATACATCTTAATATTGCAAAAATATGTCTTAACATTGCAAAATATTTTGCAACCCTATGTCAAATTTCCAAATTATTATTGTCATATTGAAATAATACCAGTTATGAACATTCGTATGTGTAGTATGTGAAAGGGAGAAAAAGGGGGAGAGGAACTGGGAGAGAAAGAACAAAGAGCACTGAAGATAAAAATAGCTCTTTAGTTCTTTCTGAGAAATACTTTCTTTGTCTAGAATGGGGTGGGGGGAAGAGGGTTAAGTAAATTGGGTTCCATTAGAAACCTTTTTATTTGAGGCCCTCATATTAAATTTACTCTGTGTTTGTTCCCCCTTCCAGTGTCAACTTTGAAATCATCACTCTTGTCTTTCTTGTTTGCTGCTGTCTCCCAACACATAGTCAGGAAACTCAATAATTATGTATTGAATGAAAAAGGGACAATTCAATGAAAACATTACTGCCAAAGGCTCTGACATGAAACTGTTTTGATATTGCAAGTGCTCTGTCCTCCTGTGGCCCATGCATGCCACTGGCTAAGGCACAACCACGGTCTGACCCAGTACAGGAGCCATCACTGGAGGAGTGGCTGAAAATTTCCCTTTGTGAATTTTGTATTGTATATGGTATATTTCACACACATTGAACCCACGTTTCCCTCATTGCAGGCAGGTTCTTAGATTCTTTACCATCTGAACCACCAGGGAAGCGCAAGCATACTGGAGTGGGTAGCCTATCCCTTCTCCAGGGGATGCTCCCAACCCAGGAATCAAACTGGGGTCTCCTGCATCGCAGGTGGTTTCTTTCCCAGCTGAGATACCAGGGAAGCCATATATATATATCCACATACATATATATAGCTCATCTAAAGGTCAGTTTTCATTCCAATCCCCAAAAAGACAATGCCAAAGAATATCGAAACTACCACAAAATGCTAGCAAAGTAATGCTCAAAATACTCCAAGCCAGGCTTTAACAGTACATGAACCATGAAATTCCAGATGTTCAAGCTGGATTCAGAAAAGGCAGAGGAACCAGAGATCAAATTGCCAACATCCATTGGATCATTGAATAAGCAAAAGAGTTCCAGAAAAACATCTGCTCATTGACTACACCAAAGCCCTTGACTGCATGGATCACAACAACATGCAGCAAATTCTTAAAGAGATGAGAATACCAGACCACCTTACCTGCCTCCTGAGAAATCTGCATGCAGGTCAAGAAGCAACAGTTAGAACTGGACATGGAAGAGCAGACTGTTCCAAATATATTGTTACCCTGCTTATTTAACTAATATGCAGAGTACATGCAAAATGGCAGGCTGTTTGAAGTACAAGCTGGAATCAAGATTGCTGGGAGAAATATCAATAACCTCAGATATGCAGATGACACCACCCTTATGGCAGAAAGTGAAGAGGAACTAAAAAGCCTCTTGATGAAAGTGAAAGAGGAAAGTGAAAAAGTTGGCTTAAAACTCAACATTCGAAAAATGAAGATTATGGCATCTTGTCCCATCACTTCATGGCAAGTAGATGGGGAAACAATGGAAACAGTGTGAGACTTTATTTTTGGAGAGTCCAAAATCACTGCAGATGGTGACTGCAGCCATGAAATTAAAAGATGCTTGCTCCTTGGAAGAAAACCTATGATCAATCTAGACAGTATATTAAAAAGCAGAGACATTACTTTGCCAACAAAGGTCCATCTAATCAAAGGTATGATTTTTCCAGTAGTCATGTATGGATGTGAGAGTTGGACTATGAAGAAAGCTGAGCACTGAAGAATTGATGCTTTTGAACTGTGGTGCTGGAGAAGACTCTTGAGAATCCTTTGGACTGCAAGGAGATTAAATGAGTCAATCCTAAAGAATTCATTGGAATTCATTGGAATGACTGATGCTGAAGCTGAAACTCCAATACTTTGGCCACCTGATGTGAAGAGCTGGCTCATTGGAAATGACGCTGATGTTGGGAAAGATTGAAGGCAGGAGAAGAAGGGGACAAGAGAGGATGAGATGGCTGGATGGCATCACCAATTCAACAGACCTGAGTTTGAGCAAGCTCTGAGAGTTGGTGATGGACAGGGAAGCCTGGTGTGCTGCAGTCCATGGGGTCACAAAGAGTTGGACATGACTGAGCAACTGAATTTAACTGATATATATATGTATATATATATATATATATATATATATGCATGCTTTTTTAATATATCTATATAATCATCCATTTAATATTTCTGTTTGTTGCTGTCTTCTCAGTCTCACCAGTAAATTAACTGTGTGCAATTAGCTAATTGACTTTTTAATGTCAGAGTGCTTCTATCCGTAAGATTAAAAGGTGTTTTTCTTACTTAAGACAGAGGAGGGATGAACATGCTTTGGTAGTGTGAGAGCAACAGCAGTCCATATGATTTAAAGCTCTCTGTTTATGAACAAGAATAACTGATTATTTTCTCTTCCAGAAATGAACATTTCTTTTTTTTTTAATCAGGAGAATAAATATCTTATATTCAGTATAAAACAGAGAATAAATAAATATCTTATTTTCACTAATGTCAAAAGGAAGCCCTTTAAAGGTAGCAACGCAGACAACCTGACAACTACTCTGGTGTGGCTTGAAAACCTTTGCAGTGTGAAGGGCCCATCTATGGTGCTCTTCAAAAATCACAGAATTTGTGCCAGTTATATCTCACCTGGTTCAAGCTTATATTTGACAGCTAATAAAAATATTAATTCAAATAAACTTTAGCTTTAAAAAAGAAGGAAGGATGGATAGAAGAAAAAAGAAATAAATCACCTTGGCCTATTGCCCAAGCAGCATCCTGAGCTTGTTAGGTGTAGTTATTTATCTCAGCACACAGTAAATTTACCTGCCTTGGACAACAAAGAGCTCAAACTAGTCAATCCTGAAGGAAATCAACCCTGAATATTCATTGAAAGGACTGATCCTGAAACTGAAACTCCAATACTTTGTCCATCTGATGCAAAGAGCTGACTCATTAGAAAAGACCCTGATGCTGGGGAAGATTGAGGGCAAGAGGAGAAAGGGTCAGCAGAAGAAAAGATGGTTAGATAACATCACTGCCTTAAAGGACAAGAATTTAAGCAAACTCCAGGAGACAGTGAAGGACAGGGAAGCCTGGTGTGCTGGAGTCTATGGGGTCACAAAGAGTCAAACACAACTTAGCAACTGAACAGTGACTACTATTTATATTTGAGCTGAGGAAAAAGCAAACTTCCAATTCATTTATTTAATGAGGCTTGTTGCAAAGGATAAAGTTTGGAAAATCAATCTTCCTTTGTTCTGTACATGCTTCTAGTCTTCTACACAATGACAATAACTTTAGATTATCATTGATGCAAATATTCTAATTATTAAGGGATCCCATCTCCCCCTCACCTCTTAAACAGAATGTCTTAAAATGAACAGAAACTAGACAGTAAGGACTTAATAAAAATTCATACTTTACTACTGCAAAAAGACATAGTTTAGAGACAGAAATGCTTCTGTGGTTGTCCATTTACCATCCATTTAATAGCTGACACCATGGATTCATTGAGCAGGCAGGATGAGGAAGGTAGTTAAAGCAAGAGAGTGGGTTAAGTGAGTGAGACAACTTGCATCATTATTTAGAGTATATCTCCAGTATAAAACCCTGCTTAAGGTAGTCACTTATTATAACCAGCATAAGCACATTCTATTTTATCTGAAACTTTTATTATAGTTTATATATATATATATATATGATATTTCTTTCTATCTCTCAGTTCAGTTCAGTTCAGTTGCTCAGTCCTGTCCGACTCTTTGCGACCCCATGAATCGCAGCACGCCAGGCCTCCCTGTCCATCACCATCTCCTGGAGTTCACACAGACTCATGTCCATCGAGTCCGTGATGCCATCCAGCCATCTCATCCTGGGTCGTCCCCTTCTCCTCCTGCCCCCAATCTCTCCCAGCATCAGAGTCTTTTCCAATGAGTCAACTCTTCGCATGAGGTGGCCAAAGTACTGGAGCTTCAGCTTTAGCATCATTCCTTCCAAAGAAATCCCAGGGTTGATCTCCTTCAGAATGGACTGGTTGGATCTCCTTGCAGTCCAAGGGACTCTCAAGAGTCTTTTCCAACACCACAGTTCAAACGCATCAATTCTTTGGCATTCAGCCTTCATCACAGTCCAACTCTCACATCCATACATGATCACTGGAAAAACCATAGCCTTGACTAGGCAGACCTTAGTCGGCAAAGTAATGTCTCTGCTTTTGAATATACTATCTAGGTTGGTCATAACTTTTCTTCCAAGGAGTAAGCGTCTTTAATTTCATGGCTGCAGTCACCATCTGCGGTGATTTTGGAGCCCCCCAAAATAAAGTCTGACACAGTTTCTACGGTTTCCCCATCTATTTCTCATGAAGTGATGGGACCAGATGCCATGATCTTCGTTTTCTGAATGTTGAGCTTTAAGCCAACTTTTTCACTCTCCTCTTTCACTTTCATCAAGAGGCTTTTAGTTCCTCTTCACTTTTTGCCATAAGGGTGGTGTCATCTGCATATCTGAGGTGATTGATATTTCTCCCGGCAATCTTGATTCCAGCTTGTGTTTCTTCCAGCCCAGCGTTTCTCATGATGTACTCTGCATATAAGTTAAATAAGCAGGGTGACAATATACAGCCTTGACGCACTCCTTTTCCTATTTGGAACCAGTCTGTTGTTCCATGTCCAGTTCTAATTGTTGCTTCCTGACCTGCATATAGCTTTCTCAAGAGGCAGGTTAGGTGGTCTGGTATTCCCATTTCTTTCAAAATTTTTCACAGTTTATTGTGATCCACACAGTCAAAGGCTTTGGCATAGTCAATAAAGCAGAAATAGATATTTTTCTGGAACTCTCTTCCTTTTTCCATGATCCAGCGGATGTTGGCAATTTGATCTCTGGTTCCTCTGCCTTTTCTAAAACCAGCTTGAACATCAGGCAGTTCATGGTTCACGTGTTGCTGAAGTCTGACTTGGAGAATTTTGAGCATTACTTTACTAGCATGTGAGATGAGTGCAATTTTGCGGTAGTTTGAACATTCTTTGGCATTGCCTTTCTTTGGGATTGGAATGAAAACTGACCTTTTCCAGTCCTGTGGCCACTGCTGAATTTTCCAAACTTGCTGGCATATTGAGTGCAGCACTTTCACAGCATCATCTTTCAGGATTTGAAATAGCTCAACTGGAATTCCATCACCTCCACTAGCTTTGTTTGTAGTGATGCTTTCTGAGGCCCACTTGACTTCACATTCCAAGATGTTTGGCTCTAGATTAGTGATCACATCGTCATGATTATCTGGGTCGTGAAGATCTTTTTTGTACAATTCTTCCATGTATTCTTGCCACCTCTTCTTAATATCTTCTGTGTCTGTTAGGTCCATACCATTTCTGTCCTTTATCGAGCCCATCTTTGCATGAAATGTTCCCTTGGTATCTCTAATTTTCTTGAAGAGATCTCTAGTCTTTCCCATTCTGTTGTTTTCCTCTATTTCTTTGCATTGATCGCTGAAGAAGGCTTTCTTATCTCTTCTTGCTATTCTTTGGAACTTTGCATTCAGATGGTTATATCTTTCCTTTTCTCCTTTGCTTTCTGCCTCTCTTCTTTTCACAGCTATTTGTAAGACCTCCCCAGACAGCCATTTTGCTTTATTGCATTTCTTTTCCATGGGGATGGTCTGTCTCCTGTACAATGTCTCCTGTACAATGTCACGAACCTCATTCTGTAGTTCATCAGGCACTCTGTCTATCAGATCTAGACCCTTAAATCCATTTCTCACTTCCACTGTATAATCATGAGATTTGATTTAGGTCATACCTGAATGGTCTAGTGGTTTTCCCTACTTTCTTCAATTTAAGTCTGAATTTGGCAATAAGTAGTTCATGATCTGAGCCACAGTCAGCTCCCGGTCTTGTTTTTGTTGACTGTATAGAGCTTCTCCATCTTTGGCTGCAAAGAATATAATCAATCTGATTTCGGTGTTGACCATCTGGTGATGTCCATGTGTAGAGTCTTCTCTTGTGTTGTTGGATGAGGGTGTTTGCTATGACCAGTGCATTTTCTTGGTAAAACTCTATTAGTCTTTGCCCTGCTTCATTCCGCACTCCAAGGCCAAATTTTCCTGTTACTCCAGGTGTTTCTTGATTTCCTACTTTTGCATGCCAGTCCCCTATAATGAAAAGGACATCTTTTTTGGGTGTTAGTTCTAAAAGATCTTGTAGGTCTCCATAAAACTGTTCAATTTCAGTTTCTTCATCGTTACTGGTTGGGGCATAGACATGGAAAACTGTGATATTGAATGGTTTGCCTTGGAGACAAACAGAGATCGTTCTGTCGTTTTTGAGATTGCATCCAAGTACTGCATTTTGGACTCTTTTGCTGACCATGATAGCTACTCCATTTCTTTTGAGGGATTGCCCGCAGTAGTAGATGTAATGGCCATCTGAGTTAAATTCAGCCATTCCAGTCCATTTTAGTTCACTGATTCCGAGAATGTCGACGTTCACTCTTGCCATCTCTTGTTTGACCACTTCCAATTTGCCTTGATTCATGGGCCTGGCATTCCAGGTTCCTATGCAATATTGCTCTTTACAGTATCAGATCTTGCTTCTATCACCAGTCACTTTCACAACTGGGTATTGTTTTTGCTTTGGCTCCATCCCTTCATTCTTTCTGGAGTTATTTCTCCACTGATCTCCAGTAGTAGCATATTGGGCACCTACTGACCTGGGGAGTTCAACTTTTGGTATCCTATCATTTTGCCTTTTCTTACTGTTCATGGGGTTCTCAAGGCAAGAATACTGAAGTGGCTTGCCATTCCCTTCTCCAGTGGACCACATTCTGTCAGACCTCTCCACCATGACCCACCCGTGTTGGGTTGCCCCTCAGGCATGGCTTGGTTTCATTGAGTTAGACAAGGCTGTGGTCCTAGTGTGATTAGATTGACTAGTTTCCTGTGAATACGGTTTCAGTGTGTCTGCCCTCTGATGCCCTCTTGCAACACTTACCATCTTATTTGGGTTTCTCTTACCTTGGTGTGGAGTATCTCTTCACGGCTGCTCCAGCAAAGCACAGCCGCTGTTCCTTACCTTGGACAGGGGTATCTCCTTACTGCCGCCGTTCCTTCATTCCTAGGCAGTTTTTGGCTATGTTAATTCTTCATAGCATTAAGAAATATTAATTGGCAGGGGACAAAGCTTCATTTCTTTAAATAATGGTCTTTATTCAGATTCTCCCAATGTTAAATAAATGTGGCATCTTGTGCACTGTGAATCCTCAAGGGTGCTAGTTCATATGATTCTTCCAAAGTTATTTGAACATAAGACCCACTCCCTTTTTTTTTTCTGTATGGGGTATTCCATGGTGGGGGTGGAGTTGAATAGTCCACAGAATATATTTGGGGGGATGCTGGTATAGATTTTGGCTCTTTTAATTTGAAAGTTAAAGCCTTGCTGGCAAAGAGTCACTAGTCAATAATGTCTAAATTCCAAATACCCTCCTCAAAAAAGGCACACTACGCCTGCATGGGAGAGTGTGTATTCATTATTGGAAGGCATTGACCTCTTCTCAACTCCCTCCCTCTGGGTCTAACAGGATTGTTACAAATCAAACTTTACAGTAATAGGAACACTTTCTCTAATCACCCCAACTAATTACAGGGAAGAGTGAATCAATTGTTAAGCATCACTAGCACTGCTAATAAATCACAAAATCATTTAAACACGGTTTTAAATCCCAGGGAAAAAAAGAGTAGAGAATGAAGGACATTTAAATGAGTGTGCCTGTTGCCAGACACTTAGCAGGTTATGACTCCTGGGGCACCGCTTCCATCCTCTGACTCAGGGTGCTATTTCCCTCTCCCCTATCATCTCTTACATGGTTGGCAATGTGCTAGACATCTTTGCGGTGTCTCATTTAGTAGTCCTGACAGCCTTCTAAGGTCAGTCTTGGTACTCTCTCTTTATGAGACTTGTGAAGCTCAGAGGAGTTAATGTTACCAAGTCCTAGAGTTTATAAATGGGGAAGCTGGGATGTGAAAGAAGGCACTGGGTCCAAACCACCCTCCTTCAGCTACCTCAGTCACTCCCTGACCAAACCCAGATGACCTTCTTAGTGGCTAGGAGAGGGGACATCAGAGTGACACAGAGTATTAGCTATTTTTAAAAGGAAAATGAACTGATCTAAGTGCTGTGAAACATCATGGAGGAGAAAAGTATGAGATTAAAAGTAATCATTATAATAACCAGTAATACATGTTTTAATAGGGGGTAGGCACTTAGGAAAGTGCTTTTACAAATTATGTCATTTAATCTCCATGATGACCTTGTGAATAAGTTTCTTTTATTGTCATCCCATTTTATACATGCACATTTATGAGTCCATTGAGGCCACTGATGATTTAAATAACATGTCTAAGATCACAAAACTTAGGACTTGAACTCAAGGAGCTGACTCTTTATGTAACCCTTAGTAGGAGTAGGAGGTCTGACCTCTTGTGCTAGATATACCAGACTCAGGTTTGGGAACTCGGTCTCAACTAAAATTCACTTGATTTTTTGATGGTTAATTCAAAGAGTTTGACTAAGATAGATGATGTCTAGACAGACTCTGCCCTTGAAAATGCATACAATAAGTTCCCTATATATGAAACTTCAAGTTGTCAACTTTCAAAGATGTGAATGTGCATTCACACATCCAGTTACATAAGTTAGTTCACATGTCTGGGATGCATTGCCACATGCATGCATCCTCTATAGGTGATTGTGCTTTTGTGTACTTTTTTTTTGAAAATTTTTATTTTTACTTTATTTTACTTTACAATACTGTATTGGTTTTGCCATACATTGACATGAATCCGCCATAGGTGTACATGAGTTCCCAATCCTGAACCCCTCTCCCACCTCCCACCCCATATTATCTCTCTGGATCATCCCCGTGCACCAGCCCCAAGCATCCTGTATCCTGTATTGAACATAGACTGGTGATTCATTTCTTACATGATAGTATATATTTTGTATAATACTACATAGAGTGCAGTAGCATAATATCTTCATTTCAAGCCCAGGATTACCAGAAGCAAGCGTAAAAGCTGCAGCAATGAAGCTGGTACTAACATACTTTTCAAGGTACTATACTGTAAGATTAAATTTTAAAATTTTTTGGTTTTTTGTATCATTTGTGTGAAAAGTATAATGAACCTATTACAGTACAGTACTATATATCTGATTGTGTTAGTTGGGTACCTAAGCTAAAGTGAAGTCGCTTAGTCGTGTCCCGACTCTTCGTGACCCCATGGACTGTAGCCTACCAGGCTCCTCTGTCCATGGGATTTTCCAGGCAATAGTACCAGAGTGGATTGCCATTTCTTTCTCCAGCAGATCTTCCCAACCCAGGGATCGAACCCAGGTCTCCCGCATTGTAGACAGACGCTTTACCGTCTGAGCCACCAGGGAGGTCAAGGCACTACATATCTGATTGTGTTAGTTGGGTACATAAGCTAACTTTGTTGGACTTAACGAATGTATTAGACTTATGAGCACACTATTAAAATGGAAATAATTCATCTGTAGTGGACTTATGTATTTATAGTGTGGGTTATCTTTAAAAATATCAGTTAGGTTCTTGAATGGAGTGTAAATGACATAATCACAGGCAAATTAGAAGGATCCTTTGCTTGTCATTACATGAGTATCTAGTCATTCTCTCCCAGGTCTCATCTCACGGAGTCAAGGTTTAAAAACAAAACGATGTATTTGTTGAAGGAAAAAAATGGATTAAGCACAGTGAGAAAAGAAGAAATTAAACAAAATTGAAAGAAATTGAGATAATTTTATATTCTTTGATTTACTTTATCCTGTATTATTCAAATTTTTGGCAATAGCCTTCAATTACTTTCAGTATTATAAAATAGATATAAAAGAAAAATTCACAGATTAGTCTGTTATTTTACTTTGCTTTTCTGTAACATCCAATTTTTGCTTTTTATATTATTCACAAGTTTTTATTAAATACTATATCACATTGTTCCCAAGACTTTTCCAGTATGTGCTTTGTCCCCTTCCATTATATTGCAGACTCCTGAAGGACAGGGACCACAGGGAAATTCTTGATATACCACTTCACATTTTCTCCTTGTGTTTAGCTATTGTTTTAAAATTGTAGACTACTATGTGTCAGTTTTTAAAATTCAAACATCTCCTTTAAGTATTTTGGATGAAAAGAACATATTTGGATGTTTGCATGTAGAGCTTGTTCTGGGCTTTGTACTGTTTTCACAGGGTTCAGTTCAGTTCAGTTCAGTTCAGTTGCTCAGTCGTGTCCGACTCTTTGCGACCCCATGAATCGCAGCACGCCAGGCCTCCCTGTTCATCATCAACTCCCAGAGTTCACTCAGACCCACATCCATCGAGTCAGTGATTCCATCCAGCCATCTCATTCTCTGTCGTCCCCTTCTCCTCCTGCCCCCAATCCCTCCCAGCATCAGAGTCTTTTCCAGTGAGTCAACTCTTCACATGAGGTGGCCAAAGTACTGGAGCTTCAGCTTTAGCATCATTCCTTCCAAAGAAATCCCAGGGCTGATCTCCTTCAGAATGGACTGGTTGGATCTCCTTGCAGTCCAAGGGACTCTCAAGAGTCTTCTCCAATATCACAGTTCAAAAGCATCAATTCTTTGGCTCTCAGCTTTCTTCACAGTCCAACTCTCACATCCATACATGACCACCCTCATAATTGACATTAGGAACTCTGTCTTTTAACATTTTTAAAGCTCAGGTATACATTTTCTAAAACATTACCTATAACACTGTATACACCCCACTCCAGTACTCTTGCCTGGAAAATCCCATGGATGGAGAGCCTGGTGGGCTGCAGTCCATGGGGTCGCTAAGAGCCGGACACGACTTCACTTTCACTTTCACTTTCGCTCTTAACACAAATATATGAGTGCCTGCTGAATTTTTCTAATCATTGATTATTTTCATTAAAAAAATATGGCCAGTGTGATAAGTGAGAAAAGCATCTCATGTTTCTTTTAATTAACATCTTTGAAAGTTGGACACTTCTATGTACTTAATTTCCTGATGCATTTCCTCTTGTGATTGCTTCTTCTTTATATTTGCTATCTGTTTAGTTTGGCCTTGGGTGTTGTTTATTTGCTTCTGTTAGTTCTTATAGAAAAACATTTTGCCCCTTTGATGTACTTCCTAGAAATACTTGTTTCAGTCTGTGTTCAGTTAGATAAAATAGAATTTCAAAATTTTACTTAGCAAAATATTTGCCATTTCTTCTCTTTCTTATTTATTTCATGCTTTTAATGTTATACTTTTCAAGGACAGCTCTGTGTTTACTATAGAATGTTAAAATGTAAAACACAATTTATAGTCAAGGAATAAAATAAAACTTTAATTGCCTGGAATAAATAGCAAGTGCTTAAGTTATGCAAGTGATTTATGTGTTTCACTTTCCCCAAGGCTAACAAGACATGCCTTTTCCCCTCAGTCTTGTTAGCTGAAGTCAAACCAATCAAGACTTTACAAAAACAAGACTATACAAAATATAAGTGTATCCCTGGGCTTTTTGGAGAAAAAAAAATCTGTTGATCATTGACTCTTTGTCAGGTATTGTGCTAAAAATTATAGATATTGTTTAATTTTTTACAGCAACTGTTTAAAGTCAGTCTTATTTCCATTTTATGGCAACATAGGCATTAAATGCTTAGATAACTTGTTTAAACACACGCAGTTAGTAAGAAGAGCCAGGACTGAATCCCAGATATTCTTATTCCAAATTTTATCAGTATTAGCCACTTTGCAAAACTGCCTTCTGGATGCCTCCAGGTACTGTGTGCTCCATCACTTCCTATTTTCTCACATCACTGGTTTATATCCCCTATCTGGCCTTGGAAACATTTAACTTCCAACACTTATTGTAGCTTCTCCCCTGTATTCTCAGAGAACAGTGGAGATGGATGGGGTGTAGCCCTATTCACTATCAGGGAACTAACTTGATGACATTTTCATCCATTTATCTCTGATAACCAGTTTGTAAGATGAAAACATCAAGAATATAGAGTTTTCCAAAGTCACACAGCTGGTGACAGCGATGCACAAAGCAGCTATTAGAATGCTTTGGTAAATGTGATCAAACTGATGAAAAAGAGCACTAAAAATCAAATAGTGTATTTTGTGTGTGTGTGTGTGTGTGTGTGTGTGTGTGCGTGTGCGTGTGTGTGCATGGGGGGGGGTGTTCTCTTCTTCCTGAGGGTTGCAGTTATACTTACTGAGAGGCCTGAGAGGCCTTTGTACTTTGTACTTTGCTTTGTACTTCCCAGTAACTTGGGAAGTTGATATAAGATCCTGTTGTGTACTGAAAAGAAAAAGAATGTTAGACTGTACTTTCTTTTTAAAGTTACTTCTTTCTAACCCAGAGTACTCAAAAACTAGAGCATCAGGCATAAAGACTGGTTTCTCTTTTTCTTTTAAAGAAAAGGCTATCTGGACTAATTTTCACACCAAAAATAAAATTTCTAACAAAACAAACATACCAACACATAAAATGTACTTTAAATATAATTCGTTTAAAAAATAAACCTTATGTATTCACTGATGGAATGAATTTCTGGTTTGACATAAATTAAAATCATATAGTGGGAGTGAATGTGTGATGTGATGCAGTCACATTTAAAACTCCATTTAGATATATAGATAGATAGATAAACATATAAGAGACTTACAATTTCTGATTTTTGAAAATGTGAGAAGTTGCGGCATGCTACATAGTGTTCTGAACCTCACTTCTCTTATTTGCTAAAATAAGGATGATACTGTCTGTCACAAAAAGGTTGCACACACTGCTGTGTGATTGAGAAAGATAAAGCTTAGGAATACCTGTCTGTGACAGTTTTTAACAGATGCTAATTTATTTCCTTCATTGAAGCAGCACTTCCTCAATTTCTGGCACATAGTTACCCTAGGAAAATTCAGTGATAAGAACTAGTGGTTTGACCACTTGACTGCCAAGCTATTTATCCTAACACCAGCTCCAGGGTCTTAGTTATGATTCGGATTTAAACTTACCCTGAGAAACAAGGATCTACTCAGAGGGTCTGTCCAGAGTGGTCAAGTTCTCACTCTGATTCAGTCCATTTCTCAGAATAGCTCACTTTTCTGGACCTCATCCTTTCCAGCTCTGTTGCCTTCCTGTGGTCAATAAGAATAACATATTTCAGAATAATCATTTATTTATTAATTACAGCTGTAGGGAGCAATTGCTGATCTCTCTACCACAATTGACTGTTTTTCCACATCCCTGGAATTTGCTGGGCACCTATCTAACTATCTTAGACTCAAACAGAATTGTGTGTTGATCTCCATACCAGTAAAATCAAGTAGGCAAGCTCTCCATTGACCCTATCTAAAAGTTCTTCAGTTCAGTTGCTCAGCTGAATCCTACTCTTTGCGACCTCATGGACTGCAGCACGCCAGGCTTCTCTATCCATCATCAACTCCTGGAGCTTGCTCAGGCTCATGTCCATTGAGTCAGTGATGCCATCCAACCATCTCATCCTCTGTCATCCCCTTCTCCTCCCACCTTCAATCTTTCCTAGCATCAGGGACTTTTCCAATGAGTCAATTCTTCATATTAAGTGGCCAAAATATTGGAGTTTCAGCTTCAGCATCAGTCCTACCAATGAATATTCAGGACTGATTTCCTTTAAGATTGACTGGTTTGATCTCCTTGCAGTCCAAGGGACTCTCAAGAGTTTTCTCCAACACCACAGTTCAAAAGCATCAACTCTTAGGCACTCAATTTTCTTTATAGTTCAACTCTCACATCCATACATGACTACTGGAAAAAAATCATAGCTTTGACTATACAAAAATTTGTCAACAAAGTGATATGAAGTGGGCAAAAAAAAAAAAAAAAAAAAAAGAAAAAGAAAGAAATCTGACAGTCACATTAAAAGACCCTTCATTGCCTTGGCTTTATTTCTGTTCTCTTTGAGATTTAGCTTATTGAAGTGTACATGGTGATGTCTGACACTGAAGGTAAATGTCAGTTCCTGAGAGTGCAAAGTGTTGACAGCTATTGATAATAAGATATTGCAGAAACCTTCCTACTGCCAGAGAAATATTACTACTTCTACACATGGTTTTTCAGATCTATGCATTTATTTGCTAAATCAATTTTAGAAGAAACATAAAAAATAAGTTCCATAACATGCAACTATCTGGACTCAATTGTCATATCCTGGTGAATTTGTTCCCTTCCTCTATTTAATCCAAATAGCATTTGTGCTTCTCATGTGGACTTTATTTTAATGTGCTTTTTCTTACTTAGATAGGTATGAACATTTGTCTTAACTGAAAGCTCATGAAGGGCACAGGCTCTATCTCATCATCACAGAATTCTTTAAATCAACCAATACAGCGACTTATAATCAGGAGATATAGTATAGTAAATACTTCCTGAATTAGATTCCAATTCTATGTTTCTAAAATGCTAATTATATTTCCACTAGAGCATTAAACAAAACAAAACAACAAAAACTGAGCTCCACTCTATTCTTTTGGCAGAAACTGTTCTAAAATTTGGGTTTGAAATCTTGTGAAGCTTGGTCTCAGAAACTGGAAGCAATTTGAATAGAGAGATATGAGTTAGTGTGGTAGATAAATGAGGAGCATCTCTTCAATTATAAAGCAGGAGCTGTTACATATAATTGCTTTCCAAATCACTATCTTAGCATGGTGATTTTTTAAAATGTGAACTGAATAGACTCTTAAATCAAGAAGAAGATAAGAGACTGGGGAGAAACATGTTTGAATAAAAATAATGTTTTTGTGTGAATGTTTGGGCTACTTAGAGTTTTTATGTGATTCGTAAACCGGGGGAGTTTATTATTGGAAATAATATTTTAGCCTAGAGGTTTTTGTGCTACAGACAATAAAAACAGCAGCAACAAAGCAGGCCCATTCTCTTCATTTGGAACCTTATTTTTCTTGTGATATAAATTAATTCACAGTGGAATCAATCCACGTATATAATAGAAATGAACAAGTGAGGTTGAACTGTTATTTAACTCCCACAGTTTTTAACTTGTGATTTGTTTCTGAGGGGTAAAATGAAGTTTTGAATTGGGAATTTTCTACTGCTTTTGTGAGTTGACATTAAGATATTATAAACTGACAAATATTAATGTATGTTATATATATCTTTCTATTTTGTGATGAAAGTTAAGTCATTTGTTAAATATTTATTTAGTATGTACTATGTTCTAAAAACTGAGTCAGATACAAAGAAAGGAAGTTTTCTTTTTTCTTATGAAACATACAATTTTATCTGGGAAGTTAATTTTATGTTTAATGCTCAATAGAAGCTAAATGCAAAAAATATAGGTAAAGAAAAACTTTAAGAAACGTAATGCTTATATATAGCTGTGGATTTAAAAAAAAAGGCTTTCTTGAGGTAGAGGGTTAAGCGGCTTCAAATGTAAGATTTGGAGATGGGATAATAATAACTGACATTTATTTAGTATTTGCTAAGTAATGGGGTACCTTTCTAAGTGTTAGTTTTTTAATTGTCATATTTACCTCATGAGTTAGGTGCTAGTATAAGTCCTGTAAAATAGATGGCAAATGGAGGCACACAGAGCCTAAATAACTTGATGAAGAACACACAGCTAGTAAGTGTCAAAACCAGGATCTAAATGCAAGCAGCCTGAATTTAGAGTCTGTTTTTAATCACTACTATGGGAAATTCCAAATATAAGTAATAGTATGAGTATAAAAGTGAGGACTGGAGAATATGAAGCAGCAGCAGGAAAGAAGACAGGGCTGAATCAGGTTGTAATAAGGTACCCTGCAGAATGTGTTCAGAAAGAACATTAGAAATGACAATTAGGGTGAATGTCCAAAAGCCATGTAAACTAAGAAATTTGGGTTTTATTCTTAAAGTAATTGTCAACAGAGTTTGAGCAAGTCAGTTATCCATTGGGCTTTTGATAGTAAACCCTAAAACAAGCATTTTAATCAGGTATTTAATTTGATAAATGATTCCAGGAAAGACATGTGTAGCAAAGTCATAAAGTGAAGAAAAGGATGTATGATAAACTAGACAGCGTATTAAAAAGCAGAGACATTAGTTTGCCGACAAATGTCTGTATAGTCAAAGCTATGATTTTTTCTAGTAGTCATGTAAGGATGTCAGATTTGGACCATAACGAAGGCTGAGCACTGAAGAATTGATGCTTTTGAACAGTGGTGTTGGAGAAGACTCCCTTCGACTGCAAGGAGATCAAACCAGTCAATTCTAAAGGAAATCAAACCTGAATATTTATTGGAAGGACTAATGTTGAAGCTGAAGTTCCCACTGAAACTCCAATACTTTGGTCACCTGATGTGAAGAACTGACTCATTAGAAAAGACCCTGATGATGGGAAAGATTTAGGGCAGAAAGAGAAGGGGATGACAGAGATTGGATGGCATCACCAACTCAATGGACACGAATTTAAGCAAGCTGTAGGAGATGGTGAAGGACCTGGATTCCTGGCATGATGCAGCCCATGAGGCCACAAAGAGTCAAACATGACTGAGTGACTGAACCACAAGAAGAAGAATGTGAATTCCACGTTGAACCAGGTACCAACATAGCCTCAGACTGAAATGTAGAGCAAAGAGCAAGTACACTTCTGCTTCTTTATTATGCTTTACAGATACTACATTTTTTTTCTACAGATTGAAAGTTTGTGACCACCCTGTCATGTCCTTAAGTACTGTTTTTCCAACAGCATTTCCTCACGTTGTGTCTTAGGTCATATTTTGGCAATTCTCACAATAGTTTGAAAACTTTCACTAGCAAAAAGATTATAACTCACTGGAAGCTCATATATTAGTTAGCTCAAAAGGTTAGCATTTTTTAGCAATAAAATATTTTAATTAAGATATATACATTTTTTTTTTACATAATCATATTACACACTTAATAGATTGCATTGTACTGTATACATGACTTAGATTTGTTCTGGGAAGCCCAAAAAGTTATTCTGCTCTGGCCAGTCAGGACCATTGTATTTTTCACCTTCTTCTTCACTCTTCTTCAGTATCCCTCCTGGAAACTTTTCTTTGCCCATCTTCAAGATTCTTGCTCTTTATGTGCACAGCTTAGCATATGGCCTGAAACCTAGTGGGTCATCTTTAAATTTGGAGACTGTGTGTGTGCAAATTTCCTGGCCCATCTTCACTTTAGTACACGTCTTTACAAATTCTGATCACTTTAGTAACTCAGTGTTTCCCTGGTGGCTCAGATGGTAAGTAATCCACCTGCAGTGCAAGGCTTCCCTGCACAGCTTAGATGGTAAATAATCCACCTGCAAGGCTTTGATCCGTGGGTCAGGAAGATCCCCTGGAGAAGGGAATGGCTACCTACTCCAGTATTCTTGCCTCGAGAATTCCATGAACAGACAAACCTGGCAGGCTACAGAACATGGGGTCACAACTGAGTGACTAACACTTTTAACTTTACATTTTTAGTAACTCCGTTGTCAAATTCTCTGTCCTCTTTCAGCAAGATGGTCATGTTCTGCCTAAACTCTTGGCTCTCTCAGGCCATAGATATTTGAAAGTAATCTAAGTCAGAAAGTTTGAGGAGTTGAAGGGCTCATTTTACACGTTTCTCCGCCATCAAAGAAGAGAAGTTCTATGCCACCTGTAGTCCAGTGTCTGGAAACAATTGCTTTATATAATTTATCCAGTTTTGTAGTTGTTTTTGGTGAGAAGGCCAGGGCTAGTTTCTCTATTATGGGCAGAAGCAGAAGTCATACTTAAATAGTCATACTAGTTATACTAGTATATACTTCATTGATCCCAATGGCTGATAGTTATACCTACATTACCCCTTGAATAATGTTATCAGTGAGATTTAATCTTACACTGTTACTTGTAATATTAGTTTTTCACCCTCCCCTTAGGAATTATAACCAGGATAATAGATTATTGGTCTGCTTGTTATCTATAATTTTTACACTGTCTGTAAGACACAGATAAAGATAAAATTCAATATTATTGACATGATAAAATGAAAATGATTAATAAGGAGAAGAGGTTGATCATACTCATATATGAATGGATTGGAAAGACAAAATATATTAGATTAAATATTTCATAAGACTAATCAATTTCTATTTGCAATTTTGTCATAAGGAATTAATATAAATTATAATGACAGTTTTTAAATACCATGGACATGGAAGAAAATAGAAAGTGATTGAGTGTCCAACTCTTTGTGACCCTGTGGTCTGTAGCTGCCAAACTTCTCGTCCATGGAATTCTCCAGACAAGAATACTGAAGTGAGTAGCCATTCCCTTCTCCAGGGGATCTTCCCTGACCCAGGGATTGAACTCGGGTCTCCTGCATTGCTGACAGATTCTTTACCTTTTGAGCTACCAGGGAAGCCCAAAAGTAAGAGGTGTGAAACAAAGAAATAATGTATATTTAAGTTGAGATAAAATATTGAGTATGGGAATATGCATATTATGTAGTTTATGATACATTTTAGAGTTATGTTTATTTGTATAAAATATATTATCTCATTAGGGCAGTGATGGAGAACTTTGCAAGCAATGATAAATTCTCATGCTAACCCATGATATGCATGCCTTAAACAGAACCATGTGAGGGGATGTTTACTTAGGCAGGAACAACTGAATATAAGGATAGAAGATGTGGTCACAGAAATTGGCAATGTTGTCGTTTTAATAGGGGTTTTTTACAATTTGGTAAATTTCTTCGCCAGATAAACATTCTTATAAATCTGTGTATGTTTCAAGCAATGAATGTGTATTTCAACCTTATCCAGAATGTAAGTAAATGATAAAGAAAAATATGACTGGAAATTACTTTAAATCAAAGCATATATATGCTTGTATGTTTCAGAGGATTTATAATATTTAGCTTCTCCCAGTCAGTAGAATGAAAATTTATATGAAATTTAAATGATACAATATAAAAATGCATTTTGCAAATTACCTTGCATACAATCATAATTTAATGAATCTTGATTCAGTGAACAATTGCATATAAGTACTATCATTATCTTCATATTATAGGTGTGAATATGTTGCTAAGTGAGGTTAAATAACTGGACAAAGGCCTTACAGGCAGGCAGTAATAGATTTAGGATTCTAACAGAGCCAACTGACTCCAAAATTTCATCCGGCCTTGAATTTTAAAATATTCAAGTAGTATAACATAGAATTCTATAATCCAATACTAAAAAAAAAGTAAGAAACATTTGACCTTTTCTTTCCTGGTATTCTGGATCCCAGAACAGAAAAAGGACACCTAGGAAATCTCAATAATTGTGTCCTTATTTAATAATGATTTATCTATATCAGTTTATTAATATGCAAATATATCATAATTATATATGATCTTAATAATAAGGGAAACTGGGTGTATTGGAAACTTTCTGTATTATCTTTATAACTTTTCTGTGAGTCTAAAACTGTCCCACAAAATAGGAGAATACATTTGTGAAATATGTATCTGTTAACATCTAGATTATATAAAAAACACTTAAGAATCAATTTTATAAATGAAATATGGATAAGATTTGAATAGTCACTTCATAAAAGGTTACAAATGATCAATGAATATATAAAACTTGTCTCAGCTCCATCAGTCTACAAGATGATATAAACGAAGTAGTAAGCCACCCCCCTACCCCAACCCTTGAGAATGTGCACCAGCTACTCTATAACTCCAGCTCTGGAGCCCTGTAAGAAAGCACAGGCAGCCTTCTCCTGCTATATGTGAATCCTATTTGGTCTTTAAGTCACACTTCTTCCATGTTGACACCCTTGACCGTTAACTCCCAGGACAGTTTGTCTTATTTGTTTTAGGATTAACTAATCACATCATTACACATAACTTTTCTTGAATTGCAGTCATTATCTGAATATTGATACGATGTTTGATAAGTACATTTTTCTATGTGAATTGAGTTCTGTGTATTACATGTATATGGTATCATGTTATATTGCAGCAGGCCCACAGAGATGCATCAGATCAGATGCCTATCCCTCAGCCCAGTGTTCCAAGACATGCAAATGAGCCTTTCCCACACAAAATGTGGGTACTGAGTTTCTTACCAACTCTGGGTCACAGAGCCAGGGGTGGGGATTACAGTGAGATTGTGTCTACCTGCTTTTCTCTTTTGCCCAATGTGAAATCGCTCAGCCAGTTTTTATGTTTTGTTTTCTTTTTTCCCAGAGAACATTGTTTCATATATAGCTGTGAATTTGGTATGTTTCTGGGAAGTCAGCATCCTGTCGCATCACCACCAGCAACCAGAACTTGTCTATATTTCTGTGCATATTTTAATGCATAGTTTTCTATGTGTGTTTTTATTTATTTTTTTCTATGTGTTAAATTCTACCCTTCATAAAGGTATAAGATGGTGGGTTAAAAACAACTAATAACTGATTTAAGTTTTAGGGTTTCATAACCACAATCTCATTTCATTTGTATGCCCCACATATCTCATAAATCTGTAATAATTAATGCCTTCATGGTAAAGATGAAGCAACTGACTCTCAGACAGGGAATTTATTCATCCTTATAAAGCCAATAATAATTCAGAGCTTCAGAGTCTAAATAACTTATTTCTATTCCAGCCATTGCTTTTTCTATGTGTAATTTCTATCTTTGACTCAAACATAGGGAATCACTCACATAGGTGCTTGAAAAGTTTGTGACTGTAGAGATAAGCATAAATGTACATTTGGTTCTAAAAGATGACTTGGAATTTTCCAAGTGAATAAATAGGGATGGCCATTATATACAGAGAGATCAATATGGCAGAAGCCATGGAATTGGGAGGGTGAGAATGGTGGTGTCCCTGGAGTGCAGAGACAGGGAAAGGAAGTGGTGTTATTAGCAGAGCTGGCTGGAGACACATGCATGGCCTCTCTCTGGAATAATTTCTGTCTCCAAGAACAGAGTTAATTCTCTACAATCCTGCTTATCAGAGGACCTATACAATCTACTTTTTATAATGGAATATAAAAAACAAACTATAGGAGCCACTACTTATTATGTTCTTCTTATATATTTTGGCCCTATAGTAGGTACTTTATGGATGTCATAAAGTTAATGGACTAGAATAACCCTATAAACTAGACACCATTATTCTCATTTCACTGATGATGGATTTGAAAGCAAGAGAGGATAACTAACTCACCTATGGCCACAAAGCTTATAGGCCATGCATCCAGGATTTTACTCCAGATCAACCCTGAAACTTCTTATGATTTTGTTGGTGATCAGAAGAAAGGGATACACATGTACATCACACATATTGGAAGCTGGGGGACCAGTTATGAAAGAGAGAAATCATGGACCAGATACTTGACATGTCAAGATGTTACAGAGCCTTAGTTAAGGCAGACTCAGTGGGTCTGGAGACAAAGATGGAATTTGAAGGCTGTTTCTAAGGTTGACAAACCCTTGCCCTTTTCCAGTCCATTATGTTACACAGTATTAAAAATCACAATATTTTCCTTTGGTCTCTTTGTGTAGAATTAAGTTTAAAAATTAATATGGAAAATAAGTATCTGTCAATTTTTCCAGCCTCCTGTCCTCTATTCCAAGAATATCAATCTTCCTCAAATTCTTCCAGTGTAATGAGGTCTCTCTGATCTCAGGGCCTTTGCACATGCTCCTTTCAATTAGCTAATTTAGCACAAAAACTTTTAATTAGCTAATATATCCTACACTCAGCATACAGAGAGATCTTTTTTTAAAAAAAAATCAAGAATTACTTCCTAATGATAAAATCTGGTCAAAACATTTAAAATAGACTTAATATGCAATAGTGAGCTACAGGTCATAGGAGTATTTGTAGAGGAATTATCAAAAATTTACAGGCTATAACAGACTTTAACAAAAAATAACAAAAGTCTTAAAATATATTGATATATAAGGATATCCTCATTGAGAAGTGAAATTTTGGGTGAAGGCTTAGGACAAGCCAGTTTAATAAAAGTAGAAGAGGGCTTGGTGGTGAAATGAGGGAAATTAAGAGAAAGATCATTCAGGGAAAATGAGAGTTGGCAGAGGACCCAGGTTGCAATGAACTTGATTACATTCAAGTACCAGAAAGAGTAACAGTGTAGCTGGACTACAGTCAGGGCAGGGAGGTTAAGGTTGGATTGGCAGACAGGATTATTGTGCAGAAATGGGCCTTGATGTCTATATTGAGAGGTTCCCTCAGTGCCATGGGGGTACAGAAGCTCAAGTAACCTTCATCCTGAGATGCAAGTGTAAAACTTGTTTTTTCTTGGAGGAAACTTGGAGTTCAGCAATGACCTGTGGTTCTGGCCAATTTCATCAACCACCAAATTACCATCTTCTCTTCTTGATGGAGAATTCAAACAAGTTTCTTACACAGAGTAGGAAACAGATAAATCAAAATGTGTCTGAGGGAAAGGTCAACAAGGAGCTGGTAAATCTTCCCACACTTCCCACATGAAAAGAACACTTCAAATCTGGTCCTGTCAAGTACTGTTGTTCACTTCAATATTGTTCTTGGCCTAAGGAAAGGCCTACGGGGTTTGTGAAAGTTGGCTCTTTCAATATAGAATTTTTCATGCTCCTTATAAAAATGTCAGTGGGTTAATCCAAAAATATTTTTATTGGCACCTGAACCCGTGAGTCTGCAAAAGACTCTGTACAAGTTGATTCTTTAGAACACACCATGCTCCCTCCAGGGAAGAACAAATAAAGTCCTTGGATCTGAATCTAGAGAAATTTCCTCTCACAGCTCTTTGCAAACACATTATTTTACAGCAAACCTGAGACAACTAAAACTGCCCTAGCCTGCCATTTTATTCCTCTTCTTTTTCTTTTGACTTAAAAAATATCAGTTTCAAATAGTTTTATACATTGTATTTTGTAATGATTTTTGTTTTAGGGTGACAGAGGCATCACCAACTTGCACCTGTAAAATAGTCTATTTTTTTTTTAATTCCAAAGTGTTCATTCATAAAATAACAATAACTCCTGTATAGTCCTCTTAACAGTGTAACATGTGTTGCTTCTTTGATAAGAGGCAGAGAAAGCACTGATCTTTCAACTTAGTCTGCAGCCTGGAGACCAGACCATTGAATGAAGCCACTGGTGAAGCCACACCAATCACTTCACTCAGACTTCCCTGAAGGATCAGACCTTTCACCAGTGTTAGGTTGAGGTTATTTCCAAGCCAATTCTAGTTTTCCTTGTGGAGGGAAGGGTGAGGACAAGCTGGGCTATGGCAGCTAAACGAGGAGAGAAGCCATGATGTCCTTATGTCATGAATGGTCTTTTGTAGGTGTTTCTCATGAGAAGGAATAATAGCAGTTACTATTTGTTGAGCATCTACTCCTCATGAGACACTGTGCTAAGCATCATAGATGGATTATTTTATTTACTGTTCTAATCATGGATATTATTAGTGCCTCTACTTTGCAGATATAGAAAGTAAGGCTTAAAGTTAGTGTGGGATAAAGCCAGTCCTGGAGTTCTATTAAGCTTTTTAACACATTCATAGACAGGTTGGTGATGTTGAGTGGGCTCAATAGTGATCCCCTAGAGGTTTGGTTTGTCTGTTAAACAGTGATCATTTTAAGATCATGATGAAAATTAAATAAACCAGAGTTAGTGAGTGGGCCTGGCACATTGCCTGATATCATGTAGCTGACTTTGCTCGACTCTGAACTTTGGAATCATTTCAAAAGCAGACAATGAGTGACTGTTTTGGCTCATTTAAAGGCATTTGTTTTACTAAAAAGAATTTTTATAAGTGGTTGGCTATTCATATCTTTGAAGTGCTTGAATAATCTTATCCATGAAGATACAGAAAAAGTGAAGATACAGCCATTGGGCAGCTGATCAGATGCAATCATCTGTGATATTCATAGATAGTAAGAAGGAATTCACAGAAAGCTTCAATCAGTAGACATTTATTTCTTCGATTGCAAGATATATATACAGGTGTTCACAGTGGTGTTGATACTCTCTTTATATCCGAACTATTTCATTATTACAAACAAAAATGTAATGCTAGCAAAGAGAGCCCTCTCAATGCCTCCAGTTTTCAGACTGAACACTGTTTCATTTAATATTTCCATTTTTGCTTTTCTTTCAAGGAGTCTACACAGAGGCAACATGCTTTCAGTTTTGGGTTGATTTATCTTTGGACCTTTGTATTTAAGGGTCAATATTTTTATCATTAAATAACTCTCTAATTGTGTCTTCTGTGACATCTCTAGAGTGTTTGCCAGAAAATAGGCACTATATCTCAATCTCTTATTTTTACTCTGGGCATGAAGCACACTTAAGAACCAGCAAGATGGAAAGTTCAGTGATGGTGAGGAACCCATTTATATTTTCCTAGAGGATCTTTAATGTCTAGAATAGCATCTGGCACATAGGTGGTGCTTAAGAAGTATTTGCACATTAACTAGCTTGATGCTATGCTCTAGGACTTTATAAACTGTCATAATTAAGGATGGGTTAGTCTTGCCAAGGATTGTCATTCCTCAAGTTTCAACCTTTAACCCTGATGAAATTAATCTTAGGAAATAAGCAGCAGATGTAAACGCATGGCTAGGGGCTATGAAATAACAATATCATCATCAATTACAATAATAGCAATAAAAATTAATTATGTTTACCATGTGCCAGATACTGCATTTAGTGCTTTATGCATTATTTCATTTGGTCTTAAGAAAACAGATTTTTTTTTTTTTTTTTTTTTTACCATTTATGAGTGAAAAAAACTGAGGCACAGGGAAGTTAAATAACTTGCTCTAGGCCCTAAGAAGTTGCCAGGTTGGGCTTTCAGGCTTTCAGCCTAACATCTCCAGATCCTGTTTGCTTTTTCAAAATAAAAGTGGATATTGTAGAAGACTTCATTTGGAGGGCTTGTTTTCCTTCCTCTACTGCATGCTCCTAATGGCATCAAATATTTATAAATTCCATATCATCTTCTGGCAGCATGGCAAGGTAGTATTTAACAGGTGTACTGATGTCAAAAGGACCAGATTAAGAATTTCTGTTCTGTGTTTAAAATTGTGCCTTAAAAAATTCTACATAAGTGACTAAATCAGTTTCTTATTTTATAAGTGTAGATTTGTATTCTACAGCTATGTGCTGCTTGACCCCATAATATGTAAAATACTTTAGCACAAAGCCTAATATAGATTATCATTATCTTGTAATACCAAAAATTATTGTTATGGAAGTAGCATGGATTCTTGGTGTTTCTGTCATGAGACGAATATAGAGCAGTGGGTGAGGTTTTGATGTGGATGCTAAGTAATTTAGAAGACTCTGGATCATTAGAATACCCCATTTCATATACTCTTTAAAAAGCCAACGGTCAAATCAAAATTATGTGGTTAGAATGATGATATTTTCCTCTAAAATAGGATCTTGTGAACTAACAAAAGATTTTGTTCTGATATACAAACACACACACACACACACACACACACACACACACACACACACACACACAGGCTTCCCAATCCCTTACAGTAGATTTAGTTATACCTGTATGAACAAGACTGAATGAGAAGATAAAATTGTCTACAATTGTGACTGACTTAGAAAATCTGAAATGCACAGCCACGCTATCTATAATGCAGACTTTTAATAAAGGAGATACTTCTATATTAGGGCTTCCCTGGTGGCTCAGAGGATAAAGCATCTGCCTGCAATGCAGGAGACCCAGGTTCAATCCCTGGGTTGGGAAGATCCCACGGAGAAAGAAATGGCAACCCACTCCAGTATTCTTGCCTGGAGAATCCCATGGACGGAGGAACCCGGTAGGCTACAGTTGATGGCGTCGCAAAGAGTTGGACACGACTCAGCGACTATCTCTCTATATTAAAAGATATCAAAGACCTCATTCATAGAAGACATATTTTTCTTTCTCCCAAATCCAGAAACTTTTTTCTTCCCTACTGTCTCTTCACTTTTAGTGAATATTTGTCAACAATACAGCCACATTGTTATCTTTTAGGTTAATTTTTCTGACAGTTAACATTTTCTCAGCTCTTGGACATGTTCTATAAAGTGTTCTATAGAATGTTCTATTTCATGAGCATATTACTCTACTCTCTTCCCAACTTCACATTATGCTGGGTGGTATTAAATTTTGTGATTGATTGATTCTTCCCAATATTTTCATTTCCCTATTTTTTCCCTCATGGATAATTAAGTTCTAAAGCCATTATATTCAGCAAAGTGACAGAAAACCTGTGCTAAAAGGTAAGGAAGCCACAGTGACCCTGGCACAGAGAGTCAGAGGGGAAGCAGGGCAGAAGGGTCTGGCTCCATGTGGTGGGTGGTGGGAGAAGCCCAGCTTGGTGTGTTGGATACAAATAGATAAGGACTAAAGGCTCACCTGTTAGGTATGGCCCCACATTAATTGTTGGAGCCCAAGGTGGATAAGATGGGGATTGAAAGAGGTGAAAGATTGGTTATGAACAGGGGGATTAATAGAGAAAAAAGAAAATTAAGGACAATGGGAGCTTGTTTGCACACTGTCAGAGAAGGGAGATCAAATATCAAAAGGGAAAAAACTGAAAGGAATATCTTCAGTTTTGGTAGATTGGAATTTGAAGTATCAGTATGACTTCATGGAAGTGTGTGTGTGTGTGTGTGTGCGTGTGTGTGTGTGTGTGTTGTTTAATTTCATTCATTCCTTTTTTTTGTTTGTTTTTTGTCCACTGAAAAGGTCTGGGAAAGGTGAGATATCAATAAAAATGAACACATGTTATGCTCATGTCTTATTTTCTGAATGTATTAATATTATCCACTGATAGGAACCAGTGATATCTATTGTGCCAGAAAATAAGAAAATGCACTAAGAGTGATGATCCATGTCAAAACAACATAAAAGGCAGTTGGGAGGGGACTGTCTTTGCCAAATTAAATGTAAGTGAAAGTGAAATCGTTCAGTCATGTCCCACTCTTTGGGACCCCATGGACTGTAGCCTACCAGGCTCCTCTGTCCATGGGATTTTCCAGGCAATAGTACTGGAGTGGATTGCCATTTCCTTCTTCAGGTGATCTTCCTGACCCAGGGATCGAACCCGGGTTTCCCGCATTGTAGACAGTCGCTTTACCATCTGAGCCACCAGGGAAGGGAGCATTAAAATAAATAATGCTAGTGCACTTGTGTACTAGGTCACTTCATTCAGGTCTAACTCTTTGTGACCGTATGGACCAGGCCCTTTTTCCATGGGATTTTCTAGGCAAGAATCCTGGAGTAGGTTACCATGCCCTCCTCCAGGGAATCTCTTATGTCTCCTACATTGGCAGGCAGGTTTTTTACCACTAGCGCCACCTGGGAAGCCTCAATAATGCTAGTAACAGATTAATCATTATTAATCATTGCATAAAACAGGAAACCATGAATCTAACCATATACAAGCAAATGATAATTTTGAAGAGAAAAATAAACTTTGTACTGTTTCAAAGTAAATCGTTACCAAAAAATTCATGGGGAAAAGAGTTATTTTTGCAGTGGAGAAGCACCACTTAACATCATCATTTGTAATAATAACATGAGCACTACCAGTAATGGGGCAAATTTAAATCATTAAGATGACAAAAAAAGAAAACAGAACAAAATGTGCATATAATCTAACCATGAGGTAATAGCAGACAAACCCATGAGGGACATTTAGCAAAATACCTCACCTGCAATCTTCAAATGTGTCAAAGTTTGAAAGTCAAGGAAGGACAGGAAATAGGCCATAGCTAAAAAGGACATGACAGAGAAATACAGTGAATGGTTCTGAGTAGGATATTTTTGTTATAAAGTCATTCTTGGGACAATTGGTATATGAGAATTATAGGGCAGAAATATATCAATATTAATTTCTGGCTTTAATGATGATCATTGTATTATAGTTACGTGAGAGAATGTCCTTGTTTCATGAAATAACATGAAAGTGTTGTGGGGATCTGAGATGAGCAACTCACTCTCAAGAAGTTCAAGGGGAAAAAATGTTCTTTTGTAGTCATTTTTATGGCTATAGAGAGTATTTTGAAGTGCCAGTGGCTCTTTTGTAAGCTGTAATCTATTAGCTTTGTCTTTCTCTCTCTTGTTAGGAAAAGAGGCAGCTTTCTGTTTAGCTCTGCCACTTTCAAGTTGTGTTACTTGATTCAGAATATATACAATCTTCCCAAACCTCAATATTGTAACTTATAAACTGAAGGTAATACTATATGTAAAGACAATAGCACAGTAGCTGATCCTGGTTAATTACTCAGGGAAAGTTAGGTATGGCACGATGTTGTTCAAGCAGTTCTGTGTCACATCAAATCTCACCCTTTTCAACCATTTTTAATGGTCAATATTTTGGTATACTTTCTGAATCTACATGTCTTTCTATTGTATAGACATTTAGGAGTATCTTCTGTGTACTTTAGATTGGTTTTAAACTTCTTGCTATTTTGCACACCAGTACAGTGGACATCCCTGCCTGCATCTTTATTTGTTCACTTGTTCCCTTAAGATACAACCTGAAAATGAGCTGGAACTCCTGGATAAAAGGCACACTTGTCAATTTAAAGTAGGGTTAGCAAGTTTTTTCTCTAAGGAGACAGATATTTTAGATTTTTCATGCCATATAATTGTAGTGTTCCATATTTGTTATTAAAATCATGAAAGAATTCCTCTGGTATTTTTAGTTTCAAAATACTGAAAACACAGGAGGAAATAAATTTTTATTTTACAGTAACCTGTATATAGAAATTCTACTTTGTGATGGGGACAGGTCAGTTGCCAAGGATGGAAACTTCTTAATCTCATCTGGCAGCCTTGGCTCTTGTCACGTGAGGTCCACCATCCAATGTGTCTCTTGAAATCACTGACTTTTAGGCAGAGAAGAGCTTGGAAAAATATTATAGTGGTGTTTTGGTCTCTAATGTAGAAGTGATTAGCTTATTATAATGGATTTTAACATCATTTTAAAGCAGGAGAAAGAAGCACATAGGTCATGAAGAACTGGCAGTGTGGCTTTTAAAAAAGAGAGGATGATATATTTAGCTACTTCTGAAATGGCAGAGATTAAAGGCTCTAGTTTCTTCAAGGTTAAGCCTTACTCTGATAACTTCTTGTTTATTTATTTGCACCATCTGATAATTACCTACCTCTTTTGCCTTAATATGGTTTGCATTTCCCCAGCTGATAGCTACACTTTAAGAGAATCTGGGCACTTTTCCCAATCTAAACCTCCTGGTTATGGAGTAGGAATTAAGGCAGCAACATGTCTGATATAACCAGGACTCACAGTGCTTTTTGGAAGAAAGTCAAAGTTCCTGACAAGGGCATTTCCAAGGATAGATTTTGCTGTCCTACGGCTTTCCACTATCACACAATGTGTATTGTTGTGGGAACTGGAGACTCCTAGAACTAAGAAGGATTCAGTTTAATTAAGTCGATCAGTCATGTCCAACTCTTTGAGACCCCATGAATCGCAGCATGCCAGGCCTCCCTGTCCATCACCAACTCCCCGAGTTCACTCAAACTCATGTCCATCGAGTCGGTGATGTCATCTAGCCATCTCATCCTGTCGTCCCCTTCTCCTCCTGCCCACAATCCCTCCCAGCATCAGGGTCATTTCCAATGAGTCAACCCTTTGCATGAGATGGCCAGAGCATTGGAGTTTCATCTTCAGCATCAGTCCTTCAATGAGCACGCAGGACTAATCTCCTTTAGAATGGACTGTTTGGATCTCCTTGCAGTCCAAGGGACTCTCAAGAGTCTTCTCCAATACAACAGTTCAAAAGCATCAATTCTTCAGCACTCAGCTTCCTTCACAGTCCAACTCTAACATCCATGCATGACCACTGGAAAAACCATAGCCTTGACTAGGCAGACCTTTTTTGGCAAAGTAATGCCTCTGCTTTTTAATATGCTATCTAGGTTGGTCATAACTTTCCTTCCAAGGAGTAAGTGTCTTTTAATTTCATGGCTACAGTCACCATCTGCAGTGATTTTGGAGCCCAGAAAATAAAGTCTGACACTGTTTCCACTGTTTCCCCATCTATTTCCCATGAAGTGATGGGACCAGATGCCATGATCTTCGTTTTCTGAATGTTGAGCTTTAAGCCAACTTTTTCATTCTCCTCTTTCACTTTCATCAAGAGGCTTTTTAGTTCCTCTTCACTTTCTGCAATAAGGGTGGTGTCATCTGCATATCTGAAGTGATTGATATTTCTCCCGGCAATCTTGATTCCAGCTTGTGCTTCTTCCACCCCAGCATTTCTCATGATGTACTCTGCAAATAAGTTAAATAAGTAGGGTGACAATATACATCCTTGACGTACTCCTTTTCCTATTTGGAACCAGTCTGTTGTTCCATGTCCAGTTCTAATTGTTGCTTCCTGACCTGCATACAGATTTCTCAAGAGGCAGGTCAGGTGGTCTGGTATTCCCATCTCTTTCAGAATTTTCCACAGTTTATTGTGATCCACACATTCAAAGTCTTTGGCATCGTCAATAATGCAGAAATAGATATTTTTCTGGAACTCTCTTGCTTTTCCATGATCCAGCGGATGCTGGCAATTTGATCTCTGGTTCCTCTGACTTTTCTAAAACCAGTTTGAACATCTGGGAGTTCACAGTTCACTTATTGCTGAAGCCTGGCCTGGAGAATTTTGAACATTACTTTACTAGCGTGTGAGATGAGTGCAATTGTGCAGTAGTTTCAGCATTCTTTAGCTTTGCCTTTCTTTGAGATTGGAATGAAAACTGACCTTTTCCAGTCCTGTGGCCACTGTTGAGTTTTCCAAATTTGCTGACATATCAAGTGCAGCACTTTCACAGCATCACCTTTCAGAATTTGAAATAGCTCAGCTGGAATGCCATCACCTCCACTAGCTTTGTTCATAGTGATGCTTTCTAAGGTCCACTTGACTTCACATTCCAGGATGTCTGGCTCTAGGTAAGTGATCACACCATCGTGATCAACTGGGTCATGAAGATCTTTTTTGTACAGTTCTTTTGTGTATTCTTACCACCTCTTCTTAATATCTTCTGCTTCTGTTAGGTCCATACAATTTCTGTCCTTTGTTCGAGCCCATCTTTGCATGAAATGTTCCTTTGGTATCTCTAATCTTCTTGAATAGATCTCTAGTCTTTCCCATTCTGTTGTTTTCCTCTATTTCTTGCATTGATCTCTGAGGAAGGTTTCTTATCTCTCCTTGCTATTCTTTGGAACTTTGCATTCAAATGCTTATATCTTTCCTTTTCTCCTTTGCTTTTTGCTTCTCTTCTTTTCACAGGTATTTATAAGGCCTTCCCAGACAGCCTTTCTCTCTTTTTCATTTCTTTTCCATGGGGATGGTCTTGATCCCTGTCTCCTGTACAATATCACGAACCTCTGTCCGTAGTTAATCACACACTCTATCTATCAGATCTGGTCCCTTAAATCTATTTCTCACTTCCACCGTATAATCATAAGGGATTTGATTTAGTTCATACCTGAATGGTCTAGTTGTTTTCCCTACTTTCTTCAATTTAAGTCTGAATTAAAAAAAAAAAATAGTAGAAACTATGTTCAGAATGTCTGTTCTGGAGGTAGGCTGAAGATGTTTTGAGATGGTTTCACAACTAATTATGATATCTACCTCATAAGCACCTGTATAGGACGCACTATTTTCCAAGTATTGTTTTAAGATCTTCACAAATATTAACTAATTTAATTCCCACAACAACCTTGTGAGATAGATGCTTTTATAATATATAACTGCATAACCTGAGGACAAAGAGGAGTGACTTTGACTGCTCAAAGTAACTTACATGTATTGTGAAAATAAAATGGCAGCACTGATGTTGGAACCCAGGTGACTACTGCTAAGTAGTCAAATTCTTACACTGGGCCACATTATTTAAATAAAATGATTTTATGTTAAATTATACAGGCACTAAATTCCCACAGAAACCCCAAGGGCCATTCACATCTCTGAAAATAGGGTTATGGAACAGCTAATGATTAACTAACATTTGGAAGCACTCTACAAGTGGCTTTCCAACACTATACTAAATTTCTTTACCACTAGTGCCACCTGGGCAGCCTTAAATTTCCTGCAAGATAGTTTCTATTTCTATTATCATTTGATACTCGATAGTGCCAAGGCTCAGAGCTATTGAGTTTTTCTTTCTAGATCAAACCATTTCTAAGTGGCTGGGTTGGTATTCATATGCAAGTCTATCTCCCAAACCCAAAATCTTAACACATATTCTATACAATTTCAGAGATAAAATAATAGGAAAAGCACTGTATTGAAATTCAGGTACCTAAATCTTAGACCCAGGTCTTCTGTTGTATTATTAGGAGGCGCTGGGCAAGTCATTACTTGTCTCTGGGCCTATGTTTCCTCCTACATTAAATGAGGAAACTTAGCTTAATTACTCTTCTTTCCATTCAAAATGATACTGTATGATTCTGTGATTTTTTTTTAAATCTCAAAACATGCATGGATACATTTTCAAATTCTAAATTATTCCAAGATATGTTTCAGTCCCTAGAGCTTAATCTAAATAAGGAAAAGAAATTTATATAAACATTAAATTTAGTCATTGGGATAAAACTCTAAAATCTTAAAATATAGAACACAGACTTTGGAAAAATAAGTTAATGCTAATCTTTAATAGAAATCATGTTGTTTCTTCAGGCCTTGGTTTTCACATCCACACTTTGGCTACCTGAGTGCCAGTGCTCAAAGCTTCTTTTTTTAGATGACCCACACGTGACACACACATTAGAAAACAAGAAGGGTCCAGAACTCTCTTGTGCCAAGCCTCCTTGCAAATCCCAATCTGCATTTCAAGGCATTCTTCAATGCTGAGTTTCTGATCACTTTAATCAGGGTGTACCAATGAGAAATGGAGAGTGAGTGTGCGGGGAGCCTGTGTGCGGAATCCCGCCTGGGACAAAGGTCATAAAGAAGGAAGCCCGACAAAACGCAAAGGCGTGATCTGGCTTCAGCGGTTCCCCCTGGGTTTTCCTGAACATCTACCCCCCAAAACCAGAGCCTGCCTACTTTATTGTTCTGTGCTTTCCATTCTTCTGACATTCTCTGGAAAAAAGTCAACTCAGGGCTTCAGTCTCTTGCATATGAAAGGAATGTTTCAGCTCAAACCCCTCTGATGGCTCTCTAACTTGCCTGACAGGTTTCCCCGGACTTTTACAATTTGTGAATTACTTACAGCCCCTCAACCTTGAGAGGCACAAAGCTTAAAGCATCTTAAAGATACAGAGCCTTTTCTAAAAAGCTAAGAATTATATTGGTGATGGGTTTCACTGTTGACTTAATGACTGCTGCCAGGCTTCCATATTCTTTATCTTTTAGGCACCTGAAGGATATTAATCAATGTAATTGGGATATAGGAAAAGGAATATAGTAGTTTTGATGTTAGCAACACTAGACTTTTGAGTTAATTATTTTTCTCTTTGTTATAAATCACTGTACTCCTTTTACTTGTTATAAATTGTTGTATCCTTGCTATATAAGAATGTAACTTTATTTAGTGCTTTCTGAGAGTGGCACCAGACTGGGAAGATCAACATTTTTAAGGCAAATAAGTCTTCTGGTTGACAAACCCTTATCAGAAAATGGCCGTAAAATGTTAATTGGACTTCTGGCTGGAAGATGATGTAAATCACCTAAGACTTGTGTATACAACTAGGTATGCAGAGAGAAAGCCTGGTCTTGATAAGCGTCAGGGCTGCTGACACTGCATAATTTTGTATTACCCATTGATCTTTATGTACAGTCAAAAAGTATAAAAAGCCTTCTGAACAATGAAGGATGGACCAGTTTCTCAGACTAGTCTCTCGAACTGCTGCTGCTAAGTCGCTTCAGTCGTGTCTGACTCTGTGAGACCCCAGAGATGGCAGCCCACCAGGCTCCCTCATCCCTGGGATTCTCCAGGCAAGAACACTGGAGTGGGTTGCCATTTCCTTCTCCACTGCATGAAAGTGAAAAGTGAAAGTGAAGTCTCTCAGTCGTGTCCGACTCCTAGCAACCCCATGGACTGCTAGTTTCTTGGAAATCTGGTTTCCCCTGTGTCTCTCTCTCTCTCTTTCTCCCTCTCCCACCCTCTCCTTTTCTGGCTGAATTCCTATCTGGAGCAGGGAGGCTCGCCATGTCTACTTACTTGCCCTGGCTTTTAAGTCCCATGAGAGAGGGAGCCCAAGGCGGGGCACCCTCCGCTATTCAAACAAGCACCGGTGGCCTAATGTAGATGGTGCAAACTTCTTGTCCTGAAGTTTTATTGGCTTTCCCCATAAACCAAATTATTCAGCATCTTTTCTCCACTAAATTTTCCTACTATACTATTTCTTCTTAATTTCTTTTATATTTCTAAATAAATAAGTTTTCCCCGCCTATGCTGTCTCCCCTTCAAATTCCCTGGATCCACCGGGGCAGGACCCCGGCATAAGTGGACTATCTTATGGTTGTTTCCTCTGCATTTTGCAGGATCTCTCTAACTCAGGTCCTCTGAATCCTTCAGCCTGCATGCATGCTCAGTCACTTCAGTCATGTCTGACCCTTTCTGGCCCCATGACCTGTAGCCCCCCAGGCTACTCTGTCCATGGGTATTTTCCAGGCAAGAATACTGGAGTGGGTTGCCATGACTTCCTCCAGGGGATCTTCCTGACCTGGGGATCGAACTTGGATCTGCATTGCAGGCAGATTCTTTACCCACTGAGTCACCTGGGAAGCCCTGAATCCTTCAGGGTCATTTCCAATTCCTAGCTAAATGTAACATTAGAGTATCTATTGTAATCGTAGAAGAGCTCTCACTGGGATCTTTCTAGGCCTACTTATTTAGAATTTCTTTCTTTTTTCCTTAATGGCTTCATTCCCATATATATATACCCTGTTCATATGTCTAGGCTTCCTTCTATAGATTGTTGGAATCTGAAAAACAGAGCTCATTTCTTGTACCATTTAAGCTGAAACAGTTCCTTAAACTATTTTTTCTCTCTAATTTCTAATGATTTATTTCCAACTTAGGTGATTTATAACTGGTTCTTTGCAAAAAGTCTATGATATAAAAGCTGAAAATGACAGATAGTACATGTGATCTGTACTATCACATGTACTGAGAGAAGGTATATAATTGTGGGGGATGAGATGGTCTCTTGAAAAGATATACACAGGAGATTTTACACTTTCTTTGCACATACATAGTTAGGCAAATATATGATGCATGGAATGATGGCAGTTATTTTGTGATCAAGAGGACCTGAGGATTAAGACAAGCATGCTAACGATACTAAATGGTAAGATGGAAACACTTGGGTCATAGATTACATCACTGTGCTTCCTAAATAACCAAATCTGAAACAGTCTGGATCTTTTAGTTAAAATGATAAAAGCACTGATCTTAAGATACTTTGATCATTCTATGAGTTTTACCTAAGAGCTTTTTGATACATTATGCAAATCCAAATTACTTACTTGCAAAAATTGTACATTCTCTTTGTCTAATTTAACATACTTTATTTCAAGATCCTGGTAGAAGTGTTATTTCAGAAGGACACTAGATGGCAATATATGCTCCTTAATTTATGGTGGGGGAAGGGAATTTGAATTTAAGATTGAACTGTCAAAAGTACACAAAATACTCAGCAATGAAAAAAAATACATCAGTGTTTTATTTATTCTATAACTCTGTAATAATTATTCTTTTAATTAAGTAGAAATAAGTCAAGGGAAATAGTTAAGCACTGGGAGCCACTGTACTAGAAATCTAACACCCTGACATTTTTAGGGAACAGAGAACGCTCTATCTCAGAAGACTGTGAACAGAGAAAGGGTAGAGATGTGCAGCCTCATCCATCCCCACTTTTTATATCAAGCAGGCTCCTTATGATTTCTGTGGCACAGATGGTCACGTAGGAGTGCAGTGGGTAAGGTAGATATGCCTCAATATGGAAAGCATTACACTTTCTTAAAGAAAAAATATTTAAGAAATATTAGCCACATGCTCAAAATTTGCCCAGACATCATCTTTTGGATACATTGTTTTTAGTTCTAAGAGGTAGTCTTAAGGGTTGTAGTCGTTTTCATTCTTGACAGTAATTTGCACATTACTTTACCTCCTTACTCTATCAATGAAACACTGTTATATATATACAATATACTTTCTACAAATAAGTTTATGTATGGTATCAGCTGTTGCTTTCAGCATCTGATGTTTACAAATGGTACACTGGATGCCACTTTCTATTGTCAGGAGATTTTTTTGTGTGTTTATGGGATAATAGCTATGTATTTATAGTCAGAATTTGCCTCATATACCCATCACCCTCTGCACCATCTGTGAATTCTTTATAGTTGCAGTTAACCTTTCTAGACACACTGCCGTACATTAATAGCATGATCACTCTTTGAACCCAATTGGTGATTTATTTTAATGAAATATGGGAGATATGTATAGAGAGAGTTGTTGCTTTACTTTTTTATAAGAATATGGGCTTGAAAAACAGAATAGAAAATTAGTCAGTTGATTATTTGCTATTATGTTCCAGTGACTGGGCTGCTGATTTTTGGTGGCAGCTTTAGTTTAATTGTTTTCATTGGCACATCACTCTCCTGTTAAAAAATAAACAACTTGTTTCAAAGTGTCTTCTTCCATAACTAATGAGGAATTAATTTGCTTTAAATCTTGTAAGTAAAAGCTAGATTATCTTTATCTTAAATATTTATAAAATAACAATGTTTAAAGTTATGGAATAAATGTGTGTCATTGTAAATATTTAATACGCAGAATTCTTCTTATTACTTTTCTCTCGAGGCAGAAATAAATTAAAAAAAATAATAATATGTGCTTATTTTCTCATTAGGAGATTGTGGAAAATCAAGACCAGAGGCTAAAATTACTTCCAATTTGAATGTCCTCCCCAGAAAGATTTATGAAAGGCAAAGTGTCAGTATAAGACATTTTAATTGAGTATCTGCCTAAAAGGATCAGTCTCTAATGGAGACATATTTATACTTTTCATCCGTAATTGAATAATTGGACTCATTTCTGAGTTTGAGATTACTGAAGGGTTTCTTACACAGCAACTTGGTACAAAATATTCAGTTCAATGAATAGTCAATAGGAGTGAACTTTCCCACACCCAATTCAATGGATAAGCAACAGAATTGAAGTCAGAAAACATTTCTCATCAAAGGTTGAAATAGCTAATATTTCATGAGTGCCTAACCATTAGGTGACAAGAATTTAAAGTGAATTAACTCTAACCATTGAAATACTTTAAGATAACGGTTTCTTTCCAGTTTACAGGGGTGAAAATGAAGTCTGATAAATTAAATAGCTTGCTGTTAATGGAATTTGTCTTATTCCACACAGACAAGCCAATTGCCCTATTAATTCTCCAAAGTACAGTGCACATACACACCCGTCCACCCACACAAACAGTACACAAAAGATTGTGGGTTTGGACGTATTTTAAATTATGTATTTTATAACTATTTGTGATGAAGAGCTATGCATAATTATGTCTGGAGAACTAAATAGTGTGCATACACCATATTGCCTAAAAGATGGCTGTTGTGTTTAACTGCTAAGTAATGTCAGACTCTTTTGCAACCCCCATGGACTTATAGCTCACCAGGTTCCTCCATCCATGGGATTTTCCAGGCAAGAATACTGGAGTGGGTTGCCATTTCCTTCTCCAGGGTATCTTCCTGACCCAAGGATTAAACCCTCATCTCCTGTGTGCATCTCCTGCATTGCAGGCAGATTCTTTACCACTGAGCCACCAGTGAAGTCCAATGCGTAGAACATAGCAGAAGTTTAGTAAAATTTGGCAAAAGATTGAATGAATGCAGTGGCATTGCAGTAAGCTTTTATTTGTGGCAATGTAAAACATTTATTAATACTGTACAAAAATAGTATGTTAATGTTTTAAGATAATATTAAAAATATGGTTTACTGAGATGGGTCTCACTGATGAGGATAGAGAAGAAGAAATAATCTCATATTTTTTAATCTCCAATAGAGATTAAAATTATTCCCAAAGACACATTCAGCTTTAGATATGATTCACAAATGAAATTCATCATGAAAAATTTTTTAAAAAGGTTGTTACCTTCTATTCCTCAAAATGGATTTGTGTGAAGACACTATAATGTTTCTTTGTCTCTATGTCCCTAAATCTCTTTTGAGAATATTTATTTTATGAAAATACAGAAGAAGAAAAAAAAAACTTTTCAATGGGACAATGCTTCTGTTCCAAAATTAGAAGAATTCTAAAGTCTCTAAGGCTTTCCAAGTGAATTATCCAAGGCACCATGGTTTCATTGAAAGTGAAAGTCGTTCAGTCATGTCTGACTCTTTGTGACCCCATAGACTATATAGTACATGGCATTCTCCAGGCCAGAATATTGGAGTGGGTAGCCTTTCCCTTCTCCAGGGGATCTTCCCAACCCAGGGATCGAACCCAGGTCTCCCACATTGCGGGCAGGGTTTTTACCAGCTAGCCACAGGGGAAGCTAAAGAATATTGGAGTGGGTAGCCTATCCCTTATCCAGAGGATCTTCCTGACCCAGGAATCCAACCAGGGTCTCCTGCATTGCAGGCAGATTCTTTACCAACTGAGCTATCAGGAAAGCCTATGGTTTTATTAATACCAATAAAATAAAAAAAGAGGTTCCTTGAGAGAAATTTAAAATCAGTACGTGTGGCAACTACTCACTAGTTTCTATAAATAAGATTAGTTGTATTTTGAAAAAATAAGAAGCATGTAATGAAGTACCTGCTTTAAATGAATTCTTGTCAGACAAAAAGAAATAGTGAAAGGAAATATTTGGCTTATTTTTGATAAATATTAATCTAGTACTTCTTTATGAAATTGTGAATAATTGTCACAGAAAGGTTAATATTTGTGATTTTTGTTTTTAGCAGTGTGGTTGAAGAGTAAAATTACCTTGCTGAAGAATGCAGTTATTTGCATTTGCTGGTCATATACACAAAGAATTTATATTTTAAGACTGATAGGTTTTTTAAAAATATGAACTACAAAAAAGCATTTTAAAACTCAGCATTCTCTTTTTTACCTTTATAATTATCAAGTTATCAGTTTTCTTTTGTGTGAATCAAATTATATTAAATAAGTTAATGTTTTATTTCTTTTGCATCATCTTTAATAACAATTGTTTTTTGAGTGTAAACCACATCTAAGAAAAGTATGGACAAAGGACTGAAAAGAGATGGAAGCCTGTTCTCAAGGGACTTCTACTGGGGGTTCGCAAAGTCTTGCAAAGTGGGGCTTATTCTTCCTGTCTGGCAGGAGACCAGTCCACTGCTCTCTGCTCTGGGAAACTGGAACTTGTCTTTTGAAGCAAATCTTGGGCTGTTCTCAGTAAGTTTGAAAAATATTACCAGTATTCTTGATTGTTTTTCTTGTTCTTGAGTATTTAGTTTTATAATCCTTCCTAGAAGTTCATGTACGTATCTTAGGATTTCCTCCAAGAAATCAGGAGTCTAAATTTTTACTTCTGAGATCCTTACCAGCTTGTATCAAAAAGCCCATTTACATTCTTTATCAAATTAAAGATCCAAAAGGCCTCGTGATGGGGAAGGATCTCTACTCAGAGAAATGATAGATTGAATACTAAACTGATTCATGAACACCCCACAGAAGATTATTATCATCCTTATGGAATCTTCCTCCTCTCATCTTTGCCACCAGGTGAGGATTCTCCTCCCTGAACAGCCTCTAAGGTTGGAGTTTGATTTTATTTAAAGATGTGGCAGAGCCCCTACAATTTTGAGCTTTTTTTAGAGCTAGAAAGTGAAAGCAAAAGTGAAGTCACTGTCGTGTCCGACTCTTTGAGACCCCGTGGACTGTAGCCCACCAGGCTCCTCTGCCCATGGGATTCTCCAGGCAAGAGTACTGGAGTGGGTTGCCATTTGCTTCTCCATTTTAGAGATAGGAACAGGACAAAACCAAGAAGCCAATCCACAAGACAATAAAGAACAAAAAAGGGAAGTGCATCTTTTTTTTTTTAGTGTAAATAGATTAAAAATTTTTTTTTAAAACTCATTAACAGCTCTCTGAATAAGAGAAAAATCACCTTAATGTCAGAGAGTAGGTTGAAACTGAAAACTACAAGTGAAAGTTGCCCGGTTGTGTCCGACTCTGCAACTCCACAAACTGTAGCCTGCCAGGCTCCTCTGTCCATGGAATTCTCCAGGACAGAATACTGGAGTGGGTAGCCATTCCCTTCTCCAGGGAATCTTCTCAGGGGATCTTCCCAAACCAGGGATCGAAGCCATGTCTCCTGCATTGCAGGTGGATTCTTTACTGTCTGAAGCATCAGGAAAGCCCAAGAATACTGGAGTGTGTAGCCTATCCCTTCTCCAGCAGATCTTCCTGACCCAGGAATAGAACTGAGGTCTTCTGCATTGCAGGCAGATTCTTTACCAGCTGAGCTGAGAGTAGGTTATAGCACCTTAAAAGTTACATTGGTTAGGAATCATTTTGGGTCCAAGAAACAGAAATCTTCACTGTTCCTAAAATGGCTTAAACATTTAAAGTATTCTTAGAAAGGATTCCAGATGTCAGCAGTACAGAGCTGGTAGAGCCTCTTAGTGATCCCATCAAGGAACTTTCTCACTGTCCACTGTATCCTACTTAGTGTATATATATATTTTTAATTCTCACGGTGTTGCCTCATGGCTCCTAATGGCTATTTTGTCTCCACTCTTCACATATACATTCCAGCAAAAGGGGGAGTAAGAGAAAGAGGCAGAAGCAGTAAGATTTTTTCTGTCCCATTGGCCAGAATGGTCACCTTTCCCCCTGTTCCCAATATAGTAAGAAGGCTAAAAATGTGCTTATACTTTAGAGGTATTGAACAGAGAAGGTGATTCGGAAATGAATGATGGATCAGCCACCCAAAGTGTCTGCCAGAGAGAGAAATGTATGAGTACTCCTCAGCTCATTTATGGCACATTGGCAACATTAAGTCAGCATTGAATACTTGGATGAGATCCATACATCTTGGGGCTTTCCCCCTCTTTAAGAAGTTTCCCTATAACATTTTGGGGAGACTATTTATTAAGAATCTCAAATCATTTCAAAAGTGTAATCAGTTGTCAATGCTTCTGCAAATATGTACTCTTATGCCCAAGGTCCAAATCCCCAGAAATGAGAAAACAAGACATCCACGGCAATGCAAACGCAAAAAGGGAATTTATTGCTAGCTCAAGCCAGGGCCCCGGCCACATCCAACACAGTGGAATAGAGCCACAGCCCCGAGCCCTGGATTATAGTAGTATTTATAGGTTTAGGACAAAGACAGGGAATTGGCAGGGTTGGATTGGTTACAAGGGTTTCTTTGCATCTACTAATTGGCTAGATTTTCATGCATGTGGACTTTCTTAGGAGATTTCTATCCTCGTCCCGATTGGCACAGACCAGGCTACGGGGAGCATGCTGACAGGCTGAGTCCTCCCGTCACCGGTGGGGGTAATTTTGATCCCGCCTGGGCAGTGTCTCAGCTGTTTCTGGGATGCTTGCTCCGGCCTATTTTAGTCATGGCCTCTATCAGGCCTCAACAGTACTTATACAATCACCTATATATATAAAAAATAATTCCATATCACTGTTGTTTCCTTTCTATATGGTTTATGATTCTTTATCCAAAGTCCAATTCAGTCAATTTGGTAAAAGTTATCTCAATGATCCTTTTGCTATTTTGCACTCTTTGTTTCTCTGATGGACAGTTTCTACATGTCTTTGTCTGTAGTTCTCATTTGAGTGTTTCTACGATGGACAGGGAGGCCTGGCATGCTGCGATTCATGGGGTTGCAAAGAGTCGGGCACGACTGAGAGACTGAACTGAACTGAACTGAAGTTACTAGCGTCCTACCTTGGGTAGCAAAATGGTTATTGACTTCAGATGGACTCAAATGTCTGGATTATTTAGGAGGGGAGCTCCCCCTTGTACACTAAATTCTCTTCCTGGGGTGGATCTCTCTGATCAGCAAAGATGTGTGATATCATAGTTGACAGCTAAACCATAACTGTGGTGTAGAGTCAGGAAATGAATCTTCTCTTGAATTAACTGAAATATCCTCCTCTTCCCTGTCTGTGTGTGTACACTTCGTTCTATAGCAACTTCCTCCTCTGCCTCATTCTTCTTCCAAAGCCTCTGTGTTCATTGATGTGTGGCCGGGCTTGATTGAGTGGATCACACCTGTGCCTCTCCTCTCTTTAATTTGAATATCAATGACTAACAGAGAGCACCCACCACCACCACCACCACCAGAGGGCACAGGGGAGATAGTAGCAGTAGGATTTCTTTCCTTGGTTTGGTTCCTCGGGACTCCAGACTTCTCTGTGTCCAAGATACAATGAGAAGACACCCTTGAATTTAACAACAAACTTCAGAATTACGGTAAAATCTCTCCCTAAATGAAAAACAATCCAGAACCTGTGAAAGGTCAAGGAATCCCTTTTGCATGAATTAAAACTGCCAACGTGCTGAGCAAAAGTTTTGTAGAAGAAAGCTTTTCTTATGGATGGTTTGAATAAGTTTTTAAAAACCAGGTCCAGAGGCCATTATTCATGGAGGTGTGTGCACATCATGCCCACAGTGACAGAAGAGACGGATCAGTAGTCAGGGTACCAGCAGACTCAGCTGGTCCTGTCCTACCCGCAGACTGCTCCTTCACCTGCTTCTTGCCTCAGCACCACCCTACTCTCTGTTCCTCTTCCACAACTCCAGATCCAGAGGACAGATGTCAAGAAGCCCTGTCTTCAGGATGTGGTTTACTGTCAACTATTTACTTAAAGCTGTAGGCTTTTGAAGTATATCTTTGAGAATCTAGAAGGTGGGTTAGGGAAGCACTGTAAATATCATTTTATCTGGGGCTGTAAGGAAGGCAGCAGGAGGTGGCTTTGGCATCAGTGTTATTAAGGGTCAAATCCAGACTCCACCACTGGCTGCTGAGACCATGGGCACATGACCTAAACTCTCTGAATATCAGTTCCTCATATCTTTCTAGAAATCAAATGGAGGAAATACTACCTCCTGCAGAATTTCTAAGAGGATCTAATGATTTAAGAAAATGTGTACAAAGTATTTAATATACATCATCTCAAAATGGTAGCAGTTGTTATGAAATATCAAAACTACGAACAAGCCACTCATGCCTTAGATGTTTTGCATAAATAATGGAATTAGCCAGACAGGTGTGATTTTCACTCCTGTGTCTACTTGCTCCACAAAGTGATTTCTCTGCATTAAGCGAGGAAATCGTTGTTTGGTAAATGCATTCTGGAGACATCCTTATTCCTGCTGTGAAAATTAACAGTGTGAAGACTTTCTATGAATGCCATCATTTTGAAGTGTGTAATTAATTATTCATTAAGTAATATTTTCATTGATGAAGTATCCAAGTTACTTCCTTTATCTCATTTTTTCTCATAAATTTAATTGTTGAGTTTAATTATAATCACCTTATAATTACTGTATTTGGCATTAATTATATTATATTATGCCATTAGCAATATTATTCATCATGAAAATAATCAAATAATGAACAAACATAGCACATGGCTCACTTGTATTACCTTCTTTCTTCCCATTTCCCTCGTTTCCTTTGTAACATGTTTGAAAAAACTTCTCAATGAATTAGTTTTTTATTCAGTCCTATTTTCTCAGAAGCATACAGCTCCCACAGATGTCTTATGGAGCCTTATTTTATAAGTACAACCTTCTGTTCTCACTTGCCAATCTCCTAGATATTGGTCTTTTTAGCAAAAGGGAAACTGAAGTTATCAGAGATGTTTGTTAGGATGGAATTCTTGCTACAAAATATAACTCTCCATGTGTATAATTCCACATACAAATTTTACTAAATCTGGAATTTAAAAAGCTGTTACTTTGTGAGTCTGAGTCCTGTCAGAGGAACATTATGTATAGAAATCTACCACATTCTTTGGGTTAGGTGACATATTAAATCATTTATGAGGTGATTTCTAGCAAAACCTTCTGTTTTTCACTTTTTAGTTTTTTGCAATATGTCAAAAAAATGTTTAAAAACCTAAAACAGAAAAACAAATTATAGATTCAGCATGTCTCTCATTTTCCCATTTGTGTGTGTGGGTTTGTATGTGTATTTAAAATAAAAATGCTCGTAACAAAATACCGGAAATCCTTCCACACTACTTTTTACTACCCAGTTATCGTTCCCAGAAGTAATCTCTTTTTTATTTTAGTTGTTTATTTAAGTTTTTATTTTTAAATAATATATTTGTATTATTTTTAAAACTTTTCTTGTCTTTTCAGTAATGTACAGTATCTATTGATATGCTGTAGTAATAAAGCTATATCATTCTTATACAGCACCATATCCTCAGTTAGTTTTTACTATTCTGCCGTACATTTATTCTAATATTCTTGGGATAAATGTTCACTGTGTATATTATTATGAATATTATACTAGTCATTGAAGATACAGAATCATATTTTTTCTTTATGGAATATTTTATTTTTCCCTTAATTTGTATCTGTTATTTTGATCAGTTTCTTGAGTTTCAATATGCCTATTTTAATGTTTCATTGAATATATCAAATGCCTCTTGATCAAAATTTTCCCTGAAACACTCAAACATATCTAATATTTAATCTTTTAAAAAGTTTCCATGGAACTCTCTTGCTAGGAATCTTAATTCACCTGTTGCAACCTAAACTGGTTGATTTTTAGATTTTTTACAGTTGAAGTTTCCTAGATTCTATATCTTTTTCTTTATTTATAGGCTTTGTTTCAGTAGGTAATAGTTCTTAGATTCCTTAGAAAAGTCTTCAAGCAAAACACCACAGTTTTGAATGTATGGATGTCTATTTCACACTTGATTGAAACCTAAGATGAATATATAATTCTAAGGTAAAAATAATTTTCTTGAAAATGGCATGTTAAGTACAATTGTGAATACTTTTCTAATCCTTCTGTTGAAAGGAACAGGCTTCCCAGGTGATGAAGTGGTAAAGAATTCACCTGCCAATGAAGGAGACACAGGAGATGTAGGTCGATCCCTGGGTTGGAAAGATCCCTTCGAGTAGGAAATGGCAGCCCACTCCAGTATTCTTGCCTGGAAAATCTCATTCACAGAGGAGCCTGGCAGGCTACAGTCCATGGGGTTGCAAAGAGTCAGACATGACTGAGCGATTGAATATTGAGAGGTACAGTCCAATTCCCTCTTCTTGAATCTGGGTTGGCCTTAGTGACTTACTTGAAAAACTTGTCGTTGTTTAGTCACTAAGTCATGTCTGACTCTTTGTTACCCATGAACTGTAGTCCACCAAGCTCCTCTGTCCAAGGGACTCTCCAGGCAAGAATACTGAAGTGGGTTGTCATTTCCTTATCCAGAGGATCTTCCCAACCCAGGGATTGAACCTGGGTCTTCCGCGTTGCAGGCAGATTCTTTACCATCTGAGCCACCATGAGACTGGCAAAAAATATTTTGGGAATTGTGGAGGTAGCTCATTAAAACCATTGTGGCTTCCACCCAGTCATCTTGAAAAACTTGCTCTAGGGAAGCTGTCCCCTGGGACCACCATGTCATGAAGAAGCCCAGGATAACCATGTGAAGAGGCTGCCTGGAATGAGAGCTGCTTGTGCAGCCTTCAGATGGTTAACCATCCCAGCCCATGCCCCAGATATTGAGAGAAGAAGTCATTTTGGAGATTTCAAACCCAGTAGACATTACTGGAGAAATAAAATAATCCATTCAGCAACAAAAACTGAGGCCCTAGACTTATGACCCCAGTCAGCCTATGCCAGCTATTTTTGGCTGTTTGAGTCCCTTGGTTGAGGCCTCTTGGAGAAGACAAGGACTGTCACCACTGTGCCTGGCCACAAATTTGTAGGTGTTATTAAGTCATTATTTCTTTATGTCACTAAATTTTAGGGACAATTATTTGTTACTTAGAAGTTGATTGAAAGTCTGCCTCTGTCTTCAATAATGTGATTGAAAAAGAATGAACTTCTGAGTTCCTACTCTGTTGGCTTCTCTGAAAGCTTTTAGGATTTCTCATTATTCTGAGATTCTGAAATTACACAAAGAGGCACATTGGTTTTCTCATTCCATTTATTATGCTAAGCACTTGGTGGACTCTGAAACTGGAAAGAGGTATATTTTGTCTTTCATTGTGTGGATGTGGTATTTCACTTCACATTAATTGATTTTCATGTGTTGAATCATTCTTGCATCTCAGGAATAAATCCCATTTGGTCATGGTGTATGTTCCTATGAATATGCTCTTGAATTTAATTTGCTAGTATTTTGTGGAGGAATTTTACATCTATTTTCATCAGAGATATTGGCCTATAGTGTTCTTTCTTGTAGTGTTTTTGTTTGGCTTTAATATCAGAGTAATTCTGTTTTCATAAAATGTATTTGGAAGTATTCCTTTTTCTTTTATTTTTTGGAGGGAGGTGAGAATAAGCGAAGTTTTGAAGTTCATTCTTTGAGTGACATGGTGTATGACAAAACTATAGTAATGAAAATAGTATGTTGTTGGCACTAAAAGAAGACATATACATGATAGGACAGAATTGAGGTCAGTTAATATTTCAAAATGGAAGAAAGAATATTCATTGAGGAAAGGATAGTCTCTTCAGTAAGCAGTGCTGAGAAAACTGGATATTTGCATCAAAAGAATGAATTTAAATTTCTATCTAATTCATTCTATCTCACACCACTCACAAAAACTAAATTGAAATTAAAAATTAACATTGTTAAGGACTTAAATGTAAGACTTGGAATCATAAAACTCCTAGATGAAAGCACAGTGACAAAGCTCCTTGATGTCAGTCTTGGCAATGATGTCATGTCTATGACCCTAAAAGCACAGCAACAAAATTAAATTTAGGCAAGTGTTAGTACATCAGACTAAGAAGCTTCTGCACAGCAAATAAAAACAATCAACTGACTGAAAAGGCAACCTGTGGAACAGGAGAAGACTTTTTCATATCATATTTCTGATAAGGGATGAATTTCCAAAATTTTATAAGTAACTCCTACAACTCAATGGCAAAAGTCTAGTAATTTAAAAATAGGCTAAAGACTTACACAAGACTGGGAGCTGACTGGCTCAGATCACGAACTCCTTATTGCCAAATTCAGACTTAAATTGAAGAAAGTAGGGAAAACCACTAGACCATTCAGGTATGACCTAAATCAAATCCCTTACAACTATACAGTGTAAGTGAGAAATAGATTTAAGGGACTAGATGTGATAGACAGAGGGCCTGATGAACTATGGAATGAGGATCATGACGTTGTACAAGAGACAGGAATCAAGACCATCCCCATGGAAAAGAAATGCAAAAAAGCATGTGGCTGTCTGAGGAGGCCTTACAAATAGCTGTGGAAAGAGAAGCAAAAAGCAAAGGAGAAAAGGAAAGATATAAGCATCTGAATGCAGAGTTCCAAAGAATAGCAAGGAGAGATAAGAAAGCCTTCCTCAGTGATCAATGCAAAGAAATAGAGGAAAACAACACAATGGGAAAGACTAGAGATCTCTTCAAGAAAATTAGAGATACCAAGGGAACATATCATGCAAAGATGAGCTCGATAAAGGAAAGAAATGGTATGGACCTAACAGAAGCAGAAGATATTAAGAAGAGGTGGCAAGAGTACACGTAAGAACTGTACAAAAAAGATCTTCACAACCCACCATCTTCACGATGGTGTGTTCACTCACCTAGAGCCAGACATCCTGGAATGTGAAGTCAAGTGGGCCTTAGAAGCATCACTATGAACAAAGCTAGTAGAGGTGATGGAATTCCAGTTGAGCTATTTCAAATCCTGAAAGATGATGCTGTGAAAATGCTGCACTCAATATGCCAGCAAATTTGGAAAACTCAGCAGTGGCCACAGGCCTGGAAAGGTCAGTTTTCATTCCAATCTCAAAGAAAGGCAATGCCAAAGAATGCTCAAACTACCTCACAATTGCACTCATCTCACATGCTAGTAAAGTAATGCTCAAAATTCTCCAAGCCAGGCTTCAGCAATACAGGAGCCGTGAACTTCCAGATGTTCAAGCTGGTTTTAGAAAAGGCAGAGGAACCAGAGATCAAATTGCCAACATCCGCTAGATTATGGAAAAAGCAAGAGAGTTCCAGAAAAACTTCTATTTCTGCTTTATTGACTATGCCAAAGCCTTTGACTGTGTGGATCACAATAAACTGTGGAAAATTCTGAAAGAGATGGGAGTACCAGGCCACCTGACCTGCCTCTTGAGAAACCTATATGCAGGTCAGGAAGCAACAATTAGAACTGGACATGGAACAACAGACTTATTCCAAATAGGAAAAGGAGTACATCAAGGATGTATATTGTCACCCTGCTTATTTAACTTCTATGCAGAGTACATCATGAGAAATGCTGGGCTGGAAAAAACATAAGCTGGAATCAAGATTGCTGGGAGAAATATCAATCACCTCAGATATGCAGATGACACCACCCTTATGGCAGAAAGTGAAGAGGAGCTCAAAAGCCTCTTGATGAAAGTGAAAGAGGAGAGTGAAAAAGTTGGCTTAAAGTTCAACATTCAGAAAACGAAGATCATAGCATCTGGTTCCATCACTTCATGGGAAATAGATGGGGAAACAGTGGAAACAGTGGAAACAGTGTCAGACTTTTTTGGGGGGCTCCGAAATCACTGTAGATGGGGATTGCAGCCATGAAATTAAAAGACGTTTACTCTTTGGAAGGAAAGTTATGACCAACCTAGATAGAATATTAAAAAGCAGAGGCATTACTTTGCCAACAAAGATCTGTCTAGTCAAGGCTATGGTTTCTCCAGTGGTGATGTATGGATGTGAGAGTTGGTCTGTGGAGAAAACTGAGTGCTGAAGAATTGATGCTTTTAAACTGTGGTGTTGGAGAAGAGTCTTGAGAGTCCCTTGGACTGCAAGGAGATCCAACTAGTCCATCCTAAAGGAGATCAGACCTGGGTGTTCATTGGAAGAACTGATGTTGAAACTGAAACTCCAATACTTTGGCCACCTCATGCGAAGAGTTGACTCATTGGAAAAGACCCTGATGCTGGGAGGGATTGGGGGCAGGAGGAGAAGGGAACGACAGAAGATGAGATAGCTGTATGGCATCACCGACTCGATGGACATGAGTTTGTGTAAACTTCAGGAGTTGGTGATGGACAGGGAAGCCTGGCGTGCTGTGATTCATGGGGTTGCAAAGAGTTGGACACAACTGAGCAACTGAACTGAACTGAAAGACTTAAACAACATGTCTCAAAAAAATTTTAAAAATGGCCAACAGGTATGTTGAAAGTGCTCAACACCAGTAATTATCAGAAAAATGCAATCAAAGCCACAATGATATTACATGAAACCATTTAGAATTAATTTTTCCAAAACACAAAAGACAAGTTTTGGTGAAGTGTTGGTTATACAGTTTTGGAAGGATTGCAAAATGCATCTAATATGCAAAATAGTATAGTAGTTCCTCAAAAAATGTAAACTAGAATTGCTAATAACCTAACTTCTCAGTGTCTAGCCTATATATATATATATATATATATATATATATATATATATATATATATGGAATCTGGATCTCAAAGAGATATTACCATTCCAATGTTTATTGCAAAACTGTTAATGACAGCCAAGATATAGAAACAACCTAAATTTTCATTGGTAGATGAATGGATAAAGAAAATGTGGCATATGCACACAGCAGAATACTATTCATCTTTGAAGAAGAAGGGAATTCTGCAGTATGTGACAATTTTAGATAAACCTGGAGGACATTATGCTAAGTGAAATAAGCCAGTCATAGAAGGATTAAAACTGCATGATTACTCTTGCATGAGGCATCTAAGGTAATCAACTTTATAGAAATAAAGAACAGAATAGTTGTTGTCAGGGGCTAGAGGGAGAGGGAAATGAGGAATTGCTAATCCACATATATAAAATTTCAAATAATGAATTAGCTCTCAGTTCAGTTCAGTCGCTCAGTTGTGTCTGACTCTTTGCGACCCCATGAACTGCAGCATGCCAGGCCTTCCTGTCCATTACCAACTCCCGGAGTCCACCCAAACCCATGTCCATTGAGCCCAACCATCTCATCCTCTGATGTCCCCTTCTCCCCCTGCTCTCAATCTTTCCCAGCATCAGGGTCTTATCTAATGAGTCAGCTCTTTGCATGAGGTGGCCAAAGTCCTGGAGTTTCAGCTTCAACATCAGTCCTTCCAATGAACACCCAATACTGATTTCCTTTAGGATGGACTGGTTGGATCTCCTTGCAGTCCAAAGGACTCTCAAGAGTCTTCTCCAGCACCACAGTTCAAAAGCATCAATTCTTCAGCACTCAGCTTTCTTCATAGTCAACTCTCATATCCATACATGACCACTGGAAAAACCATAGCCTTGACTAGATGGACCTTTGTTGACAAAGTAATGTCTCTGCTTTTTAATATGCTATCTAGGTTGGTCATAACTTTCCTTCCAAGGAGTAAGTTTCTTTTAATTTCATGGCTGCAATCCCCATATGCAGTGATTTTGGAGCCCAGAAAAATAGTCAGCCACTGTTCCCACTGTTTCCCCATCTATTTGCCATGAAGTGATGGGACTGGATGCCATGATCCTAGTTTTCTGAATGTTGAGCTTTAACCCAACTTTTTCACTCTCTTCTTTCACTTTCATCAAGAGACTCTTTAGTTCTTCACTCTTTGCTATAAAGGAGGTGTCATCTGCTTATCTGAGGTTATTGGTACTTCTCCCATCAATCTTGATTCCATCTTGTGCTTCTTCCAGCCCAGCGTTTCTCTTGATGTACTCTGCGTATAAGTTAAATAAGCAGGGTGACACTATATAGCCTTTATGTACTCATTTTCCTATTTGGAACCAGTCTGTTGTTCCATGTCCAGTTCTAACTGTTGCTTCCTGACCTGCATACAGGTTTCTCAAGAGGCAGGTCAGGTGGTCTGGTATTCCCATCTCTTTCAGAATTTTCCACAGTTATTGTGATCCACACAGTCAAAGGCTTTGGCAAAGTCAAAGCAGAAATAGATGTTTTTCTGGAACTCTCTTGCTTTTTTGATGATCCTCTAGAGATGTGATATACAACATTGTGCCTATAATTAACAATACTATGTTAGATACTTAATAATCTGTTTATAGGATAAATCTCATTCTAAGTGTTCTTAGTTTAATAAATACATGAATAGAACCACCAAACAAACTATGATCAGAAGTTCGTCAGTTCAGAGAAATTCTCTAATAAATGTTGATTGATCATTATCATTTTAAATTAGAAATTTTCATTAAGTTTTCATTCCATTATGCCCATTTGGAAAATAAAATTATTCAAACCAATTGTTCGTTGCTTGATTATCTGCAGATATTGTTTGTTATCACCATAATTGTAACTTATTAGTCATCACTTGCTGTTAAACTCATTTCCATGTTCATGTTTTGGCTCAATTTTGTCCCATGTTTGCCCTTTCTCTTTATCCAAATACTCCTAGTCAACAGGGTCCAAGTCAAGTTTCATGTCCTTAGGAGGGTTTCTTAGTTTTCTATCTGCATTATTATCTCTCTCTTTTTCTCCCAAATTGCTAAAGGTTAGCACTTAATTTTTGTCTCTATTATATGGATGGAAGCAAGCAGTTCCAGATGAGTGCTGCCCCACAGAAATCTAATGCAAACCAAATATGCTATTTAATTTTACTAGTAGTCACCATAAAAAAGATTAGTTGAAAATAATTTAAATAATGTTTTTATTTAACTCAAAATATCTTTAAAAATTATCATTCAACCTGGGAGCAATATAAAAAACATTAACGGGACATTTTATATTCATTTTTGGTATGTAGTCTTCAAAATATAGTATGTATTTTATACTTGTAGAACATCACACAATGTGTTCTAGATAGTACTCTTTTGAATTATTTATAATTTTCTCTAAGTAACTTTATTTGTATAAGAATTTTTATGATGAGATTTGTCATATTCTAATGTTTAAATGAGCTTTCCTGGTAAGCTGAAGCAATCAGAGTTTAAATATTGCTTCTCCTGTTCTTTTGCTAAATGGCAGCTCAGGAGTTACAAGCTCCTTAGGACATAATGGCATGCATTATGTCAGACTCATTAGTTTTATTTTTACAACCACATTATGACATTTTTGTTTCTCTGTATCCTCTTACTACCTGGCATGATGTTGAGAACATTTTGAGTGTTCGACATCCTTGATTCCCTCCTTCCCCCTCTTTTTTTCTCACTTTCCCATTATTTTCCCTCTGTTCCAAAAAACTTCAAATTGCTTAAACAGCATGAGATAAAATGATGTTAATCCTATTGCTAATTATGTAGTCAGGATGTTTTAGAATCTTCATTTAGAACTTTAGCTTCATAAATAATATGATATTTAGCAAGATACTTTCAGCTAACATGCTCAGTGGTCATTTCTTCTCTAGGAAAAACAGTACTAGTTGCTTCAACTTTTCCAATGAAATGTTTGTATACATTACAAACTAAGGAAGTTTCGTTTGTGATTGACTAAAAAGCATGCAAACAAACAAATAAAAAAAAAAAACCTCATTTAAAATTATGTCCCTATATGCTTATGGTGATTGTAATAATTTAACCTCATGAAAATACTTTTTAATCAATTTCAGGGTTCTTATTGAGCCACAATCTTTGTTACATTATTTGAGAACAATATGGATGCCATTAAACATGTCTAAGTAGAGAGAAGACATTTATTTTAATTGGGTTTTTGAGTCAAATGAGACATTTTGATTCCATTTTAGCTTTTAACTACATTTTAAACTTAAATGTACTTTTAAGTATAGCTTTAAAGTATCTCCTACTAAGTAACCACAATGTTTTAATTTTTAAAGTAATCATATTATAAAAATGTATCCACAATGGTCTGGGACTGAATCACTAAATGTTCTACTTATAAGCTTTTTTTCCCCCCTTAAATCCTTTTTTAAACTTATTTAACTGTATTTTAATTTTATGGAGTTTTAGAGTAGTCAGATACAAGATGTTATTCCAGGTTCCATTTTCAAGATCTTCAACAGAGAATTTTCAGAAGTAATGGAAATTTACAAAATATATATAATTTCAATAAGTTATCTAATGAAGAGTCATGGGTACAAACTGTTGAAAGCTAAAAAAAAGAGAAGTTGATGCAATCAGTGAAGTAATTCGGGTGTGAACTGGAGGAAACAAAGAAATGCTAATTTATACCCAGCAGTTTGGATGATTTCTATTATAAAATATCAACTTCCTAATATTCCTATTCCTGGCAAATTGTCCCTTCCAATTACTTTATTTTGAAGGACAGCTGAAGGGGAAGGAAAATTTTTTTGTTGTACAAAAATAAAATGATTCATCAGCTTTCTAGACATATATTATCTCAAGAACAAACCTGACTGATTCCCTCGCACAGACTATGCAGAGTAAGAATGTGACTAATACCGCAGGGAAACAGTTAGCTTCTGTGGGCACTTCTTGGGTGAAGATAGCATCCCTCTTCTAGTGCCTCAAGACGACATTATTAGTGTTCACTATGTATGACCAGAAAATGCAGTGGGAGAATTAACTGCAGGAAATTACATGATAATTCATGAGGATTGATCTGGAATGAGCACTGAGCCCAGGTTAAGCTCAGAGAGGAAGCAAACAGAATAGTGACGTATATAGTTACATATATATAATAGTGAAACATATTTAGCACTTAGGTGCTAGATGATGTTCTCAGTTACTTATGTCATTTACTTCAACCTACCTGCTAGATAGATAGGACTAATTTTGTTATACACTCATGCTCAGAGATACTGTAGATTTGCTTCCAGACCTCCTCAATAAAACAAATATCACAATAAAGCGAGTCAGTTCAGTTAAGTTCAGTCGCTCAGTCGTGTCCAACTCTTTGCGACCCCATGAATCGCAGCACGCCAGGGCTCCCTGTCCATCACCAACTCCCGGAGTTCACTCAGACTCAGGTCCATCAAGTCCATGATGCCATCCAGCCATCTCATCCTCTGTCGTCCCCTTTGCCTTCTGCCCCCAATCCCTCCCAGCATTAGAGTCTTTCCCAGTGAGTCACCTCTTTGCATGAGGTGGCCAAAGTACTGGAGTTTCAGCTTTAGCTTCAATCCTTCCAAAGGACACCTAGAGTTGACCTCCTTCAGAATGGACTGGTTGGATCTCCTTGCAGTCCAAAGGACTCTCAAGAGTCTTCAACACCACAGTTCAAAAGCATCAATTCTTTGGTGCTCAGCTTTCTTCACAGTCCAACTCTCACATCCATACATGACCACTGGAAAAACCATAGCCTTGACTAGACAGACCTTTGTTGGCAAAGTGATGTCTCTGCTTTTGAATATGCTATCTAGGTTGGTCATAACTTTCCTTCCAAGGAGTAAGCATCTTTTAATTTCATGGCTACAGTCACTATCTGCAGTGATCTTGGAGCCCAAAAAAAGAAAGTCTGACACTGTTTCCACTGTTTCCCCATCTATTTCCCATGAAGTGATGGGACCAGATGCCATGATCTTCATTTTCTGAATGTTGCGCTTTAAGCCAACTTTTCACTCTCCACTTTCACTTTCATCAAGAGATTTTTTAGTTCCTCTTCACTTTCTGCCATAAGGGTGGTGTCATCTGCATATCTGAGGTGATTGATATTTCTCCCAGCAATCTTGATTCCAGCTTGTGCTTCTTCCAGCCCAGTGTTTCTCATGATGTACTCTGCATAGAAGTTAAATAGGCAGGGTGACAATATACAGCCTTGATGTACTCCTTTTCCTATTTGGAACCAGTCTGTTGTTCCATGTCCATTTCTAACTGTTGCTTCCTGACCTGCATATAGGTTTCTCAAGAGGCAGGTCAGGTGGTCTGGTATTCCCATCTCTTTCAGAATTTTCTACAGTTTATTGTGATCCACACAGTCAAAGGCTTTGGCATAGTCAATAAAGCAGAAGTAGATGTTTTTCTGGCACTCTCTTCCTTTTTCCATGATCCAGCAGATGTTGGCAATTTGATCTCTGGTTCCTCTGCCTTTTCTAAAACCAGCTTGAACATCTGGAAGTTCACGGCTCCTGTATTGCTAAAGCCTGGCTTGGAGAATTTTGAGCACTACTTTACTAGCGTGTGAGATGAGTGAGTCACAGGACATATTTTGTTTTCAGTGTATGTAAGCATTATGTTTACACTATACAGCAGTCTATTAAGTGCAAAATAGCATTGTGTCTAAAGAAAAGTACATACCTTAATTAGAAAATATTTCATTGCTAGAAAATACTAACCACCATCTGAGTATTCAGTGCATTGTAATAGTGAAATCAGAGATCACTAATCACAGATTTCCATAACAAATAAAATAATAAAAAAGTTGGAAGCACTGTGATAATTATCAAAACCTAACCCAGAGATATGAAGTGAGCAAATGCTGTTGGAAAAATGATGCTGACAGACTTGATGACCCTGGGTCACCAGAACCTTTAATTTGTGAAAAAAAAAAAAAAAAAATGCAATACCCATGAAGAGCAATACAGCAAAGCACAATAAAATGAAGTGTGCCTACTTTTACAAATGAGGAAATGGATGCACAGAGATGTTATGTGACTTTCTAAAAGCTACACATATGGTAAACTGCAAATTTGAAGTTTGAACCCAGAAGGTCTGATGGCTGAGTTTGAACTATTAGCCTTCTGTGGTGTGCTGAGTTACAGGTAAATTTTCACTAATTATGATTTGAAAAGTGAAGTTAATATTGTGTGTTTAATTCAAAGCTATCTCTGTCCATTGACCTGCATTCTGATACATATTTCTAGTTATTATATTTACAATGAAGAATAAAGTGAGTTGAAATGAAGCTGGCTTTTTGTGGAGACTCAATATAGGTGTCAATTATTAGGAATAGTATTTCTGAAGTTTCCTTAGCAGTAAGATTACCTCACATTCTTGTTAAAATTGCATGTTTTGGAGCCCTGACTTCAGAAATTCTGATTTAAAAAGTCTAGTTTACATTCCTGCAATTGGTATTTTTTTTAAATAATCGATGCAAGGTGTTCTGGTACAGTTTAGAAAACTGTTTTATTAGATATATTTCCTGGCACCAAGACTGCTTAGCTGGCCCACATATTGCCCTCAAAAACAGCACACTTAACTTATTAGAACGCTTTCTACACTCTGGGGTCATTGTGCATTTACTTCTATTTCTCTCGTCATGGACTTTGAGATCTCTAAGGGCAAGAATCACATCACACCACTGATGTATCTCTAATACACTGACCTTCCCCCAGATAGGTGCTTAACTGTGGAATGGATAGGAATAAGGAATGAATAAATGATTATGAGGCAATCTTATGCTATGCAAAGTGATGAATCATTTTCAGATGACTAGGTTTAAAATGCTTCATTGTCTCACTTGGTTGAATATGTATGGATACAAAGATAACATTTTTTTTGTTTGTTTCAGTGATCTATTCTACATAACAAACTATCCTATGCTTGTTTTTACTTCTCTCTCTGCTGATATTGCCCAGTTTTAACCTTTCCTTTCAAATTCAAATTCATTTTATAGAATTTTTCAGAACTTGCTCATGGACTAAACTATGGTACTCACTGAAAATGTATACATTTATCTGGCAGTTCTTTTGAATGAGTCCAGGTTCCAGAATGCGACATTTGCATCACTTTCTTCTTGGATGGGAGACAAAGCCTTGAGCTTTTGCATTAATGTCTTCTGTCCTAGCAAGGACCTTGATCAATGATCAACTCACATCATTCATTTTAACAAGTATTTATGTTGGCATGATATTAAATACCAGAGACCAATTTAGTATGCAGAGGGATTTTCAAATTTTTACATTTCCCCACACATAATTCCATTTTATTCTTGAAGTAACCATTTGAGCTACACAGACCACTCAATATAATTCTTATTTTTTCAAAAACTACTGAGTCTCATAAGCAGAGTGATTGCCCAAGGTTAAACAGCTGCTTAGTGACTCTGTTGGAACTGGAACCCATTTCATAAAATTGGAGAGAGAGTACAATCCAGATTCTCTCTCAAAGAACTCATTCAATTAAATCAACAAACATTTACTGAGCCAGCCTCCAGTGATGGCTAGTGAGCTAGGAACTGAGAACTCAAAGATGAGTAAGAAATTCTACGTGCTTTGAGTAGCTGAGATATGACAGGAAATAGACTTGTAAGCAAGTACACTAAAATCGACATAGCAAGTGATATTATAAAGGTATGAACTAAGTGCAGCTTGCAGAGGAAAGAGTAAAACCCACTGAGGGTCAGCAGAAAAAGCTTTTGTTTTCTTCTTAAGTTCAGTTTTGAGCATGAGAAAGACAATTTAGATTTGGGTACCAGCAAGATGGGAGTTAGAGGATATGAGAGCTGAAATGCTTCCAGGAAAAAGGAACAGCTTGGCAGAAGCATAGCATGATAAAAGACTCAGCTTGTTCAGGGCAAGTGCTGGCTTATAAAGTGGTGCCCTTTATACAGAGGGCAAGGAGAGACTGAAGACAGGGAAAAGTCAGATTGCTAGGAGGCAGAATTAATAAGCAAAGGGACTTACATATGAGGCTTGTCTTGGGTGGCCATGAGATGTGTGGATCTTTGCTTTTGTCCACTAGAATCTTAAAATTTATATACAAGTCTTGTCTAGATCATGTATACCATTGAGATGGTCTCAACAACACATTGCTCCCTCAGGGTTGCATCAATTAAAATGGCTCTCACAGTGGAACAGAATGTACATCTCCCAAACAGGGGGGGAGGCAAGGAGCCTCCAATTGTCTAGATCCAGCTGTTAGGTCAACTACTGATCATATCCTCTTGATGACCTCCTCCAAAGTCAAGTGGAATTTGCAGTGCCCTGAACCAGGACTTGGCAGGTTAGGAGTATGTCAGGAAGGGTAAAGATCTTGATGTTTCTTTTCACCAACATGAATTTTATTTATTTATTTGAAGAGATTCACTGATAATCTTTTAAGGGAATGGCCGAGAGAGAAGGGACTGTTATGGGAATGCTTCATCTCTGTTATTCCTCACAATTTGTTTGAATCTTATTTGTAGATATATGTCTCAGCACAGCAAATCTTAAGAAGGAAGTTTAGCTACCATGTTTGATAACTCAGCTTGCCTTTTGGAAGTGTTACCATCCTAAATAGCTTAGGAAAATATGCTTTTAAATCACATGTAGCCCTCCATTTTTTTTTAATTTAAAATATATTTTTGTGTTCCTTATAGATCAATATTCTGGAAACTTAGTCCTCTCTGGATAAGTAACTGAAGAGGAGGGTACAAGGAAGGTGTGAACAGCCTCGAGTGACAGATTAAAATATCTGGACTTATTCAGGCCCTGGGAAACCAAGATAGCTTCTATGCAGGGAACTGTGAGGACTAGGTTTTACTTTTAAGAAGCTGTTTCTGGAGGGGATTTCACCTTACCAGTTACATGAACTAGAACGGAGAGAGCCACTGAAATTGGAGAGACCAGAAAGAGGACTATTGGGAAAGCATAAGAGACCAGGGCCTGCTTTGGTGATGTTGTAATATCATAGTATTGCATCCAGAAACATCCTGCATCCAGAAACACTATGAGCTACAACCAACTTCATTTATAGATTGAGTTATTATGAGAAGTGAAAGAGGAGCAGGGATTTAAGGGTAAGTCCAAGGTTTCTAACATGAAGACTGATTTTCCTGTATTCAACATTGAGAAAGAAAAGAAAAAATAAATTAATGGAGAGAGAGGATAATGCTTTCTCTTGTGGCAATGTTAGAGTTGAGGGGCCCCTAGATATCAAAGTGAATGTATCCAGGATGTAGCTCCTGACTCCAAGTTCAATTTCTGTTGATATTTTGTTTCACTTTAATTTTTATTTTATATTGTTATATAGTTGATTCACAGTGTTGTATTGGTTGCATGTGTGTAGAAAAGGGGTTTAGGTTATACATGTTTGTATATTCTTTCTCAGAATCTTCCTTTCCCCATATAGGTTATTGGAGAGTATTGAATATGGTTCCTTGTGCTTTTAGAGTAGGTCCTTGTTGTTTATCTATTTTACATATAGTAGTGTGCATGTTTTAAAGTTAACTCATTTCTGCGAATTGCCCACTAGAGGTTAACATGTTTCAAAATTGAATGCTTGAACTGGGAAATGCTTGAATTTGATGATCTGAAACTAATATGTTAAATATCTTTCAATAAAAAATAAAAATTAAAAAAACTATCATTCATTTATAAGCTTAGACCGATAAAGACTCTATGTCTTTTCTTTAAATACCTCACAAATCTGAGTACTGCCACCATAGACTTACATTTCATTTTTTTTTTAATTTTACCAAAAATTTAGTAATTTTTTTGTCCAGAGCTTATAAATTCTTCTTGCTTATTTCTGAGATTTGATATTAGCTCACATTCTAATCTACTGGCTGTGGGATAAGGTACAAATCTTTAATTTTGACCTTGATTATCCCCAAGACCATGACCATCATTTCTGATGGTGTGGCTCATTTTAATGAGACAAAATACATGATTGCAGGATGTGATTATATGGATAATCATTTCCATAGCTTTAACAAGATCATGTAATTTCCTAGTGCCTCATAATATCTGTAGCCATTCTCCATGAGACAGCTAAGAAAATATTCAAATATGTTCACATCAGTGCATAAAACAAGTGCCTGGAGGACCAGAAAGTAATTTCCTTTCCCATGGTACATTGTTGTTTTATTTCCTGGTTGTTCTAACCTTAGAATTTTGAGATATTGTTAATTCTGAGGGCAGAGATTCTGGATTTGGCAAGGTGGCTTTTAATTCCAAACATGTCTTAGCTAAGGCTCCAGAAAAACTGGGAAAACATACTCTCATCTCAGCCTCAGGATATTTAGGGGCTAGACTTGGAAATATCCTTACCTATCACTTATTTCCCCAATTTTCAACCTATTTAATCAGCTAATTAAAAACATTCTAGGGAACATTTGCCAACGTAAAGTGTACAAAACTAAGTTAGCTGAGAAAGATTAAATTTTTACTCCAATATGGCCTTCATTTACCAAATATGAGAAATTCAATGTTTATTAAATTTCTCTGCTCTTCAATATCTTTTAATCTTAAAAGGATGATGATAATCCCTCCTTTGTCTACATCATAGATAGGTTAGCTTATATAAAACTGTAATTTATAAAATATCATATTTTATGCCCACACACTTAATAGTTTTGCTCCATCAAAAGAGAAGCACTAGGGACTTCCCTGGTGGTCCAGTGGTTTGTGTTTCTAGGGCGGACTCCATCCCTGGCTGGGAAACTAAGATCCCACATGTCACATGGCCAACAAATAAAAATTTAAAAAGAGAATCACTTATGATAGTACGTGGTAAAGTGATAAGTAGGTAGTTTAAACAAAACGTGTTCTGGAAAAGACAAAAGGTTCTAAGTATTTTATACAAAAGTCAGTTTCTACTCACTCCAAAATTACCAAATGACTAGGACAAATCTTATAAGGACATATCATTCTACTGGTTATGTCAGTGAGTATTCTAACACTGCTGCTGCTGCTAAGTCGCTTCAGTCGTGTCCGACACTGTGCAACCCCATAGATGGCAGCCCACCAGGCTCCCCTGTCCCTGGGATTCTCCAGGCAAGAATACTGGAGTGGGTTGTCATTTCCTTTTCCAATTCATGAAAGTGAAGAGTGAAAGTGAAATTGCTCAGTCGTGTCCGACCCTCAGTGACCCCATGGATTACAGCCTTCCAGACTCCTCCGTCCATGGGATTTTCCAGGCAAGAGTACTGGAGTGGGGTGCCATTGACTTCTCTGATTCTAACACCAGACATTGTCAAAGACTATGGATAAACAATGTGTTTCTTGTTGTAAATTTGGGAGTGGCTTCTTTGATGGCTGGGCTCTTAAGGCTAGGCCTCTTAAAGAATTAAAGCTTCCTAATTCCTTAACAGAGAGGGATTTTGTGCTAAATTAGGGTTTGTGTAAGTGTCTACACTTTTTGAACCTTGTCACTTTCATATTTAGAGCCTAATTCTCCAATCCTTAAATATAGGCTGCTTTGAGATATGATTCAGTGAGCAGAATGTGGTGAAAGCAATTTTGTTCTGAGTTCTGAACCTAGATATCAGGAGGCTTTCTATTCTGCTTTTGCGTCTAGAATTTTCAACACTACCTTAATTTGAACAAATTCATACTATCCCTTTGCAGAATGAGGGTATGTACCTGCAAAGACCAGCTCTCCCAACGGATCCAGCTTAGAACATTCAGTCCTGAGCCAGCACTGAGGCTGACTATAAAATGTGTGAGTAAGAATGAGCTGGAGTAGGTGAAGCCAGCCCAGACCAGGAGAATTTCCCAGCTCACATGCACAATTGTGAACTAGTAAATGCTTCAGGCTACTGAGTTTTGTGGTGGCTTGTTACATAGCAATAAATCCATAATTGTTTTAATTAGTGAGGTCTGCCAAGGGTGGAAGATAAGATTGATGTACATTTTCTAGCACTGTCATAGTTATCTTCATTCCTTTGATTCTTTCCCCTGCCTTTTCCTCTTTCCTAAGTTCACAATTCTGGTCCAATAATGCTGAAAGTCACAGCATTTCTTTGGACAGTTAGTAGGGATGGGAGTTGAATGATCAGGCCTTGTGTTAGTAGAGTATGTGTGTGTTTTCTGAGCCTTATAGTTTGAAACCATGACAGTCTGTCAGCCTATCAGTGCCTGTTCCTATATGTTTTTTCTCTCCTGTGTAATGTGACACTGTTAGAAAATCCTTCATGATGAGGTCCATTGGAACCACATTAACTTGTGAGCTAACAAATTTAATACAGTATATTCCAAATGACTCCTATCGCTAGTATATTCTGAATATAAATCCCAGTGCCCCACTGGGGAAATAGAAAAGTGAGTGAAAGTGTTAGTCGCTCAGTTGTGTCTGACTCCTTGTGACCCCATCGATTGTAGTCCCCCTGACTCCTCTATCCATGGGATTCTCCAGGCAAGAATACTGGAGTGGGTTGCCATTTAGTCTTAATAAGTGATCACCAAACAGAACAGGACTGTGGGTGGAGTGCAACAAGAAATAGTGTATATAAGTTCCTTTGCTGGTTCTTCATTTAAATATTTTTAAGCCTGTCCTAGGTGCTTGGCAAATAAATACTGAAGTTACCACTGAAAGAAGGAACAGAGGAAGATGAGCAATTTTAGTTGAAGAGAAATGAACTCTTTGTTCCCTAGAGGCAGAATTGTGTATATTACTGTATTTCTGAGTGTTTCTGATTTTTCTGTGTGTGGCTTCTCCCCTTAGCAATGGCCCTGCTCACGCCAAGGAAGACATAGTGAAAATGGCACTGCTATTCCTAGATCATGACTCTATAAATATGATGAAGGATGAAAGTATTTGCCTTAAATCTAGATTTAGAATCCATAGAAAATAGCCTCTTTCCTTTCTGAAACAGACTGAATGATTGAAGTAAATAAAAAAGAGTCTTTTTCTACATGATATTTTGTAGATTAATGAATGTATTGAACCATTCTAATGATAGATAGGGAAATTATTTCCACTGTAACTTAAAGAACTAAAACTGCTCTATCTTAAATTAAAAAGGTCTAAAATTTGTCAAGCTTATCAAAAGTGCATGAGAAATGAAGAAGTGTAAGTTTATTACCCATAATGGAGCACATTAATTTCTTAACATGGATAATTTTTCTGCTTCATTACTATTGATGTGATCCTTGTGGGAAACAGTAAATTTTGAAGAAAAAATAAATATGGGTCAGAATAATAGCTTTTAATGGGAATATTAAGCTTTGTCCACTGGATTAATATGTTGCAAATTAATTTTATTTCTCTGGCATTGCCCTTTTTCAGCCTCTGTTTTCCAAACTAGAAACATGATCCACTTTGTTCAGTAATGAAATCCAGATTTGAACTAAATCCAGTGAAAATTTTAGCCAAGTCTGCAAAAATGGTGAACAAATGATTTAATAAAGTCAAGAAAGGTAGTTAGGAAAAGGTGATATCAAGCTAGGGAAGAATCTCCTCAAATCATGTAAGGGAAACTAGCTTCTGTGGTTACCTGGAAGCTAGGAAATCTACATGATGAACTTGTGAGCCTTGGAAAGATGCTTTCCATCCAGAATGTTACAAATACTGGTTGGTTTTGCTTTTCTCTATATGAAAAGTTAGGAGGAAAGAGAAAGGAACTAAAGAAGGAACTGTTTTGTTTTAAGCAACATTTTGGAGCTATACAAAGAATAGGGCTTACTTGGTTAGTAATGCATTTCTTTGCTTTAGATGTTCCAGACATTAAACAATTTTTCAAGTGAAATGAGTCTGGATCAAAGTGCACATCAAGGGTATACCTATAATACATTTCATCAAAACCTTTGAAAGATTTAAGTTGCTCCCCTGGTAGCTCCTTTCAAATGAAAGGGCTTGTGTATTTTCTAGGAGAAACTTACTCCACATTACTCCTCAGCAGGCTGACACAACCTATATAGAATCCTGTCTCAGATTTCCCAGTTATTTCTCTTAATACAATTTTTTTTTGCATGTCTCTGCTTCCCAGAAAAGCCTTACTTACATTAAGTAGAAAGAGATATTCTATTTCCCAAGAGCTGCAAATAAAAATCTAGAATTGTCTATCAATGGTTCAAGTGGTTCAGGCTTGGGTCACGTGACTATAACTCAATCACTGTGGCCAGGTGTATGTGCCATTTTCATTGGTCATTCCTAAATGACATTTCAATGCCTGATATTCAACTTTCTTTCTGGTTTATTTTTCAGACTGGCAGCTTGTTAATTGTAGTCTTCGCTACCATCCTGTCAGCCTCCAAATAACACAGACAGTCCTTCTCACTGTATTTCCTACCTCCCTTTTCTGGGCAAATACACATCTCTTTACAAACACTCCATTAGTTTTGATGTTTGTCTGAATGCTGTGGTGTGTTTAAACGGTTTCTCTAAGCTCTGCTGACATTTCCTGATTGCCTGCTATGTGTGATTTGTGTTTTTCTCCTGGGTCATCATTCTTGGAGAGGCATCCACTTCATCAATATCCTTAAACACTGTTTGGATTTGTGGGTGTGCTTTCAAGCAGGAAGGGAGGTTTATGAGGTGAGCGGAATCTCACTGATATGTTTTGTCAAGTACCAGGCAAGTTTCATGATAAACAGAGGAGCAGGCTTAGGCAGGCAGGCTGCTCCTGTCATCTCAGGGCTAATAGGACAAAACAGGTAGGGTAATGGAGGGGCTGCTCAGGTGAGAAGGAGGGACAAGTTGTTGACTATATGTAGGTTAGAGTCTTAACATTTTATCTCTCTGGCGGAACATAAACTCTTGAATATTTTAAACTGAGAGTAAGAAACTGTGGCCACCACTCTAACTAGAGTCTCAGGAAAAGATAGTATTGGTGCGTATTTCAGAGCTTCCCAGCTGTTCATTATAGAAATTCTCAGGTGCCCTTGACTGGTACAGGCATTTCTACTCAGACTCATAAGAATGGCAAAATTCATCTTGAAGATGCTCTTGTGAATGCAGTTTTCCTTGGCTAGTGCACACATCTTAGAGCATGCTAAGTAATGTCTGAGTCTTTGCGACCACCATGGACTATAGCTCGCCAGGCTCCTCTGTCTATGGGATTCTCCAGGCAAGAATACTGGAGTGGGTTGGTGTTGAGACCAGCTCAACAAGCAGGGTTTCCAAAAGTGTGATATGGCGAGAGAATGAGAAACCAGACACAAGGATTCAGTGAAAAGCGAGGATCGGGAGACCAACACCACTCCAAGGTGAAGGTGCCGAAACTGAATCCACGCCAGCTTTATTATACTTTCAGCCATGAAGGGAAGAATGTGCAGGGAGTTAAGCTGTAACTCATGTGGCCTTCAGGGCCAAAGAACAAAGTGACCATTAATCACTGAGTAACTAAGAAAGAGTAATCAATAACAAATCAGTAACTCAGACTAATATTCTTACCTATAGATTTTCTACCAGATACGTAAAACATGTGACTCTGAGACACAAGTTAAGAAACAGTTCCCTCTGGACTTGTTCCAAGAGTCTCATGCCTTGTGGCATCCAGTTTATCAATAATTTATAAATTTCTTTTGTGGCCTTTGCCGGGGCCTTTTCTTTTATTCTTCCTGTCTCCTACACGATGCCATTTCCTCCTCCAGGGGGTCTCCCAACCCAGGGATGAAACTCTTATGTCTCTTATGTCTCCTGCATTGGCAGGTGGATTCTTTACTACTAGCACCACCTGGAAAGCCCTCTGAGACCATAGTAGGGAATTTAAATTTCTGGATAGCTCTAGGCTATACTTAGATCCTCAACAGTCACCTTTGTAACACTTGTCACTTGATCACATTGAGGACTGTAAAATAAGGGGTATGTGATTCTGTACAATAGATACTTCTTTTTCCTTTCAAACTTTCACCACCAACTCCTTTCACTATCCTAAAAAGATCCTTGCCTGACTTACCTTTTTCATTGGTGATTAAAGTATTAGTTTTCTAATTTACCATTCCCTGATAGCTCAGTTGGTAAAGAATCCACCTGCAATGCAGGAGATCTGAGTTTGATCCCTGGGTTGGGAAACTCCCCTGGAGAAGGGAAAGGCTACCCACTCCATTATTCTGTCCTGGAGAATTCCATGGACTGTATAGTCCATTGGGTCACAAATAGATGGACATGACTGAGCAACTTTCACTTTCAGTTTGTTATAGCAGAGAATTGACTTGGGAAGGTCAATTTTAAAATTGTACATTGTGAGATATATTGTCATGGATATAAGCATACCATGAAATAGTTGTCATGCTTCATAACCAACAAAACCTATGTGTTCTACAGGCCTGTGGCAAATGTGTACAGCTGAGTGCTTTTCATTTTGAACCAGACAAAGAACATACTCAAATTCTTTTTGCCAATTCAATTATGGTAATTTTTCACCATATTTCTATCATTGCTTTTTCTATTTGTATCCTTAAAATGCTTACTTTACTAAACTCATCTCTTAAAGAGTTTGTCATGGGAGTGTGGTGGGCCATTGTATCAGTTCAGTTCAGTTCAGTCGCTCAGTCATGTCTGACTCTTTGCGACCCCATGAATCGCAGCATGCCAGGCCTCCCTATCCATCACCAACTCCCGGAGTTCACTCAGATTCACGTCCATCGAGTCAGTGATGCCATCCAGCCATCTCATCCTCTGTCATCCCCCTTTCCTCTTGTCCCCAATCCCTCCCAGCATCAAAGTCTTTTCCAATGAGTCCAGTCTTTTCCAATGAGTCATCTCTTTGCATGAGGTGGCCAAAGTACTGGAGTTTCAGCTTTAGCATCATTCCTTCCAAAGAAATCCCAGGGCTGATCTCCTTTAGAATGGACTGGTTGAATCTCCTTGCACGGCCATTGTATAGGTTTCATTATGTTATAGTTCAAAGAGTATTGAACTCAGAGCCTAGAGTTACAGATGCTGCTAACCAGATTGTGACCCCCAACTTCCACACTCACAAAAAGATGACTGGCTTTACCTCTTTTTCCCCTAGAGATGTATAGTATTTTTATTGAGGTATAATTAATACAGCACATTGTGAAAGTTTAAAGTATATAACATATTGAATTGGTACATTTATATATTGCAATATAATTACTACTATAGTGAAGCTGGGACTTCCCAGGTAGCTCAGTGGTAAAGAATAAGACTGCCAAGCAGGAGATGTGGGTTCAATCCCCAGGTTGGGAAAATTCCCTGGAGACGAACTGGCAACCCACTCCAATATCCTTGCCTGGGAAATCCCACTGACAGAGGAAACTGGCAGGCTTACAGTCCTTGAGGTTGCAAAGAGTTGGATATAACTTAGTGACTAAATAAAGAGCAAACAGTATAGTGTTAGCTAATACTTCATTTATTCCTAACATTGGTTGGTTCTGGAATTCTGTGCCTCTACAAATTTTTATGAATGATTTGATGGGTTCCAGAGAGCTTTATATAAAAGTCACTATGTTATTAAAGAACATCTCTAAAAGTTTCTCAGTCTCTAAAATTTTTTTAAGAGCATAGGCCTTACTCTATGTGCAAAATTCAGTATCACCATAATTATCATCATCATGATTATCATTATCACTATGACCGTCACCATCAACATTTACATTACCACTGACACTTCTTCAATGCATTTTATGTTCTAAGCCTAATGCTAAAGACATTATGTGTATTTTCACATGTGATCTTATAATAAGAGGTACTAGTATTATTCTTTTTTCACATATGAGAAAAATGAGATTTAAAGGGAACTTTCCCAAGGATGTAAAAGAAGGAAATATGGAACTCAGTTCTTGAAATCAGTTTGGCCTGACTTTGAAGTGTGTGTCCTTCACTGCTACTTTATGAGTCCTGTATGGACACAATTAATGAGATAAATTATTGAACTCTTTATGAGGCCCATTATCAAATTAAGCAGTAGAACAAGGACATGTTATTCCATTTTATGTATTGGTCCCCTATAACTGTATATGCTCATCGATTCATTAATACCCATTCTTAAATTTTACCTCTATCCAATGAAAACAAGAGCCAGATCTGTCCACTATAAGGTTCCCAAAGTCAGGCTTCACACTTCAAAATGCTTCCCTTTGGTCCTCTTTTAAGTCTCTTTTATTGAGAGACTTCATTGCTCCATTTTCTAGTTTCTAGGTAAAACTTCATTTCTTCTTCTGTGTTTATTCCCGTGTATTTTCAGCATTGAATCTTCCAGTGACTCATTACATTTTAAAAATATTTTTTCACAGTAATACTAAAACTTAAAGTCTAAAATATAAAGAGATTTCTGTGCTGATGTCCAAGGAAAATTTGCCATTATTTTATTCCTGCCAAATTTTCAACAATGGAAGCAGTTATTTTTGTGTCTTAGTTTTACGTCTTTACCAAATAATGAGTTTTTGATTTATCCACATTACCACTCATAGAGAAAGAAGGCAAATTCTCAGTTACCCCGGAATCTCAAACTCTTTTTTTCCCACTGTAGTCTACCCTTTGAGTCAACTTTTAAGGATTTTTCAGAGACCAGAAGTGGAGAGAGGACTGTGGAGAAAATTTGCATATTTATGCTATTTGCATATGTTTATTCAATGTGATTCCAAACATTTCCCTGTGACCTTCAGTTGCAAGTTTAAAAATTAAAACCTTAACATTTCCACTCAATTTGAGGAAGGAAATTTTGCATAGAAGGAGAGAAAGAGAGGAGAAATAGAAAGAAGGATTAATGAGCATGGGAGAGGCATGATAAGCAGAAATATGTGGGTATTGAGCACAGTCTGTAAACCTCAGTGTCCACTGTATTATGAGGGGATCACAGTAAACTTTAGATTCTGATTTAAGGGTTCTGATTTAGGGCTGATATTCTGTGTTTCCATCAAGTTCCCTGGTGATGTTGATGCTGCTGTTTTGAGGATTCCACCTAGAAGAGGAGAGATAAGAGAACAGGTGTGTATGCAGGTGAGATGTAGTAAACATTAATAAGTTTGAAGGAGAAAATGAAAGATATACTATAAAGTGGAAACCTGCAGCCTGAGGTCAGGAACGCAGTGAAACTAAGAGTCAGTATTTCCTAAAAGTTTGTCTGTTATCCTCCTTAAAGTCAGGGGCATGGCTGAGAGCTAGTAAGTGCCTACTAGTTACATGAGCTGGCTTTGGCAACAGTTGGATAAGGCATCACCTTATCTTTCCTCTCTTTCCTCCTTTCTCAGCTTGTGTGGAGTGAGCTGGCTGTGCCTTGGAGAGTAAATGCTTCACTGAGCAGGATCATAGAAAGTGTATAATCTAGTTCTGTTTTCAAGATAACATAGACCCTTCCACCACTCATTTCATACTTTCATTTCACACTTCAAATATGCTGGTTTTAACTTGGAGTCTAAAACTAAATTAATTTGTTTTCTTAATTGATTAAGATTACTTTCTTAATGTGTTCTCTTAGAAGACCATATGGAGAGAATATTCTCTTTAACTCTTCAAATAAAGGGCCTGATGCTGAGATCATATGAAAATTTCCAGTTATCTCAACATAAATTCTACATTGATCCATTTTTCTTTCTCCCTGTAATTTCCACATTTAAAATTAATTGACCTTCCCATAAGTGAAAGCAGACACATAGCAATATTTCTCCACACATTAGAAGAAAGTGTTGACTGTCTTTCTCTGTATTCTTCCCTTCCCAGCCATTTGGGAAATAAATGATGTTGTCATGTTTACAGGAGTACCTACATGAATCTGGATATTTTATTATTGGTGTCTCATATTGACAAATTTGTGAAATGTGCTGATTTATATTTCTGTAAATCACCACACTAGAGTAATGAAGAATAAGTATTCAGGAGAAGGAATGGGCTTAGCAGATACTAAAAGGAACATTAGTCATTGTCCTTTTCCTGAAACTTTAGCCATCTTGTACATTTTAACTCCTTTCTCAAACTACAGCTTAGAATGATGGCATTAAGATGTGTTTCTAGGAAAGGAATGGCAAATGGGTTACATCTCATATACTGAATGAATCGTTTAATAAGTGGCTGATCAGAGTATGTATGAAAAAGGATAATGAAACCTGTATAGACCAGAAACTTCTGGCTTGATTGTAGCTGACCATCATGGACACCGACAAGAGTGACAGGATACAAGCCATACAATTTCCCAGCTAGATATTTAAAAATATACCAAGATTGAAAGATTATGTCCACACAAAAACTTTCACACAAATATTTATAGCAGCTTTATTTATAATGGCCAAAACTTAGAAGCAGCCAAGATGTCTTTTAGTAGGTGAGTGAATAACTGTGGTACATGCAGACAATGGAATATTATTCAGCACTTAAAAGAAATGAACTATTAAACTGAAAAGACATAGAGGAAACTTAAATGCATATTTTTACATGCAAGAAGCCAACATGAAAAAGCTATATAATGTATGATTCCAAGTATATGTCATTCTGAAAAAAGCAAATCCATGGAGATAGTAAAAAGATTGTTGTCGTTCAGTCGCTAAGTCATATCTGATTCTTTGTAACCCAATGGACTGCAGCACACAAGGCTCCTCTGTCCTCTACTATCTCCTGGAGTTTACTCAAATTCACATCCATTGAGTTGGTAATGCTGTTTAGCCATTTCATCCTCTGTCGCCCACTTCTTCTTTTGCCTTCAGTCTTTCCTTGCATTAGGGTCTTTTCCAAAGGCCAAAGTATTATAACTTCGGTTTCAATATCAGCCCTTCCAATGAATATTTAGGACTGATTTCCTCACTTTATATTATCTAAAACTGCTATAATAATTAAAGCCTTAAAAAAGAGAAAATATAGACCAAGGAACACATCAGATTTTAAAAACTGTGATAGAAATCAGGTGCCATGGAGCCTGGAGACTGGGAGAATCCTACAGTCACATCAGTTTAGTTCAGTTGCTCAGTCATGTCAGATTCTTTGCGACCCTAGGACAGCAGCACGCCAGGCATCCCTGTCCATCACCAACTCCTGGAGTTAACTCAAGCTCATGTCCATTGAGTCGGTGATGCCATCCAACCATCTCATCCTCTGTTGAACTCTTCTCCTCCCGACTTCAATCTTTCCCAGAATCAGGGTCTTTTCTAATGAGTCAGTTCTTTGCAACAGGTGGCTAAGTATTGTAGTTTCAGCTTCAACATCAGTCCTTCCAATGAATATTCAGTATTTATTTTCTTTAGGATGGACTAGTTGGATCTCCTTGCAGTCCAAGGGACACTCAACAGTCTCCTCCAGCAACACAGTTCAAAAGCATCAATTCTTCGGCACTCAGCTTTCTTTGAGGTCCAACTCTCACATCCATACATGACTACTGGAAAAACCACAGCTTTGGCTAGACAGCCCTTTGTTGACTAAGTACTGTCTTTGCTTTTTAATATGTTGTCTAGGTTGGTCACAGCAAATCTTCCAAGGAGCAAGTGTCTTTTAATTGCACGGCTGAAATCACCATCTGCAGTGATTTTGGAGCCCCTCAAAATAATGTCTATCACTGTTTCCGTTGTTTCTCTATCTATTTGCCATGAAGTGATGGGAACAGATGCCACGATCTTCATTTTCTGAATGTTGAGCTTTAAGCCAACTTTTACCTCTCCTCTTTCACTTTCATCAAGAGGCTCTTTAGTTCCTCTTCACTTTCTGCCATAAGGGTGGTGTCATCTGCATATCTGAGGTTATTGATATTTCTCCTGGCAAACTTGATTCCAGCTTGTACTTCATCTAGCCCAGTGTTTCTCATGATGTACTCTGTATATAAGCAGGATGATGATATATAGCCTTGACGTACTCTTTTTCCTATTTGGAACCAGTCTGTTGTTCCATGTCCAGTTCTAACTATTGCTTCCTGACCTGCATACAGATTTCACAAGAGGCAGGTCAGGTGGTCTGGCATTCCTATCTCTTTAAGAATTTTCCATAGTTTGTGGTGATCCACACGGTCAAAGGCTTTGACATAGTCAATAATGCAGAAATAGATGGTTTTATGGAATTTTCTTGCTTTTTTGATGATCCAATGGATGTTGGCAATTTGATCTCTGGTTCCTCTGCCTTTTCTAAATCCAGCTTGAACATCTGGAAGTTCACAGTTCACATACTGTTGAAGCCTGGCTTGGAGAATTTTGAGCATTACTTTACTAGTGTGTGAAATGAGTGCAATTGTGGAGTAGTTTGAATATTCTTTGGCATTGGAATGAAAACTGACCTTTTCCAGTCCTGTGGCCACTGCTGAGTTTTCCAAATTTCCTGGCATATTGAGTGCAGCACTTTCACAGCATCATCTTTTAAGATTTGAAATAGCTCAGCTGGAATCACCTCCTCTGGCTTTGTTCATAGTGATGCTTCTTAAGGCCCACTTGACTTTGCATTTCAGTATGTCTGGCTCTAGTTGAGTGATCACACCATTGTGATTATCTGGGACATGACAATCTTTTTTATATAGTTCTGTGTATTCTTGTCACCTCTTCTTAATATCTTCTGCTTCTGTTAGGTCCATACCATTTCTGTCCTTTATTGAGCCCATATTTGCATGAAAATTTCCCTTGGTATCTCTGATTTTCTTGAAGAGATCTCTAGTCTTTCCCATTCTATTAGTTTCATCTATTTCTTTGCACTGATCACTGAGGAAGGCTTTCTTATCTCTCCTTGCTATTCTTTGGAACTCTGCATTCAAATGGGTATATCTTTCCTTTTCTCCTTTGCCTTTCACTTCTTTTCTTTTCACAGCTGTTTGTAAGGCCTCCTCAGACAGCCATTTTGCCTTTTGCACGTCTTTTTCTGGGGATGGTCTTGATCCCTTCCTCCTGTACAATGTCATGAACCTCCGTCCATAGTTCATCAGGCACTCTGTCTATCAGATATAGTCCCTTGAATCTATTTCTCACTTCCACTGTATAGTTGTAAGGGATTTGATTTAGGTTATACCTGAATGGTCTAGTGGTTTTCCCTACTTCCTCAATTTAAGTTTGAATTTGGCAATAAGGAGTTCATGATCTGAGCCACAGTCAGCTCCTGGTCTTGTTTTTGCTGACTGTATAGAGCTTCTCCATCTTTGGCTGCAAAGAATATAATCAATCTAATTTTAGTATTGACCATTTAGTGATGTCTGTGTGTAGAGTCTTCTCTTGTGTTCTTGGAAGAGGATGCTTCCTATGATCAGTGCATTCTCTTGGCAAAACTCTATTACCCTTTGGCCTGCTTCATTCTGTACTCCAGGGCCAAATTTGCCTGTTACTCCAGGTATTTCTTGACTTCCTACTTTTGCATTCTTATCCCCTATAATGAAAAGGACATCTTTTTTGGGGAATTAGTTCTAGACAATCTTGTTGGTCTTCATAGAACTGTTCAATTTCAGCTTCTTCAGCATTATCAGTCAGGGCATAGACTTGGATTACTGTGATAATGAATGATTTGCCTTGGAAATGAACAGAGATCATTCTGTCACATATTGGCCTTATATCATGAAGACCATAGTTGGTATATTCTTTCAAAAATTCTGCAACTCTTGATCATGGAAGTAATGCTCAACATTTACTAATCACTTACTATGTTATGATGATTATTATTTCTTTCTGTCCTTACCAGAGCCACTGGATAGGTGCTATACATTTCTTAACTTATTTATTCTTCATGATAATCCTGCCTGGGAAATGTTATTATTCATACAAACCAACCTTGCAATCATTAGTGAGTTATCAGAATGATGAATATCAGATGCATAAACATGAAATTACTGTATAGTGCAAGTACCTGTCATAACTATATCTTGAAATTTAGCTTTTGGAAAACTGAACAGGAGAAAAAAACTACAGACTTTTTTATGATTTTTTCATTACTCATGTTAAGATCTTTAAATAAAAATGTAAAAAAATCATATTGTAGAAATATCTGTGTTCAATGGAATGCCCTGTTTATATTTCTTTACATTCAGATATCATCAAATCCCACTTCACTACAGATAAATATTTTATTGAACTCTTTTGTGTTCCTAATTCATTATGAATCTCATTTCCCTTCTGCCAGTATGTGTAGTGCATTGTAAGAGCTAACAATAGTACATGGAAATTAAAATTATAGTTGTGGTGGGGGCTTCTTTTGTCAGCCACTTGTTTCCTCCACCAAAGAAATATTATCTGCAGAATATGGGTTGAGTTGATTTATTTTTATTAAAATTTGCTTTGCAAAATTCCTCTCTTTGTTATGACACTTGTGGTAAAATTATATGTCCACTTTCAACCCATTCCTTGAAAACTAATATACAGATGGCTAACAGTTCACATGAGTAGGCTCAGGTCATGTAAACAAATCTTCAAATTCAGACATTATTATAACCAGAACATCTTGGAAATAAAGCCAAAATGTGAGTAACAGCCAATTGCTTCTGTACATCTTCACATAAGTCTTGTTTGGAAAAGCAGCAACATTGCTTTCATCCCTCGTGGGTCTATTCAGCTATAGCTGTACTGTTACTTCATGTAAAGCAGTGATGTTCAGGGATGAAGTGTCAGATGGCAGAAAATGAAGTAATTTTCAGTTAATATTTCTTTTATGATAGAGAAGGTTTATATAAAAGAAATGATGGTAAAAATGATGTCCAGATGCATAGATATAAAGCATATAAAACCTTTAGCTATAACTGCAAAAATATTGCAGGTGTGTTCATGTGTGCTCGTCATGTCCAGCTCTTTGCAACCCCATGGACTAGCCCGCCAGATCCCTCTGTCCATGGGAATTTCCAGGGAAGAATACTGGAGAGGGTTGCTATTTCCTCCTCCAGAGGATCTTCCTGACCCAGGATTTGAACCCTCATCTCCTGCATCTCCTGCATTGGCAGGTAGATTCTTTGCCACTGAGCCATCTGAGAAGTCCTGCAAAAATACTAGAATATAGATATAAACAGCTATGATAGAATTGGTAGGAGCAAGAACTTCAAACTCACAAAGTCCTACTCAAATCTTATATCTACTTCTCAGTTATTTGAGATTAAGCATGTTGATGAATGTTGCAGAAACTGTTTTCTCGCCTTTGAAATGGAGAACTACGAAAATGCCCAATGCTGGTCTTATGAGGCAAGCTTGGTGCCAAGGTATGGATGGGCACCAGAGTGGGATCTCATCATCTACAGTATGGCCAAATATTGATTTATTTACAGAATGGCTTATTGTTTCTTCTGGCAGCAAAGTGGAATGAGGTAGAATCTGAAAAAGAGAAAGGAGGCTTGTGGTGAATATTAATGGTTGATGTTAAATTTTAAGATTATATCTCCATTAATAAACTATTTTGGTTAAAAATTTACAAATCAGAGTTGATCAATCTTGGATTTTTACATTTTAAAACACTACTTTTAATTAGATGTGAGTATGTATAATTTGTCATTATTTTCTGATACTCTTAAAATTAGCCATCTTAACTATGCTTTTTTCATTTTTGACGCAATGTGTGAAGTGATGAAAAGGAAGGTCAACTGATGCTTTTAGTCTTGAATCTACTGCCTTTTTTGATAGGTGTGTGATCTAGGACAAGCTCATTAACTTTTTAAAACCTCAATTTCTTCACCTAAAAACAAGTGTAAGAATGCTAATTGTATAATCTGATAGGCTTTTAGGACACTATGCACATTTTATGAGTTATATTTCCATCTTGGAACAAACCCTACCCCCAAATCATCCTCTTCCATTCCTTTCATGTCATAGGTTACCTTTTCCCCTGTTGTCTTATTTGCTTTATTAGAACCTACAGTCCTTGAGGACAGGAAGTGTCTTATTTATTGTATTCCTAACAGTACTTCTTACATAGTAGGTGCTCAAAGATATCTATAAGGAGGGACTGAGAAAGGAAGGCAATGAGAATAGACTTGCTGATTTAATCACCAATCCATACTTTCATTCATCTCAGAAAGTGCCATAAAATTGTCATATTATTGTCATATTCAGCAAAAAGAAATTGAACTTCTGACTTCAGCTCTTTTCATTGAAAGCATTTCGTTTTCGCTGCTGCTATTATGTTTGCTCTTTTCCTGGACAAGTAGCCTGTGAGTATTTTGCCTACCATTTTGCTTAGAAAATGTGTGAGGATCTAAAGCAATGGGATCCACCAATAGGTTGTCTGGAGAGGTTGAGTAAAGATAGGACAAAAACAGATTAGTGTAGCTGACTTTATAGCGATATGGCTCCTTCATAGACAGGACATCTCTCACTGTGCTTCCTCTTCTGCTTTTCTTTGTAGGGAAACAATTTATTTCTTTACTTGCTTCTTTTCTTTAGAATTTGGTTATACCACTAATTATGTAAGATTTCAAAAATCAACTCCCTTGAGCAAAAAGACAAGTTTTCCTGAAGCCTGATGCTTTCAGACCCAATTTTTGTAACTACACAGCATGACCAGAGATAAATCTATAGACTCAATGAATCCCTATCCAAATGTCAGTGGCATGCTTTTAAAAAAACAGGGGGGGAAATCAGAAATTTCCTATGGAACCAAAAAGAAACCAAATAGGCCCCAAATTTTTGAGAAATAAGAATACACCTGAAGGTATCACACTTCCTGGTTTTAAAATATATTACAAAGCCATTGTAACAAAAACAATATTGGCCTAGAAATCAATGCATAGAGCAATGGAATAGAACAGAGTCAGGAAACAGATACAGACATTTACAGTCAACAGATCTTCAAATAGGGTGCCAAGAACACACAGTTGGGAAAAGATAGTTTCTTTAATAAATGATGTTGGGGAAACTGGATATCCACATGAAGAAGAATGAAACTTTACCCTTACCTCAACATCTCGATACCATATACAAAATTAACTCAAAATGAATAATAAATGTATAATAATTAAATGTAGGACCCAAAATTGTAAAACTACTAGAAAATAATACAGGGAAAAACTTCTTGACACTGTTTTTGGGTGTTTTTTTTTTTTTTTTTAATCATGGCACCAAAATCATTAAAACTATTATTAGATTAGGTATTAAAAGTAAAAATAGATAAGTGAGATTGCATCAAACTAAAAAGCTTCTGCACAGCAAAAGAATTAAGCAACAAAGTGAAAAGGCAACTTATAGAATGGGAGAAAATATTTGCAAACCATATATCTGACAAGAAGTTCATGTACCCAAACACATAGGGAACTCAAATAACTCAATAGCCCAAAACCAAATAGCCCACTTAAAAAATGGGCAAAGGGCCTGAATAGGCATTTTTCAAATGAAGACATTCAGATGGTTAACAGATATATGAAGAGGTATTCAATATCGCTAATCATCAGGAGAATGCTAATCAAAACCAGTAAGATATCATCTCATACTTGTGAGAAGTGCTATTATCAAAGAGATAGACAGTTACAAGTATTGGTGAGGGTGGGCAAAAAGGGAACTCTTATTCTTTGTTGGTAAGAATATAAACTGGTACTATGTAGAGATCCATCAAAAAAGTAAAGAGAGACATACCGTACAATTTAAAAATCCCATTTTTGCATCTATATCCAAAGTAAATGAAGTCTTGAAAGCATATCTGTTCTTCCACATTCATTGCTATTTATTCAAATTAACCAAGATATGGAAATAACCTAAATGTCCATCAACAGTTAAATCAATAACAAGAAAGTGATTATATGTGTATATATACATCATTCAGTCTTCTAAAAGAAGGGAATCCTGCCATTTGTAGCCACATAGATGAATACAGAGTGAAGCGAGTGAAAGTTGCTTAGTCATGTCCAACTCTTTATGCCCTCCGTGAACTATACAGTCCATGGAATTCTCCAGGCCAGACTACTGGAATGGGTAGCCTTTTTCTTCTCCAGGGGAATATAGAGGGCACTGTGAAAAGTGAAATAAGTCAGGTACAGAAAGACCAAAACTGTGAGTTTCCACTTTTGTTAGGAATCTAAAATAGTCAAACTCAAAAGCAGAGAGTAAAATGGTAGTTGCCATGGGATACAAGAGAGAAATGAAGAGATACTTTCTCAAAGGGCACAAAGTGGAGTACAGAGGGTACAGAGCTTTGGAGATCCAATGCACAGAGTGATGACAAAAGTTAGCAATACTGTATTGTATTCTTGAAATTTGCCAAGATGATAGATATTAAATAAAGTCTTCTCACAACACAACACACACACACAAATCCAGTTCTATCTACTATATCCTTAAATGTGGTTCTGATCTGCCCTTCTCTGTTCTTTGGAGGTGGCGAAAGGGTTGTATACATTCAGAACCATGACCAAAACGATATTGCTTTTCATAAGCCATCGTATCAGTATCACTTCTCTCAGAAGCCCATTGTTATTTTCAGCAAGGTCTCACAGCTACAATGGAGGGAGCTCTGTAAGACACTATCAGTGGGAGGTTCATTTTTATCCTCAAATTAGTGACATGTCCCCCAAAGTTGGATATTTTCTCCTGAGGTTCTCTAAACGCCCAGCTTCTTCCTTCCCTAGAATTAATTTTTGACTAGATAATACTGATTATTACAGCTAAATTCTTCTTGTGGTCATGGATATTATATTGAATAAAAACTAACTTCAGACAGAGAAAATATAAACAGAATAGGATAGTAGCCTTAAAGTACTAAGCAAATAGGGTCATGGGTGGGAACTAAACTAATTGGCTCTTTGAACAGAATCCTCCTTGAGGGGCTCCAGTGACCTTTCATTTTAATGAGTACTTGCCAAAAATGAGAGACCTCTGTAAGTGACAGTCACCTAGGTATAGTGCAGAATTGTTAAAGGTCTAAACTAGAAACGTTTCAGTGAATCTGACAGAGAATGGAGTATTAAGAAGATGCACTGTTATTAAGAGCCCATTGGCATTATTTTAACTTCATTCCCACAAAGCTCAGGAAAAGTAACTTTATTTACATCCTATGAATAGTATAAACTGAAGTTCGTGGTAGTTATAATTAGTTATCCAATCAGTTTGTGAATTAGAACTCATAATTTCTGGACTCCACACTGGAACTTTTACCCATTAGCCCAGTCATTAATAACTTCTTCTATTGTATTATTTACCTTTAACACTTATGACACTTAAATTCTCTATTATTCTTTTATTCTTACAATAAATATTTCCCTAATTACCTGTATTGGAGGAGATTAGTTGAGAACATTTGAAGACCCTTCTATTTAATTAAGATCTGGACACATAAAATAATTAACATTATATGTGTTAAATTTGTCTTCAGAATACCTGCTTTAAAATTATCACCAGAGGTGCTATGAGAAGTCTTCCTAATGGTAGTAATGGTTAAGAGAGTTGATATAAATGATGAGGGAATATAAAGGTGTTGTTTATAATAGCCAAGACCTAAACGTCCATCAACAGAGAAGTGGATAAAGAAGATGTGCCATGTACACTCAATGGAATATTACTCGGCCATCAAAAATAATAAAATAATGCCATTTGCAGCAGCATGAACTGACCTAGGGCTTCCCTAGTGGCACAGTGGTAAAGAATCTGCCTGCAATGCAGGAGACGTAAGAGATGTGGATTTGATTCCTGAAGAACCCATGGAGGATGGCATGGCAATCCACTCCAATATTCTTGCCAGGAGAATCCCGTGGACTGAGGACCCTGGCAGGCTACAGTCCATGGGGTCACAAAAAGCCAGACAAGATTGAAGTGACTGAGCACAAGAAAGGACTGACCTAGATATTTTGGTATTCTGAGTGAAGTAAGTAAGACACAGAGAGAGAAATGTCATATGATATCACTTTTATACAGAAGCTAAAAGGAAATGATACAAATGAAATTACAAAACAGAAAGAGATGCACACAGACAATTTTATATTTACTGGAGGGGAAGATGGAGGGAAGGATAGATAGGGAGTTTGGGATTGACATGTACATACTGCTATATTTAAAATGTCGATGTATGGCAAAACCAATACAATATTGTAAAGTAATTAGCCTCCAATTAAAATAAATAAATTTATATTTAAAAACATAAAATAAAATGAATAACCATCAGGGACCTACTGTATAGCACAGGAAATGCAGCTCAATATTGTATAACAACCTAAATGGGAGAATAAAGAAGAATAAATACATGCATATGTATAATTGAATAACTTTGCTGTACACTTGAAATTATCACAATACTGTTAATCAACTATATTCCAATAAAAGGTTTAAAAATTTTAATAAGAACTTTCAAGCCTGATTATTATTATTCCCCGAGCAACTGATCAACTAGCATGTATACAGTACCATTACAGACTGGTGAAAGACTTTGCCTTTTCCTTGCTTTGCTCTCTCTGTGTAGCTTATTGGAGAAGGCAATGACACCCCACTCCAGTACGCTTGCCTGGCAAATCCCATGGATGGAGGAGCCTGGTAGGCTGCAGTCCATAGGGTCTTGAAGAGTCGGATACGACTGAGCTACTTCACTTTCACTTTTCCCTTTCATGCATTGGAGAAGGAAATGGCAACCCACTCCACTGTTCTTGCCTGGAGAGTCCCAGGGATGGGAAAGCCTGGTGGACTGCTGTCTATGGGGTCACACAGAGTCGGACACGACTGAAGTGACTTAGCAGTAGCAGTAGCAGCAGTGTAGCTTATATGGGCACATGGGTGATACCCAAGGCTTCCCAGGTGGTGCCAGTGGTAAAGAACCCACCTGCCAATGCAGGAAACACAAGTTCAGTTCAGTTCAGGCGTGTCTGACTCTTTGCGACCCCATGCATCGCAGCACGCCAGGCCTCCCTGTCCATCACCAACTCCCGGAGTTCACTCAGACTCACGACCATTGAGTCAGTGATGCCATCCAGCCACCTCATCCTCGGTTGTCCCCTTCTCCTCCTGCCCCCAATTCCTCCCAGCATCAGAGTCTTTTCCAATGAGTCAACTCTTCGCATGAGGTGGCCAAAGTACTGGAGCTTCAGCTTTAGCATCATTCCTTCCAAAGAAATCCCAGGGCTGATGTCCTTCAGAATGGACCGTTTGGATCTCCTTGCAGTCCAAGGGACTCTCAAGAGTCTTCTCCAACACCACACTTCAAAAGCAGCAATTCTTTGGTGCTCTGCCTTCTTCACAGTCCTACTCTCACATCCATACATGATCACAGGAAGAACTATAGCCTTGATTAGACGGACCTTATTCGGCAAAGTAATATATCTGCTTTTGAATATACTATCTATGTTGGTCATAACTTCTCTTCCAAGGAGTAAGCGTCTTTTAATTTCATGGTTGCAATCACCATCTGCAGTGATTTTGGAGCCCCCAAAAATAAAGTCTGACACTGTTTCCCCATCTATTTCCCATGAAGTGATGGGACCAGATGCCATGATCTGCGCTTTCTAAATGTTGAGCTCTAAGCCAGCTTTTCACTCCCCACTTTCACTTTCATCAAGAGGCTCTTTAGTTCCTCTTCACTTTCTGCAATAAGGGTGGTGTCATCTGCATATCTGAGGTTATTGATATTTCTCCCAGCAATCTTGATTCCAGCTTGTGTTTCTTCCAGTCCAGCGTTTCTCATGATGTACTCTGCATAGAAGTTAAATAAGCAGGGTGACAATACACAGCCTTGACGTACTCCTTTTCCTATTTGGAACCAGTCTGTTGTTCCATGTCCAGTTCTAACTGTTACTTCCTGACCTGCATACAGATTTCTCAAGAGGCAGGTCAGATGGTCTGGTATTCCCATCTCTTTCAGAATTTTCCACAGTTTATTGCAATCTACACAGTCAAAGGCTTTGGCATAGTCAATAAAGCAGAAATAGATGTTTTTTCTGGAACTCTCTTGCTTTTTCCAAATCCAGCTCATGTTGGCAATTTGATCTCTGGTTCCTCTGCCTTTTCTAAAACCAGCTTGAACATCAGGAAGTTCACGGTTCACATATTGCTGAAGTCTGGCTTGGAGAATTTTGAGCATTACTTTACTAGCGTGTGAGATGAGTGCAATTGTGTAGTAGTTTGAGCATTCTTTGGCATTGCCTTTCTTTGGGATTGGAATGAAAACTGACCTTTTCCAGTCCTGTGGCCACTCAATTTGCTGGCATATTGAGTGCAACACTTTCACAGCATCGTCTTTCAGGATTTGAAATAGTTCAACTGGAATTCCATCACCTCCACTAGCTTTGTTCGTAGTGATGCTTTCTGAGGCCCACTTGACTTCACATTCCAGGATGTCTGGCTCTAGGTGAGTGATCACACCATCGTGATTATCTGGGTCATGAAGATCTTTTTTGTACAATTCTTATGTGTACTCTTGCCACCTCTTCTTAATATCTTCTGCTTCTGTTAGGTCCATACCATTTCTGTCCATTATTGAGCCCATCTTTGCATGAAATGTTCCCCTGGTATCTCTAATTTTCCTGAAGAGATCTCTAGTCTTTCCCATTCTGTTCTTTTCCTCTATTTCTTTGCATTGATCACTGAAGAAGGGTTTCTTATAGGACTGGAGAAGGAAACACAAGAGACATGGTTTAATCTCTGGGTTGGGAAGATCTCCTGGAGGAGGAAATAGTAACCCACTCCAGTATTGTCTGTAGAATCCCATGGGCAGAGGAGCCTGACAGGCTATGGTCCTTAGGGTTGCAAAGAGTCGGACATGACTGAAGTGACAGCATACACGCAAGAGACGCTCAGCAAACACTTGTCAACCTGAGGCACAGCATAGCTTAGTGAAAAGATTTAAAATCAAATAGATTTTTGAAGTGTTCACTGACCTTGTGTCAAAGATAAAGTTAAATACGGCCCAGGATTGATTTTCCTCTGTTGATGAGGACACACAATCTGCCTCATTGTACTTTTCTGAGCATCTCTTCTCACTTTAAAAATCTCCCTGAGCAAATGCATCCACATGGTTGCTTCTGCTCCCATCTATACGCTGAGAATGTCCATTACTGAATTTCTAACATCTGAGTCTCTGCTTGTTTGCCTGACATAGCCTACATGATATCCACCAGATACCTAAAAAAAAATTGAAAAAAAAAGAGAGAAAAAAGAAGATATTCTTTCTTTCTGTTCTCTCCTTCTCCACAGTCTCCTATTGCTCTAATACTCTTCATAGCAGTGGAGAGTAACCTGTCCATCTCAAAAATTCAGTTTCAGAAAAAAGTCTCAAATGACTGAAAGAAAAACAAACAAACACACAAATCTGCTCCAGCAAACAAAGGGTGGTCAACTATATCTTGTTGCCTCTGGGGTATTTTTTACACCAGACATATATAAATAATTCTATTTATATGTTCTAGAGAATTCTATATATATTCAGAGGAATTAATACTTATACATTTTAATTCTCAAAGGTTTTGGAGGGACAGTAGACGTAATTTTAACCAGAAAAGCTGTCTGGCTTCAATTACTTTTCACATACCACTTAGCCAGTATCTTTTCTAATAACTTGGGCTTGCCCGGGTTTCTCCTACACTCAAACTTTGCAGTTGTTAGTACGATTTTTATTTTATTGCATTTTGTTTTGGCTACACTGTGTGGCTTGTGGGATCTTAGTTCCCCTTCACAGTGATTGAACTTGCACCTTTGGCAGTGAAAACACAGAGTCCTACCCACTGGACAGCCAGGAATTCTCCAGTGAAAATTTCAAAATCAATGCATACATGAATGGATTATTGAATAAGTGCCCATACTGTGGATAGAGTAAAAGTGGATATAAGCACATGCCTAGCTGGAACAGCAATCTCCTACACCATGAAACTCCTGAATTCTACCTAGTTTGGCACTAAACTCAGAAGACTGAAAATAAATTTCACTTAAACTGTAGACAACCATATTGATACCTATTGCTTATGAATTTCAGATCATTAGCAGTGAACTCTTACTCCACAGTTTCTTAGAAATGATATAACAAAAACTCCAAAAGTGAGGATATAGAGTTTTGAGAGATAACATAAATGTGAGCTTAATTTTTAAAATTAATTTATTTATTTTAATTGAAGTAATTTAATTACTTTACAATATTGTGGTAGTTTTTTTCATACATTGACATGAATCAGCCACAGGTGTACATGGTCCCCCATCCTGAACACCCTTCCCTATCTCATCCCTCTGGGTTGTCCTAGTATACCAGATTTGAGTACCCTGTTTCATGCATCAAACTTGGACTGGTCATCTATTTCATATATGGTAATATACGTGTTTCAATGCTATACTCTCAAATCATCCTACCCTTGCCTTCTCCCACAGAGTCCAAAAGTCTTCTCTTTATATCTGTGTCTTTTGTTGTCTCGCATATAGGGTTATTTTTACCATCTTTGTAAATTCCATATATATGCATTAATATACTGTATTGGTGTTTTTCTTTCTGACTTACTTCACTTTGCAAATAGGCTCCAGTTTCATCCACCTTATTAGAACTGATTCAAATGCATTCTTTTTAATTACTGAGTAATATTCCTTTGTGTATATGTACCACAGCTCTCTTATTCATTCGTCTGCTGATGGACATCTAGGTTGCTTCCATATCCGTGCTATTGCAAACAGTGCTGTGATGAACATCGCAGAAGTCAGCCTTTCTTCTGTGTTTGGAGATGCTGCATAAATTTTTAGGACCTGAATTATTAACTTTGTATTCTGACAGATGATATAAAAGACCCAAGTTCTTATAAAAGAACTGAGAACTTTGGTTAGATTCTAAACCAAACTACCCTCCTAATTTCAATAATTAGACCTTAGAGCTTTCGCTCATTTTTGAATTAATAATATATATGCCTATATACAGTATACTATATATTTATATAAAACATTATATAGATACTATGTATATATAACATAGACTATAGAGTTCATGGAATTCTCCAGGCCAGAATACTAGAGTGGGTAGCCATTCCCTTCTCCAGGGGATCTTCCCAACCCAGGGGTTGTACTCAGGTCTCCCATATTGCAGGTGGATTCTTTTCCAGCTGAACTACCAGGGAATCCCTTATATAACATACATGTAACATATTAACAAATGTTATATAACATGTGTTATATGTTTAAAAATATGCTTTTATATATATATATACTTTAAAATTTAAAAACTTTTTTAAATTGAAGGATAATTGCTTTAAAGAATTTTGTTCTTTTCTGTCAAACCTCAACATGAATCAGCCATAGGTATACATATATCCTTTCCTTCTTGAACCTCCTTCCTTTTTAAATAAAAAGTAAAGTGGGAAAAATGGCACTGTGCCTCTGGAATTTTTGCTCTAGGTATCCCATGAATAACTGAGACAGAGGTTTTTGAAGAGTTTCCTCTGCTGTCACATTTGGGTGCTGTTACATTGGTGTGTGTGTTTGTGTGCTTAGTAGTCTACACCTTAGTTGATTTGGGCGTGTCATGATTGTCAGCAGTTGTGGCAGAGCTCAGCTTTACTGAAGAACAACTGAGATGGCTTAGGTTGATGGGTAAGTGGTTGCTAATCAAAGTTGGCACTTGTTTTAAAGGAGACCTACCCTAATTTAATCTTGCCTTTTTTTTTCAGTTTAGTAATTATGTACAACTCTTACTGGTGCTAAATTTGTAATAATAAGTTATAAATAGGTGATAATATGACCCTGCCCTATACTCTGGAAATATCAGAAGTTGGATGAAAATCTTTCCTAAATTCCTTAAGAAACTCACTCAAAGGAGTTGGTTAATAAGGATATGGACAGATTCTTTCTAGCAAAAGGAGAGGGCAAGTGTAGATAACAATGCAAAATTTTAAAAGGATATTGTTTTGTGCAATTAGAGGAAAATCCTTACAAGAAATGAAACCACATTCTTGGGAAAGGGCATGAATTGAAGATAAATGTCTGCTTGAAGTGTACGTTTGGGATTGATTCAATACAGAGAAGCAAGCATAAAATACAGCCGTCTTCATTTACTCCAAATCCTTTGAAATGCTAGAAAGAATATTCAGAAAATCTATAAGTATTCTTGAATATAGAGGGATATCTTTCAATGGATGAGTAGCTGTGAAGAATCCTAAGCTGATGAAAAGCAAAGTGGGATAAACTTCCAAAGGGAACTGCAGCTCTGGCATGCACAGCAGAGGACTGGTAAGGAAGGAGAGGGTGGGTATCTTTTCTAGGTGTCCTCCAAACCTAGTGTTTTACCCATTTGATAAACATGAAATATAAGGCTCAGTATAAGTAGTTTGTCCAAGTCAGTTAAGTTTCAAACCCAGAAGTGTTTCACGCTCAAGCCTTTGACTTAGTTGTTGTTCTAATTGCTTCTCTCTGTCTCACACTTGATCTCCTATTTCTCATTGATTCCTTACAAAAATTCTTTGAGTCTTCTCTTATTTTACAGTGAGAAAACTGTATGTGGACATTGAACTGGTTATCCCAGTAGGACCGTGTTTTCTAGGAGCCTGTTTTTAAAATCCACTCTTTCTGCATCTTTCTCCCTGTAGTAATATTAGTAAAGAGCCCAATAAAGATTTCAGGCCTTCTAAATCTACACTCTCTACTCATTTAATTGGAAAAGTTAATCTTTATTCTGGATTTAACACATTATCATAGATGTGTGTTTCACATTGTCATATTCTAACCTCATTTCATTGTTGGGAAAAAGATTATTGTTGTGAGCATTTATCTGTATCCCCATTTTATATCCTAGCCTTTGGCCCTGGTCATTGGGTTCAGAAGTTATAAAGCTTGATTTGATATAGCTTGACATAACAAAAGTCAATTTGAAGTATAATTGTTATGATTTTGCTACTATCACAGAAGGTTTTGGAAATGAGTTTTATGTATTCAATTTCTGAGAGTAAAATGATGACTGAGTGACCAGGAGAATCATCATCTAAAGATCAGAGATGCAAAATTCTTACAGGAGATTCCTTGTTTGAGGAACCCTAGATACAGAGAGCAGAGTCACAAAGCTGAGGCATCAGTGAGTGGCTATCAATTTTTAAAAAGATCTGATGTACAATGGAGTTAAACTGGGAGGCTCTTTAAGTGGTAACTTCAACTTTTTAAGTGTTGGTTCATAGCCCATGGTCAAAGGGAGGATCCAATGGAGATGTAAAAAGCATTGAGCTAAAATGAAATAAACTATTACATACAGAATATAAATTTCAAAGATGTGGTATGTTTAAAATAATTGATAAAAAGCCAGGTAGAAAATGCTTTTGATTCATAACAACTTCAGCATATCAATTGAGGCCATCTTAGTCAGTGACAAAGCAATGAGTTAAGTATTTTCAGCTTTTTTCTGATACCTCCATACTATTTTCAGTGGCAACATCACTAACTCAATGGACATGAATTTGAGCAAACACTGGGAGATAAAGAAGGATAGAGGAGCCTGGCATGCTACTGTCCATGGGATCACAAAGAGTCGGACATGACTTCATGACTGAACGATAACAACAAGCACAATTTTACATTTGCATTAACAGAGTACAGGCGTTCCAGTTTCTCAGCATTTTCACTAACACTTGTCTCCCTCTGTCTCTCCCTTTCTCTCTCTTTTCCTCCCTTTTCCCCACCCACCCTCCCTCTCTCTATATATATTTTAATTATATCAGTTCTAACAGGTGTGAGGTACCATATGACCCAGAAATCACACTTCTGGGTATATATCCAAAATAACTGCAATCAGTATCTCAAATAGGTTAGATTTTGTCTTTATTCAACATCATTCTCAATAGCCAAAATATGGAAAGAATGCAAGTGTCAGACTAATACATAAAGAAATTGTAGAATATATGCAATGGAATATTGATTAGCCTTAATCCTGCCTTTTGTGACAGCATGGAGAAATCTGCGGGACACTATGCTAAGTGAAATAAGCCAGTTATAGAATGTAAAAAATGACATGATTCTACTTAGAAATCTAAAGTAGCCAAATTCATAGAAGCAGAGAATATAGTAGTAGTTACCAGGGTCTGGAGTGGGTGAGAGAAAATGAGAATTGTTCAGTGAATTTAAAGTTTCAGTCTTATTAGATGAATACATTCTAGAGAGCTGCTTACAACATAGTCTCATGCATTGTCTCAACCCCTAATGCAGTCCTAGAACCTGGAGTGATATGAAAGATGAGATCAATTAGATTGAGGATTGGAAATAGACTATTCCTTTTTTCTTTTTTATATTATAAGATAAAAAATGCAGATGAAGTGTTTAGTTTGCTGTGGGTTTCCTAAGTCATCTGGGCTGTAGTTTAAGAATTACTAAATGCAATCCAAAACCCTGAGAAAGAATGTGATTATATTTTAGAATACCATTAAATGAGTGAGGCTGCTTGTTCCCATTTAGCTATGATAGTATTTAAAAATAAGCTGTGTAGTTGATCCTACTGCACATACAGATAACTGAAGAGAACCCACTCAGGTTTCTGTTGTTGGGTTGTAGCCCAGTGAGATTCAGCTGGAAAGACAAGGTGAAATAGGCAAGTCTCTGAACTTAAACATGTTTCTTTGTATTTTTTTTTCCTTTATATTCAAACTTTTGGCAGGATTTCTAAGGATCTTGGTTGCTGCCTCAAATGACATTCTTTCTTTGCTCAGTTGTCATCTCCTTATAGAAACCAATTTAAACATTTCCAGCTGAGTCTGTGGTAAGATGACAAGGACTCTGAGAGTGATGGAGCTAAATTCATGATGTTCTAGAATTACATAGATGCATTTTAATATGGATCCAGTCATTTCTTTTGACCTAGTGCACCACAATGAAGCTTTGAAATCCCGTGTATTAGATGTTGCCATGCTGCTTGTTTGAACTGTGAGTGTGTGTGTGTGCATGTGTGCTCAGTTGTGTCTGGCTCTTTGTGACCCCATCAACTGCCTGCCAGGTTCCTCTGTCCTTGGGATTCTCCAGGCAAGAACATTGGAGTGGGTTGCCATTCCCTTCTCCAGGGGACCTTCCTGATCTAGTTATCAAACCCGCATCTCCTGTGTCTCCATTACAGGTGGATTCTTGAGCCACTGCAGAAGCCCTTTGAAGACTTTATGAAAATTTTATTCTCAATTTGTCTGTCTAATTTTTCTGTCTAATGCCATATACATTGCATTCATTACCACCTCCTCAGAATCACCTATTTGCCTTACCTCAGACAGAAAACCTTTTCCTCACCCACACATTCATCTATATTTTAAGTCCTATCAAGTTACTCTTCTCAGATAATTTAGTTCGACTCGTGTCTCACCGATCCTTGAAATGCTTTTGAGTACTTGTCATTAGAATTACTCAGGTTAATCCTTAAACATACTTAACTTGTTTCATACTTACAAGTATTTAATATGCATAAGGCCTTAGTCAACAACTCATAACAAGAGGCTAGGAATAATGCTCTAAATTCTTCATGGTACCCAGTTACTGGAGTTAATCTAATTCTTCCCTTATCACTATGGCCATTCTCCAGTTCTCACTTGTATCTCACCATTGATTTCTTAATGCAGCTGAGAAATACATGTACAATTTCAGTGTGTAACATTTGGGAAAAATTTCCTGGGCCCCAAATCAGGATATGTGATTCAGTTGATTTTGGGGGAATTCATAAATGAATCTTTGTGATTCTAAGGAAGGTGAGTCAAATACTGAACTCTGAAAAATATTTTCATAGATCCTTAAACATCTTCTGTTTACAGAACTTTAAGGTATCAGAAGACCAGAGACCTTGGATTAGAGCAGGCTCTTGATACAAGTGAGTGGGAAAACTATTGTTTGGTCATGACATTCACTTTGAGAAATTTCAGAAACTGGGAATTAAGGAGTCACACAGGACAGAGTGGGTATAAGTTTTATACAATGAGAGGCTCCCTGCACTAGATGGTGGGAGATCTAGGTTCTAGTGCTCAAGTAATAAGAATGTCAGATGCAAATGTTTGTCAGATACTTCCTATATACTCTAATTTAATCTTTACTAAAATGTCTTCAGACTGGTATTATCTCATCTTTATTTTATGGATGTAAGATACAAAGTGTAAAAAACATCAAATGAAATGACTTGTCCATGTTAATTGCTAGTAAGTGGAAAAATAGGGATTTTTAAACTAGGAGATTTTACTGCAGTAATGCTAAACTGGGTATTAGTTTTGCTTTGGCCCTATCCCTTCATTCTTTCTGGGGTTATTTCTCCACTGATCTCTTGTAGCATATTGGGCACTTACCAACCTGGGGAGTTCCTCTTTCAGTATCCTATCATTTTGCCTTTTCATACTATTCATGGGGTTCTCAAGGCAAGAATACTGAAGTGGTTTGCCATTACCCCCTCCAGTGGACCTCATTCTGTCAGACCTCTCCACCATGACCCGTCCCTCTTGGGTGGCCCACACGGCATGACTTAGTTTCATTGAGTTAGACAAGGCAGTGGTCTGTGTGATCAGATTGGCTAGTTTTCTGTGATTATGGTTTCAGTGTGTCTGCCCTTTGATGCCGTCTCGCAACACCAACCATCTTACTTGGGTTTCTCTTACCATGGACGTGGGGTATCTCTTCATAGCTGCTCCAGGAAAGCACAGACTCAACTCCTTACCTTGGACGAGTTGCCCCTCCTGACCTTGAATGTGGAGTAGCTTCTCTCAGCTCTCCTGTGCCTGCGCAGCCATTGCTTCTTGGACGTGGGGTTGCTCCACTCGGCCGCTGCCCCTGACCTCGGATGTGGGTTAGGTCAGATGATGCTTTGAAAGTGCTGCACTCAAATATGCCAGGAAATTTGGAAAACTCAGCAGTGGCCACAGGACTGGAAAAGGTCGGTTTTCATTCCAATTCCAAAGAAAGGCAATGCCAAAGAATATTCAAACTACCACACAATTGCACTCATCTCACATGCTAGTAAAGTAATGCTCAAAATTCTCCAAGCCAGGCTTCAGCAATACATGAACCTTGAACTTCCAGATGTTCAAGCTGGTTTTAGAAAAGGCAGAGAGAGGAACCAGAAATCAAATTGCCAACATCTGCTGGATCATGGAAAAAGCAAGAGAGTTCCAGAAAACCATCTATTTCTGCTTTACTAACTATGCCAAAGCCTTTGACTGTGTGGATCATAATAAACTGTGGAAAATTCTGAAAGAGATGGGAATACCAGACCACCTGACCTGCCTCTTGAGAAATCTATATGTAGGTCAGGAAGCAATAGTTAGAACTGGACATGGAACAACAGACTGGTTCCAAATAGGAAAAGGAATACATCAAGGCTGTATATTGTCACCTTGCTTATTTAACTTCTATGCAGAGTACATCATGAGAAATGCTGGGCTGGAAGAAGCACAAGCTGGAATCAATACTGCCAGGAGAAATAAAAATAACCTCAGATATGCAGATGACACCACCCTTATTGCAGAAAGTGAAGAGGAACTAAAAAGCCTCTTGATGAAAGTGAGAGAAGAGAGTGAAAAAGTTGGCTTAAAATTCAGAAAACGAAGATCATGGCATCTGGTCCCATCACTTCATGGGAAATAGATGGGGAAACAGTGGAAACAGTGTCAGACTTTATTTTTTTGGGCTCCAAAATCATTGCAGATGGTGATTGCAACCATGAAATTAAAAGACACTTATTCCTTGGAAGGAAAGTTATGACCAACCTTGATAGCATATTAAAAAGGAGAGACATTACTTTGCCAACAAAGGTCTGTCTAGTCAAGGCCATGGTTTTTCCAGTGGTCATGTATGGATGTGAAAGTTGGACTGTGAAGAAAGCTGAGCATCGAAGGATTGATGCTTTTGAACTGTGGTGTTTGGAGAAAACTCTTGAGAGTCCCTTGGACTGCAAGAAGATCCAACCAGTCCATCCTAAAGGAGATCAGTCCTGGGTGTTCATTGGAAGGACTGATGTTGAAGCTGAAACTCCAACACTTTGGCCACCTCATGTGAAGAGTTGACTCATTGGAAAAGACTTTGATGTTGGGGGAGTTTGGGGGCAGGAGGAGAAGGGGACGACAGAGGATGAGATGGCTGGATGGCATCACTGACTCGATGGACATCAATCTGAGTGAACTCCGGGAGTTGGTGATGGATAGGGAGGCCTGGCGTGCTGCTATTCGTGGGGTCCCAAAGAGTCGGACATGACTGAGCGACTGAACTGAACTGATGAAATTGCTTATAAAAGTCCATAATGCTATTCCATGGAGAGTACAGAAGACTTAAGTGTCTGCAGAGACCAGGCAGGAAATATGAGCCCAAACTAAAGGGAGATCTGGCACATTGCTGTTGTATTGGGATGTAGGCCCAGAATTGTGAGATTTCGAATTTTTAAGGAAAATCCAAGATTTCTTAGTTCAACTGGTAACTTTTTACTATTAAATATAGGCTTAAAATAACAAAAATGAAAGAGAACTGAGGTTATGAAGGTCAACAAAACATACCTAGAAACTACTGGTTTGAGATATCTGTACCATATAAGTATCAAATCTTGTTTTTTTCACAAATAGTTATTGTACTAGAAAACAAATGCACACACTCACATAAGTTATATAAACTTTGGTAAGGCATAAGACCTCCTAGGGTCTCAATTGCCTCAGCTATATTCTCCCAACACCTGTACACTTTTCCTGTCCCAACTCTAAAATCTCAGATATTTATAATAAAATTCATGATGCTTAATTTGCATTATTCATAGGATGGTTGAGGAGATGCAAAATACTTAGATTAAAAAAAAATGTTTCTAAGATTCTTTTGTAGCAGAAGACAGATAACTTCAAATGGGCTCTTACATGCATCTTTGGTCTCTTGTCAATTGAAGATAATTTGATTAAGAAGATGTAAAATTCAAAGGTATCCAAGTAGTCAGAACCTAGAAAGTATTTAGACACCTGGAACTCTAGCTATAGAATATATTTGGCAAAGATTAGGTCAAAATGAATTTGGAAAATGAAGATTGGCAATTTGGTGACCAATATATGAGTCTACAATATGGCATATGCCAATTGGCAATATGGTGAGCAATATATGATTTCAAATAGACTAATGGCTATCAGACACAAAGAGGTGTTTATTTTTATTTTTCTGCATGACTCTAGGTTTGCATTTGCATCAGCAAATGAGGAATGCTGGAGAGAAACTTCGCTTGGGTGGAATAAATAGCATTTTAAAGCTGTTATATATAGACATATGATTCAAGAGGGATTTTGAGTTCATTATTTAAAATGTTTAAGCCGAAGTTACAGAAACACTTGGCAACAATATTGCAAAAGGGAATTGAGTGATGGAATTTATGGGGAGATTAATAACATGGTGATTTGCAAGTATGACTGCTATCAATCTCACTTAGAAGGAGTATTCAGTTTTGTTCAGTTCAGTTGCTTGGTCATGTCCAACTCTTTGAGGCCCAGTGGACTGCAGCATACCAGGCTTCCCTGTCCATCACCAACTCCCGGAGTTTGCTCAAACTCATGTCCATTGAGTTAGTGATGCCATCCAACCATCTCATCCTCTGTTGTTCCCTTCTCCTCCTGCTTTCAACCTTTCCCAGCATTAGGATCTTTTTCAATGAGTCAGTTCTTCACATCAGGTGGACAAAATATTGGAGTTTCAGCTTCAGCATCAGTCTTTCCAGTGAATATTCAAGACTGATTTCCTTTAGGACGGACTGGTTTGATCTCCTTGGTATCTAAGGGACTTTCAAGAGTCTTCTCCAATATCACAGTTCAAAAGCATCAATTGTCTGGCACTTAGCTTTCTTTATAGTCCAACTCTCACATAAATACCTGACATTTATGGATGTGAAAAGGAGTATAGGCATATATTAAACAGAGTGGGTTTCCCTTGTGGCTCAGATGGTAAAGAATCTGCCTGCAATGCAGAAGACGCAGGTTGAATCCCTGAATCAGGAGGATCCTCTGGAGAAGGAAATGGCAACCCACTCCTGAACCCACCTCCCACCTCCCTCCCCATACCATCCCTCTGGGTCATCCCAGTGCACCAACCCCAAGTGTCCTGTATCCTGCATTGAACCTAGACTGGCGATTCATTTCTTATATGATATTATACATGTTTCAATGCCATTCTCCCAAATCATCCCACCCTCTCCCTCTCCCAGAGTCCAAAAGACTGTTCTATACATCTGTGTCTCTTTTGCTATCTCGCATACAGGGTTATCGTTACCATCTTTCTAAATTCCATATATATGTGTTAGTGTTCTTGCCTGGAGAATCCCAGGGATGGGGGAGCCTGGTGGGCTGCCGTCTATGGGGTCACACGGACATGACTGATGCGACTTAGCAGCAGCAGAGGCAGCATACTGTATTGGTCTTTTTCTTTCTGGCTTACTTCACTCTGTATAGTCGGCTCCAGTTTCATCCACCTCATTAGAACTGATTCAAATGTATTCTTTTTAATGGCTGAGTAATACTCCATTGTGTATATGTACCACAGCTTTCTTATCCATTCATCAGCTGATGGACATCTAGGTTGCTTTCATGTCCTGGCTATTATAAACAGTGCTGCGATGAACTTTGGGGTACACGTGTCTCTTTCAATTCTGGTTTCCTTGGTGTGTATGCCCAGCAGTGGGATTGCTGGGTCATAAGGCAGTTCTATTTGCAATTTTTAAGGAATCTCCACACTCTTCTCCATAGTGGCTGTACTAGTTTGCATTCCCACCAACAGTGGAAGAGAGTTCCCTTTTCTCCACACCCTCTCCAGCATTTATTGCCTGTAGACTTTTGGATGGCAGCCATTCTGACTGGTGTGAAGTGGTACCTCATTGTGGTTTTGATTTACATTTCTCTGATAATGAGTGATGTTGAGCATCTTTTCATGTGTATGTTAGCCATCTGTATGTCTTCTTTGGAGAAATGTCTATTTAGTTCTCTGGTCCATTTTTTGATTGGGTCGTTTATTTTTCTGGAATTGAGCTGCAGGAGTTGCTTGTATATTTTTGAGATTTATTTGTTTGTCAGTTGCTTCATTTGCTATTATTTTCTCCCATTTCGAAGGCTGTATTTTCACCTTGCTTATAGGTTCCTTTGTTGTGCAGAAGGCTTTTAATTTTAATTAGGTCCCATTTGTTTATTTTTTGCTTTAATTCCAGTATTTTGGGAGGTGGGCCATAGAGAATCCTGCTGTGATTTATGTCAGAGAGTGTTTGCCTATGTTCTCCTCTAGGAGTTTTATAGTTTCTGGTCTTACGTTTAGATCTTTAATCCATTTTGAGTTTATTTTTGTGTATGGTGTTAGAAAGTGTTCAAGTTTCATTCTTTTACAAGTGGTTGACCAGTTTTCCCAGCACCACTTGTTAAAGAGATTGTCTTTTCTCCATTGTATATTCTTGCCTCCTTTGTCAAAGATAAAGTGTCCATAGGTGTGTGGATTTATGTCTGGGCTTTCTATTTTGTTCCATTGATCTATATTTCTGTCTTTGTGCCAGTACCATACTGTCTTGATGACTGTGGATTTGTAGTAGAGCCTGAAGTCAGGCAGGTTGATTCCTCCAGTTCCATTCTTCTTTCTCAAGATTGGAGATTTTTGTATTGGAGGTTTTTTGTATTTCCATACAAATTGTGAAATTATTTGTTCTAGCTCTATGAAAAATACCGCTGGTAGCTTGATAGGGATTGCATTGAATCTATAGATTGCTTTGGGTAGTATATTCATTTCACTATATTGATTCTTCCAATCCATGAACATGTTATATTTCTCCATCTATTAGTGTCCTCTTTGATTTCTTTCACCAGTGTTTTATAGTTTTCTATATATAGGTCTTTAGTTTCTTTAGGTAGATATATTCCTAAGTATTTTATTCTTTTCATTGCAATGGTGAATGGAATTGTTTCCTTAATTTCTCTTTCTATTTTCTCATTATTAGTGTATAGGAATACAAGGGATTTCTGTGTTTTGACTTTATATCCTGCAACTTTACTATATTCATTGATTAGCTCTAGTAATTTTCTGGTAGAGTCTTTAGGGTTTTATATGTATAGGATCATGTCATCTGCAAAACAGTGAGAGTTTTACTTCTTTTCCAATTTGGATTCCTTTTATTTCTTTTTCTGCTCTGATTTCTGTGGCCAAAACTTCTAGAACTATGTTGAATAGTAGTGGTGAAAGTGGGCACCCTCATTTCTTTTAATTCGTTTTTCTTTTTTCCTCTCTGATTCATTTATTTCTACCATTCTATCTTCTACGTCACTAATTCTATCTTCTGCCTCCGTTATTCTACTATTTGTTGCCTCCAGAGTGTTTCTGATCTCATTTATTGCATCATTCATTATATGTTGACTCTTTTTTATTTCTTCTAGGTCCTTGTTAAACCTTTCTTGCATCTTCTCAATCCTTGTCTCCAGGCTATTTATCTGTGATTCCATTTTTATTTCAAGATTTTAGATCATTTTTACTATCATTATTTGGAATTCTTTATCAGGTAGATTCCCTATCTCTTCCTCTTTGGTTTGGTTTGGTGGGCATTTATCTTGTTCCTTTACCTGTTGGGTATTCCTCTGTCTCTTCATCTTGTTTATATTGCTGAGTTTGGGGTGGCCTTTCTGTATTCTGGCAGTTTGTGGAGTTCTCCTAATTGTGGAGTTTCCTCACTGTGGGTGGGATTGTATTGGTGTCTTATCAAGGTTTCTTGGTTAGAGAAGCTTGTGTCAGTGTTCTGGTGGGTGGAGCTGGATTTCTTCTCTCTGGAGTGCAATGAGTTATGAGATGTCAATGGTTGTGGAGTAACTTTGTGAGCCTGTATATTGAAGGTCAAGGCTGTGTTCCTGTGTTGCTGGAGAATTTGCATGGTATGTCTTGCTCTGGTACTTGTTGGCCCTTGGGTGGTGCTTGGTTTCAGTGTAGGTATGGAGGCGTTTGATGAGCTCCTATCAATTAATGTTCCCTGGAGTCAGGAGTTATTTGATGTTCTCAGGATTTGTACTTAAGCCTCCTGCTTCTGGTTTTCAGTCTTATTTTTACAGTAGTCTCAAGACTTCTTCTATACAGCACCGTTGATAAAACATCTAGGTTAAAGATGAAAAGTTTCTCCACAGTGAGGGACACCCAGAGAGGTTCACAGAGTTACATGGAGAAGAGAAGAGGGAGGAGGGATTTAGAGGTGAACCAAGGGAGATGAGGTGGAATCAAAAGAGGAGAGAGCAAGCTAGCCAGTAATCACTTCCTTATATGCACTCTACAGTCTGGACTGCTCAGAGATGTTCACAGAGTTATACAGAGAAGAGAAGAGGGAGGAAGGAGACAGGTGGCCAGGAGGATAGAAGGGGGGAATGAAAAGGAGAGAGACAGATCCAGCCAGTAATGAGTTTCCTAAGTGTTCTGCACCATCTGGAACACACAGAGATTCACAGAGTTGGGTAGAAAAGAGAAGGGGGACAGAGGAGACAGAGGCGACCTGGTGTAGAAAAGGGAGAGTCCAAAGGAGGAGAGAGCAGTCAAGCCAAGTAATCTTGCTCCCAAGTAAAAATGGGTACTGAAGATTGGGTTTTTAAAGGTACAAAATTAATAACAAATACCAAAAAGCAAAGATTAAAAATCTAGAGTAGAAGTTGGATTTTCAAAAATATAATATTAAAGAAAAGAAGAAGATAAAAAAAAAATTCCAAAAATTATTTTAAAATATATATATATGAAGTTTGCTTTAAAAAATAGTGTCTTTTTTTTGAAAAGTAATAGTAGGTTATAAAAATGAAAATTAAAGGAGTAATAGAGGACTTAAAAATTTTAAAAAAGTTTAAAAAAAGAAAGAAAAAAGAATGATTGCAAAAATAGTAAAGATTTATCTAGGACTTTCTCTAGTGTTGTTGTGGGCAATGTGGGGTTAGTTCATTTTCGGATAGTTCCTTGGTCCGGCTTATATTTCTCAAGATCTATAGGCCCCTTGCTATGTAGTCGGTACTAACTCTAGGGTTTTAATTTATTGCACCTGTCATTTCCAAGGCGTTCCCTCTGTTTTAGCTTCTTCTATTTGCTGGTCTCTTCAGTGTCTGATTTCCATCCTGACTCAAGGTGGGGAGGGGGGGCAGTGGTGGAGACTTTTTTAGGCTCACATGTTCAGTCACACTGTGGGGAGGGAGGGGACGCTGCAAACAAATAACACTTGCATGTGCTCGCAGTGTCTCAGCCACACTGGGCCTGCCCCCGATCACGGTGCATGTGCCCTCCCTGCCCACACAGCTCAGGCTATAGGTTGTTCTGCTGGGAATTGTCTGAGGCTGGCCCTGGGCTGCATGCACCTCCCAGGTCTAAGCCGCTCAGGTTCAGGCACTCAGGTAGTCCTCAGAGGTGCAGACTCGGTTGGGCCTGTGATTTGCACCTTTCTCAGGTCTGAGCAGCTCAGGTGATGAGGTGTTTGGCAAGCGCAGTTGCTGTGACTTATTGCCTCTCCCATCCCTGATGCTGTTTTCTGGGTATACAACTGGCGCACCTTCTCAGGTGAATGATGACTGTCCAGAACCCCAAGAAGTCTTAGTTAGCAAAGAAGCCTACTTGCAGTTTGGTAGATAATGTCTCTCTGGGGCTGAGATTGCCCCCTTCCTGCTATGGCTGCCTGTCGCTGGAGGGAGATGGTCTGCAGCCCGCTAATTCTATTCAATCCTTTGTTCTGTGTGTGGGCCTGTTCGTGTCTTAGGTTAGGGCTGGCTTTTCACGTGGTAGCTATCCCACAGTCTGGTTTGCTAGCCCAAGTTAGTTCGCTCAGATTGCCCTCGGGGCATTCAGGCCAGATCCTTACTCTAAGCAATGCAGCCCATGCCTCCCTACCCAGCCCCCGCTTGCTAGTGGCAGATGCAGGCATTTGCACTGCTTCTCCGCTGGGGGAGTTACTGGTGGGCTCATAATCTGTGGGTTTTAATTATTTATTTATTTTCCTCCCTGTTATGTTGCCCTCTGTGCTTCCAAGGCTCACCACAGACTTGACAGTGAGAGTGTTTCCTGGTGTTTGGAAACTTCTCTGTTTTTAAGACTCCCTTCCTGGGATGGAGCTCCCTCCCTACCTCTTTTGTCTCTTTTTTTGTCTTTTATATTTTTTCCTATCTCTTTTCAAAGACAATAGGCTGCTTTTCTGGGTGCCTGATGTCTTCTGCCGGCATTCAGAAGTTGTTTTGTGGAATTTACTCAGCATTTAAATGTTCTTTTGATGAATTTGTGGGGAGAAAGTGGTCTCCCCATCCTATTCCTCCACCATCTTAGGACTGCCCCCCCCCCCCCCCGCTTTCAGTCATAGTATTGAATTCACTATCTATGGAGTTGAGAATGAAAAAAAAAAAAAGCCAATGTACATTTATTTATTTTTTAATCAAGCAGCTCCAAATGATTCTGTTGAATCCACCTGTCTGCAGAAACACTTGGGTAGATTTTCTTAAGCTTCTCATATCCCAAGCATTATCAAAAAAGAAGAAAAAAGTGAGTATTAACATCCGTAGAGCAAATGCTTTGTCCCAGCTATTGGCTACTTGCATTATATTTACTTCATTGTAAGCTCACTCATCCTTACTGGTTTATGGGTAATAAAAGTGGGCCTTCAGAATGTTAAATTAAATGGTAATCATGAGGTTGCATGGTAATTGAAGCAGCAGAAATTTGAAATTGGAGATTTACTCCAAAACCTTTTAACTCTTAGATATATTGTCCATGGTTTTTACTGTGCCATAGAATCTGCTCTTGGAGACAGGGTCAGGCAGTGAGTGGGGTGATACTTTTAGGAAGAGATTAGTACCTTTGCCAAGAATCAGCATCTGTAATCTTCTCCCTAGAACAGATAAATCGCAACTGCTACCTTACCCCTAATCACTGAGGTGGCATCTATGATTATATATGAATAAATTAAGACAAGGGGCAAGGGCAAAGATAAAATGAAATGAGGTAACAAAATAAAACATTATTTTTTAAATGGAATACTATTTATCTGATTGATGCTCTAGGCTTACTGCTAGCATTTAATGAACACTGCTCTTTGAGCCACACAGAACACTGTAATGAATATGAAAAAAACAAAATAATACAAACACAAGCAAGAGGGTTTGTTTCAGAGGGGAGCAGGGGCAGTGTCTAAAGTGTTATATATTTTAATTTTCAATATCTCCATAGTTGGAGCAAGGCAGAGCAATGCCTGTGTGATTAAGCAGAAAATTGTGTTCATTTCTGCAACTTATTCATTCCTCCAAGATAGGGCAATGCAAATGTGAAGGCATTTCTGTTCATAACAAAAAGACCAAATTTTGCCAAATTAAAATAGTCTCTAGGTTGTAAAATTTGGCCTTAGCCTTGACTGGTTTTATTTATTCTCAACAAGTCAATGTCCAGTTTTTGTTGCTTTCAAATCTTTCAACAGAGATACTTGAAGATGCCATGAGAAATGGCCAGTGATTCATATAATATGTTACAGAATTATAAATAGCTGAGGAAGTTTCTGCACACACATATACTCACAGACACATACACTTATCACAGTCACATTGACTAAGGGCACTAAAAATATATTGCATATGATATAATATTAAATTTAAATATAATGACCTTTATAGAAAAAAAAAAAAAACAATGGGACCATTGTGTTGTACAGTTCTGCTGCTTGATGGTTGATGCTTGTTTAGAGACTGCAGTTATAGAGGTGTTATTAACAAAGAAATCAAGTGACTGCTAAAACACAGCATATTTCTTCTTCTTCTTTTTTTTTTTTTCCTAAAATCTTGGGATATATTTATATCTTCTTTATGGTGCAAAACAGACATTAGCTTCCCAGATAGACTGACAAAAGTCCCTGCTAACAAGTATAGTATATAAAGGAAGAGAACAAGAAGTCAGAGAGAACAACTGTGGGAATGATGCCATAGGATAGTAGAAACAGAAAGTGTGAATAGGACTTGAGGCTCAATTCAGAGACAGCATTTCTGCCTGTCACCATGCAAGACATGTAATAAGCTCCCAATAAATGTTGCTTCCTTTGAAACTGAATTAAACCTGGCAACTGATTGGATAAAGGACAAGTTAATGCCGACTGTAAGTTGAAAGCAAACATGTTCATGATAGAGGACCCAAGAGGACTCTGCATTAGTATTAATAGTTTTAGTTTCCACAAGTCACTTTTGCTAGTAAAACCCATTGGATAATGCACCAGTTTGAGGGAAATGCTCTGTCCTTAAAAACGAATGACAGAACAGTCAGAGTTGTAAAGCATATATATGCATCTTAAAGTCGGGGTCAATTGTACTGTGGTGATGTCTGTCACTTGAGTGAGCATTTCATTCTGTCAGGACTTTGACATGTTACCTACTTACATAGTTATCATCCCTTTAAAAAGTCTCAAATTTCCTGAATGGACAAACTCAGAAATGTTATCGTTGGATAGATTTACATAAAGGTGGCTAAAATATTTGATTTACTTCTTATTTATTTAAAATCCTTTGCATCTTGAATTTCAATAACTTTAATGAGAAAATAGAGACACATTGATACTTGTGATCATCAGGGACTTAATGATCCCTTTTAAATAACTAATATCTTAAGTAGTTATTTCAGATTTCTAAGCCTAAAAGTATAATCCTACTTCAGTCACAAATATGGTGGTTGTAGGTTACCATGTCTGTTTCTCTCTCTCAGCATGGTTTCATCTCTTGCCTTCACTTTCTACTTAAAGAAACTAGAATATTGATAAGCCTATTTCATGGATGCTGATGGGAAAGACACATTTGATTTCTTTCATTGGTGCAAACTGGCCTCATTGAAAATCACATTAATGTTTTCTCTGGACTTAGTTTCTGGTGCCCCCCCCCCCTCCGCCCCCTGCCGCCCGCCCCCACCAGAAAGAGTCTAAGAAAAGAGAATAATATTCAAGTCTTAAAGATGATTCATGTTTCTTTTAAATCATTTCTCTAGTATTCCTGGTTAGTTTATTTCTTTGGGTGTATAGTGGTGTCCTTTCTACTGTTCATTGTATTGATCCAGAAAGGAGATATTTTTGATTCCTGCCAACATAGACAGCCTTCGTAAATTCTCAATTTATAGCTTCACATTCACAGTTAGGCCACCTCTTTGCATAGTTTCTTATGCTGTTCTCAAAAGCAAATGTATGCTTTCCTATTTTGGGGCATGGAGAACATTCTTATCACAAACTTAGTCATTTGGTGTCTCTTAATTATTTGATCACACTATGAAATAAATTTCAAACCCTTCTTGCTAGCCATGCATCACAGGACACAACCACAATTGCAAAGATACTAAGCAGTGCAGGTTATTTGATGCAAAGAATATATATAGGGACACTGTTCATAAAGGAGCTCCTCAGAGCAGGCATTTTCCTTATTTTTTCCAGAGATAGCATTCAGTCTTCCCTGAGAATGTCCATTGAAGTTGAGCATCTGGGGACATCCCTCAATACTGCCTGTTTTTAGTCAACTGGACAATGGATACCAACTATCTAATGTTTTTAAGACCTTTGATTTAACATTATTTCATACTGAGCAAATGTTCTGCATTCCTATTATATACTATTTTTTAATCCTTGCATGATAGAATAGCTCCATGTTCTCAAACACCTAATTGGAAGCAGGCACTTCTATTACCAGTAAGTCTCACTATAACACATTACAAAACAAAATCACAACATTACATGGAATGGTGAATTACTGGGAGTCAATTGAATTTATAACTATCTTTTCTTTCCAAATGTTTTTATTTTTCATACTACATGATGTTTGAAATTCAAATGGATAAAGCCTCTAATTTACCTATGAATCAGTGAATATAGCAATTCAGAATTTGTTACTTGGATATCTTACACTTTTAGCATGTGGGATCATCAAAGTATCCTAGGGGAAGTGATAAACCTTTGAATAAACAGTAATTCAATTATCTCTGTCCAAGAAATGAAAGGTTTTATAAAAGTTAATTATTGTATATTATCTATCCTCCAAATCAAAGCAACTTGGGAAAGGGCATTATTCTGGAAGAGGTTTAAGTCAGATAAAAAGGGAAGAAAAGACTGAGAAAGAGTAGCATACACTAATCAAACTGCAAACTGAAAATATCTGAGTTTCACTTGTGTCCACAAATATTGCACTAGTTACTGCCAGGTAATCCTGGAGAATCCAAAGAGAAATACCATTTTCTAGATGCAAAAGCAAGGATTTATGAAGAGAATTTTGCTGAGAATCTGAGAAATTTATTTATTATCTACCTATCTATATGAATCTATGTGTGTGTTTGAATCTCCCATATGTATGTACAAGCTGAGCTATCAAGGAAGCCCATGCATTTTCTAATTGATCCTTAATTTTATCATATACTGAGAAAAAATTGTAAAGAATGGAAATGAATCTCTTCTGTAGTGGAAACTGAGCTTAAAATGGAAGAAGTTCCCTCAAGGATAAGACTATCATATTCCTTATTCTGGATGCAATAATCTCTCTTCAGAGAAATGTGGATAAACTAATGAAAGATAGGTTTGAAATTCCAGATGGAAAAATTACAATATGTATTTTCAGATTTGTTGCCTTTGGAAAGGTAGAAAAACTGGCAGCTTCATCAAAATGAGGTCTTCTGCTTACCATCATGATTTTGATGAAGGTGGCTTCTCATATTCATCCCAAATTTTGACTTCTCAGAGACAGTTTTTTTCCACAATAAATGATAAATTAGCACTTTTAAAGCAAAGAGCTATATAAATTTTTTTAGGGAAACTGAGCTGGTAACTACATAAAAAAATCAGCTGTTTCTGTTATGAGCCACCCCTTGGCTAGATCACAGTTATTTAGACCCAGGATCCTGGTAAGATGCCTGGGTTACCAGTTGTTTATGTTTGAACTCAGCTGGCTGGCAATATATTCCTTCTAGTCACTGATGTAGAAGACACTAAAGTATACAACCATAACGGAGCCAAGAGCTCTTTATGCTTGACAGCCTTTCCCACTATGATTATTCATTCTCTTCTCTGCTAGAGCTGGGCCTTGATGTTTCCAAAATTCACAAAAGGAAACATGTTCACAGAACATCTTCAGTGGATTAGGTGCAGGCACCTGTAATTCACAAGTGAACTAGGTCCTGTCCCTGCCTTCAAGAAGCTTACAGTTCTCTGAGGGGAGACAAACAGATGAGCTATTATGTTATTGGTAAGAGCTACTATATTTTGCATGTCCAAAATATTGGACATTATATTTTGTATAAGAGGAACAAAGTAGAGGAATGAGCATGGGGGCGGTGCAGCAAGGAATGTCAGCCAAGGGTGTTTGAGGATCTGTGGTCTGTATGTTGAAAAATTAACAGGGGATTCTAAGAGGGAAAAAAGAGTATTTATAATAGTAGCCAACACTTGTGGAGTGCTTACCAGACATGTTACTGACACCCTCTATCACCCTATATGTAGGGCTTCCCTTGTGGCTCAGATGGTAAAGAATCTGCCTGCACTGCAAGAGACCCAGGTTTGATCCCTGGGTTGGATCCCCTGGAGAAGGAAATGACAATCCACTCCAGTATTCTTGCCTGGAGAATTCCATGAACAGAGGAGCCTAGCAAGCCACACACAGTCCATGGGGGTTACAAAGTGTTGGACATGACTAAGTGACTAACACACACCCTATGTGGAAATTGCTATTAGTAGTTCCACTTTACAGATAAAATAAAGTAAAAACTTTGGGGAAGTTTGTAAGTGATGAACATGATATTTAAACCTATCTTTTTACAGAGACTATGCTTTTGGCCAAGGTTCATATATGGCAACAGAGGGAGGGGATCAGATAAAGGTGACACATTATAACTGTTTTTCACATTTTTGTAGTATGGATATATAGGAAAGTAGAGAAAATAAGACGATATTAACTATACTAAAGAGGTAGAATCGTCTGAGCTATAGAGTATGGGTTTTATCTGGAAAGCAATGAAGTATCACTGAGAAGTTTTGAGTAGTATATTCCACTGGGGTCAACTGGAGTTCAGCTATATTATCCTGCTGTTCATGGAGACACCTTTAAATCTTTGTGTGTAGACAGATTGGCTGTTGGCTGATGTAGGGTAACTTTGGCTGGGACAAAAGTGACCTGACTGCCTCCATTTACTTCTTACCCTCCAGCACATAATCTAAGCATCAGTTCAGTTCAGTTCAGTCGCTCAGTTGTGTCTGACTGCATTCTGCATTACAATCCATTTTGCATTACAATTCATTCTGCATTACATAGTTATTATTTTGCTCAGCACTGTACTAGTAGATACATATGATTCTGATTGGAAGACGGTATCTTCCTTCTATAAAGATTTTGCGGCTTAGGTTAAGAGTCAAGGATAACACTCTGAGTGGAAATGACATAAAACAAAATATAATTTTGAACTACTGGGGCATTTAAAAGAATAATTTAGAATTCTAGTTTTTGTGCAAGCTGCTCGAATGTGTATAACTCACTCATCTTCTTTGAGTTTCAAATTCCTCAAAGAGGACATTTTGTTCATTCCTCAGACCTAGAACCTTGTCAAAAAAAAGGTGATAGTTCACCTGTTACTTCCATGTCCCAGCTCTGGGGGAAATTTGTCTTAAAAAATGCTAGAGTGAGAGAGTAATATTATTTATATCATTCTGTAATAGTTCAGAAAGAAATAGAAACACATGGAAGCTATTTGGAGCTAGGCTGCCTGCATATTACATATTTCCCAAGAAGTGACATTTATCTGTTACAAAAGTACTTATTTTTAGATGAATATCTATACATCTGTTTTATCTTGCAGAGCAAGGAGAGAAAAAAACTCCAGGGGAATACTATGGAGAATTTCACACAATGGCAATATATCCGGACAGGCCAGTCCACTTTAAGGAGAATGGAACTTGAGAAGAATTGTTGGAAGTCACTTCACAAAGGTAAGTTGCTATGCACAGAGGAGAGAATTTGAAACCAAGAACTCCTAGAAAGAGGAACATTCTAAATATATGTGCAGCCATCTCACCCTCAGGTATGAGGTTTTTCCTCCAAGGTCAATTTCAAAGTGTTATTTTAAATGGAAGTTTTATTCAATCTGTAATGCATTGAGATTTCAGCAGGTAGATCTCATAGAGAGAAAGTCTTCCTGTAATAATATAGGATTTATTCAACCGTATCTCTGAGATATTAAAAGGAAATTTTCCATGGGGTTTTGTCATTAAAATTGCTCCAAATTGTGTGTGTGTTCGGTCAGTATGTTTTAAAGTAATGAAATAGTCTGAATAAAAATATATTTGAAAAGGTATGCAATCATTTTCATTTGTTGAAATTTGCACTTCAGAGAAGTTTATCTTTTCATATATATGGTAGACTGAATAATGACCCCAAAGATGGCCATGCTATAATTCCCCAAATCTGAGACTATGTGACCATGGGCTTCCCAGGTGGAACTAGTGATAATGAACCTGCCTGCCAATTCAAGAGACACAGGAGACGTAGGTTCCATCCCTGGGTCGGGAAGATCCCCTGGAGGAAGGCATGGCAAACCACTCCAGTATTCTCGCCTGGAGAATTCCATGGACTGAGGAGACTGGTGGGCTAAGGTCCATAGAGTTGCAAAGAGTCAGACATGACTCAAGTGACTTGGCACGCACGCAAGAATATGTGATCATAAATATAAAGGAGAGTTTGCTGATGTATGTAAATGCAGGGTTTTGAGGTGAGGAGATTAAACAGTTGTCACCATGTAGTTAGAAGGGTTCTTATAAATAGGAAGCAGTAGGTAAGAGAGACAAGGAGGTAGTGTGAGGATCCAAACAGAGATAGGAAAGATGTGGCTACATGGTGAGGAAAACCAGTAGCCTCTAGGAGCTGGAAGAGACAAGGAAGGGATCTACCCTGGAGCCTTCAAAAGGAAGCAGTCCTGATAACACTTCAGTCCTGTAGAAGTCCTCTGTCTTTTGATTTTCAAATGTGTGATGTTTTAAGCCACTAAATTTGCAGTAATTAGTTAACAGGAATATGAAACTAACATAATATATAAAAAAGCTTAAATAAATGAGATAAAGAACAGAGTCAATCCACTCTTAGATTTACCAAAATCTGTAATTCTCCAAATCTCTAATTCTCCAAATTCTCTAAATCCCCTAGTACAAATAGAAACCAGCTCTAATCAGAGAACCTTGAGCCATCAGTTCAGTTCAGTTCAGTCGCTCAGTTGTGTCTGACTCTTTGCAACCCCATGAACCACAGCACGCCAGGCCTCCATGTTCATCACCAACTCCCGGAGTTTGCCCAAACTCATGTTCATTGAGTCGGTGATGCCATCCAGCCATCTCATCCTCTGTCGTTCCCTTCTCCTCCTGCCCCCAATCCCTCCCAGCATCAGGGTCTTTTCCAATGAGTCTACCCTTCACATCAGGTGGCCAAAGTACTGGAGTTTCAGCTTCAACATCAGTCCTTCCAACAAACACCCAGGACTGATCTCCTTTAGGATGGACTGGTTGGGTCTTCTTACAGTCCAAGGGACTCTCAAGAGTCTTCTCCAACACCACAGTTCAAAAGCATCAATTCTTTGGCGCTCAGCTTTCTTTATAGTCCAACTCTCACATCCACACATGACCATTGGAAAAACCATAGCCTTGACTAGATGGACAAGTAATGTCTCTGCTTTTTAATATGTTGCCTAGGTTGCTCATAACTTTCCTTCCAAAGAGTAATCGTCTTTTAATTTCATGGCTGCAGTCACCATCTGCAGTGATTTTGGAGCCCCCCAAAATAAAGTCTGACACTGTTTCCACTGTTTCCCCACCTATTTCTCATGAAGTGATGGGACCAGATGCCATGATCTTAGTTTTCTGAATGTTGAGCTTTAAGCCAAACTTTCACTCTCTCAACTTTATGTAACTGGTCATAGCGAGAAAGGAAAGGGCTCCAACGCCCACACTAAAAGCTGCTCTATAACTGGTCAGCTGCTAGGAAACTCTGTTAAGAAATTCAGTTACACTTCAAATAATGAACAGAACTCGAGGCACTCCTCTAAATAATATTTGAGTCTTTTCTTATTAAGGTATGAGCACCTGGCTTTCTTGTTCTGAGAATGATGAGTGATGGTTATCAGAATTAACCTCCTGCTGAAGTAAATATGACACTGTGTTTAATTCATGAAAAACTTACTTTCAGGCATTGGATGACAAGCAGCCCAAATATATGATCCTTGAATGAAGAGAAACATGTGAAGTGAGTTCCACATTTGTGTGAAATTTATGCCGGGAGAAATCTCTAACCATGGGGAGGTGAAGTGAAAACACAGAGTAGTGGTTTTTCTGGGCAGAGAAAACAGAAATTTGGACTGAGATCCTAGCTGAACTTTGCAGGGAAAGGAATTGGAACAGAAGAGGTTCTACAGAGAAGTAGCTTCATTGTCTATGTTAGGGTCCCCTTGCATTTCTAGCTGCGTACTGAGCTTTGCATGCATAAAACAAGGTCTATGGGGCCGGATAGAGAAGAAGCTTTGAACTTATTGAATATTCTGTATTTGCAGTGTTGGGTAATATTAAAATTCCAACTAGCCCAGGATGGATAGACATCACTAAGTAACCGAGGCATTTATTCAAAATTCTAGAAAAGCAACATTTGAGAAAGTAAATTTTATTTAGCCCTAGATTAGCCCTACATTAGACCCACCCCAACAAAGTCTAAAATCAAACCTCAATAGTGTCAAAATAAGCCAGTATTTAACTGTCTATCAGAACACCACTAAAAATCTTTAGGTGTACAGCTTAATTCAGATTCTCAACAACACTAGCATTCACAGAGTTCAGAATGATAGTCAGAGAAGTTCACCATTAAGGTTTCTCTTCAAGAAATAACTTGCTGTCTAGCTGCAACCAGGCCAGTTAGCTGGGAACCTCTGGCTGCAGAGCTTTCATGATTCAGCTCAACTTATGAGACATAGATTTTGAGGTCAGCCTTCTGCTGCTGTAAGGCTCTCAAATAAATGCTTGGGGTTTTAAGTGCTATCTTTTCACTCTAGCTAGTTGGAATTCTCTTATCTGCTAGCATTGTGTGACCTCTACATCCTCCAGAATCTCCATTCTGTTAAAACCATCTAATCATAATTAAATTCTTACTTTTCATCACTGTGGCTATCAGATTATTTCCAAATATGGTTGCTTATTCTTCCCTAGTATCTTATCTTTGTGACTGCTTTTCTTGACACACAAGCCTTCCATTTATATAATCTTTCCAGTTTGCTCCCTCATTATTTCTTCCCTAGATTATTGTAAGCACATCATACCTGATCTCTAAAAATGCCTGCTGCTGTTTGCATTCTAGGAATCTGGGGTTCCTCTAGTTCCCTTTATCCAACACTTTCTAAGAAAATTGAAGGCATAAAAAAGTTAAAGAATTTTGCAGTGAATACCAAATTATCTGCCACCAATATTATGTAATTAATATTTTTATGTTCTGTTTGTAGATCTATTCATCTGCTGATAGATCATTTTTTGTTAAATTTCAAACTTCTAGTTATCAATGGTTAGAGCTGAATGTATTTAACTAGAGGTTAGTATTTTGCAGTACCTTATTTTCTTCTGAGATAAATTTATGTACAAGAAGATGCATGTATTTTGTACTTTTTCTTTACATCATAGAATAGCAATAGTTTTGGCAAGTCATGGGGCACCACCTGACCTGCCTCTTGAGAAATCTGTATGCAGGTCAGGAAGCAACAGTTAGAACTGGACATGGAACAACACACTGGTTCCAAATAGGACAAGGAGTACATCAAGGCTGTATATTGCCACGCTGCTTATTTAACTTATATGCAGAGTACTTCATGAGAAATGCTGAGCTGGAAGTACAAGCTGGAATCAAGATTGCCAGGAGAAATATCAATAACCTCAGATACACAGATGACACCACCCTTATGGCAGAAAGCAAAGAAGAACTAAAGAGCCTCTTGATGAAAGTGAAAGAAGAGAGTGAAAAAGTTGGCTTAAAGCTCAACATTCAGAAAACGAAGATCATGGCATCTGGTCCCATCACTTCCTGGCAAATAGATGGGGAAACAGTGGCTGACTTTATTTTTTGGGGCTCCAAAATCACTGCAGATGGTGACTGCAGCCATGAAATTAAAAGATGCTTACTCCTTGTAAGGAAAGTTAATACCAAACTAGGAAGCATATTAAAAAGCAGAGACACTACTTTGTCTGCAAAGGTCCATCTAGTCAAGGCTATGGTTTTTCCAGTGGTCATGTGTGGATATGAGAGTTGGACTATAAAGAAAGCTGAGCAGTGAAGAATTGATGCTTTTGAACTGTGGTGTTGGAGAAGACTCTTGAGAGTCCCTGAACTATACGGAGATCCAACCAGTCCATCCTAAAGGAGATCAGTCCTGGGTGTTCATTGGAAGGACCAATGTTGAAGCTGAAACCCCAGTACTTTGGCCACTTGATGTGAAGGGTTGACTCATTGGAAAAGACCCTGATGCTGGGAGAGATTGAGGGCAGGAGGAGAAGGGGATGGCAGAGGATGAGATAGTTGGATGGCACCACCAACTCAATGGACATGTGTTTTGGTAGACTCCTGGAGTTGGTGATGAACAGGGAGGCCTGGCGTGCTGTGATTCATGGGGTTGCAAAGAGTGGGACAAGACTGAGTGACTTGAACTGAACTGGGGGAAATAATGGTAGAAAAAATGAACAAAAATAATGTTTTTTCCTTTATATAAAAAACATGCTTACACATACAAGTATCTACATGAAATTGTTTGAAATAGATATGAAAATATTAGTTATAGTATTTGGGTAGTAGATGGGAGGATTTTAAGAAAGTTAAGTTATTTAGGTTACTATTTTATGTTTTTTTTTTTCCCCAAGAGTCTAACTCATAATATTTTTATCAATAAATTAAAATAAGAGGTGTTGATAAGAGTTACTTGAAAAGAATGAACATGAAGACTGAAAACACAGAAACTAGGAATTTTACAGAGACTTTATGATGAGAGATACAGGATGGGAGAAATGCTTTGCTTATAAATGCCGGGAAATCTTCAAGGCCAATTAATTCATGCTAATTTAGCTTTATTAATTTAGTTCGGTGTATTTATTTTGGCACTGCATATTGAATATTTGGAAGATGATGTAGGCAAATCATCACACATATTATAAATATCTGGAGGTAAAATAGAGGGTTTTCTCAACTATATTCAATTAATTAGTGCTATTAACAATATCCCTACGCTATTACTATTGCTAGAACTTTTATTTGTCAATATTGTTTGACTCTTCCAATTTGCCAGTCCCTCTAAGTATTATCTATGGTTAATATGTACAGATAAGAGATGGTTCTATATATCCTGCATTTTTAAACACTAAATACTATTTTATTAATAGGTCACTTAATTTATGTTGTTACTGCTAAAAAATAATTTCTTACAAATAGCATATGCACTTTTAAAACTCAACAGATTTTATTTTAATCACAATTAATGAGAAATCAAGCTGCCAGATGTTCTAGATGAGCTAGCTAAAAGTTCTTTCATAAATAAGATCCATGAATTCCCAAATAGAGCCTTGCTCAGTTAATAGTGGAATTGGTTCTGAAGGTGATGGCTTTCCCCTCTGCCCAATAACTTGCCTTCCCCAGCTCATCCTTAGAAGCCTACATTTTTCTTCTAACAAGAATGTCATCCAATGCCCAAGGAAGTCTGAAGAACTCTGGAGACTGGGTGATAGAAAATGACTATACTTTAGTTAAACCTGAGGGCACTCACAATTGTCTTTGCCTCCAAGACAGAGACTGGAGAAGGAAATGGCAACCCACTCCAGTATTCTTGCCTGGAAAATCCCATGGGTGGAGGAGCCTGGTAGGTTACAGTCCATGGGGTCGCAACGAGTCAGACATGACTGAGTGACATGACTAACTAAGACAGAGAGACAGAGAGGGAGCCATAGTAGGGGAAAAGTACCTTGGAAGGAAGTATGGTTTCTTCTACTAATTGCCTTTGCATAATTATAAAAGTAAATGATATTTAGTTTAAACAGTTTGGAAACTACATAACAATAGCACATGGAAGAAAGTAAAACTCCTTAAAACCTCCTCACACAAAGGTGAACACTGTGTGGTGTAAATATTTTTGGTTTTGTATATTTTGTTGCTGTTCAGTCACTCAGTTGTGTCTGACTCTTTGCGACCCCATGGACTACAGCACACCAGGCTTCCCTGTCCTTCACCATCTTGTGGATCTTTGTTCAAACTCATGTCCACTGAGTATGTGATGCCATCCAACCATCTCATCCTCTGTTGTCCTCTTCTCCTCCTTCCTTCTATCTTTCCCAGTATCAGGGTCTTTTCCAATGAGTCAGCTTTTCCCATAGATGGCCAAAGTATTGGAGCTTCAGCTTCCGTATCTGTCCTTCCTATGAATATTCAGGGTTGATATTCTTTATGATTCACTGGCTTGATCTCCTTGCAGTCCAAGGGACTCTCAAGAGTCTTCTCCAAATCCTCAGCTCAAAAGAATCAATTCTTCAGTGCTCAGCCTTCTGTATATTCCAAATCTCACATCCATACATGATAACTGAAAAAGTCATAGCTTTGACTATATGGATCTTTGTCGGCAAAGTGATGTCTCTGCTCTTTAATACTCTGTCTAGCTTTGTCATAACTATACTTTCAAGGAGAGCTTCCCTGGTTGTTCAGATGGTAAAGAATTCACCTGCAGTGCAGGAGACCCAGGTTTGATCCCTGAGTTGGGAAGATCCTCTGGAGAAGGAAGTGGCAACCCACTTCAGTATACTTCCCTTGAGAATCCTATGGACAGAGGAGTCCAGGGGTTGCAAAGAGTCTACACTACTGAGTGACTAACACACATACTTCCAAGGAGCAAATGTTTTTTAATATCGTGGTTGCAGTCATCGCACACATTGATTTTGGAGCTGAAGAAAATGAAATCTGACACTATTTCCACATTTTCCCCATCTATTTGCCATGAAGTGATAGGACCTGATGCCATGATCTTAGTTTTTTTAATGTTCAGTTTTAAGTCAGCATTTTCACTCTCCTCTTTCATTTTCAACAAAGGGCTCTTTATCCTCTTCAATTTCTGCCATTAAAGTCATATCATCTGCAAATGCCAGCAAATTTGGAAAACTCATCAGTGGCCACATGACTGGGAAAAGGTCAGTTTTCATTCCAATCCCAAAGAAAGCCAATGCCAAAGGATGTTCAAATTACCATACAATTGCAGCACACATGCCAGCCAGATTATGCTCAAAATCTTTCAAGCTAGGCTTCAACAGTATGTGAACCAAAAACTTCCATATGTATACACTGGATTTAGAAAAGGCAAGGAACCAGAGATCAAATTGCCAATATATGCTGGATCATAGAAAAAGCAAGGGAATTCCAAAACAAAACAAAACATTTAATTCTGCTTCATTGACTATGCTACAGTCTTTGACTGTGTGAATCACAACAAACCGGAATATTCTTAATGAGATAGAAATACCAGACCACATTACCTGCCTTCTGAGAAACCTGTATGTAGGACAAGAAGCAACAGTTAGTACTGGACAAGGAACAATGGGCTAGTTCAAAATTGGGAAAACACTACATCAAGGTTGCATATTGCCACCTTGCTTGTTTAATTTACATGCAGAATACACTTCTCCCATTATCAACATCACTCACAATAGCTGTACGTTTTTTACTGAGGATGGACCTACAGTCACATGTCACAGTTACCTAAAGTTCATAGCTTACCTTCAGACTCAGTCTTGGTGTTGTACATTCTATGGGTTTGGATAAATGCATAATGACATATATCCATCTTATAATATCATGCAAAGTGTTCTTCACTAAATCCTAAATCCTCTCTACTCTGCCCTTTCATTTCTCCCCCTACTTTCAGTTAGCATTTATTTTTTTATTGTCGCCATAGTTTTGCCTTTTCCAGAATGTCATATAGTTAGAATCATAGTATGTAGCCTTTTCATATTGTCTTCTTTCATTCAATAATAAACATTTAAGTTTCCTTCATGTTTTTCATAGTTTAATAATTAAAATCTTTATAACATTGATTAACATTACTTCCAATATGTTTGTATCTTTAGGGAAAAATTCAACAACAATATTTTTTCTAATAAAACATGTCAATAATAATTGTGGATATTTGAGTTAACATGTCTTATTAGTGGAAACTCATATTAAATTTGGGTTCCCAGGTGACTTATATGGTAAAAAATATGCTTACATTAGGAGAAACCTAGGTTCAATATCTGGGCTGGGAAGATCCCCTGGAGGAGGACATGGAAACCCACTCCAGTATTCTTGCCTGGAGAATCCCCATGAACAGTGAAGCCTGGGGTTGCAAAAATTTGCACATGACTGCATGACTAAGCATAGCATAACATATATTAAATATGTATGATTTTCCTATATTTTGAATATTAATCTATCAATGTATAAGGTTTATTTTCTTACTGATAGTAGAAACTTTTTGTGTATTTAGTACATTAACTTTTCTGATGTATTTCAAATATTTTTATATGATTATTTTAACGTGTTGGTAAAAGGCATTATTTCTATTTGTTTATGTATTTGTTTTAGGGGTGGAAAGTGATAGAATAATTCTTTCTAAAATCAATATTTACAACATGAAAATTCAAAATTCACTTGCCCATATCACTATCTTATTACAGACTGCATTTCTATAGAACAGAATCAGTGTTTGATTGTTTTTACCCTTCAATCAGACATACTGTTTCACAATTTGAAGTTCTCTCTGCCCAGCATTTAAAGAGGTTGATGTTCTTGCATTGCAAATACTAAATCTATAGGAAAACTGCCCATAAAGTCTCTCTCAAGGTGCTTAGTGAGGTAGGCTTTGGAGAAATAGAAAATTTGACCTATATTGATTCTATGTCCTTTGAGAAACAGGCAGCGTGGGCTTGATTAATGAGCATTTCCCATCTCATTTATGTCCAAAATTCCTGAAATTGACATCCAAAAATTCTCATGGATTGTGCTGATTGCCTTCTCTGGTTGTGTGTCTCTTTAAATGGCCAAGTGCTGTATTCCTAGCCATGTAAACTGCAGCCAGTTTGGGAAGAAGCAAAAGAGACAAAATCAAAACAAAGCAAATCAAACAAAAAAATTGAAATATGATAAATATGCTCTGAATCTTAGACTATAGCTATATTGAAATAATTTTGAGATGATTTTTCTTGCATCCCTGGACTCTCAAAGGACTTTTTTGTTTGTTTGTTTTTATATTTAAAATAGAGTAACAATATCAGTATGAGTTAACTAGTGGGAGACTAGAGATTTTTGTGTCATTATTCTGAGATTAAAATTGCATCTTCTATTTCATGAATTTATAATCTGACATCTACAGTGAAAGACTCAGAAACATAAGGGATCTTGCAGATATGTTAATGGAGTTTTTCTGGTAAAGGGTATACATTAAAATCATCTAGGAATATTCTATCTGTTTTCAAAATACACATGTCAGGCTTATCTCCTAGAAGAGGGTTTGGTAAAAACTCTCTATAAAGGGCCAGATACTAAATATTATAGGCTTTTCAGTCTAGTCAGGGTTCATAGAAATGACTCAACCTCTGCTATCATAGCCTGAAAGCAGCTGTAGATAATACCTAAACAAATGGGTGTAGCTGTGTTACAATAAAACTTTATTTCTAAAAATAGATGGTTTTCCAGATTTGGCCCAGGGCTATAGTTTGTTAACCTCTGCTCTACAAGATTAATCAGATATGTTTGTGGATTAATTGGCTAATAGAGAAACAATAGCATTTGTCTTCAGAGAAGAATTGTAGAAACCAGAGTATATCTCTGATGTATCACCGACAATGTCTTGAAAAACTTAAAAAATGCTGGACATGAAAACAGAATATGTCAGGCACAGTGAAGAGCAGTAATACTTTAAGAGTTTCACAAATTGCTCAAACATTGAAATTAGCAAAGCCTTTAAAATAAGGTTATAAAGTATATCAAAGAGAATCAAGCTTAATTAGAACTAAAGAACACAATAAACAGAAAATAATAAACATGAAGATGAGACAATAGAGAGCTAAATGGATCTTGGGTAAAAGGAAGATGGGCATTCCCAGCAGAAGACAACTTTAGTAAACTCATGGCAGCATTAGAAAGAAGTACATGTGATAAAAACTGCACAGAGGTGGAATGACTTGTCCAATGTCATGCAAGAATTCAGTGACAGAGCTTGTTTTCAGGTTCGGTATTCTTTCCCACATCTTCTTCCCTGGTTGTTAAGTATCCAGGTTCTGCCTAACACACTGGTTCAAGCTTCTTGAATGGGATACTTACTTGCCTGATTAATTGCCCTCCAAATAGGTGCTCAGAGCAAATTATTATCTTCACTACTTATTGGCAACCACCATTGTTTTTTTAAGGGAAGCCATTTATCCATACTGGCAAATTAAAACAGTTATGATCATGGTAATAACATAATTTGAATAATCAAATGCAATTGAAATGTAAATGCACCTATTTAGGCTGGACATGAGCTATTGTGATGTGCATTTGTATTTAATGTCCTTTATGTTTCCCTGGATGCTGTGATGGTCTGAGCTCTGCAATTTAGTTGTATAGGCAAATTTTCTTTCAACAGTCTCTGTACATTTGAAAGGGAGGAAGAACAATCAAATTGCTGTAGACTGATTACAAACAAATTACACTAGGGCTCAGGTAATAAAGGATGGGCAATTATAATTGCATTGAAATTATTATCACTGGCAGAGCTATATTGGACTAAAGTTAGTAGATATGAAATAAACTGGATTTAACAAAGGACATCTGTCCTTCTGTGCATTTTCTGTAGTCTCGCTTAACACTATTGTATAGTATAGTGCATATTGTATACACTATATTGTATATTGTAAAGTACATTGTAAAGTGTGGATGATTCTATTTGGCTGCTCAATAAATTCTAATATTAGCTGAAGACAGTGTCTTCTAAAATTGTCACTTTTCTATGTGGGAAAGGTACAATGTGTTTGGCGATTGGAACTCCATAATGTGTATTAAAGAAAAATTTGCATATCAAAGACACTGATTTTATCTACATCATGTTGTGTATTCACTTGAGAAAATTTGGGTCCAAAGCACAGGGGGTGACTTGTTACAGTTATAGCTCTCTCAGGTTACCCTGTAAGGGGTCACATGTTTTGGAGACCAGCTTGCCCTCCCTCCAATAGTAATTGAGTTGAATGTATAAACATACTCCAAATGATCAAGCCAGGATTGGCACCTGCTTCTGTGACAATTTATACCAATAAATAAGGACCCAACACCCCCTTTCCAGCTTTATTACTCTGAATAGAAAACAGTCCAATTCATCTACATTTCTTTTCCATGTATGACCCAGACATTTCAAAATGTGTTCGGCAGTAACTAGTATCCTGTCTAACCACTTAACACAGTGAAGATACACAACTTGAGGATATTACAGTAAGAATTCTGAATTTGTCAATTGAATTTATTTACATTTTACTGCTAAAAGTATTGAGATGGTATTGTGCTGTGCTTAGTCGCTCAACTGTGTCCAGCTCTTTGTGACCCCGTGGACTGTAGCCCACTAGGCTTCTGTTCTCTGGAGCTTCTCTGGAGCAAGAATACTGGAGTGGGTCGCCACACCCTTCTTCAAGGAATCTTCCCAACCCAGGGATTGAACCCAAGTCTCCCACATTTCAGGTGGATCCCTTACCAATTTAGCTATAAAAGAAACCCATTGAGATGGTCTTAGCTAAAGCTAATTCAAGCTCATAAGCCTCTGAGACAGCATATTAAAAAGCAGAGACATTACTTTGCCAACAAAGGTCTGGCTAGTTAAGGCTATGGTTTTTCCAGTAGTCATGTATGGATGTGAGAGTTAGACTATAAAGAAAGCTGAGTGCCAAAAAATTGATGCTCTTTTGAACTGCGGTGTTGGAGAAGACTCTTGAGAGTCCCTTGGACTGCAAGGAGATCCAACCAGTCCATCCTAAAGGAAATCAGTCTTGAATAGTGTTTGGAAGGACTGATACTGAAGCTGCAGCTCCAATACTTTGGCCACTTGATATGAAGAACTGACTCATTTGAAAAGACCCTGATGCTGGGAAAGATTGAAAGTTGGTGGAGAAGGGGATGATAGAGAATGAGATGGCATCACCAACTCAGTGGACATGAGTTTGAGTAAACTCTGGGAGTGGGTAATGGACAGGGAGGTCTGGCGTGTTGCAGGCCATGGGGTCACAAAGAGTCGGACACAACTGAGCAACTGAACTGAACTGAACTGAGGCCTCTGAGAAAGGAAAGCATGTGTCCTCTGACATAACCAAGCCATCCCTGTGGGTGTAAAGGATGGACCATTCTTTACTTCCCACCCTGTAGACTCATGATATAAATAAGAAAGTGAAACAATTATATGTTGTCCACAAATACGTCCTTGTATGCTCTAGTTCCATCAACTTTAGGCAAGTCTTGACCCTCTATGTTAACTAATAGAAATTAGTTATAATAATTGAAATAGTTATTTTAATTATAATAAATGTATTGTGTACATATAATTGTAATATATAATCAAGTTATTTCAGTGGTAATAATTGAAACCATAATTAAGGTTTAAATATTTGACCTTTCATTTTTCTAGAAGATCCCTCAGAATAAAAACATAATTGTGCCTGGGCATAGCCATGGCCAACAGAGAAACCAAAATTAATGATTACTGTCAATGTGTGCTATTATGTGTTTGGCACCAAGGTGAGCATCTTCAAACATAGCTTATTTTATTCTTTTCCATGGCCCTACAACAAAGTTATTACTATTATCCTAATTTCATCAGTGAGGAAATTGGAGCTTACATATAGCTTCCCTGGTAGCTCAGCTGGTAAAGAATTCACCTGCAATGCAGGAGACACCAGTTTGATTTCTGGGTCGAGAAGATCCCCTGGAGAAGGGATAGGCTACCCCCTCTAGTATTCTTGGGCTTCCCTGGTGGCTCAGCTGGTAAAGGATCCACCTGCATTGTGAGACAGCTGGGTTCTTTCCCTGGGTTGGGAATATCCCCTGGAGAAGGGAATGGCTAGCCTCTCCAGTATTCTGGCCTGGAGAATTCCATGGACTGTATAGGTCATGGGGTTGCAAAGAGTCAGAGCTTATATGTATTATTCAAGAATTTGGTTGTTCAAGAAAGTAATGGGAACAAGAGTACCAGCATCAAAATCCATACTCTGAACGAGAGATCTGCAAACTAAACTGAAGGTCAAACGTGGCCCACTACCTATTTTCTTATGGCTTGTCAGCTATTTTTAAATAGTAAAAAAAAAAACAACAAAAAAAAACAAAAAACTAATGATATACATTATTTTCCCAGCAATGAAAGCTATGATAAATTTAAATGTAAATGTCCACAAATAAAGTTTTATTGCACTACAGCTATGCGCGAATGTATTCTCCATGTCTATTTTCCAGCTACAATGGCAGAGTTGAACAGAGACCACATGCGGTGCAGCCATCACTTTGCACTGCTGCTTAGCACACCACAACATGAGAGATGCAGTTGTAACTTGACAGTCTTTTGGTGCCTCATAAATGGCACTCAAATATGGCATAAAGTATCAAGATATTTTATTTATTACTGTTTATTACTAGTTATTAATAAACATGTCAGCATAACAAGTAGAAGAAAAAAAATCATGTGATTTAAAGGCACAATTGTGTAGATTACTTTGTTATTGAATTAGAAGTCAAACTATTCCAATTATTATGTGATGGCATTATAACTATTCTAAAAAACTTAATATACATTGCCTTTAGCAAACTAAGCAACCATCACAATATCCCTATTGTGGAATACTGGAAAGCAATGTTTAGAAAAACTAGAAAATCTAAAACAATGTCTTATCACAACAGAATTTCTTCACAAAAATATAAATAAGACCACAACTAAAGTGTCTAAGTGACTCATTTTTTAGCCAGGCAAACAGTTTTCCAATTGTGGATTAATTATACCATTTTTTATTACAATAGAAAAAGAAATGTGTCTGGAAAGAAACAAAATTGTTAAAAGCTATTTGCCTTTATGTGAAAAAAAAAATGAAGGGCTGTGAATATTAGGAGCAAATCAGTAGTCAATTAAAGATAAGCTGGAACATTTTGAGTTGTCTTCCATGACTATTGATGAGTTAACAAATTTTGCTTTTTTCCAGGAGTCAATACTGAATTTGAAGTGATTGAAGGATTAGCCATTATTAATAGCCTGCATGGAATAACCACAGGTAAGAATATTTTCAAAGATGTTGAGAAAACACTAATTCATTGAAACCTGAAGTGGAATCTGCTATGATGTGTTATAACTGATGGTGGTAAAAGTATGTGTGAAGCATAAAAAGACTCATTGGGAAAGTGTAAGTTATTTAAAGTTGTTTTTATTTATTATATTATTATCAGATGAACTATGTGGAAACTCTTTTAGTCTATTGTGTGGTGTTGAATCAGTAGTATCAATGGTAACATCATCTGCTTTAGTGGATTTGACATTGTCATTTCATGATTTTTCATCAGAAAAATTGAAATGTAAAATTTTTTTTCACTTGGTATATAGTTTGAAGCACACTGTCAAAACTATTAATGTAGTTTAAACATGGAAATTTGTAGACTGAGTAGTTAAAATTTGTGTGATAATGATAATTTTACTTTCTGTTTTAACTCTTGTCAGCATGGGAAAGTTATAATTCTGTTGACATTACTTGTATTTCAAACATTAGTTTTTATGGAAATGACATTAAACCAATATAAATTTCATATATAAGTTATGTTTTACCTTGAAATTTTAGATTGATTCACTAAGTATTATTATCTGCAACAGAAACGTCTTTCTAAAGCCAGTCAGTGTTTAATGAATGAGGGTAGTTCTTATGCAAGAAAAGTTCAAAAATTTGTCCTGATATCAAAACTCACAACAAGACTTCACCAATGGTAAGCCATCAACCTGCTATGTGGTAAATCCAAGGAATGATATTCAATTCTTATTTCTGATGAGCTCTGGAAGAGCTCAGCAGAAACTTCAGCAGCATTTTTGTTGTTCAGTCACCAAGTTGTGTCCTACTCTTTTGCAACCCCATGGACTGCAGCACTCCAGGCTTCCCTGTCCTTCACCATCTCCTGGAGTTTGCCCATGATGCCATTAAACCATCTCATTCTCTGTTGCCCTCTTCTATTTCTGCCTTCAATCTTTCCCAGCATCAGGGTCTTTTCCAGAGTCAGATGTTTGCATTAGGTGGCCAAAGTATTGGAACTTCAACTTCAGTCGTTCCAGTGATTATTCAGAGTTGATTTCCTTTAGGTTTGACTTATTTGATCTCCTCACTGTCCAAGGGATCCTGAAGACTCTTCTTCAGCACCACAGTTTGAAAGCACCAATTCTTCAGCACCTGCCTTCTTTATGGTCCAGCTCTCATATCCGTACATGATTACTGGAAAGACCATAGCCTTGACTATATGGACCTTTGTCAGTAAAGTGATGTCTTTCCTTTTTAATACACTGTTTAGGTTCCTTCCAAGAAGTAATCGTCTTCTAATTTCATGGCTGCAGTCACCATCCGTGATGATTTTAGAGCCCAAGAAGAGAATATCTGTCACTGCTTCCACCTTTTCCCTTTCTATTTGCCATGAAATGATGGGACCACATGCCATGATCTTAGTTTGTCTGTTTTTTTAATATTGAGTTTTAAGCCAGCTTTTCACTCTCCTCTTTCACCCTCATCATGAGGTTCTTTAGTTCCTCTTCACTTTCTGCCATTAGAAAGCATATCTGCGTATGCTTTCTGCATATCTGCGTATGCTTTCTGCATATCTGAGGTTGTTGCACACTAGGGGAAAAAAAAAAAAAACTCAGAATAATCAAGCAAAAAGTGAAAGAAGAACAGCTTCTTTTTGTCTGCCCCATCTCATTTCTCAGGACAGCACGGCTCTGTGCCAAAAGGAAACTCCCTATTCAGAAAGAGTTCCTCTGACCTGGAAAGAGAAAGGAGTGAGTGACTAGCTTCCCAATATTTTGGGATAGCAAACAAAGGACCTGCTTTGGTTTCAGCCCACTCAGAGACCAGCACATTGGTCATATACAGAGAGATATCTAGAAGCAAAAAAGAAGAGCGGGGCCTCCCAGTATCGGCCGTGTAGCAGGAGTAGCTGTAGTGAGGAGCTCCACAGGTGGTTTTAGTAGCTTTTTCTACCGAAGAAACCAATGGGCAGCAAGCCATAGTGGCTCCCCCACCCCCTACCTGCCGCTGTGGATTTCACCATGCTTTGCCTTAGATGTATTCATGTTCACCAACACCAGCTATCCAATTACCTCCCCACTCCCGTCTTGCCACCACCATCAGAGCCAGTGAATCTCTGGCTTCTGTGGCTGCATAGGTACAAGATGTCAGCCTAGATCCCCATGGCTGACTCCCAGCTCTATGTGTACTTGAGGTGTGCCTCTCCAGCTGTGCACCTGTACACTGCCAGCTTGATCTTTATCACCAGTCTCTACCATGGTATGCATACCTATGCCAAGATCCTGCTACCATAAAGGATAGCATCTAAACTAGCCTCTATTTTAATAATATAAATAAATTTAATAATGATATATTGAAAACCATGTTGTATTTATAATGCAGTTTCTAAAACAGATGCACATGGCATATTCATTTTACAGTCCAATAAATTATAGATACAGCAATTCAGATTAATGTTTTCAAGTTATCATCTCAGTGTAAACAAATTTTCCTTTAAAAAGATTGTTTTTAAAATTTTTATTTTGAAAGATACTATTTCTACAAATATTTTAGAATACATAAATATATCAAGACCATAGCATGTCCTGGCAAGCATTTGTGTACTTTCCACTTTTACCTATATCATTTCTGTATAGATAAGATCATTCCAGCTGTTTCTTAAATGAAATGAATAATTAATCTGTAAGATGATATGTTTAATTACATATTTATTAAAGAAAGGAGATATTTTAAAATGTGACTTTCATAGCATTGTGAATAACTCTCCACTTTTCTTTCAGCATCTAAAAGAAAATACTGGCAACATTATTGAACAGTAACACCTGTGCAATCAACAGAACATGGTAGGGAGAAAATGTCAGAATGATGGAGTAAGGACTTTCAAAATTTCTCTACTTCATAAAATCAGAGAACATTGGCAAAAATTGTAAATATCAACTTTTTGAGAAATCTGAAAATTAGTCATATACTTACAACAATACATGAAATGCTTAATCCAGAAAAAATGGCTGTGTATCAGTAAGAATAATAAGCATTGTGGTGTTTTAACTTTCTTTATTCACATCTTCAATTACCTGACTCAGGGGTAGCCTTGAAAACTAATAGCTCCATAATTACAGAAAACCAACAGCCTAAAACCCTATCTGGAAGAACTGATTTGAAGCTCATCTAAAACATTGGGTTGAGGCTCTTACAGAGCTCTGTTCCTAGGGACATGCCATTATTTACCTATTTAGAATTTCCCCAGAAAGCTCCATCTGCAAGAGTGTCCTTTACTTCACCAGATATAGAGCCTACCTAATGTGAACAGCTTTTTATCCTAGAATAATTGTCAAAAACAGTAGCAATGGTTTAACTTTGCAGGAGCAACAACAAAAAGACAGAAAGAGAGAGAGCGAGAGAAGAAAATCTGAGAAATGAGATGGCCATAGAAGCTTTGTAAAGTTCTGACTTTGTAAATATTCCCAAGAATTTAGTAGTCCATGAACATAAAAAGGTATAGGCACAGCTCAAGAAAGACCTGAGAAGGCCCGAAGTTCTCACCTCTGGCTGAACTTAAAGTTCTGTATAAGCAAGAAGGCAGAGTGATAAACTGTCTCCTTGAGCATTCATGGTATGTTCCAACATGCACACAGAGCCCCCTGGCAAATAATCTTGTGGACTTATTCATCCTAGACATTTAGGGAAATATCTGGTGATCATTGGGAGAAGGCAATGGCACGCCACTCCAGTACTCTTGCCTGGAAAATCCCATGGACAGAGGAGCCTGGTGGGCTGCAGTCCATGGGGTCGTGAAGAGTTGGACATGACTGAGTGACTTCACTTTCACTTTTCACTTTCATGCATTGGAGAAGGAAATGGCAACCCACTCCAGTGTTCTTGCCTGGAGGATCCCAGAGACGGGGGAGCCTGGTGGGCTGCCATCTATGGGGTTGCACCGAGTTGGCCACGACTGAAGTGACTTAGCAGCAGCAGCAGTTGGTGACCATTAACTGACACTAAGTTACCTGACCTCACAGGTGGCACAGTGGTAAAGAATCCATCTGCCAATGCAGCAGATGCAGATTCAATCCCTGAGTCAGGAAGATCTCCTGGAGAAGGGAATGGGAACCCACTCTGGTTTTCTTTCCTGAAAAACTTCATGGACAGGGGAGCCTGGTAGACTGCAGTCCATGGGGTAGTAAAGAGTCAAACATGAGTTAGTGACTGAGCAGGCATGCAGGCTATCGGACCAGAAACTACAGTGGCCGCAGAAGACAAGAGTACATACACTTTACAAAGTTAAATCAGCAGAGTCATTAAGCAAATAAACAGGAACAAAAATAAAAATAACAAGCAACAGAAACAGCATAATTAAAGGAAGGGAGGAAAATCTGATACCCAGAGTATTCACATTATATTATTTAGAATATCTAGTTTTCAACAACAACAAAAAAAATTGTAAGACATACAGAGACAAGAAAGCATGGCCCATACACAGGAAAAAATAACCAATCACTAGAAATTATCCTTAATAAAGCTAAGATACAGAATTTATTGGAAAACATATTTGTTGCCTACCTATTCTGATTTTATCTCAAGAAGTCAGGAATGCAACAGCAAAAGACTTAATAAGAATTATTACTTATTTCCCAAATGTATGTGTTCTCTCTGTATTTTAAATATATTGAAAGAACAAAAGTAATCCATGAATGATTTGCTATAAAAATATGAGAACAATATATGGCTGAGGAAAGAACATCAAAAGTTGGAAGCTTTAAGGCTTCACCTTCAATAAAAGATAGCAAAATAAAACAGAAGATCAAGAAGGTAATAGCACATAGAAAGGCACTAAAAGCCGACTAGACTGAGTAAATATCTATGAAGTACAGCTATGATCTGAATGTTTGTTCCTGCTAAAGTCATATCCTCAAAATATAAGCCCCAAAGATGAAGGTGTTATGAGATGGATTTTTAGGAAATGCTTAAATTTGAGGATATAACCCTGATGAATGAAATTTGTACCTTGTAAAAGAAACTCACAGGGATTCCTAACCCTTCCACATGTGAGGACAGAGAAAGAAGGAGCATGCTCTACACTAAAAATGAGCTCTCACCCAAAACTCTCCCATGCTGGAGCCTTGATCTTGGACTTCTAGCCTCCAGAACGATGAGTGATAAACTTTTGTAATTTATAAGCTATTAATATCAAATATGTGACATTTTGTTACAGCCACCTGAAAAAAACTAAGACAAGCACAACAATTGTAGAATACCTATTCTCAAGTTCAGAAGAGTCATTCCCCAGGGTAGACCATATGCTGAACCATAAAACAAGTTTCAGTGTAATTAAATGGATTGTAATCATACATATTATATTCTTTAAGCAAAACAAACTGAAATTCAAAATTTGTTATAGAAGGAAAGTTTGGAAATTCACAATGTGGGACCATTAAACACATTCTCACTAATACTCAATGGTTCAAAGAAGATAAATTAGAAAATACTCTTACATATAAATGAAAACAAACACAATATACCAGAGCTTATGGAATGCAGCTGACACAATGCTTCAAGGGAAATTTGTAGTATCAGTTCAGTTCAATTCAGTCGCTCAGTCGTGTCCGACTCTTTGCGACCCCATGAATCGCAGCACGCCAGGCCTCCCCGTCCATCACCATCTCCCAGAGTTCACTCAGACTCACATCCATCGAGTTCGTGATGCCATCCAGCCATCTCATCCTTGGTCGTCCCCTTCTCCTCCTGCCCCCAATCCCTCCCAGCATCAGAGTCTTTTCCAATGAGTCAACTCTTCACATGAGGTGGCCAAAGTACTGGAGTTTCAGCTTTAGCATCATTCCTTCCAAAGGAATCCCAGGGCTGATCTCCTTCAGAATGGACTGGTTGGATCTCCTTGCAGTCCAAGGGACTCTCAAGAGTCTTCTTCAACACCACAGCTCAAAAGCATCAATTCTTCCGTGCTCAGCCTTCTTCACCGTCCAACTCTCACATCCATACATGACCACAGGAAAAACCATAGCCTTGACTAGATGGATAAGAGGACATATTAAAAAAGGAGGATCTCAAATTTATAATCTAACATTCCACTGTAAGAAACCAAAAGAAAAATAAGTGGATACTTTGTTACAGCAGCTCTGAGAAAGTAGCACAAATTTTGGCACCAAAAGTGAATATGCTGTTGTGTGGCAAGGGAACTGAATAATGTATTGAGGCTGGAAGACTTTTGAAGAGAAAGCCTAGATAGTCTTGAAGAGACTTTTGGTAAAAATATGAAGGTTAAAGCTTTTTCTTGAGATCTCACATGGAAATGAGGAATATATTCCTGGAAACTGGAAGAAAGATGATTCTTGTTACAAGCGGAAGGCAACTTGACCAAATTTTGTTCTAATGTTGGACAGAAAATATACCTTGTAAACAATAAACTTTGATATTTATAAGCAGTGTGTGTGGTACAGCATAGTGTCTCTTTGCTACTAATAGTAAAATGTGAGAGGAAAGAGATGAAGGGACAATCACTTAAAAAGGAGCCAGAACTAAGTGGTTTGGAAAATTCTCAGTCTGTCCATATTACTACAGATACTAAAGCATGCTCTGGAGAAAACACCAAGGATAGGATCAGAAAATATTTTGCTGAAGATATTAATCATTTCCTACTAATCAACCATCTCAGCAGAAGCCAGCATAGAGTTGGTGTGGATCCTTTTGACTTTACATCCACATTAGACTCACAGAGTTTTTGAGAAGGATATATATGTCAACAGAAACACTGCAGACTTGGACTGAAGGATACAGAGACAAAACAAAATGAAGGAATGCTATCAAACTTCCAAAAGTCTATAATAAAAAATCAGGTTGAGAGGATGAAGTCATGTCTGCCTCTGTAGATCCCAAGAACAGGGCTCCAGTTGTTTCCATATGCAAAGAGGTGGGGACAAACAACACCTTCACAGTTGAGAGGGCAGTACCATCTCAGAGTGTTGAAGTGGGTGGGCTGATGCCATTGCCAGAGCATGGGGCTACTCCTTGGGACCCAAAGAGAATTATTCTCAGGGCTTGAAATCTAATGGAATTTCCTCTGCTGATTTTCAGACTTGCTTGGGACATGTTACCCTTTATTCCTTCCAATTTCCTCCTTTCAGAATGTGAATGTCTATTCTATCTACGCATGTTTCACCACTGCTTTTGTAAACAGATAACTTGTTTCTGAATTTCATTGGTCCAAAAACGGAGAGGAATTTTTCCTTCAGGATGAATGGATCATACCCAAAATCTCACCCACACTTGATTCAGATGATGACAACTTGGACTCTGATTTTGTCATAATCAGGTGAGACTTTAGACTTAGAGTTGATGTTACAATGCAGCAAGGCTTTGGAGAATGTTAGGGTGTGGTGAATGTATTTTGTACATGTATACTGGAAGGATGTGAATTTAGGGAGGCTAGAGGCAAACTTGATTAAATTGTGTCCATCCCAAAATTTATATCCACCTGTAAATGTGAACTGAGTTAGAAACAGAATCTTTGCAGATGGAATCAAAGTTAAGATGTGGTCATAATGGATTTGGATGAAACCTAAATCCAATAAAGTGTCCACATAGGTAGAAGGAGATTTAAACACTGAGACACAAGGAAGAAGGAAGGTCATGTGAAGACGGAGGCAGACCTTAGAGAGATGAAGCTATAAGCGGAGGAGCACCACAGATCGCCAGCAACCAACCTCTAGAAGTGAGAAAGAGACAAGGAAGAATGGCCCTGCCTACAGCATGCTTTTAAACATCTAGCCTTAAGAAACGTGAAGAAATACATTTCTGTTGTTTAAATATACAGAATTTGGGGATTGATGAAAAGATGGCGGAGGAATAGGACGGGAAGACCACTCTCTCCCTCACTAATTCCTCAAAAGAACATTTCAACGCTGAGCAAACTCCACAAAACAACCTCTGTAGGCTGGCAGAGGACAGCAGGCAACCAGAAAAGCAGACCATTGTCTTCAAAAACAGCGCGACTGAACTAGTGAGCCTGAAAAACCAGCAAACGGAAGAAGTTAAACAGAGGGAACCACCTTGGAAGTGATCCCACACGGCCCAAAACATCAGAGAAGAGCCAGATATATTTTTACTATTTTAAAAATCATTCCTTTTTTTTTTTTTCTTTCTTTTTTTTTTTCTCTTTTTTTTTTCCTAACCTTTTTTTTTAATTGTTAAATCTTCTATTTCTCCTCTAATTTTTATTACTATAACCTATTATTACTATTTTTTTTAAAAAAAAGAATTTTTTTTTTTTTTTTTAAGGCAAACACCATATATAGCCTTTGGATGGTTGTTGGTGGGGTTTTTGTTTGTTTGTTTGTTTTGTTTTTTTTGTTTGCTTGTTTTTTTTTTTAATAATTCTTGGTTTTTTTTCTTTCTTTCTTTCCTGCTTTTTCCTTCTGCTTCTTTTCTTTAATATTGTATTTTTGAAAATCCAACCTCTACTCTAGATTTTTAACCTTTGCTCTTAGGTTTTTGTTGTCAATTATGTTCATTTAAAAACCCAAACTTCACGACCCAAGTTTACCTGAGAGCGAGATTACTGGCTTGACCACTCTCTTCTCCTATAGACTCTCCTTTTTCTCCACCAGGTGGCCTCTGTCTCTTTTCTCCCCCATCTCTTCTCTATCCAACTCTGTGAATCTCTGTGTGTTCCAGACAGTGGAGAACACCTAAGGAACTGGTTACTGGCAGGATTTGTCTCTCTCCTTCTCATTCCTCTCTCTTATCCTCCTGGTCACCTCTGTCTACTTCCTCCCTCTCCTCTTCCCTGTATAACTCCGTAAATACCTGAGCGGGCCAGACTATAGAGCGCACATAAGGAAGTGACTACTGCCTAGCTTGCTCTCTCCTCTTTTGATCTCACCGCATCTCATTCCAGTTACCTCTAACTACCCCCTCCATCTTCTCTTCTCCTTGTAACTCAGTGAACCTCTCTGAGTGTCCCTCAATGTGGAGAAACTTTTCATCTTTAACCTAGATGTTTTATCATCGGTGCTGTATAGATGGAGAAGTCTAGAGGCTACTGTAAAAACTGAAGACCAGAAGCAGGAGGCTTAAATACAAAACCTGAAAACATTAGAGAACTCTTGAATTCAGGGAACATTAAGCAATAGGAGCTCATCAAATGCCTTCATACTTACACTGAAACCAAGCTCCACCCAAGGGCCAACAAGTTCCAAAACAAGACATATCACTCAAATTCTCCAGCAACACAGGAACACTCCCCTGAGCTTGAATATACAGGCAGCTCAAAATTATTCCAAAACCTTTGATGTCTCATAACCCATCACTGGTCACTCCACTGCACTCCAGAGAGAAGAAACCCAGCTCCACCCACCAGAACTCCAAGATAAGCCTCCCTAACCAGGAAACCTTGACAAGCCACTGATAGAACCCCACCCACAGTGAGGAAGCTCCATAATAAAGAGAACTCCACAAATCACCAGAATATAAAAAGACCACCCCAAACGCAGCAATATAACCAAGATGAAGAGACAGAGGAATACTCAGCAGGTAAAGGAACAGGAGAGTTGCCCACCAAACCAAACAAAAGAGGAAGAAGTAGGGAATCTACCTGAGAAGGAATTCCGAATATTGATAGTGAAAATGATCCAAAATCTTGAAATCAAAATGGAATCACAGATAAATAGCCTAGAGACAAGGATTGAGAAGATGCAAGAAAGGTTTAACAAGGACCTAGAAGAAATAAAAAAGAGTCAAAATATAATGAATAATGCAATAAATGAGATCAGAAACACTCTGGAGGCAACAAATAGTAGAATAACGGAGGCAGAAGATAGGATTAGTGAAATAGAAGATAGAATGGTAGAAATAAATGAATCAGAGAGGAAACAAGAAATACGAATTAAAAGAAACGAGGACAATCTCAGAGACCTCCAGGACAATATGAAACGCTCCAACATTCGAATTATAGGAGTCCCAGAAGAAGAAGACAGAAAGAAAGATCATGAGAAAATCCTTGAGGAGATAATAGTTGAAAACTTCCCTAAAATGGGGAAGGAAATAATCACCCAAGTCCAAGAAACACAGAGAGTTCCAAATAGGATAAACCCAAGGCGAAACACCCCAAGACACATATTAATTAAATTAACAAAGGTCAAACACAAAGAACAAATATTAAAAGCAGCAAGGGAAAAACAACAAATAACACACAAGGGGATTCCCATAAGGATAACAGCTGATCTTTCAATAGAAACTCTTCAGGCCAGGAGGGAATGGCAAGACATACTTAAAGTGATGAAAGACAATAACCTACAGCCCAGATTACTGTACCCAGCAAGGATCTCATTCAAATACGAAGGAGAAATCAAAAGCTTTACAGACAAGCAAAAGCTGAGAGAATTCAGCACCACCAAACCAGCTCTCCAACAAATTCTAAAGGATATTCTCTAGACAGGAAACCGAAAAGGGTGTATAAACCCGAACCCAAAACAATAAAGTAAATGGTAACGGGATCATACTTATCAATAATTACCTTAAACGTAAATGGGTTGAACACCCCAACCAAAAGGCAAAGACTGGCCGAATGGATACAAAAACAAGACCCCTCTATATGTTGCTTACAAGAGACCCACCTCAAAACAAGGGACACATATAGACTGAAAGTGAAGGGCTGGAATAAGATATACCACGCAAATAGAGACCAAAAGAAAGCAGGAGTGGCAATACTCATATCTGATAAAATAGACTTTAAAACAAAGGCTGTGAAAAGAGACAAAGAAGGCCACTACATAATGATCAAAGGATCAATCCAAGAAGAAGATATAACAATTATAAATATATATGCACCCAATATAGGAGCACCGCAATATGTAAGACAAATGCTAACAAGTATGAAAGGGGAAATCAACAATAACACAATAATAGTGGGAGACTTTAATACCCCACTCACACCTATGGACAGATCAACTAAACAGAAAATTAACAAAGAAACGCAAACTTTAAATGATACATTAGATCAATTAGACCTAATTGATATCTATAGGACATTTCACCCCAAAACAATGAATTTCACCTTTTTTTCAAGTGCTCATGGAACCTTCTCCAGGATAGATCACATCCTGGGCCATAAATCTAAACTTGATAAATTCAAAAAAATCGAAATCATTCCAAGCATCTTTTCTGACCATAATGCATTAAGATTAGATCTCAATTACAGGAGAAAAACTACTAAAAATTCCAACATATGGAGGTTGAACAACACACTTCTGAATAACCAACAAATCACAGAAGAAATCAAAAAAGAAATCAAAATATGCATAGAAACTAATGAAAATGAAAACACAACAACCCAAAACCTGTGGGACACTATAAAAGCAGTGCTAAGAGGAAAGTTCATAGCAATACAGGCATACCTCAAGAAACAAGAAAAAAGTCAAATAAATAACCTAACTCTACAACTAAAGCAACTAGAAAAGGAAGAATTGGAGAACCCCAGAGTTAGTAGAAGGAAAGAAATCTTAAAAATTAGGGCAGAAATAAATGCTAAAGAAACAAAAGAGACCATAGCAAAAATCAACAAGGCCAAAAGCTGGTTCTTTGAAAGGATAAATAAAATTGACAAACCACTAGCCAGACTCATCAAGAAGCAAAGAGAGAAAAATCAAATCAATAAAATTAGAAATGAAAATGGAGAGATCACAACAGACGACACAGAAATACAAAAGATCATAAGAGACTACTATCAGCAGTTGTATGCCAATAAAATGGACAATGTGGAAGAAATGGACAAATTCTTAGAAAAGTACAATTTTCCAAAACTGAACCAGGAAGAAATAGAAAATCTTAACAGACCCATCACCAGCACGGAAATTGAAACTGTAATCAGAAATCTTCCAGCAAACAAAAGCCCAGGTCCAGACGGCTTCACAGCTGAATTCTACCAAAAATTTCGAGAAGAGCTAACACCTATCCTACTCAAACTCTTCCAGAAAATTGCAGAGGAAGGTAAACTTCCAAACTCATTCTATGAGGCCACCATCACCCTAATACCAAAACCTGACAAAGATGTCACAAAAAAAGAAAACTACAGGCCAATATCACTGATGAACATAGATGCAAAAATCCTCAACAAAATTCTAGCAATCAGAATCCAACAACATATTAAAAAGATCATACACCATGACCAAGTGGGCTTTATCCCAGGGATGCAAGGATTCTTCAATATCCGCAAATCAATCAATGTAATTCACCACATTAACAAATTGAAAAATAAAAACCATATGATCATCTCAATAGATGCAGAGAAGGCCTTTGACAAAATTCAACATCCATTTATGATAAAAACTCTCCAGAAAGCAGGAATAGAAGGAACATACCTCAACATAATAAAAGCTATATATGACAAACCCACAGCAAACATTATCCTTAATGGTGAAAAATTGAAAGCATTTCCCCTAAAGTCAGGAACAAGACAAGGGTGTCCACTTTCACCGCTACTATTCAACATAGTTCTGGAAGTTTTGGCCACAGCAATCAGAGCAGAAAAAGAAATAAAAGGAATTCAAATTGGAAAAGAAGAAGTAAAACTCTCACTGTTTGCAGATGACATGATCCTCTACATGGAAAACCCTAAAGACTCCACCAGAAAATTACTAGAGCTCATCAATGAATATAGTAAAGTTGCAGGATATAAAATCAACACACAGAAATCCCTTGCATTCCTATACACTAATAATGAGAAAGTAGAAAAAGAAATTAAGGAAACAATTCCATTCACCATTGCAACAAAAAGAATAAAATACTTAGGAATATATCTACCCAAAGAAACTAAAGACCTATATATAGAAAACTATAAAACACTGATGAAAGAAATCAAAGAGGACACTAATAGATGGAGAAATATACCATGTTCATGGATTGGAAGAATCAATATAGTGAAAATGAGTATACTACCCAAAGCAATTTACAAATTCAACGCAATCCCTATCAAGCTACCAGCCATATTTTTCACAGAACTAGAACAAATAATTTCAAGATTTGTATGGAAATACAAAAAACCTCGAATAGCCAAAGCAATCTTGAGAAAGAAGAATGGAACTGGAGGAATCAACTTGCCTGACTTCAGGCTCTACTACAAAGCCACAGTCATCAAAACAGTATGGTACTGGCACAAAGACAGACATATAGATCAATGGAACAAAATAGAAAGCCCAGAGATAAATCCACACACATATGGACACCTTATCTTTGACAAAGGAGGCAAGAATATACAATGGAGTAAAGACAATCTCTTTAACAAGTGGTGCTGGGAAAACTGGTCAACCACTTGTAAAAGAATGAAACTAGATCACTTTCTAACACCGCACACAAAAATAAACTCAAAATGGATTAAAGATCTAAATGTAAGACCAGAAACTATAAAACTCCTAGAGGAGAATATAGGCAAAACACTCTCAGACATAAATCACAGCAGGATCCTCTATGATCCACCTCCCAGAATTCTGGAAATAAAAGCAAAAATAAACAAATGGGATCTAATTAAAATTAAAAGCTTCTGCACAACAAAGGAAACTATAAGCAAGGTGAAAAGACAGCCTTCTGAATGGGAGAAAACAATAGCAAATGAAGCAACTGACAAACAACTAATCTCAAAAATATACAAGCAACTTATGCAGCTCAATTCCAGAAAAATAAACGACCCAATCAAAAAATGGGCCAAAGAACTAAATAGACATTTCTCCAAAGAAGACATACGGATGGCTAACAAACACATGAAAAGATGCTCAACATCACTCATTATCAGAGAAATGCAAATCAAAACCACAATGAGGTACCACTTCACACCAGTCAGAATGGCTGCGATCCAAAAATCTGCAAGCAACAAATGCTGGAGAGGGTGTGGAGAAAAGGGAACCCTCCTACACTGTTGGTGGGAATGCAAACTAGTACAGCCACTATGGAGAACAGTGTGGAGATTCCTTAAAAAATTGCAAATAGAACTACCTTATGACCCAGCAATCCCACTGCTGGGTATACACACCGAGGAAACCAGAATTGAAAGAGACACATGTACCCCAATGTTCATCGCAGCACTGTTTATAATAGCCAGGACATGGAAACAACCTAGATGTCCATCAGCAGATGAATGGATAAGGAAGCTTTGGTACATATACACGATGGAGTATTACTCAGCCGTTAAAAAGAATTCATTTGAATCAGTTCTGATGAGATGGATGAAACTGGAGCCGATTATACAGAGTGAAGTAAGCCAGAAAGAAAAACACCAATACAGTATACTAACACATATATATGGAATTTAGAAAGATGGCAATGACGACCCTGTATGCAAGACAGGAAAAAAGACACAGCTGTGTATAACGGATTTTTGGACTCAGAGAGAGAGGGAGAGGGCGGGATGATTTGGGAGAATGGCATTCTATCATGTATACTATCATGTAAGAATTGAATCGCCAGTCTATGTCTGACGCAGGATACAGCATGATTGGGGCTGGTGCATGGGGATCACCCACAGAGATGTTATGGGGAGGGAGGTGGGAGGGGGTTTCATGTTTGGGAACACATGTAAGAATTAAAGATTTTAAAATTTAATAAAAAATAAAAATAAAAATTAAAAAAAAAAAAAAAAAAAAAAAATAAATATACAGAATTTGTACTACTTCATTACAGCAGCTGTCGGAAACTGCTAGTCTGTAACCCCTCCTCACCACCACCAAAAAAACACAAACTGAATTGGTCATCAAAATTTTCCCAAAAAGAGAAGAATTAAATGGAGTTATTGATGAATGCCACAGAATGTTTGCAGGGGAATTAACACTAACCCTTCACAAAGTCTTCCAAAATTGAAGAGGAGAAAATTCTTCCCAACTTATTTTATGAGGCCAGTTACATTTGAGTGAACAAAGGTGTTACAAGAAAATAAAACTACAGGTTCCCTTAGGAATGTAAACTCAAAACTCCTCAATAACATCTGTGCAAACCAAATCCAGCCAGATATACAAAGGATTATGTACCATAACCAACTGATCTGTAGCACAAGGATGCTTCGGCATACAACATTAAATAATACAATATACTGTATTTATAGAATAAAAGACAAAATTCAAAATCCTCTCAATCGACTCAGGAAAAAAGTATTAGGAAAAAACCAAACTCTCTTATATGTTAAAAACAACCTCAACAAAACTTTAAATAGAAGGAAACTTTCTCAAGGTAATAAAAGGAATTTATGAGGAACCCATAGCCAAGATCATCCTTAATGGTGAAACTGAAAGCTTTTCTCTGAAGGACAGATACAACACCAGAATATCTACTTTATTTAACATCATATTGAAAGTTCTAAGTAGGGCAATTAGGCAGAAGAAGTAAATAAAAATCATCAGATTGAAAAAGAAGTAAAAATTTCTTTGTTCACACATAAATGATCTTGTATACAGAAATCCTAAGAAATTCACACACAAAACTCTTAAATCTGATAAACTATGTCAACAAGGTTTCATGATATTAGATAATGTATCATATATGTATATTATCACACACTCAGTTGTCTTTCTACACATAAATATCAGTTGTCTTTCTAAACATAAGTGCTGATTGCTCAAAGAAAAAAATTAAAATATGTTTACAATGCATCAGAAACAATAAAATACTTAGGAATAATTTTAATAAACTTGTGCATTTAAAACTAAAAAGTGTCATTAAAATCAATTAAAACAAAACTAAATGGAGAAATACATCATGTTCATGAATTAGAATATCTAATATTAAGGTAGTGCTACTGCCCATATGGACCAACACATCCTACATCACAATCCAGGTTTCTTTTTGTGTGTGCAAAAATTGACAACCTGATCCTAAAATTGTATATAATTTCAGTAGAACCAAGATATCTATAACTATCTTGGAAAAAAGAGTAAAATTGAGGGGCTAATATTATCTAATTTCAAAAATTACTACAAAAAAGCAATGATTAAGAATGTGGGACACTCGCATAAGCGCAGACACACAGATCAATGAAATAGCACTTAGAGTTCAGAAATGAACTTTTGCATTTAAGGTCAACTGATTTTTGACAAAATGGCAATATAGCTTAATCATAACTTAAGGAAAGAATTGTTTCTTCAGCAAGTAGTGCTGAGACAACTTGATATTCACATGCAAAATAATATACCAGTTTCACCCTATTCAAAATGCATTGAAAACATAATGCAATTACTAAAAATATGAACTATAGATTTTAATTTTTATGACCATAGATTAGGCAAAAGTTTCCTAGATATAACCCCAAAAGGCCCAAGGAAAAAACAAAGATGCATTGGAATTCATAAAAATGCAAGCCATGTGTCCCTCAAAGGTACTATCAAGAAAATTTTTCAAACAGATAATGGGATAAAATATATGCAGGGGACTACAATCTCTACTATATAAAGAACTCATACAACTCAATTATAAAAAGACTACTCAATTAAATAATAGGCACAGTATTTGAAAATATCAGTTTACCTAAAAAAGTTATCCAAGTGACCAATAATTGTATGAAAAATGCTCAACATTATTAATCATTGGGGAAATGCAAATTAATATCACAAAGTATCACTGGCCCAGGTTCAATCTCTGAGTTGGGAAGATCCCTTGGGGAAAGGGGATCTTCAGTATTCCTGCTTGGATAATTCCATGGACAGAGGAGCCTGGCCGGCTACAGTTCATGGGGTTGCAAAGAGTCAGACATGACTGAGTGACTAACATTTTAGGACAGGAAGAGCAGAAATTGGGACCAATACTTTGGTCGTAGGAATTCAAAATAGATCAGCCACTTTGGAAATTAGTTTGGAAATGCTTAAAAAATATAAACATAAGTACCATATTTCCCTGCATTTCCACTCATAGGTATATAGTCAAAACAAATAAAAACAAATTGTTCACACAGAAACTTGTACATGAGTGTTTATAGAAGTGTTATTCATAAGAGCCAAAAAGTAGAAACAAGTCAGCTGTTCAGTTGATGAGCAGATAAAATGCTGTATATCAATATGATTGAATATTGTTTAGCCATAAAAATGAAATACTGATTCATGCTATGACATGGATGAACCTAAAACTTAAAGTGAAAGAAACTAGGCACAAAAGGCCAATTATTGTATGGTTCTATTTATATGAAATACCCAGAATAGGTAAAACCACAGAAGCAGAAAGTATATTAGCAGTTACTTGAGCTTGAATTTTAAAAAGTTCATGAAGAGTGACTGCTAATTCACAAGAGAGTTTTGGGTAGGTGGTAAAATATTCTGGGACTACACACTATTGGAGTTTATATAAGTTTGTGAACACTAAAAACCACTGAATTTTATTTTTAACTTTAAAAGAATGAATTTTATGGTATAGGAATTATATCTCAAAGGTAGTTAAAAATTCTATATGGTATTAGGCATGGCTTAAAGTAGCCACCGAATAGGAGTCTTCTATTTGTAGATTGCTGTATTTCTTTTGTCCTAGTCATATGACTCTGAAAACACTGATACTTGTGCCATGATTTCTCTGAGGTGATTCTTTTTTTCTTGTGAGTTCACTATCATTTCTTCACTTTCTTTTCCTCCCAATGAAATACTGGTATTAAATTCAGTTTTTAGAAGTTCATTTTTATTAAAGTCTATTGAATATTTAGAAATTTACTTATGAAACTATGTGTTACATATTTTACTAGGAACCAAGGCTAAAACATTGAAAGAAAGACAGATATATTCCCTGCCAGGACTGAATTTTCAGTCTAGATAGGACTGCAGAAATTAAATCAGTAAGCAAAACCAGTCAGTGATTTTGAAGGACATATTACGCAGGGTTGAAACAAGTAGATGTAATCTTTATTAGAGCATAATGATAATGCATTTTCCTTTGTTTATCTCTTATTATATGCCTGTCAGCCGCCATATTCAATTGAGGTGTCAATTTCTAAATAGTCCATTTAATACCCAGTTGATCCTAAGACAGTCAACCACTTTCACTAGGTTTTAGACCTTCATAAATATTGTTTGTGGTAAAAATAATGAAAAAAAATGGAGAAAAGTTGTTTGATAGCTGTTCAATTGATCTTAGTTAAATGTATGCTATATTTCCTAATGGCTAATAAATTCATTCAGCTGTAGTTTAGAGATCTAAAGATGGCCTAGTGGCCAGATCCATTCCCATCTGAGGTAGTCACTAGTCAGTTTCACTGTTTCCAGACAATGCTTTGTGTCACAGATAACCATTACTAGAACATTGCTTCTACTCTAAAATATCACACAAATACGCAAAATATATGTATATATACATATATATGTAATCCTACACACATGATTTATGAATATAATTTATTTACATTTAAGCACATATATATATATATAGAGAGAGAGAGAGAGAAAAAGAAAGAAATTTTTAAATTCTAAGCCAATAGCATAATTATTAATATTACATATAATAACAGATGAGCAGCTATTTCCTTAACATTGAGGATGTTTTAATGACAATGAGATCTCACTATTTCATACTGTAGGATTATATGATATCCTCATATGTGGTAAAGCATTATATATAAGAATCTTATCAAATTTGTGCTTTTAATCTTCATTTCATGGGTTACAAAACAAATATTTGAGCTATCATTTATTTATGAGCACTATTCAGTACCAAGGGCATTCTAGTGAAGACTCTGAATCTATTATACTTTAAATTATACTCTTTCTAATTAAACCTAATAAACCATCTCCTGAGGAAGTACGGGCAGTCCTCAGTTTAGGATGGTTTGACTTATGAGGTGATATGCATTCAGTTTAAACTGCACTTCAAGTTTTGACTTTGATTTTCCCATGCTAGCCATAGGCCATAGTATACCGTCTCTACTGATACTCTGTTGGGGTGCTGGGAGCCACAGAAAGCTGTATCTTCCAGTCGGCAACATGATCATCAGGGTAAACAACCAATACACTTGTAACCATTCTGCAGCCATACAACAGTTCTGTTTCTCACTTTCAGTCATCAATAAATTACATGAGGTATTCAGCAGTTTATTATAAAAGAGTCTCTATGTTAGATAGTTTTGCTCAAAATCCGACTAATGTAAGTGTTCTGAGCACATTTAAAGTAGGACATATGAATACCTATGGTTGATTCATGTTGATATTTGACAGAAAAAAAGAAAATTCTGTAAAGCAATTATCATTCAAATAAAAGAGGTATGCAAGGCTAATCTATGATGTTTGGTGGGTTAGGTGTTAAATTAACCTTCCAATTACAACATTTTCAACTTCCCATTGCTAATCCTATCATAAGTTGAGAAAGATTTGTAGTTTAATTTTTTGCTAGATCTATCATAGTAAAGGATACATACAAAACTCATTAGGGATGAATCCAAATGAAATCATTTTCCTTTTTCCTAGTTGAAATCCAATATAATCTTCATAGTCCGCATCTCTCACAAACCCTCTTCCACTGCACTTTTCAGTTACTGTCTCTAATTTGCCATTGATCTTCTTGTGTTCCATGAGTCCCCCAAATGTTCTGTATCTCATTGGTGAGACACTTTGTCTTCAATAATATCATCCTGTCTCTGCTGGGCTCTACCTTCCTTATAGGCAGAAATCCTGTGCTATCTGTCCCTAAATCTTTAAATTATTTATCTTCAATTTGAATCCTAGGTCTCTAAGTCAGCCTCAGCGATGCAGTAAATTGTCTCCTCCAAGTCTTTCTTTTTATCATAGTCTTAGGAATGGTTATATCAAGAAATAACCTTGAAAATATTTGAAAAGGAATTACTTTGGGAGAATGTGTTAGGGGCAGATGACTGTTTTCCTTGATAACTTCCAAGATGCTTCTAGAATAAACGGAGGCATGGAAATTAAGGAACTGTTGTTTTGCATACTATGTACAGCGAGAATAGAAGGAAGCAAAAATTCTGGCCTGGGTTGGTCAGAATCTAGCGTTCAACCTCTTCTAAACATTCTGTCCTTGACAGTAAGGTGTGGAGATAATTTTTAAATCCTGCTCATTGGCTCTGCTATTAGATCGAGTTCTGGTTCTTAGTAACTATGATATCTTCAATTAAATTAGTTCACAATTTCATTTTCCCACTTTTTATTGAGATGAATACATCAAAACTTCTCAATCATTCATACACTTCCAGTAATTTCAACAAAGAAAAAGAACTTTATGTGCAAAGTGAGGAAAAATAACTTTTTTAGATTACATGACTGTCTCTGGCTGGTTTGCTTTGTAACACAGCTCTTTTTTTTTCATGTATATATTTTACAATTACAGCTTTTACTATTAGTGATTAGATTATAACCCACTCAAAACTGAAGGTAATATACCTTATGACATTAGGATTGATGTTGACCAAGAGATAAAATAAAATTTCCCTCCTAATATTACTAAAGGCAGATCACAATGAACAATCAAACAATGACCAGTTTGGCACTAAACTCAAAAAAGCTATTCTCTTTGTCCACTATTTGGGTGTTAGAATAACACAGGTATTTTTAAAGTAGCATGTTATATTTTACAAAAGTCCTTTTCCTTGCCCTGAAGACAAGTCTAGGAAAAAAATTAAAATATATATATATATATTTTTAGGAAGGAGTGTGGTTCAATTTCACACCTTCTTCTTTAAAAGTGAATACTTGAGACAGAGGTATGTGTGTGTGTTAGTTTCTCAGTCCTGTTCGACTCTTTGAGACCCCATGAACTGTAGCTCGCCAGGCTCCTTTGTCCATGGAATTCTCCAAGCAAGAATACTGGAAGGGTGTTGCTATTTCCTTCTCCAGAGGATTTTCCCAACCCCGGGATTTAACCTGGGTCTCCTGCATTGCAGGCAGAATCTTTACTGTCTGAGCTACTAGGAAAGCCCACAGACTTACTTATTAACACTGTTAAAATGTCCACACTGCCCAAAGTGATCTACAGATTGAATTCAATCTTTATGAAAATCCTAATGCACTTTTTGCATCCATAGGAAAAGCCATCTTAAAATTCTACAGAATCTCAAGGACCCCAAATAGCCAAAATAATCTTGAGAAAAAAGAACAAAGCTAGAGGCCTCTAACTTCCTGATTTAAAAACATATTACAAAGCTATTGAAATAATAATAATAAAAAGACTATGGTGCTGTCATAGATACAGATAAAATGTAAAGGCAGATATACAGATCTATGGAATAGAACTGATATCTAAGAAATAAACACTTGCATATTGATCAGATAATCTTCAACAAGGGTGCCAATACTGCACAATGAGAAAGGTCAATCTCTTAAACAAATACTGTTAGGAAAACTGGATATCCACATTCAACAGAATGAAGGAGGATCCTTATCTACACCACACATAAAAATTTACTCAAAATGGATGAAAGATTTAAACATAGATGAGAAACAATAAAATTCTAGAAGAAAATATGGGGGAAAACTTCATGACATTGTGATAAGCAATGATTTCTTGAATATGACATCGAAAGCACAGGCAAGAAAAACGCAAACCTCTGGCTAGCCTCAGAAGGAGAAAAGAGAAAACACCCAAATATATGCAATAAGAAATCAAAGAGGAAAAGTAACAACCAATACACAGATATAACACAGAAACACAAAAAACCATAAGAGAATATTATTAACAGTCATATGCCAATAAATTGGACAACCTAGAAGAAATGGACATATTTCTAGAAACATACACCCTGACAAAACTGAATTAAGAAGAAACAGATTATTTGAACAGACCAATCACTAGAAGTGAAACAGAATCTATAATCAAAATAAATAGATAAATAACATTTAAAAATAAATCTTCCTTCAAACAAAAATTCAGAATCAGATGGCCTCACTGAGGAATTCTACCACACATACAATAAACTTACACCTATCTTTCTCATACTATATGGAAAAACTGAAGAGGAGTAAACACTCCTAAATTCATTTTATGAATCCACCATCATGGTGATATCAAAACCACACAAAGACACCACCAAGAGACAGGGATGGTGACCACTGTCTCTGTGTATGAAAATAATTTCTTGCTTCACCAAACTTTGGTCAGGGTCCTCAACCTTCTTCTAGGCCCATCTGTGCATTTCTCTGTAAACTTAGTTTTAGTAAACCCTCCACCCCGTCTAAGTCATTTTAACTAGAACCCCCCGGGAACCCTTGATAACTGATTATCCTCAGTTGCTGATCAGGTTCCTTACTCCCTCCTGTTCCCCAGGTGATGTCTGATTCCTCTGGCCTGCCTTCAGGAAGAATCCTATTTAGGTCAGTTTAGCCAGAACACCGGAGAAGGCAATGGCAGCCCATTCCAGTACTCTTGCCTGGCAAATCCCATGCACGGAGGAGGCTGGTAGGCTGCAGTCCATGGGGTCACTAGGAGTCGGACACAACTGAGTGACTTCACTTTCACTTTTCACTTTCATGCATTGGAGAAGGAAATGGCAACCCACTCCAGTGTTCTTGCCTGGGGAATCCCAGGGATGTGGGAGCCTTGTGGGCTGCCGTCTATGGGGTCGCAAGAGTCGGACACAACTGAAGTGACTTAGCAGCAGCAGCAGCCAGAACACTCCTTACTCTTAACATTTCCTCTTAATAGTTTTCCATCCAGCAACTCCCAACCTGCTCCCTGGCTATGAATTTCCACTTATTCTCACTGTATTTGTAGTTGAACCTAGTCTATCTCCTCCACTGTAAAATCTCAAGGCAGTGGTCCCTTTTACCTTTCACAGTGGCCTCACCACGTTTTTAACAAGTGTCACTGAATGGTTTTTGTTTGTTTGTTTTTCTTTAACACATGCCACATTTTAGTTCTGGGAATTGCACCCAGAGTCATTATTGCTTGCAGGAAAGAGAGAAGTGAACCCAGTGATCTTCTTAGCATGGGAGGCCTAGCCCCTGGGTCAAGACCACAGGAGATATGGCAGTTCTGCCAACTCAAGCATTTTATGGATTGCATTAAGTCTCTTCATAGGGGACAAGGTTTACAGGAGAATGGAGGAAGATGAACCATAGGAAACCACCAATAAACTTCATATATCAAAGCTTACAATATTGAGAGTATTAGACAATAATTCCAGTAATAGCAGGCAAAATAAATATGCCAAATGCCTCCTCCAGAACTAATTAAAATATTGACCAATTATTAAATAACACAGCTCTCCCAAAAGACTGTACTATTCTTGGAATAGTAATAAGTATCAACAATTTCCAGAGAGAGCTGACCTAAATCACAGAAAAGAAATACATCTCACAAACTTATTTTATAAGCTACAAGAGGAGGAATTAGATGAGAGAAAAATTAGTTTATTGGTTCAAATAATTTTTCATTTCACAGATACAAGGAAAATATGAGACCCAGATCTGTCAAAATTCTGAAGAAATAATATGTAAATTTCCTATCTTATTAAGAATCTTTTATTAGAAAGTGAAAAAAATCAGATAATAATGTAATTGAGTTTGTGAGCCACTGTAGGGATTTTGAACTTGCAAATAGGTCAATTGACAAGAGAAAATTATATATGAAAGAAAAATCTAGAAGATTACTATTTAATAAGTCAAGTGAGAAAATTTTGTGCATGTAATACTATGTTAATCCCACACCCACTATGGAAACTGAATTATTCAATTTTATTCTTTAAATACATTTTCTTGTTTTGATTTCTGTATAAGCAGTGATCAAAAATCCACTAACAAAATAAATGTTACAATGTATTTTACCCTCATATATTATGATAATTCCAGAAAATTGCTGATGTCACTTAAGAAAAAACAGAGTAATTAAAACATAACAACACTTGGGCAACAGTTTCTAACTTAAGATGAAGTTGTCTCTCAACATTTATAGCAAATATTTTCTTTTTGTTAGTACTTTTTGTTAGTTAACAATCAAAAATACTATCATCTGTTTTTATATTAACCTGGGTAGATTAAATGAAATCAACACACAATTATAAGAAGTGTGAAATTGTGGATTTGCTGGCAAAGGCTTTTTGTTGAACCTCTGTACAGGATATGCCACCTGGATAAAGAGGGAAATGAAGTGTGGGAGTGGTGTGTGACTAGTTTTAAACTTCTCTCTCCAGTGTTGGTTGTTTTCTGGAATATTTAAATAGATCAGTGTTCATCACGATTTTATAACAGCCATCTTAATTCCCATGGTTTTCCAGTGTTTGCATAAAGTTTTGAAATTTTCTAAAATGCCTTATTATTATTATTATTATAGCTTCACATTCACCTTCTAGGAGTGCAAAGAAGATACATACATATACAGAGAGTTAAGTGAACTAAGATTAGATAGAAAGATTAGGACACTTGAAAGGGTCACACTGCAAGCTAATGTTAGGACCCAGGACTAAATCTACCATGTACTCATTAATTCTTTTCAATAAGCATTTATGTCCGACTCTGTGACTCCACAGACTATAGCTCCTCTCTCCATCGAATTCTCCAGGCAGGAATACTGGAGTGGGTTGCCATTCCCTTCTCCAAGTGATCTTCTTGATCCAGGGATCAAATTTGGGTCTCCTGCAATGCAGGCAGATACTTTACCATCTGAGCCACAGGGAAGCCCTAATAAACTCATAAACAACATTATTTATAGATAGGTTAATCTAGCCTGTAATTACACAGATGTTACAGCTAAATTCTATGGAAAAGATAACAGACTGGAAGCTTTAAGAAAAGACTAGGTCAAATATAGAAAATCTAAATTCAATACTTAATTTTACAAATGAGTTGTAGTTCAGTTTAGTCAATGTTTCCAGCCACATCTGTACTTGCTGTGGAACAGACTTCAGGGCGTGGACCTGGTTTCGCTCTGCCTTTCTAGACAGCTTGGAATTGAAGCAGATTTCTTAAGTGGCAATGCATGTGAAACCAGTATAATGATAGGGGGCAACAACTGACATCATCAAAATACAGCGTTATGTCTATTTTTCCAGTATCCCTTTCAAATGTATTCAAGTTAGGGTGATCTTTCTCTGTCCTTGGATGAAAACTTCCACACCAATGCCTTTACACTCACTTTTTCACAGAGATTAGAATGTCCAATCCAAGATAAAAATGAGAACTCTGAATTTTATTGAGCATTATAACTTCTCCTTCTTTCCTGAGAACTTTAGGGAGGATGGAAGCTGGCAGTAGGAAAGATAGCCTAAGGAGCTTCTTGTATAATTCTCTATTGGTTCTTTTCTACACTTACCTGACCATGTTGGACACATCCTGATACCTACAGAGCTGGGGAAAGGTGAGTGTAAAGCAGCAAAGGAAAGTGAAATCTTATATTTAAATGGTACAGTTGTAAGTTGTTTTTATGATCTTTGGGCCTCAAAGATGTCTAAAGCTGATTCTTGTGTGAGAGTGTGTGATGCTGCCAGGGGCCCCTAAATAGTTTGTGGATTTTCTTTTCAGCTAAAGTTCATGCGATCTGTGTCAGCAGATGCATCATTTTATGGATGATAGTTTTCTCTAAATTAAGCAGTTCCTAAAAATGCAAGCCTCTCCCCACTTTGTCTTTTGCTCCAGGGATCTGTGGATCCCTTGTGGGGACACAACTGGACAAGACCCATGATGAACCCAGGCTGTTTCTTCCCTTTTACAGATAGTCTCCAGCTCTCCATAGGAAATACTGGCACACCCCTTGTTTTCTCCAACTCTTAGAGGCAGGCTGCTGCAAAGTAGCAGCCTCCTCCTCTTTGTCCAACAAAGTAGCATGTCTTGGACCTTCTGTTCTTTGTGGGGGTACCCCTACTAGGACTGAGATGAGAACTTGCTTCAAGGTGGTGAGAAAATCAGAGTACAACAGCTCTTTCTGAAAATAATTCCTCTCAAATATTTATTACCAAAGCCTATCTTATTTAACTTGCCAATCCCTTTTTATAAATTTTACGTTCCTGAGAAATCCAAAGGTTCTAGAATTGATTCAAAGAGTTGCTTTTTATTTTTTTAAATATAAATTTATTTATTTTAACTGGAGGCTAATTACTTTACAATATTGCATTAGTTTTGCCATACATCAACATGAATCTGCCACAGGTATACACGTGTTCCCCATCCTGAACCCCGCTCCCTCCTCCCTCCCAGTACCATCCCTCTGGGTCATCTCAGTGCACCACCCCAAGCATCCAGTATCATGCATCGAACCTGGACTGGCAATTTGTTTCATATATGATATTATACATATTTCAATGCCATTCTCCCAAATCATCCCACCCTCTCTCTCTCCCACGGAGTCCAAAAGACTTCTATACCTTTGTGTCTCTTTTGCTGTCTCTCATACAGGGTTATCATTACCATCTTTCTAAATTCCATATATATGTGTTAGTATACTGTATTGGTGGTTTTCTTTCTGACTTACTTCACTCTGTATAATCGGCTCCAGTTTCATCCATCTCATTAGAACTGATTCAAATGTATTCTTTTTAATGGCTGAGTAATACTCCATTGTGTACATGTACCACAGCTTTCTTATCCATTCATCAGCTGATGGACATCTAGGTTGCTTCCATGTTCTGGCTATTATAAACAGTGTTGTGATGAACATTGGGGTACACATGTCTCTTTCAATTCTGGTTTCCCCAGCAGTGGGATTGCTGGGTCATAAGGCAGTTCTGTTTCCAGAGTTTTAGGGAATCTCCACACTGTCCTCCATAGTGGCTGTACTAGTTTTCATTTGCACCAATAGTGCAAGAGGGTTCCCTTTTCTCCACACCCTCTCCAGCATTTATTGCTTGCAGACTTTTGGATCGCAGCCATTCTGACTGGTGTGAAATGGTACCTCATTGCAGTCTTGATTTGCATTTCTCTGATAATGAGTGATGTTGCCTTTTAACATCTGCTTATAAAGATCTGAAAACTAATTTTGGAAATTCTCTTGTATTGTCTATTTGTGCCTGGTTGAATTTTACTTTTAATATCTTGCATTATGATTCATAGTCAAGGGTATAGGTTTATGAGTCTTAGAGAAGCAGTTCCTGCAGCCAAATAGATGTTTATTAGATACTGAGATGATAAACAGATGGATAAAACCAAATTAAGCCATGCTGTTAATCCTTTGTGAACTGAAATGGAGGATCTTGCCAACAATCTAGCATTTATAATGGGGATGATTAGGAGAGGGAACATATTCACAAAATCTTCTATAGGGATTGTTCAGTCATGGTTTTGATTTACCTCCCCAAATTTGTATAATTAAAATTTTCTAATCAGGTGACCTCTTCCAAAGCAAACTAAATTTTAAGTCACTTATGGTTGGTCTCTACAATTTTCAAAATAAAATTTTAAAAAGCAATATTTATTTTGGTTAACTTGGGATGTCTTCAAATTAATATGTAATTTACTTGCCATTCAAAAAAGTGCTTTTTTTGAAGCTACCATTTGATACCACCATTATTGATAAAAACTGCAAATACAATTTACAGATCCTTGTATTTACACTCTTCTTTTTCCATCATTATTCCTCTTATTCCATTATGCTTTTCCAGACTCAAGTAAAGGGCTATAGTGACAGTGATGGGCAAGCATATTTTGTGCTTTGTCAGTTCAAATAAAACTCAAGCTAGGAATGACAAGCTATTTTTTAAAGCAAGGATTAAAATCAAGTAATTTATATTTATAAAAGGACCTGGGTACACACAAAAGTAGTGCTGATAATATTTTAAAGATAATTCTTTTTTTTTGGATCCATCATTTCTTCAACATGATGTATAACATGTCTTGCATTTTTGTTCTCACTTTTCTATCATTGGTTGTATTTAAAACTGATTTGAAATACAAGACACTTTATAAGATTTATTACGTGATTGGGTGCAAGACAAAGTCAACATATCCATCAAGAATGGGGAGACCTACAAGAGGAGAAGAGGGAGCAAAATGAGAAGGATGCCACCTGTGCTCACATTGGAGCAGTATACTATCAGTGGTCATTTTCCCTCCAAGACGATAGCAGATTGGAATGGCAAACACATTTTCCCTTCAAATACTTTATATAGTCTGATTTATTTATACAAAACAACAAAAATTACTGAGCATCCTTAAGGGTGCTGTAAATAGTAACTGCAATTGTTGTTATCTGGTTATAGTGAAGCATGGATGGTGGGAAGCACTCCCTGAGTTCTAACTCTGCTTTCTCCATTAAGTAGTTGTGTGACCAGGGCAATTACTTAAATCACTCGAGTAGTATTCTTACTGAAATAATAATATTGGGCTGGTCAAAACGTTCATTTGGGATAAGATGTTACTGAAAAACCCAAGTCAACATTTTGGCCAGCCCAATACTTACCTCAGGCTGTTTTTATAAAAATTAATGAGATAGTGTATGTAGAACATGTGGCAAGTGTTACATGTCCTGGCACATAGTGAACTTCTGATTATATAGGCTAGCGATATTTCTGGAAATTGAACTGCTGTACTGGCCACTCAGTCAGTCCACCATTATTTAGTGTCCATCACAGGGGGCCAGATGCTGAGAGAAGCATCAGGATCAGAGAAGACTGACAGGTAGTCACTCATAGTCTCTGTTCTAAAGAGCTTTCCATCTGGTATAGAACACAGACAAAACACAGAGTCAAAGGAAATGATTGCATATTTCAATACATTTTATAGATAACAACAGACTGGTTCCAAATAGGAAAAGGAGTACGTCAAGGCTGTATATTGTCACCTTGCTTATTTAACTTATTTGTAGAGTACATCATGAGAAACACTGGCTGGCTGAAGCACAGGGTGGAATCAAGATGGCTGGCAGAAATATCAATAACCTCAGACATGCAGATGATACCACCCTTATGGCAGAAAGTGAAGAAGAACTAAAGAGCCTCTTGATGAAAGTGAAAGTGGAGAGTGAAAAAGTTGGCTTACAGCTCAACATTTAGAAAACTTTAATCATGGCATCTGGTCCCATCACTTCATGACAAATAGATGGGGAAACAGTGGCTAACTTTATATTTTGGGGCTCCAAAATCACTGCAGATGGTGACTGCAGCCATGAAATTAAAAGACGCTTACTCCTTGGAAGGAAAGTTATGACCAACCTAGACAGCATATTAAAAAGCAGACATTACTTTGCCAACAAAGGTCCGTCTCGTCAAGGCTATGCGTTTTCCAATGGTCATGTATAGATGTGAGATTGGACTATAGAGAAAGCTGAGCGCCAAATAATTGATGCTTTTGAACTGTGGTGTTGGAGAAGACTCTTGAGAGTCCCTTGGATTGCAAGGAGATCCAACCAGTCCATCCTAAAGATCAGTCCTGTGTGTTCATTGGAAGGACCGATGTTGAAGCTGAAACTCCAATACTTTGGCCACCTGGTGCTGAGAAAGATTGACTTATTTGAAAAGACCCTGATGCTGGGAAAGATTAAGGGCAGGAGGAGAAGGGGACGACAGAGGATGAGATGGTTGGATGGCATCACCGACTCAATGGAGATGAGTTTGAGTAAACTCCCAGAGTTGGTGATGGACAGGGCGTACTGTGGTCCATGGAATTGCGAAGAGTCAGACATGACTGAGAGACTGAACTGAATAGACAATAATGGGATGAAACTAGTGAGGGATCTATGTTAGCTACGGTGTTAGAAATGGTATCATTAATAAGGGAACATTTACTACTCCCAGTTTAAAAGATGAGGGGCAGCTATGTGAAGAATGTGCAAATAAGAATTCAAACAGGCGAAAGGCAAATGCAATGAGAAGGGAAAACTGTTTGGAACAATGTAAGAACTGATAGACCTGGGAGCACAGGTGTGAGTAAGGGCCTTTGGGGTGGGGAGGAGAATGCCTTGAATATACAGCTAGAGTTCATCTCACTCAATATCCCACAGACCATTGTACGGATTTGGGATTCCATTGTGTGGAGTGGAAACCCACTGAAAGGTTTTAAGCAATGGTTCAACATGACATAGTTTGTATTTAAATCTCTCTTCTGATGCTTTGTGGACAAGTATCTCCAAATCTTTGTATTCTAATCAGTTAACTGCATTAACTGAGGCAGAATTTGAATCCAAGTAGTCATCCCCACAACCATATGCTTAACTACTGTGCAATGCTACCGCTGATTATATATAATCCTTATGTCTATGTTAACTGATGAACACTTTGTGTCATTTTGAGTTACTTTGTAGAAACAAATTTGACTGTACAGAGAATTTGAAGAAAAAAAAGAAATGTATTATACCATTTCAATTTGCTGTTATGCTGTAAAGAAATTACATGCTACCTAACCATGTATTTCTGTGATGTGGACATTAGGTAAAATCATTTTTACTCTGTAGCCCCGCTCCCTCTGTCCTAACCATAGGATTATAGGCTCTCCTAGTCATAACTTGGCTTCTTCCTCTTGCAATAAACCACATATGCATTGTAACTGCAACAACGTTTTTATAATAAATAACCTAATACTTGGTTCCCAATGGGTATCAGTCAGAGAAAATGTTTTGCATTTTCCATCAGTTTCAAATAGAAAAAATGATAGAAAACTTGGGAGAATAAAGATACTGGATGTGCTCAGAGAATACCAAAGTAATGGCATATATATATATATATATATATATATATTTTCTTTTAGAAAGAATACTGTTTAAAATACCATCAGCACTGCCTGTGACTATATACAGGTCATTTTTCAGACATCACTCACTGTTAATCTTTGCTAACAAAATAGCTTGTCATTCACTGCATGGAGTTTATTTGAATTGAGAAAGCACAAAACATTTTGCCCATCACTGTCACTAGAGCACTCATTTGAGTATTGAAGAGCTCAATGCAGGAAAAAGAAAAATGGTGATGGGTAAGTAATTACAAATATAATGATCTATAAACTGTATTTGCAGTTTTTCAACAATAATGATGTTATGATCTGAATGATTAAAAAAATTTTTTTACCAATTGGCAATAATATAGCAAATATATTGTGCTATATATATTATAGCACATATATTGTGCTATGTATATAATAAGCAAATATATTGTGCTATATATTCTTCATAAGAAGACATCACAAGTTAAAGAAAATATTTTAAAAATTTATTTTGAAACTATAGAGTTAGCAAAAATATTAGAAACTTCAATTTTGTTCAGTGGGGATCATCCAATTAGAGAAACAACTGTATAAGCTTTGAGAAGTAAGTCAAAATTATGACTGAGCAATCCCTATAAAAATTTCAGGAGGTATGTTTCTTCTTCCAATCATCTCCACTCCAAGTGCTAGATTGGGAATTTGAATTTTCCAATTTTAAGTTATACAGGTACTGAAATCATCAAATGAAGTAATTAAGTAATTCAGTTCAGTTCAGTTCAGTTCAGTTCAGTCACTCAGTCGTGTCCGACTCTTTGTGACCCCATGAATCACAGCACGCCAGGCCTCCCTGTCCATCACCAACTCCCAGAGTTCACTCAGACTCGCGTCCATCGAGTCAGTGATGCCATCCAGCCATCTCATCCTCGGTCGTCCCCTTCTCCTCCTGCCCCCAATCCCTCCCAGCATCAGAGTCTTTTCCAATGAGTCAACTCTTCGCATGAGGTGGCCAAAGTACTGGAGTTTCAGCTTTAGCATCAGTCCTTCCAAATAAATCCCAGGGCTGATCTCCTTCAGAGTGGACTGGCTGGATCTCCTTGCAGTCCAAGGGACTCTCAAGAGTCTTCTCCAACACCACAGTTCGAAAGCATCAATTCTTTGGTGCTCAGCCTTCTTCACAGTCCAGCTCTCACATCCATACATGATCACAGGAAAAACCATAGCCTTGACTAGATGGACCTTAGTCGGCAAAGTAATATCTCTGCTTTTGAATATACTATCTAGGTTGGTCATAACTTTTCTTCCAAGGAGTAAGTGTCTTTTAATTTCATGGCTGCAATCACCATCTGCAGAGATTTTGGAGCTCCCAAAAAGAAAGTCTGACACTGTTTCCACTGTTTCCCCATCTATTTCCCATGAAGTGATGGGACCAGATGCCATGATCTTTGTTTTCTGAGTATTGAGCTTTAAGCCAACTTTTTCACTCTCCTCTTTCACTTTCATCAAGAGTCTTTTTAGTTCCTTTTCACTTTCTACCATAAGGGTGGTGTCATCTGCATATCTGAGGTTATTGATATTTCTCCCGGCAATCTTGATTCCAGTTGGTGTTTCTTCCAGTCCAGCGTTTCTCATGATGTACTCTGCATGTAAGTTAACTAAGCAGGGTGACAATTTACAGCCTTGACGCACTCCTTTTCCTATTTGGAACCAGTCTGTTTTTCCATGTCCAGTTCTAACTGTTGCTTCCTGGCCTGCATACAGATTTCTCAAGAGGCAGGTCAAGTGGTCTGGTATTCCCATCTCTTTCAGAATTTTTCACAGTTTATTGTGATCCACACAGTCAAAGGCTTTGGCATAGTCAATAAAGCAGAAATAGATGTTTTTCTGGAAGTAATTAGAGGTTAATAATAGTAAATGTCTATCTTTTTTACATAAATTTAGGATTATCTAAAATTTATTTTATATTTATCCTGAGTCCACTGCCCTGTGGTGCTGCTAAGACAATGTAATCTGCACTGGAGACAATTGTACTGAAGAGAGGATTGGAGCAAAGCAGTGGTGGAAGCATGAGGTTATCAGTGTAGCTGCTATGGTCCAGTGATAACTGAGCACAGCTTCAACTAGGGTGGTGACTATACTTATAAAGAAAAGGCAATGGCTTTAAGATATATTTTTCTCATACATAATTGACGGATCACCATAATTATCATGATCATTATGACAGTCATAATACCCATAACAATACCCAGTTCTTGGGTTACAGCATCAATGATTTTCCCATTAGATACTTATTCATTTTAAATCCATCAATGAAATCTATTGAGAAAATATAGTGGGCTAATGTATTAAAAGCTCCTCTAATTAGACTAGTTCATGTTCTGATGTGATATTCAAAAGGGGGTTGATTTGGAGTGATATTTTTATTCTGTTTATTGACACAGGTCAATGGGTGGTAGAGATGCATAAAATTGAATGTATCAATGTCAAAAAATTGAAGTCGAATTAATCTACATCTGATTAGCCTTTTTCTCAAATGAATAACTAACATAAGGCTTTAAAAACCTTCTAGTTCTCAGTAAATTGACATCTAATTGATCTCAAAGACTCCTCTTTAAGAAAATTGGGGCCAGTGTGCTTGGGAAGATGGGAAATTTAATCTTTATGGAGAGAAAAAAAAATCAACTATATTTTCACCAAGATTCTGCAGGAAGTATTTCACATTAATAAATAATTTATCAAGGTTAATAATAATCTAGCATCAGATGAGTAAGTCTATTCATTCAAAACCAGCTTTGTCTCTTAGCCTGTAAATCCACTGATATCTTTTTTTTCCCCTCTTGTCATTTTCAGTCCTGTATTTAGATAGAGTTCTGTTTATATTTTAACTTTTTCTTGTTTAAGTAACTCCCACTCATTTACTTAGACTGAGAAAGAAAATTAGCAAAAAATCTAGGGAACACTTTAAGCAAATGATCCTACAAACCTCTGAAAACTATTCAGAGAGATAGGAGCAATGGTCCTGGGCTCCTACAAAGAAACTTTGTTGGTCCTGATGGCATGAGGTTCTTGTTTCTCTTTTCTGTCTGGAGACCATAGCTAGTCAGGAGGTGCCAATTTTATATTAGGGTACCATCCTGAGTTCCAAGAATAAGCCATTAATCGAGTGTAGCACACTCACCTATGAACTTCCCAGGGTCCTCTAATGGACAATGAGGCCACTTTCTCATTCTTCCTTCCACCCATTCCACTCATTATCAAAGGCTGTGACCCCCCTTTTTTTTTTTTTTCATTTGCAATAGTTTTGGGTAAGCAGAATGTCGGACAAACACCACTTGTGAAGGCTTGTAAAACAATTAAGTGTATCAATTTTCTATAAGTATTACATACCAGTTCTAAATTTAGTGGCTTAAAACAGCAGTCATTCTTGTGGCTTAGGATTTTGCCTTTGGGTAAAGCCTGGCAGGATCAGCTCTTCTCTCTCTTGACATCTGCTGTACAGTTTCACGCAGGTGAGCATCCCTGTTTGAGATAGCTTATCACAGGGTTCAATCACTGGCCAAGTTGGCCCTGGCTGTCAGCTGGGAGCTCAGATGGAGCTAGGTTCTGGGGGCCTGTGTTCCTCTTCTTTATGGCCAGGTGGCTGAGACCCAAAGCAAGTGTCTGAAGAGAACCAGTCAGAAGTTGTGTAGTCTTCTGGCATCTAACCCCAGAGGTCTGCATAATGTCACTTCCCTCATAGCCACGCTCTGCTTTGACAAAAAGAGCTGTCACAGTCAAATAAGAGGTAGAGCATGCGGGGTGAATGAAATTGTTGCAGTCATTTGCAGAAAATACAACCCATCATAACTAATTTTTCTTCAGTTCAATTCAGTTCAGTTGAGTTGCTCAGTCGTGTCCGACTCTTTGCAACCCCACGAATTGCAGCATGCCAGACCTCCCTGTCCATCACCAACTCCTGGAGTTCACCCAAACTCACATCCATCGAGTCCGTGATGCCATCCAGCCATCTCATCCTTGGTCATCCCCTTCTCCTCCTGCCCCCAATCCCTCCCAGCATCAGAGTCTTTTCCAATGAGTCAACTCTTCGCATGAGGTGGCCAAAGTACTGGAGTTTCAGCTTTAGCATCATTCCTTCCAAAGAACACCCAGGGCTGATCTCCTTTAGAATGGACTGGTTGGATCTCCTTGCAGTCCAAGGGACTCTCAAGAGTCTTCTCCAACACCACAGTTGAATAGCATCAATTCTTTGGTGCTCAGCTTTCTTCACAGTCCAACTCTCACATCTACATGAACACAGGAAAAACCATAGCCTTGACTAGACGGACCTTAGTCAGCAAAGTAATGTCTCTGCTTTTGAATATGCTATCTAGGTTGGTCATAACTTTCCTTCCAAGGGGTAAGTGTGTCTTTTAATTTCATGGCTGGAATCACCATCTGCAGTGATTCTGGAGCCCCCAAAAATAAAGTCTGACACTGTTTCTACTGTTTCCCTATCTATTTCCCAAGAAGTAATGGGACCAGATGCCATGATCTTCATTTTCTGAATATTGAACTTTAAGTCAACTTTTCACTCTCCTCTTTCACTTTCATCAAGAGTCTTTTTAGTTCCTCTTCACTTTCTGCCATAAAGGTGATGTCATCTGCTTATCTGAGGTTATTGATATTTCTCCTGGCAATCTTGATTCCAGCTGTGTTTCTTCCAGCCCAGCATTTCTCATGATGTACTCTGCATAGAAGTTAAATAGGCAGGGTGACGATATACAGCCTTGACGTACTCCTTTTCGTATTTGGAACCAGTCTGTTGTTCCATGTCCAGTTCTAACTGTTGCTTCCTGACCTGCATATAGGTTTCTCAAGAGGCAGGTCAGGTGGTCTGGTATTCCCATCTCTTTCATATTAACTAAGTTTTCAGTTTTTTGGATTAACAATTACTCTGTCTCTCTCAAGGTGTTACCATCAGAGGCAAAGGAACTAGATTTGTGTAAGGAAACAAAATTATATCAGAATATAGAAGTAGTATTACTTTATTGTAATTGTTATTTGTACAGGGATGAAATTCTTTACTGATTAAGTGGAGATATTAATATATTAGGATATTAAGAACTGCAGACATTCAAAGGCATTTGTTTCCTACAGGCAAACATACATCCAGCGGACCTCACATTACCCTCCCCCCACCGCATGCGTGCACGTGCACACACACACCCTGATGCCTGCTAGCATGTCCAACACGCACGCACACAGACACACATACACACACACCCTGATGCTTCTTGTTCTCCAAGCTGGGACACTCAGATTGTGCTCTGAGCATCCGAGAGACCAAGAGCAGGCCTGACGCCATCCTGTCATCACCGTACAGACCTCCAACACACACACTCATAACACTGACAAAGTTCCTGTCCTCCTGCTCGCGGGGACAGGAGGCAGAAAAGAAAGAAGAGGTGAGCGAGGGTGTGGGGTTGGGTGGGGGCAGCCACGGAAAGCCAAGAGGAAGGGTCTTTGGGGGCTGCGGCACCTGCAGTCCCTGTGCAGCTGGGGTCGGCAGCTCCCTCACTTCGGCCGCCCAGCTCTCAGCCCCTCTTCTGCTGCTTCGGTCCACCTCCACCCCTCTTGGCGGCGGCGGGTCGTCCCCCTCAAGGGGCGCTTCCGACCCCAAAACTGCCTGCGTTGGTGCCCTCTTCAACTTAAATGGAGTAGGGGCACCAAGCGGCCTCCCCTAGGGCCGCTCATGGGAGATCTCTGCTTCGCCATTCAGGTTTGGGACCTCTCTCCGTTTCAAGGATGGGGAAAGGTGGGAAAAGTTGGAGGCGGCGGCGCCACCTGTCCAGCTGGGCTGTGCGTCTTGCATCACCGGTGGGCTCGAGTTCCCCTGCGCGGCGGGAGGGTGCAGCTTCTTCGCCCTCAGCCTCACCCGGCTGGGAGCTGCTCTGTCCCCGACTCCAGGGAGTGGTGATGGGGTTTCTACTTGCGGGGGTACCAACCACACCTCTGCTTCGCCTAGGGCGCCCTCTGGAGGGAGCGAGTGGGGAAGGGAAAGGAGCCTGAGCCGGGGTAAAAACCCTGCACTGAGACAGCAGGGGATGGACAAAGCTTCCAGCTTCCAGGGAGAGAGCTAAGGCTGATCGGCAGTGGTTTGCTCCAACAGGAGATTCACCACCACAACGGCCATGGTCCGCATGGTCTGCTTTAAACAAAACAAAACAAAACAAAATGCATCGTGAATAGAGACATGATAGGCTGGGAGCCACGGGATGAAGAGTGGAAAGGGTTCAAGTCGCTGAGGGATCAAAACGGAAGTAGTCAGATGAGGGCTTCTGGATTTGGGAGAAGCTGTGGAATAGAGCCCACTCCCATATTCCTTGGAAAATAATAAAATCTGTTGGAAAAACTATCTCCATCTTGTGTCATCCACGTGTCCTTCAAAATTAAGTGTCCAGGAAACTTCTAAGCAAGAAGACCAATTTATTTCTAATCTACTTCCTGGAAAATGTACAGAGGATCCAGCCTGGTACCTTTCCCTGTTTTTAGTTGTAATTGTCAGAGACCTTTACAGGAAAGTGCTAACTTTAGTTGTACTCATCTTTAGTTTTTTAATTTAAAGGTTATTATTTAAGTTGTACACATGCATTTAAGATAATAGTCTGCTCATCTTTATTTTTTGGTATGTAGGTATATATTAAAGCAAATCATGATAATAACATTTAGTATAATATCATCCACAGGGTTTACCCGATTCAACTTTTATGTTGGAGGTTATGATTTTATATCATTCCCAGGATTGGTTTAATCAAATAATTGAATCAGATATTTCCATTAGGGTTTGAGAGACTTTTACCTTCACTTCATAACTTAATCACCATAACTTTCATATCATAACTCTGAAAATTAATCCTCCAATTTGAACTTGAATCTTTTTATACTAATTGAATAACTTTCCTGCTGCTGTAAATAATTAATCAAAGTTCTATATTTAAGCAGAAAGTTTAAATTCTTGAAACATGTAAGACTTGTTAAGCCAAAATTCAAAGAACTTTGGGCTTGAATTCTTTCTGTCTTTTAACACTGTCCATGTTGGAAAACATTATTTTGACTTCTATATTTGCTCATATTTTGAAATAAAACCTTGGAAAGATCCGTCAGCAAATCAGAAGTTTCAGGTAAGAAATGGAACAAATCTGGTCTAAATATGTGTTCTAAATGTGTACTCTAAATCCTAGTGGTGCTTATTTGGTTCAGGACATAGGAAAAGAGTGATAGAATGAAATTCCTGAAATAAGCAGTAAATTATATTTGCTATAAAATTTCAAAACATAGCTCAGTCAGTAAAGAATCTGCCTGCACTATGGGAGACCTGGGTTCGATCCCTGGGTTGGGAAGCTCCCCTGGAGAAGGGAAAGGCTACCCTCTCTAGTATTCTGGCCTGGAGAATTCCATGGACTGTATGTATAGTCCATGGGATCACAAAGAGTCGGACATGATTTGAGTGACTTTTACTTTCACTTTCTGTTCAATAATGACAACCCAAACACATTAAGAGGTAGTAGTTTTTTCAGTATTTGTATACTCATTGAAAAGAGATAACTTATTTTGTTCCCCTAAAATAATATGAAAATACTGTTCTACTTGTTTGTATATCTTAATTTCTGTGTTATTTCTCTACTTAGACAAAGATTCTGTCTTTCAGAAAGGTAAATGCTGGACAAATAGCATTCCTACTGCAAGCAAAAGTCATGGTGAACAACAGTGTAAGGATGGAACAAACCTGAGAAAAATTAACGGCCATCTTTGAGAAATATGTTTATCTTTGCTTTGGATGGAAAGATACTCCAAAGATGCAAATGAGACAAAGAAGAACTTACTATGTAATATTTTTTTTTATGAAAGAATAGGTTCCTTGCTGAGGGATCATCATTCCATTTCTCAGTTTCATGTCTTCCTTAATGTAACATAAATGCAGTCATGCAACATATAGCCTTTTGGGTCTAACTTCTTTCAGTTAGAAAAATGCTTTCGAGCTTCATCTATGTTTTTGTATGAATTAATAGTCCATTCCTTTTTATTGCTGTATGGATTCCATTGTATGGATATACGACAATTTGTTTATCCATTACCCTGTTCAGGGCCAAAGTTGTTTCCAGGTTTTATGAACAAATCTACTATAAACTCTCTTGAGGGGATTGTTACAGAGATGGTAAATTTGTGTTGGATCTAGGAGACTAAATTGCAGCTCACCAAATAGAAATGATAAATGAGAGACTTAGAGGTTGGAAAAGTAATGAATAAAAATAAAAAAAAAAAGTTGAGTTTCAGCCCAGATACTACCACTTATGTTGGGAAGGACTAAGTCTCAATTTCTTTGTCTATACAGGGCAATTGCAGTCATCAAGGGAGATGCAGCACATGAAACATCCTGTATGTGAAGACGCTGTGCTGCGTCGGCCATCACAGTAACTGCAGCTGAGTTCATCAAGCACTTTTGGAGCACACCCAGTATGCCAAGCACTGTGTTGGTAGATGTAATAAGAACAGATGACCCGATTCCCAGATAGAAGCCCAGTATTTTATGGGAGACAAAACTGAAAAAGGAGAAATGCAGAAAGTATGATAGGAAGACAGGATATAGATATAAAGTACAGCCTCTATTGTGCACACTGGGCTGACTAGAAGACGGAGATGTGTGCTGCAATACTTAGGTATCAATCCTTAGAGTTAGTGTGAGATATTGGAAAAAGAATAGACTTTGGGGTTAAAGAGAATAAGTCCAGTACTATTATTTATGTGGCTAATAAATAAGTCAATAGTTTTGAGCAAGTCTCTTCCTTTCTCAGAGCACAGGGATTTTCAATTATTAATCAATATATAAAAATACTTGATACATTCACCCATTCATTCAACAAATATTAACATTATTTTTAATGCAATAGATTAGATATACAAGGGGGAAATAAAACCATAAATGAAAACTGAATTTTGGATGATGATCAATCATAAATGAGGTAAATTTAATAGAGTGATGTGATAATGAGTGACAGAAGAAGAGACATTACAGTGGGTGGATGAAAAAATGTTTCCAAAGAAGGGAATATTTTAGCTGAAATGTGAATGGTGAAAAGGAGTTGGTTGTGTTCAATGGACTGTTCCATAAACATAACAAATGAACATTACAGAACCTGTGTTTTTAATCTTAAAAAGTAGGTTATCAATTGTTAGGTCAGGGAGAGGTTAGAGATAATTATAACCTGTGATTATGTAATCTTTAAATCTGAGGCATGTATTAAAATGTCAATCCCAGGACTTTCCTGGTGGTGTGGTGGATGAGAATCTGCCTGCCAATGCGTGGGACATGGGTTCAATCCCTGATCTGGAAAGATTCCACGTGCAGCAGAGCAACTAAGCCCTGTGCTCCATATAACTACTGAGTTGGAACTCTAGAGGTCGCGAGCTGCAATTCCAAGCCTGGGTGCTGCCACTGCTGAAGCCCAGGTGCCTAGAGCCTGTGCTGCAACAAGAGAAGCCACCACAGTGAGAAGCCTGTGAACCACGATGAAACAAAGAGTAGCCCCTGCTCGCTGCATCTAGAGGAGGCCCAGGCAAAGCAATGAAGACCCAGAGCAACCAAAAATTAAATTTAAAAAAAAAATGTGAACCCCAGGACTCCAACTCTACATTGCCCTCTTGCCCAACACAGAGCCAAGTTCTAATTTCTAAGCTTGGCAAAAATATCCAAGTCCAGCTTTCTATCGAAGGCATCATCCTGTTTGAGTTCTAGAGAGTCAATTGCAGCCTTAATTTCTCTGCTGGCTTCCCTACAATCTAAAAAGACAAACCCTAAGAAAACACCATGGATTATTGTTGATTGGATAGTTTAAAATAATCTCATCTTGAACCCTAGTTGAACCCTGCTTTGTGTCAATAATGTTACTATTAATATCATCAGTTTAATCAAAGGGATTTGATTGATAGGTCCTTGTTATCTTATTATCAGATTGCTGCCCTGAAAGGCTTGAGTCAGTTTATATTATTGCCAGCATTGGCTCTGGGTTCTAATAAACCCCAACCGGGAGTAAAAAGAAAGTTTTCAGTGAAATTTTTAGCTTGAAAGAACTGATGCTTACTTTATATGCATACTTCTATTTAATATCCAACTTCATTCTTTCATCTTCAAGTAACTTAACAAAATCTTGAGATTTTGTTCTAGTTGTCTTTTCTTAGGCTAAGTTCTCCACTATCTTCCTCCCAGTAAGTGGGTTATAGAATTTTACCTGCAAATCATTAATTTCAGTAGCATGAAAAATTGTGAAGCTATATACTGAGAGGGTAAAATGCAGGTTTGAAGAGGGTTCCTACACTGTGGGCTTTTTCCTGGGCTGTGAGAGAGACTGTCCTTAAGAAAATGCTCTCTGAGTGATCTCTCTGTCATCCTTTCCATCTTATTTCCATAAGTTTGGAAAATGCTGTCATGTCAACATTCAGAGCAAGTTAAAAAAAGTGAAAAAGCCCTTAAAAGTTTTCAGCCCAGTTCAGTTCAGTTCAGTTGCTCAGTGGTGTCTGACTCTTTGCAACCCCATGAATCACAGCACGCCAGGCCTCCCTGTCCATCACCAACTCCCGGAGTTCACTCAGATTCACATCCATCGAGTCAGTGATGCCATCTAGCCATCTCATCCTCTGTCGTCCCCTTCTCCTCCTGCCCCCAATCCCTCCCAGCATCAAAGTCTGGTAGCCAATAAAGATGGAGGAGAATCCATTATCTCTTTTTTGCCTAGGGAATATAGATGCTCATTGATTTTCAGGTCTTATATGTACTTTACTTGAGAGATGGGAAAGAGGGAACTGAAATAAATGTTTTATTGCATTTAAAATTATGAAAAGGAGTATACTGATATGTAAAAAGTAAAACTTATTTCCCTTCCAAATAGTATCCAGGTTAAGTTTAATGTGTTTCTAACAGATTTATATTATATTCTTTAAAAAATGAAATAATACTATCATATATAAATTATTATAAGGTAATATAATGAACTAGTGCACTCAAGAACCCATCTTTGAAACATGTTGTTATACTTCAATTTTTTATTTGCTCATTAAAATAAACTTACAATTAAGTTAGTTGAATTTTATAACAAAATTGGATCATACTGTTCATATTGTTCTTAACATATGTGTTTTGTTCAAAAGTAACTCACTTTTTTGAATATATAGGATTTTTTAAAAGATAAATTCCCTTTATTTTTTAAAATTTATTTTTAATTGGTGGAAAATTGCTTTACAGTGTTGTGTTGGCTTCTGCTGTGTGTGTGCGCATGTGTGTGTGCACGTGTGAGTTGCTGTCATGTCTGATCCTTTGCAAGCCCATGGACTGTAGCCCACTAAGCTCCTTTCCATGGAATTCTCCAGGCAAGAATATTGGAGTGGGTTGCCAGGCCCTTCTCCAGGGTGTAAGAAACGCCGAGGGAAGAAGGAACCACCCCTATGGACCGTTGAACAGGGCCTTTTATTGGGCGGTCGCTCTCGGGCAGAACTCCCGGGGGCGGGTAAGCAGGGAAGCAAGGGGGGCGGTCTGCGAAGCAAAGGGAGTCTGCGGGGTAAAAGGAGTCTGTGGAGTCTGCGAGGTGTGAGGGGTGGGGAAGGGGTTTTATAGCCCTGGCCGGGGCTCCCATATAAGGAAGAAAACATGGGCTCAGCGGTGATTGGTGTTCAAGGGCTCCGTGTCAGTTCCTGATTGGACGGCGAGGGCTTCGTGTCGGCTCCTGATTGGTCGGCTTGGTTGCCGGCCCGTCTCCGGGGTGTGTCTGCAGCGCCCTCTGCCGGGGCATGCCTCAGCACGCCTGACCTTTTCCTGACCTTTCATCCTGACCTCGCTCTGACCTTTCATCCTGACCTCGCCCTGACCTTTCACAGGGGATCTTCCCCACCCAGAGATGGAACCCAGTTCTCCTGCCTTGTAGGCAGTTTCTTTACCATCCGAGCTATCAGGGAAGCCTGGCTTCTGCTGTACAACAATGCAAATCAGCCATAATTATACATATATCACCTTCCCCTACCCCACTGCTCTAGGTCATCACAGAGTGCCAGGCTGAACTCCCAGTGTTACCCAGCAACTTCTCACCAAGTATCTATTTTACACATGGTAATGTATATATGTCGATGCTACTTTCTCCATACGTTTTATTCCCCCACTGTGTCCACAAATCTGTTCTCTATATCTGAGTCTCAAGTTTCTCAACCTAGGAGGCACATTATAAGCACTTTTTAGGAGCTTTAAAAGCAATATCTACACCCACACCTGGTCAGATTCTGATTCAATTAGTTGGGGAGGGTTAAAAGTCTCCAGATGAATCTAATGGGTAGCCAGGCTTGGAAACTATTGATGTGACTATGCCGCCTTTTTTAAAAAAAATTACTGTTGAGTGTGCATGAGGTACTATTCTACAACCTATTGATGGATATTTGGGTTAGGTTCAGTTTAACAGCATCTGGCATATTTATCTTTTCTCCCATGTAAACATATGTACACTGAGTCCTAATGCAACTGTCTGACCAACAGCCTCTGATTGACAGGAGAAATGCTCCTCAAATTGTAGGACAATACACTTATTGACCCTGTTCACCTTGACTGGAAGCTAGTTTTGATCATTAGGAATCATGGTAAATTGTTTGAGCTTAGAGTTGATCCCGGGAGAAGGCAATGGCAACCCATTTCAGTACTGGTGCTACTGCTAAGTCACTTCAGTAGTGTCCGACTCTGTGTGACCCCATATACAGCAGCCCACCAGGCTCCCCCGTCCCTGGGATTCTCCAAGCAAGAACACTGGAGTGGGTTGCCATTTCCTTCTCCAATGCATGAAAGTGAACAGTGAAAGTGAAGTCGCTCAGTCGTGTCCAACTATTGGCGACCCCATGGACTGCAGCCTACCAGGCTCTTCAGTCCATGGGACTCTCCAGGCAAGAGCACTGGAGTGGGGTGCCATTGCCTTCTCCAACTCCAGTACTCTTGCCTGGCAAATCCCATATATGGAGGATCCTGGTAGGCTGCAGTCCATGGCGTCGCTAGGAGTCAGAAACGACTGAGCGACTTCACTTTCAATTTTCACTTTCATGCATTGGAGAAGGAAATGGCAACCCACTCCAGTGTTCTTGCCTGGAGAATCCCAGGGATGGGGGAGCCTGGTGGGCTGCTGTCTATGAGGTCGCACAGAGTTGGACACGACTGAAGTGACTTAGCAGCAGCAGCGGCGGCAGCAGAGTTGATCCCAGAAGAGGCAGGTAATGACCCAGTGCAGGTGTGCCTACTCAGGACCCAAGTGTGGGTTACTTTACAGCAGGCCAGCACTCTCTGATGACTTGTGCTCATTTAAGCTCATGACCAGTGCACCTGGGTGCTCAGACTTTTCTAATGGCTCAATTGACTTTTTGACTTGAGTGATAGCATCACCAGATTTACTGCCTCGTGGATTTGATGTTTGGTTGCCTGCTTATGGCAGAGACATCTCATGGAAGATCCCAAGGAAGTAAAATGTGGGACAAAGAAATACTAGCTTCTTCACTGTGCTCCTAGATATAAGGTAAGAGAAAATACTGAATTTAACTGTTCATCCTTACCAAACTTGACACTGCATGCAAATGTGACCTGGTGTGACCTTATTTAAAATGTTTGCTGGAATATAGATCAGTGGAACAAAATAGAAAGCCCAGAGATAAATACACACACATATGGACACCTTATCTTTGACAAAGGAGGCAAGAATATATAATGGAGTAAAGACAATCTCTTTAACAAGTGGTGTTGGGAAAAATGGTCAACCACTTGTAAAGGAATGAAACTAGATCACTTTCTAACACCACACAAAAAAATAAACTCAAAATGGATTAAAGATCTAAACGTAAGACCAGAAACTATAAAACTCCTAGAGGAGAACATAGGCAAAACACTCTCAGACATAAATCACAGCAGGATCCTCTATGATCCACCTCCCAGAATTCTGGACATAAAAGCAAAAATAAACAAATGGGATCTAATTAAAATTAAAAGCTTCTGCACAACAAAGGAAAATATAAGCAAGGTGAAAAGACAGCCTTCTGAATGGGAGAAAATAATAGCAAATGAAGCTACTGACAAACAACTAATCTCAAAAATATACAAGCAACCCCTGCAGCTCAATTCCAGAAAAATAAACGACCCAATCAAAAAATGGGCCAAAGAACTAGATAGACATTTCTCCAAAGAAGACATACGGATGGCTAACAAACACATGAAAAGATGCTCAACATCACTCATTATTAGAGAAATGCAAATCTAGACCACAATGAGGTACCACTTCACACCAGTCAGAATGTCTGCGATCCAAAAGTCTGCAAGCAATAAATGCTGGAGAGGGTGTGGAGAAAAGGGAACCCTCTTGCACTGTTGGTGGGAATGCAAAATAGTACAGCCACTATGGAGAACAGTGTGGAGATTCCTTAAAAAATTGCAAATAGAACTACCTTATGACCCAGCAATCCCACTGCTGGGCATACACACCGAGGAAACCAGAATAGAAAGAGACACATGTGCCCCAATGTTCATCGCAGCACTGTTTATAATAGCCAGGATGTGGAAACAACCTAGATGTCCATCAGCAGATGAATGGATAAGAAAACTGCGGTATATATACACAATGGAGTATTACTCAGCCATTAAAAAGAATGCATTTGAATCAGTTCTAATGAGATGGATGAAACTGGAGCCGATTATACAGAGTGAAGTAAGCCAGAAAGAAAAACACCAATACAGTATACTAACACATATATATGGAATTTAGAAAGATGGTAATGATGACCCTGTATGTGAGACAGCAAAAGAGACACAGATGTGTAGAGCAGACTTTTGGACTCTGAGGGAGAGGGAGAGGGTGGGATGATTTGGGAGAATGGCATTAAACATGTATACTATCATGTAAGAAATGAATCGCCAGTCTATGTTCAATACAGGATACAGGATGCTTGGGGCTGGTGCATGGGGATGATCCAGAGAGATTATATGGGGTGGGAGGTGGGTTCATGTTCGGGAACTCATGTACACCTGGGTGGATTCATGTCAATGTATGGCAAAACCAATACAGTATTATAAAGTAAAATAAAGTAAAAATAAAAATAATAAAAAAAAATAAAAACAAATCCTCTGAAAGAAATGCAAAGGAAGGGTGTTAAATTCAAATTTAGAAGAATGGAATTTGTATCTAGACTTTAGGTTTCTTGAAAGGCTAGTGCATGTAAATGATTTACTTGAAATGGAATATCAGTTGCATAAAGATAGGCTGAAAATTGTGGTGTTTTTTCAGTTTCTTTATTCCCTCTGTGCCCAGGGTCTTTCCTCTGCTGAGACTGCCTGGAACCAGGACTCTGGCTTTAAATTCCAGTCTGAGCTTCTTTTTGAGAAGGAAAGTAGTACTTCCTAGTACCATGATCATAATTGCTGTGAAATATGTATTTGAGGCAAAATTCATCTGTCTCAATCCTGGGCAAGGCTTGAATCTGTTTGACTTTATTTTTTAACATGCATTTACTGAGTGCCTGATGTTAAACAAAGCAAGTATGATCTCCTCTTTCATAAAGCTAGCAGTCTGGAGGGAAAATGGATGGAAGCATTACAGAATATAATTCAGAAAAAACAACAACAACAACAACAACAACAAAGACCTCCCCCCTTCTCTCTGTTTTTGTTCTCCTCTTTCTGCTTCCTCCTCTGGCTTCCCTTGATTCCCTCCTCCCTCTCCCCGCCTTAGCCCCACCCTACCCCACCCCCACCCTATGAGGCTGCAACTGGGGCTCCTAGAGAGAAAGTATCTGAGTCTGTGATAAAATGATGCATGTGTCCCTTTATATAACTGGACCAGGAAGTCTCACAAAACTTGCAAGAAAGAGAAGATATAATTGTCCCAAGTGAGAGACCAGCAACAAGGAAAGGGGAATGAATGGTGAGTGAGGGAATGGACTAAACTAAGACGCAGGCTGCGAAGATAGTTGTGTGGGATGAGTGTGGAAGAATGCTAGATTCAGAGATGGGAAATAACAGGTCATGTACTTCGTATAAAAAGTATACTTTTCAGTTCAATTCAGTCACTCAGTTGTGTCCGACTCTTTGCGACCCCATGAACTGCAGCACACCAGGCCTCCCTGTCCATCACCAACTCCCAGAGTTCACCCAAACTCATGACCATTGAGTTGATGATGCCATCCAACCATCTCATCCTCTGTTGTCCCCTTCTCCTTCTGCCCTCAATCTTTCCCAGCATCAGGGTCTTTTCAGATGAGTCAGCTCTTCGTATCAGGTGGCCAAAGTATTGGAGTTTCAGCTTCAACATCAGTCCTTCCAATGAATATTCAGGATTTCCTTTAGGATAGACTGGTTGGATCTCCTTGCAGTCCAAGGGACCCTCAAGAGTCTTCTCCAACACCACAGTTCAAAAGCATCAATTTTTCAGCACTCAGTATACTTTTAGGGTCCTAATTTTTTTATTGAAGGAATGGAATGCAAGTTCATAATACAAACTGTCCTTGGTTATAGTGAGTACATGGCTCAATTCATGAGCTGAGGCTAAAAAAGAACCTTGAAGACAAATGAGTTTGCAAATGAGTCACTTCACAAAGGCCATCTGGGGTCACAACAGATGTTTTAAATTGTTGTAACAGCAAATTGTTCTCTCTCAGTCTTTCCTTGAGGCATTATTAGCAGTGGACCTCTGGATTAAAAGGGACATCTAGTGACCCCAGAGGGAGTGGATGGGTGCACAGGAGGAAGCAAACTTTTTTGTAAAGTGCTAGTTAATAAATATTTTAGGTTCTGTGGGCCAGATAGTCTCTGTCACAATTATTCAACTCTGCTGTTGTAGCCTGGAAGCAGCTATCATCTGGATGTGGCTGTGTTCCAATAAAGCTTTATTTACAAATACAGGTTAGGGGCCAGATCTGCCACAGGGCTGTCCTTTGTCACCTCTAACCTAGGAAGCACACACAGATCTGGGAAGCAAGAGATGCACGTGTTAATTTCAGCTTTGCCACTATCTCTCTGAGGCGTGACCTCTGGCATGTGACAGTGTGTCTCCATGTGTACTGCCTTTTCAAGGAAAATAATGAAAGTTTTTCCAGCTCTTTGGATTGTGGTGAGAATGATATGAAATCATTACTATGGGTATTTTTTGTGGAGGGAGGTTTAAAAGCTATATGCAATCCTAAGAAGATGATTTTTTATTGTTTGACTTCAGCATTAATGAGTAAGATTTCATACTAAATGGGAAAAACTTCCTGTCTTCATCACCTCCCTGCCCCCCGCAAAGTCAGAAGCACACTTCCTTTCCTCCCATTACTGTTTGTGCTCATGTCCCAATTTAGCTATGAAAGCACTAGCTTTTCCTTAAGATCCCGCAGCTGGTACCTAAACTTCCCTGCAGCTGAGCAAGGGGAGAACTAAGGTGTGGCCATGTGGCTCCCATGTGTGCCTCCCACCCACAGCCCATCTTTCCTGATGACAGGAGCAGGCATTTTATCTGCTTTGATTGCAGCCATTGGGGTAGAGTGGTTAAACTGTGATTAGAAGTAAATGATAAAATAGCAGTTGACAGGAAAGCTTTTTAAAGATTCCATTTTCTTTGTGCTTAACACTTCTCCAGCTCTGAGGGAGCATCAAGGGGTCCATTATGTCTTGGAGAACTGGGCTAGGAGCTGCTGCTTCCAGACCCCAGCAAGCATTTGCAGTCAGGAGTCCTCTGCTCCTGGGGAGGTAGGGAGCTGCGTCTGAAAGTGTCTGTGCTTCCAGCACGGTTCCATCACTTGTTCTTCATGGGGGAGAGGATGGGGAGTGCATTACTAGGATATGGGTAGGAGCCATTGTTTACCAGAGAGCAAGCCTTTTCCCCTCTCAGGTCTCTGTTCCTGAAGAGAGGTTTGCAACTGTGACATTGCTCCTCACTGCTCATGTTCCACTGCTGCTGCTTCTGGCCTCTGTGGGGAAGGAACTAAGATTCCATCTCTACTTCCTGGCAGAGACTGACCCCGTCTCAAGGCCCCTGTGTGCAGGGGGAGAGAAAGGCAAGGATGACTTGCCAACTCACCAGGACAAGGAACCCTGATGTACTCTTGAGGTTCTGACGGGGTGGCCTTAGTCCCTCAGCCCTTCCTGGCCAGAGGCCTGAGTGGACAGGGGGCTGTCAGGGGTGACCAAGCACTTGTCAGGGTCCTGACAAACTGTGAAAGGGCTTGAACACTCTCATAGTTTCTCAGGACCTTGGCAAGCACTCAGCCAGCGTCTGTTCCACAGTGGGTGTTCAATAAATATTTGCTGGTGGAAAAAGATGAATTCCACCAATCCTCACCCCAGTGGGAGGAGACCAAACTGTGTGGCCTGAAGCCCTACAGAGGGCCATTCCCTGCTGGCCACAGAGTGCTGGCTAGGGCTGGGCCCTACTCTGTAGAAGTTGTCATCTGCCGGATAGCCACAGTCAGCTGCATTTCATCCAGGAATTATGTCTTTCACTTATTCCTTCATTTGGAATTTGTTGAGTATTCATTGTTTCAGTGCTGGAGATTCATTAATGCATGAAACGATTAACAGTCTGTACCCTCCTGGAATTCACATTCTAGTTCAACCAATCTGAACTCTTCCAAATTATGTGACCTCCATAAAGGCCAGCTTACAGGAAAGGGTTTCTCCCTGTGCTGTGAGAGATTACCATTGGTGTTTTATCATTGAGGGTAACACAGCAAGTGATAATTCTCATTACTAGTATGGGCATGATAATGCTTTGCTTCATATAGCCCATTAGATTCAAATGGCAGAAAATTCCATCCCATTTGATGTTTAAGATTGAAAAAAAAATTATGCACATTTAAAATATAGACATCACCCCATATATTTGTATTTAATCTTTGCTTCAAATAAATATTTCCGTCACACTCCCAGCCTCATTTAACACCTCCACCCATGGTTTTAAAACACCCTTAAGGCAACACCAGTGTCTCATTTTTTTGTGTGTTTGTTTTGTTTCTTTGTTTCCTCCAACAGCAAATAGTGCTGAGAGAAAAGGCCACCCAATCCAGGTTCTGTCATGAGTGGACTCCCCATCTTGGTGGAACCTGACATTATTCACCCTTGGGTTGCCTAGATTCCTGGTTCTCCTGGTGATTTTTCACTGGGAAATGCTTTTATTTTCTCCCATACCTCTGCTCACTTTTGTTTCCCACTCTTGCTTGTCTGTTCCTTTATAGTTCCTTTTCATTTTGATAAGGATGCTGCTTCACGAACACTGTAGATTTTAGTCTACAGATCACTCTTCGGCCTCCCCTACTTGAGTACAAACCTATTTCCCAGTTAAATTAATTAGGTTCAACTTACAAAAGTTCATGAGGTCATAAGCTGTGTTATTGTGCCTAGTTAAATAGTTTTAAACAAAAAATGGCATCATATGCCAAAAGTATTTTGTGTCTTCTTCCTACTCTATCCTCACTTACCGAAATATCATGGCCGTTTTGCGGAATTACTAAAGCATATTTTATGTGGTTTTAAATTTATTTCATGAATTTGTTATGCCAAAACTAATATTGCAGCCTTGGGTATGTAGGGTCTGTAATTTACTATTTTACATAAAGCAGTAATGAGAAATTTTAGTGCTGCAACATTGACTCTTGCCTAATATTTTTCTTAGGATGAAATGTGTAATTTGAATCTCTGGATCAAAAGGTGTGCATAGTTTTATTGAACTTTATTTTGGATACCTCTTGCTGAATTCTTTTTTCAAGTATCAATATTTAGAATAGGGTTTCCCCCCCGGATGGTTTAGCTTAGTTTTAAAATTATCTTAGTGGGATAAAAAGCTTGTTGCATTTTGAAGTTGCTGAAAAAGTGTTGTACCAGACATGGTTAGAAGAAAACTTAGAGTAAACCTTAAAAACAGTTTTTATGGCTGCCATAATTTGATTTTACTTAAATGTGAACCATCCAACAGAGTAACTGTCTTGTCACCAATATTGTTCAAAACAATCATTATTTCTTTTGAATCACATCAGATTCATTAACTGGATTGGGAACTTTTCTCTAATTTTTGAAAAACTAGCACCAGTATATATTTTAAAAGGTAGTGTGTTTGTCTGTGTATATATATATGTATGATGGATATTGATTGTTATAGCTATAGCTACATACGGTGTTTCTCTTCCTGAATCTTCATCTTTGTCTTGCAGTTCAACAGTCTTAGGAGGCAAGGGAAATTGAGTGTGTGTGTGTATTTCTTAAGAACTCATCCCATGATGACTTCTAGGAACTTTCCAATATCTTATTTGCTATCGTTCCCCCTTTCCTTTTCTCTTCTTCCCTCCCTCTTGTGCTTTTTTTCTTCCCCACTCCACTCCCTCCCTAAGTTGCTTAAGAAGTCAAATACCTCAGCTTAGGAGTTCATGGTAGATTTTGGCATGAACTTTGAAACAATCTGCACTCATAATTTTATGATTAGAGAACAATTGATTATAGCTGATTGCTATGCATAACAGTGATATGTTGGGAAAAAGAGCAAATTTAGGTTCTTGGAACATCATAAAGATAAAAAGATAAAGACAGAGGGATCTGAGAGAAACTTGGTTAACTTGAGCTTCATTCCTTAATATTGTAAAGTTGAAAAACATGGAAAGTTTATTATTTTTTTTCTTTTGCTACAAGTAGGCATTGTAACCCTTTCCCTGCCCATTAGCCTTTGGTTGTTTACCCAGTCCTGGATTAGTAGGGGAACAGAACTCTGTAACATCCTGGTGCCGTGGTAACTGTGGTCCCTTTTGAATCATCCAGCAATAGCATGAGGATCCTTTACAGAGCCAGGTAGACAAGCTACAAGCAGTTAGGGGTAGGTCACTTTGTTCTGTTTATCTTTCATTTTTCAAACAGGGATTTGCGTTGGCTAAGAATAAGAGTCAGGGAAGAAACAGCTTCCTCCATATCAAAGTTCCTTATTTAGAGGGGCAGATAAGGTTCCAGCAGGTCTTCCTTTCTCCACTCAAATTGAAGAGTAGGATTGCTTGTTCCTTGTTTAACTTTGGAGGCTACCCAGAGGAAGTCTACCCTGACACTGAGAATAATGTTGGCTAGAGCCCCAGCTGGTGGACAGGAAATGTGAGTGAGAACTAAGTCTTTTGAGCCACCTCAATTTGCGAGTCTTCATTGTAGTATAACCTGGCCTGTCCTTATTTTCAGAGACACACAGCGATGGGTGTGTGGGTGCGTGTGTGTAAGGGAGAGGAAAGATGGAAGGAGAAGTAGAGAGGAGGGAGGAAGAGGGTTAGAGTCCCTCTTTTGGGCCTTTTGTTTTTAACTGAAGAAAAAATAAGCAACTTTAAATCTGTATTCTAAGCTTTTGGAAAGTTTCAGCTGCGTCACATTATTTAATTTATACCCAAACTAATTTATCATATACTATGCAGAGCCTCATTTTGCAAAACAAGATTCTGAGACATGGTTTGGTTAAAGCACTCAATTAAGGTCTCACAGTAAGTAAGCAAAAACCCAAACCTTAGGCTGCCAGTAGGGTTTATATTTTAATGGTTTGCATTTAAAACTATATTAAATTTATATGGCTTGAAGTTGTTTAAATGATAATTGATCACCGACCTGATATTGGCTATTAAATCTTTGTATTTGGGGATTCTGATTGACCCAGAATAGAAACATTAGTTCTCCTTGTCAGGCTCTGCTCTAGATATGGTAAAAGCTAAGCAGATAAACAATTCCCAATATATTTTCAAAGAGGGTTTATCTTCTCTGACAGAAAAGAGAAGATAAGAGGATAACATAAAAAAAAACTCTACAGTGGGATAAACTATAAATACCATAAGAAACGAATATACAAAAGGCTATGAAAATCTAGAGCCATGAGGGATTTCTTCTGGAGTGTATGAACCTAAGTCCTTTTATATAGTTGGTATTAGTGTGAATGGTAAAAAATATTGCTCAGGAAAACTGTGAAACTAAGCATTAAAGAGTCTATAATATGACCTTAAGAATATATATTTTATCCGAAATGTTGTCATTAAATAAATGAATTTGGAGCACTTCATTTGGAAGGCTAATTTCTAGATGCATTGATAGTAGAGGTTTGTGAAGATGAAATGAGGTGATGCTGGGAGATGAAAAGGGATAATATTTTCAAAGAGTTCACTGCTAGGTCAATAAATTAGCAATGGCAGTACCAAAGCCCTGACGGCATTTCTCTGGAAACTTTTAAAATCCTGCCTACAGCTGTTTTTAATCACACACATGAAAATTAGCATCACTAGAAACTACAGATGAAAATGGACAGTACAGCTATGACTTAAAAATATGGTCTGATCCTGGATTCTCTCCAATTGCCTTCAAGAAGAAAAGGGGTTATCTTTTATCAGGAGCTATTTATGATTTCCAGAATATAATTGGCAATAATTTGAACCTGTCTTTTTCCAGAATCGAAAGCAAGAGGAACTCTTTATTTGACATTTTTTCCTGTGAACATAGCACAGTGAAGACAAATTATCACTTTTCAGTGTGGCAAAACTTTTGACATTTATATTTGACTGGTGTTCGAATTTAACTTTTTAGTAATTCCCAGCCTAAGGCATGTTCCAAACCTGGGCTGTCACTGCCAGGTAAGCCTTCTCTCTGGTGGACTTGCAGCATCCTGATTGTACTGATTCTCCCCTTTGTCCCCTTAATCCCCCTGTCTGCCCCTCACCAACATCTCAGACAAATCTGAAAAAAAGAAATTTTCTGAGTGCCTATGATTTCACCAGTCAGTCTGACAACTCTAGTTGGCTCCTGGAGACCACAATGGTGTGGTGGCTAAGGGTGCCATAGAATAGAATAAAAGCATCTGAAATAAAGCGTATGAAAACATTCACTGAAATTAACAAGGGGGATTGGCTGTCTCTACTTATGTAATTCATCTAAGTCTGGCAAATAATACTTATTTTCTATTAAATAGTACTTGTTACATATTATAATTCTTGAGGTCAGTACCTTGACATTCTGCCTAGCCTTTGTGTGATTGCACTCATGTTTCTGTTACTTCTTTGTTAAATGAGAGTTATGTGATGTCTGACTCATTCCTGATTTATATGTTGTTCAAAGAAAAAGAAAAAGACAGTATTTCAAATATTTGGGACATCACAGTGAGCAGGAAGTAAAGATATCAATAATTTGAGATTCCCTATTTGTTGGGACTCCAAAATCATTGCAGATGGTGACTGCAGCCATGAAATTAAAAGACACTTATTCCTTGGAAGGAAAGTTATGACCAACCTAAACAGCATATTCAAAAGCAGAGACATTGCTTTGCCAACAAAGGTCCATCTAGTCATGGCTATGGTTTTTTCAGTGGTCATGTATGGCTGTGAGAGTTGGACTGTGAAGAAAGCTGAGCGCTGAAGAATTGATGCTTTTGAACTGTGGTGTTGGAGAAGACTGTTGAGAGTCCCTTGGACTGCAAGGAGATCCAACCAGTCTATCCTAAAGGAGATCAGTCCTGGGTGTTCATTGGAAGGACTGATGCTGAAGCTGAAACCAATACTTTGGCCACCTGATGTGAGGAGCTGACTCATTGGAAAAGACCCAGATGCTGGGAAAGATTGAGGGCAGGAGGAGAAGGGGACGACAGAGGATGAGATGGTTGTATGGCATCAGCAACTCCACGGACATGGGTTTGGGTGAATCTGGGAGTTGGTGATGGACAGGGAGGCCTGGCGTGCTGCGGTTCATGGGTTGCAAAGAGTCAGACACGACTGAGCAACTGAACGGAACTGATCCTAGGGAAATACCAGTATCTAACCAAAAACCATTCTACAGTTTGTGTTAATGGTAAGAGGAATGTACCCCAGAGTGGGTTCCATAGGGATTCCATATAGCAATAGATCCCATAATCAAATTATAAATAAATAAATACATTTGGGAAACATTGGATTAAAACTTTTGTTAATACTATAGGATTACCAAAGGCTTTAATATGGTAATTTGCATTAAAAATCCTCTGAATAATTTTTTCTAGGTCATCTTGCAGGATGATTGTTCTATGAAACCCACTGGAAACAGCTTGTTCAGATGGAATTTTTCTTACTGTTATATTAATATTAAAAAATAAGATCAAACATTATAGTTTGAAGGTGACCATTTTATCTTAATGGATCCATCAGAGAGAGTTTTGAATCAAAGGTAGCTTACCACCCAATAGTCATTCTTTTTTTTTCCCCCAAATTATTTTCTAACAGTCTTTGGTTTTTTTAGGGGATGTGGTTTTAATTCTCTTACCTTTTGTTGGATACTTATTTTCTAGGTTTCCTACATTTAAGCATATCCAAGTAACTAATTCTGGAGAAAGAAAAATGAGAAATCTATTAAGTTTCTGGGAAATATTGCAATTTCTAGTAGGAAGGCACATATGAAGGAAGAGCTCTTAGACGTCAACACTTCCCCCACCTTCTTGCCTTGAATGTCTTTGGCATTGTGTGAAGTGCCATCTTGGGAAGGTAAAAAAAAATCCGATGAGTAGAAAACTGAATTTTAGTTTGTTGATAGTCACAACACTACTGCACTAATTCTGGAATCACCTTCCTCCAAATGGTTTGTTACATAAATGATCAATGTCCTTAGGTTTATGGAGCTACTCAACTACTTTCCTGTGACTTTTAGTTGAAAACACCCTAATACTAATTTTCTTTTGTTCCTAATTGTAACTACTTCCCTGTAGTTCATTCTTAAATTTCTGCTCCTCAGGTTGAAAGTGTTTCAAAGAAGCAAAGATCTTTCCTTGAAATGTTTTTATAAGTGCCTGAGTTTGGTTTGTTTTCATTTGTTTTCTTTTTTTCAGGTCAAACTGAAGAGTGTTTTAAGAGTACTCTCCTCCAACCCTATATTCCCTAAGATTTTTCAGGTTGGTCTCTGTCCCATTCCCTCACAAGAAACAGGCAAAAGAAAAAATTTTGATGACATATGCTATACAGGTCTAGCTAATTAACCGGAGCCAATATGCACTTTATAATATTATAATAGTACAGTAATTACTGCTACATTAAGTTGTAAGCATCTTCCTGCACTTCACATAGAATGTGAGTAGCAAAGACTAAGTTTGCATGGAGCCTTTGAGGAACACATACACTGAATTGGTTGAGGTTTGCCCTTTATTCTCTGTGTTGTTTCTGTCTGTCCTAATAGCTGGGCAGCCAGTTTGCAAGAGGGTTGTCAGGAACTGAGTTGTACTTTCCCCAGGTCTTGAGGGAATCACTACATAATGATGTATAATTTAGGATTCAGGGAATGCAAACTGAGATAAGCTAAAAAGCAATTGTAGATTACTTAGGATCTCTTAATTTATGGCCATTTTGTGCATAGTGGATAATGTATCCCTTGTCACCTCCTACTAAAATTAAGGAACATTCATATTCCCAACACTAAACCTGGCACAAGATTGTCCTATTCAAATTAGTACATCTTTAAAGAACTTGGAGTGGCCATACCTGCTTTATAAGAGTTTGAAAAGCTAGGAAAATAGAAGCAGAAACATGGGTAAATTTTTTCTACCAATCTACCTGCTATGTAGTGGTACATCTGGTGTTTTTGACATCAGAATGCATCATTTTTGGTAGGCCTCTCATCTATGTAACAAAATTATTTTATTAATGATTATACAAAATGAGCAATAAAAATAGTGACCAAATACAGAGTGAATTTCTTCATTTATTAAGTTTTATATGTATAATCATAATGGTAAAAAAAAAAAATTATAGTACAGAAAGTAAGTAGCTCAGACAGTAAAGAATCTACCTGCAATGTAGGAGACCTGGGTGCAGTCCTTGGGTCCAGAAGATCCTCTGGAAAAGGGAATAGCAGTCCTCTCCAGTATTCTTGCCTGGAGAATCCCATGGACAGAGGAGCCTGGCAGTTTATAGCCCATGGGGTAACAAAGAGTCAGACACGACTGAGTGACTACCACTATCACGGCTACTACAGAAAGTAAAAAGAAATTAATACTTTGCAATGACATTAATGTATTTTTTAAAAAAAGCTTTCATCTGTGTATGAATGTGTGATAACACTGAATAAAAACATTAGTTTGTTTTTTCAAGATTTGACTTCTGCAGATTTGTTAATGACTATATAAAGTTATTTTTCCTTTGTATATCTTGTTCAATAGTCTATAACTCCATTTGGTACTTGGCTTTGCTGTGCGTGTACGCTCAGTCATGTCCAGCTCTTTGTGACTCCATGGACTATAGCCCACTAGGCTCTTCTGTCCATGGGGATTTTGGGGGGCAAGAATACTGTAGTGGGTTGTCATTTCCTTCTCCAGGGAATCTTCCCCATCCCGGGATCCAACCTGCATCTCTGCAGTCTCCTGTGTTGGTAGGTGGATTCTTTACCACTTAGCCATCTCAGAATCACCTTTACTTAACTTTAATCTGATAAGCTTCTTTATTTTAATTTTAAAAAGTTCCTTTTCTATGAAGCAACACACACACACACACACACACATATATATATATATATATATATATATGGTAAATATAACTATCCTTAGGTAAAATTTTAAACCAAACATAGTTTGCCATAGATTATTAAATATCCCAAATTACAAACAAATCAAGAAATTTCATGTTTTTGGTTCTTCTGAGATTTATTTCTAGTGGCTTTCAAAGGTCTCTGCAGTTTAAAAAAATTCTCTACTAAAATATCCATACCAGAGAATTCATCATAAGTTTATTTTTTTAGAGTTTATGAATTGTTTTCTTTTTGCAAATATTCATAGAAAGAGCCTAAATGATAGCAAACATTGAAATTATATTCATTTGTTTAGAATATCCAGTTCTAGAGTAAGTACTTAAAGCATACAGTTATTATCTGTTTGAATTTTTCTGTCATTGTTACTAGCTACTTTCTTTTTAAAACTTTAAAAATCATGCCAAGGTATTGTTTTGCAAACCCTGGAATCTCCCACATGAAATCTGAAACTGCCCTTCATACACAGTGGGCAATGAGAGACCAAAGAAAGAGATCACTCCAGATTAGTAGGTAGTAAATCTTATAAGGACATCTTATAAGGGAAACTTACATATTAAGGTAGTCCTGGGGGGCCACAAGACCAAGATCTCTGTTCCTACCTGCCAGAATCTTCATATAGAGGCCTTAACTGGGTTCAGTCACACACATCATCCAGATAATTTTAACAACACATTGCTCTCTCAAGGCTGTATTCTGGAAAAGGGCTCCCTCTGTGGGAACAATGGGCAGAATGTATATTCCTAGGACAAAAGAGGGGGTGAAGAGCCTCTAATTGCCCAGGTTTAGCCCTTTGGTCGGAGAAGGCAGCGGCAACCCACTCCAGTACTCTTGCCTGGAAAATCCCATGGACAGAGGAGCCTGGTAGGCTGCAGTCCTGGGGTTGCTAAGAGTCAGACACAACTGAGCAACTTCACTTTCACTTTTCACTTTCATGCATTGGAGAAGGAAATGGCAACCCACTCCAGTGTCCTTGCCTGGAGAATCCCAGGGACGGGGGAGCCTGGTGGGCTGCTGTCTATGGGGTTGCACAGAGTCGGACACGACTGAAGCGACTTAGCAGCAGCAGCAGCCCTTTGGTTAATCAGATATCACATCGTCTTGATCCTTGTTGTTGTTGTTGTTCAGTCAAGTCAAATTCTTTGCGAACCCATCGATGACCAGCTTCAAAATGTGACGTTTGCTTTCCTTCATCTCTGCAAATCCCACACTGTTGCTTCTCAAAGCTAGTTTTCCGAAACTAAGTCATAGCTTGTTCTTCCTTATTGCCAATAGCCACATGTGGAAATGCACGTGGTGGTGGTGGTGGTGAGCGTGAAGAGTACAAGAAATAAACAAGACCGTGGGTCAGATAAAAAGCTGTTGAATACATGTGCTAGCGGAACTGCTTTAGCAGTTTATGATGCTAACTTTTAGTGACAACAGCATTTAAGTAATCCAATATTGTTCGAACTTCTAAAACTTTGAATTGTTTTTTGAGAAGCTTATTTATTTGTGGCTTGTTTCATTTTCTTCCTAATTCTTCGCAGAGATTCAACTTCACCTTAAGATAAGGGCCTCTGCCATTTATTAGCCCCTCCACCACATAAACCCATCACTAAGTTGAAAGTCAAAGCAATGCTGTAGGCTAGAACACAATTTGTTTTTAGTGACTGGATTTGCATAATAATACCAATAAACATTTGCAGGTTATAAATTATGAAGTGAGAGAAAAAGGGAAGAAGAGTCCTTCTTATCTCCCAAGGGAGAAGAAAATTATTTTGATCCTTTTATTGATAAATCTATTGTAGATGTAGAAGCAGAGTTAATTCAGCAAAAGGTACACAAAGGCAATAAGTCTCTTTTATTTTTATGTTGCCAAATAGGCTTTGTCAAGACATTTTAGAAAATAGAGAGCAGCTTGCTATACTAAAAAGAATAACAAATAAGGGAATTATTCCTGAGCACTTGTTCTGGCTCCATTGTTGGTGAGCTCTGTGACCAAATCACCTTCTATCACTGAAAACTAGTTTCTCAGGATTATGTGAGAGATCTGGACTGGAAAATTTTCGATCTTTTTCAGATCAACATTCTATGATGTGTCTGTCTGTCTTGCCTTAAAAATCCCCAAACAAGGCAATTTCATACCTTCTTCATTAAGGCATACTTCAATTTTTGGAGTTTGTGAGCAGCTTGTATATTCCTAAGTAGCTTAGGATATGAGATAAAAGGGAGATGCAAGATAAGGGAGAATTTGAAGTAACCCCATCTGTACTACTTATTCAGCTGCTCTATCATCTTATCCTTGGTGTATGGAGAATGGGTGCTATATTGGTTAAGCACACGGGTGCTGGAATCCTACGATCTAAGCTGGAATTCAGGTTTTTCATTTACATATCATCTGACCTTGGATGTGTTATCTGACCTCTTGGGCTTGGGTTTTCTCAGTGAAATTCAATTCAGTTCAGTTCATTCACTCAGTGGTGTCCGACTCTTTGTGACCCCATGAATGGCAGTACGCCAGGCTTCCCTGTCCATCACCATCTCCCGGAGTTCACTCAAACTCACATCCATCAAGTCGGTGATGCCTTCCAGCCATCTCATCCTCTGTCATCCCCTTCTCCTCCTGCCCTCAATCTCTCCTAGCATCAGAGTCATTTCTGATGAGTCAACCCTTCCCATGAGGTGGCCAAAGTACTGGAGTTTCAGCTTTAGCATCAGTCCTTCCAAATAAATCCCAGGGCTGATCTCCTTTAGAATGGACTGGTTGGGTCTCCTTGCAGTCCAAGAGACTCTCAAGAGTCTTCTCCAAAACCACAGTTCAAAAGCATCGATTCTTTGGCGCTCAGCTTTCTTCACAGTCCAACTCTCACATCCATACATGACCACTGGAAAAACCATAGCCTTGACTAGATGGACCTTTGTAGGCAAAGTAATGTCTCTGCTTTTGAATATGCTATCTAGGTTGGTCATAACTTTTCTTCCAAGGAGTTAAGTGTCTTTTAATTTCATGGCTGCAATCACCATCTTCAGTGATTTTGGAGCCCAGAAAGATAAAGTCTGACACTATTTCCACTGTTTCCCCATCTATTTCCCATGAAGTGATGGGACCAGATGCCATGATCTAGATTTTCTGAATGTTGAGCTTTAAGCCAACTTTTTCATTCTCCTCTTTCATTTTCATCAAGAGGCTTTTTAGTTCCTCTTTACTTTCTACCATAAGGGTAGTGCCATCTGCATATCTGAGGTTATTGATATTTCTCAGTGAAACTGGGATAACTAATATACCTGTCATATGAGGTAGTTGATATAAATGGAGAGAATCCATAGAAATAGCATGTTTCTCATGCTTTTTCATGAATATTTTGTTTTCAAAACATCTTGTAGTGCTAACTGTGCTTATGCTGCAAAGCTTACCTTTGATTCTTTGTGTTGACTTCAGTCAAGAAAGCTCTATGAGTTACTCTTTCAGTTTGACAAGTTGTTAAAAACAGTAATATATTCCTTTATGGTACAAATACTTATTCAGCATTTACTGTGATCCTCACAGCTTAATGCAATAGTGGAACTGAGGAATCTTTATAAATCCAGTTTCATTTTGCCTAATTAAAGCAAATTTGTGTGATTCCATGTTTATGGGTAGCAGAAATCAAATGTTCAGTACCATGTGAGATTCAGAGATGACAGAAGGGATATGTGGACAAGTGGACACTAGACAGGCTGTCCCTCTCTTACAGGGATTCTGGGATGTTCACTAAAAAAAGGATATAACCTGAAAAGGTAAACAAGGCTGAATCCTAGAAGAAAGCAGATTTTGATTTGTGCAAAAGTATTTTTTAGGTTGAAAGGGTCTCTGCCTCCTAGAGTTAAACCTCTGCCGGTTTCCCCCCCCCATTTTAAAATCCTATTTTAAATCCCTATTCCCACTCCACCCCCCCCCCCCCCCCCAGTTTTTTAATCTTATCTCTCTCCTATTCTTAAATCCCCATTCTTCAAGACTATCAATTCTGTTCCATTTACTGCCCTTCCTCTTTTCATTACTATGTAAAAATGCTCCAAAACATGCATTTAAATTTTTATGTACTACTTGTTTATTATACTAATAAATTCTCTTTTTGTTTGCCAATGGCCTGTAGTGGATATGAGAGTTTATATGTAAATTAAGAAAGCACTTTGTCATTTTCATGATACAGAGCTGTATATATAAGAGCTAACAAGTACTGGTTGAAAGAGAAGGCGAGCTGGGAAGTGAGTTTCTCTTCAGTTATTTTTGTAGGTCAGTCCTCCAGGATTGTTGTCTCCTTGGCTCCAGTGTGGTGGAGTACCTCCCTACTCCAGCAGAAAGAGGGGCGTCTCTTCTTTCTACACAGTTACTATTTCCTACCCAACCATGATACAGATAAAGACTCACATAGTTGAAGCAACTCAGGTTCCGTGAAGAAATTCAGCCTTTTCACAGGTAGGGTGGTTTTGAAACCTGGTTTGAAACCTATTGATTTTAATAAGGGCAGGTTAAAAATTATTGTCTGGGCCTCATACAAGAAAAGAATGATTAATTTTAAAAAAGTGATAGAAATAGGGTTTTATTATCAGAATGATTTTAAAAGTTTACACGTTATCTGCTTTGCATTCAAGTCCTAAAAAATTGCTTTCCTAAGGATTTGTTTGATAGCAACACAGTAATTTAGGAGCACTGCTGGACTGAGTAGAAATTTCTCAATCCTTTCCTTTGTTAAACACACAAAAAGTCAGGCATATGCATAGAGTTTCAAAGATAGTTTCACTGACAGACAGACTTACTTGGAGACATGCATGTATAGCCCCAGAAATACTGTGAGATACACAGTGATATTCCAGGATGCCCACTGGCACAGGCACAGAGAATAGACATACATATTCACAACACAGGTGCACAGATACACATACATACTTGCAACATAGGTGCACACACGGACATAAAGGTATACACAGATAGAATGCAGATATACACAACACAAAGACAAACATACAAGCATAGATACACATATGAAGACTTGGGTAAACACAGCTGTAAGCACATAGAGTTGCCCATAATAAAAATATCCAAGGGTTCACATATAGAATCATTTATATAGAGATATAGAGAGACCAGTCAGGAAGCCATAAACTCACATAAATAGAGAGAGACAGTCAAACTGACCTCAGAAGAGTTTTCCTGTTGGCTCTCAACAGGGTCATGGAATATCATAGGATCATCTGCTGCCTCTCTCTGGATATGATTTGGCCCAACTCAGTGCAAGCTCATGGATCCCTCACTGAGATGGGTGTCATAGAAGCTGGGGTGGCAACTGTAGCCTCAAAGGAGGAAAACACTCAACCTATCAATGAAAAATGAAATTGTATTAAATTGTCCCACACAGCATTGAGTGTGAAGGGACATGAATAACAGACTAAAAAACACCCAAAATGATAATTAACAATTTCTTTGAGTGGCATCATACATTACCCAATTGCTTTCATTCCTTCAAGCTCATTTTGTTGTACCTATATTTATAGGTAGCTTTATAGATTTGATTTTTAATCTTACCTAATCTTCTGAGCAACTCAATTAGATGGGTAGATTTATTATCTTCATATTATACTTTGAGATTTAAACTGACATTATGATTATTCTTAACTTACAGATGAAAAAAAACAATCAATCAGAGAGATGAAGTACCCTATTCAAGGATAACCCAGGAAAAACCCAATTCCTAGTTCAGAGTCAGTTTCACCATTACAATGAGCTGTATAGAGCTTGATAAGGTATAATAGGAGAGAGATAACTTAGATACTAAACCTAGCTCTAGACATAAAACATCAGTATGCATGCTTCAGCGACTTAAAATCAAGTTTTTAACCCCTAGAAGACAATAGCATGCTTAGTCACTCAGTCATGTCCAACTCTTTGCGACCTCAAGGACAGTAGCCGACCAGGGTCCTCTATTCATGGAATTCTCCAGGCAAGAATACTGGAGTGGGTAGCCATTCCCTTCTCCAGAGGATCTTCCCGACCCACAAATCAAACCTGGGTCTGCTGTATTGCAGGCAGATTCTTTACCATCTGAACCACCAGGGAAGCCCAAGAAAACGATAGGTGAGTGCATACCAAAATATGTGCAACTATGTTTGGTCACATGGATATTTGGAATTGTCTTTTAAATCTCTCCTTTATGTTGGACTCTAGGGGATATCTGTGTGCTCAAAGGCTTGGTTATAAGAACTTCTGCCAACCAGTCTGTAACTATGGATTTATTGAGCCATTATCATGCACTTTTCTCTGAGACTGAATCTGTGGTAGATACAAATGAGAATCTCTCTACTTGAATAGCTTCAGTTTTTATTTAAGAGACAAGTAGTGATTAGAAATTATAGAATGATTAGACAAAGATAAATCAAAGATGACAGGTTGAGGCTAAAGAGATTAATTCAGAATATAGATAAATTTTATTGATTTTACATTAAGTGAATTGCTTTAAATTAAATGGAATCACTTTACAACATGTAAAAATAAAGATTTTTAGAATAGAAATACAGATTCCTAATGATATTTTTATTTATGTACTTTCAAATGATTAGCACATCTGGGTTTATGTTCCCATGTGGCTAAGATTGTTAGGAACTACTCTGGTCTCCATATTTTCTATTGACTTAGTTTTGTTCCACTTCACCCATTTGGGTTACCTTCCTGGCACTACTGGTCTATGAGTTTACTATCTCTAATTAAGAAATAATGAAGTCCAGACCCAGTGACTGATGTCTTGGGAGTTGAGAGAAGAGAAGGTCAGTGAGATCTGGAATAGTCAAGGGAGGTCTCACAAGGAAATGGGAACTAAATCCTCTTGTAGAAGATTGAGGACTTAGACAAGGGAAGGGATATATGCAGTGTTCTTGAGATCAGAGTTCCTGAGAACATGCAGAAAAAACTGAATAAAATTTAAGTTCCAGGTGGATTAAAGTTTTCCAAATGGAAATAAACATTTGAAACTTTAAGGAGACAATATCAGAATTTGGAAAGATGTTTTCCTCTACTCAGAATAATCACAAATAAAAAATTATGTTTGATGTTTTCTAAAAGTAAAAAAAAAAAAATTGATCCAGTGTATTATATGGGTTTTTATGTGTTGGATATAAACTTACATAATAGACCTAAATTATATTTTCATATAATATTCAATATTAAATTTCATATACACATCGTATGGCCCTTAAGAAAAACTAAGGGGCACAATATTAAAGTGTCTTTCAATAAAGCTGATTCTGTGAGGGGCAAAACTAATGTAATTCAAATACATATCCTTATGTAGTATAGCTGATTTTGATCTATAATGAAATGTAAGTGCTGAGGAAAAAATACTTTGATCCAAAAATAAATCATAGATTTAGAATACAGTGGATTCCTTATGTTGAATGACATTGGCAAATAATTATATAATGTACAGAGAATTCCTACAAATCAATATGGAAAAGGCAAGTTAATGAAGAGGCACAAAGTAGTGAAAATACCATTCAAGGAAAAGGAAACAAATAGTGAAGTTATGAAAGCATACTCATCTCTTAAACTAATGTTGCTGTTGTTCAGTCACTAAGTTGTGTACAACTCTTTGTGACGCCAGGCTTTCTTGTCCTTCACTATCTCCAGGAGTTTGCTCAAACTCATGTCCATTGAGTCAGTGATGCCATTCAACCATCTCAGAATTTTCCTGCAATGTAGGAGCTCTGGGTTAGATCCCTGGGTTGGGAAGATCCCCTGGAGAAGGGAATGGCTACCCATTCCAGTCTTCTTGCTGGAGAATTCCATGGACAAAGGAACCTGGCAGGCTACAGTCCATGGGCTGCAAAGAGTCAGAGATGACTGAGTGACTAACTTAAACTAATAGGATTATATAAATTGAAATACCAGTGAAATGTCATTCTGTAATAATTGTAGGTTTAAAATTCCAGACAGTTAGCAAGGATAGGCTGTGGAAAGATGGTAACTCTTACAGGCTGCTGGTAGGAATGTAAATTGGTAAAATCCTTTTGTACTTTTGCATGTTTTGTAAGCTGGACATTCATTATAAACATTTGCACAAGGAATCGTGTGTGTGTGTGTGTACACAAATCCCCTAGAGAAATTATTTCATGTTTACACAAAGAATCATTTGGATTCAATGTAGAACTGCATGTAAAACTCAAAATAATTAGAATTTAATGTTCCTCAGCAAGACAATAGCTAAATAATTGGTGGCAGACACACTCAAGGGGGAAAAAAAACCCACAAAAAACAAACCTATACCATAGTGAAAATGAATGGGCTAGTACTACATAGTTTAACTTGCCAAATGAAAATCAAGGTTAGGAGAAAAAAAAAATCAGTTCCAAACAATATATATTGTGTTGTACTATTTATACCGAATATTAAAACATGCAATACACAGCAAATAATCCTATAAAAGACTGAATAAATGTAGCCTGTTGGGAGGAGATATTTTAGCCTAGAAATATTTTTTTGTTACATAAGATAAGACTGGCCTGATCTGATTCAGAGACTCAGGGAGTCCTGGAATGGGGCAGCCTCTGAAATACAGGCTCTTTTTTTTTTTTTTTTTAATTAGAAGTATAGTTGCATTACAATATTGTGTTAGTTTCTGCTGTACAACAAGTGAATCTGCTTTATGTATACATATATCCCCTCCCTCATGGACCTCCCTCCCTTCCCCATCCCACCCCTCTAGGTCATCACAGAGCAGTGGGCTAAGCTCCCTTTGCTATACAGCAGGTTCCCACTAGCTCTCTATTTTATACACAGTAGTATATATATGGGCTTTCCTTGAGGCTCAGCTGGTAAAGAATCTGCCTGCAATGCAGGAGACCTGGGTTCCATTCCTGAGTTGGGAAGATCCCCTGGAGAAGGGAAAGGCTACCCACTGCAGTATTCTGGCTTGGAGAATGCCATGGACTGTATAATCCATGGGATCACAAAGAGTCAGACACGACTGAGCAACTTTCACTCACTCAATGTATATATGTCAGTCTTCCAATTCATCCCCTCCCACCCCCTGCCACCCCATGTTTGAAATGTGGGACTAGAGACACAGACAGGCTCTATTGTGGAATTTTGAAAACCACTCTACTTTCATTTTCTGCTCAAGCAGCCATTGCCACTGTCTTCTTTTCAAAGCTGTTACCTGGAGGGAAATAGCTGTTATAGATTCATGTGTAAGACACCATTCATGTATGGTTACAAAACATTATCTGAAGAAAGATGAACGTCTTTGTAGAGCAGTCAGCTCTGAGGGATAAATGAGGAGTAACGAGGCATTTTTCATTCTTCTCACCTGGGGGGAAGGTTCAAACACTCACTCAAGATCATTCACTCAATCAGATAAACACTCCCTATCACTTGGATGTTTTCAGCGGCCTCTTCAGCTGCTCTTCCTGCTTTTGTGGCTGCCCTCATAGCAGATGAGTCTCTTAACAGCACAACTCTCAGTTTATACCCAGATTCTGCCCTCTCCCACATCTGGCTTCATAGTCTCTTGCTGGTCTTGCTACCTGCTTGCTCCACAGGTGTGCGCTAAGACCCAGTGTTGTGCCAGCTTCTTTGTGTGCACTGGGGGCTTGAGACAAAAGTGGGAAAGGATGCTTTCCTCACAGCACTTTCATTCCAGATGGGCTACAGATAGCAAACAATGAAACCACAAATGGGTGACCACACACGACACAAAAGCTAGGCGTTTAATAAAGTAAGTGTGACGGTGAGTGATGGGGGACATGACTATGTGTGGTCAGGGAGGACTTTTTGAGAAGATGACGTCTGAGCTGAACTAACAGCGGAAGCAGGAGCCTTGCAAACATCGGTGGGATTGATGTCTCAATTTTCTTTCTTTCACTCTGACCTAATTGGCCACTGTATCCTAAGTGTGTTCTATTCTTCCTGACAGCTATTTTTTGGCCCATGCTGTTTCCTCTTTCTAGAATATTTCCTCCAATCTATGCCTGTGGTCACTCCACAGCCCACTTTTGAGATGCCGCTTCCTCCATGAAGAGGAAGAAAAAGAAGGAAGATCCTTACTGATCCCCTGCACCAAGCCAAGTACCATCTGTCTTGTCCCTCAGAATTCAATGTTAATGGTGGTATCTTCTCTCATTCAGTTAGGATTACATGTGATAGAAGCTCAACTGATTTAAGGATAAGCATGTAATGGCAAAATGTATTGACCATAGGATGAGTAGGGGTAGAGCCAGTTCCAGGAATACCTGTGTGTTGCCATCTGTCAAAACGAAAGTGATTCTGTGAGTTGCCCTTTGCCTGCTGTAATTCTTAAAGCATCACTCCAAAGGTGCTTCTTTGCCCCAGTAGCAGCAATTTCTTGCCATTTTGGCAGCAGCTGAATCCTGTCTGCAAGTTTTCCGACACATAAATAATCCAATTCTTTGTTCTTGCCTTACTCACTTTGACCCTCATGGACCTGCTGGACACCAGTACCAGCTGCCTGGAACCCATCTTAAGTCTGGGTCGCAGGTCCATGTAATCAGTTTTCCAGGTTCTAAGATCCTTCATCAGGTGGCAAGCAGCCTCACCTCAGATGCCTGGGTCTTGTCCCACGATGTGCCTCTGTACTGAGTTTCAGCTTTTACTGGGGTCCAGCCCTGGTGGATCCAGGGTAATTTGAAGGGGGGACAGCATGGCGAGGAAAAACTTACTTATAAGAAATATAAAGAGAGATTAGGAAAAAATAGTGTAGTAGGAAAATTTAGAGGAGAAAAGATGCTGAATAACTTGGTCTACATGGAAAGCTAATAAAACCATGAGACAAGAGGTTTGCACCATCTACGTTAGGCCATAAGCGCCCGCTTGAATAGCGGATGGTGCCCCGCCTTGGGCTTCCTCTCGTGTGGGTCTTAGAAGCCTGGGCAAGTAAGTAGACTCGGAGAGCCTCCATGCTCCAGATGGGAATTCAGCCTGAAAAGGTGAGGGAGGAAGAGGGAGAAAGAGAAAGTCCACATTGGGGGAAACCAGTCTTTCCAGTGACTGGCCCATCTTTTATTGTCCGGAAAGACTTTTTATACTTTTGGTTGTACATAGAGATCAATAGATAATACAAAATTATGCAGTGTCAGCAGCCCTGACTTTTATCGAGACCAGGCTTTCTCTCTGCATATCTAGCTGTTTACACAAGTCTTAGGTGGTTTACATCATCTTCTGGCCAGAAGGCCAATTAACATTTTACAGCCCTTTTCTGATAAGGGAATTAGTGTTGTTCTTCCCAAATTCTGGTGCCACTCTCAAAAAGCACTAAGTAAAGTTACATTCTTACATAGCAAGGACACAACAATTTATAACAAAGAAAGAGGAGTACAGTGATTTATAACAAAGAGAAAATTCATTAACTCAAAAGTCTAGTATTGCTAACATCAAAACTACTATATTCCTATTTCTGCATCCTGTTTACATTGATTAATATCCTCACAGGTGCCTAAAAGATAAAGGATATGGAGGCCTGGTGTCAAACATTAACTCAACAATCAAACTAATTCTTAGCTCTAAAAGGCTCTATATCTTTAAGATGTTTTAAGCTTCGTGCCTCTCACAGTTGGGGGCTGTAAATAATCACAAGTTGTAAAAGTCCGGGGGAACCTGTCAGGCAAGTTAGCCATCAGAGGGATTTGAGATGAAACATTCCTTTCATATGCAGGTGACCAGTTGGAGCTCTAAGTTAACTTTTTCCAGAGAAAGGTGGTTGGGGTTAGCCCCCTGTAATGTCAGAAAAGTATAGTATAGCAGACAGTAAACAGACAGATTTTGGTTTTGGGGTAGATGCTCAGGCAGAGGACCCCTTGAGACCTGACTCGCCTTGCCCATCAGGTCTCTCCATATCACCTTGTCATGGGTGGGATCTCCTGTGCTGGCTCCTGGCAAGCTCTCTTCTTCATTTATAAATTGTAATAATTCCAATTTCCACTCCTTGCTTCCTCATCCCGAGGGGTGAAGTGCTTCCTCATTTGCTATCTCATTAAAACTGAATGTCTTTTTTAACACTGTGAATTACCTAGTTATAACCCTATACTTGGGCTTCCCTGCTGGCTTAGCAGTCAAGAATCTGCCTGTAATGCAGGAGCTGCAGGAGACATGGGTTCAAGCCCTGAGTCAGGAAGATTCCCCGGAGGAGGGTATGGTAGCCCACTCCAGTATTCTTGCCTGGAGAATCCCAAGGACAGAGGAGACTGGAGGACTACAGTCCATAGGGTCACAAAGAGTTGAACACGACTGAAGCCACTTAGCACACACACACAACCCTATACTTAGTTAATAAGATTGTATACCAGACTGTCTCTGTTGAAATAACAAATGTAGTAATTTCTGCCTTCTGACAGGTCCTCACAAATCATAAGGAGCAGATCCAAAAGTTCTCAGAGATAGACAGTATCATGCAAAAAACACAACACTGAGTCTTCTAAATTTCTAATAAAGCCTTAATACCACCTATGTTACATGTATAATACATAAAAATAAAATAATGAATAGTTAAACTCATTTATTCTCATGACCTGTCAGGTGTCTGGGATGTGGTGGTCCCTAAAGTTACCCGGAAAATTGCATTTAAAACACTCTTGTTATCCTTTGGCATTTCTGTGCCTACCATTGTGAGTTTTGCCATCAATTAAATGGGCAGTGTGCATCCTTGTCTTCAGCCTCTTTCTTAGACTATTTTGATCCATTCAAACGTATTCTGTCTTGAAATTCAGAAGCCTTGCCTTTCTTGAAGGGGAGTGCCCTTCATCTTTTTTTTTTTTTAAACTGACACAAATATTTAACTTTACACCTTTTATCCCATCCCCAAACCAAACTGATACAGCTTCCCTAACACTGGCTTAGCACATAGCATTTTGTTTGTACCTTTAAGGAATTTATTATATCTAGCACTTCTCTGTATCTAGGACAGAGATAAAGGAAATGATATTAATTCCTAAGTGTTTGCAATTGTCCTCCCTCCCTGCTGCTTTTATGGAGGAGTAACTGTTGATTTCTATGTCAGCTCCTGGGTCTTTCTTTATGGTGTAGAATCCAAGTAAAGAGGATTAGAAATTTTGAAAAGGGCCATAGACTTAAGTTGATATGAATGACAAATAACTAAGTCAGAGAAGGCAGAGGTGGGAGGATAACATAAAAGCCTATTGGGGCTTATGGCTGATTTAGAAAAAGATGGTTTTTATTTGTATTTTTAAAGTGATTTCAGGATGGAAGAGTAGAGAGATGAATTTTGAAGTCCTGCAGCCATGCATGAGTGAGGGAGGCTGAGTGTGAGAGAATTTAAGGAGGTTTGCTGAGAGTTACATATGGGACCCTCATGTGGCATATACTACTAGGCTTCAAGAAAAATAAATAGTAAATTTCAATGATTTATGGTTGTTACACTGAAGTTTCTTAAAATATGACTCTGTGGTAGGATTGGACCAAAAGTTGTTTGATTTGCTATGTTTCATATTTTTTTTTGGTATTTTCCTAGCTCAGCTCCCCACTCCCCAATACAGAAGATATTTTCTGAAAGGCAGAGGGTTGACCTCTCCCCCAGTGTCTACATCCACGCCTTGAAGACACTGCTCATTTCATGATTACTGAAAAGTGATTTTATCATCATCATCATCATCTACTAGTATATATGTGGGCCACCTCTTCTCTATCAATCAGTGATCCACATACATACTAAATGTGTTGAGATTTAATTTCAAATCCGCAAAGCATGGGCATGATTACCATTTCAACTTTTCAAGAGAAAACAAAGGATTCTAGTTGTTAAGTATCTGGCCCAAAGTCATGCATCTTAAGAAAAATATTGTTAGCAAAAATAATCAGCCAAGAAACCTGTAGTACTCAGGCCATTTCATTCATCAGAACATTATTACAAAGTGCAGCTCTCTGAAAGTCATTATGCTTGTCTGCTATTTACTATTTTCTACCAATTGAATAGGTGACATCAGAAGCTGCCAGGATGGCCTTGTTAGTTTTCAATAGGTGAGCCTGTGGTCATTCCCCAGGATATTTCAGACTGGAGGTTGGAAATATTAGAGTCCCTCCTATTTTATTTATTGGCAAGTCCTTCATCCAACTGTCCCTCTCCCTATGATCCCCAAACTGCTAGAAGATGGCCCAGAGGAAATGGGCTTATCTCACTCTTTTTGTGGAAGAATTTTCTCCTGTCTTTGCATGTTTTTCTTTTCTAGTCATCAGGAAATTTACTTTTGTGAAGAACTGGAAAAAGGACTATGTGAACTTGCATGGAGAAGCTGTTCATGGCAAGGGATGTAGCATTTTGCTGAATAAATGGCTGAAAAAAAAAGTGAGGGAAACATAAGATATAAGAAATAGCCTCTCTTCTGGATATAATGATGTATCTTGGTGGAGGGAGGCCATGGGAGCTAAGTTTCTCTGTGAGATGCAGGCAGTTATTATTCCAGAGCACCTGCTCTGCTCTTTAGCACAGCTGCTTCCAGCGCAGAGATTCAGCTTCACATTCCTTTGGCAAAGAGAGAGGCATTGCAAGCTATTTGGTTCTCAATATCTGGAAGAAAACAAACTCTTAATAATGTGGCATTCAAAGAACAAAAGAATCTAGTAATTAATTCATGGAGATATGGTTAGACCACAAGGAGTATTACCAGAAATAATAGTCACATTGCTACTGCCACGCCACTATAACTTATGAAAATATACTATGTACTAGAGCCTGTGGAACTTATGAAAGTATACTGCATGCCAGAGCCTGTGCTAAGAGGTTATCTATTTCCTCATTCATGCATTACAGTAACCACAAAGGTAAATAATACTGCCATACTGTGTCACTGATGAAGCTGTGGAGGTTCAAGAGGGTCAAGTTTGATAGGGTGGTAAGTAGGAGGTCTGAGATTTGAACTCAGGTCTGTCTGCTTACACTAAAATGTCAGACTCTGGAGAAATCTAGTAAGGGTTTTGTTATTATTATTTCACTTACACAGGTGAGCAAACTGAACTTCAAGGAGATTGACTATCTTTTCAATCAGGGATGTAGGTTGTTGAAGTCACTTTAACTCAGATTTGACTCCCAAACTTGTCTTTTAAAAGTTGCATAACCTTGGACATTTCTTTAATGTCCCAAAGTAGGCTTTTGAAACCTGTGTGCTTGGCTTAGTAACTCAGTCGTGTCTGACTGTTTGTGACCTTATGGACTGTAGACCTCCAGGCTCCTCTATCCATGGGGATTCTCCAGTCATGAATACTGGAGTGGGCTGCCATGCCTAACTTACACTTTCTAGAAAATGGGGTAAAAATAATACCTACTTATGGGGTCATTGAGATCATTTGAATGACATAATGTATGCAAACTCTTTAAGACAGGCTCTGCTTGGCTCCTACTTAGAAAGCTCGATAAAATTTTCACTTTCTGTTTCTCAGTGCATTCACACATCCAAACACATGTAGTAAAAAAGGGTTGGATAGTGGCTGTATAAAGTAGGCTAAGGGCTCAGAAAGAGTGCTGTCATGGTGGCAGTATAATTCCCAATTTCCCTGGGAATTGACACTGTGTAAGAGGTGGCAAGAATACACGGAAGAACTGTACAAAACACATCTTCACGACCCAGTTAATCATGATGGTGTGATCACTCACCTAGAGCCAGATATCCTGGAATGTGAAGTCAAGTGGGCCTTAGGAAGCATCACTATGAACAAAGCTAGTGGAGTTGATGGAATTCCAGTTGAGCTATTTCAAATCCTGAAAGATGATGCTGTGAAAGTGCTGCACTCAATATGCCAGCAAATTTGGAAAACTGAGCAGTGGCCACAGAACTGGAAAAGGTCAGTTTGCATTCCAATCCCAAAGAAAGGCAATGCCACAGAATGCTCAAACTACCACACAATTGCACTGATCTCACATGCTAGTAAAGTAATGCTCAAAATTCTCCAAGCCAGGCTTCAGCAGCATGTTGAACAGTGAACTTCCTGATGTTCAAGCTGGTTTTAGAAAAGGCAGAGGAACAAGAGATCAAATTGCCAACATCCACTGGATCATGGAAAAAGCAAGAGAGTTCCAGAAAACATCTATTTCTGCTTTATTGACTAGGCCAAAGCCTTTGACTGTGTGGATCACAATCAACTGTGGAAAATTCTGAAAGAGATGGGAATATCAGAACACCTGACTTGCCTCTTGAGAAACCTATATGCAGGTCAGGAAGCACCAGTTAGAACTGTACATGGAACAACAGACTGGTTCCAAATAGGAAAAGGAGTACGTCAAGGCTGTATATTGTCACCCTGCTTATTTAACTTACATGCAGAGTACATCATGAGAAACGCTGGACTGGATGAAACACAAGCTGGAATCAAGATTGCCGGGAGAAATATCAACGACCTCAGATATGCAGATGACACCACCCTTATAGTAGAAAGTGAAGAGGAACTAAAAAGCCCTTGATGAAAGTGAAAGAGGAGAGTGAAAATGTTGGCTTAAAGCTCAACATTCAGAAAATGAAGATCATGGCATCTGGTCCCATCACTTCATTTGAAATAGATGGGAAAACAGTGGAAACAGTGTCAGACTTTATTTTCTTGGGCTCCAAAATCACTGCAGATGGTGATTTCAGCCATGAAATTAAAAGACACTTACTCTTTGGAAGGAAAGTTATGACCAACCTAGATAGCATATTGAAAAGCAGAGACATTACTTTGCCAACAAATGTCCATCTAGTCAAGGCTATGGTTTTTCCAATGGTCATGTATGGATGTGAGATTTGGTCTGTGAAGAAAGCTGAGTGCAAAAGAGTTGATGCTTTTGTACTGTGGTGTTGGAGAAGACTCTTGAGAATCCCTTGGACTGCAAGAAGATCCAACCAGTCCATTCTGAAGGAGATCAGCCCTGTGGTTTCTTTGGAAGGACTGATGCTGAAGCTGAAACTCCAGTACTTTGGCCACCTTATGCGAAGAGTTGACTCATTGGAAAAGATTCTGATGCTGGGAGGGATTGAGGGCAGGAGTAGAAGGGGACGACAGAGGTTGAGATGGCTGGATGGCATCACTGACTTGATGGACGTGAGTCTGAGTGAACTCCGGGAGTTGGTAATGGACAGGGAAGCCTGGCGTGCTGTGATTTATGGGGTTGCAAAGAGTCGGACACGACTTAGTGACTGAACTGAACTGATTGATATTTATCTCATCATCCATCCAGCATGGTCATGGGTAGCAGCAGGGGCTAAATAAATCCATGGCAAATGGAATAGGGGCTTCTCTAGCGGCTCAGTGGTGGACTCTACCTGCCAATGCAGGAGACATGTGTTTGATCCCTGGGTTGGGAAGATTCCCTGGAGAAGGAAATAGCAACCCACCCTAGTATTCTTGCTAGTGAAAGATCCCAAGGACAGAGGAACCTGGTGGGCTACAGTCCTTGGGATTGTAAAAGAGTGGGGCAAGATTTAGCAACTAAATAATAACCACAACAGAAGGAGAGTGGAGATCAAAACCAAAGCTGAATTTAAATAAAATAAAGCCTGGAGTGGTTAAATCCTTACCTGAAGGCACTGATTTTCCTGCAGAGGTCACATTGAAGGACATGATCAAATTTTTGTCTAGGGTAGTATCTGGAGAAAAAGAGACTGAAGACTTCTTAATACTATTTCTAGCCTTTAAAGTACAGATTTTCCCTAAAAGCAGGGGAGAGCTAACTGACTTTTGGAATGCGTACCAAGTGCCATGTCCTCTGCATCTATCTACCCTATCTCATTTTATCCCAGTTCTTGCATAACAAACCACCCATTGTGGATCTTAAAATGATGATGTTTATTTTGTTCAGAAATTTGAGGGGGACTGGGCACAGCAGGCACAGGATTTCTAATTAGGCTAGAGTTGGAGGCTGGCTCTGGGGTCATAAAAAAGCTTCTTCAGTTATATATATGGCATCTTAGTTGCAAAGTTCAGATAACTGGGGGCTATTCTTTCTCTCTCCTCTCTTCCTTCCTTCCCTTCCAAGTAGACTTTCCACACAACAGCCTCAGGGTAAACTGAATTGCATGGCAGATGAACACTCACAGAGTGAGTGGACCAGCAGCAGTAACAACATGAAATTTTCCTATTCTAGCCTCAAATCATGCAACATCACTTCTGCCACATTCTGTTAATAAAAGGAGTCACAAAAGCCACTCAGATTTCAGGGACTCCATCTTTGATGAGAAGAGTTACATAGTTTACAAATATGTTTTAAAAGGAACAAGAAGCCACCCTCTTTCCAAAGTTATTTACATTCTTCCCAAATACAAAATATACTCAGTACCTCCTAGGATCCCTGCGAAGTGTCATGTGTTGTGGCATCAGACTCAGGGTCAAGGTCTAGTATCTCTTCATCTAAACCACTTTCATGAATGATGGGTGAACTTCTCAAGCATGGTTTTCTGATTTCTTGAGTATGGCTTTTCAAGAAACACAGTCCTCAATCTGAAGCCTTCTGAATGAAAGAAACAAGCTACCTGGAAATGTTTTGTCTTATTTTGCTTTTACATTCATGTGCTTTGTACTTAAGCCTCCAAAACTTAAAAAAAAAAAAAAAAAAGGTCCTCAACAATACATGTGGTTTATCCCAAAGGTTACTTTACTCACATATCTGTACTTGGGTGGGGGCTGAAATCCTCAGGTGTTGGAACAGCTGAATCTTGAGTCTGTCTCCCTCCCTTCTCTGTTTTCTCTATATGGTATTTCCACATGACAGCCTCAGGTAGACTGACTTCTTAAATACATGATGCTACATTCTTGTAATGGATCATTGTACAGCTGTCAGAAATTGTGCTTTTAGAGTCTTAATTAAATATGAAAATACCTGGTACATAAAATATATGGAATAAATCAAGGTATAGATTATGTATAAAGGATTATTCCATGAGGGTACTAGACAGAAATATATAAAATGTAATGGTCATCTCTAGGGTGTCTTCTGGACTATTTACAATGTATTTCTATTAATTTTCTGTATTTCCACATTTTCTACAAAATACTTTTTATTAATATTCAGGAAATGTATGAAGATAGTATAAGGCTTATCGACACTCAGGAACTTCCACAAGATTCAAGTTGCCCTGAGTTTTCAAATTGAAGATTAAGCCCTGGTCTCTCTTAATTCCCAACCTTATAACTCTCCCATCAATGCTATGCTTTCTCCCTATAGGAAGAACTGAGATCATGTCTGCCTTAGCTAATAGCACTTACTCTCTATATATTCTTTGTTTAAATATTCAAGCCTGTCTTGTCCAATCACACTTACTCAGCAGTACATAGAGAAGGCATGGTGAGTAAAGTGTCAGTGCCTTAGGGTGAATATTCATGTTGTATGTCTCTCGGCCTTTAGAAAGCACAGGATCCACTGTCCATCAGATGTTACCTATGTGAACTGAATATATACATTTAGCTCATCTCTTAGCTGAGCTCCCAGGACTCCCTTCTCTGTGACAGCTTCTTCAGTAGCTGCCAGCGCCTCCTACATTACTGCTTTCTCCGTTGCCATGTTTTCTTTCTTTTTTGTCTTGCTCGACCCTCAGCCTCATCACAGCCTCGACACATCAGCCTCAAACATCCATCTCTAAATGGAACCAGCCTTCATATGATCCTACATCTTGGTACCAATTAATTCTCTTCCTTTTCTGGTAGTTTTAAACAACTCAGTTTTGCAAGGTCATAATTCAGGTTAAAAGTTAATCAGCATTCAACCTAGAAATTAAATTTTAGCAAGTTTTTCTTAAAATGATCAACTATTGGACTTCTGTTAACAGCTTTTATCAGGTGCTAATAAATTTGGCAAGGGGGAAGTTTTCCATTAGTTTAATTGACTAAAGATGGAGATTAAATTGTGTCATCTATTCAGGCTATCATTTCACCCGCGTTAATTTTTTTTTTTTTAAATTGAAATGTCCTGGGGCTCAAAGAAACTTGTTAAGAAAATAAGACATCTATAGAAGTCAAGACCAGGGTCAGCAAGATATTTTTAAGTATCTTTCTCTCTTTGGAGCAGGTTCTCTTCCTTCTTTGAGCTTAATGTCCTCCTTTCTCTTGGGAAAATGCTAATTTAACTATAGTCATATCAGTCCTAGCCTTCGCCCTGTTTCTGGAGGCTCCTACAGTTGAGGTTCAGGAGAACAAAGGGTAGGCCAGTTTGCTAATGAGAATATATTTCTCTGAGTCACAACTGATTTTCATGAACACAAACACACGGGATGATCATATTGTGTATTTTTCTATATAGCACTTTAAATTTGTCTACAGGAATAATTACACCTTCTCTTATTTTTCATCCATAGAATATCATGAAATAAGGTTTTCAAGTATCATCATCTCCATTTTATACACAAGGAAACTGAGGCTTGGAGGAATTAGAGATACTCTACTTTTCACACCTTTCTCCTGGAAATCGTTTTGCACACTGGTGCCCAAATGATGTTGCTGTACTACAAATCTATGTTACCCCTCTCCTTTAAAACCTCCCACTGCCAATGGGCAAAACTATAGACTCGGAGAAGGTTTATACAGTCAGAAATAACAAGACCGGGAGCTGACTGTGGCTCGGATCATGAACTCCTTATTGCCGACTTCAGACTGAAATTGAAGAAAGTGGAGAAAACCACTAGACCGTTCAGGTATGACCTAAATAAAATCCCTTATGATTATGCAGTGGAAGTGAGAAATAGGTTTAAGGGACTAGATCTGATAGAGCGCCTGATGAACTATGGATGGAGGTTCATGACATTGTACAGGAGACAGGATTCAAGACCATCCCCAAGAAAAAGAAATGCAAAACAGCAGAAAGGCTGTCTGAAGAGGCCTTACAAATAGCTGTGAAAGAAGAGAAGTGAAAAGCAAAGGAGAAAAGGAAAGATGCTGGATGGCATCGTCAACTCGATGGGCATGGGTTTGGGTGGACTCCAGTAGTTGGTGATGGACAAAGAGGCCTGGTGTGTTGTGGTTCATGGGGTTGCAGTGAGTCAGACACGACTTATCAGCTGAACTGAACTGAACTGATGATATTTTTGATATTTTTCTTGATCTGTGTGTACCCTTCTTAAATGTAATCCCATACTACTGAATACTGGCAACTCTAGTCAAAATTATTTGCTAGTAATGACCAATCTATGGAAACTTTACTGTAATCTACACACTTAATAAGTGATTTATATGTCATTATTCTTTATAAATATGTGAGACAGACAGGATTATGATCAGTTCAGTTCAGTCACTCAGTCGTATCCGACTCTTTGCGACCCCATGAATCACAGAACACCAGGCCTCCGTGTCCATCACCAACTCCCAGAGTTCACTCAGACTCACGTTCATCAAGTCCATGATGCCATTCAGCCATCTCATCCTCTGTTGTCCCCTTCTCCTCCTGTCCCCAATCCCTCCCAGCATCAGAGTCATTTCCAATGAGTCAACTCTTCGCATGAAGTGGCCAAAGTACTGGAGTTTCACCTTTAGCATCAGTCCTTCCAAAGAAATCCCAGGGCTGATCTTCAGAATGGACTGGTGGGATCTCCTTGCAGTCCAAGGGACTCTCAAGAGTCTTCTCCAACACCACAGTTCAAAAGCATCAATTCTTTGGCGCTCAGCCTTCTTCACAGTCCAACTATCACATCCATACATGACCACATGATCACCACCTTGCAAATATATTCATTCATCTTACAAATATTTGTGATAAGTCCTATGTGTCAGACTGTACTAGAGAGTAGAAATACAGTAATCCAATGGGTAAAGCACATTATATAATTTTTATTATAACTGGGTTAATTAAATGTTTTACCTGAGGATATTTTAAAATAGGGATCTTTATTGTATTTAAAACACTATTTTTCAAAACATTCAAACTTAGGGCAAAGGATTTTTTTCCCTTTGTGATTAGTATAAAAAAGGAGATGATTGACTCAAAACCCATAAAAGTCTTCCTAATTCTAGAGATGTGGAAAACTCAGCCTTCATCAGAGGACAGGGATCAACTTGCTTGGGCTAAACTGCATTGATTCCCTATATAAGTCCTAGTTTGAGATGCTGGCATTTGTGTGTGACAAGGAAAGCAATCAAAAGACAAAAAAAATACAGCCCCAGTTTGTAGCACATCATATTATCTCTGCAAGTGCCCTCAGGAAATGGATGCCTTGCTGTCCACTCCACTCATTTCCTTCCCTCACTCCAGTCTCACCTGATTTCCTGCTGGGTCTCACATAGTCACTTTCAGTCTTTGGAGATGACAAGCTAGGCCAAAGTCTGATATTTATCTTCTTGATAAATATGGTCAAGTGTCAAAAAGAAATGTGAAAGGAACTATGATTATGGACCTTGTACTAAGTACTTACTATGTTGTAAGCATATATGTGCAACTAGATCACCCAAACCATGTTGACAGGGTGGAAAGGTGGGTATACATTGTCCTTTTAAGGTCTGGAGTTTTGGAGTTAGAATCCTTGGGCTGGAATCCTGGTTCTGTCACTTCACATAATCACCTTATTTGATTCTCCAAATAAACTGTTACTCCAGTTTTCCAGGTGAAGAAAGTGACATTAAGAAAGTTCATATAATTGGTCAAATTTGCACAGTCTTCTAGAGTTAATGGTGGAATTGAACCCCTGTCTGAGTGTAAAGCCTAGCTTCTCAGTCGTGGCACCCAACAGAGGATGTGATGATCAGTCCTTTATCATTACGATCTCAGTACATAAAATGGTCTCTCCTGGATAAAATTATAAGGCTGATCACCCAAAACTCTTCCTAGTAAGCTCAACTGAGAATTACAAAGTTCCCAATAAGGGAGTTTAATAACTTACTGAACATTGAGATTTTATAATTTCAGTTTCTTAAAGACATTAAAAAATAATTAGCTCTCATGTTGCCAACTCTTTCATTTATTAATATTATAAACTTATTTATTCTGATTTTTCTACAAGCAGCTAATATTCTAATGCAATTTTCTAATAATTTTAACTTTACATAAAAACATTGTTGTTGTCTTTGCTATTACCTCCAGAATCTCCCAGCATTTCTACTTTCACCGATATTTGGTATCCTTCGAAAGCTCTACTTGCTTTCTGTACAAAGTGGAATGTGCCCTGTGCCCCTAGATCTTCTTATATAGTACAATTTAGTTTCTCCAACAAACCAGGTTTTAACAATGTATTTATTAAGTTATTAATCACACCTCAGTGAGAACTTGGCTATGCTTCCAACTTTTACACCAATGTGAAAGTTCAATTCATTTTCAAATTATTGAATGCTGTACTCTGTTCCTTAAAATTAGATACTAGTTAATATTCTTCTACTTGCTCATTTATTTGGAATCTTCCTTTTTATTTATATCTCTGGAGGCATGTGTTTTTCATTAATGATTCTGAAACAAAGCAGTAGCATTACCACTTTATTGACTGGGGGATTTTTGCAGAACACCTGTGGCCATAATATGTCTCTGGTCGATGAAACTGTGTTAAATAAATTGAACTGAAACTGAACTGAAATTGTGTCAAAATTTATAATAGTTCAACACTTCTTTTTGGCAAAGGTGCAACATCATAGAGGTATTAATATTATTAACTTGATGGTAATTTAAAACTGCTATAGCCTCCTTCAGATGAAGATGCACTTTGATTTTAATAATTTTCTGAACTGAGATAAATAAATCCTTTAAAGTTTCTTTCAAAACTAGAGATTTGATACAATTTGAGGAACAACATGGGCTCAATAAAGGAAGAAGTGGTAGGGACCTAACAGAAGCAGAAGATATTAAGAAGAGGTGGCAAGAATACACAGAAGAACTGTACAAAAAAGATCTTCATGACAGATAATCACAATGGTGTGATCACTCACCTAGAGCCAGACATCCTGGAATGTGAAGTCAAGTGGGCCTTAGGAAGCATCACTATGAACAAAGCTAGTGGAGGTGATGGAATTCCAGTAGAGCTATTTCAAATCCTGAAAGATGATGCTGTGAACGTACTGCACTCAATATGTCAGCAAATTTGGAAAACTTAGCAGTGGCCACAAGACTAGAAAAGGTCAGTTTTCATTCCAATCCCAAAGAAAGGCAATGCCAAAGAATGCTCAAACTACCACACAATTGCCCTCATCTCACACGTTAGTAAAGTAATGCTAAAATTCTCCAAGCCAGGCTTCAGCAATACGTGAACCATGAATGTCCTGATGTTCAAGCTGGTTTTAGAAAAGGCAGAGGAACCAGAGTTCAAATTGCCATCATCTGCTGGATTATGGAAAAAGCAAGAGAGTTCCAGAAAAACATCTACTTCTGCTTTATTGACTATGCCAAATCCTTTGACTGTGTGGATCACAATAAACTGTGGAAAATTCTGAAATAGATGGGAATACCAGACCACCTGACCTGCCTCTTGAGAAATCTGTATGCAGGTCCAGAAGTAACAGTTAGAACTGGACATGGAACAGACTGGTTCCAAATAGGAAAAGGAGTATGTCAAGGCTGTATATTGTCACCCTGCTTATTTAACATATGCAGAATACATCATGAGAAACGCTGGACTGGATGAAGCACAAGCTGGAATCAAGAGTGCTGGGAGAAATATCAACAACCTCAGATATGCAGGTGATACCACCCTTGTGGCAGAAAGTGAAGAACTAAAGGGCCTCTTGATGAAAGTGAAAGAGGAGAGAGAAAAAGTTGGCTTAAAGCTCAACATTCAGAAAATCTAGATCATGGCATCCGATCCCACCACTTCCTGGCAAATAGATGGGGAAACAGTGGCTAACTTTATTTTTCTGAGCTCCAAAGTCTCTGAAGATGGTGATTGCAGCCGTGAAATTAAAAGACGCTTACTCCTTGGAAAGAAAGTTATCACCAACCTAGACAGCATATTAAAAAGCAGAGACATCACTTTGTCAACAAAGGTCCATCTAGTCAAGGCTATGGTTTTTCCAGTGGTCATGTATGGATGTGAGATTTGGACTATAAAGAAAACTGAGCACCGAAGAATTGATGCTTTTGTACTGTGGTGTTGGAGAAGACTCTTGAGAGTCCCTTGGACTGCAAGGAGATCCAACCAGTCCATCCTAAAGGAGATCAGTCCTGGGTGTTCATTGGAAGGACTGATGCTAAAGCTGAAACTCCAGTAGTTTGGCCACCTGATGTGAAGAGCTGACTCATTTGAAAAGACCCTAATGCTGGGAAAGATTGAAGGCAGAAGGAAAAGTGGATGACAGAGGATGAGATGGTTGGGTGGCATCACCAACTCAATGGACATGGGTTTGGGTTGACTCTGGGAGTTGGTGATGGACAGAGAGGCCTGGTGTGCTGTGGTTCATGGGGTCGCAAAGGGTCAGACACGACTGAGCAACTGAGCTCAACTGAGGAACAAGAAAATGGACATATCTGTTGGGAGTGTGTAATTGCCTTGGTTCTGTCTTGGCACAGCAAAGAGTTGAAACAGCAGACTAGTGTTACAGATCAGTTAAAGCTCAGTTTTATTTGTCAAGCAAAGGATAGTACACCCTCGAGGAATGAGGGCAGGTTGACCCCAGAGGAGAAGCCTCAATCAGTCTTGGCTTCTTCCTTTTATATGTTTGTCTCCTCCCCCACCTTGAGCCTGCCCTATGCAAACTGGGCTAGTCAAGAATGGGGCATAGTTGTTTCACCTAAAGTTCTCATTCCAGTCTGCGTATTCTTTTATTCTGTTTTCACTGACTCTTCCCTTTCTTTGTCTTTAAGCCACCATTTTGAACTCCTTTTTCCTATTCTAACTACCTAACATATCTTTTTAAGACATTCGATAAAATTTTAGCAGTTGTAACTTTTTTAGAAGAAAAAGTTAAATGCTTTATGTGCCAATGACTTGTTTTATTTCATCTTTTTATCACTGCCATCACTGGTATTTTAGTCCCATTTTATAGCTAAGATAAGGTTGGGAGTGGTTAAGTGACCACCCAAGGTAGATTAAGAGAAGAACTGCAGGCATCAAAGCCCATATGTGCAAAGACTTAAGCTAGAAAGGAGATGGCTGAAAGTTGGAAAGAGGCAAAAAGTGGTCGGAGCAGAGGCCTGTAAGATAGACCAGGATAGTAATATGGAGAATTTTCTAGGAAATGTTGAGCATTTATAGCTTCAGACATTACATTTTGGAAACGTCACTCTTGATGCCAAAAACTCAGCCTCTATGCACTGGTGCCAGATCGAATCTCAGAGACAGAGTTTTGGACAAGTAGGAAATAAAAACTTTATTGCTTTGCTAGGCACAGGGGAATACAATGAGCTTATATCCTTCAAAATTCTGTATCCTAACCTGGGGAGGGGAGATTTGTTGAGTTTAATAGCAGTGGTTCAAGGGTGGGGTTGTTCTTGATTAGGATCAGAGTTACATAAGCCCAGCATATACCATTAAGCTGGCCACTGGTGGTCTCCTGATGAGTTTATCTCTGGAATAAAGAATGCTTCATCAAGCAGTTAACATCTTTCATTTGTTGGGGGCTTACTTCTCAGAAGAGTTCGAAGATATTGTTATGTACATCCCTTGAGGTACAACCAGGATCCTGTCCCAAGGCTGCACTATTGTATCTTGACCTGCTCCTCACTTGTCTCTGCATCACCTCCCTTCCCTGATTAGCAACTGTTTGAATCTGCTTTTTGGAACTGAGGGAAAGTCATGGAGACTGAAGCCTATGCCCTACAAACATGAAATGGGTGACACAGAAAGACTCTGTGCCCAGAAGCCCTGTAAGGTCCTACTCAGCTTCACTCTTACCACTGTATAACAGATATATTGGAGGGTGCAAGTGCCAGAGCCTATTTAGAAGGTTCTTGGAGTCATTAAAGCAACATGGTGGTAGGGCGGACTTGGGAATTTTTAGTGTAAGTGGAGAATACTTGGCTGCAGAAGGGTTTGGGGGATAAAATGATAGAACTAATTTATAGTCATAAGGAGATGGTAGCAAATGTTTGTGAAGAATGTATTGAGCATAATTCCCAGGTACAGGATTGCAATACTGTCAACATTGGTTGAGATTTATAACAGCAAGAAAGAACCAAATTTTCAGCAAAAGATTATCAGTTTATTTTAGGGCATAATATTTTGATTGCCTTTGAGACATTCAGAATAAATAGTTGGATGTACAGCCTTGGAGTTTAGAGAAGTTGTTTGGATGGAGATGTAAGTGAGAGAAGAATAGTAAAGAACATGTATTATTTGTTGGAAGATTCTCAAACTCTGCTCAAGCTCAATTGTTGCAGAAACCAGTACTTGAGAAACCAAGCAACATACTTGGAGAGTTGGAGAACTCAGGTTTATTATGCCGGCAGGCCCAGAGGAGTTAACATTCCAAGCTCTGAAGCCTGAACAAAAGGATTACAGAGTTTTTATAAACAGACTATAATGGGCAACACTAGCTGTTAATAGGCTGGTTTAAATTAAGGGGTTTCATGCATGTGGGAACAGCAGTGAAGATGGCAAGGGGGAAGCTTTACCTGGACAGGCATGATTAAGCAGGTTTGCAGGGGCTGGGTGATTGCAAAGAGCAGGACAAGGGTGAATGAGATATACTCCAGTTCCTAGTAAGTTCCCACTTTCTGAGACGACATGACCTATGTGATCTCGACTTCACAAGGGGCAAGCCGAGTTACAGATGCAGAAGGAGAAGGAGGTTATGTAAAATTTTAATTTTTTTTCTTCATTCTCCCCTCTTAAGGCTTGTATCACTCATTGTAGAAAGCATCATCTCATGTTTTTGGTACGATATTCAGAGCTCCCCATCATTTAAGGTGTTATATTGAACTATTATCATTTGTAACTTTATGGATTCAATTCGAGAGGTTTTGAACTGGGTAATTGCATTGAGAGTACAAGGGTCAAAAAGAGTGCCACAAAAAGCATGAAGAGAGGGCCTGTTAAGGGAGAAGTCATGATGCCCAGATCCAGATATTGTTCTAATTACCCTAGTAATTAGCTAGTTTCTCTCTCCTTTTTATGATTTGTTCCCTTAGCTGTTGGGCCATGTCCCTGACTATTCCTGATTGGTTTACATAAAAGCAACACTTTTCATTCAAGAAGAGGTAGAGTCCTCCCTTTTCAGCTGTTAGTAGGTCTAGCCCTCTCCTATTCTGTAAAACCACCTCAGCCAGGGAGTTTAGTTGGTCCTGTAAGGCCACTAAAGATTTGGCCACTCTCTCAATGTCATCTGTGAAGTCTTTAGATAGTGTATGGTAAAAGGTGATTGATGAAGCAATTCCTCCTATTCCCATACCTATCCCAGCCATAATTCCCAGACCAACTAGTAGAGGTGTAAACTGGATGGTTCTTTTTGACCACATATGTGCTGCTAGAGGTATGGTGAGAGTCTGGTTGTTAGGGACAATATTCATCTGGGGAGTGAGGAAAGCTTAGGTGCAGATACCCATCTAATTGATTGGTAGACCTAAGTAAGCATCTGTCCCACAAACAAAGGCCTTGATGGGGGTGGCACCATCTGTTACAGCAAGGGACACCCAAAGGCTGCAAAGCAGCCTGCACATAACAGATAAATGAACATTAGCAAAAGGTTTTCTCCCCATCTTTGGGTTGGCACGGCTATAGCAACTGAGCCTATCATGAAGGGGGGTCAGCTATACTGTGGAGCAATTTAGTTAATACTGAGAATTGATCATAAAAGACATCTAATAAGAATGAGGCTTCCCACTACAGTGAGATAACAGACAGCTAACTGCAGAGTCTGACCCAAATTCCAGTCCTGGGGTGCGACTGGAGCTAGTCCTGTAGTGAAGAGCACAGCAATAATACCAATCAGGGATAGAGGCCAGGGTTGACAATGAAAATCCATTGATATTTTGACAGTCAGATCCTCAAGCTTCAGCCTTGTGTTGACTAGCCTGCTGCCAGAGTGTGGCTGGAGTAAGGCTGAAGAATCCTCAAGCTTCTGCTCAGTGTTGACTAGTCAGCTTCCAGAGTGACTAGAGTGTCCTTCATGGGTGAGGTTCATTGTTTTTGGAACCAGACATTGAGGGGGTTTGGGGGTCCCAAACTCTTTTCCAGGTGTCTTCATCACAGGAAGCCACTGTCTTCTTGACTCTGGTTTGGTGTATCCAGGGGATGATGCCTGTAACTCATCTTCTGGCTGATAGGGATGAACCCATTTCCCATAGTAATGGAGTCCTTTCTCAGGTTTCTCGAGCAATATGGCAGAAGACTTCTCCAGGGCCTGGAGGTATCAGGACATCTCCAAGTCAGCTAGTTGTTGGTGGTCTCCCATGTAAGATCTCAAAGGGAGAATAGCCTGAGGACCCCAGGGTGCATTTACAGAGGGAGATGAGAGTCCACAGAATGATAAGGCCGCTTGTTCTGGCATTGTCTGGGTATTGACTGGGGGATATTCTTGTTGTACTACTACTTGGAGAAACAAACTTAATGAGAAAGTTAAAGATATTTGGCTCAAAGATTAATAGAAGTAGGAAAGCTGCTGAGTGGATAGCCAGGAAACATTGATAAGCCAGGTCCAGACATTGATTCTTGATATTAGTATTTCTCTAGGTATGAGAAGATGCAAGAATTTAGACTCATAAAAACCTTTACCTGAAAACATTTATCTGAAGGCTTGTTTTTCCAGGTTTTTCCCAGGGCACAGAGTGTCTTAGTTTTTGTCTCCCCCCTGAACTCCTTTCAAGGGGATATTGAAGGTCAGCATTTATAGTGGTCATGATTTAATCTTTGTAGAGGCAGCTGGCAAGGGCCGACTTCCAGTCAGCAGGGCCCCTTCATAGCCACATATTTGACCATGTGTTGGAGGGCATTTCATCTTCATTGTGTTCCACGGTGCTGGGAAGGCTCATTCCCAGGTCCAGCAAAGATTCCATTGACAGGCCACTCATTGTGTTGTCACAAGACCAGGCCTTGTAAGTAGCAGAAGTCTCTGGACCATACCTGTCTTACTAGCCTCTTGGTCCAGGAAAATATTTCCTCTTGTTGCTTCTTCCCATATCTAGAGCTATATCATTCCAGTTTTTGATCTTATATGGAACTGCATATCAGCATTTTATCACAGATTCAGTCACACATTTGGTAACATAAGAAATAATCTTCTGAAGCAAGCTACATAGACAATAATATAGCCAGCAGTTATTAGTAAGGTCAAAAGCAAGAATTTAAATCAAGAACATTCACTGGGTATAGCCCGGTATACCCAGGTCACCTGACTCAGTTAAATGACTATAGCCAAGTGTTCATCTCCTGGTTGTACATCATGGAGCATCTGACCTTTTCCCAAAGATTGGTTACTGAGATAAGCTTTAGAAACAATCTCAGAGTGTCCTTTTTAATAACTTAACTAAACCTTTTAGCAATATAACATAACAAGGAACTGTTTCAGAAGTGAGTCTTAGTAAGCACAGACCTTAATTAACAAAACTAGAACTTAATATTCCAGATAAGGCAATGGCACCCCACTCCAGTACTCTTGCCTGGAAAATCCCATGGACAGAGGAGCCTGGTAGGCTGCAGTCCATGGGGTCGCTAGGAGTCGGACACGGCTGAGTGACTTCACTTTCACTTTTCACTTTCATACATTGGAGAAGGAAATGGCAACCCACTCCAGTATTCTTGCCTAGAGAATCCCAGGGATGGGGGAGCCTGGTGGGCTGCCATCTGTGGGGTTGCACAGAGTCAGACATGACTGAAGAGACTTAGCAGCAGCAGCAGCAGAACTTAATATTCAGTGAAATTTTTTTTTTTTTAAGAACTCATTGTGAGAATATTAAAACTGTAGCTAGGTAAGGCTTTAAACCATCAAATAAAAATGAGGTCTGCCAGGGAGCCAGAAAACTCTAAGTGGCCATCTTGGATTTCGTATAGCCCTGGCTCTTTGATTTTCGGCTGTTGTTTATCCATTTTTAATTTTCTGATTTAGAAGCAGACTATTACCATGTTTTAAGGACATCAGGATAGCAAAAGTCTAACTGTGAGGGGTTATTTATTTATTTATTTTTTGAAGCAGAATGAGCTTTGTCTAAATGTACCATAATCTTAAATAATGTTTATTTACTTTACCAAAGTAACAAAAATATTTTAAAAACAAATATAAATCACTTAAAGGCAAAGAAATGCACAATCTGTTATCAAAAGCTGCATCTTAAGAAAACTTTGTTCTCTAAACAAAGAGAAGACCAAATTCCAGTCTGGCACTAGCTTATTATTAATAAAAAATTTGTTTATCTGCTTAATCTTGCAAAGTCTTTTCCACAAATCTTGAAGAACTAACAGTATTTTTTAAAGACATGAGAATTAAACCATAGAAGGCATGTTAAAAATCTGACTCTATTGCAATTGACAAAGAAACCTGGTCATTACACTTTAATATGATAACTAGAATTATAATTGACCATATTTTATCAGGGCATATCAGATCTAGATGAATTTTGCATAATTATAGGATATCTATATTAGTAAAATCAACCATACAGTATAACCTGAAAAGATTTATCACCCCTTTAACAGTACTTCTCATGTAATTTAACATGTCCAGTGAACCAAGGTAACTTAAGAACTCTGAGTTGTCTCAGGGGCCCTCTGAAGCATCCCAAAGTTAGCTAGAAGTCAAGTTATTTAGGAAGCTTTGTGAATAAATATCAAAAGGGTTTATAACATTCAGTCAGGTAGGGTCATATAAGTCTCTGAAATAATAGTTATTTACATAGCCAAAGTTAACAAAAGATTTCAAAGGTAAATATAGAACAGATCAATTAAGAGGTAAAGAAATTTAAATCTATTATTAAAAGCAGTTTAGTATCTGAAGAAAGTATGTCTTCTTAACAGAGAGAAAGACCAAATTCAAGTTTTGTACTAGCTTACTTTAAATGCATTAGCTAAACAATTAAATTTATTTTAAACTGAGTCCTTAAACCATGCGCAAAACTTTTTTTTTTTTTTTTCATGGTCCACGTTCCACAAACTTTCTGATCACTTTTTGTAACAGCCATCTGTAAGCCAGACCTACTTTCTTTTCCCTTTGCTGCTGCTACTGCTGCTGCTGCTGCTAAGTCACTTCAGTCATGTCTGACTCTGCGACCCCATAGACGGCAGCCTACCAGGCTCCCCCGTCCCTGGGATTCTCCAGGCAAGAACACTGGAGTGGGTTGCTATTATATCTTCTTGATTAAAAACATACTACTTCCTTATTAGATTAGCAAACAAACATTAATACTAGATATTTAATATTGACTAGTTCCCAGTTCACGTGAATCTGAAATTTATTTAGGTTAATTTTTCTTGTATTTAAATTGTTTGATTTGTAAGGACTTACTTTTCTTTAGTCTAATTAAATTGGAACTCATTTACAACTTCAACAATATTATATATATATAAGTATATAAAGACATACTCTGAGACATACATAAATCCAGACAGACAGACTGACAGAGACCTTATAGTTTTCTGTTTGAGATTTAAAATATCTCTTTCACCACCCTACCCGCCCCTTCCACCCCCCTTTTTTTTTCTTCCTTTGAAGTTCTAACTGCCCAAGGCTGAGGTCTCAGACAAAGCTGGCTGTGTATTTCAAAGACATGGAAAGGACTAGCTTCAAGCTTTTTCCCTGGGCAGACCTTTTAACAAGCAAGTTGTTAACTGCCTATGCAAAAAGAATTGGTTTTGCAGTTTCCAAAAAGAAAAATTCCTCTCCATTCAATCAGCAATCACACATTCATAAGCATTTAGAAGCTATCACAGTGCCTCCCTTCTTCTGAGTCCCCAGGTTTCCTTAACCATTGCCCTCTTCCTGGGAGCCCCAAGGAGGTTCTCAGTCATGATGCCTCCCTTCCTCCTGAGTCCGCAGGTTTCCTTAACTATTCCTCCGTTCCTGGGAGCTCCAGGAGGTGCTCAGTCTCCTCTTCTACCCGTTGGGGTAGGTTCTGCCCGGGGACTGGCCCGGGGCCTTACCTTATCCTGTGGCCATTCCTAGTGAGTTGGTCCATCCCTCCAATGAGTCCAGCTGGGGCTCGGCCATCCCGAGTGTCGGAATACCAGTCCGAAAGAGAATCCATATACATCAGGTGGTGTGCCTCCTCGTTTGTCTTGGGGTTCCTTCGCTCCAGCCCAGCCAAGCCACCAGTCTGGCGGTTCAAAGGTTCAGCGTGATTGGAATCTCACTGGGGCCTCCTGAAATGTTGCAGAAACTAGTACTCGAGAAACCAAGCACCACACTTGGAGAGTTGGAGAAGTCAGGTTTATTACACTGGCGGGCCCAGAGGAGTTAACACTCCAAGCTCTGAGCCCTGAACAAAGGGATTACAGAGTTTTTATAGACAGACTGTAGTGGGCAACACCAGCTGTTAATTGGCTGGTTTAAACTAAGGGGTTTTGCACATGGGGGAACAGCAATCAAGATGGGGAGGGGGATGCCTGACCTGGACTGGCATGATTAAGCAGGTTTGCAGGGGCTGGATGATTGCAAATAGCAGGACAAGGGTGAGTGAGATAAACTCCAGTTCCTAGTATTACAAGTCCCCACTTTCTGAGACTACGTGACCTACCTGATGTAGACTTTGCAAGAGGCAAGCTGAGTTACAGAGGCAGAAGAAGAAGGAGGCTATGTAAAATTTTAACTTTTCCTCTTCACAATAGGAAGCTTCTTCATGTTTATCCTTAAGTTGATTCATTTCGGAATGTAAAGTGTATCAGAATCACCTGGATAATAAATAATGCAGTGAGAAAGATTGAGAGTCACACTGCTTAGATTTAAATTCCATCTCTGTCATCATCTGTTATGTTTATATTTTAATTTTTTTGTGCCTCAGTTTTCTCATTTCTAAAGTTGGCTATAATAGCTAACTTTTAATGTTTCTGTGCAATCATTGATGCAATGCTCCCATATCAGTGCTTCACACATCTTGGAAAGATTAGCTAATATTATCAGCCTAAGAACTGTTAACATGTGTATACCTGGAGCTCAGACTAGGATTTACATGCTCACTAATTTTGAGAACCACTGAATTCCAAGATAGGTATTCATTCATAACTTAGTCTAACTGTGGCCCTGCTTAGAAGTAGATAACAGATTTGAATTAAGTTATTTTGATTAGAGTATATCTCTAACCTGGGGTACAACCTGAGGGAACTTTTAAAATATCCATTTCTGGATACTACTGAAGACTTTTTAAAGCATGATATATGAATCAAGAGCCATGGGAATATGTATTTGAGAAGAAATTTTCTATATACTTAGTGATATGCTGACCCACAGCCTAATCTTTAAACAGTTAAATGACTTTATTTAGAAGATGTCTTGAGATTCCTTTTGCACTTTAGATGTCTAGATGGCCAACAAAGTGTGTGTTCCTCCTTTCAGAGTAGAGAATTTTTGCTGACAAGAGGCTAGGTATGTAGAAACCATATTTCCAAGCCTCTGTGCTTGTAAGCATGGCTATGTGACTGTTTCTTGCCATTGAAATGTTTGTAGAAATAGTGTAATTTCTGGGGCAAAGCTATGAAGAAGTAGTTGTTCATATTCAATATTTTTCTGTTTTGCTGACTGGTTGCAGAGGATGCTGAGACCCTAAGTAATATTGGATGCAAATCATGGAAGAAATCTGAGTTTATGAACGACCATGTGCAGGAAGAGTGCTTACAGTATCACATCGAGCTATACTAAGGGTAAAAAGTAAGCATCTGTTTCATTAAATCATGGGGGCATGTTTGTTACAGAAACTTGTTATACTTAATGGTTTTCTCTCCCTCTAAGACTGTGGTGGTTAAATTTTTGTGTCAGTTTGGTTAGAATATGGTACCCAGTCCTATGGTCAAAATTAGTCTATATATTGGTGTGAAGATATTATAGATTAGATATATTACAGATGTGTTTAATATCTGTATCTATTTACTTTAATAAGATGATGGCCAATGATATGGATGAGCCTCATACAATCAGCTGAAGGATTTAGGAGCAAAATTGAGATTTCCTGAAGAAGGAATTCTGTCTCAAGATTGTAACACTGAAATCCTGCCAGAGTTTCAAATCCATTGGCCTGACTTATAGACTTCAGAATTTCCAGCTCCCTTAATTATCCATACACACATGTATATCATATTGATTATGTGTCTCTGGAGAACCCAGACTAATACAAAGTCTGGACTCTTCAGAAGATGCTTAATAAAATGTGTCTTTACCATCCTAAATATATACATGTAGATCATACACTGTATACTGGAGGACATACTAGACCCTGAAGGAGAAAGGAAAAATAAGACTATCATTTGTTTGGTGTCTACAATATATGCCACATTATGAATAAATGTTAACATTTCAGTCATTGTTGGTTTTATATCTTATGCAGTTCAAATATGTAGTCATTTAAAAATATGTGCATTTTATGTGTGTGTATGTTAGTCATTCACTAATGTCTGACTCTTTGTGACCCCCTGGACTATAGCCTGCCAGGCTCCTCTGTCCATGGGATTTCCCAGGCAAGAATAATAGAGTGGGTTGCCATTGCCTTCTCTGTGCATTTTATAGACTCATTTAAATATTTTAAGACACTTATTATTGGTACCTTTATACTTGGCATCACTGCTTTTTTAGAGTTTGGTTGAAAGTGAAAGTCACTCAGTTGTGTCTGACTCTTTGTGACCCCATGGACTATATAGTCTATGAATTCTCCAGGCCCAGATACTGGAGTGGGTAGCCTCTCCTGTCTCCAGGGGATCTTCCTGACCCAGAGATTGAACCCAGGTCTCATGTATTGCAGGCAGATTCTTTACAAGGAAGTCCAAGAATACTGGAGTGGGTAGCCTATTCCTTCTCCAGTGTATCTTCCCAACCCAGGAATCAAACCAGTGTCTCTTGCATTGTAGGTGCATTCTTGGGTGAAGGTGAAGTGAAGTCGCTCTGTCGTGTCTGACTCTTTGCGACCCCATGGACTGTAGCCTACCAGGCTCCATCCATGAGATTTTCCAGGCAAGAATACTGGAATGGGTTGCCATTTCCTTCTCCAGAGGATCTTCTCGACTCAGGGATCAAACCCGGGTCTCCTACATTGCAGGCAGACGCTTTACCGTCTGAGCTACCAGGGAAGCCCTAGGAGATAGATCAGATCTCTATTTTGTAGCTCCACAGACAGAAAATTACTGGGCTTTATAAAATGAAATAATGTGCTTATAAACCATTTTAAAACTTCTCAAATAGTATAAATATAAATATTCATAAATTATTGCTCTTTTAAATATATTAGTTCAGTTTACATAGAGTTAAGGGTTACAAGTTATGAAATGCTATTTTCTGTTCATGCTGATGATTTAATGCCAATCATTTATGGCTGAGGACCTAGGCCAAAGTGACCTGCATTGCTACATTTGACTGAGAGCACATGATTCTTATCCTCATATGAACAACAAAGCATTAAATTCAAACTAACATTCAAAGATGGATCAGAGAGGGGCTGAGCTTGGAAAGTAGAATGAAGTTAATTCATTTGACTTGAGAAACTTATAATCAACCTGTCTCCCCGTAAAAGATAGGCTATAAATGGAAGTTTTAATTATTGAGGTTGCATGCCTGGTGTCAGCTTTTGATCAGCACCATCTGAGCTGCTCTGTCTTAGGAAAAGACAGTATCTCTTTGCCCAAACGTTTATCACACAGGCATTGATACACATTCGCAAACATGCATGCACATGTTTGAGAAGGGTCTTTCACTCATGGCTTGATTACAAGTAGATATAAGACCCTACTCTTATTTTAGATTACTTTTTAATTGCTTTCATTTTGGATTGGGTAACAGGAGGTATCTGGAGAAGGAAATGGCAACACCCTCCAGTAGTTTTGCCTGGGAAATCCCATGGACAGAGGTGCCTGGCGGGCTACAGTCCATGAGGTCACAAAAGAACTGGACACAACTTAGGGACTTAAGAGCAACCACAACCCTCCCTCTCTACTGTCTCCTCCCTTCTCCCTCACACACAGGTGCACTTGGGTAGGATGAACAGAACTACCTCCAGCTTCCTCCAAAGACCTGGGACAGTGTAAGACATAGCCTTAGTATAAAACAAGTGTCCTTTAAATCTTTTTGGTGAATAGGCCATTGCTTATGAACAGATATGCTAAATAAGCAGAAAAATCAAGGGCATTCTAGAAGCTTCAGACCTCCAACTCTCTGATCTTTGGGCCATCAGGAATCTCAGTAGCCTTAGGAATATCTCTAGTTCTGCAAAGTAGGTGAAAAATAAGATTTTTACAGGTGGATAATAGGGATAATATAATATAATAATATATAATATAATATATATATAATATATAATAGGGATAATATAATATCTTTACTACTTATAAGCAGATACCTACATTTGGTGTACTATAATTACTATTCACATTTTTATATATTTAATACATGCAAGACATGTTTTCTTCTTTTAGTGCTTGAGCCCCTTTGATGAGAGCTGCATTATTGAATTCTGTTTTTACATTGGATAGAATCATGTAATAAATGTTATCTAAGAATTCAACCCAAACTCCACAGAGTCAGGATTGAAATCCTTTTGCAAAACAAAACAAGGGTGTTCTCATTTTTGCATGATTCCGATTTTACACAGAGATCACAGGAACGGCAGATGGGTACATATTTTGTCTTGTGAATATCTCTAAACCTGGTGATTATAAATGATCTCTAGTGTGTGACTCCGGATAAGGCAATGGCAACCCACTCCACTTGGAGTGAGTGACTTCACTCATTTCTCACTTTCATGCATTGGAGAAGGAGATGGCAACCCACTCCTGTGTTCTTTCCTGGAGAATCCCAGGGACGGGGGGGCCTGGTGGGCTGCCACCTATGGGGTCGCACAGAGTCAGACACGACTGAAGTGACTTAGCAGCAGCAGCAGCAGTGTGTGACTCAAGCGATAAGTTGCCTCCCGGTTATTCTATCCTCACCTTGCTGGGTGACTTTGGGAGAGATCTCTAAATTGTTGAACTTATGTAACTCAGGGAATCATTAAACCTGATTATGTTATTATGATGCCTCAGTAGATTAATATTGTGAAAGATAATTACTTCATGGACATGAATGCTGTTTCATCTCAACTTTCATCCTTTTAGTCTATGTGCTGTGCTTAGTTGCTCAGAGGCCCTCCAGGGTCCTCTGTCCATAGGGACTCTCCAGGCAAGAATACTGGAGTGGGTTGCCATGCCCTCTTCCAGGGGATCTTCCCAACCCAGGGATCAAACCCAGGTCTCCACATTGAGGTGGATTCTTTACCATCTGAGCCACCAGGGAAGTCTATGGTCATATTTAGTCTATAGCCATATTTATATTATCATTACTGATATTGTCATTATTGTTATCATCATGAACACTAATATGTGAATAATAAAACAAATCCAATAATATCAAAGTGGAAGTCTCTCAGTCATGACCGACTCTGTGATCCCATGAACTGTACAGTCCATGAAATTCTCCAGGCCAGAATACTGGAGTGGGTAGCCTTTCCCTTCTCCAGGGGATCTTCCCAACCCAGGGATTGAACCCAGGTCTCCTACATTGCAGGTGGATTCTTTACCAGCTGAGCCACAAAGGTACATTATAAAAAGTGCCCCCACCTCACTGAACTGCAGCTGTAATTTCACGACCTGAACACAATTTTAATTATTTTCTTTTTTAATATCAATCATATTATTGTAATTTTTCTATATCTCTGTCTTGATTAACTTTATTCATTCATTCTACTTATATTTTATATTTTCCTATATACCTTTTTGAAAAGGTCATTTTCTTCCTATATCAAACACACATAAACTGAGTCTGAAGGAAATAGGGATTTTTCTCTTATTTCTGAGATCCAGGGGTCCTGTCCAGGAAAAGCATTGCTCTGAAACCAAAGGGCAGTCTATTGCTGTCAGTAACTTTGGGCGCTCTGAGAGAGTGCCTCCAATGGGCTGTCTATCCTATCGTGAGATGAAATATGAAAAACCAGTCAGAACCTTCCAAAAAGTATATCCCAAAGTCATTTAAGAAATGTGCTACTCATTAAATTAGTCAGTTTATTGGTTTTGAGCCTCAGTGACTCTGAGTCTTTGAATTTCTTTTTTCATTTTTGTACCTTTAGTTATCAATATTAACACACATATTTGGACTTGAACTTCTGCAACTGTCAGAACAAATGAGACAAAACACAAATCTATTGCTTTTCCTGTTGCCTCTGGTTTGTTTTTAAAACCCAATAATTCACAAAAAGTGGCATTTCACTGTTTTCCTTGGAGCTGTGAATAAGGACTTGGCATAAATCAATGCCTTATTTTTATCTGGAATTGCATAAGAAGAGGGTCTCTAAAAGAATTGGAAGAATTAGAGGAAACAAACATTTCTCATAAGGAGAAATGAAAGGAATGTTTAAATTAAGCAAGAAAAGATTCAGGGAAAATTAATGACTCTTGTGGAGAAAAATATTCACTGAATATTACACAATAAAAATAAATTTTTACCTGGATAAAACCAAAACAATTCTTGAGGCATATATTTTAATTTATAAGAATTATTGCATGGGTCCTGCCCCAGTGGATCCAGGGTAATTTGAAGGGGAGACGGAGTAGGCGAGGGAAAACTTATTTATTTAATTAGAAATATAAAGAGAGATTAAGAAGAAATAGTGTAGTAGGAAAATTTAGTGGAGAAAAGAGGCTGAATAACTTGGTTTACAGGGAAAGCCAATAAAACTTCGAACCAAGAAGTTTGCACCATCTACGTTAGGCCACTGGTGTCCGTTTGAATATTGGAGGGTGCCTCACCTTGGGCTCCCTCTCTCAGATCTTAGAAGCCAGGGCAAGTAAATAGACATGGCGAGCCTCCATGCCCCAGATGGGAATTCAGCCAGAAATTAGAGTAAAGAGAAGACAGGGGAAAAACCAGTCCAGAGACTTGCCTGGCCTCTATTGTCTAGAAAGGCCTTTTATACCTTTTTGATTGTACATAGAGATCAATGGGTAATACAAAATTATGCAGCATCAGCAGCCCTGACTCTTATCAAAACCAGGCTTTCTTTCTACATACCTAATTGTATACACAAGTCTTAGGTGATTTACATCATCTTCTGGCCAGAGGGCCAATTAACATTTTACAGCCCTTTTTCTGATAAGGGTTTGTCAACCAGAAGACTTATTTGTGTTGTTCTTCCCAAAGTCTGGTGCCACTCTCAGAAAGCACTAAATAAAGTTACATTCTTACATAGCAAAGATACAGCAATTTATAACAAGTAAAAGGAGTACAGTGATTTATAAAGAGAAAAGTAATTAACTCAAAAGTCTAGTGTTGTTAACATCAAAACTACTATATTCCTTTTTCTATATTCCAATTACATTGATTAATATCCTTCAGGTGCCTAAATGATAAAGAATATGGAGGCCTGGCAGCAGTCATTGAGTCAACAGTGAAAACCCAACACCAATATAATTTTTAGCTCTTAAGAAAAGACTCTGTATCTTTAAGATGCTTTAAGCTTCATGCCTCTCGTGGTTGGGGGGCTGTAAGCAATTCACAAATTGTAAACAGTCTGGGGGAACCTGTCAGGCAAGTTAGAGAGCCCTCAAAGGGGGTTCAGACCGAGACATTCTTTTTACATGCAGGAGACTGTTAACTGGAGCCCTAAGTTAATTCCTATTAGAGGCAGAAGAGTGGAAAGCACAGTACGATAAAATCAGGCCGACTCTGGCTTTTGGGGGGAAATGTTCACGAAAACTCAGGGGGAACTCCTGAAGCCAGATCAAGCCTTTGTGTTTTGTCTGGCTTCCTTCCTCATGAACATTGCCATGGGTGGGATTCCTCACGCTGGCTCCCGGCAAATTCTGATACAGAGAAAAGGTTAGCAAAAATAGCTTCAAAAAATTGAAAGAAATGTTTTGGATAAAATATTATTTGATATATTAACAGGTATAAAATTTTTCCCTTTAGCTGTCTTTTAAAAATACGCTTTTGTATTAGAGGCTTAATTTCTCTAGAATTTTATAAAGAATGTGACTAGAGTTTTAGCACAGGAACAAGATTTCAGTTCAGTTCAGTTCAGTCGCTCAGTCATGTCCGACTCTTTGCAACCCATGAAATGAAGCACACCAGGCCTCGCTGTCCATCACCAACTCCCAGAGTTCACTCAAACTCACATCCACTGAGTCGGTGATGCTATCCAGCCATCACATCCTCTGTCATCCCCTTTTCCTCCTGCACCAAATCCCTCCCAGAATCAGAGTCTTTTCCAATGAGTCAACTCTTCACATGAGGTGGCCAAAGTACTGGAGTTTCAGCTTTAGCATCATTCCTTCAGTGAACACCCAAGACTGATCTCCTTTAGAATGGACTGGTTGGATCTCCTTGCAGTCCAAGGGACTCTCAAGAGTCTTCTCCAACACCACAGTTCAAAAGCATCAATTCTTCAGCACTCAGCTTTCTTCACAGCCCAACTCTCACATCCATACATGACCACTAGAAAAACCATAGCCTCGACTAGATGGACCTTTGTTGGCAAAGTGATGTCTCTGCTTTTTAATATGCTATCTAGGTTAGTCAAAACTTTTCTTCCAAGGAGTAAGTGTGTCTTTTAATTTCTTGGCTGCAATCACCATCTACAGTGATTTCAGAGCCTCAAAATATAAAGTCTGACACTGTTTCCACTGTTCCCTCATCTATTTTCCATGAAGTAATGGGACCAGATGCCATGATCTTCATTTTCTGAATGTTGAGCTTTAAGCCAAGTTTTTCACTCTCCTCTTTCACTTTCATCAAGAGGCTTTCTAGTTACTCTTCACTTTCTGCCATAAGGGTGGTGTCATCTGCATATCTGAGGTTATTGATATTTCTCCCAGAAATCTTGATTCCAGCTTGTGCTTCTTCTAGACCAGCGTTTCTCGAGATGTACTCTGCATGTAAGTTAAATAAGCAGGGTGACAATATACAGCCTTGACGTACTCCTTTTCCTATTTGGAACCAGTCTGTTGTTCCATGTCCAGTTCTAACTGTTGCTTCCTGACCTGCATATAGGTTTCTCAAGAGGCAGGTCAGGTGATCTGGTATTCCCATCTATTTCAGAATTTTCCACAGTTTATTGTGATCCACACAGTCAAAGGCTTTGGCATAGTCAATAAAGCAGAAATAAATGTTTTTCTGAAACTCTCTTGCTTTTTCAATGATCCGGCAGATGTTGGCAATTTGATCTCTGGTTCCTCTGCCTTTTCTAAAACCAGCTTGAACATCAGGAAGTTCACGGTTCATGTATTGCTGAGGCCTGGCTTGGAGAATTTTGAGCATTACTTTACTAGTGTGTGAGATCAGCGCAATTGTGTGGTAGTCTGAGCATTCTTTGGCATTGCCTTTCTTTGGGATTGGAATGAATACTGATCTTTTCCAGTCCTGTGGGCACTGCTCAGTTTTCCAAATTTGCTGGCATATTGAGTGCAGTACGTTCACAGCATCACCTTTCAGGATTTGAAATAGCTCAATGGAAATTCCATCGCCTCCACTAGCTTTGTTCGTAGTGATGCTTCCTAAGGCCCACTTGACTTCACATTTCAGAATGTCTGGCTCTAAGTGAGTGATCACCTTATCATGATTATCTGGGTCGTGAAGATCTGTTTTGTACAGTTCTTCCATGTGTTCTTGCCACATCTTCTTAATATCTTCTGCTTCTGTTCAGTTCAGTTCAGTCACTCAGTCATGTCCAACTCTTTGCAACCCCATGAGCATGCCAGGCCTCCCTGTCCATCACCAACTCCTGGAGTTCACTCAGACTCATGTCCATCGATTCAGTGATGCCATCCAGCCATCTCATCCTCTGTCATCCCCTTTTCCTCCTGCCCCCAACCCCTCCCAGCATCAGAGTCTTTTCCAGTGAGTCAACTCTTCACATCAGGTGGCCAAAGTACTGGAGTTTCAGCTTTAGCACCATTCCTTCCAAAGAAATCCCAGGGCTGATCTCCTTCAGAATGGACTGGTTGGTTCTCCTTGCAGTCCAAGGGAGTCTCAAGAGTCTTCTCCAACACCACAGTTCAAAAGCATCAATTCTTCAGCACTCAGCTTTCTTCACAGTCCAACTCTGACATCCATACATGACCACAGGGAAAACCATAGCATTGACTAGGCGGACCTTAGTCAGCAAAGTAATGTCTCTGCTTTCGAATATGCTATCTAGGTTGGTCACAACTTTTCTTCCAAGGAGTAAGCATCTTTTAATTTCATGGCAGCAGTCACCATCTGCAGTGATTTTGGAGCCCCCCAAAAATAAAGTCTGACACTGTTTCCACTGTTTCCCCATCTATTTCCCATGAAGTGATGGGACTGGATGCCATGATCTTCGTTTTCTGAATGTTGAGCTTTAAGCCAACTTTTCCAGTCTCCTCTTTCACTTTCATCAAGAGGCTTTTTATCTCCTCTTCACTTTCTACCATAAGGGTGGTGTCATCTGCTTATCTGAGGTTATTGATATTTCTCCCGGCAATCTTGATTCCAGCTTCTGTTAGGTCCCTACAATTTCTGTCCTTTATTGAGCCCATCTTTGCATGAAATGTTCCCTTGGTATCTCTAATTTTCTTGAAGAGATCTCTAGTCTTTCCCATTCTGTTCTTTTCCTCTATTTCTTTGCATTGATCAGTGAAGAAGGCTTTCTTATCTCTCCTTGCTCTTCTGTGGAACTCTACATTCAGATGCTTATATCTTTTCTTTTCTCCTTTGCGTTTCACTTCTCTTCTTTTCACAGCTATTTGTAAGACCTCCTCAGGCAGCCATTTTGCTTTTTTGCTTTTCTTTTCCATAGGGATAGTCTTGATCCCTGTCTCCTGTACAAACAGTGCTGTTTTAGTTGTATAGTTCTTTTTTAAAACTATTTTCAACATTACTTCATATTTACTCTCCAATCTGATTCTCATGAGAACTCCAGAAATGGGGCAAATATGTTTGTCTGTATTTTGTAGATGAGTAATCTTAGTTTCACAAACGGAATGACTTTATCATCGTCCTAAATGAATCAGCTGCTAAGCCTAGACCCAAATCCACTTTTCTTTATCTCTAATTTCTATGATGTTTTAATAAGAAATATTGCTCCATTTGCAGCTGGGAAAACATAGCATCACATTCTCTTTTGACATTAACCAGTCCTTTAACCTTCTGCAAAGTTGTGTGCCATGTCATTTCTCCAAGTTCTTTATAAATTCTCTTACTGCATGATATCATCTGTAATTGATATCTGGGAGCACCTTGTTTTCCATATTGATCATCTAGTTTTGTTTTCTTCTCCTCCCACCTCACACTCTCCTTCCTCCAACACCCTCCCCTGTTTCCCTCCATAACTGTTAGCACCACAAAGCAAGGACAGAGAAGGCAATGTATTGATAGCTTAGATATATAATTCTATTAGACCTAGAATTAAATCCCATTCTGATAATTTACATGGATGATATTTTATAGGTTATATAAACTCTAAGCTTTATATTCCTCATCTGTAAAATAATACCTCCCTGTAATTAACATAACATTTTGAAAATTTCCCATTTACCACTCATTTCTGGTGGATTGTCAATCATGACTCACTTTTTGATTCTTGGAGGTGGGCAGCAAGGAAGCTTCACTTTCCCTGTTATGAGAATTGGATAAAGGATAGACATGTGAGGCAAGCAACTTTGATCAGGTCACTTCCTTGGAACTTTGCTTAAAAATTCAAGGGAGGTTCTCCTTAGAGTTTTAAGTGTCTGTCTTCTCTGTCACATGGAGGAATACTGATCTTACAATGAGATAATGAGGTCAAAACATAAAGAGAAGTGAGGAGAGATAAAAGAGTGTGTAGGGATTATAGGTAAAAGCCTAATCCATTTTCACCCACCTTTCCTAACACATTGACATGCTAAAGCCATCTTATTGCCTTTATTATGATATTATTTTACTTAATATAGCTATGATTCAGCTTCTTTTGGTTGCATTTCAGGGACTCTTTTTAAAATTTTTATTTTATATTATAATGTAGTTGATTTACAATGTTTTAGTTTTAGATGTACAGCAAAGTGATTCAGACATATATCTCCGTTCTTTCAGATTCTTTTCCCATATAGGTTATTAGAGAATACTGAATAGAGTTCCTTGTGCTATATAGTAGGTCCTTGTTGGTTATCTAAACTCCTTATTTATCCGTCCCAGCTTTCCCTTTGGTAACCATGAATTTTTTTTCAAAGTCTGTAGATCTGTTTCTGTTTTGTAAATAAGTTCATTTGTATCACTTCTAATTTTCACATTGTATGTGATTTCATAGACACTTTTTTTTTCACTGACTGATTTACTTCACTTAATATGATAATCTCTAGGTCCATCCATGTTGCTACCAATGACATTTCACATTAATTTTTATGACTGACCAGTCCATTCTGAAGGAGATCAACCCTGGGATTTCTTTGGGAGGAATGATACTAAAGCTGAAACTCCAGTATTTTGGCCACCTCATGCAAAAAGTTGACTCATTGGAAAAGACTCTGATGCTGGGAGGGATTGGGGGCAGGAGGAGAAGGGGACGACAGAGGATGAGATGGCTGGATGGCATCACTGACTCGATGGACATGAGTCTGAGTGAACTCTGGGAGTTGGTGATGGACAGGGATGCCTGGCGTGCTGCAGTTCATGGGGTCCCAGAGAGTTGGACACGACTGAGCAACTGAACTGAACTGAACTGAACTGAACTGAATATTCCATTGAGTGAATGTACCACACTTATTTACCCTTTCCTCCTCTGACGGACATTTAGCTTCCGTCCATGTCTTAGCTATTATTAAGTAGTGCCTCAGAGAACATTGGGTGTGTGTATCTTTTCAAATTTTGATTTTCTACAGATATATTCCCAGGAGTGAGATTGCTGGATCATGTGGTAGTTCTGTTTTTAGTTTTTTAAGGACCCTCCATACTGTTCTCCTGGAGAAGGCAATGGCACCACACTCCAGTACTCTTGCCTGGAAAATTCCACAGACAGAGGAGCCTGGTGGGCTGCAGTCCATGGGGTCGCTAAGAGGCAGACACGACCGAACGACTTCACTTTCACTTTTCACTTTCATGCATTAGAGAAGGAAATGGCAACCCACTCCAGTGTTCTTGCCTGGAGAATCCCAGGGACAGGGAGTCTGGTGGGCTGCTGTCTATGGGGTTGCACAGAGTTGGACATGACTGAAGTGACTTAGCAGCAGCAGCAGCAGCAGCAGCAGCAGCATACTGTTCTCCATAGTGATTGCACCAATTTACATTCCCACCAACAGTGTAGGAGGGTTCCCTTTTCTCCACACCCTCTCCAGCATTTATTGTTTGTTGTCATTCTGATTGGTGTAAGGTGACACCTCATTGTAGTTTCAATTTGTGGTGGTTTAGTTGCTAAGTCATGTCCAACTCTTGCAACTCCATGGACTGTAGCCTGCCAAGGTCTTCTGTCCATGAGATTTGCCAAGAAAGAAGACTGGATTGTGTTGCCATTTCCTTCTCCAGGGGATCTTCCTGAACTTGAAATGATCCCAGGTCTTCTGCATTGCAGGCAGATTCTTTACTGACTGAGTCACCTTCACTGGCAGTTTTAATTTGCATATCTCTAATCAGCAGTTTTGAGCATTTTTCCAAGTACTTCTTGGCCATCTGTAAATCTTCTTTGAAGAAATGTCTATTTAGATCTGCAAATTTTTTTGATTGCACATTTTAATTGTTTCTTTGATATTGAGCTTCATGAGCTGTTCATAAATTTTGGAGATTAATCCCTTGTTGGTTGGGTAGCTTTGCTTGCAAATATTCTATGAGCTATCTTTTTGTTTATGGTTTCCTTTTCTATGCAAATCTTTTAACTTTAATTATGTCTCACCTGTTTATTTATTTTATTTTTGTTACTCTAGCAGGTGGATCCATAAAGATATTCCTGAAATTTATGTCATAGAATGTTCTGCCTATGTTTCCCTCCTAGAGTTTTATAGTACCTGTCCTTACATTTAGGCCTTTTAACCATTTTAACAACTTACTGATCAGAGATGTATTGATACATTGTTTATTACCTCAAAATAATTGACTGGGGTGTTTCAATATTCACTTACATAACAAATTACCAGCCACATGCATTAGTTTGTGCAAAGAGTCCCCTGGTCAATATTGTGATTTTTTTGATATTATGTTAAAGAATGTTGTAATTACATTCTTTTACATGTAGCTGTCTAGTTTCCCAGCATAATTTATTGAAGAGACTGTCTTTTCTCCATTGTATAGTCTTGCCTCCCTTGTTGTAGATTAATTAACCTTAGGTGTATGGGTTTGTTTCTATTTTTTTTTATCCTATTCTATTGATCTATATTTCTAATTTTATGCCAGTATCATACTGCTTTGATGACTGCAGCTTTGTAGTATAGTCTGAAGTCAGGGAGCCAGATTTGTCCAGCTCAGTTCTTTTCAAGATTACTTTGGCTTTTTGGGGTCTTTTGTATCTCCACACAAATTTATTATTATTATTTTTTTGTTGTTTTTCTAGTTCTGTGAAAAATAGCACTGGTAATTTATAGAGATTATACTGAATCTGTATACTGCCTTGGGTAGGACAGTCATTTTGGCAATATATATTCTTCTAATTCAAGAACATATTAGGGTCATCTTCAGTTCCTTTCCTCTACATCTTACAGTTCTTTGAATAATGCATTATATTGTAAGGTTGTAGTAAAAAGTGAACTAAGTAATATGTACTATCTTTGATGCCTGGCATGGGGCAGTATAAATAAAATAATTGAAAAAATATTGAAAATATTAATAATAATATTTTGTTTATTTTATTCCTACAAAATTTTCTGAACATGTCAAGCAACTTTGCAGAAGTTTAAAGGATTGGCTAATGTAAAAAGATACTATGATCTCTTGATTTAGTAAAAATGAACTAGTAAAACTGAATTAATCTTTAATGCATATTGCTAAAAGAAAGACTACCCTGAAAAGGCAAAAATACTATGATTTTATTACATAGCATCTGGAAACTATAGAGGCAGTAAAAATATCACTGGTTTCTATTGGTTCAGGGGAATGATGAGGCTGAATGTTGAAAAACAATGGATTTTTTAGGATAGTGAAACACATTTTGTCAAAATGCATTGAATTTTTTTAACTCAAAGAGTGAAACTTAAGGTATGAAAATTTAAAAAAAATCATTTAATAGAATTCCAAGATAAATTCAGAATGAACAGAGACAATCTAACTCTATTACAAATGTATAAAACTACTGTATTGAAGGTGATGATGATGGAACTCTGATCTAAGTAGCTCTGGACTCCAGTGGGATCTATAGGAAAAAGTGAAACATATAAATAATTATATTTTAGGTGGTTTTCTACAAGCATTCAGTTCAGTTCAGTTTTTCAATCATGTCCAACTCTTTGTGACCCCATGGACTGCCCCAGGCTTCCCTGTCAATCCCCAACTCCTGGAGCTTACTTAAACTCATGTCCATCGAGTCAGTGATGCCATCCAACTGTCTCATCCTCTGTTGTCCCCTTCTCCTTCTGCCTTCAATCTTTTCCACCATCAGGGTCTTTTCCAATGAGTCAGTTCTTCCCATCAGATGGCCAAAGTATTGGAGCTTCACCATCCTTCCAATGGATATTCAGGAATGATTTCCTTCAGGATTGACTGGCTTGATATCCTTCTTGTCTGAGGGACTCTCAAAAGTCTTCTCCAACACCACTGTTCAAAAGCATAAATTCTTCAGTGCTCAGCTTTCTTTACGATCTAACTCTCACATCCATACATGACTACTGGAAAAATGAAAGCTTTGACTAGATGGACCTTTGTTGGCAAAATAATGTTTTTTCTTCTTAATATGTTGTCTAGCTTGGTCATAACTTTTCTTCCAAGGAGTAAGCGTCTTTTAATTTCATGGCTGCAGTCACCATCTGCAGTGATTTTGGAGCCCCCCAAAAATAAATTCTGTCACTGTTTTCACTATTGTTTCCCCATCTATTTGCCCTTGATGGGACTAGATGCCATTATCTTAGTTTTCTGAATGTTGAGCTTTAAGCCAACTTTTTCACTCTCCTCTTTCACTTTCATCAAGAGGCTCTTTAGTTCTTCTTCACTTTTTGCCACAAGGGTGGTATCATCTGCATATCTGTGGTTATTGATATTTCTCCTGGCAATCTTGATGCAGCTTGTGCTTCATCCAGCCTGACATTTCTCATGATGTACTCTGCATATAAGTAAAATAAGCAGGGTGACAATATACAGGCTCTTTTTCCTATTTGGAACCAGTCTGTTGTTCTGTGTCCAGTTCTAACTGTTGCTTCTTGACCTGCATACAGATTTCTCAGGAGGCAGGTCAGATTGTCTGGTATTCCCATCTCTTTCAGAATTTTCCACAGTTTGTTATCCACAGTCAAAGGCTTTGGCATAGTCAATAAAGCAGAAGTAGACATTTTCCTGGAACACTTGTGCTTTTTCGATGATCCAGTGGATGCTGGCAATTTGATCTCTGGTTCCTCTGAATTTTCTAAATCCAGCTTGATAATCTGAAAGTACATGGTTCATGTACTGTTGAAGTCTGACTTGGAGAATTTTGAACATTACTTTTCTAGCATGTACTGGATAACAATTCTGTATTGTTATATTTCTGCATTGTTATTATCACTAAGCATGAAAATTCAGTAAATAAATAGTGGATGGTAGAAACCAATTTTCTTAGTATTGGGGTAAATGTTTATATATATACTCCTACAAGAGGCTGGAATAATCCTTAAAGCAATGAATATGGGTTGGAGACATCAGTATGAGTTAATGTTTAGCTTAATACAGAGATAATTACATATATAAATATTTATAGAGGTGTATATCAAGATGGTTAGTATACACAAGTAAATGTTTTCTTACTGTGTAAGTTACAGAGCCTAGAAACAATAAGCACACACAAAACCAATATTTTACGTTCAACACCATTATTCATTAAAAGCAACCAGGGTCCTTGAAGCAGGAAATATGCAAGATAAATTTGAATTATCTCATAGTTCCAGAAAGCAATAAAGTGTTCAGAAACAAAGCAATCAAAAGGTATCCATGAATCTGTAACAGTATAAATATATGAATAAATAAATATTTGAGGGAGAATAAGCAAATTTCTCATGCTGAAAATTTGCAACTGATGAGTGGATAAGCAATCAGTTGTAACTAGTTCATTCATAGTATAAGATATTATGAACACAATATCTGGACCTAGGAAAGCACTGTAACAACCGGGGTGAATTTCAAAAGAATTTTGCTTAACATAAAAAAAAAGGTGCATTTAAAAATTGACTCACTTATGTTCTGCTTATAAGCCCATCTTTTTGGACATATGAAAAAATTATTTGTTTTTAATTGGAGGTTATTTGCTTTACAATATTGTGTTGATTTCTGCCATACATCAACATGAATCAGCCATAGGTATACATATGTCTTCTCCCTCTTGAACCTCCCTCTCTCCTCCCACTGCATCCCACCCTTTAGGTTGTCACAGAAGAATGGTTTGAGTTCCCTGTGTCATACAGCAAATTCCCATTGGTTATCTGTAAGTGTTTATATTTCCATGCTACTCTCTTAATCCATCCCACCCTCTCTTCCCCCACTGTGTCTGCAAGTCTGTCCTGTATCTGCATCTTATCTGCTGCCATGCAAATAAGTTCATGAGGGCCATCTTTCTAGATTCTATATATTTATGTTAATATATATTTATTTTTTATTTTTCTGACTTACTTCACTCTGTATAATAGCCTCTAAGTTCATCCACTTCTTTAGCACTGACTCAAATCCATTCTTTTTTATGGTTGATATCCATTGTATATATATCTATTGTATATATGTGTGTATATATATATATATATATATATATATATACATTGTATAAATATCCATTGTATATATGTACCACAGCTTCTTGATCTATTCATCTGTTGATAGACATCTAGGTTGCTTCCCTGTTCTAGCTGTTGTAAATAGTGCTGCAATGAACACTGGGGTACGTGTGTCTTTTTCAGTTTTGGTTTACTCAGGGTATATGCCCAGTAGTGGGATTGTTGGGTCATATGATAGTTTTGTTCCTAGTTTATTAAGGAATCTCCATACGTTTCTCCATAATTGCTGTGTTAACTTACATTCCCACCAACACACTCCCCTTTTATTCACACCCTCTCCAGCAAATACTGTTTATAGACTTTTTTGATGATGGCCATTCTTACTGGTGTGAGGTGATACCTCATTGTACTTTTGATTTGCATTTCTCTAATAATTAGCGATGTTGAACATCTTTTCATGTGTTTATATATGTAGAAGCCCACTTTAAATATAAATACACCAATAGCTTAAAAGTAGATGAGAAATGATAACCATGCTAACACTAATCATAATATGTCTGTAGTAGCTATATTAATCAGATAATTAGTGATAATATCAATATTATAATTAATATCAGATAATGTCAGATATTAATATCAGACAGTAAGTATTAGATCAAAGAATATTACCATGAATAAATAGGGTCATATAGATAATGTATCATAACCAATGGAGTTCATAGCAGGAAGTCAATGTTGGTGTAACATTTGAGAACTAATTATTTTAATTATTATCAGTTTTACAATAAAAGCCACATGATTCCTTCAATAAGTGTAAAAAAAGCTTTGGACAAATTCATAGATGTATTTAATAAAATCTATCAGCAAACTAGGTGTAGAAAATGTAATCAAAGTAATGAAAAGTGTGGATGAAAACTATAGCTAACATAATGTGAAATGATAGCAATCTCATAGTTTTCCTATAAAACTGAATTACAGCAAGAGTTTCCATCTTGCCCTCAGAATGGAGGTAAAAGTAATTCAAGAAAATGAAATGAAAGCTACTTAGATTAGAAAGGAAGAATTAAAACTTTTCTTATTTATAGAATATTACACAAATCTCAAAAATTAAGTAAAATCTCCAAGAATTAATACATAAATTTAGGAAGGTTATAAAATCAATGTACAAAAATCTTATATGTTTTTACAAATATAATAACAAATGTTAGTTTTTTTTTTATTAAGAAATATTGTGAAATAAACCTGATTAAAAACATTTGAAAGTGTTACGTACTTGTTTAGAGAATTAGAGAACACCTAAATAAATATACATGGATGGATACTGTGTTCATGGGTCATAAAACTCAGTGTTAAGGTATCAGTTTTTTCAAGTTGATCAGAATTCAATAAATGTTAATTGAAAAAATATCAATTAACTTTTTTTTCCCTTTGGTATTTCCTCCCCAGAGATAGTAGAAAATCCAACCATGTAGGGAGTAAAATTGAGTTCTAACCCTGAATTATCACTCTTGTTTTCAAAATAAAAGTATGGGTCACTACGTTTTTGAATAAGGATTTAAAGCAAAGATATTGTGCATAAATATATGAGGTTAAAACAAACAGCAGCTCAGAATTCAATCAAATTGAGTATTGAAAAGGGCTCCAGAGACAGATGCCAATGCATATTAAATATTTAAAGTCTTGGCAGACAGTAAGTCAAGGCAAAACTCCAGACATTTAAGCACTGTGATTGGAAACAGATTTAATTTTAAGGTATACATCGACAGAAATTTCTTATTTAGAGAAATTTATCAAATTAGAGGTGACTGACTCTAAAAAGAAAGCTGAATACTGAAGAATTGTTGTTTTTGAACTGTGGTGTTGGAAAAGACTCTTGAGAGTCCCTTGGACTTCAAGGAGATCCAACCAGTCAATCCTAAAGGAAATCAGTCCTGAATATTCATTGGAAGGACTAATGCTGAAGCTGAAGCTCCAATACTTTGGCCACCTGATGTGAAGAACTAACTCTTCTGAAAAGTCCTGGTGCTCAAAAGATTGAAGAAAAGAGGAGAAGGGGACGACAGAGGATGAGATGGTTGGATGACATCATGGACCCAATGGGCATGAGTTTGAGTAAACTCCGGGAGTTGGTGATGGACAGGAAGGCCTGGTGTGCTGCAGTCCATGGGGTCACAAAGAGTAGGACACGAGTGAGCAACTGAACTGAACTGACTCTAGGAATAAAGTGGTGTAAGCTTCAGCCTTGATGACTTATTGAGTTTACCTGACAGATTTGTCACCAGCTCAAATTCAATTATATTCTTATTTATAATTTGACATTCACTTATGGTATTTAGAAATATCATCTTTGTGGAGCAATAAACTACATTTTGTATGAGGATAATATGAAAGACTTCTTTGAAGAGATCTTTTGTGAACTCTACTTATTGGAATTTAGTATAGTTATTTCCCCATATTACCTTAATTTTTACTATTTTGTCAATAGCTAAAAATTATAATATATATTTTAGTATTTTATGACATAAAACTCCATATCTCTAATGCTTATCATTGGGACAGAGGACTAAATGTAGTGTTCCTAGATATGTATAATTCCTCAAATTAAAAAAAAAATGATAAATTGGACTTCATCAAAATTAAACCTTATTTTTAATTGAAAAAGACCTTTTTAAGAAGATGAAAAGTGTACACTAGGGTAAATTATCTACAAAATCACATATCTAACAAAAATGTATAAAATAAGGAAGTCTTAAGTCTCAACAGTAAAAAAAATAAATCCAATTATAAATGGACAAAAGACATGAACAGTCATTTTACCAAAGAGAAGCAATACAGGCATTACTGAAGTCCCAACAGAAGAGAGGGCAAAAGGGGAAGAAAATTTATTCAAAGAAAAAAAAGACTGATCAGTAAAATAAGTCACATAAATATAAATATTGCATTTTATCACTTATAAGTGAAATATAGAAAGTAAATGAATATAACAAAACAAAAACATACTCAGATACAGGGAAGAAACTCACATTTACCAGTGTGGAGGAGAGATGAGGGGAAAGGCAATATAGGGGTAGCAGTTTGTATGTTTTATACATACAACTATTATAAAATATGATACAAGAATGTACTGTACAGCACAGGGGATGCAGCAATATAGCCAATATTTTATAGCAATTTTAAATGGAGTATTGTATCACTATGTCATACACCTGAAACTAATATATTATAGATCAATTACGCTTAAAAAAAAGAAGAAAAGAATAATTGAAAACTTCTAACATCTAGGGCAAATTTTAGACATTCAAAACTCATATGTCCCCCAACAAAGACAATTTAAAAATATGTTCTCGGATATCCTAATATAATAAAGATGCCCGTGAACCGTTACACGCCCCAATACGTCTTCTTAAAATTGTTTGGGAAGTTCCTAAGTGGCTGCGCCTGACAGTGTGAGATGGACCAGGGGCATGAGACCAGAAGCCAGGGAGGGACGAGAACCAGGGAAGGGACATTTCAGACAGGACAGTGAGACTCCCACCTGGCGGTGGGCAGTGCTTGCTTGCCTTACACTGACCTTAAAGCAAGTAATTGAAGCATCTTCCTTAGTTTTGGAAATCTTACTCACAGCTGCACAATAACCACGTATTAACATCTCCCCGCATTGGTCCGGACGTCTGGTTCCTGACTTGCACGCCATTCCCCAGAGCTAGCCTCCCCACTGGAGGGGACCCGCCTTCAGGACCAGGGCCGGACCCTCCCAGCTGCAGCCACATCCCGGCTGGGAGAAGAGACGCGCCCTCGGCCACTCCTGTTAGAACCCCAGTCAGCCTGTTCCTGTGCCCTTGACTCCACGGGCGGACACAGACCAAACGACCCCCAGGGGCTCGGGCCGCAAGGCTCGCTGGGGGCGGAGCTTCCGCAGTGACAGGTCGCAGACGCCTAGTACGCCTTGTGAGACTTTGCAGCTTGAACTATAGCAATGCCTCGCACACAGTGTAACTATTGTTAAATTCACGGGCATCAACCAAAAGTTCAGGGCAACCTAAGGGAAGTTTCCGGCCTTTTTTTTTTAAAACCACTAAGTTCATCTGTTTTGCACTGATTATGAATAACCTAATGCAACCACTTCTGCTTATCTTAAAATTAATGGTATTTATTTAACAACTCAGTGTAACAGCTTGGTATGCACTTGCTTTTGGAAGTTTCCCATTTCTAACTTTAAAAACAGGAAAAATGTCAGCTGGCAAATGCATCCATTCTGTTTTGTTTTTTTTTTTTTTTAGTAAGTTAGAGGGTTGGTGAATGGGGGTGAGGATCGTTTTGATGTCTATAAACAAAGCTTTAATGAAGATGTGTCAGAGTATTATTAAAGTGTGATTCTACTTTTGCAGAAAAAAATCTAAAGATCAGTTTATATAGCTTTATTTTTTACCTTATCAAAATACACAGAATTTTAATATGCATATATTGTCTCTGACTTAAAATTACGTGTGTCTGCATCGCTGTTTAAAATGTTCATTCATTATGTAATGTGATAAAGAGAATCTTCAAAAATATATTTAACACATGGTATCTATGGGTATTGTCATCATAAATACTGGAATTTATTTTTAAATTATTGAATATAGTAGGTGTGTTTAAGATAATCAACCTCTGAACAGTAATGTTTAATTGATAATTTATTAATCTGCTCTGAAAAATTAAATGGTGAATTAAACCAAATCTTAAAAAAAAATAAAAATAAAAATAAAAATATGTTCTCCAAGACATACAATACAAATGCTTAAAATCAAACACACAATTTTTTTTTTAAATAATCAGAGAAAAATATCCTTATCAGCAGATTACCTAGCACACAACTTGCAGGTCAAGAGAGAGTAGGATGATATAGTCAAATTGATGAAAGAGAAAAAACCCTGCCAACCAACAAAAATGTACTCAGAAGAGTTGTCTGTTACAAATGAAGGTGAGGGAAAGACTTTTCCAAAAAAGCTGAGGGAGTTTATTACTACTAGACTGGCATTACAAGAAATGCTAATGGTAGTTGCTCATGTTGAAACAAAAGAACATGGACACAAAAATATAAAAATTTCAAAACTCACTATAAAGTTAAGAATGTAGTCAAATTCAGAATATTTTAATACAGTAATGGTGGTATGTAAATCTCTTGTAACTCTGGTATAAGTGTTAAAGGATAAGAGTATAAAAAATAACTATAGCTACAATAATGTGTTAATGGATATGAGATATATATATATATATATATATATATATATATATATATATATGATGTAAATTGTAATGAACATCAAATGTGCTGGGAGAAGTTAAAGTGTACAGCTTTTGTATGTGGTTGAAGTTATCAGCTTAAATTAGACTATTACATCTATAAGATGTTTTATATAGGCCTTTGTAACTACAAATATAAAACTTGTAGCAGAACACAAATGGTAAAGAAAAAGGAGCCAAAGATTATCACTATAAAATATCATCTGGTAACAAAAGGGAGACAGTGAGAGAGGAAGAAAGGAACGACAAGACAGTCAGAAAACAGTAAATATAATAACAATAATAATTAAGTATAAATGATCAATTCTCAAATCAAAAGAACTAGAGTGGCTGAATAGATTAAAAAATCAAGACCTATCTATATTCTAAGACAGTCACATTAGATTGAAGGACACACATAGGCTGAAAGTAAGAGGGATGGAAGAATTATTTCATGCATTTGGTGACCAAAAGTGAGCAGGAGTGGCTATATTTAAATCAGACAAAGGAAAGTGAAAGAGGAGAATGAAAAAGTTGGCTTAAAGCTCAACATTCAGAAAATGAAGATCATGGCATCCAGTTCCATCACTTCATGGGAAATAGATGGGGAAACAGTGGAAACAGTGTCAGACTTTATTTTTGGGGGCTCCAAAATCACTGTAGATGGTGATTGCAGCCATGAAATTAAAAGACTCCTACTCCTTGGAAGAAAAGTTATGAGCAACCTAGATACTATGTTCAAAAGCAGAGACATTACTTTGCCGACTAAGGTCCATCTAGTCAAGGCTATGGTTTTTCCAGTAGTCATGTATGGATGTGAGAGTTGGACTGTGAAGAAGGCTGAGCACCGAAGAATTGATGCTTTTGAACTGTGGTGTTGGAGAAGACTCTTGAGAGTCCCTTGGACTGCAAGGAGATCCAACCAGTCCATTCTGAAGGAGATCAACCCTGGCATTTCTTTGGAAGGACTGATGCTAAAGTTGAAACTCCAGTACTTTGGCCACCTGATGTGAAGAGTTGACTCATTGGAAAAGACTTTGATGCTGGGAGGGATTGGGGGCAGGAGAAGAAGGGAACGACAGAGGATGAGATGGCTGGATGGCATCACTGACTCAATGGACATGAGTCTGAGTGAACTCCAGGAGATGGTGATGGACAGGGAGCCCTGGCATGCTGCGAATCATGGGGTTGCAAAGAGTCGGACACGACTGAGCGACTGAACTGAACTAAGTAAAAAAGGTCAAAAGAGACCAAGGTCACTATCTAATGATAAGAGTCAACTCAGCAAGAGGATATAGCAATTATAAATGCATATCTACCCAACACTGAAACACATAAATATGTAAAGCATTAAGTGTTAATTGTTAGTTGCTCAGTCGTGTTCGACTCTTTGTGACCGCATGGACTGCAGCCCACCAGGCTCCTCTGTCCATGAGATTTTCCAGGCAAGGATACTGGAGTGGGTTGCCATTTCCTTCTCCAGGGGATCTTCCCAACCCAGGGATCAAACCCAGGTCTCCTGCAGTGCAGGCAGATCCTTTACCGACTGAGCTACAAGGGAAGACCCATATGTAAAGCATATGTTAACAGAAATGAAGGGAAAATTGGTTAACCTTAAGGTAATAAGGGATTGCAATACCCCATTTTCAATACTGAATAGATGATCTAGACAGAAAATCAGTAAGGAGCCAGTGAAAGTGAGTAAAACTATAGAGCAAATAAACCCAACAGACATATATTGAACATTCTATCCAACAGCAATAGAGTACATATTTATTTCCAATACACACAGAATATTCTCCAGTTTCGATTATATATTAAGTCACAAGACAAGTCCTAGCAAATTTAAGAAGATTGATATCATTTCAACTGTCTTTTCTTACAGTAATAGTATACAGCCACGAAATTAAAAGATGCTTGCTGCTTGGAAGAAAAGTTATGACCAACCTAGACAGCATATTAAAAAGCAGAGACATTACTTTGTCTGTCTAGTCAAAGCTATGTAGTAGCTTTCCGGAGTCATGTATGGATGTGAGAGTTGGAGTGTAAAGAAAGCTGAGCACTGAAGAAATGATGCTTTTGAACTGTGATGTTGGAGAAGACTCTTGAGAGTCCCTTGGACTGCAAGGAGATCCAACCAGTCCATCCTAAAGGAAATCAGTCTTGAATATTCATTGGAAGGACTGGTACTGAAGCTGAAGCTCCAATACTTTGGCCACCTGATGCAAAGAACTGACTCATTTGAAAAGACTCTGATGCTGGGAATGACTGAAAGAGGGAGAAGGGGACGACAGAGGATGAGATGGCTGGATGGCATCACCAACTCAATGGACATGAGTTTGAGTAAGCTCTGGGAGTTGGTGATGGACAGGAAAGCCTGGCGAGCTGCAGTCCATGGGGTCACAAAGGGTTGGACATGACTGAGTGACTGAACTGAACTGAGAATGAATATTAGAAAAAATAGAAAATTCATAAATGTGTGGAAATTTAGAAACTTACTTCTAAACAACCTGTGGGGCAAAAGTGGTAATCAAAAAACTAACGAGACAAATGAAAATGGAACCAATCATATCAAAGCTTAAGGCATGCATCAAAAAACAGTTCTAACTGGGAAACTTACAGCAATGATACCTGTGCGTGTGCTCAATGGCTTCAGTCTTGTCCGAACTTTTGTGGCCCTATGGACTGTAGCCCACCAGCCTCCTCTGTCCATTGGATTTTCCAGTCAAGGATACTGGAGTGGGTTGCCATTTCCTCCTCCAGGAGATTTTTCCCTATCCAGGAATCAAATTCAAACCTGAGTCTCCTTCACTGTAGGCAGATTCTTTACTGCTGAGTCAATGGGGGTAGCCATTAAGGAAAAAAAAAAAAAAGGAATCTCAACCTGACTTCAGACATCAAGAAATTAGAAAAAGAGCAAACTAAACCTAAATTTAGAAGGAAAGGAATAATAAATATGAGAGCAGAAATAAATGAAATAGTCTAAAAAGCAATAAAACAAAGAAACAAGTTTTTTTAAAGATGAACAGAATTAACAAATTATTAGCTATACTAACAAAAAGAGAACTCAAATAAAATTAAAAATGAAAGACAATACATTACAACTGATATCACAGAAATACAAGGATCATAAGAGACGATCATGAATTCATAATGCCAAATAATTGGACAATCTATAAGAAATAAATCCTCAGAAAAATAAAACCTACCAACAATGACATAAAGAAAAAGCAAATATAAACATACAAATAATGAGAAAGGATATTGAATCACTAGGGAAAGCCTCCTCCAGAATAAAAGTTCAGGACTTGATGACTTCACTGTTGAATCCTAACAAACCTTTAAAGACAAGGCCAGCATTGCTCTCATACCAAGTCAGATAAAGAACTACAAGAAAATAAATGAATAGACCAATTACTTATACACATAAAATTCCTATAAAACAATCCTAAACCCTAGTAAATTGAAGTTAATAGCATATTAAATAGGTTAAGTACCATGATGAAATGTGATTAATTCCTGGGTGCCAAGATGGAACACATATAACTCACTAAATGTGATATACCACATTAAAGAATGAAAGATAAGAATCATATGGTCATCTCAATAAATGCAGAAAAATTATTTGACAAAATTCAATAGACTTTCACTTTAAAAATGAACAAATAAGATTTAGGAAAACTGTACCTCAAGATAATACAGGCCATGTGTGAAAAGCCTACTGTTAACATTATATACAATGATGAAAAATTAAAAAAAGTTTTTTCTCTAATATCAGGAACAAGACAAGGTTTCCCATTTCTACATTATAACATATACAAAAATCAATTCAGTTGATTAAAAATTTAATTATAACATCTGAAACCATAAAACTCCTAGAAGTAAACATAGAGGGCAACCTTCAGGACATTTGTCTTAGTAATGATTTTCTGGTGGGATTTAACATTCAAAGCAAAGGCAGCAAAAGTAAAATTAAATAAATGAGAATACACAAAACTAAAAGGCCTCTGCACAACAAAGAAAATCACTAAAGCAAAAAGGCAACCTATGGGGTACCTGTGTGTGTACTCAGTTGCTCAGTTGTGTCCTACTCTTTGCTACCTCATGGCCTTTAGCCAACCAGGCTCTTCTGTCCATGAGATTTTTCCAGGCAAAATCCCACTGGAGTGGGTTGCCATTTTCTCCTCCAGGGAAATTACACAGTAGGGCACAATATTTGAAAAGAATACATCTAATAAGGGGTTAATACCCAAAATATATTGGGAACTCAATAGCACAAAAACAAATAACCTAATTAAAAAATTTGCACAACACCTGAATAGACATTTTTCCAAAGAAAATGTAAAGATGGCACACAGATACGTGGAAAAGTGCTCAGTGTCAGTTAATCATTCAGAAAATGTACATCAAATCATAATGAGATATCACCTTATGGCTGTTAGAGAAAATATTAAAAAAATAATAAATGTTAGCAAGGATATAGATAAAAGGAACCCTTGTACATTGTTGCAAGAAATGCAAATTGATACAGCTTTTACTGAAAGCAATAAGGATACTCCTCAAACAATTTAAAATAGAGTTACTATGATCCAGCAATCTTATTTCTGCATGAATATCCAAATAAAATGAAATCAGGAACTCCAAGTGACATCTACACTCTCAGGTTCAATCGTAGCATTCACAATACCCAAGATACGGAAACAATCCAGGTATCTATCAATAGTACATTGATACAATGGCATCTCAGAACAAAAGAAATTAACTATTGATACATGTAAAATCATGTGTCTCAAAAACATTATGTCTTGTGAAAAAAGTTTGCCTCCAAAGTTTTCATAGTACATGATGCCATCTCCATAACATTCAGGCATGACAAACAGAGACAGACAGGGCAGGGAGCAGGAGTGTGGTACAGAGTGTGCAAATATGTAGCGATAGCCCAACAGTTTTTTTTTGTGTGTGTGTGTGTGTGTGATATTGGAGCCATCTGTATTTTGGGTGTGGTGTTGATTACACAAGTTTGTTCATAGGATGAAACTGCATATAGTGATACACATATGAATAATATCTAAAAAGTCATGAAAATTGGGGAATATCTGTGGTTTAGTTAACAGTGTTCTACCAATGTCAATTTTCTGTTTTGGCTATTGTATTACAGTTATGTAAGATTTCACCATTGAGGAAATCTGGGAAGTACACTGTGTACTACTTTTGCAAAATCTGGTCTATAGTTACTTAAAATAAAAAAGTTAAAAGGTGTTTTCCTTTCTGGCTTACTTCACTCTGTATAATAGGCTCCAATTTCATCCACCTCATTAGAACTGATTCAAATGTATTCTTTTTAATGGCTGAGTATGGCAACCCACTCCAGTACTCTTGCCTGGCAAACCCCATGGACGGAGGAGCCTGGTAGGCTGCAGTCCATGGGGTCGCTAGGAGTCGGACACTACCGAGCAACCTTTCACTTTTCACTTTTCACTTTCATGCATTGGAGAAGGAAATGGCAACCCACTCCAGTGTTCTTGCCTGGAGAATCCTAGGGACGGGGGAGCCTGGTGGGCTGTCATCTATGGGGTCGCACAGAGTCGGACACGACTGAAGTGACTTAGCAATACTCCATTGTGTATATGTACCACAGCTTTCTTATCCATTCATCTGCTGCCCAGAGGGATGGTATGGGGAGGGAGGAGGGAGGGGGGTTCAGGATGGGAAACCCGTGCATACCTGTGGTGGATTCATGTTGATGTATGGCAACCCAATACAATATTGTAATGTAATTAACCTCCAATTAAAATAAATAAATCTATATTAAAAAAGTTAAAAGGAAACTCATTCTATCATAAAAATATCTTTGTAGAATAAAATTTACAACCCTAATGCACTTGGGTTATTTTTAATACCTTTTCCAGACAATGCACATGTATTTGATGTTGTTATAATTGATTATAAAGTAGTTCAATGTTTTTATCTTATAATTGCATTGCATTTTTAAAATCTCTTCAGAAAGTAATATTTATGAGTTTGCTTTCAATGGAAACCCAATATGTGGTTACATTTACACAACCCCAAAATAAATTTGACAAACCATTGAATATTTTATTTCCAATTGATTGAGGGCAGGAGGAGAAGGGGACAACAAGAGGATGAGATGGTTGGATGGCATCACCAACTCAATGAACATGGGTTTGGGCGGACTCCAGGAGCTGGTAATGGACAGGGAGGCCTGGCGTGCTGCAGTTTATGGGGTCGCAAAGAGTCGGACATGACTGAGTGACTGAACTGACCGGACTGAGTCCCTGAAAAGTCACCTTAACTATCTTTGAATAAATGTTTTCTTTTTAAATTAAAATTAATAGACTTTATATTTTAGGGCAATATTAGATTCATGGAAAAATTGAGCAGTGAGTATACCAGAGTTCCCAGTATACCCTGTCCCTCCCAGTTTCCTCTGTTACTAACATCTTGCATTATTTTGGTATATTTGTTAAAAATGCTGAATCAAAACTGACATGTTATTATCAAGTGACACTCCTAGTTTTATTGGAGTTTATTCTTGATGTGGTACAGTTGTATGGGTTTTGAGAAATGCTTGATATCATGTATTGACATTACATTATCATACAGAGTAAGGGCTTCACTGATAGCTCATTTGGTAAAGAATCTGCCTGCAATGCAGGAGACGCTGGTTTGATCCTTAGGTTGGGAAGATCCTCTGGAGAAAAGATACGCTACCCACTCCAGTATTCTTGGGCTTCCCTTGTGTCTCTGCTGGTAAAGAATCCTCCTGCAATGCAGAAGACCTGGGTTTGCTCCCTGGGTTGATCCCTTCGAAGAAGGGAAAGTATACCCGCTCCAGTATCCTGGCCTGGAGAATTCCATGGACTATATAGTCCATGGGGTTGCAAAGAGTCAGACACAACTGAGTGATTTCACTCACTATCATACAGGATAGTTTACTGACCTGAATACTCTTGCTCAACCTACATATCCCTCCTTCCCTTCCCTTGAACCCTAATAAAAAGTGATATGTTTACTCTCTCTACATTTTGCCTTTTCCAAAATAGTTGTAATAGTACATATAGTTGGAATAGTCATATAGTTGGAATAGTACAGTGTATGCTCTTCTCAGACTGGCTTCGTTCATTTAGCAACATGTATTTAAGTTTCTCCTTTCTGTGACTTGTTAACTAATTTCTTTGAATTACTGAATAATATTACACTGTATAGATGTACCATAGTTTATTCATTCACCTATTAAGGACATTTTGGTTGCTTCTAAGTTTTGAACAAAGCCTCTACAAACATTAGTGTGGAGGTTTTGTGTAGATATATTTTCAGCTTACTTGGGTAAATATCACTGAGTGCAATTTCTAGATCATATGATAAGACTGTTTAGCTTTGTAAGAAATGGCCAGGTTGTCTTCCAAACTGGTCATAGCATTTTGCATTACAACAAACAGTGGAAGAGAATCCCCACTTTTCCACATCCTGCCTGCATTTGTTGTTGTCAGTGTTTTGCATTTTAGCCCATTCTAATGGATATGTTAGGATGTCTCTTTTTTTTTTTTTAATATGACCTGTGATATTGAGTGGTTTTCCAGGTGGCTCAGTGGTAAATAATCTGCCTGCCAATACAGGAGATGCAAAAGATATGGGTTTAATCTCTTGGTCGAGAAGATCCCCTAGAGGATGAAATGGCAACCCACTCCAGTATTCCTACTTGGACAATCCTATGGACAGAGAAGCCTGGAGAGCTACAGCCCATGGGGTGGCAGGGATTTGGATGTGACTGAGCATGCATGCATGATACTGGGCATCATGTCATATGTTTCTTTGGCATCTATATATCTATTTAGTGATGTGTCCAGATCTTGTGTTTATTTTTAATTTGGTTGTTTGAAATATTATTCTTGAATTTTAAGAGTTCTTTGTATATTTTGTTTATAAGTCTTTTATCAGATATGTATTTTGAAATTTTTTTTATAGTCCATGCCTTTTCATTCTCTCAACAATGCCTTCTGTAGAGCACAGTTTTATATTTTAATGAAGTCTAATTTATCAGTTTTTTTTTTCCATTCATGGATGCCTTGCTGTTATATTCTTGCTTTTTAATTTAATTATTCTTAGCGAGATATATATATACATATATATATATATATATATATATATATATATTAAGGAATAATTTTACTAGATGAGAGTTTTGGAACACTAAATAGGACTAGTTAAATAGATAAGAATTCTTCCTGTAGATCTTAGATTCCAGTGGGTGTCATTTGAAGACAGCGAGGGATATATGATTTTCTACAATTTAAAATGAGTGAACCTGAAACAATTTAAGTAAATCATACTAAGATTAAGTCATTCAGTGGCATAACCAGGTTTACAAAAATCAAAACTTTATGTCCCGAGATTTTCACACTAACCAGTGAAAATAAGTAGATCTTTTAGTAGATCTTTTTGCTTATTTTATTTTGCTTACAATTGATTATTGATTACTTTCTAATGTTTATAAAAGTTTGTAAATTTAATTACCCAAACTTTGAAGGAGGATGTCAAAAGAGGAGAGAAGAGAAATTTTGTCACCATCCTGAGGAATTATTTGTATACATTTGTATCTATTTTCCCAAACTGGGTGGATGATTTGGTTAAAGCCTCAGATATTGGTTCTATGGCATAGGTCAATGATTAAAAGTCTATATTTTTATTAAAGAGGGTGATGTTCTACAGGGTTGAATGGCCCCAGCTTCTGTCTGAAATATTTATGGGAATGAATGCTCAGTGTATTTCAGTTGCGGATCAATATGTGACCCCACTGTGTCTGATAATAAGGAGTCATGATTTTCTTTATGCAAATCTCTTCCTTCCTTCCTTAATGAGAATGGCCTTGTTAATGGTGTAGTTCTGACATGCCATCTATTCCAGTGCCAGGAGAGTTTTCAAAAGTAGCATTTTCTCTTCACTCTCTTCCAGATGGTGTTATAATTGATTTATTTTTGCAGATGTTGTAAGGGAAATTTCAGGGTACAAGCCAACAAAACATCAAAGAAAGTAATAAAAGTGGATTTTTTCATTGAGTATTCATTATGTAAAAATGTTTGATATCAAACTGCAGGCACAGTAGATTATCAGCCAAGCATATTATGATTTTATAAATTGCATGCCAGTTATTTGGGATATAAATTGATCTTTTTGCTTTATGGGAGGTGGGGATCTTTGAAATTAATTTAGTAATAGCCATAAATCAAGTATTCTTTTAACTTCATTTTCAAAAAAAGTCATGTAATTACATTTTCTTGCCTTTTTATATGACTCTATGTTTTTTAAAGTGTTTGACTATCATACTGGGAAGACAGCCAGCCACAAACTATTATTCTGAGAACCATGTTGAGGAAACTGAAGTTCAGAGATGTAAAGTGATTTATTATAGTGTCATTGAGTCATATGACTCCTAATCCTCTAGGCATTATTCCAATACCAGAGAATCTCTTCTATAAAGAAGCCCTGATATAGATGCAAGTTAAAAATGTTTCACTTCTTTACAGGAAGTAAAGTCTGTAGGAATAGAAAAGATTGACTTATTCCAATACCAGAGAATCTCTTCTATAAAGAACCCCTGATATAGATGCAAGTTAAAAATGTTTCACTTCTTTATAGGAAGTAAAGTCTGTAGGAATAGAAAAGATTGACTTGTATGGATTTTCTTTTTTTTTCAATTTGGCTCCTAAATAGTTTGTTTTAATGAAAGAAATTATTGAAAGTTTTACTGGAAAATAAATCCTTAGTTTTAGGGTTTGAAATAGGTCATAGAAGTCATGAAGTGCAATGTTCCATCCTAGCTAAAAGTCTTCCTTACATTCTTCTTGAAGGGTAAGTTTCCTACCTTTGACAGAAAGTTTATCTAAAGATAGGATGATACATTTCCATTTTTGAAATTTCTAAGTTTAAGACATTTTCTTCTTAAGCAAGTCAATATTTGTTTCCTTCTAATTGTGATGGTCTCAGGTTTGCCATAACATGAGTATGAATAGATATGTTGGTTCTGTGACAGGGAAATTTTCTAATTGATTTAATACTTCATTTTGGCTCAAAAAATCTTCCTTTAAACCTTCATTTTTTATAACATTATACTATTTCTGCTACCTCATATTTCCCCTAAAAGTATCTTGCTACTGCTGCTGCTAAGTCGCTTCAGTCGTGTCCGACTCTGCACGACCTCATAGACAGCAGCCCACCAGGCTCCCCTGTCCCTGGGATTCTCCAGGCAAGAACACTGGAGTGGGTTGCCATCTCCTTCTCCAATGCATGAAAGTGAAAAGTGAAAGTGAAGTCACTCAGTCTTGCTCGACTCAGCAATCCCATGGACTGCAGCCTACCAGGCTCCTCCATCCATGGGATTTTCCAGGCAAGAGTACTGGAGTGGGTTGCCATTGCCTTCTCCAAAGTATCTTGACCCTATAATAAACTGCCACATGGAAAGGTATCCATATTTCTCATCAAGCCGATCATTTTCAGCCTTTACTAAACTTAAAATTATTTGAGGTATTTCAGGCCATGTGTGTGTGTGTTAGTCGCTCAGTCATGTTCAACTCCTTGCGACCTCATTGACTGTAGCCTGTCAGGCTTCTCCATGCATAGGATTTTCCAAGCAAGAAAACTGGAGTGGGTTGCCATGTCCTTCTCCAGGATTTCAAGCCATAACTCTTCTCAAAGTTCAGCGAATGGCCTAGAAGTAGGTGTGAGACTTTACAGTGGGAGGGGATGGAACTTGCTTAAGGTGGCCATTTGGGGAACGGCTGCCCAGGAATTCATATTTCATCATGCTCTTAGTTGTTCTGCTGTTTTGTGCAATAGAAGGAGATGGAAAAACTGGTACAACATTTGTACCTTCTATTTGTGCAATAGAAGGACATGGAATGAATGTAGGGAGAGTGATTTGGAACTCTGATCCTCCTCAAACAAAATGATTAACTAGAATGTTTCAGTCAAATAAAATATATTGTACCAGCAAAGAACAAATTGCAGTGTTAGTTAATAACACAATTGTATTGTATCTAGGAAAATTATGTTTAGCACATTAAACAATTATGGTGAAATAGACACAAAAGTAGCAGTGCAAAATAACTGTATTCTTAGGGCCACAAGAACCCAGCAGGATCCAACCAAGTATATCTGCAGAATCAACTCCTAATGACTTGAATATGTCCCTACTCTGCCTCTCCAATGAATCTCCTGTCCCTGATATTGATACTATAATGATAAAAGCCATAAGAAATGTGACAGATCATAATTAGGAGTGTTATGATCTGAAGTCAAGCTAACTTCACTTTTGGGTAAAGTCTGGGTGGGTGGGTGCACGTTTAATTAACAGATAAAGATGAGCTCACAAGAAGGAAATTTGGATTGTACTGAGCACAAAGCCTAGAGAGCTTCCAGAGTGTTGAAGACCTATTGAGACCTCTGCTGAATTTAGTACATAAATTACAAGCTTTAAAATCTCTCATTGCAGTATTTTTGCATGATGTCATTGTACCATGGAAGGAAATCTTTGAAAGAACAGCTATTTTAATGTGAGGATCTGTGACTAGAAAAGATGACTAAGATGGGTAATTTTGGTGACAGAAAACAAATCTTGAAAATGGATACTTATTTGGAGCACCTGACTGTGCCATAATATAGTTAAGAACAGATTTAGGAAACCAATATTATAAACATTTGAGAAACCAGGGTTTGGAATATATTCTCACTGACTTTTCTGACCAAAGAAGAATCGGTTATTTATTGTAAAATATGGAAAATAAAAAAGGGAAAAATGAAGAAAATATATATGATATAGATATATATGTAACTGAAGAAAACTAATTTTTTTCTGTAGACCCATACAATTTTTAAAAAAATGCATATGCATGTGTACTTTATCTGGAGCTAAGTTTTATAAAATTGATGCTCCATAGTTTCCACTCTTTTCTAAACTGATTTTTCACTTAAAACTTCATGCATTTTATGTTATTAAATATGATTTCAGATCTTGATTTTTAATTGAGGTATAATTGACATAAAGCATTACATTGGTTTCAGGTATACAACAATGAAATATTTGTATATATTGCAAAATGATCACCACAATAACTCTAGTTAATATCTATCAACTTACATAGTTACAAATTTATTTTTTTGTGATAAGAATTTTTAAGATTACTCTCTTAGCAGCTTTCAAATGTGCAATCAAGTATTATTAACTATAGTCACTATGCTGTATATTACATCCCTGTGACATTTATTTTATAACTGGAAATTTGTGTCTTTTGGCTCTCTTAACCCATCCCAACCTCTACTCTCCTGCATCTGAAAACCACCAATCTAATGGCACCCCACTCCAGTACTCTTACCTGGAAAATCCCATGGGTGGAGGAGCCTGGTAGGCTGCAGTCCATGGGGTCTCTGTGTTGGACATGACTGAGAGACTTCATTTTCACTTTTCACTTTCACTTTTCACTTTCATGCATTGGAGAAGGAAATGGCAACCCACCCCAGTGTTCTTGCCAGGAGAATCCCAGGGACGGGGGATCCTGGTGGGCTGCCATCTATGGGGTCTCACAGAGTCGGACACGACTGCAGCAACTTAGCAGACCCAGCAACTCTGTATCTATAAGCTTGTTTTCTTTGAATTTTGCTTTTGTTTTGTTTAGATTCCACATATAAGTGAGATCATATGGTATTTGCCTTTCTCTTTCTGAATTGTTTCATTTAGCATGATGCCCTAGAGGTCCATCCATGTTGTTGCAAATAGCAATTTTTTTATTTTTATGGCCAAATAATATTCCATTATGTATATGTATTTTTTTTCTTTATCCATTAATCCATCAGTGTATTCTTAGTTGGTTATGTATCAAGGCTATTGTAAATAATGATGCAATGAACATGGGGTCCATATATATTTTCAAGTTTGTGTTTTCATTTCCTTCAGAAACCTAAAAGTAGAATTGCTGAATCATATGGTAGTTCTATTTTTCATTTTTAAAGGAAGCTGCATACTGTTTTCCATGGTGCCTGCACCAATTTACATTCTCATCAGTAGTGCACAAGATTTCCTTTCCTCCATCCTCACCAACACTTTTTATTTCTTGCCATTTTTGTTAACAGCCATTCTGATAGGTATGAGATGATACCTTACTGTGGATCTGATCTGCATTTCTTTGATTAGTTGAACATCTTTTTGCGTCTATTGGCCATCTCTCTGTCATCTTTGGAAAACTGTCTATTTAGATGTATTGCTCATTTTTAACTGGACTGTTTTTTTTTTTTTTCTTTTGCAATTGAGTTGTTTGAGTTCTTTATATATTTTGAGTATGAAGGGTTAATAGGGTAGCAGAGGTGTGCCTGTAAATGGGCCTCTCTGCTAGGGCTGGACATCCTTGCAAACGAGGCGTTCTGCCAAAGAGTCTGGACACAGCCTTGAGTTTAATGGTCCCTTGCAAACAAGGGAGCATTCCCTTCTTGTGATAAAGAAGGAATAGAGGGGTTTGTATAGACTCTGCAGTAGACTAGGATTTTACTCCCCTTTGCTATATGATAACATGTATGCACCTGCACTGTGCTGAAAAGGCTTATTCATGCAGTCTGGAATTCTGCCTAGGGGGCTTTTATAATAAACGGCAATTAGTTTTTTGCCCAGTTCTGTTCCTCCAGCTGGAGTGTGCGTTGTCATCTGTCTTTTGTGTGCCTTGTTCTGTGTCATTTCACTCGTAATCTCCAACAGAGTATTAACCCCTTATCAGATATATAATTTGAAACTATTTCCCCCTATTCAGTAGGTTGTATTTTCATTCCTTTGCTGTTCAGAAGGTTTTTAGCTTGATATAGTCCCATTTATTTATTTTTGCTTTATTTTCTGTTGCTTTTGGTGTCAGATTCAAGAAATCATCTTTGCAGTTGAAAACCTAAGTATAATTCTACAGATGATCCTTTGCATCTGTGAGGCTGCACCCACTGATTCAACCAACCATAAATCAGATAGTATTATATATTTTATTGAAAAATGTCTGTGCATAAGTGGAACATCACAGTTCAAACTCATGTTGCTCAAGGGTCAGCTATATATTGCAAAGCTGTAGTAATCAAAACAGTATGGTAATTCCATAAAAACATGCACTTAGATCAATGGAATAGAATAGAGAACCCAGAAATGAACCCCATGCCAGTAAGTTAATTTTCAGTAAATGAAATAAGAGTGTAAATGGTATTAGAGAAACTAGCCTCCTATGTTGCAGCATGCACAAAAATCAATTCAAATGTATTAAAGACTTAAATGTAGGACATGCCTGAAATTAAAAACCCCCAGCAGTTAGTGGGGGAAAGTGGTGGATAATCTCACTGACTTTGGTCTTCCCAATTATATTTTTTTGTATTTGACACTCAAAGGCAATGATTTTAAAAGAATTAAAATGGAATTATATCAAAGGAAATCATCCACATAGCAAAAGAAAGCATCAGCAAAATGAAAATTAGTTTGTGGAATTGGAGGAAGTATTTGCAAGCCACATATTCAATAAGGTGTTAATATTCAAAATATACAGTGAACCATATGACTCATAGCTAAAAAGCAAAAGATACAATTAAAACAAGGGCAAAAGACTTGCATAGAAAATTCTCAGAAGATATACAAATGGACAACATGTATAAGAAAAGGTGCTCAACGTTACTAATCATCAGAGAAATGCAAGTCAAAACTATAATAAGATATTATCTCACACTTATTAGGATAGCTATTTTTGAAATGACAAGAGATAACAATGCTAGTGCAGATGTGGAAGAAATGAAACCCTAGTTTACTATCAGTGGGAATGTAAACTGATACAGTCATGATGGAAAACAGGATGGAAATTCTTCAAGAAGTTAAAATATTCTTACAACAATCTAGCAATACCACATCTGGATAAGTAGATAATATTTAGATGATCAAGAATTTTCAGCATGTGAGAATTCTTGGCTGGAATTTTTCACACAGACTCAAATTAAATCACTAATCCAAGATTTTAGCTTGAGCTGAATAGTTATTTCCTCAAAATGAAAGTTTCCTTGATGTCTTTTTCTACCTAACACTTTTGATATGCTCCAAGGGGATCTTACCCCTTGAGAAGAGATTGTTTTACATTGATCATTGCTATTTCTATGTTATCGGATTATTTATAATAAACAGATATCCTTTGGATACATAGTAAAGTGCTATAAAACAGTATTGAAATTTAGATGTGGTGTGCTTCTCCACCTTTCAAAGTGTTTGGTTAAGTGATCCATCTGGCTTTACTGACCAGGACATCTTTTCCCTCATATATTAGTTTTATAATCTTTAATTTGCAATTTTTCATAGGTAAGTAGAACCACACAGTTTTAATTTCCTTCCTTCTTTCCTTCTTCCTTCACTTCAAAAATTTTTTTACAGTTATTAAATGTAATGTCTGTAACATTTTTATCTTTTTAAATTATCAAAATTATAGTTGCAGGAAACCCACTATGTAGAAAATAATAGGGCTTAAAATTTGCCTCTTTTATAAATGTTTTCTATCAATGTCTTTGACTGGAAATACTTTCTGACTTAATGGCAGTTACTATATTTTTGATATAGTATTGTTTGAGAGTAACAATCCTTCTGAAGAAAGAATTGCCTAATAAGTAAAATGAGATATCAATATTGGTATTAATTTTCAAAATATTTTTTGTGTATTTTTGCTGAAGAAATTGTCAAAATTAGAGAAACACTTTATTTTCCAATGAAAGAGATAAGACAATATTTGTTTTAATAGGCTCATAAGAGTCAGTATGTATAGGGATAGTCCAGTTATTATTTAATGGATGGAAGAAATTGTGGAAGGAGGGGTAATTGCTGTCCCTTATGGTTTTGTTCTTAACTCACTTGAGGAATTATTTTATCATCTTTGACATAGCTCCTCTCTCACCCCATACCAAGTGTTAGATGAGACTAGTAATGACTGACTATTATTGAGTATCATTCACATGCTTTATCACTTTTCCCCCAGCTTCATTGAGATATAATTGACAAATTATGTTTTGCAAATTTAAGATGTATACCTAATGATTTGATATGTGTGTATATTGTGAAATGATTACCATAATAATGTTAGCTAACACATCCATCACCTCACATAGTTAGAACTTTATATTTTTGGTGAGAACTTTTAAGATCTATTTACTTTCTTAGCAACTTTTAAATATACAATAAATATATAATACAGTATTGTTAACTATGGTCAGCATGTTTTACGTTATATCCCAAGAACTTGCTATTGATTTTTTCCCAATGGATGAAAATTTTGCAAGATTGAAAGTGAAAGGTATAGAAAAGAATTATATAGTTCAATAAGTTCTGATAAATGTATGAGCTTACAACCTTTACTCACTCAAGATATATGACACTTCCATCATGCTAGAAAGCTCCCTCAAACCCTTTTTCAGTTATTCCTCATATCACAAGAAAACCGTGTTCTGACTTTCTATCACTTTATATTCGCTTTTCCTTATTCATGTGAATAGAATCATATATTGTACATCATCATCTTTCACCAAAAATAATGTGTTCTGTGGTTTACCTTTATTGTAGAATTTGTCACTTGTTCTTTTTTAGCTGCTACAATAATGTTTCACAGTGCAAATGTACTACAATTGATTTAGCAATTCTCTTGTTGATATGCATTTCTTTGGAGGTTTGGGCTTCTATAAACAAAACTACTATAGAACTATTTCACAATTCTTTTCATGAGCCAATGTTTTCACTTCTTTTAGGTAAATATTTAGGAATTCAAATGAAAGGTCTTAGGGTAACAGTATATTTTACCTCATAAAGAAACTTCCCAACATATAAAAGTCCAATTATTCCACATCAACAATAATATTTGGTATTTTCCATCTTTTAAATTTTAACCACCCTACTGGGTATGAAACTGTATTGCACCATGACTATAAGTAGCTTTTCCCAAATGATTAATGATCTAGGGCTTGGTATAGAACAGTCTATAACATTTCTTTATCTGAACGTGTGCTTAAAATGTCATGTCTTATACTGTTGTGAGGATTAGATAAGATAATGTGTATATAAGCAATGCCTGATACGTAATCAGAGCTGAGTTAGTTATAGATTGAAGGATACCTCTTCAGACTGGACTACAGCTCTGTCACTCGTCCTCTTCTTTTATTTGCCATTGTTTATGATTTTTTTTTTTTTATGCTCAGCCTGCCCAGAAGAGAGTTGATTATATCTGTGTCATCTGTAGCTTCAAACCATTTGAAAAGCATATAATTTTACATTGCATTGTGTGCCAGGGCTGCTTTTTTTTTGTTTTCTTATTCATCAAAATTTACTTTGGGAAATGCAGATGAATTGAGACAGCTACCTTGGGCAGCATTATCAACATTTTTATTGTTTTTTTTTTTTAATTAAAATTTTTTTTTTTACTTTACAATATTGTATTGGTTTTGCCATACATCAACATGAATCCGCTATGGGTGTAAACGTGTTCCCAATCCTGAACCCACCTCCCACCTCCCTCCCCATACCATCCCTCTGGGTCATCCCAGTGCACCAGCCCCAAGCATCCTGTATCCTGCATCGAACCTAGACTGGCAATTCATTTCTTATATGATATTATACATGTTACAATGCCATTCTCCCAAATCATCCCACCCTCTCCCTCTCCCACAGAGTCCAAAAGACTGTTCTATATGTCTGTGTCTCTTTTGCTGTCTCACATACAGGGTTATCATTATCTTTCTAAATTCCATGTATGTGCATTAGTATACTGTATTGGTGTTTTTCTTTCTGGCTTACTTCACTCTGTATAATCAGCTCCAGTTTCATCCACATCATTAGAACTGATTCAAATGTATTCTTTTTAATGGCTGAGTAATACTCCATTGTGTATATGTACCACAGCTTTCTTATCCATTCATCTGCTGATAGACATCTAGGTTGTTTCCATGTCCTAGCTATTATAAACAGTGCTGTGACCAGAAACTTGTATTTAAATATTTCTGAATATAAGTTGTACAATATTTCTATTTCCACTGCATTTCAGTCTGTCCTGTTATTTTTGCCTCCTGAGATGTGCTATAGGTTGCAAATATCACTACCTTTGCATTCATGCTACTGTATATACAATATGGTTACTGCTTTAACCACTGTAACAGCATAGTTATTCAAAGTTCTGTTTCTTATATGGGCAAATTGGGTATTATGAATTCAGAAATCATTAGTTAGCTCTCTGTCCTTGAGACTAAGTGAAGATTTCAGTGAATCTTTTGCTAGAATAAGACTTTCTCTTCAGACAGTGCTGTAGATACAAACTGACAGCTGATGAGAAGGAAATAATTAAAAGAGGAGGTAAAATATTGAGCCAAGACAGAGAGGTGACTTTTGTTAAAAGGGCCAAGGAGATGATGAAGAAAGTACTGAAGAATAGGAAAGAAGGAGCTCTCTGATCATTAGAGGGGTACAAGCAAAAGGTAGGGAATAATTGTTTAGTGACAGAACAGGGGGAAATTTCATAGTCATATGCTAGAATCTTCCTCTAATGATACAAAACTGTTTAGAGTAGAATTCTGGTCAGAGCAAGTCCATCTTTCTTCAGAGAACAATAAAAGAGACAGACTGTAATAACATTTAGAGTACAATAAAGAACTGTGACTACAAGTCCATCCTGGAGTTATTTGTTTTGCTGTATTTTCCTGCTATGTAACCTGAAGGCAAGTGACCTCTGAGAGTCTTGGTATCCTCAATAATATTGAAAAAATTATTTGTTTCTACCCACAGGGTTGTTCTGCTGAACAGAGGAAACAAGGCATGTAAGTCACCAAGCATGTGGAATGTAATAATTGTGTGATACATTTTAATCACTGAAGTTAATGTGCTTAAAGATTTTACTATTGTTCATTTGCTAAGTAATGTCCAACTCTTTGCAAGCACAGCTTCCTCTGTCTTCCATTATCTCTTGCAGTTTGCTCAAGTTCATGTGCATTGAGTCGGTAATGCTAACTAATCATCTCAACCTCTCTCACCTCCTTTTGTCTTCAATCTTTACCAGCATCAGTGTCTTTTTCAATGAGTCGGCACTTCACATCAGGTGGCCAAAGTATTGGAGCTTCAACAACAGTTCCTCCAATGAATATTCAGGACTGATTTATTTTAGAATTGACTGGTTTGATCTCCTTCCTGTCTGAAGGACTCTTAAGAGTCTCTTCCAGCACCACAATTTGAAATCATTATTCTTTGGTGCTCAGCTTTCTTTATGATCCAAATCTCACATCCATACATGACCACTGGAAAAAACATAGCTTTAACTATATGGATCTTTGTTAGCAAACTAATGTCTCTTCTTTTTAACATGCTATTTAGGTTTGTCATAGTTTTTCTTCCAAGGAGTAAGCATCTTTTAACTTCATGGCTGGAATCACCATCTGCACTGATTTTGGAGCACAAGAAAATAAAACTTGTCACTGCTTACATTTTTATCCCTTCTGTTTTTCATGCGGTGATGGGACCAGGTGCCATGATCTTAGTTTTTTGAATGTTGAGTTTTAAGCCATCTATTTCACTCTTCTTTTTTATCCTCATTGAGAGTCTCTTTAAATTCTCTTCCCTTTCTGCTATTAGAGTGGTGTCATCTACATATATGAAGTTGTTAATATTTCTTCCAACAATCTTGATTCCAACTTGCGATTCATCCAGATTGGCATTTCACATGATGTACTCTGCATAGAAGTTAAACAGAGTGACAATATACAGCCTTATCATGCTCCTTTCCCAATTTTAGACCAGTCTGTTGTTTCATGTCCAGTTCTGTTGCTTTTGACTCGTCTAGGTTTCTCAGGAGACAGGTAAGATGGTCTGGCACTCCCATCTCTTTAAGATTTTCCCACAGTTTGTTGTGATCCAAACAGTCAAAAGTTTTAGCATAGTCAATGAAGCAGAAGGAAATGTTTTTCTGGAACTCCCTTGCTTTAATCATAATTCAATGAATATTTCCAGTTTGATTTCTGGTTCTTCTACCTCTTTGAAACCCATCTTGTACATCTGAAAGTTCTTGGTTTACATACTGCTGAAGCCTGGCTTGAAGGATTTTGAGCATAACCTTGCTGGTATGTGAAATGAGCACAGCTGTATGTTAGTTTGAACATTCTTTGGAATTGCCCTTCTTTAGGATTGGAATGAAAACTGACCTTTTCCAGTCCTGTGGTAACTGCTAAGGTTTCCAAATTTGATGACTTACTGAGTGCAGCACTTTAAGAGGATCATCTTTTAGGATTTTAGATAGCTCAGCTGGAGTTCAGACTCAGTTGACATGAATTTCAGCAAACTAAAGAAGACAGTGAAGGACAAGGAAGCCTGGCTTGCTGCAGTTGATGGGGTTGCAAAGAGTCAGACATGACTTAGCAACTGAACAACATCAAACCACTACCTTTGGTCATAGTAATGCTTCCTAAGGCCCACTTGACTTAACACTCCAGGATGTTCAGTGCTAAGTGAGTGACTACACCATCATAGTTATCTGGGCCATTCAGAGATTTGTTTGGATAGTTCTATGTACTCTTGCCACTTTTTCTTAATCTTCTCTGCTTCTCTTAGGTCCTTACCATTTCTGTCCTTTATCATGCCCATCCTTGCATGAAATATTTCCTTGATGTCTCTGATTTTCTTGAAGTGAACTCTACTCTTTCCCATTCTATTGTTTTTCTCTATAACTTTGCACTATTCATTTAGGAAGGACTTCTTATCTCTCCTTGCTATTCTCTGGAATTCTGGATTCAGTTGGATATATCTTTCTCTTTCTTTCTCACCTTTCACTTCTCATCCTTTCTCAGCTATTTCTAAAGTCTCCTCAGACAATTGCTTTGCCTTCTTGCATTTCTTTTTCTTGGGGATGGTTTGGGTCACTGCTTCCTGTCCAATGTTACATAATTTCATCCGTAGTTCTTCAGGCACTCTGTCTACCATATCAAATCCCTTGAATCTATTGATCACCTCCACTGTATAATCATAAAGAATTTGATTTAGGTCATACCTGAATGTCCTCGTGGTTTTACATACTCTCTTCTATTTAAGCATGAATTTTGCAATAACGCTCAAGTTCTGAGACACAGTCAACACCAGGTCTTATATTTACTGACTGTATAGAACCTCTCTATGTTTAGCTGCAAAGAATATAATCAGTCTGATTTAGATATTGACCATCTGGTGATATCCACATGTAGAGTCATCTCTTGGTTTGTTGGAAAAGGGCCTTTGCTATGTCAGAGTTTCTCTTGACATGCTGTTAAAATTTGCTAGCCTTTTCCCTGCCTTATTTATTTTATTTTTATTTTTTTGAGGTTTGCTAGAATTTAGTTTTTTGTTTTTTCACTTTTTTTCCCTTTTTAAAAAAAATTTTTGCTTTATTTTACTTTACAATACTGTATTGGTTTTGCCATACATCAACATGAATCTGCCATGGGTGTACACGTGTTCCCAATCCTGAACCTCCCTCCCACCTCCCTCTGCATACCATCTCTCTGGGTCATCCCAGTGCACCAGCCCCAAGCATCCTGTATCCTGCCTCGAATCTAACCTGGTGAAAGGCCAAACTTGCCTGTTACTCCAGGTATCTCTTGACTTCCTACTTTTGCCTTCAAGTCCCCTATGATGAAAAGGACATCTTTTTTTGGTGTTAGTTCTAGAAGGTCTTGTAGGTCTTCATAGAACCATTCAACATCAGTTTCTTTGGCATTAATGTTTGGGTCATAAACTTGGATTACCGTAATATTGAATGGTTTGCCTTGGAAATTAACCAAGATCGTTCTGTTGTTTTTGAGGTTGTACCCAAGTACTGCTTTTCAGACTCTTTTTTGACTATGATGGCTACTCCATTTCTTCTAAGGGATTCTTGCTCATAGTAGTAGATATAATGGTCATCTGAGTTAAAGCATCCCATTCCTATTCATTTTACTTCAGTGATTCCAAAGATTCTGATGTTTAATCTTTCCATTTCCTGCTTGACCATGCCCAATTTACCTTGATTCATGGACCTGATATTCCACGTTCCTATGCAGTATTGTTCTTAACAGCATTGGACTTTACTTTTACCATCATACGTCCACAACTGAGCATCATTTCTTCTTTGATCTAGTCACTTTATTCTTTCTGGAGCAGCTGGTAATGGCCCTCTACTCTTCCCCAGTAGCATATTGGACACCTTCTGACATGAGGGCTTATCTTCTGGTGTCATAACGTTTTGCCTTTTCATAGTGTTCATGGGGTTCTCATGGCAAGAATACTGGAGTAGGTTGCCATGTCATTCTCCAGTGAACCACATTTTGCCAGAACTCTTCACTGTGACCTGCCCTTGTTGGGTGGCCCTGCGTGGCATGGCTCAAAGCTAAGTTGAGTTACACATGCTGTTTCACCACAATAAAATTGTGATCCATGAAGGAGATTTAAGGGTCTGCTGCTGCTGTTGCTGCTAAGTCACGTCAGTTGGGTCCGACTTTGTGAGACCCCATAGATGGCAGCCCACCAGGCTCCTCCATCCATGGGGTTTCCCAGGCAAGAGTACTGGAATGGGGGGCCATATTTTACTCTGAATGCTATACTAGGTATTTTATACGTTATTTTATATAATTTTTCTTTTTATTCTCTAATAGGTGTTATTTCTTCCATTTTGAAGATGATGAAATTGAAAGAAATTAAAAACTCCATGTCAGGTCTTGCGTGTCTTTCCCTATATTCCATATTGCATCAAATATTAAATATGACTGTTAAATATTTATAACTACCTGCCTATATTATGGAAAGCAGCAACTCATCAATTAAGGTTAGAAAATTGAAGAAAAGTGAAAGAATAAGAGGAAAGTGTACTGTGAGATTTCCACATATTTAAAATATCTATTAATAGATGTAGATGGATATTTAGTCTGCAAAAGCTATCAAATACCATAATAATTTCAAGAAGAGGAAGCCATCCAAATCAATGTGCTGGTGAAGGATCCAATATTTAGTTCTTAATCTGTTGTCCTTTCACTTAGTACAAGTACTTAGTAAAAGGAATCCTCAGAGGTTATCTATTTCAGCTTTTAGTTTAGACTTATATCTGAGGCATTCAAAAAGTTGCTTTAATCTACCTGTGAATGTCTCTAGTGATGAAAATATCAGTTAAAAGTGTAAATGTGGCTTCTGATCCCTTTAGGATGTTTGAAGTCACAAGAAACTTAACAATGATTGCTTGTCAGATAAGCTTCAAAAACATGTGATTAGTTATTAAGTCGGGTCCAACTGTGTGACCCTCTGTACTGTAGCCCACCAGGCTCCTCTGTCCACAGGGATTCTCCAGGCAAGAATAATTGAGTGGGTTGCCATGCCCTCCTCCAGGGGATCTTCCCAACCCAGGGATCAAACCCAAGTCTCCTGCATTGCAGGCAGATTCTTTACCGACTGAGCCACATAGATTTTGAAAAACCCACCAGAGAGACAAGGATGTAAACAAAACCAAATGAAAGTAACTCCATAAAAGAATGAAACTTCTCTAGATAAAAGAATCCTGTGGTTATTTTCATCCATAGGCACATAGCAGGAGGCTGCAAGATCCCAGCATAAAAGATGCTAAGGAAAATCCATCCAAAATTTAATGCTTATATACGCTTATTTATATATAAATTAATTACTTTTAACCTTAAAAATAGACCTTTAATTTTACAATGGTTTTAGATTTACTGAAAATGCAAAATGTCAGTACAGAATTCCTATATGTCCCTTAATCTGTTTCTTTGATTGTTAGCTTCTAACTTCTTATGGGATGTGTATCATGGCTAAGGAAAGAACTTTATTCAAACTTCACTAGTTTCCTATTATTCCTTTTCCGTTGCAGAGTCTCATCCAGAATAATATAGTTTGCTTTCATGTCACCTTAAATTCTTCTTTATTGTTACAGTTTCTCAGATTGTCTTTGTTTTGACGACTTTGGCTGTTTTCAGGTATAGTTGTCAGGTATTTTATAGAATGTCCCTTAATTAGGGTTTGTCTGATATTTTTCTGATAATTTAATCTGGGTCATGGATTTCTGGGAGATAGACAGTAGAAGTAAGATACTATTCTTTTTGTATATCAGGAGTAAATGTTAGCAACCTGTCTTATCACTGATGATGCTGACCTTGATCATATGGTTGAGGCAAGTGTTTGCTAGATTTTTCTAAACAATAAAGTTACTCCTGCTTTTTCCATTATTTACCTGTTGAAAGTAAATTGCCAAGTATAGCCCTTATCAGCCCTTGTGTGGGTATGGGAGTTTAAAAAACACCTATTGGAGAGAAAAGCATTTATATAAATTGTTAGGAAGTCTTCTGCATGGGAAAATTTCCTCTTTTTTCCCATCTATTTATGATTTAATAGTTAACAATATGGATTCATGGATATTTATTTTATATGTTGGTTTATGATCCATTACTGCATTATGTATATGTTGGTGCTCATAGTTCCAGCTGTGCCCATGGATACTCTTCCAGCTAGGCACCTGTAATCCTTTGATATGCTCCTAACCTTTTGCTCCTTGATCACTTCTTTACTTTCTGACATTACAATGCTTTTGACATCTTACTTTGAATTATTTTTAGATTTGTGGAAAAACTGCACTTATAGCTTGGACTTCCCTTACACCCTTCACCCAGCTTCCCCCACTGTTAACATTTTGCATCGTATGTTACATTTACCAAAACTAAGACCCTGGTGGCTCAGAGGTTAAAGCGTCTGCCTGCAATGCGGGAGACCTGGGTTCTATCCCTGGGTAGGGAAGATCCCCTGGAGAAGGAAATGGCAACCTACTTCAGTATTCTTGCCTGGAGAATCCCATGGATGGAGGAGCCTGGTGGGCTACAGTCCATGGGGTTGCAAAGAATCAGACACAACTGAGCGACTTCACTTCACTCCACTTCAAGACACAGACATTAGTATAATACTATTAACTTGGAAATAAAAACTCTGTATGCAAGCTTCCTGATGGGAGAGACTGACTGAGGGGGAAACTGGGTCTTGTTCTGATGCATGGGGCCATGCTCAGTAAATCTTTAATCTAATTTTCTGTGTTGTGTTCCCTCCCTGCTATTTACCTGGGACCAAACTATGGTGGAGATAATGAAGATAATGGTGACCTCCTTCAAAAGATCCCATGCATGCACTGCTACACTCAGTGCCCCTAACCACGCAGCAGGCCACCACTGACCCACGTCTCCACTGGAGACTCCTGGACACTCACAGGCAAGTCTGGGTCAGTCTCTTGTAGAGTCACTGTTCCTTTCTCCTGGATCCTTATAAGGTTCTATTTGTGTCCTCCAAGAGTCTGTTTCCCTGTCCTGTGTAAATTCTGGTGGCTCTATGGTGGGATTAATGGTGACCTCCTCCAAAAGGGCTTATGCCATACCCAAATCTGTTGTACCCAGAGCCCCTGTCCCCATGGTAGTCTACTGCTGACCTGTACCTCCACAGGAGATGCTCAAACAAAGTTCTGTCTCAGTCTCTGTGGGATCTCTCGGTCCTGGTGTGCACAAGGTTTGTTTGAACCATCTGAGCATCTCGGGCGGGAATGGGGTTTGATTCTAAATGTGAATTCACCTCTCCTACCATCTTGCTGAGGCTTCTTCTTTGTCCTTGGACATGGGGTATCTCCTCACAGCTGCTCCAGAGCCTACCATCTTACTGGTGTTTCTCTGACCTTGGAGTTGGGTATCTCCTCTTGGCTGCTTGCTGTTCCAGTGCCACACAGTCATCACTCACCAATTTAATCACATGAATCACAGCCTTGTCTAAATCAATGAAACTGTGAGCCATGCCACGTAGGGCCACCCAAGATGGATGGGTCATGGTGGAGAGTTTTGATAAAATGTGGTCCACTGGAGAAGGGAATGGCAAACCACTTCAGTATTCTTGCCTTGAGAACCCCATGAACAGTATGAAAAGGCAAACAGATAGGATACTGAAAAATGGACTCTCCAGGTCAGTAGGTGCCCAATATGCTACAAGAGATCAGTAGAGATATAACTCCAGAAAGAATGAAGAGACAGAGTGAAAGCAAAACAACACCCAGTTGTGGATGTGACTAGAGATGGAAGTAAGGTCCAATGCTATAAAGAGCAATATTGCATAGGAACCTGGAATGTTAGGTCCATGAATCAAGGCAAATTTGAAGTGGTTGAACAGGAGATGGCAAGAGTAAACATCAATGTTTTAGGAATCAGCAAACTAAAATGGACTGTAATTGGTGAATTTAACTCAGATGACCATTATATTTACTACTATGGGCAAGAATCCCTTAGAAGAAATGGAGTAGACATCATAGTTAACAAAAGAGTCTGAAATGCAGTACTTGGATGCAATCTCAAAAATGACACAATGACTGAACTGAACTGACTGAAAAACTCCTTTGAGATTTCTCCAGATTTTCTCCTGGTGCTTTTCTTCTTTTCCAGAATCCAAACTAGGATCAGTTCAGTTCAGTTCAGTCGCTCAGTCATGTCTGACCCTTTGCGACCCCATGAATTGCAGCACGCCAGGCCTCCCTGTCCATCACCAACTCCTGGAGTTCACTCAGACTCACGTCCATCGAGTCTGTGATGCCATCCAGCCATCTCATCCTGGGTCGTCCCCTTTTCCTCCTGCCCCCAATCCCTCTTAGCAACAGAGTCTTTTCCAAAGAGTCAACTCTTCACATGAGGTGTCCAAAGTACTGATACCCCGTGATATTTAATCCTTGTGTCTCATTAGTTTGCTCCATTCATTAACACCTTTTATGTCTTTTCTTGTCTTTCATGGTCTTGACACTACTGAAGCCTGCCTATTTTTGTAGGGTGTCCCTCAAATGTGGTCTTTTGTTTTTTGCTCATGATTAGACTGAGGTTACAGAAGTAGGGGATGAATGCCACATAAGTGCAGTGCCCTACATATATCACATCAGGGAATACCTCACATCAGCATTACTTAACATGGGTGTTGTTGCCCTTTGTCATTTGGCAAATGGTGTACCTGCTGGGCATCTCACTGTAAAGTTACTATTTTTTTTCTTTCCATGCTTTACTTATTAGAAGCAAGTTACTAAGCCCAGCCCAAACTCTAAAAGAAGGAAACTAAGCTCCAAATCATGAGTGCAGAAGTATCAAATAACAACCAATATAGAAATCAGGAGTTTTGAGGAAGACTTTTATTGTTCCTTTCTCTTGCCTTCTCAAAAATGAGACCTACTGTAACCTCTTGCATAAAGCTTCTGATGACTAACTGGGTATATCGGCAGGAAATTTGATGTGTGAATACAGTGGTGAAGTTTACCTCTGAACAATGGACTGAAAACACATGCGGTTGAGTGGTGCCCTTGACATTTATCAGATCAGTGGAATCTTTTACCTGCCTAAAAAATCGTCTTTCTCCTTTGTAAACAAGATCTGTTCTGAATCCTCACCCTAGAGATGCTTATCCGTAAAGGAAATAACAACATAGAGTGAATTCACATATTTTGTAATCTTTCCCTCAGTTTAATTGAACCAGACAAGTTTACTTTAAAATTGTACTATAATTAAATTTTGACTAAAGTATCTCTCTCCCTCCATTATCCCTTCTCCTTTGCATTGGCATTTGCTGACTCTGACTATGAGTGTGTGTAGAAAGGCACCTTTTGCTTATTCGGCAACCCACTCCAGTATTCTTGCCTAGACAAACACAGGTCTCACAGTATAACAAAATTTTATTGCTACTAAATTAGAATTAATAGAATACTGATTTTTTAATGTTTAGTGGTTAGTTGCAAATTATTTTTTATAAGCTCTGATATTTTCTATTTGCCTGGTTTGGAGGCCAATCCAGTAAAAGCTGCATAGTTAACATTTTCTGCCTTTTTTTTCTTTTTGTACAGCATGGGCCCTGGGTGAACTAAACTCTGCTTTATCTCTTCAGTCTCTGGATGGTATTGGTACCTCTTGCTTTGTGAACACTCTTTTCAGAGGTCTCCTTTTCTTTGTCCTTCCTGAGACTCTAAATCCTTTCTAGTGTGAAATGGCCTGGGTTTGCAAGCAAGATTTAAGGGTGGTATCAGATTGTACCATCACCTGTTAATGCCTGTTATGCTTGACTAAGCTTCCAATTATATGACTCGATTCAATTATTGTGATGAGACCGAAATGACATGGTGTTAGTGAACCTCACCTGCTTCGAGAAAGAAGTTCTAATCTTTGAATATGTAACAAAAGGAATCTTTTGATAACATTTAGGCACTGAAGTCTCTGAATTTTGAAGAAGATAGCAGACTTTTGAAAAGCTCCATCTCCAAACCTCAATTATAAACACTGAATCGTTAAGAAGTTAACTTTCATGTGTGAAAGTGAGGTTTTTTTTTTTTAATCTTTCAAGCTTTAGTGAAATAGAGTCTGGGAATTGGATTCTGGTTTATAAAATAAAAGTTCAAATACTCTTTCAATAAATGCAATAAAATGGCATAATGAAATGGTTTAGCAACTTTATGTTTTTCCTTTTTACCTTTATACACTGTGTCTCTTAGCTCAAAACTGGCTGCTCTGTTTCACAGGCAGCACACTTTTGAGGAGCAATATAGAGCAGAGGGTGAACTCTGGAGTCAGGTAACATGGGTTCATGCCTAACTTTAGATCAGCTCTTATGTTCCCTATACATATGCTTCTTTATCTTCAAGGTAGGGATAATGAGGGTTGTTGTGAGGGTTAAATGAGTTAATACCAGTAAGTCTTAGAACAGGCTCTGGCACAAAATGCTTTTAACATGTGAATAAGATCAGTGTTGTTTTCCCATGACAACCACATATAGTAGACTTCTGATGTTTTATCTGCATAACATCCCTTTTTGAGATGGTTGAGTGGCATCACCAACTCTATGGACATGAGCTTGAGCAAGCTCAGGGAGTTGGTGATGGACAGGGAAGCCTGGCGTGCTGCAGTCCACTGGATCTCAGAGTCAGGCACAACACAAAGGGTAGGACACGACTGAGCAACTGAACTGAACTGACTGGCCCCTTTCTTTATTGCTAGTGAGTATTTAAATTTTCCTTCTTAGAAACAGTTTTCTTCTATTAGTGTCTTGGTTATACTGTCAGTTGAAGTACAATGTCCTCCCCAACCCACAGGACATGTCATGCTTTTTTTTTTTCCCCCACTGTTTTGGGTCTTCTTCCTTTGAAAGGGCTCTCTCTAGTTGTGGCTCACAGAGGCTACTCTTCATCGCAGTGCATGGCTGCCCACTGTGGCGGCTTCTCTTGCTGCTGAGCACACACTCTGGGCAAGCAGGCGTCAGTGGTTCTGTCACACAGGCTCAGTAGTTACAGCTCACCGGCTCTAGAGTATGGGCTCAGGAGTTGTCGTGCACGGGGTTAGTTCCTCCACAGCACGTGACATCTTCCCAGACCAAGGATGGAATCCATGACCCCTGCTTTGGCAGGCAAATTCTTACCCATTGCACTACCACGGAAGTCCCAGAACTTATCATACTTTAAATATTAAAGTCACTCTTAATAGTCATATTTGAAATAAAGCAACACATCAGGCCCCATATTTTAAGAATATAATTAACTGCCATCACTTACTTGATTTAATCCTTAAATTCTCTGTTATGGTATGTTGACATTCAAACAATCTACAGTGTAGCACATGAACTTCATGCATGTTGGCAACTGCTCTGATACTAACAATTGTGGTTTCTTATGTCATCATTTACCCTTAACATTTGCAACTTGTGTCATTAGACTTTTTAAAGGGCTCTATGTAAACTGCAATATTGAGCTTTGCTAGTCATTTTTGAAAATGATAAGAAAATTATATGTTTGTGTATTCTGTGCAGAAATGTAAGCCAGGGAAAATTGACAATATTTGTTATAATTTCTTATACTTTGTTTTATTTTCTTATAATATCAGGTATATAGAAAGGAAATAAAACACTAACAATATTTATTAAATTTAAATGCTTATATATTTTTAAGTCACTAAGAAAAGTAAACAACTTGGTACATTTGGGGGAGGGGGGAAATCTAAGGTTTTCTGGCTCTTTCCTAGGAATCTGTATCTTTGGCACGTTGAAAAAGAAATAGCCAAAGTTGATGCCTGTCAAGGGTAGTAACCTAAAGTGTCTGTCTCATTGTCTCTTTGATCTGTGTCCCCACAGTTGCCTTGTCTCTGTCCTGTTAATTCTTCAGACCACTCCACTTCTCCCTGCATATACATGTATCCTGTAGAGGTGGAGCAGAGGAACATCTGCTGTTATTTGTACATGCTTCTTGGAAGTCTCAAATCCCACTTATCTAAATGGACCTTCCAAAAATATACAGTGTCTCCTTGAAGTACATCTTTAACTTTATGTTGGCCTTTTCAAGACATTTTAATACCCCAAGGTTGTACTAGAGCTTCTTATATGAGGCACAATAGGGAATGTGCCTGAATTTCTTATAGGATATGAACCTAAATCCTAACATATTTTCATTTATGCTAGTCTCATTTTCCCCTCCCCTTTTATATAAATTATTTTACCTTTCCATCTTCCTAACTTAATGTTTTTTCCTTGAGTTCAATGAGCAGGGAGTAGAGATACTATTTCTCCAACAACTGCAAGCAGAATAGAATGAAGGTGGTTGTAAGTAAGATCTTGACCATATTTTTTGCCTATGACAATATCACTGAAGAGAGGAATCAGTCTTTGACACTCTGAAGTATATGTGAATATGTGTGTGATGACTTAGTTAATATTTAGGATATTATGTACTCAGCTAGTCTTTTTCAAGTGCTTCATACATGATAATCACTGTGTTAGGATTGGTTCAGTGATATAAATAACATAATCCTTGCTATTAAAGGGCCTTTCTGTTTGTTTCATTTGAAGCAAAACTATTTCTGGATTCTCCCAGTCATACCCCTAATACGTTTATAATTACTGTTTTATAAATTCTTAAGAGCTACTTTAAGATTTAATCCCATAGTTGTTGAAATCATGTTCTGAGCTATTGCAACCTTCTTTAATGTATTGAGGCTTGTATGATGATCCAGAATATAATTTATTCGGGTAAATGTTTATGTGTACTGAATGTGTATTCTGGTGTAGTTGGGAAGACTGTTCTATGAACATATCAAGTTGGTTGACAGTGTTGTCTTAAGACTACACTTTATTTTGTCCAGTTGTTCATCAGTGGCTGAGAGGAGTGTTAAAATATCTGGATATAGTTGCAAATTCTTTATTCCTCCTTTTATTTCAATCATTTTTGTTCTTGTACTTTGGAACACCCATATTCAGGATTTTATGACTTTTTAAGGGATTTATTAATTTATTAACAAATATTATTAAATGTTCTTTGTCTTTTAATAATTATGATAATGTATAGTTGATTTATATTAGTTTCAGGTGTGCAATTTAATAATTCAATATTTTTATAGATTATACTCCACTTAGTTACTACAACATAATGGCTATTTTCCTTGTGCTGTACAATATGTCCTTGTTGCTTATTTATTTTATACATAGTAGTTTTTAATCTCTTAACCCTATAATCCTATCTTGCCCCTTCCTTTTTCTCTCTCCCAACTGGTAACCGCTAGTTTATTCTCTATGAGTTTGTTTCTGTTTGATGATACACATATGTTTGTTTTATTTTTTAGATTCCACATATGTGATAATATAGAGTATTTCCAGTAATCTTGCCTAGAGAATCCCAGGGACAGAGGAGCCTGGTGGGCTGCTGTCTATAGGGTCGCACAGAATCGGAGACGACTGAAGCGACTTAGCATGCATGCATGCATTGGAGAGGGAAATGGCAACCCACTCCGCTGTTCTTGCCTGAAGAATCCCAGGGACATTGGAGCCTGGTGGGCTGCCATCTATGGGGCTGCAACCCCAGAGTCAGACACGACTGAAGTGACTTAGCAGCAGCAGCAGCAGCAGCAGCACAGAGCATTTGTCTTTGTCTGACATATTTCACTAATTAAGCATGATACTCTCTAGGTACATCCACATTGTTGCAAATGGCAGAATTTCATTATTTTTCATGTAATTTTAAAAAGTAATATTCTTTAAATTAATTATCTTTTTTAAAGTAATATTCTATTGTGCCTATATGCCATATTTTCTTTATCTGCTTATCTATTGATGGACACTTAGGTTACATGCATATCTTGACTATTGTAAATAATGCTGCTATGACCATTGAGGTGCATGTATCTTTTAGAATTGTTTTTTGTTTTCTTTGGATATATAACCAAGGTGGAATTTCTGGATCATAAGATAGTTCAAATTTTAGTTATTTAGGGAACTATGATAATTATGCACTTAGTACCATTTTATTACTTGTTTTTTGGCTATTTTTGTAATAATTCCCTATTCTATTATTCTTTTTGTTTATTCCACTGTGGTTTGATTATTTACTTATATTTACTCTCTGTAGTTTTTGTGTATCTACAATAGGTTTTTGATTGGTGATTACCACAGAGTGCATATCTGTTGACCTATAACTATATATATTGGGCAGGCCAAAAGGTTTGTTCAGGTTTTTCATAAGATGTTGTAGAAAAACCCAAATGAATCTTTTGGCCCACTCCAGTGCTTGTTTTAAAGTGGTAGTCATTTAAATTCAAACACATTCTAAAAGATCTGCATCTATTTATTCCTATGTCCTATTTCACATCTTCATGCTTATCTCTGCATTTTTTATGATAGCTATAGTTAATTATACAATGCTTTTGTCTTTTAATTATTAGACTAGCTTATTTAAGTGGCTGATACAGATCCTTTCCTATATATTTGCTTTTACTGGTGGGATTTTTCCTTCCCTATAGATTATCCCTTCTTATTGTAGACTTTTCGTTTGCACTTAGAGAAGATCTAACATTTCTTTCAGGGTCAGTTGGGCTTCCCTGGTGGCTCAGATGGTAAAACTTCTGTCTGCAGTGAAGGAGATCTGGGTTTGATCCCTGTGTTGGGAAGATCCCCTGGAGAAGGAAATGGCAGCCCTCTTCAGTACTCTTGCCTGGAAAATCCCATGGATGGAGGAGCCTGATAGGCTACAGTCCATGGCCTCACAAAGAGTCAGACACGACTTCACTTTCACTTTTAATATTGATGAGCTCTTTCAGCTTTTGCTTGTTCAAGGAGTTCTTTATCATTTGATATTTATGCTGGGCAGAGTATCCTAGGTTGCTGGTTGTTCCTGTCACTCCTTTCTAACCTGCAAAGTTTCTATGGAAAAAAAAATAGCTGATAGTCTTATGGAGTCTTCATGTATATGACTCTTTGTTTTACTTTTGTTGGTTTTAGAATTTTTCTTCTATATTTAACTTTTTTAATTTTAATTATGATATACCATGGTCAAGGTTCATCTTTTTGGGGACCGTCTGTGCTTCCTGTATTGGGATAGTTGCTTCCTTCTTCTGATAAGTTGTAACCATCATTTAATCAAACATATTTTTGGACCCCTTATCTGTCTCTCTCCTTCTGTTCAGTTCAGTTGTTCAGTCATGTCTGACTCTTTGTGACCCCATGAATCGCAGCACGCCAGGCCTCCCTGTCCATCACGAATTCCCGGAGTTTACTCAAACTCATGTCCATCCAGTTGATGATGCCATCCAGCCATCTCATCCTCTATCGTTCCCTTCTCCTCCTGCCCCCAGTCCTTCCCAGCATCAGGGTCTTTTCCAATGAGTCAACTCTTCGCATGAGGTAGCCAAAGTATTGGAGTTTCAGCTTCAGCATCTGTCCTTCCAATGAACACCCAGGGCTGATCTCCTTCAGAATGGACTGGTTGGATCTCCTTGCAGTCCAAGGGACTCTCAAGAGTCTTCTCCAACACCACAGTTCAAAAGCATTAATTCTTCAGTGCTCAGCTTTCTTCACAGTCCAACTTTCACATACATACATGACCACTGGAAAAACCATAGCCTTGACTAGATGGACTTTTGTTTGCAAAGTAATGTTTCTGCTTTTTAATATGCTATCTAGGTTAATGAACATTGCTGTGCTTGATGTTTTCCCAAAGAACCCTTAAAGTGTTCTTTTTAAATTTATCTTTCTTTTTGTTGTACAAATTAGGTGATTTCCATGATTCTATCTTCCAGATTACTTATACTTCTGCATCAGCTAGTCTGCTATTAATTATTCTAGTGTGTTTTCATTTCAGTTATTATATTCTTCAGTTCTGGCTGGTTATTTTTTATATTTTCTGGATTCTTGTGAAAATTTTTGCTGCGTGCATCTCTTCTTGACCCCGATTCAGTTATTCTTTAAAAAAATGTTCATTGACTTCTTTTTAATTGGAGGATGATTGCTTTGCAGTGTTATATTGGTTTCTGTCATACAACAATGTGCTCAGCCATACCTGTATATATATATATATATATAAATATGCCCTCCCTCTTGAGTCTTCCTCCCACCCCACTCCACTATCCTACCCCTCTAAGTCATCACAGAGCACCAGGTGAAGCTCTCTGTATTGTAACAGAAGATTCCTGCTAGCTATCTATTTTACACATAATAATGCCCATTATTTAAATGCTATTCTCTCAATTCATCCCGCTCTCTCCTTCCCCCACTATGCCCACAAGTCTGTTTTCTACATCTGCATCTCTATTGCTGTCTTACAAATAGGTTCATCAGTATCATTTTTCTAAATTCCATATATATGCATTGATATATGATATTTGTTTTTCTCTTTTAGACTTCATTCTGTATGACAGGCTAATGGTTTGATTTTTTTATCTGATAAATTGTTTCTGTTTCATTATTTGCTTTTTCAGGGATATTCTCTTGCTCTTTCAATTGAGACAAATTTCCTTGTCTTCTCATTTTGCTCAATTTTCTCTGTATGAAATTAGGTGGAACAGTTACTGTGCTATTATAGGGGTGTCTTTAAATATGTGGGGATGTGGGAGCATTCCCTACATGGTCTGCATGTGTCCAGTGCCTTTGGTGAGAAAGCTGGACTCGACATGAATACAAGTCATGTCTTCCCTCAGGATGGGCCTGCACCTTGGTGAGAGGTGGGGCTAGGTGTAGGCAGGCAGAGACTGAGCTGGGTATGATCCAGGGATTTTCCTCACCTCAGTGTTGGTCACTGCCCTGTTTTGTGTGGTGTCAGTTCCACATTGCTGGTGGAACCTCTGAGGTATGTGTCCAAGTTGGCCCCATCCCTTTAAGTGTGTGCTATCCCTGCTTATACCACCAGCACCCTTACCCTAGCGGGAAGCAGCACTGGAACAAGAGGGGCCCTGTGGGTACTCAGCACGGGCTGGGCTGCAGGCTATGGTAATCCAGTAATCTGGATCATCTGGTAATCTGGGTCAGTGACCCTCACTGTTTCTGATGCATTGCATGTATAAATATCAGAAAAAAAAAAAAAAAAAAAAAGGCTACCTCTAGCCTGCTTAGATGCTGCTTTGGGTCTCAGTTATTTCTGTGTCTCACAGCCAGTCCCTTTCACTTTGCAGTGTGGCACTGCAGGAGGCCTGGAGCATTCACTAGCTCAAGCTGGGGCATGTGCCTGGGTGATTGCGGCAAACTGGTCAATATCTGATTCAATTTCAGGACATCCTCTTTCTACTGCTTTGGGATTAAACAAATATGCATATGCCCCTCCTGAGAAGAGTCAGGCTTTCCACAGCCTTCCTATCATTCCCACTGGTCCTCCATCCAGGCAAGGAGGTTTGTCTTCCCTGTGTCAAACCCCAGGGCTGTGGTGTCCAATATTTGGGTCAAACCACTCACTCCCCAGGAAAGATATCTACCCACTCTACATATGTAATGTGCCCTTTCTCTGAGGCCCCTTCCAGAGTCACAGGTCCCAACCCAACAGTTGCTTCTCTTATCTTTCTACCTGATTCTATGTGGATCTTACTTACAGCGTTGTTTATAAGGGAGTCTTTCTGCCAATTTCCAGTTAGTTTTCAGTGAAAGCTGTTCTGCACATAGATGTATTTTTGATGTATTTCTGGGATAAAATGAGTTTTGTTTCCTCCTACTCTGCTGTCTTGATCTCCGCTAAAGAGTTTTAATGATTTTGGGGGGGGGGGGAGATGTAATCTGATATGCTGCCAGATATCATAACCCTCAAGTTAAAAAAAAAAATAACCAAAATTTTCAATGTTGGGTTCAAAGTATCTGTCAGATCTTCTTTTCATTCTAGAAATCAATACTCCCTTGTTTTTATTTAAAATCTCCATATTTTATTTAATTTTTATAGAAGTATTCAACTTGGTCCATCATTTATGTCATCTGTACATTTCTAATAGTTCTTTTCTTTGTGATATTGATTCATACAGGATTTGATCTATCAAATCAATTGTTTATACTCAGAATATTAGAATGTAGCTATTAAAACATGAAGTCCTGCTCTTGGAACAGCTCCTCTAATATCCTAGGGTAGGAGGACTCAGTGATCTCTGATGGTTCTGCCCAGATCACCTCCTCATATCTTTGTCTGCCTGTGCCTTCTGCAATGCTTTGGTGAGTGGGGATCTCTCAGCAAGTATAGAAGGTAGTGTTTGCTTGAGTTCTGAGAAAATAGTAGTGTGAAATCAAAAGGCATCTGTAGAATCTGGAAGGCCCTTCTCAGGGGATGGATGAAGCAACTAACAAATGACATATAAAATAACAATCACAGAAGATGGCTTAGGCATAACTTACCATTATGGAGAAATAATGGAAGGCATCATATTAAGCCTTATTATTTTACTGGTTATTTTGTGCACTTTTATTTTCTTATGTATGATTATTAGTTAAAAAGCTGACAATTTCTGATATGTAGTAGTGAAATCTAGAACTAGATGATATTTCATTTTGAAGTCATGGTTTAAAACATGACAAATATGAGTCCAGCCTGCTCTCAAGGAGAAGAGGTTTACTCCACATTTTCCACACCTAAATACAGTAGAGTGAAGCAGGAGCCTGTAATTCCAAGGTAACTTCAGCTCCGCCTGACTAGCCCAAGCAGCACACTTTCCAGTTTCCTTAATCTCCACTTTTCTTCATTCCTTTGAAATAATGCTTGTCTCAGGGAGTACGGGCTCCAGAAATAGTTGTGCAACTTCAACTATTCACTTATTGTCACTTAGAAACTGTAAGCCAATTCTGCTCCTTGCTCAGAATACCAAGAAGTCTCTTTTATTTCCATCTTTAAAGGAAGATGAATGTGTTGGCAGACTAATCATTACTGCCATTAGGAAACAGGTATTCAAGCTAAAAATAATGGGGAAGGTGAAATCTGCACATATTTCAAATGAGTCTGGACAAAGCCCTGAAGCCAGTGTTGAAAGGAACAATACAGTATTGTCACTAGGGCCATATCAGGTGACCTCTCTGTAATGGGTCCTTTTTATACCTGTGCTCACTTCTAAGATCCTATTATGATGGAAATAGGCTTGGCAAATGATTTCCAAGTGCACCCACACTTTAAAAGTCATCTCATAACTACTTCTAATCTGGGCATTTAAAAGTATAACCTTCAGAAAAGTTTTGTCATCTATCTCCATTATAGAACTTTCAATTATGATAAAGAAAGAGCATTTCTTGCATATTTCCCCTTATTGCATGATATCACAAAGTCATGCCAGTATTAGGAGCTTACGTTGTAGTCTGCATGTTTCTCTAATGAAGAATGCACTCTTGGTTTTTTTTTTTTTTTTTTTTCATGATAAAAAAGAAAAAAATAAAGAAACTTACCAAGGAAGTTATCTATGGTTTGAGGTCAAATGTGCAAATAAATTTTTGAGAAACATTTGCTGTTGTTTAGTTGCTAAATCAAGTCCAAATCTTTGCGACCCTGTGGACTGTAACCTCCCCCAGACTCCTCTTTCCATGGGCCCTCTTTCCTAGCCAAGAATACTGGACTGGGTTGCTATTTCTTTGTCCAGGGGATCTTCTGGACCCAGGGATCAAACTCATCTCCTGCATTGGCAGGCAGTTTCTTTTCCACTGTACCACCTAGGAAGCCTGAGAAACATTGAAATAGTTAAATAGAAGGGCAATAAATTTTCTTTTTATTATATATGTGAGAAATACCAATAGCAGCCAAATATATATATATAATACATATACTCTGGATTTTCATAAGCCAGATAAACATGATGGCGTGATCACTCACCTAGAGCCAGATATCCTGGAAGGTGAAGTCAAGTGGGCTTTAGAAAGCATCACTATGAACAAAGCTAGGGGAGGTGATGGAATTCCAGTTGAGCTATTTCAAATCCTAAAAGATGATGCTGTGAAAGTGCTGCACTCAATATGCCAGCAAATTTGGAAAATTCAGTAGTGGCCACAGGACTGAAAAAGGTCAGTTTTCATTCCAATCCCAAAGAAGGGCAATGCCAAAGAATGCTCAAACTAATGCACAATTGCACTCATTTCACACACTAGTAAATTAATGCTCAAAATTCTCCAAGGCAGGCTTCAGAAATATGTGAACCATGAACTTCCAGATATTCAGGCTGGACTTAGAAAAGGCAGAAGAACCAGAGATCAAATTGCCAACATCCATTGGATCATCAAAAAAGCACAAGAGTTCCAGAAACATGTACCACTGCTTTATTGACTAGGTCAAAGCCTTTGGTCACAACAAATTGTGGAAAATTCTTAAAGAGATGGGAATACCAGACTACCTGACCTGCCTCCTGAGAAATCTGTATGCAGGCCAAGAAGCAGCAGTTAGAACTGAACGTGGAACAACAGACTGGTTCCAGCTCAGGAAAGGAGTACGCCAAGGCTGTATATTGCCTCCCTGCTTATTTAGCTTATATGCAGAGTACATCATGTGAAATACTGGGCTGGGTGAAGCACAAGCTGGAATCAAGATTGCTGGGAGAAATATCAATAACTTCAGATATGCAGATGACACCACCCTTATGGCAAAAAGCCAAGAGGAACTAAAGAGCCTCTTGATGAAAGAGGAGAGTGAAAAAGTTGGCTTAAAACTCAACATTCAGAAAACAAAGATCATGGCATCTGGTTCCATCACTTCATGGCAAATAGATGAGGAAACGTAGAAACAATGAGAGACAGTATTTTTACGGGCTCCAAAATCACTGCAGATGGTGACTGCAGCCATGAAATTAAAAGATGCTCACTCTTTGGAAGAAAAGCTATGACCAACCTAGACAGCATATTAGAAAGCAGAGACATTACTTTGCCAACAAAAGTCCATCCAGTCAAAGCTATAGTTTTTCCAGTGGTCATGTACGGATGTGAGTGTTGGACTATAAAGAAATCTGAGTGCTGAAGAATTGATGCTTTGAACTGTGGTGTTGGAAAAGACTCTTGAGAGTCTCTTGAACTGCAAGGAGATCCAAGCAGTCCATCCTAAAGGAAATCAGTCCTGAATATTCATTGGAAGGACTGATGTTGAAGCTGAAACTCCAATACTTGGCCACATGATGCGAAGAGCCAACCAATTAGAAAAGACCCTGTTGCTGGGAAAGATTGACAGTGGGAGGAAAAGGGGATAACAGAGGATGAGATGGTTGGATGGCATCACTGACTCAATGGACATGAGTTTGAGTAAGCTCTGGGAGTTAGTGATGGACATGGAATCCTGGCTTGCTGCAGTTCATGAGGTTGCAAAGAGTTGGACACAACTGAGTAACTGAGCTGAACTTATCAAATATATATTCATTATAAGGCTTAGACATACTCTCAAATGAAATTCTAAAATCCAGTTATATCTGTAAATTTTATGCACATCTGGAAAAGAGGAGAGCTGTACAGCAGAGGTACCTAATAACACTTTTAGTGAGACGTTGGTGACTATTTGGAGTCCCATCAAGAACATCCTCATAACACACTGCTATATTTAAAATGGATAACCAACAAGGACCTATTGCATAGCACATGGAACTCTGCTCAATGCTATTTGCCAGCCTGGCTGGGAGGGGAGTTTGGGGGAGAATGGATACCTGTATATATATGGCTGAGTCCCTTCACTGTTCACTTGAAACTACACAATCACAACATATTGTTAAATGGGTATATCTCAATACAAAATGTTTTTGATGTTAAAGAGGGAGGTCCTTGAGCTAATCAAAATGCAAAATACCCGTGTGTCCTCTTTTACCTCCCTCCTTCATTTTGATATTTCGAGCAAAGTATGTTCATCTCAACACACACTCACATAAAGAACATCCTCCTAGTTTTGTCCTGAGGACATCTCCTAGTACTTTCCTCTGTATTATTCAACATAAGTTATTTCCGTAACATTATCATCCAAGCCCATGGAATGGTCATTTTCTTTTTTTTAATTTGAGGTAATTCCTGTAATATTGAGTTTACCATTTTTAAATGCACTTTCATTTATTTCTCCAGTAGTCGTGTTTTAGATGTGAGAGTTGGATTATAAACAAAGCTGAGCACCGAAGAATTGATGCTTTTGAACTATGGTGTTGGAGAAGACTCTTGAGTCCCTTGGACTGCAAGGAGATCCAACCAGTCCATCCTAAAGGAAATCAGTCCTGAATATTCATTGAAAGGAATGATGCTGAAGCTGGAACTCCATTCCTTTGGCTACCTGATGCAAAGAACTGACTCATTGGAAAAGACCCTGATGCTGGGAAAGATTGAAGGCAGGAGGAGAAGGAGATGACAGAGGATGAGATGGTTGGATGGCATCATCGATTTCACATAAGTTTGAGCACACTCTGGGCTGGGAGTTGGGGATGGATAGGGAATCTTGGCAAGCTGCGGTCCATGGGATCGCAAAGAATTGGACACGACTGAATGACTGAACTGAACTGACTCAGTTATTTACTATGTTCATGGATTTGTGCAGCCATCACCACTATCTAATCTTATAACATTTTCCTGTTTTCAAAAAGGAAATTTTACACCCATGAAAGAAACTTCCCATTTCTCTATTTTCCAACCTTTAACAAACAGAAACTTACTATCTGTCTCTATGCTTTTGTCTTTCTAGGGCATTTCTTTTTTTTTTTTCTAGGGCATTTTTTATGTGGTCTCCTGTGAAACAATGTTTTCACATGTGTTCAAGTTACAGTTGTCTTATGGTGTGTATCCATACTTCATTCATTTTTATTGCTGAATAATATTCCATTTATAGATGCATCACATTTTGTTTATCTATTCATCAGTCAGTGGAAATTTGGGTTGTTTACTATTTTGTTGTTGTTGTTGCTATTATAGGTAATTCTCAGGAATATTTTATACAACTGACTATATGGAGAGATGTTTTTATTTTTGTTGGGAATATACCTAGGAATAGAATTGTTCAGTTATATGGAAATTCTCTATATAACATTTGGAGGTACTATCAAAGTGATTGTACTATTTTACAATCCCATCAGCAATATGTGAGTTTTAACTTGTCATTATCCTTGTCAACACTTGTTAGTGTTGGTATTTTTATTTTTAGCCATCTTGGTGTGTGTGACATGGTATCTTAGTTTGTTTTTGATTTATATTTCTTTATAGAACAATGATGTAAATGGTCCTTTCACATGCTTAGTGACTATTTGTATATCTTCTTGCAAAAATAAGTATTCGAATACTGTGCCCATTTTAAATTTTATTATTTGTTTTTTGAATTTAAATTATAAGACTTTCTGGGTGTTCTAAAGCATAGATTCTTTATTAAATTATGATTATAAATAATTTCTTCTATTGTGTTTTGATTTTCCACTTTTTTTTGAAACACAAAGCTTTTGAATTTGGTGAAGTCCAACTTATCTATGTTTTTCTTTTGTCACTTGTTTTCAAGATTCTCCCTTTGTCTGTGGTTTTTGACAGTCTATGATGTGTCTAGATGTAGATCTCCTTGAATTTTTCCTGTAGCTTGTTAAACTGCTTGCAGATGTAGACTAATGTTTTTAATTAAATTTGGGAAAATTGAGGCCATTGTTACTTTGGGTATTATTTTTCCACACTTTGTTTCTTCTTTCCTTCTAGGACTACCATTAAGTATGTTGGTACATTTGATGTTGTTGCCCAGGTATTTCAGGCTATTTTCATTTTCCTTCTCTTTGTTTCTCTCTTTCTGTTTCAAAGACTAGCTAATCTCAATGGACTTATCCTTAATTATGCTCTTTCTTCTGCCAAATCAAATCTGCTGTTGATTCCTTATGGTGAATTTTTTCATTTCAGTTACTGTAGCTTTAAATCCAAAATTTCTATTTGCTTGTTTTAAAAACAATTTGTCTTTATTGACTTAGTCTATTTTCTGATACTTGGTTCTCTTGTATTCTTTAATTAAGTAGATACGGTTTTCTTTAATTTTTTAAACATATTTGCAATAGCCAAATTAAAGCCTTTTAATTCCACATCTGGTCTTCCTCTTTTTTTTTTTCCCTCTATATTTTATTTAAATTAAAAAAATGTTTTTATAATGTTATGTTGATTTCTGCTATATAACAATTGACTTATTTTCTTCCATGTGCTATTACCAACCTTTCCTATTTCTTTCTGTGTCTTACAATTTTCTCTTGAAACTGGATGGTTTACATAATACAGTGTGGTGATATTGGAAATCAGACCTCCCCCCTCAGAGTTAATTGTTGTTGCTACTTGCCATTGTGTTTGTTTTTGCTAATCTTTTGTTTAGGGAGTTCAATGGCCTAGTTATATATACAGTTTGTATTTCCTTAAGCATCTCATCAGTTTCTTTAGTATTCAGCTAATAATTAGACAGAAAATTCTCTAAATGATTTAACCAGAAAGTTTCTAGCACTTTTCAAGGGGCTGTGGGCTGTGGGCTGTGGGCTGTGTGCTATGTTGGGATAGAGCTTTAGGGCTCCAGCAGTTCCCAACTCTGTCTTGGCCTTGACATCCTGTTTGTGCAGAACTTCAAATTAGATATAAATGATAGATTAGGGCTTTCTCAGTCTTTCCTTCAGAACACACATATTCAAATATATGTACATAGGCTTCAAAATTTGAATATTTTAAAGCTTTTCAAATTTCCTATTAACATTCGATGTCCCAGATCTTTCTTTCAACTTTTTTTGCAAACCTATTATTTTCTCCAATTCATATCACCACTTCAGACAACTATGATATTAAAAATATATATATATATATATATATATTATTTCTTTGAGCAAATTCTGAATATAAGCCTTTTCCTACTGGGTGATCACTGAGTAATGTCAAATAATGACCAGCCCTTTCAATGGGGCTTTTTCAGGCATCTGTCTAACTCAGTTCAGTTCAGTTCAGTCCCTCAGTCATGTTCAACTCTTTGTGACCCCATGGACTGAAGCAGGCCAGGCTTCCCTGTCTATCACCAGCTCCTGGAGCTTACTCAAACTCATGTCCATCGAGTCAGTGATGCCATCCAACCATCTCATCCTCTATTAACCCCTTCTCCTCCTGCCTTCAATCTTTCCCAGCATCAGGGTCTTTTACAATGATTCTGTTCTCTACATCAGGTGGCCAAAGTGTTGGAGTTCCAGCTTCAGCCTCAGTCTTTCTAATGTGGCAGTACTTTGAGGAGAAGGACTTTTTATAAAACTTCAACCCAGATATGCTCCTAACGCTTTAGAGACTAATTTTCACGTTTTCATGGCTGCCGGTGTGTTGCTGTTGTTATTGTTTTAAGGCAAGTATATAGTTAGAGAGAGAGTGTTTGGAACAGGGCAAGTTAAAACATGCAATTTTGTGGTTTTTAGTTTAATTCAGCCTTTTCTTGAATAAATGCAACTCTAATTCCTGCAAGCATTTATTAATTCTTTTAATCCTGAAACATTTGATACAATATTCACCAGTACTTTTATAGAGGAGCAAGTTTTTCACAGGTTCTTTATTCACTATTTTGGAAGTACTTCCCAGACAGGAGGACCTTAGAGTTGCAACATCATTTTGACTGTATTGCATACTGAGTCAAAACGAATGGGTCCAGAGTTCTGTTAGTCTCCCTGATGAGCTTTCTGAAATTCTCACAGCAAGAAAACCATTTCTGTTTCTTTTTTATTAAACATAAAAGCATGCAATTTTGCCCTAGCTATTATTGCAGTTATTCTGAATCCTCTCATATTTTGGAGGCTCAGCAAAATGTAAGCATTTTATAGCCCTGTGAGAAGAGAGCACACTACCAGTAGGAAAAATGTGGTTAAGGATACTATAATTACTTTAAATATAGTCTACACAAATATTGATTCACTGTGTTATATGCCTGAAACTAACATAGTATTGTAAATCTGTATTGTAAACTATACTTCAATTAAAACAAAGAATACTATAGCATCATAATGGGAAAATTACAAACACTGCCATTTCTACTCTGGGTATTGTAGTTTAGCCCTGTCACATTTCTTCCTTAGATAAATTTTGTTACACTAGGGAATGTGATTGCTAATGAGCTTTTGAGATGAATAATTCTAAATTATAAAAGCATCCTACTCCTCATTAAAATATCATCAAGGTCCAGGCTCCTACTTTGAAAATTATATCCTAATATATACTATTCATTAGAGCATCAGTCCTTTCTTTACCTTTGCTTATCAGTATATGAATATCTGTTGATACCCAGAGCTTGAGTCCCAGTTAATTACTAGAAGCTTACGTGAACATAACACATTATATTCTAAGGTGTCACTAAGTATGGTGAATTTTTTTTCAACAGTCTCTTTACATGAAAGTGAGATGCAACCTGGGATGAAGAATGATAGGAGTTTATCATAAAAAGAGCTTGCTTTTAATGAATCCACACTACAGAAAATAAGAGAAGCAATGAGGTTATAATTATTGAAATATGATATAGATCTCTCTCTGAAGCAGGTATTATTATTATTTTGAAATCCTCCTTGAATATCTTTATTTGTCATTGTTCTGCCGCTCAGTCGTGTTGGACTCTTGTGACCCCATGGACTGCAGCACACCAGGCTTCCCTGTCTTTCACTGTTCCTGGAGCTTGCTAAAACTCATGTTCATTGAGTCGGTGATGCCATCCAATGATTTCATCTTCTATCATCCCCTTCTCCTCCCACGTTTAATCTTTCCCAGCATCAGGGTCTTTTCTAATGGGTTGGATCTTCACATCACATGGCCAAAGTATTGGAGCATCAGCTTCAATGTCAGTCCTTCCAGTGAATATTCAGGGTTGATTTCCTATAGGATTGACTGGATCTGATCTCCTTACAGTCCAAGGGACTCTCAAGAGTCTTCTCCAACATGACAGTTAAAAAGCATCAGTTCAGTTCAGCTCAGTCGCTCATTCGTGTCTGACTCTTGAGACCCCATGAATCACAGTACGCCAGGCCTCCCTTTCCATCACCAACTCTTGGAGTTCACTCAAATTCACGTCCATTGAGTCAGTGATGCCTTCCAGCCATCTCATCCTCTGTCGTCCCCTTTTCCTCCTGACCTCAATCCCTCCTAGCACCAGAGTCTCTTCTCATGAGGTGGCCAAAGTATTGGAGTTTCAGCTTTAGCATCATTTCCTCCAAAGAACACCCAGGGCTATCTCCTTTAGAATGGACTGGTTGGATCTCCTTGCAGTCCAAGGGACTCTCAAGGGTCTTCAACACCACAGTACAAGAACATCAATCCTTCGGCGGTCAGCTTTCTTCACAGTTCAACTTTCACATCCATACATGACCAATGGAAAAACCATAGCCTTGACTAGATGGACGTTTGTTGGCAAAGTAATGTCTCTGCTTTTGAATATACTATCTAGGTTGGTCATAACTTTCCTTCCAAGGAGTAAGCGTCTTTTAATTTCATGGCTGCAGTCACCATCTGCAGTGATTTTGGAGCCCAAAAAATAAAGTCTGACACTGTTTACACTGTTTTCCAATCTATTTCCCATGAAGTGATGGGACCAGATGCCATGATCTTCGTTTTCTGAATGTAGAGCTTTAAACCAACTTTCGTCACTCTCCTCTTTCACTTTCATCAAGAGGCTTTATAGTTCCTCTTCATTTTCTGCCATAAGGGTGGTGTCATCTGCATATCTGAGGTCATTGATATTTCTCCCGGCAATCTTGATTCCAGCTTATGCTTCCTCCAGCCCAGCATTTCTCATGATGTACTCTGCATGTAAGTTAAATAAGCAGGGTGACAATATACAGCCTTGACGTACTCCTTTTCCTATTTGGAACCAGTCTGTTGTTCCATGTCCAGTTCTAACTGTTGCTTCCAGACCTGTATACAAGCAGCAGGTCAGGTGGTCTGGTATTCTCATCTCTTGAAGAATTTTCCACAGTTTATTGTGAGCCACACAGTCAAAGGCTTTGGCATAGCCCAAAGAACATATATGATCAATATTATTATAATAATAGATTGCTTGCAATCTTAAAATGGTAAAATGCTTCTGTTCAGTATCAGTTCCAGCAACTTCTCAGCTGCAGTCTGCTTTCTCCTTCAAAGGGACATAATATGCCTTTAAACCATCTATCCTAAGGCTATCAATGAAGTTAGTATACGGAAATTTAAAAACATGAATTGTCTATGAAGTTGATAGAATATTTAGGTTCAATTCTATGCTACATATGCTTGGTAGGAAACATTTAGTGAATTCTGCTCCCCACCACCACCCCCTTTTCCCAGATCTTTTCAGAACTTCACTTCTGAGTGCCATCAAAATTGGTTTCAACCATTGGCCACATTCTAACTGAGGGAAATGGTGAAGTGAGAGGGTAAAGATGGTGTCATATTAAGGGGTTCAGAGAGGAAGAGCCCCAGATCTCTATTCTTCAGCATCATTTAAATGTCTGTGAATACGCAAACGTATCTCCTTATAACAGTTCATTTATTTTTTAGCAGCAAGCAGAATCACTGATAATGATTATCTCTAAATCTTGCTCAGTGATCAAGTCTTACTCTATGATCTGCCACCATAGAGTTATATATTCAGTGCAGCAAAAAACACTGAAAAAGGAGAAAAGTAGCATTTCTGTGAGTGTGATATTTGTGAAAGATTTCTAGAGGAGATAGTAGGGCTACATCTTGAACAATTAGTTGTAGTGCACCTGATTTGGAAGAGAGGGGTTTGGAGCTTCAGAAGGGTTTGAGAGAAACATAGCTAATTGGTAAATAGCAGGGAATTTAATATGTCTGAGCATGTGTCTATGATTTTGGAACCAATGAGCAATGGGTGGTTAGAAAGGATATAATGGGGGTGAGAGCAACACAGTTTACCAGAGGTTATGGCCAAGGTAAAAATCCAGCATCAGTGGTTGCTCCTGGTGTAGTCTTTAACGCTGAATGTCTGAGAAATAATAGGTTAGTGCATCCCCGTAGGAGAGAAATCTCTAAGACCTGTAAGGGGTTAAAACCCTATGGTGAACAATCTTTTTGTCTACCTGAAAGTCTTCACTGTTGTTCTCTCCTGTAGAGTCCTGTCTACCACATGGCATTTTCTCAGCATCTCCGTTGGGCTAGACTACTGGTGGAGTCCTAGGTCCATTAAATTATGTCCCATTCCCCACAGCCTAATTCTACAAAAGGCAAAAGAAAAAAAAAAAGTAAAACGATTTCAAGAGGTTTAAAATATTATGGTCTAAGTTCAGTTCAGTTCAGTTGCTCAGTCGTGTCCGACTCTTTGTGACCCCATGGACTGGAGCATGCCAGGCTTCCCTGTCCATCACCAACTCCCAGAATTTATTCAAACTTATGTCCATTGAGTCGGTGATGCTATCCAACCATCTCATCCTCTGTCATCCCCTTCTCCTCCTGCCTTCCATCTTTCCCAGCATCAGGGTCTTTTCAAGAGAGTCAGTTCTTCACATTAGGTGGTCAAAGTATTGGAGCTTCAGAATTCAGGCAAATTTAATCAAGAGATTTTCTAAGGGTAGTATTGACAAGTCTTGATGACCACTTTGGAAAGTGGATAGGAAAAAGGGGTAGAAGATACCTCTAAGTTATCTCACATAGGTGACCAGCCAATAGTATTATTAACTGAGATTTAGAATGCAAAGATATGGAAATTAAGGTGGTTTGAGACAAATTTTATATTTAGCCAGTATGTGGTAGTTTGCTTGTTCCAACTCTTTATTAATGGTTGTCATTCTGAGTCATCTGGCATTCTTTCTATGTTGAAACTTGTGATGATTTGGCTATAAAATATTTTAAGTCCTGATCTTGACCCAATGTTATTAATTAGATTTGGACATGGTAAAGTTTAGGATGTCTATTAAATATGGAAGTGAAGAAATCTAGAGAGAAGCTGAAGATATTATTTTGGAGTTTGGGATGTAACTCAAGATTAATTTTACTATATAAGATTTAAGTGCCATAGTCATCAAATTAGTGATTGTGGTTGGTGTCCATGTTGTAGATGAGCCATACAGAGGAAATATGTTCCATTCTGTAGAGAAGAGATCTCCTTGCCTTTTACCATCTCCACTCCCTCATCTCCCTTTGATCTGTTCTTTGAGCCACTTGGCTTCCAACCCCTTTGCCTCCCTTAGCTGATGCTGAATTCATTTCCTAGAATCTAATATCATCAGTTCAGTTAAGCTGCTCAGTCGTGTCCAACTCTTTGTGACCCCATGGCCTGCTGCATGTGAGGCTTCCCTGTTCATCACCAGCTGCTGGAACTTGCTCAAATTCTTGTCCATCTAGTTGGTGGACTCATCCTCTGTCATCCCCTTCTCCTCCTGCCTTCAGTCTTGCCCAGCATCTGGGTCTTTTCCAATGGGTCAGTTCTTCACATCATAGGCTTCAATTTCAAATATGTGCCTACTTTCACCATGAAATCATTAGCCTGGCTATACCCTAAACATAGTTTACCTCTCTAATCTGATTCCTAAAGACACTATTCTCTGCTCAAAGAGTGACCCTATCCTCTAACTCCCTGACCCAAAGAATGCTACTATAAATGATCCATCACCTTCCTTATTTTGTCCATTCTGTAAATGGCATAGGTTGCCTCTCTGTCAAGCCTCATGTGGATTACTGAAATTCTCTATAAATTTCCCTAGCAGTCTCTTTAATTCATTCTCTACATTGCTTGCAGTAGAGTGGTCTTTCTAAAATGTTAATGAAATCATGTGGTTCACTTGTTTAAAATCTTTCAAAAGATCCTCATCTCCATCAGATCTCTTTCCATATCTGTCAGCAGGTCCTGCATGTCCATCCAGCCTCTTCTCTTACAAATGTCACAGACACACTATACTCCAGTCATGTATGAATATCCCTTAACTCAAAAGGCTTAGACATTCATACCTGTGTATCTGTGCCCATGCAGTTCTATTTATATGAAATCCCTACCCTAAATCCCTGTGAATACTGCTACTTTATCATTTAATCTATGTTCTATAATTATGCATTTGTTTTTATTCTATGTCCTCTAAATTTTTAAGTGTGCATTTTCTTAATAAATTTTCAATGCACAGATGTTTTTAGTTCTGATGGGTTATATATATTTTAATGTTACTGCATTTGTGATCTTTTTAAGAACCCTTTGTTGAACAGCCCCCAGTCATAAAGTTGGTCTTCTGTGTCTTTATTGGAGAAGGCAATGGCACCCCACTCCAGTACTCTTGCCTGGAAAATCCCATAGATGGAGGAGCCTGGCAGGCTGCAGTCCATGGGGTCGCTAAGAGTCGGACACGACTGAGCGACTTCACTTTCACTTTTCACTTTCGTGCATTGGAGAATGAAATGGCAACCCACTCCAGTATTCTTGCCTAGAGAATCCCAGGGACGGGGGGAGCCTGGTGGGTTGCTGTCTCTGGGGTAGCACAGAGTCGGACACGACTGAAGCGACTTAGCCGCAGTAGCAGTCTTTATTGTTAAAAGCTTCTTGGTTTTAGCATCTACATTTAGGTCTATAATCTCACTCAAATTAATTTTTGTGTATGATGTGAGGCAGAATTCAAGCTTCATTTTCCCCCCATATGTCTATACAGTTATTTCAGCATTATTTGTGAAGAGAATTTGTTTCCAAATTGATTCTTTACCTTGATTGACATTTTGATGTTATATTGTCCTCTAAATTTGTTTTTTTTTTAATTTGCTTTTGAAAAATGGTCATGCAGTTGTTTGTTCATTTCCATAAAAAATTATATTTGATTTTTCAATCTCTGAAAAAATCCCCTTTGAGAACATCATTAGATTTATGTTGAGTCAATACAATAATCATTTTCATCACCTTAATAAGCACAGACTTTTCTTAGCTTGTGTTTTGCATGACCTCCCTTCTCTGGTCTCTTGTGGATCTTGTTTAATGCCATTATTCATAATCATACTTCTCTGACTACTCATCCTGATTAATTCCTTTCATTCCTCACCTATTTTTAAAGGTCAGCTTACTTTTCAGCTCTCATTTTGAGCATTTCCTAAATTTCCTTTAAACTTTCTATTATTTTTATCTATTCCAGTGTTCTAAGATAACTTTGTAAATAACTACAATGTAAATACCTAATTTCTTATCTCTCCTGTGGGCATCCCTGATGGCTCAGATGGTTAAGAATCCACCTGCAATGCAGGAGACTTGGCTTTGATCCTTGGGTTGGGAAGATCCCCTGCAGGAGGGCATGGCAACTCACTCCAGTATTCTTGCCTAAAGAATCACTATAAAAAGAGGAGCCTGGTGGGCTGCAGTCCATGGGGTCACAAAGAGTCGGACACGACTGAGATATTAAACACACATGCATCTCTCCTGTAACTGCACTTCCAACTGAACATGCGGACCTAGATCAAGAATATGCTGCTAACCCTTCAAACTTAAATTTTGAGGATTTCCGTTCTTCATTAATTGTGAATTATTATAGGTTTCACTTTTACCATTTGTTCTCACATTTATATCTGTGCTTCCAATCCCACTTGGCCCTCTCTAGAGGCAGAATCTTTGCCCATTTCAACTTCCCCCTCTTTTTATTAACTTTGGCCTAATGCCACCTTATTTTTTCTAAAGCCTACCTCTCACCATATGACTCTCTTGAGTAACATCCTTTGATGGCTCCCACTGCTTGCCCAAAGAAGACACAAAAGCCTGAGTTTTATACTGCAAACAAACTAAGCATGTATAATCTCATTTAGCATCATGGCAACTGTATGCTGCTGCTGCTGCTAAGTCGCTTCAGTTGTGTCCGACTCTGTGCAACCCCACAGACGGCAGGCCACCATGCTGCCCCGTCTCTGGGATTCTCCAGGCAAGAACACTGGAGTGGGTTGCCATTTCCTTCTCCAGTGCATGAAAGTGAAAAGTGAAAGTGAAGTTGCTCAGTCGTGTCCGACTCTCCGCGATCACATGGACCGCAGCCTACCAGGCTCCTCCATCCATGGGATTTTCCAGGCAAGAGTACTGGAGTGGGGTGCCATTGCCTTCTCCAGCAACTGTATAATTATTCTCAATTAACAGATGTGAAAATTAAAATGTAGACATATGCTAAATTTCTAAAGTTCCAGAGCTACGAAGTGACAGTTATTCCCATCCACTCTAATAATGACATCACTATACTCTCTTTTAAGGGAAAAGTCATAAAAAAAGCTTATGTTCATATTAGGAAAAACATAGAAATATATGAGTTGGATTTCTCTTCGTGTTTACATTATGAAATATAACTACAATTAGCAGCTAATGAAAGACTTTTTCCTCTGATTCTTTAGTTAGCTTTTTTTTTTGTCATGAAAATTAAATCCACTGTTTCTCTAGTCTCTCCTGTTTGAAAATAAAGACAAAGGAGGTTAGTACCAATGAACAATACAATAATAAGCAAAGCTACTGACACAAATGTTTATGTAGCTCATGAATGATAAATAAATTCATTGTTCTCTTGACTTCACTTCCTATTAGCTTTTTTTTTTTTTTCAATTCATCGTCTTAAGATATTTATAAATTGTCAAACAGTGTATTTTCTCTGGGATATATATTTTGTAGTCAAAGTGAAAAGATTTATGCTTTCCTGCTATGATCCTTAGTTCATTTTAGCAGGGATGAGTCAGACCTGAAAGCAGAAACAGAGAGTCTTCAAATGATCATGGGTTGATATATTTAGATAAACCTGTGCTGTGTAATGTGACATTAACGGAGTTGAGCTCCAAAGAAGCAAAATGAATTATTCCCTTGGAGTATGCCACCTCTAGGAAGAGGCAGAGGTTTCTTTTGTTGTAAATAACAAGAGAGATGAAAATGAATAAAGTCAGCTGAAAGTGACAAATTTGAAATAGAGAAGACTCAGAGTTTTTGCAAATGGATCTATCCTTTGAAAGTGGAGACAATAAAATATATTCAAGTAAGGAAGCAATTGAGAATAGAAACTGCTTATTAGAGAGGAACAAGGAGACGTACGCTCTCTCAGACTATGGTGTTTTCTTTTACTCTAACAGGCAGGAAGGTCAGTCCTGAGACCTGGAAAAATAGGGATAATTGTGCAATACAGATACCTCTGTCAGAGTTTGTAAGTGATGAAAACTGGAAAATAACCAGGTAGTAATAAAATGGAATAAGATGTGAGGCTTAATTCTGGGCAGTGGTCTTTGCATGGGTGGATTTGGAGTGGCTTACAAATGAGGAGCTACATAAAAAGGACAGTGAGTTTCCAGCATCAGTCAAAAATGGCCTTGAGTGACCAATATAGAAGGCGTTCAGTTCAGTTCAGTCACTCAGTCGTGTCCAACTCTTTGTGATCCCATGGACTGCAGCACACCAGGCTTCCCTGTCCATCACCAACTCCCGGAGCCTACTCAAACTCATGTGCATTGAGTTGGTGATGCCATCCAACCATCTTATCCTCTGTTGTCCCCTTCTCCTCCCACCTTCAGTCTTCCCAGCATCAGGGTCTTTTCCAACAGTCAGTTCTTTGCATCAGGTGTCCAAAGTATTGGAGTTTCAGCTTCAGCATCAGTTCTTCCAAGAATACATTAAGGCATTTGTGAGTGTATAAATACTGTAGTACTAGATTCACTACAACCATTGTGGAGACTGAAATAACTGGAAGAGGAAAGAGACTACCCCAAAGAGTACTCTGTAATGCATAAAAAAATATTGTCCTGATATTTTCTCCCAGGAGGAAGGTTATGGGTTTCCTCTGATTAGTAGTAACTGGTATATTTCTGAGACTTGTTTTCTCCCTCCTATAGTCGTGCATCTGGAGGGGTTGCTGATATTAGCATGAATGACTGGTTGTAACTTTTCATATTCTCAGGTAAAGAGCAGGGCTAGTTGTGGGAACTGAGAGTTACAGGTAAAAGTGGTAATTGAGTTTCCTTTACTTTTCCTATGTCATGCTCAATATTCTTATATTCTCCATTCAGTTCAGTTCAGTTCAGTCGTTCAGTCGTGTCCGACTCTTTGCGACCCCATGAATCGCAGCACGCCAGGTCTCCCTGTCCATCACCAACTCCTGGAGTTCACTCAGATTCACTTTCATCGAGTCCGTGATGCCATTCAGCCATATCATCCTCTGTCATCCCCTTCTCCTCCTGCCCCCAATCCCTCCCATCATCAAAGTCTTTTCCAATGAGTCAACTCTTCACATGACGTGGCCAAAGTACTGGAGTTTCAGATTTAGCATCACTCCTTCCAAAGAAATCCCAGGGCTGATCTCCTTCAGAATGGATTGGTTGGATCTCCTTGCAGTCCAAGGGACTCTCAGGAGTCTTCTCCAACATCACAGTTCAAAAGCATCAATTCTTTGGTGCTCAGCTTTCTTCACAGTCCAACTCTCACATCCATACATGACTACTGGAAAAATCATAGCCTTGACTAGATGGACCTTTGTTGGCAAAGTAATGTCTCTGCTTTTGAATACGCTGTCTAGGTTGGTCATAACTTTTCTTCCAAGGAGTAAGCATCTTTTAATTTCATTCTCCACTAGAGAGCTTCAAAAATAAAGGTAGTTGTAGCATTTAGTCTAACCATAAGTCTCTCTAAAATATTCCTGATAAGTCAATGCTGAACACATGCTTGGATGCTTCAAAAACACAGGAAACTTATTATCTATTGGAGTAGTATGGTCATCGTTGACCTAGACAATTTGGATTACTGAAAAATAGTAAAACAAAAATCCATTTTCCTACGACTCTGGATTACTGGTTTAGCTCTAGCCAGACAGAGGGCTGCTAGGTCCCTTTTCTTTTCTTTTTTTACTAGTGTTCTAATCCATAGTCTGTCTTACTTTCTTCAATTACATTGTCAATGATATGTTATTATAATTCTTCGCCATGCTTGTTTTAATGATATGAACCCTAGCTAAGATGTCTATTCCTTTAATATGGAAACATAATTGTACTTTATGCCATTTTAATTTCATGCCTTTTATAAGATTTCTCAAGACCATTTTAATTTTCATTGGGAATTTTTCATTGAACCACAATAAGTTTGGTGTAAGACCTATATAATATAATCTATGTGATTTATAGTATTGACAGTACTTAGTACTAGTTCCCATAAAACAACAAATTTCAGTAGCTTTCTGTAAATGAGTTTGAGTGAAGTAGTTTATTTACCCATTCAAAATCCAGAGTGGAAATTGCTTGTTCATCACTTCTTATGGAAATCACTTCCCCATTGAGGAATGTAGGCTCATTATACCTGGGTCACCACATTTCTAGCTTCAGAGCTTTCATAGCTTTGATAGAAAGGTAACAGGACAAGGGAGTAGTTTTACAAGGTAAGTTTGAAAGTATCAATAAGATATGTCATTTCCATGCATATTACATTGATCAAAGTTAATCAAATGGCCACACTTACAAAGAGCTTGAATGGAGTCTTCAGATGTGTTTAAATTACATGATTTGGTGAATACTTAGTGTTGTCTCTGCCACACATTGCCCCTTTCTCTCCAAACACACATGATTCAGTTTAGATTCACAAGATGATCACAGGAAATGTGAATGAGCAATGAATAATATTGATGTTTTGAAAGTTTTCTGGAGGAAGTAGAATTTGATTTAGCCATTGAATGATGAGAAAGATTTTGAAAAGTGGTGGGAAAAGATGACAGCATTTGTAGTGAAGTGTCTCACCTAGGTAAGTGTTCAAAGCGGTGGGAAAAGATGATAGCATTTGTAGTAAAGTGTCTCAGCTAGATAAGTGTGCAAAGCAGGGCAAGTGTCACATGCTCTCTTGTAGGAAGGGTGAATATTGGGGGATCCTTAAACTTGGCACAAATTGACCTGTTATCAAGCAAAGCACATACTCATCCTCATTAGATAGCAATTAACTTCTCTCCAGAAGCCCCTTGAGTATCAGAAGTAAGACATACTGGTAGCTGGGAGTTGGTGTTATGTTTGATGTAACTGCTTGCCATTTGAACTTCTCAGGTATCTTTCATGATGTTGCAGTATCTTCACTTGCATAAACCTTAGGTTGGATACTTTCCTTATCTGGATTAATATAATTTTGGCAGGTAATCCGCTCCAAATACTTTTATATATTTCAGTTTTTGATGTCATTACACCCTCTTGAATCCTGATTTTTTCCAATTTAAGCTTACCTTCTGTAGATTTTATACTCTTTGAAAACAGAATTTTAGATATCCTAATGTTCTCAGCATAGTGAAGGAAACTTAATAATTGTTAAAATATTGTTTGAATCACTTAATAGTGGTTCAAGCTTCATAGTGGTTCACCAAGAAGTTTTGGCTCTATGATTCTTTGAATGTTTTAACTCTATTAAAGTTAAAACATATTAAAGTTTAAAGTTATATTAAAGTTATTTTCTCTTCTTAGGAAAACCAGAAGATTGACACAACCTCTACATTTTGTCTATAAAGCTTCTAATTCTTTCCACCTTTGCTATTTGACAATGAAGGAACAAAGAGCAAAACTGAAGTGATAAACACCATAGTTCAGCTCTAATCCCAGTAATAAATCTTCTGAGGTGCACTGTAGAACTGAACATGAGTAAATGGCTTGCCCATACCACCATATAACAAGCTAGGTATTTTAAATTCTGATACTTTCTTCACACATTGCCTTGCCACACTGGATAGCTTTGACTGACTTCAAGTTCTATTACCATGCCTCATTCCCAAGTTGTAGTGGAAGTATGATTGCTACTTAGGATTTTGTTTGCCAAGCAGGGAGCTTCAAGAGCAAAAAAGAAAGCAATGGAATATCACCTCAAGGACAATGCATGGCCAATAAGTGTGATTCTTAGAAATATATTCTAATAGGGAATTTTAAATCTACATGAAATCAGATGTTAAAATTGAATGATGATGGAGAGGAATTACAAAATAATCAGATTAAATTGATTCTTATTTCATAAGAATATTCCAAATAGTCCAGCTTGCTCCCCTTTCATCTTCATAAGGTTGTATCATTAAGAATCTTGAGAAATTTGAAAAAAGTGTCAGTGAGCTCCTATCTTACATTGAGTCAGGGCTTCCCAGGTGGCTCAGTGGTAAAGAACCCAGCTACAATGCAGGAGTTGTGGGTTCAGTCCCTGGGTCAGGAAGATCCTTTGGAGATGGAAACACAACCCATTCCAGTATTCTTGCCTGGGAAATCTCCTGGACAGAGGAGCCTTGCAGGCTACAGTTTACAGGGTAGCAAAAGAGTCAGACATGATTTAGCGACTAAACAACAACAACTTACATTAAGTCACTGAGGCATCCCGTTGAAAGACCTTGCCTTGATTTTAGGGTCAGATTCTGATAAGCTGTTGTGTGAAGTTGTCATGTGAAGTTAGGACTCTATTTTTTTCTGCTCTGGTGAAAAGCAAGAATGGCTAAGTCATGAAAATGACTTTCTCAAATAAAGTCTCAAATAAAGACAAATAAAATGGTCAAAATAGCAACCTTGCTGATTCAAAGAACTACTATTTTTCCAGGCAGATGGAGGCAATGAAACACCTGTGAAGACAGGGGCCCTTGTTGGAAGGAAAAGGTATTTTAAAATCTGTACTTTTTTCCAGAAAAAAACTTTTGAGACTGCTAGAGGAGGTTAGGGAAGGATTTCAATTGAAATATTCTTAAGGGTTTACCTGTTATTCTTGTCCCACTTCACAGAGAGGACAAACAGATTTACCCAGCCAAGGCATATGACTACAAGGAGACTCAATCAGTCAATCCTAAAGGAAATCCGTCCTGACTGTTCATTGGAAGGACTGATGCTGAAGCTGAAACTCCAACACTTTGGCCACCTGATGTGAATAACTGACTCATTGGAAAAGACCCTGATGCTGGGAAAGATTGGAGAGGAGGAGAAGGGGATGACAAAGGATGAGATGGTTGGGTGGCATTACCAATGTGATGGACATGAGTTAGAGTAGGCTTTGGGAGTTGGTGACAGACAGGGAAGACTGGCGTGCTACAGTCCATGGGGTTGCAAACAGTCAGACATGACTGAGGGACTGAACTGAACTGAACTGAAGGCATATGAAATCACATCTTGAAATCTCAGTGAATTTTTAAGCCCAATTCTTTTGCTTCAGCTCAGTAGCTCTGTTCTTTAGTCAGTCAACTAAAGTTCTTTAAAAAGTTCTGAGCATTACAGCAATGTCACAGTCAAGAGTCTTTGCCACGACTGTTTCTTGGCAGGCATTTTGAGGAAGTGGCAATATACTCATTAATATAAGAATGTAGATAATGGATAGAATCAATTATTTTAAGAGTTGAGCTCTGCTCTGGGCATGTTGGGTGGAACAATGAAATGACTTTCTTCAATATCAGAGTTAGAAAAAAAAACTTAATAAATAGAGAATATAATAGAGAATAACTAGATAAATAGGGAATAAATAGAAGAAGGGACAAAGATATTTCCTAAACCTGGTGAGAAAATAGAGCATTCTAACACCTGGAAAAATTGTTAACAGCCAGAAATTTAAGTTTTAAGAAACTTCAATAATTAAAACCTTGTCAGATATTTAATTAAAAAAAGAAAACAGATTCTAGCCAAGTCAGTGATAAAGATAATACTAATGGTCAATATTGATAGAATGGTTAATCCAGAGGAGGCACATGCATTTGCATATATTAACTAATTTAGCCCTCACAGTATATTTGTAAGTGGGATATTGTTGGCATATCTATTTTACATATGAGGAAAACAAGTCTCAAGGAGGTGCAGCAACTTACTCCAGATAACTCAAGTTACACATTAGTGCAGAATTGAGATTTGAGATCACAGTAGGTTAATTCAAAACCTTATATATCATGGCCAACCAACCACCTAGTATAATTATGTGAAGTAAATTGGGAGATCAGAGAAGCAAAAAAGATAATGTAGCTATTAAGAAAGAAATAAAAGAAATATGGTGGGATCAGCATGGCTCCTGGCCTGGTGGCTTTCCCTTGCTCCAGTTTCATTTTCTGTCCTTATCCCAGAAGTTGAAGTTAAAATTACAATTTGGAAGAGAGAAACCCTAAACCTAGGTCTTCTATTCTAGTAACAGCTCAAGTCCTGTTATCAATAGGCTTTACTGTTGCGCAGATACTTCCCTTATACATTTGCTTTTTCTAATCTAACTTTTATTTCCTCCGTATATGAAAAATTGTGTGGCTCATGGATTGTTCTAGCTGTAATCAATCTGTCATTCACTGAGTCTCATCTTCTTTCTTTTAATATCCATAGGACATATTTTAGTTGTTCAATTCTTCTTAGTAAAATCTTTTATTTTTTCTTTTCTCTCATTAACACTGATGTCAGATTGTATTACTTTTAGCTAAAGTGTACAATGACACATATATTTAGAACAGAAAAGTTTAAGTTTCAAAGCATTTTTGAATATTTTTGAATGTGAAAATATGCAAATATTCACCAACAATTTCAAAGAAGGGATTAAAAAACAGTACATTACATGTTGATTTAAATTCAGTACCTAAAATAAATTTAACACATTTTAAATCACCAATTCAAAGAAAGGAGGTACAAATTTATATTCACTTCCCTGTGTAAGATAACACATAACTCATCTTTTCAAAAACTGATCTTGAATAGATATTTTTAACTACTACACAAAAATATCTCACTTAAAATCAAGCACATAGGACAGGAAAAATATTGTATGTAAACTGTTCAGAAAGGCTATAATTCAAATGAACAGGGATGTCACAGTAAGAGGGAAAGTTAACAGAAGAAACAGGCTGGTGAGTCAGTAAAGTCACAGAAATCTCTCACGATATTCTAAAGGGTCATCTGTAGAACACCTAAATGAAAGTTACCTGTATCTCTTAAAAATCAGAATCCAGATCGCCTTATCAGACTACTTTTTTCATACTGTTTGAGATGAGTTTGTGCCCAGTAGAATAAAAGGGCTCAAAGATGTTTTCTATGTCTGTTTTTTTTTTTTTCTTCCCCTCTCTCTCTATTTTCTAATATTGATACTGTTAACATTTTTTCCAGGTTAATTCTATCTGGTATACTCTCTTTCTTGGTCACAAGTTGGCTATCAGGTATGCCTAAGGCTATATTCTCTTGGATTTATATCTAACAGAAAAAGTGAATCTTCTCTCTCCATAGCCCAAATAAAAGCCCCAGCCTTTAGAAAAAAAAAATGCTGTAAGAGACAAGGATCTCTTTTAGATATATCAAAAACTGAATCATATTTTGTGATGCAAAAGGATGATTGAGATTGTGGAGGATGAAGTTGGGAGAGAGACAAAAATCTGGAAGTTTGAGACTATTGAAATAAGTAGGTGAGAAGTGAAGGGAGTCTGAACTAAGTGGAATTGAGAAGAGAGCAGACAATAGAATCAAGAGACATTTCAAGGTACAGTTGACAGTTCTGTGACTGATAGATTGCATTTAGATGTAGCAATAGAAGGCACAACTTCCCAGGCGATTTTCAGTTCAGTTCAGTCACTCAGTCGTGTCCAAGTCTTTGCAACCCCATGAATCGCAGCATGCCAGGCCTCCCTGTCCATCACCAACTTCCAGAGTTCACTCAAACTCATGTCCATCGAGTTGGAAATACCATCCATCCATCTCATCCTCTGTCGTCCCCTTCTCCTTCTGCCCCCAATCCTTCCCAGCATCAGAGTCTTTTCCAATGAGTCATCTCTTCTCATGAGGTGGCCAAGGTATTGGAGTTTCAGATTCAGCATCAGTCCTTCCAATGAACACCCAGGACTGATCTCCTTCAGAATGGACTGGTTGGATCTCCTTGCAGTCCAAGGGACTCTCAAAAGTCTTCTACAACACCACAGTTCAAAAGCATCAATTCTTCGGCGCTCAGCTTTCTTCACAGTCCAACTCTCACATCCATACATGACAACTGGAAAAACCATAGCCTTGATTAGATGGACCTTTGTTGGCAAAGTAATGTCTCTGCTTTTGAATATGCTGTCTAGGTTGGTCATAACTTTCCTTCCAAGGAATAAGCGTGTTTTAATTTCATGGCTGCAATCACCATCTGCAGTGATTTTGGAGCCCAATAAAATAAAGTCTGTTAAAGAAATCACCTGCCAATGTAGGAGGTTCAAGATACCCAGGCTTGATCTCTGGGCTGGGAAGAACCCCTGGAGTAGGAACTGGCAACCCACTCCAGTATTCTTGCCTGGAAAATCCCATAGACAGCAAAGCCTGGCAGGCTACAGTCTGTGGGGTTGCAAAGAGTCGGACATGACTGAACACATACGCACTCACACACATAGAAGGCACATGTCTAGATTTGGCAAGAGGTGGTGAATTTCATGTCAGACAGACATAGGTCCAGTAATTCGGATTATGTCATCAGACTTTGTCTCTTGCATCTCTTAGCCATGCTTTCCAATCATTTTCTGCCTAGGGAATGTTCCTTATCTAACAGAAACCTGGAGATCAGATTCCTTAAACTAATATACTGATATAGCTGTTATGTCCTAAATTATTCAGTGAAAATATTTATTTCTATTATTACAATTCCTTAAAATGCCTCTAAAAGCCATCTTTGAACAAAACACTGTTGAGGGAGGGCGTGGTTACTGATTGTAAGATAACTGCCATATGATTAATGCATCCATCCAAGTTACAAAGAATGGAGGTAGATAACTTCACTAAAGAGATTGTAAATTCCAGCGCAAACCCATCCAAACCTATTGCAGGCTTTCATTCTAATAATTGTCTTTATCTATGTGCTGGAGTAGAAGAACTGGGGATTAGGCAGAATGGGTCAATGAACTAGAAAAATAGCATGGATGGGATAAGGATGTAATGAAGGCTTCTCTATGAAATATGGAAGCCAAAATGGAATGCTGAAATTAGATGTCATGATGATCTTAGAAATAAATATTTGTATAGAATAGCACTAAGGTTTTTCAAGGAATAACTGATCTGTAATAATGAAGGAGGAGCTACTTAAAGCATGCAGAAATAAAGAGTATAAAAGAAAGTTATTTTAACAGAAAATTTGCCTTCTAGTGGCTTCAAGACCTCAAATAGAACTAGTAGAGATAGCAGTATCATTTATAATATAATAACTTATACCAAGTAAAATTCTTCACATTGGTTTCTTTAGTGAGATTATTTTTTGATAGTTTTGATAACTCTTAAAATTTAGTAGGGTTTCCCTGGTGGCTCAGACAGTAAAGAATCTGTCTGCTATGTGGGAGGCCTGGATTCGATCCCTGGGTTGGGAAAATCCCCTGGAGAAAGGATAGACTACCCACTACAGTATTCTTGGGGCTCCCTGGTAGCTCAGATGGTTAAAAATCCACCTGTAATGCAGGAGACTTGGGTTCAATTCCTGAGCTGGAAAGGTCCCCTGGAGGGGAAGGCTTGGCAACCCACTCCAGTATTCTTGCCTGGAGAATCCCCATGGACAGAGAAGCCTGGCAGACTACAGTCCATGGGCTTGCAAAGAGTTGGACACGACTGGGCAACTAATCACACACAGCATAAAATTAAGTATGGACTCATTGGTCAGTTTTTCATACCACGCCACTCTGAGTGCAGTTGAATACCTTCATATGCAATCCATGTGTAATGTCCTTTAGTTCATGCTTCAGTTTCTGGCTCAACTATTTTCAAAAAAATGGAAGGAGTGACTTCATTCTTTGGAAATATGAAGCATATGCTGTAGGAAAGACCAAATTAAGGCTAATGTTCTGAGGTGTCAAGGTTTCCTCCTACGGAAAAATCAATCCTGTGTAGATTAGAAACCCCAGTAGATAATCAGTGATGATCATGACAGAGAACATTAACGTTTACATTTCACTTCCTATCCATCAAGTTATGAGCTTGGGTTACTTGCTTTACATGTTTTACCTCATTTCTTATTCACAACAGACCCATGAAGTGCTACTATCAGCTCCAATTTAGAGATGATGTACTTGAGACTCTGAGAGAATTAAAAAAGAGCCCAAGTAGACACAACTAAGACAGTATTAAAGATAACAAAGTTATACTGAGGTAAAATGTGCTGGTTAGTCATTCAGTCGTGTCTGATCATTTTCAACCCCATGGACTGAACGAAACCTCAAGTAAATGTTTCTGCAACTGAAGATTCTGAGACTTGAAGGGAAGCCGCATGACTTGCAAATAACAAGGTAGTTTTCCCCCAAAGTAGCTTATATCTTCCCAGGTGAGATTTTTAAGATGTCTGACTGTCACAAATTCAAAAGGAATCACCTCTTGTATGGCAATGGAACCCAAGGAATCCCGGTGCCTCCAGCTACATGTGATTCCAGCACTCTTTTCATGTAGTTTGGTGACATTCATGAGTAACTGAAAGATGAAACATTTCCAACTTGGAATAAGATTTTTATTAAATTCATTTAAATAGTATGCTCATTGGAATTCATTTTCATTGATTATAGTGCCACCTTTTTTTCCAATTTTGTTAAGAAAATCTCCCCACCTTCTATTCTGTATCTTTTAATCACACATTTGATAACACTAATTAAGGTACTCATAAAGTCATGCAAGGAAATTTAAGTTTTCTAAGTTCTACGTGAGTTTCCACTCTCTGAAACCACAGGATACAAGTTTCTGAAAAGCAGCATCTTTTAGGTGACATGTAGCTAAAAATTATACTCCCAAATATTTATATTTCTGTAGGAAAGGGTTTTAATCAAATATACAGATAGCCTCCTGAGTACTTAAATGAACTCAGAGTTTTGACCTCTCCAGAGACACATTTCATTGATATTTCTGTTGTTTTGATTTTCTCTATTTTATTCCATGCTTTTCTTTTAATTTTAGTTTCAATGTACTATTTTTTTGTCAATCTTATTTTGAAGTAAAAATAAGATTCACATATATTTGCAATAAATAATACAGAGAAATTCCAAGTAATACTTTATTCAATTTTTCCAGTGGTAATAGCCTGCAGAACCATAGTACAATAAAGTACAGGACATCACCCTTTCCTTAAAATCTAGTAACTAGTAATCTGTTTTCCATTTCTATAATTTTGTCATCTCAAGAATGCTATACAAGTGGAACCCTACAGTGGAGGATATTTTGATTACACTGGTGTTTTTCACTCAGCATAGTTATCTGGAGATTCATCTACCTTGTTGTATTTATAAACAACGTATTCCCCTTTTTTTCTGTGTAATATTCCATAGTGTAGATGTACATTTGTTTAACCATTCACCCATTGAGGGACCTTTGGGCTTTTTCCAGATTTTGGCTATTACAAATAAAACCAATTTGTTTTTTTAAAACTCACTCTGGCTGTTGAATGGAGAACTAATTACAGTAAGCAAGAGAGGTCATAGCAGTTAGTTCTATGATAACTCCAAGTCCCCATGCTTAGGGAGATTCTTTAGTCTGGACTTGGACTTCCCCTGTGGCTCAGCTGGTACAGAATTTGCCTGCAATGCAGGAGACCTGGTTTCCATCCCTGAGTTGGGAAGATCCCCTGGAGAAGGGAAAGGCTACCCAATCCAGTATTCTGGCCTGGAAAATTCCATGGGCCATATAGACTGAATGGCTTTCACTTTAGTCTGAACTTGGAGGACACCAGTGACCAGTCAGTCTTTGTGGAGTGTCTATTCTGTACGGTAATTAACCATTCATTTTCATACTTTTCTTTATGCAGTTATTTCTCTTGAGGGAAAAAAAAAAAAACATGGGCAGAACAGCCTCTAAATGTCCTGTTTCAAGGCAGACAGAGAAGTGAAAATCAAAATGTCTTATGAGTAATGGCCAAAATTAATGTGAAAGGCAACAGCAATAAAATGTTTAGCAATAAAAATAATTCCCCAAGTCAAAGACATGGAAATACCAACTGGTTTCATAAATATGTTTGGATCATATATATCATGCTGAAAGATGAAATTATACTTGGGATTTTTCCCAAGGAAGGCTGGAGTAATTACCAGTCACAGAAGTTTATTTTTTGTCTGAAGCTCCAGGCAACCATCACTGCAAACTGTACTCTGGTCTCTCTAATATTACTTGGGAAGAGTGTTGCCGGGGTCCAGCCCCAGTGGATCCAGGGTGATTTGAAGGGGAGACGGAGTAGGCAAGGAAAAAACTTATTTATTTATTAATATAAGATTAGATTAGGAACAAGTAGTGTAGTAGGAAAATTAAGTGGAGAAAAGAGGCTGAATAACTTGGTTTACGTGGAAAGCCAATAAAGTTCCAGACAAGGAGCTTGCACCATCTACGTTAGGCCACCAGCATCCGTTTGAATATCGGAGAGTGCCCCACCTTGGGCTCTCTCTCTTATGGATCTTAGAAGCTGGACAAGTAAGTAGACACGGTCCACACCCCAGATGGGAATTCAGCCTGAAATTAGAGTAAAGAGGAGACACGGGGGAAACGAGTCCTTCCAATGACTTGCCTGGCCTCTATTGTCTAGAAAGGCCTTTTATACCTTTTTCACTGTATATAGAGATCAATGGGTAATACAAAATTATGCAGCGTTAGCAGCCCAGACTCATCAAAACCAGGCTTTTCTCTCTGCATACAAGTCTTAGGTGATTTACAACATCTTCCGGCCAAAAGGGCCAAGTAACATTTTACAGCCTTTTTTCTGATAAGGGTTTGTCAACCAGGAGACTTATTTGTGTTGTTCTTCTCAAAGTCTGGTGCCAGTCTCAGAAAACACTAAATAAAGTTACATTCTTACATAACAAAGATACAGCAATTTATTACAAGTAAAAGGAGTACAGTGATTATAACAAAAGAAAAGTAATTAACTCAAAAGTCTAGTGTTGCTAACATCAAAACTATTATATATCCTTTTCCATATCCCGTTTACATTAATTAACATCCTCCCAGGTGCCTAAAAGATAAAGAATATGGAGGTCTGGCAGCAATCATTGAGTCAATAGTGAAATCCTGTCATCAACATGATTTTTAGCTCTTTAGAGAAGGCTCTGTATCTTTTAAGATGTTTTAAGCTTTGTGCCTCTCGTGGTTGAGGGGCTGCAAGCAATTCCCAAGCTGTAAGAGGTCCAGGGGAACCTGTTAGGCAAGCTAGAGAGTTATCAGAGGGGGTTTGAGCTGAAACATCCCTTTCAAATGCAGAAGACTAAAGCCCTGAGTTGACTTTTTCCAGAGTGTGTCAGAAGAGTGGAAAAGCAGTTAGATTCTTATTTTGGGGGGTACATGCTCAGGAAATACCAGGGGGAAAACCTGAGGCCTGATTCGCCTTGCCCATCAAGGCCTCTGCCACATGACCTTGTCACGGGTGGGATTCCTCACGCTGGCTCCCGGCATCGTGTTAAGTCAATGTCTTAGTGAAATAAATTTTAGCAACGGCCGTCTCTCCTATATAGTACATGCCTTTTGTTAACAATATTAATGCTGAAGTAGTTTAATAGCAGTTATTATGGAAATGATTCCATATCTCTTTTCTGGTTTCTAGAAAATTGGTGTCTACCATCTTTAGAAAACTATTTTCTGATATAATTTTGTTCTCTGCCTCAGCTATGGAGTTTTAAAACTATTTTAAAATGTATATATGCAGTTACAATCATCACAGAATATGAAAAGTCTATATTTTAGATTTACTTTCACCTCTTCCATTTCTCATGGTTATTAATTGCAATCCTTTGGGTTTAATCTTATTTGTGAAGTAAACTTTGGAGCAATTTAAATAGCTTCTAAGATTCCATCTGGTATTTTGTTGGAAAAAAGAAATCTTTCCCGTATTTTCTCCTTATATATCCTCAAGGCAAAGATAAGTGAAGAGTGAACATTAATTGATTAAATATTGAAAATCTGCTATATGCCAGGCACAGTTCCATGTTCCAGAACATGTCAGTGGTGAACAAAACTGACTTAAAAAAAAAAGTCTGTGCCTTTTATTTCCTTATACTGCTTTCAATCTCAGAGGAAGTGCTCAATACTGTACCATTGGATATAATGCTTTGTGTAGAACCTTTGTAGCTTCCTTCACAATATGAAGGAAATTTCCTCTACTCTTAGTACATCAAACATTTTCATATAAGTGAGTGTTGAATTTCTCTAAGTAACTCCTGATTTTTTTTTTTTTTTTTTGGTCAGTATCATACTCGTTAGCCTTAATTTTAGGAATGTAGTTAATTAAATGGAATGATTTTTCAAATTGGAAAATAATCCTGCTGAGGCTACTGCTGCTGCTGCTGCTGCTAAGCTGCTTCGGTCGTGTCTGACTCTGTGCAACCCCATAGATGGCAGCCCACCAGGCTCCCCTGTCTCTGGGATTCTCCAGGCAAGAACACTGGAGTGGGTGTAAAATAACCCTAAATATTTAGAATAAAAATGATCATAATGCAGGATGACTGTTTTTAATTGGTATTATTTATTTTAGCATTTTTGCATGTATGTTTATTAGAGATACTGGCTTTAAATGTCTGTTCTCATAAGATTGCCAGATTTTGAATTCAGTGGCATTTCACCTTATAAGATAAGTTGAAAAGTGTTCTCTCTCTACTCTAGAAAGAGTAAGTGTAGCATAGGTGTTTTCTCTTCTTTTAAAAATATTCATTAACATTTCCCTGTAAATCTATCTTGCCTAGGAATTTATTTATTTTTTTTTTATTGTTTTTACTGTTGGTGTTGGTGTTTTACTTTTAAGTTTTTAAATTATGAATTTAATTTCTTTACCAGGCATAGAATTATTCCATTTAAAAATATATATTTGTAAAATTTCACAAATTTTGTTAAGAAATTTGACTTTGTATAGAATGTCAGCTTTATTAGCTCCAAGCTATTATTCCCTTTTACTATCTTTTTAATGTCAGTAGACTCTACATTGATGTACATTTTCATTCCTCTTACACTTTGTCATTATATTTTTTGTACTTCAAATTATGATGTTTATGTTACCCAGATTATATTTGTTGCACAATGAATAATGAATGACTTCAGTGGCCTGGAAGCAAATTTGAATTTGAATTGTGCAGCAAATATAATCTGGGTTTCAGCTTCTTCTTACAAGTCCCTTTCTTTTATATCCTATTTGCCATCTAGAGTAGAACTCAGTTTTTTAGTTTCAAGAGACCTGCATAATTATCCCCAATATACCCATCGCTCAGCATCAACAATTGTCAGCTTGTCAATCTTAATTCACTAACACTCACCTTTAACCCTGAGCCAAAGACTATTCTGAAACAAATTCAAGACATCATATTTTTTCGCTTATCTACACTTTAGTATGTATCTCTAATTTATATCTTTTTAAAAAAGTACACAATCATCTTTAAATGTAAAATTCTTAGCAATATTCAGTATTTTCTTGGTAGAATCAAATATGTAGTTTGTTTCTCTCTTGTTTTAATCAGGGTCAAGATATGGTCCATGCATACTATCTTTTAATATATTGATTCTCTAACATGTATTTATTAACTTTAAAAAGATCTAGCTTTTTTGCTCTATAAAATCTCCGGCAGTCTGAACCTTTCTGAATGCAAACCGTTAGTGTTGTTTAACATATTCTTCATCTGTATTATATTTAGTTTTAGAGGTTTTTCTCAGATTCACATTCATTTTTTTTTTTTGGCAAAAAATATAGATGGTCTTAAGTATTTCTAGGCACTCTATTTTTGGAAGCACAATATTTGTTAATTATATATACCACTATTGCTTTAGTGCTAGTTTCACCCATTAGATTAAAATTCAACATGTGCATGAAATAGTTCTGTATTGTTTTCCATTGTAACCCTTATGACTGTCATAGTGTCAGACAAAAATAATATTTTCAGTACATATTTAATTAAATTGATAATTATGTATCTTATAGCTTGCATTGTTATATATTTAGGATTCCAAACTACTCTTGGTGTGCTGCCTTAAAAGACCTGTTCTCATCCCTTCCTTAGCTAGGTGTAAATTGCAGAATTCTTGGCATATATCTCCTTCCAAACCTCTGCACGAAGAGAGGCCAAACTCTAGCATGGCTTCTGGCAGCATAAAGCATGTCCCTAGGGTGACCCTAGTCCCCCCCATTAAAACACTTGCCTGAGAAAGCTCAAGACAGCCAGTGGAATTTACTGTTCTTTCTAGGCAACACCTGACAGAAGGCCCTTGATCCCCTTTTCTTAGAACATTTACTAAAAACAACTTAAAATTACAAACACTACTTCTGCTTCTTGGAGATGTACATGTATCTCCTACATCTCTGGAGTATCTTTCTCAAGGACCTGAACGTCATTCCTCTGAAATATAATCATCAGGAAGGATAGCATCTCTGTTTCCAGTCGCTATAGGAGGACAGGATCCTAGCTTCGATAATTGCCAGCTAGCAGAATCGCATTTACACTGAGCAACTCGTTGTCATTCCTCACTTCACTGACTCAAGCCCCTGGTCACTGTCACCCCATCCCTCACTCTCTGTTTAAAAGGCTCAGTCACCCCTGCACAAATTTAATGGAGCCTGGCTCTTTCCCCTACTCTCAGTTACTGAATAAAGTCTGTTTCACCATTTTAACTAATGTCTGACTGCGTTTATCTTTGACATAAGCTAAAATTATATCACAATATACACTAATGAACTTCTGATATGTCATTAAAATTCACCCCACCGCTTCATGTGTCACAGAGACCTGTGAGTCAATAAGGCCTCTTAAAGGTTATAAACCCCTGCACTTGGGTCTTCTCAAAGCTGATTGTGGGGATATACTGAGTGTGCTTCTTAGCTATAGCTTTCTCTATCCATTCAAACTATACCAAAAGTCTTTTTATTTTTCAACTCTGCTTAATGTTAAGTTGAGTAAATATAAGCAGACTGTGTTCTCTTAGAGAAAAGTTTATGTTGTGAGAGCCATATTTAGTTAAGCAAGCTCAGTTAAATCTAATGGTGTTTCTCCCCTTTGTTCAGCACACATGGATCACTTCCATAAATACAGATTTAAGTAAACTTTCTGTATCTTTACTCCTTTTACTTTATTTTCTGTTATTTGAGCCACACACTGTCAATGTACACAGATCTAATTCTTTCCTAACCTCCAACTGAAAATAGCTTATACTTTGCCTTCATTTTCTAAGCTTGCAATAAAAGGTTCAGATAGAAAAACAGGCCTAATACTATACAATTGTAGGGCAATTCCACATTAAGTTGATAAATCATTCAGGCAGAACTCATTTATCAAAAATACATTTACTTAAATTACAAATGCGTTGTGTGCAGAGGTACTAGATTGGTTATCCAGGACTTACTAAATAATTTATTGAACTGAGATTTGTTTGAATGTAGCAAAAAACAGCACATAGTAAAATCAAATCAAAGTCCCTATTTCTGGGAACAGCACATTGGAGGAAATGTGACTGTAGCTTATTATCATATCGTAAATGTTTAGCTCAACAGTTAAATATTTCCTTGTGTATTTTTCAAAATAGATATTATAAACGTTTTAAAACATATATTATTAAAACTCTGGATTTAAAAGTTGTTGGTTTTATCTACAACTGTCCACACCCCTTTCCTAGGTCTTACATCTACTGATAAATAGAAAGGAAAAATTCCATATGATGGAAATGGAACTTTTGTTTTTGAGCTGAGTTCCTAACTGAATTCCAGTACCTAAGACAGTTCTACTTTTCCTCTTCATTCAAAATGCTCTAATATTCTAAGGAAAAACAATTTCTGTAATTCATGAATCAGAGTCTTTATTAATATTTAAGAGATAAAATATGTCCTGACTTGAAGTAATAGATAGTAATAGAGATAATTCTGAATTTGAAACTGTGGGCTGGTTCTTTTTTCTGTCCCCTGAAGATGATATGCCAAAAGTGAGGTGAGCATTTTTCAGGACAGTGGTTAGAAAAATAGGCCCCAGAGCTGAGCGGCTCTGCCCAAGGTGCTAAATTCCTAGCTGGGTAAAGCTGAATGTGGAAATTTTATGCCTATCTTTTACCATTTTAAAATAGAGATTATACATAATCTCTCTATACTGCCCAATATGAGGCTTTCCAGGTGGCACTAGTGGTGAAGAACCCACCTGCCAATGCAGGAGATGTAAGATGCTGGTTCTATTCCTGGGTTGGGAAGATCCCCTAGAGAAGGAAATGGCAACCCCCTCCAGTCTTCTTGCCTGGGAAATCTCATGAAAAGAGGAACCTGTCAGGCTTCTGTCTGTGGGGCCGCAAAGAGTCAGACACAACTGAGCACAATGTATTCCTGCATACACAGCCCAATAATGAATCAAACTGATTCCTGATGCAAAAACTGACATTTGATTTGAAAAGACCTTGATGCTGGGAAAGATTGAAGGTAGGAGAAGGGGATGACAGAGGATGAGATGGTTGGATGGCATCAACGATTCAATGGACATGAGTTTGAGTAAACTCCGGGAGTAGGTGATGGACAGGGAAGCCTGGTGTGCTGCAGTCCATGGGGTCGCAAAGGGTCGGACACGACTGAGGGACTTAACTGAAGTGAATGACTCCAACTTGCTAGATAGGTATTAGACAAGACTGGCTGCTGTTGTTGCATTAGCTTAAAACATTTAATGAAAACAAATATTGTTTCAGCTTATATCAGCCATAAGAGTGATCCCTGAAGATTTCCTAGTACTGACAACATAATTAGACAAGGATCCTGGCTGCTGCCCCTGAAATCCATCCCTCTGTACTGAGGCTACATTGACAGAACACAGTAGATACGCTTAGCAGATTCAGTCCTGTGAGACACAGGCCCCTCTGACTGCTGACAGTTGGCTCAAAAAGTCACAGATGGCCTTGGGCATTCCTAGAACTCTCCAGAACACTTCCACACAAACTTTTCTTGCCTTCATTCAGGGATAAAGTTACAACCTCAGGCTTACCTGGTTTCCTTCACATTTCCCATTTTTTTCCCCTGTAAAATCCTGGCATGCCTATTCTGGTCTTAGAGTTTGCCATATGGCAGAGTAACAAGCAGGCCATACTTTCTATTCTCTTGGTATGGGAATTATTGGACTTCCCACCTTCAGGTGATACTCTGCCTACCTTCCTCCCCAGAGCAGAATATTTTCCAGCATTTTCCAAGCACACGAAACCATGGGCTCTGGGATGAATCTTGGTGCCATAAATCTGATATTAGTCTTGTTTGTTGTGTGGTAGATGCATGCATTAGAGCTAAGCCCACATGTAGCGTTTAAGATGTGGCTTCCCTGATGGCTCAGTGATAAAGAATCTACATGTCAATGCAGGAGATGTGGGTTCAATCCCTGGGATGGGAAGGTTCCCTGGAGAAGGAAGCACAACTCACTCCATTATTCTTCCCTGGGAAAACCCACAGACACAGGAGACTGGTAGGCTAAAGACCATGGGTTTGCAAAAGACTTGGACATGATTTAGAGACTAAACAAAAGGACAAAGTGATTAAGACAACACAGAATTTTGAAATATCTTCTTGTTATCAATAAGACTTTGCAGATAGAATCAGAGGGAGAAACCGAGAAAGCTGGCATCTATAAAACAGCTATCAATATTAAAACCAGCAATATCAATATACCTATATCTTTTACTTTTTCTCTTTTTATATCTGGTCTCAATCATAACAAACTGTGGAAAAATTTTAAAGACAGGGGAAAGACCTGTCTGACCTGCCTCCTGAGAAATCGGTATACAGGTCAAGAAGCAACAGTTAGAACTGGACATGGAACAACAGACTGGTTCCAAATTAGGAAAGGAGTACATCAAGGCTGTATTTTGTTACCCTGCTTATTTAACTTATATACAGAGTACATTATGAGAAACACTGGGCTGGATGAGGCACAAGCTGGAATCAAGATTGCTGGGAGAAATATCAATAACCTCAGATATGCAGATGAGAGTGAAGTGGCCCAGTTGTGTCTGACTCTTTGTGACCCCATGGACCATAAGACTACCAGGATCCTCTGTCCATGGCATTTTCCAAGCAAGAGTACTGGAGTGGGTTGCCATTTCCTTCTCCAGGGTATCTCCTGGACCCAAGGATCGAACCTGGGTCTCCCACATCGTAGGCAGATGCTTTACTGTCTGAGCCACCAGGGAAGTCAGATATGCAGATGATACCACCCTTATGGCAGAAAGCAAAGATGAACTAAAGGGCCTCTTGATGAAAAGAGGAGAGTGAAAAAGTTGGCTTAAAGCTCAACATTCAGAAAACGAAGATAATGGCATCCGGTCCCATCACTTTATGGGAAATAGATGGGGAAACAGTGGAGACAGTGTCAGACTTTATTTTTTGGGGCTCCAAAATCAGTGCAGATGGTGACTGCAGCCATAAAATTAAAAGACACTTGCTCCATGGAAGAAAAGCTATGACCAACCTAGACAGCATGTTAAAAAGCAGAAACATTACTTTGTCAATAAAGGTCTATCCAGTCAAAGCTATGGTTTTTCCAGTAGTCATGTGTGGATGTGAGAGTTGGACTATAAAGAAAGCTGACTGCCACAGAATTGATGCTTTTGAACTGTGGTATTGGAGAAGACTCTTGAGAGGCCCTTGGTTGCAAGGAGATCCAACCAGTCCATCCTAAAGGAAATCAGTCCTGAATATTCATTGGAAGGACTGATACTGAAGCTGAAACTCCAATATTTTCACTCCATGATTCAATGAACTGACTCACTGAAAAGACCCTGATGTTGGAAAAGATTGAAGGCAAGAGGAAAAGCAGATGACAGAGGGTGAGATGGTTGGATGGCATCACCGACTCAATGGACATGAGTTTGAGTAAACTCTGGGAACAGGTGATGGACAGGGAAGCCTGGCATGCAGCAGTCTATGGGGCTGCAAAGGGTTGGACCCAACTGAGCGACTGAACTGAACTCAATTGAGACTCTCTCTAGTAATGAGCTAAAATGTTATCATCATTTAATTTTGATGTTTTTATTGGAATATATGTGCTTTATAATGTGTTAGTTTCCACTCTACAATACTGTCAATCAGCCATATATATATATATATATATACACACACACACATACATATATTCCCGTTCCTCTTGGGCGTCACTGCCCACTCCCCAGCCCCCAGTTCCACACTTCTAGGTCATCACAAAGCACTGAGCTGAGCTCCGTGCGCTGTACAGCAGCTTTCTGCTAGCTATTTATCTTATACATGGTAGTGTATATGTATCAATGCTAGTCTCTCAATTTGTTCCCACCTTCTCCCCTCTGTGTCCAAAAGTCTGTTCTCTATGTCTGTGCTAATTTTGTTTTTAATAAAAGCTTTCAGCATTCAAAGGAAAATGTTGCAGGTTTGTATTGTGTTTCTTAACCTGATTTGCCTCTTATTTGTAAATAAATTGTGTATAATTTGGGAGAAGGCAATGGCAACCCACTCCAATACTCTTGCCTGGAAAATCCCATGGATGGAGGAACCTGGTAGGCTGCAGTCCACGGGGTCGCTAAGAGTCAGACACAACTGAACGACTTCACTTTCCCTTTTCACTTTCATGCATTGGAGAAGGAAATGGCAACCCACTCCAGTGTCCTTGCCTGGAGAATCCCAGGGACGGGGGAGCGTGGTGGGCTGCCATCTATGGGGTCGCACAGAGTCTGACACAACTGAAGTGACTTAGCAGCAGCAGCAGCAGTGTATAATTTGATAGCAAATTTTTTTATCATAACAAGGTCAATTACATTTTGTTATATTACCACAATGTTAAAAACAACCCATCTGTTGTCTAAATAATTCTAGGTAAGAGGCCATGGGATTCACTTGCTGTGTTACTATTTCTCTCTCTCTTTCTTGTCTACATCAATACTCCTTGTTTCTATTATAGACTGCAGGCGTCCTCTCTTCTGGTTAGTTTTTTGGGAACATCATCTCAGATCAGGAATCCATGGTGACAGTTAAAGGGTTCTCCTGTCTTCTGTAGGAAGCCTGGGGCGAAACAGGATCTGATGTGCTGACCTCAGAGCCAATGAGGCTTTTAAGTAGAGTTACCCTCTACCTTCCCAGGGAAGCCAGTGGAATCTCCCTCTAAGCAACTATCGTAAAATCAAGAATAACAAACCACCTGAAAATTAAAGGACAAGGAAGATGCTTTCAAAAATAATAATAGTGTTTGACCTGAAGAATGTTCCTATGAATACACTTATTACATTCATTACAGGATGTTGATGAACATATTATATTTATGAAAGCCATTGAAGAGTTCTCTCTCAGCTTCTGAGAACTACAATTTCTCCTTATCAACTGTTGTTTTATTATGTTGTAAACTCTATAACTTTTGTAGTCAATCATATTTTACTCTCCATTTTGTCTTTTTAGCAACTCTAAGACCTACAAAACACACACAGATTTTGAATACCAGCCAATCATATCTTGAACTTTGGCTTATTATTGTTTTAAATGTTTATGTCTTTTATTGATCTCCCAATTTCTTACATATGATCATCATAAAGATATGCTCTAAAATCTAATCTTACTTAATTAGATGCAATCAATATGCTATTTTTATGCTATTGATTTTATTCTGTTGACAATTTGTTCTCTGTACTCTTTTTTGGAGCAAATCATTCTGCTTTCTATTAATTTTTCCTCTTTACTGGTATTCACTGTCCTCAGTGTTGCTAATTCTTGGTTCTTTTGATCACTTTCAGGGAAATCTTCTTTTGCATGATTTCCTCAGTTCCTTTTCATATTTCTTTTTTTATTATGTGTCTTTCACAATTCTTATTTTCTGGTCTAGAAATGAAAGTTATTTTTCAGCATTTTTAGTGTTTTCTTTTTTTTTTTCTGAAATACCATGTAAATTTTGGAGAGATGAATGAGACTCTTAGGTTTAGATTTAGCTTCTCACCTTGATTCAATCTCTTTTACTCACTGATTTCATGACTCATTCAAGGGGAGGGAGTCTATCATTTGGCAGTCTATGATCATATCTAAGGGCAATGAAAGAGGCAAAGATAAAGAATCTCAGTGAGATCATCAAACCAATGGGTTGACCTCTGGACATGCAAAACTTTTAAAAGAAAACTTGGGAAACAACAGCAGGGGCAGCAGGTGCAATTGGTACTCAACATGAGGTCACTTCCTAGAAATAGATTTGGTTAGCTGCATATGACTTTTAGGGGTCAGTATAATATCTCACTTGGATGGTTTGCCCAGCTGTTTTTAAGGATGATACCAGTCAATAGCTACTGAGATCTGCTTGTCACTCTGAGAGCTTGGGAGAAAAATTCTGTTGCATCACCTTTCTTCTCCTCCCAGATTCTGTATCAGTTACTTTCATCAGATATGCTTTCTATGCTGGTTTGAAGTGTAGACTCTCCTAGAGGGCAGGCAGGCACTTAGAGACTGGATCCTAGAAAGGGCATAGTGATGATTTTTGCCTTTTCTATGCTAGTAAGGGAATGAAGGGTGTTTGACATTACTAGAAATTAACTGAGATCTGACCACTAAAGGATTTTTTTTTTTTTAGTATGTAAATGGAAGACAGTTTAAAGAGGCCAAGGATTTTCAGAGTGTTCAGGCTGTAAAAATGAAGCTTTTCCTAGGCATAAAATAATATTTCATACATGGAATATTTCATAAAAATATCTGTGTGAAACCCAAAGCTCAGTTTATAGTGACTTCTCAACCATTTTACTTATTTTTCTTTTAAAAATAATGTTCTGTTTCTTGCTTTGAACATTCAAGCCACTCACTTTTTCCTCTCCCCTATAATTGGGATTTTGTGAGGCAAGGCAAGTACTTACGCTCAGACACATATTTATAATGAGGCAATTGCAATTTTATATGAGATAAAGTAAAAACATCACGCTTTCCTTTGAGAATGTTTAGATGAAGATAAAATTATTCCTTTCAAATGACTCTCTGGCTTTGATCCAAGTCAGGAGTAGTTAACGTAGAATAAATTTGCAACTAAGTTCTTCATCATTGAAATAATTAACTTAATCTTGATAGAGTCCTTTATAACATTTAAAACTTCAATACATGTGAGAAATCCATTATTTTATGAGAAGTGGAAATGAAAGAGTTTAAAAAAACCTCTCGGTAGAAGTGAAATTAGGAGAGCACCCTTTAAGTTTTCTGAAATCTGAATTATGTCAATTTTCTGACACAAATAAGACAGACAAATAAGTGTATTATTTGTTTCTTTTTTAGATCTGACAGAATGCCATTTCTTTTCACTTTTAATTTTTAAAAATATTCATGAAACTTCATTTCTGTTCCTTTGAATTGACAAAAATTAAGGTATTAGTTAAAGGAAAAGTATCTTAAAAAATCTATCAGTGAACCATGCATAAAACAGGTAGCTAGTGGGAAGCTGCTGTATTGCACAGGGGGCTCAGTTTTGTCCTCTGTAATGATCTGGAGGAGTTGGGTGGCAGGGGGGTGGGAGGGAGGCTCAAGAGGGATATGTCTATAGATATAGCTGATCTACCTGCCAAAGCAGGAGATGCAGTTTCAATTCCTGGGGTAGGAAGATCCCCTGGAAAAGGAGATGAAACCCACTCCAGTATTTTTGCCTGGAAGATCCCATGGACAGAGGAGCCTGGTAGGCTGCAGACCATAGGGTTGCAAAGAGTTGGACAAGATTGAACACATATGCATAGCTGATTCACTTTGTTTTTACAGCAGAAACCAATACAACATTATAGAGCAATTATACCACAATTCTGTCATTTTTGAGATTGCATCCAAGTACTGCATTTTGGACTCTTTTGTTGACCATGATGGCTACTCCAATTCTTCTGAGGGATTCCTGCCTGCAGTAGTGGATTTAATGGTCATCTGAGTTAAATTCACCCATTCCAGTCCATTTTAGTTCGCTGATTCCTAGAATGTTGAAGTTCACCCTTGCCATCTCTTGTTTGACCACTTCCAATTTGCCTTGATTCATGGACCTGACATTCCAGGTTCCTATGCAATATTGCTCTTTACAGCATCGAATCTTGCTTCTATCACCAGTCACATCCACAATTGAGTATTGTTTTTGCTTTGGCTCCATCCCTTCATTCTCTCTGGCGTTATTTCTCCACTGGTCTCCAATAGCATATTGGGCACCTAATGACCTGGGGAGTTCCTCTTTTGGTATCCTATCATTTTGCCTTTTCCTGCTGTTCATGGGGTTCTCAAGGCAAGAATACTGAAGTGGCTTGCCATTCCCTTCTCCAGTGGACCACATTCTGTCAGGCCTCTCCACCATGACCCGCCCGTGTTGGGTTGCCCTGCAGGCATGGCTTGGTTTCATAGAGTTAGACAAGTCTGTGGTCCTAGTGTGATTAGATTGACTAGTTTTCTCAGAGTATGGTTTCAGTGTGTCTGCCCTCTGATGCCCTCTTGCAACACTTACCATCTTACTTAGGTTTCTCTTACCTTGGAGTGATCTCTGTTTGTCTCCAAGGCAAACCATTCAATATCACAGTTATCCAAGTCTATGCCCCAACCAGTAATGCTGAAGAAACTGAAGTTGAATGGTTTTATGAAGAACTACAAGATCTTTTAGAACTAACACCCCCAAAAGATGTTCTTTTCATTATAGGGGACTGGAATGCAAAAGTAGGAAGTCAAGAAACACCTGGAGTAACAGGCAAATTTGGCCTTGGAATGCAGAATGAAGCAGGGCAAAGACTGATAGAGTTGTGCCAAGAAAATGCACTGGTCATAGCAAACACCCTCATACAACAACACAAGAGAAGACTCTACACATGGACATCACCAGATGGTCAACACTGAAATCAGATTGATTATATTCTTTGCAGCCAAAGATGGAGAAGCTCTTTCAGTCAACAAAAACAAGACCAGGAGCTGACTGTGGCTCAGATCATGAACTCCTTATTACCAAATTCAGACTTAAATTGAAGAAAGTAGGGAAAACCGCTAGACCATTCAGGTATGACCTAAATCAAATCCCTTATGATTATACAGTGGAAGTGAGGAATAGATTTAAGGGCCTAGATCTGATAGATAGAGTGCCTGATGAACTATGGAATGAGGTTTGTGACATTGTACAGGAGAAAGGGAACAAGACCATTCCCATGGAAAAGAAATGCAAAAAAGCAAGATGGCTGTCTGGGAAGGCCTTACAAATAGCTGTGAAAAGAAGAGAGGTGAAAAGCAAAGGAGAAAAGGAAAGACATAAGCATCTGAATGCAGAGTTCCAAAGAATAACAAGAAGAGATAAGAAAGCCTTCAGCGATCAATGCAAAGAAATAGAGGAAAACAACAGAATGGGAAAGACTAGAGATCTCTTCAAGAAAATTAGAGATACCAAGGGAACATTTCATAGAAAGATGGGCTCAATAAAGGACAGAAATGGTATGGACCTAACAGAAGCAGAAGATATTAAGAAGAGGTGGCAAGAATACATGGAAGAACTATACAAAAAAGATCTTCACGACCCAGATAATCATGATGATGTGATCACTAATCTAGAGCCAGACATCTTGGAATGTGAAGTCAAGTGGGCCTTGGAAAGCATCACTACTAACAAAGCTAGTGAAGGTGATGGAATTCCTGTTGAGCTATTTCAAATCCTGAAAGATGATGCTGTGAAAGTGCTGCACACAATATGCCAGCAAATTTGGAAAACTCAGCAGTGGCCACAGGACTGGAAAAAGTCAGTTTTCATTCCAATTCCAAACAAAGGCAATGCCAAAGAATGCTCAAACTACTGCACAATTGCACTCATCTCACATGCTAGTAAAGTAATGCTCAAAATTCTCCAAGCCAGACTTCAGCAACATGTGAACCATGAACTCCCTGATGGTCAAGCTGGTTTTAGAAAAGGCAGAGGAACCAGAGATCAAATTGCCAACATCTGCTGGATCATAGAAAAAGCAAGAGAGTTCCAGAAAAACATCTATTTCTGCTTCATTGACTATACCAAAGCCTTTGACTGTGTGGATCATAATAAACTGTGGAAAATTCTGAAAGAGATGGGAATGCCAGACCACCTGCCCTTCCTCTTGAGAAATCTGTATGCAAGTCAGGAAGCAATAGTTAGAACTGGACATGGAATAACAGACTGGTTCCAAATAGGAAAAGGAGTGCGTCAAGGCTGTATATTGTTACCCTGCTTATTTAACTTACATGCAGAGTACATCATGAGAAACGCTGGCCTGGAAGAAACACAAGCTAGAATCAAGATTGCCGGGAGAAATATCAAGAACCTCAGATATGTAGATGACACCACCCTTAAGGCAGAAAGTGAAGAGGAACTCAAAAGCCTCTTGATGAAAGTGAAAGAGGAGAGTGAAAAAGTTGCCTTAAAGCTCAACATTCAGAAAACGAAGATCATGGCATCTGGTCCCATCACTTCATGGGAAATAGATGGGGAAACAGTAGAAACAGTGTCAGACTTTATTTTTTGGGCTCCAAAATCACTGCAGATGGTGACTGCAGCCATGAAATTAAAAGACGCTTACTCCTTGGAAGAAAAGTTATGACCAACCTAGATAGTATATTCAAAAGCAGAGACATTACTTTGCCGACTAAGGTCTGTCTAGTCAAGGCTATGGTTTTTCCTGTGGTCATGTATGGATGTGAGAGTTGGACTGTGAAGAAGGCTGAGCACTGAAGAAATGATGCATTTGAAATGTGGTGTTGGAGAAGACTCTTGAGGGTCCCTCGGACTTCAGGGAGATCCAACCAGTCCATTCTGAAGGAGATCAGCCCTGGGATTTCTTTGAAGGAATGATGCTAAAGTGAAACTCCAGTACTTTGGCCACCTCATGCGAAGCATTGACTCATTATAAAAGACCCTGATGCTGGGAGGGATTGGGGGCAGGAGGAGAAAGGGATGACCCAGGATGAGATGGCTGGATGGCATCATGGACTCGATGGACGTGAGTCTGAGTGAACTCTGGGAGTTGGTGATGGACAGGGAGGCCTGGTGTGCTGCGATTCATGGGGTCACAAAGAGTCGGACACGACTAAGCGACTGAACTGAACTGACTGAACTGATACCACAATTAAAAAAAAAAATACTTTCTCAACAGTTTCTTACTGGCTCTTCTAGTGTAATTAAAGTATCTTTGAAGGAATGAAAGAAAGACAATTTTTTTAAAAGCAAAGTTTAAATAAATTTTCACACTGCCTTTATCTTCATTATTTCTTATTTGACATGAGGTATTATTAAGAATCTGCCTGCAATGGATGAGACCCCAGTTCGATTCCTGGGTTGGGAAGTTCCCCTGGAGAAAGTATAGGCTACCCACTCCAGTATTCTTGGGCTTCCCTGGTAGCTCAGAGAATCCACCGGCAATGCAGGAGACCTGGGTTCCATCCCTGGATTGGGAAGATTCCCTGGCAAGAAGGGCATGGCAACCCACTCCAGTATTCTTACCTGGAAAATCCCCATAGACAGAGGAGCCTGGCAGGCTACAGTCCATGGGGTTGTAAACAGGTGGACATGACTGAGCGACTAAGCACAGCACAGCATACATGACTGAAAAATATTCTTGCCTGGAGAATCCCGTGGACAGAAGAGCCTGGCTGGCTACAGTCTCAAAGAGTCTGATGTGACTGAAGCAACTTAGCACAACAACGCAGATGGTTAAAAATGGGTGTGGCTACAGAGTAACTTTCTGGTGCCTTTCAGTTGATCCCTTCATGATAATCTGTCTGATTTCTGCCCCTCACTATCAAGGGAAGCCAATTGTTTTCTCCCAAGTTAACTCATGCCTCCATTGAGTATTTGGCAGTGGTAAAATGGGATGTGCTTACTTGGCAAGATGTCATGTCATGATCATGCCCAGCCCTCCTAGATCAAGGGAGCAGACAGTCCTATGTCAGACAGTGCCCAGAGCTCAGCAGTCTCTCTAGTTTCTTATCAAAGAACTTCCTGTTCTTTGTGTTCTAGTGGAACCACTGAGAAGAGAAAGACATCATCATTTAGCACTGCCAAAGATTCAAAATTCACCTCGTTAATGCATCTTTTATAGACTGCTCTTGATGGGTATTTGCTTTCTCTTTCTTTCAACTGGCTCATATTGGAGGTACAAATGTGTAATAATGTTTATTAAGTATCGCATAATAGTTAAATAACTATTTTCAAATTTCAATTTGATACCTACTAGTTAAATGTCTGGAGAATTTATCCACCTAAACCTCATTTTCTCACCTATAAAAATGGATAATGATGTCTGCTTAATAGAGGTCGTTGATATAGATTAGTTAATGTCAAGGAAGTATCTTCTTTTGTCTTGGATTAGTTTGCCCTTAATACAGGGGTTGATGTTAATTGCATGCTCTGTGTACATAAGCTTTGGGTCATGCACTTAGTTCCCAATCACATTAAGGGAACTTGTCATATCACTGATTATACTTTATTGGGTACATATTTAGAAAGAAAAGAAATGCTCAGATTACGATAAAGGTGACATCACTGTTTTGTTGACACCTTTGGTCTAAAACACCTAATCCTATTAACATAAATAAGAGAGAACACTTGCATGAAACTCATGGGCATGTCACTGTCTCCCCTCATTGCAACTAAATACGTTGATAAGGGTTGTTCACCACTTACTTTTCATATTAAAATAATCTAAATTACATTATGGGCTTCCCTTGTGGCTCAGGTAAGAATCCGCCTGCAATGGGGGAGACCTGGGTTTGATCCTGGGGTAGGGAAGATCCCCTGGAGAAGGGAAAGGCTACCCTCTCCAGAATTCTGGCCTGGAGAATTCCATGGACTACAGTCCATGGGGTCACAAAGAGTCAGACACGAATGAGCGACTTATAATTTGTAAAGACTCTATCGAACATTTGTTGTTATTTTCTCTATTTTAAGGAGAAGGAAACTCAGGTTCATTGGCCTATGCTGCTGCTAAGTCACTTCAGTCATGTCCAACTCTGTGTGACCCCATAGATGGCAGCCCACCATGCTCCTTCGTCCCTGGGATTCTCCAGGCAAAAACACTGGAGTTGGTTGCCATTTCCTTCTCCAATGCATGAAAGTGAAAAGTGAAAGTGACGTCTCTCAGTAGTGTCCGACTCTTAGCGACCCCATGGACTGCAGCCTACCAGGCTCCTCCTTCCATGGGATTTTCCAGGGAAGAGTACCGAAGTGGGGTGCCATTGCCTTCTCCTATATTCACTCAGCTAATTCTAAACTGATTCTAAAGTCCTTGTTCTTAACCACTATATTTCCCAAATGTTTCTAGAGAAGATCTAACATTCTAAAGACTCCAGTAATATTGAAACCAAACAAATTATTTTGTTCTCACCTTCTGGGTTAATCCTAGCTCTTCAGATACTGAGTAATTGGGACGTTATTACTAGGCCATGTACTGGAGCTCCCTAATTAACTTGATCTCTGCTGATGGTATAAGGGAGGCATCATCCTTCCTACCCTGAGTTCAGCCTAAGAAAATATATTGGGGAAAGTATTGGAAACTATTAGATGCATTTAGATCGTTCTTTGACTCTGGGATGCTATTTGCAGCATAAAATGGGAGGGGACATTTCATTGTTAGAAACTGATATGAGAATAAGAAGGAGAATTGATGGTACTTGAGGCTTTATTTTTAAAATTTTATTCTTATTTTTTAGTATTCATTTTGGACAGTAATTCTCAAATTAAGAGATAGCTTTGTACTTAATGAGACCCAGAAGAAAGAGAATCCATAAAACTTCTGGCTTAGTTTCCCATTCTCTACCATATCTAGCTAACCAAAGTATGTGGAAGATAAATAAATGTCAACTACCACCACTATCTCTATAATTAACCATTATAAACATGCATTCCAGAACAAGGACAACATCTACTATCCCTAATATGACAGATTTCAGAAGGCTTTTTGTTTGTTTTTTAACAATTTTTAAATTCAAGTATAGTTAATTTGTAATGTGTTAGTTTCATGTGTAAGCAAAGTGATTCAGTTTTATGTGTGTGTGTGTGTGTGTGTGATGTGTGTGTATATATATATATATATATATATATTCTTTTTCATATTCTTCTCCATTATAGATTATTACAAGATATTTTTGAATATAGTTCCATTTGCTATATAATAGGTCCTTGCTATTTATTTTACGTATATTAGTGTGTATATGTTAATCCCAAACTCCTAATTTATCTCACCCCCAACCCCAAATTTTTCTTTCTTCTTTCCTAAAGAAAGACAATGCCAAAGAATGCCCAAACTACTGCACAACTGCACTCATCTCACATGTTAACAAAGTAATGCTCAAAGTTCTCCACGTCAGGCTTCAATAATATGTGGATTGTGAATTTCCACATGTTCAAGCGGGTTTTAGAAAAGGCAGAGGAACCAGAGATAAAATTGCCAACATCCATTTGGTCATCAAAAAAGCAAGGGAGTTCCAGAAAAACATCAATTTCTGCTTTATTGACTATGCCAAGGCCTTTGACTGTGTGGATCACAACAAACTGTGGAAAATTCTGAAAGAGATGGGAATACCAGACCACCTGACCTACATCCTGAGAAATCTGTATGCAGGTCAGGAAGCAGCAGTTAGAACTGGACATGGAACAACAGACTGGTTTCAAATAGGAAAAGGAATATATCAAGGCTGTATATTGTTACCCTGCTTATTCAAGTTATATGTAGAGTGCATCATGAGAAACTCTGGACTGGAAGAAGCACAAGCTGGAATCAAGATTGCCAGGAGAAATATCAATAACCTCAGATATGCAGATGACAACAACCTTATGGCAGAAAGTGAAGAACTAAAGAGCTTCTTGGTGAAAGTGAAAGAAGAGAGTGAAAAAGTTGGCTTAAAGCTCAACATTCAGAAAACGAAGATCATGGCATCCAGTCCCATCACTTCATGGGAAATAGATGGGGAAACAGTGGAAACAGTGAGAGACTTTATTTTTTGGGGCTCCAAAATCATTGCATATGGTGATTGCAGCCATGAAATTAAAAGACGCTTACTCCTTGGAAGAAAAGTTATGACCAACCTAGATAGCATATTCAAAAGCAGATACATCACTTTGCCAACAAATGTCTATCTAGTCAAGGCTATGTTTTCTCCAATAGTCATGTATGGATGTGAGAGTTGGACTATAAAGAAAGCTGGATGCCAAAGAATTGATGGCTTCTGAACTGTGGTGTTGGAGAAGACTCTTGAGAGTCCCTTGGACAGCAAGGAGATCCAACTAGTCCATCCTAAAGAAGATCAGTCCTGAGTGTTTATTGGAAGGACTGATGTTGAAGCTGATATTCCAATACTTTGACCATCTGAAGTGAAGACCTGACTCATTTGAAAAGACCCTGATGTTGGGAAAGATTGAAGGCAGGAGGAGAAGGGGATGACAGAGGATGAGATGGTTGGATGGAATCACTGACTCAATGGACATGAGTTTGAGTATATTCCCGGAGCTGGTGATGGACAGGGAGGCCTGGTGTGCTGCAGTCCATGCCGTCGCCAAGAGTTGGACCTGACTGAGTGACTGAACTGAGCTGAAGGGCCAACTAACCCCTTTGGTAACTCCTTTGGTTTTCTATGTCTGTGGCTATTTCTGTTTTGTAAACAAGTTCATTTGTATCATATTTTTAAATTCCGTGCATGTCATACCATATGACAATTGTCTTTTTCCCTCTACTAATTCACTTAATATGATAATCTCTAGGTCCATCCCTGTTGCTGCAAATGGCATTATTTCATTCCTTTTATGGCTGAGTAATAGTCCATTTTCCAGGTGGCTCAGTCGTAAAGAATCTGCCTGGCAATGCAGGAAATGCAGGTTTGGTCCCTGAGTTGGGAAGATTCCTTGAAGTAGGAAATGCCAACCCGACTACAGTATTCTTGCCCAGAAAGCTCTATGGAAGAGTAACAGAGAAGCCTACTGGACTACAGTCCACGGGGTCACAAAGAATCGGATGGGACTGAGCACACATTCATATAGAAGTGGTGATTTATCCATCCGTCTATCAGTAGACAGTGAAGTTGCTTCTGTGTCTAGGGCATTGTAGACAGTGCTGCTATGAGCATTGAGGTGCATGTATCTTTCTGGATTAGAGTTTTTTTCTCTGTATATATGCTCAGGAATGAGACTGCTGGATCATATGGTAGCTCTATTTTTAGTTTTTGAGGAACCTGCATACTATTCTCCAGAGTCACTGTACCAATTTATATTCCCACCAACTATGGAGGAGAGTCCCCTCTCTCCACACTCTCTCTAGCATTTAACATTTGTAAACTTTTTAATGATGGCCATCTGAGTGGTGTGAGGTGATACCTCATTGTAGTTTTGATTCATTTTCTAATAGTAAGAGATGCTGAACATCTCTTCTTGTGCCTATTGGCTATCCGTATGTCTTCGGAGAAATATCTAGGTCTGCTTCCCATTTTTTATTGTTTCTTTTTAATATTAAGCTGTATGCACTATTTATATATTTTGGGAACTAATCCCTCTGTAGAATCATTTGGAAATATTTTCTCCCAGTTGTAGGTTTTCTAGGTTGTCTTTTCATTTTATTTGCATTTCCTTTGCTGTGCAAAAGGTTTTGAGTTTAATTAGGTCCCATTTGTTGATTTTTGTTTTTATTTCCATTACTCTAGGAGAAAGATCCAATAAAATATTGCAGCAATTTATGTCAAAGAGTATTCTGCTTGTGTTTTCCTTTAGGAATTTTATAGTATATGGTCTTACGTTTAGGTCTTACATCCCTTTTGAGTTTATTTTTGTATATGGTATTGGAAAATATTCGAATTGATATCAGAGTTTTTAAAAGGGCCCAGATTAAATGGAAATATCAAAATTGCCTAGCTATAGCGTAGAACTTCAATATGTATAAGAGGAGATACAGTACCATTTCTTACAATGTGGTTTGAAGACCAAATAATCCCTCAGGGAATAAGTTGGAAACTAATTTTTCTATGAATTCTTCACCTTGAAATTCTGATTCTAATTAAGTTAGTCTGAGGTGGGCCTGAGTAATTATATTTTAAAAATAAGTCCAATAGGTGTTTCTGTAGTATTTTATGCTTGAGGCAGGATTTTGTGAGCCTCTTATTATTCTTTCTGGGGTTAAAGACTCTTCTAAGGAAAACTGGAATTATTCCCCCAGTGTAATTATTATTTCTTCCCATCTTTCAGGCCTAGTTTTGACCCCTCTAGAGACAGAGCCAAGGCCAAGGTGCACATCTCTTGTGTATCAGGGTAGGGTGGAGAGAGTCCAGAAATGAAAATCAGCAGACATGACTGGATTCTGGATCTTCAATGTTCTATTTTTTGTGACTTTAGCAAATCACTTTACCCTCTAGGCCTGAGTTTCTTTGACTATGAAATGGGAATAATAACAAATATTTCCCAAGACAGCTGACTGAATTCAAGATACATTTGTGAAAAGTGGATGCTCTATAAATGCTGTTTATCTTTCCCCTTTTCACACCATTTTTGGGTTGAGTCTTTCTCTGGTCATCCAGTCTAATAGAAGCAACCCTCTTATTTACCTAATGATACACTGTCTTGTTAAAGGTACTGTGATATTTTAAAAACAATGGCTCAGACCCTGTATGCAAGACAGCAAAAAAGACACAGATGTGTATAACGGACTTTTGGACTCAGAGGGAGAGGGAGAGGGTGGGATGATTTGGGAGAATGGCATTTTAACATGTATACTATCATGTAAGAATCGAATCGCCAGTCTATGTCTGACGCAGGATACAGCATGCTTGGGGCTGGTGCACGGTGATGACCCAGAGAGACGTTATGGGGAGAGAGGTGGGTGGGGGGTTCATGTTTGGGAACGCATGTAAACCCGTGGTTGATTCATGTCAATGTATGGCAAAACCAATACAGTATTGTAAATTAAAATAAAGGAAAAAAATTATTACAAAAAAAATTAAAGGAAATAAAAGCAGAATTGCATTATAAAAAAAAAATAAAAGCAGTGGCTCACTGTAAATTTAGTTCTGAGCATCTAAAGTAGCTGAGATGTAATGCCCAGCTTACCTTCTCAGCCAGTTGCAGACATATTCCAGGCAGTGGCACTTTGAGAGCTAGGGCCTGGTAATAGATCTTGCTGCTAAGTCACTTCAGTCGTGTCTGACTCTGTGTGACCCCATAGACGGCAGCCCGTCAGGCTCCCTAGTCCCTGGGATTCTCCAGGCAAGAACTCTGGAGTGGATTGCCATTTCCTTCTCCAATGCATGAAAGTGAAAAGTGAAAGTGAAGTCGCTCAGTCCTGTCGACTTTTAGATCTTAGCCAGCGTCAAAATTTAGCATGAGAATTAGTTCTACCTCTTTCTCCAAGGAGTCACCTATTGTACTCTGGAGGTCATTTGTGCCCCAAGAAAGAATTCCAAGAGGAATATTAAGATACTGACAATGAGGAAGATAATTATGATTCCAATAGGTCTATTTTTATCAGTAGATTTTTTGAAACAATAAGAAGAGTTTTTCTTACATAAACCAAAATGGTCCCCAGAAGTCTTAGTTAATTTCAAAGAATTTTCATCTACATGATAAGTGTCCATCAAATGAAATTAACATTACTTGAATTATCAGATGTTATACTCTTTTTTTCTCTCTCTCTCTTGAATCTCTGCAAGTGAGCTGTTTACCTTTTAAAGAACATCATATATTCATACTTATGCTTATTCTTATGTATTTGTTTTTCTTTTCCTATGTAGTATATTTGAAGAGCAGCTGACTACAACTGGGGCTTCCCTGGTGGCTCAGTGGTAAAGAATCCACCTACCAATGCAAGAGACGCAGGTTTGATTCCTGGGTCTGGAAGATCCCATGGAGAAGGAAATGACAACCCGTTCCAGTATTCTTACCTGGAAAATCCCATGGACAGAGAAGCCTGGTTGACTACAGTCCATGGGGTCACAAGGAGTTGGACAGCATTGAGCACAAACACATGACTACAATAGCTTACTCACCATGTTTCTAACCTTAGGGCTAGAGGAAGAAGCAGAATCACATCAATTTTCTCTGAACTTAAAAGCAAAAACAGTTCAGGGACTGGTGAAGCCAATGTGAAATTTTGTGGTAGAAAGAAAATGGAAAGGGACTTCTGTTCTGTGCTCTGCAGCTCTGACTTCATTTCCTGAGTTCAGTTCAGGAAGGAAAAATTCACAGCATTACACACAACACTGATGCCCAAGGAAGGCCAGAAATCCCAAGCAAGGAGCTCATGCTACTGCATATTCATGAATGCAAATGAGGCCTCACTGCTTTAGCACTTGGCTCTGAGATTGCAAATCTGGGTATTAACAGTGATTCCTGCAAGTTTCTATGAATATAAACCAGGAGGGAAATGTCAATTAGGCAGTGAGTGCATGTAGAAAGTTATTCTAGCCCTTTTGAAAAACATAAACTTTTGGTAAGAAGATACCCCCATCCTTCCATTTAATTGTTTTGTCATCTGGGGGCAGTTCAGGGTCTCATTGTTAAAGAAAACTGGGGACCTCTGGGCCATGAAGTCCTGCAGAGTCACTAGCAGCCCTGTACTGCAAGTGCCATGAGGGCAGGGGCCTTGGCAATTACTACTGTGTCCCCAGTTGTTAGCACAGTACATGGCTCTCTGTACTGTTTTTCTACCTACTACTGCATAAACTTAGGGGCTGAAGACAACATTTATCATGTCACATTTTCTGTGGATCAAGATCTGGGTGTGGTTTGCTGAGTTCTGTATCTATGGTTTTTTAATGAAGCTACTGTAGGGTCAAGGCCTGACTGGGAAGGCTTCTTGTCCTAGTTCACGCAAATGACTGCTGGAAGGATTCAGTTTCACAGGAGGTATTAGCCAGGGTATTTTGGACCTCTGCATAGAAATTTCACAAGGTGGCAATGTGCTTCATCAGAGTGAGGAAGCAAGAAGAAATGGGGAGTGTGACAGCAAGAGACAGTACTGGTACGATGAAAGCCATAGTTATTTGGATGACTTGCAATTATATATCTTGTCTACAGTTGTCCAAATTCATCAAAGTGAAAACTCAAAGTCGATATTTTAAAAGCTTATATGTGAAATAGCTGGAATATCTTCATAAATATTCTGTAAATATAAAACTGCTGCTGCTGCTAAGTCGCTTCAGTCATGTCCAACTCTGTGCGACCCCATAGATGGCAGCCCACCAGGCTCCTCTGTCCCTGGGATTCTCCAGACAAGAACACTGGAGTGGGTTGCCATTTCCTTCTCCAATTTGTGAAAGTGAAAAGTGAAAGTGAAGTCGGCCAGTTGTGTCTGACTCTTCATGACCCCATGCATTGCAGCTTACCAGGCTCCTCCGTCCATGGGATTTTCTAGGCAAGAGTACTGGAGTGGCTTGCCATTGCCTTCTCCGAAATATAAAACTACTCTAAACTAAAATTTGTATTAAAATTTATTTAAAAAATTATTTTAGTTATATAATATTTAAAAAAAAAATTACATTTAACAGCAATAACTTAAAATGTGAGAGGGAAAAGCAGTAAAATTGTAGAGTTTATTAATTATATCAAATTTAAGTTGCCTGTATAAAATAGAGTGTTATAAGTTCAAATTATTTTATCTAAATCTCACGATAGCACAAGAGAAAATTCTATTGTAACTACACAAAAAGATACCTAAAAAAGTCAAAGCAAGAAAGACCCACCCCCAAAGGGAAACTATCTCTTTACCTTAAGGAATGACAAAAAGAAGAATAAATTAAGCTCTAATTCTGTGGAAATAATATAAATTAGAATAAAAGTAAAGGGAAGAGAATAGAAAAATAATAGAAAGGTTAACCAAACTAAGAGTTGGTTCCTTAAAAAATTGGCAAGCCTTTAAGTAGACTAATAAGGAAAAAAGAGAAAGGACCCAAATCAACAAAATTATTACTGAGAAAAGAGATTACAATGAATATCAAAGAAATTAAAAGATTGTGAGACTACTATAAATAGCAATATGTGAATAAACTGAAAAACCTAGATGAAGTGGAAAAAATTCTCAAGAAGATACAACTAAGACTGAATCAGGAAGAAATAGAAAATCTGAATTGACCAGTTACTAGTAAGGAGATTGATTGGTAATTTAAAATTTCACAGTGAAGAAAAGTCCACATAAATTCACTGATTAATTTTATCAAAGTTGGAAAGAACTAACACCAGTCCTTCTCAAGTCTTCTAAAAACTGAAGAGGAGGAATCATTTCCAGTTCATTTCACGAGGCCAGCATTACTCTTATACCAAAACCTTCATTTTATTAGGCAAGTAATACCCTGATACCGAAATTGACACCACTAGAAAAGCACAGGCCAATATCCATGATTAATATAGATGTAAAAGTTCTCAACAAAATACTAACAAGTGGAATTATGAAGCGCCAATACAATATTGTAAAGTAATTAGCCTCCAATTAAAATAAATAAATTTAAATTAAAAAAAAAGGATCATTCACCATGGCCAAGTAAGATTTAAACCCGGGATGCAAGGATGGTTCAATGTGCATGAATCAATTAATGTGATAATCAGGCAAGAAAAAGAAACAAAAGGTATCAGAATTGAAAAGGAGGAAGTATTATATTTTCTATTTGCAGATGACATGATTTTACATATATAAAATCCTTAAGACTCAATTGAAAAACTCTTAGGTTTAATCAATGAATTCAGTAAATGAACAGGGTAAAAACATATAAAACTTATTAGCATTTCTATAAGCTAACAAATTTTCTGAAAAATAAGTTGAAAGATTGATCTCATTTATAATAGCATCAAAAACACTAAGGTGGTAAAAGAAAACTACATTGTTGAAATAAGTATAAGAAATAAATAAATGGAACAGTATCTTGTGCTCATAGGTTAGAAGAGTTAATGTTACTAAAAAAATCAATGCTCTTACGTTTAGATCTTTAATCCATTTTGAGTTTATTTTTGTGTGCGGTGTTAGAAAGTGATCTAGTTTCATTCTTTTACAAGTGGTTGACCAGTTTTCCCAGCACCACTTGTTAAAGAGATTGTCTTTACTCCATTGTATATTCTTGCCTCCTTTGTCAAAGATAAGGTGTCCATATGTGTGTGGATTTATCTCTGGGCTTTCTATTTTGTTCCATTGATCTATATGTCTGTCTTTGTGCCAGTACCATACTGTTTTGATGACTGTGGCTTTGTAGTAGAGCCTGAAGTCAGGCAAGTTGATTCCTCCAGTTCCATTCTTCTAAATGTAAGACCAGAAACTATAAAACTCCTAGAGGAGAATATAGGCAAAACACTCTCAGACATAAATCACAGCAGGATCCTCTATGATCCACCTCCCAGAATTCTGGAAATAAAGGCAAAAATAAACAAATGGGATCTAATTAAAATTAAAAGCTTCTGCACAACAAAGGAAACTATAAGCAAGGTGAAAAGACAGCCTTCTGAATGGGAGAAAATAATAGCAAATGAAGCAACTGACAAACAACTAATCTCAAAAATATACAAGCAACTTATGCAGCTCAATTCCAGAAAAATAAACGACCCAATCAAAAAATGGGCCAAAGAACTAAACAGACATTTCTCCAAAGAAGACATACGGATGGCTAACAAACACATGAAAAGATGCTCAACATCACTCATTATCAGAGAAATGCAAATCAAAACCACAATGAGGTACCACTTCACACCAGTCAGAATGGCTGCGATCCAAAAATCTGCAAGCAACAAATGCTGGAGAGGGTGTGGAGAAAAGGGAACCCTCCTACACTGTTGGTGGGAATGCAAACTAGTACAGCCACTATGGAGAACAGTGTGGAGATTCCTTAAAAAATTGCAAATAGAACTACCTTATGACCCAGCAATCCCACTGCTGGGTATACACACCGAGGAAACCAGAATTGAAAGAGACACATGTACCCCAATGTTCATCGCAGCACTGTTTATAATAGCCAGGACATGGAAACAACCTAGATGTCCATCAGCAGATGAATGGATAAGGAAGCTTTGGTACATGTACACAATGGAGTATTACTCAGCCGTTAAAAAGAATTCATTTGAATCAGTTCTGATGAGATGGATGAAACTGGAGCCGATTATACAGAGTGAAGTAAGCCAGAAAGAAAAACACCAATACAGTATACTAACACATATATATGGAATTTAGAAAGATGGCAATGACGACCCTGTATGCAAGACAGGAAAAAAGACACAGCTGTGTATAACGGACTTTTGGACTCAGAGAGAGAGGGAGAGGGCGGGATGATTTGGGAGAATGGCATTCTATCATGTATACTATCATGTAAGAATTGAATCGCCAGTCTATGTCTGACGCAGGATACAGCATGCTTGGGGCTGGTGCATGGGGATCACCCACTGAGATGTTATGGGGAGGGAGGTGGGAGGGGGTTTCATGTTTGGGAACACATGTAAGAATTAAAGATTTTAAAATTTAATAAAAAAAAATATATTAAAAAAAAAAATCAATGCTACCACTATACTACTATCACTTTGTAGTATACAAATTTCAAATTATAATTCTGTGTACCTGTAAATATATATTATTCTATATATATGTATATGTGTGTGTGTGTGCATGCATGTTCAGTTGTGTCTGACTCTTTGTGACCCTATGAACTATAGCCTGCCAGACTCCTCTGTCCATGGGATTTTCCAAGCAAGAATACTGGAATGGGTTGCCATTTCCTTCTTCAGGGGATTGCCCTCACCCAGGGATCAAATCCACATCTCCTGCATTGCAGGTGGACTCTGTACCACTGAGACACCAGGGAAGCTCGTGTGTGTGTGTGTGTGTGTGTGTGTGTGTGTGTGATTATTCAGTTCAGTTCAGTTCAGTTGTTCAGTCATGCCCGACTTTGTGACCCCATGGACTAGAGCACGCCAGGCTTTCCTGTCCATCATTAACTCCCAGAGCTTACTCAAACTCATGTCCTATGAATCGACGATGCCATCCAACCATCTCACCCTGTCATTCTCCTCTCACCTTCAATCTTTCCCAGCATCAGGGTCTTTTAAAATGAGTTAGTTCTTCACATGAGGTGGCCAAAGTATTGGAGTTTCAGCTTCAACATCAGTCCTTCCAATGAATATTCAGGACTGATTTCCTTTAGGATTGACTGGTTGTATCGCCTTGCAGTCCTAGGGACTCTCAAGAGTCTTCTCCAACACCACAGTTCAAAAGCATCAATCCTTTGGTGCTCAGCTTTCTTTATAGTCTAACTCTCATATCCATACGTGACTACTGGAAAAACCATAGCTTTGACTAGATGGACCTTTGTTGGCAAAATAATGTAGATAGACAGAAAATACAAAGCTGAGGTAACTCAGTTTAGTGGAACTTTAAAAGGTCTTGCTTTTTTAAATTTACATGACTGTCAGTGCTAAACTGAGCTTTTTTTTCTGAACTTGGTAACATTTAAACATAGATATGAGATCTGCCAAACCAGGAAATAAAAGCATTTTCCCTGACTTGTCTTTGGATGATGATTTTTAACAAATTTTCAGTATTTACTCAAGGTATTCTTTCTGCCTGTCATGTTCCTTTGCTTTGAAAATGAGAATTGTATGGTTTGATGTTTTTTTAAATTTTCATTTCTCCTGAAAAGTGTAAAAGGAACACGGTGAAACTAACAAGTTCTCACACAGTCTCAGCAATTCTATCAGTGGACACCTTAAAGGGAATCAGGATTTATAAATAATGCTCTCATCTATTTCTAGCTAAGATTGTATTAATTATAACAGATTTTCTGTCTTCCACATAAACACCATTTGAGGTCTCTATCACTTTTATAGTTACTACAACTCAAGGTCTCAGATCACTACCATCTGTGGTGTTGAGTCAAATTGGATAAGTTCTTCTCAGATTTAAAGTTCATCAAATCCTGGGGAAATATCATCTGAAGGGCCACAAGATAAACTGATTTTGGTTTCAAAGGAAATAAGTGAATATTTGGTTTCAAAGGAAATAAGTGAACATTTCAACAAAGCGACTTCAGCTTGTTATAACCCACAAATCTGTCATCAGAATTTATCCTCCATGTTCATAAAATTAGGCAAATGTTCCCCTCCTCCCCATTCCACTTCATGTTGAATTATACACTCTGCATCATACAGAGATCAACTATTTCTTGGCTGGTTGCTTATCTGGGATACTTTTTCTTTCCATGTCAACCTATTTCTGATTTGGTGCAAATTGGTCATTTATCAGATTAAAACTTAGTCTGAAATACATAAGTGCAAATCACTTTCCATTATAACCAATAAGATGTAATTGGTTCTTTTGACAACTCATTGAACTGTACTGATTTTCCTAAGTGGCTTAAAACCTTTCTGATTCTTTTAAAATTTTCATCCCAACTATTCTACCAGTAATTTCCTTTTCCCTAAGGGAAAGTAGTATCAGTTGTAACTGCCTTAAATGAATCTATTGTTTTCCTGATATAAATCGCCCACGACAACATGACATTTACAAAATACCACGTATTTAGGACCATCATTCAGATGCATCGTACATAGGAGCACAGAGCTGAGGGTCTAAATGGGACTTGAAATTCACTCTACTTTCTCCTTGACAAAATGTCCAGCAAGTGAAAGGATTAAAATTTTCACAGTCATGAGAGGAATTATATAAGAAACTACACAGATACAATTATATTTATTCTATCCCCAATCTGCACAAGTTGGATTTTACTATCTGCATTTCACAGATGCAGAAACTGAGGCTCAAAAAGTCCACTAGCTAGCCTAGGATAACATATCAGTGGAGAAGTCAGATGCACATCTCGTCTGTGGGGCTGCATGGCCCTTTCTTGTTTCCTCCAAGTGCGGAGACCTTCACTGCAGCCACCAAGGCACCAGGTCTTCCCTGAGCACCTCTAGATTCAGAATGGCTTCCTCATGACTTTCTCAAGTGTTAATGGGTACTTTTGCTTACAGTTTCTCCAGGTCATTCTCACAGCACTGACCACTATGAAGTGAATATTTAGGAAAGCCAAATTTTTGTTCAGTTGTTAGTCCAGCTTTTTGTTTGCAGAGTGAACATGGGGTTGTACTTGTCCTCTGCTAATCAACTTATCAATGGGAACTAATACTACCAAAAGCAGAGTCAGGGGGCCAATGATGTCAAGAAGTAATTATGATAAAACTGATAATTTGGTTATTAAATACCTTTGCTGTTATTAGCTATAATTATTGATAACATTGATCTGAAATGGGCTTCCCTCATCTTCTAATGAGATCTACTTTTATGTTAAGAAGACAAACATGCTCAAACAAAAGGAAGCAGGAAGAAGCATTATTGTGTGACCTTAGTTCTCAAGACAATCTGAGAAGAGATCAGCGCTAAACCTCAAGAAGTTTAAGAATCAGCTCTTGAGAAGGGCAGTCTGGTAATAGCAGCCTCAACATTAAGATCACAGGACTTTGAAATTCCACCATCAGAAATTACCTTCTGTATATTTTGGTTCAGATTTCCAAGTTGTAGATCTAATAGCCTTTGTTCATTCTTCGAAGCCAAGAAATAGGCAGGTAGTCCACCCTTACTCAAGTGTTTATCCCTTATCAATTCAGGTGATAGGAGTTAGCCATATAGAGTTACATAATATTAAAACAGTAATTCTGCAGAAAGCTATAGGTGGGTGCTTTGAGTCAGTGCTTGAGTCCAGTCAGTTCAGTTCAGTTGCTCAGTCATGTCCAACTCTTTCCAACCCCTTCCAACCCCATGAATCACAGCAGGCCAGGCCTCCCTGTCCATCACCAACTCCCAAAGTTCACTCAAACTCATGTCCATAGAGTCGGTGATGCCATCCAGCCATCTCATCCTCGGTCGTCCCCTTCTCCTCCTGCCCCCAATCCATCCCAGCATCAGAGTCTTTTCCAATGAGTCAACTTTTCACATGAGGTGGCCAAAGTCCTGGAGTTTCAGCTTTAGCATCATTCCTTCTGAAGAAATCCCAGGGATGATCTCCTTTAGAATGGACTGGTTGGACATCCTTGCAGTCCAAGGGAGTCTCAAGAGTCTTCTCCAACACCACAGTTCAAAAGCATCAATTCTTTGGCATTCATCTTTCTTCACAGTCCAACTCTCACATCCATACATGACCACTGGAAAAACCATAGCCTTGACTAGCCAGACCTTAGTCGGCAAAGTAATGTCTCTGCTTTTGAATATGCTACCTAAGTTGGTCATAACCTTCCTTCCAAGGAGTAAGCGTCTTTTAATTTCATGGCTGCAGTCACCATCTGCAGTGATATTGGGGCCCCCCAAAAATAAAGTCTGACACTATTTCCACTGTTTCCTCATCTATTTCCCATGAAGTGATGGGACCAGATGCCATGATGTTCGTTTTCTGAATGTTGAGCTTTAAGCCAACTTTTTCACTCTCCTCTTTCACTTGCATCAAGAGGCTTTTTAGCTCCTCTTCACTTTCTGCCATAAGGGTGGTGTCATCTGCATATCTGAGGTTAATGATATTACTCCCGGCAATCTTGATTCCAGCTTGTGCTTCTTCTAGCCCAGCATTTCTCATGATATACTCTGCATATAAGTTAAATAAACAGGGTGACAATATACAGCCTTGAGATACTCCTTTTCCTATTTGGAACCAGTCTGTTGTTCCAAGTCCAGTTCTATCTGTTGCTTCCTGACCTGCAGATAGGTTTCTCAAGAGGCAGGTCAGGTGGTCTGGTATTCCCATCTCTTTCAGAATTTTCCACAGTTTATTGTGATCCACACAGTCAAAGGCTTTGTCATAGTAAATAACACAGAAATAGATGTTTTTCTGGAACTCTCTTGCTTTTTGCATGATCCAACGGATGTTGGCAATTTGAACTTTGGTTCCTCTGCCTTTTCTAAAACCAGCTTGAACATCTGGATGTTCATGGTTCACGTATTGCTGAAGCCTGGCTTGGAGAATTTTGAGCATTACTTTACTAGTGTGTGAGATGAGTACTTGAGTAGCAAGTACCTAAATTTTATCTCAAATACCTTCCAACCACTCTGGCATCAAACTGTACTTATCCTCTGCTAATCAAGTTAGCAATGGGAACTAATACTCTCAAAAGCAGAGTCAGGGGGCCAATGATGTCAGGAAGTAATTATGATAAAAATGATGGTAATTTGGTTATTAAATACCTTTGCTGTTATTAGCTATAATTATTGATAACATTGATCTGAAATGGGCTTCTCTTGTGGCTCAGCTGGTAAAGAATCCACCTGCAATGTTGGAGACTTGGGTTTGATCCCTGGGTTGAGAAGACCCCTGGAGAAGGGAAAGGCTACCCACTCCAGAATTCTGGCCTGGAGAATTCCATGGACTGTATAGTCCATGGGGTTGCAAAAAGTTAGACACTACTGAGTGACTTTCACTCTCTTCACCTGATCTGAAATACTTAAAAATCATATATTCATGACTCCCAGGTAACTGTCTTGCAAAAAGCTCTGTAGGACCCTTTCCCTGATTCATTTATTTCCCAGGAATTTGACCTTAAGTGCAATTTCCCCAGGGTCTTCTTTAAGGTCAGGGCCTGCCCTGTAGGAAGCTGGCCTCTGCAGTGAGTCAGACTAAGCACAAGGTGTTATGATTGCAATAGACTGGAGCCTGGATCAGTAAGACAGTCTTGATTATAGACTAATCCAGAAATCTAGTCCTTGCAGAGATAGCAACCTGACTGATATCCAGCAAGAGAGGGCCTTTCTTGTTTCCTTCAAGCAGTTTATGACTGAGAAAGTCTAAAATCATCCCCATCACCCACTAGCCACTACCTTGATTTAGTAAAATATCTTGTTAATCAAAATATTGACATGTGAAACTTTTGTTCTCATCCTTGTTGAGCTCTGCCAAAAAAAAAAAAAAAAAGCAGAACAATGATAAATGAGGTGAATGCATGAACAATTTCCTTCCTTGTTTATCTCTTACTAGAGTCTCAGTCAAGGTAGTTGTCACTGACACACTGTGTGTGTGTGCTCAGCCGTCAAGTCATGTCTGACTTTTTCTCCATCTGACTCTTTCAACCCTTTAAGGCATTGTCAGCTTCCACTCATCAGTGTCTCTGAACACTCTAATGGATAGAAAAAAATGGCCTTTACTTTCTTTAAATCTATAGTATTTTGATAGTTTCATTACAGGAATTAAGTGGGCAGGCTGTTATTTAAGTGTAGAGTCAGTTGATTTGGAACAGAAAATTGTGTCACTAGGAGAGAGAATTGGGGAAATTTTCTTAATCTCTCTTCCTCAGTTTCCTCATATACAAAGTAGAGATCATAATAGTACCTATCTCATGCCATCTTGGTGAGGACTGGAGAGCTCATATTGTTTTTTAATGTAGTGTCTGCAAAAAAGTGATTTTACCTTTGTGTGAGTATGTGTGTGTATTAGTTGCCCAGTCATGTCCAACTCTTTGCAACCCCATGGACAGGAGCGCATCAAGCTGCTCTGTCCATGGAATTCTCCAGGCAAGAATACTTGAGTGGTTTGACATTCCCTTTTCAGGGGATCTTTCCAACCTAGGGATCTAACCTGGGTCTCCTGCATTGCAGGCAGGTTCTTTGCAACACTATGGACTGTAGCCCACCAGGCTCTTCTGTCTATGGAATTTTCCATGCAAGAATACTGGAGTGGGTTGGCATTTCTTCCTCCAAGGAATTTTTCAGACCCAAGGATTGAACCTGTGTCACTTAGGTGTCCTGCATGGGCAGGTGGGTTCTGTGGGTATACATTTTAGTAAATGGACTGTACTTCATTTGAGGGCAGGAGTAAGTCTTTATTTGCATCTACAAAAATGCTTGCAGTTGGCAAACACTAAAATGAATGTGGTTAGATAGCATCACCAACTCAATGGAAATGAATTTGAACAAACTCTGGGAGACAGTGAAGGGCGGGGAAGCCTGGCATGCTGCTGTCTATGGGGTTGCAAAGAGACAGGCAGGACTTAGCAATTGAACCACAATAACAGAGACATTACAGACAGGCACTTAGTGATTGTGATGAGCTGTGAATTTGCTTTCCTTTCTTCTTTCCTTCTAATAAATTTTAGCATGTATTAGACTTAAGGTTCTGTGGAAATACAGCAGGTTGTGGCCTTGCCCTTGGAAAACAACATGAAGAGACCCATGAATGAATGATTGATTGGAATGTGGGAAGAACAGTGCTAGGAGGTGACCAACACAGGAGCAATGGGAGAACACAAGAGGCAGGTGACCCGAAGGAACCCCATTGCATGGGACCAGAGCTCACAACGGGGTGACATTTCTGACAAGGGGGTCATCTTACCAATAGTAAAGAATAGGTGGGTGATGAAATTACACAGCTGTGATTTATTCTGAGCTTTATGGGAAAAAAAGTTTTAGAAGACTGATTCAGAATTGACAGTATTTCTTGAGATGAAAGAGGGGCTCAGATTTACCCAGTTTACTGTGATACTGTTTTCTTTTGTAGAAACCCATCAGAAAGGCAAGGGGGAAAACAAATAATTCTTACTTATATAATTGGGATTCCTATGTACTTCTACTGCTGTACAGATTTTGGGGGTATATTCAAAACTGCTTTAACTGACTCAAATAGTTTTATTTGGTGCCAGTTTAAGCAAGACCCAGGCAGCAAGCCATTCATGACTTAACTAGTAGCCCATATTAAAATACAGCAATTTAATTGCAATTACTGTTATCATAATTTATTTACAAAATGCTATTGTAAGCATTTGTATCCGACAGCCCATTTACTTTCAGTGTGGTACAATGTGTGGCCCATTAAATTATAAAATGCAAGGTCATTAACCTACAGTTCCACTTGTGCGTTGTTAAATAGCATCCTGTCCTTTCTCTGGCTGAGATAGAATTGTTCGATCATTTATCTGTAACCATTCAGTTTACCTGTGATCTTCCAAAAGCTCTTATTACTGCTAATTAACCAGGTGTGACCTGTGCCAAAAGCAGTTGGCACTCCCTGAACATCTGGCCAGGATCCAAAATTTGGTCAATTCTCTTAGTGCTCTCATTTTCCTCTCATTTGCCTTTGGTCATTAGTGATTATGGCAGCTCAGTACATGTTTTCATGTTCAGGATCATTAGAGTTGTAGAGGTTTTAAAGAGGGCACTTGGCATATGATCAAGTGTACTGTGGACAGACCATGGAAGAAAAGCATTTCTTTTGCTTCTCAAGACTTCGTGTTGAGCTGTCAAAGCTGTTGAGCTCAGCATTGTGAATACTGAGTCTAGGATTTATAGACTAGAACTTCCCAGGTAGGTTTTTTTTTTTTTTTTTTGCATTGATAATAACCTGTGTTTCCTGAACACAGACGATGTACTCTTCTGTTCCAGGCCAGAAATTCACATATCTTGTTGGATACATCTGAGCTAGTGGTTGGACAATCAATATGATTTTTATTCAAGACTTTGACAGAATAAGTGAAAAATGGAAGAAATAAAAGGGAGCTACCATTTATGTTGTTCCTATTAATGTTTTAGAACTCAATGTGAAAGCTCTTACCTCACGTTCAAGTAAGTTTCCTTGTAATGCTGTCAGAAAGGTGTTACTATAAACCCAGTTTTACAGGTAAAGAAATTGGGGCCCAGAGAGTACCTACAGTTACTAGGTAGCTACACTGGAATTTAAAGTCAGGTCTGCAGAACTCCAAAGCCCTTTGCAACAAATCACAGTTCAGTTGCCCTCTGGTATCACCATGTGCAAAGTTAACTCTGTTTCCCTGAACTTAGGTATCCAGTCTATGGATTAATTATGTTTGATCCTTATCTTCTGTCTCTCTTTTGCAAACTTTCTAGAGATCACATTATTACTTGCTAATTATTTTTCACTGAAGGAAAGGAGAAATGGGCATATAAAATATAAGGCAAATATCGTCAAATTTCAGATAATGGTAGCTTTTGATCAAGGAAGAAGTATGCACTTATTTAAGATCCAATTATGAATGAAGAAAAAGAAAGGAAGAAAGAAACATTTTTAATGAAGTATATATTTAAGGTATACAATATTTTAATAATGTATACATAGTAAAATAATTACTATATGTGTGTGCTTAGTTGCTCAGTCACGTCTGACTCTTTGCAGTACCATGGACTGTAGCCTGTCAGGCTCCTCTGTTCATGGAATTCTCCAGGCAAGAAAACTGGAATGCATCATCATTTCCTCCTCCAGGGGATTTCCTGACCCAGGGATTGAACTCATGTCTGCTGCAATTACTACAGTCAAGCCAATTAACACAACCATCTCCTCCTGTAGTTACCATTTTTGTGTATCATGAGAGAAGCTGAAATCTAGCAAATTTCCAGTATCAGTACAGTAGTATTAGCTATAGTCATATATTATAGAAATGCACACGCAGAGGAAATGCTTTTCTTCCATGGTCTATCCTCCACATAACTGGTCATATACCAAGTGCCCTCTTTACAACCACTAAAATGCCAATCTGTGTACTAAGTCACTTCAGTCGTGTCTGACTCTTTGGGACTCCATGGACTGTAGCCGAGCTCCTCTGTCCATGGAATCTCCAGGCAAGAATACTGGAGTGGGTTGCCATGCCTTCCTCCAGGGCATTTTCCCAACCCAGGGATCGAACCTGCATCTCTTACGTCCCCTGCTTTGACAGCCAGGTTCTTTACCACTAGCGCCACCAGGGAAGCCCATATGATTATATGCTATACATTAGTTTGCTACACTTAGTCATCCCACATAACTGCAGCTTTGTACCTGTGACTAATATGGCTGCATTTCACCCACCTCCCTGCCCCTGGTAACCAGCATTCTATGCTCTGCTTCTATTTATTTGACTTAAGATTCTACAGAAAGTGAGATCATGCGTACATTTTTCCATGTGTCAGACTTTTGAAAGATATCTTGTTAATTAAAATTTTTTCAAATGAATATCTTGTCTTTGGTAACAGAGCTATTAATATGTACATATATAATTAATTAATATGTACATATGTATATGATACTATTTTTATATTATGTTTCTTGTATCTCATTTTCCTCCATTATGATACCTTAAACTTGCAAGAGTGATGACTTAATCATTCCAGAATATATTCTCAACTAGAACAGTGCTTGACACATAATCAGGTGTTCTGTGTTGAAACAGCAAATGAATATTATGACTACTGTTAATTATATAGTGTAGCATTTTAGCAGTGTCCTCCAGGATTTTGAATGCTTAGGACTATTTTTCTATCTATTAAACATCTGTTTTTGTGCCTTTCATGTCTATTTTTTACAGTCTCTCTGTATTTATTTTTCACCTTTAGTTGTTATTTATCTAGTTTTCTGATTTTGCCTGCCCCAAGCAGGTACTTTCTGATTCTAATATCAAGGTTGGCATGAACTGGGGAAACAGAGTCTCAAATGTTTTTAATTAAATTATATTAATTTGAATATTAAGCATAAGAGAGGGTTTCAAGGCTCTATCTGTGAATTATCAAATTACTGAATCTGGATTCATAGCATCTGACCTGGGTTCTCCTAAAGAAGACTAACTTTGTAGTTTGAGTTTCTCTCCCTCCCTCTCGCCCTCTCTTCTTTGCCCCCGCTCTACACCCATGATAAGTCTCACAGTTCTCAAAGGACATTGTGATGGAGCTCTTCTTTGCAAATCTAAAGTCTTGTTGCTGTTATTGATCTTTCCAAAAGCCCCTTCTCAAAGACATGGCCATAAACTTTCCCCATTAATTTCCCTCGAGGGTTCAGTAAGTAAATGAATGTTATAAGCTACTTTTCAGAAATTTCAACTTATTGAGGAAAGCATAAAATTACTAGCTGATACAAGTGTGTGAGTCTGGGAAAGAAGTGGAATATAAGACCTTGCAGAGGATCTTAATTGCATCCATGAGTCTTTGGGTAACATTCATAAATGCCATATGACAGTTCTGTGTCATTTTAAATTCTAATATAAGTTAGTTCAGTTCAGTTGCTCAGTTGTGTCTGACTCTTTGTGACTCCATGGACTGTAACACACCAGGCTTCCCTGTCCATCACCAACTCCCAGAGCCTACTCAAACTCAGGTCCATTACATCGGTGATGCCATCCAACCATCTCATCCTCTGTCATCCCCTTCTCCTCCCACTTTCAATCTCTCCCAGCATCAGGGTCTTTTCCAGTGGGTCGGCTCTTTTCCAGTGGGTCAGCTCTTTTCCAGTGGGTCAGGTCTTTTCCAGTGAGTCAGTTCTTTGCAGCAGATGGCCAAAATATTGTAGTTTCAGCTTCAGCATCATCCTGTCCAGTGAATATTCAGGACTGATTTCCTTTAGGATGGACTGGTTGGATCTCCTTGCAATCCAAGGGATTCTCAAGAGTCTTCTCCAACACCACAGTTCAAAAGCATCAATTCTTTGGCACTCAGATTTCTTTATTGTCCAACTCTCACATCCATACATGGCCACAGGAAAAAACATAGCTTTGACTAGATAGACCTGTTGGCAAAGTAATGTCTCTGTTTTCTAATATGCTGTCTAGGTTGGTCATAGCTTTTCTTCCAAGGAACAAGCATCTTTTAATTTCATGGCTGCAGTTACCAACTGCAGTGATTTTGGAGCCCCCCAAAATAAAGTTTGTCACTGTTTCCATTGTTTTCCCATCTATTTGCAAGGAAGTGATGGGACCAGATGCCATGATCTTAGTTTTCTGAATGTTGAGCTTTAAGTCAACTTTTTCACTCTCCTCTTTCACTTTCATCAAGAGGCTCTTTAGTTTCTCTTCTTCGGTTTCTGCCATAAGGGTGACATCATCTGCATATCTGAGGCTATTGATATTTCTCCTAAACTCCAATATAAGTTAAGCAGGTTAACATTTGATAGTTTCTTTAAAAAATCTCAGAAATGGACCCAACGCTGACATAATTGGCATAGCAATTATGAGTCTGGCTGGTTAGAAAGCAGACAGTTTGGTGTTTCAGGCGTTTGTTTCTAAGGAATTTTCAAGTTATCCTCAAAGGTAGTGTTATAAGAGATTAGAGTGAAAAGAAGAATGTTGCTGGACAGCATTCAGGTCCATGGGCAGACACTTCTTCTCAGGGTCTTAGTCTTAGGGTGAAGCAAGTAGGATGCCTAGGGCACAACATTTAAAGAGGTCCTTAAATAAACACTATCACTGTTGTTTTTGTGAAAGCACAGTGTTAGCCTTGAGAATTGAACCCTAAGAACTTTACTTGCTTTACCTCAGTCCTGGCTCTGCTTGACTCCCAGTGAATAGCTTGACCTTAATTAGAAGTTCCCAAAGTGGGACACATAGAGCAAGAGATTTTGGCTGCTGTAGAAAATGAGGTTCTGTAAGTGAGAGCAGCTGAGTTTAGAAAATGTAGATTAATACATCCCCATATTGGATAATTATACTACATTTTATTGACTGACTCTGGCCTCAGATACCCTACAGAAAATATAGCCATTCAACTTAATGTAATTTATTTTTTCCAAAATCATTGATTATCACAACTATTGCTCTTCCCTGCTTAATAACTGAAAAGTTGTGTCATCTAAGTAAAGCTGTACATCATTTTTACTTAGAAAAGTCAGTTAAACTGTACATTTGCAAACAATTTCTGAATTAATTCTTGGAATAGCCCTATGAGGTTAGCACAATTACTATCCACAGTTTACAAAGGAGAAAGCAGAATAAGAGATAAAATCATTTGAAAAGACATTTGTGCTTTACCAATACTGTTCCTTGTCATAGTACATGAAGTCTTTTTTATTTTTTCTTACTTATTCAAAATTAGCACATTTCATTTTCAGAATACTGAAACTTTTTTGTATGAATGGAGTAGCAACTTTGACCTACACATGTCTTTCTCTTTTTCCCTCATTGTAAATTTCTTCTCACCTCAACTTATGTGTGATGAAGCTTTTATTCACATCTAAACCCCCAGCCTGCCATGCCATCATAATTTTTCAGCACTTACTAGCTCAACAGGTTTCCACATATTTCTGAGCAATGTGAATTTCAACCCCAGAGTTGCTCAGCTCTACCACTGAGATCAATAGACAAAACTGTAAGATGGTGCTATTGAATAACACTTTGTATAGAGTTGGCTTCCCAGAGTGTGAAGAAGGAAGCAAGTGATAGAGTGAACTGCGATCTACAGAAGACCCCTGTAAAAGAAAATACCTCTTCTACAGAGTGTCATGTTCTACATTTTTGTTTTAACCAGGGACACAGAATGGTGAAAAGATATACCTGATCCATGTTCTCTTATAATTTATAATCGGGTGATCGCATAATCACTTTCACTTTTCACTTTCATGCATTGCAGGAGGAAATGGCAGCCTATTCCAGTGTTCTTGCCTGGAGAACCCCAGGGACGGCAGAGCCTGGTGGGCTGCCTGCTGTCTACAGGGTAGCACAGAGTCGGACACGACTGAAGCGACTTAGCAGCAGCAGCAGCAGCAGTTTTATAATCTACACAGATGTCCAAGTAAAGTTAATGAATAAATTGTGAAATTAGAAAGTTACTTCTCAATACTTCTCCCCACTGTCCCTTGTGATTGGCAGAGTACATCAGTTTTAGGGGCTGAGAGATGCTTCAGCTGTAGCCATAGTTACTGTATTTATATTTAGAAACTCAGTCCCTCAGCAACTGTCTCAGTCCATGAACTGTGGGTTCAAATGCAACTTCCATTAGTCCATATTCAAGGAGGCTGAATACACATTTTAGTTTCAGTGACAGTGACATATAATATTCCCTCAGGAACTGAACTCACTGCTAAACTGCAGGACTTTCTGCTTGGGAGAAACTACTGCAATTCAAGTTGACTACACTTGATGCTGATCTTCTTTTTCTGGGCCCATTAGAGAATTTTGCTGACTTCCTCTTAGCAAGTGAGTAAATAATTGGCCCCAGACCATATATGCCAGGGATAAATTTAGAAGGCTGGGTCAGCCCAATCTTTTATCACATTCTGAATCTTATTTTGGAATGAGATCATCATCTTGATTTTGTGTCCTGTCTTGCCACAACCATCCTTACATGTTAGGGCATGTTTGCTGACTGGTGGAACAGCTTCCAATTAGTTATCTGTATGTGGGACCAGGTTTCATCCTGAGAGAGAATACTCAGGGAGATGGAGTTCTTATAAAACCTCATTAGGAAAGAGATGATTATTTCTCAGCATGGCATGGAAAGTTTAGAGCATGCATCCATGAGGGTTCTGATAACTTTTTCCTCCTTTCATCTCACTAGATTTAATAGCTTGAACAATATAGAACGTTACTACTCATCTTTGAATTCCTGATGTCTACCATAGTGCCCAGTCCATAGTAGGCACTCAACAAGTATTTTTAAACAAACAGAAACTGCAGGGTTAGGATTAGGTTTGGGGAAGGACTAGAATTAGTCTTTTGTTTTGTTTTTTTTCCTGTATGTTTGTTACTGCTCTAGAAGTTTACATACATGATGTCCTTTATTAAGCCTATTAAGTAGGGGGTGATATTGCTATCCTTATTTTTCAGTGAGGAAATTGAAAGTCTAAGTGAATTAATTAAGTCCGTATGTTTGGTAAAGAAGCATCTGTCCCCGGGCTTGTGTAGCTCCAAATTTCAAAGTGCCTCCTAAGTATTCCTGCACTGACTTCAACATGAACTGCTACCTAAATATTTAGGACTCACTACAAAAACTGAGACAGTTTGTCAGGCTCAACAATACTTTTAAAACTGAAATAAAGTAATTAGCTCAAAATAACATGGTTCTCAAATGCTCTGTTGCTGAATATTAGTATGCTAATAATTCTTAAAATCTGAATCTAAAGATGAGAACAGGTTATACAGACCATCTGATTGGTTGCTATCTTGCTTCTGTTAGATTCTGGGACTTCAGTACATTGCTGTTGTTGATGGAGTAATATACCTATCTGAGGAATAAAGGGGAGCCTTCTGGATATTCTTTCAGAGTTTGAATTCATGTGTAACCAAAGATATACCTGCAGATTTCCTTCAACTTTCTAGTTTTGTTGGACATTAAACAAATTTTCTCCTGTTGTTTGTTTTGTCTTCTTAAGCTTTTCTGAGTTGGATTTTTTCTCAATTTAAATAAAAATAATACTGGTGAAGGTAGCATATAGTTTACCTGTTCTTTGTAGCTCAGTCATGTCTGGCTCTTTGCGACCTCTTGGACTATAGCTTACCAGGCTCTGCTTTCCGTGGGACTTTTCATGCAAGAATACTAGAGTGGGTTGCCATTTCCTACTCCAGGGGATCTTCCCCACCCAGGGATCAACCTTTGTCTCCTGAGTCTCCTGCATTGCAGGCAGATTCTTTACCTGCTGAGCCATCAGGGAAGCCCCATAGTCTACCTACCAGTTCTAAATCTATGGTTTTCCCGTAATCATCCAGTGAAATGGTGTGATGACTGGGAATAGGAATGCATACTCTTTTACACTCCAGTCTGGAATTGATATGAGTCTTTCTGAGTTTGAATTCTCTAGATTGGAACTGGACTCTGGGTCATCTAAACTATTTTCTCCCTCTTTAAAAAGGCATACTTGGCAAATGAAATTGTAAGATATTTAAGCTGTATATTGTGATGACTTGAGACATGCATACATTGTGAAAGTATTCCTCGCAACTAATAAATTAACACATCCATCACCTCAAATATTAATATATACATGAAATATATTGACATATATCCATATATATTTGTGTAAGAACATTTAACTTTCTTAGCTAATTTCAATTATACAATAAAGTGTTATATAGTACAATAGTGTTCCAAGATAGAATCTATTATAGTATGGCCAGTACTCAGTGGCTAATTTCCCAGGAAACAGAAACTCAATGTAGACAGCAGAGTGACAAAATTATTGTCAAGATTAAAAAAAAAAAAAAGTGGCAAAAAGAAACTCTTCAGAACTAAAGGAAAACATTAGCAAAGCAAAAAAAAAAAAAAAAAAAGCAATGGAGATTTTTAAAATGCAGTTGCAAATGAAGATGTGCACCTTAGAATAATAAAAGGGCAAATATCAACTTGCTACAGAAATAAAAGAAAAAGGGATTGAAGGAACATTAAAAGCATTACATAATTCTAAATATTCTTTACAAAAGGGAGTGAGTGAAATGGAACAAAAAGTCTAGTTACATCTTCTAGCTGAAAAAGATCACTATAAGTAACAGAATGAAATTGAGAAATACTATGTCACAATAGTGGAGAAGGCAATGGCACCCCATTCCAGTACTCTTGCCTGGAAAATCCCATGGATGGAGGAGCCCAGTTGGCTGCAGTCCATGGGGTCGCTAAGAGTCAGACAGGACTGAGCGATTTCACTTTCACTTTTCACTTCCATGCATTAGAAAAGGAAATGGCAACCCACTCCAGTATTCTTGCCTGGAGAATCCCAAGGATGGGGGAGCCTGGTGGGTTGCCATGTATAGGGTCGCACAGAGTCAGACACGACTGAAGTGACTTAGCATGTCACAATAGCAGGTCAATTTTGATTGGTAAAAGAGAATCATGAAAAGTTAGAACAAAATGAAAGAACTCAGGAGACATCACCGTCACCATGCAGGATATGAATTGGCCTCTTGCTGACACTCCAAGAAAGGAGACACTTCCAAGAATGGTAAGTGGAGAAAGAAACTATTTAGTGTGTTAGTTGCTCAACGGTGTCTGACTCTGTGACCACATGGACTGTAGCCCCCCTGGCTCCTCTATCCAGGGGATTCTCCTGGCAAGAATACTGGAGTGGGTTGCCATTTCCTTTTCCAATGCATGGAAGTGAAAAGTGAAAGTGAAATCGCTCAGTCAGGGTATCTTCCTGACCCAGGGATCAAACCCAGGTCTCCTGTATTGCAAACAAATTCTTTACTGTCTGAGCCACCAGGGAAGTTCAGAAATAATCTCATTGATTGTATACATCACTGAGTGCCTAACTCAGTGAAAGCAAGAAATTGGCCAACTTTGGATCTTTATCATGTGGCAGAATAACTTTCCTTAGTATTTGATACTTGTAACCAGTGTGTCCTAACTCATATTGGCGCTTCATGTTTTTCGCTGCAGGTTATTTTGTTCTGTACAAACTAATGGTAGTGGTTTAGTTACTAAGTTGTGTCCAACTCTCACAACCCCATGGACTGTAGCCTGCCAGGCTCCTCTGGATTCTCCAGGCAAGAATATTGGAGTGGGCTGCCATTTCCTTCTCCAAGGGATCTTCCCGAGCCAGGAATCAAACCTAGGTCTCCTGCATTGCAGGCAGATTCCTTACCAACTGAGCTATGAGGGAAGTCCCTGTACAAACTGATAAATGCTTAATATATGAAACGTATTTTCTAGAACATCTATGTGATAGTCCACTTTATGAAGTACTTCTGATATTTTAATAAGTAAATTCCTCTGACTCCCTGAAATAAAATTTATCAGACAATAGATTTTATACATGTATGTTAAGTCGCTTCGGTCGTGTCTGAGTCTTTGTAAACCTATGGACTGTAGCCGCCAGGCTCTTCTGTCCATGGGATTCTCCAAGCAGGAATACTGGAGTTGGTTGTTCTGCCTTCCTCCAGAGGATGTGCCTTATCCAGGGATCAAACCTGTGTCTCTTATGTCTCCTGCATTGGCAGGCAGGTTTTTACCACTAGCGCTACCTGGGAAGCTGGATTTTATAGTGTCACAAGGTTATAAAGTCATCATGTTATATTAGGTACTCAGATTTTATTCATCTTATGGCCAGATATGAACCATTTAAATTATTACTCATGTTCATATACTTGTGTTATTATTATTATTATTATTTTTTCTGTGTAGTGACTACTTGTCACATTTCCCTTACTGTAGGAAGAAAAAAGACATCTGTGCAACCCAGGTCTCTTCAGAGAAATGTCTATTCAGGTCTTCTGTCCATTTTTTGATTGAGGTTTTTTTTTTTTTTTTTTTTTTTACTTTATTGTATTGGTTTTGCCATACATCAACATGAACTTTTGTTGTTGTTGCTGTTGTTTGGTTTTGATATAGAGATGTGTGACTGTTAATAAATTTTGGAGATTGTGGAAGTAGCTTAAAATCCACTAACAGATGAATGGATAAAGACGTAGTACATATATACAATGGACTGGTGCTTAGACATTAAACATGAAATACTGCCACAGTCACAAGGATGGACCTAGAGATTATCATACTAAGTGAAATTAGTCAGATGGAGAAAGACAAATATCTTATGATATTGTTTATATTCAGAATCTAAAAAAAGGAAGATGCAAACAAGCTTATTTACAAGACAGAAATAGATTCACAGACTTAGAAAAAAAAAAAAACTTATGGTTACTAGGGGAGGAAGGCTAGGGGGAGAGATAGATTGAGAGGTTGGGATTGACATATACATGCTACTATATTTAAAATAGTTAACCAACAAGGACTTACTGTATAGCACAGGGAACTATGCTCAATACTCTATAATTACCTAACTAGGAAAGAATTTTAAGAACAGATACATGTATATGTGTACATATAACTGAATCACTTTGCCATATACCTGAAACTAACACAACATTGTTAATCAACTGTACTCCAATATAAAATAAAAATTAAACAACAACAACAACAACAACAACTTCAAGTCAGGAGCACACATAGAGCCTAGCTCCTTATTTCCACCCAGTAGAAAGGGGGACATATGCCTGAGTGATCTAGTCTCTGCTTCCCTTTAAAATATGTCCTTATGAAAGTGTTCTCATGCAGCATTCAAGAACTGCTCAATCTCTGGACACTGACATACTAAGAGGTGAGGTTTCTGAACGCTTTCTTAGGGAAATTACCATGACCAAGCTTTAGATAGCTAGTCTGATGGCATTCAGTAAATGGAAAGAATGGTTTAGGGAAAAAGAGCCTGAGATTTTTGGAGGCCAAACAACACAAATTAAGTTAACTCAGTAATTTTATCACTAAACGGTTACCCTACATGACGAATATTCAGATACATACACATTGGATTTGGTACAGGACTTAATTAGATTATTATGGATGTGGCAGAACTTTGTAAAGCTCTTTATAAATGTTAGTTTACTTATTTATTAAAAAGACTTGCAATGCCCAGAGACCATCTGGAAGCTAAGCTCGCATACGGTAAACAGATCAATGCTCAAATGGGGCACAGTAGGAACCTTTCCTGCTGCTATTTGTCCCCACAGAGCATCTGGAAGCAGCTGAGCATTGTGAGCCAGCTCCTAGCATGAGGCCCATCAGAACTCCTCTACATCTGACCCTTTCCCTGCAGGGAGATATTCCCTACTGTAGCTTCTCTGGGCAGGAGGGAGTGAGAGCAGGAGGCAGGGGCCACTAAGTCCAGGATGAGCCAACAGCTACTGAGCCTGGAGGTGGATTAAGTATTTGACCTCCCACCTTATACTGCATGGAAGGAGACAAGTTAGCTTATTTGGGGGAGGGGGAGAAAGGACCTAAAGTCAGAAATGTCAGAATTCCTGGAGCTCCTGCTGTTCACATCTCTGAGTAGCTTAATATGATGAGAAGAGATCTGGACTTGGGGTAGGAGGCTTGCTTTCCAGGCGGCCACTACATTAACTCACCTTGGGATCTTCTAGAGTTCATTTGTCTTTCCTGTTTCCCCACCTGTAAAAATGTGATATTAAATGCATCCTATTTTCCTATGGAGTGTTATGAAATGTATTTGAAAAGTTTTTACAGTGTTATATATAAAGAGCCAGGTATACACACATATCCCCCATATTTTTTATATTCTGAGAACAATCCAGCTCTGTGAGACACTAGATTGCACATTCTTGTGACCCAGATAAACAGCATTGTAGAAGACAGAATTCCTAAAGTTATGCCTTCTGAGTGATATGTAGGAGTTGAAAGAGTATGTGCTTTAGAAGTAGCAGGATTTGGGTGTAAATCTCTGCTCAATTTCTCCCAAGTAATCTTGAATGATTTCCTTAAACTGCCTGGGATTAAGTTGTTTCATATGTCAAATGGTCATAAGGATGTCAGAACTGACATCACAGAATTGCTGTAAGGTGGAGAATGTGCAATAAGACTTCTATACAGTATCTGGATAACAGTAGATCCTCATTAATTTTTAACTCCAATCCACCCACTCTGTGCAATATCTCAATGGAATTTATAAGTGGTGTGAATGCAAAACTCTTCATCAGTCATCTGGCTTCTGCTGTTTTTTGGGTTTTTGAATACCATAAGTACAGAAAAGTGATTTTTACATGAACATTTTAAGGAACAATTGAGAAAATAAATAGCATATCAAAGAATAAATTCCTGTGTTCAAGTGAGAGAGGAGGAATTTCCTTATGAGGATTCACTTCTCCCTAGATTTGGAAAAAATGAAAATAAAATGAATGCAGCAACAAGAATATCTTCAATGGGAAATTAAAAGGTAGATTAGTCATGGAGATACAGTTTTTCTTCTGGGTAATATTACACTCGGCACATCATCCATTTCAGTTGCCTTCTTCACATAGTGCTGCAGTTCAGCATAAGACCCTTTCTAGCACTGACGTTATCTAGTTCTGCATTTTTACCTTGGATTAGTTCCCCCTTAAAAGAGGAGGCTTGGACTGATCACTGGGAACAGGCAGGAGCAAAGTTAAACAAGCATGACTGCATTTCCAGTCTCACCCTGTCTCTCTGACACACAGCCTTGTAAGGGGGCCACCTCCTCAGGACTCTGCTGAATGAACATCTGTGGCAGCACGTTACACTGCAGGCTGACTGATGGCCCTCCCACAGATCTGTATCTCTTTTGGAGAGGGGACTGTTTTATGGATTTCTCTTGGTTGAAGTTAATACTGCAGAGGCTTATTATGATCCCAGGGCTGGTCAAGAGCATAAAAAGACTTGCTGCATCATGGAGAGCAGCAGGGTATATTTAAGTTAGGACATAATTAAGTGTGAAGGTGTAGATTCTAATATAGGTGTAGCTAATAGAGACTTTTATCTGTAAAGATGTTTTCACCTGCTGTGGTAGCTCTTGTGGAAATAGAATGTGGGTCACTTTTCACCTGGACAAAAACAATAGGGTATGGGAGACCGTCCACTGCTCGTGGAAAAATTGAAAGGGTTTAACACTTTTCTTGAGAGCAGGATGGTTTGAGTTGCCAGACATCAGCCTGGGTGCTTTCTTTCTGTTCCTCCCTTTTACTGGGTTCAGTGGTTCTTTGGCTTCAGGATACACGTGTATTACTGTACAGGGCTGTGTATTTCCAGCTGCATATATTACACATTATGAGTGACTCTAGAGACATTCCAGAATAATTTTGACAACATGTATTTTCCATATTGCATGTTGAATATAGAACCTAACACTAGTAAAAGAAGCAATTCCATTTTGTTTTTTTTCCCCTCTAAAGATTGACAATTCTTAGAATTATTGATAATAATGAGTTAGCTAAACTTGGCTACGGGCTCTCATACACTTTGGCTGAGAGTCTCAGCAAGACATTTTCTTTGAGCAATTGGTCAACATCTCTCAACTTCTAAAAGGTTCAGAGTTCTTCCTTTGTAATTCTCCTACTAGAAATTGTCCTCAAATACCTATATGCACGTGTGCTTACAGACGTATAGGAAGATGATTTTCGTAGGATTGATCGCTTTAGCAAAACAAAGGCATTAATGAATATACTTCCTTAGATTTTGCCGTAATGTTTTTTTAATAAAAGCTTAGTCTCTTACATTGAACTGCAAGGCCCTGAAAGATCAGGCTTTTGGCTAAATGTCCAGCCTTTTCTTACCTTCTCTAGCTCTGGTCATCTACACAACAGTAAGTGATATTTTGCTAGCAATTCAATAAAAGTGGAGTGTATAATTATAATTCATCTAGACAAATATCAAATTTGAAACCGCTATCTATAAAGATGAAAAGATCTCCAAGATGGCATCATCTTTAAGGGTATGTGAGTGTGTGTGTGTGTGTGTGCGCGCACGCACATACATGTGTGTGCATGTGTTTGTGCATGCATGCACAAGGCTTTTCTCATTTAGAATTCTGCAGCAAAGCTACAAACCTGCTCCTTTATCTTCACTCAGCAGAAACCTGAAAAAACCATTGAGACTACCAGTCCAAGACCTATTACCTTTCTCTCCCCTTCTTCACAGAGATTTTTAATGCATGACTAGGTTACTTCTCTTTTTTGGTCCCGGAGAATGTTTTCATAAGTCTGTCCTAAGTTTATTATTTTTTATTATAGCAAGTATTTATCAAAAGTGAATTTGTACAATGTCTTGTGCACATTTTCCATGCTTTTAGTTTATTCACCTCAATAAACCCATGAAGTAAGTAGTCAATATCCTCATTTATAGTGAGGATCAGCAAGATTAATAACTTAGTCTGGTTATACAACTAGTAAGTGATAAAGTTGGCCTCCCAGGTGGTCAGTGGTAAAGAATCCACCTGCCAATGAAGGAGATGCAGTTCAATCCCTGGGTTGAGAAGATCCCTTGGTAAAAGAAATGACAACTCATTCCAGTATTCATGCCTGGGAAATTCTTGCCTTGGTGGGCTATAGTCCATGGGGTTGCAAAAGAGTCAGACATAGCTTAGTGACTAAACAATAATAAAGGTGATAAAGTTGGCATTTAAACCCAATACCACCTGACTCCAGTGTCCATGCTTACAAACACTAGAGTGGCTGACAATAGTGGATAGACTGGAACATTGTTAAACTTGGAGCCAACTGACCATACCTTCTCTTCTGCCCCAAATCCCATTCTAGGCACCTGTGAGAGAAAGGGACAGTTGGGTACATTGTTTTTAAAGATGCGAAGAGCTACAGTTCTGCCCTTCTATGTCTAAGGGAAACAGAGACTCCTTGAACGTCACAAAATGTAACTGAAACTCATTTATATCTCACCACTCTCCTTAGAGCAGAGATGACTTGACCTCCTAATGGTTCCAGTCCAGTCTCTTCAGAATCACAAGGACAGAAAAGCAGCACCATGCAGCTCACATGCCAGGCACCTGAGCTCATAGGGAGGATGCCTAGGTCAGCTTTACTATTTCCCTTTGTTCCAGAACTGTGTTCTTATAAATAATAGCTGCAGAGACAGATCTGTCTGTGATTTATGGACTAGAGTCAGAAGGAGCACCTCTTAAACTTGCATATGTTGCTTATTTTCTTACTTTAAGGACCCTAATTGCATTTCTCACCTTTTGGTTTTAGAGTTTGGTCATTATTCATAGGGCAACATGGATCAGCTTTGTCTTTCTGGCTGTGATTTTGTAAACAATTGTGCTAAAATATGGAGACAAGACTGTGAGAAGGGGTCAGGAGCTTCAGAAGTAAAATGGAAATACCTGATCTGAGCCTCCTGATACCTTGATTTGGTCAGATCATCAAGAAATCATGCATCCTCTGAAACTCCTCTTCTGCAGTGATAATGAATCTTGTTACCCCGTTCTCTCCTTTGCTAAGGACATTCTTAGTTTATGCCCATGTTCACTATTTTTGGTTTGCAAGATTTATTTCATGGGTACCCTAACAATGAGGAGAATGCTAATATTTACTCCAAAGAATTTTGGCAAAGCTTAAATAGACTTCTCTGGGAAGGGTGGGACCTTGAATTTGTGGCTCTGTGTAGCAGAGGACATGCACTTGTCTTTGGGATATAAAGGACCTGAAAGGGCAGGGCATGGGGATGGGAGTTATATTAAGGATATAGTGTGCTTGGAAATCTCACGGGTATGGAATTAGAAGGTGGAAAACTATAAGGAGATAAAAATAGTAACTTCTTCTGTTTGTCTCTGATCTCTCCTAAAGTGTCTTCATTTCTATCTCAGTTTACCAGTCTCTGCTTCTCTAGTGGTATCAGTAGTAAAGAACCCGATGGCCAATACAAGAGACTTAAGAAACATGGGTTTGATCCCTGGGTTAGAAAGATCCCCTGGAGTAGGAAATGGAAACCCACTACAGTATTTTTGCCTGGAGAATCCCATGGACAGAGGAGCCTAATGGGCTACAATCCATGGGATCACAAAGAGTCAGACATGCCTGAAACAACTTAGCACACACACACATACCTCTCTGAGTCTCTAATGCCCTTTAGACATTTTTTTTTTTTTTGCTTCTGTTCTTGTGCTCCTTTCTCTTCTCTGTCAACCTTATTCTCTCTGCTTTTTTCTCCTCTCAAAATTTGATTTCTATAGAATATTGAACTTCTTACATCAGATGCCTATACCAATTGGCAACAATCTCATATCTCTTGTAGTTCTGTTCCCATAAAGCCGGGGATGTCTTTTCTAGAGTTGAGGACAAGTTAAGATTAAGAGACATTACTCTGCCAACAAAGGTATATATAGTCAAGGCTATGGTCTTCCCGCTGGTCACATACAGTTGTGAATGCTGGAGTGTAAAGAAGGCAGAATGCCAAAGAATTGATGCCTTTGAACTGTGGTGCTGGAGAAGACTCCTGAAAGTCCATTGGACAGCAAGGAGCTCAAACCAGTCAATCTTAAGGGAGATCAACCCTGAATATTCACTGGAAGGATTGATGCTGAAACTGAAGCTCCAGTATTTTGGTCACCCGATGTAAACAGATGACTCACTGGAAAAGTCTTTGATGCTGGAAAATATTGAGGGCAGAAGAAGGGGGCATCAGAGGATGAGATGGCAAGATGGCACTATAGATGAACATGAACTTGGGCAAACTCTGGGAGATGGTAAGGAACAGGGAGTCCTGATGTGCTGCAGTCCATGGGGTCTCAGAGTTTGGACATGACTGGACGACTGAACAACAACACAGGGACAACATATACATTTATAATAATATGCTTTCCAAGACAGTCCCTCTGAATATCTTCATGAGCTTGCAGGTAAGATAGGTCTGCAGCCAAAACTTAAGGATCCAAAGCTTCATCAAAATGTAACCTATCACAACCAACGTGTGTAAATTCAGTTGTTCTAAACAATACTACAATGACTAAGTCTGTATCATGGATAATAATCACTATTACCTTGAGAAGGTGTCTCAAGAGATAGCAAAAGGCCTGATAGTGCTTTCTTTATAAAAAGGCACTATTACACCTCAACAGATAAATGCCCCCTTTGATTTTTTTTTTTTTTTTTTGTCAGTGTTTTACTTCATTTTTTTCAAATATTTGGTATGGTTTTCTTTGTGTCAGATGTCTTCTAAATGGCATCATGGGGCAGATGGTTCTTTGTGTTTAAGAGTGACTGTCTCCTGATTGGTCCCTTCTGTGTGAGGGAAAGTCAGTGTCTCCTTTGGTGAACTGGTCAGTGGGCCCATGGTAATGGTGGAGTGTGGGTTTTGAACATCTACTTTTTGCTCTTGCCTCAAACTTTCCAAACAAAGGTTGGCCAGCTGGCAGTTCTGAGGCCTGGCATTCCAAACTGTTCAGTAATTTGACATCTGTTCCACGTTCTCACATTACTGAGAAATGAAGATCCCAATTGTCATCTGGTCCTACCCTCACCTGGTTCATGAAAGCCATTTAGGAACTCATCTGGTCTTCTCTCCTTTGAACATCACCAAAATCCAGTGGATGTTTTGCCCAACATAGAAGGCCAGGAGAGGAATTGAGTTCAGTTCAATATAGTCACTCAGTCACGTCTGACTGTTTGAGACCCCATAGACTGCAGCATGCCAGACTTCCCTGTCCATCACCAACTCCTGGAGTTTACTCAAGCTCATGTTCATTGAGTTGGTGATGCCATCCAACTATCTCATCCTCTGTTGTCCCCTTCTCCTCCCACCTTCAATCTTTCCTAGCAAAGAAAGGTTTTTTTGTTTTTGTTTTTGTTTTTTTTTTGCAGCGAGTCAGTTCTTTACCTCAGGTGGCCAAAGTATTGGAGTTTCAGCTTCAGCTTCAGTTCAGTTCAGTCGCTCAGTCGTGTTCCACTCTTTGTGACACCATGGACTGCAGCACGTCAGGCCTCCCTGTCCATCACCAATTCATCAGCATCAGTCCTTCTGAGTATTCAGGACTGATTTCCTTTAGGATTGATGGGTTGGATCTCCTTAGTGTCCAAGGCATTCTCAAGAGTCTTCTCCAACACCACAGTTCAAAATCATCAATTCTTCAGTGCTCAGCTTTCCTTATGGTCTAACTCACATCCATACATGACTGAAGGAAAAATCATAGTTCTGACAATACAGACCTTCATTGATAAAGTAATGTCTCTGCTTTTTAATATTCTGTCTAGGTTGGTCATAACTTTCCTTCCAAAGAGTTCAGTTCAGTTCAGTCGCTCAGTCATGTCCAACTCTTTGTGACCCCATGAATCACAGCACGCCAGGCCTCCCTGTCCATTACCATCTCCCAGAGTTCACTCAGGCACATGTCCATCGAGTCCGTGATGCCATCCAGCCATCTCATCCTCGGTCCTCCCCTTCTCCTCCTGCCCCCAATCCCTCCCAGCATCAGAGTCTTTTCCAATGAGTCAACTCTTCACATGAGGTGGCCAAAGTACTGGAGTTTCAGCTTTAGCATCATTCCTTCCAAAGAAATCCCAGGGCTGATCTCCTTCAGAATGGACTGGTTGGATCTCCTTGCAGTCCAAGGGACTCTCAAGAGTCTTCTCCACCACCACAGTTCAAAATGTACACCTGTGGTGGAGTCATGTCAATGTATGACAAAACCAATACAGTATTATAAAGCAAAATAAAGTAAAAATAAAAATTAAAAAAACAAAAACAAAAAAACCAAAAGCATTAATTCTTTGGTGCTCAGCCTTCTTCACAGTCCGACTCTCATATCCATACATGACCACAGGGAAAACCATAGCCTTGACTAGAAGGACCTTAGTCGGCGAAGTAATGTCTCTGCTTTTGAGTATACTATCTAGGTTGGTCATAACTTTTCTTCCAAGGAGTAAGCGTCTTTTAATTTCATGGCTGCAGTCACCATCTGAAGTGATTTTGGAGCCCCCCAAAATAAAGTCTGACACTGTTTCCACTGCTTCCCCATCTATTTCCCATGAAGTGATGGGACCAGATGCCATGATCTTTGTTTTCTGAATGTTGAGTTTTAAGCCAACTTTTTCACTCTCCTCTTTCACTTTCATCAAGAGGCTTTTTAGCTCCTCTTCACTTTCTGCCATAAGGGTGGTATCATCTGCATATCTGAGGCTATTGATATTTCTCCAGGCAATCTTGATTCCAGCTTGTGTTTCTTCCAGTCCAGCATTTCTCATGATGTACTCTGCATATAAGTTAAATAAGCAGGGTGACAATATGCAGCCTTGACGCACTCCTTTTTCTATTTGGAACCAGTCTGTTGTTCCATGTCCAGTTCTAACTGGTGCTTCCTGATGTGCATATAGATTCCTTAAGAGGCAGGTCAGGTGGTCTGGTATTCCCATCTATTTCAGAGTTTTCCACAGTTTATTGTGATCCACACAGTCAAAGGCTTTGGCATAGTCAATAAAGCAGAAATAGATGTTTTTCTGGAATTCTCTTGCTTTTTCCATGATTCGCCGATGTTGGCAATTTGATCTCTGGTTCCTCTGCCTTTTCTAAAACCAGCTTGACCATCAGGGAATTCACGGTTCATGTATTGCTGAAGCCTGGCTTGGAGAATTTTGAGCATTACTTTACTAGCATGTGAGATGAGTGCAATTGTACAGTAGTTTGAGCATTTCATGGCTGCAGTCACCATCTGCAATGATTTTGGAGCCCCCCATAATAAAGTCTGCCACTGTTTCCACTGTTTCCCCATCTATTTCCCATGAAGTGATGGGATCAGATGGCATGATCTTCATTTTCTGAATGTTGAGCTTTAAGCCAACTTTTTCACTCTCCTCTTTCACTTTCATCAAGAAGCTTTTTAGTTCCTCTTCACTTTCTGCCATAAGGGTGGTGTCATCTGCATATCTGATATTTCTCCCAGCAATCTTAATTGCAGCTTGTGCTTCATCCAGTCCAGCGTTTCTTGTGATGTACTCTGCATATAAGTTAAATATGCAGGGTGACAAAATAAAGCCTTGACATTCTGCTTTCCTATCTGGAACTGGTCTGTTGTTCCATGTCTGGTTCTAGCTTTTGCTTCTTGACCTTCATACAGATTTCTCAGGAGCCAGGTCAGGTGGTCTGGTGTTCCCATCTTTTTAAGCATTTTTCACAATTTTGTGTGATCTACACAGTCAAAGGCTTTGGTGAGATCAAAGGAGAGGGATTAGCTCTTGGGTAAAGTCTTGATCATTGCATAAAGGTAAATAACAGCATTGAAGGCTCAGCTGTATAGAAATAATGTCTGATTTTGGGGTCTGGCACAGGGAGTGAAAAGAAAATAGGTTTAGTGCTTCCAGGGCAGAATCTAAACCAAATACATCTCTTTCAATTATTAAATGTATGGACTTGTGTGTGTGTGCATGCTAAGTTCCTGTAGTTGTGCCGATTCTTTGTGACCATATGGACTGGAGCCTGCCAGGCTCTGTCCATGGGGTTTTCCAGGCAAGAATACTACAGTAGGTTGCTGTACCCTCCTCCAGGGGCTCTTCCCACCCTCCATCCCCCCTCCCCCACCTCTAGCCACCAAGAATCAAATTCATATCTCTTAAGTTTCCTGCATTGGCAGGCAGGTTCTTTACCATAAGCACCACCTGGGAAGCCCATGTGCAGACTTGAGCTTATTAATTAAACCTTAGTTAATAAAGTCTTAGTTTATTCATTTGTAAATAGAGATGAAGTGTTTTTGAGATTGACTATTCTTACCTTTGTGGAAGGAGAACTGAACCTCAGCCACAGCTGGAAAGCACCTGTGATTATAAGACTTTGGCCTTTAGCATTTAGCTTTAGTTTCTTTAAAGAACTTCCATACTGGGACTTCACTGGCATTCTGGTGGTTAAGACTTCACCTTCCAATGCAGAGGATGTGAGTTCAACCCCTGATCATGGAGCTAAGATTCCACATGACTTGGGGCCAAAAACAAAACAAAACAAAACATAAAACAGAAGCAACGATGTAACAAATTCAATAAATACTTTTCAAATCCCCACATCAAAAAATTCTTTAGGGGCGATCCTAAGATGGCAGAGGAATAGGACGGGAAGACCACTTTCTCCCTCACAAATTCCTCAAAAGAACATTTCAATGCTGAGCAAACTCCACAAAACAACTTCTGAATGCTGGCAGAGGACATCAGGCAACCAGAAAAGAGACCATTGTCTTCGAAAACAGGTAGGACAAAATATAAAAGATGAAAAGAGAGACAAAGGAGGTGGGGAGGGGGCTCCGTCCTGGGAAGGGAAGCCTGTCCTGGGAAGGGAATTTTAAGAAAGGTTTCCAAACACCAGGAAACACTCTTCCTTCCGAGTCTGTGGCGAGCCTTGGAAACACAGAGGGCAGCATAACAGGAAGAAAAAATAAATAAATAATTAAAACCAACAGATTACAAGCCCAATAGTAACTCCCCCAGTGGAAAAGCAGCACAGATGCCTGCATCCGCCACTAGCAAGTGGGGGCAGGGCAGGGAAGCGCAGGAGGCGTGGGCTGCAGAGATTCGTAAGAATTGGGCAGGAACATCCCATGCGTAACCAGAATGATCTAACTTGGGCTAGCAAACCAGACTGTGGGATAGCTACCACGAGAAAAGCTCGAACATAAGACACCACCAGGACTGTGCACAGAACAGAGTACGGAACGGAAATAGCCTGCTGCAGACCATCCCCTGCCTGGGACAGGCAGCCAGAGCCGTAAGGGCTGGAAAGGGGCAATTGCAGCCCCGGAGAGACTTTACCTACCAAACTGCAAGCAGGCTTCTTTGCTAAGACTTCTGGGGGTGCTGGACAGTCACCAGTTGCCCCACAAGGGGTGCCAGCAGTCCACCCAGAAAACTGAGCAGCAGAGACAGAAAAGGCGACAAGTCGCAGCAACTGCGCTCGCCATACTCCTGAGCTAGTCGGACCTGGGAAGGGCACAAAACACTGTCCCAACCGAATCTGAGCCTCTGAGGGCTACCTGAGCGCCGAACCTGAGCAGCTTAGACCCGGGAGGTGCACGCAGCCTAGGGCCAGCCTCAGACGGTTCCCGGCTGAGCATCGTAGAACCGGAGAAGTTTGTGCGCCGTGAGAAGAGACAGGTCCAGCGACGCTGAGACACTGTGTGCACACGACAGAGCTATTTGTTTGCAGTATGCCCCCCTCCCCACAGTGCGACTGAACTAGTGAGCCTAAAAAACCAGCAAACAGAAGAAGTTAAACAGAGGGAACTGCCTTGGAAGTGACCCCACACTGCCCACAACATCAGAGAAGGGCCAGATATATCTTTACTATTTTTACAATCATTCCTTTTTTTTTTTCCCTCTTTTTTCCTCTTGCATTTTTTTCCTAACTTTTTTTTTCAATTGTTAAGTCTTCTATTTCTCCTATAATTTTTATTTCTATAACCTACTATTACTTTTCAAAAAAAAGACTATTTTTTTTAAGGCAAACACCATATATAGTCTTTATGTGGTTGTTTTTGGAGTTTTTTAATAATTCTTGAGGCTTTTTTTTTCTTTTTTTCTTTTTTCCTTCTGCTTCTTTTCTTTAATATTGTATTTTTGAAAATCCAACGTCTACTCCAGATTTTTAATCTTTGCTTTTTGGTTTTTGTTGTCAATTTTGTACATTTAAAAACCCAAACTTCACTACCCAATTTTACCTGAGAGCGAGATTACTGGCTTGACCACTCTCTCCTCCTTTGGACTCTCGCTTTTCTCCACCAGGTGGCCTCTGTCTCTTTCTTCCCCCATCTCTTCTCTATCCAACTCTGTGAATCTCTGTGTGTTCTAGACGGTGAAGAACACCTAAGGAACTGATTACTGGCAGGATTTGTCTCTCTCCTTCTCATTCCTCTCTCTTATCCTCCTGGCCAGCTCTGTCTACTTCTTCCCTCTCCTCTTCCCTGTATAACTCCGTAAATACCTCTGAGCAGTCCAGACTATGGAATGCACACAAGGAAGTGACTACTGGCTAGGTTGCTCTCTCCTCTTTTGATCTCACCACATCTCAATCCAGTCACCTCTAACTACCCCCTCCCTCTTATCTTCTCCTTGTAACTCAGTGAACCTCTCTGGGTGTCCCTCAATATGGAGAAACTTTTCATCTTTAACCTAGATGTTTTATCATTGGTGCTGTATAGATGGAGAAATCTAGAGGCTACTGTAAAAATAAAACTGAAAACCAGAAGCAGGAGGCTTAAGTCCAAAGCCTGAGAACATCAGAGAACTCCTGAATTCAGGGAACATTAAGCAATAGCAGCTCATGAAATGCCTCCATACCTACACTGAAACTAAGCTCCACCCAAAGACCAACAAGTTCCAGAGCAAGACATACCATGCAAATTCTCCAGCAACACAGGAACACACCCCTGAGCTTCAATATACAGGCAGCTCAAAGCTACTCTAAAACCTTTGACGTCTCATAACCCATTACTGGTCACTCCATTGCACTCCAGAGAGAAGAAACCCAGCTCCACCCACCAGAACTCCAACAAAAGCCTCCCTAACCAGGAAACCTTGACAAGCCACTGATACAACCCCACCCACAGTGAGGAAGCTCCATAATAAAGAGAACTCCACAAATTACCAGAATATAAAAAGACCACCCCAAACGCAGCAATATAACCAAGATGAAGAGACAGAGGAATACTCAGCAGGTAAAGGAACAGGAGAGCTGCCCACCAAACCAAACAAAAGAGGAAGAGGTAGGGAATCTACCTGAGAAAGAATTCTGAATATTGATAGTGAAAATGATCCAAAATCTTGAAATCAAAATGGAATCACAGATAAATAGCCTAGAGACAAGGACTGAGAAGATGCAAGAAAGGTTTAACAAGGACCTAGAAGAAATAAAAAAGAGTCAATATATAATGAATAACGCAGTAAATGAGATCAGAAACACTCTGGAGGCAACAAATAGTAGAATAACGGAGGCAGAAGATAGGATTAGTGAAATATAAGATAGAATGGTAGAAATAAATGAATCAGAGAGGAAAAAAAAAACGAATTAAAAGAAATGAGGACAATCTTAGAGACCTCCAGGACAACATGAAATGCTCCAACATTCGAATTATAGGAGTCCCAGAAGAAGAAGACAAAAAGAAAGACCATGAGAAAATCCTTGAGGAGATAATAGTAGAAAACTTCCCTAAAATGGGGAGGGAAATAATCACCCAAGTCCAAGAAACACAGAGAGTTCCAAATAGGATAAACCCAAGGCAAAACACCTCAAGACACATATTAATCAAATTAACAAAGATCAAACACAAAGAACAAATATTAAAAGCAGCAAGGGAAAAACAACAAATAACACACAAGGGGATTCCCCTAAGGATAACAGCTGATCTTTCAACAGAAACTCTTCAGGCCAGGAGGGAATGGCAAGACATACTTAAAGTGATGAAAGAAAATAACCTACAGCCCAGATTACTGTACCCAGCAAGGATCTCATTCAAATACGAAGGAGAAATCAAAAGCTTTACAGACAAGCAAAAGCTGAGAGAATTCAGCACCACCAAACCAGCTCTCCAACAAATTCTAAAAGATATTCTCTAGACAGGAAACACAAAAAGGGTGTATAAACCCAAACCCAAAACAATAAAGTAAATGGTAATGGGATCATACTTATCAATAATTACCTTAAATGTAAATGGGTAGAATGCCCCAACCAAAAGCCAAAGACTGGCCAAATGGATACAAAAACAAGACTCCTCTATATGCTGCTTACAAGAGACCCGCCTCAAAACAAGGGACACATACAGACTGAAAGTGAAGGGCTGGAAAAAGATATTCCATGCAAATAGAGACCAAAAGAAAGCAGGAGTGGCAATACTCATATCCGATAAAATAGACTTTAAAACAAAGGCTGTGAAAAGAGATAAAGAAGGCCACTACATAATGATCAAAGGATCAATCCAAGAAGAAGATATAACAATTATAAATATATATGCACCCAATATAGGAGCACTGCAATATGTAAGACAAATGCTAACAATTATGAAAGGGGAAATTAACAATAACATAATAATAGCGGGAGACTTAAATACCCCACTCACACATATGGACAGATCAACTAAACAGAAAATTAACAAAGAAACGCAAACTTTAAATGATACATTAGACCAGTTAGACCTAATTGATATTTATAGGACATTTCACCCCAAAACAATGAATTTCACCTTTTTCTCAAGTGCTTATGGAACATTCTCCAGGATAGATCACATCCTGGACCATAAATCTAACCTTGATAAATTTTAAACAATCAAAATCATTCCAAGCATCTTTTCTGACCATAATGCATTAGGATTGGATCTCAATTACAGGAGAAAAACTATTAAAAATTCCAACATATGGAGGTTGAAAAACACACTTCTGAATAACCAACAAATCACAGAGGAAATTAAAAAAGAAATCAAAATATGCATAGAAACTAATGAAAATGAAAACACAACAACCCAAAACCTGTGGGACACTATAAAAGCAGTGCTAAGAGGAAAGCTCATAACACTATAGGCATACCTCAAGAAACAAGAAAAAAGTCAAATAAATAACCTAACTCTACACCTAAAGCAACTAGAAAAGGAAGAATTGGAGAACCCCAGAGTTAGTAGGAGGAAAGAAATCTTAAAAATTAGGGCAGAAATAAATCCAAAAGAAACAAAAGAGACCAAAGCAAAAATCAACAAGGCCAAAAGCTGGTTTTTTGAAAGGATAAATAAAATTGACAAACCATTAGCCAGACTCATCAAGAAGCAAAGAGAGAAAAATCAAATCAATAAAATTAGAAATGAAAATGGAGAGATCACAACAGACAACGCAGAAATACAAAGGATCATAAGAGACTACTGTCAGCAAGTATATGCCAATAAAATGGACAACGTGGAAGAAATGGACAAATTCTTAGAAAAGTACAATTTTCCAAATCTGAACCAGGAAGAAATAGAAAATCTTAACAGACCCATCACAATCATGGAAATTGAAACTGTAATCAGAAATCTTCCAGCAAACAAAAGCCCAGGTCCAGATGGCTTCACAGCTGAATTCTACCAAAAATTTCGAGATGAGCTAACACCTAGCCTACTCAAACTCTTCCAGAAAATTGCAGAGGAAGGTAAACTTCCAAACTCATTCTATGAGGCCACCATCACCCCAATATCAAAACCTGACAAAGATACTACAAAAAAAGAAAACTACAGGCCAATATCACTGATGAACATAGATGCAAAAGTCCTCAACAAAATTCTAGCAATCAGAATCCAACAACACATTAAAAAGATCATACACCATGACCAAGTGGGCTTTATCCCAGGGATGCAAGGATTCTTCAATATCCACAAATCAATCAATATAATTCACCACATTAACAAATTGAAAAATAAAAGCCATATAGTTATCTCAATAGATGCAGAGAAGGCCTTTGACAAAATTCAACATCCATTTATGATAAAAACTCTCCAGAAAGCAGGAATAGAAGGAACATACCTTAACATAATAAAAGCTATATATGACGAACCCACAGCAAACATTATCCTCAATGGTGAAAAATTGAAAGCATTTACCCTAAAGTCAGGAACAAGACAAGGGTGCCACTTTCACCACTACTATTGAACATAGTTCTGGAAGTTTTGGCCACAGCAATCAGAGCAGAAAAAGAAATAAAAGGAATCCAAATTGGAAAATAAGAAGTAAAACTCACTGTTTGCAGATGACATGATCCTCTACATAGAAAACCCTAAAGACTCCACCAGAAAATTACTAGAGCTAATCAACGAATATAGTAAAGTTGCAGGATATAAAATTAACACACAGAAATCCCTTGCATGCCTATACACTAATAATGAGAAAGTAGAAAAAGAAATTAAGGAAACAATTCCATTCGCCATTGCAACAAAAAGAATAAAATACTTAGGAATATATCTACCTAAAGAAACTAAAGACCTATATATAGAAAACTATAAAACACTGATGAAAGAAATCAAAGAGGAAACTAATAGATGGAGAAATATACCATGTTCATGGATTGGAAGAATCAATATAGTGAAAATGAGTATAGTACCCAAAGCAACCTAAAAATTCAATGCAATCCCTATCAAGCTACCAGCAATATTTTTCACAGAACTAGAACAAATAATTTCAAGATTTGTGTGGAAATACAAAAAACCTCGAATAGCCAAAGCAATCTTGAGAAAGAAGAATGGAACTGGAGGAATCAACTTGCCTGACTTCAGGCTCTACTACAAAGCCACAGTCATCAGGCCAGTATGGTACTGGCACAAAGACAGAAATATAGATCAATGGAACAAAATAGAAAGCCCAGAGATAAATCCACACACCTATGGACACCTTATCTTTGACAAAGGAGGCAAGAATATACAATGGAGTAAAGACAATCTCTTTAACAAGTGATGCTGGGAAAACTGGTCAACCACTTGTGAAAGAATGAAACTGGATCACTTTCTAATACCATGCACGAAAATAAACTCAAAATGGATTAAAGATCTAAATGTAAGACCAGAAACTATAAAACTCCTAGAGGAGAACATAGGCAAAACACTCTCCGACATAAATCACAGCAGGATCCTCTATGATCCACCTCCCAGAATTCTGGAAATGAAAGCAAAAATAAACAAATGGGATCTAATTAAAATTAAAAGCTTCTGCACAACACAGGAAAATATAAGCAAGGTGAAAAGACAGCCGTCTGAATGGGAGGAAATAATAGCAAATGAAACAACTGACAAACACCTAATCTCAAAAATATACAAGCAACTCATGCAACTCAATTCCAGAAAAATAAATGACCCAATCAAAAAATGGGCCAAAGAACTAAATAGATATTTCTCCAAAGAAGACATACGGATGGCTAACAAACACATGAAAAGATGCTCAACATCACTCATTATTAGAGAAATGCAAATCAAAACCACAATGAGGTAACACTTCACACCAGTCAGAATGTCTGCGATCCAAAAATCTGCAAGCAGTAAATGCCTGAGAGGATGTGGAGAAAAGGGAACCCTCCTACACTGTTGATGGGAATGCAAACTAGTACAGCCACTATGGAGAACAGTGTGGAGATTCCTTAAAAAATTGCAAATAGAACTACCTCATGACCCAGCAATCCCACTGCTGGGCATACACACTGAGGAAACCAGAATTGAAAGAGACACATGTACCCCAATGTTCATCGCAGCACTGTTTATAATAGCCAGGACGTGGAAACAACCTTGATGTCCATCAGCAGATGAATGGATAAGAAAGCTTTGGTACATATACACAATGGAGTATTACTCAGCCATTAAAAAGAATACATTTGAATCAGTTCTGATGAGATGGATGAAACTGGAGCCGATTATACAGAGTGAAGTAAGCCAGAAAGAAAAACACCAATACAGTATACTAACACATATATGTGGAATTTAGAAAGATGGCAATGACGACCCTGTATGCAAGACAGCAAAAAAGACACAGATGTGTATAGCGGACTTTTGGACTCAGAGGAAGACAGAGAGAGTGAGGGTTGGATGATTTGGGAGAATGGCATTGAAACATGTATACTATCATGTAAGAATCGAATAGCCAGTCTATCTCCCATGCAGGATACAGCATGCCTGGGGCTGGTGCATGGGGATGACCCAGAGGGATGTTGTGGGGAGGGAGGTGGGAGGGGCATTCATGTTTGGGAACGCATGTACACCCGTGGTGGATTCATGTCAATGTTTGGCAAAACCAATACAGTATTGTAAAGTAAAATAAAGTAAAAATAAAAATTAAAAAATAAAAATAAATTAAAGAAATACATTCTTAAAAAAAAAAGAGTACCTCTGTACTACTTCTGATATTCACTCAATCATTAAAAGGATTTGTATTTCCACCACAAGACCTTAACTTTCCTATTGCATTCTAGCAAATCTCATTCACAGGCAAAAACAGGTAGTCTAGGGCAATGAGAAAGATAATTACCCATCATAAGAATATTCGAGTACCTTGGTTAAAACAGATTTTATTATCACTCACTACTCAGGGAAGACTTTTAGTATGCAAAACTAATGTCCATAGTATTAGAGTTTAAAATAATTTCAAAAGAAATAGTTGTTGTTCCAACTTCGTGTTGTAATACATACTTTAAAATCCATCATGCCTATTGAATCTTTAAAGGAACTGTGTTACTAATTCCACTTTATCCAGATAAGACACCCAAAATGCCAGTTCAGAAAGTTCGTGATTCACCAGCATTCAACTGTTTCTAAACTCCATGTTTCTTCCATTTTGCTATTTTGTGTCCCACTAATAATATTAGTTTTTAAAATTATCTAATAGTAATAAAAATATAATATTGATATGCCGTAAAGGGTGTTATGCTGACTTTTTTGTCCTGATTTATGCAAAAGACACCTTCTCTTTACCCCTAAAAATAAAGTCCATGTCTTTGATTTCATGACCTAGATTTTGTGCTTAAATTTTTACTCAGACAACTCCCCTTACCACATGGAATATTTTTCAATAATGTATTATTGACATTAAATAAAGTTACAGAAGGAAGTGTTCAACCATAACAATTCTAATGGAATATAAGCATAATACAATAGCCACATTTTATCCTTAATATTAGAGGAGTTAATTGAACCTGGACGGCCATCAGCTAAAAATTGTGTTTTATGTAAATGGTGAATATAATTTCCTTCATATATAATCCTTTGCAGTAGTGATGTAAATAAGGAGTAAGAAGATAGACTCTAGAGTGAAACTTCAAAGATGATTTCATTCTAATTATCTGTTCTTTCCTCATAGATGGAGAAGAAAAACTATCACATTTTAAAATGAAAATATGTGTATATATTCATTTCCTTTCCAATTGAAAGAGGCAAACAGAATTTTTAACAAAACAAATCTGGCACTGTAATCAGGCCCAGACAAAAATCTACAGAAATGGGCCTCTCTATTCTTACTAGAATCTTACAGTGAATTCTTACTAGATTTCTTACAGTGAGTCTCTACAACATACAACATGTCTCTATGAGCTATAGGAATGAATTCAGAAGAACTTTACTTTTACCCTTTAATTTTACTTTTCTAGCAGGTTATACTCATCATCTTTTTCAATAGTAATATTGAGGTATAACCTTCATAACCACAGAACATGTCCATTTCAAGTGTAAAGTTCTATGAATTTTAGTAAATTTAAACAGCTGTACAACCATTATAAAATGCTGTTTTAGTTTCTATCACTCCAGAAAGTTCTAATCCTCTTCCTGTTTTCTAATTAATTTTTATTGGAGTGTAGTTTCTTTACAATGTTGTGTTAGTTTCTAATTTACAGCAAAGAGGATCAGCTATATGCATACATATATCCCCTCTTTTTTTGATTTCTTTTCCATTTAGGTCAACACAGAGTCCTGAGTAGGGTTCCCTGTATCTATTATATACATAGTATTAATAGTATGTATATGTCAATCCAAATCTTCCAATTTATCCCACCACCCTCTACCTCCCTTGGTATCCATACATTTGTTCTCTACATCTGTGTCTCTATTTCTGTCTTGCAAATAAGGTCAACTATACTATTTTTTCTAGATACAACATGTATGTGTTAATATATGATATGTTTTTATTTTCTGACTTACTTCATTCTATATGACAGTCTCTAGGTCCACCCATGACGCTGCAAATGACCTAATTTTGTTCCTTTTTATGACTGAAAAACTATTCCATTGTATATACTTCATGGTCCATTTTTATGCTGATGGACGTTTAGGTTGCTTCCATGTCCTGGCTGTTGTAAATAGTGCTGCATGTGCATGCACTGAAGTCCATGTGTCTTTTTAATTTTTTTTTTTTTTCTAGGTATATGCCTTGTAATGGGATTACTGGGTCACGTGATAGTTCTATTTTTTTTTTTTTTAAAGGAACTTCCATAATGTTCTCCATAGTGGCTGCATCAAAATTACATTCCCATCAACAGTGCAAGTTCAGTTCAGTTCAGTTCAGTCGCTCAGTCGAGTCTGACTCTTTGCCCCCTCTTGCATTTATTGTTTGTATATTTTTTTAAATAATGGTCATTCTGAGGGGTCTGATACCACATTGTAGTTTTGATTTGCATTTCTCTAATAACTAGTGATGTTGAGCATCTTTTCCTGTGTTTGTTAACCATGTATGTCTTCTTTGGAGAAATGTCTGTTTAGATCTTCCATCCATTTTTTGATCGGGTTGTTTATTTTGTTGATATTGAGCTGCATGTGTTGTTTGTACATTTAGGATATTAATCCTTAGTCAGCTGCTTTGTTTGCAAATATTTTCTTCCATTCTGAGGGTTGTCTTTTTGTCTTGGGGGAAAAATACTCTGCTATTCAGATCCCATTGACTTATTACTGAAAACTCAGAAAAACAGGAACCTTGTATATATATGAAAGATGACCTTGGCAAGTATAAAACATTTTTAAACCTCACTTTATCTGTGAAAGTGGTTAAATCTTTGCTTTACTTTACTCATAAAGTTTAAATGTGCTCCTACCATTTTGAGTGAAGTGTAGAAATCTTACTGTTCTTTGGATCTCTGTATTCTCCTCACTCTAATAGTATAAGTATTTTATATTATTTATTCTATAATCATACATCCTCTACATAGATTGAGCAATATGTCATATGCTGACATATGACATTACATTCTTGTTTCAAGAATAAAATATTATTCAATAAGCTTATGAAAAGTAGATTAGGATATTATATTTACCCTAACTTTTGCCCTTCCTAATGTTCTTTCCTTTCTGAAATTCCATGCCTTCTTCTGTCCCTTCCTCTCTTTGGAGAACTTCTTTAGCCTTTCACTGAGGATAGTTATTCTAGCAGCAAATTTTTAGTCTTCTTTTGTCTGAGAATGTGTTAATATTCCCTGCATTTCTGAGATATAGAAATCGCTGATAGTTTTATTCTTTCAGTACTTAAAAAATATTCTATATCATTCTGGCATATGTGATTTCACATCTGAAATCCTCTGTTTTTCTTATTATAGGGTTTCCCTATACATGATGTATACACAGCTTCCCTGGTGGCTCAGAGGTTAAAGAGTTTGCCTGCAATGCAGGAGACCTGGGTTCGATCCCTGGGTCGGGAAGATCCCCTGGAGAAGGAAATGGCAACCCACTCCAGTATTCTTGCCTGGAGAACTGCATGGATTGAGGAGCCCGGTGGGCTACAGTCCACAGGGTCGCAAAGAGTCAGACACGACTGAGCGACTTCACTCCTTCACTTATACATGATGTGGGGGCTTCCCTGGTAACCCAGCTGGTAAAGAGTCTGCCTGCAATGCAAGAGACCCTGGTTCAATTCCTGGGTCAGGAAGATCCCCTCAGGAAGGGATAGGCTACCCACACCAGTACTGGGCTTTCCTGGTGGCTCAGATAATAAGAATCTGCCTGCAATGTGGGAGACCTGGGTTCATTCCTTGGGTTGGGAAGACATTCTGGAAGAGGGCATGTCAACCCACTCCAGTATTCTTGCATGGAGAATCCCTGTGGTCAGAGGAGCCTCGTGGGCTACAGTCCATGGGTCACAAAGAATTGGACACGACTGAGCAACACACACATACATGATGTGCCAGTTTTCTCTGACTTCTTTCAAGAATTTTGTCTTTTGCTTTCAGAGTTTGTTTATTACCTTTGAGTTTATTCTATTTGTAGCTCACTTAGATTCTTGAATCTGTAGGTTTATGTATTTCATTATATTTGGAGTTTTCAGCCATTATTTTTTTTTCTAATACATTTTCAGTCTAATTCTCTTTCTCTCTCCTCTACTACTGAGACTGATCATTTGAATATTAGCTCTTTCTTTATCCTATATAGGTCCTTTTACTTTATTAATTTTTTATGGTCTACTTTCTACTTTTTTACTCTAACTTGGTAAATTCTATTGTTCTATACTCAAGTTCACTGTTTCTACCCTTTATCATTTCTACTTTACTTTTAAGCCCATCCAGCAGGTTTTGTTTTCTTTTTCTTTCTTTCTTTCTTCTTCTTTATTTATTATTATTATTATTATTATTATTTGCATTTTTCAATCCTAGGGCTTCTATTTGGTTCTCTTTTATAACATAATGTTTTACTGAAATGTTCTACTTATTCATTAATTTCGAGTTAATTGACTGTTGTTCACTGAAGCATTTTTATGACGGCTGCTTTAAAAACATTGTAAGATAGTTCTAACATCCAATTCATTTCAAGGTTGGCATTTGTTGATGACCTTTTTTCACCTAAGTTGTGACTTTCCTGGACTTTGATGAGTGATTTTTTTTATTGTATCATGTATAGTTTGGATATTAGGAGATTTTGAATTTTACATCAACCCTGTTGAGGTGTGGTGTGATGGTAGGTGAACATATGTATACAACTTTCTGCTGCACCCTCTCCCATCCCACTGGCAAAAGTGTGGTGCTGCTTCACTTTAAATGGATCAGGTGGAAATTTAGCTCTTATCTCTATCCACTAGCATCTTCCTGGCAAAAGTGGGTTTCCTATTTAAGCTCTTTGCCATGCCCAGTTGCCAAAAGGGAAGGGGAGAACAGAGAGCTGACTTACATCACTTGACTGCTTCAGGTTGAAGGCTGAAAGTCAGCTGTGCCATACTAAGGCATACCAAACCCTCTGCCAGATAGAGGGTTTAGGTGGTAACAGGCAAGTTGATTATAATTCTGAGCCACAGAAGCTAGAACATTACTTCAAATAGATGATTTTCCTAGAGGTTTGGGAAGATGCCCGGTACATGAAGAGAATCTTAAGCGTAAATAATTCCTCAATTTGTAAACATTTTCATGAGTAGAAAAATCTAATTTAGAAAGTCAGCTTTAGGAAATGCAACTTAAGAGAGAAATATTTCATAGATAAGATATATCTAGTTGAGGTGGAGGGAATAAAATTAAATGAAATGTAATATTTCTACAAATTCATATTTTTCCAGTTATGTTACTCAGATTTAAAAATTCACAAGGTAGGGAGTTTTGGGCTGTGACTTACCTAGATGTGCTCTTGTGTACACTTTTTATGAGCTCTAAAAGCCGATGATGCAACATTGTATTTTATGGGTGAAACAGGAATATTCAGGATCCTGAAGATGGACAGGAGAAGACTTGGACTATGTTCCTAAAGTTAATATACATCTACTCTAGTAATCAGTTTGCTTTGGAAATCTTCCCTGTGCCCTCCCTGAAGATGAACGGCTTTAAAAGTAATTACTATTAAAGTTCAACTGCTTTGTCCTCTGTACTATCATTTTTTGGGGATTGCATTTCAGGTGAAGTTTCTGGGGACCACAGTAAATATTTGGAAGTTACCCATAATTAAATTTACTATGTGCAACACTGAAACAAGTATTACACTTAGTATTCTTCACAGTGAATTACTCTGATAACTTTAATAATATTGAACTCATTTTGTGTTAGCTGATGATAGATCTAGTTATCCTGTGGTAGAGAAGTAAATTCACACAGAGCATTTTGTATCAATGGTCTGAGTAAGTGTCCATCGCAATGGCAGAAATAAGTTTCTTCACTAAAATATTTGTAAACACCTTTAAGCCTTCTTGGAATCTTAGTACTTATTTTTTTTTTTAATACTTCATGACATTCTTATCACCAACTCCATCATTGCCATCTTCCTTATCACCATAAAAATAGCAAAAATAAAAATATATATTTCATATAAACCAGGTACTGACCTAAGCTCTTAAATGTTATCTCATTTAATTCTTTTGAACAACGCACACATACACACACAGATGAAACAGAGTTTAAGTAACTTGCTGAAGGCAACTCAGCTAATAGTGCCAAACTCAGGATTGCCTGGTGTTTTGTTGTTGTTATTGCTGTTGTTTATTTTAATAAGTCTGAGACCTTACTCACATGCCACATCACCTCTAATCTGAAAGCAAACCTGAAATCTTTAAAGATGAGGTCTCAGATCCTGTCCCAGACATCAATTAATTTCTTTCTTTGTCTTTCTTTTGATACTTGTATAAGCCTACAGAGGGTAGAACTAATCTTTTAATGCCCAAGTCCTTTTGTTTCTGCAAAAAATTCTAAGTACAGGGGAAATGAAAGCATTTATTTTAGCACTTGTGATGTACCAGGCTTTTACGTAAATTCTTTTATCCTCTAAGCAACCCTGAAAGGTGCTTATATTTATTTTGGAGATGGTATGACTGGAGCCTATAGAGGTAAAGTGGCCTCCCCAGGGACATACTAAAACAGCAAATACTAGATAGAAACCCAATTTTACTGAGTTAACCTCTAACTGATCCTATTTATGACACAGTTGTCGTCAATCATGACCCTTGTCATGAAACCTGAGATGAGGTCAAGATAAAGAGAAATAAAGGGAGGTTTGTGCTGCCAACAGCAGTGAAAATTTAGCAAGGGAAAAGAAGTGGGGCTCAGAAAGAAGGGCATTGTGAGAGGTCCAGAGGAAGACAGCTGGAATCTGGAGGGTAAGAGGGAGGGAAGAGTGAGAGTAGGGGACAAAGGCTGTGCAAGAGCTGCTTTATTATTTGCCTCAGGTTGACTCTAGAAATGAGACCAAGAGGGAAATAGAGTGGCGTGATGCAGCACTGCTTGTCCCAGATGTAGGCTATGGCTTCCGCTTCTCCATTTAATGGCTTAAGTAAGACTCATCTTTAACAAGTTGTGGGTATCTCTCAGAATGCCTCTGCTCTTGACTGAAGAATTAGAGAGAAGAGAATGTTATGCAGGTTCTATTTGGTAGAATGGCGGTAGATTTACTTTTCTGATGTCTTCATGTTTCTACTGTTGTCATTGCCATTGCTGCTGCTAATAAATCCTTCAGGACAATTTGCTATCTCTAACTGTGTATTTTAAGTTCATTTCAGTTCAGTCACTCAGTCATGTCTGACTCCTTGCAACCCCATGGACTGTAGCATGCCAGGCTTCCCTGTCCATCACCAATTCCCAGAGCCTACTCAAACTTGTGTCCATCAAGTCGGTGATTCCATCCAAGCATGTCATCCTCTGTTGTCCCCTTCACCTCCCACCTTCAATCTTTCCCAGCATCAAGGTCTTCTCCAATGAGTCGGTTCTTTGCATCAGGTGGGCAAATTATTGGTGTTTCAGCTTCAGCATCAGTCCTTCCAATGATTATTCAGAACTGATTTCCTTTAGAACTGACTGGTTGGATCTCCTTCCAGTCCAAGGGACTCTCAGGATTCTTCTCCAACACCATAGTTCAAAAGCATCAATTATTCGATGCTCAGCTTTCTTTATAGTCCAACTCTTACATCCATACATGACTTCTGGAAAAAGCATAGCTTTGACTAGATGGACCTTCATTAGAAAGTAATGTCTGCTTTTTAATATGTTGTCTAGGTTGGTCATAACTTTTCTTCCAAGGAGCAAGTGTCTTTTAATTTCATGACAGAAGTTACCATCTGTAGTGATTTTGCAGCCCCTCAAAATGAATTTTCTCACTGTTTCCATTTTTTCCCCATCTATTTGCCATGAAGTGATAAGAACAGATACCATGATCTTGGTTTTCTGAATGTTGAATTTTAAGCCAACATTTTCACTCTTTCACTTTCATCAAGATGCTCTTTAGTTCCTCAATGCTTTTCGCCATAAGGGTGGTGTCATCTGAGGTTATTGACATTTCTCCCAGCAATCTTGATTCCAGTTTGTGCCTCATCCAGCCCAGCATTTCGCATGATGTACTCTGCATGTGAATTAAATAAGCAGGGTGACAATATACTCTTTTCCTAATTTGGAACCAGTCTGTTGTTCCAAGTCCAGTTCTAACTGTTGCTTCTTGACTTGCATACAGATTTCTCAGGATGCAGGTCAGGTTAACTGGTATTCCTATCTCTTGATACAGTTCCCATCTCTTGATACAATACAGATTGTTGTGATCCACACACTCAAAGAATTTGGCATAGTCAATATAGCAGAAGTAGATGTTTTTCTGGAACTCTCTTACTTTTTTGATGATCCAAGGGATGTTGATCCCTGATTTCTCTGCCTTTTCTAACCCAGATTGAACATCTGGAAGTTCATGGTTCATGTACTGTGGAAGCCTGGCTTGGAGAATTTTAGGTATTACTATAATAGAAAAATAAAAATCCCAATAAATCAAGAGGTCAATAAGGAAGCTAGTCAGAAGAAGATACAAAGCATTTGCTCAATAAAGAGCCTTCTATTCCAGAGGTGAGTCTGGAGACCTTTGATGAGCTTCTCTAGTGATGTCTCATGATTCGTTTTTTTTTTTTTTTTTCTTGACATATGGCTGCTAAATTCACCTTGTCGCTTCTTTGAAGGAATATATAATACCCAGATTAGTTCTTCCTGGCCACCCAATCATTTTTCATCAAACTTTACCCTGTTTCAGTCACACAAATGTCATATGGAAATGAAGTGAATTTTATATATTCTGAAATAAGCTCAAATTGGGATAATAAATTTGCTTTAAATAAAGAGATTTGAAGCTAAAAATGGACAATATTATGATTTATCTGGTATCTGTCCTTTCCACAAACAAAACTTAATCAAACATGGAGTCAATGGACCATTAATCCTATCTACTTCTTGGAAAGAATATAATGCTGGTTTTCTTAAAATAAGTATTGATCAATTATATAAAACCACCAGGCTCACTTAAGAATGTTTTTTCAACTCTATCCTTCATTCAAAATAGTGTGTACATGTATTCTGAACACAAAGTACATACATTTACTTCCGTTATAATTTATGGTTTAAAACAAGATTTTTTTCTAACATGATTGATATATAATAGATCAACTTGAGCATCACATATGCTATGTGTTTGCTTATATACATTTCTGTTTACTAGGTAAACTTAGAAAACTGCACCCAGCTGAACAGAGCTGTGTAGGAATACACACACACACAGACACACACACACACACAGACACACACACACACACACATATATATCCCAAATACGTACAGGTACCTCAGTTCACTGTATTTATTTTTCCCTGCATCCAGACATGCCTGATAATATAACTTTTGTCTGATTTCAGGCAAAAAATCTACTTATATCAGTTTATAATAACTCACAAGCTGCAATCTTTCAATGTCTGCCCTTTCAAATAAAGAGTTGGACACAACAGAGTGACTAAGCATATACATACACTTTGTAGGTGAAGTGCTACATTTATGGGAATATTACGAATTTCTTAACCATTTTATATATGTGAAACTTCCACTGGTTTCTTATGTTTTTGTATACATAGTTTTTGCACTCACGAAGTTTATGAATCTTGTGCCTCTAAGCCCACTTCTCCCATAAGCCCTGTGGCATTTGTTGTGTGATTTTGCATGGTATGGATATTTTTAATACACTTAAAAGGAGAGAATAAAATGGTTCATTAAAAAATACTTAAAAAGGTTACTTTAAGACCCCCAAATGTATGTCATCGTAGATGTGTGGAATATTATTACTTTCAAGAGATGGGAAACAATGGGGGTGATACCAAACCGTGGAAGGATTGCTATGATATGTTCAGATATTAAGAATGATAAACCACACCAGGCAGTCCACTTCTTTGTTATTCATTGTTTGATTCAAGTAAGGCATGTAACCACTTAGAAGAAACACTTTATCTTCCACAAATCCTGAAAAATCAGGATATTAATATGCAGAAAAGAAACCAGCTATTATTGAAGTAGACAAAAGATGGGCCAAGCATAGCCTAGAAGCAGACAAGGTCTAGACATGGAAATAAATTGTTTTGAAAGTAATCTTGTACCTACTGTCTAAGAAACAAAGATCACCACCATTGCAATGAATAGTAATCATGAAGGACTACATTGGAAAAGGTGCCAATATATATTTGTTGAAATAAAGTAGAGCAAGGCCTGTTTATTTCATATTCTGGGCTACAATTTATAGATTTTACATACACTTTCACAATAATCTTATGAGAAATCATTTTGTATGCCCTTTCTATAAAGGGGGAAGGAGAGTCTTCAGTCCAGTTCAGTTCAGTTCAGTTCAGTCACTAGTCGTGTCCAACTCTTTGCGACCCCATGAATCGCAGCACGCCAGGCCTCCCTGTCCATCACCAACTCCCGGAGTTCACTCAGACTCACGTCCATCAAGTCAGTGATGCCATCCAGCCATCTCATCCTCGGTCGTCCCCTTCTCCTCTTGCCCCCAATCCCTCCCAGCATCAGAGTCTTTTCCAATGAGTCAACTCTTTGCGTGAGGTGGCCAAAGTACTGGAGTTTCAGCTTTAGCATCATTCCTTCCAAAAAAATTCCAGGACTGATCTCCTTCAGAATGGACTGGTTGGATCTCCTTGCAGTCCAAAGGACTCTCAAGAGTCTTCTCCAACACCACAGTTCAAAAGCATCAATTCTTCGGTGCTCAGCCTTCTTCACAGTCCAACTCTCACATCCATACATGACCACAGGAAAAACCATAGCCTTGACTAGACAGACCTTAGTCAGCAAAGGAATGTCCCTGCTTTTGAATATGCTATCTAGGTTGGTCATAACTTTTCTTCCAAGGAGTAAGCATCTTTTAATTTCATGGCTGCAGTCACCATCTGCAGTGATTTTTGGAGCCCAGAAAAATAAAGTCTGACACTGTTTCCCCATCTATTTCCCATGAAGTGATGGGATCAGATGCCATGATCTTCGTTTTCTGAATGTTGAGCTTTAAGCCAACTTTTTCACTCTCCTCTTTCACTTTCATCAAGAGGCTTTTGAGTTCCTCTTCACTTTCTGCCTTAAGGGTGGTGTCATTTGCATATCTGAGGTTATCGATATTTCTCCCGGCAATCTTGATTCCAACTTGTGTTTCTTCCAGTTCAGCGTTTCTCATGATGTACTCTGCATATAAGTTAAACATGCAGAGTGACAATATGCAGCCTTGACACACTCCTTTTCCTATTTGGAACCAGTCTGTTGTTCCATGTCCAGTTCTAACTGTTGCTTCCTGACCTGCATACAGATTTCTCAAGAGGCAAGTTAGGTGGTCTGGTATTCCCATCTCTCTCAGAATTTTCCACAGTTTATTGTGATCCACACAGTCAAAGGCTTTGGCCTAGTCAATAAAGCAGACATAGATGTTTTTCTGGAACTCTCTTGCTTTTTCCATGATCCAGCGGATGTTGGCAATTTGATCTCTGGTTCCTCTGCCTTTTTGAAAACCAACTTGAACATCAGGAAGTTCACGGTTCACATATTGTTGAAGCCTGGCTTGGAGAATTTTGAGCGTTACTTTACTAGCGTGTGAGATGAGTGCAATTGTGCAGTAGTTTGAGCATTCTTTGGCATTGCCTTTCTTTGGAATTGGAATGAAAACTGACCTTTTCCAGTCCTGTGGCCACTGCTGAGTTTTCCAAATTTGCTGGCATATGGAATGCAGCACTTTCACAGCATCATCTTTCAGGATTTGAAATAGCTCGACTGGAATTCCATTACCTCCACTAGCTTTGTTCGTAGTGATGCTTTCTAAGGCCCACTTGACTTCACATTCCAGGATGTCTGGGTCTAGATGAGTGCTCACATCATCATGATTATCCGGGTCATGAGGATCTTTTTTGTACAGTTCTTCTGTGTATTCTTGCCACCTCTTCTTAATATCTTCTGCTTCTGTTAGGTTCATATAATTTCTGTTCTTTATCGAGCCCATCTTTGCATGAAATGTTCCCTTGGTATCTCTAATTTTCTTGAAGAGATCTCTAGTCTTTCCCATTCTGTTGTTTTCCTCTATTTCTTTGCATTGATCGCTGAAGAAGGCTTTCTTATCTCTTCTTGTTATTCTTTGGTACTCTGCATTCAGATGCTTATATCTTTCCTTTTCTCCTCGGCTTTTTGCTTCTCTTCTTTTCACAGCTATTTGTAAGGCCTCTCCAGACAGCCATTTTGCTTTTTTGCATTTCTTTTCCATGGGGATTGTCTTGATCCCTGTCTCCTGTACAATGTCACAAACCTCATTCCATAGTTCATCAGGCACTCTATCTATCAGATCTAGGCCCTTAAATCTATTTCTCATTTCCACTGTATAATCATAAGGGATTTGATTTAGGTCATACCTAAATGGTCTAGCAGTTTTCCCTATTTTCTTCAATTTGAGTCTGAATTTGGCAATAAGGAGTTCATGATCTGAGCCACAGTCAGCTCCCGGTCTTGTTTTTGCTGACTGTATAGAGCTTCTCCATCTTTGGCTGCATAGAATATAATCAATCTGGTTTCAGTGTTGACCATCTGGTGATGTCCATGTGTAGAGTCTTCAGAACTTAAATAACTTGCCTAAAGACACATAATTAATATGTGAAGATCAGTATCCAACTCTTTTTTCTCTCTAATAATTCTTAACACTCTCCATGTGCATGTCTGCTAAGTTGCTTCATTCATGTCTGACTCTTTGCAACCTCATAGACTGTAGCCCACCAGAGTCATTTCTCCCTGAGTTTCTTCAGGCGAGAATACTGGAGTGGGTTTCCATTTCCTTCTCCAGGGAATCTTCCCGACCCAGGGATCAAAACCAGGTCTCCTGCATTGCAGGCAGATGCTTTACCATCTGAGCCACCAGAGAAGCCCACAGAAGTAACCTAAAAATAGAATGCTGCTGCTAAGTTACTTCAATCATGTCCGAATAGAATAAAAAAGACAATTAAAGTATCTGCTTCTATGCTTAAATGTCAAAGTCTTGGTCAAGCTTCTAGTTTCTTGTCTATCACTCTCTCTTGGTCTCTTATCCTTATTTTATTTCTATTTCTTCTGTCTCACTACATGTGGACATCTTGTCATTCATTTATCTTTTGGCAAACAGCAGACTGATATGGACCAACTTGAATAAATAATATTGCAGCATTCATAATAATTTGTACATGTAAAAATCTTGAAAACAAAGTCCTTGGAAAGGTAAGCTTATTTACCTTCTGAATGAATTGGTTTCAAAGTTGGCTTTTCTGACACAACTTACAAATACGAATCCTGATATTTTGTCTGATTGGGAGCAAATAAAGCACCAAAGATTAACTTGTGGTTTCTCAGTGAGAGGAAAATTGGTGATTCCTAACAGTATTTGTACATTACACAATGAATATGATTTCCATTCCAAAATATATGATAATCATGCTTACAATGTGAAATAATCTCCCACTTTCTCCTACTGAGAATTGAAAATCGAGTTTCTTTTCTTACCAAGATTGCACTGACCCTCTGCCTTCTATTAACATTAAGCCAGAGAGATCTGGTCTTTTCTTTATCCTTAAAAGAAATGTATTTTTAGAAAGAGAATTGGCATGGCAGTGACATTATAGGAGATAGTGAATTTACTGTTAAAGTCAAAGGAAAATCATCCAAAAATAGTCTTAAATGCATTATTTATAATTTTATATGATGATAAGAGGGAACAAATTGGGCTTGAGTATGTAGGTTGTTTGGAAATCTAAAAATGGTATCTGAATATTATTTTAATAAAGATATAGAAGAGCTACAAACTGGTCTCCATAGATGTACTTTGTTCTTTCATCTTAGAATTGAACAATCTGAGTAGCATCCAACAGATCTTGATTTAAGGAAAAAATACTTAACATCATTAGATAGTACTTTAAAAGTGTTTCAAATAAATATGAAATTTCAGTTAATGTCTATAGCTGAAAACAACATACAGTAAATTTAACAAACTGAGTGAGGGAAGAACATTCAGTAAGTTAATGTATTAAGAACATGGTTAGACTGTTTTTCAAAAGTTACTTTAATTGTCTCATCTTTTTGATTAACTGTAGAAATACAAACTAATTGTGTTCTTGTAGTGAAATGTATAAAATTAATATACAAGGAAAATAAAGCTTTTTTAAGTTCAATAATGGCCATTTATGACTGTAAGCAGACTCTCCAACTGATAATAAATGACTAACCTTGTATTTGCTCATTATTTTTCTCTGTTCCAGACTTTAGTCATTGACGTCTGACTGTGTCAAACATTTGTGATTCATTAAGCTCTTGTTTTTCAAGACGCCAGTGCTGATGGTGGCTTTTCTTTGTGTGTGCAAATATAGCTACAATGTGTGGGTGTTTAACTGTATCTTTAGTACTAATCTTATTGACTGTCTACCAATCTCTGGTCAGTGCTGCTGTTTTAGAGCCTGCCATGGCAGCTTACTTGACGTTTGAATTCCTAGTTGGCCTAAAGCATTTGTTTAAGAGGTTATCCCTCTCCTCTGTTCAATTTCCCTCACCGTCTTCTAATTGACTCTGCTGTGTAAGATTTCATCTTTTCATGTATCAGGTCACGCATTCCTTCCACATTCCTGCTTTGAATGATGTATTTTTGCTATTTCAAAGAAAAGGAGTGGTTTTAAAAGGTTGTCTCCACTCGGAATTCTAGCTGCTGCTGCTAACTCTCAGCCCAAGGTCCTGCAGGCTCCTCTGACTCCATATGCCCTCCATGGGATTCCAGAAAGCACATCCTCCTCATACCTCACCATCTCATTAGTGGAATCACCATCTCATTTGCCATTCAACCTAGAGGACTTCTTGCCTCCTCCCTGTTTCTAAATTAATCACTGACACCTACTGGTCACACATTGCTCTGTTTTTGTGTGTCATCCCCCTCATCGCTCCCCACCACACACACTCACAGTAAAGGATTTCTCACCTCCTGTATGTCCTGCCTGGATTACTGCAATGGCCTTCAGCCTTTATTCTTTGCCCTCAGCCTGTGGGAGCCAATTTTGTACTTGAGACATAGAAAGTCCATCAACAACCTCTCCTGCTGTGACATATCCACTAGAGTCTAGAAAGGAGACAGCACAGGCCCCCAGACATGCTCTGTCTCAGTTTTTCTGGGGTGGAGGTGGGAGAAAGGGGGAGTTGAGAGGGTTGGGTCTGAGCTGCAGGTTTTCTGAGGCCTTCAGCCTGGGAGTCCAGACATATTTTCTTGCCCTAAGGAACCAAGATTCCAGCTACACCAGAGTATTTCATGCTTCTGAAAGAGAAAGGGAAGTCCATATTGTCAGGATAATGGCAGCAGCTAGTGACACCTTAATTCTGAGTAAGAATGAAACCAGAAACAGAAAATGTGCTTAGAGCAAGAACAAGCAGGGGAAAGATAATACCTGAAAAAATGATTACGCTGAGGCCATTTGAGGGCTATTAGGAGATTCTTTTAAAATTATTTTTTATCACCTATGTGTCCTTGTTCCTTGAAATGCCGCATAAAGTTTTTTTCCCTGTAGTCCAATGTATTGCTTTCTGCAAAAACAATTTTCCATATATATATAATTATGTATTCATATATGTGTAGTTCACATTAGCATATGTGCAATTATATATCATTACTTCCCATTTATTCTCTCTCTCTCCCTTACTTCCATCTTTCCTTCTTTTCACTTACAACATTTCCAAGTTTCATCCATGCTGTAAAACACATAGATACTGTACTATTTTCATATGCCAACATAATAGAGATACTCTTTTTATCTACTTATAAATTGGTTAGCATCTGGGTTGTTTTGACTTTGGAGCCATTATAACTAATGCGGTTGAGTATTAGAGTAAAAGTTTTTGTGCGGACAGTGGACATATATTTTCACTTCTCTTTCACTTCATTTCTCTTTACCTAGAAGTGGAGTTGCTGAGTCATAGGGCTAACTCTATTTAGCATTTTGAGGAACTGCCAAATTGTTTTCTAATGAGCTATACCATTTTACAGCCCTGCTAGGAATACAGAGCCCCTGAAGAACTATGGACGAAGGCTCGTGACATTGTACATGAGGCAGTGATCAAGACCATATCCAAGAAAAAGAATTGAAAAAAGGCAAAATGGTTGTCTGAGGAGACCTTACAAATAGCTGAGAAAGAAGAAAAGCAAAAGGCAAAGGAGAAAAGAAAAATACACCCATTTGAATGCAGAGTTCAAAAGAATAGCAAGGAGAGATAAGAGAGACTTTTTCAGTGATCAATGCAAAGAAATAGACGAAACAACAGAATGGGATAGACTAGAAAGCACTTCAAGAAAATTAGAGATACCAAGGGAACATTTCATGCAAAGATGGTGCGATAAAGGACAAAAATGGTATGGACCTAACAGAAGCAAAAGATATTGAGAAGAGTTGGCAAGAATACACAGAAGAACTATACAAAAAAGATCTTCATGACCCGGATAATCACGATGGTGTGAGCACTCATCTAGAGCCAGACATCCTGGAATGTGAAGTCAAGTGGGCCTTAGAGAGCATCACTACCAACAAAGCTAGGGGAGGTGATAGAATTCCAGTCGAGCTATTTCAAATCCTGAAAGATGATGCTGTGAAAGTGCTGAACTCAATATGCCAGCAAATTTGGAAAACTCAGCAGTGGCCACAGGACTGGAAAAGGTCAGTTTTCATTTCAATCTCAAAGAAAGGAATGCCAAAGAATGCTCAAACTACCGCACAATTGCACTCATCTCACACACTAGCAAACTAATGCTCAAAATTTCCAAGCCAGGCTTCAACAGTTCATGAATCATGAACTTCCATATGTTCAAACTGGATTTAGAAAACGTAGAGGAACCGGTCATCTGTGGGGTCACACAGAGTCGGACATGACTAAAGTGACTTAGCAGCAGTAGCAGCAGCAGAGGAACCAGGTATCAAATTGCCAACATCTGTTGGATTATCGAAAAAGCAAGAGAGTTCTAGAAAAACATGTACTTTTGCTTTATTGACTATGCCATAGCCTTTGACTGTGTGGACCACAACAAACTGTAGAAAATACCAGACTACCTGACCTGCCTCCTGAGACATCTGTATGCAGATCAAGAAGCAACGGCTAGAATCAGACGTGGAACAACAGACCAGTTCCAGATCGAGAAAGGAGAATGTCAAGGCTTTATTTTGTCATCCTGCTTATTTAACTTATATGCTGAGTACATCATGAGAAACGCTGGACTGGATGAAGCACAAGCTGGAATCAAGATTGCCAAGAGAAATATAAATAACCTCAGATATGCAGGTGACACCACACTTATGGCAAAAAGCAAAGAACTAAAGAGCTTCTTGATGAAAGTTAAAGAGGAGAGTGAAAAAGTTGGGTTAAAACTCAACATTCAAAAAACTAAGATCATGGCATCTGGTCCCATCAGTTCATGGCAAATAGATGCAGAAACAGTGGAAACAGTGAGAGACTTTATTCTGGGGGGTTCCAAAATCACTGCAGATGGTGACTGCAGTCATGAAATTAAAAGACACTTGCTCCTTGAAAAAAAGTTATGACCAACCTAGACAGCATATTAAAAAGCAAAGACATTACTTTGCCTGTCTAGTCAAAGCTATGGTTTTTCAAGTAGCTATGTATGGATGTGAGAGTTGGACTATAAAGAAAGCTGAGCATTGAAGAATTGATGCTTTGAACTGTGGTGTTGGAGAAGACTCTTGGGAGTCCCTTGGACAGCAAGGAGATCCAGTCAGTCCATTTTAAAGGAAATCAGTCCTGAATATTCATTGAGGGACTGATGCTGAAGCTGAAACTCTAATACTTTGGTCATCTGATTTGAAGAACTGACTCATTTGAAAAAAACCTGGTGCTGGGAAAGATTGACGGCAGGAGGAGAAGGGGACGACAGAGGATGAGATGGTTGGATAGCATCACTGACTCAGTGGACATGAGTTTGAGTAAGCTCTGGGAGTTGGTGATGGTCAGGGAAGCCTGGTGTGCTACAGTCCAAGGGGTTGCAAAGAGTAGGACATGACTGAGCAACTGAACTGAACTGAACTGAAGGAATGTGTATGATTTCAACCTCATATACACACTGATACTTTTTTTTGCTTTTTGATTATAGCTGTCCTAGTGAATATGAAGTATTATCTTCCATATATGTTAGTCACAGCTATGGTCCTAGAATCTAAATCATTGTTTTTCCTATGTTTTCTGATTCAATCAAGACTCTTCTTAAAAAAGTTATATTTCAGCTTTTCTTGAGAAGTTTACAGTGACTCATATAAAGAAAAAATTGATTTCAATAATTGCACCAAACTTTAACTGAATGCTCTCCCCAGGCCGAGCCCTGCCCTAAAACATGTATTATCTCCTTAGATCTTCACGACTACTCTGTCCACCCTGACAGGAAAAAATTGACTGTGATCATCTGTGTTTCTGAAAAATTATTGAATGAAACACAATGATTTTAAAATCTATTTGTAAATCTCATGTTCCCAACTCTTGTTTTTTCCAGAATTGTTGTTGCATTTCTCCCATGAATACCCTTCAGATATTTCCTATTACAAAGGGGATCATCTTCCTAAAAGCTTTAGCACATTGCATACACACATGGTACATTCAATAAGCTCATAGAACCCCAGAGGGTAAGGCAAGGGAGAAAGCAGGAGGTTTTTATATACCACTCAGTGTTGTTAGTCACTCAGTCATGTCTGACTCTTTGCAACCCCATGGACTGTAGCCTGCCAGGCTCCTCTGTCTATGGAATAATCCAGGCAAGAATACTGGAGTGGGTTGCTATTTCCTTCTCCAATACAACAGTCAAGCTTTCAGCAAATTGTCCATATAACTTCTAATCAGTGGGTTTCTCAGTAAGAGGTAGGGTGTCAGGTATTGGTGAGAAATGAGAGAGAGGATTTGATGGAATAATTTGAGGACTGCACCATCCAAGTTGGAAGAAATGCTCATGAATTGAGCAGGTGAAAGGCCACCTTGCTCCATTAATGAGGACAGATTATCTTCACTCCTGTAAGTTGCAGACTAGACAATAATCATCCAAAAATGATTTCTCATTTTATATTTTTATTTTATAAATGTCCAAAAGTCAATATGTGCAAAATTATTTAGCAAAATGCTACTGTGGTGTTCATAGCTTGTAATTTAAAAAGAAAAAAGCAACAACCAAAGGCTGCTGCACCTCATACATTATGCAATAGAGGGTTTTGAGTAAGATTGAAACAGGAACAAAACCTACACTCCCGGAAGGCAAAATACTGCTTGACATTTTTAACAATAATGAAACCTAAGACCTCAGTCATGCAAAGCTAAAGTACATTTGCATGTCAAAGAATAGGTTCTATTTAATTTGTTTAGGTTTCTTTGTTAGCTTTTCTTTTTTATGGAATAATTTCAAGGTTACAAAGATTATATTAACTGTCTAAATGGTTGAGAGGAGGTATGAATCCAGATGAAAACTGATGGCTGATTTTCTAACTAGACTTTGAAAGGAGATAAATATGGATGGGAGAAGTATTTCTTCTCCCCTTGGCATCTCTAATGTGATTTCGCTCTATCTCCAGAGGCAAAAAGGAAACCGAAGTATTGGTTAGCTTATGTTTATATGATGTATAGTCTCCTGATTGTGAGTAAATTTAAGAGCTTATCCTGTTTCTCATCCTGAGGAGTATTACACAATTGTCACATTTTTAACCTTTACTCAGGAGAAACACCTGACAAAAATATCCCAAATTTTAACACTATGTCTTATTCACCAATTGCCATTCATTCTTTCTTCTGTTTAGGAAAGAAAAGCTAGTGTTGTGATTTATAGTAAAATTAGGTTTCACAGGTTCAGATTCAGAATTGAGGAGACATGTAAACTATAGTTAACCTAAAACGTTTTAAGGTATATTAAAAAAAACACAAAATGTTTATTACAATTTTTAAAAATCAATCCTTTCTGCTTTATAATTGGTCTTTTATTTCTCACTTAGTAAGATGAAAAGTAGTTTTAATGGCTGGTAAATCAATATAAAGGGACAAAAATGTTTCCTATAGATTTTTCTCATTTAATTAATGCCATAAATCTTTTTTTTGGTTGAAAAAGACTTTGAGGCAGACTAATTTGTGCTTAAAAAATATTTTAATGTATCAGAAATGCATCATGTGAACCCTTGGCTAAATAATTCAGTTGGTTGTAACAATGTATGAAAGAGAGAACAAAGTTTTTCAAGGGTTTGCACTTTATAGACATTTTCCAAGATCTGGGTTTTGTGGAACTGACCTTTCATGCATACAAGATGTTTAAATACAGTTTGGAGGCATGTGGGATATGAGCTCTGTGTTTGTCTGGGTCTCTTCTCTTGAATGTTGTCCTGCTAAGGTGAGAGATATTCCTCCAGGGCAAGGGAGGATGTGCCCAAGTGCCTGACATTTACACAGAACTCAAATATTTGCAAGGATATATGTAAGTGCACATAGGACTGGATGGAATGAAATGATGACTAACCCTGGTTTCTTGGGATCAACTATGTTGATTTGTCCACTGTGATGGCATTGGTAGAGATTTATGCAGTTGGAAACTCACAGATAGCAAACTCTAGGTTATAGACCACAGTTCATTTACAGAATTTGAGTTGACTCATAAATGAATCAATTTAAAAGGGGAACTTGGGTATCCTTTGTTTTGAGGCAAAGTTAGGTGGAATCATCTTTCAGTTCCAACATTTCTCCTAACAATCTCCTCTCATGGGCCTCCACTGTTGAATTTTTTTAGTGCTATGTCCCCAATAGGGCTTCCCAGGTGGTGCTAGTTGTAAAGAACCCGCCTGCAATGCAGGAGACATAATAAGATGTGGGTTCGATCCCTGGTTCTGGAAGATCCCCTGGCGGAGAGTCTGGCAACCCACTCCAGTATTCTTGCCTGGAGAATCTCATGGACAGAGGAGTCCATAGGGTTGCAAAGAATCAGACACAACTGAAGTGACTTAGCACGCACGCATGTTCCCAGTACAGCTGGAGGTTCAATTTTGAATCTACCTCTTACTGTGTTATTTTGGGTAGATTTTCTACTAGTTCCTACATGAAGTTTTTCATTTTTAAGAGAGTGTGCAAATACATACTTTTCAGTGTTAGAAGGTTTTCAGGCAGTAATGCGCATCTTCTACTGAATGAAATATGTAGCAAAAATAAATTACCTTCAATAGCAGCAGAACTATTACCAACACTACCAGTAAATAGTAACACATTAAAAGGGAAGTATGCATTAACGTGATAGCCCAATCTAAGTTGGCCAGTGTCTTCTATGACCACTGGCTGATGCCCCTCAAACAGTAAAATTCCGCAACTAAGGATTAACTATACATTTAAAAAAAAAAAAAAAAACTTTTCAGTGAAGGGAACTGTAAATGTCAGCATTATCTCAAGTCATTTGTTGTTTCTGTGTATTAATATAGCAGTAGAATATTATTCCTTAAGAAAGAAATGTTTTGTCTTGATCATGTCAAACCCTCCTAGACAAAACGCAAATCTCTTAATATGTTTGCAAAATATTACTAAATAGCTTTTACCCTTGTACCATTATGAATATCTCCCAAACTATAAAGTTGATTTTTTTCAGTTTTGATAAGATTATTTTAATTGGATTATATTTAAATTTAAATATAAGATTTTTAAAGTCTATTGGAAAAAAGCTAGTGTCTGTATCAGGATTAGTTACCAAAGGCATTTTTAAATGTTTTATTAACTAAATGTTTAATGATGTTTTAATATTAAAAAAAGTACTGGAAGAACTGTTAAAAGTATAATTTGGAATTTCTTTTGAAGTCTAGAATGTTGAAAAAGAGATCACAGGTGGCACAAATATCCTCTTCCTACACTTGTCTATCTCTGTGTGTCCAATATATAGTTCACCATAGTAAGAAAGTATATACAATATACATTTAAAGTAGCAAATAACTTAAACTTAGTAATTTTATAGATAATTTTAAAATTCATCCTTTTTTCTGCTTTATTGAGATTTAAGTGAGAAAATTATCAGTTTTAAAATTTCCTCTATTGCTTCTTTCTGAAGTTTTATTATTGAAATGTAATTGCTTTACAATGTTGTGTTAGTTTTTGCTTTACAACAAAGTAAATCAGTTGTATATATACACATATCCCCTCTCTATTTCCCTCCCATCCCCCCAGCCCCCCTCCATCTAAGTCATCACAGAGCACCAAGCTGTGCAATCTCTGCTATACAGCAGCTTCCCACCAGCTATCTATGTTACACATGGGAGGGTATAGCATTGCTTCTTAATCTAGTGAAAACAATTTCACGATGTGTACTTTTAAGCAGTTTCTTCATTAACTTCTTTGATTTCTACCTTTGGCAACCATAGCTCATCATTTTTTTCTTTTTTTTAAATTCAGGTATAGTTGACACCCACCATTATATTTCAGGTTTCAGGTGTACAAGATAATGATTAGTTATTTGTATATATTGCAAAATAATCACCATGATGAATCTTGTTAGCATCTATTACCATACATAATTATTGTTTTTTTCTTGTGATGAGAACTTTTAAGATTTCTTCTTAGCAGCTTGCAGATATACAATGTAGTATTATTAATTGTAGTTTCCATACTTTAATTTACACCCTCATGACTTACTGATATTATAATTGGAAATGTTTTGATTTCCTTCACCCACTTTGCACACCTGCCACACACACACACCTCACATCTGGCAAGCATCAATCTGTTCTCTGTATCTATGAGTTTCCTTTCTTTTTAATATTTCACATATAAATAATATCAAATGGTGTCTGTCTTTCTTTGTCTGACTTCTTTGACTTAGCATAATGCCCTCAAGGGCTTCCCTGGTAGCTTAGTTGGCAAAGAATCTGCCGGCAGTACAGGAGATTCAGGTTTGATCCTTGGGTCAGGAAGATCTGCTGGAACAGGAAATGGCAACCCAATCCAGTATTCTTGCCTGGAGAACCCCATGGACTGAGTGAGGAGCCTGGTGGGCTACAGTCCATGGGGTTGGAAGAGATGGACATGACTTAGTGACTAAACTACCACCAATGCCCTCAAGGTCCATCCATGTTGCACCAAATGGCAAGATTCCATTTATTTTTTATGGCTGAATAACATTTTATTATGGAAAAATACCTCATTTCTTTTATCCATTCATCTAGTGATGAACAACAATGACTCAGTCTTAAGTAACAAACCTTCAGTTGTTGAACTTCTATGAAGAATTTTCCAAACCATAAAAGATCGCCTACTCAGCAATCTGTGCCTACAAATTAATTGATAACTACTTGCAGACTGACAGCTATCTGGTCATTTGACATATCCAGGTTTATTATTTTGATCTCAAAATGTTCTCCCTTTCTTCATCTACCTTAATTTCAAATCCAGTTTTTAGGAATTCAAGCATTTTTGTGGATGTCTCAGCCAATGAAATTCATATCTAAAGGGTTCAAAGTGATGATTTGATATATTAATATATTATGAAAGAATCCCCATTGCCTCATTATTGATTTAATTAACATATCCAATATCTTATTTATTTTTTTGTGTATGAAATATGTAAGTTCTACTCAGCAAATTTATATTACACAATACATCATTCAACTAGCATCACTATGTTACCTATTAGATTTGAATAGACCTTATTTATATTACAACTGAATGTTTTCACCCTTTCACCCCATTTTCTTTTACCCACCCCATTCCTGAAAACCACCACACTGTTCTCTACTTCTGCAAGTTCAACTTTCTAAGACTCCATACATATCAATGACACCATACAGTATTTTCTTGCCCTGTCTGGGTTATTTCATTTAGCATAGTGCAATCTAAGTTCATCTATATTGTTGCAAATAGCAACATTTCCCTCTTTTATAAGGCTGAATAATATTTCATTGTGTATGTATTCCATTGTTTGTGTGTATATATATATTTCACTGTATGTATGTGTGTATATATAAATATAACATATATGTATATTCCACTGCTTGTGTATATATATATATATATATATATAATTAAATTTTCTTTATCCATTTATTCATTGATAGACACTAAGATTGTCCTTATACCTTGAATATTGTGAATACAACTATAATAAACACAGGAGTACAGATATCTCTTCAAAATAGTAATTACATTTTTTTGGATATGCAGGTAGTAGTGTGGTTGTTGGATTTGTACCATATGGTGTTTCTATTTCTAATTTTTCAAAGAATCTCCATACTGTTTTCAATAGAGACTGTACCTACCAGTTTACATTCCTACCAATAGTGTACAAGGGTGCTCTTTCCCCACATTCTCACCAGCATTGATTATCTTTTGTCTCTTTTATGATAGATTTACTAACAGGAAAAAATATCTCATTGTGATTTTGATTTGCATTACCCTGCTGTGCTTTTTTTGTTGTTGTCTCGCCAAAATTCCTTGTTAACAGCAATAGCAAGTAGCCTACTTCTTATATTTTCTCCTAGTAGTTTTATGGTTTCAGGTATTGCAGTCTAGTATTTAAACATATTTTGAGTTGATTTGGGGATATGGTGTAAGACAAGAGTCTAGTTTCATTTTCTTGCATGTAGATAAGCAGTTTTTCCATCATTATTTATTTAAAAGACTATCCTTTTTCTATTGTGTATTCTTGGATTATTTTGGTCAAACTTAATTGACCATATACACATGGTTTTACTTTTCGGCTCTTGATTTTTCTTTTCCACTGGTTTTTGTGTCTGTTTTCAATGTCAATACCATACTATTTTGAATCTATAGCTTTATAACATAGTTTAAAATCAGGAATTGTGATCTCTATAGCTTTGTTCTTTTTTCTCAAGGTTGCTTTGTCTATTTAGGGTTTTCATGCTTCTATATGAATTTTAGATTGGTTGTTCTATTTCTGTGAGAATTCTGATAATGATTGCATTGAATCTGTACATTGCTTTGGGTAATGTGGATGTTTTAATAATGTTAATTCTTCTAATTGATGAACACAGAATATCTTTCATATCTTTCATAGTTTTCATTATATAGATATTTTACCTCCTTGGCTAAATGTATCCCAGCATTGTATTCTTTTTGTTGCTCAATAAATGAGATTGTTTTCTGAATTTCTTTTTCTGATAGTTCAGCATTTGTGTATAGAAACACAACTGATTTTTGTAGATTGATTTTGTATGCTGAAACTTTTCTGAATTCTTTTTATTAGTGTAGACAGTGCTATGGTCAAGTGTTTAGTGTTTTCTGTTTTATAAACATCTATAAACATATAGTTTTATTTCTTTTTTCCTTTCTGATTTAGTTTTTTTTTTTTTTTTGCTTGCCTATTTTCCCTGGGTAAGACTTCCAGTACTGTGTTGAATAAAAATGGCAAGAATGAGTATCCTTGTCTCTGTTCTCAGAGGAAAAATTTTTCACCTTTTCACCACAGAGTATACTATTAGCTCTGGATTGTCATACACGGCTTTTATTGTGTTGAAGTTATGCAATTGAGCTTGGATGTATAGCCATGGTGAGGGATGGGGGTGCTTTCTGAACCCATTTAAAAACTATTTTTTGTTCTCCCTTATCTTATGGGACTTGAGATAGCAAGCCCCATTGCTTATCAGAGCTGGATGACTAGGGAGGCCATCACTCTGGTGGCAACCATGAACTATGGGGATGCTAGATGAGTGGATAACCTCCTTTCAGAGCTGCTGATGACCTGACTTAATGTTGGAGTAATCCTGAGAGAGTGTTGGAATTGCCCACTGGCTCTTTAGATCGGAGGCAGGATCACAGTCAGAGTTTAGATGTATGCAAATTAGATGCTAGACCCTGAGCCAGCAGTTTGCAAAATGTGTAGTCAATCCCCTCCCAGGGAAAGACTGGAGGATGGACTATTTCCACATTTGTCCCTGGGTGGCGACTAATTTTCTCTGCATTAGTCCCTGGTTGGGGGGGGGGGGGGCGGGGGCGGGGGATAGCGACAGTAAATACACTTCTGTTAACAACTGCTTCTCCCTTTGTTACACTAGTCATTTTAGACTCATGAATGCAAGCCCCATTGGCTTTTAGAACTAGATACTTTGGGGTCTCATCCCTTGGGCGGCAGTCTTAAAAGCTGGAGTGTTAGACGTGTGGTCCATAGCCTTCACTCCTCTGGGGGATGCTAAGAGTTTGGGTGTTCTCTGCTAAATGTATGGTACTGTGTTAGGGATAGGGCTTATGGTGAGAGTGTCTCAGGCTCGCTGGCTTACTTCTATGCAGGCACGCTCTCAGTCTCTTGCTTTCTATCAGAAGGCATTGCTCTATGTGTAGCTGTGTATTTGATGTACCTTTGGGAAGAGGGAAATTCGGGAACTCCTGTGTCGCTGTCTTCACCCAGAGTCTCAAAGATGCTTGACAAATCAAGTTACTAAATGAAAGAGTATGCTAATTTTTATTGTTGAATAGATAGATATCAGACACTAGATATATTCAGTTAGTTCTAAGAATGAACACAATTGAAAATTCTTTATGAGATAAGCCAATGTAAAAAATACATCTCCTCTGGTTCATTCCTTAGCACATGTGTGGGTGTGTATTTTTTAATTTTTTACTGTTAATTTTACACCAGATGGAAATAATGATCAATTATACCCCTCAGCTTCCTGTCCTTATATAAATGACTTTTTAGTTAGGGATAGGAGTGGTGCTTTTATGGGGGAATAAAGATATAAACAAGGAAAGCCATAGATAATTAAGGCAAATTCAGGTAACGGAATATGCTCTGTAGAAAATAAAACTGTGACCATGTGAGAGAGGCTTGCCATGGATGCAATTGTGAATTGCATCATCATGGAAATTTTCCCTGAGGAGGGTAAAACATGTGTCCTATAATTGATGGCTGACCTCTCTAATACTATCCAAGTCCTTCCCAGGGGTAAGGGGTAACAATGGGGTTAGATTCAAAGAAATAGTAGCAATGCCCTTTTTGCTTATAACTTGTTTAAAAAAATGACTAAAAATTCAATGCTTCATATGTCATATCAAAACATCCTCATAGGAGTAGAGTCGTAAAAAATCATGTAATTATATTACAGAGAGAGAAAAGTTTGGTAAACTTGAGTGCTTTAGAAGATCAAATGGAGAAAAGGGACTCTGTCCATGAAAGAGGGGGGAAAAAAACCAAATAACCAAGGAAAAATTAAAGGGAGGAAAATAACAATCTCCAGCAAAGCTGAGTATTCTGGAGAGGTTCCTGAGAACCCTATGCTTTTGATTAAGAGGAAGCAGTTGACACTTGTATTGTATCGTTTGGTTTTCAGATGGAAAAATAAGTCACAATACCTTGAGATGCAGCCAACATCAGAGGAAAGAGGAGAGTAATTTGAATTGTGGCTCAAAAATTATTCTGTTGCCCTGTGCTCTTTAATATTAATACCTATATCAGTGTCTATGGAATATTGGGAGATCGTAAGTTCTCAAAAATAATCCCAAGGAAAGAAAGAGGAAATCAGCTTCTCTGGGTTTGGTAAATGGGCTTTACTAACTTTCCCAACATAGGAGGAATCCCATGTTTACAGTCTCTGAAGTTAATATAAAATATTTGATATGTTTTCTGTTAAATTATATTAATTACACAGATTGCAATGTTAATCATATATTTTAAATATCTGCAAAAGTGATGCTGTAAAGAAAGTATTGCCATATAACTAATTGCTTGGAGATCCATGATACAAATAAGGGTACAGAAGTTATACTTGGCTTTTTAAGATCTTACAGTCTGGAAAGTCAGGGACTGTCAGGGGCTTTAGATGAGATTTTATTTCAAGTGGTAAACAAACAGATATTTATAAGGGAATCCTTTTACCCAAGAATAGTGAAAGATGAAATCATCAGCTTCTTGAAGACAAGTATCTTGTCCACAGTTTTCACACAGTTTCTCCATGATAAATAATTATTTAAAACATACTTGTTGAATGAATGAATATGTCAATGAACAAATGAATTGAAATGGAGATTTTAATCCATACACAAAAAAGAAGACTGATGAAACTATGAAAGCCAAAGGGCTTGGTCTGTGGGGTATTGTTAGGCATATTATGTTTGCCTTTGAGAAATTAATCTAAGAATAGTGAGTTTTAGGCAGAGAATTCAGTCCAATATAAGGAAGAATGTGCTATTGTGATTTTTGGTTTAGTGGCATCTCTTGCTACATATAGGCCTTCAGAGTGTATCCATGTATAACAGGTTCACTGCATAAGCAGAATGTCAATCCAAAAGTAGCCTTCAAATATTTGTTTATACACATGCATAAATAAATAATGATTAAGCTGCCTAGCTGTATGGAAGTAATGATCTCCCTATCACTATAGGCATTGAATCATTGCTGAAATGACTATACCATGAGTATGCATTGAGGTTGAATTAGTTAACAGTGTATATTTCTGTCTAGTCCAACCTTGATCTTCTAAGATACCATTAAATTAGAACATGCACTTTGCCTGCCTGTGAGGTACCTCTTTACCCAGTTGTTTTACCTTTCCTACATTCAAATTATTTCTCTGAGAAGAAGTCAAAATTTCTTGATTAAAGGTGAGAAAAGACAGTACTGCTGCAGTCAAATAGGGGAGGGATTGTTTTTTAAATATATTGGAACTGAATCTAAAGGTCTTCTCCTTTATTCTTTCTAGATCATTTTTATCTTGACTGCAAAATTCTCATTTAGATTTCAGAAGATTGCTCAGGCCAATAGTAGAAGCCTCATTTGAGAGCATAATTTCATGAAAAGTTCTTCCTAAATGATGCCAGGGCATGAGGCTTCTGCAGAAAATTTGCTATGGAATTGTCCAGGTGACACATAATCACTCCTAGGTAGATTAAGGAACCTCAAGATTGTTCTTAAATCAGATCTCTTCTGAATAGAAATGAGGGATCCATGTTCTTTTCTGGGCATGTCTTCCAATTTCAAAATATTTCATGCAGGAAAAAAAAAAATCCAATTACTGTAACTTTGTCCCACAGGTAAAAATCTCTCTGAAAGGATGACAGATGCTAAGGACACAGTCACTGTCGCTTTGTTGATTTTTCTACAATGTTAGCATATTTACACACAATACAGACATCAAAGCCATGCTTATCTTTCAGATGACACTTAGTAGCAATACTTAAGGAACACATAACAATTTTATTAATTGATATTTAATAACATTAATGCTGTTGGAAGACATCCCCAGAGCAAGTACATAGCTTTTCCTTTTTACTCAGGTAAGATTTTCTGATTTAAGAACAATCCATGCTGAAGTTCCTTAATCTACCTGGGGTGACTGTGTGTCACCTAGAGAACTGCAGGTAGCTGACTTCTCATTGGAACTCCCATCCAGACATCAATAGGCAGAAATGCAATATTAACTATTTCCATTAATTCATAACTTACATTTTATTGGATTTTTGGAACATAATAAAATAGAAATTTATGGAATGCAATGAGTACAGAATACTAAAAGATTGGCATAGAAGACAAATAGTTAGAGCATCAAAGTAGAGGCTCTAAATAACACTGATATCCTGAAGGCCCCTAGTGAAACTGTATATACAACTATATAAGCTCTTTCTTCAGGGAAATGAGATAAAGAATGCTCATAACTGTTCAATTTTATATAGCCATTTATTTCATGTAATAGTCATCATTTTAAAAGTGCATCCTTCAAGCATTACATTATTTCTATTTGATAAAACTGTCAAGTAACTCTCCCAGGGTCACGCAGTACATTTTGAGTAAAGCAGTTATCTTTAGGTTTTTCTGGGTTCCTTACAACTCATCATATCCACAGCAGATATGCCCATTCTGGTAAAAAAAAAAAAAAATTGCTATTAGTGTCTAGGAATTTTCAGATCCTTAAAAAGCTTATCCTTGGATTCCTTGCAAACATCCTTTCTTTACCTGAGGGTCATTTTCAAGTTCAAAGTTTTGATAGTGGTAATTTATTGGCTCAACCAATGCAGCAGCGAAAGTATAGTGCAGGAAAAAAAAAATTAAAGAATGGAAGCAGAGGGGATGTAATTCAGATATTTTTAATATGTGTTTGAAGGTCATTTGCAGAATGAAATATAAATAGCATCCTAAAACATCTAGCATGCTTATGCTCTTGTTTTGGAGATTTTAGAAAGTTAAGTGTAGGGTAAGAATTTAAATTTCCATTTTGCTGATGTCTTGGGATCCAGTGTTCCTGAATGTAGGGCAATGAGTCAGCTCTGGACTTTGACAAAGCTTTCACCAATGAAATCAGGATAGCACATTGGCTTCTCGTAAAGTCAATTTAAGGATGTTCTATATTATGAGTATTTTCTGTGATTAATCCAGTGGCAACCCCCTACAGAAATGTAAACATTTACCATAATCAAGGACAGCTTCATTTCGTCACATTACTTGCTTTAAATCCCAAATTGTGTAACCTGAGGTGTGTTATTTAGGATCTATGATTCTTAACTTTCTTTTCTGTAAAATGAGAATAGTGGTACCTGTTACAGTCACTGCATGGACTTTGTAGCACCCTAATTTGGGGAGGAAAGATCTTATCCTGTTCCTGGATCATGTTACTGAACCAAACTTGGGTTCCACTTGCTCACATTCAGTAAAGCTAATCTACTGACACTGGGTTGTAGTGCAGGGAAGTACAGTGTTTATTATTGAAGGGTGTCAAGCAAGGAGAGTGTGTATCTCATACTCAAAAGACCTGAACTCACCCAGTGGCTTTCAGGGGAGGGGTTTAAAGGACAGTGTAAGAGAGAGGGCCACAGGGTGCAGAATCAGCTCCTGCAGAATTCTGGGATTGGTTGTCCTCAAGGTGAAGTTTCAAGCATCATCAACCTTCTGATTTCAATCAGTTGATCGTCTATGTCCTTGCATCAGCAATTTTCATCTAGAGGGAGTCTGCTTCCTGTAAAAACAACTTAGGAATGTGTGTCAGGCTTTTATCTGGTTTCTCTCAGGGAACTGAGAGTGTGGTGACTCTGCTCCGTGGTGGATTTATAGTCTAAATTAACAGTTTTCCTACCCAGCTAGTCTTTGTTTCTGTATCTTCAATTTCCTAACCATTAACTCTTGCATCAGCCTTTTGAGACTCAAAGGAGGCCTGGAAGACTAAACCAAAATTCTTTTACTTCAAAGGACAGAGATACAGAGGCTTGTATGTTGTCCCAATCTCCCCTGATCTTTGATACTCCCTAATTTTGAGGAGAACAGATTCAGGTAAAGAGAGTAAGGAAAAGAGACTAAAGTTTTGGGTAGAGATTTTAATCATACACTCTGCAGAAGAACTCAGTTTTAAGGGACTTAGTTTCAGAAACAATAAAGACTCGAAAATAATTATTTTTATGTACTTGCCCAATGTTTTTCCAGCATATGTGATTTCCAGCACTTGAAGCACTTTACTTATCCTTTTAAAAAATGGCTCTTATATAATGTATCACTCTGATCATCCTATTTTCTAATTAGCAAGAAGGGCTGACTGAGTTTGGTTAGAGCCTGGTTGGGGAGACTTGAGGAAACCGGTTTGGAACTAGAAGGCCTAAGTTTACAACCCCAGATCCACAGTTTATTAGCTCTGTTCCTTGAGTGTCAGTTAACTTCTCTAAGCTTTGGTCGTGGTGATGGTTAAATCACTAAGTTGTGTCCACCTGTTATAATCCCATGGACTATATCCCATCAGACTCCTCTGTTCATGGGATTTCCCAGGCAAGCATACTGGAGTGGGTGGCAATTTCCTCCTCTAGAGGATCATCAGAACCCAGGAATTGAACTCCTATCTCCTGGATTGCAGGTGGATTCTTTACTGGCTGAGCCACCAGGGAATCCTCTGAGATTTAGCTGCCTTTTATAAAGTGTATAAGCAGATCTGCTTCAGAGGGCTGTCAAATGGACCAATTGCAATGCCATTGGGATGTGCCTAGTGCATTGCCCATCACGCGATAGGTATTCATTAAATGTTAGACTGACTCAAGAGACAGAAGAAGTATCTCCATGTCATATTGTCTACTAATTCTTTTGTAAGGTGGACACCTCTTCGAATATGTATTGCTCTTCCTTTTCTTTGTGGAATTTAATATTTAAAATATTTGTGATTTATTACCAGTATTAGTCATCTTAAGGACTTGATTTTCACTGTAATTACATGTGGAATTAGAGTTAAACCCTGAGGGTGCCGGTGGTGAAAATGGTCAGGGCTTTCAAACACCATGAACAAGCCCCCCACCTTCCTGCTTCCTGCCCCATGCAATGACAGAATGTCTTCCCATAGTGCCTGGGTGATACCTGGCCTTCCAGTGGAGTTTTTGGAGATTAGGAGTTGTTGTTGGGTTGGGTGGGCTGAGTCTTGCTGTTAAGGTTATAAGTTCTGAATGAGAACTGCCCCTCACCAAATGGTCTATACCAACATTTCCCAAAAAATAATGTTTGGAGCACTCATTTCAAGAAACATTGGCAAGAACTGGCCCATTCCCTGAGACACTACATGACATCACCCTCAGAGGAGTCAGGAGCTCTGAACTCCAGTACAAATTCATGTAGGGGCTCAGGTTTGGTCTGTGTGAAAATCATTGGTCCTTTGTTTGTTTGTTTGTTTTTTAGTTTGTATTATTAAAGAGTGGGGCTAGAAAAGATGATGTCCCAAATTTTCCCCAACTTTACATCTTTGCCTCTATGAATATGTTGTTGTTCAGTCACTCAATCATGTCCAACTCTTTGCAACCCCACAGAGTGTAGCATGCCAGGCATCTCTGTCCTCCGCTATCTCCTGGTGTTTGCTCACATTCATATCCATTGATTCTGTGATGCTATCTAACCATCTCATCCCCTGCCACCCTCTTCTGCTGTCTTCAGTCTTTCCCACATTCTGGGGCAGATTTTACAGTGAGTTGGCTCACTGAATATATATCCATCTATTTTCTGCTACAAGCAATAGATAATGCATTGAATTTTACTGGCATGATGTCTACATTAGCACCATGCCAGCAAGGACATATTTAAAAGACTTCTTTTAATTTTCTCCCATGAAACATTCAGTAGTTATTTTCTAAGTCTTCTCTTCCCTAACCTAAGCCTGTGCCTGCTGGAGAAAATATAATAATTAAATATAAGGAGGAAGGATGAAACTACCTTAAAATTTTAATTTTTTGTCTCAGTCATAGCTGATTACTTTTAGATTCTTCCCTTTACTTCTGATTTGTTTTTCCTACAGTAAAAAGGTATTTTTAATACCTTAAAATCAAAATGAATAAATATAAAATTGTTAATGTTCTGATAATTTATTGTCACGTGTTTCACTGTTGTTTTCTCACAGATGGCATGTTTTTAATCTTTACTGTTTTATCCCATTGATTTCTATGCTATTTATCCTCTTACAGATTACAAGTTTCTTTAGGGCAGGATGATAGGTAGAAAAAAAGTTAATGCAGTGATGTATTATTGCTCAATTTTTTTGCTTGTAAGTTGATGAGAATGGAGTTTCATCATACTTATTTAGCACATACTAAAAGCTCAGCACACTATAAATTTGCCTTTTAACTAAGACAAGGTATAGAATAATGACAGCATGTTAAATTAGAAGCCGTGGCTTGGAGTCACACAATTTTTACTTCGTTTTGATTCTATTACTTACAAACTATAGTTTTACAAGCAAGTATCTTTTAGAATTTCAGCAGACCTCAGCAGGGTAGATATGACAGGATAAAGAAATTATGTACCTAATATCCTTAGCACAGTGTTTGCATTATAGGAAATGCTCAATAAATTGTAGCTGTTAACATTTTTGACATATTCTTACCATCATCATCAACACATCTCATTTCAGCCTGGCTTAATGCTACCTCTATGATATAACCTAGCTGTGTGTGCAGGAAGTGCCACGTTTAACAAGAACCATCTGTGTCGATTAGCTCATGTGTGACACAAGGAGGAAGCAACAATAAGGAGGTTAAAGGAATTCAAGCATTCAGGGAAAATGACATTTCATCAACTTGGCCTCACTTGATTGTCATGGAAATATATGATAAGGGTTGACATTTTCCTCCAAGGTCAGCACCCAAATGCATTGGTTGTTGACAGACACTAATATCTTATGTTACAGAATGTTTTTCTTCATTTTTCTTTCCTTCTAAGAAGATCTTTATTTTCTTTGGTTATTCCTGAAACATTCAGGGCTTCTCCAATGCCATGCTTTTTTGTGAATTTTATCAGTTTGACCTGCTAAAAATAAGAGAACAAAATTTTACTGTTCCAAATTACAGACAGTTCTAGAACTTTCTAGTTTTGAGGAGAAGTGTAATCCAAGGTTTACTTTATGCCCTTAGAACCTAGTCTCTCTCCATCTAACTCTTGATCCTAAGTTCACACAAGTTTTAGTCTCAGAATTCACTATGTATCATGTTCCTTGACATAAGCTCTTGATCTGTGTGTTTTCAGGTTGAATCCAATGGCATGGGATTTATATTCTAGTCGCTTAAGATCCTCAAAGACAACAAGTACCACTTCTCATCTTTGAATACCCTGCAGTCTAGCATAGAGTCTTACACTCAGCAAACACATAAAATTCAATTCCCCAAGCAGATGTATAAGCATCTAGATAGGAAAAACAACAACCAAAAAAACAGGTGCCAAAGAGAAAATACCTGTATCTTAAATTCTACAGCTGGTTAGTAGCAGAGTGTAGAAAATGTTATTATTTGCCTACAAGACAAAGTAATCCAGTTTCCACTAGCAGTGAATGTCCAGCAATGTAATTGCTCATAAAATGTGAGGAGAGCGCTACTAGGGGTATGCTCTGGAGAAAGAGAGTTTTGCTTTTCAGCTTTTAGAGAGACCCATGAGAAGAGATAGCCTCATTCTTTGGCATAGTGTTTATTATCAGCAGGTGTCAGATGGAACTTCAGTACACATTATACAGCCAGGGAAGGGGCCAACACCCTGAGGCTGGCAGAGCTAAAGGTTAGGGGAGACTGGGCCATCATTATACTGTGGATTTAATGACCCAGGGATTTCCTTCTCCTGCAGTTGTTCTTAGTATACAAAACAATAAATGTATCCATTATTCAAGCCAGCTATGATAGCCTTTCTGTGCCTTACAACCAAAAGCATCCTCGTGGGTACCCATAAGAATCAGGGCTTTTCCCAAGAGACTGACTCACTTACAGAGAAAGATAACCTTTATTCTGGAACATAGTGGCAGCTTTTCTCTGGCCAAAGCTGATAGAGAAGATTTTCACCTGGTCAGGCATTTCATAGATTCAAATCCTGGTCCCTTTACGTACGCTTGAAGAAATACAGAAAGACTGCAAACATATCTCATCCTGCTGTTAATGAGCTTTCAGTCGCCACAGGGACTTGAGGACTGGCCTGCCCATCCTAATAAGAAACAGAGTAACCTGCTAGGATGGAACTTAGCACTACCATGCATGTGGTTGGCACACACCGCAACATACAGATTCACTGATTGCTCAGGTGATCTGGGCAATGTGAACCCAGGAGCTATAACTCCCAAAAGGGACAAGAGAAATGTAAGAAAAAATTTAAAAGTATGACCCCGCTCCCTTTATGTTATAAAAAACTTATTTTGCTTTGAACTACTAGTAGGCTTGTTCTCAGGAATTGGTAGTGACTTGTACTTAGAGATCTGATTTTTTTTTTGAGTAAATGAATGAGAAACAGCAAGATCTTAGATAAAAAAGCAGGTGTGTTGTGTAATTACTTCCAAATCAACATCTTAACATGGTGATTATTTTTGTGTACCCTGAACAAATTTTTTAGTTTTTTAAGTAAAAAAAAAAAGAAAAGGAAATCTGACTCCTTAAGCATTTTAAATGTATATTTTGGTGATGTTAAGTACATGCATATTGTGTAACAGATTTCCATGGACAGAGGAGCCTGGTGGGCCCCAGGCAAGGGAATCACAAAGAGTCAGACATGACTGAGCTCGCACACACACACAACAGATATCCAAAACTTTTCATCTTATAAAGCTGAAATTCTACCCATTGAACAACTCCCCATTTGCCCTCCTGTGCCCCCAGCAGTCACCATCCTACTTTGTCTTTCTATGAATCTGATGACTTTAGATACATCATATGAACAAACTCTTAGTATTTGCCTTTTTGTTTTCATTTGGTTTATTTCACTTAACATAATGTCCTCAGGGTGAATTCATGTTATAGCATGCTACAAGATTTCCTTTTTTAAAGGATGAAAAATATGCCACTATGTATACATGGAGAAGCCTGGTGTGCTGCCGTCCATGGGGTTGCAAATAGTCAGACACAACTGAGCGACCAGACAACAACAAAATACATGGAAAAGGAAACAGCAACCCACTCTGGTATTCTTACCTGGAAAACCCCAAGAACTGAGGAGCCTAGTGGGCTACAATCCATGAGGTCACACTGAATTATAAACATGACACATTTTATTTATTCATTTATCCATCCACAGACATTTAGGGTACTTCCACCTCTTGACTACTGGGAATAGTGCCAAACTGAATATGAGCATACAAATATCTCTTTGAGATTCTGCTTTGAATTAATTTGTGTATACCCAGAAATGGATTGCTAGATCATATGGTAATTCTATTTTTAATCTTTTGAGGAACTTCTGTTCTATTTTCCACAGTGGCCGTATCATTTTACTTTCCTACTAGCAATGCACCAGGCTTCTAATTCCTCTCCCATCCTCCACAACACTAGTCACTTTCTAGGGTTGTTTGTTAATTGGTTTGCTTGCTTGTGTTTTCGTTAGTGGCCATCCTAGTGGGTATGAGATTTTGATTTGTATTTCTCTCTAGTGGTTTTTGATGTTGAGCATCCCTTAATTCACTTGTTGAATAGTCATATGTTCTCCTGATAGAAATGTCTTTTCATTTTCCTGTTTATATATTCTGGATGTTAATCCCTTATAAAATCTGTGATTAGGATTTTCTCCCATTATGTAGGATGCCTTTTCATTCTATTACTTGTTTCCTTTGATGAGCTAGGTATTTGAGTTTAATGTAGTCTCATTTGCCAATTTTTTGCTTTTTATTTTAGTAGTTTTATAGTTTTTGGTCTTAGATTTAATCCCTTTTGAGTTAATTTTTTCATATGGTATAAGACAACTCATTCTTGGAATGTGTGTGTCAAGGTTACTTAGAACAGACTCTTCAAAAAAAAAATAAATAAATAAGAACAGACTCTTCAACAAATGGTGATTTTGTCATGGTGTAGTCTTGATACCCTGAACCAATTTTTTAAGTCATAAAGCAGGTAAAGAATTTGGGATAGATAAAAGTTTGGATAAATATAATGTGTTTTGTTGATGAATTTAAGGTCCTTAAATATACTATGTGTTACCCAAACATGACAAAACCAGAAATGCCAGTTTTTAGGCCTTAAATTCTCATTTTTGTGTGTATATTGTGTGATTTATTTCTTTTGTGCTATAAATGAAACTTTGTTTTTTTTACAAGTCTGACCTCTAATTGAGATAGATCAATTAAATTAAGATGATGTAACATATACAGATGTTGTATACCATTTTTTTTTTAAATAAAATATAGCTCTGAAGTTAGGGTTTTCTACTACCCTGATGAAACCTTGTGTGGTATTTTAAGTGTCAATAATTCAATTGACTCTATCTTTTGTTGTCCTTTTATTAATGGGGTATAGGACAAATTAGTTAATTATATATTTATTGAAATTTTACTTTAGTGGTATATTTGATGAAAGATTAAAAAGATACTTTTCTCCTTAAGGAGTAGATGGTTTAGTGGAAGTAATGCATACATTTAATTATAGTATATGATAGAAAATAAATACCAAGATCTGCATATAAGTAAAAGATGAGTTCAGAATAGAGGAGGTTCATAACCAGCTGAAAGTACTAGGAAAGGCTTCCTGAAGAATCTGCTTTAGCTGGTATTTCAAGGATATAGAAGTTGGAACTATGTGATAATAACTAACATTTACTAACATACTGCCATCTGGTAGGTATTATTCTAAGGGCTTTAAACTTTCTTAACATTTATAATCATTTTATGACACAGATTCTATTATTATTTCATTTTACAAACAGGTGCCCAAAAGCACAGAGTGGTTAGTTCATTTGCCAAAGGGCACACAGCTTACAATTAATAGAACTAGGGTGTGAAATCCTGACTTTAGAGCCAGAGTTTCTGGCTATAGAGCATCCCATGTTAGGTCTGGCTATAAAGCCACAGGACTGGAAAAGGTCAGTTTCCATCCCAATCCCAAAGAAAGACAATGCCAAAGAATGCTCAAACTACCTCACAATTGCACTCATCTCACATGCAAGCAAACTAATGCTCAAAATTCTCCAGGCCAGGCTTCAACAGTACGTGAATCATGAACTTCCAGACGTTCAAGCTGGATTTAGAAAAGGCAGAGGAACCAGAGATAAAAATTGGCAACATCCTTTGTATCATCAAAAAAGCAAGAGAGTTCCAGAAAAACATCTAATTCTGCTTTATTGACTATGTCAAAGCCTTTGACTGTGTGGATCACAATAAACTGTAGAAAATTCTGAAAGAGATGGGAATACCAGACCACCTGACCTGCCTCTTGAGAAAGCTATATGCAGGTCAGGAAGCAACAGTTAGAACTGGACATGGAACAACAGACTGGTTCTTAATAGGAAAAGGAATACGTCAAGGCTGTATATTGTCACCCTGCCTATTTAACTTATATGCAGAGTACATCATGAGAAATGCTGGACTGGATGAAGCACAAGCTGGAATCAAGATTTCTGGGAGAAATATCAATAACCTCAGATATGCAGATGACACTGCCTTTGTGGCAGAAAGTGAAGAAGAACTAAAGATCCTCTTGATTAAAGTGAAAGAGGAGAGTAAAAAAGTTGGCTTAAAACTCAAGATTCAGAAAACTAAAATCATGGCATCTGGTCCCATCACTTCATGGGAAATAGATGGGGAAACAGTGGAAACAGTGTCAGACTTTTTTTTTTTTTGGCTCCAAAATCACTGCAGATGGTGACTACAGCCATGAAATTGAAAGACACTTGCTCCTTGGAAGAAAAGTTATGACCAACCTAGACAGCATATTAAAAAGCAGAGACACTACTTTGCCAACAAAGGTCCATCTAGTCAAAGCTATTGTTTTTCCAGTAGTCATGTATGGATGTGAGAGTTGAACTATAAAGAAAGCTGAGCATTGAAGAATTGATGCTTTTGAACTGTGGTGGAGAAGACTCTTGAGAGACCCTTTGACTGTAAGGAGATCCAACCAGTCAGTCGTAAAGGAAATAAGTCCTGAATATTCATTGGAAGGACTGATGTTTAAGCTGAAACTCCAATAGTTTGGCCACTTGATGTAAAAATTCGACTCATTTGAAAAGACCCCAAGGCTGGGAAAGATTGAAAGCAGGAGAAGGGGACGACAGAGGATGAGATGGTTGGATGGCATCACCAACTCAATGAACACGAGTTTAAGTAAACTCTGGGAGTTGGTGATGGACAGGGAGGCCTGGCATGCTGCAGTTCATGGTGTTGCAAAGAGTTGGACCCAACTGAATGACTGAACTGAACTGATAGAGCATTTCACATTAGGTCAAGGCATACGTTTAAAAGAAAGGTCAGAAAAATAATGAATAGGACATGGCATGGGATTCAAATTATAATGTAGAATCCACCTAGGGTTTGATAGGAAAAGGATATTAGATATGAGGTTTAGGGAAGAATGACAGAGAACTGTAAAAGCTAAGGCATTTGTGCTTTATTCTGAGGACAATGAAGAGTCATGAAGGATGTTTGCATCAGAGAGTTTTGTGTTCAGAGCTGTGTATTATTTTTAATTTATTGTTTAATTTTTTCAGAGTATAGTAGCTTTATAACGTTGTTAGTTTCTACTGTACCTCAAAGTGTATCAGTTCAGTTCAGCTGCTCAGTCGTGTCCGACTCTTTGTGACCCCATGAATCGCAGCACGCCAGGCCTCCCTGTCTGTCACCATCTCCCAGAGTTCACTCAGACTCACATCCATTGAGTCAATGATGCCATCCAGCCATCTCATCCTCGGTCGTCCCCTTCTCCTCCTGCCCCCAATCCCTCCCAGCATCAGAGTCTTTCCTAATGAGTCAACTTTTTGCATGAGGTGTCCAAAGTACTGGAGCTTCAGCTTTAGCATCATTCCTTCCAAAGAAATCCCAGGGCTGATCTCCTTCAGAATGGACTGGTTGGATCTCCTTGCAGTCCAAGGGACTCTCAAGAGTCTTCTCCAACACCACAGTTCAAAAGCATCAATTCTTCAGCACTCAGCCTTCTTCACAGTCCAACTCTCACATCCATGCATGACCACAGGGAAAACCATAGCCTTGACTAGATGGACCTTTGTTGGCAAAGTAATGTCTCTCCTTTTCAATATGCTATCAATGTTGGTCATAACTTTTCTTCCAAGGAGTAAACATCTTTTAATTTTATGGCTGCAGTCACCATCTGCAGTGATTTTGGAGCCCCCCAAAATAAAGTCTGACACTGTTTCCACTCTTTTCCCATCTATTTCCCATGAAGTGATGGGACCAGAAGCCAAAGTGTATCAGGTATGCATATACATATATTCCCTCCTTTTTTTTGGATTCCCTTCCCATTTATATCATCACAGAGCACTGAGTAGAGTTCTCTGCACTATGAAGTATTTTCTCATAAGTTATCTATTTTAGACATACTATCAGTGAATATATGTTAATCCCAATCTCCCAGTTTATTCCACTCCTCTTTCCCCCCTTGCTATCAATATGTTCATTCTCTATGACTGTATCTCTATTTCTGCTTTATAAATAAGATTTTCTGTGCTAACTTTTTCAAATTCCACATATATGTATTAATATATGATATTTGTTTTTCTCTGACATTTAACTCTTTATGACCATCTCTAGGTCCATCCATTTCTCTACAAATTAACAAATTTTGTTCTTTTGTATGGTTGAGTAATATTCCATTGTATACAGAACTATATATTCTTAGGATTAAACTTAAAATATAGAATGCACTCACAAGACATCACCGATATGTTTACTTATGCTCATAAAGCTTAAAGAGAAACTATGGCTCAGAGACACCAACAAGGACTTAATTTTCAAAGTATAAAAACAGATCATGCAGCTCAACAACGACAGCAAGCCATTCAAAAAATGGCCAGAAGACCTAACATAAAATTTCTCCAGAGAAGACACATGTATGACCAATAGACACATGAAAAGATGTTCAACATCATTAATTATTAGGAAATGCAAATCAAAGCAACAATAATGTATCTCCTCAGAGGAGTCAGAATGCCCTCATCAAAAATCCTACAAACAATAATTCTGGAGAGGGTGTAGAGAAGAGGGAACCATCCTACACTATTAGTGGAAGTGAAAATTAGTTCAGTCACTATAGAAAACATATTTAAAAAAAAAATAGAGTTACATGATCCAGCAATTACATTCATGAATGTATATCTAGAGAAAACTCTAATTTGAAAATATACATGCACACCAATGCATGTATTCATAGCAGCACTATTTACAACAGCATGGAGGCAACCTAATACCCATTACCATATGAGTGGATGAAGAAAATGTGATCTATATATGGAGAGAGAGAGATTACTCAGCCTTAAAAGAGAATGAAATAATTTGATTTGCAGCAACATAGAGTTTATCATACTAAGTGATGTAAGTCAGATAAAAAAAGACAAATATTATATATCACTTCTATGTGCAATCTAAAGTTTGATACAAATGAACTTTTTACAAAACAGAAATAGATTCACAGACATAGAAAACAAATTTATGGCTATCAACGGGAAAATGGAGGAGAGGGATAAATGAGTTCAGGATTAGCAGATACAAACTACTATATATACAATAGATAAAGAATAAGGTCCTACTGTATTTAATATCTTATACTAAATTATAATGAAAAGAAAAAGAAAAAAGAAAACGAAGAAAAAGCAAGTTACTTTTAGTAAAACAACAGAAATACATGTTAACATAATATGATGAAGACTTTTATTTTTATTGTAGGCAAACCATATATATATATTATATATATATAATATATATGTATATATATATTAATATAATATTTACACTACTAAAATAATACACTACTATTATGAGTGCAAGTTAGTACAGCCCTGTTGCTATTTGGAAGTATTAATATAGATGTCACACCTAACTTATCCATGCTAACTGAGGCAGACTTTTTACACTTGGTTTTACTGTGGGCAGGAATCCTTTAGAAGAAATGGAGTAGCCATCATGATCAACAAAAGAGTCCAAAATGCAGTTCTTGGATGCAATCTCAAAAATGACAGAATGATCTCTGTTGGTTTCCAAGGCAAACCATTCAATATCACAGTAATCCAAGACTATGCTCCAACCAGTAACACTGAAAAAGCGGAAGTTGAACTGTTTTATGAAGACCTACAAGACCTTTTAGAACTAACACCCAAAAAAGATGTTCTTTTCATTATAGGGGACTGGAATGCAAAAGTAGGAAGTCAAGAAACACCTGAAGTAACAGGCAAATTTGGCCTTGGAGTACGGAATAAAGCAGGGCAAAGGCTAATAGGGTTTTGCTGAGAGAACACACTGGTCATAGCAAATACCCTCTTCCAACAACACAAGAGAAGACTCTATATATGGACATCACCAGATGGTCAACACCAAAATCAGATTGATTATATTCTTTGCAGCCAAAGATGGAGAAGCTCTATACAGTCAGCAAAAACAAGACTGGGAGCTGACTGTGGCTCAGATCATGAACTCCTTATTGCCAAATTCAGATTTAAATTGAAGAAAGTAGGGAAAACCGCTAGACCATTTAGGTATGACCTAAATCAAATCCCTTATGATTATACAGTGGAAGTGAGAAATAGGTTTAAGGGACTAGATCTGATAGAGTACCTGAAGAACTATGGATGGAGGTTCATGATATTGTACAGGAGACAGGGATCAAGACTATCCCCATGGAAAAGAAATGTAAAAAAGCAAAAAGGCTGTCTGAGGAGGCATTACAAATAGCTGTGAAGAGAAGAAAAGCAAAAAGCAAAGGAGAAGAGGAAAGATATAAGTATTTGAATGCAGAGTTCCAAAGAATAGCAAGGAGAGATAAGAAAGCCTTCTTCAGCGATCAATGCAAAGAAATAGAGGAAAACAGCAGAAGGAAAAGACTAGATATCTCTTCAAAAAAATTAGAGATACCAAGGGAACATTTCATGCAAAGATAGGCTCGATAAAGGACAGAAAAGGTACGGACCAAACAAAAGTAGAAGATATTAAGAAGAGGTGGCAAGAATACACAGAAGAACTGTACAAAAAAGAGCTTTACAACTCAGATAATCACAATGGTGTGATCACTCACCTAGAGCCAGATATCTTGGAGTGTGAAGTCAAGTGGGCCTTAGAAAGCGTCACTACGAACAAAGCTAGTGGAGGTAATGGAATTCCAGTTGAGCTATTTCAAATGCTGAAAGATGATGCTGTGAAAGTGCTGTACTCAATATGCCAGCAAATTTGGAAAACTCAGCAGTGGCCACAGAACTGGAAAAGGTCAGTTTTCATTCCAATCCCAAAGAAAGGCAATGCCAAAGAATGCTCAAACTACTGCACAATTGCACTCATCTCACACGCTAGTAAAGTAATACTCAAAATTCTCCAAGCCAGGCTTCAGCAATACATGAACCGTGAACTTCCAGGTGTTCAAGCTGGATTTAGAAAGGCAGAGGAACCAGAGTTCAAATTGCCAACATCCACTGGATCATCGAAAAAGCAAGAGAGTTTCAGAAAAGCGTCTATTTCTGCTTCATTGACTATGCCAAAGCCTTTGACTGTGTGGATCACAATAAACTGTGGAAAATTCTGAGAGAGATGGGAACACCAGACCACCTGACCTGCCTGTGAGAAACCTATGTGCAGGTCAGGAAGCAACAGTTAGAACTGGACATGGAACAACAGACTGTTTCCAAATAGGGAAAGGAGTACGTCAAGGCTGTATATTGTCACCCTACTTGTTTAACTTATATGCAGAGTACATCATGAGAAACGCTGGGCTGGATGAAGCACAAGCTGGAAGCAAGATGCTGGAAGAAATACCAATAACCTCAGATATGCAGAGGACTGATGATAAAGCTGAAATTCCAATGCTTTGGCCATCTCATATGAAGAGTTGACTCATTGGAAAAGACCCTGATAGTGGGAGAGATTGGGGGCAGGAGAAGAAGGGGATGACAGAGGATGAGATGGTTGGATGGCATCACCGACTCGATGGACATGAGTTTGAGTAGACTCCGGAAGTTGGTGATGGACAGGGAGGGCTGGTGTGCTGTGATTCATGGGAAAGCAAATAGTTGAACATGATTGAGTGACTGAACTGAACTGAATGCATACATGTGTCCACCAAAATATTTGTATTAAAGATTCATAGAAGCATAATTTGTAATATCCATGGTTAAGAAATTACCCAAACACCCATCAGCAGTGGGGTAGATAAATATACTGTGATGCCTTTTCCGCATAAAATATCGTGTTGTGCTTAGTCACTCAGTTATGCCCAACAGTGCTACCCCATGGACTGTAACCCACCACGCTCCTCTATTCACGGGGATTCTCTAGGCAAGAATACCGGAGTGGGTTGCATGCCCTCCTCCAGGATGAAATACTATACAACAAAACAAACTGATTTATAACAATATATAACAATATGATTGAAATTCACAGATGTAACTTTAGACACCAAGCAAAAAACAGACAAAACCAATCTGTGTCCTTAAACTTCAAGATAACAGGTTTTCTTGGTGGGAATGACTGTTGTGGAACAACATAGGGGTTTCTGAGGGAATTTAGCACTTTTAGTTTCTTGAGCTGAGTGCTGATAGTACAGGATTGTTCAGTTTCTAAAATCCTTTGTGTTCTAAATGTGTATTTTGTGTCCTCTTTTATATTATAGTATAGTTTCACAAAGCTTTGGAAAACCTGCCCATGTTTGCTCAGGTCACTTTCACTTTTGTGCAGTCGTCCCACTACACCCCTGCTCTACAAGCCTCTGCTTCTAGCTCATCGGCTTTCCTACTGCCTTTCATATTATCTGACCTCTCTAGGAGATCATACTTCCTTTTTGCCCCTTTCTTTCTAGCATCAGCTTGATGAAGTTTCTTTCCTAAATCATCCATACTGCTTCCCTTCTCCTCATCCTAGCAAATATTGAGAAAAAATCTAACATTCTTGTAACTCTGTTTCTTTATATATTTTCCTATTTTCACTTATTCTATATTTCCACGCAGGAAGACATGGATTTACAAAAAGGACAACTCTGTACCCTACCCAGGTATTTATAAGGAAATATTTGGGAGCAGGGGTTGTTGATAGGGACAACGACCTATTTAAAGACCATAGATTCTTTGAGATCATAACCCTTCTAAGCTACTGGTGGAGGCAGAAGCCTATGACCACTGGCTCTCCTGTATAATCTAGACAATACACCCACTCTCTTTGAGTGCATCCTTCAGGAAACACATCTTACTATGGGCTGATTGTATTTACAAAGTTTGGGAAGAAAGAAAGTGAACAAGGATAGACTTTTTCCCAATTCTTATCACCCACTCTGATGACTTGGGTTAATTTGTCATCAGGTGATGTGAGGGCCACTCCCTTCCATATGCAACAGTGTCTTCACAGTCTTTAAAAGATACATCTAACTTGCATTAGCTCTGCTAGTTCAATTCATCTCAGTCAAACAATTTATTAATAACACAATGTGTAATCCTCAAATGGCCTGGATGACAGTGTACTGACTGAATGTTATTTAAAAGCATGCTTCAGAGGGAAAAATGCCATATATTATGCCTCCCTGGCCATTTTAATTTTCCTTTATTGCCTCTTGGCAGGAGCTTAATAACTATACATTGAATAAAATGAGACATTGCACATCACATATTAATTACCACAATGTTAAGAAACACTGTCTCTGCTCTCAGAGAAGGCAAATAGAAATAAATGGAATTTTAAGATATCACCTGCCAATTTCCCTTCTTTCAAAATGCAAGTTACAAATACATTTTCTTGTCCCCCCCACCAAGGGCACAACATTGTTTTAGAGGAGAGGAACTGGTAAATTGCTGGAGAATCATAAAAATTCGGGGTCAAAGGGTTCTACCCTCACTTACATATCTGATAGAGACCTTGGCAGATAATCTTTCATATTCTGGCAGGAAAAGCAAAATGTTCAATGACTTTTTCAGTTCACCATTGTCATTTCACCCTTGGTATCATCTTTCTACAACTGGTCTCTCAGTCCCTTACATATTATGTGCTATAGGTGAAGAGTCCCAATAGCACAGTGATTAGTTCCCAGAGCTTTGAATCAAATGCCTTGAGTTTCTTTTCCCTCTAGTTTTATTGAAGTATAATTGACACAAAATTGTACTTATTTAAGATGTACAATATGGTATTTTGATATATGTATTCATTGTAAACTGTTTAGTGTAATCTTGCTAATTAACACATCCATTACCTCACACAGTTCCATTTCTTCTTTGTCTGATGAGAACACAAGATGTACTCTCTTCACAAATTCCAAATATATAATACAGTATTATTAACTGTAGTCACCATGCTGCTCATTAGACCTCTAGAACTAATACCTGAAATTGTTCAACATTTCACTAACATCTCTGCATTCTCCTCCCCACCATCATATTGTCTGCTTCTGTGAGTTAGACTTTTAGATTCCACACATAAATGAAATCACTCAGTTCTTGTCTTTCTGTGTCTCCCTTGCTTCACTTAGTGTAGCATCTTCCAGGTTTACCCATGTTGTTGCAAGTGGCAATATTTTCTTCTGTTATATGGCTAAAATGGTATTTTATTGTTTGTATATACTGTATTTTTATCTATTCACCCATAAATCTAAATCCTTGATTAACTGCATACTTCATGTCCACATTGTTTCTCTTAAAATTGCTTATCTATAAAATGGGGTTAATCATGCTACAAAACCCAAAATGTTCTATGGATACTACAAGAACAATTCATGTAAATACTTAAAAATGTTATCAACATTCTAGGCACTATTACTTTGTTTATTGCAAAATCGTTTGTTTGAATTAAGCAAAGCCCATTTATCATGTGTCTATCTACCCACTCCACATCTATCAGAACATCATATGTGAGCTTATTTTAAGCATATTAATAGTATGGATATCCTTTGACTGAACTAGGTTTGACTTTGCCTAGCACTATGCTGAGCCCTGCAGAATGCTTTTCTTCAAGAATGAATTATGATTGGTGAAAGTAGTTAACAGATGATCTTACTACATTTTCAAGTTTTGGGGCAGAGGATAATAGAATAGACTCTGTTGGTAATAGCGTAAACAGAGTTTGTGTGGCCAGGAATCAATCTGTGGATTGGTTCCTGTTCCAATATGTCACTGGTTAGATAACTTCATTAACCGAGGAGAAGTGATACTAGTTTTGACTCCTCCACTGAGAAGCTGGAAATATATCAAAGATGAGCAATGGCACCATGTTTGGTGTCTCCAAAGTGCCCAATAAATCAGAGGCTAAAATAATTATGCTGGTTTTTACATGCTGTATAACAGAGGGGGCAAGAGAACAAACTGAAATATGTAAAAAGTTGGCATGTATTATGGTGTCTGTTTTTGTAAGAATTTAGAAACACAAGCTTTTAAAAATCCAGCATCCACCAATACTTTTAACACTGAATATATGGCAGCAATTCATTATAGTGTGGTAGAAGTAATACCAATCCTACTACAACTACAATAGTAATAATAATGAATTAAACATCTAATTTAAAGTTTACTTTGTTGCCCAAGAAATGTATGTGTTATCTTAAGTAATTTTCACTAATCTACAGAAGACTTCATTATTCCATTTTACAAAGGATGAATCTGAAGTTCATGGAAGTTATGAAACTCTCCTAGGTCACATCACTGATGAGGAAAGAGCAAAGGCCATTAAGGCCTGGTACCTACCTAAAGCACCTACCTCTTCGATATCCCAGCTGCCCTCCTGCACAGAGGCCTTCTGTTCTATGGGATCAGGAATCATATCCACATTTAACTGTTTGACTCTTTACAACCTGTGGTTCTGTGAGTACCAGTTCAGAGTTTCTGTTGGTGATCTTGATGGTGTGTCACAGCAGGGTTAGTCTCTCCAGCTAGCTCTCTTGAAGTTATGTGGCCTGCAATAATGCTGCTGCTGCTGCTAAGTTGCTTCAGTCGTGTTCGACTCTGTGTGACCCCATAGATGGCAGCCCACCAGGCTCCCCCGTCCCAGGAAATCTCCAGGCAAAAACACGGGAACGGGTTGCCATTTCCTTCTCCAATGCATGAAAGTGAAAAGTCAAAGTGAAATCACTCAGTAGTGTCTGACTCTTCGCCCCCAACAAAACTGCCATTTCAGTCCAACTTGTCTTGAGTAATCATTCTTTTCCCTTTTCTTTCTTAAGCTCATATATAATGGGTAATACTAAGTGCATACATCACAGAGTGAGCATGAGAATTCAACTAGATAATAAAATAAAGAATTTAAAGTGACATACTAGAGTGAGTTGCTATGTCCTTCTCCAGAGGCTCTTCCCAACCCAGGGATCAAACCCAGGTTTCTTGAGTCTTCTGCATTGGCAAGTAAATTCTTTACCACTAGTGCCACCTGGGTAGCCCACCATGTTGTACACCAGAACTAATATTATAAAACAACTATACCTTTAGCAAAAACAAACTAAAAATATAGTGTTGACAGAGGATTTTTTAGGGCAGGGAAATATTCTGTCTGATGCTATAATGATGGTTATATGTTACTATACTTTCAATTAAACCAAGAGAATGCACAATACCAAGTGAAATTGAAACTTGCTTGTCATGTCTGACTCTTTGCGGCCCCATGGACTATACAGTCTGTGGACTTCTACAGGCCAGAATACTGGAGTGGGTAGCCTTTCCCTTCTCCAGGGGATCTTCCCAACCCAGGGATTGAACCCTGGTTTCCTGCATTGCAAGCAGATTCTTTACCAGCTGAGCCAAAATGGAAGCCCAAGAAAACTGGAGCACGTAGCCTATCCCTTCTCCAAGGGGATCTTCCTGACCCAGGAATCGAACCCTGGGGCCTCCTGCAATACAGGCAGATTCTTTCCCAATTGAGCTATCAGACAGTGCCAATAGAGAACCTTAATATAAAGGGTGGACTTTGGGTGGTGAGATGTTTTGATGCAGGTTCACCAACTGTGACAAATGTTTCTCTCTGGTGGGGGATGTTGAAAATGCAGGAGGCTATGCATGTGTGGGGGCATGAAGGCAGACGGGAAATCTCTGTACCTTTCCCTCAATTCTTCTGTGAACCCAAAACTGATCTTGAAAAAAGTTTTACATTAAAAAGTATGTGTGGTGTTTTTGTAATATGAGATTGCCCAATTTTGGAAAAGCACATTTAAACCTTAATTATGAGATTACCCTTCTCTACCCACTCTTCCCTTTATTTGGGAGAAAAAAAAACAAGCCTAATAATTTATATAGCCTTTTTCTCTCTACCCACTCTCATAGGGGAATGTGAGTGTTTGCACAAAACTTTCCTATATAAGGTTGAAAAATATCTCTTCAGATTGCCTGGTCATCATGATATTCTACAAAAATTAACCTCTCCATTTGTTAGTTTTGTTACTTGTAAAACGAATTCAATAAGTGCTGCCATGTCTTATAAGGATATTAAAAATAAAATGTGTAAAACTGGACTCAACAGCATACAGCTTCTTAACCCAGAAAAATAAAGACAGAATGAAGAGCTGTGTTTAAAAGTAAAAATTATAAAGCATTCAGATGAGAAAAACTCAGTATTTTTTTAAACATTAATTTTTAAAATACAACACCTATGGAGTCCCCTATGAATTTCAAGAGATAATTTTAGGATAGAAATAAATGAAGTAATTGTGTCAAGCTTGTTATTTTCCAGATCATCCAAGCAGTAACTCAACTAAAATAAATGATGATAATACAAAGGGATGGCAGACCCTGAAAGATGACACAAACATAGTAGATTCTTAAAAATATATGTTAATTCTTAAAGAAGTTTCTCAGCTTTGAAAGGCTGAAGCTACAGAGTCTCATATCTGTAAAAAGTCCTTCCAGGTGATGTAACCTAAACCTGTCTCTTAATATCCCCTAAACAATCTGACACAAATGTTGTCAAGAATGATAATGTACCTGCCTATAGTACATCCCTTATTTTCTCTTGAGGGGGAGAATCTGCTCCATTCTCTTCCACTGTGTTCCTTAGTAAAAGACTTTGCAGAAAGTACTGTTTCTCCAAATACAAAATGACTGATACAAAATGACCCATATAACTAGTCACACTTTATAAAGAGAGTCATCACACTTAAAAAAAAAAAAAAAAGTACACACACCATGGAACCCAAAACACACTTGTGCAAAACTTTAGACTATTGTAATAAGTTTTTGAAAAACTGGACTTGACTGGGATCATTTGTCAAATCAATGGATTTCACTATATCCTGGAAAGAAAAATAAAGAATCCAATGCAGGGATATACTCTGTGCTTTCAAAGTTGGTTTTTCCCCATATACATTATTTCTCCCATCCTTAGCCATACTCTGGGAGTTAGGCTTTGTATATACTTTTGCTTCAAGCTATATTTTTATTTTAGACATTTTTTCTCTGCTATTAAATGCTGACCCTATGTTCTAAAGTCCCCTGTGAACCTCCAATTAAGCCATATGTTTTTCGAGGACAAAATCTATATCATATTATTGTTTTGCTGGTCTCAGCCCTCAGAAAAGAGAGTAAGACAAGAAAGAAGCTCTGTAAATATATATTGGCTATATGAAAAAGTGGGCATATGAATAAGTAGAGAGATCCTAATTTTTTAATTAATAATTTTTTAAAATTATATACAAACTTTTTCAGAGGTAACCCCATACTGAACTTCATTTCATCATTGATGTGTATTTCATATTTACTACTTATAAATCAATATCTAAAACCTATGAGTGTTGCTTTTTTGTTTACAAAATTTTTTTCCTCTGCAGCTCACTTTTTAAAAAAACTTATCTTAACTGAAGTTAATTGCTTTACAATATTGTATTGCTTTCTGCTGTTCAGCAACATGAATCATCTATAAATATACATATGTCCCCTCCCTTTTGAGCCTCCCATCCACCCCCATCCTATTCCACTAGGTCATGATAGAGCACCAAGCTAAGCTCTCTGCTATACAGCAGCTTTCCACTAGGTAGCTATTTTACACATGGTAGTGTATATATGTCAATGCTCAATCTGAGAAAGCCATAATTCAAAAAGACACATGTACCCTGATATTCATTGCAGCACTATTTATAATAGCCAGAACATGGAAGCAACCTAGGTGTCCATTAATAGATGAATGCATAAAGAAGTTGTGGGACATATATACAAAGGAATATTACTCAGCTATAAAAAGGAGTGAAACTGAGCCAGTTATACTAAGGTGGATGAACCTAGAATCTGTCACACAGAGTAAAGTCAGAAAGAGAAAATCAAATATCTATATTAATGCATATATACGTATTCTAGGAGAGGGTGGGACAAAATGCAGCTTACTTTTACTCAAGAGATTCTAATCCATTTAACTGTTACAATAGTATTTTATTGTAAATATATAGCATATTTCATTCTAATAGAAATTTGGGTTTTGCCTCCCAACTTACTTTTGACAATATGCTACCATGTATACTCTTACACATAGATTACACAAATAAGTGGGTTTCTCTTAGGAATAGTCCTAGGAATAGAATTGCTGAGCCATAGGTGTACATATGTTCCACTTTATAAGGGATTTCCAAATATCTCTTCAAAATGTTCATTGAATTTATACTACTATGAATCTTCATTTTATAAAATTTCAGTTTTCCAGCACTATAGCTTTGGGGGCACCAGCTTCTCCAAGAAGATATTTTTTGCTCCCCGGCTTTCTCAAGTAGCTGTGTCTCAAAGCTCCTAAGAAATTCCTGCATGTTTAAGAAAATGAAATCAGATCCGCCACCCCCTGAATGGGTTCTAATGGCAATTCAAACTTTAAGCCCCAGTGGTGCTCAGTGTCCAGAGGCTGAAGTTTCTTTCCTCCTTACCCTCAACTGTTTGCAGCCCTCTTATTGTAAACACAGGTTCTGGCATAATTGAAGTTTACCATTAATGACAAAGAAAGCCTTGCATTTATCTAAATTGATTTGTGTTAACAGAGCTGATTGCATTTCTGAGCTTCCTGCATTCTAAGAGCTTTGGTATCCTGTTACATTGTGCTGTGGGATAATAGCACCACAAGGCGACAACATGACTGCTGAGGTTTTGGTCACTGCAGGTTTCAATTTACTATACTTACTATCTGTATGTTCAACTTATTAGATATCACAATGTCTCTGACTCAAGGCCAATTAAAAAATAAGGTTAAAATATTCATTTGAATATTTTTGTCTTCAGTGTCCTATGGACACTGAAGGGAGTCACCTTCACAGGATTACCATATTTCCTTCCATATATGGGAATAAAAGGCCATATTTCAAAGGGAAGCTTGAATTAGTAATCTTTTAATTAAGCTGAACTGTGGTGTTGGAGAAGACTCTTGAGAGTCCCTTGGACTGGAAGCAGATCAAACCAGTAAACCCTAAAGAATATCAACCCTGAATATTCATTGGAAAGACTGATGCTGAAGCTCCAATACGTTGGCCACCTGATGCGAAGAGCCAACTCATTAGAAAAGACCCTGATGCTGGGAAGGATTGAAGACAGGAGGAGAAGGGAATGACAGAGGATGAGATGGTTGGATGGCCTCATCAAATCAATGGACATGAGTTTGAGTGAGCTCCAGGAGTTGGTGAAGGACAGGGAGGCCTGGCATGCTGCAGTCCATGGGGTCGCAAGTAGTCAGACACAACTGAAGAACAACCCATTTAGAGCTGTGGTCATTTCTGGAATGTCTTTCTTGTCCTACACTTACTTTTCTCCTCAGTATCCTCTCAAAAGAAATGAGAGTTCATTTAAAATTTTATGTATCTTTGTTGTCTGTTTGCTTAGTTTCTATGCATTTATACCTGCCTCTTCTTTTTAACCAATAAGGATTTTAGGTGAAAATATGGGATTTTTTGTTGTTGTCTATTTGCCTTTAGAGAAAATGTTTTTACTCAATAAGACATGACTAAAGAGAAATGAAAAATTCATAAGTATAGAGGTCAGTACATTTTTCCCACTGTAGTTAGTGATCAAAGCATAGATCAATAAATAGAACAGCACGCACACCTTCAGAGGCTCCCTGGTCTCTTTTCCAGGTACTCTCCAACCTCCAAATGAACTATGTATCTGAGTTTTAAATGCATACTGTACAGCAAATAAACCTTTCATATTGTTTGATATCAGGAAAACCCAGACAGAAGAAATAATTTATTCAAGGTCACATGAGTACAAAAATCAGCACCAGAGCTACATTGCTACATGTACCTTCAAACAGCAGGGGAGAAATTACAACAGAAATCAAGCACACATCAGTTATATAATCCAAGACTTAACAACTTTCAGAACCTGTGATGAAATTTGGATGTGTTCAATTCAACCAGAAACCCTGTCTTCAAGCCAAAAATTTACTCCATAACATCATATGTCAGTTACTTAATATTCTAGTGATTAGTGACTTATTTTGTTTTGCAACACAATGAGCATGAAATATTGGAGACCAGCTTAATCCAAATTTCACTACATATATCTTTTGTTACCTTAGCTCATTAAGCTTTGCATTTATAGAATTTTGCATTCTATATCTCATCTGTGGAATGATGAGAATATAACTGATCTTGGAGCACTGTTGATGGAATTTTTGAGAATGTAATCTCAGGACTTGATGCCTTAAAGCATTCAACACTTGAAACCTCTATTTGATATCTAGAATGGGAATATTCATCTCCTTTGCATTCATCTCAAACATCCTCAACTTACTATAAGGCTAACATTCTCTATTTTCAGCATCAATATCTTTTATGATAATATTATCTAGGATTAGGCAAACAATGATACTGCCCTAGAGGCATGTGGCAAGGACAGATTCTCATCTCCAGGTGAGGGTTCAGCTGATAGCAAGGCAGGGGAGTTTCACATATGGGCTAAAACATGGATGGGCAATTCTTCTGGAGACACTGAAGGGAGTCACCTTCATAGGACTGTGCTATAGTTGGCTGGTGAACATCCAGAGGCAGTGTCCAGTTTCTGCTCTGAGTGGTTTAAGGGCCACTTGCCTACATCCCAAGTAGAAGCCTGGTCTTCTGGGGCCCTCAACCCTCTCCTCAGGACCTTATAGCAATGTCTAATTTTCAGAGATGGTTCCCTGTTGTTTGTCTATATAAACAAACACCCAAATCAGGTCGTTGGTCATGGATATTTTGTGCACAGACCATTTCCTAATTTTTCCTGTTCTTCCCTCACCTTGCAGCCTCCCTGACTTCACAATTACACTCTTGTAACAGGCTTATAACAAACAAGATTGTTTGCTATACTCTTGTCACACACAACCCACAGCCTGGCTAGAGGTCAAAGAAAGTCAAGAAACATCCAAATGGACATATACTTAAGAAAGTCATAGTTACTAGAATGACAAGGCACCGTTTTCCTCACTGAGTCTGAGATGGGATATTCATTTGACGCTTAGACAAGCCCTGCTGTGTCTCTGGGCACAATTCACAGCCCAGAGAAGGGATATGTTGCAAGAGTTCAAAAAGGCCCCCACTGACTATTGTCTTCTGGGTGCTTCAGCTACCTCTGGGGCTCAGTTAGTACAGGCTATACTGAGAGTCCGAGGTATTTCTCAGTATTTGCTGTGTGGACTCTTCACCTACTAAGCATTTTCCTCTGATCAGATTTTCTTCCCTTTCAGGAAAGAGAGGGCCACCTCAGACCATCACCATTCTTCTCTCTAAAACTTGTACTTCCTCATAATCTTCTGCCTGTAACCTCCCTTCTACAATTATGAAAACAAAATGAAAAGAGCCTGAATGTGGAGTTTGAGGATCAGGTTTGCATCTAAACTCTGCCAGTAGCTTGATGTGAGTCTGTGGGGAATTTAAGAAGCCTCTTTGAGTATCAGATTATCTATCTGTGAAATATGGACATGTCTCAACCCACTGGGTAGTTATAAGGTGTAAATGATTAATATGTAACACATAAAAAGTACCTGAAGGAAACACCAATTGAGTCACTTCTGTGCTCAAAACCCTATAGAGGCTTTTACTACTTAAAAGTAGGAGCTCAAAGGTCTCCACTGGGCTTTTCCTGGTGCCTCCAAGCACAGAATATTATATTATCTGAGATTCACTTCTCTCTACCATATAACTCTTCCTCCCAATCCAACTTCTAACTGTCAAGTATACATTCCAAACTCATTTCAGTGGCACTATTTTGACTCCTGATTCCCTCTGCTCAGGAAAGCATCCCATCCTACCCTCACCTCCGGTCTGAATCCTGCCCATCTTTCAAGACCCTGATCAAGCTGCCACTATGGAAAAATTATGGAGATTCTTAAACTAACAATATAGCTACTATATGATCCTCAAATCCCCCTCCTGGTCATCAGTCAGTTCAGTTCAGTTCAGTCACTCTGTCGTGTCCGACTCTTTGGGACCCCGTGAATCACAGCACGCCAAGCCTCCCTGTCCATTACCAACTCCCAGAGTTCACTCAGACTCACATCCATCGAGTCCGTGATGCCATCCAGCCATCTCATCCTGGGTCGTCCCCTTCTCCTCCTGCCCCCAATCCCTCCCAGCATCAGAGTCTTTTCCAATGAGTCAACTCTTTGTGTGAGGTGGCCAAAGTACTGGAGTTTCAGCTTTAGCATCATTCCTTCCAAAAAAATCCCAGGGTTCATCTCCTTCAGAATGGACTGGTTGGATCTCCTTGCAGTCCAGGGGACTCTCGAGAGTCTTCTCCAACACCACAGTTCAAAAGCATCAATTCTTTGGTGCTCAGCTTTCATCACCATCCAACTCTCACATCCATACATGACCACTGGAAAAACCATAGCCTTGACTAGATGGAACTTCGTTGGCAAAGTAATGTCTCTGCTTTTGAATATGCTGTCTAGGTTGGTCATAACTTTTCTTCCAAGGAGTAAGTGTCTTTTAATTTCATGGGTGTAATCACCACCCGAAGTGATTTTGGAGCCCCCAAAATAAAAGTCTGATACTGTTTCTACTGTTTCCCCATCAATTTCCCATGAAGTGATGGGACCAGATGCCATGATCTTCGTTTTCTGAATGTTGAGCTTTAAGCCAACTTTTTCACTCTCCACTTTCACTTTCATCAAGAGGCTTTTTAGTTCCTCTTCACTTTCTGCCATAAGGGTGGTGTCATCTGCATATCTGAGGTTATCAATATTTCTGCCTGCAATCTTGATTCCAGCTTGTGTTTCTTCCAGCCCAGCATTTCTCATGATGTACTCTGCATAGAAGTTAAATAAGCAGGGTGACAATATACAGCCTTGATGTACTCCTTTTCCTATTTGGTCATAAATCTGGAGAAAACCATACTTCGAAAAGATGCATGCACTTCAAAGCCCATTGCAGCACTATTTACAAAAGCTAAGATATGGAAGCAACCTAAGTGTCCATTGACAAAGGAATGGACAAAGAAGATATACAACAGAATATTACTCAGCCATAAAAAATTAAATAATGTCATTTGCACAAAATGGACGGATATAGAGTTTATCATACTAAGTGAAGTAAGCCAGACAGAGAAATACAAATATCATATGATATCACTTATATGTCTCGAGAAGAAAATGGCAACCCACTCCAGTATTCTTTCCTGAAAATTCTATGGACGGAAGAACCTGGTGGGCTTCAGTTGTCTCTGGGGTCGCAAAGAGTGGGACATGACTGAGTGACTAACATTTTCACTTTCACTTTCATCACTTATATATGGAATCTAAAAACAAAAAATTGATACAAATGAACTTACATACAAGACAAAAACAGATACACAGAAAACAAATTTATAGTTACCAAAGGGGAATAGATAAGGAGATACATTAGGAGATTGGGATTAACACACACCCACGTAAAACATAAACAGACACAAAACAGATAACCAACAAGAACCTACTGTACAGCACAGGGAACTATACTCAATATTGTAATAATCTATAATAGAAAATAATCTGAAAAAATAGATATGTATGCATCACTGAATCACTTTGTTGTATATCTGAAAATAACACAACTTTGTTAATCAGCTACTTCAATAAATATACTTTTCAAAAAGTTTCTACTTTTCCATAAAAGTCCACTCAAATAGTTCAACCAGCACCCAAGTGTGTTCTCTGAAAAAATTTATTTCTAGTGGTCTGGACACTTAATATGAAATTATCAAATTCTCAAAATTTAAGCGTACAATGATATTGTTAACTATACAGACTATGTTGCAGAGCAGATCTTGAGAACTTTCTTATATTGCATAACTGAAACTTTATGCCTTGAACAACTCCTCATTTCTTCCTCTCCACTCTAGCCCTGGTAACTACCTTTCCACTCTCTACTTCATTCAACTTATTTTGTCTTACGGACAACTCCAAAGATATGCTTACTTATCAATTATCTAATTATTACAGATGTGTTCTGCATCTCGTAACCATACTTTTTTTCAGAACAAAGACACAATCAATTTATATGCCCCTGCAAATATTCTCATTTTGCTCCAATAGTAAAAAATGATTTAGTAAATCTTAATTTTATAGGTCCTTGGCTAAGAGGCTGGAATGTCAGAGGCTTCAATAATTTTGTTCATTTCCATAGGTGGATGATGTCTTTCCCATTTATTTATTTCCTCACCAAATTCTTTTTAGCCACTTCCACATGCCAGACATTCTTCTGGGAACACAGATATAAGCAAGGTGAACATAGTCACTTTTCTTATGTAACTTATAATCTACTAAGGAAGATAACCAAGTGGAATGGATTGGAGAAAACTGTTAATTTAGCAGTAATTCTAGGATTTCTCTTGCAGAGAGAAATTTGTTAGATATTTGGATAAGAACTTCAGAAATTGGACCTCCCCAATCCTAACCCAATTGTAAAAGTGCTGTCCAGTGGCCAAGTTTTACAGGGAGAAAGATACTTTAAAAAATAAGAGAGATCAATTTGACTTTTGACTTTTTAAGACCAGATGGAGAGACAAGAGATGAGCAGGAATATGCTTTGCCTGTAAGCCATTCCCAGAAAATCTCTCTCAAAGAGCCAATGAAATATGATATACACATAAATGGTTCTTGCTGTTTTGTTGATGTTACAGCTGAGCTCTGGTATGGGTTTCAACACTAGGCCCAGGTAACAGTACAGTTATCTCTCACTTTCTTACTAGTTTTAAGCCAGGAGAATAAATACCCACTCACAACCACTTTGCTTCACCTTTGTAATTAGCAGTCAACTTGTGGAGGGATGTGTTTTCTCAGGGCATGGCACCAAGAGGTTCAATGCAATTTATCCAGATTCCAAGAGGCAAGACTGACTCTAGCTGACATCATTACATAAGGAGATCAGCAATTTAATGTAGAGTAAATACCAGTACGTATTATGTCAAATGGGCTTCCCTCGTGGTTCAGTGGTAAAGAATTTGTCTGCCAATGTAGTAGACACAGGTTCAATCCCTGGGTTGGGAAGATCCCCTGGAAAAGTAAATGGCAACCCACTCCAAGATTCTTGCCATGGAAATCCTATGGGCAGAGGAGCCTGGCAGGCTACAGTCCATTGGTTCACAAAGAGTTGGACACAACTTAGCAACTGAGCACTCATGCATTATATCAGATAATATAAAGTGTAGTCTGAGGAATGGGGAGCTAGAGGAGTGGGTTGCTGAGAGGAGACAGAACTTTCTCCTTACTTCCAGAGGAAATAGCATTTATACTGAGGCCAGAAGGATGAACAGAAGTAAACAGAGTAAAAATGGGTACACTTTTGACATGTTTATATTCTCATGTATCAGAGTCAAGAGAAAAATTGAGAGAGAGGAAAAAAAAAAAAAAAGGATCAGGAGGAGAGAGAAGATGGAGAAAAACAGAACCGAAAGAAGAAAGTCCACCCCAGTTCACTCCAGCATACCCTAATGGGTAGTGTGGTTTCTCTAGAAAAGTCCAATAAAAGGGGACATTCGGACTGAAATGTGGGAACTTTCTAAAGCATCCAAATTATGCCACTCTGTAGATAGTACCCAGGGTTTGGCCTCATGCCTGAGGTACAAGAAAGCCATATTTTTGTAAAGTGAGATAAGCAAAGTTAAGCCTTGGGGAACATGGACTACATGAACAAAAAATATAATATTAAAATGTGATTCATTTAGAAGACAGAACTGGTACCCAGAAATACTGATCATTTGGCAAAGTTGGTTTCTGGTTAGCTGTTGCCCAACTCCCTCCTGAGTAGTTCCCAGTGCTCCGCATTTGTTGATCAGGTGCTCAGAGTATATAATTCCAGACTGCCCTCTACCACAGTTTTCATTAATCCTGGTGTTTATCCTCATTTGTTGGAAAATACAGACAATTTGGCAATTATACTCCCCTTTTAGAGAAGGAAATAGCAACCCACTCCAGTACTCTTGCCTGGAAAATTCCATGGACAGAGGAACCTGGTAGGCTACAGTCCATGGGTTCGCAGAGTTGGACACAGCTGAATGACTTCACTGTCATTTTCTTCAGTCATTAATAGCTCTGGTCCCATCACTTCATGGGAAATAGATGGGGAAACAGTGGAAACAGTGTCAGACTTTATTTTTTTGGTCTCCAAAATCACTGCAGATGGTGACTACAGCCATGAAATTAAAGGATACTTACTCCTTGGAAGAAAAGTTATGACCAACATAGAAAGCATATTAAAAAGCAGAGACATTACTTTGCTAACAAAGGTCTGTCTAGTCCAGGCTATGGTTTTTCCAGTAGTCATGTATGGATGTGAGAGTTGGACTGTGAAGAAGGCTGAGTGCCAAATAATTGATGCTTTTGAACTGTGGTGTTGGAGACTCTTGAGAGTCCCTTGGACTGCAAGGAGATCCAACCAGTTCATTCTGAAGGAGATCAGTCCTGGGATTTCTTTGGAAGGAATGATGCTAAAGCTGAAACTTCATCACTTTGGCCACCTCATGCGAAGAGTTGACTCATTGGAAAAGACTCTGATGCTGGGAGGGATTGGGGGCAGGAGGAGAAGGGGATGACTGAGGATGAGATGGCTGGGTGGCATCACTGACTCGCTGGATGTGAATCTGAGTGAACTCCAGGAACTGGTGATGGACAGGTAGGCCTGGCGTGCTGCGATTCATGGGGTCACAAAGAGTCGGACATGACTGAGCGACTGAACTGAACTGAACTGAAAGAAGTATTCTATGTTGCCTATGTAGGAAATCTTAGCTTTCAAACATGCATGTCAGGTGCTGGGATAGAGATATGGAGAGGAAGCTTTCAGTGGTGGGTGTGGTAAGGAATTCCCTACATAGACAATCTTTTGACCACTGAGGCTAAAAATGAGATTCCTGCTGATTAAAGATACCTCCTTGTTCATGATAAACTGTGATCACACACACACTCATGAATACACACACTTTGTATGTATTCTCAGTCGTGTCCGACTCTTTGTGACCCCATGGACTGTAGCCTGCCAGGCTCTTCTGTCCATGGGATTTCCCAGGCAAGAATACTGAAGTGGGTTGCCATTTCCTATTCCAAGGGATCTTCCTGACCCAGGGATCAAACCCACATCTCTTATGTCTCCTGCATTGGCAGGCTACGACTGAGCCATCTGGAAAGCCTGAGATATATGCATTACACACCCCAGAGGAAACCAGGGGTGCAACCCTCATTTCATAACAAACAATGTAGCCTGATTTGTGCCAGGGAGATCAGATCTAAAATTATACGTTGGAACTTCTCAGCCCAACTCTCTTTCTCCACAATCTCTAAGTAATTATTTGAAAGAAAGTTATAATATGTATTAAATAATTTATTTCCTAGACCAATCTCAGACTTTAAGTATTTAAACTGGCAATTTTTAATAAAGTAATTGTAGAATTAGGAATACATTTTTCACTAGGAAGTCATTATTTTACTTTGAACATAATGGCTTTTAAAAGAAAGAAAATAAAAAGTTTAACTGGGTCAAATGAAAGTTTCAAGCTTTATGGCAAAAAAATGACTAATTGGATTTGGATTATGGATTTAAGTGGCAATTTTCAATAAGATCACATGATGAATTTTCTGGGGAATCTAATGCAGTTGGATTTTCACTAACATTCTCTTGCAATAGAGAGCTGTAATGGGACTAAGACAAAGTTGGTGTTTGTCCTTCCTCCTTTCCCCTTTCCCTCCTCTTCATACCTGCCCCTTGGCCCTCAATTTGTCACCAAGGATTTGCATCTCAATTCCACCACAGTCTTTGCCAAAGCCCCCATTCATCTCTCATTTAGTCTGCTAGCTGGTCTCATATTTCAGTCTTTTACCCTGCAATCATTCTTCATAGTACAAGAACGCTTACATTCCCAAATGTCGAATCTGACGAGGGCAGAGGAAGCTCACCTTCAGACCCTCTAAGAAGTCCCCTTGTCCTTCAGATACAAGTAAAATACTTAATACGAAGAATATTATATTTCTGCCCTTTTGAGGTATTTGCATATGTTTTGCCTCTACCCATTTTAGTTGGTTATGTTCTATTAATTCTTTTAATCTGAGTTCAACCATTAATTCTTCAAAGAAGTCTTGCTTTGAACCCTATGTTTAGGTCATGTCTTTCATTATATAATCTCTTTGCACCAGCTGCTCTCTTTGATAAGATGACAGTAATTGCTTTTTTCATTTTTCATGGATTACTGTGTCCAGAACTTCACTGTACACTGCACTTGGGCAGGTTCAGTCTGTTTTTGCTCACCTTTTTAATTAATACAGTGGTAAAAATACAAAATATGCATAAAAGTCATGATATGAATAAATAAAAGGAATTTCAAAATAAATGAATAAATTAGTATTTTGTTGGCTCTCTCAGTGGCTTTTAATTAAGATGAGGATGTCAATATACTACTAGTAATAACTGGCTCTGAAGCCCTCAAAGTGCGTATTTTAGGAAGATATCATCATCCTTGGTATCAACCTTAAAGGTTAAGTATGTCCTCTCTTCTACTCTACAAACAGTTATATATATATATATATATGATGCTTATCATTTATTGGGACATGTTATTAAAGTTGGAGTAAAATAGGTATTGGTATTTCTGTCTTCCATTCACTCATTGTGTATTTTATGGGAGTCATTTATGCACCAGAAACTGTGATAGGTCCTGGGAATAAAAATGTGTTAAAGATTTAGTTCTTGGCTATGTAAACATGTACCACTTCTTTACTGCCCAACATCTGCATCCCTTTCCTATATTTGGTCTTGGAAATGAACCAAGAGTGGGTTGCCATTTCCTTCTCCAGGAGATCTTCCCAACCCAGGAACTGAACCCAGGTCTCCTGAATTGCAAGCAGATTCTTTACCATCTGAGCCACCTGGGAAGACTTCCATCTCCTGCTTGACCACAAATACACAAAAGAGCTATAGAAAAGGAGTTGTAATGACCTGGATAACCACAATGGTGTGGTCACTCACCTAGAGCCAGACATCCTAAAGTGTGAAGTTGAGTGGGCCTCATGATGCATCACTATGAATAAAGTTAGTGGAGGTAATGAAATTCCAGAAGAGCTATTTCAAAACTTAAAGGATGATGCTGTTCAAGTGCTGTACTCAATACGTCAGCAAATTTGGGAAACTCAACAGTGGCCACAGGACTGGAAAAGGTCAGTTTTCATTTCAATCCCAAAGAAGGACAGTGCCAAAGAATGTTAAAACTATGAAACAACTGAGCTCATTTAATTGCTGGCAAGGTAATGCTCAAAATCCTTCAAGCTAGGCTTCAACAGTACATGAACTAAGAACTTTCAGATGTACAAGTTGCATTTAGAAAAGATAGGGGAATCAGAGATCAAATTGCCAACATTCACTGGATGACAGAAAAAGCAAGAGAATTCCAGAAGAACATCTATAAAAAAAAATAAATAAACTATACTAAAGCCTTGAACTGTGTGAATCATAACAAACTGGAAAATTCTTAAAGAGATGGGAATACCAGACCACCTGACCTGCCTTCCTGAGAAACCTGTATGCAGGTCAGTAAGCAACAGAACTGGACATGGAAAAATAGACTTATTCAAAATTGGGAAAGGAGTATGACAAAGCTGTATATGGTCAGCCTGCCTATTTAACTTCTATGCTGAGTACATCATGCACAATGCTGGGCTGGATGAATCACAAGATGGAATCAAGATTGTTGGGAGAAATATCAGCAATGGATATGCAGATGATACCACTCTAATGGCAGAAGTGAAGAAGAACTAAAGAGCTTCTTGATGAGGGTGAAAGAAGAGAGTGAAAAAGCTGGCTTAAAGCTCAATATTACAAAACCTAAGAATATGACATACAGCCCTAGCACTTCACAGCAAACGGATGGGTTAAAAAGTGGCAACAGTGACAGATTTTATTTTCTTGAGTTCCAAATTTACTGTAGATGGTGACTACAGCCATGAAATTAAAAGACACTTACTCCTTGGAAGTAAATCTCTGAGAAACCTAGACAGCGTAGTAAAAAAGTACAGACATCACTTTGCTGACAAAGGTGTGTATAGTCCTATGGTTTTTCCAGTAGTCATGTACAGGTGTGAATTGGACCATAAAGAAGGTTGACAGAAAGACAAAGGTTCACTCAGGCATGTCGGACTCTTTGTGACCCCAAAGACTATATAGCCTGCCAGGCTCCTCTGTTCATGGAATTCTCCAGGCAAGAATCCTGGAGTGGGTTGCCATTCCATTCTCCAGGGGATCTTCCCAACCCAGCGACTGAACCTGGGTCAAACCTGAACCGACATCGCAGGCAGATTTTGTTACCATCTGAGCCACCAGGGAAGCCCAAAGAAGGCTGAGAGCAGAAGAAATGATGCTTTCAAATTGTGGTGCTGGAGAAGATTCTTGAGAGTCCTTTGGACTGCAAGGACATCAAACCAGTCAATCCTAAAGGAAATCAACCCTGAATATTCACTGGAAGGACTGTGCTGAAGCTGAAGCTCCTATACTTTGGCCACCTGATGCAAACAGCTGACTCATTGGAAAAGACCTTGTTGCTGGGAAAGATTGGACTGGAGAACAAGGGGGTGACAGAAGATGAGATTATTGGATTATTAACTTAATGGACACGAATTTGAGCAAATTCCAGGAGATAAAGGGGGACAGGGTAGCCTGAAGTGCTGCAGTCCATGGGGTCAGAGAGTTGGACACTACTTAGCAACTGAACAACCACAACCTATATCTGGCAGCCTCCTTTATTAATGCATGAGTGTTGGTATGAGGCAGAGTTTGCCTCTGTCTCTAGAAGATGGGAAAGCAAGATACTCATGCTCCTACCTTCTTCTACAGGTTACAGATTTCTGACCTGAGCTCTGCTAATCAGTAGAGCCCACCTTGAACATTGAATCTGAAGTTAGAGACTTTGCACAATTCATTCTGAGGAGGACTACAGAGATCAGAAGCCACTGATTCAAGTCTCTTTAGAGGTAAAATAATCTGCCCTGCTTGCCTACACATCATATAAGGCTTGGCAACAATAGTTTTACATCCTATCTTGCTACTGAGATGCAGAGGTTCATGCAAGAGGTGAGATGTGCTGACATTTTGGCTTTACAATATGATTAATCATACAGATAAATTTTTATTAAATTTATTCTTCTTTATTATAACTAGTCAATAATGTACTTTATATGTAAAGTGATAAAAAGGGTATCTGGCCCAAATGAAAGACTTTATAACAGTTTTGGCTAGTTTCTCTATATATTTTATAATTACATAGTGTTTCATTGTTTTAAACTTTTCCAAGTTCATTATCACTTTTATTAGTTCACTGTTCATTTTTTTCCTTAACATTTTGTGCGTGTGAGAGAGAGAAGGAAAAAGATGCCTTAGGTCTTGGTGTTTAATGAGAAAATTAAGACCCAGGGGGGTTGAATAAGTGTGTCCTGCTCAGATAGCTGGGGACTTCTGAAGCAGAAGTTAAAAGTCTTTCTGGTCTTCTGATTACTGGGCAAAGCAATTCTCAGTATATATCTTTACCCAAGGGGCTGAAAGAACAAGGGCAAGCATGGATAGATCTGATAACTGATTTTCTGAGTTAACTGAGGATGTATGTCTTCTTTAACTTATGACTATATATATCCATGACACATAGGGATAGAAGCCCTAAGCTTCCTGCTTCCTCATGAACACTCCTTATAATCACCTCCTTCTGAGTGTGGATGAGACCTCTGTCTGTAATTATACAGTCAGTCTTCTGTAATTTGGTCATGTTACATTAGATCTTGTAGGAGACTAGAGAGACTTTCCTGCTACCAGATTATGAGATGACCACATGAGTATGACCCAAGAGTGGCCTCTAAGAGTTGGGAATGATCCCTGGCCGATGGTTAGCAAAAACAAAACAAAACAGAATGAGCTTCTCAGTGTCATACTCACAAGAAACTGAGTTTTGTCAACCTGAATGCAGTTGACAGAAGATTCTAATCCTCAGATGAAAATTCCATTTTACCAAAATATTAATTTAAATTTTCGACACTCTGAAAACAAGGACACAAATAACCTGTGCTTGCACTTCTGACCCACAAAAACTGTGAGACAATAAGTGTCTATAATTTTATGCCACTAACTTGATGGCAATTTTTTACATACAATAGAAAACTTGCATCCTTAGAGGCCCTCATCTCAGTCTCAAAGATAGTTATGATAATGATGATGATACTGCATTAGAGAGCAGCACATCTTAATGTGGGAAGTCTGTTTATACTAGAATTGTGCTCAGCTAAGTCCTAATAACTCCCACAACAACAGCACACTAGGGTACCACCTTCTATAGTTACATTAGTGATAGTAGTGGAGGTAGATGACCTCCACTGATAAGTCACTGGTATTCTGATAACTGTCATTTGTATTTTATATGCATTGTATTTTGTATGTATGTGTTGTATAATACTGAACAAATTACTCCTACAATATTTCATAATCTTTCAAATTTGTAACATATTATTAAATAAAACATTTTTTTGTGAATAGCAACAAAGTTTGTACACAGATTTAAGGGAGAGAAATTATGGTGTATTTGAGGGCATTTTTAGATAATATTCTATAGACATTACTATTATGACTGTTCCCAGTAACAATTATCATGGTGCTTTGTATGAATGGAGCATGGTACCATCTAAAATCCCCTTGCATGACCACTGGCCTGCATGTGGTTTACACAGAAGCATTATGAGTTAGCCACTTCCCTCCTGCAGCTACTGATGTTGAAACCATACAAGGAGTATGGGGGTATGATATATCCCTATATTATGAAATGGTTACATGATCAAGATAATTAACAAAAAACCACTACGTCATAGTCAGCTGTGCAGTCTATATGAAGGCACTTCATCTTCTTGGCTTCAGGTTATTCCCCTGAAAAGCAAGGAATTTAGATAATAATATCCTAATTTTCCTCTATCTTTGAAATCCTGAGTTCTTTAGATCCAACAAAACACTAATTTATTGTGTTACACTCAAGGTCATAATCTCCTAAAATGTTGCTGAATACATTTATACAAAAGTCACATGAATAAACTAACAAATATTAATCAAGCGCACCATGCTAGATTCTGCATTAGATAGTTAGATATTTAGATATCAAATAAGTAATAGTCTAGTTAAGTAGATGAGATAGCACTTGAGGAAAAAGAGAAAGAAATTAGTCAGTTCAGTTCAGTTCAGTCACTCAGTCATATCCAACTCTTCACAACCCCATAGATGGCAGCATGCCAGGCTTCCCTGTCCATCACCAACTCAGAGAGCTTGCTAAAACACATGTCCATTGAGTAGGTAATGCCATACAACCATCTCATCCTCTTTCATCCCCTTCTATTTCTATCTTCACTCTTTCCCAGGATCAGGGTCTTTTCCAGTGAGTCAGTTCTTCTCATCAGGTAGCCAAAGTATTGGAACTTCAGCTTCTGCACCAGTCCTTCCAATGAATATTCAGGACTCATATCCTTTAGGATGGACTGGTTGGATCACTTTATAATCCAAGGGACTCTCAAGAGTCATCTCAAATACTACAGTTCAAAAGCATTAATTTTTCAGTGCTCAGCTTTCATTATAGTTCAATTCTCACATCCACACCTGACTACTGGAAAAACCGTAGCTTTGAGTAGATGGACTTGGTTTGCAAAGTAATGTCTCTGCTTTTTAACATACTGTCTAAGTTGGTCAAAGCTTTTCTACCAATGAGCAAGTATCTTTTAATTTCATGGCAGCAGTCACCATCTACAATGATTTGGGAGCCCCCGAAAATAGTCTGTCACTGTTTCCCCATCTATTTGCCATGAAGTGATGGGACCAGATGCCATGATCTTATGCAGGAGACCCAGATTCAAACCCTGGGTCGGGAAGATCTCCTGGAGAAGGAAATGCCAACCGACTCCAGTATTCTTGCCTGTAAAATCCCATGGACAGGGAAGCCTGGTAGGCTACAGTCCATGGGGTTGCAAAGAGTTGGACACGACTGAGTGACTTCACTTTCACTTAGTTTTTGAATGTTGAGTTTTAAGCCAGCTTTTTCACTCTCCTCTTTCACTTTCGTAAAGAGGTTCTTCAATTCCTCTTCGCTTCCTGCCATAAGGATGGTGTTACCTGCATATCTGAGGTTATTGATATTTCTCCCAGTAATCTTGATTCCAGCTTGTGCTTCATCCAGCCCGGCATTTCTCATGATGTATTCTACATGTAAGTTAAATAAGCAGGGTGACAATATACAGCTTTGAAGTACTCCTTTCCCAATTTGGAAGCAGTCCATTGTTCCATGTCTGGTTTTAACTGTTGCTCCTTGACCTGCATACAGATTTCTCGGGTCAGGTGGTCTGGTATTCCCATCTCTTTCAAAATTTTCCACAGTTTATTGTGATCCACACAGTCAAAGGCTTTGGCATATTTAATAAAGGAGAAGTAGATGTTTTTCTGGAACTCTCTTGCTTGTTCTATGATCCAGTGGATGTTGGCAATTTGATCTCTGGTTCCTCTACCTTTTCTTAATCCAGGTTGAAATCTGGAAATTCACAGATTATGTACTGTTAAAGCCTCACTTGGAGAATTTTGAGCATTATTTTGCTACCATGTGAAATTGAACATTCTTTGGCATTGCCTTTCTTTGGGATTAGAATGAAAACTGCTCTTTTCCAGTCATGTGGCCACTGCTGAGTCTTCCAAATTTGCTGGCATATTGAGTGCAGCAATTTCACAGCATCATCCTTTAGGATTTGAAATAGCTCAACTGGAATTGTGTCACCTCCACAAGCTTTGCAGTGATGCTTCCTAAGGCCCACTTGACTTCGCATTCCAAGATGTCTGGGTCTAGGTGAGTGATCACACAATTGTGATTATCTGTGTTATGAAGATCTGTTTTGTACAGTTCTTCTGTGTATTCTTGCCACCTCTTCTTAATATTTTCTGCTTCTGTTAGGTCCATACCATTTCTGTCCTTTATTGTGCCCATCTTTCCATGAAATGCTTACTTGGTATCTCTTGGAGAGTTTTCTTGTCTTTCCCATTTTATTGTTTTCCTTTATTTATTTGCATTGATCGGGTAACTAATGTGGATCAGTAGATAAAGTTCTACTGTATTTTGTAGAATGAGAGGAGGCCAAAGGGAGGCAAAGAATTCTCTATGCAAGTGGTGGAGGCTGCACTGATTTTAGAGAATAGATTGAATTTGAAGGATGATGATGAAGAGAAAGGCATTACATGGCTCACAGTGAGCAAGGACAAAAATGGTCCTTGTTGAGGCAAAACAGGGGAACAGGTTTGACTAGACCAGACAGCAAAGCCAGGAATGGTAGCAATTAACTGTAGTTTGATGCAAAAGTAATTGCTATCAAGTAGAAATCTTATTTCTCAATATTTTGTGGTTGTAAGCTGACATGGCACAAAATTAAGGCAGCACCACATTTTTAAATTGTTTTTTGATTTCTGCTCTAATAGCAGAGTTTAGACAGGGCATTGCTGTGGTCAGTGTGCATCAGTGTGGATTTATTAGTTTTTCCTGTGATGAGATGCAGATGAGGTTGCCTATTGTTTAGTAGCTGAACATACCTGATAATTCATGCTAGTCTCTATCTCAAATTTCCCAGCAGAGAATCACTCGATAGATATCAGTCCTTCATTAGTGTCATCCTGGAAACCTTGATTAAGAAAAGAAAGGGGCAGTAAGTTCAGTCATTCATAGCTCTTTTGTTCTCAGACTGAAAAGACAAACTGGAAGGAGGGCTGTGTTATTATGCTTCGAGATCAAATCCCTTCAGTAATCAAAGGGTTACCTTGGAACTTGGCTTGGAATTAGGGGTTTTTTGGTTTTTATTCTCAGCTTCAAATGTCCATAGATTCTGTCATCTAGTTCTCCCTACAGACACATATTATTGAAACAGTCTACTGTGATAAAATTCTGTTAAAAAGTAAAGGGTTTGGGAAGTTCTGAGAGTAGACAGGATTCATTGGAACTTGGACATGTCTACAATGTCCACTTTTATACTCCCTGCTCCATATAACTAACAAGATTCAAAATTGCCCTAGTGTTTGGGAGAGGTAAAAAGAAAGAAGCCAGGGGTTGGCAAAGGTAACTTTCACAATGCAGGTCTGAAACCTGAAAAAGCAGAAAAGGGAAAAAAGTGGGTTGAAAGAACAGCATCAAACTGAAGCATGGTTTTGAAAAAAAAAATTTCAACAAGGCTTGGTTTCTGTAATGAAAAGCAAGGAGTGGCAAAACCAAGATGGTGACTTTGATCATTGCTGACTTCATCCTTCCTAATAAGATGATCAATGAACAGCTATTCAAGAATAAGACACCACTGTAAAAACCCTATGATGACCACATGTATGGTGAATCTAACTGAAGGTGCCTAAGGGTCTACTTGGAAATGGCTTGAGACCAGACTGAAAATTTTACGGTCCTTAAGAAATGGGAAAACTCCTTTAGACCTTACCATACTGTCATTCTGTTGAAGACCATATTCCAGTCCAGGAAGTAGGGTAGAGAAAAGAATCATGATATTTTCTTATGTGGAAATGCATTAAGAAATTGACCAAATAAAGGACCACTGCGACCTGTGAAAGTTAGATATTTCTGGGAGATAATCAGACATTAGAATTTCTTAAATGTTGTTCTTTATTCCATCTTCTCACAGACCTACCTCCACTAGAATGAATCATAAATCATTGCATCATGCCATGGATCTGACACTAATGCCTCACAATCGTTTCCCACATTTCCTGCCTCAATAAAATTGATATAGTATCTATGTACTAGTACAGCAATGGTTAAAGAAAAAACTTACATAAAATTATTTGAGGAATTTTACCAAAGACACAAGAGTCAAAGTATCATTATCACAAATACACTTGAAAAAACAAACAAATGCTCTCTTTATATGTCTCTCCTAGACAGTAGATGCTTCCAGTTGTGTAGAGGTCACAAAAAAGCATTAACATAAGCAATCTAGCATTATAAAATTTTTATCTTCATCCTTGGAAAAAGATGCAATCATAAGTGACAACTTGATGTTAAAATGTATATACTATTTCGTTCTACATGTCAAATTCATGCAATTAGTTCTGAGTGCATACTTTTTCAACCCTTAAAAATCAATGTTGAAAAAGTTAAGATAAAGACAAAATCTCTTTTTCTACTGAATATATTTTACATCTCCTTCATTATCTTGGAATGTGAAAGTCCTTTCTTGTGTCTACCAAGTTGTTCTGTAAAAGTTGTGTTCCCCTTGGGATGGATGGGAAACAAAGAAGTCAACAAGGAAAGAAGATAGTGTTGATGTTAAAAATAAATATATAAAATTTGACATCCTCTAACTTTTGAGACTGAGATATAAATGTGTGTTTCAAAATTAATTCATTTTAGCAGAGACTGAGGAAACATAGCTTAAAAAAGCAAAAAACCTTAGTTTCCTCATTTATAAAGGAGAATGGAGAAGACTTACCTACATGTACTATAAACTTCAAATGAAAAAAACTTACCATGTGTTCAGGAGCAAGTACTCAGTCAGTGACAGTTGTTACAGGAAAGCATTAAGGAGTCATGATTACAATGATTGGTTCAGACTCAGACTGTGAGAGTACAAATTCACATGAGGACGCTTATTAGTTATGTGACATTGGGAAAGTTATTTAATATTGCTGAACTTTCATTTCCATTTCTGGAAAATGGGGTAATGCCATAACCTATCTCACACTGTTAAGGAAATTAAACAAGATAGTATGTGTAAAGAATCTAGAAGTGTCAGGCATATGTTAATCATTTAGTAAGTGCCAGTTAAAATGATCATTATTACTATAATTGCTGTCATAAGAATAAAAATGCATTCACTTACCAGTGAATGCCAACTCAAAGACTATCCACTTTGCAAAAATTAGACCTTTGTTTTAAGTTAAAATGTCATAAAATAAGAGATGACTACTGGAGAAGAAATGTCTCTCTTCTAAATAAAAGTCATGACTCCTTCTTAAATTATTCCCAATACTATTGTTGGCACTGAGTCTCCTTAATGTGCATCCCTTGCTTTCTCCAGAATCCTATTGTACTTTAAGTCTGAAGCAATCACACAAAACTATCAGGGTTTAAGGGCTAACTGACTATGACATTTCATCCATCTACTGGATTTGCCATTTTTAAATATAAAAGTTCCTGAATTATTAACTTTTCCCAAAGTGATATTTGATAGCAAAAGTAATATCTGCATGAAGTATTCAATGATTTTTATTAAAAAAAAGCCAAGTAATTTGACAGAGTGTAATAATTACACTGTCAAAGAACACAAGTTTCCATTTTCCTGGAGAAACCTCTATTGCATGGTTTCAGTTTCACAGGCTGTCATCGAGATGGTAAGACGTATTCCTCCTTTAACTGCACCATGGCAGATATTTTATGAAAAATGAATATGTAGGGGCTGCTTTCAAAAGGGTGTTAAATCTATGGCATTACTTATAAAGTCACTCATGTGCCCAGTTAAGAGGCTGGCTTGCATCCCAGTGGAATGGGAGAACAGGGGTTAAAGTCATTTTGTACTGGCCAGATGTAATAACATAGATAACGATGATGATCTAGTAATAGTGGGAAGACCCAAAGTACACCTTTTTCAAAAGAGCTTTCCCATCAACTGAAGCACAGAACAATTATCTGTTAAGGAATATTAGTTTTATGGCTGCTTCAGAGTTGGTGAGCAGTCTCCCCTTTTAGCATCAAAAGTTTCACACATAAATCATATAGAGGCTGACAATAATCTTGATCAAAGGGTCAGAGGATGAACTTAGTATTGGATCGCACCTTGTGTTATTTCACGTCAACCTAGTTTGTCAGCATTTATTAAAACTCCTCAAGGCTATTTTTGCTTAATATCACAAATTGAAAGAGATTCAGAAGGTATACAAAGAAGGCAATGGCAACCCACTCTTGCCTGGAAAATCTCATGGACAGAGGAGCCTGGTAGACTGCAGTTCATGGAGTCGTGAAGAGTCGGACATGACTGAGCGACTTCACTTTCACTTTTCACTTTCATGGCATTGGAGAAGGAAATGGCAGCCCACTCCAGTGTTCTGGCCTGGAGGACCCCAGGGATGGGGAGCCTGGTGGGCTGCCCTCTATGGAGTTGCCCAGAGTCAGACATGACTAAAATGACTTAGCAGCAGCAGCAGCAGCAGCAGAAGGTACAAGGTTAGTGTCTCACTTTGTGCTAAAAATATCAGCAGTAAGCAGTCAGCATATGCTATATCCCATTCCTCAGAATCCTTATAATGACGATGGAAAATTAAAATGTGTTCATAATTTTCTTTTTACATTTCAATTTGAAAGCTTAAAACTTGGATTTATGTCTTATAAATTAGAGCAATATTTAAGGATGGGCTTTCCAAGGAAATGAGCTTGCCAGCTTAGAGTGTGGTATAGAGAACTCCTACACTGATATGGAAAACAGGTAGAAGAATTTTGATATTCCATCTCAGAGGGATATTCCATGACTCTACCAATACTTGCATTTGAGAGTCTGGGAAGTGAAATGACAAAATGAATGAGGTGACTTGTGGCCCTTGCCCTATTTCAGGTCCCCTCACCTGTGATCACAGGCAGTTCCTTCACTGTATCTGTGATCCTTATTCTCACCCCAGCATCTTTATGTGAAGATTCAATGATGTTATTCCAGTCATATGGTCTTGGGATATTTTAATATAGTATTAAAAATAATAATAAAAAGGATATATTTGATATTCACAGCACAGAATCTATCTTGGGCACAAAGTGGGAAAAAGATCCATATTTCAACCTCTTTGTCCATCTTTCCCATAATAACTTCCTCTCACTCACCCTCCCTCCCTCCCTCCATATCTCTCTCTCTCCCTCTTAGTCTTGATCCTTCAAATCTTTACCCATCTTAATCTTTCTCTGTAAATGTACTCCTCAACTTTACCCCACATTTAAGGGAAAATAAACATCCCTTACTTCTCCTTACCTATCACAAGGCCTGTCTGTACCCATTCATGCTGTTGTGTGTCCTTTCTCTTCCTTCTGAGAATCAAATACATACCTCAGCCATTACTCCAATTTCAGTACATCATAAAAACATATTTTGAGCTTATCTTTATAAATTAGAATAATATTTGTGTCTAACGTTTGTCTGAGTTAGGGATTGGCACACAGTTGATGATCAGTAAATGATACCAGGGAAGCCCAATAAATAAATCAGTGAATGATAGAATGAATGAATACACCAAATTTGCCAATGTTAATGACCTATAGAGTAAAAAGGGCTTCTCTGGTGGCTCAGATGGTAAACAGTCTGTCTGCAATGCAGGAGACCTTGATCCTATCCCTGGATCAGGAAGATTCCCTGGAGAAAGAAATGGAAACCCACTCCAGTATTTTTGCCTGGAGAATCTCAGGGAGAGGAACTTGGAGAGCTACAGTCCATGGGGTCTTGAAGAGTTGGGCATGACTGACCAACTAACACATGAAGTAAAAAATTATTTCTTAGCAAGGACTTATCATCAAAAACTATTTTTTCCCAAAGTCATGGTTTTTAAGAAAAGCTAAAATATATCTTTCAGACATCCCAAATTATTCTCCTCTCAGGAGTAAAGAACACTACACACTAAATTGTGACTGTTTTTACTCACTCAAACATCCTAGTTTTTGTTTGTGGCTTTGCTGTTTATTATTATTATTATTTTTTTGCAAAGCATAATTTGCACTAAGTGTATCCCTTCTGTGGTAGACAGGAGTATAAAATGGCCTTTGAGATTCCTAACCCTTTGTGTACAGTTCTTGTATAATCTCTTTCCCTTGAGTTTAGGATGGAACTGAAAATACGAGGGGATAGTCTTTCCTTTGATTTGGGTACATCATATGATAACGATGACAGAAGAATCACTTCCCTGATTATGTTAAATTATATAAGGCTTCAGTGAAGAAGACTGTGAAGATAATTTTCTGTTGGTTTTGAAGAAGGAAGCCTCTGCTATGAGAGGACTCCTTGGCTAAGGCCTGAGGGTGATCTCTAAGAGTTGATAGTAACCCCCAAGTGAGTGCTTATACTACAAAAGATTAAACTTGCCAATAACCAGTGAGTCTGAATCTCAGTTGAGCCCACAGCCTCAGCCAACACTCTGATTTCAGCATGGAGAGCTTGAGCAAAGTGTCCAAATGCTTGACCCATGGAAACTGTGAGACGATATGTGGGTACTGTTTTAAGCTCCTGCATTTGTGGTGACTGTTTACAGAGCAATAGAATTCTAACTCAGCTTTCAAAAAAGTTGGTTTAGACACTGGATTATATAAAACAATTTGTTATTAGTAAAACTGCAATAGGGAAGAACAAATCAGGTTCCAATATTAGATATGTTCCTTTTTACTTCAACCTTTTTCTTTGTCACCTGTGTGTAGTCATGCTGACTCTGCCCATTTCTGTGACCCCAGGCTGATCCTACCCAACCTGGGTCTGCATCTTTGTAAAAGAATGTTTTCTATAGCCTGAAATATACATAATAGCCTTTTACCAGAGCTCTGACCTCTAAGAGCCCATTCAAGTGAAGATAAAAAGTTGTAGATCAGAGAATAACATTTTTGTTGTTGGAGGTTTACATCTCTTTCAGATCTCTGAATGAGATGGGAATACCAGACCACTAGACTTGCCTCTTGAGAAACCTCTATGCAGGTCAGGAGGCAACAGTTCGAACTGGACATGGAACAACAGCCTGTTTCTAAATGGGAAAAGGAGTACGTCAAGGCTGTATACTGTCACCCTGCTTATTTAACTTATATGCAGAGTATATTATGAGAAACGCTGGGCTGGAGGAAGCACAAGCTGGAATCAAGATTGCTGGGAGAAATATCAATAACCTCAGATATGCAGAGGACACCACCTTTATGTCAGAAAGCGAAGAGGAACTAAAAAGCCTCTTGATGCAAGTGAAAGAGGAGAATGAAAAAGTTGGCTTAAAGCTCAACATTCAGAAAATGAAGATCATGGCATCCGGTCCCATCACTTCATGGGAAATAGATGGGGAAACAGTGGAAACAGTGTCAGACTTTATATTTTTTGGGGCTCCAAGATCACTACAGATGGTGATTGCATCCATGGAATTAAAAGACGCTTACTCCTTGGAAGGAAAGTGATGACCAACCTAGATAGCATATTCAAAAGCAGAGAAATTACTTTGCCAAAAAAGGTCCATCTAGTCAAGGCTATTGTTTTTCCAGTGGTCATATATTGATGTGAGAGTTGGACTGTGAAGAAAGCTGAGCACCAAAGAATTGATGCTTTTGAACTGTGGTGTTGGAGAAGACTCTTGAGAGTTCATTGGACTGCAAGGAGATCCAACCAGTCTATTCTAGAAGAGATCAGCCCTGGGTGTTCTTTGGAAGGAATGATGCTAAAGCTGAAAGTCCAGTACTTTGGCTACCTCACGCGAAGAGCTGACTCATTGAAAAAAACTCTGATGCTGGGAGGGATTGGGGGCAGGAGGAAAAGGGAGCGACAGAGGATGAGATGGCTGAATGGCATCACCAACTCAATGGACATGAGTTTGAGTGAACTCCAGGAGATGGTGATGGACAGGGAGGTCTGGCATGCTGCGATTCATGGGGTTGCAAAGAGTCGGACATGGCTGAGTGACTGAACTGAACTCAACTGGAGGTTTACTAGAACACTGTAACCTGAACAGAGGTAGACAAAAATCGGACACCAAGAAATTTGCAAAAACTAAGCACACTTCAGCTTTGAAATTGATGCTTTCTCCTTTTAGAAAAGCTATGACACACCTGTGTGTTAGTCACTCAGTCGTGTCCAACTCTGCAACCCCACAGAGTGTAGCCCAACAGGCTCCTCAGTCCATGGGATTCTCCAGCCAAGAATGCTGGAGTGGCTTGCCATTCCCTTCTCCAGAGGATCTTTCCGACCCAGGGATAAAACCCTGGTCTCCTGCATTGCAGGCAAATTCTTTACCATTTGAGCTATAAGGAAGTCCTTATGACAAACCTAGAGAGCATATTAAAAAGCAGAGACACTTCTTTGCTGACAAGGGTCTGTATAATCAAAGCTATGGTTTTTCCAGTAGTCATGTATGGATATGAGAGGTGGATAATAAAGAAGGCTGAGTGCCAAAGAATTGATGTTTTTGAACTGTGGTGTTGAAGACTCTTGAGAGTCCCTTGGACTGCAAGGAGAACCAACCAGTCAATCCTAAAGGAAATTAGTCCTGAATATTAACTGGAAGGACTGATGCTAAAGCTGAAGCTCCAATCCTTTGGCCACCTGATGTGAAGAACTGACTCATTGGGAAAGACCCTGATGCTGGGAAAGATTGAAGGCAGGAGGAGATGGGGACTACAGATGATGAGATGGTTGGATGGCATCACCGCCTTGATGGACATGAGTTTGAGCAAGCTCCAGGCGTTTGTGATGGACAGGGAACACTAGAATGCTGCAGTCCATGGTGTCGCAAAAAGTCAGACACAACTGAGCCTAAGTGAACTGAACTAAACTGAACCACACCTCTCCTCACTTTGCCTGCAAAATGCTTTGCTGAAAGCCTTCAGAAATTTCAGGGTTTTTTTCTTGGGCATGAGCCATGCAAGAAAATGATAAAGCTTTCTCTGCTCCAAACTCTGATGATTTGGCCTCACTGTGTGTCAAGAACTGGCATTTGCTCCATGGTTCTCAGTTTACCCGGGGCATTTTACAGGTAAAGGCAGTTACCCTGCCTTCCGTATTAGTGGTATTATCTTATAAGGCATTTTTACCTCTAAGGTGGTAGAAAGAATCAAAGTGGAGTAGGTTTAAGACTTCCAAATAAAACAAATCTTTACTACAAATGATATCCCAAATCTATTGTGTTATTATTTATACATGTCATAAATCCTATTAATAAAAAAATATTTTATGAATTTTACTGTGTAATAGAGCCTCTGGATAAAATAGAAGCAACAATCATATTTTTGTCTGCCTAATAATCTCTTTTTACTCCTACACAACTTTCTTCTCTCATATGGAACTATATTACTCAGATTTTACTAGATGTGCATGGACTGTATGATTTGAAAAGCAAAGGTTTAGGAGATCGCAGAAACTACTTTGGGTCTAAGTTATAGAATTTCAATTCCGATTGACATAGTAATGTTTTTACACAAAACTGAAAACTATAAATATGGCCTCACTTCAGGTACTGCTGGATCCTAATGTTCATTTAATGCTGTCACAAACCTCTTTATCTGTGGTTTTCAACTCTGATTTCTATTATTTTCATTTTATTTCCAGGTATGTTCTCCTGTTAAGACCCCAGAAGCTATAGATACAATCTTGTGGAGACAGGTCATGAAGAGTGATTATTCCCTCCCTGGAAACTCCAATAAAAATACCAGCAATCCCTCTTATGAGACCAAATTGGGTTAAATCTAATTGTTGCTGGGTAGAGGTGAGGTGAAATATGCCAAGTAGCTGGGTTTGGGTCATATGTTCTGAATTTGGAGAGGAACTGTGCCAATACCATGTAAGACACATGAACTGAGATCAGGAGTGATTTCTTTCTTTTTTTTTTTAATTTATTTTTTTTAATTTTTATTTTTACTTTATTTTATTTCACAATAATGTATTGGTTTTGCCATACATTGACATGAATCCACCACGGGTGTACATGCATTCCCAAACATGGACCCCCCACCCACCTCCCTCCCCATAACATCTCTCTGGGTTATCACTGTGCACCAGCCCCAATCATGCTGTACCCTGTGTCGGGCATAGACTGGCGATTCGATTCTTACATGATAGTATACATGTTACAATGCCATTCTCCCAAATCATCCCATCCTCTCCCTCTCCCTCTGAGTCCAAAAGTCCATTATACACATCTGTGTCTTTTTTGCTGTCTTGCATACAGGGTCGTCATTGCCATCTTTCTAAATTCCATATATATGTGTTAGTATACTGTATTGGTGTTTTTCTTTCTGGCTTACTTCACTCTGTATAATCGGCTCCAGTTTCATCCATCTCATCAGAACTGATTCAAATGTATTCTTTTTAATGGTTGAGTAATACTCCGTTGTGTATATATACCACTGCTTTCTTATCCATTCATCAGCTGATGGACATCTAGGTTGTTTCCATGTCCTGGCTATTATAAACAGTGCTGCGATGAACATTGGGGTACATGTGTCTCTTTCAATTCTGGTTTCCTCGGTGTGTATGCCCAGCAGTGGGATTGCTGGGTCATAAGGTAGTGCTATTTGCAATTTTTAAAGGAATCTCCACACTGTTCTCCAAAGTGGCTGTACTAGTTTGCATTCCCACCAACAGTGTAGGAGGGTTCCCTTTTCTCCACACCCTCTCCAGCATTTATTGCTTGCAGACTTTTGGATTGCAGCCATCCTGATTGGTGTGAAGTGGTACCTCATTGTGGTTTTGATTTCCATTTCTCTAATAATAAGCGATATTGAGCATCTTTTCATGTTTGTTAGCCATCCATATGTCTTCTTTGGAGAAATGTCTATTTAGTTCTTTGGCCCATTTGTTGATTGGGTCATTTATTTTTCTGGAATTGAGCTGTATAAGTTGCTTGTATATTTTTGAGATTAGTTGTTTGTCAGTTGCTTCATTTGCTATTATTTTCTCCCATTCAGAAGGCAGTCTTTTCACCTTGCTTATATTTTCCTGTGTTGTGCAGAAGCTTTTAATTTTAATTAGATCCCATTTGTTTATTTTTGCTTTTATTTCCAGAATTCTGGGAGGTGGATCATAGAGGATCCTGCTGTGATTTATGTCGGAGAGTGTTTTGCCTATGTTCTCCTCTAGGCGTTTTATAGTTTCTGGTCTTACATTTAGATCTTTAATCCATTTTGAGTTTATTTTTGTGTGCGGTGTTAGAAAGTGATTTTGTTTCATTCTTTTACAAGTGGTTGACCAGTTTTCCCAGCACCACTTGTTAAACAGATTGTCTTTACTCCATTGAATATTCTTGCCTCCTTTGTCAAAGATAAGGTGTCCATATGTGTGTGTATTTATCTCTGGGCTTTCTATTTTGTTCCATTGATCTATATGTCTGTCTTTGTGCCAGTACCATACTGGCCTGATGACTGTGGCTTTGTAGTAGAGCCTGAAGTCAGGCAAGTTGATTCTTCCAGTTCCATTCTTCTTTCTCAAGATTGCTTTGGCTATTCGAGGTTTTTTGTATTTCCACACAAATCTTGAAATTATTTGTTCTAGTTCTGTGAAAAATATGGCTGGTAGCTTGATAGGGATTGCATTGAATTTGTAGATTGCTTTGGGTAGTAAACTCATTTTCACTATATTGATTCTTCTGATCCATGAACATGGTATACTTCTCCATCTATTAGTGTCCTCTTTGATTTCTTTCATCAGTGTTTTATAGTTTTCTATATATAGGTCTTTAGTTTCTTTAGGTAGATATATTCCTAAGTATTTTATTCTTTTCGTTGCAATGGTGAATGGAATTTTTTCCTTAATTTCTTTTTCTACTTTCTCATTATTAGTGTATAGGAATGCAAGGGATTTCTGTGTGTTGATTTGATATCCTGCAACTTTACTATATTCATTGATTAGCTCTAGTAATTTTCTGGTGGAGTCTTTAGGGTTTTCTATGTAGAGGATCATGTCATCTGCAAACAGTGAGAGTTTTATTTCTTCTTTTCCAATTTGGATTCCTTTTATTTCTTTTTCTGCTCTGATTGCTGTGGCCAAAACTTCCAGAACTATGTTGAACAGTAGCGGTGAAAGTGGGCACCCTTGTCGTGTTCCTGACTTTAGGGGAAATGCTTTCAATTTTTTCACCATTGAGGATAATGTTTGCTGTGAGTTTGTCATATATAGCTTTTATTATGTTGAGGTATGTTCCTTCTATTCCTGCTTTCTGGAGAGTTTTTTTTTTTATCATAAATGGATTTGAATTTTGTCAAAGGCCTTCTCTGCATCTATTGAGATAATCATATGGCTTTTATTTTTCAACTTGTTAATGTGGTGTATTACATTGATTGATTTGTGGATATTGAAGAATCCTTGCATCCCTGGGATAAAGCCCACTTGGTCATGGTGTATGATCTTTTTAATGTGTTGTTGGATTCTGATTGCTAGAATTTTATTGGGGATTTTTGCATTTATGTTCATCAGTGATATTGGCCTGTAGTTTTCTGTGTTTTGTAGTATCTTTGTCAGGTTTTGGTATTAGGGTGATGGTGGCCTCATAGAATGAGTTTGGAAATTTACCTTCCTCTGCAATTTTCTGGAAGAGTTTGAGTAGGATAGGTATTAGCTCTTCTCGAAATTTTTGGTAGAATTCAGTTGTGAAGCCGTCTGGACCTGGGCTTTTGTTTGCTGGAAGATTTCTGATTACAGTTTCAATTTCCGTGCTTGTGATGGGTCTGTTAAGATTTTCTATTTCTTCCTGGTTCAGTTTTGGAAAATTGTACTTTTCTAAGAATTTGTCCATTCAGGAGTGATTTCTTAGGAATACTGGACTGTGATTTTCAGAATAGGTGAAAGGTGATACTAAGCAGTCACAATCAACCCACATCCATCACAGTCAGCCTTGTCAGCTGCACTCTGACCCTGAACTAGCTGTGGAGACCATGGTTTCCATGGTTACTTCTGCAGCAAGAAAATAAGATTCAGGATCTTAACCAAATTAAGTTTCGTAATCAACCCCCATAAAATTGTCTTTGGATAGAGTTCTTCTGGAAGGCTCCCTTCCAAGCAGGAAGTGGGGGGAGGGTGCGGTTCAAGCCCCTCTCATCTTGTGGCTCTACAATTTTTTATCATTAAAGAACTATCTAATACTTCGTCTGCTTGGGGAAAAAAGTAGAAAATCATGTATATGATGGCTTTATGGGAAGCCATGGAAGTAGCTAATACTATTTATCTCTGTACTATGAGGAACTGTGAAGAGGCCAGCAAATTTAACTTACCTTTGTGTCCGATGGAAGAAGAACTTGGTTTGCTGAACAGTCTCTACCACTCATCCTTTGCTTAAAATTACTAACTGGCTTCTCCTTGCTTTCCTTAGTGAAATATTTTGCTATATTAGCCAGCTACTTGTCTATTTTCTATGTCTGAATCTCTGCCCTTAAATTATTCTAAGTACCTGAAGGAAGAAGAAGGAATCAAGGTTCCCTGACTCTCTGACAAGACCTGATTCAAAACTAGTTGTCAGATTGGCCATTGCTAACTGCCTGTCTATCTAAATTCCCTATCTCTGCCCAACTCCGGTAGTCCTGTCTCCAGGGCTGAATAACTATATCCCAGCTCCATCCCCTAATTGAAAATGGTGTCTCTTACACATGGTTTCTGTTTGCTGAGTTATTTTTACTACAGAGCCCATTAAGTATTTATTCTCTTACTGCAGCAATTCTTGGGAAAACAGACCCAGCAATTCTTCAGTTTACAGTCTGTCAACTTCTCAATAATAAATTACAATTATGTTATATTTTTTCTACAAAGCTTGCCTACATTATCTGAGTTTTGAAGCAGTTTTATTTTTATTTACTTTGTCCAAATAAGATGAACTCAGAGAGTGAGTGAGTAAGAGATGAAACTTGAAGCACAGAGGAATTAAAAAAAGACCACTGTATTGTCGATGAATCTTTATAGACTGGTATTAGGTGAGCAAACAACACAGACTGGCAAAACCACATCATTCCTGTAGCGTCACATGGTGGGGTTTGGACATCGTCCCTGAGAGCTGTCCAGAGCATACACTCATATACAGATATCTATGCATTCATAATGTTATTTTTACCATTTTAAAATGGTTTTTCAACTAATCTTATGGGGGGAGAAATAAGCCCTAGGAAAATAGTGTGGTAGAGTCAGTAAGCCTCTTGTCTCCAGGGTCAAAGTGCCTGGTTTTAAATCTAGGTTCCTATCAGCATGTGGTCTTAGGTAGTCAATTATCTTAAATTCTCAGAGCCTCAAATCTTAAGTGATTTGAATTATTTAACTCTAGCATCATTTTACAGATCAGTATCTAGTAAGACCTAATGGAAGAGAGGTTAAAGAGCTCCAGTTACCATCCTTTCAGAAACTGTTAATCTCTGAAAGGGAGTAGATGAGGAAGAATTACTCAATCCACAGCTGACTTTTCAGAAATCCCCAAATCTTGCACATTGCTTATGAAATCACTGATTTCTTACAGAAAGAAACTAAAGAAAATGCAGACTCACCAGCCCAACGTCTAAATAAAATATTAATTTCCAAATACTTTCCGATTCCAGACAGGTAATCATCACCTTCTGGTAAAGGTTTACCAAGTGTTTACCTGTATCTTCAATGGTGTTGTTTGGGTGGATGGGACAGGGGTGAGTAGGTGAAGGGGAGGGAGGGCAGAGGTAAATAGGTTCTGTGAGAATGAGCAAGTTTAAATTTCTGTGCTAAGTGTGTCAGAATAAAACCTAATAAAAAAAGTTTTTCAATTTAACAAACTAACAGATATTTTTAGATGAAAGGAAAAAGAAGTAAATGCGAGGAAAATAAAGCCACCTGCAAGTGTGAGAGGCCTCCCACTTCCACTCTGCCCAGGACAACTACACAGTAGCCTCTCATAGAGAGAAATTGCCAGCACTGTCTAGAGAAAGGCAGTTGATGAGAAGGGCCATACAGAGCTGTGAACTTCTCGGTGGCCTAGATGAGGCCCATGGTTCTATGGAAGGAGGACAATCTTATACATTTTTACAAAATTGAAGAACTAAGCCAAAATGGTCAATGAAAATTTGGTTCACTCTTTTCCAAATCCCAGCATCTCCAGCAACGGCCAAGTTGTACAGGCTTAGCTTGACTATAATATTTGGAAGTTATTTACAAAAATACCTTTCATTTTATTTTTAAATATTTAACATATACTTAAAAGCTGGAGGAAAAGATCCATGATGTTTTGGCTGCAAAGTAGTTGAATATTCTGTGTTCCTAATCCCTTCCTTTGACCAACAGTAAACAAGCTACCTGTTTACTTTAATTGAGCATCCTTTAACTAGCAGTGAAATAAAATTCAAAGTTTATCAAAATCAATCAACTAGCAAACTATACATTTGTTTGTTTGAAAAGAGGTTTGAATAAAAAGAAAAAGGGAAAAAATCAGAAACAGCCAAAATAAAATAAAATACCCAAAGTGGAAGTACTGTAAGGAGAGTTTAATGTAAAAGGGATGAGAAGAGGGATAGATTAGGAATATGGGATTAACTGTCACATATTAGTATATGTAAAATAAATAAGCAACAAGGATTTACTATTTAAGAGCTGGACTAACATTTAATATTTTATAATAACCTAAAAGGAAAATAATCTGAAACGACATGTATGTATACTTGAATCACTTTTCTGTGCAATTGAAACTAACACAGTACTGCAAATCAACTAAACTTCAACAAAAATGTGCTTATCAAGAAAACTATTGAGATAACATAGGAATTACCTAAATGCTGATGTTAATGTTAATAAAATTCACAAAAATATGTTAAATTGTCAATGTCTGCCTTAATTAAATTGTTGATATTTGGCTTAATTAAATTGTTTCTAAGATCAAAACTAAATTGTCTCTTCAATATAACACATAGGAATGCAACTGTGAGCACCTGGAACTCTCAATAACTTCTTCACATAAAAAATGTACATATTTTGTGAAAAGCAAATAGATGTTGACACACTATAAATAGACTTTGCTTGGTGAACTGTTTGGAATTTATTGAAACATAGACTCACTGGTGTGTAACAGGACCTAGAGAGTATTGTAGGTCAATCATACATCAAAACTAAACAAACTCAGATTTGCAGTTATAAAAGGCAGATTTGAGGGTAGGAAATTGAATGAAGGCAGTCAATAAGTACAAAGTTGGACTTCCCTGATGGCTCAGATAGTAAAGCATCTGTCTACAATGCGGGAGACCGGGGTTCGATCCCTGGGTCGGGAAGATCCGCTGGAGAAGGAAATGGCAATCCATTGCCTCGAAAATCCCATGGACAGAGGAGCCTGGTAGGCTACAGTCCACAGGGGCGCAAAGAGTCGGACACGACTGAGCGACGTTCCTTCACCCTTCTAATTATAAGATAAATGAGTACTATGGATGTAATGTACAATGTGACAAATATAAGTAACACTGCTGTAAGTCATATAAAAGTTGTTAAAAGGGTAAATCCTGAGTTCTCAGCAAAAGAAAAATTTTTCTCTTTCTTTTTTGTATCTATATGAGATGATAGATGTTGACTAAACTTATGTAATAATTATTATTATATTTTAATTATATTATTAGTTATATCATATGTAGTTATATATTTAGTTATATTCTTATTACAACTTCATGATGTAAGTCAAATTATGATGCTGTATACCTTAACCTTATCCAGGGCTATATGTCAACTATATTTCAATAAAACACAAAGAAAAAAAGTAAATTTGTTCATCTACATCTCAAAAGTAAATCTGATTTGCATACACCTTAAAATATAACCAAGCAGCATTAGGATTATAGTCAGAAAGAATGAGATCACCTAGGACCCCAAACCACTCTCATATTTTAATAGTATAGTGATATAAAGAGGTGGATGGACAGGCCTAATTTGTTAAAGAAAATGTACAGCTCTGAGTGGACCATGCATTTGGCGGTACAGTTTGGCTTCAGAGAGGAGCTGGGTAGAAAGTGCAAGATCTTCTATAAATATAATATTTCCATTTTCTATAAACAAACATGTCTGTTTAAGAATATATGGAATCTAGGGCTTCCTTTTTGGCTCAGTGGTAAAGAATCCACCTGCCAGTGCAAGAGACACGGATTTGGTCCCTGCTCCAGGAAGATCCCCCGTGCTGCAGAGCAATTAAGCCGGTGCACAACGACTATTGATCCTGTACTCTATGGCTCAGGAGCCATAACTACTGAAGCGTGAGTGCACTAGCCATGCTCTGCAACAAGAGAAACAACCACAAAGAGAAATCATGTGCCCCAACTAGAGAGTAGGCCCTCTTGCTGCAACTAAAAAAAGCCCATGCAGCTACAAAGACCCAGCATAGCCAAAACTAAATAGATACAAAAAACAAAGAACATATGGAATCTAGAAAAAATGCTACAGATGAAGTTATTTGCAGGTCAGGAATAGAGATGTAAACGAAGAGAACAGACATGTGTACACAAGGGGAGGAGGGGAAGGAGAGGGTGGGACAAACTGGGAGATTACCATCGACATAAATACACTACCATGTATAAAACAGTGGGAAGTTGTGATATAAAATACAGATCTCAGCTTGGTGCTCTTTGATGACCTAGAGGAGTGGGAGGGGTTGTGGAAGAGAGGCTCAAGAGGGAAGGGATATATATATACACATAGCTGATTCATGTGTACAGCAGAAACTAACAACATTGTAAAACAATTATACTCCAATAATAAATTTTTTTTAAAAAATTCCCTTGGGTTATTTCTCTCCTGTCCTAGTTGCAGGCCACTGTAAATAGATTAGTCCTAGCAGATTCCCACTCTTCCACCCAGTCTGTCACTCAGTATTCCTGCAGGAACTGTTTGCCTGGGAAACAACAGAGTTCACATGTTGGTAGGGAGTGTGAGTTGAAAATAGATTGCAGACCCCATTACTCTCTGCTGCTGTGACCAGCTGACCCACCTCCCTCAGCAGACAAGACCATATGCAGTAGAAGAGGAGTAAAGAGGGCCTGCTAATATCCTCTTCTTCCACTGTAGGCTGGTTATCCCTGAGCACAAACTGGAGAGTTTTTTGGACTCCAGAGTCATTGGATGCTAGAAAATCAAGATGAAAGAAAAAATCCAGGTGGTTCATGCAGCAAGAGCACTTGGAGACTGATTTTTCTTGACACCTGTGGATTCTTCCCAGAATAATAGTGTCCTATAGTGGAACTGACACCCAAGAGGCCAGGGACATCAGAGAAAGGTTGTCTTTGACTCCACACCTCATACATCTCTATATTCTTATGGCATTTGCAACAGCACTGTGAGCAATGGTTCTTGGTCATTCTTTCATTCATGTATTCATTTTGGTCTACAACCAGAGAAAGCCTATTTAGGGTTTAATTTGCCTGGTGGCAACAGAAGGAAATCAAGAAGACTCTCTATAGAAGTTTTCAGTGAGGAGAATGGTAAAAAGTTATCTCTGGGGAAGAGCAGAGAAATCACCTAGGCCAGACTCTTGATTTTACAGAAATTTTCATGGAAGGCAAACTTGCTTTTTGTTTCTGATTCTGTATCACACAGTTCTCTCATGGTCAAATGAATGACACAGATGTCCTTATTGTCCATTCAAATTCTGCAAGATAGCAAAAGGTTTGCTCTCAGGAGTCTGCTAAACTTAACTGTAAGGTCTAGGTCTACCAATTTAAACCAGCTTTGTGACTTTAATGACACTTTGAAGATGTATAAACTAATGTTCAAGGAAGTTAAATAGTTTCTGCAATATATAGAGTTCACTGTGTACACAGAATGTGAACTTTGAACAGATGAGGCCATCCTACTAAGCCCTTGGCACAATGCATGACAACACAGTACATGTCAATTGACAAAAGAGACAGCGACATTATGATCATTATTGTTATAATGAGTTGTAGGCCATCAAAACACCAACCATCTATTTTTAGTGTAGTCAGTATCAATCACTGCTGCTGCTGCTGCTGCTAAGTCACTTCAGTCATGTCCAACTCTGTGTGACCCCATAGACGGCAGCCCGCCAGGCACTAATCTGCCTTTAAAGCTCCTTCCTTGTTTCTTTCCCATACACACTGGGGTATGTTTCTTCAGGATAAATCACATTTCTGAGCTGCAGTTTTCTCTTTTTTAAATTCACCCATTTGTGCCTCATTATCAATGGTCAAATTTCTGCATTTTCCTGCTTGTGATTCTTGACCCATAAGCTGCTAAATTACTGCTGTGAGAAAGTGGCAAGTGAAGGTTTGCAAACTTTTTAGCATCATGAAACTCATTCTATAAAATCAAGAATAGAAAAGCATGGTTTGGAAATCACATGGGATATATTTGTATATATATTGTACTAAACAGTTTGTGTTTTTCAAGTTGGAGGATCAAGTGTGTTAATGTTAAGTAAGTGAACAACTTCAGTTAATGAGTCAGATTAACTAGGAAAACAGAATGGCACTCTTGCTTACACATAAAATAATGGATTTGTTATTGCTCAATGCTGGCTACATAAAGAGAGGTATCATTTGTTCTTATTGAGATACTCCTCAGAACTGCACTTTTGTTAATAAAGATAAACTCCTTATGGGATTGTCAAATGTTATTTTCCTACACTTGGAATCCTTTCAGCAGTTTTCCTGACTTTGGGTCAAGGAGATACTGGACACTTAAGACCTGTGATGATTTGCCTCCTGCAGAGGCTTTACTTGGCATCTCAGAAGCAAAGTGAATACCCTGAGGTGTGTCCCAAGTCTACTTCAGTGACCTCTTAAGATATGATCTTAGAAAATCCTAGAGAATAGGGAATCTAGAGGTAGAAATCCCAGAAAAGTAGAGTCAAATGTAAAGCTGCTTGATGTGGTAAGACAAACAGTTAGCTCCTTACTTTCTCTTCCCTCTTCTGATAAATCAACTTGATTATCAGAAGTTTCTGGACTTCATTCTGGCCCTTCCACCCCAGTGCATTCCTGCCTACTTCTCTACTCAGAGAGTCTCCCATAGAATCGGTACTAATCATAAAAATGGTATTATTTGCCCTTCTCTTCTTGGTTTATCAGCACTAGTTTATTTAGTTCTAAGACTAAGATCAGACTTGGATGAAGAAGACACTGCTGAGACTTACTCTGTGGAAGGACATTTTTTGAGACATGTACCCCAGAAACTTACTATCTGTCTCCTGGGTGTCAAGGCAAATGGTCTTGGAGAATAACAAGAAAATGAAACCTACAAAATCAGAAACTTTCAAGTAGTCTTAATAGCAGGAGAGTCTAATAATGCTCACATTTCCACATTCAACTCATGGAGTAGTAAATGTTTCTAGGTCTTTGCTTTGAGGGTTAATAAAATCCAAGTCTGTTAATTAAGGCTTGAGTGTTAGTTGCTCAGTGGTGTCCAATTTTTTGTGACCCCATGGATAGTAGCCTTCCAAGCTCCTCCGTCCGTGGAATTCCCTGGGCAAGTGGGAGATATTGGAGTGGGTGGGCATTGCCTTCTCCAGGGGATCTTCCCAACCCTTAACAATGCAAAAATACTGTTCATTTTTCATGTCAATGTATGGCAAATCCAATACAGTATTGTAAAGTAAAATAAAGTAAAGATAAAAAATAAAATAAAATAAAATAAATTTAAATAAAGGAAACAAAGAAAATAGTAAAACACAGGCTAGAAAACATATTTTCTATGAAGATACAATAACTATTTGCCTCTCTGCAACAGCTTGCATACTAGAAGAGAAGGTTAACAGTTGGAATTACATTTGGTCACAGGAGAGGCCTTTATAGCAACTTTCCTCTCTTCTTACATGGTTTAAATCCTCTTACACAAGGGAAGGATGGAATCTCAAAGCAAGGTGTTTTCTTTGTTGAATCTGGGCAACAGGCTGTTAGCCAGCTGGCTCATTTGAAGCTACCCCTGCTGCTTGAATTGATGGTATCCTGATTCCCTAGCCTGAGTGAAATCAGTTTTTATGGAATCCTATTATACCATACACTTCTCTTTTTAATACACATAGAAGTTGTGAATATACTCATTCAACATCATGAGTATTTGATTATTTCTTTCCCCTCTACTAGCCTATAAGCACCATGAATGCAAGGACCATGTTTTTTTTCTCCCCCACTTTTGTGTATCTTAACAGCCATCCCTTTTAGTTATCGCTGTGCATCCAATTCCCATAACACCTAGTGACGTAAAACAACACATGTCTAGTAAAATGGTACAGACAGTGGAAACCAGTACAAAAATTACCTAAAACAGTTATATGAAAAATTACTGCTTCTAAGTATATATCAAAAAATGATTGAAAACAAGGACTTGAGCAGATATTGTATAGCCATGTTATTAGCTGCATTATCATAACAACCAAACACAGAAGCAATCCAAGTGTCCATCAAGAACTAATGGATAAACAAAATGTGGTATACAGATATAATGGACTATATTCCATTCAGTCTTAAGAAGGAAAGAGATTCTGACACATGGTACAACGTGATGAGCCTTGAAGAAGTAATTCTAAGTGAAATAGCTCAAACAAATAATGTATGATTCAATTTGTAAGAGGTATCTAGAGTAGTCAAAATTAAAGAGACAGAAAACTGAACAGCAGCTGAGTAGAGGTGAATGGGGAGCTAGTGCTAAATGACAGTTTCAGTTTGGGAAGCTGAAAAAGCTGTGAAGGTGGATGGTGGTAATGGTCACCCACAATATAAGTATAACCTAATACCATGAAATTCTACATTTTAAAATAATCAAAATTGTAAGTTTTATGTTGTGTATGTTTTACCATAACACACGCACACTCACACACAAACACACACACACACCCTATTACCTTACGTTTTGGAGGGCAGTAATTTATACATGATTTAACCAGGTCTACCATTTAAAATTTCTCACAAAACTTCAAATAAGGTGGCAGCCAGGGCTAGGTTCTCATCTGAAGAACTGACCAGGGGAGGATTTACTTTGAAGTTCCTATGATTGTTTGCCATATCTGTACCTCAAGGGATGTTGGATTGAGGGCCTTAGATCTGAACTGGCTGTTGGCTGGAGGCTTCCTTCAGTTCCTCTCCAAAATGGCACTTGTCTTCATTAAAGCATGCCAGCCAAGAGGGAAAAGAGTACATTAGCAAGACAGATGTCCAGTAGTTTTGGCCTACTTGTGGAATTGCACATCTCAATGCTATTGTATTCTTTTGGTGAAAACCAAGTTACTTAAGGGGAGGTGACTGCAGAAGGCCATAAATACCAAAAAGTAGGCAATACTGGGGGTCATTGTATCATAGTCCTAGAACTGTGAAGTTATATGCTAGAAATGGGCAATTAACTCCAAAGGGAGACAGCTCTGGGAGCTCAACCACTGACAGAGGGTCAGAGTAAAACAAGATCAACCCTGAGTATCTATCTGGAAATATGAAATTGCAAGCAGGATTCTGTTAGTGCCAGCCTCTAGAAGGAAGACAATTATGCCATTTCAGGAAATAATGATCAGTTGTCTGGGCCAGAGGATGCCTGGGGTCTAACAATAATGCCATAGTGGCAGCAAAATTTAAGGTCTAGTCCAGCTCAAATGCTCTAAACATTGCCTGATGGGTCCTCCTGCAACTGTCTGAAAATTTCTTCAAATTCTGTCCCCTCTCTCCCAATATACACACACAGGAACTGGGATGAGCTCCAAACTGATTATTTTTTTTGACATCTCTGAGTTTGAAAACTTTGACTGCAAAATATTCATTAAGGCAAAAAACTTCCCATCTTTTTTGTAAGTAAGATTTAGAAAATACACTTCTGAACCAAGGCCATGGTAGGAGTGCCAGTCTAAGGCCCCATTTTCTGATTCTTGGACCAATAAATTCCTGGGTGATCAGTGTAGCCTCTGATTAGAAACCTTATTTGGAAGAGTAGGGAGAGAAGGTGATGGGGCAGGAGTGAAGAGAAAACAGAATCCTTTTTTTCTGTTTTCATGGAGTGTCATCATTATTTTTTCTGTTACTGTGCTTATCATAGCCAGATAACAACAACAACAAAAACAAACAAACAAACAAACAAAAAAAAAAAAACAAGCATCTCAGTAAAAGCCAAAAAATACACAAAGCAAAATAATGAAGAGCCTCTTCCTAATGGAAAGCTGTCTCCTTCAGTGCTCTGCATGGCTGCCAACAAAGCTCTGCCAATCACTGAGTTATTCCATTTCCTGCAAAATGTATCCTCTCTGCTCTGCTTTACAATGCTGGACCTGGGACTGCAAACTTCCTTTCTGCTTCATCAGATAACTTCCTATTAAAGTCCCATAAGAAAAGGCACAAAGGAATCAAGAGGAAGAACAAATTACTCCTTCCTCTGGTATTTATTGCCTTTATCCACAATAAGCTTTTACCCTATGACAGGCAGTGCTGAAGGATCCAGTTTCTCTTATTATTTCCCAAAACATCCTGCCTGTGCTTCTTCAAAGGCAGCAGAATCACCCAGCTAAGATCTCTGGAAATGGTTTGGCAGTTACTTGGCAATGAATGTGATGTTGAATACTTTAATAAAGGAACAAGGGAAACTGGAAACCTGCAGCATACAGTTTCATCACAAGTAAGTGAATTATCACCTGTAGGCAAATATTCTACTAGAGCAAATGCCCAAATGCCATGAGCACTAAGCAGTGACTGTGCTTGACAGTCATGGTGACAATAAGGACCATACGAGTTGTAAGAGGCCCAGTGCCATTTTGCACCAGAACACTATCTGAAGGAAGCAATAAACTTGAGACTTCAACCTCTGAGATCAACTCAGTGTAAAAGTAGCAGCTCCTAGCTCCAAAGATGACTGGAAATTAATATTTCTTCTAGCCATAGGAAAACATCTCTGAAAATTAAATCTAAATTTTATTGTATAGGTTGCATGGTTACTAAGCAATGAGATTTACCGATACAGACCCTGTTATGTGAATGTTAGGGCATTGGAAAGAAGAGCCTGAACCTTGGAATAGGGACATCTGGATGAATTTAGAAGCTGAATATCTTGAAACCTTAGAAACTCTTGGTATCGCTCTTGAAAATGAAAACTGCCTGCCCTCCTATCTCCGAGGAAACTAACAATGTATTTGTTGACTCTTTGTAATAACTTCATTAATCCTTTATGTTAAATTCACTTTTCTAAATAGTAAGATGATTTCTGTTTTTCTGAGTGGACCTTGACTAACATAATATTCTCCTATACATTTTTACTTTCTTTAAAATATAGTGAACTTTGATAATTATCATTATCCATTATCACTGTTTTAATTCTATTTTTCTAAAAAAACATAATAGATGAGAATTTTTTTTTTTAAATTTCCATGTTTTTCAAGGCAGAGGTCATGTTATGATATAAATACAGCTCACAGTGTACAAAATTCTGACTTCTTTTACATCTTTTCTTTCTTTCCCCCTTCAGTTTGCAGTGATAGTTGCTATTGGCCAGGTCAACGACTTCAAATAAAACTTTAACAGTTTCCACCTACCCTAAATGTGCACCTTTTTTTGTTCTACCAGGTTTAACTTCTCGTTTATCAAATTAGTTGCCAAATTCATTTCAGCTCAGCAAAGATTTTAGAACTACTGGGTGTCAATTATTGTGCAAGACACAAACCAGAGGCAACAATTAAGCCCATGTAACCCTATCCATTCCTTCTACTCCACCTTAACAATTTCCTTACCAGGCTTTGTGCCTCATTTCTATTTTTTCATAAATATTATGTTTATTGGAAGTATTCTCACTGTCATCTCTAGAAAGCCTATATAAAATTTATAACATAAAAATACATCAACTTAGACCAAGGTTGTGGTAAATGAAGTACCATATACCCTATCTTACATGCCATTTGACTTATTTTGATTTTAATATAGCAGTAGTTGATGAATGTTGAGTATTCAAATATGTAGAATTATGTAACACTACAGTTCATCTTCTTTCTAGAAGTATTCTATCTCTAGATTTAATGGTATAATATTTACAGCATCGTGTCAAATATATCTATATACTTATTTCTCAATATATCTATATAAGTTCTACATAATTCACTTTGGCTCAGAAATATATGCAATTCTATAATATAATATTTGCATCATTGATCATTTCTGATGGCATTTCCAACCTTCTTTTTTTGATAAAAGAGCTGAAAGAAATAAAAGTTTTGTGTTGATTTGTTGATAATGAAGAAAAAATGCCAGGCTGAACTTTATGTATTCAAAATCCTTTTTCATGTAGCAAAATTTGGTGTCCTTAACATTAAAAATGGACTCCCCTGGTGGCTCAGACGGTAAAACGTCTATCTACAATGTGGGAGACCCTGGTTCAATCCCTGGGTTGGGAAGATCCCCTGGAGAAGGAAATGGCAATCCACTCCAGTACTATTGCCTGGAAAATCCCGTGGACAGAGGAACCTGGTAGGCTATAGTCCATGCAGTTGCAAAAAGTGAGACATGATTGAGTGACTTCACTTTCACTTTAACATTAAAAATGGGTTTCACATTACTATTTTCTAATATTGGAGAAATAAGTAAAATTAAATAGGTAAACAGAGAAGAGCTGCCTGATACTCCTGCTGCTGCTGCTGCTGCTGCTGCTAAGTCACTTCAGTTGTGTCTGACTCTGTGTGACCCCATAGATGGCAGCCCACCAGACTCCCCCGTCCCTGGGATTCTCCAGGCAAGAATGCTGGAGTGGGTTGCCATTTCCTTCTCCAATGCCTGATACTCCTATCTCTGAGAAATTGAAATGTCCAACACCAGACCTTTTTTCATTTAGGAGAGTTATTGGTTTTAGACATTGAAGGGAATATTTGTTAAATTATTTGCTGACCATCAAAGCTAAGCTAACAAAGGTTTCAGTGGTCACACAAAACTACAGTTGTGTTTTTCATATTTAGGTCATAAAGGTCACTAAATAACAACTAAAACAACAAACAACAACAAAGACAGTTCTGAAGAGAAAAGAGAATCTGGTTTCCAGAGTTGCCATAGTGTATTAGGTAAAATGTCCAGTTTTCAACAGCAATCAATATGAGATATACAAAGAAAGTAGAAATATGGCCAATGCTCAAAAAAATAAAAGCAGTCAACAGAAACCACCCAAGAAGAAACAGACATTGGATTTATTAGACAAGATAACTGATTTAAATAAATTCACATAACTAAATAAAACCACATCAAAAAAAAAAGAAAAAATTATTTTTGTTTAGTATGAGTTGAGTTTAGTATGAGAATGATGTCTTGGCCACTACTTAACAAACAGACATTTTGAAAGTGAACCACACAGAAATTCCAGAATTGAAAATCCAACAACAAAATGAAAAATTCAATCAGTTCAGTTCAGTTGCTCAGTCTTGTCCAAATCTTTGCAACCACATGGGCTGCAGCATGCCAAGCTTCCCTGTCCATCACCAGCTCCCTGAGCTTGCTCAAACTCATGTTCAGCAAATTGGTGATGGCATGCAAGCATGGCATCCTCTATTGTCCCCTTTGCCTCCTATCTTCAATCTTTCCCAGCATTGGGGTTTTTTCTAATGAGTTAGTTTTTTGCATCAGATGGCCAAAGGATTGGAGCTGAGCTTTTGCATCAGTCCTTCCAATGAATATTAATGGTTGATTTCCTTTAGGATTGACTGGTTTGATATCCTTGCTGTTCAAGGGACTCTCAAGAGTCTTCAACACCACAGTTCAAAAGCATTAGTTCTTCAGCACTCAGCTTTCTTTGTGGTCCAACTCTCACATTCATACATGACTACTGGAAAAAAAATAGCACTGACTACACAGACCTTTGTTGGCAAAGTTATGTCTCTGCTTTTTAATATGCTGTCTAGGTTGGTCATAACTTTCCCTTCCAAGGAGCAAGTGTCTTTCCATTTCATGGCTGCAGTCATCCTGCGGTGATTTTGGAGCCCAAGAAAATAGAGCCTCTCATTGTTTCCATTCTTTCCCCATCTATTTGCCATGAAGTGATGGGACCAGATGCCATGATCTTAGTTTTTTGAATGTTGAGTTTTAAGCAGGCATTTTCACTCTCCTTTTTCACTTCAATCAACAGGCTCTTTAGTTCCTCTTGGCTTCCTGCCATAAGGGTGGTGTCATCTGTATCTGAGGTTGTTGATATTTCTCCCAGCAATCTTGATTCCAGCTTGTGCTTCATCCAGCCTGGCATTTCTCATAATGTATTCTGCATATAAGTTAAATAAGGGTGACAATACACAGCCTTGATGTACACTTTTCCCAATTTGGAACCAGTCCATTGTTCCATGTATGGTTCTAACTGTTGCTCCTTGACCTGCATACAGATTTCTCAGGAAGAAGGTAAGGTGGTGGTATTCCCAACTCTTTAAGAAGTTCCACAGTTTGTGGCAATCTACACAGTCAAAGGCTTTGGCATGGTCAATAAAGTAGAAGTAGATGATTTCTGGAACTCTCTTGCTTTTTCTATGATTCAACAGATGTTGGCAATTTGATCTCTGGTTCCTCTGCCTTTTCTAAATTCAGCTTGAACATCTGGAAGTTCTCAGTTCATGTACTGTTGAAGCCTGGTTTGGAGAATTTTAAGCAGTACTTTGCCAGTGTGTGAGATGAGTGCAATTATGCAGTAGTTTGAATATTCTTTGGCATTGCCTTTCTTCAGGATTTGATTGAAAGCTGACCTTTTGAAGTCCTGTGACCACTGCTCAGTTTTCCAAATTTGCTGGCATATTGAGTGCAGCACTTCTGCAGCATCATCTTTTAGTATTTGAAATAGCTTACCTGGAATTCCATCACCTCCACTAGCTTTGTTTATAGTGATGCTTTCTAAGGTCCGCTTGACATTGCACTCCAGGATGTCTGGCTCTAAGTGAGTGTTCACACCATTGTGGTTATCTGGATCATGAAGATCTGTTTTGTACAGTTCTGTGTATTCTTGCCACCTCTTCTTAATATCTTCTGCTTCTGTTAGGTCCATACCATTTCTGTCCTTTAATGTGCTCATCTTTGCATGAAATATTCCCTTGGTATCTCTAACTTTCTTGAAGAGATCTCTAGTCTTTCCCATTCTTTTTTTCCCCCTCTATTTCTTTGCGCTGATCATTGAGGAAGGCTTTCTTATCTCTGAATGCAGAGAAAAGCAAGGAGAGATATGTATTTGTATTTGAATGTATTTGTCTCTTCAACTGTATAATTGTAAGGAATTAATAGGCAAATTTGGCCTTGGCATACAAAATGAAGCAGGGCAAAGGCTAACAGTTTTGCCAAGAGAATGCACTGGTCATAGCAAACACCCTCTTCCAACAACAACCAGAGATGACTCTACACATGGACATTGCCCAATGGTTAATACTGAAATCAGATTGATTGTATTCTCTGCAGCCGAAGATGGAGAAGCTCTATACACTCAGCAAAAACAAGACTTGGAGCTGAGTGTGGCTCAGATCCTAAACTTCTTATTGCAAAATTCAGGCTTAAACTGAAGAAAGTATGGGAATCCACTAGACCATTCAGATATGAGCTTAATCAAATTTATTTTCTCCTCCCTTTGAAAATCTTACAGTTATTTGAAAGCACTTACCACTACCCCTTTAGTCTCCTCTCTATAGGATGATTTATTCCACACTGAAGTATCAACCTCTTAACTCTTAAATGTCTGCTGTGGGAAATGCCCCACTGTGGAAAAATCTGCTGTTCCTTGCTATATGGGTCAGCTTTGAATTTTGCAATGTTTTATTATAATCACTGCTTCCTTCGAGTTCTAAGTACAGAACACTGTCTTATGAGATGGCATAAAATGTCCCTCATGTAATTTTTATCAATGAGTTTTTATCTCCTCATTGTAATCAGGCCTAAGACCATTACTTTTATTGTAGGAATCTAAAACTCCTAGTAGTTTAGCAGCTTATGTAACATTGATAGAGTCACTTAAAAACTGAGATATTGCTTACTCATTTGTATAGTGAATATGACAGCAGCTTTTAGAAAAGATGCTTAATAAACATTCATTATTGAACATTATTGTAGGCTAGGAAATGGAACCAAGATTTCCTAACTTCTAGAGCATAATTTTTTTCTACTCTGAGCCCTTTTCCCATCTACCCTTTCTTAGGTGCCTCCCTAGTTCCTAATCTCTGCCACTTTTCAAAGTAAAAGTTTTGTGGAACAAGGAGATTCTGAAAGGTCTGGTATCCAAGCACTTAATGAGCAACTGAACATTTGCAACATTCTGTGTTAACCACATCCACCCGCAACGATTTTTATATAGAAACACTTGATTGCCCTGTGTGGGTGGGGCTCATTGAGTCATATATTTAATTTCATCCTGAATAGGACTAGATGATTTTATGTCCAATTATCCATGATTGTTACAGAATAAAAAAGAAGATAATCAAATTTCATGCTTCGCTAAGTAAATCAATGGCTGTGGAAGTGCAGCTTAATCCCTTTTCAAATGTTGTTAACAGTCTTCCACAAGTCATTGGACATCTAAGTGGGCGGTTTACCTCTGTAAAATCAGCAATGTATGACATTTACACCAAATTCAGAATACTCAGCCCTATGACAGGGGAAAGGTTATTGGTGCTGGGCAGGGAGTAGCCAGATTTTGTAGCCAGACATCATATTCTCAGTATTCCATCTTCTTTCTCTAGTTTTAGACACTTGGGAAATGGAACATTTCCTGCCATAGCAGTAAGCAAAAGATGTCACAGTCATCAGCAACTGCAGTCACAGCCTATGGTGAGCTGGTGAGTACATCAGGAAGAAAAGAATACTTGCCATTTAGCAGCCATCAGATTGCAACCACTCCCTGCAGTGAGCCTTGAGGAAACTCAGGTTATGGCAACACAGGATACTGGCCCCAGATTGCTGAGGTACATAACAAAGGAATGATTTCAGTGACTCCAGACACTTGCATCTTCCCATACACAGAAAAACATTAAATTACTTAAATTGACATATCTGGTTTTCTTTAATTAACAGTAAACTCATTGGAAAAGACCCTGATGCTGGGAGGGTTTGAGGGCAGGAGTAGAAGGGCATGACAGAGGATGAGATGGCTGGATGGCATCACTGACCTGATGGACATGAATTTGAGTAAACTCTGGGAGTTGGTGATGGACAGGGAAGCCTGGCTTGCTGCGATTCATGGGATCTCAAAGAGTCGGACAAGACTGAGCAACTGAACTGAACCGAATCTTATGAGTTCCCCTCTTGCCTCCTTAGAGCAGTTTTTTTCAGGGTTACTTGATGGACATGGGCTTGGGTGGACTCCGGGAGTTGGTGATGGACAGGGAGGCCAGGCGTGCTGAGGTTCATGGGGTCACAGAGGGTCGAACACAACTGAGCAACTGAACTAAACTGATATACTGCCTCCTGGGCTTGAAGTTCTAAAAATTATCACCCATAGCACTCAGCTTTCAGTCTCAACACACTTGACCTTGAATTTGTAATATATCATTAACAGTGGTATGACTAAATATTGTATATGAAGATTCAGAATCAATGAGCAGAGGCTTACCTTCTCTTGTTTTGTTTTTGAGACAGTATTTTTTTTAAAGCCTCTGGAATTTCATGGGTGAAAGTGTCTTAAGTGTGCATAGAAGCATTATCTTTTTAGATGGCTCATCTGCCTCATAATTACCTGATGTAACTGTAAATACAGCAACAAATGTAACACCATATATAAAAAATAAATAAATAAAAGAGGAGGTGAGGAGAAACAGAGGGAGAAAAGGGAAGGAAAGAGAAATATTTTAGATTTGCCATGAAAAATAAAAATCATAGTATGGAGAGAACAACCCAGGATTCTGCCTTTGTAACATATATCTCTGATGAAACTGATACACATAGAACTATGAAATTTCTGGGCAATTTAATCAGTAATTCAATAATTATGAGAACTTAAGAACGGATTGAGATTTAAGAAAATACACAGAGGAAACCCACTGTTGGTATTGCTCCAGTAATACATCTTACCATGCATCAATGGGACTTCAAAGTTATTGAACCCACCTATTAGAAGGGTACTCTTTACTTAAGCTCTTTATGTGTAATAGAAGGAGATGCTAATGATTAAGTCATAAACTGGGTAATGCAGACAGTATGTGTCATATTGAATTCAGTTATCAAGACCGAAAAATAAACCAGAGTAATCTAGAAAGGAAGGTGTTATGATTTTTGATACATTTAAAAATCTGGTCAAGATATTAAGAATAAACAAATAAGGCAGGATTTTCCATGCAGAGATTGACAATATGGAAGAATAGAGAGATGCTCCTATATGTTGTTTTAGGATGATAAAAAAAGGAGTGAATAAATGGGAATCAATAGACAAAAATATGTGTACTGTTTCCAAAATTACTCATGTCAAGAATACTTTCTTACTGCACCATAGTTGCCTGTAGCAATGCAAATGTCTGGATCCAGCTTGCGGAGTATCCAGTGAGCAGCAAAGATTTTTGACCTGAAAGTCTCCTCCATCATTTCTACTTTGGACCCAAAGCAGTGGGAAAAAGACAGAACAGAATGAAGCCCTTGAGACAGCAATCAAAATTCCACTAAGCACAGGACAAAGATATAAAGCAGAACAGAGATGAAAGCAGAGATTAATCTGCCTCTGCTCATCTCTAGCTGGGAATCAGAGGGCCATTTTTGTGTAAAAAAAGATGTCCTTTTCATTATAGAGGGCTGGAATGCAAAAGTAGGAGCTCAAGAAACACCTGGAGTAACAGATAAATTTGGCCTTGGAATATGGAATGAAGCAGGGCAAAGGCTAATAGAGTTTTGCCAAGAGAACACACTGATCATAGCAAACACCCTCTTCCAACAACACAAGAGAAGACTCTACACATGGACATCACCAGATGGTCAACACCAAAATCAGATTGATTATATTCTTTGCAGCCAAAGATGGAGAAGCTCTAAACAGTCAACAAAAACAAGACCAGTAGCTGACTATGGCTCAGATCATGAACTCCTTATTGCCAAATTCAGACTTAGAGTGAAGAAAGTAGGGAAAACCACTAGACCATTCAGGTATGACCTAAATCAAATATTTTATGATTATACAGTGGAAGTGAGAAATAGATTTAAGGGACTAGGTCTGATAGATAGAGTGCCTGAAGAACTATGGACGGAGGTCCATGACATTGTACAGGAGACAGAGATCAAGACCATCCCCATGGAAAAGAAATGCAAAAAAGCAAAATGGCTGTCTGGGGAGGCCTTACAAATATCTGTGCAGAGAAGAGAAGTGAAAAGCAAAGGAGAAAAGGAAAGATATAAGCATCTGAATGCAGAGTTCCAAAGAATAGAAAGGAGAGATAAGAAAGCCTTCCTCCTTGACCAATGGAAAGAAACAGAGGAAAACAACAGAATGGGAAAGACTAGAGATCTAAGAAAATTAGAGATACCAAGGGAACATTTCATGTAAAGATGGACTTGACAAAGGACAGAAAAGGTATGGACCTAACAGAAGCAGAAGATATTAAGAAGAGGTGGCAAGAATACACAGAAAACCTGTACAAAAGAGATCTTCAAAACCAAGATAATCACAATAGTGTGATCACTCACCTAGAGCCAAACATCCTGGAATATGAAGTCAAGTGGGCCTTAGAAAGCACCACTATGAACAAAGCTAGCGCAGGTGATGGAATTCCAGTTGAACTATTTTAAATCCTGAAAGATGATGCTGTGAAAGTGCCACACTCAATATTCTAGCAAATTTGGAAAACTCAGCAGTGGCCACAGGACTGGAAAAGCTCAGTTTTCATTCCAATTCCAAAAAAGGCAATGCCAAAGAATGCTCAAACTACCACACAATTGCACTCATCTCACACGCTAGTAAAGTAATGCTCAAAATTCTCCAAGCCAGGCTTCAACAATATGGGAACCGTGAACTTCCAGATGTTCAAGCTAGTTTTAGAAAAGGCAGAGGAACCAGAGATCAAATTGCCAACATCCGCTGGATCATCGAAAAGGCAAGAAAGTTGCAGAATAACATCTATTTCTGCATTATTGACTATGCTAAAGCCTTTGACTGTGTGCATCACACTAAACTGTGGAAAATTCTGAAAGAGATGAGAATATGAGACCACCTGACCTGCCTCTTGAGAAATCTGTATGCAGGTCAGGAAGCAACAGTTAGAACTGGACATGGAACAACAGACTGGATCCTAATAGGAAAAGGAGTACGTCAAGGCTGTATATTGTCACCCTGCTTATTTAACTTATATGAAGATTATATCAAGAGAAACACTGGGCTGGAAGAACAAGCTGGAATCAAGATTGCCAGGAGAAATATCAATAACCTCAGATATGCAGATGACACCACCCTTATGGCAGAAAGTGAAGAGGAACTAAAAAGCCATTTGATTAAAGTGAAAGAGGAGAGTGAAAAAGTTGGCTCAAAGCTCAACATTCAGAAAATTAAGATCATGACATCCAGTCCCATCACTTCATGGCAGATAGATGGGGAAAGAGTGGAATCAGTGTCAGACTTTATTTTGGGGGGCTCCAAAATCATTGCAGATGGTGATTGCAGCCATGATATTAAAAGACACTTACTCCTTGGAAGGAAAGTTATGACCAACCTAGATAGCATATTGACTAGCAGAGACATTACTTTGCCAACAAAGGTCCATCTAGACAAGGCTATGGTTTTTCCAGTAGTCATGTATAGATATGAGTGTTGGACTGTGAAGAAAGCTGAGCGCTGTAGAATTGATGCTTTTGAACTGTGATATTGGAGAAGACTCTTGAGAGTCCCTTGGACTGCAAGGAGATCCAACCAATCCATTCTGAAGGAGATCATTCTGAAGGTGTTCTTTGGAAGGAATGATGCTAAAGCTGAAGCTCCAGTACTTTAACCACCTCATGCGAGAATTGACTCATTGGAAAAGACTCTGATGCTGGGAGGGATTGGGGGCAGGAGGAGAAGGGTATGACAGAGGATGAGATGGCTGGATAGCATCACCGACTCGATGGACATGAGTTTGAGAGAACTCTCGGAGTTGGTGATGGACAAGGAAGCCTGGCATGCTGCAGTTCATGGGGGCACAGACAGTCCGACACGGCTGAGCGAGTGAACTGAACTGAACAGAACTTATATATGTAAAAGAAGATTATCACACAATATTTAACACAATAAAGTGCTGTTAAAACAAGAATTGGAAAAGTCATCCATTTTAATAAACTCTAAAATGCAGAATTATATAATTTCTCAGGATTTTGTTGCCAAATTCTAAATAGTTTGTAAACAGTATACAAGATTAATACATTTTCTTCTTTTTTTTCTATTTCATAAAATCAGAAAAAAAAAAGTCTTTGCTATTTTATTTTTCATCTCCTAATTAAGGTAGTACGATTATTAACAGAGACTTCCCAGGTGGTACGAATGATAAAGATCCCACCTGACAATGCAGGAGATGAAAGAGATGTGTGTTTGATCCCTGGGTCAGGAAGATCCGTTGGAGGAGGTCATGGTTCAAATAATCTGCTCAAATATTCTTGCCTAGAGAACTGGACAGAGAGCCTGTCAGGCTATAGTCCATAGGGTAACATAGAGTTGGACATGACTGAAGTGACTTCACACACACAAACACATTATTCAGAGTTCTGGAAATGTTGTCAGTGGTGCTTGAGGCACTGATGTATAGGTAGAATCTACACATGTTGGTTCATCTCCTAAGGAAACTGCTTGAATCCTTAGCTGTATATATGTATGGTGATTAACCATCAAAAGTGCTTCCTCAACAACCTGCCTCCTGAGAAACATATATACAGGTCAAGAAGCAACTGAACCAGACATGATACAAAAGACTGGTTCAAAATTGGGAAAGGAGTATGTAAATGCTCTATATTGTCACCTTGCTTATGTAACTTGTATGCAGAGTTCAGTTCAGTTCAGTTCAGTTCAGTCACTCAGTCGTGTCCAACTCTTTGCAACACCAAGAATTGCAGCATGCTAGGCCTCCCTGTCCATCACCATCTCCCGGAGTTCACTCAGACCAATGTCCATTGAGTCTGTGATGCCATCCAGCCATCTCATCCTTGGTCGTCCCCTTCTCCTCCTGCCCCCAATCCCTCCCAGCAGCAGAGTCTTTTCCAATGAGTCAACTCCTCACATGAGGTGGCCAAAGTACTGGAGCTTCAGCTTTAGCCTCATTCCTTCCAAAGAAATCCCAGGGCGTATCTCCTTCAGAATGGACTGGTTGGACATCCTTGCAGTCCAAGGGACTCTCAAGAGTCTTCCCCAACACCACAGTTCAAAAGCATCAATTCTTCAGCACTCAGCCTTCTTCACACTCCAACTCTCGCATCCATACATGACCATAGGAAAAACTATAGCCTTGACTAGATGGAACTTAGTTGGCAAAGTAATGTCTCTGCTTTTGAATATACTATCTAGGTTGGTCATAACTTTTTTTCCAAGGAGTAAGCATCTTTTAATTTCATGGCTGCAGTCACCATCTGCAGTGATTTTGGAGCCCAAAAAAATAAAGTCTGACACTGTTTCCACTGTTTCTCCATCTATTTCCCATGAAGTGATGGGACCAGATGCCATGATGTTAGTTTTCTGAATGTTGAGATTTAAGCCAACATTTTTGCTCTCCTCTTTCACTTGCATCAAGAGGCTTTTTAGTTCCTCTTCACTTTCTGCCATAAGGGTGGTGTCATCTCCTTATCTGAGGTTATTGAGATGTCTCCTGGCAATATTGATTCCAGCTTGTGTTTCTTCCAGTTCAGCGTTTCTCATGATGTACTCTGCATATAAGTTAAATAAGCAGGTTGATAGTATATAGCCTTGACATACTCCTTTTCCTATTAGGATCCAGTCTGTTGTTCCATGTCCAGTTCTAACTGTTGCTTCCTGACCTGCAGACAGATTTCTCAAGAGGCAGGTTAGGTGGTCTGCTATTCCTATCTCTTTCAAATTTTCCAGTTTATTGTGATCCACACAGTCAAAGGCTTTGGCATAGTCAATAAAGCAGAAATAGATGTTTTTCTGGAACTCTCTTGCTTTTTCCATGATCCAGTGAATGTTGGCAATTTGAACTCTGGTTCCTCTGCCTTTTCTAAAACCAGCTTGAACATCAGGGAGTTCACAGTTCACATATTGGTGAAGCCTGGCTTGGAGAATTTTGAGCATTACTTTACTAGCGTGTGAGATGAGTGCAATTGTGTGGTAGTTTGAGCATTCTTTTTCATTGCCATGCCTGCGAGGCAACCCAAGATGGGCGGGTTATGGTGGAGAGGTCTGACAGAATGTGGTCCACTGGAGAAGGGAATAGCAAGCCACTTCAGTATTCTTGCCTTGAGAACCCCACGAACAGCATGAAAAGGCAAAATGATAGGATACCAAAAGAGGAACTCCCCAGGTCGTTAGGTGCCCAATATGCTACTGGAGATCAGTGGAGAAATAACTCTGAAAGAATGAAGGGATGGAGCCAATGCAAAAACAATACCCAGTTCTGGATGTGACTGGTGATAGAAGCAAGATCCAATGCTGTAAAGAGCAATATTGCATAGGAACCTGGAATGTTAGGTCCATGAATCATGGCAAATTGGAAGTGGTCAAACAAGAGATGGCAAGAATGAACGTCGACATTCTAGGAATCAGCAAACTAAAATGGATTGGCATGGGTGAATTTAACTCAGATGACCATTATATCTACTACTGCGGGCAGGAATCCCTTAGAAGAAATGGTATAGCCATCATGGTCAACAAAAGAGTCCAAAATGCAGTACTTGGATGCAATCTCAAAAACGACAGAATGATCTCTGTTCATCTCCAAGGCAAACCATTCAATACCACAGTTATCCAAGTCTATGCCCCAACCAGTAACGCTGAAGAAGTTGAAATTGAACGGTTTTATGAAGACTTACAAGACCTTGTAGAACTAACACCCAAAAAAGATGTCCTTTTCATTATAGGGGACTGGAATGCAAAAGTAGGAAGTCAAGAAACACCTGAGGTAACAGGCAAATTTGGCCTTGGAATGCGGAATGAAGCAGGGCAAATACTAATAGAGTTTTGCCAAGAAAATGCACTGGTCATAGCAAACACCCTCTTCCAACAACACAAGAGAAGACTCTACACATGGACATCACCATATGGTTAACACCGAAATCAGATTGGTTATATTCTTTGCAGCCAAAGATGGAGAAGCTCTTTCAGTCAACAAAAACAAGACCGGGAGATGACTGTGGCTCAGATCATGAACTCCTTATTACCAAATTCAGACTCAAATTGAAGAAAGTAGGGAAAACCGCTAGACCATTCAGGTATGACCTAAATCAAATCCCTTATGATTATACAGTGGAAGTGAAAAATAGATTTAAGGGCCTAAATCTGATAGATAGAGTGCCTGATGAACTATGAAATGAGGTCTGTGACATTGTACAGGAGACACAGATCAAGACAATCCCCATGGAAAAGAAATGCAAAAAAGCAAAATGGCTGTCTGGGGAGGCCTTACAAATAGCTGTGAAAAGGAGAGAGGCAAAAAGAAAAGGAGAAAAGGAAAGATATAAGCATCTGAATGCAGAGTTCCAAAGAATAGCAAGGAGACATAAGAAAGCCTTCTTCAGTGATCAATGCAAAGAAATAGAGGAAAACAACAGACTGGGAAAGACTAGAGATCTCTTCAAGGAAATTAGAGATACCAAGGGAATATTTCATGCAAAGATGGGCTCGATAAAGGACAGAAATGGTATGGACCTAACAGAAGCAGAAGATATTAAGAAGAGGTGGCAAGAATACATGGAAGAACTGTACAAAAAACATCTTCACAACCCAGATAATCATGATGATGTGATCACTAATCTAGAGCCAGACATCTTGGAATGTGAAGTCAAGTGGGCCTTAGAAAGCATCACTACGAACCAAGGTAGTGGAGGTGATGGAATTCCAGTTGAGCTGTATGCAGAGTACATCATGTGAAATGCCAAGTTGGATGAATCTGAAGCTGGTATCAAGATTGCCGGGAGAAATATCAAGAACCTCAGATATGCAGATGATACCACCCTAAATGTCAGGAAGCAAATAGGAGCTAAAGAGCCCTTGGATGAGGGTGAGAAAAGAGAGTGAAAAAGCTAGCTTAATGTTCAACATTCAAAAAAAGATCTCGGCATCCAGTCCCATCACTTCACAGAAGATGGGGAAAAAATGGAAACAATGACAGACTTTATTTCCCTGGACTCCAAAATGAATTACTGAGGATGGTGACTACAGCCATGAAATAAAAAGATGCTTGCTCCTTGGAAGAAAACCTATGACAAACTTATCATATTAAATAGCAGAGACATAATTTTGGTGACAAAGGTCCATATAGTCAAAGTTAAGATTTTCCCAGTTCACAGGTATGGATGTGAGCTGAGCATTGAAGAATTGATGCTTTTTTTTTTTAGTTATAGAAATTAACTTTATTTATTTATTTTTCTACCACCTATTTTATTTATTTATTTTTTAATTTTACTTTATTTTACCTTACAATACTGTATTGGTTTTGTCATACAAATTGGAGGTTAATTATTTTACAATATTGTATTGGTGTTGCCATACATCAACATGTATCTGCCACAGGTGATGCATTTGAATAGTGGTGTTGGAGAGGACTCTTGAGAGTCCCTTAGACAGCAAGGAGATCAAACCAGTCAATCCTAAAGGAAACCAACCAGAAATTTTTATTGGAAGGACTGATGCTGAAGCTGAAGTTCTAATACTTTGGCCACCTGATGTGAAAAGTTAACTCATTGGAAAAGACTCTGATGCTGGGAAAGATTGAAGGCAGGAGGAGAACTGGGGGATAGAGCATGAAATGGTTGGATGGCATCACTGACTCAATGGACATGAGTTTGAGAAAACTCTGGGACATAGTCAATGACAAGGAAGCCTGGCATGCTGAGTCCATGGGGTCACAAAGAGTCAGACATGATCTAGTAAGTGAACAACTTAAGAAATATTCAAGATTGTAGGAAACAAAGGAGATAATATTTTTGATCATGACGACTTAGCAGGAAAGGTTACTGATATACATTATTTAAAAATCCACAATGATGTTACTGTAAGGATGAGAGTGAGGCTGAGAAAAGTTGAATGACTTTTAAATATCACATGCTTATTACTCATAGAACTAATTGTTACTCAGATCTGCCTTACTCCAAATTATTTTAAAACTATATCATATATTTACAAACTGAAGTGACTTAGCAGCAGCATAATACAAGGGAAATAAATAATCATTTATATGATATGGAAAAAGGTCATAAAGGAAATCATTCAAACATTGTTCAAATTTGTGTAGCCAATACGTGACATGGGACCTGGCATAAGCTGGGAATTAATAGACACTTGTTAAGTGAATGTCCCTGCTTACAGTAACAGGAGAAAGGAATGTTTAGAAAAGCCTCATGAAAAAAGTAGAATTTGAGCTTGGTTTTAAAGAATGAAAAGTGAAAGTGTTAGTCACTCAGTCATGTGAGACTCTTTGGCCAGGCTCCTCAGTCCATGAAATTCTCCAGGCTAGAATACTGGAGTGGGTAGCCATTCCTTTCTCCAGGGGATCTTTGTGACTCAGGGGTAGAATCTGGGTCTCCTGTATCGCAGGCAGATTGTTTACCGTATGAGCCACCAGAGAACAGACACAAATCAAGAGCTAAGAGGATAGAAGTGACTTCATGGAATATGCACCAAAATGAATAAAAGGTACTGAGATGGGAAATTGCAGATTGAGTTTAAAGAACAGTGTGTAATCAAATTTGAATGAATCAAATGTGTACAAAGGGGTAGTGTAAACAAAGTCCTTCAGTTCAGTTCACTCAGTCGTGTCTGACTCTTTGTGACCCATGGACTGCAGCATGGCAAGCTTCCCTGTCCGTCACCAACTCCTGGAGCCTACTCAAATTCATGTCCATAGAGTAGGCGATGCCATCCAACCATCTCATTCTCTATCTTCCCCTTTTCCTCCTGCCTCCTGTCTTTCCCAGCATCAGGGTCTTTTCCAATGAGTCCTTAAAGGGACAGAAATCTGATGTTGAAGTATCAGACATTTGCCTCTATTTGCATAAATAAGGTGATAAATATTTTTTGAACAAAATATATTACTCAAAATGAGATCACTCCCTCCATAACAGACTTGAGAATTTGTTGGTGGAAGTAGAGTCTTCACTTGAATTGATATGGAAAGCATAATATTTCTCTGAAGATTATGACTTTTTCTTCAAAAACTAAGGGGGGGGGTTATATTGTGTTTTGTCATATAGTAAGTCAATATATAAGCATCTGATATATTCATGTTTCCCTTAATATGACACAGTCCCAGAACATTATTAAATCATATGTATCCATCAAGATAGATCATATTTATGCTATGTCTTAATGTATCCCATGGAAGACTACCTCAGAGCACAAGGGCAACAATAAGTGAAATCTTATTAGATATTTACTTGTTTCTATATGAGTGTACTGTGTGTGTGTATTTATACTTGGAATGTGAAATCAAGAAGGCCTTAGGAAGCATCACTATGAACAAAGCTAGTGGAGGTGATGGAATTCCATTTGAGCTTTTTCAAAACCTAAAATGTGATGCTGTGAAAGTGCTGCACTCAATATGCCAGCACATTTGGAAAACTCGGCAGTGGTCACAGGACTGGAAAAGGTCAGTTTTCATTCAAATCAAAAAGAAGGGAAATGCCAAAGAAAGTTAAAACTACCACACAATTGCATTCATCTCGCATGCTAGCAAAGTAATGCTCAACATTCCCAAAGCCATGCTTCAACAGTACATGAATTGTGAACTTTCCTATATTCAAGCTGCGTTTAGTAAAATCAGAGGAACCAGAGATCAAATTGCCAACATCCGTTGGATCATTTAAAAAGCAAGAGAATTCCAGAAAATATATCTATTTCTGCTTTATTGATTATGCCAAAGCCTTTAACTCTGTGGTTCACAACAAACTGGAAAATTCTTAAAGAAATGGGAATATCAGACCACCTTACCTGACTCCTGAGAAATCTATATGCAGGTCAAGAAGAAACAGTTAGAACTGGACATGGAACAACAGACTGGTTCCAAAATGGGAAAGGAGTACATTAAGGCTGTATATTATCACCCTGCTTATTTAACTTATATGCAGAGTACATCATGAGAAATGCCAGGCTGTATGAAGCACAAGCTGAAATCAAGATTGCTGGGAGAAATATCAATAACTTCAGATACACAGATGACACCACCCTTATGGCAGGAAGCCAAGAGGAACTACAAAGCCTCTCAATGAAATTGAAAGAGGAGACCAAAAAAGTTGGCTTAAAGCTCAACATTTAAAAAAATAAGATCATGGCATCCGGGCCCATCACTTCATGGCAAATGGAATGGGAAGCAATACAGTGACAGACTTTATTTTTGGGGCTAAAAATCACTGCAGATGGTGACTGCAGCCATGAAATTAAAAGACACTTGCTCCTTGGAAGAAAAGCTATGACCAACCTAGACAGCATATTAAAAAGCAGAGACATTACTTTGCCGACAAAGGTCCATCTACTCAAAGCTATGGTTTTCCAGTAGTGATATATGGATGTGAGCTTTGGACTATAAAGAAAGCTGAGCACTGAAGAATTGATGCTTTTAAACTGTGGTGCTGGAGAAGATTCTTGAGAGTCCCTTGGACTGCTAGGAGATCCAACCAGTCAATTGTAAAGGAAATCAGTCCTGAATATTCATTGGAAGAACTGATACTGAAGCTGAAACTCCAATACTTTGGCCACCTGATGCAAAGAACTGACTCACTGGAAAAGACCCTGACGCTGGGAAAGATTGAAGGCAGGAGGAGAAGGGGATGACAGAGGATGAGATGGTTGGATGGCATCACCGAGTTGATGGACATGAGTTTGAACAATTTCTGAGTTGGTGATGGACAGGGAAGCCTGGCGTGCTGCAGTCCATGGGTGTCACAAAGAGTAGGACACAACTGAGGACTGAAATGTACTGATACTATACTTGTAGCAGAAAATTAGTATAAATAATAAAAACAATATTTTTTTTTTTTGCAATTTTAGAAAAAATTAACTTTCTACCAAAAATTCCAGGGTTATCTGGAATCATTTTGTGGCTCCACAAAATCAAGATTGGAAATGGCAAGCTTAAGAAAACCTTTTGACTGGTATTCCGTGCTCCAGGAAATTCAGTTTAAGGGCCAAACAGGTCAGCATTGTACAAACTACAAAGCAAAAATGTTATCAGTTGGTCATTGGGGCATGAAGAAATAGTTTCAGCAGAATGACACCTTTTGTGTGTGTTAATTTTCTCCACATACCTGTTTTTTTCTAATGTATAGATTCCTCCCTGTATTATTTTCTTATTGCTACTGTACCAAATTGCCATCAAGTTGTGCTTTAAAACAACATAAATGTATGATCTTATGGTTCTAGAGGTCAGGGAGCCATATGGGTCTTCCAGGTTAAAATCAAGGTGTCAGCAGATATGTGCTCTCTCTGGGGACTCTAGGGAGGCTTGCATTTTCCAGCGTTTAGGAGCAGCCCACATTCCTTGGCTCTTGGTATCATCACTCAGACCTCTGATTCCATTATCGTACCTCTGACTCCTATCCTTTTGCCTCCTTTTAAACACCCTTGTGATTACATTGTACCTATCTGGATATTTCAGGATGATCCTCAACTTAATTAAAACTGCAAAGTCTCTTTTTCAAGCACAATTATTAATCACCTACTATGTGATATGCACTGCTGTAAATATAACAAAAATTCTCCCCTACCCTCAAAGGAGCATGAAGGAACATGCACTCCTATAGAGGGAAAAAAAAAAAAAAGGCAAAATGATAGACTGTTTGTGGCACAGAAAAAAGGTAAGGTATAATTTGTATAAGTTTAGAATAGGGAACAAACATCTCATCATCTCATGAAATGCTTACAATCTTCTGGGCCTGTGTCTTTCTCTCTGTCCCTCTCCCTATCTCTGTCTATATGTACATGCACACACACACACACACACACACACACACACACACACATATTAGACAAGGCCAGTGTTTTATCTCCAGTCTTTTTTGTTGTTGTTGTTGAAGCAGAAAAACTAAATAAATCATCCCAGATCATAAAACTATAAAACTAAACACTGAATCAGGATTAAAATCTCATCACTTGATCATTAACTTATTATTCCAAATTTCCTCTGAAAAAAAGAGGAGGTGTAAAAAAAAAAAGTAAGGAAAACACAACACATTAAGCAGACAAATGCTAATGCTTACATCTCAGAATATAGTAATAAACAAATTATTCTGGCCTACATCCAATTACAAATTTGAAACAGAGAGCAATATTTGAGTTATGAATCAGACAGCTCTGTTAATATAGAGACAATTTAAACCTTAAAAAAATGTTGCTACCCCTTAGGTAATCCTCTTCCCTTTTTTCCTCTATATTATCCCACGTTGCATCTTGGAGGGGTATTTACATATTCCATAAATATATCAATATATTTCTACAGAGAGAATGATGTGACTCAGGCCCATGTGTTACCACATAAGTCCAGCTCTGGAGCCCTTGTGCAGCTTTTTCCATATTTTCATCATTTTTAATTTGCTCAATCATTTGATCCTTTAAACAATAAATACTTTGCATAAAAGAAATTAGATACATATAATGTAGTGTAAATACAAACAAGTTATGTATAGTGAAGTGGAACATGTTGCTATGTGAGCATAAGGAAAGATGAATGTGACTCTACAACATACATCCACATTCTCTGTATCTTGACTTCTGCTTTTTTCATTTTTATTGAAATTTTCTGTCATTGGAAATAATCATGACTTTGCCTATCAGTCTTTACTGCTCTGTCGTCAAATGTTAATCTTTTAATATTTAAATGGTGTGGTGGAAGGCACTTGGTGCTACAATAGTCTTCTTGTGTTTACTCTTTAAGAATTTTTAATATTTTCTACATACTCTAAAAGTAAACATTTAGGGGAAAAAATCACAGCTATAAGATTGATATGGAAATTAAATAAGATATTGCACAAAAACAGAGTGACCAACTAAGAATGAATAAAAACAATCATAAGCCTGCTTGTGAGGGAGCAAATTAAGTAGCTAATGAGCAATGCCCAGTGGTTCTCCCTTCCCATCTCAGTGACTTTTAGCTCCCCTAAATGTTGGAGACCCTAGAGCAGAGGGGAGCAGACTTGTCACGTCAGACTGCCTGGAGTTGAATTCCAGCTTCACTAGTTACTACCTGCGTAATCATCAACACTTTAACTCTTCTAAGCCTCAGATTTCTTATAGGTTTAGTGGGTTATAGTAATTATACCTAGTTCATGCTGTGAATACTTAAAAAAAGAGAGATCATGTTTAAAGTATTCAGAATACTGACTGCTACATAAAATGGGCTTAGGAAATTTTGAATAGTGTTACCAAGCTAGTGACTTCCAGAAATGTCTGAATATATCTCTCCAGGAAGCCAAGGGTCAATTATTCATGTAGTAAATGCCAGCATGGTGACAACAGGCTCTCTATTTCATGATATTATTTCTACAATTGGTTTTATACTGAACTATTGTCCATCCAGCAGTGTCTTTCAAAATAGGTAGAAATTAAACATTAAAGATGCTGCTACACTAACTCATGACAAACTAAGATCAATAAATCCCAAAACTGTTTCTGAGTTCTGGAATGTCCTTAGAATACTTCTCAACACAGTGATGACTGTATTAGTTTATTGTTGCTGCTCTAAAAAATTACCACAAAATCATTGGCTTAAAGGAACTTTTTTTTTTTCTCTTATTGTTCTGTAGACAAGAAGTTCAGATTTTGGGGGGTTAAAATCAAGGTATCAGCTCTTGATACCTCTGGAGAGTCCTCTGGAGAATTTGTTCCTTGCCTCTTTCAGCTTCTACTGGCTGATGACATCCCTTGGTTGTGTTCCCATCACTCTTGCTTCCATTGACCTGTCTCCTACTTCCTCTTCTGTAGACAAATGTCTCTGTATCCCTGCTTTAAGAATACTTGTGATTATATTTAGTTCTCATCCAGATAATTCATGATGATCTTTCCATCTCAAAACCCGTCATTTATTCCCACTTGCAAAGTGTGTTTTGCCATTTAACACTGGAAGATGTTCCAGAAAATAGAATATGAATATCTTTGGGGCTATTGTTAAGCCTACCACAATCATAATTAGTTGATAAGAACCAGCATATGAGACTCAGAAATATGGACTTGATGAAGTCAAGATGACAAATTTGGGTAGAAAGAAAACAAAGAATGACTGATGTCCCCTATAGCACCTGCTATGGTTGCTCCTGTTGTGAACACTCATCTTTATTATCCCAGCAAGATGATTTGCAAGAACATAAAGTTAACTCATTTTCAAAATTTGTCAATGTAAAGGCTTGGATAATAAAATACTTAGATTCACACAGGTCCTGAAGTAAAACTGACAGGAGGATTTATCTTACAAATGAGTGGTGGAAGAAAGAATGCAAAGAGTGAGAGATGTCATCTTTCTTTAAAATATGGAGAAATTTTGCCCCATTTATTCAACAATTTATGGGGTGCTTAATAAACACTCAATGTACTAATTATAGAAAAAAAATGATCACATTATATTTTAGGTAACTTGATTGGGGGAATAGCCTTTGGGTAAGGCTTTTGATTTGAAAACAAGGAGAAGAGAAAATACCTTATCCTTAAATTAAAAATTTACTATTTAGGTGTGAAATTACAGTATAAGTGATGGAAATGTCTATAATCCTGTGTCATAATTAAATGTGGAATAAAAGTACTGGGTGACTTTTTGATAATGAGACTCTCCAATTTACATTCACTATTTCCAGTGCTTCCAACTTAACCCACTTGACTTGTACCAAGTCAACAAGGGGAATAACTTGCCACATACTCACCAATAGTTCTTTGAATAGCTGAAAAGGGTAGGCTTGTTGTCACATATCTATACAGTTAACTTTTCATTATTAATAACTTAAAATATCTGCCCATCTCAGAATAGCCCCCTAAACCACAGGATTGAAGACATAGAAAAAGCTACTGCTTTGATGCCGAACCTGCCACAGATAATTGTACCACAAGGAAGCACTAAGTTCAAGTTGAGTCGATCACTCATATAGTGATTCAAAAATTTCTATCAAGCTTTGACCGAGAAAGCCTTTGTATAGGTCTGGACATGACTAGACACATCTGGGCTGGCAATGTGTACATCTCACTATTTAAAAGCTGTGAGAGCTAGTTTGGAAAGGGTAAAAGAAGAGAGTGATAGGCATGGATGATTTCCAAAAAAGTGTGGTATATTTGCTGGTGTTAATTAACAGAGACCTTTTTGGAAACTAGACATAAAATATAATCTATCAAAGTTACTTAGAAGTCCATCTTCTTGCTGTGACAACATAAAAGATTGTGACATTCTGGCCAATAGCTAGTGCTAGGCCAAAGCTAGCCAACTACCCAGACTGAATCTTAATCTACTATTTGTATTTCTGTAGATTTGAAAGTCTCTCTTCCAACTCATCTGCTATAAAGCATACTTACTGAATAGCTATCCTGTCTTAAGAGATCCTATTGCCTTGAGCCCAGTATGTTCTATTTTTCCATTTCTGTGCTGACAATGTCATACCAGATTTAAATCTAAATGGTAAGGATGTGAGCTAAATCCTGTTTTGAAGGAAAAAACTAAAGTTAATTAGGCCACCCAGGAATTTAATATATCCCTATGGATCTCATAATATGCATTAGCAATGGTCAACCTAAGTTTTAATAGCATTTTTGGCACATAATTTTTCAATTCTCTTGATCTGAGTCACTGAAGAATTATCCAAGACAATCTAGAATATATAAAAGTGCAACCATTACATCAATGTATGGTGACCCAATGGACCCTGAATGCTTTATTTATTTACTATTAACTTGTAATTCAATCTAAAATGATCACATAAGTTCCCAACCAGGAGCTGATATTCTTTCACAGAAATCATGAGGAAAAGAACAGTCTTGGGATATTGAACAAATTTTTTCCTTCTCTCTTGCCACAGTGCCTCTACCAGTATCCCACCATATATATCTTGTTAGTTCCTTGGTGACCTGAGCATTCAGAATGCCATATTCTACCCTTCTGTTTATTATGAAGACACTCTAGTATATGAAACTATCAAAGAGATTCTGATGACCTCAGTAGGCTCCCTTCAGTGCCTAAATGTCACAATAAAAACAGTCATGAGATATAATATTGATAATGCAAGTGCATTTTTGAGAGTAACTGTCACAGTGAGCATTTGGAAGATATCATCTGATCATAAATAAACTCTTCAATATACTGAAGCACTGAGCCAAATAACAAAGCTAATAAAATTCCTGTGAAAGAATAGCTAGGGAAAACAAGTAAATGAGGCAAGAGAATAAGCATGGGATTTAGAGAGTGGTTTTACAGTATAGAGGTACGGTTGGGAAAGCACAAACTCATAAACTTCCTGATTCAAAAAGGCTGTGACATCAGAATGAAATGATTGAATATGTAGTGTCATTTGTTATTTGTGTCTGCCCCAAATGCATCTTTGGTTCTTAAGAGAGTATCTGCTGATTTTATTTGTTGAACAAACTGTGTTGTTAGGTGGGTAGGCATTATATATGGAGATTACATGGAGCTCAGATATAATTTCATATCTTATTGCCCCTAGTATGTAAGTAGAGTAATATGCAACTGTAGAAAATGAACTTAATTCTATGTCTTATGTTGAAAAGGGAACGTATTTTTTTCTGATGGGCAAAGAAATGAACAAGGTACAAACCTGTGGCTCTAAGAGGATACCATGTTTAAGAATGAAGCAAGGACACACACACACACACACACACACACACACACACACACACATCAGTGCACATGCACACACTTGCAGATCCAAAAGATGAAGAGACGGCAATTGCTAATAAAGCTGCCAAACCCTATTCACTTCCCCTACATTATAAACATATAGGAGCACATAGTCACTTCTGCTTTGAATTAGTTTGTGTTCATGGCATTACTGACTCAATTGACATGAGTCTGAGCAAACTCTGGGAGATAGTGAACGATATGGAAGACTGGAGTGCTGCAGTCCATGGGGTCACAAAGACTTAGCGACTAAACAACAAAATTGGGTTTCATTTCTATCACTGACATTCCACAGAAAAAGTCATTATATACACACATTTTTAAGCATCAGTTCAGTTCAATTGCTCAGTCGTGCCCAACTCTTTGCAACCCCATGAACCGCAGCACGTCAGGCCTCCCTGTCCATCACCAACTCCCGGAGTCCACCCAAACCCATGTCCATCGAGTCAGTGATGGCATCCAACCATCTCATCCTCTGTTATCACCTTCTCCTTCTGCCCTCAATCTTTCCCAGCATCAGGGTGTTTTCCAGTGACTCAGCTCTTCGCATCAGGTGGCCAAAATATTGGAGTTTCAACTTCAACATCAGTCCTTCAAATGAACACCCATGACTGATTTCCTTTAGGATGGACTGGTTGGATCTCCTTGCAAGTCAAGGGACTCTCAAGAGTCTTCTCCAACACCACAGTTCAAAAGCATCAGTTCTTCGGCGCTTAGCTTTCTTCACAGTCCAACTCTCACATCCATACATGACCACTGGAAAAACCATAGGTTTGACTAGACGGACCTTTGTTGGCAAAGTAATGTCTCTGCTTTTGAATATGCTATCTAGGTTGGTCCTAACTTTCCTTCTAAGGCGTAAGCGTCTTTTAATTTCATGGCTGCAATCACCATCTGCAGTGATTTTGGAGCCCCCCAAAATAAATCTGACACTGTTTCCACTGTTTCCCCATCTATTTGCCATGAAGTGATGGGACCAGATGTCATGATCTTAGTTTTATGAATGTTGAGCTTTAAGACAACTTTTTCACTCTCCTCTTTCACTTGCATCAAGAGGCTTTTTAGTTCCTCTTCACTTTCTGCCATAAGAGTGGTGTCATCTGCATATCTGAGGTTCTTGATATTTCTCCCGGCAATCTTGATTCCAGCTTGTGCTTCTTCCAGCCCAGCGTTTCTCATGATGTACTCTGCATATAAGTTAAATAAGCAGGGTGACAATATACAGCCTTGATGTACTCCTTTTCCTATTTGGAACTAGTCTGTTGTTTGTAGTGATGCTTTGGTGCTTTCTAAGTTCCACTTGACTTCACATTCCAGGATGTTTGGCTCTAGGTGAGTGATTACACCATCGTCATTATCTGGGTCATGAAGATCTTTTTTGTACAGTTCTTCTGTGTATTCTTGCCACCTCTTCTTAATATCTTCTGCTTCTGTTAGGTCCATACCATTTCTGTCCTTTATTGAGCTCATGCAAATATGATATCTCTAATTTTCTTGAAGATCTCTAGTCTTTCCCATTCTGTTGTTTTCCTCTATTTCTTTGCATTGATTGCTGAGGAAGGCTTTCTTATCTCTCCTTGCTATTCTTTGGAACTCTGCATTCAGATGCTTATATCTTTCCTTTTCTCCTTTGCTTTTTGCTTTTCTTTCCACAGCTATTTGTAAGGCCTCCTCAGATAACCATTTTGCTTTTTTTGCATTTCTTTTCCATGGGGATGATCTTGATCCCTGTCTCCTGTACAATGTCATGAACCTCCATCCATAGTTCTTCAGGCACTCTGTCTATGAGATCTAGTATTATAGGGAGCTATGTACCTCCCTGTTATTTACTGGGGGTCAAACTATGATGGAGGTAATGAAGATAATGGCGACCTCCTTCGAAATGTTCCATGATGCACAGCTGCAGGCAGTGTGCCAATACGGCAGCAGGCCAGCGCCAACTCATGCCTCCACCAGAGACACCTGGACACTCATTTACATGTCTGGGTCAGTCTCTTTTGGGGTCACTGCTCCTTTCTTCTGGTCCTGGTGCTCTCAAGGTGTTTTTTTTTTTTTTTTTCCTGTGTGTGTATGTGTGCCCTCCAAGAATCTGTTTCTCAGCCCTGTGTAAGTTTGGCAGCTCTATGGTGGGGTTAATGGCAACCTCCTCCAAGAGGGCTTATGCCATACCCAGGTCTGCTGCATTCAGAGCCCCTGTCCCTGCAGCAGTCCACTGCTGACCCATACCTCCATAGGAGTCACTCAAACACAGTTCTGTCTCAGTCTCTGTGGGGTCTCTGGGTCCTGGTGCACACAAGGATTGTTTGAGCCCTCTGAGCATCTCTGGCAGGTTTGGGGTTTGATTCTAAATGTGATTTTGTCCCTCCTACCATCTTGCTGAGGCTTTTCCATTTGCCCTTGGACATGGAGTATCTTCTCAAAGTCACTCCAGCATCATACAGCCACCACTCCAGTGCTGCACAGCCACTGAAGAGTAGTTGCAGTGTGCTAATTCTCCTATAATTCCAAGTAGCATTTATACATTCAACATGAATGATGTCCTGTAAGCATCTTACATCTTGGCACTGGAGAGGCTCAAAGGCAAGAAGTGAGAAATATATGATGCAAGATCTGGAACAAGGTATTGGGTTGGCCAATACATTCATTTGGATTTTTCTGTAACATATGATGAAAAAATCTGAACAAACTCTTTGGCCAACCCAATACTATGAGGATGAACTATCAGAAAGCTTGTTACCATAGTTGTCACCACAGCTATGGAGATGATATAACATCATAGACAAGAGAAGTTAAATCAATAGCCCAGTACACACAATTAATGAAATTATAATCTATAATACCCTGTGTTGGTGAGTCAATAAATTCCACAGGAGTTTACCAAAACAAAGGAGTAGCACTCCTGCTGTGATACTTTGAAAATATATCTAAGTATGTATTACAAATATGTATTTAATCTTTAAGCAGTATTGTATCATTCAAGCTTAGAGTACAGCTGCTCCCTAGAGGAGAGGCAATGAAATAAAAATTAACAATGCAACATACTAATAAAATATGGAAATCCCAGCATTCTTCTTCAAAATGATAAAAGCCTGACCCACATTTATTCTTACCTTCTACAAAACTCGGTGTTTTACATAAGTTTTAGAGAATAAAACCAAGAGACATGAAGCAGAAAAAAATGACAAATGTTAAGAAATTAAGGTGCCTCATAACGAGTTATAGAATTGTAGTTCTTTGTTGCCCATGCACTCTAGATGAGGTTGCAATATTTTAGATCACTTTAATTTATGATGAAACAGTCTTAGTTCTTTCAGCAACAGCAGATATAATTTCCTTATCTATCATTAGAATAGTTTAATACTTTCTTTAATTCACACATCATAAAGCAGAGAGCGCATTTTATATCTATTCCAATCATTCACAGTTTCTGCTTCAGAACAGAAAGCACTGTTTTCTGTTCATTCCAAAGGTAGGCTTAAGTCTAGTATCTTCATGATCCATCACAATCAGAGTGAGAAGATACAGAGACAGTGTTTCTATTGCCACCACTTTTTCTTTATAGTCATGATTAGGGATTTGTTAGGCTTTGTAAAAAATCAGAAGCACACATTGCTGATTTTCACTGTTACAAATCCCACATTGCAATGTTGACTCCTGGGAGGAAGGAGCTTGTTTGTTACAGAATACACTGGAGACATATAGGGGTGCTCCCTACATCCCTTGCCTCTTTTCTCAATGGCAAAATCTTTCATGAGAAGAGCATATGGGCTGGGTATGAAAGTCACAGGTTAAAACGGAGCTGAGGACGTTTGAGTCGTTGTTCCCAGAGGAAACTCAACGATTACCTTACTCCTTTCATCTCCTGAGTATCTCCTCAAAAGATCCTGCCCCCTATACAGAGCATCTTTTCTTTGTATTCAAAATGCATTGGAAAGAGGAAAGAGGCACTTATAACACTGTAATAAAAATTATTCAGTCCTTAAATGATACAGACCTCAGTAAATTTAAAAATTTGAGTGAGTTTCTAAAATTTTTGTAATAGGAAGCAAAGTATGTACTATAAAGAAAAAGTCACTGATGAACTGAGAGACTGGTCACTGACCATAATTTAAAAGAGGCTCAGAAGATTCTGTGCCAAGAGAAAGCCTGATAATTTAGTCTCACCAACAATTTTGGAAATGATGGATTCTAGCTGTCTCATGAAATAATATAGGGCAGAACCCCAAGAATGTAGGGTTAAGACTTTAATAATGAGGAGAGAAGATAAATAATTAATGGAACAAAAATGCAAAGCACTCCGATATTCTATCCTAAAGAACTATTTCATGTAAAGTAACAAGAAAATCTCAAAACCTTCATCAACATAAACCTCCAAGCAAACATTCTCAACGTTTCAAAAATAATTCTATGTGTAATTTCTGATCTATAACCATATACAAATTTGTCTCACATTCTGAGCCCCAATATAATGCCAAGTATGGAGGGAGCATTAAAAGTGAGTTTCAAAGGAAAATAACTTGTATTTTCATACCTGAAGTGTTTCCTTTCACTATTTTAGAATATCTAGTATCTGTCACTTTGGCATGTATTACCATGTATATATGATATTTTAAAATGTACACAATTCTTTCATACATACAATATTTCTGAGCTTCACAACAAATATATAAGGTAAAACAAAGTGATTGTCAATATTACTAATTTAATATTTCAAAGTTATTAAAAGTAAAAGCAAACCAATAAACAGAAGACTAGACAAAGCAAATACCTTTTCAGTATATAAACTTTGAGACTGATTATTTAAGATCAGTTGCTAAAATGAAGTTTAAGAATGAATTATTATTAAAATTATTATTAAAGTATACTCCAAGAAAAGCACCTAAGACTATCTTGGTGACAGCTAAGGGTCTTCCTAGTTTTCCTGAGGTCTTACATACAGCCTATTTGTAACTAAGGATTACCCTCCCCAGTACTTCAGCCACCTGATGCAAAGAACCCAACACATTTGAAAAGACCCTGATGCTGGGAAAGATTGATGGCAGGAGGAGAAGGGGTAAACAGAGGATAAGATATTTGGATGGCATCATTGACTCTATGGACATGAGATTGAGCAAACTTCGAGAGATAGTGAAGGACAGAGAAGGCTGGCAGGCTGCAGTCCATGGGGTCACAAAGAATCAGACAGCACTGAGTGACTGAACAACTACTCTGTCTATTTCGGCAATTCTATCTCATAAACAGCATCTCAAGATGCCAAGATTAGAGATACCCAGATAATTCTCTCTGATGACTCAGATAGTAAAGAATCTACCTGCAATGCAGGAGACCTGGGTTTGATCCCTGGGTCGGGAAGATCCCTTGGGGAAAATAATGGCAACCCACTCCATTATTTTTGCTTGGAAAATCCCATGGACAGAGGAGTCTGTCGGGCTAGAGCCCATGGGGCCATGAAGAACTGGACACAACTAAGCGACTAACACAGATCATTACACAATAATAATTTGTGGAAAAATACTCTTCTCACTTTCCAGGGAAATTTTAAAAAATATATTGAAATAGGATATTTACTCTTCTGGCTACATATGTGACTGGTAATAAATACTATGCACAGGTAACTACTATACTATAACAAAAACAAAATCACTGAGCTAATCTATCAAGTGTGACTTGGTTATGAACAAAGTAGAAAATGAAACTTTAAATGCAAATTATAATTTTATCAAACTACTTGACACCTACTCCATAACACAGTTAAAAGTATCCTATGATGGTTAATAGTTCACATGCCTGATTATACACCTTATTTCTTTGCCCCAAGGCTGAGCACTATCTGAGCAGGCCACTTAAATTCAGTTTCCCAACTTCTTCTATTTTTGTTTGTTTGCTTTTTAAACATAACAGACTCTACATCATTGAACTATTATAAGGACTAAATAAATTAGTTTGTATAAAACACATAGAATAGCCACTATCACATTTCAAGTGCTACTTAGGGTTCATAACACAGTACAGGAAGCAGTGACAAAAAAAATCTCAAAGAAAAAGAAATCCAAGAAGGCAAAGCAGTGGTCTGAGGAGGCTTTACAAATAGGAAAGAAGAGAAGTGAAAGGCAAGGGAGACAGCGAAATAAATACCCAACTGAATACAGAGTTCCAGAGAATAGCAAGGAGGGCTATGAAGGCCTTCTTAAATGAGCAATGAATAGAAATAGAGGAAAACAATAGAATAGGAAAGACTAGAAATCTTCTCAAGAAAATTGGAGATATCAAGGGGACAGTTCATGCTAGGATGAGCATGATAAAGGACAGAAATAGTATGGACCTAGCAGAAGAGATTAAGAAGAGGTGGCAAGAATACAGAACTATACAACAAAGGCTTTAATGACCAGATAACCACAATGATGTGGGCACTTACCTAGAGTTGGGCATCCTGGAGTATGAAGTCAAGTGAAACTTAAGAAAAATTACTATAAACAAAGCTAGTGGAGCTGATGGAATTCCAACTAAGCTATTCCAAATTCTAAAAGATGATGCTGTTTAAGTATTACACTCAATACATCATCAAATTTGGAAAACTGAACAATGGTCGCAAGAATACAAAAGATCAGTTTTCATTCCAGTCCCAAAGAAGGGCAATTCCAAAGAATGTTCAAACCACCATACAATTGCACTCATTTCACATGTTAGCAAGGTTGTACTCAAAATCCTTCAAACTAGGTTTCAGCAGTACAAAAACATATCCAGATGTACAAGCTGAATTTCAAAGAGGTAGAGGAACCACAGATCAAATTGCCAACACCTGTTGGGTCATGGAGATAGCAAGGAGGTCCAGAAACACATCTACTTCTGCTTCATTGACTATCCTAAAGCCTTTGATTTTGTGGAGCATAGCAAACTGGAAAATTCTTAAAGTAATAAGAATACCAGACCACCTTACCTGTCTCCTGAGAAACCTATATGGACCAAGAAGCAATGGAATCAGACATGGAACAATGGACTGGTTCAAAATTAGGAAAGGAGTACATCAAGGCTGTATACTGACACCCTGTTTATTTAACTTATATACAGAGCACATCAATGTGAAATGCCAGACTCAATAAATCACAAGCTGGAATCAAGATTGCCAGGAGAAATATCAACTTCAGATATGCAGATGATACTACTCTAACGGCAGAAAGTGAAGAGGAAATAAAGAGCCTCTTGATGATAGTGAAAGAGGAGAGTGAAAAAACTGGTTTAGAACTCAACATTCAAAAGACATGGCATCCAGTCCCATCACTTCATGGCAAATAGAGGCAAAAAGTGAAGACAGTGGCAGACTTTATTTTCTTGGGCTCCAAAATCAATGCAGACAGTGACTGCAACCATGAAGTTAAAAGATGCTTGCTCCTTGGAAGGAAGGCTATGACAAACTTAGTTTATTAAAAAAGCAGAGACATCATTTTGATGACAAAAGTCCATAGAGTCAAAGCTATGGTTTTTCCAGCATATATGGATATGAGAGTTGAACCATAAAGAATGCTGATCACTGAAGAACTAATACTTTTGAATTGTGATACTGGAAGTCTCTTGAGAGTCCCTTTGACTGTAAGGAGGTCAAACCAGTCAATCCTCAAGGAAATCAACTCGGAATATACAGTGGAAGGACTGTTGTTGAAATAAGCTCCAATATTTGGCTACCTGATACAAAAAGCTGACTCATTGGAAAAGACCCTGATGCTGGGAAAGACTGAGAGCAAAAGGAGAAGGTGGCAGCAGATGAAGAGACAATTAGACAGTATCACCAACTCAATGGTCATGAATTTGAGTAAACTCTGGGAGATAGTGAAGGATAGGGGAGCCTGGTGTGATGCAGTCCATAGGGTTGCAAAGAGTTGGACACAACTTAGTGACTGAACAACATTATTATTCACCTGACTTTTACTCATTTTACTCATTCTAAGTCTAAACCAGTATCTATGTTAATACTCATCATTCATCATCCTCACCTTATTGATATTGTCCTTGCTGTCTTTTCTAATGGAATATTTATATTTGGAATGTTTTTATTTCACAGAAGTCAGTTGTTTTCTCATATGAAAGATGCTCAGATGAGAGATTTATTTCCCCAAATGGAACTGCTCACATCCTTGCTCAGCACAGACTTTGAGGGAATTAATCAGTTTACTTTTCCTTAGGATAAGATAGAACAATAAATTTGATGCTTTATTTATATAGCATGTACCCAGAAAATAATTATCTTCTTTTTCAATAGTATACTACCCAGTTCTTCAAATGAAGTCATTGACAGTTTACCTTGAAAATGAAAATGAAAAAGCTTATATAAAACCTCAGCAGATTTATTTTACTCTGTTGCTCCACTCCACACACCCCCAGGGTAGTTACATATGATTAAATTTATTTTTCTGTCCCTTAACTTTCAGATGTTTGTATATATTAGCTTTTCCCTGTTTGGTCTCTTAAAGGTTTTTCCTCCGGAAACCAACCTGTTTATGAAATCAATTGATAATGAGCCTAGAAATGAGGCCTGGAAAATTTATAACCATATGCTATTCTCAGCTACTCTGAAAATTCACAAGTTTACAGTATAATTAAATAAGCTTAAACATAATACAAGTAGACTATTTAAAGACTCTAAGAGCATCTAAAAAGATTCTTAAAATATTTTATTACTTTAGAAATTAAACCACTTTGGTCAGCTAGTAAGGAGATTAAAGGTATATTTTAAAATACATTTAAATTAAAATGTATTTATAAGGTATAACATAGTCACTTAAAAGTCTCATCTGGTTCAGAAAAACCTAATAATGGAAGTAAATGCCTTTTGCACATTTAGACATGGCATATGGTATCCATATAACGCTGAAGGAAAAATAACAATGTTTGCAGCTCAATGAGAATACCAAAATTGATTTTAGCTTCTTTTCATTGGAGCAAAATTTATTACATTCATCATGAGCAAGTGAGAATTTAATTTTCTAATAAGACCTTTATTAGCATTAAAAAAACCTGTTTGCTTTCTCTACAAAGGATATTTCCAAGTCGTTAAAAATGGTTATATTTTTTGAATTAAAAAGTTAGAAACTAGAAGTAATTTTTTAACTAGAAATGAAATTGCTATATATCATTCCGATTGGAAAATGTTTGAAAAAACTTCAACATTTTATAAAAATGAAAGAACTAAGGTACATGAACTTCTGGCTTCTCGTATAGACTCTAGCAAACTTAAAAATTGCCACTTTCTGCTAAAAACATGTAAAAAGCTCAACAAATGGAAAAATCAACAAGTTTTCTTAGATCTGGCAGGGAAGGGGTCGGCTGCTTCCGTGTTTGACAGGCAAATAGAGAGAATCATAACTCCCTGGCACAGAAACTCAGGAGCAGAAACTTCTGCAAGAATTAGAGGCAGGGTGAGGAAACTGAATGTTGAGTAAAACAAATTGCTGGAGGCTCAGCAGGAACAAGTCAGAGTTAAAAGTTCCAAGAGAATCTACTAATAAAAGGGGTTTTACACTTTTGTGAGTTTTTCTCTAAGAGTTCTAAAAGGTACTCACAGTGAATATCAGATAAAAATCTCCTCTCACTTCCAGCAGGGAGAGGAGGAAAGAAAGGAACCACTTTGAAATACCTCAGAGCATTTCTTTTCTCCTTACCGAGACTTGCTCTCAGGAGAAACTATTTTACTGTAACCAAGTCTGCTGGGGTTTTTATCAGACTAAGGTAGGGGGCAGATATCCAACTATAGTCAGCTCTGATTTTTCACCTGAGGGAAGAGAACTATCCAACGCTAAGCTCTTGAGCCTTCCACATAGGGTAGGGAAATACACATTCCAGTCTCTCCAGCTATCCCTACTTAAGAGCAATGGGGGGATACTAAGAAGATCACAGGTGGTGTTCACAGACTAGGGGCATAAGGTCTCCAAAAGCCTGAGACTTAATCATGGGACATAGAATGGTTCACCTCCCCACCGCACAACACTACTGAAGACTATTTATTACAGTTCCTTTAACCTAAAACATTATGTCTGCCTTTGAATAAAATAGCAAACACAAAGCATACTAAAAGGAAAAATGAACAAATTTTTAAGAGACTAAATGAACACCATAATCAGAGGCAGACGTAACAGGTATATTTGAATTATCAGAGCAGTAATTTATAAAAACTATGATATGTATGCTAAAGGTGTTCACAGGAAAAGTAGACAACATGTGAAAACAGATGGATAATGTAAATGGGAAGATGGAAATTCTAAGAAATAATTAAAAAGAAATGCTGGAGATCAAAAATATTGTAACAGAAATGAAGAGTCCTTGACAGGCTCGTTAGCAGAATAGACACTGGTGAGAAACAAATATCTGAATACAATCCTAAATGTAAAATGCAAAAATTTAAAACTCATAGAACAAAGAAGAAAACCTGGATGACCTTGAGTATGCTGATACATTTTTTAAACACAATAGGAAAGACATGATCCATGACAGAAATAAATGATAAGCTGGACTTTACCAAAATTCAACACTTCTGTTCTTCAAAAGGCACTTATCAAGAGAATGAGAAGGCAAGATGTAGACTGGGAGAAAATATTTGCAAAAGACAAACTCAAAAATAGGAACACAAACAACCAAATTAATCAGTGGCACAAAGACTTTAACAAGTACCCCACCAAAGAAGATATCCAGATGCCAAATAAGCATATAAAACTAAGTTCCACATCACATATCACCAGGAAAATACAGAGGAAAAGAGTAAGATGTTGTTAGAAAGGGAAAAATTAATAACATCAAATTCTGGCCAGATTGGGGAGCAGTGGGAACTCTCATACATTGCTGGTGGGAATACAAAATGATGTAGCCACTTTGGAAAGCAGTTTGGTGATTATGTATAAAACTAAATATATTCCTATCGTACAATACTGCAACTGTGCTCTTAATGCCAAAGAGCACAGTTGAAAACTTATGACCCCACAAAAACTTGAACAGGGATGTTTATGGAAGCTTTAATGATAATCGCCAAAACATAGAAGCAACCAAAATGTTCTTCACTAGATAAATGTGTAAATAAACTGTTACACTAAGGCAATGCAATACTATTCACTGCTAAAAGAAATGAGCCATCAAGCCATTAAAATATATGAGGGAAACTTAAATGCATATTGTGTGTGAATGTTCAGTCGTGTCTGACTCTTTTGCGACCTCATGGACTATAGACTGCCAGGCTCCTCTACCTGCATGATTTTACAGGCAAGAATACTGGAATGGGTTCTGATTTCCTTCTCCAGGGTATCTTCCTGACCCAGGAATAGAACCCGCATCTTATGTGTCTCCTGCATTGGCAGGTGGATTCTTTACCATTGCACCACCTGGGAAACTTAAATGCATATTACCAGGTGAAATAAGCCAATCTGAGAAGGCTTCATACGATATGATTCCAAGCATATAACATTCTGTAAAAGGCAGAACTATGGAGACAATAAAGAGATCAGAGCCTGCCAAAGATCCATGACTGGGACTTGGGGATGAATAAGCAGGTTAATAGAGGATTTTAAGTGCAGTGAAAAAACTCTGTATGATATTTAATGATAGATATATGTCATTTTTACAAACCTATAGAATGTGCAAAGCCAAGAGGGAGTCCTAAGCTAAACTAAGAATTTCCATGACTGTGATGTCATTCTTGTGTTTTTTTTTTTTTTTAATTTTTATTTTTACTTTATTTTACTTTACAATACTGTATTGGTTTTGCCATACATTGACATGAATCTGCCACGGGTGTACATGAGTTCCCAAATATGAACCCCCCTCCCACTGCCCACCCCATATCATCTCTCTGGATCATCCCCATGCACCAGCCCCAAGCATCCTGTATCCTGCATCGAACATAGACCGGCGATTCATTTCTTACATGATAGTATACATGTTTCAATGCCATTCTCCCAAGTCATCCCACCCTCTCCCTCTCCCTCTGAGTCCAAAAGTCCATTCTACACATCTGTGTCTCTTTTGCTGTCTCACATACAGGGTCATCATTACCATCTTTCTAAATTCCATATATATGTGTTAGTATACTGTATTGGTGTTTTTCTTTCTGGCTTACTTCACTCTGTATAATCGGCTCCAGTTTCATCCATCTCATTAGAACTGATTCAAATGCATTTTTTAATGGCTGAGTAATACTCCATTGTGTATATGTACTACAGCTTTCTTATCCATGCATCTGCTGATGGACATCTAGGTTGTTTCCATGTCCTGGCTATTATAAACAGTGCTGCGATGAACATTGGGGTACACTTGTCTCTTTCTATTCTGGTTTCTTCGGCGTGTATGCCCAGCAGTGGGATTGATGGATCATAAGGCAGTTCTATTTGCAATTTTTTAAGGAATCTCCATACTGTTCTCCATAGTGGCTGTACTAGTTTGCATTCCCACCAACAGTGTGAGAGGGTTTCCTTTTCTCCACACCCTCTCCAGCATTTATCACTTGCAGACTTTTGGATTGCAGCCATCCTGATTGGTGTGAAGTGGTACCTCATTGTGGTCTTGATTTGCATTTCTCTAATAATGAGTGACGTTGAGCATCTTTTCATGTGTTTGTTAGCCATCCGTATGTCTTCTTTGGAGAAATGTCTATTTAGTTCTTTGGCCCATTTGTTGATTGGGTCATTTATTTTTCTGGAATTGAGCTGCATAAGTTGCTTGCATATTTTTGAGATTAGTTGTTTGTCAGTTGCTTCATTTGCTATTATTTTCTCCCATTCAGAAGGCTGTCTTTTCACCTTGCTTATATTTTCCTTTGTTGTGTAGAAGCTTTTAATTTTAATTAGATCCCATTTGTTTATTTTTGCTTTTATTTCCAGTATTCTGGGAGGTGGATCATAGAGGATCCTGCTGTGATTTATGTCGGAGAGTGTTTTGCCTATGTTCTCCTCTAGGCGTTTAATAGTTTCTGGTCTTACATTTAGATCTTTAATCTATTTTGAGTTTATTTTTGTGTGTGGTGTCAGAAAGTGATCTAGTTTCATTCTTTTACAAGTGGTTGACCAGTTTTCCCACTTGTTAAACAGATTGTCTTTACTCCATTATATATTCTTGCCTCCTTTGTCAAAGATAAGGTGTCCATATGTGTGTGGATTTATCTCTGGGCTTTCTATTTTGTTCCATTGATCTATATTTCTGTCTTTGTGCCAGTACCATACTGGCCTGATGACTATGGCTTTGTAGTAGAGCCTGAAGTCAGGCAACTTGATTCCTCCAGTTCCATTCTTCTTTCTCAAGATTGCTTTGGCTATTTGAGGTTTTTTGCATTTCCATACAAATTATGAAATTATTTGTTCTACTTCTGTGAAAAATACCATTGGCAGCTTGATAGGGATTGCATTGAATCTGTAGATTGCCTTGGGTAGTATACTCATTTTCACTATATTTATTCTTCCAATCCATGAACATGGTATATTTCTCCATCTATTAGTGTCTTCTTTGATTTCTCTCATTAGTGTTTTATAGTTTTCTATATATAGGTCTTTAGTTTCTTTAGGTAGATATATTCCTAAGTATTTTATTCTTTTCATTGCAATGGTGAATGGAATTGTTTCCTTAATTTTTCTACTTTCTCATTATTAGTGTATAAGAATGCAAGGGATTTCTGTGTGTTGATTTTATATCCTGCAACTTTACTATATTCATTGATTAGCTCTAGTAATTTTCTGGTGGAGTCTTTAGGGTTTTCTATGTACAGGATCATGTCATCTGCAAACAGTGAGAGTTTTACTTCTTTTCCAATTTGGATTCCTTTTATTTCTTTTTCTGCTTTGATTTCTGTGGCCAAAACTTCCAGAACTATATTGAATAGTAGTGGTGAAAGTGGGCACCCTTGTCTTGTTCCTGACTTTAGGGGAAATGCTTTCAATTTTTCACCATTGAGGATAATGTTTGCTGTGGGTTTGTCATATATAGTTTTTATTATGTTGAGGCATGTTCTTTCTATTCCTGCTTTCTGGAGAGTTTTTATCATAAATGGATGTTGAATTTTTTCAAAGGCTTTCTCTGCATCTATTGAGATAATCATATGGTTTTTATTTTTCAATTTGTTAATGTGGTGAATTACATTGATTGATTTGTGGATATTGAAGGATCCTTGCATCCCTGGGATAAAGCCCACTTGGTCATGGTGTATGATCTTTTTAATGTGTTGTTGGATTCTGATTGCTGTGCAATTCTGGTGGTAATGGATGAGTGTATGCATGTGTTGGGCCAGGGAGAATATGGTAAATCTCTGTACTTTCATTTCTATTATAAACCTACAATTGCCCTAAAAAATAGTCTTTAATAAAATGAAAAAAAAAATACCATAATCAACCTTAAAACTTTGTGAAATATTTACTTAAGTATATTCAGAATAACTGAACTATCCTAGATTCAAAAAATATTACCTAAAATAGTATAATGCCTTCTGCCTCAGTTCAATTTAGGTGCCTACTACTATGTATATAAAATTGCTAGAGTGTGGGGTTCCAGAATACTGAGAAAAAGAGAAAATAAATAGAACATTCAGAAGTTTCCCCAAAAGACAAGGGATATGCACTGAACCTTCTTATACTAGTACAATTTGAATGAGTCTACACTCATTCATAAAAAGGATGAACCTGTGCAAATTGTAAGAAACATGGTATAGGATAGGAAGCACTTAACAGTAATCTCTGTGACCATCAAAATCATGCTGATCATGGTCTCCACAGAAATAAACAATGAAAAGTAGGTTTGAATGAATATTGAGTCTGTTTCATTTTAAGAATTTTTTTTTTTAAGTTTAATCTGGATTTCTTATTTAAAATACTAACTTGAGAGAAATGTAAATAAATCATTGATTAACTTCCAGATTGAATAAGTAGTAGGCTGACTATTCCATACATGAACAAAAAGGGATCCAAAGTGATACCTGACTAACTTTTGGAATTCAAAAAGTAAAAAGATCATAACCATTTCCAGAAAACTAAAATAGGAGAAAATAAAATGTCGTTAGGAATCTCAATAGGCTTATTAGTGAGAGAAAACATAAGATACAAGCATTCAATAACATTATGATAAAAGTTACTTTGAATCTAATATTGTATATCCAGCAAATCTCCAGATTAAGTGTGACAACACCGTAAAGAGAAATATCAGACATGTACAATCTCTCTTCCCCCTCTCCATTTCCATTTCCTCCTCCTCCCCTTTCCCCTGTCCCCACATACCTTTCCTTAGGAAACTACTGACCTGGAAGCTATTCAATCACAAAGATTAAACAAAATAAATAAACAGACAAACAAAGATCAAGACATCAGAATCCAGGAAAAAACAGCTACGCTCAGTTGATTCAAAACATATAGAAACCAATCTATTTTTCAGTAGGAGGTCAGAAGTCTCTGGAATGTTGATCTCCAGGTGAATAAAATTGTAATCAATAGATTCTAAGATACAGTTCAGAATTCGGAAAGAGAAATAGTGACTGGCACACAAGAAGTCAGATATAATTCACAGAAAGCTTTACTTTGAACTGAGCAGTGCCTACAGGGCCTATCAAGGTAAATAGTGACTAGTTACTTCAGTTCAGTTCAGTTCAATCGCTCAGTCGTGTCCAACTCTTTGCAACCCCATGAATCACAGAACACCAGGCCTCCCGGTCCATCACCATCTCCCAGAGTTCACCCAGACCCACGTCCATTGAGTCCGTGATGCCATCCAGCCATCTCATTCTGGGTCATCCCCTTCTCCTCCTGCCCCCAATCTCTCCCAGCATCACAGTCTTTTCCAATGAGTCAGCTCTTCTCATGAGGTGCCCAAAGTACTGGAGCTTCATCTTTAGCATCATTCCTTCCAAAGAAATCCCAGGGTTGATCTCCTTAACTAAACATTATTATATACATGCTGGATGTTTCCAGGCTAACTTGGTTAAGGTGAGAACTTAGCCAAGCTAGAGCTGTGTATCATAGAATGCCCACCTTTGTATGATACCAGGTTAGAGTTTTTTAAAAAAAGAGAAAGATACATGCGAGTTGGAAGAAAAAAATACAATTGTCATTAATATCAGAAGGCTCTCTTGAGCAGATGTGCTTACAAACAGGTATAGATCAGCTTGTCCAACTTGTCTTTGATGTCCCCTGATTTGTATCTTGATTATTTCTCAGATTACAGACTTAACTTCTATCAGCTCTCTATCAGATGAACAACTGCAGAACAACAGAGGTGGTAATTATGTAATAGCACACCTTCCTGTCACTGTCCCCATAATCTAACCTTTATAGATCTATTTTAACTGCTGGATTTTGGTTGGGTTTTCAGATTTCACCAAAAGCTCTGACTTGTTCAGCTGTGCTGGTCCTTCAGAGGAGCAATTCATGATAATTCCTATAATTCTCTCTTACTTTCTGACCTTTATTTCTCCAGCTATTGCCACAAACCTAATATCTAAAATCAGTTCTTTAATCTCATAATACTCTACTCTTAGTCTATGTCTAGAGATTCAGAGATAAAGATTTTGGTATCAACAGTGGCTCCATGGAAAGAGACACTTAAGAATAGAAATGTATAGTTGGATTATCCATCTGAAAAGATTAAGCTGGGCTAATGAGACCACTGCTGGGGATAAATAGGACATACCTAGTATTTATTATGTCTTCTTGGCAAGCGTTACTAAAATTAAGATCTTTAGCCACTTGGAGTAAAATGTTTTCAGAAGGCAAGGCTGTGGGCAATCAACTAACTGTTACCACAGAGCCAAATAACAATTTAGTGGAAATAAACAGTATAATAATTATGGGTGTGTGTAGCTGCTTCTAAACTGATATAGGGTGAAAAATGTGGAGCTTAGGACTTCAAATTCCCAATAAAAATTTGAATAATAGACTAGAACACTTCTATTCTGCCCTGAAAGTAACCTGTACCTCTTCTAGTCTCAGTGTTAAAATTTAAAAATCTGAAAATCAAGACAAATAAGCATTGTAGGTTCTTTTATGTCAATATTAGGATATTATGTGAAGGAGTGGAACACTGGAAATTGTAATTAAAATACAGTGGAACTCAGATGAGACTGAACACTTCGAAGCTCTGCCAAATCTCAGTTACCAATAGAAGCAGCTCAGTCTTCTCCATGAATGGATTATATTTACTTTTCCTGAAGAACTTATAACAGGTTTTCCTGGAATAGTTGCCTTGTGAATTAACAGAGATCCTGCTCAAGACAGATTCCTGGGTCAGGAAGATCCTCTACAGAAGGAATAGGCTACCCACTCCAGTATTCTTGGGCTTCCCTTGTGGCTCAGCTGGTAAAGAATCCACCTGCAATGTGGAAGACCTGAGTTCAATTCCTGAGTTGGGAAGCTCCCCTGGAGAAGGGAAAGGCTACCCACTCCAGTATTCTGGCCTGGAGAATTCCATGGACTGTGTAGACCATGAGGTCACAGAGAGTTGGAAATGACTGAGTGGCTTTCACCTCACTTCACTACTGCTCAAGACATATCTACATAATATCTCATGACATCTAGATTTATAATCAGATTTAGTATCGATACGCCCCAGGAGCATGGATTGGAATGTGAGCCCTGAGGAAAGGCTGGAAATTATCAGAATTATAAGATTTTGCTAATTTGCTTCATCAGAACTGGAATACATATGAAAGTGAATTATGAGGATTTTGGATCAGAATGGAAAGAATATATTGTTTAGTTAAAGCCACTGTTCCACTCAAGAAAATCAATCCTGAATATTCACTGGAAGGACTGATTTTGAAGCTGAAACTCCAATACTTTGGCCACCTGAGGTGAAGAACTGACTCCTTTGAAAAGACCCTGATGCTGGGAAAGATTGAAGGCAGGAGGAGAAGGGGATGACAGAGGATGAAATGGTTGGATGGCATCACTGACTCAATGGAAATGAGTTTGAGCAAGCTCCAGGAGTTGGTAATGGACAGGGAGGCCTGGCATGCTGCAGTCCATGGGGTTGCAGTCAGACATGACTGAGTAACTGAACTGAAATGAAATGAACTGTTCAACTTGGGTATTATCTTACAAAATTGCTGGTTTAAATAAGCTGAAACAGTGTGGTGGAGGTCTAAAAGCTTTCTTATATGTTTGAAAACTGAACTGAGATGTGATCTGTATTGAATCAAGCTGAGATGTTAGAATGTACATGGTTTACTGAAGAAATTCCTCAAACTTAGGATACTTGAGTTGATTTATAACAAAAAGTGTTTAACCCAGAGGACAGTGAATTTTTCCTTTAAGGAGAGATGGCCAAAGATATGGAACTACTAATTTGTGAACAGTGACTAATGGTATATTTCGGTGCTCAAATATTTTGCTGGAAGACAATGGGAAAACTAGTGACAATGGATATAGGAAGTAGTATGCCAATGCTCATTATGAGTAATAACCTCACATAAGAGAGACTCTCAATAGTATCAATAATGAGGTACATAAAATAAAAGATTTAATGAATGTTAGTTACCATCTCTTCCCAGGCCTCCTGTCCCAGCTGGCCATGGTGGCAGGGTTTAAGTTCATATATGAGCCCAGAAACTTGGGCTATAGCTACTGACGGGAACCCAACTACCAATGGCACAAATTAACAAGAGTCTACAATTAGCCAGGGACACCAACCAGCCACTAAGTGGTTAATTGGTTACATTAGACTATTTCCACTATGAGCTTCCCTGATTGCTCGATGGTAAAGAATCTGCCTGCAATGCAGGAGACATGGGTTCAATCCCTGGGTTGGGAAAATCCCCTGGAGGAGGGCATGAGACGCACTCCAGTATTCTTGCCTGGAGAATCCCCATGAAAGAGACAGTACTTTATTCTCATTGAAACTGGCATTTATTTTTATTATATATTTTGTTTCCTGAATACAATGATTCTACCAAAACCCCCGTCTGATGACATTATTATGCATACCACTTAGTGTTGCTTCTGACTAGGGAGTTCACATTATAGAAAATAATGTAAACTAATAGATCAAACGGGCTTCCCTGGTAGCTCAGTGGTAAAGAATCTGCCTCACAAAGCAGGAGATGTTGGTTAGATCCTTGGGTAGGGAAGATCCCCTGGAGAAGGAAATGATAACCCACTCCAGTATTCTTGTCTGGGAAATCCCATGGACAGAGGGAGCCTGGCGGGCTACAGTCCTTGGGGTCGTGAAAGAGTTGCCACTTTAGCAACTAATCAACAACAACAAGTAGATTAAAGCAAAATGCAATTCATTGCTCTTACAACATTTCCCACCATCATGAAACAGCTAGCTTGACAGATTAGAAGACAGTATTTTAAAGATGCACTGAAAACAACACAGCATGAAAACACTTCAAGGCTTTGAGCTTGTATCTTCTAGGGTGTTATAGTCTCTGAATCTCTGATAAATATACAGCAATCTTTCTCCTACTTCCAGAACCCATGGATCCAGGGATCAAGAAATGAAAATGGTGAATGTTATTCTAACTATGGCCCCAGTGAACCATTAGAAAAAAATTTCCTTATAAATATACAGATTTGGCCAGAGTGGATGAATACTTCCAACAGGTGACAAAATAAAATTATTTTATTAACCAGATGATGAGGCTGCCACTTAACAAATTTTGGTTTTTCATGCTGATGAATCAATAAGCAATGAGTGGAGTAACTGTACTACTTGGAGTGACTGATCCTTATTACTAAGGAAAATCGGAGTTTTTTCTTATAAAATAGAGATATGGATGTAGCCTGTCTTCCAATGAGTCTTCTGCTGGCATAGATTTTTCCTTAGCTTTACCCTTTATTAAACATGCATGCACTAAACACTTCATGCAAATTGTCTCACTGAATATTTTTAAGGGCCCAGCAAGAGATGCCATGTCCTAGTTTCAGAGATGGAAAATCAAGTGTCCCTGAGATGAGGTAATTTGCTCACAGTTGCCAAGCAGAAAGTGGTGGAGTCAAGATTTAAACCTTGGTCACTTTGATACCAAAACTTTGTTTTCTCTAGCATCTCCTGCTGCATCTCCTCCTGACATTTTTTCTCCCTCTTTATTTAAGAAAGCTTCTCTGACTTGGAGGCAAACATAGTAAACTATTTCTGGCTTTAAATTAAATGGCTGAGGCTAGACCAACACTATCTATTAAAAATATAAAATAAGATGCACACATAACTTAAAATTTTCTAGTGGTCACATTGAAAAGAATAAAAATATACAGGTGACATTAATTTACATAAAGTTTTATTTAATACTATACTACAAATATTACCACTTCAACATGAAATAAATACAAAGTTACTGAAATATGGAGTACAATTTACATTTACAGGACATTCAAGACTAGACACATTTCAAATGCTTGATGGCCACTCCCAGCTATTGGATATCAAATTGGCTCATAAAGCTCCAGACTAAACCTCCAACAGAGATTCCAATTACATTGTCTCTTATAGGTGATATATTTGAAGAGGAGGGCAGGGTGGGGACATTGAACAAGACAACTTTGCCTGTACCTTGATTAATCTCTTAAGCCATTCAGAGGAATAAATTGCAGAAACCCCTGAGAATGGATAATGTCAAAGTAAAATTGTAGCATGCAAAGATAAACAGTCAAGTAGGATTTTACTTAAGATTACTGCAAGTAAGGTGTGGACTAATTGTATTTACTCATTTAATATAAAGTATAACAGTTGGTACACTGGATCCTGGTCATTTATTTTTCATGGCTGAAATCTCAGTATTATGTGTGCTTTTGTATTGTAATGGACTTCAATTTTATACACACATGAATCATTCTCACTTCTCAGCTATAATTAATTATAACCATCTTCAGTCAAATTCAGGAGCCAAAGATACAAATGATTCTCACTAGATTTTAAGCTAAATTTGGGCACAAGTATGCTGCAGAGAATTTTGCTGATATATATCCAAGTTCTGATTATTGGGGCAGAACCAAGGACACACACACAGATGCACACACACACACACACACACACACACACACACACAACTTTTAGGAGTATTCTTAACTATAAGTTCACAAAAGCAAGGAGAAAGTTTTTTATGTCAGATAACAAGATTTTGGGTAAATCTCTTCTGAGTATTGAAAAGGACCCAGGATTCTGAATAGTGGAAAATATCTCATTTCCCCAGAGAGGTCAGGGACCTTTTTCTCCTGTAGGTCCCCTCTCCTCTGGGTCCTAGTCCATACTTTAGACATGTATGTAGCAGTCCTTTTTTTTCTCTCCTTTTGAAGTTAAAAGCACCCAATGTACACATGATTCTCAGTATAGTCCGTATTCTATGAGGAACTCTTAATCAAGTTTATATACATGGCACAGACTATTCCTTAATGTATTGCTTGATGTATTTCAATCATCCAGTAAGAAAACTAGTGATTTGGGAATTATAAAATAAATATGAAAATATTGGTTTTTAAAACACTATAACATTTCATAACAAAAATCTCTGCTGCTTAAAAAAATAAAACTTTCATTTGCATTACAAACTTCCTAAGCTAAGAAATCACATCCTGAGGCAAGACAGTTTCACTCTTTGACCAAGCTGTTGACTCCAAAATTCAAGGTTTGATACCTACCCAACCTTTCTTCCCAAAATATTAACAAGATTATAAAGAACTAGATTAATAATTCATAAAAAGCTGGTCATTTTCTTTCAATATTTTATCAGCTAGCTATTTTATCTGTCATGCTGTCTTACTTTTAAATCAGCCTTACCTTATTTTCTATCATTTTTACTTCCTGTTGTTTCAAAATAAGACTAATTTTATTTCATGCAAATCACTGAGTAGTAGTTACTGAAACATGCCTTCTTTGAATCTGTTAAGCAACCACTCCTTTGTTCTTTATCAGTGTTTATAGAATCAGTCTCTTATACAATTCAATTTATGAATATTTTAGAGAGCCTTAGGCTCCTAAAAAAATCCATTAATTTTGAAGCACGTTTTATATGGTTTTAGAAAATTAAATATCCTAAAAAGAACTCAAGTAAAGAGAATCATTACCCTGCCTTCCCCTAAATTCTCCTTGGGGAATACATGCTAATGGTTATTTCTGTGTGGTTCCATACAGAGTATTGTCAATGTTGATTCATAAAAAGCAGCACATATAAGAATTACTCATCTGTAAGAATATCAGACTTTATTTTTGGGGGCTCCAAAATCACTGCAGATGCTGATTGCAGCCATGAAATTAAAAGACGCTTACTCCTTGGAAGGAAAGTTATGACCAACCTAGATAGCATATTCAAAAGCAGAGATATTACTTTGCCAACAAAGGTCCGTCTAGTCAAGGTTATTGTTTTTCTAGCAGTCATGTATGGATGTGAGAGTTTGACTGTGAAGAAAGCTGAGCACTGAAGAACTGATGCTTTTGAACTGTGGTGTTGGAGAAGACTCTTGAGAGTCCCTTTTACTGCAAGGAGATGCAACCCAGTCCATTCTAAAGGAGATCAGTCCTGGGTGTTCTTTGGACGGAATGATAATAAAGCTGAAACTCCAGTACTTTGGCCACATCATGAAAAGAGTTGACTCATTGGAAAAGACTCTGATGCTGGGAGGGATTGGCGGCAGGAGGAGAAGGGGATGACAGAGGATGAGATGGCTGGATGGCATCACCTACTTGATTGGACATGAGTTTGAGTGAATTCCGGGAGTTGGTGATGGACAGGGAGGCCTGCCGTGCTGCAGTTCATGGGGTTGCAAAGAGTTGGACACGACTGAACTAAACTGAACTGAACTGAAGAATATTTTCATTCCATTCTTACCAGCTTAAAATGCTACAAATAATGTGTTTAAGTGAAACATGATAATATTGATATTGATGTTTTATCTATATCCATTTAACTTCTGAACGATAATAAGTGTTCTGCATATTTTACAAAGATAGGTTAATATATTGAGTTGATATTAATTGATTAGTTCATTAAAAATTAAGCAACTGATAAGCACTAGGTACTTTTCTAGATCCTGTTTAGTTCAAGATTAGTGCTTACTTTCACAATTTTCCTTTTAAAATCAAATATAACTTATTTTCCAAGGCAACATGAAAGTATGTTTAATTGATTCTTTAAGATTAAATAAAATGCTTAAATAAATTCATACATCTATGGGCCCCCATCCTAGGTAGTTTAGTGGTAAAAAATCTGCCTACCAATGCAGGAGACACAGGAGACTCAGGTTCAAATCCTGGGTCAGGAAGTTCCCCTGGAAAAGGAAATGGTGACCCACTCCAGTATTCTTGCCTGGAAAATTCCATGGACAGAGAAGCATGGCAGGCTACAGTTCATGAGGTTGCAAAGAGTTGAACATAACTTAGCAATTGAGCAGACATGCATATACCTATGGTCAGTTAATCTACAACAAAGGAGGCAAAAATATACAGCAGAGAACAGACAGTCTCTTCAGCAAGTGATATTGGTAAACCTGGATAGCTAGAGGTATATCAATGAAATTAGAACATTCCCTAACACTATATATAAAAATAAGATTTTTTCCCTTCTCCAGGGGATCTTCCCAACCCAGGGATTGAACCCAGGTCTCCCATATTGCAGGCAGATTCTTTACCAGCTGAGCCACAAAGAAACCCAAGAATACTGGAGTGGGTAGCCTATCCCTTCTCCAGCAGATCTTCCTGACCCAGGAATCAAAGCCAGGTCTCCTACATTGCAGGTGGTTTCTTTATCATCTGAGCTATCAAGGAAACCCCCAGATAAAATCAAAATAGTTAAAAGATCCAAATATAAGACATGATAATGACATCATAAACTTCCTAGAAGAGAACACAGGCAAAGCATTCTCAGACATACAATGTACCAATATTTTCTAAGATCAATCTTCTAAGGCAAAATAAAGAATAAACAAATGGGATTTAATCAAATTTAAAACTTTCACACAGCAAAGGAAATCATCAATAAAACAAAAAGACAGCCTATGGAATGAGAGAAAAATCTTTGCAAATGATATGACCAATAAGGAGTTAATATTCAAAATATACAGACAGCTCATATAACTCAATAAAAAAAAAATTTTTTTTAAGGGCAGAAGTCTTAAATAGACATGCCTCCAGAGACATACGAAGGGCCAACAGGCACATGAAAAGGGGCTCATCATTATAATTATTAGAGAAATGTGAATCAAAACTACAGTTAGGTACCACTGCACATAGGTCAGAATGACTATCATCAAAAAGAACACAATTGTTGGTGAAGATGTGTAGAAAAGAGAACCCTCTTACACTGTTGGTGGAAATGTAAATTGGTATAATCATGGAAAACAGAATGACGATTTCTCAAAAAACTAAAAATTGAACTATTATACGATCCAACAATTTCACTCTGGTATATATCTGAAAAAAACCAAAAACACCAATTCAGAAAGGTGCATGCACTCCAATGTTCATAACAATATTATTTATGATAGCCAAGATATGGAAGCAAACTAAAGTGTACATCAGCAGATGAATGGATAAAAAAGAGGTGGTATACATACACAACAGAAAAGTACTTAGTTAAGTATATTTCTTTAAAAAAGGGTTATTATGAGATTATATGAAATTATCTGCATGAAACTTTTGAAAATTATAAAACACTGTAGAATTTAAAGGTTCTTTCATTAAAAATAGTTTAAAATATCTCTAAAAGTGGAATGTGTGCATGCTAAGTTGTTTCAGTTGGGTCCAACTCTTTGTGACCTTATGGATTGTAGACTGCCAGGCTCCTTTGTCCATGGATTCTCCAGTCAAGAATACTGGAGTGGGTTTCCATGACCTCCTCCAGGGCATCTTCCTGACCTAGGGATCGAATCTTTTATGCCTCCTGCATTGGCAGGTGGGTTCTTTATCACCATCACCACCTAGGAAGAATTTTACATTAAAAGTCTAATTCAAGAGCCCAAATAAAAGTAAAGACAATTTCTGATGTTTAGTAAAAAAAAAAAAAAAAAAAAAAAGTCCTGCTTTAAATGAGAATCTTGAATATTCTCCCAGGCCTTATGTAAGCCATACAGTCAATGATTCTAACCTCATCATCTTCTGTCTTCATGTCTTCATGTACCACACCCAATTTAGAACCAAGTTATCATATGACCTGATCATCACCCCTTGTTACAGAGTAAAGCAATAGTTAGTATGCTTTTTTCAAGTTCAGCTGGTCTTAAGGGTCAGTCTGTCCAGCAGCTGAAATGTTTGTTCCCAGATTCAAGCCTAAAAGCCACAAGCACATTATTGTTGTCAGGCTAAATCCCAAAGTCTTTTTCCTAAAGATATCAGCATTTCTCATCAAGCCATGGAATGACACCATGGTCAATGACAAATGACACCAAGGTCAATTTGAAGTGAGAGTTTATTTCCTTTAATCGTTCTATACTTTGAAATGAAAGCAAGCTAAATTATCTCTCCTTCTTAAATGGGTAACATTTAAAATCAACTGAGGGAAGATATAAGTTCTTTGAACTAGAAATCACAGTCCTATGAATATATTCTAAATAAATAATTGGACAAGTGCAAAAATGGAAGATATTTGCACAGAGATGCTCATTGCAATGTTGTCTGTCGTGGTAAAAAAAAAAAAAATTGCATAAACACCCATCAAGACAAACATTTGGTATATACTGAGTCAGAAAACCTTTTTCTCTAAAGGGCTATGTAGCAAATATTTTAGGCTTAGAGAGCTATACAGTCTCTGTTGGAGTCATTCAGATCTGCTGGTGCATTGAATCATGGTCTGCCCACCTCCAGAGACAGAACTGTTAACAACTCTTCTATACTTTAGATTCTATGAGAGCAACTGACCACTTCAAAATGCTTTCCATGGCTGTAGAAACAACTGCAATAAATGCAGTTGTTGACAAAACATTATTTTTAAATAACCAAATGATAACTCCAGTATAACTTGGTAAGGAAAATCCTGAGGCTATACCGACCATGGCAACACAATTCCCTGTAGGTCCTGAACATGAAAACATGTTGAAACTACTGATCCAGACAAATAATACAGGGGCAATAATGTTAGCTAATGAAGTATTCACTACTCCTGTGGGAAAAGACTAGGATTTCGAGCTACAAAATGTGTGTGCCATAGGTTGAATTCACTGGAAACAGATGCTAAGATGATTTTTGGAGTACATTGTGTTTGTTAGGGATGGATATGTAGGAAAGGAAGAAGGAAAAAGAAGCTTTAAGGCCAAGACAAAAGTTGAACTGGGATGGGATCCAGGTCTGATAAAGACTCAGTCATTTGGCAGTGAGCACTGGTGTGAAATTTCCATCAGTGCATCCAGCATCAGGCCAAATAGCCTGGCCTCAAAAATGACTTTACAGAGTCACTAGATAAAGGCTGCCTCAGGAAGGATAAAACCTTAGGTGAGTTAGCTCTTTGCTACTGAGACTACCTCTAAAGGTGCTAGCAGCAAAATGCTGCTCCTGACAGCACTTCCAGTACCTGGGGCAACAATTTTATCATTTAATGAGATCTAGAGTATGCATTTCTATGTCCAGTCATTGGCCCTCTTTTTTTTTTTTTTTCTTCACATTTACCAAAGATCTTTATTTTATTTTATTTTTTTATTTAATAATGGACTTCACCATATAGGCTTGAAAAGCAGACCACATATGATCTGGTGCTTCCCGCCCCCCCCCCCCCCCCCCGCCAGGGATCACTTAAATAAGAAGGTTGGTGGGATTTCAGCAGAGCCCCTGCCAGTGCAGCTATCTCAGGAGGAAAAATGGTGTCATTTTCTCCCTCTTCTACTATAAATTCTCTATTCTCCCCATATTCAGATAGCACTTGTAATGCTACTGGTGGCTTTACCTTGAAGTGTGAGCCAGACCTTCATTTCTAAGGGCTCATAATACCCTGTGAACATGCTCTTCTAAGGCTTGGGTTGCTACGCTTATCCATAACATCTCAAATGGATAAAGACATACTAACATACTAAAATGGGTCACCTGGGTCTCAAACATATTTATTTATCTATCAACTTACTGTATAGCTCTGTTTTCTCCTGATCAACCAAAATACTCATATGAACCATTACTCATATGGTGGTTCCTTTTCTGGGTTCCTGATTCTGAGGCATAAAAAATCAAAGTTTCCAAGCAGACGTCAGTAGGACTTTGGGTGTCATCTCTTAGTACGACAGTAACTTCACTGTGGTTACTGGACCTTGGCCATCGATGTATGCAAATTGAAAAATAATTTAGGTCTTAGAGGACTTCCAGGACAAAATGCTGATTATGATAAAACAGTCTAATTTTATTACGAATGTATGGAACAACTTCACTGAAAGTGTGAGGAAAAAGGTCCTGATCCTGGTAATTCTCTAAATGACTGAAGTCTTTAAATCAAAAAGTAGAATGAACTGCACATCAGCACTGCACTCTATGTGTCAAAGGTGTTTCCCACACCATGTGGGTGTGGGTTAGCCACTCTGAAGCCAATATACACACACATGCACAAACACACACACCATGTATGTATGCATGCGCACATGGGCACACACATACACACACCAGAATTGGACAATTAAATAAATGGATAGCAGATACCTGTGGCCAGTTTTCTCACTGTTGTAATAGGTGGTTATAGATGAAAGAGAGAAGAGGGCTACAGTTATCCATATGGTAATGCATTAAAGCTGGAGATAACAGTATAAATTAAACATTAGCTTGATTCAGATATAGATGCTTAAATATATAAATATTTATAGATATATGTATTTGTATATGGAGCTTCTCTGGTGGCTCAGAGGTAAAGCATCTGCCTGCAATGCAGGAGACCCGTGTTCGATCCCTGGGTCGGGAAGATCCCCTGAAGAAGGAAATGGCAACCCACTGCAGTACACTTGGCTGGAAAATTCCATGGATGGAGGAGGCTGGTGGGCTACAGTCCATGGGGTTGCAAAGAGTTGGGCACGACTGACACAGTCCCTTGTTCCATTAGCTGAGTGGGCCCAGAAGCAATGATGCTCCTTTAGGAATGAGTACAAGTTACACCCTGATCCTGAATTTCAATTCCATTCTCCAACAAAAGTAACCAAGAATCCTGGACTGAATACACTGGGGCAGGGCATATGTAAGATGAGTTTGCAGTCCTTGTAGCATCAGAAATTAAACAAGCACTTGAAACACAGATACATACCCACATGCACATGTGCACACACAGACACATACACAAACAGATGGAGACATGACAAAGGAATACAGGAATCAGCTGAAAGAGTTCCCAAGAACCAAGTCAAACAGAATCTGAACAATAAGGTAAAGTAATACTTGATTGCTGCTGCTGCTGTCGCTTCAGTAGTGTCCAAATCTGTGCGACCACACAGACAGCAGCCCACTAGGCTCCTCTGTCCCTGGGATTCTCCAGGCAAGAATACTGGAGTGGGTTGCCATTTCCTTTTCCAATGCATGAAAGTGAAAAGTGAAAGTGAAGTCACTCAGTCGTGCCTGACTCTTAGCAACCCCATGGGCTACAGCCTACCAGGCTCCTCCATCCAATCCAAAATATAATATTGATGCTTACAATAATATAAATGAATGATCAAAGAGACAATGTTAAAGAACATATTTCCCTAGAAGAAGATAATGTAGTTGGACACTCTGCCCTCAAGGAGGTGTGGTCTGTGCAGAGTGACTTCCCTCTAGAGAACACAGTATGCAAACAGGGGTCAAGGGTGAGGAAGGATCACTGCAGTAGAGGGAGCTGAAAAAAAAAATACCACTTTAGTCTTGTGGTCATGCTTAACATTATCAGTCACAAATGGTGTCGATAGTTTATACCCTTGATACACAACTTCAGATATGCAGATGATACCACCATAATGACAGAAAGTGAAGAGGAACTAAAGAGCCTATTGAAGAAGGTGAAAGAGGGAAGTGGAAAAACTGGTTTAAACCTCAACATTAAAAAAACTAGCATCACAACATCTGGTCCCATCATTTCATAGCAAATAAGTGACAGATTTTATTTTCTTGGACTTCAAAATCAATGCAGATGTTGACCATAGCCATGAAATTAAAAGACGCTTGCTCTTTGGAAGAAAAACTGTGACAAACCCAGACAGTGTATTAAAAAGCAGAGACATCACTTTGTCAACAAAAGTCTGTATGGTCAAAGCAGTGGCTTTCCAGTAGTCATGTATGGATGTGAGAGTTGGACCATAAAGAAGGCTCAGAGCCAAATAATTGATGCTTTCAAATTATGGTGCTGGAGAAGACTCTTGAGAATGCTTGGACTGCAAGGACATCAAACCAGTCAATCCTAAAGGAAACTGACCCTGAATATTCATTGGAAGGACTGATGCTGAAACTGAAGCTCCAATACTTTGGCTATCTGATGCGAAGAGCTGACTCATTGGAAAAGACCCTGATGCTGTGAAAGATTGAGGGCAGGGAAAGAAGAGGGTGACAGAGGATGAGATAATTGGATGGCATCAGTGACTTAATGGACCTGAGTTTGAGCAAACTCCAGAGAAAGTGGAAGACAGAGAAGTCTGGTGTGCTGCAGTCCATGGGGTTGCAGAGTCAGACATGACTTAGAGACAGAACAAAAACCCCTGATACAATATGAAGACAGTAGCCCTTTATCTCTGTGGTTTTCTTCCACCATACCCATATGACCATTTATGAGATAAATACTGAACATATCCCAACCGAAGGGTATTCTACTAAATGACTGGCCAGTAATCCTGAGAACTGTTAAGATCATTAAGAACCAGGAATATCTGAAAAACTGTCACTCTCCACTGGATTCTATGGGAAGAAAGATAATTAAATTTTATTTGGTATCTTGAGAGGCATCCTCTACAGAAGGAGGACATTGGGGAAAACTAAGGGAATATGAGTAAAATATGGACTTCAGATACTAATAATGTATCAATATTGCTTAAGTTTAGCAAACTGCACCATATAACAAAGTGATAATGAGGGAAACTAGGTATGAGGTACATAGGAACTCTACTGTCTTTGCAGTGTTTCTGAAAATTTAAAAGTTTTCTGATAAACAGATGATTTATTATTGAAGTACAGTTTATTTACAATGTTGTGTTAATTCCTGGTGCACAGATTATTTACTTTTCGTGTTTAGGACTCTCCTTTCCTCAGTGTATGGCTACCAAGTAAGAGGACCGAGGAGAAAGGGGTACCTGTTATTTTGAGGCATGTAGTTCTCTCTGGTGTCTTAACAGAGTATAATAATCCTTGTTTAAGGGGTACATACAACTTCTGAGTATTTAAAGGTTCAGAGGAAAGTGGATGTGTGAAATATTTGGGAACATTCAACCACATAACACTATCCCATGATTCAGTGTTTCAGTTTCTCCTAACCGAGGGACTGAGTTTGATATAACAGACCTTCCTTAATTGACTTTTTAACTTTTTTGAGTGGAGGTGTTTCTACTCAGAGTGTTAGATGTGAGGTCCAACCTTCAACTTTCTCAGCTTTGATTCTATAGGAAGAGAGCTTTCTGGCATGCAAATAAAAGAGGCCATCAGGCTTTCACATCTGGTTTTCAACAGCCTAGTCTTATCCTCAGCTGTTCATTTCCTTTGGTCAGATCATCAGTGCTACTTAGCAATAACCATCCAATCTTGTTACTCTTGTAGCTACTATTTCCTCCATATCCTTACATGTCTAATGCATTCTACTCACTTGCATATTCCATCCATAAGCACAAACTCTCAATTTACTATCAGTGAAAATGTAACAGTTAAACCAACATCTTTGCTCCAGCAACTACCAGTGAATGGAGCCAGCAGAGAACTGCCAGCAGAGAACTGAGTGATTCTCTGCTAAAACCTCATCGTATTACCTGCTTTCTCAGACCACTGCACTTTCATTGCTGACTGAAGTAGTTTGGGTAGGCCAGGAAAAAAAAAAAAGGAGAAAAACTGAAATGGTGCCTAAAGTATAAGATATTGTTGTTGTTTAGTTGCTAAGTTGTGTCCAGCTCTTTTGCAACCCCGTGGGCTGTAGCCCACCAGGCTTCGCTGTCCATGGGATTTCCCAGGCAAGAATACAGGAGTGAGTTGCAGTTTCTTTCTCCAGGATATCATCCTGACCCAGGGATTGAACCTGAGTCTCTTGCATTGGTAGGCAATTTCTTTACCACTGATCCTCCAGGGAAGCCCATAAAATGTTAGTCAGAGATTAATACCTTTGAAACGAAGAGAAGAAAAACAGGGTCGCACAGAAGAAATAGTGATGCAAGCCGAAGAAAGCTTTGGCCAACCCAGTAGGCAGCTCTGGAGTAAATATTCTCCATCAGAGGATCCTGGTCAGCCACACATCCTTCTGTATCACTGCCCTGATGAGTGACTGAATGCAGGTCACCCTGGAAAGGCATGATCACAGGTAAGTGACCGTCTCAGCATCTGGCACAGACCTTGAAAGAGCTGACAGGTAGAGTCTCTCTGTGATGAGAATCATTAACCCAAACCTGGAAGGCTACACTACCCTCCAACATCAACACCAAAATATAGTGCCTCTTCTTTCCTTTTAGAATCACACTCCCCTCAAGCTTGAAATAACTTCTGCAACTCTGGAGAAAAATTTGAACTTCTGGAAAAATCTGAATGGAACCATCGGGAGGAATTCATGAATAGCACTTTCTGCAGACTAAAGGCTAAATTAACAGTTTAGGGCTTTTTTAAACTTGTATTCAGGAAAGTGACCCCTTATCTGAACTGAAAACAGCTAATTGTCATGGCTAATGGGAGCAAACAGTAAATATAAGTTCTCATTTATTTCCAAAGAGGGGTACCATCAACACCTTAATCAAAGCAAGCTTAGGCCAGTTCAGGGTACAGATTTCCAAAAAGTAAAAATACTCCCACTGCAGAACTTATGAACTGTAGTTGGAAAAAAAGAAATAGATTATAAAAGTAATTCAAGAAGATTGTTTGGAGGCAAAACTTGTCACTTTTAGGCAGGCAAGGGCAATTGAGATACTCTCAGGGTGCCTGAAGAATAATGGGTTATTTGCAGAGAGCGCCAGGAGGGAAGCTCTCCAGATACATATGACACTCCTATTCAGTCTTTCCTGGAGGTGTGGGGTGGTGATGGTTGGACAATAATAAATTAGTTCATGTAAAGCCCTTTTTCTACTCTTGAGTCCTGGTGCCCAGAAATTGTAAGTTTGAATCAACTCACTGACAGTTTTACATGAGGTTTGAAAAATTGGATATTGCAAAAACCAACTTCTGTAACCCCTGCCAGGCCTTTCTTTCACCAGGAACAATATTTCCCTGAACAAGAGAATTTGAAGGAAAATGATCTGAAATATTCTTTCATGTGAGAAGCTCCAAAGATTTATAAGCACACGCCTGACCTTCTTTGAGAAATACTTTTATTTAATCTCTTTCATATTCTGCCTTTGCAAGAGGTTTCTGTGAAATTTTCTCAGGATAGGTAGAATATAACTCATGAATAAAATTTGCTTGGCTTACAGGCTACTGCTGAGCCCTGAGTTGTTGCAGGAGAAAATAATTTAATGCCTCATCCTAAGGGTGAGAGTCAGTCATGTTTCTCCAACCTCATGATATTAAGGATGCCATTCAATACAGCATCAAATCTCAAACCCTGCTTCTTCCACAAAACCCCACCCCAACCTTGTCTTACTTCCCTGATACTCATTAATATTTTCTTTCCCTCCCTCTCTGTCTCTCTGTCAGCCACACTGCTCTTTCTGCTATTTGAATATCTCAAATGTATTTTCTCCTTAGTTCCTATGTACAAGCTACTCCTTCTCCCTAGAATGTTGTTCCCTCTGACTCAAAACCATAACTTTCCTCCTTTGTTTCCTTCATCAAACAGGTCACTTTGTGTCCTTTACATTAAGCTCATTTCCTCTGAGGGAATATTCTTATTCCTAAAATAAATAATATTCTTGTAGTATTTCTTTCTTAGGATTTTACACTTTGCTTCATAACAATTGCATAATGTATTTTTGCTTGTTCTGTATAATTCCCCTGGCATTTTGTACCTCACTTATTTCAGACATTGTGTCATGTGCCTTTTCCCATTGCTGATTTTGATCTGTATTCCTTCATTATAATAAACCATAACTGTGAGTATAACAGTTTGTGGGTCTTGTATGCCATTGTAGTGAATCACTGAGGATAGTTCTGGGGGGACCCCTGACAAAACAAATGAGCCCTAGTTCCTATAAGTAAATGCTCTGTGAATTATTTTAACTCAAAATAGCAATGTCAATGTTACAGGATATAAAGGAAACATAAATTGGACATAAAATTATTATTACTGACCTGTTGTTGTTGTTGTTGACATCATCTTTAATAGGGATGGCAGGAGATGCTCCTTTTAGAAGCTGTAACTGTGTATAGGATCATGAAGATATAAGTCAGACTTACAGATAAATGACTGCTTTGCACATCCTACAGGATCCCATGTCTATGGACCAGCTAGCAGTAAAGTTATTCAACAATGGACAGTCACTCCTTTCAAGTAAAATTTGAATTTGTCTGATTCTCCAAAGAAATAGAGACCAAAAAACAAACAAACAAACAAACAAACAAACAAACAAAACCCAGCATTCAGTTGACCCTTGAATAAGCATGGATTAGGGGCATCAATCTTGTGCACAGTCAAAAATTTGTATAAAACTTTATAGTCAGCTCTCCACATCCACAGTCCCACATCCACAGATGCAAGCAATCAATAATTGTGTAGTACTGTGATACATATTTACTGAAATAAATCCACTTATAAGTGTACTGTGCAGTTCAAGCTCAGGTTGTTTAAGGGTCAATTTCACACACACACACACACACACACACACACACACACACACACACACACACAGAGTTTGAGATGAAAATCCCAATATCTGCATTCAGGAAGCTGAAGATGTAAGATAACTGATAGTATAGGTCCAGTCTGAGTCTGAAGGCCTGAAAACCAGGAAAACCAATGATATAAGTTCCAGTATTAGGGTAAGTCTGAAGGCAAGAGAAGACTTCTGTTGTGTCAACTCAAGACAGGCAGAAAGAACAAATCCTCCTGACACTGTCTTTTAATTCTATTCAGCCTCCAATGGATTTGAGGTCAAAATAAGATAGAATTATTATTTTGTGCTCCCAACTCTTTCTGTTCAGAAATTGTGGATATTCCTATCCATATTCTTATTTTGACCCTAACTCAGAGACTCTGGTTTAACACTATGTCCTGGATTTAAACACCATTATTGCTTTCCAGTCCTAGTTCTTACATAGATTGCTGATTTCTGTCCCTCAGCTGTGGTCCCCTGTCCAAAGTGGATAATGCAGATCTCTAAATCCCCAAACTGACATGGGGACTGTGTATGCCAAGGAAATAGGAACTTCAATGCTTGAAAAGCCCCTTATTCTGGGAAGACCCACCCTGACTAAGGCAATATGAATGATGTCATGAATGATCTCTTTTTATCTCACCCAGGACGTTCTGAAGACTGGCATTTCAACACAGTCTCTTCTGAATAAGAAATTTTAATAGTAAAAGCTGTATGGTAACATTGCAAAATGCTTCCCCGTGTTCAGACTTAAAGAAGTTCACTGCAAATAGGATATTCAATATTCTCCATCACACCTAAAGATACTCAATTTTCATTCTGTCTATCATGGTTGAAGGTCTGGACTCATTTTAAAATCCATATGCAAGACAGCAAAAAAGACACAGATGTGTATAGCGGACTTTTGGACTCAGAGGGAGAGGGAGAGGGTGGGATGATTTGGGAGAATGGCATTGAAACATATATACTATCATGTAAGAATCGAATCACCAGTCTATGTCCGATGCAGGATACAGCATGCTTGGGGCTGGTGCACGGGGATGACCCAGAGGGATGTTGTGGGGAGGGAGGTGGGAGGGGGGTTCATGTTTGGGATCGCATGTACACCCGTGGTGGATTCATGTCAATGTATGGCAAAACCAATACAGTATTGTAAAGTAAAATAAAGTAAAAATAAAAATTAAAAAAAAATAAAATAAAATAAATCCATACTTCACACTTCTTCCACATACACCTGTTTCTATGACCAACACAGTCTAGTCACACTAATTATTGTGTCCTGCTATTTATTCCACATATATCTGAGGAGCCAAGAACTAGTTTACTCAATGTTAGTATAGTGTCCTCAAGAATTCAGGGTTAATTAAACAAGGATATCATAAAATAGGGTTTCCTTGGTGGCTCAGATAGTAAAAAAAAAAAAAAAAAATCTGCCTGCAATGAAGGACACCGGGTTCGATGCCTAGATTGGGAAGATGCCCTGGAGGAGAAAATAACAACCCATTCCTGTATTCTTGCTTGGAATATCCCATCATAAAACAGGTATAAAATTATATATTTATAATTTAATTGGAATTTAAAATCATGGCATTTATAATTATGTCATGATAATACTATATCAAAAGGAAATCTAACACGGATAAATGAGTAACTTTACAAGGGGCTCTAATTTAGAACAAGGGGTCAGAAGAGGTTTGACTATCCGCATCTCAGCAAGAAGAGTTCTACTGACTTGCACCTAAATAAAACTTGTGAAAATTATTAAATAAATAACAAAAAAACTGAAAATCTCTGCAAATGGTAGTAAGGACAAAGAGCAAATGCAGAAATATTTATTCAAGAATATCTATGCAAATTCAGTAAGGAAAACAATAATCTGTGGCATGTGAACAAAGAAGACTCTCTCCTCACCGACCACTCCAGATTACTGGAGCCAAGAACCTATGGCATCCTCTCCCTCTACTATCAAGCAAGAGAGTGTTCTTTCTAGGAGAAGTAAGACTTCACAATCTCTCATCTAGTCTCCAAATACCTGCTGTTGAGACTAAGTCCTGAATTTAAATGCCCTTAATGAATTTAAAAGGTGAGAGCTCCCTTCTTTGATCCATAAAGAACATGATTTAAAGAACATGTTTCCATATGTCCATAAAGAACATTTCCATAAACAAATGCTTTAAAAATAAAGTTCGGGAGCTGAAAAGTAAATTAACTGAAATTTAAAAAAGGATTACCAGACAGGCTCAAATTGGTAGAGTTGAATTTCACAAGAATTAGTGAAATTAAAGGTGAGTGATAAGAGAATTTAAGCCAAAGAACAGACAAATAAAAGAATGAAAACAATTGAAAAAAGCCTCAGAGAAATGTGTGATGCTAGCAAATGCGCCAATGTAATCATAATGGGAGTCTCAGAGGCTCTGGAGAGAGAGAGATAATAATAAGAGAGAAAAAAATATATATATATATAAAGTGAAAAGAAGTGATAATTGCAGGAACTCCCCAAATTTATTGATAAAAAATTTCCTACAAATCCAAGAAGCTAAAAAAATACTCCAAGGTAGATAAACACAAAGAAATTCACAAACAAAAACATTACAGTAAAAATGCTGAAAGTCAAAAAGCAAGGAAGATATCTGAAAAGCAGCAAGTGAAAAAGAACTCCTCATTTACAAAAGAACCCTAATAAGATTAATAGCTGACTTCTCACCAGAAATAATGAAGTTAGAATGTTGTGGAATACTTAATTATCATTATTCATGGTAGTTATTCTCTACAAAGTCATTGAGAATGAATTAACAAATATTGGACTACTCGTCCTATATTAAAGACATGTCACCACACTGACAAAGGTCCATATAGTCAAAGATATGATTTTTCTAGTAGTCATGTATGGATTTTAGAGTTGGACAATAAAGAAGGCTGAGCACTGAAGAATTAATGCTTTTGAACTATGGTGCTGGAGAAGACACTTGAGAGTCCCTTGGACTGTAAAGAGATAAAGTTAGTCAATCCTAAAGGAAATCAACCCTGAATATTCATTGGAAAGACTGATGAAGCTGAAGCTCGAATACTTTGGTCACCTGACGTGAAGAGATGACCCATTGAAAAAGATCCTGATGCTGGGGAAGACTGAAGGCAGGAGGAGAAGGGGACGACAGAGGATGAGTTGGTTGGATGGCATCATATGTCCATTCATGGACATGAATCTGAGCAAACTCTGGGAAGTTAGTAAAGGACAAGGAAGCCTGGTGTGCTGTAGTCCATGGGGTCACAAAGAGTAGGACACAGCTGAGCAACTGAACAACAACAGCTCCTGAAGGAAAAACAAGTTTAGGTGTCTATGAGCCTGAGGTCTCAGCATTTTTGTCAATGACAACACATTGTTCAGGTTACATTACAGGTTTGTTTACCAGCATTCTTATAAAACAGGCCACTTCCATCAATGTTGAAAACTCTGTTACATAAATTTCTTCTTCTATAATGATAAGTACTATTTTATTAAATTCTTCCATAGCTTTTTTATTAAATTCCTCAAAGTCATAGACTTCTGACTTTGATTTGGCAAATAATTCTTAGGTAGTATATGAAAAGGACAAAGAAAAATAGATAAATTGAACTTCATTAATTTTTTAAAGTTCCTGAATTAGTACTTCAAAGGATACCATAAAGAATATGACAATACCACTCAAAAATATAACAGGAGAAATGTTTGCAATTCATATATTTGATAATGAAATTGCATCTCAAATAGATAAATACTTCTTAAATGTATAATCATAGGACAAACAATTAATAAACAGACCAATGAGTTGGATACAAATTTCTCCAATGAAGATACACAAATGGCCAATTTCACTTCAAGGTATAAAACCACAAGAAATAAAAAAATAGGTGCACACAAAAATTTGTGCATGTATATTTATAACAGCATCATACATAACAGCCAAAAGATGGAACCATCTCAAAAGTTCAGCAATGAACAAGTGGACAAGCAAAATGCAATATATAAATAAAATGGATTGTTATTTAGTTATAAAACTAAATAAATTTGACACATGCCATAACATGGATGAATCTTGGAAATATTATGGTAAGTGAAATAAGTTGGCTATAAAATTGCACATATTATATTGATATGAAAGTCCACAATAGGGAAATCTATAGAGACAGAAAGTAGATCAATGGTTGGTTAAGGGAAGATAAGGATCACATATACATCTGAAGATACTAAAAAACACTGATGTCTTAAATGGGCAAAAATGTATCTTTGAATTATATCTCAATAGAACTATTCGTTATAAAAGAAGAGAAAGCATCTCTAATGAAGAGATTTAGATGCCAAGACCTCAATGTTGAGTCTTGGTGGAATGTAAAAATAAGATTCTAGGAAGAGAAACAGCTGGTGCAGAGACACTGAGGTCTGAAAGAGCTCATTTCTAGTAGAACTGAATAAAAATTAATGTTCATAAAATGTGGTTAAATGGAGTAGAAGTGGCAGAAAATGAGAAAAATAGGTTATGATAGAAAGGAATTTGATGACCACATCAAGGATTTTAGGCTCATTTCCATGTCAAAACAGTAGATTCTGAAAGACTGTAATCAGGAAAGAGACATAATATGCAAGGGCTTTTTAAAAAAATATTCCGGGAGAGGTTTGAAATAGAGGAGTTGAATGGAGATAGGTTCAGAAGTTAGAACTCTCCAATAAATTATCCCTCTGGAATTTTTTTGATACAGAAGTTTCTTCTATATTACTGTGGAGAATGTTAAGTTCCTCTCTGCTAACAGACTTAGGGAAGTAGGACTGACATAACATTTAGGGAGGTGCTTACTCACAGGATCATGCTAGTGTAGAGTCAGCACTTGCAAGACTCTGAGAGTGATGGCTTCTTTATATGTAAAAATTCATTCTCTAGTCACCATAGTTACGAGACCCACCTAGGAAGCTGAGAGATTTGAACCAAAAGAAAACCCATTGCCTACCAAATTTGTGAACAGAAGCAAATTTCCTAACTTCTCTTGGGCTTAGATTGATCTAAGCCAATGCAAAATGAGATTCATGTTACTTCATGCTGTGGTTCTGGAATATTAATTTTACAAGATTACAACTGTAAAGTTCTAGCAAAAAGGCCAAGGGATTTAAGAAGCATCATTTTGCCAACAAAAGTCCGTATAATCAAATCTATGGTTTTTCCAATAGTCATGTATGGATGTGCAAGTTGAACCATAAAGAAAGCTGAACGCTGAAGAGTTGATGCTTTTTGAACTGTGGTGTTGGAGAAGACTCTTGAGAGTCCCTTGGACTGCAAGATCAAACCAGACAATCGTAAAGGAAATTAGTCCTTAATACTCATTGGAATGACTAATGTTGAAGCTGAAGCTCCAATACTTTGGTTACCTGGTGCAAAGAACCACTCATTGGAAAAGACCCTGATGCTGGGAAAGATTGAAGGCAGGAGAAGGGGATGACAGAGGATGAGATGGTTGGGTGGCAAGAATGACTAAGTGGGCATAAGTTTGAGCAAGTTAGGGGAGATGGTGAGGGACTAGGAAGACTGGTGTGCTGCAGTCCATGGGGTTACAGAATCGGACATGACTTGAGCAACTGAACAACAGTGACTAGAAGTTCTCTTACAATACCTTAAATAGGGCTTATGTAGCTTCCCCTGGTAGAAAAGAAGGTTTCAAAGTTGAATTTTACAGCATCAGCTTCTTTACTTGGGACATATATCATTTACTACTTTGCCCAAGCTTACTTCTCCAGTCTCACTTCCTTATATTGTCATCCCCTGTGAGGACTCTAGGTTCCAGACAAGCTGCTATTCTCACCTCTCTCAGAGTGTATTGTCATGCATGTCTTGGTGAACATACTGTTTTTCTGCATGCAATGTCTGTTCCTGTACGTTCACCCAGAAAACTCTTCTCGTCCTATAATAACTCAAAACTGAGATCTCCTTGGTAAATCCTTGCCCTGTTTCCCTGAGAAAAACTAATTACTGCACTTATCAACACCCCTTCATGCTCTGTTTCTACTTCATGAATTTACTTAACATGTATATAACTTAACAGAAGCTTTTTTTTTTTTTTATCTAAAAGAAAGGTTAATGGGTTTCATTAGCATAAAGGAAAATGGTTGTTGTTCAATTCCCAAGTCCTGTCCAACTCTTTGCAACCCCATGGACTGCAGCACACCAGGCTTCCCTGTCCCTCAGCTCTCCTGGAGTTTGATAGAACAAAACATTGATTTTACAGGAAATAATGAAATACATTAGAAATGGTAAAGACATGGATTTTTATGAAAGACTGTTTTTCTCTATTAAAGTTATTTTAATTTATTTGAAAGGTAACTCCTAAAGCAAATATAATAGCATGGAATTTTAGCATGGAATTTTGACATTTATTTTGTGTGTGTGTGTATATGTATATATATATATATATATATATATATATATATATATATATAAACGGTGACACAAAGATGTGGGTAATACATGTAATTTTACTGTTTTAAGGTTCTTTTATTTTATATGAAATGGTACACTGCTAATTCTGAATAGACTGTGACAGCTTAAAGATACTTAGTATAGTCATACAAACAATAAAAATAATACAAAGCAGTATAGTTAAAAACACAATTGAGATTTTAAAATAAAAATTAAATTTAAAAAGGAAATGATAACCCAAACAAGTTAGTAAAGGAGGAACACAAAGACAGAACAAATGAAAACTTACTTAGACACACAAATGAAACACAAATAGCACTACTGAATTTCTAATCCTACCATAGTGAATATTATAAATATAATGAACTAAATAATACCATTTTCAGAATGATATTTTCAGACTGGAGAAAAAAAAGATGAAATTATACATGCAAGAGACAAATAACAAAGACACAGGGCAAAAAAAAAAAATGGTAAAAGGATATGCTGTGTGCTTAGTTGTTCACCACCAGGCTCCTCTGTCCATGGGGATTCTCCAGGCAAGAATACTGGAGTGGGTTGCCATGCCCTCCTGTAGGGGATCTTCTCAACTGAGGGATCGAACCCAGGTCTCCCACAGTGCAGGCAGATTCTTTACCGTCTGAACCACCACAATAAATACAATAAATGCTGCTTATATTTATATCAAGCAAAAGACAGATATATCAGAAACGCACAACACTTAAAACATTCACCACTTGTAAAAGAATTGAAAAATATGAAGGAAAAACTTATAGGATTAATGAGAAGTAGACTAAATCTTGAACTATATTTGGAAATTTAATACTTTCCTTGAAGTATTTGATAGAACAGATTTGAAGAACCTTGTTGATCAATATGGCCTGACTTATATTGAAGGATCCTGTAACTCAGATAACATAATACTTTTAAAGCACACATAAAACTATCATCAACATGTATTTCAAGACAAAATACGTTTTCAATAAATTTTGAAAACTGAAATATCACATAATAAGTTCTCTTATTGTAACAGAATTATATGAGGATTAGAAATCAATACTAGTAAGGTGCCTAGAAAATATGCCAATATGACATTAAGCAATACATCTTACACTAACTGATGGGTCAAAGAAGAGACCAGAAATATATTAAAATACTTTAAATCAATGATAAAAAAATCAACACAATTTGTGGAATGCATAGAAGGAAATACATAGAATGTATAGCTAAAGGCATATATTAGAAAATAATAGATATATTAAGTGATTTACATTTCCTCTTCAAATATCTAGAAGTAGAAAATAAAATTAAAACCAAATTAAGTAGAAAAAAGAAAATAATAAAGATGGGGTAGATATCAATGAAGTAAAAAGAAATTAAAAACCTGTAAAAAACAAAATCAGTTTATTTAAAAGTATTAATAAAATTGATAAATCTTTAACTAGACTATGTTACTAAAAAAACAAGAAAAAAAAAAAAAAGAGAGAGAGAGAGAGAGGAGACAGAAATTACCTATATCAGAAATGTAAGAAAGGACATCAGCTCAGATCTCATAGACATTAATGTATCAATATGACCACTTTGATGGAAAGGACTTTGTCCTTATAACACAAAAAACAAAACTGATCAAAAAGTAGAAAATCTAATACCACTAAGACTGTGAAAATCATAGTTTGTAATTACCCTACTCCAAAAAAATCTCTCTAGTCTCAGATGGCTTCAGCTTTAAATTCTACAAAGCATTTATGTTCAGTTCAGTTCAGTTCAGTCGCTCAGTCAGGTCTGACTCTTTGCGATCCCATGAACTGCAGCACGCCAGGTCTCCTTGTCCATCACCAACTCCTGGAGTCCACCCAAACCTATGTCCATTGAGTCAGTGATGGAATCCAACCATCTCATCCTCTGTCATCCCCTACTCCTCCTGCCCTCAATCTTTCCCAGCATCAGGGACTTTTCCAATGAGTTAGCTCTTAACATCGGGTGGCCAAAGTATTGGAGTTTCAGCTTCAACATCAGTCCTTCCAATGAACTCCCAGGACTGATCTTTTTAGGATGGACTGGTTGGATCTTCCTGCAGTCCAAGAGACTCTGAAGAGTCTTTTCCAACACCACAGTTCAAAAGCATCAATTCTTCATCACAGAGCTTTCTTTATAGTCCAATACTCACATCCATACACGACTACTGGAAAAACCATAGCCTTGACTAGACGGACCTTTGTTGACAAAGTAATGTCTCCACTTTTCAATATGCTGTCTAGATTGGTCATAACTTTCCTTCCAAGGAGTAAGCATCTTTTAATTTCATGGCTGCAATCACAATCTGCAGTAATTTTGGAGCCCAGAAAAATAAGGTCAGCCACTGTTTCCACTGAATCCCCATTTATTTGCCATGAAGTGATGGGACTGGATGCCATGATCTTAATTTTCTTAATGTAGAGCTTTAAACCAACTTTTTCACTCTCCTCTTTCATTTCCATCAAGAGGCTCTTTAGCTCTTCTTCACTTTCTGCCGTAAGGGTGGTGTCATCTGCATATCTGAGGTTATTGATATCTCTCCTGGCAATCTTGATTCCAGCTTGTGCTTCCTCCAGCCCAGCATTTCTCATGATGTACTCCGCATATAAGTTAAATAAGCAGGGTGACAATACACAGCCTTGTTGTCCTCTGATGTACTCCTTTTCCTATTTGAAACCAGTCTGTTGTTCCATGTCCAGTTCTAACTGTTGCTTTCTGACCTGCATACAAGTTTTTCAAGAGGCAGGTCAGGTGGTCTGGTATTCCTATCTCTTTAAGAATTGTCCACAGTTTATCGTGATCCACACAGTCAAAGACTTTGGCATAGTCAAAAAGAGGAGGAGTAAATGTTTTCCTGGAACTCTCTTGCTTTTTCGATAATCCAGAGGATGTTGGCAATTTGATCTCTGATTCTTCTGCTTTTTCTTCTTTTTTAAATATAAATTTATTTATTTTAATTGGAGGCTAATTACTTTACAATATTGTATTGGTTTGAAATACATCAACATGAATCCACCATGGGTGTACACATGTTCCCCATCCTGAACACCCCTCCCTCCTCCCTACCCATACTATCCCTCTGAGTCATCCCAGTGTACCAGCCCCGAGCACCCTGTATCCTGCATCGAACCTGGACTGGCAATTCTTTTCACATATGATATTACACATGTTTCAATGCCATTCCCCCAAATCATCCCACCCTCGCCCTCTTCCATAGAGTCCGAATGACTGTTCTATACATCTGTGTCTCTTTTGTTGTCTTGCATACAGGGTTATCATTACCATCTTTCTAAATTCCATATATATGTATTAGTATACTGTATTGGGATTTTTCTTTCTGGCTTACTTCGCTCTGTATAATAGGCTCCAGTTTCATCCAACTCACTAGAACTGATTCAAATGAATTATTTTTAATGGCTAAGTAATACTCCATTGTGTATATGTATCACAGCTTTCTTATCCAGTTGTCTGCTGATAGACATCTAGGTTGCTTCCACGTCCTGGTTATTATAAACAGTGCTGTGATGAACATTGGGTTACACGTGTCTCTTTCAATTCTGGTTTCCTCAGTGTGTATGCCCAGCAGTGGGATCACTGGGTCATAAGGCAGTTCTATTTCCAGTTCTTTAAGGAATCTCCACACTGTTCTCCATAGTAGCTGTACTAATTTGCATTCCCAACAAGAGTATAAGAGGGTTCCCTTCTCTCCACACCCTCTCCAGCATTTATTGTTTGTAGACTTTTGGATAGCAGCCATTCTGACTGGCATGAAATGGCACTTCATTGTGGTTTGATTTGCATTTCTCTGATAATGAGTGATGTTGAGCATCTTTTCATGTGTTTGTTAGCCATCTGTGTCTTCTTTGGAGAAATGTCTGCTTAGGTCTGTGGCCCATTTTTTGATTGGGTCATTTATTTTTCTGGAATTGAGCTGCGGGAGTTGCTTGTATATTTTTGAGATTAATTATTTGTCCATTGTTTCTTTTGGTATTATTTTCTCCCATTCTGAAGTCTGTCTTTTCACCTTGCTTATAGTTTCCTTTGTTATGCAGAACTTTTAATTTTTATTAGGTCTCATTTTTTTTATTTTTGCTTTTATTTCCAATATTCTGGGAGGTGGGTCATAGAGGATCCTGCTGTGGTTTATGTAGGAGAGTGTTTTGCCTATGTTTTCCTCCAGGAGTTAAATAGTTTCTGGCCCTACATTTAGATCTTTAATCCATTTTGAGTTTATTTTTGTGTATGGTGTTAAGAAGTGTTCTAGTTTCATTCTTTTACAAGTGGTTGACCAGTTTCCCCAGCTCTACTTGTTAAAGATATTGTCTTTTCTCCATTGTATTTTCTTACCTCCTTTGTCAAAGATAAAGTGTCCATAGGTGCATGGATTTATCTCTGGGCTTTCTATTTTGTTCCATTGATTTATATATCTGTCTTTGTGCTAGAACCATACTGTCTTGATGACTGTGGCTTTGTAGGAGAGACTGAAGTCAGGCAGATTGTTTCCTCCAGTTCCATTCTTCTTTCTCAAGATTGCTTTGGCTATTTGAGGTTTTTTGCATTTCCTTACAAATTATGAAATTATTTGTTCTAGTTCTGTGAAAAATACCATTGGTAGCTTGATAGGGATTGCATTGAATCTGTAGATTGCCTTGGGTAGTATACTCATTTTCACTCTATTGATTCTTCCAATCCATGAACACGGTATATTTCTCCATCTATTTGTTTCTTCTTTAATTTCTTTAACCAGTGTTTTATAGTTTTCTATATATAGGTCTTTAGTTTCTTTAGGTAGATATATTCCTAAGTATTTGATTCTTTTCGTTGCAATGGTGAATGGAATTGTTTCCTTAATTTCTCTTTCTACTTTCTCATTAGTGTATAGGAATGCAGGGGATTTCTGTGTGTTGATTTTATATCCTGCAACGTTACTATATTCATTGATTAGATTTAGTAATTTTCTGGTGGAGTCTTTAGGGTTTTCTATGTAGAGAATCATGTCTTCTGCAAGCAGTGAGAGTTTTACTTCTTCTTTTCCAATTTAGATTCCTTTTATTTCTTTTTCTGCTCTGATTGATGTGGCCCAAACCTCCAAAACTATGGAGTGGTGAAAGTGGGCACCCTTGTCTTTTTCCTGACTTTAGGGGAAATGCTTTCCATTTTTCACCTTTGAGGATGTTTACTGTGGGTTTGTCATACATAGCTCATATTATATTGAAGTATGTTCCTTCTATTCCTGCTTTTTGGAGAGTTTTTATCATAAATGGATGTTGAATTTTGTCAAAGGCCTTCTCTGCATCTATTGAGATAATCATATGACTTTTATTTTTTAATTTATTAATGTGGTGAATTACATTGATTGATTTGCGGATATTGAAGAATCCTTGCATCCCTGGGATTAAGCCCATGTGGTCATGATGTATGATCTTTTTAGTGTGTTGTTGGATTCTGATTGCTAGAATTTTGTTAAGGATTTTTGCATCTATGTTCATCAGTGATATTGGCCTGTAGTTTTCTTTTTTTGTGGCATCTTTTTCAGGTTTTGGTATTAGGGTGATTGTGGCCTCATAGAATGAGTTTGAAAGTTTACCTTCCTCTGCAATTTTCTGGAAGAATTTGAGTAGGATAGATGTTATCTCTTCTCTAAGTTTTTGGTAGAATTCAGCTGTGAAGCAGTCTAGACCTGGGCTTTTGTTTGCTGGAAGATTTCTGATTACAGTTTCAATGTCCGTGCTTGTGATGGGTCTGTTAAGATTTTCTATTTCTTCCTGTCCCTGTCCATCACCAACTCCCGGAGTTCACTCAGACTCATGTCCATTGAGTCCATGATGCCATCGAGCCATCTCATCCTCTGTCGTCCCCTTCTCCTCCTGCCCCCAATTCCTCCCAGCATCAGAGTCTTTTCCAGTGAGTCAACTGTTCGCATGAGGTGGCCAAAGTACTGGAGTTTCAGCTTTAGCATCATTCCTTCCAAAGAAATCCCAGGGCTGATCTCCTTCAGAATGGACTGGTTGGATCTCCTTGCAGTCCAAGGGACTTTTCTAAGAATGTGTCCATTTCTTCCACATTGTCCATTTTATTGGCATACCCTTGCTGATTGTTGTCTCTTATGATCCTTTTTATTTCTGAGTTGTCTGTTGTGATCTCTCCATTTTCATTTCTAACTGTATTGATTTGATTTTTCTCCCTTTGCTTCTTGATGAGTCTGGCTAATGGTCTGTGAATTTTATTTATCCTTTCAAAGAACCAGCTTTTGGCTTTGATGACTTTTGTTATGGTGTCTTTTGTTTCTTTTGCATTTATTTCTGCCCTAATTTTTAAGATTTCTTTCCTTCTACTAACCCTGGGATTCTTCATTTCTTCCTTTTCTAGTTGCTTTAGGTGTAAAGTTAGGTTATTTAGTTGACTTTTTTCTTGTTTCTTGAGGTATGCGTAAATTGCTATGAACCTTCCCCTTAGCACTGCGTTTACAGTGTCACACAGGTTTTGGATTGTTGTGTTTTCATTTTCATTCATTTCTATGCATATTTTGATTTCTCTTTTGATTTCTTCTTTGATTTGTTGGTTATTCAGCAGTGTGTTCTTTAGCCTCCATATGTTGGATTTTTAAAGTTTTTCTCCTATAATTGAGATCTAATCTTACTTCATTGTGGTCAGAAAAGATGCTAGGAATGATTTCGATTTTTTAAAATTTACCAAGGCTAGATTTATGGCCCAAGTTGTGATCTATCCTGGAGAAGGTTCTGTGTGCACCTGAGAAAAAGGTGAAATTCATTGTTTTGTGGTGAAATGTCCTATTAGATATCAATTAGGTCTAACTGGACCAATGTATCATTTAAAGTTTGTGTTTCCTTGTTAATTTTCTGTTTAGTTGATCTATCCATAGATGTGAGTGGGGTATTAAAGTCTCCCACTATTATTGTGTTATTGTTAATTTCCACTTTCATACTTGTTAGCATTTGTCTTACATATTGCGGTGCTCCTATGTTCAGTTCAGTTCAGTCGCTCAGTCATGTCCGACTGTTTGTGACCCCATGAATTCCAGCACGCCAGGCCTCCCTGTCCATCACCAACTCCCGGAGTTCACTCAGACTCATGTCCGTTGAGTCCATGATGCCATCGAGCCATCTCATCCTCTGTCGTCCCATTCTCCTCCTGCCCCCAATTCCTCCCAGCATCAGAGTCTTTTCCAGTGAGTCAACTGTTCGCATGAGGTGGCCAAAGTACTGGAGTTTCAGCTTTAGCATCATTCCTTCCAAAGAAATCCCAGGGCTGATATCCTTCAGAATGGACTGGTTGGATCTCCTTGCAGTCCAAGGGAATCTCAAGAGTCTTTTCCAACACCACAGTTCAAAAGCATCAATTCTTCAGCACTCAGCCTTCTTCACAGTCCACCTCTCACATCCATACATGACCACAGGAAAAATCATAGTCTTGACTAGACGGACCTTAATTGGCAAAGTAATGTCTCTGCTTTTGAATATGCTATCTAGGTTGGTCATAACTTTTCTTCTAAGGGTGCATATATATTTCTAATTGTTATATCTTCTTTGATTGATCCTTTGGTCATTATGTAGTGTCCTTCTTTGTCTCTTTCACAGCCTTAGTTTTAAAGTCTATTTTATCTAATATGAGTATTTCTACTCCTGCTTTCTTTTGGTCTCTATTTGCATGGAATATCTTTTTCTAGCCCTTCACTTTCAGTCTGTATATGTCCCATATATAGGGGTCTTATTTTTGTATCCATTCATCCATTCTTTGTCTTTTGGTTGGGGCATTCAACCCATTTACATTTAAGGTAATTATTGATAGGTATGATCCAATTGCCATTTACTTTATTGTTTCAGGTTTGAGTTTATACACCCTTTTGGTGTTTCTTCTCTAGAGAAGATCCTTTAGCATTTGTTGGATAGCTGGTTTGGTGGTGCTTAATTCTCTCAGCTTTTGCTTGTCTCTAAACCTTTTGATTTCTCCTTCATATTTGAATGGGCTCCTTGCTGGGTACAGTAATCTGGGCTGTAGGTTATTTTCTTTCTTCACTTTAAGTAGGTCCTGCCATTCCCTCCTGGCCTGAAGAGTTTCTATTGAAAGATCAGCTGTTATCCTTATGGGAATCTCCTCGTGTGTTATTTGTTGTTTTTCTCTTGCTTCTTTTAATATTTGTTCTTTGTGTTTGATCCTTGTTAATTTGATTAATATGTGCCTTAGGGTGTTTCACCTTGGGTTTATCCTGTTTGGGACTCTCTGGGTTTCTTGGACTTGGGTGATTATTTCCTTCCCCATTTCAGGGAAGTTTTCAACTATTATCTCCTCAGGTATTTTCTCATGGTCTTTCTTTTTGTCTTCTTCTTCTGGGATTCCTATGATTCGAATGTTGGGGCATTTAACATTGTCCCAGAGGTCTCTAAGATTGTCCTCATTTCTTTTAATTCATCTTTCTTTTTTCCTCTCTGATTCATTTATTTCTACCATTCTATCTTCTACCTCACTAATCCTATCTTCTGCCTCCGTTATTCTACTATTTGTTGCCTCCAGAATGTTTTTGATCTTATTTATGGCATTATTCATTATATTTTGACTCTTTTTTATTTCTTCTAGGTCCTTGTTAAACCTTTCTTGCACCTTCTCAATCCTTGTCTCCAGGCTGTTTATCTGCGATTCCATTTTGATTTCAAGATTTTGGATCATTTTCACTATCATTATTCAGAATTCTTTATCAGGTAGATTCCCTACCTCATCCTTTTTTATCTGGTTTGGTGAGCATTTATTCTGTTCCTTTACCTGCTGTGTATTCCTCTGTCTCTTAATCTTTTTATATATTGCTGTGTTTGGGGCTGCCTTTCTGTATTCTAGCAGTTTGTGGAGTTCTCTTTATTGTAGAGTTTCCTCATTGTGGGTGGGCTTGTACAGGTGGCTTGTCAAGGTTTCCTGGTTAGGGAAGCTTGTGTCAGTGTTCTGGTGGGTGGAGCTGGATTTCTTCTGTCTGGAATGCAATGAAGTGTCCAGTAATGAGTTATGAAATGTCCATGGGTTTAGAGTGACTTTGGAAAGCCTATATATTGAAGCTCAGGGCTATGTTCCTGTGTTGCTGGAGAATTTGCATGGTATGTCTTGCTCTAGAACTTGCTGGCCCTTGGGTGGTGTTTCGTTTTAGTGTAGGTATCGAGGCATTTGAAGAGCTCCTGTCAATTAATGTTCCCTGGAGTCAAGAGTTCTCTGGTGTTCTCAGGATTTGGACTTAAGCCTCCTGCTTCTGGTTTTCAGTTTTATTTTTACAGTAGCCTCAAGACTTCTCCATCTGTACAGAACTGTTGATATAACATCTAGGCTAAAAATGAAAAGTTTCTCCACAGTGAGGGACACCCAGAGAGGTTCACAGAGTTACATGGAGAAGAGAAGAGGGAGGAGGGAGATAGAGGTGACCAGGATGAGATGAGGTGGAATCAAAAGAGGAGAGAGCAAGCTAGCCAGTAATCACTTCCTTATGTGAGCTCCACAGTCTGGACCACTCAGAGATGTTCATGGAGTTATACAGAGAAGAGAAGAGGGAGGAAAGAGACAGAGGTGGCCAGGAGGTTAAAGAGGGGAATCAAAAGGAGCGAGACAGATCTGCCAGTAATCAGTTCCTAAGTGTTCTCCACAGTCCAGAATGCACAAAAAGATTCACAGAAGAGAAGGGGGAGGGAGGAGATATAGGCGACCTGGTGGAGAAAAAGGAGAGTCCAAAGGGGGAGAGAGCAGTCCAACCAGTAATTTTGCTCCCAAATAAAAATGAGTACTAAAGATTGGGTTTTTAAAGGTACAAAATTGATAACAAATACCAAAAAGCAAAGATTAAAAATCTAGAGTAGAGGTTGGATTTCTAAAAATACACTATTAAAGGGGAAAAAAACAAAGTCACAAAAATTATAAAATATGTATATATGAAGTTTGCTTTAAAATTAGGGTCTCTCTCTCTCTCTTTTTTTTTTTTTTTTGCAAAGTAAGAGTAGGTTATAAAAACAAAAATTAAAGGAGTAATAGAGGAACTAAATTTTTTTAAAAAAATTAAAAAATTAAAGAATGATAGTAAAAATAGTAAATATATATCTAGGGCTTTCTCTGGTGTTGTTGTGGACAGTGTAGGGTCAGTTCATTTTCGGATAGTTCCTTGATCCAGGCTTATATTTCTCAAGATCTATAGGCCCCTTCCTATGTAGTCGGTGCTAACTACAGGATTTTAATCTATTGCACCTGCCACTTCCAAGGCATTTCCCTCTGTTTTAGCTTCTTTTTGCTGGTCTCTTCAGTATCTGATTCCCACCCTGATGCAAGGGGGCGGTGGTGGACACTTTTTTAGGCTCACTTGTTCAGTCATGCTGTAGGGAGGGAGGGACACTGCAAACAAATAACACTGGCATGTGCTCGCAGTGTCTCAGCCACAATGGGTTTGCCCCCACTCACGGTGTGTGTGCTTTCCCTGTCTACACTCTTTAGGCTCTAGGTTGCTCTGCCAGGAACTGTCTGAGGCTCGCCCTGGTTTGTATGCACTTCCTAGGTCGAAGCCACTCAGGTTCAGGTACTTGGGTACTCCTCAGAGGTGCAGACTCGGCTGGGCCTGCATTTTGTGCCCTTCCCAGATCTGAGCAGCTCAGGTGACCAGGTGTTTGGCAAGCGCGGTCACTGTGACTTATTGCCTCCCCCATTCCTGCCGCTCAGTTTTCTGGGTGTACAACTGGCGCACCTTCTCAGACGGTTGTTGACCATCCAGAATCCCAAGAAGTCTTGGTTAGCAATGAAGTCTGCTTGCAGTTTGGTAGATACTGCCTCTCTGGGGTCGCGATTGCCCCCTTCCAGCTCTGGCTGCCCTTGCTGCCTGTCACTGGAGGGGGTTGGGCAAGCCTGCAGCCGGCTAGCTCTGCTCAGTTCTTTGTTCTGTGAGCTGGCCTAGTGGTGTCTTAGGTTAGGGCTTTTTGCCTGGTAGCTATCCCACAGTCTTGGCTATCCCAAGTTAGTTCCCTCAGATTGCCCTCAGGGCATTCAAGCCGAGTCCTTACTCTAAGCAATGCAGCCCACGCCTCCCTGCCTAGCCCCCCGCTTGCTAGTGGCAGATGCAGGCATCTGTCCTGTTTCTCGGCTAGGGGAGTTACTGTTGGGCACGTAATCTGTGGGTTTTACTTATTTATTTATTTTTCCTCCTGATTATGTTGCCCTCTGTGGTTCCAAGGCTCACCACAGACTCAGCAGTGAGAGTGTTTCCTGGTGTTTGGAAACTTCTCTCTTTTTTAAGACTCCCTTCCCAGGAAGGAGCTCCATCCTTACCTCTTTTGTCTCTCTTTTTATCTTTTATATTTTTTCCTACCTCCTTTCGAAGACAATGGGCTGCTTTTCTGGGTGTCTGATGTCCTCTGCTGGCATTCAGAAGTTGTTTTGTGGAATTTACTCAGCGTTCAAATGTTCTTTTGATGAATTTGTGGGGGAGAAAGTGGTCTGCCTGTCCTATTCCTCCATCGTCTTAAGATTGCCCCTCTTCTGCCTTTTCTAAAACCAAATTGAACACCTGGAAGTTCACACTTCACAAATTGCTGAAGCCTGGCTTGGAGAATTTTAAGCATTACTTTACTAGTGTGTGAGATGAGTGCAATTCTGTGTTAGTTTGAGCATTCTTTGGCATTGCCTTTCTTTGAGATTGGAATGAAAACTGACCTTTTCCAGTCCTGTGGCCACTAGTAATTTTAGATAATGCATCTCAGAAAATAGAGGCATAAACCATTCCTGATGCATTTTATGAATTTAGAATAATACTCATGGTATCAATATTGGCACCAAAACTAGATAATTATCAGAAATTATTATTAAAAAATAATTACCATCTATGAACACAGACTTAAAAATCCGGAACAAAATATTAACAAATTGATCCAAAAAGGTATCTTTATTAAAGGAGAAAGCATCTTGACTATGTAGGTTTCAGGGGTTCACTGCATTAATGCAAGTTTGTTTTAATATTTAACAGTTAATCAATATACTACATCACAATAAAAAATATAAGAAAAAAAGAATGAGAAAGTGCTTTCTATAAAGTCAAGGAAAAAATTGATCAAATTCAATAGATGTTCATGCTTAAAGCAGATGTAAACTTTCTCAAACTTCCAAAGTGTTGCTTACAAAAACCTATAACTACAGTCATACATACAGGAGAAAGAGTGAATATTTTTTCCTGCTAAGATTGGGGACCATAAAGAGTGCTTCATTTTCCTATTTCTATTATACAGTATATGGCACAGTTCAGTTCAGTCACTCAGTCATGTCTGACTCTTTGCAACCACATGTACTGCAGCACGCCAGGCCTCCCTGTCCATTACCAACTCCCAGAGCTTGCTCAAATTCATGTCCATCGAGTCGGTGATGCCATCCAAACGTCTCATCCTCTGTCATCCCCTTCTCCTCCTGCCTTCAATCTTTCCCATCATCGGGGTCTTTTCCAATAAGTCAGTTCTTCACATCAGGTGGTTAAATTATTGGTCAAAGTCTCAGCTTCAGCATCAGTCCTTCCAATGAATATTCAGGACTGATTTCCTTTAGGATTGTCTGGTTGGAACACCTTGCAGTCCAAAGTACTCTCAAGAGTTTTATCTAACACCACAGTTCAAGAGCATTAATCCTTTGGTGCTCAGCTTTCTTTATAGTCCAACTCTCACATCCATACATGACTATTGAAAAAAAACCATAGCTTTGACTAGATGGACCTTTGCTGGCAAAGTAATGTCTCTGCTTTTTAATATGCTATCTAGTTTAGTCATAGCTTTTCTTCCAAGGAGCAAGCATCTTTTAATTTCATGGCTGAAGTTACCATCTGCAGTGATTTTGGAACCCCCCAAAATAAAGTCTGTCACTGTTTCCATTGTTTCCCCATCTATTTCCCATGAGGTGATGGGACTGGATGCCATGATCTTTGTTTTCTAAATATTGAGCTTAAGCCACCTTTTTAACTCTCCTCTTTCACTTTCATCAAGAGGTTCTTTAGTTCTTCTTTGCTTCCTGCCATAAGGGTGGTATCATCTGCATATCTGAGGTAACTAATATTTCTCCTAGCATTTTTGATTCCAGTATGTGCTTTATCCAGCCCAGCATTTTGCATAAGCACAATACACAATCTCAATATGCAAAAGGCAATTGTATATGCCATCAAGGAACAAGTGGAAAATTAAAACACCAATTTGCAAAAGCACTTATAAAAAAAATACAGCCAAAGAAATGTAAAACTTTTGAAAATTACAGAATATTGTTAAGAAAAAATGAAGAACTAAGAGATACATTATGTTCACTAACTGGAAAAATCAATATGACCTATATGTCTATTTACCTTATTGATGGTAAATATTATAGATAAATATTATAGATAATACTATAGGCAAATATTATAGATTCACTATAATCTTGATCAAAATTCGGATAGTTGGTTGTTTCTATGGAACCAAGAACAATTTTTGGAGACTATTTGTCCACAGGTATAGGCTCTTGTGAAACTCAGTTCCTCCTTGGCAAGCCTATCACAACCAATTGAATCATTTTCCCAAAGGAACTCATGCTTATATTAAGCATGCTTACATGCTACATTAATTAAACATTAAGTAAAAATAATATTTTAAGCATCAATCACTTTCAAAGACCTTCTTTAAATCAAAAAGACTCTGGAATTAACTGGAAATGAGTGTTAATGGTAGCTTCCTCCACCACCCCCGCCCCATATCCATCATTACTAGAAGGCCTTTGACCGGTAACTGATACAAACTAGTCATAAGTAGAAGATGACTAATCTTTTATTCATACATTAAAGGTTTAAAAATAACTTTAAACTCCATTATTTCAAGCCAACCGAAGTTCAGTAACGTATTTCTTCAACCATAATCCCTGACTTTGAAGCCTATTTCATGCTAAACTTCTTACCACTTTCCACAGTAGGAGAATTTAATAATGTGTTTTAAAAAACTACCAAATATTTTAATTTTCAGTCAGTTCAGTTCAGTCACTCAGTCGTGTCCAACTCTTTGTGACCCCATGAATCGCAGCACGCCAGGCCTCCCTGTCCATCACCAACTCCCGGAGTTCACTCAAACTCACGTCCATTGGATCAGTGATGCCATCCAGCCATCTCATCCTCTGTCGTCCCCTTCTCCTCCTGTCCCCAATCCCTCCCAGCAGCAGAGTCTTTTCCATTGAGTCAACTCTTCACATGACGTGGCCAAAGTACTGGAGTTTCAGCTTCAGCATCATTCCCTCCAAAGAAATCCCAGGGCTGATCTCCTCCAGAATGGACTGGTTGGATCTCCTTGCAGTCCAAGGGACTCTCAAGAGTCTTCTCCAACACCACAGTTCAAAAGCATCAATTCTTTGGCGCTCAGCTTTCTTCACAGTCCTACTCTCACATCCATACATGACCACTGGGAAAACCATAGCCTTAACTAGACAGACCTTAGTCGGCAAAGTAATGTCTCTGCTTTTGAATATACTATCTAGGTTGGTCATAACTTTTCTTCCAAGGAGTAAGCATCTTTTAATTTCATGGCAGCAGTCACCATCTGCAGTGATTTTGAAGCCCCCCAAAATAAAGTGGGCACTTGAATTAGTATTTTTCATTAACAAAGTTGAAAAATGAAATAAGTAGGAAAATTTTATCAGGTACAACAGAAACTGGGCCTAAATACTTAAATGTATGCAGAGCCAGGAGAACATAGATTATATAAAACCAAGTTGGCAGATATTTTACAGTATACTAACACATATATATGGAATTTAGAAAGATGGCAATGACGACCCTGTATGCAAGACAGGAAAAAAGACACAGCTGTGTATAACGAACTTTTGGACTCAGAGGGAGAGGGAGAGGGTGGGATGATTTTGGAGAATGGCATTCTATCATGTATACTATCATGTAAGAATTGAATCACCAGTCTATGTCTGACGCAGGATACAGCATGCTTGGGGTTGGTGCATGGGGATGACCCACTGAGATGTTATGGGGAGGGAGGTGGCGGGGGGGGGGGGGGGTTCATGTTTGGGAACACATGTAAGAATTAAAGATTTTTAAATAAAAAAAAAAAAGAAAGTGAAACAAACGCACATTCATGAAGCAAAGATGTAGTCATTTCTTGCATAAAGATTTCTCATCTTTCATAGCTTGTTGGAAAAGTTAGCCTCCACAAAATCATTTAGACACTTATTTCAGTTTTCTTAACCTTGAACTTATTCCATTAGAGTCACAGAATCTAACAAAGTAGCCTAAACAAATTTGTTGCAAACAAGTCTTTGACATGCAAAATGGATTTTTGTCTTGCTCTACCTAGTTCTTATATTTCATTATTATTAAAAAGTGTCAGTAATATTTTGCCTGCTGGGAATACCAATTTTCCTTCAATGTTTCAATCTTATTCAAAAGCCTGTATTGAATATTTTACACGTTGCAGTGGATCTTTGTTATTGCTTTTTAAAATTACAAACTATGACGCCTATGTTGGCATTTTGCACATGCAGACTTGTCAAGCATTTATAGAAAAAAAAATGAGAAAACTATTCTTGGATGATTTTAATCTTGCATGTGACCTTTAGAATAAAAATATAGTAAGGCTTCATCAAGAGAATGTGCTGTGTTCCTCCACAGTCCACACACACACACACACACACACACACACACACACACTCAGCTCATAAGCCTTCCTCTTTCATGGTGTGTCACGTAGTGCATCAAATATTTCAAATACTATAAACCATCTCTCTCTCCTTCTGTCCTCCCCATCTACCCCATCCCTATGTAACATTGAGAGATCTATTGATTAGGGTCATGTGGAAAAAACTGAAAATTTCCTTGTTTCAGTCTGTCTTACCTATTGGTTTATAAAGTGTTTATCAATTTTTACTGGTGCCTTCAGAACACTGGGCTTCCCTCGTGGCTCAGAGGTTAAAGCATCTGTCTGCAATGCGGGAGACCTGGGTTCGATCCGTGGGTCGTGAAGATTCTCTGGAGAAGGAAATGGCAACTCACTCCAGTATTCTTGCCTAGAGAATCCCATGGAGGAGGAGCCTGGTGGGCTACATCCCATGCGGTCGCAAAGAGTGGACATGACTGAGCGACTTCACTTTCACTTTCAGAACACTAAGGCTGCCCAAAAAAATTGTTAAATCTTCAGCTGGAAGAAATGAAAGAGGACTCAAGGAAGAAATGAAATAAAGTGTTCGTGAGAAGGAAGTGAATAGAGGAACACAGAGATTTTAGAAAATATACTTTAAATGTTTGGGTCTATTCAGTTCAGTTCAGTCGCTTAGTCGTGTCCGACTCTTTGCGACCCCATGAAAATATTTGGGGTTTGTGCAATAATGTTATTGTAGCTGTTATTCAGTTGCTAAGCTGTGTCCAACTCTTTTGCATCTGCATGGATGGTAGCCCACCAGTCTCCTCTGTCCATGGGATTTTCAGGCAAGAATACTAGAGTGGGTTGCCATGCCTTTCTCCAGGGAATCTTCCCGTCCAAGGGATTAAACTCATGTCTCCTGCATTGGCAGGTGGATCTTTACCACTGAGTCACCAGGGAAGCCCAATAATGTTGTTAGCAAGACTGAAAAAGATTAAAACAGTAAGTATTAAACTCTATGTGTGTGTGTGTGTGTGTGTATACACACATATATGTATATTTCTGTATATGTCCCTTTATTCATAAATTTACATAAATATATATACACACATATCTATATCTAGATATTCAAAAACACATATTCACACTAATACCTTCAATTTCATTCCAACACCATAGCACTTATTCTACCTTCTGGCTTTCCAAAATTTTCTTTTCTGACAAAATGAGACTAATTCTCCTTTCTCACAATAGATTCACTTAAATGCTCAATTCTAAGACACCATGTCATTTCAGAACAACTAATGCATGCTATTAAGGAAAACAAACCTAGCAGCCAGTCATTAAACATACACACAAACACACACACTTTTTTTTTGTTTTTAGCCTGAGGGCAAACCAAGTATTGTATTAAAGAATTATTCCCCATCTCTAATCTGTTTATATTGCTCATTTGAAACAGATTCATGTGTTTCTGTTTATATTCCATTTCCAAGTTCTTGTTGTTTCTATTTATTATTTGCTTGTTCAAATATGTGAAATACAGTAGGATTCTATTTTTTTATGTCCTGGTATTGTAATGTTGTAAGTGAAACTTTATAGACATAGGAAAACAAACTTAAACATAAAAAACTGTCCTTGTGTTTATTTTTTCTACCTGCCCTTTTCTCCTGTCAGCACAGTATACATACCAACTAGAGCTCTCAGTTATAACTGGGCTTCTCTGCTTTCCTTTCCCTTCATGAATGTTTCAGTATTTATACTTCTGCTTAATATACTAAGATGGATAGTAGTGCCTCTTGATAGATACCAATATTGGCTCCCCAGTTGCTGGGATGTTTGCTTTCTGCTCTAATTTTCCTATAATACTTAAAGTTCATTTTCACTGCTTATATCCTTATAGATCATTTTTCAAATATCTATCTTCCAATATAATATTTTCAAGGTAACAGCATTTACCCAGAGGGGCTATTTGATTACTGCACAGCAGGAGATTACAATGCTGCATGTATTCAGTTCAGTTTCCTCCAGTTTCTTTAATATTCCAAATAAACACTTGGCCCTGAAATTCTTGTCTAGGCATGCTTCTGGGTAACCCAACTAAGACATATTATACATGATAAACTCAGATAACCAGCTCTAAATTGGTGTGCTTTGTTGTGCAATTCATCAACATTCATGCTTATACTCTTTTGCACCACTTTCCTTTAAGGAGCCAGAAGGGGCCTCCTGATTTATTGACTCCAAATCTGACAACCATGGTGCCACAGGCTTACATCTACTTGGTGGGAATTGTTAGATTCAGGGGAATCCTTTTTATTTGATTTATTTTAGTTATAGATGATTTGCTTTCCTAATTAGATTTCATTCTATTTAGTCTAAAATCAATTCTTACTCCTAGACATTGTCATGTAACTGAAATGGTTGAAGTTTGACCACAAATATATTAGATGTTGGGAGAACTAGCCTGGCAATGACATACTGCTATAGGGGAATAAGATAAGTCCTGTAGTCACATCTTGAGAATTCACTGTGTGACAGGAGCCGAACCTTCCTGTGGGTGCATCTCAGAATGGTCACAATGTACCAGGACTCTGGACATGAGACAGGTCTCATCTCTCAAGGCCACTAGGATCCATTACTTCCCCTTGACAGTGTTCGGTATTCATTTTAACTGTCTAACAATTGTTATTGTTTTTAGTATTGTTACAATTTTTTATCAAATTATTTCAAGTGTTTGTTTTTAAATGGTAAATTGTGCCAATTTTATTAATCAAAACAGTAACAATCTTAGCTATTTCCTTTTCCATCTCTCCTCCTCACACTTTGTTTCCCTGGAGATAATGCCTTTCAATTCAATAAGATGTTTTTTTTTTTTTTTGACATAACTATTTAAAATAAAATTTCTATATGATTATCATCTGTCCTCCCAGTCTTCAAGACAGAAATAGCATTGTGCTGAAAGATGCTGGTCACTCTGGCCTAACTTTCTCCTCAGCTTGATGAAAGTTTAAACTGATTTCTTCCTGACAGAAGACCACTGGCCTCTCCTTTCTTAGAACATTTACTTTAGAAATTTTGCAACTGTAAATTTTTTCTGTACCACTTTGAGGTTTAGAGGCTCTGCCCAGTTTTACAACCCAGGAAGGACTGGCTCAAGGACTTGGTAGTTAGCTTTTGAAGTATAATCCTTAAGAAAGACACAGTCTCTCCCTCACTCAATGTCCAGGGAAAGACAGGAGCCTAATAACTGATAAATACCAATGAGCAAACACAGATGCTCTTGATCACATTGACCAACTTCCTATCTTAATGCTCCCTGTCCCCGGTACTTTTCCACTAGCTTACCCCGGCACTTAAAAACCCTACTACCTTTTGTTTCAGTGAAACTGAGTTTAATCTCTTTTGCCTACTGCAATAGTCATGAATAATATCTTCCTTGCCTGTTTAACTCTGTTAAGTGCAATTTTTCTTTAATGACATTCATCCCTATTTTGTTGTAGTAACCTAAAATACAGAGAAGAAGAGAATACAGGAGAGCACAGAAAGGTTTGAAACAAGCAGCACGGCATCAAGCAAGTTTTCTTTCTCCATGTCCTCATCAAGGCAGTGTTAGGTAAATAAGGCAAGTAGACTTTATATAGCCATCAGCTCTTGCTTTCATTCCTCTTGCATTCTACCCCACTACCCTGCTCTCTATCATCATTTGGACATGTCATTTCATTTCTTCCTCAGCTCCACTTTTTCCCTCTCACTCAGCCATTCTTCTTTATCCAACATGGATTCAGATTTTCACATGAAGTGGGCAATCACCAGTTATAGCTGGGCCAACAGGCAATAGGGGGGCTCTGAAGTCTTGGTTTTGCTTTGAATTTGGACTCTGCTATGATGATAATGACGACCTTTGGGATGTGATTTGATATCTCTGAGCCTCAGATACATATTTTCACAAAATGAGAATAGTATTACCTAGATGCCATGATTTCTATGAAAGCAAATGGAAAGCACATAAAACAAATGATATACAGAGAACAAACAACTGAAACATGAACATGAACCAAACATTTTTCTCCTGTAATGAAAACTGGTTAATGAAAAGAAAAAAAAAAAAAAAGCATTGAAAGTAGTAACAATTTCTAATCATTATAGCACAGTTATTAGTCACTAGAGTCTAGACTTTCCTTCCCAACTTGACACTGATTTGCTGTGAAAATTTGATTTTTTGAGGACTGATTTACTAGAGAAAATATGTTCTGTATGTTAATAGTCATTAATGAACATGAGATGGTTGGATGGCATCACTGACTCAAATGGACATGAGTTTGAGCAAATTCCACAAGATGGTGAAGGACACGGAAGCCTGGTGCATTATAGTCCATGGGGTCACCAACAGTCAGACGAGACTGAGTGACTGAACAACAACAACAACAAATGAACATTAATAGCTGCTAAGGACCTGACCAACAATACACCACAAGGATATGTTAATTTATAATTTATAGCTGTGGCAGCACCTGAGATCTCTTAAGAGTCTCAAGATATTTTCAGAAGAATAGTGAACAGTGGTTAAGGTCCCAGGTTCATTCATTCCAAAATACAGATAACCCTGCCTTCAAGTGAGACTTGTAGGAGATCTTTCATTGGTGGGATCTTAGAAGCTTCATGTTTAATTAGGAAGCTATTGATATTAAGTGCATAGTAGGAATTGTGTGTGTGTGTGTGTGTGTGTGTGTGTTAGTTGCTTAGTCATGTCTGATTCTTCGCAATCCCATAGACTGCAGTCCACCAGGCCCCTCGGTCCATGGGATTCTCAGGCAAGAACGCTGGAGTGGGTTGCCATGTCCTTCTCCAAACTGAACTGTAGAAAGAAAGTGAAGTCGCTCAGTCATGTCCAGCTCTTTGAAACCCCATGGGTTGTAGCCTACCAGGCTCCTCCATCCATGGAATTTTCCATGCAAGAGTACTGGAGTGGGTTGCCATTTCCTTCTCCGATAGTAGGAATTTACTTCTCCCCGAAAGATATTAGATGTATTAATCACAATTTTAAGAGTAATTCACTGTGAATTCACAATGGGTAATTGTGTCACCTTCATGTGGGGCTGAAAATGATAGCTTCAAAACATATTTAGTCATTTAGAAATTCAACTATTTACTGTGGCCCCCAAACTCCTCTGAGATGAAATCCCAGGAAATGCAATAAAGTTAATAAAAATAGATGAATGTTTACATTAGTTCTTTAAAAAGAGTTTATTTTTTGGAGAACATATAAGAATATTTTTAGAAGCAGATTGGTTATTAGAGTAGATATATAGCAAATTCAATGATGCACTAGAGCTTTTTTCTCTTCGTCTTCAGGGTCCCATTTTCCCCTGTACAATTTTGCAGTGATCCAGAGAGTGTGAGACCAGAGACCCTTTCTCTCAGCCCAGATGTCCTGAGGACACAGTAAATGTACCAAGTAGCCCAGCTCACAGGTCAACCACAGCCCCGAGACAGTCTTGTAGCTGTGCTGCTTCCAGTAAACCAAGAGCACATCTACACTTGACAAAAAGTAATAGACAAAACACCCTTTCAGTACCTCCAAGTGTCTAGAAACAAAACCAGGACTTCTCAGTGGTCAGAGTAAGCTTACCCAACCTCCACTTCCTGTGAAAGCCAGAATGTGGAATTTTATTGTCCAGACAGGCTGACAAAATTGTGACATGCTTTATACAGTCACATTTTACTAATAATACTTTTTACAGACACTAACACACACCCCAAATATAGTACTGCAGCTATCTTATTCAGAAGAAATCCAGGACTAATAAAATTTATTTTATCATGCAGCAGTGTTTTTCAGTACTGGTATTCAAGATTAAAGTTGATGAATGAACATTTTCTATCAATTCAATTAAGATATCTCTACTAAATGTATAACTTTGTTTGGATTTAGAATAATCCACAAATAATTTGAGAATCTTCAGATGCCACCTTACCTCTGTGATAAGTCATAGGTATTAACAAAGGACTCATGAAAATACTTTCTGAAAGAAAATGGACATACTACTTTCTGACTTCTTAGCATAACTTTAATTAGCATTTTGAAGACCAATAATTCCAACTCATTTCTGGGATTACAACAAAACCTTAACTCCTTTTTTGCCCAGGGAAATTATTAATTTCATCTTTCCTGTCTTGTCAATTATAAATCACAAACTATTAAAGCTCATTAATAAAACTAGGCCAAATAATCATACAAAATAAGTACTTTTCACTTACAGAGCACATAACCATAAGAGCTCACGGTGCCACACATTTTGGATATACATGAATTTGTGTGTGTGTGTGGTCAGTCATCACCAAATCTTTGCAACCCCATGGACTGTAGCCTGCCAGCCTCCTCAGTTCATGGTAATTTTTTACTACCAGAGCAATCTATAGATTCAATGCAATCCCTATCAAGCTACCAATGGTATTTTTCAGATAACTAGAACAAATAATTTCACAGTTTGTATGGAAATACCAAAAATCTCTAGTAGCTAAAGCAATCTTGAGAAAGAAGAATGGAACTGGAGTAATCAACCTGCCTGATTTCAGGCTCTACTACAAAGCCAGTCATCCAGATAGTATGGTACTGGCACAAAGACAGAAATATAGATCAATGGAACAAAATAGAAAGCTCAGAGATAAATCCACACAGTTATGGACACCTTATCTTTGACAAAGAAGGCAAGAATATAAAATGGAGAAAAGACAATCTCTTTAACAAGTGCTGGGAAAACTGGTCAACCACTTGTAAAAGAATGAAACTAGAACGCTTTCTAACACCATACACAAAAATAAACTCAAAATGGATTAAAGATCTAAATGTAAGACCAGAAACTATAAAACTCCTAGAGGAAAATATAGGCAAAACACTCTCCGACATAAACCACAGCAGGATCCTCTATGACCCACCTCCCAGAATATTGGAAATAAAAGCAAAAATAAACAAATGGGACCTAATTAAAATTAAAAGCTTCTGCACAACAAAGGAAACTATAAGCAAGGTGAAAAGACAGCCTTCTGAATGGGAGAAAATAATAGCAAATGAAGCAACTGACAAACAACTAATCTCAAAAATATACAAGCAACTTATGCAGCTCAATTCCAGAAAAATAAATGACCCAATCAAAAAATGGGCCAAAGAACTAAATAGACATTTCTCCAAAGAAGACATACAAATGGCTAACAAACATATGAAAAGATGCTCATCATCACTCGTTATCAGAGAAATGCAAATCAAAACCACAATGAGGTACCATTTCACACCAGTCAGAATGGCTGCTATCCATAAGTCTACAAGCAATAAATGCTGGAGAGGGTGTGGAGAAAAGGGAACCCTCTTACACTGTTGGTGGGAATGCAAACTATTACAGCCACTATGGAGAACAGTGTGGAGATTCCTTAAAAAACTGGAAATAGAACTGCATTATGACCCAGTGATCCCACTGCTGGGCATACACACTGAGGAAACCAGAATTGAAAGAGACACGTGTACCCCAATATTCATTGCATCACTGTTTATAATAGCCAGGACATGGAAACAACCTAGACGTCCATCAGCAGATGAATGGATAAGAAAGCTGTGGTACATATACACAATGGAATAATATTCAGCCATTAAAAAGAATACATTTGAATCAGTTCTGATGAGATGGATGAAACTGGAGCCGATTATACAGAGTGAAGTAAGCCAGAAAGAAAAACACCAAAACAGTATACTAAACCATGTATATGGAATTTAGAAAGATGGTAATGATAACCCTGTATGTGAGACAGCAAAAGAGACACAGATGTATTGAACAGTCTTTTGGACTCTGTGGGAGAGGGAGAGGGAGAATGGCATTGAGTCATGTAAATTATCATATGTGAAACGAATCGCCAGTCCAGGTTCAATGCATGATACAGGGTTCCCTGGGCTGGTGCACTTGGATGACCCAGAGGGATAGTATGGGGAGGGAGGTGGGTGAGGGGTTCAGGATGGGGAGCACATGTACATCCATGGCAGATTCAAGTCAATGTATGGCAAAACCAATACAATATTATAAAGTAAAATAAATAAATAAAATTTAACAAACAGAAAAGAAAAAAAAAAAGAGTACTGGAATGGGTTGCCATTTTCTCCTCCAGGGGATCTTCCTGACCCATGATCAAACCTGAGTCTCCTGCTTTGACAGGCAGATTCTTTAACACTGAGCCACCTGGGAAGGCTGATATATATATATGAATACTGACTGTCATATCAATGACTGTTCAGGTAACAAAAAAATATGCAAATTGTTTGTCTAGGGTCACCAAATAAATTTTATAATAATGACATTAAAAAAAAGAAACCTGTTCACTAAGGTATGAAAGGAATTAATTATTGCCTGCATAAATAGTGTGATCTAAAAAGCTAAAAAAAAAAAAAAAATTCAAATTCCTGGGCCGCTGAACCATTAAAATAGCAAAAAAACCAGAACATGCTCATCAATTTGTTTTAAGATTTATGTGTAAAATGAAGCTCCAATTAAGCACAAGTATGCAATTGATAAATAAAGGGATTATAGTCAGATCACTGTTATTCAGGGATTTGTTAAGAGTGGTTAAGCAAGACTGCTACTAATAATAGGTACTGAATTTTCAGAAAAATACAAATGTATTGCAAATTAGTTAAACTGTTCCTAGATCAGATGACAACTCTTCTTTGAAATATGACAAAATTAAGTCTCAGATCAGCAAACAGCTATAGTAGCTTGTGCAATCAGTTTTACTCTTGGGATAAAATATTCCATGAAAATATCACAGTTAATGTTTTTATTGTGATGTATAAAAGGTGGAGTTCTTGATCTTGAATAATGATGACAACTTTTATTCTTATTTGGAGCAGAGAAATTAAAATAATAAGAATGAGATAAAAGGATTCACTCTTGAAAATAAGATATTATGAGAAGCACAGGTTCTAGGTGCTCAGCAAAACCACTTTTTTTTTTTCCTTTTCCCTGGATGTAAAGTTACTCTTTATTTCCCAGACCCTCTTGTTGTAAGTGTGACCATGTGCCTCTCTGCAATGAAGAGAGCAGAAATCATGTGCTCTAGTTTTAAATATGATTAACAAAAGTCCTCCCATGATGAACTCACACCAAAAAAAAAACTAAAAGAGGAATAAATACATAAATATAAAACTTAAGATCATAAAACTCCTAGAAGAAAACCTGTGGAACACTTTTTGACATAAATCATAACAATATTTTTGGTCTTTTTCCTAAACAAAGGAAATAAAAATAAAAACAAACAAAAACTATGAGGTGTCAGAAACTATCAGACATAGTTAAACCTAAAAGCTTTTGCACATTAAAGTAAAGCATCATAAAAGGTGGAAAAAAAAAAAAAAACTACTGAATGAGAGAAAATTTTTCCAAATATGACTGATAAAGGGTTAATGTTCAAAATGTATAAAAAGCCCATACAATTCAACATAAAAAATATTTTAAAATGGATAGTAGACCTAAAGGAAAGTTTTTCTGAAGAATACATGCAGATGGTCAATAGAAACATGAAAAGATACCCAACACTTACTTATCAAAGTGGTCCAAATTAAAATCACAGTGCAACATTACCTCACATCTGTCAGAATGGCTATCATCAAAAAGAAAACAAATAACAAATGCTATTGGTGTGGATGTGAAGAAAAAGGAATCCTCATACTTTGATGGTGGGAATGTATGTTGGTACCGTCACTGTTGAAAACAGTGTATTGTTGTTAATCTCTGAGTCAAGCTCAAAGGGTTTACTCAAAAAACTAAAAATAGAACTAACATATGACTAATCCAGAAATTCAGCTCCTGGGGATCTATCCAGAAAAGAAATAAAAACACTTACTTTGAAGAGATACATGAACACTAATGTTCATAGCAGCATTATTTGCAATTGCCAAGATATGAAAACAACCTAAGTGACCATCAATCGATGAATGGATAATTAATATGTGCTATGTACCCACACACACAAACACACACACATATATCCTAGAGAAGGGTATGGCACCCACTGCAGTATTCTTGCCTGGAGAATCCCATCGACAGAGGGGCAGGGCAGGCTACATGGGGCTGCAAAGAGTCAGACATGACAGCAGCAACTCAGCATTCACACATATATGTACTTATACACGATGGAATACTACTCAGTCACGAAAAACAATGAAAATCTATCACCTGAAATAATAAGGATGTACTTGGAAGGTATTTTGCTAAGTGAAAAAAGACAGACTAATACTGTACAATACAGCTTATAGTGGGATCTAAAAGTAACACATAGTGAGTGTAACAAAACATAACTAACTTATAGAAAACAAACACGTGGTTGTCAGTAGGAAAAAGAAGGAGGGAGGGAACAGATGGGTTAAGGTATCAAAGCAACAAACTATTAGGCATAATCATAGAAAAAGCAGGAGAGTTCCAGAAAAACATCTACTTCTGCTTTATTGACTATGCCAAAGCTTTTGACTGTGTGGATCACAAAAGACTGTGGAAAATTCTTGAAGAGATGAGTGTACCAGATCACCTGACCTGCCTCCTGAAAAATCTGTATGCAGGTTAAGAAGCAACAGTTAGAAGCAGAAATGGAACAACAGATTGGTTCCAAACTGGGAAAGGAGTATATCAAGGCTATATATTGTCACCCTGCTTATGTAACCTATATGTAGAATACATCATGAGAAATGCTGGACTGGAAGAAACACAAGCTGGAAGAAGTGGCAAGAATACACAGAAGAACTGTACAAAAAAAATCTTCATGACCTGGATAATCAAGATGGTGTGATCACTCATCTAGAGCCAGACATCATGGAATGTGAAGTCAAGTGGGCCTTAGGAAGCATCACTATGAACAAAGCTAGTGGAGGTGATGGGATTCCAGTTGAGCTATTTCAAATCCTGAAAGTTGATGCTGTGAAAGTGCTGCACTCAATATGCCAGCAAATTTGGAAAACTCAGCAGTGGCCACAGGACTGGAAAAGGTCAGTTTTCATTCCAATCCCAAAGAAAGGCAATGCCAAAGAATGCTCAAACTACCGCACAATTGCCCTCATCTCACACACCAGTAAAGTAATGCTCAAAATTCTCCAAGCCAGGCTTCAACAATACGTGAACTGTGAACTTCCTGATGTTCAAGCTGGTTTTAGAAAAGGGAGAGGAACCAGAGATCAAATTGCCAACATCTGCTGGATCACGGAAAAAGCAAGAGAGTTCCAGAAAAACATCTATTTCTGCTTTATTGACTATGACAAAGCCTTTGACTGTGTGGATCACAATCAACTGTGGAAAATTCTGAAAGAGATGGGAATACCAGACCACCTAACCTGCCTCTTGAGAAACCTATATGCAAGTCAGGAAGCAACAGGTAGAACTAGACATGGAACGACAGACTGGTTCCAAATAGGAAAAGGAGTACGTCAAGGCTGTATATTGTCACCCTGCTTATTTATCTTATATGCAGAGTACATCATAAGAAACGCTGGACTGGAAGAAACACAAGCTGGAATCAAGATTGCCAGGAGAAGTATCAGTAACTTCAGATATGGAGATGACACCACCTTTATGGCAGAAAATGAAGAGGAACTAAAAAGCCTCTTGATGAAAGTGAAAGGGGAGAATGAAAAAGTTGGCTTAAAGTTCAACATTCAGAAAACGAAGATCATGGCATCTGGTCCCATCACTTCATGGGAAATAGATGGAGAAACAGTGGAAACAGTGTCAGACTTTATTCTTTGGGTCTCCAAATAACTGCAAATGGTGACTGCAGCCATGAAATTAAAAGATGCTTACTCCTTGGAAGGAAAGTCATGACCAACCTAGACAGCATATTCAAAAGCAGAGATCTTTGCCAACAAAGGTCCGTCTAGTCAAGGCTATGGTTTTTCCAGTGGTCATGTATGGATATGATTGTTGGACTGTGAAGAAAGCTGAGCACCGAAGAATTGATGCGTTTGAACTGCAGTGTTGGAGAAGACTCTTGAGAGTCCCTTGGACTGCAAGGAGATCCAACCAGTCCATTCTAAACGAGATCAGTCCTGGGTGTTTATTGGAAGGACTGATGCTAAAGATTAAACTCCAATACTTTGGCCACCTCATGTGAAGAGTTGACTCATTGGAAAAGACCCTAATGCTGGGAGGAATTGGGGGCAGGAGGAAAAGGGGACAATAAAGGATGAGATGGCTGGATGGCATCACCAACTCGATGGACATGAGTTTGAGTAAACTCCAGGAGCTGGTGATGAACAGGGAGACTTGGCGTGCTCTGATTCATGGGGTCGCAAAGAGCTGGACACGACTGAGCGACTGAACTGAACTGAACTGAAGGAAAGTGAAGGATTTCCATATGCGTAATCACAGATTTGGATTTAACTTTCTACCAAAATAATAAATAAATAAAATTTTAAAAAGAGAGAAGCAAAATAAACATACTTAACCAAACCCATCAACCTGTCTACCCCTAAATTCCAATCTGAATGGTTCTCTTACATTTTATCTTGTTTAAATCCTATGAACTACCAAGTCTAAATTTATATCTCTTCCTATAATATGCCTGCACTAGTACAATATTCTTTACCACCAATTCTCTTCTGTCCACTATTATATCCTGTGTCTGCTTCTCTCCACACATTAACTCCTTTGATCATGCATTGGTTTGTAAAACATTCATAATGATTATGATACTCAGTATTATTGAATTAACAATAACCTTACTTCTAGTACCTGCAACTTGAGCCACAGTGCTTGATGCACTCTCTGTAAACACATCTGGGAATAGATCTTACAAAGGTGGTATTTAGCATCACTTATGTGAAAAACATTGAATAACCAACTCCAAAGATGAGTGCCAAGGTTATATACTCTTTACTTAGACTCACTGATATATGTGTTGATAAAGGGAATCAACCCTGAATATTCATTGGAAGGATTGATGCTGAAGCTGAAGCTCTGATATTTTGGCTACCTGATGTGAAGAGCCGACTCTTTGGAAAAGACTCTGATGCTGGGAAAGATTGAGGGCAGGAGAAGTGGGCAACAGAGGATGAGGTGGTTGGATGGCATCACTGACTCAATGGACATGAGTTTAACCAAGCTCTGGGAGATGGTAAAGGACAGGGAAGCCTGGCACACTATAGTTCATGGGGTCACAAAGAGTCAGACACAACTTAGCAACTGAACAACAACCAATAAATATAACACACACATGCACATTTATACACCATGATGCAAGTGCAGACTCAGTGTGTGTAGTATAAATGACAGGAATTGTCTCCCATAAATTGCTATAAGTGAGCATGAAGTGAAAAGACCATTGTTGTTGCTCAGTCGCTAAGTTGTGTCTGACTCTTCGTGACCCTGTGGATTGTAGCCAGCCAGATTCCTCTGTCCATGGGATTTCCCAAGCAAGAATACTGGAGTTAGTTGCTATTTCCTTCTCCAGGTGATCTTCCCAACTCAGGGATTGAACCTACATCTCCTGAATTAGCAGGTGGATTCATTAATGCTCAGTTGCCAGGGAAACCCAAAAAAGACCATTGCTTCATCTCTCTAACTTTTTACTTAAAGTAATTTCTTAGAAGAAGAAGAAATTCACTAAACTTACAGGAGTACCTTTTATTGTTTCTAGAGTGTAGAGGAGTTTGTATTTCAACATAGGTTTCTAGATCTGAAGCTTGTCAAATCAGGCACTGAAGTGATTAGAACACTAACTCACTAATTTAGATTAATTAAAATAATAATCAATTGAATTGCTGGAAAGGCCAATTTTTGAGACATACTTAAAAGTTACAATAACTAGAATCTAATTAACAAAATGTTATAAGAAAATGTTCCACAGAAAGTATCTTGTTTAATGAACTCTTCTTGAAGATTTGTTATTAGCATATTTATTGTTAGGGTGCAGTGTTCCAGAATGATGGAAAACAGCTTTTTCACTGAAGTTAATCAACATATTCTTTTATATTTGTAACATTATTTTTATTTAATTTAACCTCAAACTGGTTCCTTTATGTGTAATGCTTTGCAGTTCAAAAGCAAGTTATCATTTAAATCTTGCCTGACCTATCAGATGTGTGTGGTGTGGTGTCACTCAGTCAACTCCAACTCTTTGGGACCCCAAGGACTGGAGTCTGCCAGACTCCCCTGTCCATGGGGATTCTCCAGGCAAAAATCCTGGACTGGGTTTCCATGCCCTCCCCCAGGGTATCTTCCCAACTCAGGGATCGAACCCAGGTCTCCTGCAATACAGGAGGATTCTTTACTGTCTGAGCCACCAGAGAAGCCCCGTACTTACTATCAGATAAGTAGGCACAATTGCTAGCTTTCCACAAACAAAAATGTGTGTTTACAATTATTTCATGAGTTTCCCAAGATCTAAAACCAATGAATCATGGGATGTGACAAAAAATCAGTAGACTCAAGTTCATTCTACTATACCAAGTACCTACTGATCTGAGCTGCACCAATTTTAAGGCATTGCTCTCTGAATATATTTTCTTATACTTTAGAGCTTTATGTTGAAGTACTCATAGGAAAAACTACAGAATGAAATCAAACATGCAAAAATCTTCCTTTATTCTTATACTAATTAAGTTCTTAGGGATAATGTATAGGAGGCATTATGGGCCAGGAGCAAGTGAAGTCCATTCTGTTGATTTGGGCAGAACTCAATTGTGCTAAACTCTTTTTCTTGATATGATATATACATATGTATATTTATAGAACATACATAAATTTATATATATGTATACAAATATGTATATATAATCCATATATATTATATAATGTATGATTATATAAATATATAATATTTGCATCATGCATACAAAATAATTTATATTTAAATAAATTAATGGCATTTTCTTAATTATTTACCTCATGAGAGCAGATCATTGAACTTAACTACACTTTGCATTTGCATGCAGCATCTGTCTGTTCTCCTCCTGTAGACATGTTTATAGAGGAAATTGGATTTACTCTTTGCATAAACCAACGCATTTAGTAGGTGGTTGTGCAGGTCCAATTAATTCCTCTAACAATACAAGTGAAATGAGGTTATTGGATTATATTACTAGAGAATTGATTTAGTGAAATAGTGCTTCTTGTAAGCATATTCAAAGAAAATGTATTTAAAACTACTATATGGAATGACAAGGAGAACTCAAGATAAAATTGATTTGTTTTAGATGAGGAAGTGTTAATATATGATCACTTATTTATATAAAGAGAAATGTTTCTTTATTCTTGTTGTTATTTTGAGAACACCAGGAAAATGTCTGGGATGAACTTTGAAGACCTCCAATTGGTATTATCGACCTTTTTGCCACCAGATTTTAAGATGTGGTATCATCTTGATGGAGCTCAGTAAGGACAGTTTAATACAAAAGTGGAAATCAGTAGACACATCCAAATATGAACTCCATGGTTGGTTAAGTCACAATCTCACTGAACTTTCTTTTCCTCATCTGAGAAGTAATTATCCTGTTGGATAAAGATTGAGTAGGTAATAGACACTGTGCACTTTGAAGATCATAAATTGCAAAGCATAAATAATGACATTAGAGTAATAAGGAATTCTTCTGATATTTTTTTAAAGTATAAACAAAAGCCTTTCTCTCCACAATACTGTTGTTGCCAAGAATGAAATTTCAGATAGAATTTTTGTTTACCAAACCTCACTTTAAGTGTGAAGATGCACAATTAAGCCTCTCCTGCTGCTGCTACATTTTGTAAACATAAATGGGTAAAAATCCCAGATCTTGTGAAAAACAATCACAGCGCTTAGCTAGATCAACAGAAACACAGAGGGTTTTTAAGAAAACCAAAGGTCATGCCAAAGGCTAAGTGAGTGACACTAACCAGAGGAAAACTAAATGCTTCAGCTCTTGGCTTTCCATCACTCACCCATATTAGCTGAAATTGCGGTTCAGTCCTTATCCGATAATAGAAATAGAAAATCCTCCTAACAACACTTCTGGATTATTATAATCCTCATTTCTAAAGAGAAGAAAGCTGAAGTCCAAGGAGATTAAATAAGCTGTAAGATCATACAGCTAGTAGGTTAAAGAGATAGAATTTGAGCCAGACTCTACCTGGGGGGGTGCAGGCTTGTTTTTTCCCCTACTCCCAAGGCTGAACTAAGAATCAGTTATTTCTTTTACAAAACAGAGATAAGCTTTTTCCTCTGTAGCTTGCCTATGCTTAGAAATGATCTGTTTTCTTGCTTAGTACCCTGCCACTTGCTTACTTATGAAGAGAATAGTCAACTTCTGCAAGCCATCATATATAAAACAGATGGTGTAAGACCAAGTGGCAGTTGGGCTTTCTCTATTCCCCACCTGGCAGTGGGAGATGGCTGAGCTGTAGAAGGGGGTCACTGAGCAGCTCAGGATGTAATCTGCCTAAACAGCTGGTTGGTATGTGGGGGAAGTCTGGAGGTTAGAGAGGATAAAGCATAATCACAGTCTCTGCACCATCATTAGCTGTAAATCCACTCACCAGGTCACCAGATCAAAAAACGTCCCGGCTTGCCTCTCCCACAGATAAAACTAATTAGATATTTCTCAATTTATCATTGGATAAGATCCTTTATCCAAACAGCTTGGAAAATGCCTGTGCCTAGGGCCAGCAGTGAGGATAAAGAGAGTCAAGTGAGTCTAGTTAGTGACAATTTTAGGAAATTCTATAACACTAGAAATATTTTGCCTGGAAGCTCTTTCACTTGTGACATTTATTAGTCCATGAGTTATTAATTCCCTACTGGGAAAAATAAAGATACTTATAAAGCCAGCATTCTGAATGTGATCCCTGTATGAACAACTTCTCTTTGCTCTTATGCTGAGACAGTGTCCAATTCCATCCAATTCCAGACAGCACCACAGAGAGGACTCTGCCAGAAAATTTGAATGAATCAGAGCACATTCACCCCAATTACTAGAAAAAATGAATCAAATGTTAATTCTACTACTCATGGGCTAATAATTAAATGATTTTAAAGAAAAACAAATTTTATTACATTTTCTCCTTATTTAAGACAATTTTTTTGAATTTTTGATCCGAAGTATTCAGTAAATAATATTTTCTCAGGCCCCAACTTACATATGCTATTTATGATTCAAAATCCCCTAAAGCCTATCTCTAGATCTATCAGAAATATTTAAACATAGATCACTCCAGGCATATAAATAGTCTCAGTCGTCTGTATTTCTTTTTTTGTTTTGTTTTGTTTTGTTTTTATTTTTTTATTTTTTTTATTTTTTTAATTTTTTTTTACTTTATTTTACTTTACAGTACTGTATTGGTTTTGCCATACATTGACATGAATCCACCATGGGTGTACATGCATTCCCTAACATGAATCCCCCTCCCACCTCCCTCCCCATAACATCTCTCTGGGTCATCACTGTGCATCAGCCCCAAGCATGCTGTATCCTGTGTTGGACATAGACTGGCGATTCGATTCTTACATGATAGTATACATGTTACAATGCCATTCTCCCAAATCATCCCACCCTCTCCCTCTTCTTGACCTTCCTACAGCCCACAGAAGAGAAAGCTCAGCTTACTATGTCTCATGGAAGAGTTCAAGGAGCTTGTTGACAGCCACAGAGTTATTATGTACCACTGTCAGTTTCTATACCTCAGCAGCCAGCACTGCCAGTTTCTACAAAGTCTGCATTATTTCCTTTCTGTTGCTTATAAACCACCCAATCTGTAGTGTTTGGTTATAATAGATGCAAAAGATTAAGACACCGGTGTATAAGAACACAAGTTATTCTGTTTTTAACACTCAAATACCTAGTATGAGAAGTGGATGGGTGAGGAATTTTAATAAAATGTTCATGTTTGGCTATGGGAATCACACTATTCTTCTTTATGTGAAAAGCCTACCAATAGAATTATTTCTGTGATAATTAATAATACATCGAAGTACCTAATACGGTTCTGACACTTAGAAGTGCTCGATATTTTTATCAAATTTTAAAACTAAATTTTGTTCTATGAGATCTCCATGTCCAATATTTTTTGGAAAGTACACTGACTCTTGTTTTCAAGGTTGGTAACTTCTTTTGTCATGACAATAATGGTTATTATCGATGTATTTTGACATTGATCTCAAGATCCCTGAAGTGACAGGAGGAGGATGCATGGTTTGAAGTGGGGTGCGTGGTTAGAAGTGGAAGTTTTTTATGGAAGTTCTAAAGTCACCATTGCTGCTGCTGCTGCTAAGTCGCTTCAGTTGTGTCCGACTCTGTGCGACCCCATAGACGGCAGCCCACCAGGCTCCCCTGTCCCTGGGATTCTCCAAGCAAGAACACTGGAGTGGGTTGCCATTTCCTTCTCCAATGCATGAAAGTGAAAAGTGAAAGTGAAGTTGCTCAGTCATGTCCAATTCTTAGCGACCCCATGGACTGCAGCCTACCAGGCTCCTCCATCCATGGAATTTTGCAGGCAAGAGTACTGGAGTGGGGTGCCATTGTTAAATATACTTAGGATGCCCAGTCACTGTACACACTAGGCCAATGACAGTCTTTTATTACTGACAATTACCCTGCTTCTTCATGAAGCTAAGAATTTTTCACATATTCATTGCTCATCAATTTCCATCACTACTTTTTAAAAATTTTCTTTTTTTTTTTTTTTTTCAAACCGGGGTTCTTACTGAATTTTTTTTTTTTTTTTAATCCCACATGTCTTAATTCCCCAACCAGGGATCTAACTTGTGCCCCCTGCAGTGGAAGCACAGTTTTAACCACTGGACCACCAGGGTCATCCTATGACTACTTTTTTTTAATATGTATTGACTTATGGTAGTCTGTTATATATTCTGGATAATGCCCCTGTCATTTGTTTATTTATATTTTGTTCAGGGTGTCTTTGAGATACAGAATAATTTTTGGTCTAAAGTTATAACTACAAATTCCCTGTTTTTGGCTTTTTAAAAGATATACTTAAGAATCACATTTCTCTTTACATCCTTCTTGAGGTTCTCAATTTGTGGATGAGGAAATGAAAGATATGCTGAATTTAACCGATTTGTTTTAGGATCTATCAATCCTAAGCGGTTGGGCAGAAATCCAAGTATTTGGACTCTTTAAACTATTGTCTCTTCGGACTACAACGGCCATAAAGTATTGCAAAAGAAAACATGTATCCCACTAGTCAAACAGGCAAGAAGTGCTTTATTTGAGAGTAATAGAAGAGGGGAATAATACAAGAGGGAAGGAAAACTGAAGTTATCATCACTGAAACAAAAAGTAGGAGGTTTTGTCAGCTCCAGGTTAAGCTAGTGGAAAAGTCCTGGAGGGCATTCACAGGGAGTCTGGCCAACGTGTTCAGGTCGGCTGTGTTTGCTAATTGATGCAGATCCAAGTGAGGTTCCTACTTACCCACAGACACTGGGAGATAGAGCTGCTATCTACCTGGATAATTATATTTCAAAGAGATAGCTCCAGTTCCTTGAAAAACACATTTCTGGGTTATAAAATATTTATTTCTCAAAGGGCCAGAGAAAACCTTTACAAATACAAGTTTTATAGTCTGAAAGAAAACTGTCTAGAATTGACCCCAGCTAATGGGGACTTAAAGACTATCTTGGTGAGTAAAAAGGATGAATACATTTACATGTTGACTACTCCTCTAAGGAATGGGTCGCTATAATGTGTGGCTGTTTTAGGACTCTTGTTTGTTTGTTTAACGAGACAAATTCAATCACCCCACCCTGTACCAGGGATGGGTTTCATGGTCTCGCTCCTATGAGAATCTAATGCTGCCACTGACCTGACAGGAGACAAAGCTCAGGTGGTAATGACAGCAATGATGAGTGGCTGTAAGCACAGATGAAGCTTAGCTCCTTTGCCCACCACTCATCTCTTGCTGTATGGCCTGGTTCCTTAGGAGTTCCTAAGGCCAGACTCCTGCCTTAGAGGAAAGTGTGCCATTTTCTATCCCAATGAGTACTGCCAAAAATAAGAAAACTCTTTGTACATTAAGAAATCCTCTTTAATAGAATTTTGAGCCAATGCTCTAGAAAATTGTTCATGCTACAGGTCAGTTTTAGTCTTATGTTCTCAGTGACAGAGAAGTTCGTTGTTGCTTTTCTTGTTCACTGCTCCTAATCAGTAGATTACACAGATTTCCTAATGATTATTTCCAACTAAGATAAAACCACAAATAAGTACCCCTTGAAGGAACAGTGTCAGCAGGTTGCTGAGGTATGATGCACCTTCAGTGATCCATTTGTTAGAGGCCTGATGAGGTGACCATTGGTAGGTGTCTATTTCAGTGAAAAAAGAAATGGGGCTGAACCAACGCTCAATAATTCATGTTGCCAACTGGGTTTTAGTATCCAATCTGTACCCTCTTGGAGGGGTGCATTGATTATCCAATACAAAGATTTGGAAATGACATCCTGGAATCAATTTATGAGGAAGAGAATTGAGGTCCAAGGCTATTGTATGTTTGGCTTAAATTTACATTGCTCAGAAGAAAAATAAATAAATCAAGCAGATGTCCATTGCTAATCTGCTTTTTTATCTTTCCCACTGAAAACTTGCTCACATTTAACTTTACCTCATTTGACATTTGTTTAAATTCAAAGAGAATTTAGACTTCACCATGAAAAAGCTCCCATCTTCACATAAATATATAAATGTTGAAAGTTTTCCTTAAAAATCCATATGTACCTCACTTTTCCTATGTTATCTTCATTTCAAAATATCCTATGAGAATATACTATGGAACTGAATCAAGAGATTGATGGTTTTAAGTAGTTAATGCTAAACTTAACCCTCTTTGCAGGTGACTATACCATTATACAAAGAGATCCCATCATACAGATGATGAAACTGATACCCTTATTTTCTCAGGAACAGAGAAGCAGAGACCTTAATTAAATAACTTTCAAGATAAACTAGCTTGTAAGTCAAGGAACTGGGTTGAAACCCTCCTCGTCTGAACTGAACTGAACTGAAGTCTCTGTTTATGAAGTTCATGTTCTTTCATTTCCATTGCATTATCGCGAGGCAAGAATTCTTTCTTTCTGTAAAGTTAGAGTTTTGAAGGTGTTAGTCACACAGTTGTGTCTGTCTCTTTGCAGCCCTATGGGCTGTAGCCTGCAAGGCTCATCTGTCCATGAAATTCTCCAAGCGAGAAAACTGGAGTGGGTTGCCATGCCCTTCTCCAGGGGATCTTCCCAACTCAGGGATCATACCTAGGTCTCCTGCATTACAGGCAGATTCTCTACCATTTGAGCTACCTGGGAAACCTAACCCTTATGTTTCTCAATGAATATGGTATCCAATCAGGTATTTATCAGGTCTCATAAACAGAAAAATAGAGAAAGATGTATTACGCTCCCCCCCAAATATTACCAAATATCAGGAAAATACTTCACAGAATATTTTGTAGTTTTTAAAACAGAGAAGCACATTGATTTGATAAACTTTAGAGAGGAGTCAGTGGTGGAATCAGCCTGGAAACCAAACATTCTGCCTCCAGGGCCAGAGTACATTTTATCACATCTGGCTGCTCAGAAATGGGAATAGAGAAAGCTTCATTATTTTGATATTAGGTTTGTTTGTTTTTTTCCCCCTAAATAAGTTAAATTACCTTCTTCACACAAGAGTAAATTACAAGGACGGATGGTTTCTCCATAGCCAGACTCTGGGAACTTCCAGAGCATGTCAAAGACCATGATTTCTTGCCTCCTGCTCTCAGCCCCTTGACCCAGAGAAGCTATAATGGAAACACTAGTGAAAGAATCCTCGCACTGGGCAAGAGGCAGGCCCTGGCAGTTTTTCAATGGGCCTCGTACCAGGAGCTGATGACCTGGCTGCCTCCAGTTATTCCCTTAGTGGGGATGGCCAAGGAAGACAGTGCCACTGTGTCCCGTCTGAGCATCAGCCTAAATACTTAAAGTAAACTCTCCCTCTGAATAATCTCTGTACCTTGCAAATCCCAGGGGCAGATTGCTTACTTTTTAATAAATGAAATCAAATATTTGTAAAATGTTTATGAAGTTCTTCTGTACTCAGCACCTCATTAAATCATGGACACACCCTAAAAGTTGCTATTTGGGGTGACTTGCTATACAAAGAAAGTCTTACTTCTGTGTAGTCATGAATGGTAGAATCAAGACTTTGAAATGTAGCCTTCTACTTTCAATGTTCTTACCTCACTATCTGCATAGTTTAAGATGATAGATCTCCCTAGAAAGAAATGATCTTGGCACACTTTAAGATCCAGTACCTCAAACTGCAGTTTGGGGTATTTGGGCAATTTCTTTTCCCCACTCTGGGTTAATTTAGCTGCATGACTTTCTGAGGATCATTTATCCATCTATGGTTTACATTTTTTAAAAGCAGCAAAAAAACAAGTACACGGGGAGAAAGATCAAAACCTAAAGATGGAATATAATTTAGAGGAAATAAAATTAAATTTCTTCCATTTTAAAGATGAATAAACTATTATGTTAGTGATTACATAAACCATTGAGAATCTAATTAATCTATAAACTTAATAGGAGAAAATTTTATGTACTTATGAAATTTTAGGAATTTTAGAGATTTACTGAAGCACACATTATCAGATGATGGAACTTGCACAGGCCAATGTATCCTAAGACTCAGGACAAATGGTGCTTAGACCACTCATTTGGTATTTTCTACAGAACCTAACTTAATTATCTTATATTCATCTTATAGATTTCTCTAGTCTTTGCAGCCACAACATTTCATTAGAGTTTAAAAAAAAATAAACAGAAACAAACAGTGAAGGAAATATATCAGGAAATAAGTCATATTCAACAAACACATTTCTTTGATTTGCCACAAAAAATAAATAAATAAAGATTTTGCATAAAAATATTTCATTTCAAACACTCAGTTGTGTCTAATTCTTTACGACCTCATGGACTGCAGCACACCAGGCCTCTCTGTCCAAAACCAACTCCCAGAGTTTACCCAAACTCATGTCTATTGAGTCGGTGATGCCATCCAACCATCTCATCCTCTGTTGTCCCCATCTCCTCTGGCCTTCAATCTTTCCCAACATCAGGGTCTTTTCAAATGAATCAGTTCTTCACATCAGGTGGCTAAAATATTGGAGTTTCAGCTTCAACATTAGTCCTTCCAATGAATATTCAGGACTGATTTCCTTTAGTATGGACTGGTTGGATATCTTTATAGTCCAAGGGACTCTCAAGACTGTCCTCCAACACCACAGTTCAAAAGCATCAATTCTTCCGTGCTCATCTTTCTTTATAGTCCAACTCTCACATCCATAGATGATCACTGGAAAAACCATAGCTTTGACTAGACGGACCTTTGCTGGCAAAGTAATGTCTCTGCTTTTTAACATGCTGTCTAGGTTGGTCATAACTTTTCTTCCAAAGAGTAAGCGTCTTTTAATTTCATGGCTGCAGTCGCCATCTGCAGTGATGTTAGAGCCCCGCAAAATACAGTCTGTCACTGTTTTCTCATCTATTTGCCATGAAGTGAGGGTACTGGATGCCATGATCTTCGTTTTCTGAATGTTGTGTTTTAACCCAACATTTTCGCTCTCCTCTTTCACTTTTATCAAGAGGCTCTTTAGTTCGTCTTCACTTTCTGCCTTAAGGGTGGTGTCATCTGCATACTGAGGTTATTGATGTATCTCCTGGCAATCTTGATTCTAGCTTGTGCTTCATCTACCCAGTGTATTTCATGATGTACTCTGTATATAAGTTAAACAGGGTGACAATATACACCCTTGGCATACTCCTTTCCCTATTTGGATTCAGTCTCTTGTTCCATGTCTAGGTCTAACCATTGCTTCCTGACCTGAACACAGATTTCTCAGGAGGAGGTCAGGTGGTCCGGTATTTCCATCTCTTTAAGGCTATTCCACAGTCTGTTGTGATCCACACAGTCAAATTATTTGGCTAGTCAATAAAACAGAAATAGATGTTTTTCTGGAACTCTCTTACTTTTTTGATGATCTAGTGGATGTTGGAAAATTGATCTCTGGTTCCTCTGCCTTTTCTGAATCCAACTTGAACATCTGGAAGTTCACAGTTCACGTACTGTCTGGCTTGGAGACATGAAGTCATGTTTTGGCTTGGAGAAATGAAGCCTGGCTTCGACAATTTTTGGCATTACTTTACTAGTGTGTGAGATAAGTGTAGCTGTGTGGTAGTTTGAAAATTATTTGGCATTGCCTTTCTTTGGGATTGGAATGAAAATGGACTTTTTCCAGTTCTGTGGCCACTGCTGAGTTTTCCAAATTTGTTAGCATATTGAGTGCAGCACTTTCACAGCATCATCTTTCAGGATTTGAAAGAGCTCAACTGGAATCCCATCGCCTCCACTAGCTTTGTTCATAGTTATACTTCCTAAGGTCCGCTTACCTTCACATTCCAGGATGTCTGACTCTAGGCGAGTGATCACACCATCGTGATTATCTAGGTCATGAAGATCTCTTTTGTACAGTTCTTCTGTGTATTCTTGCCACCTCCTCTTAATATCTTCTTCTTCTGTTAGGTCCATACCATTTCTGTCCTTTATTGTGCCCATCTTTGAATGAAATATTCCATTGGTATCTCTAATTTTCTCCAAGAGATCTCTAATCTTTACCATTCTATTGTTCTCTGTTTCTTTGCACTGATCACTGAGGAAGGCTTTCTTATCTCTCCTTGCTATTCTTTGCTATTCTGTGCATTCAAATGGGTATCTCTTTCCTTTGCTTTTTGCTTCTCTTCTTTTCACAGCTATTTGTAAGGACTTCTCAGACAACCATTTTGCTTTTTTGCATTTCTTTTTCTTGGGGATGGTTTTGATTCCTGTCTCCTGTACAGTGTCACAAACCTCCATCCATAGTTCTTCAGGCACTGTTTATCAGTTCTAATCCCTTGAATCTATTTGTCACTTCCACTGTATAATCATAAGGGATTTGATTTAGGTCATACCTGAATGGTCTAGTGGTCTTCCCTAGTTGTTTCAATTTAAGCCTGAATTTGGCAATAAAGAGTTCATGATCTGAGCCATAGTCAGCTCCTGGTCTTGTTTTTGCTGATAGTATAGAGTTTCTCCATGCCGCTGTTAAGTCGCTTCAGTCTTGTCCAACTCTGTACGACCCCATAGACGGCAGCCCACCAGGCTCCCCCATTCCTGGGATTCTCCAGGCAGGAATATTGTAGTGGGTTGTCATTTCCTTCTCCAAGGCATGGAAGTGAAAAGTGAAAGTGAAGTCAATCAGTCATGTCTCACTCGTAGCAACCCCATGGACTGCAGCCCACCAGACTCCTCCATCAATGGGATTCTCCAGGCAAGAGTACTGGAGTGGGGTGCTATTGCCTTCACCGGACCTTCTCCATATCTGGCTGCAAAGAATATAATCAATATGATTTCAGTATTGACCATCTGGAGATGCCCATGTGTAGAGTCTTCTCGTGTTGTTTGAAGAGGGTGTTTGCTATGACCAGTATGTTCTCTTGGGAAAAGTCTATTAGCCTTTGCCTGCTTCATTCTGTACTCCAAGGCCAAATTTGCCTGTTACTTGAGGGATTTTTTTGAGTTCCTACTTTTGCACCCCAGTTCCCTATAAAGTAAAGGATATCTTTTTTGGGTGTTACTTCTCGAAGGTCTTATAGGTCTTCATACAGCATTCAACTTCAGCTTCTTCAGTATTACTGATCAGGGCATAGACTTGGATTACTGTGATATTGAATGGTTTGCATTGGAAAAGAACAGAGATCATTCTGTCATTTTTGAGATTGCATCCAAGTACTACATTTTGGACTTTTTTGTTGACTATGATGACTACTCAATTTTTCTAAGGGATTCTTGCTCACAGTAGTAGATATAATGGTCATCTGAGTTAAATTCACCCATTCCAGTCTATTTTAGTTTGCTGGTTCCTAAAATGTTGACCATCTCTCTTGCCATCTGCTGTTTGACCACTTCCAATTTGCCTTGATTCATGGACCTAATATTCCAGGTACCTATGCAATATCCAGATGTTCAAACTGGTTTTAGAAAAGGCAGAGGAACCAGAGATCAAATTGCCAACATCCGCTGGATCATCAAAAAAGCAAGAGAGTTCCAGAAAAACATCCATTTCTGCTTTATTGACTATGCCAAAGCCTTTGACTGTGTGGATCACAAGAAACTGTGGAAAATTCTGAACGAGATGGGAATACCAGACCACCTGACCTGCTTCTTGAGAAATCTGTATGCAGGTCATAAAGTAACAGTTAGAAGTGGACATGGAACAACAGACTGGTTCCAAATAGGAAAAGGAGTACATCAAGGCTATAAATTGTCACCCTGCTTATTTAACTTATATGCAGAGTACATCAGGAGAAACGCTGGGCTGGATGATGCACAACTAGAATCAGGATTGCCGGGAGAAATACCGATAACCTCAGATATGCAGATAACAGCACCTTTATGGAAGAAAGTGAAGAGGAACTAAAAAGCCTCTTGATGCAAGTGAAAGAGGAGAGTTAAAAAGTTGGCTTAAAGCTCAACATTCAGAAAACGAAGATCATGGCATCTGGTCCCATCACTTCATGGCAAATAGATGGGAAATGGTGTCAGACTTTATTTTTTGGGGGCTCCCAAATCACTGCAGATGGTGATTGCAGCCATGAAATTAGAAGACACTTACTCCTTGAAAGCAAAGTTATGACCAACCTAGATAGCATATTGAAAAGCAGAGACATTCCTTTGCCAGCAAAGGTCCATCTAGTCAAGGCTATGGTTTTTCCAGTGGTCATGTATGGATGTGAGAGTTGGACTGTGAAGAAAGCTGAGCACCGAAGAATTGATGCTTTTGAACTGTGGTGTTGGAGAAGACTCTTGAGAGTCCCTTGGACTGCAAGGAGATCCAACCAGTCCATTCTGAAGATCAGTCCTGGGATTTCTTTGGAAGGAATGATGCTAAAGCTGAAACTCCAATACTTTGGTCACCTCATGCGAAGAGTTGACTCATTGGAAAAGACTCTGATAATGGGAGGGATTGGGGGCAGGAGGAGAAGGGGACGACAGAGGATGAGATGGCTGGATGGCATCACGGACTCGATGGACATTATTCTGAGTGAACTTTGGGAGTTTGGTGATGGACAGGGAGGCCTGGTGTGCTGAGACTCATGGAGTCCCAAAGAGTCAGAAACGACTGAGCAACTGAGCTGAACTGAACTGATGCAATATTGCTTTTCACAGCATCGGACCTTGCTTCCATCACCAGTCACATCCACAACTGGGTGTTGTTTTTGCTTTGGCTCTATCTCTCCATTCTTTCTGGAGTTATTTCTCTACTGATCTCCAGTAGCATATTGGGCACCTACTGACCTGGGGATTTCATCTTTCAGTGTCTTATCTTTTTGCACTTTCATACTATCCATAGTGTTCTCTAGGCAAGAATATTGAAGTAATTTGCCATTCCTTTCTCCAGGGGACAACATTTTGTTAGGACTCACCACAATGACCCATCCGTCTTGGGTGGCCCTTCACAGCATGGCTCATAGTTTAATTGAGTTAGACAAGGGTGTGGTCCATGCGATCAGATTGGTTAGTTTTCTTGGATTGTGGTTTTCAGGCTATCTGCTCTCTGATGGAGAAGGATAAGAGGCTTACAGAAGCTTCCTGATGGGAGACTGACTGAGGGGTAAACTGGGTCTTCTTTTGATGGGCAGGGCCATTCTCAGGAGATCTTTAATCCAATTTTCTGTTGATGGGTGGAGCTATTTTCTCTCTCTGTTATTTATCTGGGGCCAAGAAAATGCACTGGTCATAGCAAACACCCTCTTCCAACAACACAAGAGAAGACTCTACACATGGGCATCATCAGATGGCCAACACCGAAATCATATTGATTATATTCTTTGCAGCCAAAGATGGAGAAGCTCTTTCAGTCAACAAAAACAAGACCGGGAGCTGACTGTGGCTCAGATCATGAACTCCTTATTGCCAAATTCAGACTTAAATTGAAGAAAGTAGGGAAAACCGATAGACGATTCGGGTATGACCTAAATCAAATCCCTTATGATTATACAGTGGAAGTGAGAAATAGATTTAAGGGTCTAGAGCTGATAGATAGAGTGCCTGATGAACTATGGAATGAGGTTCATGACATTGTACAGGAAACAGGTATCAAGACCATCCCCATGGAAAAGAAATTCAAAAAAGCAAAATGGCTGTCTGGGGGGGCCTTACAAAGAGCTGTGAAAAGAAGAGAGGCAAAAAGCAAAGGAGAAAAGGAAAGATATAAGCATCTGAATGCAGAGTTCCAAAGAATAGCAAGAAGAGATAAGAAAGCCTTCTTCAACGATCAGTGCAAAGAAATAGAGGAAAACAACAGAATGGGAAACACTAGAGATCTCTTCGAGAAAATTGGACACACCAAGGGAACATTTCATGCAAAGATGGGCTCAATAAAGGACAGAAATGGTATGGACCTAACAGAAGCAGAAGATATTAAGAAGAGGTGGCAAGAATACACAGAAGAACTGTACAAAAAAAGATCTTCATGACCCAGATAATCATGATGATGTGATCACTAATCTAGAGCCAGACATCTTGGAATGTGAAGTCAAGTGGGCCATACAAAGCATCACTACAAACAAAGCTAGTGGAGGTGATGGAATTCCAGTTGAGCTGTTTCAAATCCTGAAAGATGATGCTGTGCAAGTGCTGCACTCAATATGCCAGCAAGTTTGGAAAATTTAGCAGTGGCCACAGGACTGGAAAAGGTCACTTTTCATTCCAATCCCAAAGAAAGGCAATGCCAAAGAATGCTCAAACTACCGCACAATTGCACTCATCTCACATGCTAGTAAAATAATGCTCAAAATTCTCCAAGCCAGACCTCAGCAATACGTGAACCATGAACTCCCAGATTTTCAAGCTGGTTTTCGAAAAGGAAGAGGAACCAGAGATCAAATTGCCAACATCCGCTGGATCATGGAAAAAGCAAGAGAGTTCCAGAAAAACATCCATTTCTGCTTTATTGACTATGCCAAAGCCTTTGACTGTGTGGATCACAAGAAAATGTGGAAAATTCTGAACGAGATGGGAATACCAGACCACCTAACCTGCCTCTTGAGAAATCTGTGTGCAGGTCAGGAAGCAACAGTTAGAACTGGACATGAAACAACAGACTCGTTCCAAATAGGAAAAGGAGTACGTCAAGGCTGTATATGGTCACCCTGCTTATTTAACTTATATGCAGAGTACATCATGAGAAACGCTGGACTGCAAGAAACACAAGCTGGAATCAAGATTGCTGGGAGAAATATCAATAATCTCAGATATGCAGATGACACCACCCTTATGGCAGAAAGTGAAGAGGAGCTAAAAAGCCTCTTGATGAAAGTGAAAGAGGAGAATAAAAAAGTTGGCTTAAAGCTCAACATTCAGAAAACGAAGATCATGGCATCTGGTCCCATCACTTCATGGGAAATAGATGGGGAAACAGTAGAAACAGTGTCAGACTTTATTTTGGGGGGCTCCCAAAATCTGCAGATGGTGATTGCAGCCATGAAATTGAAAGACGCTTACTCCTTGGAAGAAAAGTTATGACCAACCTAGATAGTATATTCAAAAGCAGAGACATTATTTTGCCGACTAAGGTTCGTCTAGTCAAGGCTATGGTTTTTCCAGTGGTCATGTATGGATGTGAGAGTTGGACTGTGAAGAAGGCTGAGTGCCGAAGAAGTGATGCTTTTGAACTGTGGTGTTGGAGAAGACTCTTGAGGGTCCTTTGGACTGCAAGGAGATCCAACCAGTCCATTCTGAAGGAGATCAGCCCTGGATTTCTTTGGAAGGAATGATGCTAAAGCTGAAGCTCCAGTATTTGGGGCACCTCATGCGAAGAGTTGATTCATTTGGAAAAGTCTCTGATGCTGGGAGAGATTGGGGGTAGGAGGAGATGGGGACGACCGAGGATGAGATGGCTGGATGGCATCACCGACTCAATGGACATGAGTCTGAGTGAACTCCGGGAGATGGTGATGGACAGGGACCCCTGGCGTGCTGCAATTCATGTGGTCTCAAAGAGTCGGACACCACTGAGTGACTAAACTGAACTGAACTGAGGCTATGGTGGAGGTAAGGAAGATAATGACAACCTCCTTCTACAGGTCCCATACATGTACTGCTACACTCAATGCCCCCAACCCTGTAGCAGGCCACCTGGGACCCATGCCCCTACTGGAGACTCCTGGAAACTCCCAGAAGTCTGGGTCAGTCTCTTGTGGGGGTCACTGCTCTTTTTCCCTGGGTCCTGGTGAGCACAAGGTTCTCTTTGTGCCCTCTAATAGTCTATTTCCCAGTTCTGTGTATGTTCTGGCAGCTCTATGGTGGGGTTAATGGCGATCTCCTCCAAGAGGGCTTATGCCATACCCAAATCTGCTGCATCCAGAGCCCCTGCCTCATGGCAGTCCACTGCTGATCCATTCGTCCCCAGGAGATGCTCAAACACAGTTCTGTCTCAGCTTCTGTGAGGTCTCTGGGCCCTGGTGTGCACAAGGCTTGTTTGAGAACTTGAGCCTCTTTGGCGGGAATGGGGTTTGATTCTAAACATGAATTCGCCCCTCCTACTGTCTTGCTGGTGTTTCTCCTTTGCCCTTTGACATGGGATATCTCCTCAAAGAAGTTCCAGTGCTGTGCAGCCACCACTCCAGCACCTACCATCTTCCTGGGACTTCTCTGACCTTGCTGGGACACTCAGTAATTGAGATTGTTTCTCCTTTTCCCCTTCAAAAATTTTCATGGCCAAGCAAAATCTTCAGAGTTGGCCTGGTAAAAAAGTATATTTACCAATCAGAAAAAAAGTTTTACCCCACAAAGAATCCAAATATTTGATGTATTAATGTAGTCTTCCTACCTATGTCTCAGTAGAAATGAGGAGAAAGAAATTTGCCAATCTAACTTCTCATCTAGATATGTCTGAAAGTGAAGGGATATCAGATTATTTACTATGTTAAATTGAAAATGCACAATCTAGAAAAAGAAAGTTGCCCCTTCTCTCTTGAATGATGAATGATCATGAATGTGAAATGTTATTATAAATGTACTGAATCAAGAAATAAAGCTATTACAATTAATCAGGAAAATATAACAAATCTGCTGAAGAGAGATAAAGGAAAACTTGATCTCAGCAAAATCCCAAATCCACAAAGTGAAGTTTAAAATGAAGCTTAAAATGTATTTTCAGGTGGCTTAATAGCCTCCTGTTTCAAAAATATCTTATTAAAAGCAACAATAAGGACATATAATATGCTTCACCAGAGCTGACAGACTTAGACCAAGTACAGCAGGAAGTCTTTGCAGGGCACATATATCATCATGTCAGAAAGCCATTGAAAATAACCATGGGTGTGTTTATCTTCTCTTATTCAACAAAAGAGCAAAAGATGCTGAGATCTCAGGCACGTGCAACAATACAGAACTTGTCTGAGCAACTCATAATACAGTGTTAAGTTCTAGGTCCCTTTCTGGCATGTTGGAGTGTTGGTTATGAAAACTCACACAGATGTCCAATGTTCCATAGAGGCGCTGGCTATAGGTGTGTGTATGTATTTGAGTTACTTAAGATATATTTCAATCAGTGAAAATTTGTTGTAATCCTTGATCTGAATAGGAATAACAAAGGTAAAAAATTTCCAGGATTAAAATCAAAATGGCAGTATTAAAGAAGGTAAATTCAGGGACTTGTTAAATTCCAAATTCATGTTTGGATCTTAAGAAAGAAAAAGTTCTATTCCCAGCTATAAGATCAATTAACTGAATGTCCTTTGGAAATTCATATACTTAGAGCTAGAAAGTGGATGAGATGTTAAAATAGAAAGCGTTTCAAGTGCAAGAACTTCAACTGAAACAAATTTATGAGAAAAACAAAATTGGGGGGAATTAATTGCTCACAAAATGGAAGGTAGGGCATCAGAAAAAGCTGCAGACAAAAGAAAGAGATTCGAATAAAAAATTTATCAAGACAAAGATTATACCTTAAATTTCCCCCAGAATCAAGTAGGAACAAAAAGATGGATGGGATGAATAACCCTGAAAATGTCATCTATCCATAAGATTCTATGATATTCTGAAAGTCTGGGAATTATCCAAAATGTTGGCTTATTCTTATTCAAATAAACTGTTTCCATTTATTAACATCAATATTATTACTGTGGCAAGCAAGCTGCCTCAGTTCCTCTAAAGTAAATACTTAGGAAGAAGTAAGTTGATTAATACCATTAAGTTTGAAAGCATAGTGTTCTGGGTTGAGATTCCACTGAAAATTAATCATTGTGTGAACTGATATGAACATCATAATTCCTTTAATGAATCCAAAATTTTCAAAATTACAAAATGAGAACAATAATGGTGATCCCTGTAATTTTTTGGTTACTGAAGCTCATGCAGATGAAAAGGTTACTGTTAAACTACAGTGCTCAGAGTTCCATTGAATTAGACAAGGCCGTGATTACGTGATCAGTTTGATTAGTTTTCTGTGATTTTGGTTTTCATTCTGTCTGTCCTCTGATAGATGAAGATAAGAAACTTGTAGAAGCTTCCTGATAGGAGAGACTGGCTGTGGGGTAAACTGGATCTTGCTCTGGTGGGAGGGCTGTGCTCAGTAAATCTTTAATCCAATTTTCTGCTGATGTTCTTCACTGCAGTTTGGTCTGAGGTCAAACTATGGTAGGGATAATGACAGTAGTGGTGACCTCCTTCAAAAGGACTTCTGCCAGCAAGTCACAGCCCCCAGGACTGTTGTATTCAGTGCCTCTGACTGTTGACCCATGCCTCTGTGGGAGACTCCTGGACACTCACAGACAAGTCTGGCTCAGTCTCTTATGGAATTACTGCTCCATTCTCCTAGATCTTGATGCACACAAAGTTTTATCTGTGCCCTCCAAGAGTCTGTTTCCCCAGTCCTGTGGAAGTTCTGTAATCAAATCCCACTGGCCTCCAAAGTCAAGTTTCCTGGGAATTCTTTGGTATAATTGTTCTCCAGATTGTGGATCTACTTCTGCTTCATTGATGTTAAAGCCTTTGACTGTGTAAATCACAACAAACTGGAAAAGTCTTCAAGATATGGGAATACCATACCTCCTCTGAGAAATCTGTATACAGGTCTAGAAGCAGCAGTTAGAAACATACATGAAACAAGGGACTGGTTCCCAGTTGGGAAAGGAATATATCAAGGCTGTATATTGTCACCCTGCTTATTAAACTTATATGTAGAGTATATCATGCTGGGCTGGATGAAGCACAAGCTAGAATCAAAGAATTTAGGGAGAAATATCAATAACCTCAGATACGCAGATGACACCACCATTATGGCAGAAAGTGAAGAAGAACTAAAGAGCCTCTTGATGAAAGTTAAAGAGGAGAGCGAAAAATTTGGCTTACAACTCAGCATTCAGAAAGTTAAGATCATGGCCTCCAGTCCCATCACTTCATGGCAAATAGTCATTTTTTCCCCATGGTTAAAGTTAAATTACCTTATTCAAACAAGGCACATGATGATATAGGGTCTTTTGTTGTTGTTCAGGCACTCAGTCATGTCCTAATCTTTGTGACCTCATGAAGTGCAGCACACCAGGGTTCCCTGTCCTTCACCATCTCTCAGAGTTTGCTCAAACTCATACCCATTGAGTTGGTGATTTGTCTTTAAAGTAACTGTACCTGATTTCAAATACCAAACCCTATTGTGTCAATAAGGAAGATAACTACCATTTACATAGTACTTTCAATTTTCTCATTTGATCTCAACTGTAATCCTAGATCTTCCCTGGTGGCTCAGACAGTAAAGTGTCTACCTACAATGCAGGAGACCTGGGTTCAATCCCTGGGTCGGGAAGATCTCCTGGAGGAGGAAATGGCAACCCACTCCAGTATTCTTGCCTGGAAAATCCCATGGACGGAGGAACCTGGTTAGGCTACAGTCCATGGGGTCGGAAAGAGTCGGACACGACTGAGCGACTTCACTCACTCATAATCCTAGATGACAGCTATGATTAACACCACCAGTTCATAAATAAGCTACAGCTATAAAGGCTGCATTTCCCATTTGAATTCTCAGTGAGTGGTACATCCAAATGTTGACTGTACATCTTTGGATCACAAATACTCCTCTTCCTACTATCATCTCTCCTGTGTAATTAGCCCAATTAATCAAGGGTTAACTGTATTCACAATTCACCTTGTTTCATTCATTTATGTTTGAAGGGTTTCCTCAGTGCCCTCACTGGAGTCCTGAAATCTGTTGTTCTTTTTTATCCACAAAAATTATGCCATCAGAAATTACCATAAACTGCAGTAGGAAGTGGTTAATTTATTCATTCAACACAGGTGCATTGTGTGGTTTTATTACATCTTGAGCACTTGTGTTGAGCATAGCAGATACAAAGATATGTAACACTGAATTCTGTCTTCCAAAATTTCATCAACCAGAAATGGAAACAATTAAGCAGACGTTTATAGTAGACATAGAGGTCTTGAGGGAGGAAGTACAGATAGCAGATCTGGGTTATCTGGGAAACCTTCTGAAACAAATAACTTTGAAGCAAAGACAAGAAGACTTATTAACAATGAACCAACAAAGGAGGAAGGGGCAGAGTGTTCTAAGGCAAGAAACCCAGAGGTGAGAAACCTTTTGAGATAGAGGGAGAATGACACAGTTCTTATGGCAAGATCTTGAAGGTGACGGTCTGACTGGAGAGCCAGTTGACACTCACATCTAGAGACGCTCTCTGCTTATCATTTAGAGAGCAACAATGTCCCCCACTCCCACGAAACTGTAGAAATGCATAGCATCACAAAGATGCACACAGCCATCATCTTCTTTAAAAAGAGACTTCCAGACATAAGTGAGTGTTGAAGATTGCTACCATGTTAACAACTGTGGTGTTGGAGAAGACTCTTGAGAGTCCCTTGGACTGCAAGAAGATCCAACTAGTCCATTCTGAAGGAGATCAGTCCTGGGTGTTCTTTGGAAGGAATGATGCTAAAGCTGAAACTCCAGTACTTTGGCCACCTCATGCGAAGAGTTGACTCATTGGAAAAGACTCTGATGCTGGGAGGGATTGGGGGAAGGAGGAGAAGGGGACGACAGAGGATGAGATGGCTGAATGGCATCACCGACTCGATGGACGTGAGTTTGAGTGAACTCCGGGAGTTGGTGATGGACAGGGAGTCCTAGTGTGCTGCAATTCATCAGGTGGGAAAGAGTCGGACAAGACTGAGCAACTGAACTGAACCATGTTAACACTAATATGTAGGGGTAAGGGTTAAATAATAAAGTCAGAGAAATTGTTTTCTTGGTTTTTTTTGTTTTTTTTTTTTTTTTCTCCTTTGAAGTACCAAGCGGTTATGACCTGGGGAAAACACGCAATGAACATATCAAAACTGTTCAATTCCTAAAACATCGAAGGCAATGAAAAGAAATTAGTCTTATTTAAGGTCTCAGGATATGCTTTACAATAAAAAAAAAAAAAAAAAGAAAGAAAAAGAGTGAAGAAATAGCATCTCTAACACTTTAGAAGGGATGATCACACTCTAGAAGCCCATGAAGTTTGGATTTCAATGGCTGACATATATGTGTCACCATTCTGTCCTAAAAGATAATCTGTGACAAGTACAACTGCTGTGTATTCAACTGTTTCTCTCTGCTATGGGCAGAGTCCCCTTGCCTCTGGCATTTCTAATTCCTGTGGGAATGTCTGATGTTAGTCAACGAAGCAAACATACCCATCGAGCTTATTTGGAGATGCACAAACAAATTGTACTTGACCTCACAGCTCTACATGTACACAAACTGAAAAAGCTGTTGACGGACTGGGTTAGTATGGATCATGAAGCCCCCTGGAAATGTAGCATTTTTCAGCCCCAGAACTTATCTTACAAAGTTTTCATGTAGAAAGTGCAAAGTGCTCTTCAGTGTCAGTATGCTTGAATGGTAACTCAATGAATGGTAAAGCTGTGAATCTCTCCGGAAACTATCCTCCACTGGGATCAACAATCACACCAATGAATGGTAAAGCTAACTCAATGAATGGTAAAGCTCTGAATCTCTTCGGAAACTATCCTCCACTGGGATCAACAATCACACCATTTGAGAGTTTTCTCAAAGCCTTGGTGGACCAATTAATGCTGAACAAACCACAATAGAAACCCATGACAGGTTGTGGACTCTCAGTGGGAAGTAAAAAATCTAATGAAAAGCCAGTTTTTATAAGATAAAAACAAGAAAATCAAATTGGACTATAAAGTTAACATTTTTCATGAAAAAATCGATTTTCTGGCTTTGAAAAGGAAATATAACACTAATTATAATGCTAACAGATGGTTTCTTTTCTTTTCTTTTTTAATAGAAATAGCCTAAAGGAAAAAAGGAACCTTCATTCATGAACCTACAATTGGACTAACTTTAAGCCATGTCAGTCAAGTATTAGAAGGATGGAGGAATATATGAGTCTTCTGAATAATATAGACTATGGCCCAGGACAATGTCTTGGTTTATTCCTAGCCTCTCATCAGACACAAAAGCAATGTGCTGCAGACTTTCTGCTTTGATCAATGTCTACTGACACTGCGAAGAGAAGAAATGAAGCACAATTAACTAAGGGAAAAGTGTGAAAAGAAAGTAAGTTATTTTTAATGTGGGAGGAGAGATCCACTCTCACAGGCTGAAACAAACAACAACATTGAATGGGCAGCATTTATGGAACTATTATTATTTGCATGCTTCTGTGGTAAGCACTTTATGTGCATTAGGTCATTTCAATTTTTAAGGAGTAGAGTTTTTCCTCCTCAGCTGGTCACACAGGTGTTAGCTGATGGAGGGATGCTGGTGCAATCGTGCTGGGTGATGTGGGATCAGGGGCATTTGCTTCTGCAGTTCCTGGGGCCAGATCCTCTGGATATACCACTTTCGTCTATCAATGATAAATTGCTGCTGGGTCTTCCTTTCTATGTGGTTCAGAGGGTAGGGCAGAGCTCATCTCATTATACAGCATTTTTACTAAGATCTGGTAAAACTCTTTTCAGAAAAGTGTACAAATTCTACATTGCATTTGTCATGGCATTGGTCTAGAACTCTAAAGTATTCCAGATGCTCAAGCTGGTTTTAGAAAAGGCAGAGGAACCAGAGACTAAATTGCCAACATCTGCTGGATCATCAAAAAAGCAAGGGAGTTCCAGAAAAACATCTACTTCTGCTTTATTGACTATGCCAAAGCCTTTGACTGTGTGGATCACAATAAACTGTGGAAGATTCTTCAAGAGATGGGAATACCAGACCACCTGACCTACCTCTTGAGAGACCTATATGCAGGTCAGGAAGCAACAGTTAGAACTGGACATAGAACAACAGACTGGTTCCAAATAGGAAAAGGAGTACATCAAGCCTGAATATTGTCACCCTGCTTATTTAACTTATATGCAGAGTACATCATGGGAAACGCTGGGCTGGAAGAAGCACAAGCTGGAATCACGATTGCCGGGAGAAATATCAATAACCTCAGATATGCAGATGACACCACCCTTATGGCAGAAAGTGAAGAGGAACTAAAAAGCCTCTTGATAAAAATGAAAGAGGACAGTTGAAAAGTTGGCTTAAAGCTCAACATTCAGAAAATGAAGATCATGGCATCTGGTCCCATCACTTCATGGCAAATAGATGGGAAACAGTGGAAACAGTGTCAGACTTTATTTTTTTAGGCTCCAAAATCACTGTAGATGGTGACTGAAGCCATGAAATTAAAAGACACTTACTCCTTGAAAGGAAAGTTATGACCAACCTAGATAGCATATTCAAAAGCAGAGACATTACTTTGCCAACAAAGGTCCGTCTAGTCAAGGCTATGGTTTTTCCTGTGGTCATGTATGGATGTGAGAGTTGGACTGTGAAGAAAGCTGAGCACCAAAGAATTGATGCTTTTGAACTGTGGTGTTGGAGAAGACTCTTGAGAGTCCCTTGGACTGCAAGGGGGTCTAACTAGTCCATTCTGAAGGAGATCAGTCCTGGGTGTTCTTTGGAAGGAATGATGCTAAAGCTGAAACTCAAATACTTTGGCCACCTAATGCCAAGAGTTGACTCATTGGAAAAGACCCTGATCCTGGGAGAGATTGGGCACAGATGAAGAAGGGGAGGAGAGAGGGTGAGATGGCTGGATGACATCACTGACTCAATGGACATGAGTTTGAGTGAGCGCCAGGTGTTGGTGATGGATAGGGAGGCCTGGCACACTGCGATTCATGGGGTCGCAAAGAGTCGGACAGGACTGAGTGACTGAACTAACTAACTAAGATAACTCATAACACAGACCCATTGGGGCATATGATACAATCAGCGGGGCTACTAGAACTACAGTCTAACTCTGCTTTGCAGCTTTCCCTGGTCTGGGCCTCCCCCCATGCTTGCAGTTTTAGGGTCATCTAGTGTATGGGATGCTACAGTTTCCTGTGGAGCAAAATGTGCTGTCTCTAAAACCTGAGGTATTTCGATGCTTTCATTGTGGAAGGGGGCTTCCTTCATAGCTCAGTTGGTAAAGAATCTGTCTGCAATGCAGGAGACACTGGTTCAATTCCTGGGTCAGGAAGATCGGCTGGAAAAGGGATAGGCTACCCACTCCAGTATTCTTGGGCTTCCCTTGTGGCTCAGCTGGAGAATCTGCCTGCAATACATAAGACCTGGGTTCAATCCCTGGGTTGTGAAGACCCTTTGGAGAATGGAAAGGCTAGCCACTCAAGTATCCTGGCCTGGAGAACTTTACAGCCCATGGGGTCTCAAAGAGTCAGACACAACTGAACAACTTTCACTTTCACTTGTGGAGGAGACGGGAGAAGTAATAATGTGTCCTTTGTTTTGGAGCAATATCCTGATAAACTACAGATTATTGAGCTACTGAAAATATCACAGATGTGGAATGTCCTTCAATCTTTTGAAGTTTATTCTTCTCCTTCTGAAGTATATGTACATTGATAAATTCCTCAATGTATTGTTATTTCTTGAACATATAATATGATAACAGCATGTCATCAATAAAGTGCACCAATGCAATGTTCTGGGCACTATCAGTTGGCCTAGGTCTCCCCGGACTATGTTACAACAGAAGGCAATACAGTTAGCATAACCCTTGGGGAAGATTGTAAATTAATCCTACTGTTCATTTCATACAAATGAGAACAGTTTCTGAGTTTCTCTACTGACAGGTATGAAAAATGATGTGTTTTCCAGATGAACAGCCTTAACATACATGTACTGAGTTCATGGTAATCTGCTGCAGCAAAAATATTATTGAATACATTACCAGTACAAATGGAACTGAGGTTACTATTTGGCTGAATTTGTGGTCACCCACTGATTTTTTTTCCAGAATAGATTTGTCTTTTATAAGGGCAAGATTGTGGAATAAAATGGAGATATGGGAAGAGTATTGTTGAAGCTTTCAGATAACATGAAGCAAAAAGAGTTAATGAACTTCTAAGAATTCTTACTGTGTATATGACATACACAAACGTGCCATCTCCACTGGCACCAATCCCCATATATACTTCAGCCAGACAGGGACAAACATTGCCTCAGACTTCTTTACTTTTGTTAGAAGATCTCAAAAATAATAATTGTTATTTTTTTAAAAAATCACTAAGTGTTGACTTAATTTTGTGAAAGCTAAACATGAAAATGAAATAAAAATGTCAGTTATTTTATGCTTGTGAGGACAGAATGAGGCAAGAAGTCTTGAGGCAGCTTACAGATTTCAGGAAACAGAACTTTTCAAAGTTTTTACAATTGGTCCACTCCTGAACTATAAGGAAACAATAGAGAAAAAATTCAACAAAAGCCTGTCTCCCAAGCCTAAGTTTGTAAGCTCTCTCCTTTAATATTTTGAAAAGAGAGGATATTTTTATATATTACTTGCTTTGAGGAATTTTCCTCGGATAAGAACTTGATATGAAAGAAAAAGCACAAGTTCTGGAACCAGAAACATCTGTGTTTGAATACCAGCTACATGGTGTCCTGGGGACCAGGAATAATTGACTTAACCTATTAGAACCTGAGTTTGCTTAACTGTATAATAAGGATAAAAACATGGCACTTGAAAATTTGCATATGGATTATAAACTACTCTTTCTCATGTTAGTATGTGAAAGCTAACATAGTGCCTGCTACATATCTAGTAATTTGAAAATGGAATTATTTTTACTATTACTGTGAATGGAATTATTTTATTTACTATGAGAAAATTGCCATGGCATTATCCCCAATAAACATGTTTTACATATGTTCAGACTGACATATCAGCTTATCTTCACACTTGCCACACAGTGGTATGAACATACCATGAAGAAGCAGAAGGATAACTCAGGTACTACTTCTAATAATAGAGATAACAGTTTATATACATAGAACACTTACTACATGTCATTCATTGTTGTAAATGCTTAAAATATGTTAAGCCATACCATATGAGGTAGGTGATATTATTCCAACATCCATGACATAGCTGAAAAATTACAGCAAAGAGATAGCAAGCAATTTAACTAAACCAAATAGCCAAGAGAGGATAGAGCCAGAACATGAAAATCATTCAGCTCTAGGTGACTCTGGGCTCTGCACCATCACTTGTGTCACTAGGACAACCTCAGAAACTTCAACAGAGGTAAATGTAAAAAAGAAGGGGAGTGACATTGTGGCACTTTTGCATGGAACTGTTTTCTTACAAGTAAAACAAACCAAAAAAAAAAAAAAAAAGACACAAACTAATAGAGAATCAAGGTAGTATTGTTCAACCTCCCATTATTAAAGTTCCACACTGTCTCTTAAAATTTAGTAAGTGTATATTGTCACCCTGCTTATTTAACTTATATGCAGAGTACATCATGAGAAACACTGGGCTGGAAGAAGCACAGGCTAGAATCAACATTGCTGGGAGAAATACCAATAACCTCAGATATGCAGATGACACCACCCTTATGGCAGAAAGTGAAGAGCAACTAAAAAGTCTCTTGATAAAAGTGAAAGAGGAGAGTGAAAAAGTTGGCTTAAAGCTCAACATTCAGAAAACGAAGATCATGGCATCTGGTCCCATCACTTCATGGCAAATAGATGGGGAAACAGTGGAAACAGTGTCAGACTTTATTTTTCTGGGCTCCAAAATCACTGCAGATGGTGATTTCAGCCATGAAATTAATAGACACTTACTCCTTGGAAGGAAAGTTATGACCGACATAGATAGCATATTCAAAAGCAGAGACATTACTTTGCCAACAAAGGTCCGTCTAGTCAAGGCTATGGTTTTTCCAGTGGTCATGTACGGATGTGAGAGTCGGACTGTGAATAAAGCTGAGCACTGAAGAATTGATGCTTTTGAACTGTGGTGTTGGAGAAGACTCTTGAGGGTCCCTTGGACTGCAAGGAGATCCAACCAGTCCATTCTGAAGGAGATCAGCCCTGGGTGTTCTTTGGAAGGAGTGATGCTAAAGCTGAAAATCCACTATTTTGGCTACCTCATGAGAAGAGTTGACTCATTGGAAAAGACTCTGATGCTGGGAGGGATTGGGTTCAGGAGAAGAAGGGGACAACAGAGGGTGAGATGGCTGGATGGCATCACTGACTCGATGGATGTGTTTGAGTGAACTCTGGGAGTTGGTGATGGACAGGAAGGCCTGGCGTGCTGTGATTCATGGGGTCGCAAAGAGTCAGACACGACTGAGCAACTTAACTGAACTGAACTGAACTGAAGTGTACGTGTGTATGTGTTGTGAGTAGGCTCTTCTGTCCATGGAATTTTCCGGCAAGATACTGGAGTGGGTTGCCATTTCCTTCTTCAGGGGAATCTTCCAGACCCAGGTATCAAACCCATGTCTCTTGCATGACAGACAGACACTTTATCCACTAAGCCATCAGGGAAGTGCAAGTAGCAGCACTAGAAAATAGATAAACATATTTGAACCCAGATGTCCCTCAGTGATATAATAATTGCACAACCACATAACTAGCCCATGTTTACACAGCACTTTTAAGTAATCAAGATGTATTTATTCATGCCTAATCCTCATCCTATCTCTTTGAAGAAGGTGACGATTATATCCACTTACAAATAAGGGAGCTGAAGCTCAGTCTGTTCTGACTTGTGAGTCATCCTGTTCTCTGACTCTAAGTTCCTAACAGTTTCTTTTCTAAACTATAGCATGTATGCACTGCTGCTATGCACCTGACTGTGCTGGACAGCAGGGAAATATATGTTCAGTTCAGTTGCTCAGGACACAGCATAGTTCCAGCCTCCAGTGTCCTCCTCCTCACAAATGGTGGAAGAGGACAAGAAGAAGACATACAAACAAACAATATAATTTTCTCATTTTTGAAAGCTTGCTTTGAAGGGATAGGGTGCTAGAATGAGAGTGAGAAGGTAGAGGATCTATAAAGTTCTGAATAAGAAACTGTCTATCATTAGTAAAGTAATGCTCAAAATTCTCCAAGTCAGGCTTCAGCAGAATGTGAACTGTGAATTTCCAGATTCTCAAGATGGATTTAGAAAAGGCAGAGGAACCAGAGATCAAATTGCCAATATCTGATGGATCAGCAAAAAAGCAAGCGTTCCAGAAAAACATCTGCTTTATTGACTATGACAGAGCCTTTGACTGCATGGATCATAACAAACTGGAAAATCCTTAAACAGATGGGGATACCAGACTACCTGATCTGCCTCTTGAGAAATCTGTATGCAGATCAAGAAGCAATGTTTAGAACTGGACATGGAAAAACAGACTGGTTCCAAATCAGGAAAGGAGTATGTCAAGACTGTATGTTGTCACCCTGCTTATTTAACTTATATGCAGAGTACATCATGAGAAATAATTGGATGAAGTACAAGCTGGAATCAAAATTGCTGGGAGAAATATCAATAACCTCAGATATGCAGATGACACCACCCTTATGGAGAAAGTGATGAAGAACTAAAGAGCCTCTTGATGAAAATGAAAGAGGAAAGTGAAAAAGCTGGCTTAAAGCTCCACATTCAGAAAACGAAGATCATAGCATCTGGTCTCATAAGTTCAGTTCAGTCGCTCAGTCATGTCTGGCTCCTTACGACCCCATGAATTGTAGCACACCGGGCCTCCCTGTCCATCACCATCTCCCAGAGTTCACTCAGATTCACGTCCATCGAGTCAGTGATGCCATCCAGCCATCTCATCCTCTGTCATCCCCTTCTCCTCCTGCTCCTAATCCTTCGCAACATCAAAGTCTTTCCCAATGAGTCAACTGTTCGCATGAGGTGGCCAAAGTACTGGAGTTTCAGCTTTAGCATCATTCCTTCCAAAAAAATCCCAGGGTTGATCTCCTTCAGAATGGACTGGTTGGATCTCCTTGCAGTCCAAGGGACTCTCAAGAGTCTTCTCCAACACCACAGTTCAAAAGCATCAATTCTTCGGTGTTCAGCTTTCATCACAGTCCAGCTCTCACATCCATACATGACCACAGGAAAAACCATACCCTTGCTAGACGGACCTTAGTCAGCAAAGTAATGTCTCTGGTTTTGAATATGCTATCTAGGTTGATCATAACTTTTCTTCCAAGGAGTAAGCATCTTTTAATTTCATGGCTCACCATTTGCAGTGATTTTGGAGCCCCAAAAAATAAAGTCTGACACTGTTTCCACTGTTTCCCCATCTATTTGCCATGAAGTGATGGGACCAGATGCCATGATCTTCGTTTTCTGAATGTGGAGCTTTAAGCCAACTTTTTCACTCTCCTCTTTCACTTGCATCAAGAGGCTTTTTAGTTGCTCTTCACTTTCTGCCATAAGGGTGGTGTCATCTGCATATCTGAGGTTATTGATATTTCTCCCGGAAGTTTTGATTCCAGCCTGTGCTTCTTCAAGCCCAGCATTTCTCATGATGTACTCTGCATATAGGTTAAATAAGCAGGGTGACAACATACAGCCTTGACGTACTCCTTTTCCTATTTGGAACCAGTCTGTTGTTCTATGTCAAATTATAACTGTTGCTTCCTGACCAGCATACAGATTTCTCAAGAGGCAGGTCAGGTGGTCTGGTATTCCCACCTCTCTCAGAATCTTCCACAGTTTATTGTGATCCACACAGTCAAAGGCTTTGGCATAGTCAATAAAGCAGACATAGATGTTTTTCTGGAACTCTCTTGCTTTTTCCATGATCCAGCAGATGTTGGAAATTTGATCTCTGGTTTCTCTGCCTTTTCGAAAACCAGCTTGAACATCAGGAAGTTCACGGTTCATGTACTGCTGAAGCCTAGCTTGGAGAATTTTGAGCATTACATTACTAGCATGTGAGATGAGTGCAATTGTGCAGTAGTTTGAGCATTCTTTGGTATTGCCTTTCTTTGGGATTGGAATGAAAACTGACCTTTTCCAGTCCTGTGGCCACTGCTGAGTTTTCCAAACTTGCTGGCATATCGAGTGCAGTACTTTCACAGCATCATCTTTCAGGATTTGAAATAGATCTACTGGAATTCCATCACTTCCACTAGCTTTATTCATAGTCATGCTTTCTAAGGCCCACTTGACTTCACACTCCAGGATGTCTGGCTCTAGGTGAGTGATCACACCATCATGATTATCTGGGTCATGAAGATCTTTTTTTGTACAGTTCTTCTGTGTATTCTTGCCACCTCTTCTTAATATCTTCTGCTTTTTTTATGTCCATATCATTTCTATCCTTTATCGGGCCCATCTTTGCATGAAATGTTCCCTTGGTATCTCTAATTTTCTTGAAGAGATCTCTAGTCTTTCCCATTCTGTTGTGTTCCTCTATTTCTTTGCATTGATTGCTGAAGAAGGCTTTCTTATCTCTTCTTGCTATTCTTTGGAACTCTGCATTCAGATGCTTATATCTTTCCTTTTCTCCTTTGCTTTTCAGTTTATGGCAAACAGATGGGAAACAATGGAGACAGTGAGAGACTTTATTTGGGGGTTCTCCAAAATCACTGTAGAAGGTGACTGTAGCCATGAAATTAAAGAATGCCTGCTCCTTGGAAGAAAAGTTATGACCAACCTAGACAGCATATTAAAAACCAGAGACATGGCTTTGCCAACAAAAATCTGTCTAGTCAAAGCTATGTTTTTTTCCAGTAGTCATGTATGGATGTGAGAGTTGGACTATAAAAAAGCTGAGTGGTGAAGGACTGATGCCTTTGAACTGTGGTTTTGGAGACTCTTGAGAGTCCCCTGGACTACAAGGAGATCCAACCAGTCCATTCTAACGTAAATCAATCCTGAATATTCACTGGAAGGACTGATGCTGAAGGCGAAACACCAATATTTGACCACCTAATGCAAAGAACTGACTCATTGGAAAAGACCATGATCCTGAGAAAGGTTGAAGGCAGAAGGAGAAGGGAACAATAGTGAATGAGGTGGTTGGATGTCATCACTGACCCAATGGACATACGTTTGAGTAAACTCCAGGAGTTGGTGATGGACAGGGAGGGCTGGCATGCTGCAGTCCATGGGGTCGCAAAGTGTCAGACACCACTGAGCCACTGAACTTAACTGATAGTTTTACTTGGGTTGGCCAAAATGTTTGTTTGAATTTTTCTGTACAATATTCTAGTAAAAACCCAATGAACTTTTTGGCCAATGCAATATACAAAGGGTTCAGTCACTCTGTCTTCTGGCCATCACTCAGCCTCCAAGAGTGATGATTTTCTGTAAACTAGCTGAATTCATCCCTGGAATTCAGAATGCACAGACAGCATGTGTCTTTACAGTATCTTTTATTTTACAGTATGTCTTAACTCTAAATAAATGTTAACTGCATAAACCCAGTGCTCTTGTACACTCTCCATCTTCAAGCTGTGGTGCTGTGCAGGCAAAAGATGTAGAACATGAAGAGGTATTTTGTTATTTCCTTTAATGCTTTCTACATTCAACTGCACTGCAATCATAATATAACACTGCTGAAGTCTGTCATATTAAAGAATAACAAAAAATGCTTTCCTGTATCTGAACGAAAATTAAAAAAAAATAAACAAGCAAAAAACAATGCAACAGCACACTCATGGGCTTAAATAATGCATCATTTCTTTCTAATATCCACAGCAGACAATAAACTCTCATTACTGACAGATGTGTTGCTGTCTTATTGAATCCTAACCAATCATTAATAGATCAAATGATGGGTCTATTTGACATAGCATTGACCTAGCATACCTTTTCCCCATTTAATAAAATATAAAATCAAAGTCTGTAAAAGCATCATAGCCAGGCTCACTATCTGTTGGAAACCTGTACACTATGTGTTGTTCTAATCAAGATGGATAAATCAAAGAGGCAAGGTTCAGACAAACTGGGCTGTGAAACCTACACAGAATTCAAATACTTAAATATCAGCACACTGTTTAGTCCTGATGTCACTTTAATTCTTTAGAACACACACGCACTTCCCAAGAGTTATCAATGGTTGAATTTATTTATAATTACTTTTATTTCTTCATCTACCTCCTGATTATCCTCTATGTGGATGACATTAGCAATCAATGAGTGATTAATAATAGATCATTAAGAAAGGAGGAAGATAAAGGCAAGAAACTTCATCCTCAGACAGTGTAATCAGTTTCTGTAAAACCAAGAGTCAGCTCTCTATATAGTGATACTGCAGGGACACCTGGAGTGTGGGATATCCCAAAGAGCTTTGGAGCCCAGTAGATCAGGATTTAAATCCCAGCTCAACTATCTTGAGCAAACTCTACTTCAGCTAATTTGCAAAATTCAGTAGAGTATCCTTGGGGACTTTGCCTGGGACCATGAATATGAAAAATCCCAGCTCAATATTCCTCACAGCAACATGAAAATCACTCAATAAGCAGTATTTCTATTCCACTCCCTATTCTTAGTCGTTCAGTCTTGAGAAAATGGATTTATGTCAAATTCTCCCCTTTTAAATCCAGTGCATCAGAAAGATAAACAGATGGCTAACTGGTATCTCACCTTCACCATTTTGTTTTCAAAGCCTACTCACAGTATACTTTCTCAAGTGCCCTCTGTAAAGACCCTCAAACTGTTGCTGATCTAGAGCATGACAACATGCTTCATGTGTCCTAAATCACTATTTACAGAAGGCAAGTATGAAAAACTAGTGAGAACGGAAGTAGTCTGACTCAATTTTGGATTCCCACCAGAACATCAGGGAAAGCCAAATGCTTTCAGCACAGGTCACACCTGCTTAATTGGCAGTGATAAGAATCTTTAAATGACCACAAAGGAATTAAATAGCTACAGATAAATGACCCAAAAAGAGTTAACGATGCTGTACCACAGAGGAACAGAATGCACTCTAGTATCATGATTGCAGCAGAATTGCAAGTTAATAAACTTGTATTTTGTAATTTAATGGGGCACACATAGTACCAGACTGGAAGTGAACGATAGGCTATAAAGGCACACTCAAGCATTTCATAAATAAATTATTACAACACTAATTGCAATTAAATTGCCTTTCCTTAATATGATCCTGTAATGATACAGTACTTATTCAGGGCCTGACTCTCCCCTAAACTGGTATCAAGCACAACTAACTTATCTAACAATGTCATGAATGTAGCTTCACACTTTTCTTTCATTAGGGTAGTATGCCAAGCATACTTAACTATATACAAAAGTGTTTTTTTGTCATTTTTGATTTGTTTCATTTTTGTGTGTTTGCACATATATAAGAGAAGAGTAGAACTATAATGAGCTGGGTAAACCTGAGCCTCTTTTGCACTGTGAGACATGATCAGTTCTCACTTGGCACCATCTAAGATGGTGGTTATTGCTAAGGCCTTATGAAAACTTTTATATCCTCCAGTTTCAACTTTCAGCTCTTCTTTGTTATTAGTAGATGTTTTCCTGGTCAGAATGTGATCTTGACTTTGGTTTTGTGTAAACTTTCTCCAGGTTTATGTAGGAGGAAGGTGTCCTTCCTTTGGGCTCCCAGCCTTCCCTGTGTATGCAGCTTCCTCCTAGTGTTTTTCTCACCACATTCATTCATATGCCTGTTTATGTGGGTTCCTGAGACCAGGACCATGATCCTCTTTGCATTCCTAATATCTGAAAGATAGCATGTGCTCTAGAAATAATAGGTAGCCAAAAAAAAAGAGGGAAGGGGGGAGAAAGGACTATGTCAAATTTGGGGCTTATGTCAACCACTAAAAGCTAATGTGTATTTATTCACTTAACCAACAAATATTTAGTGTCTTTCTTGTACAGTAATCTCCAAGACTAAAACCCAGATATTTAGGATACATTTTCTCCTTTCAAAACATGAAGAATGATTTGGTTTAAAAAGGAATATAATATTAAAATCAACCGACAAACAGAAACACTATGTTCTAGATGCTATATCAAATTAAATATTAAGATATTATTCCTTATGCTATGCTGTGTTAAGTCAGTTCAGTTGTGTCCAACTCTATGAGACCCTGTGGACTGTAGCCCACCAGGCTTCTCTGTCTGTGGTATTCTCCAGGCAATAATAGTGGAGTGAGTTGATATTTCCTCCTCCAGGGGATCTTCCCAAAACCAGGGACCAAATCCACATCTCTTATGTCTCCTACATTGGCAGGCAGGTTCCTTACCACTAGTGCCACCTGAGAAGCCCATATTACTCCTTATCAGAGCTCTAAGGTATAATGCACTATTATCTCACCTTCCTGATGAGGACACTGTGGCCCAAATTAGGAATCTTATTACCATCTCTTTGTAAGCAAGTTAAAGATCACATTTAATACTAAACCAAATGGCTCCAGAGTCTGTACTTAGAACAATCACCTTTTGTGACTGTTAACAAATAAATGCTATGGATTCAAATAAGCTGATGTCATTGATAATCAAGAATTAGACCAGAGAAAGCCTGACAGGAGAGAGAGCTGGTGAGCTAAGCCTTTAAAGTTGGCCTGACTTACATGGGCAAAGAGGAGTCACTAAGGAGAGCAGAGTGAGAAAAGTTACCAGTAATGTGTGAGCTGGAGGAGGAGCTTCATGTAAAGTGCAGTGAGGCTAAAAAGATAAGCTTGTACAGCTCTGACTGCCAAGTGAAAAATATTCAGAGGTCTTGCCACACAAGCATCTGATAAAGATTCTCTCTCTGACCAAACTTGAGTCAGGCTACTCTGAGCCTTCTTCTCATCCAGACCTCAACCTTGGACTACAAAGATTTCTACAAACACTAGCAGAGTTTCTAACAACTCATGGCCTGGTGTGTTCTGAGGATGACCCTAGCCCCCTGTAAAGTCGATGCCTGAGAAAACTCAAGACTGCCAAAGGAATTGACTGTTTCTTCCACCAGGCCCCTGTCTCTTAATGTCTGTGGGAAGATAGAGTCTAACTGTGATAAGTGCTATTAAGCAAACCTACATGGGCTTCACATGGCCCAAACCCCCTTCCCACTTTTCGTACTTTTTCACTTTCCTATCTCTGCTCAAGCCCCTACAACTTCCCCTCCCCACTCCCAAGTTCTCCCTCTAAAATGTCCAATCAACCTGCGCACACAACAGTTTGCAGTTCAACCCTTCCCCCAACTGTCAGCAGTTACTGAATCAAATCTGTTTTCACTGCTTTTACTAATGACTGGCTGCATTTATCTTTGACAAATCCCAGATAGATGGTGCTGTTCCCCACATCTGGCTATACCATAGCTCCACAGGATGATACTGCTACTTCAAGAAAGAAACATGTGCAGAGAGACAAAGGACTGAGGTTGTACCCTCTTACTCTGAAGAATAACCCCACAGCTGGCTCACAGGCAATCTTGTGTTCAGAGAAAGGCACTCTTTGCAGATGAGTTTACAGATCGTTGAACAGATGATATCTATCACTAACAAAAGTTCTTGGGCAGTTACAGCCTCAGATATTCAGCTTGGCTGATGGAACAAAGGCTGGACTTCAGGCACTCATCTGTTCACCATACCTTCCTGTGCCCAGTATGCCGCAAACTGTATATAGCAGACTTGATCACAGTGCTAACTTTTTTATTCTCTTTTATGTCCTCTGATTTTCAAATATTTATTTAGTTACAAAGATGGTGTGTATATATATACTATACTATACACATACTCAAAGCTGATGATAAAAACTCTTACTCTGTGTTTGGGAAAATAGCTATTAATGTTGAGTAAAACAAGTATTACTATACAATAATCCTTAACTCAGTAATTCTGTTTATGAAAATATATTCTCAGGAATTTTTAAAATCAACTTGAGAATGTTATACACAAAGATGTTCACCATAATATTGTATTTGGTTATATTACATAGATGTAATTTACTTAGATATTTATTCTAATATTAAAATATTATATTAATATACTTATATTAAATTGTTTATATTTAAGTATTTAATATATACTTTCATATTGATTATATGCAAAGAGATGTAACCAGTCCATTTTGAAGGAGATCAGCCCTGGGATTTCTTTGGAAGGAATGATGCTAAAGCTGAAACTCCAGTACTTTGGACACCTCATGTGAAGAGTTGACTCATTGGTAAAGACTCTGATGCTGGGAGGGATTGAGGGAAGGAGAAGGGGACGACAGAGGATGAGATGGCTGGATGGCATCACTGACTCGATGGACATGAATCTGAGTGAACTCCGGGAGTTGGTGATGGACAGGGAGGCCTGGCGTGCTGCGATTGAAGGGGTTGCAAAGAGTCGGACACAACCGAGTGACTGAACTAACTAAATTCTTATTATATTTAGGTATGTATTTATAATAAAATACTGGAAACCATATGTAATTATTCTTTGTATTTGTATAGGGAATAATACAGCAGCTGTTAAATTAGTTACATTTTGTGTTTGCAAGTTCAGGGGAGAGGTGTTTACATAATACTAGCATTATAAAAGGTAGTAAACCACAAACAGATTCATGATAGCCAACCATGTTTATTCCAAGTGAATTTTAAAAGTAACAGAAATTAAAGTAGGCTGATTTATGGTGGTACTAGTATTTTTTTTTTTTTTAAATCCTTAGACTTCCATATGTCCAGAATTTTCTACAATGGCATGAATGATTTCTATTACTGAAAAGAAAATATCCCAATGCCATTCACCTCAGCATATGCACTTACCAAAAACAAACAAAACAATGTCTGGCATTGTGCTAGAGAGTAGATTATAGACAGCAAAGTATAATATATGATTCATGCTTTGAAAGATCTCACTTTCATGAAAAGAATTAGAAACAATTATGCACTTCAGGTGAAAGGAAACTATTTAAAAAATAAATAAAAAGATCCAAGTAACAAAATATGATGCGTGACTAGAGGAAACAATTGTTTGGCTGGCAACATGGAAGAGGAAAGCTCCATGGGAGTGGTACTTCTTCTGGGCCTTAGAAGGCCCTCCTCCTTTTCCACAATGCATCTCTATGTGTGCAGATAGCCCAGGAGTTTCCCTGAGTGGCTGATGGGTAAGGCCCTCTGTCCTGTCCTTTGACATGAATAAATTAACAGCCAATGATTCACATCGCTGTATGACAGAAGCCAACACAATACTGTAACAGCATTATCCAATTAAAAATAAATTATTAAAAAGGCTTAAAAAAGAGCCAATGAGGACAGAGAATATGTCCCTGTTCAAAGAACAGGGAGCTTGTGCATGCTGCAAAATAGGCAAAAACATGAATGAATCCTGACAATTGTAAAGAGATAAAGAAAAATTCAGGAGACTTGAAGAAGGGAGAATTCACACAGAAAAAGAGTAGTTATCAACTTTTAGAAAAATAAGAGCATTATTCCAGTTTACTCTATGTCACTGTAAACCAACAACAATAAGAACAACAAAAAAGTGATTAGAAAACTCAACAGTTGTCACTCCAATCATATGGAATAGGTTAGAGAGCGACAGACTGGGGGAAACACAGAGCTGTCTGTTAACTGTTATGCTCTCAAGAAATGAAGGGGTTCAGTTCAGTTCAGTTCAGTCGCTCAGTCGTGTATGACTCTCAGTGACCCATGGACTGCAGCACACCAGGCCTCCCTGTCCATCACCAACTCCCGCAGCTTGTTGAAACTCATGTCCATTGAGTTGGTGATGCCATCCAACCATCTCATCCTCTGTCGTCCCCTTCTCCTCCCACCTTCAATCTTTCCCAACATCAGGGTCTTTTCAAATGAGTCAGTTCTTCACATTGGTTGGCCAAATATTGGAGTTTCACCTTCAGCATCAGTCCTTCCAATGAATATTCAGGACTGATTTGCTTTAGGATGGACTAGTTGGATCTCCTTGCAGTTCAAGGGACTCTCAAGAGTCTTCTCCAACACCACAGTTCAAAAGCATTGATTCTTCAGTGTTCAGCTTTCTTTATAGTCCAACTCTCACATCCACACATGACTACTGGAAAAACAATAGCTTTGACTGGACGGAACTTTGTTGGCAAAGTCATGTCTCTGCTTTTTAATATGCTCTCGAGGTTGGACATAACTTTCCTTTCTAGGAGCAAGTGTCTTTTAATTTCATGGCTGAAGTCAAGATCTGCAGTGATTTTGGGAGTGCCCCCCCCCAAATAAATTGTCATTGTTTCCATTATTTCCCCATCTATTTGCCATGAAGTGATGGGACCAGATGCCATGATCTTCCTTGTCTGAATGTTGTTTTAAGCCATTTTTTTCACTCTCTTCTTTCACTTTCATCAAGAGGCTCTTTAGTTCTTATTTGTTTTCTGCCATAAAGGTGGTGTCATCTGCATATCTGAGGTTAATGATATTTTTCCCGGCAATCTTGATTCCAGTTTGTGCTTCATCCAGCCCAGCGTTTCTCATGATATACTCTGCATATAAGTTAAGTAAGCAGGGTGACAATATACAGCCTTGACATACTCCTTTCCCTATTTGGAACCAGTGTGTTGTTCCATGTTCAGCTCTAACTGTTGCTTCCTGAATTGCATACCAATTTCTCAAGAGGCAGGTCAGATGGTCTGGTATTACCATCTCTTTAAGAATTTTCCATAGTTTGTTGTGATCCATGCAGTCAAAGGCTTTGACATAGCCAATAAAGCAGAAGCAGATGTTTTTTCTGGAACTGTCTTGCTTTTTCAGTCATCCAATGGATGTTGGCAATTTAATCTCTGATTCCTCTGCTTTTTATAAATCCAGCTTGAACATCACAATTAATGTACTGTTGAAGCCTGGCTTGGAGAAACTTGAGCATTAATTTACTAGCGTTTGAGATGAGTGCAATTGTGCGGTAGTTTGAGCATTCTTTGGCATTGCCTTTCTTTGGGATTGGAATAAAAACTGACCTTTCCCAGTCCTGTGTCCACTGCTGAATTTTCCAAATTTGCTGGCATATTGAGTGCAACACTTTCACATCATATTTTAGGCTTTGAAACAGCTTAACTGGAATTCCATCACCTTCACTAGCTTTGTTCATAGTGATGCTTCCTAAGGCCCACTTGACTTGGCATTCCAGGATGTCTAGCTCTAGGTGAGTGATCATACCTTTGTGATTATCTGGGTTGTGAAGATCTTTTTTGTATAGTTCTTCTGTGTATTCTTGCCACCTCTTCTTAATATCTTCTTCTTCTGTTAGGTCCATAGCATTTCTGTCCTTTACTGATATAAAGGACATATATATGATATATATATGTGTGTATATCATAAATAAAATATATATATTTGTATATCACATATGATATATATATATTAAATCTACATCATATAGCTATGATAAATGTACATTTGAAATATTTCCAATCAACCTCATCTTGAGGATCTATTACAGTCAGATTATCTGTTAGAGTTCATTCTTTTAGCATTGACACCACATCCTGCTGCCAACCATCAATCCCTAAATTATGATTCTGTTTACTTTCTAATATGACTTATGGGGAAATTTTATTACTCTTATTTGGTCTTAAGAAATCCTAATGACCGTGTTCAGTGTACCAAGTCCACAACCACTCCTTTTTACAGGTTGAGTTGTGTCTCCCAGACAAGAAACATTGAAGTTCCAATCACATTACCTCAATGTGACCTAATTTGGAAATGGATTTTTACAGATTTCATCATATTAAGGTGAAGCCATGAAACTAAGTCCTACTTTAATATAACTTTGCTCTTATAAGAAGGAGAAGCTTGGATAGATAAACATAGAGGGAATAGGATGCAGAGACATGGAAAACACCATAAGAAGATGGAAGCAGAAGTTATAATAATCCATTTAAAGCCAAAGAACACCAAGGACTGCCACCTATCACCAGAAGCCAGAGGAGGGGTACAATACAAGTTCATCCTCAAAGGAATATCTGCCACTTCATTAATGCATTCAGTTCAGTTCAGTTCAGTCACTCAGTCGTGTCCGACTCTAACCTTACACATTAATTTTTTCAGAGGATGAAAGGAAGTGGGTTCTAGAAAGGAACCACAGGCTTTGGGGTTTGCCCAGTGTCCCCTCTGCAGACATTTCATAAGGTGTGTTTTCTTGGTTTGAGTACTTATGATATCAATATCCAGCTGCTTTGACTAATGGAAGCCAGGATGGACCACAATACTTAGTGCTTGGGAGTATATTTCATTGTGTCAGTGCAATCCCCCAGCCCCAAACCACCTCCTGTCCTTAGGAAATTAGTTTGCCCCCAAATGAAAGGTGAAATCTATAGCTATTTCAGGCACCAGATATTTAACTATATTAAATATGGATGGATGACAGAGCTATACTCGGTTCTCATCAATTATGAATGACTTCCTTTTTAAAGAAAACAAGATAGACCCTCCATATCCAGAGACTTGCGAGTCAGGCAGCTGCATTTGCAGCTACAGGGATTCTGAGTTAGCAATCAGATCTGGCTTTCTTGATCTATGTTCTCTTCTAATTCAATTAGCAACTCATTGTGCTCAGCCTGATTGACTGAAGAAGGCAACTCTCTACAGGGAAGAGACTGGCCTTCAGGTCCATTTGATCTCAGCATCGTGGGAGAAATTGAAGTACAACATGGTCACAGAGAGGATGGCTAAACACAGGGCCTAACTGGGTATCCTGGATGAACACATATTTTAATTATTTTAGGTCAACATAGCTGCTGTTGTTTAGTCATTAAGTCATATCTGACAATTTGCAACACTATGGACTGTGGCCCATCATGTTCCTCTGTCCATGGGATTTCCCTGGCAAGAAAGAATACAAGAGTGGGTTGCAATTTCCTTCTCCAGGGGATCTTCCCTACCCACGGATCAAACTCACGTCTCCTGCATTGGCAGGCAGATTCTTGATGGCTGAGCCCAGGTTAATATTAGCATCACAATAATTCAGTGATGGCATGGCAATAGCTACAATTTGAAAAGTCTTACTGTCCCAAGACCTTGGATGAGTTATTTGATACAACTTTGTAAAGTATAAATTATAACCATGTCTATGTTTCTTGCTCTGTGGTGATAAAGAACCTAAGTGTAGAATGGTAAAGTGATTTCCGAAGGCCAAATGCCCATTTATTGTTGGTGCTAGAATTTAAAACCAATCTGTCAGTTTCAAAAGCTCATTGTCTTAACCTACCATGATCTGTCTCACCAGTGCTCATTCTAATGCTCCAGGTTAATGGGAGTACAGGGGAACCTGTATCAGATAACCTGAGTTCCTTTTAGAGAGGCACAGATAAAATCAGCAGCTGTTTAGTGGTAAGATTTGGGGTCTACGGTCTCTTTGAAGGCTTTTGTTGAAATTCAAATTGTTGTGTGTCAGGGGGATATAGAGCAATGTGAGAAATGATTGAACAACCACCAGATTTAAAGCTGTATTTTCAGGTATTGTGTAAGACTCTGAAAAAAAAGGCAAACCAGCGTATAGAAAAAGTAAGTCCAGATTTCATGCATGGTATTTAATAAGGTGTCAAAGAAAAACAGGTTTGTTTGGTTTCCATGTGGTGGTGGAGGGCCAAAGCATAGGGAGTTCTGTGAGAAAAAGACCTGTCTTGGACTAAAAAAATATGCTTTCCATAAGACTGTTGTTCTCACTGATCAGGTATGGAATAAACTATATAAATAGTATGAACAATTTAGCACTGAATGGGAACATACAGAGTGAGCCTTATCAATCCCTTTTGTAGCTCAAGAAGGAAGTGGCTCAAGATGTTATTTCCTTTGGGGCTCAGGGGAAAATTAAAAAAAAAAAGGAGAGGCCCTAAGGGTAACAAGCTAGAGAAAGCTGAGGACTGGCTCCCTCTCTGGATTGCTTCCAGAATATAGGCAAATCTCATGACTTGGAAAAAAAGGAACTCCTGGATGTGTGCGTGCATGCATGTGCAAAAGGTGAGTGTGTAGTTAATCCTAATGGCCTCCTCCTGGACACAGGTCTCTACTATTGGGACAGACCTGGAGTTTGACATTCACATCTGGCTCTAAATTATTCTTATTTTCCTCCTCAGCATGATCTGAACATTCTTTTTTCAACTCACTTTGTTGGGAGAGAGCATGGGGTGACCAGAGAGAATAAAGGATGCTCTTGTTTCATTTGACCATTAATGATAAAGCACTGTTTTAAGAGTCTTCCTTTAACAGAGACAATAAACTAGGCTTTGTATGTGGAAATGGAAGATCCAGGTTTTTAAACTACCCAGTGATTTCTGCAGGTGGACTGAGGGTGGGAAAAATACAGAGATGTCAGTGGGGAGGAATCTCCTTTTCCGATAATCAAATCACCAGAAGTGATGCAAATTACCAGAACAAACCAGTGGCCATATAATTACATTTTCTGCTTCTAACAGTGGCAGTTCCTTCAGAATATACTTTTTATGGAGATTCCCATCATTTCCAGTTGATCAGAAACACAAAACTGTAAATCTTTTATCTCTGGAAGGCCAGTCTTAAAATGAGAAGAAACAGTATAGCTGCAGTTTGTCTCTGATGGGGGTTGAAGGCTGAAATCAATCATTGGCCTGGCTAGGCTTCAAGTATTTGAGAGCTTAACTCATGTTTAAGGAGTTTATCCAAGATTCATGTGCTATGGTGCGTGCACATAAGAAACTTATATTCAGGAAGAGGGGATAGGTCTCAGATGTTTGTAATAACTGAAGAAACACACAGGGTGGTGTGTCAGGAAATAAAATCAGTGTTAGCTGATAAGAGTCTGTTCTTTGCCACTAACAACTATATTATGGTGCATAATGTGTGGGATCCAGTCAGAAGTAGGTTTGCATTCATGCAGGCTATTTATTAACTGTGCTTCTGTGTATAAGTTACTTAACCCTGTGAAGGTTCATTTCATCATGTGTAAAATAAGGATGATTAGATGATGCTTAGAAGTTTTATGAGGATGACTTTTAGCTAAAGCAGGAAATTTTAGGTTATCATTTTGGATGACTGATGTCCAAGTTTAATTCAACATTGCAACTTAATACACATGACTAAATTTAAATAATATAGATTTTCATTAGAGATTATTTCAAAACTCCACATAGAATTGCTAAGTTAGGAAAATGAAAAAAAGAAAGTATGTTAAAAGTTTTCTGGTTATGAAGCAAAAAAATCAATGCAATCCAGAGTGTTGTCAATGTTGCTGCTGCTGCTGCTGCTAAGTCGTTTCAGTCATGTCTGACTCTGTGCGACCCCACAGAAGGCAGCCCACCAGGCTCCCCGTCCCTGGGATTCTCCAGGCAAGAACATTAGAGTGGGTTGCCATTTCCTTCTCCAGTGCATGAAAGTGAAAAGTGAAAGTAAAGTCGCTCAGTAGTGTCTGACTCTTTGCAACCCCATGGACTGCAGCCTTCCAGGCTCCTCCATCCATGCGATTTTCCAGGCAAGAGTACTGGAGTGGGGTGTCATTGCCTTCTGTGGTGTTGTCAATAGAACCAATTATATCTCAATGGGAGATTACTCTTAGAGCTCCTTTTTAAATGTGATGCCTGAGAATGCTGCTGCTGCTGCTGCTAAGTCGCTTCAGTAGTGTCTGACTCTGTGCAACCCCATAGATGGTAGCCCACCAGGCTCCCCGGTCCCTGGGATTCTCCAGGCAAGAACACTGCAGTGTGTTGCCATTTCCTTCTCCAATGCATGAAAGTGAAAAGTGAAAGTGAAGTTGCTCAGTCGTGTCCGACTCTTCGCAACCCCATGGACTGCAGCCTACCAGGGTCCTCCACCCATGGGATTTTCCAGGCAAGAGTACATACGTCACCCTAAACACTGAACTGGAAGCAGACCCACATGGAAATATAATCCATCCTTGTCTTCCATGATCGACTAACAAATAAGGATCAGGTGATGTAAATATCTATATTGCAGAGTACATAATTCAAAATGGTGTTAAAAAGCCTTGCCTAATTTCATGCACATGGAGAGTAAAGTTCGCTGACAAATTTATGTGATTCAACCTGTTAAACACTCCTCTGTTGAGATTTTTTTCACTCATTTCCCTTAGAACACAGTTAATCTTGAGGCTTGTCAGATGCTTTCCCCAGCTCCTAATGGACATTAAATCTGTCAGGGAGAAACGTACTAAATTTGACACAATGTTCAAACTAGCAGTCTGAGGTTCTGACTCCCAGTTGCACTGAAGGTGGGGTTTTATGCTGGAAGTCCTCATGGTTGTATAATCCCCATGACCCCCAGTTAAAAAGTGGCTGAGATGACATTTGTGATTTCTGTGCCCATTTAAAAACTCATCCTCTAAAACAACCAAGTGACACAAAATGCAGGGCACGTGGACAGAGACATGTACGCACTGTATTCTTCTCTCACCTCACCTTTCTGTGAGAGTGAAATAAAGGAACTTATCATGTGATTATACATCTCCAGGACAAGGGGGATGCTCATTATGATAGCTACAAAGAGTGTCTTGAGAAATTAATGGAAATTGGTCTAAAAATTATTATCCAATAAACAAGGCAGAGATATGTTTGTTCTCATAGTTTGAAGCTTCTATCTAGGGGACTGAAGAGCACCAACAAACTTCTCAAGTTGCAGACAGTTTTCCTTTAATACCCTCTGTTGTCTGGTTAAGGTCATAAAAACTCCTCGAACAATAATATTTTAAATTATCGGTTTTGTTTTTTATCTATCTTTTGCCCAAAACAGTGACCAAATAGCAAACCCTGCTCAAAGAGAAAAAGGTTTTGCTTTTTGTGAAATACATTTGATTAAGAGTTCCTAGCACTTACTAAGTGGATGTTCTATAAAAGAAACCACCCTCTATCAAAATATTGGCCACCTTATTTCCCTTGTGCCTGAGATGTCCCTACTGAGAGTAATAGAAAAGTAGGTTCTAATTATGTTCAAGAACTGGACCTGAGGATTATCTGAATCACTGATAGAAACTTCATTTTCAGCAGGAATCAATGCTCAGGAAACACTTAAACCCTTTGTTTAATAAATCAGTTAAATGCCCACCCCAAAAAGGGAGGACATATTATAGTCTCAGCAAGGCTGGGGAAATCCTAGCTAACTTTCTGCAAACCTGTGTGTATGTAGAATAAGTGGCACTTGTAGCTGACTATCTTTTGTCTCTTTAGATTCCCCTCCATAAGGGTGTTCAATATGCCTGTGTGGAAATAAATAAAGAAAAAACTCACTAAAATGCAGTCAGGAGGCTTGAAGTGGGTGTTTTCATGTGCAGACCACTGGACATCAACACAGAACCCCATAGGAAGAGATGCACCTGTATTTCTGACAGGAAGTTACATGACTTCACTATCACCAGTAGGAGGAAGAAAGGTTGTATTTTTTTGGGGGGGGGGTGGGGAGGAGGGCACTGGAAATTGCTCAGACAAGGAGAGATTTTCACATTCTGCCAACAAAAAGTCAGTATCCTTCGAATTCCAGTTTACTCCAATAACTTTCCCTTTTTGCTCTACAAAACAGCTTCCCCTTCTTTGCTTTACTAGACTTGCATGTGGTTCACCACAGTTGCATGTCCTGAACCGCACTCTTTTGCTGCTCCTGAAGAAACCCATTCTGCTGGCTATTTTAGTTTTTAGGTTAAAAAATAGGTGGAGTAGATCATGTTGCCCTGTTTACCAGCTCTATCATACAGGACAACCTAGTTAGCCTCTCTGAGCTACAGTGATTTTGTGTGTTCCTTTGTTTTATTTTTTAAGTGAAATGATGATAAAGATATTGATTTATAAGGTTGAGGTAAGGATTAAAAGGTGGCATACTAAATGCATACAGATGATCAATGGTCATACTTTTGACTTAAAATATTGTGAAGGAGTAATTTCACGTGTCAAGTTTACTGGGCAACAGGGCACTCAAATATCTGGTTAAATATTATTTCTGGGTGTGTCTGTGAGGGTTTTCTGGGATGAGATTAGCATCTGAGTTGCACACTGAGTAAAGCAGATTGTTCTTCCTAACCTGGGTGGGCCTCCTTCAATCTGCTCATGGACTGAATAGAAAATAAGGTTTGAATAAGATTTTTTTTTTTTCCTGTCTTTACATAGGTACACTTAAGGTGAAACATCAGTCTTCTCCTGCCCTTGAAATCAAATGAAACCCATAGATTCTCCTGGGTCTGAACTTTTCAGCCTGTATACTCATGTGAAGCAATTTCATATAATAAATCTATTATATATAAATATACATGTACATATATATGCGTGCATATGTATATATTCTACTGGTTTTGTTTATCTGGGAAACTCTAATACAAATATCACTTGAAATGCATTTCTTTAAGGTAAAAATTTCCTCTCACTTCACAGTCTTACTTTTAAATTCAAATATCCCTGAAGATGTGCTATAGTAAATTATCAATTGTTCATTATAAATCATTTTAGTAGATTGCTAGGTGAATGTTCAAGGACAGGGAGATGACTGGTAAGAAAAGTTACTTGATTTTATAATAAACAAATTTATAAATCCAAACAACACTCTGGAGTGTCCTATGATAAATTGCTAAATGTTGCAGAATTTCCCAAGTCTCAAAATTTTCCTGTTCCTTAAGGTGAAAAAAGTCCATGTGATGACTGCTATTTTATTATTATAAATTTATGTTAAAATAAAAACATCACTTTTACAATATTGCAAATCAAATATGCTTCAATAAAAATATATCTCAAGCTTATAGTACTAGGTAGGAAAGAAAACTCAACATTATAAACTGAACAAAAATAAGAAATCTCAAAAACTGGTACACTAGTCATTTCCTTCTGGAAAGAAAAAGATAGAAAAAGAAAAGTCAATGGACAAACCAGACAATTGTCTTTTAGCTTTGTTTATCAAGACAATTTGAGTGTGCTGAGCTTTCCCAAATAGCATATGGGAAAAAAAGTAAGAAAAAAAGTAAAAAAAAAAAAGTAAGAACAAATAAAATAATCCACTAATTATAACATTTTCCCATACTGGAGTTTCCAAGTACTTTATTTGAATGGGAAAGAGCATATTGCTAGGAGTACACGCTATGAATACATTGCTTGGTTTTGAGTATCAGACTGAGCACTGCCTATGGTATAAATCATCTTTTACTCTTTAAACCTCAATTTCCTCATCTATGCTATGTGAATAAAAATTATAGTAAGAACTGCATAGATTTATATGACAAGTATATGATAAAATGCAGTTATCCAAAATTTTATGTATATGTAATCAATCAACAAACGGTAACACAATAAATAGACAGTAATATAATTTAATCCCTCAAAAGGTATGTTGGACACAGCTTCACAGTGGAGAGTGGTCAAAAAACCAGCATTCAGAGCAACCAGATCTATTTTACCATTATTATTCCAAATTAGTTAAACTGCAGCTAAGATTTGAGCAAAATTGCTCAGATACTTTAAAAAAAAAATAATTAAGCTTTTTCAGAAGTGCTGAAAGGCTATGAAAATAGAGCCGAGGGAAAAGGAATACAGCCAGAAACAAAGGCTTCTCAGGGGAGAAACTGCCAAAGTAGAAGTCCCTCGCTCAGCCAAAGAATAATTAGGGGAGAATTTAACTCCCCAGTAAGAGAAGACAGGGAGTCCAGCATTCCTAAACACAAAGAGACTTCAGACCATTGGCACCTGTCTCCCCAGCAGGAGAGGCAAGTGCTTCATGAATATAGAAAACACCAGACCCCACAGACAGACAACTGTAGGCTTTCACGAGCACTCATTTTGCTCATACAAGCAAAAGCATATCTAGGACAAACGAAGTACATACAGTGTTACCTGGGATTAGAATTTAGGTTCAAATAAATTTGCAGAACTCCCAAAGTATGAAAAACACTCTAAAAATGCTAAATGCTTCTAACCCTTACAACTGTCATCTTGCAGAAGCTCTTTCTTTGCTATTTCATGTTTTCTTCTGACAATATAATTAATTCAATTTGCACAGTAGTGGAGAATTCCTAGATCCAAATTAGAAAAAATGTTAATGAATCAGAATTAAAGGTAAGAGGGGTTATTTTTCTCTATATTTTTAAGTAGGTAATCTCCAAACATGACCTATTCAGGAACTATACCTTCCAATACCTACGTCATAGTATAATTCCCTTCGCTTGAAAGTTGGCCTGCCCTGTAACTTCCTTTTGTACAATACTACATGGCAACAGAGGTACTTTGTGACTTTCAATGCAAGTATTTTCAGCTGATGTCCTGGTTTTCTGAAATGCTTCTTCTCTATCCTCTAGGAAAGAAGTACGGATACCTTGAGATCATCATACTTTGAGGAAACCCAAGCTAATTACACAGAGATGCTGTGTATAAAGTGAAATGGGTAAACAGAAGGCAACTGTTCTACCCACTCCAAATGAGGCACCAGATATGTGAGTGAACAAGCTGTCTTGATCTTTATATCATAAGAGTCTTTAGGTAAATGTACCAGCTACTGCTGGAATTGACACCCTAGTATGAACTGCACTGCTGATCCAAGCCAACTCATAGTTGATAAATTTCAATATCTTCCTAAGTTTCCTATTTAGTAAATTGAATATAATGGCAGTACCTACTCACACAGTTATTTGTAAGTGAAGTTATTATTAATAATAAATATTACCTTCAAAAGAAAGCAGAAGCACAGAAAGAAAAGCAAAATAAAAGATATGAAAGACTCTGAAACCATTTCTTTACTTAGAAGTCATAAAACAAGACAAGTTAGAATAAATTCTTCCTATGGTTGATAATATTTACTAAAGGAGCTATTTGTTATTCTCTAAATTGAAAACATCAAGAAAAATGTAAATATGAAGAAAACTCCAACAACCTTCTTCTAGGAACCTGTATACCAGAGACCATCAATTGGAGAGACAGTCCTTGTTTTGAAATTGTGTATGTATGCATATGCGTTAGTGTATGTATTTTTAAAGAAAATGGATTTTCCGAGAGTAAGAAACACAGGGGATTTTGGAGAGTTTGAAGCGAAATACAACATAGAATTATGAAAGTTAAGTGACTATCATAAGCCTGTATGCAACTGTGCATTTCCTTAGGTCTGTAAGGGACAACACTTCAGCCCCCAGCCTTTGTCTGTTATTATCACTTCTCATTGGCTATTGGCACTTTTATAGGTAATTTCTCTCACTATTGTGTGCTTACATTGTAGCATAATGGAAAAGTCACTAGTTTTAAAGACAGCTCTTCTCACTGTTTGGGATCTAAGAAGTGATATATGGAATGACACTTTGTCACCCATTAATTTAAAGTAGCTGATAATGTTCTTGCTTAAATTTAGTAGAACACAGCAGCTACCTGCTTCAGAATACATAAGGCATTTGTAAAATTTATTGTGTTTATTAGGATATTTTTGAAAAGAAAACATGATACTGTAAATAATTTCTCCAGAAGAGAAGTTCCAGTGCTTTGGACTGCTCTCTGCAGAAAGGGTCTTCAGGCCATCTTAAGGATAAGCTATTCAGCAGAAGCAGGGAGTGAATTTGGTTAGTGTTTCATTTGACATACATCCATATAAAAAGGAAGAAAGCATGTCTTTTCCATTGGTTGAACATGTTGTGCAATCTAAAAAAGAGAATATAGGGACTTCCCTACTGGTCCAGGGATTAGGAATCTGCCTTCCAGTGCAGGGGACAAGGGTTCAGTCCCTGGTTGGGGAACTAAGGTCCCACATGCTTAGCAGCAACTAAGCCCACACACGACAATTACTGAGTTTGTGTCCCTAGAGCCATGTTCCACAACAAGAGAAGGCACCACACTGAGAAGTCCATGTACCACAACAAAGGGTAGCCCTTCCTTGCTCACCACAACTAGAGAAAGTCTGCACACACATAGCAATGAAGACACAGTGCAGCCAAAATTAACAAATACATTACTTAAAGAGAGAATGAAAGTGCATTTCTCAATATATTACCACCAAAGCCAGGGATATCTGACAAAAGTGTTTCCTGCAATCTCAATGCATAAAAGTATTAAATTCACATGATAGAGAAAGGAAATTAAAGTAAAGCAAAATGTTCTTTCATCCCAAGAGTGATGAACTCCAATTTCCAAAATCACCAATTCTCTACAATATGACACCAGTCTTACATCAAGATAACTTAGATAAAAGAGACTGTAGGTCTTTAATGGTAGCGAGGTAGACAGTAAGGTGGTTAGACTAAAGAAATGACAAACGTAGTCCCTATGCCCCCCAAATATTACCCTTATGATGCTACTATGGGGTCTGCAATTTCTAATTTCAGCTGCTGATTTGCAGAATGGTCAGTGCTAAAATTCACAAGTGTTCCTTGTAAAGACTGGTTTCCTGCAGTGAAAGAGAACTTGGCAAGGAGTCAGAAGACCTAGGCACCAACCCAAGACCTGCAATGACATTATGATATATCATAAGCTTTTTGAGACTTCATGCTTTGCTCTCCTTAGAAATCTGGTATAAGATAAATGAGAAGTAATGCATGGGGAAAACAAACAAAAACACTTGGAGCAGTAAATACAAGACATGGTTAGAAGAGCGCCCAAAGTTATAACAGTATGGACCTTGGCCCAAATAAGCATTAACACACAGAAGTAAATTGGTCATATTTCTTTGACATTGGCCAAGTTACTTAATCTCCCTGAGACTTAATTTCTGTATCTTTAAAGTAGAGACAATACTAGAACTTACCTTTAGTATTACTGTTAGAAATACGAGACAACCTATAGAATTGACCATCCCTTTCAGCTTACCAAAATCAGTCAATAAATATCAGGAAAATAAAAGACAACAAGTTTTCAAGAGGAGAAGAGGTCTGAGGTAGTGCAGGGTTGGGTTATTTCCCGAATATGGCAAACCTAAAGGGACTTTGGTAAAGGGGAGTTGCCCTAATGTCAGATTTATTTTTAATTACACAAGAGTTTAATGTCCCGCTAAGCATTGTGTGAGATTTACATGAAATATCAGAGTAGCATGTGATTGATAATATGGATGTTGGATGATCTGCCATGAACATTCTGTGACCACAGAAAGTCACTTAACCTTAACCTTCTGAACCTGTTTCTTTTGTCAATAGGAGAGAAAGACAGTATTTATAATGTTTCCTACAATGACTGTTACCAGGTATAAGAACTTATTAATGCTAAATGTTCTTATCACTACATCTATTAATAATTTCCTGCCCTCATGGAGTTCTTCTTACAGATGAATGGACAGATGAGGGCCATCTAATATACATGAGATGATGGGCCTAGAAGATAGGGAATAATTAAATTCCAAAATCACTTACTTATTCCTTCAATCAGTATTTACCAAACATGTACTTTATATTAGGTAGTGTGCTAGATGGAGAAGGCAACGGCAACCCACTCCAGTACTCTTGCCTGGAAAATCCCATGGATGGAGAAGCCTGGTAGGCTGCAGTCCATGCGGTAGCTAAGAGTCAGACACAACTGAGTGACTTCACTTTCACTTTTCACTTGCATGCATTGGAGAAGGAAATGGCAACCAACTCCAGTGTTATTGCCTGAGAATCCCAGGGATGGGGGAGCCTGGTGGGCTGCTGTCTATGGGGTCCTGAAGCGACTTAGCAGCAGCAGTAGTGTGCTAGAAGCCGGGAATGATGTGATAAATTATCTACCCTGTCTGTCTTACATTCAAGTGGTGCCTATGACTTGATAATCCTTATCATGGCTGAAACCTTGTGATTTTTCATACCAACACACACACATGAGACAACTTCATAATCTTTGATGATGATGCTTACTATGTTTTCCTCTCCTGACTTGGTACCCTTGTGAAAGCACAATGGAGGGAAAACCTCTGACACTGCAGGCAAGGATACACTGGGCTCAGAAGTGGTCCCTGATGATCGCCACTAAACTTGTCCCAGCGCTCTATGGTCAAAGCCTCCTTGGGGCACACATTAAACTTCAGGAGAGCACTGAGCTTTGTTTGATAATAAAGGGAAAGAATTAGACAAATTCTCCAAAAGAAAATTAAAAGGATTACTGATGTTAATGACTCTAGGTATGCACAGATGTAGATGCTCCTCAGTTTTCCTTCAGAGCTTTTACGAAAGCTATGAATCAGAGTCCAACCACACATACAATTCAAGTTCAGCTTAATACAGTTTTCTTTCTAGCATTTCCTATAGTTTATGTTTGACTATATAATATACTTACATAGTTTAAAAATTAGACAAATATGTACAAAAATCTTTGAAACTATACAGAGAAATGATTCATTATCTCCCTTATTTTCTCACTGACTTTCTAACTTCCTCTTTATGGATGCCTACTTTTGTTAGATCCTTAGATGTTTCATTCTAGTTTTATCAAATGGAAGCAAATATAAATGATTGCTACATCTTTTAAATAAAGATTACATATTGGAAGAAAAGTTATGACCAACCTAGACAGCATTTTAAAAAGCAGAGACATCACTTTGCCAACAAAGGTCCATCTAGTCAAAGCTTTGGTTTTTCCAGTAGTCATGTATGGATATCAAAGTTGGACTATAAAGAAAGCTGAGCACAGAAGAATTGATGCCTTTGAACTGTGGTGTTGGGGAAGACTCTTGAGGGTCCCTTGGACTGAAAGAAGATTCAACCAGTCAATCCTAAATGAAATCAGTCCTGAATATTCATTGGAAGGACTGATGCTGAAGCTGAAACTCCAATATTTGGCCACCTGATATGAAGAGCTGACTCATTTAAAAAGACCCTGATGCTGGGAAAGATTGACAGTGGAAGGAGAAGGGGATGACAGAGGATGAGACTGTTGGATGGCATCACAGACTCAACGGACATGAGTTTGAGTAAACTCCAGGAATTGGTGAAGGAAAGGGAGGCCTGGCATGCTGCAGTCCATGGGGTTGCAGAGTCGGACACAACTGAGTGACTGAACTGAACTGAACTGAACTGATGATGCACATTATTCTGCATATATTTTTAGATACAAATTTTTACAGAACTTTATATTATGTTCATGGAAACTTTCATTTATTTTATTATTTATTTTCTATATAACTAGTCCTCTATTAGTGAACACTAGGTTTATTTTAATTTAACCTTAAAGCCATTATGCATAATGCTGCCATGAAATTCTCTGTATACATATCATTTCACACAGCACATATAATCTAGAAGATGAATTCCCAAGAATGGAATCATTAATACATAGTCAGCTGCATGCCTAATTTTGAAAAAAAAACAAAAAACAGTAATGAAAATCTGAAATAAAGTACTTTTTAGAAGTATATATCAGAGGTTGATCTGGGCTGAGTCCACTAGGTAACATGTGCTAACTCAATTTCAAGGGAAATAAAATAACTTTGTCTTTCTAATATCTTTCCCCAAACCTAGGTATGGAGCTGTATATATTATTTTTCTTGCCAGTTAGGGTCTCCTGTTACCAGTTAAATTACCCAGAACATCACACTTCCATGTGTCACTGAACTAAACTCGAGTCCACTTGCTGGACTCACAGCAAAGCCAGTCAACTGACAGGGTTTTGTGATGAGGGACAGTAGAGTGTTTATTAGCAGGGTAACAAGCAGGGAGTTTGCGTCTTCTGAGTACTAGTTGATGATTCTCTTTGCTTGGGCTTCCCTGGAGGCTCAGATGGTGAAGAATCTGCCTGCACTGTGGGAGACCTAGGTTCGATCCCTGGATCAGGAAGACCCCCTGGAGAAGGGAATGGCTACCCACTTCAGTATTCTTGCCTGGAGAATTCCATGGACAGAGACTGGCAGGCTATAGTCCATGGAGTTGCAAAGAGTTGGACATGACTGAGTGACTAACAGTTTCTCCTTTCTTGGCTCTCTCCAAATAAATACTATATTCTTCTTCATCACAACTTGTTGTCAGGTCAGTAGATTGACTTGGCTGCAAGTCAGGTGAACAGAGCTGAGTTTGGTTTGATACCTGTTTACATATCTCTGAACCATCTCCACCAGTCACTGTTTGAAATTCAAGTCATTTACTAACAACTATAATGGCTATTTCCATGGCTTCTCTGTACAACTTCATACTTTGGGCTCCTCTACACTTAGGATTTGATCATCTGTCTCTGGTCATCTTCTCATATTTACCTCTATTTCAAAAATTTCAAAATTTGGAAAACTGCTTTTCCTTTAAGGTCCTACTCAAATCTCACGCCCTCTATGAAGTGTCATTGAACTTGCTTTACTCTTTACTCTCATTACCTACATAGAAGTTTATCAGTTCCACTCATGTGGTCCTTACTTCTGTTTTGCATGCTTTTACATCTATATGTTATCTTTCCCTTCAGACCACAAGGTTTGTTGGAATAGAAGCCATGTCTTATCATTTTGACTCTTTCCATCAAACTAGTAAAAACTAGGTTTCATGTAATTAGTGCTAATAAATATTTTTGGTGACTCTTGTTAGGTTCATAAAACTGTGATTTCCCTGCTCTTTGCTCCAAGAAACTGTGATAGTAGCTCTTTTCACAGTAATTTTCTGTGACTGTGTCTGTTGGTGCTAACTTGTTCATGCTTTCTATAGCCTTCCAAAAAATTCAGTCTCCTCCAAAGCAAGACAGTTCTGTGATAATTTATCCTTCTAGGAAGCATCTCACAGGAGAGCCTAGTGAGATTCTTTTAGTGGGTATTCTGCAGTAAAGTTTAGATAACAGATAGGAGAGCACTTTGTGTCACAAGTGTCGGAAAACTGAAGTCACATCAGCTTTAGCAAAATGGGAATGCAGCTACTTCTATAAAAAGTACTTTCAGAAGTAAAATTCTGTGATAGCTTTAGGCATGATCCATAGATGCAAAGAATATTATCAAATTCTTGATTCAGTGTTTCTCTGGCTTCTTTCCTTCTTGTAACCTTATAGTATCTTCTTTGTGAATTCAGCAGAAAGAGCAGGCTTCTCTTTCACAGTATCTCCAGAATTTGCCAACTTGGATGAAAAATCATTTTCAAACAATCACTATGGCCGGAAAGCTGAGAATATTCCTGAACCAAGTCATAGTGACACATAAGTAGAGAGAATTTCTTGAAAAGAAAATCAAGCTAATTTTACCAGAAGTGGAGAGGGATATCGCACAGTCTAAGACCAGAAATCACTACAATCCATAAATGTATTTTTCTGGGAAGCAAGTCTATGGCTATAGCTTTCATCAGATTTTTATTATAATCTAATTTTCTTTAAAATGGGTAAGAACCTATATAAGCCAGTGGTCCAGTAAAAACTCTTAAGATAAATGGAATAACAGGAACACTGGAGTTGAAATAAAATTTCTAAGATTCTTGTCCATAACAATTCATTGAAGAGTTTCATTGTCTACATATATTAAAATTGGGATATTAATACTTCAAGTAGGCCAACAAGCCTACTACATTCCTATTTTTAAAGATCTTTTGTAGTTTTTTTTTTTTTTCTTTTTAATTCAATACCAGCCTCACACTAGCTCTACGAGAGTAGAGATCATGCCATTCTTACTCTATTTGGTCATTTCCTGGTTACATTCAGTAAATCCTTAATAAATATTTTTAAAATTCATTATAATAGACAATACATTATATGAATATAAACATAAATAAAATAAAATTATAAATTTATTTTTTTACTTATTGTTTTAATTGGAGGACAATTGCTTTACGATGTTGTGTTGCTTTCTGCCATGCGACATCATGAGTAAGTTATAATTATACACACACACACACACACACACACACACATTCCTTCCCTCTTAAGCCTTCCTCCCAGTTCCCCCATCTGACCCCCGTAGATAACCACAGAGCACCAGGTGGGGCTCCCTATGTTTTGTTTAAGCTTCCCACTGCTGCTGCTGCTGCTGCTGCTAAGTCACTTCAGTTGCATCTGACTGTGCGACCCCATAGACGTCAGTCCACCAGGCTCCCCTGTCTCTGGGATTCTCTAGGCAAGAACACTGGAGTGGGTTGCCATTTCCTTCTCCAATGCATGAAAGTGAAAAGTGAAGGTGAAGTCGCTCAGTCATGTCTGACTCTTCACGACCCCATGGACTGCAGCCTACCAGGCTCCTCCGTCCATGGGATTTTCCAGGCAAGAGTACTGGAGTGGGGTGCCATTGCCTTCTCCAACTAGCTATCTATTTTATTTACTTATTTATTTTTTCTCTCTCTCACCCTTACTTCTTTTTTTAAAAAAATTATTTTTATTTTACTTTACAATACTGTAATGGTTTGGCCATACATGGACATGAATCCGCCACGGGTGTACATGAGTTCCCAATCCTGAACCCCGCTCCCACCTCTCTCCCCATATCATCTCTCTGGGTCATCCCAGTGCACTAGCCCCATCCTGTATCAAATCTAGACTGGCGATTCTTTTCTTACATGATAGTATACATGTTTCAACGCCATTCTCCAAAATCATCCCACCCTCTCCCTCTCCCACAGAGTCCAAAATTCTGTTCTATACATCTGTGTCTCTTTTGCTGTCTTGCATACAGGGTTATCATTACCATCTTTCTAAATTCCATATATATGTGTTAGTATATTATATTGGTGTTTTTCTTTCTGGCTTACTTCACTCTGTATAATCGGCTCCAGTTTCATCCACCTCATTAGAACTGATTCAAATGTATTCTTTTTAATGGCTGAGTAATACTCCATTGTGCATATGTACCACAGCTTTCTTATCCATTCATCTGCTGATGGACATCTAGGTTGCTTCCATGTCCTGGCTATTATAAACAGTGCTGTGATGGACACTGGGGTACATGTGTCTCTTTCAATTCTGGTTTCCTTGGTGTGTATGCCCAGCAGTGGGATTGCTGGGTCATAAGGCAGTTCAAGTTCCAGTTTTTTAAGGAATCTCCACACTGTTCTCCATAGTGGCTGTACTAGTTTGCATTCCCACCAACAGTGTAAGAGGGTTCCCTTTTCTCCACACCCTCTCCAGCATTTATTGCTTGTAGACTTTTGGATATACATGGCAGTATATATGTCAACTCTGCTTTCTTAATTAGTCCCATCCTCTTCTCTGACTATGTCCACAAGTCCATTCTCTATTCCTCCCCTGCCAACAGGTTCATCCATATTATTTTTCTAGATTTCATATATATGCTTTAAGTACTATATTTATTTTTATTTTTTTGACTTCTTCACTCTGTATAACAGGCTCTAGGTTCATCCACCTCACTACAGCTGACTGAAATTGGTTCTTTTTTTAATCGATGAGTAATATTCCAACATATATATGTACCACAACTTTTATCCATTCATCTGTCAATGGACATCTAGCTTGATTCCATGTCTTAGCTATTATAAATAGTGCTGCAGTGGATACTGGGGTATATGTGGCTTTTTAAATTGTGGTTTTCTCAGGGTGTATACCCAGTAGTGAGATGGGTATTGATCATATGGTATTAATTAAGAAAGAATGTGCTAGCTATCAGACAATTGCACTCATCTCCCAAGCTAGTAAGGTTATGATTAAAATCTTGCATACTCGGCTTCAGCATTATGTGAACCAACAACTTTCAGATGTCCAAGCTGCATTTAGAGAAGGAAAAGGAACCAGAGATCAAATTGCCACCATTCACAGGATCACAGAGAAAGCCAGGGAATTCCAGAAAACATTTACCTCTGTTTCATTGATTACACCAAAGGCTTTGACTCTATGGATCATAATAAACTGTGGAAAGCTCTTAAAGAGATGGGAATACCAGACCATCTTACCTGTCTCCTGAGAAACTTGTATGTGGGTCAAGAAGCATTAGTTAGAACTCTATCTGGAACAACTGACTGGTTCAAAATTGAGAAAGGAGTATGACAGGGCTGTCTGCTGTCACCCTGTTTGTTTAATCTATACACTGAGCACATCATGAAAAAGGCCAGCTTGGATGAGTTACAAGCTGGAATTAAGATAGGTAGGAGAAACATCAACAACCTCAGATATGTGGATGATACCACTCTAATGGCAGAAAATGAAGAGCAACTAAAGAGCCTCTTGATGAGGGTGAAAGGGGAGAGTGGAAGAGCTGGATTAAAGCTATTAAGAAAACTAAGATCATGAAATCTGTCCCCATTACTTCATGGCAAAGAGAGGGGCACAAGGTAAGGAAGTGACAGATTTCCTCTTTGTAGGCTCTAAAATCACTACAGATAATGACTGCAGCCATAATGTCAGAAGATGTTTGCTTCCTGACAGGAAAGCTATGACAACAATGTTGAAAAGCTAGCCAGAGTGTTGAAAAGCAGAGACATCACTCTGCCAACAAAGGTCTGTTTAGTCAAGGCTATGGTCTTCTCAGTGGTCATCTATGGTTGTGAGAGCTGGATGGTAAAGAAGGTGGAGCACTAAAGAATTGACGCCTTTGAACTATGGTGCTGGAGAAGACTCCTGAGAGTCCTTTGGATGCAAGGAGATTGAACCAATCAAACTTAAGGGAAATCAACGCTGAACACTCTTAGGAAGGACTGACACTGAAGTTAAAACTCCAGTATTTTGGTCATCTGATGCAAATAGCTGACTTATTGGAAAATTCCCTGATGCTGGGAAAGATTGAGGACTGAAGAAGAGGGCATCAGGATGAGATGGCTAGATGGCATCACCATTGCAATGAACATGAACTTTGGCAAATTTTGGGACATGGTAAGGGACAGAAAGGCCAGGTATGCTGCAGTCCATGGGGTCACAAAGAATCAGACAGGACTGTAGAACTGAAAAACAACAATGGTATTAATAGTATTATTCCTAGCTTTTTTGAGGCATCTCCATACAGTTCTCCCTAGTGACTGTATCAAGTTACATTCCCACCAGCAGAGTAAGAACATTCCCTTTTCTCCACAGCCTCTCATTCTTACTGTCGAGGTGGTACCTCACTGTAGTTTTGATTTATGTTTCTCTAATAATAAGCCATGTTAAGCATCCTTTCATGTGCTCATTGGCCATCTGTGTGTTTTCTTTGGAGAAGTATCAGAATTTTATTGATCTTAATTCTCTGGGGTTTAATAAATCACAAAGCATACCATGTACTGAGTAGGTGATAAAAGTAGATTGGCTTTGCTGTGTGTTTGGTGAGCAGACCTGAGTTTGATTCAGTAATCCCTGGTCATATACATTTGAGGCATTTCCACTGGCCATAATTTGAAATTCAGGTCATTTACTAATGACTCTAATTATTTTCATGGATCATCTGTACAAATCTAGACTTTGTGCTAGTCTACATTCAGGCCTGTGATATTTTGTTAGAAAATCTAAGTTGTGATTCTAGCTCTCCTGTTACTGAATGGTAGTATCTCAAATAATTAACTTTGCTGAAGCCCAATTTTCTCTTTTGGAAAATATGAACTATGATGAATGATACATAAGATGCTATTCAAACAAAAACTAGTGATTTAGATATACGGTCTACCAAAGTATCTGGCTTAATGCAATATAATTTCACCAATATTTAAATATAAAATGATTGCTCTAAAGTTGAGGAACATGCATATGAGGTCTGACTTTTCAAACTATCCATTTCAACCTTTCACCATTTAATTTCCTTCCTTTTATTCATGTATTCAAGACTCAGTTCAGTTCAGTTCAGTTCAGTCGCTCAGTCATGTCCGACTCTTTGCGACCCCATGAATCGCAGCACGCCAGGCCTCCCTGTCCATCACCATCTCCGGAGTTCACTCAGACTCACGTTCATCGAGTCCGTGATGCCATCCAGCCATCTCATCCTCGGTCGTCCCCTTCTCCTGCCCCCAGTCCCTCCCAGCATCAGAGTCTTTTCCAATGAGTCAACTCTTTGCATGAGGTGGCCAAAGTACTGGAGCTTCAGCTTTAGCATCATTCCTTCCAAAGATTCCCAGGGCTTCTCTCCTTCAGAATGGACTGGTTGTATCTCCTTGCAGTCGAAGGGACTCTCAAGAGTCTTCTTCAACACCACAGTTCAAAAGCATCAATTCTTTGGCGCTCAGCCTTCTTCACAGTTCAACTCTCACATCCATGCGTGACCACAGGAAAAACCATAGCCTTGACTAGACAGACCTTAGTCGGCAAAGTAATGTCTCTGCTTTTGAATATGCTATCTAGGTTGGTCATCACTTTCCTTCCAAGGAGTAAGCGTCTTTTAATTTCATGGCTGCAGTCACCATCTGAAGTGATTTTGGAGCCCAAAAAAGTAAAGTCTGACACTGTTTCCACTGTTTCCCCATCTATTTCCCATGAAGTGGTGGATCAGATGCCATGATCTTCATTTTCTGAATGTTGAGCTTTAAGCCAACTTTTTCACTCTCCTCTTTCACTTTCATCAAGAGGCTTTTTAGCTCCTCTTCACTTTCTGCCATAAGGGTGGTGTCATCTGCATATCTGAGATTATTGATATTTCTCCCAGCAATCTTGATTGCAGCTTGTGTTTCTTCCAGTCCAGCTTTTCTCATGATGTACTCTGCATATAAGTTAAATAAGCAGGGTGACAATATACAGCCTTGACACACTCCTTTTCCTATTTGAATGTTGTTCCATGTCCAGTTCTAACTGTTGCTTCCTGACCTGCATACAGATTTCTCAAGAGGCAGGTTAGGTGGTCTGGTATTCCCATCTCTTTCAGAATTTTCCACAGTATATTGTGATCCACACAGTCAAAGCCTTTGGAATAGTCAATAAAGCGGAAGTAGATGTTTTTCTGGAACTCTCTTGCTTTTTCCATGATCCAGCGGATATTGGCAGTTTGATCTCTGGTTCCTCTGCCTTTTTGAAAACCAGCTTGAACATCAGGGCATTCACAGTTCATGTATTGCTGAAGCCTGGCTTGGGGAATTTTGAGCATTACTTTACTAGCATGCGAGATGAGTGCAATTGTGCGGTAGTTTGAGCATTCTTTGGCATTGCCTTTCTTTGAGATTGGAATGAAAACTAACCTTTTCCAGTCCTGTGGCCACTGCTGAGTTTTCAAAATTTGCTGGCATATTGAGTGTAGCACTTGCACAGCATCATCTTTGAGGATTTGAAACAGCTCAACTGGAATCCCATCACCTCCACTAGCTTTGTTCGTAGTGATGCTTTGTAAGGCCCACTTGACTTCACATTCCAAGATGTCTGGCTCTAGATTAGTGATCATATCATCATGATTATCTGGGTCATGAAGATCTGTTTTGTACAGTTCTTCCATGTATTCTTGCCACCTCTTCTTAATATCTTCTGCTTCTGTTAGGCCTGTACCATTTCTGTCCTTTATTGAGCCCATCTTTGCATGAAATGTTCCCTTGGTATCTCTAATTTTCTTGAAGAGACCTCTAGTCTTTCCCATTCTGTTGTTTTCCTCTATATCTTTGCATAGATAGTTGAAGAAGGCTTTCTTATCTCTTCTTGCTGTTCTTTCGAACTCTGCATTCAGATGCTTATGTCTTTCCTTTTCTCCTTTGCTTTTCACAGCTATTTGTAAGGCCTCTCTAGACAGCTATTTTGCTTTTTTGCATTTCTTTTCCATGGGGATGATCTTGATCCCTGTCTCCTGTACAATGTCACAAACATCATTCCATAGTTCATCAGGCACTCTATCTATCAGATCTAGGCCCTTAAATCTATTTCTCACTTCCACTATATAATCATAAGGGATTTGATTTAGGTCATACCAGAGTGGTCTAGCGGTTTTCCCTAGTTTCTTCAATTTGAGTCTGAATTTGGTAATAAGGAGTTCATGATCTGAGCCACAGTCAGCTCCTGGTCTTGGTTTTGTTGACTCTATAGAGGTTCTCCATCTTTGGCTTCAAAGAATATAATCAATCTGATATCACTGTTGACCATCTGGTGATGTCCATGTGTAGAGTCTTCTCTTGTGTTGTTGGAAGGGGGTGTTTGCTATGACCAGTGCATTTTCTTGGTAAAACTCTATTAGTCTTTGCCCTGCTTCATTCTGCATTCCAAGGCCAAATTTGCCTGTTACTCCAGGTGTTTCTTGACTTCCTTCTTTTGCATTCCAGTCTTCTATAATGAAAATGACATCTCTTTTGGATGTTAGTTCTACAAGGTCTTGTAGGTCTTCATAAAACCGTTCAACTTCAGCTTCTTCAGCATTACTGGTGAGTATAGACTTGGATAACTGATATTGAATGGTTTGCTTGGAGACAAACAGAGATCATTCTGTCGTTTTTGAGATTGCATCCAAGTACTGCATTTTGGACTCTTTTGTTTACCATGATGGCTACTCCATTTCTTCTGAGGGATTTCTGCCCGCAGTAGTAGATATAATGGTCATCTAAGTTAAATTCACCCATTCCAGTCCATTTTAGCTCGCTGATTCCTAGAATGTCGATGTTCATCCTTGCCATCTCTTGTTTGACCACTTCCAATTTGCCTTGATTCATGGACCTGACATTCTAGGTTCCTATGCAATATTGCTCTTTACAGCATCGGAATTTGCTTCTATCACCAGTCAAATCCACAACTGGGTATTGTTTTTGCTTTGGCTCCATCCCTTCATTCTTTCTGGAGTTATTTCTCCACTGATCTCCAGTAGCATATTGGGCACCTAATGACTTGGGGAGTTCCTCTTTTCGTATCCTATCATTTTGCCTTTTCATACTGTTCATGGGGTTCTCAAGGCAAGAATGCTGAAGTGGTTTGCCATTCCCTTCCCCAGTGGACCACATTCTGTCAGATCTCTCCACCATGACCCACCCATCTTGGATTGTCCCACAGGCATGGCTTGGTTTCATAGAGTTAGACAAGGCTGTGGTCCTAGTATGATTAGATTGACTAGTTTTCTGTGAGTATGGTTTCAGTGTGTCTGCCCTCTGATGCCCTCTTGCAACACCTACCATCTTACTTGGGTTTCTTTTACCTTGGGTGTGGGGTATCTCTTCACGGCTGCTCCAGCAAAGCACAGCTGCTGCTCCTTACCTTGGACGAGGGATATCTCCTTACCACTGCCATTCCTGACCTTCAGCTTGGGATAACTCCTTTAGGCCCTCCTGCGCCTGCTCAGCCACAGCTCCTCGGGTTGCTCCTCCCAGCTGCTGGCCCTGGCCTTGGGTGTGGGTTGCTCCTCCCAGCTGCTGCCCCTGGCCTCGGGCTTGGGGTGGCTCCTCAGGGTCACCGCCCCTGGGCTCGGAAGTGGGGTGTCTCCTCCCAGCCACCACTGACCTCAGACGCGGGGTAGCTCCTCTTGGCCGCCGCCCCTGACCTCGGAAGCAGGGTGGCTCCTCCCGGCCATTCCTGCGCCATCACAGCCTGGCACTCTGGGCCGCTGCCCCTGACTTCAGACATGGGATAGCTCTTGGCCGCACTTAGTATGCATTCAAGGTTACTAGACAGTTTTTCTCTATGTGCCAATTTCAAAAGTTCTAAAATTTAATTATATCTTTCTACATCCCTGCCTTGAATTAGTCACCCTTTCATTCAATAAGTCTTCCCTGATAGCTCAGCTGATAAAGGATCCATCTGCAATTCAGGAGACCTGGGTTTTATCCCTGGGTTGGGAAGATCCCCTGAAGAAGGGAATGGCTACCCACTCCAGTACTCTGGCCTGGAGAATTCCAAGGACTGGATAGTCCATGGTGTCGGAAGGAGTTGGATAAGAGTGAGTAACTTTAACTTTCACTTTTTCATCTAATAACATTCATCTTTTGATATTATGAAAATATGGTAAACTACCACTAATTTACTGCATGGACTAATTATGAAACTTTTTAAAGTACACAGTCAATGATGCTTGATTTAAATAACAGGAAACTAGTTTGCTATGTGTATTTATCGTAATAGAGCATAGTGACATGATAGCAAAACTTACATGGGGGGGGGTGTATACTTCTACTGACCTTTCTTTCCTTGCTCTTTTATACTTCCATGAATGATTGATTTTATTGTATGTACTTTCCCCAAAGACTCCCTTACCCTCAACCATTCATCAATGTCATCCTTGCCAAATTGACTTTTATGAAGTGTAACACTTAAAAATCAGTCTCTCTTTCACCCTATATCTGCCTATATCTATCTAACTCTGTCTTTTCAAATTTGCAAATGCTGCAGTCCTCACACCAGTTTGTTCACTGATATAAGACCATTAATGTTCTTGTTCACTGGTATAAAACAATAATCAAATAAAAGGTACTTAGGCATAAACAGAATAAAAGAAAATAGATGACTGTTTAACCTCATTTTTTAATATTATATTACTCCAGTATGGTGTTTTTAAAATTTACCTGAAGTAAGGGAAAGGTGATAACAAGAACATAATTTCACTTAAGCTTCCTATCTTAAAATTATTACCATTATACTTGTGATACTCATTTTTCTCACATACAACTCATATTCATAATCAAGGTTCATCTTGATACTGCCCAGTTACCTGTATGGATACCAAGCACTGTTAAAAATCACATGATAATTTATTGAATGCACGAAATACAACTCTGAAAATTCTGCTTCTCCTCTAAAAATAATAGCTATATATTCAAAAATTAAATTGCCTTGAATAATAGCTTAAATGTTCAATAAAATAATTAATATTTAATAATTAATCTTATAGACCTAGATTCAAATCTCACAGCTGCCATTTTATGAAGATAAAACTCTGGACAAGATTCAGCCTCCTCATATGTATAACTGATGTAAAAGTAATATGCTGGGGGGGATTGGGGACAGGAGAAGAAGGGGGTGACTGAGGATGAGATGGCTGGATGGCATCACTGACTCGATGGACATGAGTCTGAGTGAACTCTGGGAGTTGGTGATGGACAGGGAGGCCTGGCGTGCTGCAATTCATGGGGTCACAAAGAGTCGGACACGACTGAGCTACTGAACTGAACTGAACTGAACTGAACCTATAACCAAGTTCTCAGTATTACAAATGCCAATATGGACATTTTTGTTCATATCCTACTCTTTGTGTATGTCTTTTGTCATCCTGTGCAAAAGCAAAGTTCTTTGGTGTTTCATGGCAACCAAACAAAAAGCATAGAAAAAAATCTAACCTTATTTTTTTTTTCCCATAATAAGATCTATTACAAGATAATGCCCTGTTCTTTTTCAGTATAATGTACATACTGCTGCTGCTGCTGCTAAGTAGCTTCAGTCATGTCCGACTCTGTGCAACCCCATAGACGGCAGCCCACCAGGCTCCCCGGTCCCTGGGATTCTCTAGGCAAGAACACTGGAGTGGGTTGCCATTTCCTTCTCCAATGCATGAAAGTGAAAAGTGAAAGTGAAGTCGCTCAGTCGTGTCCAACTCCCAGCGACCCCATGGACTGCAGCCTACCAAGCTCCTCCGTCCATGGGATTTTCCAGGCAAGGGTACTGGAGTGGGTTGCCATTGCCTTGTACATACAGACTCTATATATTTCTGGGATCAGTTCTTCTCAGTCCCATTTCACAAAGTCCCAAGTTTGCTTTATACTTAATATACTTTCATTTCTGTTAATGTTTGATGTTATTTGATATCCCTCTACTCTCTAGCACTATGTGTGAAAGTCACTCAGTTGTGTCCAACTCTTTGCGACCCCATGGACTGGGGCCTGCCAGGCTCCCCTGTCCATGGAATTCTCCAGGCAGAAATACTGGAGTGGGTAGCTGTTCCCTTCTCCAGGGGATATTCCCAAATCAGGGATTGAACTCAGGTCTGTCACATTGCAGGTAGATTATTTACCATCTGAGCCACTAGAAAAGCCCAGATGCAGTCTAAAACAGCTTTTTCCATCAATTCTGATTAACTCCAGGAGTCCTGGGCGGAATGATTTTACATAATTCCTTACCCAGGTCACTGTGGAGTAGCAGGGAATAAAAGATAACCCTTTCTCTATAACCACAGGAAAAAAGAAGAATATAAATTATAAAAGAAAAAAATTCTTCTCACTTGCTTAGGGCATGATTATCTACATATACTTAATGGAATCTATATAAAAACTAACAAAGTTTTTGTTACAGGATGAATTATGCTTTTTCTCCCAAATTCAGATTTAAAGCCTTAATCCTCAGTACATCAAGTATGACTGTATTTATAAATAGGGTCTTTAAAGAGGTGATTTAGGTAAAAAATGTGGGTCTTTAGGATATACTGTAATCAATCTGATTAGTGTTCAAATAAAAAGAGGCAATTTGGATGCACAAAAAGACACTAAAGATTTAGGTCCAAAGAGAGAAAGTGGCATCTACAAGCTATTGAGAGAGGTATCATTAAGACTTGAAACCTACCTAACCCATGTCTTGGAGTTCTAGCTTTCAGAACTATGAGAAAATAAATTTACATTTGTTAATCCACTCAGTCTCTAGTACTTTGTTTGTTGTAGTTCTAGCTAACTAACACAGCTATGAGATGATTTTAGTAAGATTTTAGCATACAAGACCAATATATAAAAATAAGTTGTATTCTATATCCAAGTAACAATCAGCAATTAAAATACTATGTACATTAGCTTCAAAAATGTGAAGTAAAGGCAGAGACAGCCACAGAGCAAAGAGGAACCCCTGCCTCACAGTCAGCACAGGCTCTAGACATTACAAATGCCAATCACTCCCTATATGAAAAGGATAATAGTCAGCATGATTGGAGAAAAGATGTGGCAGGGGTCCAACCATAACCAACACTAGCACCAGAGACACTGGACACACAGTTTACTCAGGGAGGCTCCCACATTAAAACACTCCTTCAAGACCAAAGCAGATAATTCTTTCTTCTAAATGCATGGAGACAGAGAAATTCAAGTAAAACAAACAAACAAACAAAGAAACAAACAAAAAGCAAAGGATGTACTCTCAATTAATAAAATAAGAGAAATATGCTAAAATAAAAATATAATGAAACAGATCTCATCAAGTATACTAGAACTCAAATTCAAAAAGGAGATAAGAAAAATGCCAGAGGAATTAAGAAAGACTATCAATAAAAATAAAGATCCCTGCAACAAGGAACTAGAAACTATGAAGATGAAATGATCAAAAACAGACAACTTCATTGCCAAGATAAAAACCCATCTAGAAACAATCAATAGCAGACAAAATAATGCAGAAAAATAAATAAGTGACCTGGAAGGCAGAATAATGGAAATCACTCAATCAGAACAGAAAAGAGTAAAACAAATAAAACAACATGAGATCTATGGAATAATATAAAGTGTGCCAACCTACACATTATTAGGGGTGCCAGAGGAGAAGAGAGAGAGAGAAGATTTAAAATTCAACTGAAGAAACTATGGCTGAAAACTTTCCAAGCCTAGAGAAGGAATAAGCTATCCATTTACAAGACACACAGAAAGGGTCTCAAACAAGATGAACTCAAACAGACTCACACAAAGGCGTATCATAATTAAAATGACAAATTTAAAGATAAAGAGAGGATCCTAAACATAGCAGGAAAAAAACAAATAATTGGTCACAAATGAACCCCCATAAGGATATTAGCTGGCTTTTCTGTAGAAACTTTGAAACCATAAGAAAGTGACATAACATATTCAAAGTCCTGGAAGGGAAGCATTTAGAATAGAAGAAGAAACTAAGAATTTCTCACACAAGCAAAAACTAAAATGATTAAGCAATACTAAAACTATAGTAAAAGAAATATTGAAGAATGTTATCTAAATAGAAAAGGAAGAATCTCTAGAAAAGAAAAAATCATAATTGGAAAGGAAAATATATAAAAGAATTGAAGATAATGTAAATAAGTCAGTGCAAAGATTAACAAAGAAAAAAATTATAAAAGTATTGTACCTACAATTAACAATAGAAAAACAAACATGAAAACATAAAATAAGACATCAAAATCACAAAATGTGGGGAATATAGTATAGAATGTAGGTATTTAAGAATGTCTTTAAACTTGTATGACTATCAGCTTAAAGAAACTAGATACAGGTATGGATTAGCATAATTGAACTCAATAGTAATGACAACTTAAAAACACACAGTATATTCATGAACAACAAAAAGAAAGGTAATAAGGCATACAACAACAAAAAGATCAAACCACAAAAGGAAAACAAAAAAGAAATGAACAAAAAATCACAAAAACAATAGAAAAAGAAGGATTAAAATGTCTGTAAGTACTTACCTAGAAATAATTACTTTAAATATCAATATGCAGTAAATGCTCTGATCATAAGACAGAGTGGAAGATTGGATAATAGAAACAAGAACCTGCAATGTGCTGCCTACAAAAAATTCACTTCAGGGCAAATGATACACTCAGACTGACAGTGAGGGTATGGGAAAATATCTTTTATGTAAATGGAAATGATAAGAAAGCAAGACAACAATACTATATCAGAAAAACAAACTTTAAAACAAAGGACATAAATAGAGACAAAGCTTACTCCCAAATTGAGGAACAAGACAAGGATGCCCACTCTCATCAATTCTATTCAACATAATGTTGCAAGTGCTAGCCACAGCAATCAGACAAGAAAAAGAAATAAAAAGTATCCAGATTGGAAGGGAAGTGGTTAAACTGTCACTATCTGCAGTTGTCATAATACTCTATATAGAGATACCTAAAGACTCCAAACAAAAACTATTAGAACCAATAAATGAATTCAGCAAGGAAGCAGGATACAAGATTAATATACAGAAAATTGTTGCATTTCTTTACACTAATAATGATATAAATTTATCATTTAAAACATTTTTATTTAACAACACATCAAAAATATCTAGGAATAATTTTATCCAAGGGGGTAAAAGATCTGTATGCTGAGAACTGTAAAATATTGATAAAAGAAATCAGAGATGATTCTAAAGAAATGGAAAGATATACCATGCTCTTAGATTGGAAGCATATTATTAAAATGGTCATACTACCCAAAGCAGTCTATGGATTTAAGGCAATCTCCTATCAAAATATCCATGTTATTTTTCACAGAACTAAAATAAAATGACTGGTTAGCTCAGTTGGTTAGAGTACATTGCTAATGACACCAAGGTCATTAGTTCAATGCCTATATGGGCCAGAGAAAATTTTTTGGCAGAAGAAAAGACAACCCACTCCAGTATTCTTGCCTAAAAAAAATCCCACAGACAGAGGAATCTAGTGGACTACTGTCCATGAGTTTCAAAGAGTCAGACATGATGCAGCAACCAAACAACAAAATAAATAATCCTAAAATTTATATGGAATTACAAAAGACCCAAAATTATCAAAGCAATCCTGAAGAAAAAGAACAAAGCTGGAAGCAGAACCCTTCTAGACTCAGACAACATTACAAAACTACCGTAATCAAAAAAGAATGATATCAGCATGGAAACAGACATACACTTCAGTGGAAGAGAATGGAGTGCCTAAAAATAAACCCACACAACTCTGGTCGATTGATCTATGAGAAAGGACACAAGAACATACAATTTAAAAAATGTAGTCTCTTCAACAAATGGTTCTGGGAAAGCTGGACATCTATATATTTCTCAATGAAATCGGAACACTCCCATCACACTATATATAAAAATAAACTCAGAATGGTTTTCAGACTTAAATATGATGTGATACCATAAAACTCCTAGAAGAAAACATAGGCAAAACATTACTGAACATAAATCATAGCAGTATTTTCTTAGATCAGCTTCCCAAAGCAACAGAAAACCAAAGATAAACAAATGGGACCTAATCATAGTGAAAACTTTTTGCACAGGAAAGGAAACCATTAAAAAAAAAAAAAAAAAAAAAAAGAAAAACAACCCACGGAATAAAATAAAATATTTGCAAACAATGCACCTGAAAATGAGTTAATATTAAATTATATACACATGCCACACAACTCAGTATCAGAAAAAACAACCTAATCAAAATTAGGCAGACACTTTCCCAAAAGAGACATGCAGATAGACAATAGACACATGAAAAGATGCTCAATATTCCTAATCATTAAAGAAATGCAAATCAAAACCACAATGAGAAATCACACTGGTCAGAATGGCTAATATCAAAAATCTATAAATAATAAATTCTGGAGAGGTTATAGAGAAATACAGATGCTGAAAGAACTATCAACTGAGCAACTTCACTTTCACTTTCACAAGTAGCTTAACTTAAAAGCAAGCTGCTGCTGCTAAGTCACTTCAGCCGTGTCCGACTCTGTGCAACCCCACAGACGGCAGCCCACCAGGCTCCCCTGTCCCTTGGATTCTCCAGGCAAGAACACTGGAGTGGGTTGCCATTTCCTTCTCCAGTGCATGAAAGTGAAAGGTGAAAGTGAAGTCGCTCAGTCGTGCCCGACTCTTAGCGACCCCATGGACTGCAGCCTACCAAGCTCCTCCGTCCATAGGATTTTCCAGGCAAGAGCTAGAATGTTACTATTCCAGCCCACAGGAAGAAGGAAGAAGTCTTGCCTGAACCTAAAAAAAATGAGAAGACGAAGGGCTGACTCTTGCTGATAGCTAGCATTCGGCAATGTAAGTCCAATATGGTATGGCAACAAGAAGAGTTTCAGATATGTTCCAATATTCACGTATATCTATTTCAGAAATTTCAAGAGGAGGTCTTTCTCTAAAAGAGATGCATGGAATTATTGTGGCTCTGGGTCATTATTCCTTTTACTATGATCAGCTTGGTTATGGCTGATGATACAGGGGAGGAAATTCATCTTTGCAGGAGAAGTCAATAGCAAGATCAGGGTAGACAGAATGTCAAGAGCCTTGAGAGAGTTAACTTAGGCAGATTGATAAGGAGTCCAAGCCCAAGGCCTCTTTAAGGAGGAGGTGAACATTCTTTCTTTTTCACATTCTTTCGCCTTAGCCATGGAGGCCTCGTAGGCAGCAGTATCCCTTGCTCAAGGACATGACTTTTTGACTTTTTGAGCTATGTTATGGGAGAAGGTGTGGGTAAAACTTCCACAGCCTTGAACTCTGGGTTAACCTGTCCCTTTTGACTAATCTCATGTTGATGTCATCCCAGGATGTATGCGATGGGAAAGGGTCTGGGCAAAATTTTCACAACCTTGAGGTATTTTTTTCTATTCTCTGCAGCTAACAGAAAAAGTATATACGGCCCTACTTAAAACTAGCAAGGCGGGTAATCTTTTACCCCCTTCTGAGGTCTACACCAGAAGCTTTTGTTTTATCACTATCACTTTAATAAAATTTCTACTACAAAAAGCTCTGAGTGACTGTCTTTGTTCCCTAAGTTAAATCTTCTTCTTCAGAGACCACAAATCTGGCTTTCATTGTTCACTGAACACCATAAGCTTTCATCTACCAGCTTTGCCAAGTAGGCCAGGATTCAGAAATTCAGTCAGGAAAATTGAGTACAGTGTAAAGATGCCAACAGTTTTATGGGCCGAACCAAGGGTGCAAAAAGATGAGGTTGAGAAAGCAGTCATTTATGAATACATCTATATCCCGGCCACACAAATGACATAACACACATACCCTATGAACTGGCATACCAGAAGTGATCATTAAATTCCAGCTGCTCAGGAAAATATCAGAAATTAGTTAAGGCCAGGCAGAAACTAGAAAGGCTCACTGTCATTTGAAAGGGGCCAAATGAAGTAGGAGCTGAGTTGATATTCTTTTTGACAAAAATATTATATTGGTGGAGTTACTCTCAGTCTCTCTTGAGTGATTCTTTGATTTAATTCTCCCACTTAGTCCAATCCATAGATACCATAATCTGTATGAAAGGAGTGAAAAACAGAGAAATTAAGTAAGCTATTTAAGATCAGATAACTAAGATAATGACAAAATCATGATTCAGAGATGTGTTGCTATATTCTAGAGCCTATATAGTTAGCCACTATATTTTGGTGACCTCTCTACTTCCTAGGACACCTTTGGCTAGGGACAGGAAAACATCCCATGCTCACCAGCACAAAGGGCACAGACATCCCTCTTCCCATTATTTTAAAACAGGTATTTTTTTTTTTTCTCTCAAAACCCCAAAAGGCCTTCAAGTTTTATAAATAGTAAGTACTATCTTTTCCTTTTGTACAAGAGAGTGTTTCATTTATGAACTAGACCTAATACTGCCTCAAGTACTGAAGTTCAAAGACCAAAGAAAAAAGCAAATCCCTTGTCTTTAGCACATGAGATTAGTAATTTTTCCTCATTTCATAGAAGAAAAGAGGCATGAGTAGGTAGAAACCCATGAAGAAATGAAGAATAACAAGCATTTTGAAATCAACAGTAATTTGTAACATATATTAAATTGAATTTATTTTGTCTACTTTGCAATACATCACCAACCTCTCAACTATTGACATCAACATAATGATATTGTAATATAGTGATGAGCTGTATGTTTCACCCAATATACAATTCCTAGGTAAAGAAAAGTTTGCTTAATTTTATTAAGGACTTTGTATTATATTTCAAATCAGAGTTTGATATATTATTTAGTGACAGCTAGATATGAATCCAGCACCTCCTGCATGCAAAATAAATTTGATTCAAGTAAATGTATTTTTGACAAATGACTTGCGCCCACATGATTTATCAATGTAATGTGAAATGGCCCTAAACCAGCATGGTATCAGCTTGTTTTGCATTTGGTCCTTCAGTGGCAGACTGAAAGTTGAGTATAAGAAAATATAATTCATTCCTATGAGGAAAGTAGGGGACAATTGGGTTTGTGCTCAACTGACAGTACATCTCAAACAACAGAGATTAAAGCTAAAGCAATAAAGAAGCATAAAATTTACTTGACTCTACAACCATGGAAATTAGCTTTGATTGCTAAAGGAAGAAGATATATCATCAGAACTATTGAGCTTATTAAACTGTAATACAAAGCACTTTCTTCTTGATAAATTTTAAAAGGCCACAGTCAGCTTACAGAGCACCACCACTGTAGCATTAACTAGTGTTAAAAAAGATTCTCATATGAGGTTTGGAATCACAGGAACTACTATATCTCAAAAGTTTGCAGTTATTTACCTGAGCAACACAACCAAGAGATATTTAGATAGAATTGCCAGGAATTGATGATAATACTAGATACGGGGAGAAAGAGGTACAAAGGTTATCAAAGATGGCTTCTAAGTTTGGTCTTCATAATAAGGATTCAGAACACTGTATTTGTAACACTGGAAACAAATCGGTTTGGAGCAATATAGACTAAGATAGTAGTTTTGATTTATTGTAAGTAATGTGCTTTTTAGACATCACATTGCAAAAGTGAATTGGAAGTGTCATGTAAATACAAAAGCAGAGCTCATAAGGGAAATAAGTGAAAAATAAAATCCTCAAAGCACCCTGTATTGAGGTCATTTTAAAGTATATACACACAGACATGGTTATATAACTGTGTGTGAGTGTGTGTGTTTGTGTATGTATATGTGCTTCCCCTGTGGCTCAGCTGTTAAAGAATCTGCCTGCAATGCAGGAGACCTGGGTTCAATCCCTGGGTATGTGTATATACATATCCCTGGGTGTGTGTATATATACAAAAACATGTATAGTGTATATATATACATATATATATATATATGGTATATACATATATAAATATATATTGTTGTTGTTCACTCAGTCATGTCCAACTGTTTGCAACCCCATGGGCTGCAGCACACCAGGCTCCCCTGTCCTTCACCATCTACTGGAGTATGCTCAAACTCATGTCCATTGAGTTGGTGATGCCATTCAACCATCTCATCCTCTGTCATCCCCTTCTCTTCCTACAGTCCATCCTTCCCAACAACAGGGTCTTTTCTAATGAGTCAGATCTTTGCATCAGGTGGCCAAAGTATTGAAGCTTCAGCATCAGTCTTTCCAGTGAATATTCAAGACTGATTTCCTTTAGGATGGACTGGTTGGATTGCCTTACAGTTCAAGGGACTCTCAAGAGTCTTCTTCAACACCACAGTTCAAAAGCATCGATTCTTCAGCACTCAGCTTTCTTAATGGTCCATCTCTCACATTCATACTTGACTACTGGAAAAACAGTACCTTTGACTAGACAGAGTTTTGTTGGCAAAGTAATGTATCTGCTTTTTAATAAGCTGTCTAGGTTTGTCATAGTTTTTCTTCCAAGGTGCAGGTGGCTGCAGTCACCATCTGCATTGATTTTGGAGCCCAAGAAAATTAAGTCTGTCACTGTTTCCACTGTTTCCCCATCTATTTGCCATGAAGTGATGGGACCAGATACCATGATCATAGTTTTCTGAATGTTGAGTTTTAAAACCAGCTTTTTCACTCTCTTTCCCTTTCATCAAGAGGCTCTTTAGTTCTTCCTTGCTCTCTGTCATATGAGTGGTGTCATCTGCACATCTGAGGTTATTGATATTTCTCCTGGCAATCTTGATTCCAGCTTGTGCTTCGTCCAGCCCAGCATTTCTCATGATGTGCTCTGCAAATAAGTTAAATAAGCAGGGTGACAATATATACCCTTGACATACCCCTTTCTCAATTTGGAATAACTCCATTTTTCCATGTCTGGTTCTAACTGTTGCTTTTTGGCCTGCATACAGGGTTTGCAGGAGGCAGGTAAAGTGGTGTGGTATTCCTATTTCTTTAAGAATTGTCTAGTTTGTTGCAATGCACACAGTCAAAGGCCTTAGCATAGTCAATAACCAGAAGTAGATGTATTTTTGAGAACTCTTGCTTTTTATATGATCTAACAGATGTTGGCAACTTTATATTACCATCAGAAATGCATGAGGATTCCAATTCCTCCACACCATTGTCAACTTGTTTTCTATTATTTCATTTATCCTGATAGAAGTGGTCTTATTTGTTTTATGCTGCATGTCTCTAATCAGTGTTTTTTTTTTTTTTCATGTGCATATTGGTTATATTTACATCTATTTTGAGGAAATGTCTATTCAAATCCTCTGCTCATTTTTTAAATTGGGTTGTCTTTGTTCTGTGTTTATTATTTTTTATACAATCTGGATGCTACTCTGATAATAGATGCAGGTCTCTCATTCTGTGGCTTCTCTTTCACTTTCTTGGGCATGTACTTTGTAGAACAATATATTTTATTTCTGATGAAGTTCAGTTCATTTTTTACTCTGTTTGCTTTTGTTTTGGGGATCATATTTAAGAATATCTTGCCTAATACAAGGTCACAAAGACTTCTACCTATATTTTCTTCTAAGAGTTTTATAGTTTTAGTGATTACATTTAGGTCAAGTCACTTTGAGTTAATTTTGTCATTTGGGGTGAGATAAAGGTCAGACTTTATGTGGATGTCTACTTGTTTCAATTATTGTTGTTGTTTAGTTGCTCAGCCATGTCCAATTCTTTGTGACCCCATCGACTGTAGCCCACCAGGCTCCCCTGTCAATAAGATTCTCCAGGCAAGAATACAGGAACAGGCTGCCATTTCCTTCTTTCCTTTGTTCCAATACTACTTATTGAAAAGTCTCTACTTTTTGCATTAAATTGTCTTAACAGTCTTCTCAATTTTTTTTTTTTTTACTACATCTATTGTAATGATCACTTTGTGTTATTTTTTCTAGTAATTTTGTATGTTGAATCAACCTCACATTTCTGGGATAAATGTCACTGGGCCACTATATATAATGTTTTTTATATGTTGCTGGATTTAATATAGTCTAATTCACTCAAACTATTATATGTTTCAGATATACTGCATAATAATTTGATATGTTATATGCAACACTTCATGAAAAATTATTAAAATATTGACTATATTCCCTGGTCTGTATATTACATCAGGCAAACAAAACTCAAAACCACAGTGAGATAGCACATCTGTTAGAATGCTTATAGTCAAAGAGACAAGATATAACAAGTGTTGGTAAGGATGTGGAGAAATGAAAACTCTCATGCACTGTTGGTAAGAATGTAAATAAGTATAGCCAAATAAGTATAGCCAAAAAATTTAAAAATAGAACAACATAAAATCAAGCAATCTCACTGTTGGATATTTATCTGAATAGAATATAACACTACTTCAAAAAGACACATGTACTCCAATGTTCACAGCAGCATTATTTACAATTATTTACAATATTTAAAATATCTAAGCAACCTCAGTGCCCAAAAAAAGAATGAATGGATGAAAAGATTGTGAGATACACATACAGATACATGCATATGCACATGCACAGCAGAATATTAAACATAAAGAAGAATCTAATTTTGCCATTTGTAACAACATGGATGGAACTGGAATGAATTATACTTAGCTAAATAAGCCAACCGATGCTTTTGAACTGTGGGGTTGGAGAAGATTCTTGAGAGTTCCTTGGACTGCAAGGAGATCCAACCAGTCCATCCTAAAGGGAATCAGTCCTGGGTGTTCATTGGAAGGACTGATGTTGAAGCAGAAACTCCAGTACTTTGGCCACCTCATGCGAAGAGTTGACTCATTGGTAAAGATCCTGATGCTGGGAGGGATTGGGGGCAGGAGGAGAAGGGGACAACAGAGGATGAGATGGCTGGATGGCATCACCGACTTGATGGACATGAGTTTGGGTGAAATCTAGGAGTTGGTGATGGACAGGGAGGCCTGGCGTGATGCAATTCATGGGGTCGCAAAGAGTTGGACATGACTGAGCAACTGAACTGAACTGAAATAAGCCAAATCTTTTTGTTTTTCTTTAATATAGGCATTTACAACTTTAAATTTCCAAGTACTGTTATCACTAAACATCCTGTTTTTATATGCTTTTGCAATTATTTCAAAGTATTATGACCCAGCAATCCCACTGCTGGGTATACACACCGAGGAAACCAGAATTGAAAGAGACACATGTACCCCAATGTTCATCGCAGCACTGTTTATAATAGCCAGGACATGGAAACAACCTAGATGTCCATCAGCAGATGAATGGATAAGGAAGCTTTGGTACATATACACGATGGAGTATTACTCAGCCGTTAAAAAGAATTCACTTGAATCAGTTCTGATGAGATGGATGAAACTGGAGCCGATTATACAGAGTGAAGTAAGCCAGAAAGAAAAACACCAATACAGTATACTAACACATATATATGGAATTTAGAAAGATGGCAATGACGACCCTGTATGCAAGACAGGAAAAAAGACACAGCTGTGTATAACGGACTTTTGGACTCAGAGAGAGAGGGAGAGGGCGGGATGATTTGGGAGAATGGCATTCTATCATGTATACTATCATGTAAGAATTGAATCGCCAGTCTATGTCTGACGCAGGATACAGCATGATTGGGGCTGGTGCATGGGGATCACCCACAGAGATGTTATGGGGAGGGAGGTGGGAGGGGGTTTCATGTTTGGGTACACATGTAAGAATTAAAGATTTTAAAATTTAATAAAAAAAAAAATTATAAAAAAAAAATAATTTTAATCAACTCATTACGTATATACTGTTTAATTTTCACAAATTTGTGAGATCCCTTAATTTCCTTGTATTATTAATTTCTAACTTCATTATTTTAAAATTTACTGAAGTTTCTTTTATGGCCCAGAACATAGTCTATTCTGGATAATATTCCATGCACAACTAACATGAATGTATTTTCTGCTGTTGCTGAGTAGTATGTTATATAGATGCTATATAGATGATATGTAGATGTCAAGTTAGTTGACAGAGTTGTCTAGGTGTTCTGTTTCCTCGCTGATCTTCTGTCTAGTTGTTCTGAAAATACTTTTAAGATTTTCTTATTTTGCTTTTATTTTAAACCAGTTTCTATTAATCCAAAATCTTCAAATGGCCTGGTATCCTTTACAATTACCAAAGATTATGCCATTGATGTTACTGTGAAAAGAGAGGATTATGGTATTGTGATATTAACAGTAAGTAATATTGATATTCATTGCTTTTTAATCATGACTTAGCATGTGCCAATACTTACTATAAGAACTTTCTTAGAACAATGAAGAATCCAAGAGAAAATATTAACACTGAAACATGGCTTCATGGCCCATGAGGCCTGTAACCACAAATGTGTGTTGTTGTTGTTTTTTTTTGAAATAACCTTAAAAGCATTACAGAGGAGTTGGGTCAATAATTACTAGAAATTAAATTATCCTGTATGATAGGAAGTTGAGGTGAATACTGATTAATTAAACAACATCAGCCTATTATCAATAAGACAACATATATCCATACAATAGATGGTTCCTTTTCCATTAATTTCTCTAATAAAATAAACCCAACTAATGATTTTCACATACAATATGCTGCTAAGTCATTTCAGTCGTGTCCGACTCTGTGTGACCCCATAGATGGCAGCCCACCAGGCTCCCCCGTCCCTGGGATTCTCCAGACGAGAACACTGGAGTGGGTTGCCATTTCCTTCTCCAGTGCATGACAGTGAAAAGGGAAAGTGAAGTTGATCAGTCATGTCCAGCTCTTCACGACCCCATTGACTGCAGGCTACCAGGCTCCTCCACCCATGCGATTTTCCAGGCAAGAGTACTGGAGTGGGTTGCCATTGCCTTCTCCACACACAATATAGGAGACAGAAAATTATAGTCTGTATATTCAAGAGGGAAAATAAGCCATTGGCCCTTAAAACTGCACATAGACTTTCGAATAAAAAACATACCTAATTTCAGTTTATAACATTAGTCAAAAGATTCAAAATATACTGAGTTGGTCAAAAAGATTATTTGACTTTTTCCATCACATCTGATGGAAAAGCCTGAACTAATTTTTTTGGCCAACCCAGTATTTACAAGAGAGAATTGATGTCTTTTTGCCTCTGTCTTTTAGTAAATATTTTGTATAATGAAAGAATATTTGTCTCTTTCATATCAAGTTTCACATTTTAGATCCTTCTCTGTTTAAAAGGAGAAGGAAAAGATTAATCAAAAATTCATAGAGAATATTATCCCAAAGCTAATCAGGAGAGAAAGAGTGAATTATAGGAGGTTAGGAATTTACTTAACATCTGAAGAGCCTGGTTAGGGGACTGGGAGCTCAGGGGGACTCAGGCTAACTAACTCTGCCTGCATCTTCTGACAGCACCAGACAGGAACTCTATTTGAGATAAGTGTGAAGGCCTCCAAATTGTTCCACACCCTTCCACTCATGGCACCTTCAATAAGCCATCTATACAATGTTCCATGGCATGGGCTCTGATCAGTTCATGAGGTAAGACACATCAGAGACTCCAAAAACTTTTTTGAAGTATTTTCAACAAAACAAGGTCTTGTTTCAGACATAAAACAAGAGTTTTGTTTGGGAAAGAGAGTTAGTCCCTTTTATTACCTTATGGTTTCATTAGGCGTAACTCTGACTCAACCTGGCTTAACTTGAAAGTAAAGTTATAGGAACAATACCAATTTATTAAAGGGCCTTCTGTCATGGCTCAGCAGGTAAAAATCCACCTGCAATGCATGGGACACAGGAGATAAGGGGTCAATTCCTAGGTGAAGAAGATCCCTGGGAGGAGGAAATGACAACTCACTCCAGTATTCTTACCTGAAAAATCCCATGGACAGAGGAGCCTGGCAAGCTACTGACCAAAGGGTCACAAAGAGCTGGACATGACTGAACATACACACACAGAGAGACCAATTTATTAGCTTGCCTGGAGAATCCCATAGACAGAGGAGCCTGATGGGTTATAGTCCATAGGGTCACAAAGGGTCAGACACAACTGAAGTGACTTAGAATGCATGTGAAATTCTAACCCCTTCATGGATCACAGTCGTCCTGGAGAAGAGGCTTGTGTAATTCAACAAAGCTGTGAGACATACCATGCAGGGCAACCCAAGACAGACGGGTCATAGTGGAGCATTATGACAAAACATGGTTCACTAGGGGAGGAAGTAGCAAACCTACTCCAGTATTCTTAAAAGAGAACCCCATGAACAGTATGAAAAGGCAAAAATATATGATATTGGAAGATGAGCCCCCAGGTAGGAAGGTGCCCAATATGCTATTGGGGAAAAAGTAGAGGGCAATAACAAATAGCTCCATAAAAAAATGAATCAGCTGGGCCAAAGCAGAAAGGATACCCAGTTGTGTCTGTTTCTGGCAGTGAAAGTAAATTCTGATGCTGTAAAGAACAATATTGCATATGAACATGGAATGTGAGATCAATGAATCAAAGTAAATTGGACCTGGTAAAGCAGGAGATGCAAAGAGTGAACATTTGACATTTTGAACTAACAGTGAACTATAATGAATGGGAATAGGGAAATTTAACACAGATGACCATTTTATTTTCCACAGTAGGCAAGAATCCCTTAGAAGAAATGAATTCCTTAGGAGAAACAGTCATAAAAAGAGTCTGAAATACAGTACATGGATGCAACCTCAAAAACAACAGAATGATCTTGGTTTATTTCCAAGGCAAATCATTCAGTATCACAGCAATCCAATCCTGTGCCCCAACCACTGATGACAAGGAAGTTAAACTGACAAGCTGTATGAAGACTTACAACATCTTCTAGAACTAATATCAAAATAGATATCCTTTGAATCACAGGGGATTGGAATGCAAAAGTAGAAAATCAAGAGATATCCAGAATAAGAAGTTTGGCCTTGGAGTACAAATTGAGGCAGGGCAAAAGCTAACAGAATTTGTTAAGAGAACATGCTGGTCACACTGTTTTCCAACAACCGAAAAGATGGCTTCACATGGATATCACCAGATGGTATTATAGAATACCAAAATGATATTTATTATGCCTGTTGCAGCCAAAAATGGGGAAGCTCTATATAGTCAACATAAACAAGACATGGACCTGACTGTGGCTCAGATGATGAGCTCCTTATTGCAAAATTCATGCTTAAATTGAAAATAAGTAGGGAAAACCACTAGACCACTCAGGTATGACCCAAATCAAATCTTTTATGATTATATAGTGGAGATGACAAATAGATTCAAAAGAAAAATCTGGTATACAGATTTATCTATCAGATTTATTTATTTAATTAATTTATTTATTTATGCTTGAAAAACTATGAATGGAAGTTTGTAACATGCACAGTAAGCAGTGACCAAAACCATCACAAAGAAAAAGAAATGAAGAAGGCAAAATGGTTGTCTGAGGAGGCTTTACAAATAGCTAAGAGAAGCAAAGGGCAACTGAAAAAGTGAAAGATATACCCAGCTGAATGCAGAGTACTAGAGAATAACAAGGAAATATAAGAAAGCCATCTTAAGTGAACAATGCAAGGAAACAGAAGTAAACAATAGAATGGGAAAGATTAGAGACCTCTTCAAGAAAACTTGGAGATATCAAGGGAATATCTCATGCAAGGACGTACACAATAAAGGACAGAAAAGGTAAGTACCTAACAGAAATAGAAGAGATTAACAGGTGGCAAAAATACACAGAACTGTAGAAAAATGTCTTACTGACCCAGATAACCATGACAGTCTTGTCACCTAGAGCCAGACATCCTGGAGTGTGATGTCAATTGAGCCTTACTACAAACAAAACTAGTGAAGGTGATGGAATTCCGGTTGAGCTATTTAAAATTCTAAAAGATGAAGTTGCTAAAGTGCTACATTTAATATATAAAGAAATTTGGAGAACTCAGCAGTGACCACAGAACAGGAAAAGGTCAGTTTTCATTTCAATCCCAAAGAAGGGTAGTGCAAAAGAATGTACAATCTACCATACAGTTGTGCTCATTTCACATGCCAGAAAAATTATGCTCAAAATCCTTTAAGCTAGGCTTTCAGTTCAGTTCAGTCACTCAGTCGTGTCTGACTCTTTGCTACCTTATGAATCGCAGCACGCCAGGTCTCCTTGTCCATCACCATCTCCTGGAGTTCACTCAAACTCGCGTCCATCGAGTCCATGATGCCATCCAGCCATCTCATCCTCGGTCGTCCCCTTCTCCTACTGCCCCCAATCCCTCCCAGCATCAGAGTCTTTTCCAATGAGTCAACTCTTCGCATGAGGTGGCCAAAGTACTGGAGCTTCAGCTTTAGCATCATCACTTCCAAAGAAATCCCAGGGTTGATCTCCTTCAGAATGGACTGGTTGGATCTCCTTGCAGTCCAAGGGACTCTCAAGAGTCTTCTCCAACACCACAGTTCAAACGCATCAATTCTTTGGTGCTCAGCCTTCTTCACAGTCCAACTGTCACATCCATACTTGACCACAGGAAATACCATAGCCTTGACTAGATGGACCTTAGTCGGCAAAGTAATGTCTCTGCTTTTGAATATACTATCTAGGTTGATCATAACTTTTCTTCCAAGGAGTAAGCGTCTTAATTTCATGGCTGCAATCACCATCTACAGTGATTTTGGAGCCCCCCAAAAATAAAGTCTGACACTGTTTCCACTGTTTCTCCATCTATTTCCCATGAAGTGATGGGACCAGATGCCATGATCTTTGTTTTCTGAACGTTGAGCTTTGAGCCAACTTTTTCACTCTCCTCTCTCACTTTCATCAAGAGGCTCTTTAGTTCCTCTTCACTTTCTGCCATAAGGGTGGTGTCATCTGCATATCTGAGGTGATTGATATTTCTCCCGGTAATCTTGATTCCAGCTTGTGCTTCTTCCAGCCCAGCGTTTCTCATGATGTACTCTGCATTAAGTTAAATAAGTAGGGTGACAATATACAGCCTTGACGTACTCCTTTTCCTATTTGGAACCAGTCTGTTGTTCCATGTCCAGTTCTAACTGTTGCTTCGTGATCTGCATAGAGATTTGTCAAGAGGTAGGTTAGGTGGTCAGGTATTCCCATCTCTTTCAGAATTTTCCACAGTTGATTGTGATCCACACAGTCAAAGGCTTTGGCATAGTCAATTAAAGCAGAAATAGATGTTTTTCTGGAACTCTCTTGCTTTTTCCATGATCCAGTGGATGTTGGCAATTTGATCTCTGGTTCCTCTGCCTTTTCTAAAACCAGCTAGGCTTTAGCAATACATAAATTGAAAACTTCTAGATTTACAAGCTGGGTTTAGAAAAGGCAGAGCAACCAGAGATCAAACTGCCAACAGTACTTGGATCATGGGGAAAGCAAGAAATTTCCAGAAAAGACATCTACTTCAGCTTCATTGGCCATGTTAAAGTCTTTGACTATGTGGATAACAACAATCAACGGGAAAATTTTACAGAGACGGGAGTATCAGACCACCGTACTTGTCTCCTGAGAAACCCACATGCAGGTCAAGAAGCAAGAGTTAGAACCTTACATGGAACAACTGACTAATTAAAAATTGGGAAAAGACGTACATCAAGGCTGTATATTTCCATCCTGCTTATTTAACTTCTATGCAGTGTACATCTTGCAAAATGCCAGACTGGACAAATCAAAAGCTGGAATCAAGATTGTCAGGAGAAATATCTACAACAACCAGTCCATTCTGAAGGAGATCAACCCTGGGATTTCTTTGGAAGGAATGATGCTGAAGCTGAAACTCCAGTACTTTAAGGGCCACCTCATGAGAACAGTTGACTCATTGGAAAAGAATGATGCTGGGAGGGATTGGGGGCAGGAGGAGAAGGGTTTGACCAAGGATGAGATGGCTAGATGTCATCATGGACTCGATAGACATCAGTCTGAGTGAACTCCGGAAGATGGTGATGAACAGGGAGGCCTAGCGTGCTGCAATTCATGGGGTCACAAAGAGTTGGACATGATTGAGCGACTGAAATGAACTGAACTGAACTGAACTGAACTTATATACAGATGATACCACCCTAATGGCAGAAACTGAAGAGGAACTAAAGAACCTCTTGGTGAGGGTGAAAGAGGAAAGTGAAAAAGCTGGCTTAAAACTCAACATGCAAAACACCAATATCATAATTAGTCCCATCACTTCATGGCAAATTAAGGGGGGAAATTGGAGCAGTGATAGATTTTATTTTCTTTGGCTCCCTAATCACTGTGGACTGTGACTCTAGCCATGAAATTAAGACACCTACTCCTTGCAAGGAAAGCTATGACAAACCTAGACAGTTTATTAAAAATCAGAGACATGACTTTGCTGACAGACATAGTCAAAACTATGGATTTTCCAGTAGTTAGGTACAGATGTGAGAGTTGGACCATGAAGAAGGCTGAGCACTAAAGAACTGATACTTCCAAATTGTGGTGCTGGAGAAGACTCTTGAGAATGCTGTCATCTACAAGGAAATAATACCAGTCAATCCTAAAGGAAATTAACCCTGCTATTCTTTGGAAGGACTGATGTTGAAGCTCCAATATTTTGGCCACCTGATACGAAGAACTGACCCTTTGGAAAAGACTCTGGTGCTGGGAAAGATTGAAAGTTAAAGGAGAAATGAGCAGCAGAGGATGAGACGGTTACATAAAACATCACCAATTTAATGGACATGATTTTGATCAAATTCCAGGAGATAAAAGGTGACTGAGGAGCCTTTCAGGCTGCAATCCATTGGACTGTAGAGTCAGGCATGACTTAGTGACTGAATGACAACAGTGCAGCACCAAATACTCAAATATTTAAGATCAATGGAGTATTTCATTCCACTGATCTTATTATTGACTTACTGTGTTATTACTTCAAAGGTAATCTCTTTATGGAATATAAAATGGATCACAGGCTACACTGGATTTATGATGAGATTAGCAATCCTAGTATAAGAGCCAGGTATGGTGCTATGTACAGACCTTACTGTGTCCTTTTCATTGCCACAAAATACAGTTAAATTTTAAAGCTTCCCTAGCAGTAAGTTCAGGGTTATAATTAATTCTGGCTACTGAAATGTAGTTAGAAGTAATGAGACCAAGCCCAGTCTTAAGAGCTTGCTGGATTAATCAGCTCTTTATATCCAATGCTGTGGTATCCTTGGGGAGATATATATATATATATATAATATATATATATTCTAGTAATATAGCTACAAGATGTATCAGTGTAACCCAATCCTTTGCATTATTGAAAAATAAATCTTCAGCATTCAATGCCACTGAAATTTCAGGGTTTACTTGTTACTTAGACATAGGTTAGCCAGATCTGATTAATACAAAGCCCTTTTCCCAATGATTTTAGCACAAGTTCCAAAATTGATTGGATGATGTGACCATATCTGAAATAAACTGTGACCAGGGTATAGAAAAATCTCTTGGGCCAAAACAGGATTCATACCCCCATTTGGAAAAGCCAGGAACAAATCATGCACAGTTTCTGGAACAATCATTCCCTTAAAGAAAGTAATTAGATACTGAGCGTTTTCTAGATGTTCTATGGCTATATCTGATCTTGTGGTAAGTGAACTCTTCCATGTTTAAGTGGAAATTGCTGGGAGTAGTTGCTGGCACAAGCCCACAACTCTAAGAACAATTATTCTGAGGTAAATTTTTATTCGGTCTATTTCTTTCACACAGATTAGTTTTACAAATCAACAACTTGAAATTTTCACCGCACAATTTTCCTTTACCCCGTCCTTCTTTTATGACTAGATGGTAATACTACTCAACTTAGTGGAGATTTTTCCCTCAAATATAGGAGTTCATTATGCAAAATGCTTATTTTCTACTAACACTCTTATCTGGATTGGTTTTTATTAAAATGAACACATCTGTCTAAGGGAAAAAATAAATGTATTTCCTTGGAAATCCTATGAAAGTAGAAAGTTAAACTTCAGGGTTTATCATTGATATCCTATTTGGAGGATTCTCATTAACTTTAATCTCATTCTGGGGCCAAATTTCATTACAGAAAATCTTGCTTCCATTAAAGAACAGTTCAGGGAATTTATGTATTCAAGAGCACAGCATTAAAAAAAAAAAAAGTTTCTCTATACTAGGAATTAGGTAGCATAATCATAGAGATCATTACATACAGATAGTTTCTCTCATTTTGATTTTAAGATTTCTTTGGAAAATTCATCTTGCATAATTTCTCAAAGGAAAGCCCCTATTGATTGTGTTGATTAACCTCCTTAACTGCAGATGCACTTTCTTGGTCTTTTTAATTTATATGTGAATGCCTATCATGATAGAATGCTATAATGGAGTCAAGTCAAGTAGAAGACACCAAAACCAAAATGTTATCAGTTAAATAAATCAGTTTACAATTTAAAAGAATTTGTTTTGTGCAAGATCATGGAACCAGAATTATATTGAATTTCAAGAAAGAAATGAGGCATAAAAAGGTCTGAAGTGTGTTTTCTGCTTGATGAAGGTATCTGCTTTAAGGGAAATAAAGACAACTCAGAGTTCAACAACTCAGAACAGTTAATGAAGGGATTTGTTGACAGGCCTTCTTAGGCACTTTGAAGATAGTAGGCTGTTTAGGTTTAGTGTTTAGGTTATAGATTAGTGGGAAATAGAAAAGCATCTATGAGCTATTAAGCTCAGAACTCATTGGGGAGAAAGCCAGCGATGTTAATATACATATTAACATTTGTATATAATGAACTAATGTCTGGACATAATTTTCCTCCCAACAAAAATGATGGCATTATTGTTCCACATTAAGGAGCTTGAAAGTCACTACTCCATCCTAACAAGAAGCTGAAAAATCAACTTTTCTTGGATATGTAAGAGAAGGGAGGACACAGAGCCAACACCTGCCCTCAAGAATTAAAGAGACAGATAGGCTAATACATATGGTCACAGTTCACCACAACAGAGACCCAAGGGCAGAAAGAACATCAGGAACCAGTGACAGAGCAGGAAAACATGAATTTTAATTGACAAATTGCTGAAGACTCAAGTGTGGACAATTCTTGATAGTTAAAAACTCCAGGGAGAGCCAGTCTTAGGGAAAAAAAAAAGAAACAATTAGTCACTCAAGTTGAGTCCAACTTTTCGAGACTCTGTGGATTATAGCCTGCCAGTCTCCTCTGTCCATGGAATTTTCCAGGCAAGAATACTGGAGTGGGTAGCTGTTCCCTTCTCTAGGAGATCTTCCAAACCCAGGAATCAAACGTGGGGCTCCTGCATTGCAGGCAGACTCTTTATCATCTGAGCCACCAGGGACAATCAGTCATAGGTGACCTCCAAAATTTTGTGATATCTGCCTCCAGAAGATCAAGTAGCTTCTCACAGCAAGTAGTACAGTTCCAGTACAGGAAGAGGAAATTTAACCATTTTCAAATATGCCAGAACACTCAGTTTCTAACAAGCCTTGACCTCAGGGGAAACTAACCAGGCCTAAGCATTGTATGGACCCTAACTGATCTAGGGGAAGGGAAATAGCCAAGTTCCAGGCTCATCTTACCTTACTTTTGCTAGTTTTTTATTGGAAGTTACCAAGTCTTCTGATAAAAACCTAGAAAAAAGAAGGTAAGATGAGCTTAGGACTGGCTATTTCCCTTCCTCCAGGTTGGTTAGGATTCAAATGATAAAGAATCTGCCTATAAAGCAGGAGCCACAGGAGGCACAGTGATTCCTGGGTTGGGAAGATCCCCTGAAAGAGAAAATGGCAACTCACTCCAGTATCCTTGCCTGGAGAATCCCATGGCCTGAGGAGCCTCGCAGGCTACAGTCCATATGGTCACAAAGAGTTGGACATGTTAGGTAGTTAGAATAGGAAAAAGAAGTCCAGAATGGTGGTGGATAAAAGACAAAGAATGGAAAAGCCTATGAAAATAGAACAAAGGTTTGAGGATGGAGTGAGAACCTCAGGTAAAACAAACAGCCCTCGTGGCTAGTCCATTTTACATAGGGGAGGCTCAGGGGGAGGAGATAAAAACATATTTAAAAAGTAGCCAAAATGGGCTAGGGGCTTTTCTTCTCTTTGCATATTTTGGGTCGGCCTGCCCTCATGACTCCAGGATGTATTTTCCTTTGCTGGCCAAATAAAACTGAGCTGTAACATAGAGCTGAAACATTGATCTGTCCATCACTTCAAATTTTTGCTGTAGTGAGACAGAACCAAGGAAATTACAAACTCCCTCAATAGACATGACTGAAGCAACTGAGCATACAATGGGTCTTCTTACCTCTGCTAACTGAAGACCTTGATGCCGGGAAAGATTGAAGGCAGGAAGAGAAAGGGATGACAGAGGATGAGATGGTTGGATGGCATTACTGACTCCACAGACAAGAGTTTGAGCAAGCTCCAGGAAATGACAAAAGACAGGGATGCCCGGCATGCTGCAGGCCATGGGGTCGCAAAGAGTCAGACAAAACTGAGTGATTGAACAATAATAACAACACAATGAAGACACAAGTTCCCTTGAGATACATAAATTATAAGGCATATTAAGATGAGAACAATTTATATATCCTCTATGGTTGCACTGTTAGAGGTAAATTCAAGGACTGTTAATTGTTCTCTACCACATTACAGATTTTTTAGTGTAATAATGCTTGCTTTTTGTCTACTTTTAAACACCTGCTTTATATCTAAGTTAGAATAGAGTCCACTGGGAACTGGATAAAATGAGTGGCAAACTCCAGCTGTGCTCAAAATCTTAACACAATGAAGAATTTGTTCTGAATTATTCTTTCATTAGGCTTCCCAGGTGGCTCAGAGGTAAAGAATCCACTTCCAAATGCAGTAGCTACAGGAGACATGGGCTTGATTCCTAGGTTGAGAAGGTCCCCTGGAGGAGGAAATGGTGACCCACTCCAGTATTCTTGCCTGGGAAATCCCATGGACAGAGGAACTAGTGGGCAACAGTCCATAGCATCACAAAGAGTCAGACATGACTGAGATTTTTATTTTCCCCTTAGAACAGGGAGCTCCTGAAGAGCCATAAAAATAAACTTTTGCAGGTCCATATAACATATTGGGAAGGAACATCTGAATATAAGACTTTCACTGCTTTTTCCCAATTTTCTAGTCTCTACTGTCCTCTAATACTCACATCCCCCAGAAACAAAAATAAAACGGCTACTATATTTACCTAGCTTTTATTTTAACCCATTAATCTTATTATTGCTCTCTTAAATATGGGGCTAGTTCATTAAAAGATGCTTACTCCTTGGAAGGAAAGTTATGACCAACCTAGATAGCATATTAAAAAGCAGAGATATTACTTTGCCAACAAAGGTCCGTCTAGTCAAGGGTATGGTTTTTCCAGTGGTCATGTATGGATGTGAGAGTGGGACTGTGAAGAAAGCTGAGCACCAAAGAATTGATGCTTTTGAACTGTGGTGTTGGAGAAGACTCTTGAGAGTCCCTTGGACTGCAAGGATATCCAACCATTTCATTCTAAAGGAGAACAGTCCTGGGTGTTCATTGGAAGGACTGATGCTAAAGCTGAAACTCCAATACTTTGGCCACCTCATGTGAAGAGTTGCCTCATTGGAAAAGACTCTGATGTTGGGAGGGATTGGGGGCAGGAGAAGAAGGGGATGACAAAGCATGAGATGGCTGGATGGCATCACTGACTCAATGGACATGAGTTTGAGTAATCTCTGGGAGTTGGTGATGAAGAGGGAGGCCTGGCCTGCTGCACTTCACGGGGTTGCAAAGAGTCAGACACGACTGGGTGACTGAACTGAACTGAACTGGAGTCAGTTAACTTGAGAGAGGTACCAAAGAAGGAAACTTTTTTCATTAACTATCAAACGGTTCATTCAGCCAAGTTTGGAAATAGACCATAAGCCTAGGGCATGGAGCTAAAATCAGCTGGCATCTTACAGAAGTGACTAAGTGATCAAAATGGAAATCAGAAAAGACAGTAGCTCCTTAGTTCCAAAAATGTACAATATTTTAATAAAATACAATTTCATTTGATTTGTTATGTCAAAATCTCTGCTATGTGGCAAGTTTCAGTTCAGTTGGGAGGGCAAATTGTCACTCCTGAGAATACATTTGAGTAGCAGAGAACCAAGTACTTAATTGTTTACAGTGAATTTTCATTCTATAATAATGTGCCAAATTTGGAGTAGTCATGGAAGTTTTTCATACTGCAGACGGGAGCAGGGTTTTAAAGTGAAGTGAAGTGAAGTCGCTCAGTCGTGTCCGACTCTTTGCAACCCCATGGACTGTACACTACCAGGATCCTCTGTCCATGGGATTTTCCAGGCAACAGTACTGAAGTGGATTGCCATTTCCTTCTCCAGGGGATCTTCCAGACCCAGGGATCGAACCCGGGCTTTACCGTCTGAGCCACCAGGGAAGTCCAATTAATTAATTTCTGTGGCTGTGCTGGATCTTGGTTATGGCATGTGGGATTTAGTTCCCCGACCAGGGAAGTAGGCATCAAATTTAGGTAAACAAGAGGTAGAGATACATAAGCTAAGAGAAGAAAATGACACATATTCTAAAAATATCTGTTGATTCAGATTTCCTTGATGAGAATTTATTTCTGGTGATATATCTTAGGCAGTAGTTAAAGTAGGTTAAAATGGGGAGTCCATGAAGACTAAGGTAGAAAGGCTTACCCTTGTCAAATAAAGGGACAAACAGCTTGAAAATTAAGAGCTAAGAGCTATAGAATAAGCATCCTTTTCTATATTATCTGAGCTTTAATGATTTCCCCACATTTTGTGCTTTCTTGTTCCAACTTTAGACGTGCTTCTTCTCATGTCAAGAACAATTTCTCAACAAGTAATAGTTGATTTACTAAGATTTGAAAGTGTAAAGCAAAGTTTTCTAAATTTTACATACCCTTGATTTGCACTGTAGAGTAACTGAAGCCTATAATCCCTTATTCAACATTTTTCATCCGAAGTATCTTACTTTATAGCCCCTGTGCTTTGGCAAAACTAAGGAAAAACAATTTAATACATTCTTTATTTAGCAATCCAATAAACTCACTAATACATTGCCAGAACGCATCATTATTAGACAAAAATCAATGGTATAATTAGCCTGGTTTACCCATTGGCTTCTAATTATTGAGCAGTCATTTCACAAGGTGTGACACAGGATAATTTTAACCATCAAAAGAGAGCTTCTAATGAAGAACAGAACTTTCTCAATGGACTTTATATTGACTCTCATCATTTGTGCAGGCAGAAACAGTTTGGTAAACTATAATGAAACCAAATGTAAAGACAGAGTTTTACCAACATGTTTTTATATAAAATTTAGCAAGAATGTTTCTCTTCCCATTAATAATTGCATTAAATACTGTCACTGTTTTGTTTTACAAAGTCAATTATAATAATACAAAACATGAATAACTTTTCCAGTAGCAGTCTCCTTTAATTTTTAATAGTAATTATTATTTTAATTTATTAAGATGGTAATGGAACTTACTGAACTTGGTAGATAACATGGGTGATTAACTCCACTATTGGGTACCTGTGCATGTGTGCTAAGTTGTTTCAGTCGTCTCCGACTCTTTGCGACCCTATGGCTGGCCTCCTCTGTTCATGGGATTTCCCAGGCAAGAATAATGGGGTGGAATAACATTTCCTCCTCTAGGGAATCTTCATGACTCAGGGATAAAACCCACATCTCTTACGTTTTCTGCATTGGCAGGCAGGTTTTTTACCACTAGCACTGCCTGGGAAACTCATAGATACAGTTGTAATAGTGGCCTGAAAGAGACTCAACAGTTCAACCAGGAAGTCCAGATGAGCATATTATAGAAGATCCCATCTCACAATAGTAACCAGAGCAGGCAGAAGAACATCACTACTAAAGGGTACAGAACTATCTGCACACATGACGGAAAGGCTCCCAAACTGGGTGTTTATTTACTATGCGTGTGTTTTCATTGCTGGCCCTCTGTCTTAAATAACCAGTAAAAATCAAACAAGACATGTGAAACAAAGGTTTTCAGAAACTGAATAACACTTGGTGAACTATTATGATTCCTAAGTAAAAATAAAACATGAGATCAGCCTTGGAATTGTCCAGATAACTGCTTTGAGGCAGTTTTCAAACTGAAGTTGCAGAAAGGGGAATCTATACAGAGCCATGTAGTCTTTCTCATTTTAGAAGAACAGAGTTTGGAGTTCAAAGAGTCCAATGAAGCTAGAATACATCAGCCAGACTACTGTAGAGGGAGAAATCCTTTGGAAAGAAAGTTCTGATTATCTGATGGCACTCCTTGAATCCTTGAATGAGTAGTGAACTTCAAATTCGTCAGAGGAAATAACCACAAGAACAGAATGTGTTTACTCTTCTCAGGACTCAAGTATGACTGGAAATAGTTGATTACCAACTGTGAGACATGATAAATGGACATGAGGTAAAATCTTCAGAGAAATACTGAATTAGTTATGGAAGAAAGTCCTAAATTGAGAGCAATCTTAACTAATCTTAAAAATATTAAAAGCAAGCCTTAAGTCTTAGAAGGGGCAATTTGATTCCAAGATCTCAGTTTTTGACAACAAAAGCCAACTTCAATGGAATACAACAAAACCTAATTCTCATTCTAAAATTTTAAGATGCTCATAATCTAATTAAAAATTACTAGTTATATTCTTCAGATTCTTTGCATAATTTTTAATTATGAAAGATAATCATTCAATAGAAATGGATACAGAAGTAATGAAGATGATGGCACTTAGTGACACCAGTAAGAGAAACAGCAATTATAAATATGCTCTCTACATTCAAGAGAGCAAAGTGAACCATTAAAACATGATGAAGTGAGAAAGGAAAAATGCAAAAAAGTTTAAAGGAAACTCTTTGTGATAAAGTGTATATTAAAAATAGATTAGAAAAATAAAAGATTCTATATAGGAAAGTTTTAAAAACAAAAACCTTAAAATTTTAAGACACAGCAATGGGAAGTATTGCTTAAGTAAATCTTAAGCACAGGGTAAAAATTAAATGAATAAAGCACCAAAAACTAGTAAGACAATAGTTTGTGATAAAATTTACATGAAATTGGAATACCAGAAAATTAGGGGAAGACAGTAAAAATATATGTAGAAATAAAAGGCATTTTAAAATTTTTATGTAGGAAAAAAATATTTTTTAAAGTTATAACTTTATTATAAACTGGGAGTTGTCAAACTATTCCTTGAAGACCAAATTCAGCATGTGGTCTGCTCTCTATGACCCCTTTGTCTAAAATCAACTTAACATTTTTAAAAGGTTGAAGAAAAAGAATATGTGACAGAGATACAGGGACATAAAACCTAAAACAGTTACTATTTGATCCTTTACAGAAAGTTTGTTAATCACCAAAGTGAAGCACAGGCCAATTTAATACAAAGAAACAATGCCAAGTGCACTTATAATCAAACTATTAAATATATATATATATATAATATAAAAGAAATGGTCTTCAGACAAGCAAAACAAAAATTTGTAACATGTGCCAAAGACTAAAGGTAAGAGTGATAGCAGAATGTTTTTCAAAAATGGTACAAGAAAAGAAGAAATATTTTTAGTATACTGATGATGGAAAAACAAAACAAAATCTTTCAAACTGTCAAGCTAGCATTCCGTATCTAGAGGAAAGTTCTTTCAAAGATTAAAAAAAGTAAAAGGCTTAAAGAAAAAAAAAAATGCAAGATTTTATTACCAGCATGTCTGCACTACAAGAAATGTTAAAAGAAGTTCTTGAAAGAGAAATGAACAAGAACAGAAAGAAAATATAGATCTACACAAACACATGAAGAATACTGGAAATGCTCAATGTATATATAAAATATTTTTCTCATTTTATTATCAGGCTCTTTAAAAGATAGTTGAATATTAGAAAAAAAAGTATGTTACAGAATTTAGAGCAAGTGTAATATAATGTATGATAATGTCAAAAAATATGGAAGGAAAATGCAAATGTTTTTTGTTATAAATTTCTTACATTATGAATAAAAATATATAGTATTTTTGACCATAGACTATGATAAGTTAAATTGTATGTTAATATGTAAACCACAGAATCACTGCTAATGTGTGTATGTTTGGAGATGAGATTTGATAATTTTTTAAAAAAGCATGTTCATACAACAGAAAATAGAAAAAAGGAGAAAAAGGAAAGACTATATGGGACAAAAAAAGTAAAATTTAGATATACCCATTATATGCTGACTAGAATAAGGTAAATAGAAAAATTACCAGTGTCAGGAGTAAAACAGAGGTAAAACTACAGACCCTACAAGTGCTTATAGGATAATGTGCTCACTCACTCAGTCATGTCCAACTTTTTCTCACTCCATGGACTGGAGCCGAGCAGGCTCCTCTGTCCGTGGGGATTCTCTAGGCAAGAATACTGGAATGGGTTGCCATGCCCTCCCCCAGGGGATCTTCCCAACTCAGGGATCGAACTCAGGTCTCTCACATTGCAGGTGGATTCTTTACCATCTGAGCCACCAGAGAAGCCCAATAAGATAATAAGGAAATATTAAAAACTATTAAAGTCTCCTTAAGAAGTACTGAAGATCTGAATAGTATTGTATCTATATCCAGCACACAGATTCAGATATTAAATAAACTGAATTTGAATGTGTATCTCAGTACTTCCAACAAAGAAAAGTCCAGCATATGGTCTCTCTTACAAATATTAATCTTATATAAATTCTTCCTTAAATTGGAAGAGAGAAAAATTTCCAGTTCATTGTGTGAGGCCAGCCTCCCTTGATACCAAACAAGACATTATTACAAGAAAGAAAACTACACAACAATGTCCCCCATAAATATAAAAGCAAAAATTCTCAGTGAATGTTATCAAATTAAATTCAGCATATAAAAATAATATATCGTGACTTTACTATATATTCTGGAAGTACAGGTTTGGCTTAATATATAAAACATAATTCACCATACCACATTATGAAAAAGAAAAAAAACAGATGATCATTTAAAACAATGATGCAAAACATTTGAAAAAAGTTAACATCCATTGATATGACAAAATGTTTCAGCAAACTGAGTAGGACACTTCCTCTAACTGATAAAGAGAATCAACAAAACAGCTAAAGCTACAACTTACTTAACTGTGAAAAATTATGCTTTTCCCAAAGATCCAAAACAGCTAAAGCTGCAACTTACTTAACTGTGAAAAATTATGCTTTTCCCAAAGATCCAGAACAAAGTATATTCATTCTCTGACATTCACCATCATTCAGGAAGACCTATCATCTCAATAATGCAAGAAAAATAATTTAAAAATCAGTAGATGGTCCTTAATCCATTGTATATTCTTGCCTCCTTTGTCGAAGATAAGGTGTCCATAGGTGTGTGGATTTATCTCTGGGCTTTCTATTTTGTTCCATTGATCAATATTTCTGTCTTTGTGCCAGTACCATACCGTCTTAATGACTGTGGCTTTGTAGCAGAGCCTGAAGTCGGGCAGGTTGATTCCTCCAGTTCCGTTGTTCTTTCTCAAGATTGCTTTGGCTATTCGAGGTTTTTTGTATTTCCATACAAATTGTGAAATTATTTGTTCTAGCTCTGTGAAAAATACCGCTGGTAGCTTGATAGGGTGGAGAAGGCATTGGCAACCCACTCCAGTACTCTTGCCTGGAAAATCCCATGGACAGAGGAGCCTGGAAGGCTGCAGTCCATGGGGTCGCTGAGGGTTGGGCACGACTGAGTGACTTCACTTTCACTTTTCACTTTCATGCATTGGAGAAGGAAATGGCAACCCACTCCAGTGTTCTTGCCTGGAGAATCCCAGGGACGGGGGAGCCTGGTGGGCTGCCATCTATGGGGTCGCACAGAGTCGGACACGACTAAAATGACTTAGCATAGCATAGCTTGATAGAGATTGCATTGAATCTGTAGATTGCTTTGGGTAGTATTCTCATTTTCACTATATTGATTCTTCCAATCCACGAACATGGTATATTTCTTCATCTATTAGCGTCCTTTATGATTTCTTTCATCAGTGTTTTATAGTTTTCTATATATAGGTCTTTAGTTTCTTTAGGTAGATATATTCCTAAGTATTTTATTTTTTTCGTTGCAATGGTGAATGGAATTGTTCCCTTAATTTCTTTTTCTACTTTCTTATTATTAGTGTATAGGAATGCAAGGGATTTCTGTGTGTTGATTTTATATCCTGCAACTTTACTATATTCATTGATTAACTCTAGTAATTTTCTGGTGGAGTCTTTAGGATTTTCTATGTAGAAGATCATGTCATCTGCAAACAGTGAGAGTTTTACTTCTTCTTTTCCAATTTGGATTCCTTTTATTTCTTTTTCTGCTCTGATTGCTATGGCCAAAACGTCCAGAATACTATGTTGAATAGTAGCAGTGAAAGTGGGCACCCTTTTCTTGTTCCTGACTTTAGGGGAAATGCTTTCAATTTTTCACCATTGAGGATAATGTTTGCTGTGGGTTTGTCATATATAGCTTTTATTATGTTAAGGTATGTTCCTTCTATTCCTGCTTTCTGGAGAGTTTTTATTATAGATGGATGTTGAATTTTGTCAAAGGCCTTGTGGTGGATTCATATCAATGTATGGCAAAACCAATATAGTATTGTAAAGCAAAATAAAGTAAAAATAAAAATTAAAAAAAATCAAATATGACACATAGTTTTTTATATAGCTACTTGCAGTCAGTTAAAATAATAATAATAAAAAGAACACTTTGACTTATAAAAAAAAAAAAAAACATTAGATGGGTAAGCAAGAAATATAACTTGAAGATAATATGACGGTGTAGAAAATCCCCAAGTATCCTACAAAATATTAGATTCTAATAAGTCAATTTAAAGGGAACAAGAGCAAGAGAAACAAATAGATTGTATATCTATGTACTTCTGCTGCTGCTGCTAAGTTGCATCAGTTGTGTCCGACTCTGTGTGACCCATAGACGGCAGCCCAACAGGCTCCTCTGTCCCTGGGATTTTCCAGGCAAGAATACTGGAGTGGGTTGCCATTTCATTCTCCAATGCATGAAAGTGAAAAGTGAAAGTGAAGTCGCTCAGTCGTGTCCAACTCTTAGCGACCCCATGGACTATATATAGCCTACCAGGCTCCTCCATCCATGGGATTCTCAAGGCAAGAGTACTGGAGTGGGTTGCCATTCCCTTCTCCTCATGGGGTCGCAAGAGTCAGACATGACTTAGCAACTAAACCACTATATTGTAGTAACATTATGTTGCAATATAATCTATAATGTTATTACAATATAGTGGTTTAGTTGCTAAGTCATGTCCAACTCTTGTGACCCCATGGACTGTAGCCTGCCAGGCTCCTCTCTCCATAGTATTCTCCAGGCAAGAATACTGGAGTGGGTTGCCATTTCATTCTCCAGTGGATTTTCCTGACCCAGGATCAAATCCAAGTCTCCTGCAGTGCAGGGAGATTCTTTACCAACATACCTAAGCAAGTATGAGCAAGATTTATGTGCTGAAAACATAAAACACTTGTCAAAAAAATAAGACCCAAATAAATAAATCTATGTTCCATGATCCTATCTTGTAAAACTCAGTACTATCACAGTGTCAGTTCTCCAAAATCTGATCCACAGATTGAATGCAATCATAATTAAAATTCCAGCAGAATTTTGGTAGATATAGAAAAGCAACTTCTAAAATTTATATGGAAAGGAAATGATATTGAATAGCTGGAATAACTGTGCATAGAAAGAACAGTCAATTAATTCAATTTATTTGTAACTTATATGATTTCTGAGATGGCTCCAAATGATCTCAGCAATGATGACCTTGAAATTCTAGAAGGTTCTAATTCTAAGGATCTGCATGATAAAACTGAGGTGCTTAGGTTAAAGGGCCATATTCACTGGATGTGCATCACTGACCTTGCATCTGCAATGGCCCCAGACAAATTCAGGGTTTACCTGTGTCCTTCTGGTACCCAGGGATTTCACTCTTATTTGAACAAAGATCCTTGGCTCTGAGTTCAGACCCTGCAACCCCATTGATACTTGCCAGCTAAGTTACATTTATTTGGTTTATTCCTTTTGCCTTTCCACATACCTCTAACAAGGGACAGATTTCTACCATCCTTCAAGAGACAGCTCCAATATCATTTTCTTTGTGAAGCCATTCATAAGTCTCATAACCACATAAGTTTTACTTACTTTATCCCTCTGTGTTTCTTCCCCACGTGTCACATGGAATTCTTTCTCATCTCTCCTCTCTTTCTTTTCTCTTTTGCTATTATTTAAAATGTCAAATTCTCACTTATTCTCAAGACAAAATTATTTATTCATGTTATCCCAGCATTTAGCATAGGGTCTAACACATTTGACATCCATTTAAAATAATTATTATGACAGTTAATAATCTTCAAACATTTACATGCTCTGTTAACTTCTTTACCGGCATATATTTTAAAAAATACCATACACTTTTATGATAGGAAGAAAAATAATAAAACTTATTTCACAAATGAGGAAACTGAAGCATAGAATAATCTATCCCAATTCACACCACTAGTAACCATCATAGATGATTCTGAGTCTGTTAAACTTAAGAATTCTCAACAATTAAACCACATTGTTTTACATATAATTCTGACACCTTCCACCACTCTTGGTTCATAGTAGATACTCAGCAAATAAGTGCTAGTGGATTAACCAAATGAGCACAGAGCAGAGCTATATGATAACAATCTCAAATAGGAATGCCATAGTAGAAATTATTTGCTATTACAATAGTGCAAGCTTCAGCTTTTGTAGCTATTATTTAAGAGGCAGTGATGGACACAGATTGGTGATTTTTTATTTCTTTCTCATTTACAGAAAACTTGCCTGCCCTCTGACTTTAACATTCTCTCTAGCTTCTGGTGAGGTCCTAGGACTAGAACTCAGTTAATGAGTTTCAGAGCAATACAGCTATGAAGTTCAGGGGACAAAAGGTGAAAACAATTGCTAAAGAAACTTATCCTCCCTGTGTGTCCTAGATCTGGATCTATATACCTTATTAGCAGCTAATGAGCATTTCATGTTCTCCAATTTCCCTGTACTAATGGTCTGCTTCAGGGACAATTCAGACAATTAGAAAGAACTGCAATGCAGAATATTTTCACTCTTCAACAGCTTTTGAATCACCAGGGAAATTTAGCTTCATCATTAGGAAGAAACTTGAGATAATACAACAATCTCAGAGGATCTGGGATACAAAAATCTCAGATATTTTTCTCATCTTATTTTTTGACGAATATAAATACATTCCCAGGTTACCAGGTCTAAGACATCTAGAAAGTGAAGTCGCTCAGTCATGTCTGACTCTTTGTGACCCCATGGACTGTAGTCTACCAGGCTCCTCCATCCATAGGATTTTCCAGGCAAGAGTACTGGAGTGGGTTGCCGTTTCCTTCTCCAGGGGATCTTCCTGATCTAGGGATCGAGCCCAGGTCTCCCACATTATAGGCAGGTGCTTTACCATCTGAGGCACCAGGGAAGTCCAAGACATCTAGACAAGATGTTTAATGATTTCCCTTGGGTATGTCAAGTGTTGTAAGCCATTTAAGAACATGGGAAGGAAGAATTACCAATTTTTAAAAATCAATCTCTGATTTTCCCATAACAGCTTTGCTTTCTACTCTTAGATATATCTCATAAGACTAAAAAAATTACTAAAATACCCTCTTTCATTTTATAAAGAGTGATCAGCTCAAGGACTTAAATATAAAACAATAACTACCTTTGCTACCAAGCAACAGCTGGCAATTTATTTATGTTACATCACTTTTACACTTAATAGCAATGCTATCGGTCGTGGCATAACTGGAATTTAGCAAAATATGGTAAAAGAAAGAAAGAAAAAAAAAAACCATGGGTTCTGGTCTTTGAAATGAATTGCTTACTCAGGCTTACATATTAGCAGCATAAACTCTGCTGAACATACACTGAAAAACCATAATTGTGCTGTTAGCATGATGTACCAATGAATCACCTTATTGCCTCCTTTCTACTTTTATTCCTTCTTAATACTTAAACTCTCCATGAGCACCACCTATTATTCTTATATACTTTACAACACACTTTTAGTTATATTAATGCAATAATTTTGACTTTGCAGTTGGTCTTCAGTTAGTGAAGAAGTCTGTTACTGTACTTGTATTAAGTTTGGGATACCCTTGGGGATTTTTAAACACTGAGATAGCATGAAGATTTCCTGCAAAGAGCTTGCAACATGTTTGTGGAACTAGACATATTCACATTAAACAATAGAAGGATAATTACAAAAAAACTCTCAATGAAAGAAAATAATGCACTCTAAATTGAATACATAAATGGGTAAATTAATTATGCTTCTATGCTATCTTTGTAGGTTTTATGCTATCCTTGTAGGGTTTTTTCCCTACCATTATGTTAACTCCATTCAAGCAGAGTGGGTAACAACCTGCAGAGACACAAATGACTTACTTCAATGCTAATTATTTCATTGTTTCTTTTATTCTATCTGTTCAGTAAATGATTATTAAAATAAAATTTTAATAAGTTAAAACTCAGAGTAATTCATCTCAGGGTACCTCTCACTCATAGCTCTAGAGATATATGAATAGTGATGAGACTAATGTTTTTGCCATGCTTAGTGATTCTTTGGAAAGGTGTTATTTTTAATAGAAGATCATAATAATGAACTTGAAGTCAACCTCTGGATATCAACAGACATTCACAGACTCATAGGCAAGGGTAATGAAGGGACTGTTTCCTTAATGAATATTCTGTACTAGGGATTATTTAATTACCTAATTACCAAAGCAGGAACCTGGGCTTTGATGTTTTTTTAATAGAAGGTAGAATACTTTTCTAATTTAGCATTTTTCATTTTAAATGCTCGTTAGCTACAACATTCCACAGTGTAAAGGATCGTCCAAGTGAGTAAAGTGGTAGAGCTATCCTAACTACATTTTCAATAGAAGACCTTCTCAGAATTTGCTTCATTTTTTCTTGCCAATATTTCTCTTACCCAATAGCTGGTGCTGGATGTCCATTTGTTCTGTTCTCACTATGCAGTAATATACTAGCTTGCAATCCCTCCCTCAGATAGAGAACTCTATCACTTTACTTGGTACTGGGACTATTTTGGTTGCTGCCAACTCTGAGATACCAAATCAGCAGAGAAAAAACATAAGCTGAGTCTATTGCCTCAAGGATTCAGAGATTTCATTACTTTGCTTACAAATGTTTGGACTTTGGGATTTGACAAGATGCCCAAAGGCAAAATGATACAACATTCTCCAAAATAAGTTTCCAATATTCCATGTCCAAAAGAGAGAGAGAGAGAGAGAGAGAGAGTCTCTTTCTGATTTCACAAAAGAATACTCAATATATACACATGGGTTACTGTCAACATTGAATAAATGAAGGAAGAGGGAGGAAGAGAGGGAAGAAAATGGGAGAAGGGAGAGGAACAGGAGGAGGAAGACTAAGAAAAAATACTTATCAGGAGGAGACAGTCATCACTAAAGTCTCAGTTAAAGTACTACCAAGTGTCTTTGCTACCTGTACTCTGCTCATATTAGTTCTCCAGGTAAAATTTACATGAAACACTTCATTCATGTGATTTTCATTCTTTCTACTTCATTCACTTTTTCATTAATTTTACTAAAGTTGTAATGATATATACATACATATTATTTGAGTATTTGCTTATAAAAATGAATAAGTACTGCCTGGAAAGATTTCTTCAAAATTAAAAAAAAAAATTAAAAAGGGCATGTGTATATTTATAATTATAGAATCACGCAAAATATATCTTAAATACCCACGATAGGTACAATTTCATGATGTTTTTGTGATAAAGAGTTAATGGGAATAATTGTTCCTTTAATATTAATAATCACAAGCTCTTTAATGGAGATAGATTACAAAATTTATCTGGAAATATATTTTTAAATGGCCAGATTCAAAATAGCTATAAAATGACTTTGAAAATTCAATTCAACTGGAGCTCATGCAACCAATTCATTTCTCTTATTATCGTATTTTGCACATGAATGGTGGAGGAGACCTGTTACAGAGAGTCACATATTCCTGCAATAGTCTATAGTCAGTTCAGCTCAGTCATGTCCAACTCTTTGCAACACCATGGACTGCAGAATACCAGGCCTCTCTGTCCATCACCAACTTCACTCCCGGAGTTTACTTAAACTCATGTCCATTGAGTCAGTGATGCCATCCAACCATCTCATCCTCTGTCATCCCCTTCTCCACGCACCTTCAATCTTTCCCAGCATGAGATTCTTTTCAAATGAGAAAATTCTTTGCATTAGATGGCCAAAGTGCTGAAGTTTCAGCTTCAACATCAGTCCTTCCAATGAATATTCAGGACTGTGAATGGGACCAGATGCCATGATCATAGTTTTCTGAATGTTGAGTTTTAAAACCAGCTTTTTCACTCTCTTTCTTTTTATCAAGAGGCTCTTTACTTCTTCCTTGCTTTCTGCCAAAATGGTGGTGAGGTTATTGATATTTCTGCCGGCAATCTTGATTACAGCTTGTGCTTCATCCAGCCCAGCATTTCTCATGATGTACTCTGCATATAAGTTAAATAAGCAGGGTGACAATATACAGTCTTGACGTACTTCTTTTCCTTTTTGGAACCAGTCTGTTGTTCCATGTCGAGTTCTAACCATTGCTTCCTGACCTGCATACAGATTTGTCAAAAGGCATGTCAGGTGGTCTGTTATTCCCATCTCTTTGAGACTGTTCCACAGTTAATTGTGATCCATACAGTCAAAGGCTTTGGCGTAGTCAATAAGTAGAAGTAGATGTTTTTCTGGCACTCTCTTGCTTTTTTGATGAACCATTGGATGTTGGCAATTTGATCTCTAGTTCCTCTACCTTTTCTAAATCAGGTTGAACATTTGGAACTTCATGGTTCATATACTGTTGAAGCCTGGCTTGGAGAATTTGAGCATTACTTTACTAGCGTGTGAGATGAATGCAATTGTGTCATAGTTTGAACAGTCTTTCTTTGAGATTGGAATGAAAACTGACCTTTTCCAGTCCTGTGGCCACTGGTGAGTTTTCCAAATTTGCTGGCATATTGATTGCAGCACTTTCACAGCATCATCTTTTATGATTTGAAATAGCTCAACTGGAATTCCATCACATCCACTAGCTTTGCTCAAAGTGATGCTTCCTTAGGTCCACTTGACTTCACATTCCAGGATGTCTGGCTCTAGGTCAGTTATCATACCTTCATGGTTATCTGTGTCATAAAGATCTTTTTTGTATAGTTCTTCTGTGTATTCTTGCTACCTCTTCCTAATATCTTCTGCCTCTGTTAGTTCCATACCATTTCTGTCCTTCATGGTGTCCATCTTTACATGAAATGTTCCCTTAATAGCTCTAATTTTCTTGAAGAGATCTCTAATCTTTCCCATTCTATTGTTTTCCTCTATTTCTTTGCATTGATCACTGAGGAAGGCTTTCTTATCTCTCCTTTCTATTCTTTGGAACTCTGCATTCAAATGGGTATATCTTTCCTTTTTTCCTTTGCTTTCACTTCTCTTCTTTTCACAGCTATTTGTAAGGCTTCCTCAGACAACCATTTTGCCTTTTGCATTTCTTTTTCTTGGGGATGATCTTGATCCCTGCCTCCTGTACAATGTTGTGAACCTCCTTCCATAGTTCTTCAGACACTCTATCAGATATAATCCCTTGAATCCATTTCTCACTTCCACTGTATAATCATAATGGAGTTGATTTAGGTCATACCTGAATGGTCTAGTGGTTTTCCCTGCTTTCTTCAATTTAAGTCTGAATTTGGCAATAAGGAGTTCATGATCTGAGCCACAGTCAGCTCTTGGTATTGTGTTTGCCGACTACATAAAGCCTATCCATCTTTGGTTGCAAAGAATATAATCAGTCTGATTTCAGTATTGACCATCTGGTGATATCCATGTGTAGAATCTTCTCTTGTGTTGCTGGAAAAGGGTGCTTGCTATTACCAGTGCATTCTCTTGGCAAACGCTATTAGCCTTTGCCCTCCTTCTATCTGTACTCCAAGGCCAAATTTGCCTGTTACTCCAGGTATTTCCTGATTTTCTACTTTTGCATTTCAGTCCCCTATAATGGACACCCCAAAAGGACATCGTTTTGGGGTGTTAGTTCTAGAAAGTCTTGTAGGTCTTCATAGAACCGCTCAATTTCAGCTTCTTCAGCATTACTGGTTAGGGCATAGACTTAGATTACCGTGATATTGAATAGTTAGCCTTGGAAATGAACAGAGATCATTCTATCGCTTTTGAGATTGCATCCAAGTACTGCATTTTAGACTCTTTTGTTGACTATGATGATTACTCCATGTCTTCTAAGGGATTCCTTCCCACAGTAGTAGATATGATGGTCATCTGAGTTAAATTCACTCATTTTAGTCAATTTTAGTTTGCTGATTCCTAAAATGTCTATGTTCACTCTTGCCATCTCCTCTTTGAACACTTCCAATTTGTCTTGATGATGGACATAACACTTCAGGTTCCTATGCAATATTGCTCCTTACAGAATAGGACTTTACTTCCATCACCAGTCACATCCACAACTGGGTGTTGTTTCTGCTTTGGCTCCATCTCTTCATTCTTTCTGGAGTTATTTCTCCACTGATCTCCAGTAGCATACTGGGCACCTACTGACCAGGGGAGTTCATCTTTAAGTGACCTATCTTTCTGCCTTTTCATACTGCTCATGGGGTTCTCAAGGCAAGAATACTGAAGTGGTCCGCCATTCCTTTTTCCAGTGGACCACGTTTTGTCAGAACTATCGACAATGACCCGTCTGTCTTGGTGGTCCTATGTGGCATGGCTCATAGTTTCATTGAGTTAGACAGCATTGTGGTCCATGTGATCAGATTGGTTAGTTTTCTGTGATGTTGTTTTCAGTCTCTCCTCTGATGGAGGATAAGAGGCTTATGGAAGCTTCCTGATGGGAGAGACTTTCAGAGGGGAAAATGGGTCTTGTTTTGATGAGTGGGGCCATGCTCAGTAAATCTTTAGTCAATTTTCTGTTGATGGGTGGGGCTGTGTTCCCTCCCTGTTATTTGACCTTAGGCTAAATAGCAAACTATGGTGGAGGTAAGGAAGATAATGGAGACCCTCTTCAAAAGATCCCGTCCATGCACTGCTACATTCAGTGCCCCTGGCCCTGCAGCAGGCCACTGCCATCCCACGCCTTTGCCAGAGACCTCTGGACACTCACGGGCAAGTCTGGGTCAGTCTCTTTTGCAGTCACTGCTCCTTTCTTCTGGGTCCTGGTGAGCACAGGGTTCTGTTTGAGCCCTCCAATAGTTGATTTCCCAGTCCTGTATAAGTTCTGGCAGCTTTATGGTGAGGTTAATGGCAACCTCCTCCAAGAGGGCTTATGCCATACCCAAGTCTGCTGCACCCAGAGCTCCTGTCCCTGCAGCAGGCCATTGCTAACCCATACCTCCTCAGGAGACATTCAAACACAGTTCTGTCTCAGTCTCTGTGGGGACTCTGGGCTCTGGTGCACACAAGGTTTTTTTTGAGCTCTCTGAGCATCTTTGGCAGGTATGGGGTTTCATTCTAAATATGATTTTGCCCCTGCTACCATCTTGCTTGGGTTTCTCCTTCTCCCCTGGACGTGGGGTATCTCCTCCAAGTCACTCCACTGCCACGCAGCCACTGCTCCAGTTCCGCACAGCCTGTCTATAGTCAATGCACAACTATTCCCTACAGTCAAGTCTGAAGGGTTTAAACTGATTAAACAGAAACTGTTTTAAACTGATTAAATATTTAAGGAGGCACACTGATCTCAGCATTCCTTTTCCCCACCCAATCTTCTATGTAGCTTTAGTTTTCAGAAATAATGACACTTCTTATTACTTGGTTATCTTCTATTATAAAGTACAAAGAAAGGAATTTATTGAATGACTCAGCATAGAATTGGTTTGACTCTTACAAAATAGACAACATCAAGCGGGTAGCTGAGAGTACACAAATGCATTTGTGCCTCAGTTCAGATGATGCATGGTATTGGAGCATGAGGAAGTTAGAAAGCAAAGTGTATGGACTGGATGAGTCTCATCTACAAAGACTACCACTTTTCTTTCTGCCAAACACAGACCTGCAATAGGGGCATATCTTCCTGATATCATACCATTCAGTAGAGAGATCTTATCACAAATCAAATTCTAATTGCTAAGATGACTTCACTGGTAATTAAGCTGGGGGGAAAACAAAAATTCTAGATAGTACTATACATAATATGAATCAACATCTTTCATGAAGATTTCTGAAAACATGGCTGTGGCTAAAATAAGTTTTCTGCTGTTATTGTTCCCTATGCTATCAATTTCTGTTTTTTGTGTTTTTTTTTTTTTTCCTATACAATACTTTAGAAATGAGAGATCTCTCTCCACTGTGAAAGGAAAATCAAAATTCCTAAGAGAACTCCCTAATTTGGAGCCAGTAAGCCATTAAAGAAGTATTACCTATGCATCTCTCAGATTTGGTCAAATTGGAACTTTTGACCACATATTGTCCTAATGTAGTCATCCAAAACATCTGCCAGAAATTCAAGATATTTATCAAACCCTTACCCTAAAATAACATTAAAAACCCTTCTCTAAAATGAATCATGATTCCTTAAGGAAAAATATTTTCTGGCTAATGCTAGTCAATCACAATTCTTGCCAAGAAACTTTTTTCCTTCAAGTTTTATTGCATTATAATTGACATAGAGCACTGCATAAGATTAAGGTATGTAGCATAAAGATTTGACTTATAGATATCATGAAATGATTATTACAGTAAGCTAAGTGAGTATTCATCATCTCATATAGATACAAAAATCAAAGAAACAGAAAACATATTATTTCCTTGTGATGATAACTACAGATTTACTTAGTTTTCTGTTTTCATAGAAAACATAACAGCAGTGTTAATTATGTTCATCATGTTGTACATTACATTCCTAGTAATTATATATCTAATAACCAGAAATTCATACATTTTGACCCCCTTTATCTAGTTCCCTTTCTCCCCACCCCCTACCACCTTTGGTAACCACAAATCTGATCTATTTTTTTAAAGAGTTTGTTGGTTTTAGAAAGGTAATTGACCTACAACACTATATTAGCTTCTGTTATACAACAGAAATTCAATATTTCTATATATTACAAAATGTTCACCAGAGTAAGTCTAGCTATGATTTATCACCATACAAAATATAGAGAGATGCTGACTATATTTCCCACACTTTGCATTTCATATCCAGGGCTCATTTACCTTGCAACTGGAAGCTTGTACTTCTTTAATTCCCTCACCTATTTCCTCCTCTGCCTTCCCCTCTCCCCATTGTCAATCACTCACTTGTTATCTGTCTCTATGACTCTTTCAAAAGTAAACTGTCCTATTGGTTTACTTACACTTTTGTTTCCCTTGCCAGGCAACTTTCAACAACCTCATGGTTTTTTGTCTTAATGAGCTCCTGACTTCTATCTTCCTCAGAACACTCTTTCAGTTTTACGAGAATCTGTACTGACTAAATTTCAGACCCCAAATGAGCTCTTTTCTTATTTGCAGCCTCTCACATTGCTTTTTGGTTGACACCACCATGGCAATATACCAGACACATAAGACAGAGAAGCACAAAAGGAGATAGGGCCAAAGGACAAAACAAATCTGTGAATACCACATAATAATCATTTTGGATGACATTCATTATATGGAGGCCTTTCTGTTTTAGTTTCCCACTCCACCCCCCGATATTCCATGTATAAATTCTTTTGTAAAATTAAACTCTTTTTAACCTAGTACTAGAGTGCAGTGAAGAGAATACTCAGAAATATCTGGAAGGCATTTCTAAATGGATGTTGAAAAATTGCTGGAAATGACCAAGACATATTTTAATACAAGGGAGGGAAGGATAACATGTAGCAAAAAAGCTGCTGGCACTGGCAGACATTGTGAGTTCAATAATAAACTGCTAATAAGATCTCATTTTATCCCCAAACTCCTTCTTTGGGTAAGGACTGTTTCATTCATCACTGCATCCTAAACCTAGTATAGAACTTAATATAGCAAAAGCATCAAATAGTTATTGATGAATTAATGTCCATGTATTAAATTAACTGTAGAATATCAACTATCTCATTTCTCTTGAATTTTTTTGTAGATAATACATGTAGTAAATATCACCAATCAAACTATGTCTTCATTCTCTTTTGTAGATACTTACTGGGGTAAATGAATTCAGGTAAAATGTGATAATAGTCTATGAATAAAAGAGGTAAACCTGTTTATATCAAATAGGCAGGGAAAAATGAGCCTGGATCAATGAAATAAGCTGAGGCTGAATTTCCAATGTTAGAAATAAACACAGTCAATACTCCTTGATAACTACCTTATATTTTTGGGAATGTAAAAGGAGTAAGAAAAGTTTACCTCAAGGAGAGGACTCTGTATGGTTGGAAGAGCTAGCCAATGTAATTCTATCTTGGGCAGGCCTTGAGCTTTCAGGAGGTAAGCACTAATAGATGACAACAGAGGCTCATCAAACTGACTTCTAGGGCAGCTGGTTCTACACACTGAGGGTCACTGATTTTGTGTAGAGGAAGATGCAAACTTCTAGCAGAGTTGAACTTCTCAGGATAACAAAGAAGTGTCTAATGCATGCCTCAGGTTCCAATTTCTAGGTCTCTCCCAATATGTCATTTGAATGTTCTCTGAAAATTTTTTGCAAATTTTAAACAACTAGTTTACAGATATTACTTTGAGGCAGTTGACAGATTATGATTCCATATCTATGTTTGATTTTCCCAGTTGTTGTTTAGTCACTAAATTGAGCCCAACTCTTTGCGACCCCGTTGACTATAGCTCTCCAGGCTATTCAGTCCATGGGATTCCCCAGGCAAGAATACTGGAGTGGGTTGACATTTCCTTTTCCAGTGGATCTTCTTCACCCAGGGATCAAACCTGTGTCTTCTGCATTGCAGGATTCTTTACTTATGATCTTCCCAATAGAGTGAATAATATTCAGGAGTTTTTGCTAAATGAACAATATCTAAATGAATAGACGCGCCCTGGACATGAATTTTAACAGATTTATGACAAATGCACAAGTCAATGAGAATTTGTTTCAAAAGCTTTCATTCAGAGCTCTACTTCATCATGCCCTTCTTCTCTTCACAAGGAGACCTAAATTGACCTAGTTCCTGGACCTCTCTTCCCCTGCTTTTAAACACAAAAAATAGAACCTTATTTAATTCAAAAATGTTTTTCTTAATTATCTCTGTTACCAAGAAACAGCCAAAAGAAAAACAGAAACTGCATTAGCGTCAAAGATGATTATTGCTATTCTGTATCGAAGAGTGGCAGATTGAGGAGGGTTCATCAACAAAGGTGGAAAGAAGGTGAATATAAATGAAACTATCTGTAGCTGTAATGCAGAAGATGTTACTGAGTCACAAAATGATTGTTACTTTTAAAAACACCACAGTGTATGGCCAAGAGAAATGAATCATTCAGATGACCAAGTGGCAGTTGCACTTGGTCAAAAGTGAGTTAAAGAGAACTTAAAGTTTATCTCATAGTAATCAGCATTGGTGATTTCTTTACAGTCACTCAGAGCACTTCATTCTTCTGATACCACTGAAGGATAAGCAGCAGTAAGAGAGAATCAAAACAGTTTACACTCAGAATGGCTGGAGTTCAAAAGGGTTGCCAGCCCACATCTCTGGAGTGAAGTCTTGTGGGCTTTCAGACACTGGACTACAGTGAGGTCAGAAGACCATGAAAGAGAGGCAAAGACGGCCACTGGGCACTATAAGTAGAAGAGTGGAGGACTGAGTTTATGGATTGACTACAATAAATATTGAGGGTATATTTCAATATTTCAAATATGGGACAGCCATGTTGAGGCATTCTGGCTATGCAGCCGGCCACTAGAATCAAAATTCACATGCTCATTTAACAAAGGAAACAATGGCCCAGGTAAGACTTCTCAGGCATTAAACAGGTAACAGAGAAAATAATCTGATTGTCTTGACAAAGGTGTTTAAACAATGTGTATCATGGAAAAAAGAGATCACTAAAGGATGAACCAAGATTAACATGGCTTGAAAACTTGAAAAGATGAGGTCATCATTAAATGAACATGTTTGCAGAGGAAGGCTTACAGGGACAAAATGTGAACTGGTGATAAACATTTGCTTGATATGTGAGCTGTCTACTAACTTTTAACTGAAAACATAGAGTAGAACATTAGGTATAAGGCTCTAGAATTATAAAGAAGAGTTTGGATTAAAGGTAGAAATTTGGTATTTAACATAAAGTCACAAAATTAAGTGAGAGTATATAGGCTAATAACCCACTCCAGTATTCTTGCCTGGAGAATCCCATGGACGGAGTAGCCTAGCAGGCCACAGTCTATGGGATCACAAGAGTCAGACACAACTTAGCGACTAAACCACCACCACCAGGATAAACAGATACATAGGGAAGAGAAGAGTCCCAGTTAGTGAGTCTTAAAGTATTTAAAAGGATTAACAAGGAAAATCAGCAAAGATTAACAGAAGTCAAAAAGACAAGGAGAAGACGGGAGGCTTGTGGTGACTTGCAAGACAAGTATAAAAAATGTTTTTTGGAGGATTGATTGGGTCATAAACTGCTGATAGTGATCATATAATTTATTATCTAAATGCTCAGATGCATCAGAGAGTTTAAGTGGAAGCTATAAATAATTAAAACAAGATAATAGACACAAACCAAGGTTGTCCAAAGAAAAATGGAATGGATAGTTAAACTATTTATAGATCAACTTACATGGTCTGACAACTGATCATTACATTTAGCAAAGTAGAAATCATTAGTAACTGTGATGAGTAATTTCATAGGATTGTTGGAAATTGAAGAATGCTCAAGAGAAAACAGGAGGAGGTGAAAATGGAACGGCAGTGAATACAAGCAACAAATCAAGGGAATGAGAGCAGTGATAGAAGGGAAGTAGAAAAAAGAGTGTTCTCTGTGTGTGTGTGTGTGTGTGTGTGTGTGCATCCACACGCGCGTGTGCATGTCTGTGTTTTTATGTGGGGTTCTTTCATGTAACATGGCAAAAAATAAGCCATTTTCCATTTCCAAGTGGACTTGTGCTATAACCATTCCAAAACAATCTGTGTCAAGACAGGAAGTATCTAAATGCAAAACCAGCACTGGCTTCAAATGGCTGATGGACCTTATTTTAAACATGGATGCTTTAATGATCTGAGTTTATGCAAGGCTGTTTGGAATATTATGTTGCTTCCTCTATAGTATAATTTAGTATTTTGATAATACAACTTTTCAGTCTTTTCAGGACCTAAAACACTATTAGTCTGACATGAAAGCTTACCTCAGCAACAGTAAACCTTACCAGCATGACTGATAACATAAATCAGGGAGGTCAGGGCAGACAATAGCCCCTAAGTTCTAGATACCAGAATATGCAAGGGTGACAGCATAGTCAAGAGCATACACAGACTGCAGTCAAATTGTATAGGTTTGAATCTGATCTCCAACCAGTTAACTGTTGGAGCTTTAAACCGATCGGTTAAACCAACCAGTTAAAAGGCAATGCCAAAGAATTCTCAGACTACCACAAATTGCACTCATCTCACACACTCGTAAAGTAATGGTCAAAATTCTCCAAGCCAGGTTCCAACAATGCATGAACTATGAACTTCCAGATGTTGAAGCTGATTTTAGAAAAGGCAGAGGAACCAGAGATCAAATTGCCAACATCTGCTGGATCATCGAAAAAGCAAGAGAGTTCCAGAAAAACATCTATTTCTGCTTTATTGATGATGCCAAAGCCTTTGTGTAGATCACAACAAACTATGGAAAATTCCTCAAGAAATGGAAATACCAGACCACCTGACCTGTCTCTTGAGAAATCTGTATGCAGGTGAAGAAGCAACAGTTAGAACTGGACATGAAACAACAGACTGGTTCCAAATCGGGAGAGGAGTACATCAAGGCTGTATACTGTCACTGTGCTTATTTAACTTATATAGAGAGTACATCATGAGAAATGCTAGGCTGGATGAAACACAAGCTGGAATCAAGATTGCTTGGAGAAATATCAATAACCTCAGATATGCAGATGACACCACCCTTATGGCAGAAAGTGAAGAAGAACTGAAGAGCCTCTTGATGAAAGGGAAAGAGGAGAGTGAAAAAGTTGGCTTAAAATTCAGCATTCAGAAAACTAAAATCATGGCATCTGGTCCCATCACTTCATGGCAAATAGATGGGGAAACAGTGGAAACAGTGTCAGACTTTATTTTGGGGGGCTCCAAAATCACTGCAGATGGTGACTGCAGCCATGAAATTAAAAAAACACTTGCTGCTAGGAAGAAAATGTATGACCAACCTAGACACCATATTAAAAAGCAGAGACATTACTTTGCTAACAAAAATCTGTCTAGTCAAAACTATTTTTCCAGTAGTTATGTATGGATGTGAGAGTTGGACTATAAAGAAAGATGAGCACTGAAGAATTGATGCTTTTGAACTGTGGTGTTGGAGAAGACTCTTGAGAGTCCCTTGGACTGCAAGGAGATCCAACCAGTCCATCCTAAAGGAGATCAGTCCTGAGTGTTCATTGGAAGGACTGATGTTGAAGCTGAAACTCCAATACTTTGGCCACCTGATGCAAAGAACTGACTCATTGGAAAAGACCCTGAGGCTGGGAAAGATGAAGGCAGGAGCAGAAGGGGATGACAGAGGATGAGATGGTTGGATGGCATCATCAGCTCAACGGACATGAGTTTGAGTAAACTCCAGGATTTGTTGATGGACAGGGAGGCCTGGCGTGCTGCAGTCCACGGGGTCACAAAGAATCAGACATGACTGAGCAACTGAACTGAACTGAACTGAAACCAATCAGTTAAACTGATTAACTGATTTAGATTTCTAAATCTTTTTGATTAAGTTTACTAAACTGAAATGTAGAAATACAACAACAATGTAGTGTTAGTCATTCAGTCTTGTCTGACCTTTTGTGACCCTGTAGACTGTAACCTACCAGTCTCCTCTGTCCATGGAATTCTCCATGTAAGAATACTGGAGTGGGTATCCATTTCCTATGCCAGGGCATCTTCCCAACCCAGGGATCAAACCCAGGTCTCCTGCATTATACGTGGATTCTTTATCACCAAGCCACCAGGAAAGCCCAACAACAGTACCTTAACTCTTACTTATGAGCATAAAATGTTTTCCAAGAAATATCTGACAAATAATAAATGCTCAATTAGAGTAAGCTACAATGATTTGAATGTTGAACTGAGCAATGAGGTCTCAGTCCTTATTATCAAAGGGCAACTAGGTTCTAATTTCTAGATATAGTTCATAGCCTCCAGAGATAACAGCAGAAGAACAGTGTAACATAAGAGGGAAGAGCCCAGATGCTGCAGTCAGAAATTCTGCAGCACATCCTGGCTTTAGTCTCAATTGTGAGATACACCTACTATTTCAGTTTCCTGTCTAATAATATAAGGTACTGATATAAATTCTATCATGTTAGGAAGATTATATGAAAAATTTCATGTATAAGTAAGTAATTATTTGATAATAGATCATGCATTCTTGTTTTCAATTCTTTTTTTAACCTTATTCTCACCACCTCCTCTCACAGTCAAGCATATGTGAGGCCATAAGATGTGGATTATCTTCAGGATATACATAAAACCCAGGCTTCTCTGATGGCTTAGTGCTAAGGAATCCGCCAGAAATGCAGGAGACACAGGTTCAATCCTGGGTCAGGAAGATCCCCTGGTGAAGAGAATGGCAGCCCACTCTAATATTGTTGTCTGGAGAATCCCTTGGACAGAGGAGCCTGGTGGGCTACAGTCCATAGTGTCACAAAGAGTTGGACACTACTGAAGCCATTTAGCTCACCTGCACACATATGTAAAACCCAAAGAACCAAGAGTCAAATACCACCTTTCAAGCTGCTGGTGATCTTTGGTAAATCTATAGTCATTACTTTTAAAGAGTCAAGTTTGGTTCAATTCAGTTCAGTTCAGTCACTCAGTCATGTCTGACTTTTTACGACCCCATGAACTGAAGCACGCCAGGCCTCCCTGTCCATCACCAACTCCCAGAGTTCACTCAGACTCATGTCCATCGAGTCAGTGATGCCATCCAGCCATCTCATCCTCTGTCATCCCCTTCTCCTCCTGCTCCCAATCCCTCTCAGCATCAGAGTCTTTTCCAATGAATCAACCCTTCTCATGAGGTGGCCAAAGTACTGGAGTTTCAGCTTTAGCATCATTCCTTCCAAAGAAATCCCAGGGCTGATCTCCTTCAGAATGGACTGGTTGGATCTCCTTGCAGTCCAAGGGACTCTCGAGAGCCTTCTCCAACACCACAGTTCAAAAGCATCAATTCTTCGGCACTCTGCCTTCTTCACAGTCCAACTCTCACATCCATACATGACCACAGGAAAAACCATAGCCTTGACTAGACGGACCTTAGTCGGCAAAGTAATGTCTCTGCTTTTGAATATACTATCTAGGTTGGTCATAACTTTCCTTCCAAGGAGTAAGCATTAGGGCATCACAAAGCAGAACCACAGGATATAGTTCCTTATAGAGAAGATTTTTGTGCTATTTGCCAAACTATCAGAATATCAAAGCCTGAAAGAGCTATGAAGGCAGGGGCATATGACCCTCCCAAAGATTTCTGTATCTGCAGAGTCTATGCAGAGTAAGTTGGCACTAGAGAGGGGTGTAAAGGGAAATGGACTTGAATGCGCTATATGACATCAACCAGAATGGGCTTCATAGTCATAGTATTAGAAAGCTTCAGAAATTGCAAAGCCTACCCGCCAAAGCATGACTTTAAGTCAGAGCTCCAAATTCTTCAACTTTAATGAGAATAAAAATACTACTTAGAGGGTTGTGTAGGAAAAACATAGATTTAAAGAATATAGCATAATACCAGGCCTATGATAAGTATTCAAAATTTAATAGCCTTTGTCACATACTAGCTGTGTGGATATTTTCATTTATTCATATGTCTATGTGCCATTCACATGCCTGATACTGAGTTGGGCTATTGGGGGTAGCAACCAGGATAGAGAAAGAAGAACAATGGGAAATTAGTTGCTTTATTTCTCTTCCATTCTCTGCCAAGTGCAATCATCTGATTTGCTACCCATATGATGAGACCATACTCTCTCCTTGGAGAGACATAACATGCTCTGAGTGGTAAAAAAAAAAAAAAAAAAAAAAAAATAGGGAACATCTGGCTAGAATTTCTTTTCTTTTCTTTTCTTTTTTTTTCCATTCTTTTGGGTTGGTAAGAATTTAAATAACTCAAATACCTTTTTAAAAATAGTAATGAGAGGGTAACAGGCAGGAAGGCCAGGGGTCTCCAAATGGAGGAAATAGCCTGCAAGTGTCAGACATTTTTATCTCTCTTAAGCAGCAGGAGGAAACAAAGTAGTGATATTTTTTCCTTCTCTATACAAATTTAAAAGGAGGTTTCTCTTAAAATTCTGTGTTGCCATGACACCTGGTTTCACCTGAAGTTAACAAATGCCTTTTTCTTATGGAAATGTTTATCTTAGGCTATGCTAATGTACTATGCATTTACCCCCAAACTCTGCCTTCAAGTCGGTTCCGCCTTTTGGCTCAGAACCTACTTGATAAACCAGTGTGTTATACTCCGATATTGTTCCTCTAATCTGTGTAAATGACACTATTTGTATGGTGCTCTGCCCTTCTTCAAGATTCAAGTTAATCCTTGGAGCCAAGATTATCCCATACTGTTCTAAAACTAATGGATATATCCTTGAGATAAGGCACCAAACCTCTTTGGAAAACTCCAAACATAGATGGGAATAGGGGTCGTGACATAAAGAATAACATATACTTCTGCTAAAGAATTCCTCCTTACCCATCACCCATAATTCAACCTGGTCCTTTCACACTGTATTTTCAGGAACTGATGTGAAAGAACATTCAATTTAACCTAATTTATCACTGGCAGAAGATCAAAGCGATAGCTTATGGAAGGTTTAATCTGCTTTTCTTCTACTCAAGGAAATTACAAAAAAGAAAAAAAAAAATCTTTTCTCACTCTCTGTTAAAAACAAGGGCTATTAACTTTTTAAGGAAATCAACAATGGCCTGGTGCCATTCTAAGTTTTGAGACATTCCTTTCTTTCATTAACAGACTGCTGATAACTATATAACATTCAGCTAAAGACTAGCAGGGGGGTACTCTTTCTGCCCCCTTCTGATGCCTGTGTCAGAAGCTTTCTCTATCTCCTTTATACTTTAATAAAACTTTATTACACAAAACCTCTGAGCAATCAAGCCTCGTCTTTGGCCCCAGATTGAATTCTTCTCCTCCGGGGGCCAAGAATCCCGTCGTCGTAATTCAACAACAACCTTTCAGTAACCCTTTGCATCTTTTGGTTGCAGATATTGTGGTGTTTATAACAGATATTTGAATGCCAACAATGGGTGAAACAGTGTATTAACCACTTCAAAGTGAATAAAATTGTTGATTTCCTTAAAAAGATAATAGCCCTTGTTCTTAACAGAGAGTGAGAAAAGATTTTTTTTTTTCTTTTTTGTAATTTCCTTGAGTAGAAGAAAAGCAGATTAAACCTTCCATAAACTATCGCTTTGATCTTCTGCCAGTGATAAATTAGGTTAAATTGAATGTTCTTTCACATCAGTTCCTGAAAATACATTGTGAAAGGACCAGGTTGAATTATGGGTGATGGGTAAGGAGGAATTCTTTAGCAGAAGTATATGTTATTCTTTTTGTCATGACCTCTATTCCCATCTATGTTTGGCGTTTTCCAAAGAGGTTTGGTACCTTATCTCAAGGATATATCCATTAGTTTTACAACAGAATAATACTACTTTAATATCTGGCAGGGCTAATCCTCTTTATTTTCCTTCTTTTTTCTTTCTTTTCGGGGAAGCTCTATTTTGCTTGTACCAGCATACTTATTTTTTATATTTTAAAATATGTAGTCACTTTTCACCAAATAAATGCTACTTATATTTTGATTGTTAGGGAGGAGGAATTACATTGAATATATGGGTTCTTCTGGGACCCAAAGTCTCACAGAAGCCTGGGTAGAATCTGTCCCTGAGACCATTCCACTTAGGAAGTAACTGGTTAATGTTTATTCTCAACAGTAGAGACTTAACTGTTAAGAATATAGTTCTAATCATCTGATGGTCCAAACTGAAATTCTGCCTTTGGAGAAATGAGTGTGATTCATACTAAGAAAATACTCCTTGGCAAAGCTAGGCTAAGAGGAACAGCGTGAATAACCACAAACTCACTGAATTATATCATGCAATAAGTTTATTTCTCATGCATTATGCTTGTACTGTGCAAATACCAAAACTGTGTTAGGAGCGAAAAATATGGATAAGAATAAAATTTTATTCTCGCTATTAAGATAGTGAGCCAAACAGGTCAAGAAGTCAGAACATAACTTTCTCTGGGCTCTGGACCCTTCCTAGAATCTGAAGAAACAATAGGCTCACTTATTAGAAGATGTCTCACTCATATTTGCCCTGGGACTCTAGTACATTTCAGAGAATTTTCTGTTAAGGAAAAAAAATATTTTATGGAAGTTTTGCCACAGAAATATGCTTTGAAAATAATGGTGTGGTACACCTGATACTCCTTGGGAATAAGCAAATGTTCCCTATAGATGTCTCGTAATCTAAATCTTAAAGTATAGTTAAGAGTTAGCTGGATGAGGAAGGGCATAAAGAACATGTCTAGAAGATGGCAATATAACGAACAAAGGCACAGAAACTCACAACAGCATGGCAAGCCAATTAAGCAGGAGAAATAAATATAGGGTATGGATGAGGGGAGAAGAAAATCAAGTCACATTTAATTTGCTGTGTAAAAATATATATTTCAAGTTGCTATTCAGAATTGTGATCTAGTAAAATATGTACAAAATTTCAGTTTATAAAACTGTTTAAAAAAACAAAACAGAGTTTCTATTGTTGAATTGGTGTGTGTTGTAGGGAAACACCATATTTATCATGTGAAAATACTGTCTGTGGAGTGAATGGTGAGGTCAAATTATTTTTTGATACCTCCCACTGTTGATCATGTGGCATGGACTTGAAGGAAATATGATTGATATGATTGCAAATAGAAAACTAGGAGGCTCTGGTTGTGTTTTAGTCAAAGATTTTAAGAACCTGGGGTATACTATATCTTTTACCTCTTTATGACAATACATTTTTCCTTCAATATTTAAAATCTTATATTTGTTAGGAAAAGTCCTTCTTCAGGTCTTCAACAGCTCTAATCCATAGATGCCTATATATGAATATCTGAGTCTTTGTATTAGTTGTGTTAATATAAAGCCCAAACTGCTCAAGGCCAAACTGTGCATATCTTCCATGACAGGAAATCCTAATTTGAAAATCTGTTAATTTAAGTTCTAGTGTAAGATAATACAATTTTACATGAGACTGGGATAATCTCACTTAAATAAAAATAATAATTCATTATATTTAATCACAAGAACTAGACTTAGTAATACTTCTAATCAAGCAAAAAGAAATTTAAAATGCTGTAAATTTTAGCATGTAAATTTTAAGTTTCCTTTCTGATCAATAAAATTTGTTTCACCCTTTGAAAAGTCCGTATCATGTATTTCTTCTATTACCTGCTAGATAAAGGAATCCAAGTCACATCACCAGTTCACCGTATCTTTAGTCATATTCAAGCACATCTAAATCTCAACAATGACCCCAAACTAGACTCAAACTTTAGGTTCTCCTGACTCATACCCCTCTCCCCACAGTCATCCTTATGTGGCCCTTTCACAATATGGTATATTCAATGATATTGTTGAATTCAGAATTTGGCTCCTTAAATAGTTGATTAATGAATCCATCATACTGAGATTCCAATCTTGAATCACGTTAATGATTACTGGAATACATCATTTCATATAATAAATGCATGACATAGTCTTGAAATTCACCTAAATTGATTTTTAGAATACACAATATTTTTAATGAACTTTGAAGAAGGTTATGGCACATCCTTTGGAGAGATAAATTATCTATTCTTAAATTATATAATTCATAAATTATTTTTATAGGAAACTTTCTTTTTTCATTGAATCCAACCCACTGAGTTCATTTGATCAAAAGAACAAGATGTCATATACTCATAGATCCCCATTCACAGTGCAAGAAAGATTGAAATTTGGATTATTAAAAGTGGGTTCCTGGAAAGACACTGTTAGACATCTCATTTTTTACAATGCTTCCTTCTACTTAACTCACTTCAAAAGCTTAAACAATGATTTCTTCAAAACTACAAAGTTAAAATAGTCTCTGAATGTTAAGTAGTAGATCTACTGTAACCTATTTCCCCATCATTTTATAAGTTAATTGGAAAGATAAGTTAATTGGAAAGATAAGTTAATTGGAATGTATCCAGAGATTGTGACAGTGCTGACAGGAAACTCTCTTCTACATGGAAAAATTAATAGAATAAAAAGTAGATTAGGGAAGAAAAAATTCAGTACATACACGATAGCTCTTTACAAATATCAGAAATTTTTTTTCCATGAGAAAAAGGAGCAAGCTTACTCTAACCATCCAGAAACTAGAACTCACATGTAAGAAGTACGTTTTTTTTTAATTAAGAAAATTAGAACTTCAAAAAAGATTTGGTCTAAATGTGAAAAGCTTCTTCTTGAAGAAGTGAATTTGTAATCAATGGAAGTATTTCACAAAAGCTGGTTGGTCATCTCTTCAGCACCCCTTATATAAAGAAATGCATCTTTGGGTACTCCTGATAAATTTCATCTCTACATGTCTATGTATGTAGTACATTGTAACAATCTCCATAGTATGTTATAGTTTCCTTTATCAGGGCATGGAGTCTAGTTGCCATTACAGACCAACTCTGGATTTGGTCGTATGACTTGTTCAGTCAATGAGATTTCCAAGTAGAGACTTGGAAAGCACTTGGGCTAGTCCTCTCTTGCTGATTTTGGGACACTTTACTGTGTAAACAAGGCTGTGCTACCCTGCTGGACACTGATGTTAAAACCTGGAAGGAATGAGTCACTGCAGCTCTATATCCTCACTACCACCATCAAAATCATCCTCCAGCTAAACTGACATCGGGATGCAAAGGCATGACCGAGTCCAGGACATCACCAACATCTCAAAGAAGCCCAGACAAATTTTCCAATCTACCAAATCTAGAGCTAAAAAATTTAGTTACACTAACATTCAGTTTTTGGTCATGCTGCAATTTTTATAATTGATAAATATATACAAAGAAAGCTAATAGAGGGAAATATATAATACTTGAATAAGTATACAGATTTTTTTTTAAAGTAATCATCTTCAGAATAGAAGAGATCATGGAGTCTTGTGGTTGTCAGGAATTTCTTGAACAGGAAAGAGGATAAATTAGAGCTTGAAGAAAGGGCAGAGTATAAATAAAGAAATAATTATAGGTACAAAGTATGGAATACCATGAACAGTAATGGCTCAGTTAGGGTCCTTTGATTACAAGAAGAGAAAATAATTTGGGCTAAAGAAAAATACAGAGGAATATATTGGAAGGATATGATATTTAGAGAAACCAATGGAGAATCTGAACAAACAGTCCCTCAAAAGGGAAATGCCATAATAGGAAAACTGTGAAAATCTGAGTGGCAAGGACTAAGGTACATTCTCCTAAGAATACCATTCATGGTATATATTAGCTTCAATCTATTCTTTCAAAATCTGCCTTGGTGCTACTGCCCAAGATTCAATCTCTTGAGAGAAAAGTTCTGATTTGCCTAAGATGCTCACTCATTCACCTTTGCCTAGAGGAGGAAAGGGATTTCAACTGATGAAGCTCTGAGAGCCATGTACAATGGAGAGGTAGCTCCAAAGGAAATTCAAGATTATTATCAAAGTAAGGAGAAAGAGATAGTCAAAAAGTAACTCAACTGGAGTACACTACACATGATTTTTACTGGTTAATAACAATGAAATAATATAATAATGGCTAATGCTCAATGCGATTTTACATTGAAATATTAACTCAACCCTACAAGGAATGGTACTAACATCAATCTTATTTTATATGAAAAGGGAGGCTATGTGATTTACCTAAGGTTACAGAATTATCAAGTGGCAGAGCTGGAACATGATTCCTTGCTGCCTGACTCCAGACTCCACAACGAATTTTATCCTGCTTCTCAAATTTGAAATAGTTGTTCAAGGAAGTGAAAGAAATAAGTCTGGAGGAAAGGTAAATGAGAAGACAAGGGGTACAAATGCAATATGCAATTCCACATACATAAATTATATACCCTTAATTAGTCTATTTATGGAAAAGGATTTTTAAACATTACTTTATAGGTCAGAAGCAAATTCATAACCTCCATTTCAAAAAATTCTGTAAAACTAATCCCCCCACCACACACACACACACACACACACACACACACACACACACATATACACAGTACACGTAATTGGGAGTATGGGGTCTGCTCTTTTAAAACCCCACTATTTTGTCATTGAAAATATAGAGGAGTCAGTGCTTAAATATTATCAAAATATTTCATTTCATACGTATTCAAATAGTAGAAATCCTATGAAGAAGGTGAGACTACTAAAACAATATTTTATATATCTCATCACAACTGAATAGAACCCAAATAATTGGAAGCTTAGTGATGCATAACAGGTGATTAGCAGATGATGGTGTAATCAATCAAATACCACCCTACCTTTGTACTTGTATATTAAGACATTGTGCTTGCAAATAGGGAGAAGGCAATGGCACCCCACTCCAGTACTCTTGCCTGGAGAATTCCAGGGACTGGGGAGCCTGGTGGGCTGCCATCTATGGGGTCACATAGAGTTGGCCATGACTGAAGTGACTTAGCAGCAACAGCAGCAGCTTCCAAATAGAGTGGATAGGATTGATCAGTCTTAATATAGGCAAAGGACATGAAAACATTAAGAGGGAGACTTCACAATGTGGCAGTGATACCCACCCAGCAAGTGATAAAGTAATAGTTAGAATTAGTCACACTAAGATTTATGCCACGTATATAAGAAAGTTATGTCAATTAAGAAATTTTTATTGGATTGGACTCCAAAATTAGATAAATGTACAATAGCAGAGCTGATGTAGTGTTCATTTTCTGCTGACCATTGAACAGATCAATGATCTATCAGCCCAGTCTTCCTAGCAGTGAGTTTTCATTGTAATTTGTGACCTGAATTTGGAGCATTCTACTACTCAAGTTTGAATGAAATAGTTATTTTTCACACGAACATCAATATGTGTATCACTAATTGAAAAGTGTAACATTATATCAACATGACTTTTTCCTTTAACTCAAAGACTACTCCAACTTTCTGAATTTTCAATATATTTACATAATAGATGTCTATATTCAGCTTATTTTAGAATAATTTTATAAGTGAAACATTTTAGTAGAGATCTTTTTAAATCCCCACACTTATGATGAAATATCATAAAGCTGTTTCTGTCAAACCATACTTTCTCTTCCACAATTATAAGTCAAAGTTCCTGTTTGGCATTACGATTTACTACAAGGACTGCAGGAGATCAAACCACTCAATCCTAAAGGAAATCAGTCCTGAATATTTGTTGGAAGGACTGATGTTGAAGCTGAAACTCCAATACTTTGGCCACCTGATGAGAAGAATTCCGTTCTTGGAAAAGACCCTGATGATGGGAAAGACAGGAGGCAGGAGGAGAAGGGGACAACAGAGGACGAAATGGTTGGATGGCATCACCAACTCGATGGGAATGAATTTAAGCAGGCTCCTGGAGTTGGTGATAGACAGGGAAGCCTGGCGTGCTACAGTCCATGGAGTCGCAAAGAGTCAGACACAACTGAGTGACTGAACTGAACTGAACTGAAAAAGGAACACCAAAAAAAAAAAAAAAGAAGAAGAAGAAGTTGAATTAAAACTTAAGCTTGAAAAGTTAGAGGAAGAGAAAAGTATAATTTTTGGAATAGATTTTACCAAAAAATAGACAATAATGAAAATAAAACAGGCTAAAAAATGTCAAGAAAAACATGGAGAAAGGGAAGACTAGAAATAAGCTCTGTTACATTTGGGTAGATACATGTTGAATTGTTCACAAGGAAATCCATTAAGTCACTGAACTAGCTAATAAATATTAGAGAAATGTTTAGAAATGTTTAAACTTTATATCAATCAGAGTATTTCTGAGGTATTTTGGGAGTTAGGGAAAAAGCAAGAGAAAAATCATTTATATCAAAAAGAATTGTTACACAGAAGAAATATTTATGTCTTTATTCAATAGTCATTAAGCCACACCTGTAGCTTATTAAATGAACTGGAAAATAGAGATAAAGAGGATATTTTAAAATGAGTCAGCAGGAAAACAAGTACCCATAGCTCACAAGGGAGAAACAATTAGAATGATGCCTGTCTGAATTCGCAAATGAAACAACAAAAGCTAAATAAAAATAGAATAACTTATTTAAAAGAATTGATGTACAGAGGTATCCAGTAGTCAAACTAGAATTCTATATCAAGTAAAAATATTTTAAAAAATAATATTTCATAATAATAAAACTTTAGATAATCCATCACCAGCTGCTGTGAATTATACCCGATATGCTAAAGCAAGTTTGTTAAGCTGAATAGAAGTAAGATTGAAAGGGAATTTGAACCTACAAAGGGATAAGACAAGTGAAAATGATAAATACATGGTTAAATATATTTTTTCCTCTTTTCTTAAAGTCTTTAAGTGACAACTGACTCTTTAAATAAAAAATTTAGAGAATATACTTTCAGATTTATAATGTATACAGAAGTAAAGTGTGTGAAAATGCCATCGAAGATGGAAAGAGGATGTAAAGTAAATTATACTGTTTGAAGTTTCTTCTATAATATGTGAAGTTGTATAATATTAACTCAAGATAGACAATAAATTTGGAATACATGTTGTAATCAGTAAAGAAGCACCAATAACAATACGCAAAGAGATTTGTCAAAATGTTAATAAAGTAGGCAAAATTAAATATTAATAGCTAGAAATAAATAATGTGAAAGAATACAGGAAAGAAGAATCAAAAAAATTAAAAAAAAATAATGACAGAAAAACTAGCAAGAGGATGTGTTAAAAGAGAGAAAAAACCCAAATATATAATTATATTAAATATAAATGGACTATTTACTAAAATTAAAGGGGAGAGATTTTATAAATTAATTAAATGCAATATCCAAATATGTGCTGTATGTAAGTGATTCACTTTTCACATAAAATCACAATAGAATTTGAAGTAAGAGATGGGGGAATTTATTCTATTCAAACACTAAGGAGCATTATGACATATACAGAGTGATAATTTAAAAACAGTTGAGTAGAAAATCGAGAGTACAGTCCTAAATGTTGACACGTTTAATACAAACTTCAAAACAAAGAAAAAGTAGAAAAACTATTAATAAATGAGACAAATAGACTCATTTATAATAGACTTATTTATTATATTTATAATATAGTCTATAAATACTATATTATTATAAATTTGGAGTAGAAAATGTCATACTACCTTGGAGAATTCTTTGGCAGTTTCTTATAAAATTAAATACACACTTACTCTATGATCCAATGATTCCACTACTGGGATTTAAACAGAGAAATGTAAACTTATGTTTGTAACATATGTTATACATATTTGCTGCTGTTTTATCCATAATAGTAAAAATGGGCTCAATACAAATATTTGTCATCAGGAGAATAAACAAATGCAAAGTCATATATCCTATAGTGGAATCCATTCACTAATAAAATGAAGGTAAAAGGAATGAGGGCTTCCCTGGTGGCACAGTGGTAGAGAAGCTGCCTGCCAATATAGGAGACTGGGGTTCAATTCCTGGATCAGGAAGATCCCCTGGAGAAGGAAATGACAACCTACTCCAGTGTTCCTTCCTGGGAAATCCCATGGACAGAGGAGCCTAGTGGGCTACAGTCCATGGAGTCACAAAATAGTCAGACATGACTTAATCACTAAACAACAGCAAAAACAAAAGGAATGAACAACTGCTATCTATAACAATTAATCTCAAAATCAGTATGGCAAGTGGCATAAGTCAAGCACAAAAGTGCACATTTTGTGTGATTTGATTTAGATGAATCAGTTTAATTTTTGAAAAATGAAATCAATCTACATTTATAGTACAAATGGGACAAAAAAAAACACTTTCTGTGGTAGTATAAAAAAATATTTCTACACATTGTGGTGGTAGCTGCAATCAAAACTAAATCTGTATTTTATTACATTTAAATTAAACATCAATTAAAGAAATAACATATTGTTAATCACTGCATTGCATAATCTGCCTTAGAAGACTAATTATCTCTCACTGGTAACACAGTGGATAGATAATTTAGTTCTAGAAAATGATCAATAGATATGAGCGTTCCCTTTCTATGGAGAGGGTAAACAGACTGAAGAGCACAAAAAGTTTTTTTTTTCAGTCCTTTGCAAATCTGAATTCCAGGGATGCAACACAGAGGGAGGATGAACATGACTTATAATAAATATTATTACCTAAGACTTGATTTTAACTTTTCTGTCTTCTCTCCTGGTTAATTTTTATCGTTTCACTTGAAGTGTTTATTCTGCTGTACTGTTTTAGCAATACTACATTTACTTCATACATTATGTAGGATGGGAGGTATTCTGTTCTCTCTTCAAGGGTTAACAGTCCACACCATGAACCCTCCCCTTTCTAAGATTTAAGGGAAGAGTGGTCTAGGTTCTAGATGCAGGCATGGCAGAAGAGAAATAAGAATAACAGTGGAATGAGAAAACCATGCAACTGAGTCTACATGTTCTGTAGAAACCAGAACTTTTAAACCAAGTTTAAGTTGGGTCATGCCTCTTCGCACTTAAACATCCAAGGTCTCCTCATTTCTCTATGTAAAGTCAGTGTCCTTACAGGATCTGGCCCACTGCAATCTCTCTGAGCTCAACTCAGTCCACTTTATCCTGTGGTCACTCAGAGCACCACACAAGACGCTTCATTGTTACAGACCATTTGCTCTGTTTAGACTTCTTGTCAGCAGATACCCACCATGGTTTACTTATTTACCTATTTAAACTCTTTCTCAAACATCACCTTTAAGGAGTTCCCATCTGAAAGGGTAATGACTCTCCAATCACGCCTTCTCTGTTACACTGTAATTATTATTAATATCATCGTTAAAAAATCTACAGTTTTCTAAAATACACATTTTAAATTTCTTTATCATGTTTATCACTTGTCTTTCCTCACTGGAATGTATAGTAAGAGGCAGCAGATTTTTTTTTTTTTTTAATCTTTTGTTCACTCATGTTTCCCCAAGCTCTGGGAACATTAGATAAGAACTGCATTTTGGACCTTTGCCTTCTCCCAAATTTGGAAGAGATTATCCTTCTGCAATTAGCATAGTGATATAGGAAATGGCAGCCCAGTCCAATATTCTTGCTTAGAAAATCCCATGGACAGAGGAGCCTAGCAGGCTACAGTATACAGGGTTGCAAAGGTTGGACACGACTGAGCACACACACAGAGAAATTATTTGGGGTGCTTCCTATTTAAAAATATTAAATTCTCACAGCTATTTTTACTTTTTAATTCTCTATATAAATTGATGTTTCTTTCAATAAACAAATGTGTGTATGCATGCTAAGTCATAAGGTTGATCGAAAAGTTCATTCCGGTTTTCCATAATGTGAAAAACTCCAACAAATTTTTGGCCAAGCCAATAGTTTCAGAGCTACTCTAAATCTAACAATGATGTATTTCTTATATATTAGATGTCTATGTTAAAAAAAGAAAGCCAGACAAATAAGAGTAAATCCAGTTCTGTTCTTTACATGAGCATGTGTATTGCTTAGCTCTTGGAATATTTAGTTGTTTAATCTTGATTTGAAGGTGATAACATCAACCATGTGATTGCAAATATAGAAAAATGCATAAAATGGACTAAGATAGTTTCCAAAATAAGACACAATCCACAATATTATTGATCATAACTAAAATTTTTTGAGCATTTATATTCCAAACACTCTAATAAATATTGCATATATTATCTCTTTTACTCCACAGAATCTAGTAAGGTAAGAATTATCATCCACATTTTACATGTGAGAAAAAAGACCACAGGGGGTAAGTGAATTACCAAAACTCTCAGGCTGAGAAAGCAGACAAAGGTTATTTTAACTCATGTATTTATATGTCCAGAAGTGGAAGAGGTAACACAAGTTTTATACTGTGCTTGGTGTATAAAGTTATACACCATTATGTAAAATGATGTATACATAATGTGTGTATACCCATACACCATTATGTTGCTACATTTTCCCATTTCCCTCATATTCCAGAAAGACTTGTACTGTCCTGAATCCCAACCGATTAAATAAAGCAGTTTGTCTCTACCCTTTAGTTTTCATTTATTTTTTAAGATGCTTATACAGTTCTTTATTTCTCCAGTCTTCATTTGTTATCTTTCCTAAGACATGAGAGCTTCTGATTTCTGGATTCAGCAAACATGATGTTGTATGATGAAGAAATAAAATCTTCCAAAACTAGTGTGTGAAGTTGCTGTGGTAACACCAGCAATTACAGGTGTGATTCCAACCAAGGAGGATAAACGGGGGCCTTAAGTGTATTTAAGATGGGAAACAAAGGAATAGACAAAGCAAAGAGCCTCTGAAATGTAGGAGTGTCCTCTTGCATGCGTGTCCAAGGAAAACATGGAATAGTAATAATTGGGAAACAAACCCACACACAAGAATAAAACTTGGTAACACAGCATAAGAAAATTGTCCCAACTTTACTGAATGGAGACATCAAAGGGACAAAAATGTAGAAAGGCTACCCTGGATATACTGTAAACACAGACTGTTTCAAAGAGCAACATAAAGGCTTTAAAACTATACACAGCAAAGAAATAATAAAGTCCTGCATGCACAATCAGAACCTGGATAAGACCAAAACATGGAAGAAAAACACAGAGAAAGAGAGGTAACACAGATCTTTAGTTCCAAATAGAGGAGTGGCACTGATTATAAAATGTACTAGCTTTTCCTAGAAATGAGATACTCTTTAACATAGTATATGTATACACACTCATAGCATATATATGTCTATATCTATACCATATAATATATGTACTATATAATTATGTCATAATATATATGCGTATGTGCATATATTTATACCTACGATCTCATTCAATCTTCATAAAACTTTTAAGACAGGAATATTACACACTTTATAGGGATGAGGATATTGAGATTTTAATTAATCAGCATGAGCCCTAAGATTATATAGCTATTTAATAACACATCTACATTACTTCAAAATTCATTATCTTATTTATATTCCATCTTCTTAAAAATACCTTTCTAGTTCTTGTTGGAGTTACTATTCGAGCTCTCCTAGGAGCAGCCATACTTACCAACCTGGAAAAGAATGTTCCATTCTGCTATTTTCAGCAATTTGCTGTTCACAACCACGTAATGCTCAGCCATGGCCTATTAAATACATATCTCATCCTTCTGTACCAGAAGTGGGAATCCATTTAAACAAGCAATTGACTTTTATCATCATTTTATTTCTGCCTAACTTCCACCATCCCTTTCTCTAAAGCAATAAGGCAAATATCACACTAGTTGGTTTTGGAGTCTATAAAAGTATTTGAGTTGTCAAGAGAATTTAATTACAGGGAACAGACAGAGTTTCTATTATGACATGTTCCTCCTTGTTGGTCAAATCTGTTCCTAGAAAGTATTGGACTTTATTTGCCTTAGGATTTGAATTCACAGAGATAATGCAAAGATCTGTTGGTTATATGGACAGTAGATCATAAAATGGACCATTCAACCAAGAAGTTTTAGAGAGTGAACTGGACAGAATATACGGACAATTAATGTATATTGAGGACTATTCTTGAGGCAATTTACTTAGGTGTTGCTTCATCCGCTAGGAAGTATGACGTGTTTTAGACATACTGTAAAATCTTCAACTTCCCTGGAAAGCCAAAGTCTTATTTTGTTACTATCAGTTGCTTCTTTGCAGCCCAATGATGCATCAGATTCCTAAAAACAGAGAAGAGGGGACTGTTTTGTTCAAAAAAGAAGAAAAATGAATGCTAGAATGCTGGCTAGTCAGGTCTTATTTGATAGGAATCACAGCACGTCTTTGCATATGACTGGAACCATTCATACCCTGTATAAGTGAGAACAATCAATAACATTATTTTCTCCACACATAACAAGGTCTGAACTGTCAGGCTTGCAAAGTCAACAAAATTGCAAAGACAGCAATACCTTCTATTCCTGTATTTGCTCACCCATGAAGGCGAGCTCTCTGCTCTTTCCCTCTGAAACTAGGTGTCTAAATATTTCATACATGATTAACTACCAAAAACAAGGCTTTTATTTGGGTATCACCATTTTTGTCTGCATGTGCATTTCTGAAAATCTAGATTTCTTGTTGTTATATACCATACCATTTTTTAAAATCCAAAATGGAGAAAAATCACTTAAGCCCTATATATCTGAAAGTCCTGTGAACTCCTTAAGGAAATGTTATTGATAATATATACCTGTAATATGAGTCTTAAAATACATCAATGTATAAAAGTGAATGAGTAAACTATTTGTTGAAAATTAATGGCAGAAAACTGAGATGGGTATCAAATAACAACCATTTTCAGCCAAAAAAAAAAAAAAATCATGTGGCAAACTTACACCCCAAATCTTATCACCAGTTCCAATATGCCCCATGTTCTTTAGTGGTGGGGAAAAAACTATGTTAAATGCCTAGATTTTAGCATGTTGCTTAGGAAATCAACCATATTGACCCATAGCTCTTCTGAGGCCCTGATGGGAGGATCATTTCATTTTATGAAAATCCAGGAACAGCTGTTTGCAATAATTTCTAATGTCTTAATTTGATTCTGACACTTGATTCCTTGACCCCATCACCTGGACCCATCTGTGAGAATGGCAGGGAGCCCTCAAGCATGGTGGCAGGCCACCAGCCATCAGCAGTCTTGTACAGGTAGGAGGGGAAACGTGGGTGGAGCAGAGCTGGCAGAATACTGCTGCTACCAAGACAACACAGTGCAGCAGCTTGATCATCTAGAAAATCTGTCTTTTTTTCACTTTTCCACGAGGCCAATGAGAGTCTATAACAAACAGTACAAAATAAAATGCATTGAAAGCTCTTAAAGGAACTATAGGTGCCCTAAAGATAGATTGGATTGGGATTAGAACTGAAAAAAGTGGAAAGGCATTTTAAAAAATGGCAACCCACTCCAGTATTCTTGCTTGGAAAATCCCATGGATAGAAGAGCCTGGCAGGCTACAGTTCATGGGGTCTCAGAGTTGGACATGACTGAGCAATTAACATGCTCACTTTCTTTTCATAGTCAGAGAATGCTACAGCTATATGATAACTTATAGTGAAAGTGAAAGTCACTCAGTTGTGTTGGACTTTTTGTGACCCCCATGGACTATACAGTCCATGAAATTCACCAGACCAGAATACTGGAGTGGGTAGCCTATCCCTTCTCCAGTGGATCTTCCTGACCTAGGAATTGAACCAGGGTCTCCTGCATGGCAGGCAGATTCTTTACCAACTGATAGTAAAATGTTACAATTCTATAGCTGACAAAACTGAGGTCCATAGAGAAGTGGGACATTTATTTGTTACTCAGAAGATGCATTGAAACCTCTATTTTTTACTTAATAGTGAGCTCCAAAAAGATAGACTACTGTTTTTTATTTAAGGGTGTATCCCTAGTACCTAGAACAATGCCTGGAACACAGTAGCTGTATATTAACAGTGTGTAAATAAATCTCAGAGGTTCCTGTTGGAGTTAGTAGAATATATTATTAAGAGCTCTGAAGTCAGAGTCAAACATACAATTATGAATGCTGATTTCTATCTACCAGATATGCAACTCTGGGCTAGTTAGGGTTTTGACTGAATGAAGAAGGGACAAAGCCCTGGGTATACAGAGTCAACTCATGTTTCACCATGTTCTTCAAGGAAGGAAGGACGGAAAGGAAAAGGTGGGAGGGTAAGAGGAAGGAAGATAAAGAAGAGAAAAATAGGGGAAATTAATTAAAAATGCAAGAAAAAAAAGGAAGAAGATGAGAGAAAAAAAGAAAAGCCAATAAGCTAATGCAAAGATGCTCAAAATCAGCAACCGTTCAGTTCAGTTCAGTCACTCAGTCATGTCCGACTCTGCGATCCCATGAACCGCAGCACACCTGGCCTCGTTGTCCATCACCAACTCCCAGAGTCCACCCAAACCCATGTCCATTGAGTCAGTGATGCCATCCAACCATCTCATCCTCTGTTGTCCCCTTCTCCTGCCCTCAATCTTTCCCAGCATCAGGGTCTTTTCCAATGAGACAGCTCTTTGCATCAGGTGGCCAATATTGGACTTTCAGCCTCAGCATCAGTCCTTCCAATGAGCACCCAAGACGGATCTCCTTTAGGATGGACTGGTTGGATCTCCTTGAAGTCCAAGGGACTTGCAAGAGTCTTCTCCAACACCACAGTTCAAAAGCATCAATTCTTTGGCACTCAGCTTTCTTTATAGTCCAACGCTCACATCCATACATGACCAGTGGAAAAACCATAGCCTTGACTAGATGGACCTTTGTTGGCAAAATAATGTCTCTGCTTTTTAATATGCTGTCTAGCTTGGTCATAACTTTACTTCCAAAGAGTAAATGTCTTTTAATTTCATGGATGCAATCACCATCTGTGTGATTTTGGAGCCCAGAAATATAAAGTCAGCCACTGTTTCCACTGATTTGCCATCTATTTCCCATGAAGTTATGGGACCAGATACCATGATTTTAGTTTTCTGAATGTTGAGCTTTAAGCCAACTTTTTCACTCTCCGCTTTCATTTTTATCAAGAGGATCTTTAGTTCTTCTTTGCTTTCTGCCATAAGGGTGGTGTCATCTGCATATCTGAGGTTATTTATATTTCTCCCGGCAATCTTGATTCCAGTTTGTGCTTCTTCCAGCCCAGCGTGTCTCATGATGTACTCTGCATATAAGTTAAATAAGCACAATGACAATATACAGCCTTGATGTACTCCTTTTCCTATTTGGAACCAGTCTGTTGTTCCATGTCCAATTCTAACTGTTGCTTCCTGACCTGAATACAGGTTTCTCAAGAGGCAGGTCAGGTGGTCTGATATTCCCATCTCTTTCAGAATTTTCCACAGTTGATTGTGATCCACACAGTCAAAGGCTTTGTCATAGTTAATAAAGCAGAAATAGATGTTTTAGAGAAATTCAAATTAAAACTGTAGTGAGATACCACTTCATATCCACTAGGGAGGCTATTATTTAAGAAAATCAAAGAAACAAAACAGAAAAATATCAAGTGTTGGTGAGAATGTAGACAAATTGTGTGTGTTTGTAGAAGTGTGAAATGGTATAGCCACTGTGGAAAACACTTTGGTGACTCCTCAAAAAGTTAAACCATATGATTCAGCAATTCCACTTCTAGATCTATATACACAAAATAATTGACAGCAGGGACTCAACCAGTTGCCTATATAGCAGCATTATTCACAAAAGCTGAAAGGTGGAAACAACCCAAAGATTCAATGACAGATGAAAAGATAAGCAAAATATGATATTAATATATACATGCAATAGAATGTTATTGAACCTTAACAAATGATGCCACTGTCATACATGCTACAATGCAAACGAAATCTCGGGAACTTTATGTCAAGTAAAATAGGTCAGACACACAGGACACATATTGCATGATTTCACCTACATGAGGTACCTAAAATAGGCATATTCACAGACAAATTATAACAGAGGCTGGCAGGTAATAGAGGGAGAGGAGAAGGGGAAATTATTGCTTAATGGGAGAGAAAACATCCTGGAAATTGACAGTGGTGATGGTTGCACTATACTGTGAAAATACTTCTTGTCACTGAATTCAACACTTAGAACCAACATGATCAATTTTATGTTATTTCTATTTTACTACGATAACAAAAGAAGGAAGGAGGGAAGCTAGTTAGTTAGTAATACAGAAGACTATGAAACAAAAGAAATAACTTAAAAACAATATTATAGTGGATGGTGCTTTGTTGCCTATCCAGTATTTCCATTCTTCCACTTGTCTCATATGTCTCAGATTTTTCCCTGGGTGGTAGTTAAAAGAAATTACTGTAATTTCATGTAGATTGCTATAATGCTAGTTTAAGAGATTTGTGATGCAGGGCTAAGGCCATCAGACCATTGTATTACCCCAACCATATTTTTTTCTTTCTAATTATGTTAAAATTCAGGACTTCCTTTTGATATTTTTAAGAAACAAATCTCTGCCACTCTCAGGTTTAAATAAGGAGGAACATACATGAGTCTCTGGTGCAAGTACACTGCAATGACAAGGAAAGCATCCTGGGAATTAAACCAGCACATGGAGACAGGTATCGTGTGTCAGGGGGAGGATTCAGGGAAAAAAGAAAAATGGCACCTTGACTGGATGAAGTCTGAACCCCACCCTACCTCTGACCTTGCTTAAGCAATTCTGAGATGGCTTCTTTTTCTTTTCAGCCAAAATTATTCTGTTAGAAAACTAGAAGCATCCAAGGAGACTTTCCTTAGATATGCTTTTCTCATTCATAATATAAATATATTTGAATAATCAGATCTTCACAAAGACATCCCCTAAAACCACGAGTTTATAATTGCGTGAAACATTGCCCCAGACCTGAATTACCCTCTTGTTGGCCTCAGGGAACTCCCATATCCCTACATAAAGAGACAAAGTAATTTACAAAATGGGACTGGTTAGTCACAGAACCGCTTAATAGCAACTGTGTCGTGTTGCTGCACATTTTTATCATTAGATCATACTAATTATATCCTTTTCAAATGATTTTTTACTAAACCTAAGGACAAACCTAGATTGGTCTTTTATAGTCTTAACAAAGCAACTCAAAGCAACAGATGAGAGATCATCCTTCACTTTCTTGAAAATGCCAATTATGAAGTGCCAGGATGATTTATCTAAAATTATGCAGATTCAGTTGACTTCTTTACTAACAAATGATAGAACAAAAAAGAAAAGCTGGCATAAAGCTTCCTTCTTTATGATCTTCCCTCTTTTTCTCAGTTTCTAATAATGTGATACTTTTATTTACCAATTTACAAAGCGTGACATAATAAAGACATACTGCTTGCATGCATGTGCACATCCATATATACAGCACATGCATGGAGCACAAATATAAAATAAATTTCTTCCCTTTCATAATATACCTCGAGATATAGAATTGTGGAGAAGGCAATGGCACCCCACTCCAGTACTCTTGCCTGGAAAATCCCATGGACGGAGGAGCCTGGTAGGCTGCAGACCATGGGGTCGCTAAGAGTTGGGAATGACTGAGCGACTTCACTTTCACTTTTCACTTGCATGCATTGGAGAAGGCAATGGCAACTCACTCCACTGTTCTTGCCTGGAGAACCCCAGGGATGGGGGAGCCTGGTGGGCTGCCGTCTGTGGAGTTGGACAGAGTTGGACAAGACTGAAGCGACTTAGCAGCAGCAGCAGCAGCAGCAGCATAGAACTGTCAAGCAAATTGCTCAGAAGAAGGAAAAGTCTAAGTGGTGACAATATAATTTGCTCATTTGTAAGATCCTTGGGGAGACTAAAATTTTTATTCCCAAGAAAAGATAGATCTCCTTTATGTAGGAAAAAGCCCAAATGTAAACCTCCCCATTTATTATCATGATAACAAAACATGGTATGTTTATACAAAAATAAAATAGCCTCTTTTGTACTTGAGACCACTTCAAAAGCACAGGAGAGTTCTGCTGACCCAAAACATATTACTTCCAAATGCCAACCACTACAGAAAATACCCAGAGAAAATACAAATTCACATTCATCTGTAAGATAGAAACTTCAAAATATAAATAGATCCCTCTGAGAGGAGAGCAACCATAGTACTACTGAAATCTACATCTTAGGAAAATACCTGGAGCCAGAATAATTCCTGAGGATGTGTTATACTTGCGGGAGGCTTAATATAGAAAAGTATTGTATAAAAACAAAATACTGCCTTTACAATCAGGTAATCTTAAATTAAGAGCTCATATTAACCCTTTCATGAGTTTGTGACCCTGAAAGTCATTTAATGTTTTCCAGCCTTGAAGGGTCGCTATCAGGATTGGACAAAATTTAGAACACTTAGAAGAGTCTATGGTATTCAACAGTAATTATTCAGAGAGAGCAGCAGGACTTGAAAGACCTGAAGGGAGGAAAATAAGGAACCCTGCAGAAACAAGAACACAAAGAATAGGAGAGGCTGGAACGTGTAGAGAGGAGGACCAAACACACCTGGCAATAAATATCATTTACCTCCTACTGTTTGCAAGACCAGCCCTGAATGAAACATGAGCACCCAGAGTGAGCCTGTGAGATCTTGTCAGCCCTACACTCTTCAGCTCACACTTCCAGGTTCATGATAACAACCTTCATTTTAGTTTTTACTGGTTGCTAATAATTGGGATATACTGTGATGGACCCTACCAGATATTGTCAACAAAAAATGTCATTTGGCGATAGTGATGGGCCCATGAGTTTCCATTGCTAAAGCAGAAATAAGCATAAGAATCAATTTTGCATGAAATGGAAGAAAAATTGTTATCTGCAAGTTGAACAAAGTGTGAGACTGTCAGTGAGCTAAATATAAAGCAGACAGCACATGCTCTGATCCATTATCAAAGTCATTCAAGGTCAGGCTCTTTTAAAAACCAAATTTTTAAATAACATCCATAAACAAATGTAAGAAAACAAACAGCCAGTAGGTCCAAAAGACATTATTTGGAAATATTAGCCCAATGATGAAGAGTTTGGATGTTATTGTTAGGTAATATGAGTCAAAGTATAATATCTACTACTAATACTTGCTATTTTTTCAGTCTAGGAAAAGTTGCTAAACTAAATATCAATGCATTCATAGGGAAACGGGGGGGGTCACTGTAGTTTTAAATCTTAAAGGATCACTATGTAAATCAAATTTTAAAATGCAACTAAAATATTATATTGCATGGACTATACACATTAAATGCTCAGTTACTGATAGTTCTTGTTATCCTCATTTGCCTATCAGGGCTAAATACTTATAAGCATAAATATAACATATTACATAAAAACAAGCATAAATATAACAAAATATACTAAATTCAGACTAGGAATAAAAATAAATCACCTTTCTTTTTAAGTCCATGCCCAGATGGTGCTAGGGGTAAAGGAACTGCCCACCAAAGCAGGTTAGACATAAGAGATGCAGATTTGATCCCTAGATCGAGACGATACCATGGAGGACAGCATGGAAGCCCACTTCAGGTTTCTTGCCTGGAGAATCCTGAGGCCAGAGAAGCCTGGCAGGCTGCAATCCATAGGGCCACACAAATCAGACACGACTGAAGCGACTTAGCATGCACATACTTACCCATGTAGTAACTCCTTTTTTTAGAGGATAATTACTTTAAAATATTGTGATGGTTTTTGCCATACATCAACATGAGTCAGCATTAGGCATACACATGTCCCTTCTCTCTCAAACCCCCCTGCCAACTCCCTTCCCATCCCACCCCTAGAGGTGTCACAGAACAGTGGCATTGGATTCCCTGTGTCATACATCAAACTTATCTCTTAATGAAAGTTCAGTCATTCTAATAAGTTGTCCTTCATAAAGCAAATATTTGAATGCTTTCCTCCTTCATATTAACTTTGAGAAATGACATCTTCTCCCAAAATTGACATTTTACTTATAAAAATACACAAAGGAAATGTGTTTAAAATTGGCATTCTAAGACCTCATTTCACTTGCTGAATAGCCTGACAATTACCATTGTTTCTTGAGAAACATGATTACTCCCAAGTCATTCATACATCTAAACAGATAACATTGCCATAAAATCAGAGAACATCCTCAGTCAAGGATATGAAGATAAAAGATCTCTCTTGGGAGGGACAATTATTGAGCAGTGTTTCTGGCTGTATAACGGTGTGTTTTAAATTTAAGAAAATGATTCCCAAAACTTACGTTTACTAACTACAATAAAATACAAGAAACTCCAGGGTTTAATTTCCTAAAAAGATATAAATGAATGGGAAAACAAGAATGTCTTCTGGCTAGGATCATCAGGAACTACATATGGAATGAGAATTGAAAAGAACAGCTAGAGAATTTAACAGAAACCACTATGAACAGTGCAATAAAACACATAGAATCAGAATTTTTCTCTTATTTTAAATAGCATTATTTTTGGTTTTGTACAAATAATAAATAATAATTATAAATATTTGAAAAGTTGAAAACATTCAAAAAATTAAAATATCATTATCTCACCAGAAAATTGCATACTCTAAAATTTCAACAAAATACAGGCATTGCTTATACTCAGTCCCCTCATAAATGCATGTATATAATTTTAAACACAGAGAACTATTTCATATATGCTATTTTGTGATCAGTTTTTTTTTTTTTTTGTAATAATAGTCATCATGAACATGCATTTAGGTCAAACAGAGTTTTATACAATAATTTTAAATGACAGTATTATATTCTCTTTTATTTATATTCTAAAGATTGAAGGCAGGAGGAGAAGGGGACAACAGAGGACGAGATGGTTGGATGGCATCATCAACTCGATGGACATGAGTTTGGGTAAATTCTGGGAGTTGGTGATGGACAGGGAGGTCTGGCATGCTGCAGTCCATGGGGTCTCAAAGAGTCAGACACGACTAAGTGACTGAACTGAACTGATAAATTATTTCTGACTTTCCCACTATGGAAATGTGGTAATCATTTTCAGTTTTATAATATGAGAAACTAAACTAGTTAAGTCTGTGTAGCTGTTGTTCAGTCATCAAGTCGTATCCGACTTGATTCCTTTCTCACATCTCTATCTCAGCTTGTATATTGGTAAGACGGGAAAGTTAAGAATGATCTCTAAAACCTTAACCACCTTCAAACTTCTAACAATATAAGCGTAAGGCATCACCGACTTGATGGACATGAGTTTGAGTGAACTCTGAGAGTTGGTGATGGACAGGGATGCCTGGCGTGCTGTGATTCATGGGGTCACAAAGAGTCAGACACGACTGAGTGACTGAACTGAACTGAACTGATATTGGTGTTTTGGTCATTCAACAAGGAAATATGCACTCATCAATACATTTCAAATGATTAAGCATATCCATGACTTTAACTCAGTTATTTTCAACCATGAAAATTACCTTAAAGAAATATTCATAAATATATGACCATAAAAAATAGAAAAAGAAAACAGTCTAAACTTCTTTAACAGATCAATGACCAAATAAAAAGTGGATGACCAATATAGCCCATTAAAAATCAAGATTATATATTTTTAGCAACATTAGTTAATATTGGGTAGTGATTTTAAAAGATCATAGAGGTAGTATAGCTCCAAATTTGCAAAATAGAGCTATATCTAAATCAAGAAAATGTAATTTCACATAGAAAATATGTACATTACAATTATTTTTTTAAAGTCTTTTCTCCACTTTTTCAAATTTCTACAATTTCTATATATGTAAGTAAAATTTAAAAATAACCAATATTTTTTCTAGACCCACTGTCAATAGGACTTGGGAAGCACAATTATTGCTGTTCTAATATAGCTACTCTGTAGTAAACTTAATCAGAGAAGGCGATGTCACCCCACTCCAGTACTCTTGCCTGGAAAATCCCATGGATGGAGAAGCCAGGTAGGCTGCAGTCCATGCAGTCACGAAGAGTCGGACACAAGTGAGCGACTTCACTTTCACTTTTCACTTTCATGCACTGGAGAAGGAAATGGCAACCCACTCCAGTGTTCTTGCCTAGAGAATACCAGGGATGGGGGAGCCTGGTGGGCTGCCGTCTATGGGGTTGCACAGAGTCGGACATGACTGAAGTGACTTAACAGCAGCAGCAACAGCAGCAATAAACTTAATAGAGTCACTTCACCCCAGTTAACAAATCTAACTCAAGTGTTTTCAACTCTGAGTCAGAAGCAAAGTTGCCCATCTTGGTCAAGTCTTGTAGATATTGAGTATTTTAAATGACGCCCCCTTTCTGATTTCTTTTAATGTAGTAAAGACATAAAATAACACTTTTAATGCAAACCAGATGCCCAAAACCTTTAGAATATTGCCTTCAATAAGCCCTACTAAGTTCAGTTCAGTTCAGTCGCTCAGTCGTGTCTGACTCTTTGTGACCCCATGAATCTCAGCACGCCAGGCTTCCCTGTCCATCACAATCTCCTGGAGTTGACTCAGACTCATGTCCATCGAGTCAGTGATGCCATCCAGCCATCTCATCCTCTGTCGTCCCCTTCTCCTCATGCCCCCAATCCCTCTCAGCATCAGAGTCTTTTCCAATGAGTCACCTCTTTGCATGAGGTGGCCAAAGTACTGGAGCTTCAGCTTTAGCATCATTCCTTCCAAAGAAATCCCAGGGTTCATCTCCTTCAAAATGGTCTGGTTGGATCTCCTTGCAGTCCAAAGGACTCTCAAGAGTCTTCTCCAACACCACAGTTCAAAAGCATCAATTCTTCGGTGCTCAGCCTTCTTCACAGTCCAACTCTCACATTCATACTTGACCACAGGAAATACCATAGCCTTGACTAGACGGACCTTAGTCGCCAAAGTAATGTCTCTGCTTTTGAATATACTATCTAGGTTGGGCATAACTTTTCTTCCAAGGAGTAAGTGTCTTTTAATTTCATGGCTTCAGTCACCATCTGTAGTGATTTTAGAGCCCCCCCAAAATAAAGTCTGACACTGTTTCTACTGTTTCCCCATCTATTGCCCATGAAGTGATGGGACTGGATGCCATGATCTTGATTTTCTGAATGTTGAGCTTTAGCCCAACTTTTTCACTATCCTCTTTCACTTTCATCAAGAGGCTTTTTAGCTCTTCTTCACTTTCTGCCATAAGGGTGGTGTCATCTGCATATTTGAGGTGATTGATATTTCTCTCGGCAATCTTGATTCCAGCTTGTGTTTCTTCCAGTCCAACGTTTCTCATGATGTACTCTGCATATAAGTTAAATAAGCAGGGTGACAATATACAGCCTTGACGCACTCCTTTTCCTATTTGGAACCAGTCTGTTGTTCCATGTCCAGTTCTAACTGTTGCTTCCTGACCTGCATACAGATTTCTCAAGAGGCAGGTCAGGTGGTCTGGTATTCCCATTTCTTTCAGAATTTTCCACAGTTGATTGTGATCCACACAGTCAAAGGCTTTGGCATAGTCAATAAAGCAGAAATATATGTTTTTCTGGAACTCTCTTGGTTTTTCCATGATCCAGCGGATGTTGGCAATTTGATCTCTGGTTCCTCTGCCTTTTCTAAAACAAGCTTGAACATAGGGAGTTCACAGTTCACATATTGCTGAAGCCTGGCTTGGAGAATTTTGAGCATTACTTTATTAAGCCCAACTAAGATCCATGGAAAATAAAAGAGGCTTGCCCTAACCAGGAAATTCCTTAATGCATTAACTCTTAAAAAAAACATTGTTTTTTGGTTATCTCATCCTTAAGTTCCATGAATACATACTAAAGACTTCCCCAGAATGTCCCTCAAGATGTAACTGGGTACTCTTTAAGTTGTATCTTTTAAAATTTTTATCAGGTGTAAGATACTCCTGAAAATTACAAAGTATGGGACATATATCATTCAATATGAATAAAGACTTCAGATGTAATTTTTGGACTTCAAATGAAGTCTTAGCTTGCCCTGGTCTTGTGTTTTCAGAAATGTAGCAATTTTACAATCTCCTTATACCATCCATTATTCAATAAGATTTTGTATTATTATTCAATTTCATTTATTCATACAAACATCTTAATTATTTTTCCCTTGATACAATAAATTCCCATTTAGATTATTTATATAACAGTGTTTTTAGGAGTTAGAGTTCAATTCTCTTTATCCTTTCCACTCATCAGTCAATTCACTGTGCAGTTTTACAATTTTATCTCCTACCACCACATAAATAACATTACCAATTAATCATGATGAAACAGGAATATCTCATTAATCTGCTGCTTAATAACATCCTACTGAAAAAAATCCCTATCCCCTCTCTAGATGACACTTATTACTACTTTTACACTAACAGCAGGCATTTTGAGAGACATTAAATGCTATTATCTATTGGAGAATTTTAAGGATGCTGACAGATGTACATGACCAACACAGGACACATCCAAGAATCATCTCAATATGATGATGCACTTGAAATTTGAGCTGTCTTTAGTAAAATATTTAGAAAGATAAAATATTTTATTACAATATTTATTCTAATATAAATCATTTCTAGGTAACACTGAAATTACCAAGTGAAAGTGTTAGATGCTCAGTCATATCCATCTCTTTGCGACCTCATGGACTAGACTGCCAGGCTCCTCTGTCTATGGAATTCTCCAGACAAGAACACTGGAGTGGGTAGTCATTTCCTTCTGCAGGGGATCTTCTGACCCATGGATCGAACCCCAGTTTCCTGCATTGCAGGCACATTATTTACTGTCTGAGTTGCCGGGGAAGCCAAAATTACCAAAATCTTTCCTTATATGTAACAAGCAAAACTGTACTTGTGCTCAGCACAAGACAGACCTAAGGTTAACTTATAGGAGGAGGGAGATTGATTTCAAATACTCTAACAAGAAATTTTCTTTAACTTAAGCATTGCACAAAAATGAAATAAATCAACTGAACTATAAAAATATTCAGTCTGAATTAAAATGAGCAACTATCAGAGATACTATAGGAGAGCACTGTATTCATGCATCTTAATCTTTACGGTCTTCTCAGGATAATATCACATCTGCATTGAGAGTTGAGGTCTCTGTTCCCTCTCCTTGACTGTGAACAAATGAGCAAGTCTGTGACTATGAGAGATATCAAGGTATTCTACCTCAAAGATAAAGTTAGAAAGGTTGTATAACCTCCTCTCTCTCTTTTTCCCTCCCTCCCTCTGTCTCTGTATCCTTCTCTCCCAGTCTTTGATATACCCTATTGAATCTGAGTGGAATAAAAGCCAAAGCTCTGCCCAAAATGCAGATATATAGGCAAATCAAATGTTGTTTTTACTAACTTTGGGTTTACTAAAAATTCTCTGAATCTGGACCAGAGAGCTCTATGCAATGGGTTGGATGTTTGAGTTTAGGATCTTCAAGAACCACCCCAAATTACATAATTGGCATTACTGTTGTGAAAAGTTGCTTCCTGACTTCTTTTGTGGATAAAGGGTGCCAGAATCTATTATCTTATCCTCAATAAATTCACAGAAACCCAATTCTACTTTCCTGATAAAGATAGAGTTACAGGAAGGAGATGCAATGTCCAGTTCATGCATCTCTATTGGTGTTTGCTATCTAGAAGACAAAATGTGTTTCTGGGAAACAGAAAAAGAGACTACATTAACAGAGGCTGATTGCTTTCTCCACTAGATTGCTTTATGACCATAGACAGATGCATAACCCATCTGAGCCTCAGTTTCCTCACCAGAAACCTGAGGATAAAAGCATCTGTCTTTCTTTCCAAGATTACTGACAAAATACTTTCAAATCTCTAAATTCAAATAAAATGCAACATTTATAATCATGTAAAAGGTTTTGTTTTAATTTGCTCAGAGGAATGTAATTGTTACCTATTAAAATGATTTCCATAACTCCAATTACCAACAAGTAATAATATCTGATCATAAATTAAAGAAAATACATTTCCTAATATCTAAGAAGTTGTACTTTTAGTGCATAGGACTTGATTATGACAAAAAGGATATATTTGTTTTCCTATGATTTCCTGAAAAAGCCTATTTTATTACCTGCTGAGTTTCACTATTGACTTACTTACTGAAGTCCCCTTACAACACCTGCAAAGGTAATTATGGAAGCCAGCTGGAACAAGAGCAGAGGGACACAACAGGCACCATAATAGATGGCATGTCAGATCCACAATGATATTAACAAAACTACTCTCATTAAGAGGAGGAGGAAAGAGATTTACCTAAAGGAAATCACAATTGTCCCTTACAAGGCACAGTGGAATCATATGAGACTCCACTGCTAAAACAAGAAAAGTTTCATCCCTTTTGCTTTACTGAGTCACCAGTCTGGGGCCTTTAGTTTATTCATCATGAGAAGCAGTTCAATCTAATGGACTAAGTGGGGCTGTGCTGGTTAATAACTCATTCAGTCACCTTGGACAAAATAACTCATGTCTTCAGAATACTAGAATCATTGGAAAAGTATTTAATTTTACCACAAGCTGACCCCCAAAGGTCACAGTATTATTTGTGAAAGACAATGAAATATTAATAAACTAAACCTTGTGTTTGGGAAAACAAAGAAAAAACAAAGACCCCAAATTCAGAACGTTTCCAAATATGTTGTAAATTCCAAATTCCACTTAGTGAGAGTAATTTTGCTCATGCAATCATCAACTTCAAAGTAACCTTCCATGTTTTCTTTCTTATCAGAATCCTCTTGTTTGATTAATTGATTCACAAAACTGCTTTTGTTGTTTTCCCTGAGCATTGTAAGAAAAAAGTAGGAGTAGCTACTTTTTCTTATATTAGAAATACATCTTGATTTGAGGTGGTGACAGCCTTGTTCAGCCAGCTAAAAATACTATCAAAGCTGCATCTCAAGTCATCTCAAACTTGGACCCATTCTACCTGATAGAGAGAACTGTAGATGGGAAACTTGTCCACGGCAGGTATCATCTCTATTTCTGGTTCATGTCATGTGCTCAAAAGTCTGGGTTACTGGCTTGATTTATTCTTTAGAATCTTTGTAGTTTTAACCTTCATTATTAATATTCGAGTTGGGGCTGCCCTCAAACCTAGTTTTGCTTTCCTGACTTCAGGACTGCCTCTTCTTTTGATCTCTCATAACCAGAGGATTCTGTACCACTTCCTTGATCCCCAACCCAATGCACATCTATGACAGAGTAACACAGAATAAGACATCAAAGCTGTTAATGTCTTGGTCCAGTTGTTCATTTGATATGGGAAAGAAATCACAAACCAGCATAACACTGAATCATGGTATGTTTAATGAAAGGTGAATGATATAGAGAGACTACAGTGAAGACATGTAGCTTTTGACATAACTTTACTCAGAGTTTGTGGGATTGAATACCCACAGAGACCAGAAAGGTGGCACAAAAATAATGACATTACAGAGATCTTGAATACCAAAATAAGCATCTGACAGAAGCAGCCTTTTAAAACATAATCTCATAAATACAAGATCATAGAAATTATGTCTTTGAGTCACACACAAGCTTTACATTGTTCTGTGTAGTTAGTATCAAGAATGGTCACACAGTGATACAGCATGCTCAGTTCAGATGGAATGCTAACCCCTACTTCAGTTTTCCCTTTAGCTTTTTCTAGAGCACCATGACTAAAACCATTTTCTTCATCTGTGGGCTCAGAAGTCTACCGTATGTAAGACATCTAGGATGGAGGTAGAGAAGACCTTATTTTCTTTAGCTTTGCTTCTTATACTCCTCCCCAAATTCACTGCACCTTAAGTTCCAGCCTTCTTTCTATTTAGCCTGACTGACAGTCATGCAGGACCCAGGGTGGACCCTAGGACTCCTATTCTTCCCAGGGACAATCCTTGTCATCCATACCCTTCAGTATATGCCTTTCAGGTCCTCATATTTTTCTCTGGTCTGCATCAAACTTTTAAACTGCTTCTGTACCCAAGCTCTTAAAAATTATACCCTGAACCCTCTCCCATCATAGTTGACCCATTAGCCCTATTTCTTAATTATAGCTTCTTATCAATACTTTTAGAAATGTTGCTCAATCACTGTCCTCAAAATGTATGCAAAACCGTCTGACACTTCTTAAACCAATAGAAGGATTACGCACAAACTTTCCTGTAGAACAGTCTCTCAACCAAGGACTTCATAGACTGATTTACAAAGCATTTTTCTGTGTGGTATAGTTGCAGATGAGAAAATGTTCCAAGAATTTTATTTAAAACTCTGATTAGTAGACCACAATGCATTTTTGGTGTTTTAATTACACTAGCAGAATAACTTTGATTACTTTTTCTGCCAATGAATTTTTCTATATGCTGTATAATCAACATTCTATTAAGTGATGCAGAGACTATACAAGAAAAGTAAATCATAGTCTCACCCTCAAAGAGCACCCGTGGAACTCTTAAAATGAAGTTGAGGCCACAAGACAAAGACCTGGGAAACAACAGGACAGAGTATATGGCAGAATATAATCACAATGTTTAGCACTATTGAGTTCTTGCTTAATTAAATGCCCTGCATAAGAAACTTCCTAATCTCACAACAGCCTGGAAATATACTACTTATTGTCATACTTTATAGAATTCTTAGCCCAAGGTCATACAACTGGACAACGGTGCATCTGACTCAAAAGCTGGTGCCATTTCTAAGCCAACAAATTGATTCTTGGCTATCCATCAATATTTTTGAGTCTATGTCAATAATACAAAGAACAGGACATCGTCAAGGATTCTGATTCAGATAAAGATGGCAAGTTTTCACAGGGCCACAAGCTATTATCACGAGAAACCAAGGTGAAGAATCACTGCACTAAAACATATAATCAGTATATTGCCCAAATTCTAAAAATGATTATTGTCAGAAGTAAGAGTTTTCAGATGGCAGGAATGTGTTAGTACATGGACTGAAACAATACAATTTGCCCCTGAAACTGGTTTTACCATCCAGAAAAGCCTAACTTTCAGGTAAACTATTCCAAAGTCACAAAATTAGTTCCATTCTTCTTCATCAGGTTCTCTTTTATTTAAAACAATGAGAACTGTCCTGGATAATAGGGATACATTTCAGCCTCCCACGGGTTTTTATATATAACATTAGATTTGAATAGGACAGCAACCTGAAGAAGATGTGGGTGTGGCACAGGTACTGTCTTTCACTAAGGAGAATATTGAAGTACAGTGTGGTTATATAACTTACAAGGGTCACACAGCTAGCTAGTGATGCAAACCAGTTCTTCCTTCATTATACAACCTGTATTACTAGCTTCACATCATAACCTCAAGTCACTAAGCCTCCTCTGCAAATTGATGCATTTTGCAGAGCCAAAAAAAAATAAAAAATAAAAACCTAATATATGTGCCTGGTGGTGTTATTAGTGAAAAACAGATGTTTGCAGGTGAGCTGGAATCTGAGGTTTCAGTTCCCAACATGATCTGCAGTGCTGAAAAGACTGCTGTTATCAGACACCCTTGGAGAATCACTGAACCCAAAGAACTAATTAGACATGAGCATCAGCTCATGTGTGAGGAAGGAAATCTGTGTGGGGAAGGAAAGGGAAACCAGAAAATTTCTCTTTGTCATTAATGATTTAACATTTCTAGAAAATCTGATAAATGGGAATTCTAATACTACAAAGTTCAAAGAAAATTTTCCAAAAGGGGAACTATATTAGTAATTGGGAAGTAGAGGAAATATCACTCCACTGAATTATGTGATATTTGTTATCAAAAATCACAATGTCTGGTCTTTGTCTCTCTTTTTGGCAAGGAACTCCTTTACTGTAGTTGTGCAGTTGCTCAATCATGTCTGACTTTTTGTGACCCCATGAACTGCACCATGCCAGGCCTCTCTATCCTATACTATTTCCCAGAGTTTTCTCAGACTCATGTCCATCGAGTCGATGATACCATCCAACCATCTCATCCTCTGTCGTCCCCTTCTCCTCCTGCCTTCGATCCTTCCCAGCATCAGAGTCTTTTCCAGTAAGTCAGCTCTTCGAATCAGGTGGTGAAAACAATGGAGCTTCAGCATCAATCCTTCCAATTAATATTCAGTGTTGATTTCCTTTAGGATTGACTGGTTTGATTTTGCAGTCCAAGGGACTCTCAAGAATCTTCTCTAACATCACAGTTTGAAAGCATCAATTCTTTGGAACTCAGCCTTCTTTATGGTCCAACTCTCACCATCCATACATGACTACTGGAAAAACCATAGCTTTGACTATACAGATTTTGTAGCAAAATAATGGCTCTGCTTTTTAATACACTGTCAGGTTTCTCATAGCTCTTCTTCCAAGGAGCAAGCATCTTTTAATTCCATGGCTCCAGTCACTGTCCACAGTGATTTTGGAGCCCAAGAAAATAAAATCTTTCACTGTTTCCATTGTTTCCGGATGCCATGATCTTAGTTTTTTGAATATTGATTTAAGCCAGCTTTTTAAACAGAACTCCTAAAAACTCTTACAACTCTTAGAATGTAACTGATGAGAGGGATGATACTGTGTCTTTTGTTATGTTAATTAGGTGACCTAGATAACCTAGACAGTCCATATATAACCTCAGGATGGGAAGGGAGGAGATGAACTAGTTGTCAAGGGAACCTATCTTTAACTAGAGAGTTAGAACTTTCAATTCCACCTCCATGGAAGGCAGTGAAGTACAAAAGTTGGAGACTGATTTTAACCACTAGTGATTGATAATTTATTCAATCATATCTGTATAATACAGCTTCCATAAAAAAACAAGGATTGATCTCAGAACACTTCAGGGTTAATGAACACACGGAGACATGAGGAGAGCGGTGTGCTGGAAAGGACATAGAAGTGCATCGCTCCTTGCCTGTAATTTGTATTGTGTATTTCTGCCATTTGGCTGTTTCTGAGTTATGGCCTTAAACAATAAATTGATAATCTAGTGAATAAAATATACACTTTCCTGGTAGCCCAGATGGTAAAGAATCTGCCTGCAATGCGGGAGACCTGGTTTCAATCCCTGGGTTGGGAAGATCCCCTGGAGAAAGGCATGACAACCCATTCCAGTATTCTTGCCTAGAGAACCTCCATGGACAAAGGAACCTGATGGGCTACAATCCTGGGTCCCAAAGAATCGGACATGACTAAATGACTAAGCACACAGTGAATAAATTAGATCCCTGAGTCCTGTGAACCTTTCTAGAAAATTAATCAAACATGATGAGGGAGTCATAGGAACTTCTGGTTTATAGCCACTAGGTGAAAAGCACTGATACTGATAACAAGTGGACTTGCCATTGGAAATGGGAGTGAGTGTGTTGATATGAGGAGGAAGTCTTACAGGTCTGAATTCTTAACCTGATACTGTCTTCAGGAAAGAATTGAGTTGAATTGTAGGACACCTAGGTGGTATCTGAGAGATGCTTATTGGTATGTATACCATACCCATTTTAATTGGTGATCAGATTAGAGTCAGAACAATCTCTCCACATTCTTAGAGCCACTCTTTCCATGTAGTCTTTCATCCTCAAGATTGTATCATTGTAATCTACCCATGTCCCATCAATCCCAGTGTTTGATTTATCCATACCAGGACAGGACATTTGTCTATTTCTTCACTTACTGTTCTATGAGCTTCCTTCCTAAAGTTTTTTGACTGCTTATGGGTGACAGCCTTGCTAAACTGAAAGAATCACCTGAGCCAGCAACTCATATCATTTCAAAAGAATCAAATGATGTTCTTAAACTCTTGAACAAAATCTTACCAGAATAACTGCCAAATTATCCATTGAGGTTCAAAATAAGCAACTACATAAATTCATCACAGGGATTCACAGCTTCACAGCAGCACAGATGAACATAACAGTGAAACATGAGATGGCTTTGTCTCAGTCAAGACTTAATTATGGAAGTTGTTTAATTGCTCAGTCATGTCTCACTCTTTTGCAACCCCATGGACTGTAGCCCTCCGTCCATGGGATTTTCCAGGTAAGAATATTGAAGCAGGTTACCATTTCCTTCTCCAGGGGATCTTCCGAACCCAGGGATCGAAATTGCATCTCCTGCATTGCAGGCAGACTCTTTACCACTGAACCATTAAGGAAGCCCCAATTATGGAAGTAGATTCACTACTGTGTGAATAAGAGACAGATAAAGGCCATTAGACATTATTAAATATAGGAGGAAACGGAGAAGGGAAGCCTAAAAGGGCAGCAGGGGACAGTGGATCAGGAAAATAATCACTAACCAATCTCCCAAAATACTAATGTGGGTGGATATGTTGAAATGTGTAGGGAAATCTTAGGAGCCACACATGTCTAAGATGGTAAATGGGATGGTGGTGGGATTCATGGAGATGAACATAGGGAGAAAATACCACCCTATGGTTCATGCCTCTGTGAATCTTCAGCTGTCCATCGACTGATAGGCTGGGGGTCACTACTAGTTTGCAAAAGCAGCTAATGGGGAGACATAATGAACATGGAGAGGAGGAAAAGAAAGAGAAGGTGATATCTGCAGAGTAGTTCAACATCACCTCATCATATATCTAACTGTGATGCCTCCCAAGAGGCGTACTATTTGCTGTACTACTGTCTTTCAAATCTTGCATAACTTCCTTTTTTTGCCCAAGTTGAACACAAAACTATACAGAGAAAAGTATTCAGAAAAGTGTTGCATTCAGTCTTAAACAAGCGGATATAGCACAATCCTATACACATTTGCTTTTCTAAGTCATATTTCTGTTATTATATAATTTAAAAATATGAATTGCTCTTGTAACCAGAGGAAAACGATCAAAATGAAAGTGACAACACAAAGATTTTAGATGGCCATCCATTCCATGTTTGCTCCTCTTGCATTGGTCTAAGATTTCAATATTTTCTCTTTCCTCTATAGAAGACCAGATTTTCTTCTCTTTAGAGTAGTTGTGATGGCTAAATTTATATCAACATGATCGGGCTACAGTGTTCAGAGATTTAGCCAAACATTGTTTTGGATATTTCTAGCAAGGTAATTTTTGAATGAGATTAATATTTAACTAGGTGAACTTTGAGTGAAACATTATTCTCTATGATGTGGATGGAGATTATCAATATTTTTATGATTATCATCCAACCAGTTGAAGCTAAAGACTAACCTCTTCTGGACAGAATGAATTCTGCCAGCAGACTGCCTTTGTAATTGAACTACAAATTTTTCTCAGTTCTCAATCCTCCCACCACACAGCCTCCCTGCAGATTTTGGACCTAGCCAACCTCCATAATTGCATGAACTAGTTTCTTAAAATAAATGGATAAATACGTAAATCTTTCTCTTTCTCCACACACACATACATATCCCTACCGTGTTGGTTCCTTTTCTCTGAAGAACACTGACTTAATTTTTAGCCCTTTGTTACCTTGTTCTAAACTCCTTTAAATCATTGTCATTCATTTCACACTGCTCTGACAACCAACCTGCAGTGTGGAATGTGACCAAAAGACTCTAGATCTGAATTGTCCAGAAGGATAGTTACTAGTCACATGTAGTTATTTAAATGTAGATATAAGTAAGCTAAGTGAATACAATTATAAATTCATGTTTCCCTTCACAATAGTCACATTACCAGTGATCAATGAACAGAGACACAAGTGGGTTTACATGCTTTCTAAGCCTTCACTGTTCTTGATCTCTAAATAGTGTAGTTATCATTCATCTCCAAACAGTATCACATTCTATGATGCGGAGACAGTATGTTAATAAGCAGTTTTTGTTTCAACAAAAGGAACAGAGATCTGATAATGAGATATAATATCAGGTAAGCTCAACATTCAGAAAACTAAGATCATGGCATCTGGTCCCATCACTTCATGGCAAATAGATGGGGAAACAGTGGAAACAGTGTCAGACTTTATTTTGGGGGGCTCCAAAATCACTGCAGATGGTGATTGCAGCCATGAAATTAAAAGATGCTTACTCCTTGGAAGGAAAGTTATGACAACCTAGATAGCATATTAAAAAGCAGAGACATTACTTTGCCAACAAAGGTCCATCTAGTCAAGGCTATGGCTTTTCCATAGTCATGTATGGATGTGAGAGTTGAACTGTGAAGAAAGCTGAGCACTGAAGAATTGATGCTTTTGAACTGTGTTATTGGAGAAGACTCTTGAGAGTCCCTTGGACTGCAAGGAGATCCAACCTGTCCATTCTAAAGGAGATCAGCCCTGGGATTTCTTTGGAAGGAATTATGCTGAAGCTGAAACTTCAGTACTTTGACCACTTCATGTGAAGAGTTGACTCATTGTAAAAGGCTCTGATGCTGGGAGGGATTGGGGGCAGGAGGAGAAGGGGATGACCGAGGATGAGATGGCTGGATGGCATCACGGACTCGATGGATGTGAGTTTGAGTGAACTCTGGGAGTTGATGATGGACAGGGAGGCCTGGCATGCAGCAGTTCATGGGGTGGCAGAGTCGGACACGACTGAGCAACTGAACTGAACTGAACACATCTATACTCTTGTCTACAACATAAACAATTTTATGTACTTAGTGTGACTTACAATGCATACTTTGTTTTGCCAATGCTCAAGCATTATTTCAAAGAGGAAGTCTTCAATTGCAAGTGTAAAACTAATTTTAATTCTTTATAATTGCCACTGTTCTGCCTTGGAGGAAATAATTTCAACTTTTTTTGCAAGTATGTTTCCATCACTTCAACAGCATACACTGAGTCAGGTTAAGGAGAAAAACCTACCGATAAATAAGCAAATATAGACCTATTTTGACATTTATAACATCATTTTCTTATTGTTTCTGCACTTCATCCTCAACTAAGTAGTGCTTAAGGATTTTTTTTTTCATTATTCAGAATTAGATGGCTAAATGCAAAAGAAGCAAAACTTTTAAAAGAGAAGGTGCTGATTTGTCACTTCTACCTGTAAATTGGAGTTCATGTCAATTCTCTCCTTTGGTTAATCCCACCTCCCTAGAATCATCTGAAAACATTCAGATGCAACAATCCAAGACAAAGTGCTGCACCTCAAATATCTATGAACAAAGAGAATGGGAGAGTGAGGATAAACAGGTGAATAGGGACTCCAATAATCTGAAAAGCACAAGCCCATCTATGAAGTCAGCCACTACAATCTTTAATCATTGAAGGAATTCAAATCCAACATTATTTGTCATTGTTCAGTTGTTAAGTTCTGTCCAACTCTGCAACCCCATTGACAGCAGCACACCAGGCTTCCCTGTCCTTCACTATCTCCTGAGTTTCCTGAGACTCTTATCCATTGACTCAGTGAGGCTATCCATCCATCTCATCCTCTGTTCCCCCTTCTCCTCCTGCCCTCAGTCTTTCCCAGCATCAGGGTCTTTTCCAATGAGTCAGCTCTTCACATCAGTTGGCGGAAGTATTGGAGCATTAACATCAGTCCTTCCAATAAATATTAACCGTTGATTTCCTTTAGGAATGACTGATTTTATATCCTTGCTGTCCAATGTCACTAGATTTTTCCAGTTAAAAGGGAACTTGAAATCCCATTATCTGATTTCCCTGATTTTTAACATGTTGGCAGATAGTTCAAAATGTTTTTGAGCCAAATAAAGTAGTTTTCCTTCAAATTAGATTCAAAAGCATTTCTGATTTCAGTGAGGTATATCTCCCTGAAAATAAGAGTATGATTGTTTTCTTTCAAGTGCAGCCTCCACTAAATAGTGGACATAGTAGTCCTTTAATAAAGAATGACTCATAAGTTGGGAGTTCACAGCACTCACTCTGGGAAAGGGCATAGTCATGACAGTCACTGATGGAAATGAAAAACAATTATTGTGTTCTATAACTGTGGATCTCAACTGGGCAATTTTGTCTCCTAGAGACCATCTCAAATTTCATTCCAGTCCCAAAGAAAGGCAATGTCAAAGAATGCTAAAACTATCACACAATTGCACTCATCAGACATGCTGGCAAAGTAGTGCTCAAAATTCTCCAAGACAGGTGTCAATAGTACATGAACTGAGAACTTCTAGATGTTCAAATTGGATATAGAAAAGGCAGAGGAACCAGAGATCAAATTGCCAACATTCATTGGATCATAGAAAAAGCAAGAGAATTCTAGAAAAGCATCTACTTATGTTTCACTGACCACTCTAAAGCTTTTGACTATGTGGATACAGTAAACTATGGAAAATTCTTAAAGAGATGGGAATACCAGACCACCTGATCTCCCTCCTGAGAAGCCTGTATACAGGTCAAGAAGCAACAGTTAGAACCAAGCATGGAACTATGGACTGGTTTAAAATTGGGAAAGCAGCACATCAAGGCTATATATTGTCACCCTGGTTATTTAACTTCTATGCAGAGTACATCATGTGAAATGCTGGGCTGGGTGAAACACAAGCTGGAATCAAGACTGCCAGGAGAACTATCAATAAACTCAGACATGCAGATGATACCACCCTTACGGCAGAAAGTGAAGAGGAACTAAAGAGCCTCTTGATGAAAGTGAAAGAGGAGACTGGAAAAGCAAGCTTAAAACTCAACATTCAGAAAACTAAGATCATGGCATCTGGTCCCATCACTTCATGGCAAGTAAATGAAGAAACAATGGAAACAGTGACCGACTTTATTTTCCTGGGCTCCAAAATCACTGCAGATGGTGACTACAGCCATAAAATTAAAAGGCACTTCTCCTTGGAAGAAAAGCTATGACACACCTAGACAGCATATTAAAAAGCAGAGACATTACCTTGCCAACAAAGGTCCATCTAGTCAAAGCTATGGTTTTTCCAGTACTCATGTATGGACATGAGAGTTGGACCGTAAAGAAAGCTGGGTGCCAAAGATTGAGGTGGATGAAACTGGAGCCAATTATACAGAGTGAAGTAAGCCAGAAAGAAAAACACCAATACAGTATACTAATACATATATATGGAATTTAGAAAGATGGTAATGATAACCCTGTATGCGACACAGCAAAAGACACACAGATGTATAGAACGGACTTTTGGACTCTGTGCGCGAGGGAGAGGGTGGGATGATTTGGGAGAATGGCATTGGAACATATACAGTATCATATAAGAAATGAATTGCCAGTCTAGGTTCGAAGCAGGATACAGGATGCTTGGGGCTGGTGCACTGGGATGACCCAGAGAGATGGTATGGGGAAGGAGGTCAGAGGGGGGTTCAGGATTGGGAACATGTGTACACCCATGGTGGACTCATGTTGATGTATGGCAAAAACAATACAGTAATATAAAGTAAAATTTAAAAAATAATAATAAAATTTTTAAAAAAATGAAAAAACAAAACAACACAAAGAATTGATGCTTTTGAGCTGTGGTGTTGGAGAAGACTCTTGAGAGTCCCTTGGACTCCAAGAAGATTAAAACAAGTCAGTCCTAAAGGAAATAAATCCTGAATATTCATTGGAAGTACTGATGCTGAAGCTGAAGCTCCAATACTTTGGCCACCTGATGCAAAGAGTTGACTCATTAGAAAAGATCCTAAAGCTGGGAAAGATGGAAGGCAGGAGGACAAGGGGATGACAGAGGATGAGATGATTTGATGGCATACTGACTCAATGGACATGAGTTTGAGCATGCTCTGGGAATTGGTGAAGGACAGGGAATAATGGCGTGCTGCAGTCCGTGGGGTTGCAAAAAGTTGGCTGTGACTGAGCGACTGAACTGAACTGAGAGGGCCTTGGTGGTATCTGGGGACACTCTTGTTTGCCACAACCTAGTTGGTATTGCAACTGACATCTAGTAGTTAGGGACCAGAAATATCCCTGAATATCCTACAATGTATAGGATTTATCAGGCCCCAATAAGCAATAATCCTGAGGATAAGAAACCCTTCTCTATATCCTATTTTTCACAGAGGATCAATTTTTATTTGCCTACTCTTGACACTGGTGATCTCAGGACTGACAAGAAGATGATTTATCAAGTTTGTCATCCCCCTCATTCTCAGCATAGGTATTTAGAACTGGCTTACTTCATTCAGACTGGAAAAAGCCCAGAAACTACTGAACTTTCAGAGATAGTGGTCCATAAAGAAGTAGAAGACATAAGATTGTCAAAAATTAAACAGTCCAAAAGCTCATGCATGGGTGAGGAAGAGGATTATTAAAATTTGTTCATATACATTGTGTGTGTGTGTGTGTTAGTCGCTTCAGTCGTGTCCCACTCTTTGTGACTCTATGGACTGTAGCCCACGAAGCTCCTCTGTCCATGGCATTCTCCAGGCAAGAATACTGGGGTGGGTTGCCATATCCTCCTCCAGGGGATCTTCCTGACCCAGGGAAATAATCCAGGTCACTAATGTCTCCTGCATTGGCAGGTGGGTTCTTTACAACTAGCACCACCTGGGATAACCAAAGGGAAGTGAGCACAGGAGCTGGGTGTGCCAGGTGCCTGGTGCAGGCCGATGCATGGTAGAAACCCAGGAAATGAGGATGAGGGTAGGCAATCATCTGGGCCAGACAGACCCGCCCCGTCCTCGGCAAGGACAACCGACTGCCCAGGCTTGGTTCAGGAGGGGTGCAGTGCTTGGTCCGCACTTGGTCCACAAGGGGGTGACCCCTGTCATGCAGGCTAATCAGCCTGGGAGCAGGGCCAGGGACACTGCCCGGCTGTGTTGGAGATGGCCAATGTGCTCTTGCATCCTGTACAATGGTAAAGTACAAATCTGAAAATCCAGAGGAGGATAAGCCAGCAGTGCTTATTTAGATTTCAAAGATACAGACCCTTTAGGAAAAAAATTTTTGATCCCTGCTCTATAGCAATGATTTAAAAAATGTGATCCACAGACAAGTAACATGGAAACCTATTAGGCAAATTTTAAGGCCTACAACTTACCTAACAAATCAGAAACTCTGATGATGGAGACTAGCAATCTGGATTTTAATTAGCCCTCCAGAGTACTCTGATACCAACAAAAGTTTGAGAACTTACTTGGATAAAATTTTTAACTCCTCATTGTGCCTTAGAATTACTTGGAAGTAATTCCGAGCACCGAAGAATTCATGTTTTTGAACTGTGGTGCTGGAGAAGACTCTTGAGAGTCCCTTGGACTGCAAGGAGATCCAACCAGTCCATTCTAAAGGAGATCAGTCCTCCTGGGTGTTCTTTGGAAGGAATTATGCTGAAGCTGAAACTCCAGTACTTTGGCCACCTCATGTGAAGAGTTGACTCATTGAAAAAGGCTCTGATGCTGGGGGCACGAGGAGAAGGGGATGACAGAGGATGAGATGGCTGGATGGCATCACCGACTCAATGGACGTGAGTCTGAGTGAACTCTGGGAGTTGGTGATGGACAGGGAGGCCTGGTGTGTTGCAATTCATGGGGTTGCAAAGAGTCGGACATGACTGAGCAACTGAACTGAACTTAATTCCTAAAAGTTAAGAAAGAGTGTTCCATTTCTGGAGATTCTAGACAAATCTAGGACCAGCGATTACCTCAATATCCAGGGCTGTTTCCTAGCTTCTGTCAGTAGAGAATCAAGGTACTGACATGCTTATAGACTTATTACTATGACCTATGCTTTCATAGGTACATTTTCCAGAAAAAAAGAGGTATAGACAACAGTTATCACTGGGCTGGTATCCTGAACTTTTTCAAGTGAAAATTCAAGGGCAAGTCTTTTGGACTTCTTTCCCAAAGAGTAGTCTAGAGGCTCTCTTGTCATGCGCAATTTTAGCATAGAAGACAAACAGAATCTCAAAGTAGCCAAGTTCTGTACTATTTCATCTTGAGTCTTCTTCATACAAACAAGCATCTTGTAATTACTTCCACATGAGAGAAAAATTACCTCACTGATATGCTTAAGAGATTTCTCCTTTAAGATTCTGTGCAAGTCCTGGGCTTAGCCCTTGAGTGGCCTAAATTCTGCTTCTATCTGTGTGAAAACATTTGCTCCATTTAAGTATAGATTTTATGAGACCAGTATAGTATAAAAGCCCTACCTGTGTGGAGAACCCTGGAAGATGAGACAATACAGAAAGGGATATGATAGATAAACAGCTAGGTGAGTGAGAGATGAGAGAGACAGAGAGAGAAAGTGACAGACACAGAGGGGTACCATGTGCATCACAGCTGAATCTCATGAGATAACCCAATAAGAATTGTCTAGTCTGTACACCTGACTGTTAGAGATAGTAATAACTTGGTGTTGTAATTTTGAGGTGGTTTATTATATAGCAATAGATAATGACACCATGAAGGGATACTGTTTTAGAAAATCAGTCGATTTTGGAAAAAGCAGTTGATTCTAGTTAGAACCAGTAACCTCTTCTTGCCTTAATCCTTATGTATAATAGCTCTAAACACTTATATTCCCCCACACAAAATTGTGAATTATCAAGTGTTTGTCAATGATAACAAATCAGGAGACTGCATATGTGAAACTCAATTTTTATTTTAATGTTATGTTTATTTATCATCTTTAAGGCTCTTAAAACATTAATTAGCTATAGGGATACAAGCCTAATCACACCTTTAATGAAGACAGGACCCATTATAAACTTAAATTCATAAATTTAAAGATTAAATAATTATTAAGAGGCTATTTGTCAATCAGGCTAGTTGGGCTTAGTTCTAAAAATTTAAAGACTAAATGACATGGTCTTTCCTTCTCTTTCTGCTCTCCCAGTCTACTGATGAGGATGAAAGAAAGGTGTGAGTGAAGTGTTTGGGGTACTTGAGGCCAAATGTGTCATAATTCTTGAAACATCTGGCATTAACAGAGACCTTGATATATTTACTAGATCATTTAAAATTCACTATCACACTGAGTATCATTGTCATATACTAAGTTAAGCTCAGAGATATTAAATACTGTGTTGTCTGAGGACCCACTACGAACAAGTAGTAAAGCCAATATGTAATTGAATATAGAATATTAAGTCCTAATTGCAGCATTTATGCTCTTTAACTGCGCCATCCAAAAAAGTAACTATTTACTCAACGTGGTTGAAATGGCAGCTGGGCATTAACCTTCATTGGAATTTCAACAAGGGACATATTTTGAAGAAACACAGGGCACACATACACAAAATTAAACACAAGCACACCTAGTATACTCCCTAAGCCCGAACCAAATTGCAACACTTTTCTACAAAAATATTTGTTTTGGCACCAAAGACTGAACTAGCAATTCAAAAGGTACAAATTTTGTTCTTACTATATCACTTCTGAAGTAGAACAAGAGAAAAGAGAGAACTAGTAAGAAAAACAAATCAACCATGTCACTCTTCAAATTCAAAATCTGAAAGATGAACCTCTTATTAAAATCTTTTGCAGCTTAAAAGGCACCCTAAATTATATGGAGAACAAATAGCACCTGGCATGTTTCTATAGTCCTTTAAAATATTTTCTTCTTACTTAGCAATGATGGTGAACAAGGGTTTGTGTGTGTGTGTGTGTCTGTGTGTGTGCTAAGTCACACAGTTTTGTTCGACTCTTTGCAACACTATGGACAGTAGCCCACCAGGCTCCTCTGTCCATGGAATTCTCTAGGCAAGAATATTAGATTGGGTTGCTATGCCCTCCTCCAGAGGAGTCTTCCCAACCTAGGGATTGAACCCACGTCTCTTAAGTTTCCTGCATTGGCAGGCAGGTTCTTTACCACTAGCACCACCTGTGAAGTCTGAACAAAGGGTATTGAAGGATACTGGTGTTAGCTGAGTTCTGTTCACTACTGTCAGAATGATGTATTTTTGGACTTGGGTTATCTGGGAATGTTCCGTAGATCAGAGGATGATGTTCAGTTAGCATCAATACTCCCAGACTTTCAGCCACTCACCAGAGGTCACTTTGGACACAGCAACTTTTTTGACCTAAGAGTAGGAAAGCTTCCTTTTGCAAGGAATAAAAATAATATTCCTTCCTAGTGGCAGGGCTGTATGAGCTCTTCCCTAAGAACAAAGGAAGAAAAAACAGGGTAGGTGCGGAGGTGGGGCAGAGGAAACATGTTAATTATCTGGGCCTTATAGAGAGTTTCCTACATTCATAAAGTATAAAGTTAGATGATATTAATTCATGAAATATATTTTTGAAGGGCTTTGAATGTGTTAGGATCTAAGCTTGATACTGAAGATACAAAGCTGATAAAAACAGATATGGTTCTTGTCCTCATGGAGTTGAAAATGAGAGGGGATGAATACCAGTCCAGAAAATCCCAAAGAGATTGTTGTAAATTGTGTTCCTCAGGAAGCTGACTCTGAGATGGAAATTAGAATGAAGTTTTGTTTTATGACCACCACCTGTGGGAAGGAAGAAGCAGAAGCAAAACTGGGTAGAAATTCGTTGTAATAGGAGCTGTAGGTGGCTTAGTGGTAAGAACCTGTCTGCATTGCTGGAAACCTGGGGTTTGATCCCTATGTTGGGAAGATTCCCTGGAAAAGGGCATGGCAATCCACTCCAGTATTCTTGCCTGGAGAATTCCATGGATCGCAAAGAGTTGGACATGATTGAGCAAATAGCTCTCTTACTCTCTCTGGGTTGTAATACAGGATCAACAAAGGCCTCAGTCATCACCATGAGGAAGTCTGGCACTGACATCATTCAGTTCAGTTAAGTCACTCAGTCATGTCTAACTCTTTGCAACCCCATGGACAGCAGCACTCCAGGCCTCCCTGTCCATCACCAACTCCCAGAGTTTACTCAAACTCATGTCCATTGAGTTGGTGATGCCATACAACCATCTCATTCTGAGATAACCTTCTGAGATTTCCTGAGTTGGGCAAGGCAGGCTGAACTTTCTACCTCTGGGCCAGGCAATCATTAGAAGCAAAATGTCACAGTTAGCAAGAGGACTTCTTCAGGCATGGCATGTATAAGTAAGACTAAAATTTGAGGGAACTCCCCCAAGATAACTTTTGTCCTAAGGGTGAATCCAAGTAGTTCAGCCAAGAGTTCATAGCCTGGTTACACAATTATGGACTGTGATAGGTAGTAAGAACAATATTATCCAACACTATGGATGCGTATTACAAGAGGATCTGACCTAGCCTGAAAAGTAACATAATTTTATCTTTCTCAGGAAAGGCGTAAGATTTAAAAAATGTAGCTAGGTGAAGAGATGAGGGAAAAATATTCCCAGCTTAGAAATAATCAATGAAAAGGCCCTCTGGCTTCAGAAACATTTTGTACTTTAGGGGCCCAGCCCCACAAAATAAGAAGAGTCTGGAATGTGGAGAAAGTGATCCTGAAGTCATGGTTAGAGATAAGACCACACAGGGCTCTGTAACCCAATTAGATAATTTAATTTTGAGACCAACAATAAGTCACTGAAATATATTGCATGACAATAGGTAGGTAGGTGTTGTGGGGGAAATTACATGATTTGGTTTGCATTTTACAAATGTTATCCTGGATGCTAAGGTTTGGGGATGGAGTGGAAGGCAGAGTTGATTTCCAAAACCCCATAGAACTCTTAAGTTTCTACAAAGTCTTATAGGCAGCATTACTGATGTGAAAAATTATCATCTTGTCTCATAGGTTGCAGATTCCAAATTGTGAAAATATGGTAATTTTGATGATTCTGCTTTTTATATGTGTCAGCTAATAATTCTAGCAACAACCCACTGAGGTAAGTACAGCGGCCCTTGAATAATATGAGAAGGAAATAGCAACCCACTCCAGTATTCTTGCCCGGGAAATCCCATGAACAGAGCAGGCTGGTGGGCTATAGTCCATGGGGTCACAAGAGTTGGACACAACTTAGCGACTAAATAACAAACCTCACACTAGACTGCCTCAACCAAAGACCATTAAAATGCAATATAAATTACATAAATTAGCCATTATCATACACTTAAACTAAAAAGTGGGCATTATTTGCTTAATAATGGTGAGCTAAACCATGGTCTTAAATGTCACAAATACAAGATACTGTATTTTGTTTTTGATTTGCAATGCAATTTTAATGATATAGTTAGCAATGTAAAACACATTTATCAGATGATATTTAAAATGTAAATAAGTAATTCTTAAGGGGCTCAAGGGACTAACCTATATACTACTATTATGTTATTTAGTGAAAGTATCCTTATCTGCTATATAAATATACGGCCAAATCATTTACTGTTTAACACAATAAACGCATTAATAATTTATTAAAAATGCATGAATACTATATCCCCAGTGAGCCCTCCATATTTTTCATTGTTGCCTATTTTTCTGTAACCCTAACAGAGATTCGGATTTCATCCATCTTTGGGTTCTTCCCTTCTTTATATTCCTGTGCAGAATCCCTTCTTTTGGTAAGCAAAATAGCAAGGGAGATGGGAAAGGATGGAAGCGGACTATATTATTTCTGTCTACCTGCCATGGACCAAGATTTATTCTCATCACCACATCCAAGGGGAAAGGATCTTAGGAATATGGACTAGCTATGTGGATGTGGATGTCAATGAGCATCTGTCCTGATTATAAAAGCTATTTTAATTCAGAATGTTTGGTTAATACTCATATATTAAAACAGCTATTTGCTTCCTTAACCCATTTTAGTTCTTCCATGACGGCTTTCCACACAGAGATATGGAAAGTCTAAAACGAACTCCTATGGCAACCCTTCATTTAGATACTGCTTATGTATTCCCCAGAGCAATCACAGAATCGAAATTCCAAACTATGGCTAAAGTCCACAGTAAAGAGATGAAAGTTAAGAATTTGTCCTTCATTTTCTATTCTCAGAGATGACTTATTCTTTGATCTCAATGGAGGTTTTGCTTTGTTTAATGTCCTTACCTAAAAGTTATTATTTAGACTCTTGGATATGCAATGCAAATGCACTTGTATGTTCCAAAGTTAGGGTTCAGGGGTTAAGTACAATACTATCATTGATAATGTGGGCACAGATGAAGACAATTATAACTAGTGATCAGAAGTACTAAGTATATGATGGATATCACATTTTCCCCAAGTTGTTTCAAACCCTTCTAACACATAACCTTATCTGTACATCATTTTAATGAGGCTTATAAGAATTAACTGTTATCAATGCTACTTTTTTGTAATTTTACAAAAATCTTCCACTTTGTACCATCTTTGGAGTCTCCATTCTCAAGACAGCTGCAGAGAACACTTGAGAATGAAGAGAATGATCTAGGACTCTAAATTCACAAAATGACAGCCAGTTGTAATCAGCCCCACACAGTTACAGTGTCCACGAGATAACAAATGCATTTGCTCCTCCAAATAGAAACATATGGAGCCGAGGTTGAACTATTTTTTTCAAGGCTAAGCCTGAGTTGAGGTTTCCATCTGAGTTGATGATGATAAGAATGAATGAAAATAAAAGTGATGGAAAGCAAGGGGTGGTTAGATCTGACAACAGAAACTGATTATTCACTCATGTCATTCAAAGTTATTTTCCAGTCTTAACTCTTTAGCTCCTTCTGAATTCCAGACAGAATAGACTGGGTACCTACTCCTCACATGGTGCTCTCTGGGAAACACCAGAAATGACTAAGGAAGAGAAGGCTTTGCTGTCAGTGCTATCATCATCATCTTAGTAAACCTTTATTGTATAATTATTGTGCACCAGACAATACACTAAACCTTTTTACATGCATTAATTCATTTAATGCTCATTGTAACCCTACAAACTTTCAAGGTATTATATTAATTATATTAATCAGAAATTTTGAAATTTCTATTACAAACTTCAACTCAATGTAGGTTAAGAAAGTATATGTAGTTAGCAGATAATGGTAGTTCAAAATATTGAAAGACAACAATCTCAGTCTGATACTGAGAATATTTATGTATTTTTTTTTTTCTCTCTCATTCTCTTCCTTTGGATCTAGTATCTTTCTTTTCTGTTAAGAACATGACTCCTATGCAGCTGGGATATAGCCACTTATCACAAGTTACAGGTACCCCTACCTATTCTAGCTGAGAAGTGCTGAGGAAGAACATTAATTGGTCTGCCTTGGGTCACATGTTCATTTTTAAAGCAGCATCATCATTTCGGGGGAAGGCTTCTTCTTGTTGGCCTATTCTGGTTCCCATGGAAAACCTGGAGGTCCAGGGAGAAAATCTCTTTATTGTTGGCCACCACATCTGAATCATTTGGAAAAATACTAAAAGTGGCAGACAAAATGTCATATGTTCATAACAGCTAGGCTTTATTACTTCACTATATTACATTTGAGGAAATAAAGATTAGAAAAGTCAGATTATTTGCCTAACATCATCCCTGTATCAGTTCAGTGGCATATTTGATTGACTTAAAAAAGCTATGTTCTAAATTAATAGGCTGAACTGTATTTCCAAATTTTGACTTGGAGCTTGGTATACTGGGAAAATTATCAATGAAGTGTGAGAGAGACAGAGAAAGTATGAGTGTGTGTGTGTGTGTGTGTGTGTGCACATGCATGAGCGTGTGTGTGTGTGTGTGTTTCATATTCTTCATTTCAGTTTTGGGCATATACAATATATAATAATGACAAGAAATATTTTTGAAGAAATAGGTGTATTTGAAGAAGGGTTTGGAATTTGCTAACCAGAAAGAGGGAAATACTATCTTTAAAACAGTATCAATATATTTAAAAGACAGTCAGGGGTTTTGTTTTAGTCATTTTGAGTCTTGACATTTAGTTAAAAGAACTAAAAGATTAAAGTGCAGGGAGCTCAAGACTCACAGATCATGGTGAGTCCACAAGAGAACAGACTTGTGGTCACCAAGGGGGGAGGGATAGACCGGAAGTTTGGGGTTGGTAGATGGAAGCTGTGATACTTAGAATGAAGTAAACAACAAGGGGCTAATATATAGTACAGGCAGCTATATTGAGTATTCCTCTGGTAAACCATACTGGAAAAGAATGTAAAAAACAATGTATATCAACTCAATGGACATGAGTTTGAGCAAATTCTAGGAGACAATGAAGGACAGGGAAGACTGGTGTGCTGCAGTTAATGGGGTCACAAAGAGTCAGACATGACTTAGTGACTGAACAACAACAATATGTGTATCAATGAGTCATTTTGTTGTACAGCAGAGATTGGCACACACTGTAAATCAAAAATAATTCAATTAAAAATTTTAAAAAAAAGGGAGTTCAAGCCCAGGTTCAGTATAAGCAATGCATATTCTGTAGGTTACCTAAACCTCCTAACCACCTATCTTATGCAGTTAATCAAGATTAAACTTACTAAACAAACATCAATGATTTTTTTGAAAGCTAAAAAAATCCCCCAAATGATAGTAATACTATTTTGCAATATTTATGTCATCTATGTAGAAAGTATGTGATTGTAGGTTATGGATACTTTTCCAAAAACCAGAGGGAAAGGAAGACCATATTATTACAGCAAATTTATAAGCAGGCATATTTTAGTGCAGCTAATTTACCTCTCAAGTCCTCTTCTGTTCAGCTGTCACTGCTGCTGCTTCAACCTCTTCCTGTGCTCCCTCCACCACCTTCTCTTGTTTCTTCCTCTCATTATTAAAATTTCATGAGACTGTCTTTGGTATCGAGTCCTGTAAGTAAAAGTCTCAGATTAAATCTTCTATGCTCAGTGAATGGTTTTGTTTACATCCAAATTACAAAGTTTCCTTCTGATTAGATATTCATTGACAAGGCTATTTTATTGGTTTTCTGCACACTAGCCATTAATCCATATTCTTCTCTACTTTCTCTACCAAGTTTTTTCTTACCAACTTAAACAATTCTTTTCACTTTTCCTTACAAGAACTCTTTCCCTCTAACATCTTGAATCAACCACAGGCATATTCCAGATGAACTTTGGGCACTGAATTATAGTAAACCTGCATCCATTGCCTTAAGGAGACAAGGCAATAATGCCATATTTCTTAATAACTGATCTAGAAAATCAACCCCAAGTACAGCAGTCTAAAACAATGGGATTTATGCTGCACCTCATTCATCTTAACAATTGAAAACTCCATGTTTGCTTACACATGTGATACCATTAAGATGCAGGCACATGGCAGAGAAAAGGAAAGACAGGTCATGGTCAAGGTAGCTCTCACAACATCTCAAAGATTGTTTAATTTTGCCTGAGTTTGCTGTTTATGCAAAGGATTATGAATGATTATCCATATCTTATCCTACAGTGGAATAAATGAATAAAAGCAGTGACACATGGAACCCTACATTTCCATAAGCCCCCATCCTTGAGATGACTGAATGACCTCTGGTATTGGATCAGTGTTTTCTTTGGTCAGACATTAATCCCAAGGGTACTAGACCACTGAAATGAGTGACACAGGGACCCCCATTTCCTCATTGCCTTTCACAGGATTTCTCTCTTTGAATTCAATATCAAATGAGAAATAACAAGGAGGAGAGCTGAGCAAAATATAAAGAGCTCATTATTTGATAAACAAATATATGGTGTTAGGGACATATTATAAACAATTATGTGTTACCTACCATGGCACTAGAGTCAGAAATGATTAATGATGGTTGCATTAATGGGTGAGACTGTAGACTGGAAACAATGGTATGAAAAAGCAATGCTTTAAAGTATGAACTACTGGGACTGTTGCTGAAGCTACAGCTCCAATTCTTTGGCTACCTGATACAAAAAGCCAACTCACTAGAAAAGACCCTGATGCTGGGAAAGATTGAAAGCAAAAGGGGAAGTGGGTGGAAGATGATGAGATGGTTAGATAGCATCACCGCCTCAATGGACATGAACGTGCGCAAACTCTAGGAAACAGTGAAGGATAGGGAAGCCTGACATGCTGCAGTCCATGGGGTCACAAAGAATCAGACACAGCTTAGCAACTGAACAACAGCAAATGCATGTCCACACACACACACATTCAATTACTATAGGTATGCATACTATTGATAAAAACTATATTCATGACGATTTAAAATATGGTTATAGACAAGAGCAACTAAATTTGGCTTAGAATATAAACTAAATCTAAAAATAATAAAACCAGCCTCCACACAGAAACCATATTATACAGTTTTGGGGAGGAAAAGAATACAGGGGTGATGATTTAGGCAAGAAGTTGTTAAGTTTTCCAACAAGTATCTATCTTAGACAGAAGGAAAATAGTGACTATTCCCTGGGAATAGACACAGAGGTTGGAAGTAGACAGAAATGCATAGCAGTAGACCAAAAAGTAGACACAAAGTAAGAAGAAAGAACAAAACCACAGTAGGAAGCCAACACATAAAGAATGTTTAGATCTCTACTCTCTACTAAAATTAAAAGAGAATAGGCTAATGAATTATTTATCTCAAGAATCAGGAACCAGAGTGTTCAGTCACAAATTTTGTTTCTCTACCATGAGTTCTCAGCTTCCACCGAAAAGGTATGTGTGTGTGTTTGAAAAGATATCTGTGGGGATGCATATAGCATTAATATGAAAGTGGCTGAAAGGGGCTATTTAGCAACCCTCTAAATCCCCAACTGCTCTTTTTAAGACTAAATTTATAAAAAAAAAAATGAGAAGTTTTCATTCTTGATTTTCAAAAGATTTTATGTCTGGCTTAAAATAATTTAGAACATGTTTATGTGCTCTTTTGTTGCATGTTTCTTATTAAATGAAAAGATAAAAATTGGTAATGCAATGCTGGTCAGTTTGAACTCCTGGAGCAAAAGAAAAACACATCTCACATGTGTTAGAAGACATATAAAAGTGATAATTTTTAATGAGGTGTTTCACTTTTGCTATTGGCTTGGAGCTAATGAGAAGATTATCTTATCCATCAGGAGAAAGTTTTCATTTTACACCTGTTTTGCAGAACCGGTGATATTTTGGAGGCTGTTTGTGAGTATGACCTGATATTTTTTAGTTTCCAGATGCCTGTGGATCTAAGTGTTGGAGTCTGAGGCTCCTTTTAGAGCACACAAGGTTGTGGTTGCTTTTCTGATGCATTTATTTATAAGATACACTCAGTTTATTTGAAGTGATTAAGAAGCACTGCTTGTGTACCATGCTTGCAGCCTGGATGAGAGCTAAGCTGGGTCCATGCATCCCAACCAAGTGCAGCTGTGGTTGCAGGAGTGGATGGTCTACGTGGTGTAAGGTAAGACAAGGATTGTCAGTTACTCCTTCAAAACTAAAAATGCATTAAGCCTAGAAAGACTTTTTTCTATTTTTATCCCCTTTAAAGCTCCTATATCAATAGGTACAAAGTAGGTTGGTTGTTACAATTTTGTGAGCCTCAGAAGCAAGGTTTAGCAAAGCTTCTAAAAAAGTTTCTAAGGAAAACTTCACTGGATTTGATTCAATGCATCTTGGGTAAAGCAGAAAAATCTCAATGTTTAGCCATAATCTGAGGTAAATCTTTATTTTGTTGGGCTCCAAAATCACTGCAGATGGTGATTGCAGCCATGAAATTAAAAGACGCTTACTCCATGGAAGATAAGTTATGACCAACCTAGATAGCTTATTAAAAATCAGAGACATTACTTTGCTAAAAAAAGGTCCGTCTAGTCAAGGCTATGGATTATCCAGTGGTTATGTATGGATGTGAGTTGGACTGTGAATAAAGCTGAGTGCTGAAGAACTGATGCTTTTAAACTGTGATGTTGGAGAAGATTCTTGAGAGTCCCTTAGACTGCAAGGAGATCCAACCTGTCCATCCTAAAGGAGATCAGTCCTGGGTGTTCATTGGAAGGACTGATGCTAAAGCTGAAACTTCAATACTTTGGCCACCTCATGCGAAGAGTTGACTTATTGGAAAAGACTCTGATGCTGGGAGGGACTGGGGGCAGGAGGAGAAGTGGACGACAGAGGATCAGATGGCTGGATGGCATCACCGACTCGATGGACATGAGTTTGTGTAAACTCCAGGAGTTGGTAATTGACAGGGAGGCCTGGATTGCTGTGGTTCATGGGGTCGCAAAGAGTCGGACACGACTGAGCGACTGAACTGAACTGAACTGAACTGAGGTAAATCTGATAGCTGGGACCCACGTTTTGAGAAATACTGGCCTTTTCTGAAGGCTCAGACAGTAAAGAATTTGCCTGCAATGAAGGAGACCAATGTTTGATCCCTGGGTGGAGACAATCCCCTGGAGAAAGGAATGGTAACCCACTCCAGGGTTCTTGCCTGGAGAAGCCCATGGACACAGAAGCCTGTTGGGCTACAGTCTATAGGTCAAAGAATCAGACATGACTGAGCAACTAACACTATCACTTTACTTTCAAATTTTCTTCAAAGGGAAAGGGTACTCTGCAGGACTGAAAGGCTTGTCCGGTTTGAGATCTTCCCAAAAAGTTAAGGGACAGTGATAGAAAAAATAGATCCAGACAAAGAAAAAGATTATCTTATTATTTTTGCAATAGTCTGTGAAGAAATGTTTAACCTTCTTCTTTTATAGTTAAAGTTATGTATATGAAGTTCAAGTTACTGTGGCAGGGTCCCACAGTTAACAGTTAGAGGAAAAACATTGACAGAGGGACAGTAGAGAAAGTTGTATAATGTTTCAGGAGGGCAGGTTGTAAATTGAGGGGTCATTTGTAGATAACCATAGATGGATCATCAGTTCTTTTGTCGTTGTTATTCAGTCACTAAGTTGTATTCAACTCTACAACTTCATGGACACCGGCATTCCCTGTCCTTCACTATCTCCCAGAGTTTGCTCAAATTCAAACCCATTTCATTGGTGATGCTATCTAACAATCTCATCCTCTGCTGCCCTCTTCTTCTTTTGCCTTTAATCTTTCCCAACATCAGAGTCTTTTCCAATGAGTCGGCTGTGCCTCAGGTGGCCAAAATATTGTTGCTTCAGCTACAGCATCAGTCCTTCCAATGAATATTCAGTGTTGATTTCCTTTAGGATTGACTGGTTTGATCTCCTTGGAGTCGAGGGATTCTCGAGAGTATTCTCTGGCACCACAGTTATTCACAAATTCACAAATCAGGTCTTTAGAGTTATATCTAAAACTTGAGTGTGCTACATACATCATGGTTTTGAATACAAAATTAACAAAAACAGCTTTATTCACAAACTCATAAGTAAAAGCCATTCAAAGTGTAAAAACATAGAATACAAGGGCTGGTCTTTTATTTACTGATGTTAGGTTATAGTTAGTATTACAGGGAGAGAGAAAGAGAAACAGCAAAGAAGTTTGGCATATTTTCAAGCAAAGAAAAATTTCAGTTGAAGCTTATCAAAACCTGGCCTCTGACATACAGCCTCAATAATTCAACCTGCTGTCTATACCTCTCTTCTGAAAAGAGACAGGTACATTACAAGCTTCTCAGATCATGTGAAAAAATCTCCAAATCATTCTAACCTCAAGCCTTGGTCACTCTCTTGACATATCTGTTGTCTGTCTCTAAAAATCAATTTGCATTTCACCTTATGTGATTGGCTTACTGTATTCAATAAACAGAACAATGAGAGTGCTTCAGCTAGCACCTCAACTGTAAAATATGAATCCCATTTTAACCCAAAATGAGCAGGAAAAAATTACAAATTTCAAGTTTAACCTATATTTATTCTTGGCCAACACAAAATCCCTAGGTAGTTATATTTAAACTGCTTGACTCCAATGCTTCTTATGAGTCTTAACTTGTGTTTTAGAAGCTGTATTGCTATATATTATAAAACCAGGTTATTGATTGTGAGGACAATTGAAAATGAGGTTTAAAAGTAAGAGGGTCTTTGTGGCAGCATATAATGAGACTTAACTCCTATAGATTTAGGGCAGAAAAAGAGATGTCCTGTATTAAAGAGAAGAAAGCTTCCACCATAAGAGAAGACAACAAACTTTAAGGTTTGGATTTTGCCTGGATACTGTAATGTACTCCCTTGAAGAGACCAGTAGACAAAGAAAGACGTCATTCATCTGGGAGCAGCAACTAACCTCAATCACTAGAAAGATGCAGTGTTGCTCTTATACAACAGGGATGGGAAGAGCTTAGATTTCTGTCATGATGAAGTAGGAAAGCTCCTTGTTTCCTTGCAGTGGTTCTTGGTTCTCCCCTATCCAATTTTTGATGTTAAATTAACAAGTGCCAGTGGCCATGAGAAGACTGTGATTATCAGGAGTTCTCTCTCCTCAATGGGAAGAATCAGATCACCCAACCAGGCGAGCCACTGATTCACACCAGAGTGAGGGAAGTCTTAAAGTGCAGAACAGAAGAAAAGTTCAGTGACAATGCCAGTCCCCAGACTAGTTCTAGTCACAGGGGTATGGTCTGTCTCAATATCCTGTTGAAAATTTCCCCAGCAAAAGTCCCATGAGAATCCTAGAGAAGCTGTTTCCAATGGAACTTAGAAGCGTAAAGAAAGAATGTAGTACATATTATACATTGCCCACAGCCCCTGTAGAATCAATGCACTTACCTTTTCAGCTGAGAGGAGGACTGCTTGCTGAAACTTGAGGTGAGTCCTCCTCAGGGACTGATGGGAACTGACTCACCTGAGGTTAGACTCTTGCCATACAGAGGAATCTCCTATCAATTACTGGCCAATGTTTGCCTCGAATTGGAACGTCTTTGAAAAGCTATCCCAGTGTCAGGCTCCCTGATGGAATGGATGAGGCCCATGTTGCAACTACATCTCATCCACCTCATTTCTCTGCAGGGCCCTTTTCCTCATTCACTTACAGGGATACTTTCTTGAAAGACTCCCCAACAAAACTGCTGCAAGCAAATTACAGCCTCAGAGTCTATTTGCTTTGTCAACCCAGCTTACATTAGTTCCTTTGTTTTTGTTTTTCCTTTCCAAAGCTCTTTGAACAAAAATTTCACTTTCTACCCAGTTTTGGAAATTGAACACCTGAATAACTGTACTCAACACCTCCTTGTCCCTCAGTTTTAGCCAAATTCACCCAATCTGTACATGAGCTTTATCAGTTTACTTTGAAAATGTTTCTCAAAACTACCTGATGAACCTATTTGCAGGGCAACAATGGAGACACAGACATAGAGAACCAACTTATGGATATGGGGGGTGGGGTAAGGAGAGTGTGGGGTGAATGGAGAGAGTAACATGGAAATATATACACTAGCACATGTGAAATAGACAGCCAATGGGAATTTGCTGTATGCCTCGAGGAACTCATGCTGGGGCTCTGTAACAACCTAGAGGGGTGGGATGGGGTGTGAGCTGGGGGGAGGTTCAAGAGAGAGGGGATATAGGTATGCTTAAGGCTGATTCATGTTGACACATGGCAGAAACCAATACAATAGTGTAAAGAAATTATCTTTCAATTAAAAATACATTAAAAAAAAAAAAACCTGTTCACCAGTATCCTAGTAGGAGCTATCATTATATCTCTCTTTATTGCTTGAAAGTTTCCCCTCTCTTATCATTTTTTAATATAAATTTATTTATTTTAATTGGGGGCTAATTACTTTACAATATTGTATTGGTTTTGCCATACATCAACATGAATCTGCCACAGGTGTACATGTGTTCCCCATCCTGAAGTCCCTCCCACCTCCCTCCTCCCTCCCCATCCCATCCCTCTAGGTCACCCCAGTGCAGCAGCCCTGAGCACCCTGTATCATGCATCGAGCCTGGTCTGGCAATTCATTTCACATATGATATTATACATGTTTCAATGCCATTCTCCCAAATCATCCCACCCTCAACCTCACAGAGTCCAAAAGACTGTTCTATACATCTTTGTCTCTTTTGCTGTCTTGCATACAAGGTTATCATTACCATCTTTCTAAATTCCATATATATGTGTTAATATATTGTATTGGTGTTTTTCTTTCTGGCTTACTTCACTCTATATAATAGGCTCCAATTTCATCCACCTCATTAGAACTGATTCAAATGTATTCTTTTTAATGGCTGACTAATACTCCATTGTGTATATGTACCACAGCTTTCTTATCCATTCATCTGCTGATGGACATCTAGGTTGCTTCCATGTCCTGGCTATTATAAACAGGGCTGTGATGAACATTGGGGTACATGTGTCTCTTTCAATTCTGGTTTCCTTGCTGTGTATCCCCAGCAGTGGGATTGCTGGCTCATAAGGTCTATTTCTAGTTTTTTAAGGAATCTCCACACTGTTCTCCATAGTGGCTGTAATAGTTTGCATTCCCACCAACAGTGTAAGAGGGTTCCCTTTTCTCCACACCCTCTCCAGCATTTATTGCTTGTAGTCTTTAGGATAGCAGCCATTCTGACTGGTGTGAAATGGTATCTCATTGTGGTTTTGATTTGCATTTCTGGGGCAAAGACTAATAGAATTTTGCCAAGAAAATGCACTGGTCATAGCAAACACCCTCTTCCAACAACACAAGAGAAGACTCTACACATGGACATCACCAGATGGTCAACACCAAAATCAGATTGATTATATTCTATGCAGCCAAAGATGGAGAAGCTCTATACAGTCAACAAAAACAAGACCAGGAGCTGACTGTGGCTCAGATCATGAACTCCTTATTACCAAATTCAGACTTAAATTGAAGAAAGTAGGGAAAACCCCTAGACCATTCAGGTATGACCTAAATCAAATCCCTTATGATTATACAGTGGAAGTGAGAAATAGATTTAAGGGCCTAGATTTGATAGATAGTGTGCCTGATGAACTATGGAATGAGGTTCGTGATGTTATACAAGAGACAGGGGACAAGACCATCCCCATGGAAAAGAAATGCAATAAAGCAAAATGGCTATCTGGGGAGGCCTTACAAATAGCTGTGAAAAGAAGAGAGGTGAAAAGCAATGGAGAAAAGGAAAGATATAACCATCTGAATGCAGAGTTCCAAAGAATAGCAAGAAGAGATAAGAAAGCCTTCTTCAATGATCAATGCAAAGAAATACAGGAAAACAACAGAATGGGAAAGACTACAGATCTCTTCAGGAAAATTAGAGATACCAAGGGAACATTTCATGCAAAGATGGGCTCGATAAAGGACAGAAAGGGCAGATAAAGGACCTAACAGAAGCAGAAGATATTAAGAAGAGGTGGCAAGAATACACGGAAGAACTGTACAAAAAAGATCTTCATGACCCAGATAATCATGATGGTGTGATCACTCATCTAGAGCCAGACATCATGGAATGTGAAGTCAAGTGGGCCTTAGGAAGCATCACTATGAACAAAGCTAGTGGAGGTGATGGAATTGCAGTTGAGCTGTTTCAAATCCTGAAAGATGATGCTGTGAAAGTGCTACACTCAATATGCCAGCAAATTTGGAAAACTAAGCAGTGGCCCCAGGACTGGAAAATGTCAGTTTTCATTCCAATCCCAAAGAAAGGCATGCCAAAGAATGCTCAAAATACTGCACAATTGCACTCATCTCACATGCTAGTAAAGTAATGCTCAAAATTCCCCAAGCCAGGCTTCAGCAATACGTGAACCGTGAACTCCCTAATGTTCAAGCTGGTTTTAGAAAAGGCAGAGGAACCAGATCAAATTGCCAACATCCACTGGATCATGGAAAAAGCAAGAGAGTTCCAGAAAAACAACTATGTTTGCTTTATTGACTATGCCATAGCCTTTGACTGTGTGGATCACACTAAACTGTGGAAAATTCTGAACGAGATGGGAATACCAGACCACCTGACCTGCCTCTTGAGAAACCTGTATGCAGGTCAGGAAGCAGCAGTTGGAACTGGACATAGAACAACAGACTGGTTCCAAATAGGAAAAGGAGTACGTCAAGGCTGTATATTGTCACCCTGCTTATTTAACTTATATGCAGAGTACATCATGAGAAACGCTGGCCTGGAAGAAACACAAGCTGGAATTAAGATTGCCGGGAGAAATATCAATAACCTCAGATATGCAGATGACACTACCCTTATGGCAGAAAGTGAAGAGGAGCTAAAAAGCCTCTTGATGAAAGTGAAAGAGCAGAGTGAAAAAGTTGGCTTAAAGCTCAACATTCAGAAAATGAAGATCATGGTATCTGGTCCCATCACTTCATGGGAAATAGATGGAGAAACAGTGGAAACAATGTCAGACTTTATTTTTAGGGCTCCAAAGTCACTTCAGATGGTGACTGCAGCCGTGAAATTAAAAGATGCTTACTCCTTGGAAGAAAAGTTATGAGCAACCTAGATAGTATTTTCAAAAGCAGAGACATTACTTTGCTGACTAAGGTCTGTCTAGTCAAGGCTATGGTTTTTCCTGTGGTCATGTATGAATGTGAGAGTTGGATTGTGAAGAAGGCTGAGCGCCGAAGAATGGATGCGTTTGAACTGTGGTATTGGAGAAGACTCTTGAGAGTCCCTTGGACTGCAAGGAGATCCAACCAGTCCATTCTGAAGGAGATCAACCCTGTGATTTCTTTGGAATGATGCTAAAGCTAAAACTCCAGTACTTTGGCCACCTCATGAGAAGAGTTGACTCATTGGAAAAGACCCTGATGCTGGGAGGGATTGGGGGCAGGAGGAGAAGGCGACGACCGAGGATGAGATGGCTGGATGGCATCACAGACTTGATAGACGTGAGTCTGAGTGAACTCCGGGAGATGGTGATGAACAGGGAGGCCTGGCATGCTGCGATTCATGGGGTCGCAGAGTCAGACACGACTGAGCGACTGAACTGAACTGAACTGAACTGATAATGAGTGATGTTGAGCATCTTTTCATGTGTTTGCTAGTCATCTCTGTGTCTTCTTTGGAGAAATGTCTGTTCAGTTCTTTGGCCCAGTTTTTGATTAGGTCCTTTATTTTTCTGGAATTGAGCTGCAGGAGTTGCTTGTATATTTCTGAAATTAAGTCTTTGTCAGTTGTTTCATTTGCTATTACTTTCTCCCATTCCAAGGCTGTTTCTTTACCTTGCTTATAGTTTCCTTTGTTGTGCAGAACCTTTTAATTTTAATTAGGTCCCATTTGTTTATTTTTGCTTTTATTTCCAGTATTCTGGGAGGTGGGTCATAGAGGATCCTGCTGTGATGTATGTCGGAGAATGTTTTGCCTATGTTCTCCTTAGGATTTTTATAGTTTCTGGTTTTACATTTAGATCTTTAATCCATTTTGTGTTTATTTTTGTGTGTGGTGTTAGAAAGTGTTCTAGTTTCCTTCTTTTACAAGTGGTTGACCAGTTTTTCCAGCACCACTTGTTAAAGAGATTGTCTTTTCTCCATTGTATATTCTTACCTCCTTTTCCTCTCTTATCATTTTTAATTCATCCTTCACACTGTGGTGGTGAGAGAGCTCTTCCCAGGAGACAATGGATGACAATGGTCACCAGTCTGGAACCTTTCCCTAGAAGCCTCAAATTCATCAGTGCTCCCTGCAACAATGGTCTCTGCTCAGCTCTTCCTTCATGGTCACTGTCTTGCCATGTTTCTTTGAGTTCTGGACCTTTGCACATGCCACCCCATCCACTGGCCTTCTCCCTCCAACCCAACACATAAATCTTGAAAGTTTCAGTCTTCTCCTCTCTGAAAAGGGACTAATCTCCCATTTACCAGGGCTGTTTAAAGTTGAAATTAAATAAGCATATACCTGATACATGTTAGTTTTAAAACATTTTGTTCTGAATTCTAAGTTTTGTTCTTTAATCTTTTCCTTGTAGTTTCTAAGGGCCTCATTGTTCATGGCAAAATTTCAAGGATTGATTTACATCAGCTGAGAAATTCACAATGCACCTTGCTGTGGAGCATTTTCACTGAAACTGTTCATTGCTGTCAGGTTAATAATATCCCTTTGAATGTTGTGTTTTTGTCGAATATAAATGTTGGCCTTCTATAATTTTCAGAATGACTACCTTGCTTCACAATCTTTTTAAAGAGCAGATAAAACTATTAATGAAATTTACAGTTTTGGGAGCCCTGATATGAAAAGGAAGATTACAAATAAATGAGCAAGCAAAAGACATTAATTAGCATCGAATTAGTAATAGCAGAGTGCAGTGCTTAATAATTGTAAAATAAATGGAAACTTTTGTAAATGTATATACAAGGTGGAAGCATACCTAAATTCTCCTTGAGGTTAGATTAATGTCACACTAATATATAAACTCTCAAAAAATCTGTTTTGTTAAAAAGAAAAGTTTCATTTTATAAAGAATATCAGAATCAGGATAGATTCAACTGTTACTGCAAGAAGGAAGCACATTTAAACAAAGCCATAAGCCTGTGAAATGTAGAAGTACAGTGTGGTTCTGAACATAACAAAACAAATATTTAAAGCAGCAGCAATGATGTCATTTGAAAAGTTTAGCATTATTAAGAATTCTATTAAAATAACAATGTTAAAAAATCAAGAGATAAATATTTGATTTTAATCAATAGAAACCCTGGGTATATGAGAACTAAATTTAAAAATGCATCTTTAGCATCTTTATGAAATAAATTCCTCACTCAGCAGCATAACAAATTCCCCCTAAGACAGCTCTTATAATTTTCAGCTATATATGATCTGAAGTGTTCTAGCAAATAGCATTCTGCTTTTAGCAGGAAAGAGTAATCAAGAGACACCAGTGACAAAGACAAAGGGATCTGAGCCAGCAGTTTTGAGTCCTGTCACCATCCCTTAACTTTGTCTTCAGGATGATCTGGGCGAGATCCTTCCATTTTTTTCTGGTTGGCTGTGTAATTTAATCTGATTACCTGATATTTTTAAGCCCTAGTTTCCTCATATGTTAAATAGAGGTAATAATACATGTTTATGGGCTTCCCTTGTGGCTCAGCTGGTAAAGAATCCATCTGCAATGTGGGAGACCTGGGTTCGATCCCTGGGTTGGGAAGATCCCGGGAGAAGGGACCAGCTACCCACTCCAGTATTCTGACCTGTGTAGTCCATGGGGTTGCAGAGAGTCGGACACGACTGAGCAACTTTCACTTTCACTATACCACTATTATAAGGATGTGATTAAGTATATAAAACAGAGAGCCAGATTCAAAGTCGAGAAGTATCACCGAAAGGGTTATATTGCTTTTTTTTTTTTCCTCTGGCTTTACTGAGATATAATTGACCTACATCATTATGTAAGTATCAGGTATACAAAATGATGATTTGATTCACTTCATATTACAAATGATTACCACAATAAGGTGAGTTAACACCTCTATAGCTAACATAATTATCTCTTTTGTGTGTGTGTGTGTGTGTGTGTGTGTGTGTGTGAATGTTAAGGTTTCCTATCTGGACAACTTTCAAGTATATAATATTGCTAACTATAGTCATCATGCTCTACATTAGATCCCCAGAATTTACATACTTTATAACTGAAGTTTAGGCCATTTGACCAACATCTCCCCATCTCCCCTCAACACCCAAGCCACTGGTAACTACCATGTACTTTGTTCCTTTAAGTTCAGCTTTAATAGATTCCAGAAATAAGTGACACCATTTGTCCTTTTTCTGGTTTATTTAATTTTGCATAATGTCCTTCAAGTTTATTCATGTTGTTGTAGAATATGGGATATTTTTCTTTTAATGGCTGAATTTTATTCCATTGTATAAATGTATGAGTGTGTGCATGGGTATCACATTTTCTTTATCCATTCATCTCTTGCTGGACATTGAGGTTGTTTTCATGTCTCGAATATTCTGAATGTGGAAATGAACATGAAAGTACAGATATCTCTTTGAGATAGTGATTCTGTTTCTCTCAGATATATACCTAGAAGTAGGACTGCAGGATCATATGGTTTTATTTTTAATTTTCTGAGGAAACATCAAACTGTTTTCCATAGTGGCTGCACCAATTTACATTCCCACCAGCAGTGTGCAAGTGTCCATTTTTCTCCACATCCTGGCCAACTCACTTGTCTTTTTTGGTGATAGCTATTTGGACTGATGTTAAGGCTGAAACTCCAATACTGTGGCCACCAGATGCGAAGAGCTGACTCATTTGAAAATACCATGATGCTGGGCAAGATTGAAGGCAGGAGGAGAAGGGGATGACAGAGAATGAGATGGTTGGATGGCATCACCGACTTAATGGACATGAGTTTGGGTAGACTCCAGGAGTTGGTGATGGACAGGGAGGCCTGGCGTGCTGCAGTCCATGGGGTCGCAAAGAGTTAGATATGACTGAGCGACTGAACTGAGCTGATTTTATTAATAACAGGTGTGAGGTAATAGCTCATTGTGGTTTGGATTTGCATTTCCTCAAGACCCACATTCTTGACCTTTACCATTAATTTATACGCTTGACCTTGATCTTTACATAAACTGCTACACAGTAAGTGTGCCTAACATCCAAGAAGTGCAGGATAGATACACATAGTATTGAAAAGATATTTATTTCAAATCTTTGAATATTTGTCCAAAATTGGTCAAGATGGTAAGTAATTGAATTTGGCCATAATACATCATTCCCAGATTGTTTTTCAGTGTCTGACTAAGAATCAGGTAATCCTGGGAGTGAGGAGAGGGGGGGAAAAGGGAGAATTAAACTTGAGTAAGAAATTGAATAAGAAATCTAATTGCTGGGGCACTTATGAAGTCAATATGCTTTATGCCTGTGTTATCCTTTTAAAATTTAAATACTATACAATAAAATACAGAGCTCTTAAAATCTGAAGTCTCATTTCAATGAGGAATTGGCTAAAATGGGGCAAGAGGGGAATTCCTAAGGGATGGAAATATAAAAACTTTTTTGTTGTGGTTACCTAGGGTGTAAACAGGAGAAGACAATGGCACCCCACTCCAGTACTCTTGCCTGGAAAATCCCATGGACAGAGGAGCCTGGTGGGCTGCAATCCATGGGGTCACTAAGAGTCAGACATGACTGAGCGTCTTCACTTTCACTTTCACTTTCATGAACTGGAGAAGGAAACGGCAACCCACTCCAGTGTTCTTGCCTGGAGAATCCCAGGGATGGGGGAGCCTGGTGGGCTTCTGTCTGTGGGGTCGCACAGAGTTGGACACGACTGAAGTGACTTAGCAGCAGCAGTAGCAGGGTGTAAACAGCTGATACAACTAATTAAAATGAGTGGGGAGAAGAATACTAAGTACTTCCTATGCTTTCAATGAATAAGCTAATACATGGAAACCATTCAAAATAATAGCTAGGATGCAGCAAGTACTCAGTAACATCCATTATGATTATTCTCCATTTGCTAGTATTGAGTAGCCTTCTGAGTGTGCAGAGGTGAGAAATTAAGCTTAAGAGAGGGAAAGGGGTCAGATCAAGCAGGCATGCATGGGTCAAATCAAGGAGGATATATTATAGTCAGATAGCAGCAGGAATCTTTTGGTCAGGGTATTACATACACAAATTTTCTACCACATGGCATCACCCTTGCAATAGTATGGAAGATAATTTGCAAAGTGATAAACAAACATAGGGTAAGCCATTCATAACCTCTTGAGTATTGCTTTCTTTATCTATAAAATAAAGACAAGTGCCTAATATAGTTCACAAAGGAGGAATTAACAGAGAAAATAATGTAATGTATAAGAAAAGATATGAACAGATACAAAGTTCTTTCGAGAGCAAGGGTCAATATGTTGTATATGTAATGATATTGTGTTGTACCAGATTTGCTTACAGATTATGAGCAAGTAGCTCTGAAACAAAGGAAAATATTCAGTAGTAAGTAAGCCCATCCTTTCCCATCTTCAGTTGCCTACTAGTTCTATGGATGAAATATGATAATTACAAAACTGTGACTATATCGGCATATTCTATGTACAAAATGAATAAGGAAGTAAAGGAAAATCTACCCTGTGCAATCACTGATAGCTGGCATGCAGGTCATTCATTCCAGAACTCTGCAGAACTGAGTAAACATTTGCCTAAATAACTTCTAAGAGTCACTGTAGAAGGGAAACTTTCCCCCGAAGAGGCTCTGAAAATGCCCAGCAGGCCCCTTGCTATTGACTTTGCTGTCACTGGTTAGTTGCTCAGTTGTGTCTGACATCTTTACAACCCCAATGGACTGTAGTCCACCAGGTTCCTCTGTCCGTGGAATTTCCCAGACAAGAATACTGGAGTAGGTTGCCGTGTCCTCCTCCAGGGGAATCTTCTCGATCCAGTCCAGGGACTGAACTCATATCTCCTGCATTGGCAGGCAGATTCTTTAACAGTGAGCCAGCAGGGAAGCCCTGCCACTGACTTGGGTGGCTGTTATTTCTTCCTAACAAGGTTTTGCTCTGGTGTTTCAGAGAAACAGTAAAGGCTCCTGTAGTTACCTCTTGAAGTTAAGTCAAGTATTAGTAACTTTAACCTCTGTCTTTATTTAATTAAACAAATGGAAAACTTGTCCCTTACAGAATACATTATCTCTTGCTCATTAAGTCATTAACAGAGGCTCTGTGGCTAAATTCTCCATTAAGAAAAAGAGATTTCTGACAATTCTCTTTTGGATTGAGTGCTCATTAACCTTTCACCCAAATTTAAATTAGGTAAACTGAGCAGTAAAAGCAAGAATATTGGGTATAGATTTCTGCTATCCTACACAGTAGCTGGAGAACTGCATGGCTACCCAGTCCAGTATTCTTGCCTGGGAAATCCCGTGAACAGAAGAGCCTGGCAGGCTACAGTCCATGCAATTGCAGAAGAGTCAGACACCACTGAGGACTAAACAACAACAAAAGCAAGACAATAGCTAGTAGCTAAATATGCCAGGCTGGTACTTGAAAAATGATTAGTCCAAGTTGAAATGTTTTTTAAGAATAAATACTAACTGAATCCTGTAACTTAGCATAAAACCTAGGATATGAAGTATTTCCATTTCAATGTTCATTATTTGTTGAACTAATATTTTAGATAATTGAATTACAATGCATTATTAAGATGACTTGTTTCTTTTTATTTCATTTACCTCAAAAGTAGTCACATATCTTCATGCACATACTAGAAAATTTTAAATTACACATGCATAATACATGTGTGATTTGTGTATTTCCATTGCATAGTCCTGTATGGACCTTCTATAATTGCATGAGATATAAAATCAAAAGTGACTACAAGGGATGCAAGCATGGTTCAGCATCTGCAAAATCAATTTATGTGATTGACAAAATAGAGGATAAAAATCACATGATCATCTCAAAAGATGCAGAAAAGACATTTGACAAAATTCAGCATTCACTTATGAAAAAAACTTTCAACAAATATGTATGAAGGAAAGTGAAATCGCTCAGTCGTGTCTGATTCTTTGTGACCTCATGGACTGTAGCCTACCAGGCTCCTCCCTCCATGGGATTCTCCAGGCAAGAGTACTGGAGTGGGTTGCCATTTCCTTCTCCAGGGGATCTTCCCGACCCAGGGATCAAACCCAGGTCTCTCACATTCCAGGCAGATGCTTTAACCTCTAAGCCAAGGCCATATAGAACAAGTCTGCAGTAATAATGGTGAAAAGCTTAAAACTTTTTCTCTAAAATCAGGAAGAAGACAAGGATGCTCATTCTTGCAATTTTTATACAACGTATTATTGGAAGTCCTAACTAGTGCAATTGGGCAATGGGAGAAAAAGCAGCTAAACTGAAAAGGAAGAAGTAAAATTGTCATTATTTACAGAGCAACATGATATCATATATAGAAAGCCCTACAGTTGCCACCCAAGAATTTAGAGTAAATCAATCACCAAGACTGCAGAATACCAAATCAACATACAGAAATCTGTTGCATTTCTACACACTAATGCTAAACTATCAGGAAAAAAATTAAGAAAACAATTCCATTTACAATTGCATCAAAAATAATATAATACCTTGGGATAAATTTAAGCAACGAGGCAAAACCAGTATACTGAAAACTACAAAAAGAAAAAAAAAATGAATGACACAGAAATAAATGGAAATATTTTCTGTATATCCATACCAGCCAAAGCATTCAACATAATCCTATCAAAATTCCAATGGTGTTTTCACAGACAATTCCAAAATTCATATGAAATCACCAAAGAGTCTGAATAGCTAAGGCAATCTGAGAAAAAACAAAGATGGAGGGATCATGGCCCCTGATTTCAGACTATATTATAAAGTTACAGAAACAAAATAATATGGTAGTGGAATAAAAAGATACAGATCAATGGAACAGAATAGAAAGCCCAAAAATAACCTCACAAATATGGTCAATTAATTCACACAAAGGAATCAGTAGTATACAAGGAGGAAAAGATAATGAAAATCAAAACAACAGTGAGACATAATCCCACACCTGTAAGAATGGCCATCATCAAAAAGACAAACACAGGTATCAGCAAGGATGTGGAAAATAGGGACATCCTATGCTCTGTTGGTAAGAATGTGAATTGGTACATCTATTAAACATAGAACTACTGTAACATTCAGCAATTCTACCTCTGGGTATTTAACTGAGAAAAACAAAAACACTTTCTCAAAAAGATATATGCACACCATGCTCATTTCATCATTATTTAAGATAGTCAAGATATGGATACAAAATGCTCCTAAACAAATAAAATTATTTTTAAAATATGGCACATATATATATATATATGGGTGTGTGTATATATATATATATATATATATATATGGGTATATATATATGGGTATATATATATTTGGGTATATATATATATATATACCCAAACACATGATGACATATTATTCAGCCATAAAAGGAATGAAATCTTGCCATATGAGACAACAGAGATGGACCTCAAGTCTATGTTAAGTGAAAAAAGTCAGAGAAAAACAAGTACCGTATGATCTCTTATATGTGTGGAGTCTAAAATGAAAAAAAAAAAAAAATCCAACTTCAAAGATAGAACAGACTGGGGTGGGGATGGGCAAAATGGGTTAAAAAAAAAATCAAAGGAACAAGCTTCTAGTTATAAAACAGTCACCAGATATAATGTTCAGCATGATGACCATATATAGTTATTATAAGACTGTGCTGCATATTTGAAAGTTACTGAGAGATAAGTCTTAAAGTTATCACAAGAAAAATAAATTTTGTAACCATGTATGGTGATGGACATTTACTAGACTTATGGTGATCATCTCATAGTATACTTCTTATTGCTGTTCAGTTGCTCAGTCATGTCCAGCTCTTTGCGACCACATGGACTGCAGTGTACCAGGCTTTCCTGTCCTTCACTATCTCCTGGAGTTTGCTCAGACTCAAGTCCTTTGAGTCAATGATGCCATCCAACCATCTCATCCTCTGTCGCCTCCTTTTCCTCCTGCGTTTTCACAGCATCAGGGTCTTTTCCAATGAGTCACCTCTTCACATCAGATGGCCAAAGTATTGGAGTTCCAGCAACAGTCCTTCCAATGAATATTCAGGGTTGATTTCCTTTAGGATTGACTGGTTTGGCCTCCCTATTGTCATGAGACTCTCAAGAGTCTCCTCAGCACCACATTTCAAAAGCATGTGTTATATCTTCTTACAATATGAATAGGCAAAACAATATGTCACTCACAGTATATATAAATAGCAAGTCATTACAGTGTACACATGAAACTGAAGTGTTTTATGTCAATTATATCTTGATAAGAAGAAATAAAAATTATAAACGAAGAGAAAATGTTTTCCTATGACCAAAAGGAAGGACACAATTTGGGAATGTATGGTCTTTTTTTTTTTTTTTTTTAAGTTGAAGTTTGTCCTACTTTTTCATGGAGAGTGTTGACACAGTGCACATTTGTCGAAGTATATTCTGCTACAGAGTCAGCAATTTTGGGCTTGAATCATTAGCTGCTTCCTCTGTCAAACAAGAGTATGAGAAAAAAGAAAAAAAGGATATACATGGCTTATGTCAGGCTAGTGTAGGATGCGGCAAGGGCAAACTAGAAGAAAGAGCTAGACAGAGCCAAGGACACTGGCAGGAAGATTCTGGCAGGTGGCCTGGTTGCTAATAAAATTCTGAATTTAGGGATATCAACCAGAGATTGAGACTGATGGGAGCAGCATATCTAATGAGCAACAGTCCAAAGGGCAGAGAGTACTGTAGCTTTTACTCCTCAGGATATATGAAACATGAACACTCATTCTTGAGCCGAGGCACCTTACTTTAGGTCCATTTCATTTTCCCTGTACCAAGTGGGTAATTTTTATACATAAAACTCAGATCTTACCATGCAAATAAGCTGGTACTTTAATTTTTTTCAGTGAATATTATACCCTGAACATTTTCATATGACATTAAATTGCCTTCGAACTGCTATTGGAATGGGCTCTACAATAGTTTATATAACTATTTATTATTATTACTGGGCATTTGTATTTTTTCTAACATTTACTACTGCAGAAAATATTACTGTGACCAACAATTGTGTGCCTCCATCGCCTTTCGTAAAACGTTAACAAGTACCACTTTTTGTGGTACTACTTTTTGTACAGTAAATAAGACAGTTCATGTTGCAGAGGGCAGAGCATATAGTAGAAATTTCATGAAGTTAAATTTTTTCTCCTTCCTTATAGGAAGGAGAGAGCTCGAGGGACTTTAAGGAAGCTTTTAATTGACCCTAACTCTGGATAACAACAGCGTATTTGAGGTGGTCTCTGAAGAATCAGCAACCTCTCCTAGTGACTGGCCATAAGGTTTCAAGGCTTTCTGCATGGCCATATACATCTTTTCTCTCCACAAATAATTTGGGTTCTTCTATTTCTCTTTTTAAAAAATTTACAGGGCACTGATTAAGAATATAAATGCCAAAGTCATGTTCCTTGGGCTCAAATTTCAATTCCACCATTTAGTAACTATAGGATAGCAGTCACATCTGAAGGAGAATAAGGGCTAACAAGTGCTCAATCAATGTTTGTCCAAAAGATAAATAAGTATAATATTATCCATTCAGTTGCTCAGTTGTGTCCCACTCTTTGTGACCCCATAGACTGTAGTCCATCACCAACTGTCCATCACCAACTCCTGGAGCTTGCTCAAACTCATGTCCATTGAGTCAGTGATGCCATCCAACCATCTCACCCTCTACCTTCCCTGTTTCTTTCTGCCTTCAATATTTCCCAGCATCAGAGTCTTTTTTTTTTTTCCAGCATCAGAGTCTTTTCCAAAGAGTTAGTTCTTCACATCAGGTGGCCAAAGTACTGCAGTTTCAGCTTTATCATCAGTCCTTCCAATGAATATTCAATTTATAATATTATACAGGGGATTAAGGCTAAGTTTTATGAGCTAGACTATGGCCTAGCTCATTAACTGGCCATCTCTAGCATGGATTATTGCAACAATCCCTCATGAGCCTAGGCTGATTTGTGGGATTAAATAAGACATTCAGTCTTAGCATAGGCCTTACATACAGTGCTCATTATCAGCTAGTTAAGAAGGTGATAATATTATAATATGGAAAACACACTCATTTATACTAACAGATGATTACAGAGTGAATAATACATCTAAGGCAGTGAACAGTTACATAGGAGGAATGGAACGGAGTCTCTGATATTCAGACACAAATAGTATACTCGGGGAAAAGGTTTAGGGGTTCTTTAGGAAAAGAAATTCCAAGAATTAAATTGATCATTTCAAACTAAGCAGATCTTTGCTACAGTCCTGACACTGAGTCACACTTTAAGAGATTTCATTATGACAATCAAAAGGGACTTCAAATTAATTTAAACCCAATTTGTAGTCTCCTGGTAAATATAAACATGAGTTATTGAAACCACTCAGAAAATTTATTTTTTTCTGAATAGCTCTCATACTTAAGTTTGCATACTTATTGTGGAATATCCTCAATGTATTCTCTTTTCCTTTATTTCAGTTAATTCTGGGGCAAAAAATCTCTTTTTAATTTAGCACCAAATGAGCAGGCTCATATGTTTTCTCCCTACCTCCTTCAATCTTTGGCACAGCTGTTTGTCATTCACATCAACTTAGGCTCCTGGCCTTTTTTTCTTAACTCCCAAATACTGCACTATTAAAAAAAAAAAAAATCCAGGATCTGACATAGGAATCATGAATTGCTCTGTTGAAGAAGAAATCAGAGAGGGGAGCTTAGTCACTCAGTCAAGTCTGACTTGCTGCAACCCCACAGACTTGCCCACCAGGCTCCTCTGTCCATAGTGCTTCTCCAGGCAAGAATACTTGACTGGGTTGCCATGACCTCCTCCAGCGGAGCTTCCCAACCCATGGATCAAACTCAGGTCTCCCACATCGCACGTGTATTCCTTACTGTCTGAGCCACCAGAGAAGCTCATATAAAGGGGAGAAAGGATTTCAAACAATTATAACTTAATAAGTGAAAATATAAGAAAAGTGATACATATCATAAGAGTTACAAAAAAAATTCCTACATGCTGAGACTGTGTGCAGGTAGCCAGTATTCTTTGAGTGTGGAGCAGGGGTGGAAAAGGGATGAGAGTGAGTTTAATCATTCACCCCACTCAAATCAAAAAAGCAAAATATATCTCTGTCATATATCAGCATCTCTGTTTCAGCATGAACCTCTCTGTGATACTGTTTGTCCACGTCAGTGTGTGCCAAAAGTTATACCTATACATGTGTTTCCTTGTGGGTGTACATGTATCTCTATTGTCTGAATCTCTTGTAATGCATTTGTGTGTGTGTGTGTATCTCAGTGTGGTTATATCTCTGGGCTATACCTGATGCTTATTTGACAAAGAAAAGAATCAAGAAACTTCAATTGGGCCCAACGACACTTCTAAATTACTCTAGATTACCATCAAGCTCTCGGGAAAAGGCAAACCAGTGGCTCTTAATCTTGGCTGGAAAAAAAAATCACCTGGGAGCTTTAAAAAATTACTATATGTAAGATATCACACTTAAATATTTTGAAATACTAGGAAATGTTAGGAATTAGGGCCCCAGACACCATCATTGCTTAAAAAGCTTCCTAGGTCACTCTAACATTCATCTGGAATTCACTGCCAAGGCAGTTAAAAAGCTAGACCTCTGCTGTTTTCACTGGAAATCATGAAACTTGACTCATTTCTGTGGGGCTTTAATTTCAGAGGATAACTTACAGTAATTAATTTACCTGGTTTAGCAAGAGGTTTGACTCTCTTCCTGCTCAAGAGGAAGATGATCTGTAAAAGGAGCCTATAAATCATCAGCCTCCATATTAACTCAAGGAAACAGAGGAGAAAGTCCCCTCCCAGCCAACCTTCCTTCATTTCAGCACACACATCTCCCTTTCATTTATAGGATGTCTAATTTAAGAAACTATAGCCCTGCTTTAAAGTCCATATAAATGCTTTATATCTACTGTATGCGTTTGACAAACAGTATATATGGGTATAATAAAATAAATACTTCATAAAATTCAAATGTGTTGATTTGCGAGAATGGCATTGAAACATATATACTACCATGTAAGAAACGAATTACCAGTCTATGTTCGATGCAGGATACAGGATGCTTGGGGCTAGTGCACAGGGATGATCCAGAGAGATGATATGGGGTGGGAGGTGGGAGGGGGGTTCATGTTTGGGAACTCATGTACACCCGTGGCGGATTCATGTCAATGTATGGCAAAACCAATACAGTATTGTAAAGTAAAATAAAGTAAAAATAAAAATTAAAAAAAAATTCAAATGTGTTTCATAGCATTCTTTGCAGACAAACAAAAAGAGGAAGATAGGAAACAAGACAAAACTGCTAACTTTGCAGTGTTAAAATCCAAGAGAACAGAAGGAAATCTCAGATACTTAAAGTGTGGGATTCAAGGCTCCAGTCCATAATACAGCTTTGTGAACGTTAGAGAACTGCTTTGCCTTTTTCGAGTTTCAGCTTCCGCCAGCCTAACAGGAAGAGCATTGCTGGCAGTGGGCCTCCTGCTGCACTGCTAGATGGCAAGATCAGCAGGTCAGGCTGTCTGGGTGCCCATGTGACACTGCTTCAGTCCCAAAATCTGGTTCATACCTTCAAAGAACACTAAGAAGTCTGGGGACTTAGATTCTGTCACATTTATTAGGTATTAAAAACAGTAGGTTTTTAAAAATGTTTCTTGGTATTAAGCTCTTTCCATGTCCCTGATACATGTCTATCAAGTACTGATATAATTGAATAAATGTGTTGATGTTCAATGACAAGTTGAATCTAAGAAGGCAACTTGGATAATAGATCTGTCACAACAGATAAGAAGCCAAAGAGCCAAGGAGAAAGCTTTGTTTCTAAATCTGTCAGCAAGGGAACATTCCTTGGAACAAAACTGTTTTGGAAAATCACTAAGAGATTAGAGGTAGCAAAGACAGATCTGTGATAATTAGCATCACTTCCTGATATTTAACCCACCAGGGAAGAAAATATAAATAAAATAAACCCAAACTTAATACTATTATTCTTTCAGGTATTCCCATTCAGTGATTAATATAATTGCATTACATTCTTTATTTCTCAGAATCTCAAGTCCTGTATGTTCCTGGTTCATCTTATCACTAGAAAAATCTAAGTAAGAACTTTGGAAGGTGGAGTAAGGCAGCGGTCATTTACACTCAGAAGGTCAATATAGGTCAGGACCTGTTGCAGGTTATATACAGTTTTGCAGATGTTCTGGTTCATCTTGTTGCTGTAGGTAACAGTCATACTAGTTGGCCCAGATATATGGAATCTCTTGCTTTACTATTTCTAAACCCTGGGCTAGGTCCTAGGGTGGGTATATAGCAAGAACTTCAGCTTCTTTTGAATATCAACTGAGGCAGTAAATTTGGAGGCTTGAAAATGGAGAGGCTAACACATGTTCCAGTGAGAGAGAGAGATTCAGTTTCCTGCTCTTTCCTCACATGATCCAGTTGAATCTTTACTTCATTTCAAACATATCTGTCAATCCAAACAACTTGTCCTATATCTTTCACAGGACATAACTAGAGTTAGAAGGAACAGACAAATTGAGACCATTTTACCAGCACCCAAAATTCTATGTAACCAAATTGTTATAGTAACACATTGTATTATATCATCCCTGATGTTTCCCTTTCTCTGACCTCTGGAGTTGATACTGGAAACAGTTTCAGAGGAAAAGGACTTTAAGGACAGCTTCTCAGAATTAATTATGGATGATATGAAAGTTATTCCCTGATATGATTAAATTTAGAGGCTTTAACTTAATCTGCTCTTGGTAGTAAATGAAATAGCATTGGTCTATGACATGCAGTGGCCAAGAAACTAATTAAATGATCATCTATTAATGATTGTAATCAAATACCTATAGAAGTAGATGCTGTCATAAAACATTTTAGTGAAAATAAAGAGTAATTATGGTTGATTTGTTACGTTCAATTCACTGGAAATCTCAGAATAACATTATGAACCCAGGGCTTTAAATTTCCAGGTCAAGAGCAGTTTTAGAGACTCAGAAGTTTCTGTGATTGCCCCCAAATAAAACTTATCATCCATAGCTACAGGATTGAGAGTTCTGAAAACCAAATTCAAAGTCTAATTATGCAGATGGCTAAGTGACAACATGTTCAATTTACAAATTTGTGATGTTTTTTATGTCAAAGTTAAGGTGTCCACTGAGGAGGAAGGGGACCCTGGAATTTAGGATGGGGGTACTTGGAAAGAGTCTGATGAAGCAGGTGCATTTGACTTGTAAATTCAAAGCAGATCTTCCTCTTCTGAGCACAATACTATTACCATTGCCTAACAAATTTAAAAACTCTTCTATGAAGTAGGTATAGTACAAGGAAAGTATTATTCAGTGCATTATCACCCCTATACACATCACCCCTATTGCTTTAAGACCTATAACAAGACCTGTTGTGGCAGACTGTGAGGGTGAGGTTCAAAGTATGACCTCTGAGAAGCTGCAATATATATCAAATGAACTGCATTACTTAGAAAATTTATATGTAAAATGCCCAGGAAATGTGTGTGAAAATAAATTCTAAAGATGTTGGATAAGGAATAAAGAAATATTATGTTGGAAAAGGATAAACCTGCACTCACTGGTGCAGGTTTATTTAGATTTAGATTTCGACCAATATTTAGATTTAATATGTTGCTCAAATGCTTTGAGGAATGTTTCTAATAGTTTTCTTCAATAGTTGAATGAAATTTCACCTCTATAATGGCCTACATTAAAGAAATTTGAAATGTCATACCCATTTCAGTATACTACAGAGAAAGTTATTTAAAAGCTTATCAAGAAGCTTTGTGTTAAGCTCGGAGTTGTAAAGACCCTGAAGTAAGCATTCCTATTCTTTTAATGAGAAAAGTTACAAAAATGGAAGAACAAATACTCTTATTTATCTCATCAGATAACTGAGGTTTTAGGGTAAATTATCATTCTAAAATCTGGAAAGACAGATACATCTAGGGAGACAGAGGACCCAAGAGTTGCCTGTCTGGATTCTGGACACATTTAGTTACACAAAAATAAAAAATACTGGTAAATGGTTACTGCCCAAGTGTGTGCTAGTGTAAGAAAAAAGTACTGAGAGCTGCATTCAAGGGAGGTCTCCAGACTTTCACAAGCTTTATTCCAAAAACTCCACCAGCCTCTCACAGTGAGAAATGGGCAAATCTGAAGGCAGCCTTTCCTATGACTATAGCTGGGTAAAAAGAGGAAAAGAAGAACCATTGTGAAATCTGACTGGAACTTTCTACGGAACACCATACTTTGTCTCAGGAAGGAAATCTGCAGAGGGCGATAGTGAAATCCCATCCCATCTAAAGGAATGGAATGTGGCTATGCACTGCTCCAGACCCAGTTCAGCTTCCCTGTTTTACATAAGAAAAAAAAATGATATAAAAGTAATAATCTACAGGGGAGAAAGGTTTAGAACACAGACAGGATACTGGAGGCATAGTGCAGATAAAAAGGGATTAAGAAGCATGGGGGTGGGGGTGAGGGGAGAGTTATTTTCCTGGAGAATAAATAGAAACACAGTGAATGCCACATCTTTTATACAGAGACTTGATATTCACTCAAAATAACTGAGAATTATTCAGATTAGAAAACTCTCCCCACTTCTCCTTACTCTATCTAATCAGGTTAATAAAGCCTACTTTAAAAATAACAGTGGATTACAGCTGGGAGAGATTACAGCTGGGAGAGTGGATTATAGCTGGGAGACACAGCCTCCTCAAGGAAAAGCACAAAGAGTAGCTCCAAAGCCAAGAGGAGAAACAGAATAAGGTCACTAAAGAAATGTCAAGCTTTTGGCACCCATAAATACAACAAATATAATACACAGACCAACTTTTGGCCCAGGTAAAAAATTCTCACACTAAATGCCAGTTTGCTTCAGCATCTATTTCTCTATAAAACAACAATAAAACTACAAGTCAAGTTGAAAGGCAAGGAGAAAAAGAAAGCCATAAGTAGAAAAGCATTAGTCAGAACCAGAATCAGATATCAAAGTAGAATTTTTAAATAAATATGATTAGTATGTTAAAGGTTCTAATGTAAAATGTAAACAACATGCAAGTTTAGATGAGTGACATGAACAGAGAGATGGCAAATATAGCAAAGAATCACAGGAAATACGGGAAATCAATGACATAGTAACAGAAATGGAGAATATTATGCCAGGGTTCATCAGCAGTCTCCAAGTAATAATGGCTAAACATTTTCTAGAATTAGTGATGGGCAGTAAACCCAAGAAGCTCAGAAAATGCTAATAAGATGAACACAAAGACAAAGTAAACTAAAAACAGAAAACAAAACACTAGGCATATAGCATACAAATTACAGGAAAAAAGACAAAATCTTGAAGGTAGCCATGTGGATGAATCATTACCTGCAGAGAAACAAAGAGAACAATTACAGCCAACTTTTAAGTAGAGGTCATACAACAAAAAGAACAAGAGAATCAAAGTCTGATGGGCTTACAGAAAAACAAACAATAACAAAAGTAAAAACAAAATGCCAGGCAAAAATTCTAAATCCAAAGAAATGTTCCTTTAAAGGTGAATAGAAATATAGATTTTCGCAAAGTCCTATCATATAGAAACATCAAGTTCTTCGTTTGAAGAAAACTGATCAATGTAAAAATCTTGAAGTACATTCAAAAAAGAAAGAATGAAGTCAAATATAACCTTTAATGCTTCCTATTATTAATTCACATAAAAGACAAATATTTAAAGCAATAATATTAACAGCATATAGGTTGTTTAAAATATACATAAAACTGAAATGAATAACAATGTCACAAGGCAAAGGATGGCGGAGTTGAAAATATTCTGCTATATGGTATCTTCACTACATATGAGACAACATAGTATTATTTGAAAGTGGTTTTAGATTAATTTAAAAAGTTTATTGTAAACATGAGAACAAGTACTAAAAAGTTTAACAAGAAGTATAAATGATCAGCCGATCATTTATAGCAGATAAAATTAATTTTTAAAGTTTATTTAACTATGACACACCCATTAGAATATCTAACAATAAAATATCAATTGAGCAAGAGGATGCAGAGCAATAATACCTCCTTTTCATTGCTAGTGAAAATTCAAAAGAATATAGCTGCTTTGGAAGACAGAGAGCAGTTTTTTACAAAACTAAGACTAATCTTATAGATGCCAGCGATTATACTCACAGATATTTACTTAACTGACTTCAAAAAGCTATGCTCACATGCAAATGTTTACAAGTTCTTTATTCATAATTGCCAAAATAGGCATCAGCCAAATATCTGTCAGTAATCAAATGGATAAACAATGATACTTCCATATAATGGAATGTTAGTTAGTGGTTAAAGACTAACCTTTTACTAATAAAATTTATTATTAAATAAATAATTTATGAGGAATTAGTCCTGGGTGTTCATTGGAAGGACTGATGTTGAAGCTGAGACTCCAATACTTTGGCCACCTCATGCGAACAGTTAACTCATTGGAAAAGATTCTAATGCTGGGAGGGATTGGGGGCAGGAGGAGAAGGGGATGACAGAGGATGAGATGGCTGGATGGCATCACCAACTCGATGAACATGGGTTTGGGTAGACTTTGGGAGTTGGTGATGGACAAGGAGGCCTGGCATGCTGTGATTCATGGGGTCACAAGGAGTTGGGCATGACTGAGTGACTGAACTGAACAGATTCTTCTATGCAGAAGAATCCAGAAGGGAGGAAGAGACATTTCACTGTCACCCTACCCTCAAGGAGGTGGATCATAACACTCTTCTCCCTATGTTAGCTGTGCATCCTGATCTTTCCCAAAGCACAGTAAGAAAATTGGAAGCAAAAAAAGAGTATTACAGTAGAGAAACCTGGTAACACTATGGTAGCTGGGTGATAAGACAAACATTAACTGTGATAAGTCAGGTTAATTAGTATGTCTTCTTTAAATGATCTTACAAAAATGACACTTTGTCTGAAAGATCTTCCTCTACAAAATCCATAACTCTAGTCTAAGCATGAGACAAACTCATGAGGAACACAGGGCATCATGATGACAAAATGAAATATGGTACCCTGGATGAGATTCTTAATAGAAAAAAAGGTTTAAAATGAAGGAAATCTTAATTAATGAATGATTTAGATAAAATAAGTGAAGACAGGAAAAGGAGGAAGAAGAAATAAAGAATAAATACAACAAACAGAAAAGAGCAAGATAGTCCATTTTAAAGCACATATATCAGTAATCAATTTAAATGGTTTATACTCACCAGATTTAAGGGAGATTTTCCAGATTAAAGAAAAAAAAAAAAGAAAACGCCTTATGTATAAAGCCTTAGCTAATCTAAAAGTGAAGGGATGGAAAAAGATATTTCATGCCAATGGTAATCAAAAGAAAGCTGGAGTATCTCTATTAATTTCAGATACTAGCCATTTTCTATGGAAGAAGTAATATGCCTCAGTATGAGAACCAGGAACACAGAAGGCAGAGCTAAGAGTTTTAGCACATAAGTCTTTGTAGTAGAAGCGTTAGTCACTCAGTTGTGTCCGACTCCTTGAGACCCCATGACTGCAGCCTGCTAGGCTCGTCTGTCTGTGGAATTCTCCAACCAAGAATACTGAGGTGGGTTGCCATTTCCTTCTCCAGGGGATCTTCCTGACCCAGGGATCAAACCTGGGTCTGCTGCATTGCAGGTGGATTCTTTTACCAGTAGAAATTATTCTTTATTAAGGAACTGCCAACATATGCTCTGTTGGATTTCAAAATTGCTATTATCTAATAACTCCTTGTGCTCCCATATTCTCCTTTTTTATATGAAAAGGCCTATGGTGATTAGCTTTATCTGCTTCACAGTGTGTGTATTGCCTGTGTGAGGGAATGTAGCTTCTTTGGTTCATAATTCTCCAGATGTGCAGGAGCCATGTTGAGGAACTGTAGCTAATAAGCAATTTCTACACCAGGATTTGACTTAGATGATAAAATCATGGATTTTTCAGTGATGCTAGACTGAGATGAGGAGTTTTGAGGCTTTGAGATGTAGTGGGTGCACTTTTCATGATGGGAGATTGTATATCTCTGAGGCCAGAGGGTAGACTGAGAGTCAGTCTATAGGTTGTTGTTGTTCGGTAATGAAGTCATGTCTGAATTTTGGTGAACTCAAGGACTGTAGCACATAGAACTATAGCACACCAGCTTCCCTGTTTTTCCCTATCTCCTGGAGTTTGCTCAAATTCACATCCATTGAGTCAGTGATGCTACCTAACTATCTCATTCTCTACCACCCTGTTTATTTTTTTATTTTCCATCTTTCCCAGCATCAGGGTCTTTTGCAATGAGTAGGCTCTTTGCTTCAGGTGGTTGAAGTATTAGAGCTTCAGTAACCAACCTTCTAATGAATATTCAGTGTTGATTTCCTATAGGATTGACTGGATTGGTCTCCTCTGGTACCCAAGGGACTGAAGAGTCTTTTCCAGCATCATAGTTCACAAGCATCAATTGTTTGGCGCTCAGTCGATGTTTAGTCCCTAAGTCTTGTCTGACTCTTTTGTGACCCCACAGCCTGCCGGGCTCCTCCATTCACGGGACTTCCCAGGCCAGAATACTGGAATGGGTTGCCATTTCTTTCTCCAAGGGAACTTCCTGATCCAGGGACTGAACTCATGTCTCCTACATTGGCAGGCAGATTCTTTATTGCTGAGCCACCAGGTGAGCCCAGCCTAAAAAATAGCTTCTAATTATCCTCATCTCCTGAAATTTATGCTCCCTAGCACTAAATTTGGACTGATGGTATACCCATTATAAGTAGGTGGATATGAAGGTATATGATTTTTGAGTCTAAGTCAAGAAAGCCACTGCACCTTCTGCCTTGGCCCTTTAGGTTGCCTGCTATAGGACAAGCTAGCTGCTACAGACACTCCAGAAGCCCCGAGGAGAAGCTCACATGGAGATAAACTAATCTATCAGCACAAAATTGCCAGCCATGTAAGTGAGCCCCATTAACATTGGACTGAAGTCATGCTAAGTGCCAAAGAATTGATACTTTTGAACTGTGGCATTGGAGAAAACTTTTGAGAGTCCCTTGGACAGCAAGGAGATCCAACCAGTCCATTCTAATGAAAATCAGTCCTGAATATTTGTTAGAAGGACTGATGCTGAAGCTCCAATATTTTGGCCACCTGATGCATAGAACTGACTCACTGGAAAAGACCCTGATATTGGGAAAGATTTAAGGCAGGAGGAGAAGGGGATGACAGAGGATGAGATGGTTGGATGGCATCACCGACTCAGTGGCCATTATTTTGAGCAAGCTCTGGGCTTTGGTGATAGACAGGGAAGCCTGGCGTACTGCAGTCCATGGGGTCACAAAGAACTGGACACAGCTGAGCAACTGACCTGAACCGAAGTCTCATGAGACACCTTGAACCTGAAACACCAAACAGGGTGCCTCAAAAATTCCTGACCCCAAAAAACTGAGGGGAAAAATTGAATGATCATTGCTCAAAGTTACTCAATTTTTAAGTGATCTGTGAAGCAAAAATATAGAACCAATTTGGACAGATAGAAATTCTAACCAATATTTCTTGAATCATCAATATGTACTCAACACATTGTTTTCATGTTACTAGGCTTTATATTGTCACATTTTATTTTCTTGTCTACTTAATTAAGTAGCTATAAATTCCACAAATGTCCCAGCTGAGAATAAAACTAAGATTGAAGGAGTAAAACAAGTACCTAGGCCCACAGAACTAGCAAGTAAATGGGCCAGGATTCTAACCTAGGTTATATGATTTCAGAACCCACATGATTATCCAGGGTAGAGTTTAGCTGTTCAACCACAGAAAAGTTAAGTATTATCACTGATGCCAGAGCAATTGATAAATGTGGAGACTCATAGACAAGGGTCACCTGGAAATTTTACAAACAATTTCTTTTGTATCCTATAGACTATGCTGCTTAGGAACAACACAAAAAGTCTTCTGATCCCACAAGTTTGAGTAGTAACTACATTGCATTGCTTACTGTTTTAAGTCATGAAAGATGATGTCTAACAAAATTTTAGGGTGGAAAGTAGCCCTAGATACTGTCAGGCTAGGCTTTCCATTTGATAGTTGAGGAAGCTGGTGCCAAGAAACATGGAATCACGCATCGAGTCACTTAGCAACTCAGACTCAGAACTAGAATGAGGCCTACATATTCTTCATCAACTGCTTATTTCCCCATGCCATGCTATTTTCTATTCCTTTGGAAGATTTGGGCAGACAGAGTGAGACATATTTCTTGACCTCAGTATTATTTGGCCATTACACTCCCAAGAGAGTCTGATTGACCACAATTTTTTTTTCAGTAAAAGTAAAAACTTCTGTGAGAACCAAAAAAGACTTTCCCTTTCTCTAGACCCTACCATGTATAAACTGGAGGAAATGCTCACACACATGCACATACAGGATTTTGCATGAATGCTCTGTGATGGGGGTCATCACTGTTTGGGTGAGAGGGCCCTGTTGGAAAATTGAGATAAGCCAGGTGCCCTTGAACTATGATGCATTCTGACCTTTTCCTAAGAGTGTGAAGGCAAAACAAATCAAACAAAGCATTTTCATATTTAGGGATGCCAGGCAGTTTGAAATAACGAAACATTATTTCTTGTAATATCTGTACCTTTAAATTGTGTTACCACTGTATCTAGTAAAGCAAACTATGAAAGTGGCCCTGCTACCAAGGGGAGTCAGTAGCCTTCTATCTGACCAATATTCCCAGTTATCTGTTACACACCACATGTCCCCCTTTACTTATCTCTACTTATTGCTACCTGCCTTCAAAAAGGCACTTACTTACAGATATTTAGCTTTGTGAAGCAACAATGCAAGATCTCTAGACTCTGGAGATGAAGGGAAGTAAATGCCCAGTAAAATCTTGGCTAAGCTTAAGAGAGCTAATCAGAAAGTGACCATTAGAGAAATGTTATCAAGATTAAATCCTCTATGAAGCAGTCAAATAGAAAAAGAAAATCAGGGCAGGAAGGCAAGGCATAAAAAGGGAAAAAGTCACCTTGAAGATTCTTCTACTCTAAGTTCAACACTTTCTTTAGATACAGCATGTGTGTGAGGAGCATTTCCTCCAACCGGAACTGTTGAATTCTCAGAACTGAAAATGACCCGGGGGCTATTTATTCCAACGTCCCCTCTTGAATCCCCTTTCTCTTACAATGCCACAAGCTGTTCAGCATCACTTTAAAGAAATCCAGGGATGCTGCACATTTCATTTGCTCAGTAGCCCACCCCTTTCTTACATGCCTGTATCATACATTCTTGCTTCCTGAACAGAAAGTCAGTGGAATTCTCAACTGTAAACAAATAAGTGGAAATGTCATTCTTCCTCAGAGAAGTATAAAGTTAAAAAGGCTCCCCCCGCCCCCAGCAAATAGATCATATTAGGAAATTAGGGAATGTGCTTTAGTTAGTCTGGGCTGCCAAAAAAATTGTCATAGACTGGCCCCGCCCTCAAAATCATTCTGCACCCAACCCTGGCTCTTGGTTGGGGTGGTCACCAAATTACCTTTAGGATCAGTCTTTCATTCTCTTAGAAAAAAGATACTGACTTCTTTTTAGAGGGCTGACTAATATCCTTATCAAATTTAGTCACATCTTTAGTGTACTATCTGAAACAGGCTCACTTTTTTTTTTAATCCAATAGAGATAGTTAGAGAGTAATCCAAAATTTTACTTCCGCTTCCCTTTTGATTAACAATGCATCTTTAAATCATTTCTCTCTTCTCACATTTTACTAAAGCATTCAGAAGAAAGGAACTAGGCTGCTCCTTCAATGTTTTGGTAGAAATTTCCTCATTCAAATACCATTTTCATCACTCACTTTCCACAAAATACCAAGACACAAACACAATTCAGCCAAACTCTTCGCCATTTCATAAAAAGGATTGCCTTTCCTCCAGTTGTCAATAATAATATGTTCCTCATTTCCATTTAGATCTCATTTGAATGACCTTTGCTGCCTATATATCTACCAACTTTCTGTTCATGAACACAGATTTTCTCTAAGAAAATGGAGGCTTTCACTACAGCTTGCTGATTTTCTTTCTGGGCTCTCATCAGAGTCACCCTTAACTGTGCCTTCACAGCAATGAAAACTTTTTCTAGCCTACATCTCAAAATTCTTCCAGCCTCTACCCATTTCACATTTCTACAGCCGCTTCCACATTTCAGGTGTTTATTATAGCAGCACCTCCACTTCTCAGTACCCATTTTCTTTCTTAGTCTGCTTAGGATGCTCAAACAGAATACCATAGACTGGGTAACTTGCAGACATAAATGTATTTCTCACAGTCCTGAAAGCTAGGAAGTCCAAGATCAAAGTGCTACCAGATTCAGTCTCTGGTAGGATCCCACTTTCTGGTTCACAACCAGTACCTTCTAGTTGTAACCTCAAATAAAAGAAAGGGTGAGAGAGCTCCCTTGGGCCTGTTTTACTGGAGTGCTAATTCCACTCAGGAGGGATCCACCCTCATGATCTAATCATCTCTGAAAGTCCCTACTTCCTAACCTTGGAGGATAGGTTTTGACATGAATTTTGGGGATGCAAGACACAATGATCCAGACCATAGCACACATGTTTTAATTCAAAGTTGAAAATCAATATTTTAGGTTATGCTATTGAAAGATTAGTAAATCATACCCTCATGAAAGAAAGTAGACAAGATACTGCTTGAATATCTAATACTTGTTAAGAAAGGATCTAATGATATCAAGGATGTTTTAACTCACTGGTAATAGTGCTGTTTATCAAGTTGTGTTTACTTTACACTTACCTTTTTCCAGACTAAACAATGTATAAATCAGGCAGCAATGAGCAAGAAGTCTCACATTTATCCACATAAAAGGGCCTCTTACAAAAATACATGAGTTTAAGCAAAGACAAGACTGAAAATCAAGTTGTTGCTATCTTGAATTGTTACAAAAAAGGAAATAAATAGCATTTGGTGAGATTTGGAGGGATTATAAAAAGTGGAGGTGGCAATTGACGTTATGTTGTTTCAACTGCAGCTTTCGATGAAAAGACTTAAAGCAGGACTATTGCATAAAACCTAATTCAGCCAAGAGTGTTCAAAGGGGAAAAGGAAAAGCATGATATTCCAGAGACTGTATATCAATTTATGCTATTTATGTCTTCCTTTACCCTCCCTCTTCTTTCTTTTACTGAACTTCCACCAAGTACTATCCTGGAACATGAAACATCTAGCTAAACAGGAGTATAAAACTTCCAAGTGGATATCATGATGTCCTAGGGATCAGTAATATCAATCCTTACTCTCATGATTGACATATATATATAAATGGACTGAAAATATATTTTTCTAAATATCTAAATGCCACTTAAATTACTAATAAGTTGCTTTATTATTTACTCTTCATTACAACAAAATAAAAATAAAATTCACCATCCTATTTTTAAGTGTACAGTTCAGAATCACTAAGTATAGTCACATTAGTATGCAACCATCACCATCATCCATTTCCAGAGCTCTTTTAGTCTGGTATCAGAGGCTGGGAGTCTTGAGAATGGGGGATTGTTGTTTAATGGGCACAGTATCCCAATTTTGCCAAATGGACTTAAGACCAGCTCAGAACACCTCTGCATCCTTAACACGTCACCAAAACAATACTAACAGCCTATTCACAACAGTGACTTTTACCAAGTTATGTCCAGCAAGCAAAAATGTACAAAGCATACTAAAAGGCAAAAACACAGTTTGAAAAGACAGATAAGCATCCAAACACACATAAAGGATGTAGGAATTATCAGACCAGTAATATAAAACTGTAATTAATATGCCAAGAGTACCTGGATAAAGTAAACAGCATGTGATAACAGACAGGCTGTGGTCATAGAGGGGCTTTCCTGGTGGCTCAGATAATAAAGAATCCACCTGCAATGTAAGAGACCTGGGTTCAGTCCCTGGGTCACGAAGATCCCATGGAGAAGAGAATAGCTACCCAATCCAGTATTCTTGCCTGGAGAATCCAATAAACAGGAGCCTGGTGGGCTACTGTCCAGAAGGTCTCAAAGAGTCAGATAAGACTGAGCAGCAAAGCACTATGTTCATAGAGAGATGTAAATACTAAGAAAGAACTAAAAAGCAATGCTAAGGATCAAAATTATAATAACAAAAAAGCACTCTTTTGATTTGCTTATTAGTAGATTGGACATGAAAGAATTTCTATGTTAGAAGATATATCAAAAGAAGACAAAAAACAAAGAAAATATCAACGGACTGTAAGAGAACTACACACACACAAAATAGCATGTGCATAAAATAACACCAAAAGGAGAAGAAAGGAACAGGACAAATCTTTAGAACAGTATCTTTGAATTACTCTATTAATGTCAGATACCAAACCACAGATATAGAAAGCTCAGAAAACACCAAAAGTCTGACAGCACAAAATCCTGGCCAGGGTATGGAGGAAAAGCAACTCTCATTCATTGCTGGTGGGAATGCAAAATAGTACAGCTATGTGTAAGACATTTTGGCAGTTCCTAACAAAACTCAGGGCTTCCCTCATAGCTCAGTCAATAAAGAATCTGCCTGCAATGCAAGAGACCTTTGTCAGATTCCTGGGGTGGGAAGATCCCCTGGAGAAGGAAATGGCAACCCACTCCAGTACTCTTGCCTGGAGAATCCCATGGACAGAGGAGCCTGGCAGGCTACAGTCCACAAGGTCACAAGAGTTGAACACAACTTAGCAACTAAACCACCACCACCAAAATTCAACATACTTTTGCTATAACATTTAGTAGTTGAGCTCCTTGGTATTTACTAAAATAAACTGATAATTATGTCCATATAAAAACCTGCATAAAGTTGTTTACAGTAGTCTTATTTATGATTTTCAAAACATGGAAGCAAAGTAGATGTCTTTAAGTACATGAGTGGATAAACTGTGGTATATCTAAAAAAGGGAGTGCTTTATTCAGCACTAAAATGATATGAGGTCTCAAGTTATGAAAAGACATAGAGGAAACTTAAAATGCATACTACTGGGTCAGGGAAGTGAAGTGAGTAAAGTCACTCAGTCGTGTCTGACTCTTTGTGACCCCATGGAATGTAGCCTACCAGCTTCTCCATCCACAGGATTTTCCAGGTAAGGGTACTGGAGTGAGTTGCCATTTCCTTCTCCAGGGGATCTTCCCGACCCAGATATTGAACCCAGGTCTCCCGCAGTGCAGGCAGATGCTTTACCCTCTGAGCCACCAGGGAAGCAGCCAATCTCAAAAGAATGCATTCTATATGATTCCAGCTACTGGGATGGTCAAAATGCTCGTAAGATACAGAGAGACCTGAACGAAATTTATGGCCTACTCAATATATGATATTCTGATAAAAGAAAACTATGAAGCCTTTAACAAGATTAGTGCTTATTGGGAAAGATGGGGAGGAAGAGTAAAATAGGCAGAGCACAGGGAAGTTTTAGGGCCAATGAAAAACTCTGTATGATAGATACTGAGGGATATGTCAAATACCTATGATACTTCCTGTAAAAAAATGAAAAAACTTCTGGATTATTAACAGAATGTATATATTAGATAGCTGCAGTTATTACTGTTAAGTACTGGATTTTGATATGTTTTGTGGACACTTAGGCAAATCCTCTGATATAAAGAATGCACATGAAAGTATTTATGGTGGTGAAGGATCGTGTCTATAACTTAAACAGTTCAAAAATATTTCACATACACACACACACACCTATATCTTTGGTAGATTTAAAGAATTATAAAAGAAAAGATGGGAAATGTCAAGAGTTTCAGAATCTAGGTTATGGGAAGTTTTGTTGCATGATTTTCTCAATTTTGTTACAATTTGGAAATGATTGAAAAGAAAGGAGCAAAATAAAAGTTCTTAACAGAGCTACCATGCTGATACCTGACGACTTGTTCTCCTAGAGAGATATTCATGGGACAAAATACTTCAGGGAAACAGCATCCTTTATATTTTTTCCTGACAAATAACAAGTTGTTATGTTCTGAAGGGCACTAAGATAACAGATGAGGCCTCGCTGAGGGAAATTCCACTTACTTTCCTTGACGAAGGCAGCAAAGTCACGACTGCTCAAGTCAAGCCACATTTTAAATCTAAAGAGTGGAAACAGATTTCATCTGGGTTGACTCTCTTGGGTTCTAACTTCTGTGCCTGAGGATTATAAACGGCTAGAATAGGGTTTTAAGAAACTTTCATAGGATTGCATAAGACGTTTTGAACTGTCACTGCTATGTAATTAACTTGTCTCTCAGGACACTGGCCTAGCAAGAAATCCCTTGCAAAGCTTTTAATTCTGTTTTAAGACTCTGGCACTACCTCATTTTTTCTCTCTAATAGCTACCTTAGTTATCAATACTTCTATTAATCAACTTTCAGAAAGGAAAAGTTCCTCCAACTTTTTTTAATGACAATAGTCGGGATCAAACCTAACTTCAAGGCTGTGTCAAAATCTCTGGGGTGCATTCTCACAATCGTGTTGCTCTTTGTTTGTTGCTCCAAATCCCATCTATCCTATAAGCCTAATTAAAAAGTTTTCTACCCTCCAGAGGAAATCCATCCCTAATTCCAAAGACCACTGCCCTGTCCTGATTCATCTCCTACATGCTTCATACTGGAGTTACCTACTCACATTTTATCTTCTTTACTCAGATTACAAGCTTCTCAAAAACACACTGAGATTTGTTCATCTCTGCAGCCTCCACTTTGATGGGAAAAGATCCCCTAACAAAGAACTAATTCAATGCATTCTTGTTAAAACAAGATATTTCAAAGATCAACAATTTAAAATCTGTGATAGATTGCAGAGTGTCCTCCATAATCTTTGCCTCCTAGTATTCACACCTTTGTATAATTTTACTTTCTAGAATACAGGCAAGACCTGCTACTTGATTCTAACAAAGTGTGGTAAAAGTGACAAGATGCATATATTATGTGTTGCAACTCATGGACTGTAGCCCACCAAACTCCTCTGTCCACAGGATTTCCCAGGGAAGAATACTGGAGTGGGTTGCCATTTCCTTCCTGGGGGGATCTTCCCAACTCAGGGATTGAATTTGAGTCTCTTGAGTCCCCTGCATATTTGCAGGTGGACTCTTTACATTAGCACCACCTGGGAAGGTCCATAATTATGTGTGCTTGGATACAATACATAAGATTATAACAGCCAGCATAAAAGCAGGGTCTTTCTCTGGCTGGCTTTATGGAAAGAAGCATTCGTGCTGAGAAGGCTTTGTAACAGAGGACTGAGAGTAGCCTCTGGCCTGGAATGTGAAGTCAGGTGGGCCTTAGAAAGCATCACTATGAACAAAGCTAGTGGAGATGATGGAATTCCAGTTGAGCTATTTCAAATCCTGAAAGATGATGCTGTGAATGTGCTGCATTCAATATGCCAGCAAATTTGGAAAACTCAGCAGTGGCCACAGGACTGGAAAAGTCAGTTTTCATTCCAATCCCAAAGAAAGGCAATGCCAAAGAATACTCAAACTATCGCACAATTGCACTCATCTCACACGCTAGTAAAGTAATGCTCAAAATTCTCCAAGCCAGGCTTCAGCAATACGTGAACCATGAACTTCCAATTGTCCAAGCTGGTTTTAGAAAAGGCAGAGGAACCAGAGATCAAATTGCCAACATCCACTGGATCATGGAAAAAGCAAGAGAGTTCCAGAAAAACATCTATTTCTGCTTTATTGATTATGCCAAAGCCTTTGACTGTGTGGATCACAAGAAACTGTGGAAAATTCTGAGAGAGACAGGAATACCAGACCACCTGACCTGCCTCTTGAGAAACCTGTATGCAGGTCAGGAACTGGACATGGAACAACAGACTGGTTCCAAATAGGAAAAGGAATACGTCAAGGCTGTATATTGTCACCCTGCTTATTTAACTTATATGCAGAGTACATCATGAGAAACGCTGGGATGGAAGAAGCACAAGCTGGAATCAAGATTGCCGGGAGAAATATCAATAACCTCAGATATGCAGATGACACAAACCTTATGGAAGAAAGTGAAGAGGAACTAGAAAACCTCATGATTAAAGTGAAAGAGGAGAGTGAAAAAGTTGGCTTAAAGCTCAACATTCAGAAAACGAAGATCATGGCATCTGGTCTCATCACTATATGGGAAATAGATGGGGAAACAGTGGAAACAGGCTCCAAAATTACTGCAGATGGTAACTGCAGCCATGAAATTAAAAGACGCTTACTCCTTGGAAGAATAGTTATGCCCAACCTAGCATATTCAAAAGCAGAGACATTACTTTGCTGACTAAGGTCCGTCTAGTCAAAGCTATGGTTTTTTCAGTAGTCATGTATGGATGTGAGAGTTGGACTGTGAAGAAGGCTGAGCGCTGAAGAATTGATGCTTTTGAACTGTGATGTTGGAGAAGACTCTTGAGAGTCCCTTGGACTGGAAGGAGATCCAACCAGTCCATTCTGAAGGAGATTAGCCCTGGGATTTCTTTGTAAGGAATGATGCTAAAGCTGAAATTCCAGTAATTTTGCCACCTTATGTGAAGAGTTGACTCATTGGAAAAGACTCTGATGCTGGGAGGGATTGGGGGCAGGAGGAGAAGGGGACGACAGAGGATGAGATGGCTGGATGGCATCACTGACTCGATGGACGTGAGTCTGAGTCAACTCCGGGAGTTGGTGGTGGACAGGGAGGCCTGGCATGCTGAGTTTCATGAGGTCACAAAGAGTCGGACACGACTGAATGACTGAACTGAACTGAACTGAACTGAACTGAACAGTCTACAAGAATATGAGGCCTTCATTCTTACAGTTTGCAAGAATTAAATGCTGCCGATGTCATGCAAGCTTAGAAGAAAACATTTTTTGGATTGAGCTTCAGATAAAACCCTAGTCATGCCTGATGCCATGATTGCAATAAATACTGTCAAAGTTGATACTTCACTTCCATGTTTCCAGTCCCCTAATCTTCTTGAGGGCTTTCCCAGTGGCTTATCCATACCAAATTCACCTGCAATGTAAGAGACACGGAATCAATCACTGCGTCAGGAAGATCCTTTGGAAAAGGAAATGGCAACCTATTCCAGTATTCTTGCCTAGGAAGTGCCATGGTCAGAGAAGCCTAGAGGGCTGCAGTCCGTGGGGGTCACAAAAGAGTTGGACATGTCTTAGGAACTAAACAACAACAACAAAATCTTTTTGAGACCAACGCTCTCAACCTATTTTCCTTTTCTTATCCCACTACCCCAAAATACCAGTAATTCAGAATCCAGATTATAAAATTCATTTGCCATCAAAACAAAGTTTTCAGGCAAAATTCTGGGAATTTTGGTAATCTCTGGTAATCTTCCTCTCATTTTAAATTCAACCTCTCTGTAACTTTGAAGTGCTTTGCTCTCCTTGAAATATACATTTTCTTTCCTTGCTCATTCTTTAGTTTCTCTATATATGTTCCATCTTCTCTCTTCAGAGAGACACAGTGGCTCTTCAGGCTGAAGCTCAGTGTCTGACAGAGAGCAAATCCTCCACACATGTTTTTTCCAGGTAAAAATTCAAAGGTCAAAAGTCTTGAAATCATATAATGGTGTCTAACCCCTCCTCTACTAGAGACAAAAATCATAGTCCTGTGGTTGGCACCTAAACTCTCCAGATTCTAGAGAATTTCTGGAAATGTTTAAAGGTAAATAGAACTACTGCTCTTTTAAAATGCATCAGAAAAGTGAGGCTAACCAGTGCCCTAAAATAAGAATAACAAATGCAGACCCATGATGTGCATGAAGCATTTGCCATAGGTGGAATGGTTTATGCAGATATCTTGTTGTTTAAGGTCCTCAATCAAGGACCACTGATGAGCTGGGAGCTCAGAAAGTATCATTTTTTCCCTAAGATATTTGGTTCTCTCTTGGAAGGTCAGAACCTGCCTCAAATATAGTGTTCAGGCTAATCTCTATGTCTAATGAAGACAAAAGAGTCTATTTTGGGGGGAAAAAAAAACACAATCATGAGGATCAAAGCAAATCAGCTATTCTATCTTGTGTTTCAATTAAGCAAATAAAGTTGCACATGTCTCTCTGTGGTAAAAATGAAATGACAAGATATTAATGGGTGTGGTAAACAATAAAATATTAGGCACAGCTAGAAATTATTGTTAATGTTAATTATTACTAGTGAGTACTGACTTGATCCTAGTAATACACTGGATACTTAAGCACCTAACTCACTTTATCTTCCCTAAAACTTTATGATGTTAAGTACTATCCATATAGTTCAGGTGAGAAAATGGAGACTCAAAAAGATTGTGATTTAAGCTTTCCCCAGGTCCCGTAAACACCAGAGCCAGGATCCACACTTAGCTTTCTCTAGTCCTCAAATCTACATTCTAGAAATAGTTCATTTATTTTTGTCCTGCCATTATCTGCTTTTGGATTCATGTTTACCAGATAAGAAAATCCATTAGAACATTTTTAAAAATACTCTCCAGTAAGGCTTTGGGAATGAAACAAGCATCTACCTCCCTGAATCTTCATACCAGTTTGTAAAATAAAAGCATGACCATGACAGTCTCACTCGCATGGCGTCAAGAATGAAATTCATAGCTGAGGAAGACTGGGAGCAAGACATACCAGGGAGCAGCTGAGATGAGTAACAAGGTGTCTATTTCGCATGGCCCCTTCTTGGACTGTAACTTTCCTCCCTGTAATGCCTTCCCATGCCTCACCTTTGAAGGTGCTGGAGTGAGAAGAAATTCATTAATATAAGCCTGCTCTTGCCTGCTGAAAAGATGATGCTCATAAACTGCAGGCTAGGTCCCTATAAAAAAAATGAAATGAGATGCCATGATTCCCCTGAGAAGATTGGGTAACAAGTTTCCAACTATTTATTTGAGATATGCTCAAATTATTCTGAGGAAATTTCCTTTCCTGGCCAAAAGCTACATCCTCTGAGTTGAGACTATCATGCCTCTTACTTTAGAACACACCTGAAATTAGATGCATGCACACATACACAGGAACAACCACAAAGCCACTCACATGTATACCATGTGCAAACACCCTAATTTTATCTTGGAAAAGAGAAAACACTATTAGGTATTCTTTCCCAAAATGCAAAAATAAAAGAATCAAACATTAAAGCATGGAGAGGGGCGAGTCTCAGTCTAACAGACTAAAATCCAAACAGAGAAAGCAATGGTGCCATGCTCTAGTACTCTTGCCTGGAAAATCCCATGGACAGAGGAGCCTGGAAAGCTGCAGTCCATGGGGTCACTGAGGGTTGGACACGACTGAGCAACTTCACTTTCACTTTTCACTTTCATGCATTGGAGAAGGAAATGGCAACCCACTCCAGTGTTCTTGCCTGGAGAATCCCAGGGATGGAGGAGACTGGTGGGCTGCCATCTATGGGGTTGCACAGAGTCAGACATGACTGAAGTGACTTAGCAGCAGCAGCAGTTCTTTCATACACTATCAGTGCAATCTTGGAAGTAACTTTCTCTCTGATTCTAATTTACCATCTATTAAAATAAGGACAAAAAAATACCTAATCTCCTGGTGTTGCCATGAGGACTTAGTTAACTAAAATAATGCATGGCAACAAAGAACATATGGCATATAAGCTGGTAATGAGTGATCCCTAACAAATGCTTTCTTTAGACTGTGTGAGCATCTAGACTCCTAATGAAGAGATAATACCACTCTGATGGCGGAAATTGAAGAGGAACTAAAAAAGACTCTTGATGAGGGTTAAAGAAGAGAATGAAAGAGCTGGCTCAAAACTCAACATTCAAAAAACTAAGATTATGACATCCAGTCCCACAACTTCATGGGAAATAAATGGAAAAAGTAGAAACAATGGCAGATTTTACTTTCTTGGGCTCCAAAATCACTGTGAACAGTGACTTCAGCCATGAAATTAAGAGACACTTGCTCTTTGGAAGGAAAGCTATGACAAACCTAGATAACACATTAAAAAGAAGAGATATCATTTTCCCAACAAAGATCCATATAGTCAAAGCTATGTTTTTACCAGTAGTCATGTATAAATGTGAAAGATGAATCATAAAGAAGGCTGAGTGCTGAACAATTGATGTTTTAAAACTGGAGTTGACTCTTGAGAGTCCCTTGGACTGCAAGGAGATCAAACCAGTCAATCCTAATGGAAATCAACCCTGAATATTCACTGAAAGGACTGATGCTGAAGCTCCAATACTTTGGCCACTTGATGTGAAGAACTGACTCATTGGAAAAGACCCTGATGCTGGGAAAGACTGAAGGCAGGGACAGAAGCAGGTGACAGAGGGTGAGATGTTTGGATGCCATTACCAACTCAATGGACATAAGTTTGAGCAAACTCTGGAAAACAGGGAAGCCTAGCATGCTGCAGTTCATGGGGTCTCACATTTAGAGACTAGACAATACCGATGAAGAGACAGGCTCCTATAAGTGTGAAAAAAGCAAAGGCTGGGTTATGTTTTAAAAGAGAGAATCTATGGCAAAGTACTAGGTTGCAGGTCCTCATACACGAACTCTCTCTTGCTTTCTGAACCAGCTTCATTTCAGCATGTGCTCATACTAAGTCACTTAAGTCATGTTCCACTCTCTGTGAACCTATGGACTGTAGCCCACCAGGCTCCTCTTTCCATGGGATTCTCCAGGCAAGAATACTGGAGTGAGGTGCCATGCCCTACTCCAAGGAACTTCCTGACCCAGGGATCGAACCTGCATCGCTTATGGTTCCTACATTGACAGGCAGATTCTCTACCACTATTGGCACCTGGGAAGCCCCTCATTTCAGCACACATGTACTGAAAAGCTACTACATGCAGGTGATGGTTTGTATTTCTTAAACTTCTCTTCTTCAAGCCTCCCTTTCATTGGTCACCATGACCACATCTGGTCTTCCTGGAGGAATTCAATTTGCCTCCTTTTCAGAGATTAGAACTTTTAACACAGTTGCATAAGTAGATACAACATAATATCCTTTCATGGACTCAGATGTTTTATTTCTAGAACCCCATACACTCCTAGAAAAAGCAAGGGAATTATAGAAAAAGCAAGTGAATTCATAGAAATAACAAGAGAATTCCAGGAAAACATCTGCTTCATTGACTGTGCTAAAGCCTTGGTGCAGACCACAATAAACTGGAAAATTCTGAAACAGATGGGAATACCAGACCACCTTACCTGACTCTTGAGAAGCATGTATTCAGGTCAAGAAGCAACAGTTAGAACTGGACACAGAACAATGGACTGGTTCCAAATTGGGAAAGGAGTACATCAAGACTGCATATTCACCCTGCTTATTTAACTTATATACAGAGTACATCATGCAAAATGCTGGGCTTGATGAAGCACAAGTTGAAATCAAGATTGCTGGGAGGGATTTCAATTACTTCAGATATGCAGATGACACCAACCTTAGGGCAGAATGTGAAGAGGAACTAAAGAGCTTCTTGAAGAAGGTGAAAGAGGAGAGTGAAAAAGCTGGTTTGAAACTCAACATTCAGAAAACAAAGATCATGGTATCCGGGCCCATCACTTCATGGGAAATAGATGGGAAACAATGGAAACAATGACAGACTTTATTTTCTTGGGCTCCAAAATCAGTGCAGATGGTGACAGCAGCCATGAAATTAAAAGATGCTTGCTCCTTGGAAGATAAGCTTCAGCAAACCTATACAGAGTATTAAGAAGCAGAGTTGTTACTTTGCCAGCAAAGGTCCGTATAGTCAAAGCTATGGTTTTTCCAGTAGTCATGTATGGATGTGAGGGTTGGGCTATAAAGAAAGCTGAGTGCCGAAAAACTGATGCTTTTGAACTGTGGTGTTGGAGAAGTCTCTCGAGAGACCCTTGGACTTCAAGGAGATCAAACCAGTCAATCCTAAAGGCGATCAATCCTGAATATTCATTTGAATGACTGATCCTGAAGCTGAAGCTCCAATACTTTGGCCACCTGAAGCGAAGAGCCTACTCATTGGAAAAGTTCCTGATGCTGTTAAAGATTGAAGACAGGAGGAGAACAAGATGACAGAGGACCAGATGATTGGATGGCATCACCAACTCAATGGACATGAGTTCGAGCAAGTTCCAGGAGGTGGTGAAGGACAGGGAAGCCTGGTGTGCTGCAGTCCATGGGGTCTCAAAGAGTCAGACATGACTGAGTGACTGAACAACAACGTTCACTCCTAATTCAGATGCTATAATGATGAAGTGAAAATCCAGAAAAGCCAGAGGACAAGGTAGAAAGAAAGGAGAATAAAACAGGGAATAAATGATGGGGGGACAGAAGTGCCCTGAATCACTACCCTCAGTCAGTTCCATAAGGGCAGGAACCACACCTGTTTTATTAATTTCATCCCCTTAGTTCCTAGAATATGATCTGACAGAGGTCTATTGTATGAATAATAAAGTTGAAAAGAACAAGCCACTGTCAGAGATTGTTAAGAGCAAGTTTAGCCAAGTAACTCATTTTTCAGCATTTATAAGCATTCTGTTTGTAATTATTCCTTTTTTCTTGAAAACAATCAGACTTGAAGACAGGGATAAGAGATGTAGGGTCTTGGCTATAGGCAGCTTGCACTGTACATGGTGGGGGACAAAGAAAATGGGAATGTCACAATCAGTTATATTTTTGCTCATTAGGTATACCTTTTCCAATAAATCCTAATTTCCAAGGACAATTGTTTCTCAGGCACCAAAAATTTGAACAAAATCAGACTTTTATGCCTTTCCTACCAAAACAAGTATAATTTTATCTCTGACTAGTATTTTATTATTTTTTGTTTGTTTTTGAAGCACAGGCAGAGATTTTGAAGAGCAGGTAATGAGGGAAACAGGGAACAATTGAATGCAAAGATGTCTCCTGAAGCATATATGCATCAAAATGAATGAATGAATCATTTAACTCAGTTTATGCAACTAAGTTATAGCCTCAAGACCAAATAAGGGTCTTATTTCAGTAATTACTTCATGCTTTTCTTTGCACAAAGACACAAATAGATGTCTTTTCTGAGATACTTCAGTATGAAGCAGGAGACCAAACATACTATCTACCAAACAGGGAACCCTGGCTTTGCCATCATTAACATCAAATAGCCAATCGGTTCCCAGACAGACTTCAGCCGCATGTGCTAGGATAATGTGCAAAATAATTATACAACACTAGATAAACCCAGCATCCATGACATTAACCCACAAACTAACCCTGCATTAAACCTTTGATGGGCTTTTCCAGAACCAGATGTAACCTCACATCCTTTACCATGACTCAATTACCATAGTCACCTTCCAACCAGGACAAATTAGTTCAACAACCCTGGACCTCAATGATAGGTGGCATCTCTGTATCAACCAGTGACTTGGTATCAGGTACCTGGATTATGACCCAGGAAGAGTGTACAAACTAGCTGTCATGTTAATGACTCTTCAAATGATTCACAACATTCATTCAATGACAATTTTTTTTTTTTTAACCAGCCACTACATCTGCATGTTTGATTCCACAATTTCCATTGAGCTTTCTCTCTCGCTCCTTTTTTTAATGCTAATTCAATTGACATGTGTTGGGCATCTATCATATACCAGGAACTGTGCAAAGTGCAGGGCAGGGAAGACACTCACAGTCCTTAGCTTTTGGAGTTTGTATTTTAGGAGGATAGAGGAGAGACAAACCCTGAAATAGATAGGAAGGGAGGAAAATGAAGAGGACAAGTATACAAATAATTAGTGACAGTAACTTTTAATCAACCCCATTGTACATTGCTTTAGGTTTCTTTAAATTCGTGATTTATTTACTGACTCTTAATGTACCTGGCATTTACAAATGGTTGTTCAATAAATCCACCCAACATCTCTAAAAAGTGATTCTCATTCCCAATTTTATAGACAAGAAAACTGAGTTTCAGAATACTATAGAATAATAACATCAGTAACAAAGATATTTATAGAATCTAAGATCTGTGAACTCTGTAAAATACACAAGCATTTACTCATACCATCTCATTCAATCTCACAGTCATCTTGTTGGGAGGCACTATTATTATCCCACTTAACAGGCCAAAACACTGTCTATTAGGAAAGCCAGAATACAAACTCAAGTCACAGTATTCTAAGTCTCTATTTTCAAGCACAGATGAAAGTCTGAGGCCTAGAAAGGCCAGATCTTGTCCTATAATCCCAAACCGAAGAAAATCTGAGCCCAGAACCATCTGATTCCAAAGTCCCTGTTCCCACTCTTACCCAGGAAAGATTATTTTCTTCCAGATTCTAAAGGCACACATTAAAGATAATATTTTTGATTCATTCATACCCTGAATATCTCTAATATGGGGCCTCATCTCTCAAGCAGATTAAAAAATTAAAAAAAAAAAAAAAACGCATGGCTTCCACTTGCCTCGGGTGTCTCACATGAAGTAGAGATCTTCCCCCTCCCTCTGCCAGCCTCTGCATCTCTTTGCCTCGGAGCCCTCTCTCCTCCGCACTACAGCCTCCTTCCTTTTCAGAGCATAGCTGGATACTCACTACTCTGCATCTCCTCAGCTCTCATCACCTGCTGGGGTACTGCTGTTCATTTGTACCAATACAGACTGCTCTGGCCATGTTCTTTAACCATGGCCCTGTGTGTGTGCACATGCACACACACACACACACACATATCACCCCTCCTCCCCTCTCCCCCAAAAAATAACTGCCACAGCAAAGGACAAAGAGGACAGAGAGATAAACAGAGAGAAAGTGGCAGGTGACAGAAAGGGAGAAAAGGACATGTCACAGAGATAAGAGGAGGAAGTCATCAGAGCCAAGAGATTTCTCGAAGCAAGAGACAAAGAGGGATGATTTCCTCTTACTGTGTTAGGTGCCATGCCAATTACATTAGAAACTTTACTTTTGAACCTGTTTATATCGATTCTGTATGGGAAGTACTATTGTTCCTTACCTTACAGAAAATACACACATACAGGTGTTATGGAAATTTTCCGGGGTCACACAGGTAATAGGTGAATGAGCCTATTAGCCATAAGGATTTATATCTTTATGGCTTTGCTGTCAAAAAATATTTTTTAAAATGTAAAAAGAAATAATGTCTTTGACAATAGTCCTCACTGTGGCACATACAACTGAAGAATCAGTGAGATTGAATCCTAAGGACTTCTGTTTTTGATAACAAAGATATATAGGCAAGCCTACAAATTATCATCCATTCCAGGATAATCTGGAGATCAGAAGCAGTGCTGTTAATAATTACACCAAGAAAACAGATGTAAATTGGGATGCATAGCCACCCTACTAAGAGAAATTCACAAGGAGTCCCTTGGACTGCAAGGAGATCATAACAGTCAATCTTAAAGGAAATCAATCCTGAATATTCATCAGAAGGACTGAAGCTGAAGCTCCAATATTTTGGCCACTTGATGTGAGGAGCTGACTCATTGGAAAAGAGCCTGATGCTGGGAAAATTAAAGGCAGGTGGAGAAGGGGATGACAGAGGACAAGATGGTTGGATGGCCTCACTGACTCGATGGACGTGAGTTTGAGCAAGCTCCAGGAGATGGTGATGGACAGGGAAGTGTGGCGTGCTGCAGTCCCTGGGGCTGCAAAGAGTCAGACATGACTGAGCAACTGACAAACAACACTAAGAGAAAATTGGTGACTTTCTAAAAAATAGTCTTAGTAGAGTATGGAAATATGGTGGAAAGCAGTTAGCAGAGGACCAAAGAGTTAAGAGAAGATAAATAACAGTAGAAAATGAGGCAAATGGGAAAGAGCTGGACCCTTTGAAAGTGAGACTTTATTTTTTAAACATTTAAAAACCATTTGTGTTCCAATCAGAGATCGAACTTAAGGATGCTATTCTTCTTCCAAATCTGTTTTTAATTACATAGCAATCACACCAAGGAAACAATGCCCAGGATTAAACCCATTTCCACAACTCTTTTTAGGACTTTAAGAGAGCAAAATGTAAACTTTACTCTGTGGAGCTTGCAAACCCTAAAGGAGTATAAAATGTAAAAGTAAGTGATTATAATTGCAGCATTAAAATTCTTCCTGGCTAACCCAAGTTTGTTTTGGTGGGCTGCTAAATTCAGCACTAACCTAGTTCAGCACCGGGACCCTATGGAGGTTATTTTTATCTTATCCGACTGTACCTACAAACTGTGAAAGGAAGCCCAAATATGGAGACTTTTGCCCTTGTAATGTATGGGGTAAGCAAGGCCCTTTCAACCAGTCTAACTCTACTCAAAAAGGTCAGGCCTGACACTCAGCATTTCATTTCACTTAATCCTTACTATAGCTCACTAAGATGGATACTATTCTTATATATTTTTTTCATATTAAATGTCTTGAGTCCAGAGATGTTTAAACTATTAGCCTAGCATCACACAGCTAGTAATTGTTGGCAGTTCTGCACACCTTCCCTTCTATTCTGTAAATATGTTAGGAATTTTGTTCATTACTTTTATTAATAGTTACTTATTTATTATGTATCTTCAACGTGTTACCCAAGGAATTAGTATTATCATTGGGAAAACTTAAAAAAAAAGAAACATAAAAAAATATGGAATTATTAGTTAAGATTCAAAAGGAAAGTAAATGCTAAAGAGATTTAGGAGAGTGAGTTTCAATTTTCAGAAGAGATTTCAAATATACAAGTTGAGAGTAGATGTAGACTCCACAGGAAAGATCTGGAAAAGCAGGATTAGGCAGCCTTTCAGGAGGAGGATGAAAGGCAGAGAGGGCACCTGCTTACACAGCAGATTTGGACTATTTTAGGGCCAAATGGATATCATGGACTGTTACATTTAGAGCCAGGGGACCAGGAATCAATATGACATCTAACTATATCTGCAGTCCTCACCTCAGTTTTCTCATTTGTAACATAAGGAGATTGGCTAAATGATACACAGGTTCCCTTTCAACTTCAGAACATACTATTGTTTAGAGACCAACACTGCAGTCAGAACACAGGACATCCTGGCTTAAAAGGAATTCCTCTGCTTTGAGACAGATTATGATCAGTATATCCTTTCAAAGGTACTGTGATGGGAATGACTAAATAGTGGCTACTTACCAATGACAACTTCAGTTGTTACTATGGTTGCTTCTTGATAATAATCTACTCATTTGGAAACTATTCACTCAATATCATATATAACAGGCCTTGGGGAAGAGGGGATGGTTATGTACCTCCTCAAGAAGTTTATAATCTAAGAGGTTTTTTATAACCTGGAGCCCATGGGTCAAATTAAGATCACGGATTATACTTTTACACTATCAGTTTTTAAATGTTGAGTTGTTACCAACATTTAAAAATTACCCAATTTCCCATAAATGACCCTCTTGCTCTAGCTGGGTAAGCAGTAATTAAGAAGATTTTGGGAAGGAATAACCACTCACTGTCACGTGTCATGGATGAGAAGTTTTGTTCTGTTTGGTTTTGTTTTCTACCTAAGCAGAAAAGACTACTTCAAAATTAGTTAATTTGTATGTTGAAGGAATGTATCTTCATATCTGAGCCCCTTCATATCTCCTCTGTGTAAAGGAGACAAACTTCACAAAAAAGATTTTAAAAAGCAAATCAAATAAATCTTAACCTCATGGTATAACTCTCTAACTTTAGTCTAGTAACTACTTTTTCCATCAAAATATTTGTATCATTTATATAAAAGTGAGAAGGGTGATTTATTTTGACTCACATTTTTATTACCCAATCTTCTGTTTGTGTTCTTATGAAATTACATTTATATTCTGGTTCTCAGTCTTCATAGGGTCATGTTGCCTAGTTTATATTTCTTGAACTTAAATGCCAAAAGCCAAGGCAAACCCAAGCACTAAGCCTCAGGCATAAAGCACTTGGAAATTTTTTGTTTCTTGTCCTTGGCTAATTAAATCAAGCACTGCTCTGAAACCTGCTTTGGAAAGTGACAGGCTTAATGGTCTGGTAAACAAACATTGGAGTTGCCATCACACTTGAGTTATCACCTGTTTAAACTACAAATCAATTGAAATTCATAGCTTCCATTTCCTAAGAGAGAGAAATCTTCAAGGTATCCTGGAGGAGATAACCACTGAGTTCTAAGGAGGAAGTCCTTAGACTTAACGGAGGAAGAGACAGGAATGAATGACATGATCCCTATGTGTCTAATTATCCAAGGAGAAATTTTTTTTTTTTTAAGCCCACTCTTACACAACAAATGAGAAATACAAGCAATTATGAACCAAAGGCATCCAACAACTGATTTCTAGTGAATCAAATATATTCTGCAAGTTTGAAGTATCATTTCCATTCTTCCTTGTCCTGGTTACAAATATAACTGATAACTAGCTAGCTCTGAACCTTTCTTTCACCTAGTCAGCAAGTTGGAATCAAGGATTCTCGGAAAAAGGGAAACAAAAAACTTTGGATAGATTATATGTAAGTATTTATATAATATTAATAAGCTCACATTTTTAGCATAACCAGTATTGCTTCCATTACTCATCACAGCTCTAATAATAAACACACTTGATCTGTAGTACATAAACACAGCATTGCCCTTTTGCTTTCAGATTTTTTTGTACCTTCTTTATGGGGCTTTTTTCAGATGAACAATCTGGCTTTAAATTTAAAAATACCTAAAAGGTAGAGGTTGAAGAAAAACAGATTGAGCATACCATTTCAAAGTGCAGTTAACATGCTGTTTAAAATTATTGGTTTGTTAGTCCATATTTCTTGATTTTTGAACTTCTACTAGACTAGTTTATTTCACTTTCTAGTCCTCCAGTTGGAATAAGCAACAGACATGGTCAATCTTGCTTTAGTGAATGAAGAAAGGTAAGCTTTGGTTCATTTGGTTTAAAAGTAATTCAAAATATGGATAGAGTTGATGGCTTAATGAAAATAATTAAATAAATGAGTTTATCAAGTGGAATTGTATATAGTCATTAAATAGAAGGAGATAGACTCAAAATTATCAACATGGAAAGATGACAAAAAAATAATACCAAGGGAAAGATTACATTGTATGTATATATCAAACGAAAGTCTCTCAGTTGTGTCTCTTTGTGACCCTCTGGACTATATTGTCCAAGGAATTCTCTAGGCCAGAATACTAGAGTGGGTAGCCTTTCCCTTCTCCAGGGGATCTTCCCAACCCAGGGACCGAACCAAGGTCTCCTGCATTGCAGGCAGATTCTTTACCAGCTGAGCCACAAGAGAAGCCCTGTATGTGTATATTATGACCCAATTTGTATATTTGTGTGTATATATAAATCTAAACATACATGTTCACATGCAATATGTTAATCCATAGACAGAAAAAAATCAGGAAGACCTATAATTTATATATTAAAGATTTTCACATTAAAATGTTTACTTATCATTTGTTTATATCATGCACATTTTTCTTTAAAATTTTTATTTCTAATGGGAGGTTATACACATTTTGACACTTAAATTTATTCAACTGTCAGTGTAAAAATGCAACAAAAAGTATTCACCAAAAATTATCTTTATACTGCAAAGAAAAAAGATGTTACAATAAATCCAGGTGAAGTGCTGGTATTCTGGAGGCCTCTGCTCAGAAAACCCCCTGCCACTGAGGCTTCCTCAGGAAGCCTCATCAATAGCAGCTGCTCCAGCACTTCCAGCCCCCAGGCCTGGAAACAGCTCGCCTAACACAAAGAGAAGCAGCTCTGTGGGAGACAGAGATGACTGGGAAGGCACACAGCTTTGATATTTTTATTCACCAATAATAAATGCATTCTCATAACAATAAAGATGTCTTGAATACTATTCTAGCAGCTGGAATTTGATCATGTGATACAGTGATAGCTTTGCCATTATTGGTGAGAAAAACCTGGCTTCTAGTGGGGGGAATTCCCTGCCAGTTTTCAGCTCCATGCAGTGCATGCCTTTAGAGCAGCAATGATATTTTTGGATTATTCTCCAACAATTAAAATAAGATCAAATTTGTAAAAGAAAGTATTAAAGAGGTTTGGGGGTTCTTCTGAGAGTCTGAAAATCAGAACAATAAAAACACAAACACAGGTGCCAGAGAGAAGCAGAGGAAGGGTATGCAATGCCAGGATACTTGCTTGTGACTTGATTTCCCCAGAATATCACATCAAAAACGGGTGGTATTTGGAAATAGCCTTGTTCTCTCTAATGAGGCACCAATAACCTCCTGGAGGCACTGTTTCTGCAGTTTCTTCCTGAGTACATCCCTAGAGAGACCCTAATTGTTGGTCATTGACACTGCAGAGGGACTGAGAGCAGACCCAGTATTCACCACCACATCTTTACCAGTATCACTGCAGGTGACGCACTGAAAACACCATCTGGGCACTGAAATGACAAAAGCATCAAGGAGCCAATATCCTGAACTTGCTCTGCCACCATCAGTGAGCAGGGTAAGTCAAAGGGTTTCCAGCTGGGAGAATCCATCCATTGCGGCTGCAGGAGAGAACAACTGAAGGATCCTCTTACCTTTCATCTCTCACAGGCATCTTTATTATCACTCAAAAGATCCAATCAGGCCCCAGTTGAGGATAGAACTCCACTTTAAGAGGTGTACACGTACCACTTGGGATGAAGTGGCTCCCTCATATAAATAAAGACCTTGTTTTTCTTTCATTTTTCCAGGAGTATCTATATACTCAGTTTTGCTCCTTTAGTTCCCACCAGACATTTGGCTTTTTCCCAGAATTTTAACCACCTGCCTTGCTCTGTCATTTGGAATTAGTGTCCATATGGCTGCTTTTGCCTGACTTGGGACTCAACTAGTCTACTCTGTGCTGTATATGTCTCTCCCAGTTGTGGCCCATGGCTTTGATCTAACCTTGATCAAGCACCATTGTGATCCTTCAAGCACTGCTTCAGGTCCCTGGACCCCCTCATCTGGCATCCTGAATACTTACACACTGACCAGAATAAGAGATTAAGGCTTGGCTGCTGGTTCCCTGGCTTGGTCTTCCTCTGTGTGGCCACTGTGGCCTTCAGAGAGTACCCCACTCTCCTCGTCTGGGACAGAACTGGCACCCTATGTAAACTCTACTTCTCAGTTCCTAAGTGCTTCATGGAAAACAGGATGATTAAGACTCTTTCATATACAGTGTTAGGAGGCCTCAGTGTCCATTTGGCTTTTTGTACAAAGTCACATGTTGCTATTTTTGATACACATGCCTCAGTGAAGCTGCCTACAGGCATCTTCTCTTCTGCACCTCCTCACTCACCACTCCCTGCTATAAAATTTAAGAGCTCCATAATGGCTGGGGAGAAATATTCTCTCTAGATGATGGTCTAAGAAACAACAAAATCTGTTACTTTTAACTGATTTGCTGGATCCTTAAAATTTTAAATGAAATAAGAATGGTGTGAAGAACCATGTCTCTCCTCCATCACTAACCTGCATCCACATAGCTTTCTTCTAACCTTTCCCCATATGAGAATCCACCACTATCATTGTGTTCTATAGTAAAATCAAAGTTAAAGATTCAAACATCAGAATTTTCTGGTTTTGAAAATATATTAAAAGAATATATTTTTAAAACATATTAAGAATATATTAAGAAAATATATTAAGAAGCAGCAGGTTACATGGCTTTATACCACAATTTACTACTGAATTCTCCAGTTTACCAGATGTGAACTCCCTTCAGTCTAAAACAGAGGATAGGTATAAATAGGAACCAGTACAGGGTGTTTCACCAAGTCTAGAGGCACACGAGGTACGTGACTGATATCTAATTATCCACAGATTCTGCTCTTGTGTTACCAGGAAAACATGAACTGCATCTGTAGGGGATTGCTGCACCAGGACCAACAAGATGAGTATCTACCTGGGCTGAGCAGAAAACACGGGTCAGACACAGGTACGCCCTGAGCTCTGGGTGATCTTTGTTGTTGGTTCCCGATAGCATCTAGGCTTAAGTTTCCAGAAGCATCTTTTACCTTTTAAAATCAACCCCATGTGCCACCTTTATAACAATCAGAGTTCCCCAAATATAGGATCAGCTGTATCCTGAGTCTAGCATGCTCCCTAGACAAGCTATAGTCTCAATTGTCCAGATGTTAACAAGTGGAGGGATCACACATGGCTGTATTAGATGACCTATCTTTTTATATGTACTCTCTCAAATTTGACTCCAGTGTAATAAAGTTGTGATTCAATATCCAGTATCACAAGCAATAAGATAGTTATTACTCTTCCCATCATTGTCATTAGTGGCAAAACCTGGACCAGTCAACATTTTATTGACTCTCAGCCCAATGCTCCATCTAACAGTCTTTAAGCCAAAGCTTACATGTCCAATGCCAAGAAGTTCACAAAATAAAACCCAGCAAAGATGAAGAGAGGTGGCACTTAGCTAGTATTTAAGAAAGTCACAGAAGACAGGCTTGGACTCCAGGGCCAATTTTTTTCTCTCTCCACGATCATGAACTCATGTTTCATCCAAGATCATAATTGCTAGGAATGCACTACTGAGACCACATACCATTGCTAAGTCCCTAGACAGATGTCTCAGTTCAATCACTCCATGCACTTCCTCCCCTTGGTCTGACTGGTCTGAGGCTGCCTAGGGGCTGACACAAGGAGGGAAAGAACCTGCTTCCACTCAAAACCATAAAAGAGACCATTCCATGACTCAGAAAACAATCCTGGTATAGAAAGAGCCACCTACCTTTGAATCCCAGTGAGGAGCAGTATTCTGCACTCATAGTTGTGTGAACTCTGAAGGCACAAGAGCAACATTCCTGTTTGTCTCAAAAAAAAAAAAAAAACGCACAAGGACACAGCTACTTATCAGAGGATGGATCTGTTCCTTCATCATCATCTCCCCCTCCTTCCCACCTTTCCCCTTTCTCATTCTCCTCCTCTTCCTTCTCCTTTCCCATTTTCTCTTGTCTTTTTTTCTTCCTAGCAGTCCATCCTCAGCATCTCAGCATATATTGTATTCATAAAGTATTTCAGTATTTGGCTCTACCACACAGATAATCAGGGAAATTAAAAAAAAAAAAAAAAACACTATCAGACAGGTTTCCCCAAATCTTCTAGGTAGGGAGTTGGTAAAGAGAGAGCTGTCTCCTTATGTGACCCCAAAGCAGATTAAAGCAATGGAAGGTTTTGTGCTGGATAAATTAATGTACAGTAAGTATGACTGTTATGCTCACTTTGCAGAGAAGGAGACTGAAGCACAGGGATCATGTCCCTTTCTAAGGTTCCACAGCATGCAACAGAGCTAGAATTCTACTCCAGAGGTGTGACTCACATGGTTATGTGATTATTTGCCAAATAAGGAATCATTGCTGGAAATGTTATCTCACTTGCTCAAAATCACACTGCTAATCTGGAGTAGAGTCAGAATAAAACCCCATTCTCCTAAATCGGGTCTAGTGCTCCTTCCTTAACATAAAAACAGTATCCTAGACATAAAGCCCAAGTTTCTCTACATTACCAGCTCACAGCTGAAAGGTGAGCTGATAATCATAGGTCTGCCCCATTTGCAAATATGAAACCCTTCTTACTTGGGGACACTGCCTGAAAGTAACATTTTGAAGTAATTACATAGAGATTCAGGCTTCCCAGGTGGCACTAGAACCTTCCTGCCAATGCAGGAGACCTGAGAGACATGGGTTTGATTGCCAGGTCAAGAAGAAACCCTAGAGGAGGGTATGGCAACCCATTCCACTATTCTTGCCTGAAGAGTCCCATGGACAGAGAAGCCTGGCAGGCTATGGTCATAGGATTGCAAAGAGTCAGACAAGACTGAAACAACTTAGCACACACACAAATAAAGAATCAACCATTGAACACTGTGTGGGCAGAAATTCCTGAGGGCCAGCTGCTCTCATACATTATGACACTTTTACAACTTACCAAGAAAGTTGACAGTAGTGTAGCAATTTTTCACAGATGGGAAGAGAAGAAGTCACAGCAGATTAGTGACTGATTTCAGGTCTTGGAGCTGGTAAGTAGCAGATCAGTTCAGTTCAGTTCAGTCGCTCAGTCGTATTTGACTCTTTTCAACCCCATGAATGGCAGCACGCCAGGCCTCCTTGTCCATCACCAACTCCAGGAGTTCACTGAGACTTATGTCCATCAAGTCCATGATGCCGTCCAGCCATCTCATCCTCTGTCGTCCCCTTCTCCTCCCGCCCCCAATCAGTCCCAGCATCAGAGTCTTTTCCAATGAGTTAACTCTTCGCATGAGGTGGCCAAAGTACTGGAGTTTCAGCTTTAGCATCATTCCTTCCAAAGAAATTTGGGAACGCATGTACACCCGTGGTGGATTCATGTCAATGTATGGCAAACCCAATACAGTATTGTAAAGTAAAATAAAGTAAAAATAAAAATTCAGTTCAGTTCAGTTCAGTTCACTTCAGTCGCTCAGTCATGTCCGACTCTCTGCGACTCCATGAATGGCAGCACACCAGGCCTCCCTGTCCATCACCATCTCCCGGAGTTCACTCAGAGTCACGTCCATCGAGTCCGTAATGCCATCCAGCCATCTCATCCTCGGTCGTCCCCTTCTCCTCCCGCCCCCAATTTCTCCCAGCATCAGAGTCTTTTCCAATGAGTCAACTCTTTGCATGAGGTGGCCAAAGTACTGGAGCTTCAGCTTTAGCATCATTCCTTCCAAAGAAATCCCAGGGTTGATCCCCTTCAGAATGGACTGGTTGGATCTCCTTGCAGTCCAAGGGACCTTCAAGAGTCTTCTCCAACACCACAGTTCAAATGCATCAATTCTTCAGTGCTCAGCCTTCTTCACAGTCCAACTCTCACGCCCATACATGACCACAGGAAAAACCATAGCCTTGACTAGACGGAACTTAGTCGGCAAAGTAATATCTCTGCTTTTGAATATACTATTTAAGTTGGTCATAACTTTTCTTCCAAGGGATAAGCGTCTTTTAATTTCATGGCTGCAGTCACCATCTGAAGTGATTTTGAAGCCCCCCAAAAATAAAGTCTGACACTGTTTCCACGGTTTCCCCATCTATTTCCCATGAAGTGATGGGACCGGATGCCATGATCTTCATTTTCTGAATGTTGAGCTTTAGCCCAACTTTTTCACTCTCCTCTTTCACTTTCATTAAGAGGCTTTTTAGCTTCTCTTCACTTTCTGCCATAAGGGTGGTGTCCTCTGCATATCTGAGGTGATTGATATTTCTCCCGGCAATCTTGATTCCAGCTTGTGTTTCTTCCAGTCCAACGTTTCTCATGATGTACTCTGCATAGAAGTTAAATAAGCAGGGTGACAATATACAGACTTGACGTACTCCTTTTCCTATTTGGAATCAGTCTGTTGTTCCATGTCCAGTTCTAACTGCTGCTTCCTGGCCTGCATACAGATTTCTCAAGAGGCAGGTCAGGTGGTCTGGTATTCCCATCTCTCTCAGAATTTTCCACAGATTCTTGTGATCCACACACTCCAAGGCTTTGGCATAGTCAATAAAGCAAAAATAGATGTTTTTTTCTGGAACTCTCTTGCTTTTTCCATGATCCAGTGGATGTTGGCATTTTGATTTCTGGTTCCTCTGCCTTTTCTAAAACCAGCTTGAACATCAGGGAGTTCACGGTTCACATATTGCTGAAGCCTGGCTTGGGGAATTTTGAGCATTACTTTACTAGCATGTGAGATGAGTGCAATTGTGCGGTAGTTTGAGCATTCTTTGGCATTGCTTTTCTTTGGGATTGGAATGAAAACTGACCTTTTCCAGTCCTGTGGCCACTGCTGAGTTTTCCAAATTTGCTGGCATATTGAATGCAGCACTTTCACAGCATCATCTTTCAGGATTTGAAACAGCTCAACTGGAATTCCATCATCTCCACTAGCTTTGCCCTTAGCGATGCTTTCCAAGGCCCACTTGACTTCACATTCCAGGATGTCTGGCTCTAGATTAGTGATCACATCATCATGATTATCTGGGTCATAACGATTTTTTTGTACAGTTCTTCTGTGTATTCTTGCCACCTCTTCTTAATATCTTCTGCTTCTGTTAGGTCCATACCATTTCTGTCCTTTATCAAGCCCATCTTTGCATGAAATGTTCCCTTGGTATCTCTAATTTTCTTGAAGAGATCTCTAGTCTTTCCCATTGTGTTCTTTTCTTCTATTTCTTTGTATTGATCGCTGAGGAAGGCTTTTTTATCTCTTCTTGCTATTCTCTGGAACTCTGCATTCAGATGCTTATATCTTTCCTTTTCTCCTTTGCTTTTTGCTTCACTTCTTTTCACAGCTATTTGTAAGGTCTCCCCAGACAGCCATTTTGCTTTTTTGCATTTCTTTTCCATGGGGATGGTCTTGATCCCTGTCTCCTGTGCAATGTCCCAAACCTCATTCCATAGTTCATTAGGCACTCTATCTATCAGATCTAGGCCCTTAAATCTATTTTTCACTTACACTGTATAATCATAAGGAATTTGATTGAGGTCGTACCTGAATGGTCTAGTGGTTTTCCCTACTTTCTTCAATTTAAGTCTGAGTTTGGCAATAAGGAGTTCATGATCTGAGCCACAGTCAGCTCCTGGTCTTGTTTTTGCTGACAGTATAGAGCTTCTCCATCTTTGGGTGCAAAGAATATAATCAATCTGATTTTGGTGTTGACCATCTGGTGATGTCCATGTGTAGAGTCTTCTCTTGTGTTGTTGGAAGAGGGTGTTTGCTATGACCAGTGTATTTTCTTGGCAAAACTCTATTAGTCTTTGCCCTGCTTCATTCCGCATTCCAATGCCAAATTTGCCTGTTACTCCAGGTGTTTCTTCACTTCCTACTTTTGCATTCCAGTCCCCTATAATGAAAAGGACATCTTTCTTGGGTGTTAGTTCTACAAGGTCTTGTATGTCTTCATAAAACCGTTCAACTTCAGTTTCTTCAGCGTTACTGGTTGGGGCATAGACTTGGATAACCGTGATATTGAATGGTTTGCCTTGGAGATGAACAGAGATCATTCTGTCAGTTTTTAGATTGCATCCAAGTACTGCATTTTGGACTCTTTTGTTGACCATGATGGCTACTCCATTTCTTCTGAGGGATTCCTGCCCACAGTAGTAGATATAATGGTCATCTGAGTTAAATTCACCCATTCCAGTCCATTTTAGTTTGCTGAGCTCTAGAATGTCGACGTTCACTCTTGCCATCTCTTGTTTGACCACTTCCAATTTGCCTTGATTCATGGACCTGACATTCCAGGTTCCTATGCAATATTGCTCTTTACAGCATCGGAGCTTGCTTCTATCACCAGTCACATCCACAGCTGGGTATTGTTTTTGCTTTGGCTTCATCCCTTCTTTCTTTCTGGAGTTATTTCTCCACTTATCTCCAGTAGCATATTGGGCACCTACTGACCTGGGGAGTTCCTCTTTCAGTATCCTATCATTTTGCCTTTTCATACTGTTCATGGGGTTCTCAACGCAAGAATATTAAAGTGGTTTTGCCATTCCCTTCTCCAGTGGACGACATTCTGTCAGCTCTCTCCACCATAACCTGCCCATCTTGGGTTGCCCCGCAGGCATGGCTTGGTTTCATTGAGTTAGTCAAGGCTGTGGTCCTAGTGTTATTAGATTGACTAGTTTTCTGTGAGTATGCCCTTTGATGCCCTCTTGCAACACCTACCATCTTACCTGGGTTTCTCTTACCTTGGGCGTGGGGTAACTCTTCACGGCTGCTCCAGCAAAGTGCAGCCGCTGCTCCTTACCTTGGACGAGGGGTATCTCCTCACTGCCACCCTTCCTGACCTTCAACGTGGGATGGCTCCTCTAGGCTCTCCAGCGCTGGTGCAGCCACTGCTCCTCAGGTTGCTCCTCCAAGCCACCGCCCCTGGCCTCGGGCGCTGCTCCTGGCCTCCAGCGCAGGGTGGCTCCTCAGGGCCACCACCCCTGGCCTTGGGTGCGAGGTGGCTTCTCCCGGCCGCCCCTGGCCTCGGATACGGGGTGCCTTCTCCTGGCCACCACTGACCTCAGACGTGGGGTGGCTCCTCTTGGCCGCCTCCCCTGGCCTCGGACGCAGGGTGTCTCCTCCTGGCTGCCACTGACTTCAGACTTGGATAGTTCCTCTCAGCTGTTCCTGTGCCGTCACAGCCTGGCACTCTCGGCCTCTGCCCCTGACCCTGGACATGGGGTAACTCCTCCCAGGCCGTGCTTAGTGTGCCAGGTCGCAGCCGCCCGCGCTTAGTGCACCAGGTCGCAGCCGTCCATGCTTATTGTGCCCGCAGATAAGACCTGGGGGTCAAATCTCCTGTCTGCGGTTTCAGATTTCTCTTGTTCAGTTTAGAACATATCAGAATCTGAATGGGGTATGCCCGTTAAGAGTGTATGAATGAGGATACCTCAGAAAGTGGAGTCTATAAGTAGGAAATGTGTTTAAAAGAAGAAAAAAGATTTTTTTTTTTTTCAACCTGGGCTAGATACTATACAGAAGAATCCTTCACCTCATCCCTCCATCATGGAATAGAGAGTTCTGTACCAAGACAGAAGCTGGGGATGTTTAAACTTGAATCTTAATCACCTTGACCTTAATGGAATGCTTTTACAATTTCTGCAAATGTCTTACCCTTTAATAATTAATTATACAGACCTTATAAAATGGATAAGCCTGGCTCTACATTAATAAGCTGTTTTACTGCTCTTCATATAATTTTACTGATTCCTACAAACTTGTCTTGTAATAATAATGTTCTGCTTAAAAATGCAGAGAGAGTTCAGAGGTTTTGTCTCCACCTTGCCTTCTATAGCCCGAGGTGGGAGAGTTCCCAAAATACACAGTCAAATATGCCAGTTCTACAAAAAAAAGACAAAATTTCTTTTTAAGCCAACATAAGTGTCTTTTGAAGAAAGAAATAAACTAACTGTTAACTTCCCTGGGTGGCCCAGTGTGGTAGAAATGAACTCAGCCTCTGACCCACACTCTTTGGCTTTGATGGGTAATTCAATTCTTGGAAGAGGCTGTACCTAAAACCAAATGGCAGGCACTTATAGCTTCAAGATCAGAGAAAAACAGAACTGTGTTTTGGACAAAGTCGATAGAGCTATGCAATTCCTGTTTTCGTGGAAGGGAGGGACTTAAGAGGCAGAGAGACTTATGGACACTGCATGCTGTGACATCACTTGTGACATTTGCATTCATGATCCTGGCCACAGAAAAGATATTTTGACAACTTTATAAAATCTATATGTTGAACAAAAGTTTATACAATTACCTAAATGACCCGAATATCTTGAGCTGAAGCTGTTACTATTAAAAGTCCATTCATGCAGTGATGAAGCTGTAGTTTCCACATAATTGGTTAAACCCAACTCTTAATTAGGTAGGCTTTCTCTCAGCCACAGTGCTGATTTCACATTAAAAGTCATGGCTCTGGCCCACCTGTCAAAGCACTCATAAAGTCAGTCACATACTCTTTTCCTTCCCCAGTTATACACCTGTTCTTGCTCTCCATCTCTCACTTGCTTTCATATCAAGACCCATTTCTAACCTTCGATTCTTCTCCATGAATCTATGATAGGTCACTGTGAAAAAACAAAATGCAAGAGAAAATAAAGAAATTAAGCAGTAGTTATCCATTTTTGTTCTTTCAATTATTTAATCAATTTTGAATAAATGAATCCCTCGCTTCACAAGGGCACAGGAAAATCACAGGAGCAAAGAATAGACTGAGTGGATAAACTGCACTGTAATCCTCTAAAATGGTTCTGAAAAGCTTGTTTTTCTTAATGTGAGTCAATTCCTCACCAGGAGCAAACAGTTATGTCCAAGAGTTATTTGTGGAACAGAAATGCATCTATGGTATTTCAACAAGATGGCTGGGACTTATAGCAAGCCAGCTTCACTTTGTTCTATTGAGTCAATGAGCTCCACCTCGTCTAGGGACAGAGCCTCAAAGACTGGTCCTAGAAATGTAATTAAACTTAATTAATTCAACTATTCTTACTCTCCTACTATTCAAAGAACCAGTCAACTTATCTCTCCAACCAGACAGTGAGCTCAAAGCAAACAGTGATAACATATTTCTTTATATGTCCTTCAAAATATGTCTCAATCAAATAACGGACTCAAAAAAAAAAAAAAAAAAGGACTGTAGAACCTACTTTAAAAAACTGAGCTTGTTTGTCTTTGGGATTGGGAACAAAGAAACAAATCAGTGAATTACAAATCCACATTTCCAGCAGTCCCAGGTTCAAGCCAAAGCCTCCAGCTGATTCGTTCAGCCCTGACTCCATCAGATGTATTCGATTTTTTTCCAGATAGGAAATAACATGAATTATTTTCCCATTTTGACAGATAGTAGTAGAATGATTTAAGTGCTGAAAAGCAAGTGAGTCACAGATACTTTTGTGTTAGAATACAGTTTTCAAAATTTAAAATGTATTTTTTAAAGTGATTGTCTTTCAGGAATTCCCTGGTGGTACAGTGGTTAGACTTCAGCACTATCACTTCCATGACCTGGGTTCAGTTCCTAGTTGGGGAATTAAGATCCTGCAAGCCACAAAACATGTCCAAGGGAAATGGAAACACACACACACACATACACATACACATACACACACACACACACACACACACACACACACAAAGTGATTCTCTTTCCCTATAATGTCACTGAGTTGGTATGGGTAGTATTACAAAAGACAAAAGAACCAGGAAAAAAGAGATTCTATGCAAATATTAACTAAAAATTACATATTAAAATAAGCTTAAATGCTGAAATTAAAAGATCACATCAAAGTATACTAATGTACCACCTAACTAAAATCATCTCACACACCATACCATTACATATAACACACTTAGAAAATACTGCACTTTGTGATTTCTAAAGGTCTTTGCCTCTAAATTCTTACTCTCACCTCCCAGTAAGAAGGCACCCTCAAGGACCCCTTCAGGTTACATGGCTGCCTCTGGGCTGATAAGTATTTCTGGGTATCTGGGTGACCAAATACTCTGTTCCAAGGTTTCAAATACAAGATCTGATGATGCAAAAAGCTGGAAACACTTCCAGCAACCATAGAAGAGTAAAGAGTATATAAGCAACCATAGAGAAAATATCCAATTTGAGGATGGCCTCTTGCACAGCATAGCTAGTCTCTTTCACTTGGGATCAATGCATTAGGCTTTAGAATCACTCAAAGGATATGAAAGACCACCTGAATTTTGTATAGGGTTGTCAGATGAAGTCCATCAATAGTGAGTATATAACTTCACTATTCAATATTCTAGCCACTGACTACATATAGCTATTAAGCTTTTAATAATTTAAATTTAAAAAATAAAAATTCAGTTTCACTGCTGCAATAACACATTTCAAAGGCCACATGTGGCTAAAAGCTACTGTGCATAACAGAGAAGAACTCCAGAAAGTTCTATTGAAAAGGACTGCTCTGCAGCCTATTGGTGAAAAGTTTGCAGAGGATCTATATATTGGGAAAGAATAAAGTCATGTGAGAAGGTGTAGTCCAGCTAAAATTACAGGCATTGTCACACACATACATGCACACACACACACACAGCCTCTAGTACAAAATTTCTATCTGTATGACAAATAAAATCCAGAGGAAAAGCCATGCCTCATTTTCTTCCTCCCCACTCCCTTTCCCAAGTCTTGGTGCCCTACTTGTGTTTGATTATCCAAAGCTTGTTGTGGCAGTAGGTGAGACATACCCCAAGTAAGATACTGAGAGCAATAAGTAAATAGATGTTTGGAAAATGTTAGTTTCCTTCCCTACAACCTTTGGATCCTTCCAACTTTGTCTAAGGTCTGAGAGTAACACTGGGTAGATGACCATACTAAGTCTGAGAGTAACACTTTGTAGATGAACAACCCCATCCAAAAGTGTGAAAAATGGAATTGACAGCCTACCAAAACTGAATGTGAAATATCCATTGGGTATCTGGATTGTTATAAATGCATCAAGGTTCCTATTACCAGGTTCTCTGGCCTTAGGACACAAGGGACCTCTAAAGTGGAAGCCAGGTTCCCTCCATTTTACAGGTGAAGGAAATTGGACAAACTTTGTTCTCACTTAAGGAATTTTAAAATGATGATTTGTTTTGCTTTTGCCATACATCAACATGAATCCGCCACTGGTGTACACATGTTCCCCATCCTGAGCCCCCCTCCCACCTCCCTCCCCGTGAACCTGACCGATACAATATTGTAAAGTAATTAGCCTCCAATTAAAATAAATAAATATAAAATTTAAAAATAAAATGAATAAATTTATATTTAAAAAAATAAATAAATAAAAACAGAGACATTACTTTGCCAACAAAGGTCTGTCTAGTCAAAGCTATGGTTTTTCCAGTAGTCATGTATAGATGTGAGAGTTGGACCATAAAGAAAGCTGAGCACTTAAAAATTGATGCTTTTGAACTGTGGTGTTGGAGAAGACTCCTGAGAGTCTCTTGGACTGCAAGGAGATCCAATCAGTCTATCCTAAAGGAAATCAGTCCTGAATATTCATTGGAAGGACTGATGCTGAAGCTTGAAACTCCAATACTTTGGCCACCTGATGCAAAGAACTGACTCATTTGAAAAGACCCTGATACTGGGAAAGACTGAAGGCTGGAGGAGAAGGGGTTGACAGAGGATGAGATGGTTGGATGGCATCACTGACTTGATGGGCATGAGTTTGAGCAAGCTCTAGGAGTTGGTGATGAACAGGGAAGCCTGGTGTGCTGCAGTCCATGGGGTCTCAAAGGGTTGGACACAACTGAGAGACTGAATTGAACTGAACTCTATGCTATATTTGTAGCTCTTTAATTCTATATGGCCTTTGGAGGTTGGAAGCATGTTGATAATATTCATCCAGTTGAGAACTTAACCAAACATCTAATACCAGTGTATTATGACTTAATTTTGTTCATTTTATGTATTAAGCTAACAATTGTTTACACTAGAATTAACTTAAAAAAATACCTTAAGTATTTTGGTGTAAATTGTGTAGGTGTTTTTATGTAAATCACATAGCCTGGTGCTATTGCTTTTGCACATAGATTTCATAAATCTGGGAGATTTCCTGAGAAAATAATCATACAGAAATGTGAAGAATTTATCATTGTGATAATTACTATAAAAAATTCTAGGCCTTTGTTTAGTTCTCAAAGAAATTTGACTTTAAAATCATCATTAGATGATTTTAAATCTTTGTAATGTATATTTTGTGTTTGTAATATTTTTATTAAAATATGAGGTCCACTGAAAAAACAAATAAATAAATAAAATGATTTGACTTAATGGATTCTGCCAGGAAGTAAAAATGTCCCATGTACTTTACTGTGGATGACTGCACAGTGAATTGGATCTTTCCCTTCCCACCAAGAGATATTTTTACCAATTAATGAAAGAAATTGCCATCAATTGAACCCAGCAACTCAGATTTCCTGCCAAGCCACCCATCTAATCCAACCAGCAAGACTGCCTTCCAATAGAAGGACAAGTGCACTGTGCACTGCCTCTCATGGAGAACATTTCATCATCGGAGCTCCATTGACAAGGGGGCTTCTTCTACTGATGACACAGGGGACACAATGCTTTAAGTACCCACTGCAGTTTGAGCTCCCCAATTTTTTGTGAATGAAAGTATTCACTACTCCCCAGGAATAATAAACTTTGGGTGTCACTAAGTAGCTCTTGCACACTGAGTATTACTAACAGTATTTTAAAACAGGTTATTAACCAAAAGAGCTAACTTTTACTGATGTCTTTAGTATATCCTAGGCATTAGGATGAATACCTTATTTGGGTGACTTGTTCAGTCCTCACTACCACCATAGATGCAGATACTATATTTTGCATCACTTTACAGCCCAGAGAACTAAAGCTTAGAAATACTAATGAATTTTGTTCATCATCACATTTTCACTAAGGGGCAGGACATCATCCCAGGCTGTCTAATTCCTGATCCTGCACTTTTTTATACTGAATCATCAGGTTCTACTTGTTGATAACATAGCCAAATTTAAATGGATATTTTTTTCTAACCTATCCACTATAGAGAGGAAAATGTTAATAAGGTTTGATAATAAGAATACCCCTTTCCTTTCAGCTGCTAATCAAAGGGAGGTGATTATGAGAAGAAAATGTAGAACAATGAACCAGTATCATTTATGTTTCATCAACAACATGTGGAAAAGGGTCACTGATTCTGATTAGGTGTGACCTCAAATTCCCTGATGCAACAAGCTAGGAGGTCACCCTATCAAGCTACCTGTGATGCTTAACTCAGAGATTCAGTGTTTCTCCCTGAGCCGCTTCAAACTATCAGTTTATATGTCTCAAATTACTGTACTAAAATTAATAATAATTGTTCTTCTTGTATATAAACCTCTATGAAGATTAAAATGTTGAGAAATATCAATTGATTTAATTTGTATAACCATTTTACTTCCATGCATAAGCCTAGCATATTAAGGAGAGCACTTTGCAGGAAACAAATATATTCAATAATAAAAGCAGTTACCAACTAACTTGGCATAAAGCACTCTATCATACACCTCAATTTATTCTACTTGACCAGAAAGATGACAAAAACTATCATGGTCCTCCTTCTTTAAAAACAGAAATATACTGAATTATTATGAAGAAGTCAGCCTAAATAATCAAACTCTGCTATAATGAATCAGTAGTACTTTAAAATAAGTCATTTATACTTTCATAGATTATAAGGAGTACATGTATGTGTATGTACGTGTGCATATAAACACATGCATATACATAAACATAAGGAAAATGCTCAAGATTTGCTTTCAGCTGGGGTTGAGGTCTACATAAGGTCCAGAAAAATGAAGCTAGATTGGTACAATTATTTTCAAATCTCTGTCTCCTCTAAACAACCAAGTAATTCTTAAGTGTCTACTAACTCCTCCTGTTGGCGACTCTGGAAGTGAAAAATCAAATGATCTTGTTCCCTAATGTTTTATGTAAAAAAAAAAAAAAAAGTGAAGAATCTTACTAAAAAGTATTCAGAGTTCCCTTTTCTCCACACCTTCTCCAGCATTTATTGTTTGTAGATTTTTTTGATCATGGCTATGCATCACTGACTCGATGGACATGAGTCTGGATAAACTCCGGGAATTGGTGATGGACAGGGAGGCCTGGTGTGCTGCGATTCATGGTGTCACAAAGAGTCAGACAGGACTGAGCGACTGAACTGAACTGATTCTGACCATTGTGAGGTAATACCTCATTGTAGCTATGATTGCATTTCTCTAATAATGAGCAATGTTGAGCACTTTTCATCTATTAGCCATCTGTATGTCTTCTTTGGATAAATGTCTGTTTAGGTCTTCTGCCCACTTTTTAATTTGTTTGTTAATTTGGTTGTTTGTTTTTCTGGCTGGTGAAACTTTGCTGTATGACATGGGGAGCTCAAATCTGGTGTTCTGTGAAAAACCTGAGGTGTAGGATGGGGTGGAAAGTGGTAGGGAGGTTCAAGAGCAAGGTGACATGCATATATGTATAGCTGACTCATGTTGTTATATGGCAGAAAACAACACAACATTGTAAAGCAATTATCCTCCAGTTAAAAATAAATAATTAAGAAAAGAGTCAATGAGACCATGAATTTGAAGTGCTTAACATAAGATCTGGCATACACTAATAATTCACTGTTAGTTGTCTATTGACAATCATGACAATAATAAATAATTGATAGCTATATTTTTAAAAGAGCATTGACTCAAACTCTCAACTCTTCATCTCCAAACTCTCATGTGCTGGGATTCATGGGGTTGCAAAGAGTTGGAAATGACTGAGTGACTGAACTGAACTGAACTGAACTTACTACCTTCTGGTTGAGTACAATTGTGTGGTAGTTTGAACATTTTTGGCATTGCCTTTCTTTTGGATTGGAATGAAAACTGACCTTTTCCAGTCCTGTGGCCACTGCTAGCAAATTTCCAAATTTCCGAATTCGCTGGCATATTGAGTGCAGCACTTTCACAGCATCATCTTTCAGGATTTGAAATAGCTCAACTGGAATTCCATCACCTCCACTAGCTTTGTTCGTAGTGATGCTTTCTAAGGCCCATTTGACTTCACATTCCAGGATGTCTGGCTCTAGGTGAGTGATCACACAACCATGATTATCCTGGTCTTGAAGATCTTTTTTGTACAGCTCATAAGTTACCAGGTACATATTACATAACTATAAATTAAGAGATGGGTGGATGAAAGGATCACTAAGTCACCATTTCAGATAAGGAATATAATTGTGGCAGGTACAAGTTAACATATTTTTCTACAAGCAGATGAAGTATCCAAATCAACTATTTATCTTGCTCCCACTGTTCAATGAAATATACCCAAATTGAATTGCTTAAAACACATTATTTTTCAAAATACATTTCTTCCATCCAATATTAAAACCTAACACACCCTCTAGGCTTTAGTAACAAATCAATTGGATTTCCTATTCTGTTGTTTACATCCTGTATGTGTGTGTGTGCTTAGTTGTGTCCAAGATTTCGTGGCCTCATGGACTATAGCCCACCAGGTTCCTTTGTCCATGGAACTTTTAAAGCAAGAATACTGGAGTGGGTTGACATTTCCTACTCTGAGGATCTTCCCGAGCCAAGGATCAAATCCACATCTCCTGCAGTGGCAGGCGGATTCTTTACTATTGAACCATCTGGAAGGGCCTTATATCCTGTATAGAAATTGAAGTCATTCAGTCATGTCTGACTCTTTGCCACCCATGGACTGTAACCTACCAGGTTCCACCATCCATGGGATTTTCCAGGCAAGAATACTGGAGTAGGCTGCCATTTCCTTCTCCAATATCCTGTATATACCTGGCCAAATCACTGATCCCTTTTAAGCATCAGTTCTTTTTCTCAGGTAATGGGAATTATAACACCTATGCTACAGATGAATCAAAAATTAAATGAGGTCATAAGTATAGAACTAAGAGATTAGACCAAATTTTAAAATGCCCCAGATTGGACCCTTAGTTTAATAGGAATGATTGGTACATGTCTATTCAAAGACGGACATACATGGAAAATAATCAGAGTCATGTCTTTTCATACTGAAAGTGCTAAGAATATAATAATATTAAAATAAGTCATGAAAACTATTGAAGATGATTTTCTTTGATGATCATTTCTATAAATGCATTGCCAGTGAAAAACTTTTAAATTAAACCCAGGATGAAAATCTGAGAAAGACATGTTAAAAGACACCAGTGATTGCCCTCTATCTAATAAGAATTTTGAAATGATTAATGAACTATTGATGGTGTGGTACTTTGAAACTCCTAGAAGTAAGGATATACTAAAGACATACATACATACACATACACAGGCATACACCTGCATTAGCACACTAAGTATCACTCTATAAGATTGAGTCAGGCATAGTACATCATCCCTGAGTGGGCAGAAGTAAATAGTCTTGTACATGAAAAATACTGAATACACATGGTCTTTCAGACCAAAGGATTCTGCACATGTTCTCCCAAATCTGTCAATGGTTCCAAATAGGCCAACTAAGGCTACAGAGAAGGGAGTCACAATATACCCATGACCTTAATTGACATATCTATTGCAGGTATACCTTTAAAGGAATAGGATAGAAAAGGGAAGGAGTCAAGACCACAATTTACAATTCCTGAGAAAAATTCTTGTAAGGCAGCTTACTAGTATCATACATGTACATCTCTAATGTTGTTGAGATCAGCAGACCTTCTTGGAAAAGACTTTCAATTTTCAGGACTGTATAGGTTAAGTGGGTGTGTGATAACTTTGCCCTAAAGATTTGGGAAGAATTTATTTAATAAGAGAAAAAAACTAAATTAAGTCATAAGGGCTCCGAAATGGGTCCTCAAGCTTCGGATTTGTGGTGGGAAAGAAGTAATATACTATATATATGAACAGAACTTGGTAGTATCATTGGACTCTTCTTCATTTGAGGGTGTATGATTTGAAGTAAACTAATCCAGAAAGCTATTATCCACTTTAAAGATGGAAAAATCTGAACTCAAATCATAAGCAAGTTGCCAAGGTCACACATATGACAAATAAATTGAACTGCTGCTGCTGCTAAGTCGCTTCAGTCATGTCCAACTCTTTGCAACCCATAGACGGCAGCCCACTAGGCTCCTCTGTCTCTGGGATTCACTTCGATTTTTATTTTGACAAGTTGCCTTCAAAGGTTTATTTACAAACTCAATATATAAATGTGTAAGTATTATATATAAATATAATAATGCAAATATTGTATACAGGCTCCTATCAAAGTGGACCAAATCTGGAAGACTGAAGGAAACTGAATGTGTTAGTTTTTTGACAACTTGGGTAACAAGAATTTTCTCCCTCCTCAATCGGTGTGTAAATATTGAAAACGTAAGCTATGCATGTTGTGGGGGTGGTCAGGGAAGTCTTGAGTGAAGGAGTATTAAGGAAAAGATGACTCTATAGAGTACTTAATATGTTAGGATACTCAAAAACATGTAGTAGTCTACCTCTGTATTACTGCATTATCCTAGAATTCTTTGTCTTTCATTCTATAAATTGTAATGCCACTAAACTCTACTCTACTTACAAGCAACTGAGGATGGACAAAAATGGTAAAAATTGTTTAGAGCAATTCATAAGTGGTATTATCGGTTAGTCCAAAATAAAATCTTTTCACTTTTCCAATATAAGACATCAACTAGATGAAAGAGGTAATAATGCATGAGTGATAATTTACAGTTTAAACAATTTCTAAGTCTATTGCTTCTTTGTCTGATGATAACTACATGCCCATTTTTGAAAGTGTCCTTTAATGTCAAAAGCTTTGCATTATTATTTAAAGAAAAGGGATGGCTATTCACCTAATTTAGTAAGATCCAAGTTCAAATTGAAGAATTAATTACCATGGTCATGACATGAAAACTACAATAGATAAGGTAGGAAATAAGGGCAAACTCTTCAGTCTGATGGAAACATTTTTTTGCTTCTTGTATTGATGACCACTGTTGAAAAGAAGACTGAGTATCATGTGAAATCTTGTGGATGTTTTGATGATATAAGCATCAAAAATAAATGCTTCCCTGGTCTGCCCGCCTACAATCTATATCTGCATACAAAGAGATCCATAGATTATTTTTTAATGTTCATGACTTTTATTATTAAAAATATAGTAGCAAGCACTACCTACTAATGTGTACCTCTCTGGAAAAGATTTTTGCAAATAAATTACATTTGCAAACATTATAAAAGCTACTAGGCAGGAAAATCATTGCATATCACAATAAATTTCTCGATTTCTTGACTGAGTTTCCTTTTTTTTAATGTTTAGTCATCTTTACTTTTAATGGTCTTTTGCCCATTGAATGACAGGTTGGAGATTTTTTATACTTTATTAATGGTCTTGAGTTTTCTCCATAAAAGTTGTTTCCATACTCTTTGGGCAAGTTGTTTTCCAAGTTTAGCTTAAACTAGAACAGGGCTCTCAGATTGCAGGTGTAAAAGTTTCTGGAAAATCAAAAACCTTTCTGGAGGTAGTTAACATCATTGGTTTTCACCATTAACAATCTGCTTTATTAACCCAAAACCTCAAACTCCAGTATCAGCCTTCTGTAACCTAGAAATTTCTTCCCTCTCTTCATAAAGGGGAGGTCTTCAAATCTTTATTAATACTCTTCCCTCTCTTCATAAAGGGGAGGTCTTTAAATCTTTATTTATACTCTTCCCTAGAGAAGGATAGGTAATGAGAGAATGGAGGGAGTGCTGTTACTGAAATATCTAATCTATGTACCATGTAAGATGGAAAGTTCTAGCTACACACACAGACACAGGGTGTCTTTTAGAAAATGTGGAAGGGTTCTAGCACAAAAAGTGCATTGACAGTTTCTCAAAAAAAGAATGCACTAAGGGCACAGATTATGTGAAAATGTAACCCCTTCACCACCAATCACTAGACATTATCAACTTACCCCTTCTCCTTTTGGTCTGGTCTTTACCTCCACAATTTCTGGCCAAAAAATAAAGAAGTAGGAATCCCTAATTCTGGAAGAAATCATGGCAGTTTTGTAGCACAAAACTGTGAAGTTATATTTCTCAGAAGATGGGAAGATATTTGCAGCACTTCCATGGTCCAGGAGCCCCATTAATGTCTGTTCTCCAACAGATCACTCAACCTGCTTTTTTTTTTTTTTAATTTTATTTTTAATTTATTTTATTTTACAATACTGTTTTGGTTTTGCCATACATTGACATGAATCCACCATGGGTGTACATGCATTCCCAAACATGAACCCCCCTCCCACCTCCCTCCCCATAACATCTTCCTGGGTTATCCCCGTGCACCATCCCCAAGCATGCTGTATCCTGCATCGAACATAGACTGGCGATTCATTTCTTACATGATAGTATACATGTTTCAAAACCATTCTCCCAAATCATCCCACCATCTCCCTCTCCCTCTGAGTCCAAAAGTCCATTATACACAGCTGTGTCTCTTTTGCTGTCTCGCATACAGGGTCATCATTGCCATCTTTCTAAATTCCATATATATGTGTTAGTATACTGTATTGGTGTTTTTCTTTCTGGCTTACTTCACTCTGTATAATCAGCTCCAGTTTCATTCATCTCAACAGAACTGATTCAAATGTATTCTTTTTCATGGCTGAGTAATACTCCTTTGTGTATATGTACCACTGCTTTCTTATCCATTCATCTGCTGATGGACATCTAGGTTGTTTCCATGTCCTGGCTATTATAAACAGTGCTGCGATGAGCATTGGAGTACACATGTCTCTTTCAATTCTGGCTTCCTTGGTGTGTATGCCCAGCAGTGGGATTGCTGGGTCATAAGGCAATTCAATTTCCAGTTTTTTAAGGAATCTCCACACTGTTCTCCATAGTGGCTGTACTGGTTTGCATTCCCACCAACAGTGTAAGAGGGTTCCCGTTTCTCCACACCCTCTCCAGCATTTATTGCTTGCAGACTTTTGGATCGCAGACATTCTGACTGGCGTGAAGTGGTACCTCATTTTGGTTTTGATTTGCATTTCTCTAATAATGAGTGATGCTGAGCATCTTTTCATGTGTTTGTTAGCCATCCATATGTCTTCTTTGGAGAAATGTCTATTTAGTTCTTTGGCCCATTTTTTGACTGGATCGTTTATTTTTCTGGAATTGAGCTGCATAAGTTGCTTATATATTTTTGAGATTAGTTGTTTGTCAGTTGCTTCATTTGCTATTATTTTCTCCCATTCAGAAAGCTGTCTTTTCACCTTGCTTATGTTTTCCTTTGTTGTGCAGAAGCTTTTAATTTTAATTAGATCCCATTTGTTTATTTTTGCTTTTATATCCAAAATTCTGGGGGGTGGATCATAGAGGATCCTGGTGTGATTTATGTCAGAGAGTGTTTTGCCTATATTCTCTGCTAGGAGTTTTATAGTTTCTGGTCTTACGTTTAGATCTTTAATCCATTTTAAGTTTATTTTTGTGTGCGGTGTTAGAAAGTGATCTAGTTTCATTCTTTCACAAGTGGTTGACCAGTTTTCCCAGCACCACTTGTTAAAGAGATTGTCTTTACTCCATTGTATATTCTGGCCTCCTTTGTCAAAGATAAGGTGTCCATATGTGTGTGGATTTATCTCTGGGCTTTCTATTTTGTTCCATTGATCTATATTTCTGTCTTTGTGCCAGTACCATACTGTCTTGATGACTGTGGCTTTGTAGTAGAGCCTGAAGTCAGGCAAGTTGATTCCTCCAGTTCCATTCTTCTTTCTCAAGATTGCTTTGGCTATTTGAAGTTTTTTTGCATTTCCATACAAATCTTGAAATTATTTGTTCTAGTTCTGTGAAAAATATGGCTGGTAGCTTGATAGGGATTGCATTGAGTTTGTAGATTGCTTTGGGTAGTATACTCATTTTCACTATATTGATTCTTCCGATCCGTGAACATGGTATATTTCTCCATCTATTAGTGTCCTCTTTGATTTCTTTCATCAGTGTTTTATATTTTTCTATATATAGGTCTTTAGTTTCTTTAGGTAGATATATTCCTAAGTATTTTATTCTTTTGGTTGCAATGGTGAATGGAATTATTTCCTTAATTTCTTTTTCTACTTTCTCATTATTAGTGTATAGGAATGCAAGGGATTTCTGTGTGCTGATTTTATATCCTGCAACTTTACTATATTCATTGATTAGCTCTAGTAATTTTCTGGTGGAGTCTTTAGGGTTTTCTATGTACAGGATCATGTCATCTGCAAACAGTGAGAGTTTTACTTCTTCTTTTCCAATTTGGATTCCTTTTATTTCTTTTTCTGCTCTGATTGCTGTGGCCAAAACTTCCAGAACTATGTTGAACAGTAGCGGTGAAAGTGGGCACCCTTGTCTTGTTCCTGACTTTAGGGGAAATGCTTTCAATTTTTCACCATTGAGGATAATGTTTGCTGTGGGTTTGTCATATCTAGCTTTTATTATGTTGAGGTATGTTCCTTCTATTCCTGCTTTCTGGAGAGTTTTTATCATAAATGGATGTTGAATCTTGTCAAAGGCCTTCTCTGCATCTATTGAGATAATGATATGGCTTTTATTTTTCAATTTGTTAATGTGGTGAATTACATTGATTGATTTGTGGATATTGAAGAATCCTTGCATCCCTGGGATAAAGCCCACTTGGTCATGGTGTTTGATCTTTTTAATATTTTGTTGGATTCTGATTGCTAGAATTTTGTTGAGGATTTTTGCATCTATGTTCATCAGTGATATTGGCCTGTAGTTTTCTCTTTTTGTAGTATCTTTGTCAGGTTTTGGTATTAGGGTGATGGTTACCTCATAGAATGAGTTTGGAAGTTTACCTTCCTCTGCAATTTTCTGGAAGAGTTTGCGTAGGATAGGTGTTAGCTCTTCTCGAAATTTTTGGTAGAATTCAGCTGTGAAGCTGTCTGGACTTGGGCTTTTGTTTGCTGGAAGATTTCTGATTACAGTTTCAATTTCCGTGTTTGTGATGGGTCTGTTAAGATTTTCTATTTCTTCCTGGTTCAATTTTGGAAAGTTGTACTTTTCTAAGAATTTGTCCATTTCTTCCACATTGCCCATTTTATTGGCATATAATTGCTGATAGTAATCTCTTATGATCCTTTGTATTTCTGTGTTGTCTGTTGTGATCTCTCCATTTTTATTTCTAATTTTATTGATTTGATTTTTCTCTCTTTGTTTCTTGATGAGTCTGGCTAATTGTTTGTCAATTTTATTCATCCTTTCAAAGAACCAGCTTTTTGCTTCGCTGATTTTTGCTATGGTCTCTTTTGTTTCTTTTGCATTTATTTCTGCCCTATTTTTTAAGATTTCTTTCCTTCTACTAACTCTGGGGTTCTCCATTTCTTCCTTTTCTAGTTGCTTTACGTGTAGAGTTAGGTTATTTATTTGACTTTTTTCTTGTTTCTTGAGGTATGCCTATATTGCTATGAACTTTCCTCTTAGCACTGCTTTTACAGTGTCCCACAGGTTTTGGGTTGCTGTGTTTTCATTTTCATTAGTTTCTATGCATATTTTGATTTCTTTTTTGATTTCTTCTGTGATTTGTTGGTTATTCAGAAGTGTGTTGTTCAGCCTCCATATGTTGGAATTTTTAATAGCTTTCCTGCTGTAATTGAGATCTAATCTTACAGCATTATGGTCAGAAACGATGCTTGGAATGATTTCGATTTTTTTTTAATTTACTAAGGCTAGATTTATGTCCTAGGATGTGATCTATCCTGGAGAAGGTTCCGTGAGCACTTGAGAAAAAGGTGAAATTCATTATTTTGGGGTGAAATGTCCTATAGATATCAATTAAGTCTAACTGGTCTATTGTATCCTTTAAAGTTTGCATTTCTTTGTTAATTTTCTGTTTAGTTGATCTGTCCATAGGTGTGAGTGGGGTATTAAAGTCTCCCACTATTATTGTGTTATTGTTAATTTCCCCTTTCATACTTGTTACCATTTGTCTTACATATTGCGGTGCTCCTATGTTGGGTGCATATATATTTATAATTGTTATATTTCCTTCTTGGATTGATCCTTTGATCCTTATGTAGTGGCCTTCTTTGTCTCTTTTCACAGCCTTTGTTTTAAAGTCTATTTTATCGGATATGAGTATTGCCACTCCTGCTTTCTTTTGGTCTCTATTTGCGTGGAATATCTTTTTCCAGCCCTTCACTTTCAGTCTGTATGTGTCCCTTGTTTTGAGGTGGGTCTCTTAGTCAACCTGCTTTAATTATTTATCCTAGACTTGCCAGAGCTTCACAGTGCCTTCTATTTTGTTAAGATGAACCAGTGGATCATGGTTGATTGTGTACAATGTCACCTCAAATTCTATATCTGGAAACTGGTGGCTTTGCCCAAGTCATATTCTGGAGCCACAATCCTGGTGCTCTCCCTCCAAGAGTATCCCAAGGGATTGGTGCCCACAGCTCCACCTACTCTTTGTTCTCTTCCTATTTAGTCTCCCTCTGGCTGCAGAGGGCAGCATCTGCAAACATGGCAAGGGGTTGGCAGGATTTCTGCCCCATCAGCCCTAGTGAGGGGAGCCCCATGTAGTCAGAATCTGTGTGTACAGGTTTGAGTCAGCAGGAGACACTGGCACAGAAGCTGAGGATGTAGGGACCAATAGACCTTCAGATCCACCACCAGCGCCAACTTTTCCCATCATGGAATCCATGAGACAAGCTGGTGATGTTGGACTCTCTGCTGGCCAGCACTGGGGTAAGGTGCTCAGGAGCCCAATTTTAAATCCTGCATTGTCAGGTAAAATAATGGTTACTATTTTTTTTAGCAATTAAGAATTTTTTTTAAGTATACACATTTTTTTCTTAGACATAATGCCATTTCACACTTAATAAAGTGAAACACCAAACATGTTGGGTAGAGGCAATGCCAGGGAGGTAGAAGCTGCTAGGCTGGACTGGGTTGCTGCCACATGCAGGCTCAGCCCAAGTAATTCACACAGGATGGGTCTGCACTGAAGTCACCAGTGAGGCAGGTGCTGCCATGGCCCAGAGCACCATGTATAGCCTGAGCTGAACTGTGCACCCAGGGCTGTAGGGAAACCCTCCCCATTGGCAGCACAGGCCCTGCAGTCTCCTGCTCTGACTCTGCAGCCACAGGTCCCTTCCATAAGTTGGTGTGCTCTTTCTGGTGAGAGAGGACTACCCTCTGCTGCAGATCAGAGGTGAGGAGGAGCCTACTTCGCCATCTTAGCCTCAATGATCAGAAACCTTGACCTGATTCTCAGAACTCAGGCTCTGGGGTTCTGGCATGAGGTGATACCCTGGAAAGGTAGCAATAAAAAATAATGGTGAATATGTGTCCATACACATGCATACACAATAAATATGCTTGAAAGATTTTGTAAGGTGGAGATTACTAATATCCTTGGGCTTCCCTGGTGGCTCAGTGGTAAAGAATCCCCCTCCAATGCAAGAGACTCAGGTTCCATCTCTGGGTTGGGAAGATCCCCTGGAGAAGGAAATGGAAACCCACTCCAGTATTCTTTCCCGGGAAATCCCCTAGATAGAGAATTCTACTGGCGGGCTACAGTCCATAAGATGGGAAAAGGTCATGGCTTAGACATGACTGATCACAAGCACTAGTATCCTCCTTGATGCGATCAATGGGATTACATCTAGTTAGTGGGGAAAGTGGGTTTTGAAATTAGACTATCTTTTACAAGATTAAATGTTTTATACAACTCTTCTCAATTGATTTGTAATAGTATATCTATATGCAACCCACTCCAGTATTCTTGCCTGGAAAACCCCATGGATGGAGGAGCCTGGTAGGCTACTACAGTCCATGGGGTCACAAAGAGTCGGACACAACTAAGCGAATTCACTCACTCACTCATAAATATATAAATATATACACATATATACACACATACATATGTATACGCACACATGCACACGTGTATATACATGCATGCATGTGTGTACACATACATATATGCACATATATATACTATACATATGAAAGTGAAAGTGAAAGTGAAAGTTGCTGAGTCATGTCCAACACTTATTGACTCCATGGACTATCCATGGAATTCTCCAGGCCAGAATACTGGAGTGGGTAGCCTTTCCCTTCTCCAGGGGATTTTCCCAACCCAGGAATTGAACCCAGGCCTCCCGCATTGCAGGCAGATTTTTTACCAACTGAGCCACAAGGGAAGCCATACTATACACATATATGTATATGTATATGTATATGTATATGTATATGTATATATATATATTTAACATTGGCTATGGCTTGGGCATTCATATTAGCCCTTTAGATAACATTATTTGAGCAACCAATTCTGGAAAGAAGAAAGCTATATTAGAGTGGCTGAAGGGAAAGACTAAATCTGCTTTTAATTTAAATTCTCCTGTTTTAAAGATATACTGCTTTGAAATATAGCCTAGAACAATGACTTATTAGGTTTCAAAATACTCTCTCAAACAATACTAGGTGATTTTTATTATAAAGTAAAACAAAAAAGCTAGGTGGAGCAAATACGTTGATTCTTCCTATCTCTTATCCTGGGATTGTCCTTTAAAATATAATCAAGAATCAACATATTTTGGCATAGACATGAAACCAATCTCTGATTATACAGACATATCTCATTTTATTGCACTGGCTTTATTGTGGCTCATAGATATTGAATACTGGTATTATTTTTACACAAATTGAAGGTTTGTGGCAACACTGCATTGTCAGTTGATGGCTACCATTCTTTTCAGCAATCAGTTCAGTTCAGTCGCTCAGTTGTGTCTGACTCTTTGTGACCATGTGAATCACAGCACGCCAGGCCGCCCTGTCCATCACCAACTCCTGGAGTTCACTCAAACTCATGTCCATTGAGTCGGTGATGCCATCCAACCATCTCATTCTCTGTTGTCCCCTTCTCCTCCTGTCCCCAATCACTCCCAGCATCAGAAACTTTTCCAATGAGTCAACTCTTTGCATGAGGTGGCCAAAGTATTGGAGTTTCAGCTTTAGCATCAGTCCTTCCAGTGAATACCCAGGACTGATCTCCTTTAGGATGGACTGGTTGGATCTCCTTGCAGTCCAATGGACTCTCAAGAGTCTTCTCCAACACCACAGTTCAAAAGCATCAATTCTTCAGCACTCAGCTTTCTTCACAGTCCAAATCTGACATCCATACATGACTACTGGAGAAAAATAGCCTTGACTAGGTAGACATTTATTGGCAAAGTAATGTCTCTGCTTTTGAATATGCTATCTAGGTTGGTCATAACTTTCCTTCCAAGGAGTAAGCGTTTTTGAATTTCATGGCTGCAATCACCATCTGCAGTGATTATGGAGCCAAAAAAAGAAAGTCTGACACTGTTTCCACTGTTTCCCCATCTATTTCCCATGAAGTGATTGGACCAAATGCCATGATCTTCATTTTCTGAATGTTGAGCTTTAGCCCAACTTTTTCACTCTCCTCTTTCACTTTCATCAAGAGGATCTTTAGTTGTTCTTTGCTTTCTGCCATAAAGGTGGTGTCATCTGCATATCTGAGGTTATTGATATTTCTCCCAGCAGTCTTGATTCCAGCTTGTGCTTCTTCCAGCCCAGAGTTTCTCATGAGGTACTCTGCATATAAGTTAAATAAGCAGGGTGACATTATACAGCCTTGACGTACTCCTTTTCCTATTTGGAACCAGTCTGTTGTTCCATGCCCAGTTCTAACTGGTGCTTCCTGTCCTGCATACAGGTTTCTCAAGAGGCAGGTCAGGTGGACTGGTATTCCCATCTCTTTCAGAATTTCCCAAAGTTTAGTGTGATCCACACAGACAAAGGCTTTGACATAGTCAATAAAACAGAAATAGATGATTTTCTGGAATTCTCTTGCTTTTTCCATGATCCTGCAGATGTTGGCAACTTGATCTCTGGTTCCTCTGCCTTTTCTAAAACCAGCTTGAACATCTGGAAGTTCATGGTTCACATATTGCTGAAGCCTGGCTTGGAGAGTTTTGAGCATTACTTAACTAGCATATGACATGAGTGCAATTGTGCAGTAGTTTGAGCAATCTTTGGCATTGCCTTTCTTTAGGATTGGAATGAAAACTGACCTTTTCCAGTCCTGTGGCCACTGCTGAGTTTTCCAAATTGCTGGCATATTGAGTGAAGCACATTCACAGCATCATCTTTCAGGATTTGAAATAGCTCCACTGGAATTCCATCACCTCCACTAGCTTTATTCGTAGTGATGCTTTCTAAGACCCACTTGACTTCACATTCCAGGGTGTCTTGCCCTAGGTGAGTGATCACACCATCGTGATTTTCCGGGTCATGAAGATCTTTTTTGTAGTTGTTCTGTGTATTCTTGCCACCTCTTCTTAATATCTTCTGCTTCTGTTAGATCCATACCATTTCCGTTCTTTGTCAAGCCCATCTTTGCATGAAATGTTCCCTTGGTATCTCTAATTTTCCTGAAGAGATCTCTAGTCTTTCCCAGTCTGTTATTTTCCTCTATTTCCTTCACTGATTGCTGAGGAAGCCTTTCTTATCTCTTATTGCTATTCTTTGGAACTCTGTATTCAGATGCTTATTTTAAATTTATTATGTACATTGTTTTCTTAGACATTATGCTATTTTACACTTAATAGAGCATAGTAAACCACGCACTGGGAAACCAAAAGCTGTGTTACTCACTCTGTTGCAATATTCACTTTATTGAAGTGTTCTGGAATTAAACCCACAGTATCTCTGTGGTATGCACATACACCAACTTAAAGTTGCTTAAAAATAGGATTAATTCCTTTGATCTCTAAATGGTGGGATAAGACTCTCTAATGAACTTATAAGAATGTTGTAAAAGTTGTCCACTTTATGAACAACTTGGAAATACTAAAAATATTTCCCTGCATTATGCAACTTCTATCTCATCCTAGATATAAACAAGATCTGGATATTTTTTCTAACTTAAAAACTCTCAGAGTTTCTCTGAAAGATAAGTAGGGAGAAGGCATTATCTACATTTCATAGAAAAAAGACATTTACCAAACATCATAGATTCAGCCTCCCAGCCAAATCAATATAATTTTTTTGTCAATATATTATTCAATTATATTACTTGGTATGATCATTTTGTAAATAAGTGTTTGAATAACTTCTATAATCAATGAAGAAATAAAATATGACATAATAGCATTATCTTCTTCCACTTCCATGTAGAAAACAGGTAATGGCAGATCATCAATCTCACTGTAGCAAGCAAAATAAAAGTAGATAAAATGAAAGTTCATATAAAAGTTATCAGAGAGCTGTTAATACAAATAAAACTAGATGAACTAAAACTTCAGTGAGGAAGAGTCATTCATAGGTGAGCTGAGAATTCTGGCTGCTTTCTTCTCCAAGAGCATTTTCAGATTTCGGGCATGGACTGAGGATTGAGTATGTCAATGGGAGAAAAATCTTTACTAGTGAGAAAAATAAAGGGGAAAATAGTAGTTTGTGACAAACAGATAAATAAAAAATAAAATATAATTATTGATGCACTGGAGGATTTCTCCACAGGATTATTACTTAGTTACAAAGTGGCATAGTAGTCTGGAAAGCTGGCTACTACTATACAGAGCATAATTTCTACAAACCTGTAGTGCTTAGAAAACAAAAATGTGTGAGGCTACTGCAACGAAAATACAAGAGGTTTTATATATGAGACAATAGAAACCAGAGCTTTATGTATTGAAAGCTGCAATCCAATCCTGAACCTACCCAAATACTTAACAGACTGAAATTATCAGCTTCTCACTAGATTTTCTAATAAAATTAAAGGAAAAAAATCTGTCCTGAGTAAAATCAAATCATTAAATATTTACTTTTTCTACACACATTTTTCATGAAATTAAAAATACTTGAAGAGTAAGGAGGCAGAGAAATGATATTATTCAACGAAACAATAATCTCACTGATTATAGTCCAACCAGTCCATCCTAAAGGAGATCATTCCTAGGTGTTCATTGGAAGGACTGATGCTAAAGCTGAAACTCCAACACGTTGGCCACCTCATGCGAAGAGTTGACTCATTGGAAAAGACTCTGATGCTGGGAGGGATTGGGGGCAGGAGGAGAAGGGGACGACAGAGGATGAGATGGCTGGATGGCATCACCGACTCAATGGACATGAGTTTGAATGAACTCCAGGAGTTGGTGATGGACAGGGAGGTCTGACGTGCTGCCATTCATGGGGTCGCAAAGAGTCGGACATGACTGAGCGACTGAACTGAACTGAACTGAGATTTAGTGGATATTATAAATATTTTCACATATACTTTATGTATTACATAATACCCTTGATAAGAATGTAGCTCAGTAAGAATCCGCCTGCAATGCGGGAGACCATGGTTCTATCCTGGGTTGGGAAGACTCGCTGGAGAAGGGATACGCTACCCACTCCAGTATTCTTGGGCTTCCCTTGTGGCTCAGCTGGTAAAGAATCCCCCTGCAATGCCGGAGACCTGAGTTCGATCCCTGGGTTGGGAAGATCCCCTGGAGAAGGGAAAGACTACCCACTCTAGAATTCTGCCTGCAGAATTCCATGCGACTGCCTGGAGAAGTCCATGGAGTCACAAAGAATCGGACATGACTGAATGACTTGCACTTTCACTTCATTTCATTTCACTTTCATGATAAGAAAATAGAGGGAACATGAAGAGATTAGTTTAAAGGTAGAGAACTTCAGAGATAGAAAATTAAAAAAAAAAAATAAAGTGAACATCCTGAAATTTAAAGTATGTAGAATTAATTCATTGGATGGGTATAAGGATGGAGTAGAAAGATTAATGCATTTCAAGACAGATCAGTATAAAATGCAAACAGAAAAAAAGTGGTGGAAACAAAACAATGCATTTAACATGCGGAAGAAACAGTCAAAGATCAAAATATATACTGACTTGTACTTCTGAAAGGAAAAGTATAAAAGTCAAAAGATAAAGGATAAATAGTTTTTAATAAAATCATAGGTGAACTGTTTATAAAATTAAGACATTAATTCCAGATTAAATAAACTCAGTAAAACACATGTTAGATAAACACAAAGGAAAGTACCTCTAGTACAAACTCCCATAATCCAAAGAAATAGAATGTCATAATAATAGATATAAAATAAAGACAATTTAATTTAACTAGCAATAAGATTATGATTGCCTCTTTACCACAACCTATAGATATCAGAAGACAACTGAACAAGACTTTAAAAAGCGAAAAGCAAATATTAAAAAAAAAAAAAAACTATCAACCAGACTTATATACTCCATGCAAATGTCCTTCAAAACTAAGACAGAATAATAATATTTTCTGGAAAATCTTATGTTGTTAGATGCCATCATACAAGAAATATTGTACAATTTAGTGCAAAAGAACTTGGTATAGGCTGAAAGATTTCTAGAATAATACCTAGTACTGGAAGAAATGTTGATTATGTGGTTCTATATAGAAAATTGTAATATTAACACAAACATAACAACAATGGGCCATAAACTTTATAACACATAGAAGAAAAATATGTTAACAGTAGTGCAGAGATCATAGTTATGGGGAAATGAAGCTAATCATAGATAAATCTCTTGTATCATTTATAAACTAGTTAGAGTATTAAGTAGACTATAATACATCAAGGATATGTATAGTAATTCCTATAATAACCACTGAAAGACTAGCATAATAATGTATAACAAATTTCTAATAGAAATAATGTCTGAAAATTGAATAATACTTGAATACATATGACTGTATTTCAACATTCTGGCAAAAATATTGGAAATAAGATTAATGAAATGATGTTATTTAAAGCTTCTATACAATTTTCCAAAAACTAAGATGTCAGGATAAAAATACCAAACCTGGAAGAGTTTTCACTTAGGGACAGATAAGATCACCTACTGTGCACATTTAGAAAGAATGTTGAGAAACAAAAACAAAGTTATACATGTGAGGTTATAAAAGTGTGGTTTTAAAATATGGTTTGGATCATGATTAACTGACATGTTGGTTTATTGCACACTGAGCTTTTGAGAGTTTGCTTAAATCCCAATCAGTCTGAACAGCCAGGGTATAGTTCAGTTCAGTTCAGTTGCTCAGTCGTGTCTGAATCTTTGCAACCCCACGGACCACAGCATGCCAGGCTTCCCTGTCCATCACAAACTCCCGGAGCTCACCCAAACTTGTGTCCATTGAGTTAGTGATGCCATCCAACCATCTCATCCTCTGTTGTCCCCTTCTCCTCCTGCCCTCAATCTTTCCCAGCATCAGGGTCTTTTCAAATGAGTTAGCTCTTCACATCGGGTGGCCAAAGTATTGGAGTTTCAGCTTCAACATCAGTCCTTCCAATGAACTCCCAGGACTGATCTCTTTAGGATGGACTGGTTGGATCTCCTTGCAGTCCAAGGGACTCTCAAGAGTCTTCTCCAACAGCAGAGTTCAAAAGCATCAATTCTTCTGTGCTCAGCTTTCTTTATAGTCCAACTCTCACATCCATACATGACTACTGGAAAAACCATAGCCTTGATTAGAAGGACATTTGTTGGCAAAGTAATATCTCTGCTTTTGAATATGCCATCTAGGTTGGCTATAACTTTCCTTCCAAGGAGTAAGCATCTTTTAATTTCATGGCTGCAGTCACCATCTGAAGTGATTTTGGAGCCCCCAAAATAAAGTCAGCCATTGTTTCCACTGTTTCCCCATCTATTTGCCATGAAGTGATGGGACCAGATATCATGATCTTCGTTTTCTGAATGTTGAGCTTTAAGCCAACTTTTTCACTCTCCTCTTTCACTTTCATCTTGGGCTCTTAATTCTTCACTTTCTGCCATAATGGTGGTGAAGTGAAGTGAAGTAAAGTCACTCAGTCGTGTCTGACTCTTTGCAACCCCATGGACTGTAGCCTACCAGGCTGCTCTGTCCATGGGATTTTCCAGGCAAGAATACTGGAGTGGGTTGCCATTTCCTTCTCCAGGGGGTCTTCCCAACCCAGGGATCAAACCCAGGTCTCCTACATTGCAGGCGGATTCTTTGCCAGCTGAGCCACCAGGGAAGGCATCATCTGCATATCTGAGGTTATTGATATTTCTACTGGCAATATTGATTCCAGCTTGTGCTTCTTCCAGCCCAGCATTTCTCATGATGTACTCTGCATTTAAGTTAAAAAAGCAAGGTGACAATATACAGCCTTGGCATACTCCTTTTCCTATTTGGAACCAGCCTGTTGTTTCATGTCCAGTTCTAACTGTTGCTTCCTGACCTGCATATAGGTTTCTCAAGAGGCAGGTCAGGTGGTAGCATTCCCATCTCTTTCAGAATTTTCCACAGGGTAAAAAAAATCTGTCTCAAAGTTCAGGTGCAGACATATACCCCATGTCTAAATAGAAATTAACCATGTTGCTACATTTTTAAAATAAAATTTTAGTAGTTTAAGCTCTAAAAATACTTGAAAATATAGTATCAAATGTTTCCATTATGACATAGCTAAGTATATGTTAATAAATTAGCATAGCATATCTGTCACATTTATAAATGTGGGTTGATATCCTGTTGTCAAGTAGGGTTTATGATTTATTAAGATTTTAGTTTCTATCTACAATCCTTTTCCATTCCAGAATCCACTCTAGGAGACCACATTACTTATTGTTCTCATGTATGGGCCCTCTTGGGTCTGACAGTTTCTCAAATTTTTCTATTCTCTGATGATCTTGATAGTTTTGAAATGAATTTGGTAAGGTATAATGTAGAATACCTCTCCCTAGGATTTGGCCATTGTTTTTCAAATTTTGGGCTTCCTTTGTGGCTCAGTTGGTAAAGAACTTGCTGAAATGCGGGAGACCTGAGTTCGATTCCTGGGTTGGGAAGATCCCCTGGAGAAGGGAAAGGCTACCCACTCCAGTATTCTGGCCTGGAGAATACTATTGACTGTATAGTCCATGGGGTTACAAGGAGTCAGACACGACTGAGCCACTTTCACTTTCAATGGAATTCTGGAATAAGACCACAGTGGTAATGTGCCATTTTCATTATATCATATCAAGTGTTCATACTATCAATGTGATTTATCACCACAGATGTTGACCTTGATCATATGGCTCAGATAGTAACTGTTGGTTTTCTGTACTGGAAAATTACTCTCTTCACCCCCTTTTCACACTGTGTACTCTTTGGAGGAAGTCAGTCACAATGTGACTTGAGAAATGGGAAATCATACTCTTATCCTTTAGGGCAGAGTATCTGCCATAATTATGTGGAATTTATCTGAATAAGAGATCCATCTCTTCTCCACTACTTACTTATTTATTGATTTTTATCACCATGGACTCTTGGATCTATAGTTTAGGTTATAAACCGATACTACTTTATTTTGTTTCTTATCTTTTTCATCTTTCAGTTGACTCCTATGTCCCTATAACATATTCCCATCAATGGTCCTTTTTCTTTTTTCAAAACATATTTTTGGCACTATAAGATACTCAAGACTTTAGTCTATGTCATGTTCCAGTGCTAAAATCAGCTCTGTGTTTAAAGAATCCGGTTCCTTTTTATTGAAGAGCAGTTTAGAAATCAAGATCTGGATGTTAGGTATGCTCTTTATTATTGGGGTGCTGTTTCTTTAAGCCATTTCATCAGACAAAACAGAGACTTGTATTTGTGCATGCTAACACGTGTATACACACATGTATATATATATAAATATTCTATATGTAATCATCTATATTTATATTAAACTAAACATGGTTCATATTGATGTCTCCAACTCTCATCCACAATTATATGTATTATTCTAGCCTCCTACCTCATTTATCTCTAATTTATATTTTATAATGAGAAGCTTGGTTCCCATTATCTGTCACCCACACATTGTTGCTCAAATCGTCTACATTATATTTCAATCTGAGAATTGTCAGCCCACATGCCCATGATACATTAGATTACAGGTTTTATGAGAATTATTTTTCCTTTAGTGTGACATATTTCACTCATTTCCAACAATGTCATATGTATGGTTTATATATGATGCTATAACCATGGTTATGTATATGATTCATGCATGTCATTTCTAACAATGCCATATACATACATATACAATGCCACCCACATATATCCCACATATATAAAATGCCACATATATATTCTGGCCCTTAACATTATCATGTTATTTAACAGTAGAAACCGTTTAAGAAAAAATGAAAAAGAAACATTTATTCTAAAATTAAAATTGACCCATTATCTTTAGTTATTTTTACACATTTCACAAATGCTAATTAAAATACTCTTACCTATAAATCTTATCTCAATTGAGAAGTTTAGATTCATGTTATTAACTTGACAGCAGAGACCAAGATCAGACTATACTATAGAAATAATCTCAATTATGATATTTTCTCACATTACCAAGTCAATGTGGGAGGACCTGGCTCTAAGTTTAAGGTTGTCAGGGACCATCCAAAGCTCAGTCACAGTTAAACATAATGAATTGAGAAAAAAAAAAAAAAATCAGCACGCTAAGTACTTCAGAGAATTCGTATATAAATAACAATTCCTGCCCATATGGTACCTACAGTGTACTAGAATGGGAGATTGTCATAAAATCCAAAATGTGATAATCTTTAAAATGAATAAAAGATTTGAAGAATTTATATAATTTAAAAATATTCAATTTAGAGATAATAATCAGGAAAAGCTCAATGAGACGGGTATTATTAGAGAGATATCAAAAATTGTGTCAGTTTCTGTCCTAAGAGGTGATGCTGCTGCTGCTGCTAAGTCACTTCAGTCGTGTCCGAATCTGTGCGACCCCATAGATGGCAGCCCCCCTGGCTCCCCCGTCCCTGGGATTCTCCAGGCAAGAACACTGGAGTGGGTTGCCATTTCCTTCTCCAATGGATGAAAGTGAAAAGTGAAAGTGAAGTGTAAAAAGTGAAAGTGAAATCGCTCAGTTGTGTCTGACTCTTCGCGACCCCATAGACTGCAGCTCACCAGGCTCCTCCATCCATGGGATTTCCCAGGCAAGAGTACTGGAGTGGGGTGCCATTGCCTTCTCCAAAGAGGTGATGACAGAAAGCTAATTAACTGTATTTATATACAATATATTCAATAATACAGTATATCTGGAAAACAATTAGACTACTACTTCTGTTTACTTTGGCATATATAAAATGAATAGTAAGTTCAGTCTTATTAGTATACTTTGAACATTTAGAGTATCTATAAATCAAAGGATAGTCAACATTTATCTTATAATCCATAAAATGATGATTAATGTGCAAGTGTACAACATTATTACATGCAAAGTTGCCTCCTATATCATATATTTCTATAGTATGAACACGAGTCCAGTGCTTTAGTGATGGACCAGTATAATTTAAAAACCCTAGAGAGGAATAAATAAAACTATTGATTACTTTGCAAAAATAGTGCTGTTGATGTATAATAGTTGCTTACTCAGGTATTTGAAGGAGGGTGAATAGTCCTATCACAGTCACCTAGAGTCAAGATGATATTGGGATTGGTACAGGTTGTAAAACTGGTAAAACCAGGTGGCAACAGAATTGATCACCAGGGGGTCTTCTAAGGTTCATATTCTGCCTCAACATGTAAACTAATCACACAGATACAGAACAAACTCTCAAATGTGTGTTCACTCATGAAAATTATCTTCTGATGACCCATGGCGCTTTTGCTGAGATATAAATTCCATTCAACATTACATAAATATAAGATCTCTAGTCTTTCCCATTCTGTTCTTTTCCTCTATTTATTTGCATTGATCGCTGATGAAGGCTTTCTTATCTCTCCTTGCTATTCTTTGGAGCTCTGCATTCAGATGCTTATATCTTTCCTTGTCTCCTTTGCTTTTCACTTTTCTTCTTTTCACAGCTATTTGTAAGGCCTCCTCACACAGCCATTTTGCTTTTTTGCATTTCTTTTCCATGAGGATGGTCTTGATCCCTGTCTCCTGTACAATGTCACAAACCTCCGTCCATAGTTCATCAGGCACACTGTCTATCAGATATAGTTCCTTAAATCTATTTCTCACTTCCACTGTATAATCATAAGGTATTTGATTAGGTCATACCTGAATGGTCTAGTGGCTTTCCCCACTTTCTTCAATTTAAGTCTGTATTTGGCAAAGAGGAGTTCATGATCTGAGCTACAGTCAGCTCCTGGTCTTGTTTTTTCCAACTGTATAAAGCTTCTCCATCTTTGGCTTCAAAGAATATAATCAATCTGATTTTGGTGTTGACCATCTGGTGATGTCCATGTGTAAAGTCTTCTCTTGTGTTGTTGGAAGAGGGTGTTTGCTATGACCAGTGCATTCTCTTGGCAAAACTATTAGTCTTTGCCCTGCTTCATTCCGCATTCCAAGGCCAAATTTGCCTGCTACTCCAGATGTTTCCTGACTTCCCAATTTTGCATTCCAGACCCCTATAATGAAAAGGACATCTCTTTTGGGTGTTAGTTCTAAAAGGTCTTGTTGGTCTTCACAGAACCATTCAACATCAACTTTTTCAGTGTTACTGGTTGGGGCATAGGCTTGGATTACCATGATAATTGAATGGTTTGCCTTTGAAACGAACAGAGATCATTCTGTCATTTTTGAGATTGCATCCAAGTACTGCATTTTGGGACTCTTTTGTTGACCAAGATGGCTACTCCATTTCTTCTAAGGGATTCCTGCCCACAGTAGTAGATATAATGGTCATCTGAGTTAAATTCACTTATTCCAGTCCATTTTAGTTCGCTGATCCCTAGAATGTCAACGTTCACTCTTACTATCTCCTGTTTGACCACTTCCAATTTGCCTTGATTCATGGACCTGACATTCCAGGTTCCTATGCAATATTGCTCTTTACAGCATCAGACCTTGCTTCTACCACCAATCACATCCACAGCTGGGTATTGTTTTTGCTTTGGCTCCATCCCTTCATTCTTTCTGGAGTTATTTCTCCACTTATCTCCAGTAGCATATTGGGCACTTACCGACCAGGGAGTTCCTCTTACAGTATCCTATTATTTTGCCTTTTCATACTGTTCATGGGGTTCTCAAGGCAAGAATACTGAAGTGGTTTGCCATTCCCTTCTCCAGGGGACCACATTCTGTCAGAGATACCAAGGAAATATTACATGCAACGATGGGCTCAAAAAAGGATAGAAATGGTATGGACCTAACAGAAGCAGAAGATATTCAGAAGAGGTGGCAAGAATACACAGAAGAACTGTACAAAAAAGATCTTCATGACCCAGATAATCATGATGGTGTGATCATTCACCTAGAGCCAGTCATCCTGGAATATGAGGTCAAGTGGGCCTTAGAAAGCATCACTATGAAAAAAGCTAGTGGAGGTGATGGAATTCCAGTTGAGCTATTTCAAATCCTGAAAGATGATGCTGTGAAAGTGTTGCACTCAATATGCCAGCAATTTGGAAAACCCAGTAGTGGCCACAGGGCTGGAAAAGGTCTGTTTTTATTCTAATCCCAAAGAAAGATAATGTCAAAGAATGCTCAAACTACCACACAATGCACTCATCTCACATGCTAGTAAGGAGAAGGGAATGGCACTCCACTCCAGTATTCTTGTCTGGAAAATCCCATGGACAGAGGAGCCTGGTAGGTTGCAGTCCATGGGGTCGCTAAGAGTCAGACATGACAGAACGGCTTCACTTTCACTTTTTACTTTCATGCATTGCAGAAGGAAATGGCAACCCACTCCAGTGTTCTTGCTTGGAGAATCCCAGGGACAGGGGAGCCTGGTGGGCTGCTGTCTTTGGGGTCACACAGAATCGGACACAACTGAAGCAACTTAGCAGCAGCAGCAGCAGCAACAGCAGCACACACTAGTTAAATAATGCTCAAATTTCTCCGAGCCAGGCTTCAGCAATACATGAACCGTGAACTTCCAGATATTCAAGGTGGTTTTGGAAAAGGCAGAGAAACCAGAGATCAAATTGCCAACATCTGCTGAATCATTGAAAAAGCAAGAGACTCCCAGAAAAACATCTATTTCTGCTTTATTGACTATGCCAAAGTCTTTGACTGTGTGGATCACAATAAACCGTGGAAAATTCTGAAAGGAATGGGAATACCAGACCACCTGACCTGCCTCTTGAGAAACCTGTATGCATGTCAGGAAGCAACAGTTGGACATGGAACATGGAACAACAGACTGGTTCCAAATAGGAAAAGGAGTACATCAAGCCTGAATATTGTCACCCTGCTTATTTAACTTATATGCAGAGTACATCGTGAGAAATGCTGGGCTAGAAAAAGCACAAGCTGGAATCAAGATTGCTGGGAGAAATATCAATAACCTCAGATATGCAGAGGACACCACCCTTATGGCAGAAAGTGAAGAGGAACTAAAAAGCTTCTTGATAAAAGTGAAAGAGGAGAGTGAAAAAGTGGGCTTAAAGCTCAACATTCAGAAAATGAAGATCATGGCATCTGGTCCCATCACTTCATGGCAAATAGATGGGGAAATAGTGGAAACAGTGTCAGACTTTATTTTTTTTTTTTTTGGGGGGGGGGCCTCCAAAATCACTGCAGATGGTGACCACAGCCATGAACTTAAAAGACGCTTACTCCTTGGAAGGAAAGTTATGATCAACCTAGACAGCATATTAAAAAACAGAGACATTACTTTGCCAACAAAGTTCCGTCTAGTCATGGCTATAGTTTTGTCAGTGGTCATGTATGGATGTGAGAGTTGGGCTTTGAAGAAAGCTGAGCGCTGCAGAATTGATGCATTTGAACTGTGGTGTTGGAGAAGACTCTTGAGAGTCCCTTGGACTGCAAGGATGTCCAACCAGTCCATCCTAAAGGAGATCAGTCCTGGGGGTTCATTGGAGGGACTGATGTTAAAGCTGAAATTCCAATACTTTGGCCACCTCATGCCAAGGGTTGACTCATTGGAAAAGACTCTAATGCTGGGAGGGATTGGGGGCAGGAGGAGAAGGGGACAACAGAGGATGAGATGGCTGGATGACATCACCAACTCGATGGACATATGTTTGGGTAAACTGCAAGAATTGGTGATGGACAGGGAGGCCTGGTGTGCTGCTATTCCTGGGGTTGCAAAGGGTCAGACATGACTGAGGGACTGAACTGTAGTTTAAGATATGCAATATGTTGATTTGAGTCATTTATATATTACAATATGATTAACACCATAGCTTAAGCTGACACCTTTATCAGGCCACATAGTTTTCATTTCTGTGTGTGTGTGTGATCAAACATTTAAGATGGAGTCTTTTAGAAATGAAGTATGTAATATAGTATGGTTGACTATAATCACTATGTTATGTATTAGCACTCCAGAACTTGTACATCTTCTAGTTGCAAATTTGTACCCTTTAACATCTCCCCAGTCCACCCAAATTCCTAGCTCCTAGTAACCATTATTCTACTTTGTTTCCAAAAATTCTATTGTTTTAGAAACAAAAATAATTTTCTCCAAATTTTGCCCCATTATTTGCAGAGTACAGGTAATATTTTTCAGGGTCTGAGGGATGATACAAAAGATCAGGTTGCAGAGTCTCTGTTTGGAGCTGGCACACAGTGAACTTTAAGAAAAGAAGTTTCAGTTTTACAATGCCTGGCACAGAGTAAGTGATTGGATCAGTAAATGAGAATTTAACAGTACCTGCTACTTTTTTCACTCCTCTTTCCATGAACCATGACATCATTATTCATTTGTATGGAAGAATTAGCCAAAGATAACCATGTACCAGTATGCCCTGTTGCCTGCTATTTTAAATAGTTTTATTATAACACAACCATGTTAATTGATTCATATATTGTTCATGATTGCTTTCGTACTGCAATAGCAGAGTTAAGTACTAGTTGTGATGAAAACTGTCTATGGCCTGCAAAGTCTAAAGTATGTACTATCTTGCAGGTGACAGAAAAATTCTGCTGAACCCTGCTTTATAAAATGGTGCTCAATAGTTGTCCATTGGTTATGCTTGAAAATTTGACTAAGAATTGTTACTTTCACAATATTGAGAACTCCATGAGCTCTCAGAGAACATTTTTAAGCCTCATTATTTTTCATCCTGTTCCCAACACAGAACCTAAAATAAAATTATAAAGTTTTATAAATTATTTTCAATAAACAAATATCTATCAATGATGACTTCACTCAGTTGTGTCTGACTCTTTGTGACCCCATGGACTGTAGCCTGCCAGGCTCCTCTGTCCATGGAATTCTCCAGGCCAGACTACTGGAGTGGGTGGCTGTTACCTTATCCAGGGGATCTTCCCAACTCAGAGATTGAACCTAGGTCTCACATGCTATAAAATTCATCCTTTTAAAGCATAATTTTTTGGCTAACATACTATTGGAATTTAAAGTGATTTCCCTCTCATGGATGAGATTATTATTGTAAATTGGCATTATAAGATGTTCTCTTACCTTACAGAGAAAGTTGATCTTAAAACCAAAAGACTGGGCATTTTTTAGCCTGAGTTCATATAATCTCCAACCAAAAGAAATAACTCTAAATTTCGTTAACGTTTTCACTTTTCTTCAGTTCTTCACAGGCCAGAGTGACTGCGATGATGCTTGGTTTGATGTTGTTTACATGTTTTACAAATGTGAGCCTGAAAAGAATGTCATTGAGACAAGCCGCAACATTTTCACTGAGCTCATCACAACTCCAAACTGTTCAGGTTCACAGAGGTCATCTTATTCATTCTTCAGCTCTGCCAGTTCACTGAGTACCTTCTTCTCAGTTTTTGTTTTACAAGAATTGTTACAATCTTGCTTTACAAGATTATGAATTAAGGGCTCACTCAACATGTCTTCATTAACCTCCAGAACAACGTTTTTTATTTCTTCATATGGCATACCATACTATCCTAGGAAGATAGAAAGATTCTGTGCTGATTTGGGATCCAAAATTCTCAACTCTTTCACTTTCTTCTTTGCAAGTATGGTTTTCTTTTCTTCTAAAGCTTCTGTACTATTAAACACATATAAATACTTTGACAACTGTGGGTACTGCAAGAAAGAAAAAGAGAAAAGAAATAATTGTTGAACAAGAAAAAAGTAGCAGACAGAATATGACTTAAAGAGAAAATGAATAAAACAAAACAAAACAAAAAAGCAAGTAAACAGTTTCAATAATCTACAAAGGAAAAGCTACTGACATGTCCATATTTTAGCAATGCCTACAGCTATGTACTTATTTCCCAGGGACTACGAATGTATTGATGTAGCCAGTCCTTTCACTGAGACACCAAAACCGTAGGGGACTTGCTCAGAACTTTGAGAAATTCACTTTAAAAATAATTTATTCATTTAGTAAACAGGTTCTTAGAAATAGCCTTTTATGAGGCAGCCATATACTGTAAGGAACAGCAGGAATCTAGATAAATGATACAAAAGACAGAATATGTATGAATGCCTGTCAGAAAGTATTATAGCCTAGATTTATGTCTATCTTCTAAAAGGTGTGCAGAAAATACTTTTTAAAATAAAAATAAAAACTGTCCAGATAAAAGGACTATATTGTTAAGGAAAGGTTTGTTTTCACTTGAAAACATCAATTTTAGTGTCTGTATCTATAATTTACTAAACTGTTAAGTAATACACTATGTGTCATCTGTTTTAGACATGGCATGGTAAATATTTTATGACTTTAAAATTTTACTATGATTACAGGTGTATGTGTCTAATGTTTCAAAGCAGAAGAATAAAAAATGGTTACTTCAGTCAATAGCTAATTCTAAGTCTCTCACAATAGGAGCAAGACTAAGCTTTCCTCAGGATGTAAGAATAGCCTCCTGGGTCTTGGTCTCCTAATCTCCCAGTGCCATAAAAATGGCATAGAATTCCTTTTTAAAAAATAACTTTATTTTTTATTGGGGTATAGCTGATCAACAATAGTGTGATAGTTTCAGGTGTACAGTGAAGTAACTCCGCCATATATATACATGTATCCATTCTTCCTGAAACTTCCCTCCCATCCATAGCTGCCACATAACATTGAGCAGAGTTCTGTGTGGTATACAGTAGGTCTTTATTGGTTAAAATTAGCATAGAATTATTAGTTCAGGAAAGAAGTTAGTTTTTGTATTAGATAATGACAAACCTCTTCTCATTGCTGTAAATAGATTAAAAAGTTGGGTAAGCAATGGACTCATCATCAAACCAAAAGTTATATTTGACAAATGTTATTCCTCTTACTCTTAACAGGTATAGTTGGGAACTAAAGAACCTAATTCTTTAGAACATCATTTCTAGTCTCCTGGCCATGTGATAATCCAGATAAACTTGCAGGATATGGTAGACGAAGAGGAGTGTTAAGGATTAGACTGAAAAGCTTAGAGATGGCCAGATGACTGATGCCTCCAAAAGCCAAGATACAGATCTGCCCTTTATTCTGTAGTCCAAATAGAAATTACCCAGACATACTGTAACATAAGATGTTTTCTTTATCCCCTGATACCAGAGTTAAAGTGAGCAGTTTATTCTGAGAGGTAACTGCAAGGAGATAAAACCTAGGTGGATTCAGTGACCCCTCACAGCAGCTGTCAGTCTATAAGAACCAATTTCGGCATGTTCCCCACCAGGAGAGTAGTGGGTAGTGATACACCCACTAAGGGTGCCTGGTGAGACAACCATGCTTTTTATAGAAATGAAGAAATGAGAAGGATGGATGTTTTCTCTGGTGCTTCATTATGCACACCATATTTGACAGGTGCCAGGAAAGCACGAAGATTGAAGGTGTGAACTTTGGAATCACATCCTCCCAGATTTACAACCCACTGCTCCATTTACTAACTGTGCAGACTTACTCTCTCTTTGCTTCAGCTTCCTTTATATATAAGAGGATTTCACATGAGGCAGGTGGGAGTTAAGGAGATGACCCACGCAGCACCCTTAACCACTTAACTCCACTCTCTGAACATAAATTCTCAATTCATATTATGAATGTACAATAGCTGGCTAACAACTCATTTTGAATGTTTTTATTGATCCTGTGGTATTGGCAAACAAAGTATCTTTCAAAATGGAGAATTCTGTATAGGGGTTTTATCTGTGGGGCTAATGATGAATTGCCAAAGGACAGAAGCTTCCTACATTCACTCAAAATGACCACTGAACTGCTTATGAGCAAGATAATGCTTCGTGGCACTATCGTTCTCAGGAACCCTGCTCTTCCAAGCAGAAATATCTGTACTAATTTCCCAAATATTTTATGAACTTCATCCAGCATGTGATAGTTAAAATATTCCTGTCATTTTTAACTTAATGTCTTACAATGTGCATGAGTCAAAAAATGCTGGGTTTGCATTGACTTGACCACAACCACCTTAGGAAAAGCTATAGCTAACTCCCTCTTGGAAATTATTGCATTTTGCTCAAACCGGCAGCACAGGAGCTTTTACTTCACTTTCTCCAAGAAACTAGTTGAATGCTGACACCTGGGTCCTCACTGTGATGGTTTCTGTGACACCCTGCACCATCCCAAAGATGCAAGCCTGCACCACTCAACAGCTTCTCACAATGGAGAAGGGGATTGAAGAGCACAGGCATCTCACTCAGGCAAACAAGGCCTCAATAGATGAGGTCAGTAAACAGCCACAGTGAAATTCAAAACCAGAGAACTATTATTAAAGTGGGATCCACGCTGAACTCAGGTCAAGATGGCAGAGCAGAAGGACATAGAAATCACCCCTAACCCCCAGGAATATATCAAATACACATCTACATGTAGAAAAATTCTCACTGAAAACTAGCTGGAGATTGGGAGAAAGACTTCCTGCACAACCAAGGCTGTAAGAAAGGTCCATATGCAAGAAGGAAACAGAAGCCATCAGTTCAGGACCCATTCCCCTGGGAGAGGAGTTGGAGGAAAAGGGAAACTGTGTGAGCAGACATCTTCCCTGGGGAGTGAGTGGTTGCAGCCACATATTGGGCATCCCAGACCAAAGGTCCAAAGAAGGAAAGATAAGTCCACTTGGCTAATTGGAGGGCTATGGGACTAGCAGGAGGCCTAAGAAAAGCCTGGACTCTTTTCATGAGAAATGCATGAACACTTACTTGCTCTATGGGCAGTTCATGGAGGGCACATTGAAACCACATAGGTGGCTGACTGGTATCCCACACTGCCCTTAGCCCCAACAAACACCACAGCCTGAGCTGAGCAAATACTCCCACCCTGCTTGTCTCAGCTCGCTTCACCCTAGAGTGAAAGTTGTTATGATCAAGGAAAGACTGGTTATGAGACACTGATGCAGCTCAAACCCAAAGAGGCAACTGAGCAGGGAGGGGCATCAGGTGCTGGTGCTTACACAGGTGGCACATCGAAACAGTCTAGAACACCAACAGCAGCCAGAGAGCATCGCTGTCACAGCCCACACCCTGGGTGTTGCCGAGTGTGCATGCCGGCACTGCTCTTGGTTGAGGGTGAAGTGCTCAGAAGGGAGAGAGTACACACTTAAAAGAAACTGAACAGACTCGAATCCAACCAAGGGCCTTCTGCTACAGTAACTTGGGACCTGACACTGCCCTTGATAGAGTGATGACACTCACTGAACATAGGTGAAGCTCTGGCTCACATCTGCCTTTGGCCCTAGACTCGCCACCTCCAATCAAGGTGACAGCTGACAGCACACCCTGAAGAAAGATGCAACTTGAGAAGTTAAAGTGGATTATCGTGTCTGACTCTTTGCGACTGTATAGTCCATGGGATTCTCCAGGCCAGAATACTGGAATCCGTAGCCTTTCCCTTCTCCAGGGGCTCTTCACAACCCAGGGATTGAACCCAGGTTTCCTGCACTGCAGGCAGATTCTTTACTATCTGAGCCATGAGGGAAGCCCAAGATGCAACTTGCATTCTCATAAAATCCAACATTCCCACTAAAGCCACTGGGGACAGGCAGACACTATGTTTCAAATAATGTACTCTAAAAGAACAATAAGAAAATGTTTCACATAGGAATAAACTTAAGTAAGGAGGTAAAAGACCTAAACTCTGAAAACTGTAAAACATTAAAGAAGGAATATGAAAATGATACAAAGAAATGGAAAGATAACCCATTGTCTTGAATGGGAAAAATTAAAATTGCTAAAACATCTGTACTAACCAAAGCAATCACTGCAGATGGAGACTGCAGCCATGAAATTAAAAGACACTTGCTGCTTGGAAGAAAAGCTATGACCAACCTAGACAGCATATTAAAAAACAGAGACATTACTTTGTCTGTCTAGTCAAAGCTATGTAATAGCTTTCCAGTAGTCATGTATGGATGTGAGAGTTGGACCATAAAGAAAGCTGAGCACTGAAGAATTGATGCTTTTGAACTGTGATGTTGGAAAAGACTCTTGAGAGTCCCTTGGACTGCAAGGAGATCCAAACAGTCCATCCTAAAAGAAATCAGTCCTGAATATTCTTTGGAAGGACTTTTGCAGAAGCTGAAACTTCAATACTTTGGCCACATGATGTGAAGAACTGACTCATCTGAAAAGACCCTGATGCTGGGAAAGATTGAAGGTGGGAGGAGAAGGGGATTACAGAGGATAAGATGGTTGGATGGCATCACCAACTCAATGGCTATGAGTTTGAGTAAATTCTGGGAGTTGGTGATGGACAGGGAATCCTGGTGGGCTGCAGTCCATAGGGTCACAAAGAGTCACATACAACTGAGTGACTTAACTATTAAAATTTCCATGACATTTTTCACTGAACTAGAATAATTTAAATATTATATGGACCAACAAAACATCTCGAATTGCCAATGCAATCTTTAGAAAAAAACAAAGCTGGACATGTAAATTTTCTTGAATTCAGACATTAAACTAGGATGGTACTAGCACAAGACAAATCAATGGAACAGAACAGAGAGCCTGGAAATAAATCCACACATTTATGGGCAATTAGTTGATGACAAAGGAGGCAAGAATATAAAATGGACAAAAACAGTCTCTTGAATAAGTAGTGCTGGGAAAACTGGACAGCTACATATAAAAAAATGAAACTAGAACATCTTCTCACACCATATAGAAACATAAACTGAAAATTTATTAAAGACCTTAATGTAAGACCTGAAACCATAAATCTCTGGGGAAAAAAGCACAGGCAGAACACATTTTTACATATACCAATATTTTTGGATCAAAAGAGAGAGGCATAAAACTGAAACAAAAAAATGAGGCCTAATAAAATCTGTTTTGCAGTGGAAAAAAAAAAACCACTAGTGAAATAAAAAGGCAATTTATTGAACAGGAGAAAATATTTGCAAATAAAGCAGGCTAAGCAATGAAGAACTATACAAAATAAACAGAATATACAGAAGAACTAAACAAAAAAGATTTTAATGACCCAGATAACCATGATGGAGTGATCACTCAACTAGAACCAAACATCTTGGAATGTGACGTCAAGTGAACCTTAGGAAGCATTACTATGAACAAAGCTAGTGGAAGTGATGGAATTCCAGTTGAGCTATTTCATATACTAAAAGATGATGCTGTGAAAGTGCTGCACTCAATATGCCAGTAGCTGTGGGAAACTAAGCAGTAGCCACAGGACTGGAAAAGATCCGTTTTCATTCCAACGTCAAAGAAAGGCAATGCCAAAGAATGCTCAGACTACCACACAATTGCACCCATCTCACATGCTAGCAAAGTTCTCCAATTGAGGCTTCAACACTATGTGTACCAAGAAATTCCAGATGTTCAAACTGCATTTAAAACAGGCAGAGGAACCAGAGATCAAATTGCCTACATCCATTATATCACAGAAAAAGCAAGAGAGTTCTAGAAAAATATCTACTTCTGCTTTATTGACTATCCTAAAGTCTTTGACTGTTGGAGCACAAAAAAAAGAAAAAAAAAAAAAAGGGAAAAATCTTAAAGAGAGGGAATAACAGACTGCCTTACCTGCCTCCTGAGAAATCTGTATGCAGGTCAAAAAGCAACAGTTAGAATTGGACATGGAACTATGGACTGGTTCAAAATTGGGAAAGGAGCATGTCAAGGCTGTGTCACTCTGCTTATTTAACTTATATGCAAAGTACATCATGCAAAATGCTGGGTGGAATGAAGAATAAGCTGGAATCAAGATTGCTTGGAGAAATATCACTAACCTCACATATGTGGATGACACCACCAGAAAGAGAAGAGGAACTAAAGAACCTCTTGATGAAAGTGAAAGTGAAAAAGCTGGCCTAAAACTCAACATTCAAAAACCTAAGATCATGACATGTGGTCCCATCACCTCATAGTAAATATATGAAGAAACAATAGAAACAGTGACAGACTTTATTTTCTTGAGCTCCAAAATCAATGCAGATGGTGATTGCAGCCATGAAATTAAAAGATGCTTGCTCCTTGCAAGAATACCTATGACTAACCTGACAACATATTAAAAAGCAGAGACATTACTTTGCTGACAAAGATCTGTCTATTCAAAGCTATAGTTTTTCCAGTAGTCATGTATGGATGTAAGAGTTGGACTATAAAGAAAGCTGAGTGCCGAAGAATTGATGCTTTTGAACTGTGGTGTTGGAGAAGACTCTTGAGAGTCCCTTGGACAGCAAGGAGATGAAACCAGTCAATCCTAAAGGAGATCAGTTGTGAAATATTCATTGAAAAGACTGATGATTGCTGAAGTTCCAATACTTTGGCAATCTGATGTGAAGCACTCACTCTTTGGAAAAGACCCTGATGTTAGGAAAGATTGAAGGTGGGAGGAGACAGGGACGCCAGAGGATGAGATGGTTGTATGACATTACTGACTCAATGGACATGAGTCTGAGTAAACTCTGGGATTTAGTGATGGACAGGAAAGCCTGGCATGTTGCAGTCCATGGGATGGCAAAGAGTTGCACATGGCTGAACGACTGAACTGAATTGACTCAAGCATCAAATAATTGATGCTTCTGAGTTGTGGTGCTGGAGAAGCTTCTTAAGAGACCCTTGGACAACAAGCAGATCATATCAGTTAATACTAAAGGAAATCAGATCAGTTCAGATCAGTCACTCAGTCGTGTCTGACTCTTTGTGACCCCATGAACCACAGTACGCCAAGCCTCCCTGTCCATCACCAACTCCCAGAGTACACCCAAATCCATGCCCATTGAGCTGGTGATGCCGTCCAATCATCTCATCCTCTGTCATCCCCTTCTCCTCCTGCCCTCAATCAATCCCAGCATGAGGGTCTTTTTAAGTGAGTCAGCTCTTCACATAAAGTAGACAAAGTATAGGAGTTTCAGCTTCAACATCAGTCCTTCCAATGAACACCCAGGACTGATCTCCTTCAGGATGGACTTGTTGGATCTCCTTGCTGTCCAAGGACTCTCAAGAGACTTCTTCAACACCACAGTTCAAAAGCATCAATTCTTTGACACTCAGCTTTCTTTATAGTCCAACTCTCACAACCATACATGACTACTGGCAAAACCATAGCCTTGACTAAACAGAACTTTGTTCACAAAGTAATATCTCTGTTTTTTAATATTCTGTCTAGGTTGGTCATAACTTTCCTTCAAAAGAGTAAGTGTCTTTTAATTTCATGACTGCACTCACCATCTGAAGTGATTTTGGAGCCCTGAAAAAAAGCCAGCCACTGTTTCCATTGTTTCCCCATCTATTTGCCATGAACTGATGGGACCAGATGCCATGATCTTCGTTTTCTGAATGTTGAGCTTTAAGCCAACTTTTACACTCTCCTCTTTTACTTTCATCAAGAGGCTCTTTAGTTCTTCTTCACTTTCTGCCATAAGGGTGGTGTCATCTGCATATTTGAGGTTATTGATATTTCTCCCAGCAATCTTGATTACAGCTTGTGCTTTCTCCAGCTCAGCGTTTCTCATGATGTACTCTGCATATAGGTTAAATAAGCAGGGTGACAGTATACAGCCTTGATGTACTACTTTTCCTATTTTGAACCAGTCTGTTGTTCCATGTCCAGTTCTAACTGGTGCTTCCTGACCTGCATACAGGTTTCTCAAGAGGCAAGTCAGGTGGTCTGGTATTCTCATCTCTGTCAGAATTTTCCACAGTTTAGTGTGATGCACACAGACAAAGGCTTTGGCATAGTCAATAAAGCAGAAATAGATGTTTTTCTGGAACTCTCTTGCTTTTTTGATGATCCATCGGATGTTGGCAACTTGATCTCTGGTTCCTCTGCCTTTTCTAAAACCAGTTTGAACATCTGGATATTCTGGGTTCACATATTGCTGAAGCCTGGCGTGGAGAATTTTGAGCATTACTTTACTAGCATGCGAGATGAGTGCAATTGTCCAGTAGCTTGAGCATTCTTTTGCATTGCCTTTCTTTGGGATTGGAATAAAAACTGACCTTTTCCATTCCTGTGGCCACTGCTGAGTTTTCCAAATTTGCTGACATATTGAGTGCAGCATTTTCACAACATCATCTTTCAGGATTTGAATTAGATCAGCTGGAATTCCATCACCTCCACTAGCTTTGTTCGTAGTGATGCTTCCTAAGGCCCACTTGACTTCACATTCCAGGATGTCTGGCTCTAGGTGAGTATGAGTGATCACACCATCATGATTATCTGGGTCATGAAGATCTTTTTTGTATGGTTCTTCTGTGTATTCTTGCCACCTCTTCTTAATATATTCTGCCCTGTTAGGTCCATACCATTTCTGTCCTTTATTGAGCCTATCTTTGCATGAAATATTCCCTTGGTATCTCTAATTTTCTTGAAGAGATCTCTAGTCTTTCCCATTCTATTGTTTCCCTCTATTTCTTTGCATTGGTCGCTGAGGAAGGCTTTCTTATCTCTCCTTGCTATTCTTTGGACCTCTGCATTCATTGGACATCAATTCAAATTCAAAAGGAAATCAACCTGAATATTCATTAGAAGGATTGATGCTGAAGCTAAAGCTCCATTTTAGCCACTTGATGCAAATAGATGACTCACTGGGAAAGATTCTGATAATGGGATAGATTGAAGGCAAAACAACAATGGGGCGGCAGAGGATGAGATGGGGTTTTATAGCATCACCAACTCAATGTACATGAATCTGAATAAACTTTGGGAGATAGTGGAGGACAGAGAAGCCCGGGTGCTGCAGGCCTTGGGGCTGCAAACAGATGTTAATGACTTAGTGACTGAACAACAACAACCTACAAATATTATCAATAAGGAGTTAATATCAAAAATATATAAGAATCTTATATAACTCAATATTAAAACCAAACAACTCAATTAAAATGGGCAGAACACATAAATAGCCATTTTTCCAAAGAAGACATACAAATGGCCAACAGATATATGAAAATATTCACTGTTTCTAACCACACTAATAAACATTACCAGAACATCTGAAATAAGACTATTGACTCTAAGCAAGAGACTGTATCCTCTAACCAGCTTCAGAAACATGATAATAAGTTCTGAGAAGATGAGCTAATTATTGCTCACAGGTAACTCACTCATAAATTTACACCAAATTAATCTGTACCCAACAGTAATAATAATTTGATTATAAATTGACCATTGTTCATTATTTTAGTCCTGATTAGACCAACTTGGTTGGTTTCCCTTTCAAATTGGAGAGGTGAACAGAGATAAACTGCCAAACAAAACCATATTTTAGAGGGTAGTCTACTAGAACTTCTAGGGAATCAAGAAGCTCATTAAGCTAAAACCTATGGTAAATTGGTTTACTTTTTTTCAATTATACTTAATTATTCCTGTAATAATAATTCCATGAGCACAGCTGTTTCAATTTTCTACTAAAGAGGTATTCCTCTTGGCAAAAAAATGTTGCACAGGATTCAGAATATCCAAGATGATTTGTTTTGAGCTCACATTTGAGGGAAGTCTGGCATCACTCTATTAAAGACTCTCAAAGCATTGTGATAGGCAGAGTCTGGCCATTTGCAACTGGAGAGGAGGAATGCTATGAAAATGACAGTGAATTCAAACCAAATTTCTACTGTGGAATAGTTGCATGATCTTGGAAAAGGCATGTCACCTCCTATGAAGTTACATGAAAACACAATACTTCAAACTATTGAATGCTGTCATACTTTTGTATAAAACTATCACTTTTTAGAGAATGCTTTTCTCCCTCTTGACAATGTCTTCCTGGTAAAATTGTCTTCTTTATATTTCAGCTCAAGCACTACTGCACAAATATACACTATCCCTTTATTTCCCCATTGGAGTTGACTGGAAACATAAGATCCTTGATGATAATAATGGCAACTTCTAACACTCATTAGTACCTTGCATGTAAGATGATACAGTGTTAACAGAATCAGTTTATTATATTCTAATTGTTTGTCTACATGCTTGAATGTCCTATTAGGTGCAAATTCTAATAGGCAAGAAATGCATTCCTCAAATATGTACATGCAATATATAGCACAGTGATAACACACAGGGTGACCTTATGGACTGCAACCCACAAGGTTCCTCTGTCCATGGGATTCTCCAGGCAAGAATACTGGAGTGAGTTGTCATGACCTCTTCCAGGGGATCTTCCCAACACAGTGATTGAAGCCATGAGTCTTATGCCTTCTGCATTGGCAGGCAGGTTCTCTACCACTAGCACCACCTGGGAAGCCAATAACACATAGTGAATGTGAAGTTGCTCAGTCGTGTCTGACTCTTTGGGACCCCATGGACTGTAGACTACCAGGCTTCTCTGTCCATGGAATTTTCCAGGCAAGAATACTGGAGTGGGTTGCCATTTACTTCTCTAGGAGATCTTCCCAAACCAGGGATTGAACCTGGGTCTCCCACATTGTAGGCAGACATTTTACCATCCGAGCCACCAGGGAAGTCAATAACATATAGTAGATACTCAATAATATGTGAATATGTTTCTATAAAAAATTAAAATAAGAATAATGGTTCTTATGGCCTCCATTTCACAGAACTGTTTTTTTTTGTTTTGTTTTGTTTTTATAATGGTGGAGTTTTTATTAGTCATAAATAAAACTTATAGACAAAATCCTCAAAGAATACAAAATAATTAGATAATATAATCAACCAATGGGTTCTAATCACTTATATAGGATATTTTCCCCAAAATAGCAAAAACAGATTTTTTAAGTGTGCATGCAACGTTAAACAAGATAACCCTATCCTAGTTCATAAAGCAAATCTTGACAATATAAAATAATTGAAATCATACAAAGCATGTTACTTACCATAATGGAATTAAAGAACTGGTTTTGAGTGTGTAATAAAATTATACATATCAACATTAAAGTCTGTCATGTCTGATGTACTATGTAAATATCAGAAATTATCATTTCTCATCTAGAAAAATCAAATCTATGTGAAAAACCTCATAGCTCCTTATTAAGTCTTTGTGGAAATGACAAGCTTATTAAAACAGGAGTCTTTGTCCTGAAAAAAAAATATTAATTTAGTTGCAGAACAGAAAAAACCTTTTTTATCTAAGATTAAATAGTAAAAAGGAAGACTGTATTTGTCATGGAGTATAGATAGATAGGGGCTTCCCTGGTGGATCAGACAGTAAACAATCTGCCTGCAATTCTGAAGACCTGGGTTCGATCCCTGGGTTGGGAAGATCCCCTGGAGGAGGGCATGGCAATCCACTCTAGTATTCTTGCCTGGAGAATCTCCATGGACAGGGGAGCCATGGGGTCACAAAGAATCAGACATGACTGAGTGACTAAGCACAACACAGCACATAGATAAACTGATAGAATGCTTTAAAACAAAACAAAGTTTTAAATTTTATTTATTGTTTTTTCTGGATAAATATGTATTTTACATAACTAAAATCCAGACTCTTCACCCTTTCTTGAAATGGTTTATCCCTCCCCGCCCTTCAGAGGGCCAGCTGCCTTTCTCTGTTTTCATTTACCACACTCATCAAAGAAAATCTACTTTCTGGTCTTGCCTCTGCTTTTCTAAGATATTTACACACAAAGGTGAAATGGCATGCTGGCAACTCTCTCACAAAAGTGCAGGAGAACACACGCATCAGGAAAACCAAAGAACATGGGATTAGTTTGTGGGAAGAGGAGAGGGAAAGAAAGGCTCCACTACTCCATGGGTCATTATCTCTTATTACTATTACAAGCCTCAAAGGCTTCGGACAGTATTAATTCATGTTCCACATGAATACAGAGGTGAATAAAAGCAGTGTACACACTGTCAAAAAGAAAAGAGATGAAATACTCGGGACACATACAGATGCTGAATCCAGCCTTAATACTGATCTTCTAAGAACTGACTGTTTTCATAATATCAATCACCAAGTATTAACAAAATAGCTAATTACTAGAGTATTATCCCTGTCATTTATTGTAGACATATGTAATAGGAATAGAAACAGAAATAGAAAAAAGGTAGCTACCTTCTTTCATGAGAACAAGTTCCTTGAAAGATGGTGTCAGTATTATTTGCTTGTGTTAATAAAGTTTTCTACTCTAGAATTTGCCACATAGTAGTCAATAAATATTTGCTGAATCAAAATGAGTGAAAGAAAAACATAGGGAGAGGGTAGAGAAAGAGAATGGTAGAGATGGAATTTGACTCTTAGGGGAGTACCAGGTATTACTAACTCAGTTCAATTTCTTAAAATAAAAAGCATCTCAAGAATTTGTTTCTATCTGAGAAGACAGGCGGTAACAGGTGAAATCACATAGGCTTATATCTCCAAGTTCAGCCTTACTAGGCTGATTTCTAGAGTTCAGCCTAACCGAACTCTGGTTTTGATTTCCAGTGCTAAGGTCAGTCAGTCAGTGCAGTTGCTCAGTCATGTCCGACTCTTTCTGACCCCATGAACCGCAGCATGGCAGGCCTCCCTGTCCATCACCAACTCCTGGAGTCCATCCAAACCCATGTCCATTGAGTCAGTGATGCCATCCAACCATCTCATCCTCTGTCATCCCCTTCTCCTCCTGCCCTCAATCTTTCCCAGCATCAGGGTCTTTTCAAATGAGTCAGCACTTCTCATCAGGTGGCCAAAGTACTGGAGTTTCAGCTTCAACATCAGTCCTTCCAATGAACACCCAGGACTGATCTCCTTTAGGATGGACTGATTGGATCTCCTTGCAGTCCAAGGGACTCTCAAAAGTCTTCTGCAACACCACAGTTCAAAAGCATCAATTCTTCGGTGCAACCCACTCCAGTATCCTTGCCTGGAAAATCCTATGCTCAGAGGAGCCTGGCAGGCTACAGTCCATGGGGTTGCAAAGAGTCGAACATGACTGAACAACTTCACTATCACTATCACTATCACTCTAGGGCAAAACTATCCTGGAGTTGAAGACAAATAGAATCTTGTCCTGGCTCTGTCAATATTCATTGACATGGCCTGGGTTTTCTGGGTTCCACTTTCCTAACCTCAAAAATGACAAGGAATCAAACAGCTTAGATAGTGGTTATCAAACCTAACCCCTGGTGTACGTTTGACCACAGGGAAGAATCGAGGCAAATAGGTTTATATGCAGATTTTTTTTTATTTTATTTATTTATTATTATTATTATTTTTTTAATTTTAAAATCTTTAATTCGTACATGTGTTCCCAAACATGAACCTCCCTCCCACCTCCCTCCCCATAACATCTCAGTGAGTCATCCCCATGCACCAACCCCAAGCATGCTGTATCCTGCGTCAGACATGGACTGGCGATTCAATTCTTACATGATAGTATACATGATAGAATGCCATTCTCCAAAATCATCCCACCCTCTCCCTCTCCCTCTGAGTCCAAAAGTCCGTTATACACAGCTGTGTCTTTTTTCCTGTCTTGCATATAGGGTCGTCATTGCCATCTTTCTAGATTCCATATATATGTATTAGTATACTGTATTGGTGTTTTTCTTTCTGGCTTACTTCACTCTGTATAATTGGCAGATTTAAATTAACTATATAAGTCAATGCCTTTTTGACATATTCATATCAATCCAATTTAGGCAAGTTGCTTCTTGGGGTTGTTGATAAGTGTTGCTAGCATACAAAACCTCATGGAGGCTGAGAGGTATAAGGTATCCAGGCTTGCTTTGCTGTTCAGTTGCTAAGTTGTGTCTGACTCTTTGTGACCCCAAAGAGGCCAGGCTTCCTTGTCCTTCACTGTCTCCTGGAGTTTGCTCACATTCATGTCTATTGAGTTGGTGATGCTATCTTAACACTTCTTATCTAGAAAGAATGTGGGAATGCTCAGTGCTCAATCATCTCAGGTCTCCTCAGATCCAAAATATCTCATTATTTTTCTTAATAAATTTGAATGTGACAACTCCTCCCATTTTTCCATTAAATAGACCCATATTTCAATCCATTGTCTTCCATGACATTCCAGTATGAACATTATTATTTAATGAGTTAAGGTTATACTAGATTATTCAAATTACTTCAGTAATTCCCAATACAATAATCTTGATTCCTGGTCACTCCACTTTCAAATACCTGATCTAAGGCTCAAACATCATTCTAAAGTATTAAATAAAAAAGTTTTGATCCAGATAGTTTGCTTTCACTATCAAAGAACATACTACCATTATATCTTAATATCCATATTAGCTTAAAATCCATAAATGGATTTTTCATTTTTGAAGCAATCCTTTATAGCTATAAACTAAACAGAACTTTACACTAAACTTGATGCTGTTATTTTCAAGTTCCAGGATTATGATGCACCAATAATGCTTTGGAGTCCATGGAAACAATTATCTAAAATTCCTTATTACATTCTCCCAAATTCAAGGGGAAAGACACCTTTGTTTGATGTTATTGCATGAACTTTTGTTTTGACTTCATAAAGTGATAGAAGACCTGAAATTTAAAAAAAAAAATCTGACACCTGAGGCAGAAAGATATGATTTTCAGCCTCAGAAAATTGAATTCACCTAAATATTGTTAAAAAAAAAATGGTAAAAGCCGCGGGTAGAAGGACTATCTCAAGGATGCATCACCTGAGCATTTCATGTGACAATTTGATTTACAGAAATGAAAGTGCTAATCCAGTAGACGGCTCAGACAGTAAAGAATCAGAAGGAGACTCAGACAGTAAAGAATCTGCCTGCAATGCCGAAGACCCACGTTCTATCCCTGGGTTGGGAAAATCCACTGGAGAAGGTAGGGCTACCCACTCCAGTATTCTTGCCTGGGAAATCCCATAGAGAGGGCTGCAGTTGATGGGGTCACAAAGAGCCAGACATGACCGAGTGACTAATACCTTCACTTTCAATACCAAAATACCACCTAATCAATATACTGCCTTTTAGAGAAATCATCCCACAGCAGATAGGGGATTTGAAAAGATATGAAGAGAGACAAATATTTGTCCTTAAAACTGACTGTTCATATATTTTTTGGCACTGCATGCCAAAGTAAAACAGACTGCAACAATATCCCTAAGAAAATTTTAAATAAACATAATATTAATTCATATTGATATATCAACAGTTATTTAGTGCTTCCACCTACATGAATATTCTTTGACGGCAAGAAATGATGCTAGTGAATAAAGATAACAACTTCCTCTGGATATAACAAAAGTAATATATAAAAAAGGAAATCTTCACATATCTCTGGCCTTCAGATCACTAGAATATTGTGCTTAAAAATGATTAGGGAGAAAAAAAGAAAGGATTCCAGTGTGGGGGCATAAGAACAGGGAAAATGGGTATTCTTCATAAAAGCAATGAGAACACTGGGAAACAATTAGTAAAATAAACTTTTTTGGAACTTTGAAGACTAACCAAAAACTTTGAACAATCTGATGATACTAAAAAAATAAAAAATGATACCAAAAAAAAAAAAAAAAAGACTGAAGAGACTTTAACAAAAGATGACATGACATATAAAGAAAAAGGAAATATAAAATAATGTTTATTATTTTTCATAGGAATAAAAACTCAATAAATACTATCCCTGAAAATGTTGGATTTACTAAACAAAAACTTTAAATCCAAATAATTAAAGACATGTTTAAAGAAAGCATGAGAATGATGTCTCACCAAATAGACTATGAAAAAAGAGATGGATGTGATTTTAAAAATCAAACAGATTTTAGAGTTAAAAAGTACAAAAGCTTTGAGTTTTAAAATAATAGAGCACATTTGAGATGGTAGATTAAAAAAAAAAAAAAAAACTTGAGATTACCTGGTCTGAGAAATAGAAAAAAATGAAAAAAAAAAAAAAAAGAAGAAGAAGACACAGTATTTAAGGACACCATCAAATATCCCAACATTTGCAAACACAGTACTAGAGGAAAAGATAGAGACAACATGGAATAAACTATTTAAATAAATAATTGCTGAAAACTTTCCAAGTTTGGAAAAGAAAAATAATCTACCAACCAAGAAGCTCAATAAACTTCGAAGAGAATAAACTCAAATGTAACCATACCTAAAGATGTCATAAACAAACTTTAAGTAAAAGACAAATCTTGAAAACAGCAAGAAAAATAAAATTAATTTTGTACTAGGAGGAGACTTAATAATAGGTAGCTTATTAGAAATCATGGAGTTGAAAAGGCAGTGGGATGACGTAGACAAAAAGATGAAAAAATATGACTATAAGAATTTTATATCTGAGAAAACTATCTTAAAAAGGGAGGGAGAAATTGAGAGATTCCCAGATAACGGAAAACTGAGACAATTTGTTGCTAGCAGATTTGAGATACAAAATATACCAAAAACAAAAAATCTTTTAGACTGAAATAAAGTATAACTATATAGTCATCCAAATACACATAAGTAAATATATCAGTAAATTTAATATTATCAATTATAATTTTGTTTGTTGAATACAGAAAATTTATAATACTATGTAGACATTTATAAAGATATAATTTCTGTGACAGTAATAGCACAAAAGAGGGAGAGAATAAAGCTTTACTAGAGAAAAATTTTTGTATAAAATTGAAAATAATATGTAGTATTTCAAAACAGTTGTTTAAGAAAAAATTTATGATTTCTAGGAAAAGCATTAATTAAAAAGCAAATACAATAAATTTTTAAAAGGAAATTTTAAGCCAGTTTTTTACTTTTTTAAGGAAACTCCATACCGTTCTCCATAGTGGCTGTGCCAGTTTACATTCCCACCAACATTGTAGGAGGGTTCCCTTTGCTCCACATTCTTTACGGCATTTATTGTTTGTAAAGTTTTTGATAATGGCCATTCTGACAGATGTGAGGTGATACCTCATTGTAGTTTTGATTTGCATCTCATTAATAATTAGTAACTGTAAGCATCTTTTATGTGCTTTGGGGGCATATATTTGTCTTTTTTGAAGAAATGTCTCTTTAGATCTCATGACCATTTTCTGACTGGACTTTTGTTTTATTTTTTGTTTGTTTATCTTTAATACTGAGTTGCATGAGTTGCTTGTATGTTTTGGAGATTAATCCCTTGGTCAATTCATTTGCAAATATTTTCTTTCATTCTGATGGTTACTTTTTGTTTTGTTTCTTTTGCCAGGCAAAGATTTTAATTTTAATTAAATCCCATTTTTGTTTTTATTTTCATTACACTAACAGGTAGATCGAAAAAGGTCTTGCTGCAATTTATGTAAGAAAGTGTTCTGCCTGTATTCTAACTAAACTATTAGGTTGGACAAAAAAGTTAATTCAGGCTTTTCTGTTACATCTTATGGAAAAATCTGAACGAACTTGTTGGCCAACCCATTGAAATTACAGCTACTATATGATCCAGCCATCCCCTCCTAAGTATATATCTGGAGAAAACCATGATTTGAAAAGCTACATGCATCACAGAGTTCACTGCAGAACTATTTACAACAGCCAGGACACGAAAACAGCCTAATTGTCCATGGACAGAGGAATAGACACAGAAGATGTAGAACATGTATACAATGGAATATTACTCAGACACAACAAAGAACAAAATAATGCCAGCTGCAGCAACATGGATAGACCTAGCAATTATCTTTCTGAGTCTGATTTACTTCATTCAGTATGACAAACATCATATGATTTTACTTAAATGTGGAATCTAGGCTCAGACGGTGAAGAATCTGTCTGCAGCACTCGAGACCTGGGTTCAGTCCATGGGTCAGGAAGATCCCCTGGAGAAGGGAATGTCCACCCACTCCAGTATTCTTGCGTGGGAAATCCCATGGACAGAGAAGCCTGGCAGGCTACAGTCCATGGGATTGCAAACTCAGACACGACTGAGCGACTAACACATTAGTTCAGTTCAGTCGCTCAGTCATGTCCAACTCTTTGCGACCCCATGAACTGCAGCACCCCAGGCCTCCCTGTCCATCAACCAACTAACATGAAACCTAAAAAAAAAAAAAAAAAGGGAGAATACAAATGCATTCATATACAATATAGAAATAGTTTACAGATGTAGAAAACAAAGTTATGGTCACCAGGGGATAAAGGGAAAGGAATAAATTGGGAGAATTGGATTGACATATACACACTACAAATAAGGACCTATTGTATACCACAGGAAATGCTACTCTGTAAGGAAATGGCAACCCACTCCAGTGTTCTTGCCTGGAGAATCCCAGGGATGGGGGAGCCTGGTGGGCTGCCGTCTATGGGGTCGCACAGAGTCAGACACGACTGAAGCGACTTAGTAGTAGTAGTAGTAGTAGTAATGGCCTATATAGGACAATAATCTAAAACAGAGTGGATACATGTATATGCATACCTGATTCACTTTGCTATACACCTGACACTAACACTGTAAATCAACCACATTCCAAGAAAAACAATTTTAAAATGGTACACTAGAAAATATGCAGTTAGAAATAACAAGGCAATAAAAAATAATGAGGAACAAAATGATACGAGATGCATAGAAAGTAAACCCAAAATGTCAGAAATAACACCAATCATACAAATAACAATATTAAATTTGAATGGATTAAGCAATCCAATCCAAACACAGACTGTCAGATTTTTTTTTAAATCCAAGAGTATGCTTTATAAAAGAGACATTTTCAAAGACAAAAATGCATTGAACACAAGAGGATGAAAATAAGATATATGAAATGTGCACAGTAAACTTAAGAGCTGGAGTAGCAATATTATTATACAAAGTACATTTAAAATGGGTCTAGAATTATAAAGCAACTATACTCCAATAAAAATTAATAAGAAATAAAAAACAAAAAAGATTTGAAAAAATGTGTCTAGAGACAAGGAACATTTTATAATAATAAAAAGCATCAATCCATATGCAAGATAGCAATTATAATAAAATAAAGTCCTACCAGCAGAGCCTTAAAATGTGTGAAGCAAAATCTGACTGGGCTGAAGTGAGAAATTAAATTTTTTAATATCATTTGAGATATCAATACCCACTTGCAATAATTCACAATCTACTCAGAGTATCAGTAAGAAAGTGGGAGACTTGAACCACATTGTAAACTAGCAAGACTCAACAGATAACTGTAGGAAATTTTACCTGACAGCAGCAGAAGGAATATTATTTTCAATAGCAAAGGTAGGTGATATTTAACCCGTTAAAAATATCCATTGCTATCTACAATGTATTTCCATACATAACCAAGGTTTGAACAAAATCAGGTGGGAGGGCAGTTGAGCCAACTGAACTAAGAACGTGGTTTGAGTTTGCCCCACACTGTAAAAATCTGTTGCTTTTCTGAAGACTCCCATACCCTCTGCCCTCATTTCTGCCTTCTTTAGTGGTTATCAGTTTTTGAACCCTGGATCCTCAGAAAAAAAAAGAAAAAAAGAAAAAAATATATATATATATACACACACACACACACACACACACACACATACACACACACACACAAACTAACAAAGGGCAGGTAGCCCACAAGAGTTCTCTACAGTCACCAGAGCCAAACACTTTTTTTCCTTCTCATCCTTTATATTGTGTCTATAGCAAAAATTCTAAATGAATATTCAGTTCATTTCAGTTCAGTCACTCAGTTGTGTCCAGTTCTTTGTGACCCCATGGACTGCAGCACACCAGGCCTCCCTGTCCATCACCAACTCCCAGAGTTTATTCAAACTCATAGCCATTGAGTCAGTGATGCCATCCAACCATCTCATGCTCTGTCGCCCCCTAATGTTCCTGCCCTCAATCTTTCCCAGCATCAGGGTCTTTTCAGATGAGTCAGATCTTCGCATCAGGTGGCCAAAGTATTGGAGTTTCCAGCTCCAACATCAGTCCTTCCAATGAATATTCAGGACTGATGTCCTTTAGGAAGGACTAGTTGGATCTCTTTGCTGTACTAAGGACTCTCAAGAGTCTTCTCCAACACCACAGTTCAAAAGTTCCATTCTTCAGCACTCAGCTTTCTTTATAGTACAACTCTCACATCCATACATGACTACTGGAAAAACCATAGCCTTGACTAGATAGATATTTGTTGACAAAGTAATGCCTCTGCTTTTGAATATACTATCTAAGTTGGTCATAACTTTTCTTCCAAGGAGTAAGCGTTTTTTAATTTCATGGCTGCAGTCACCATCTGCAGTGATTTTGGAGCCCCAAAAAATAAAGTCTGTCACTGTTTCCACTGTGTCCCCATCTATTTGCCATGAAGGGATAGAACCGGATGCCATGATCTTAGTTTTCTGAATGTTGAGTTTTAAGCCAACTTTTTCGCTTTCCTCTTTCACTTTCATCATAAACTCTTTAGTTCTTCTTCACTTTCTGCCATAAGGGTGGTGTCATCTGCATATCTGAGGTTATTGATATTTCTCCTGGCAATCTTGATTCCAGCTTGTGCTTCTTCCAGTCCAGCGTTTCTCATGATGTACTCTGCATATAAGTTAAATAAGCAGGGAGGCAATATACAGCCTTGACGTACTCCTTTTCCTATTTGGAACCTGTCTGTTGTTCTATGTCCAGTTCTAACTGTTGCTTCCTGACCTGCATAGAGGTTTCTCAAGAGGCAGGTCAGGTGGTCTATCAAGAGGCGAAAAGCAAAGGAGAAAAGGGAAGATATAAGCATCTGAATGCAGAGTTCCAAAGATTAGCAAGAAGAGATAAGAAAGCCTTCTTCAGCGATCAAAGCAAAGAAATAGAGGAAAACAACAGAATGGGAAAGCCTAGAGATCTCTTCAAGAAAGTTAGAGATACCAAGGTAACATTTCATGCAAAGATGGGCTCGATAAAGGACAGAAATAGTATGGACCTAACAGAAGCAGAAGATATTAAGAAGACGTGGCAAGAATACATGGAAGAACTGTGCAAAAAAGATCTTCACAACCCGGATAATCATGATGATGTGATCACTAATCTAGAGCCAGACATCTTGGAAAGTGAAGTCAAGTGGGCCTTAAAAAGCATCACTATGAATAAAGCTAGTGGAGGTGATGGAATTCCAGTTGAGTTGTTTCAAATCCTGGAAGATGATGCTGTGAAAGTGCTGCACTCAATATGCCAACAAATTTGGAAAACTCAGCAGTGGCCACAGGACTGGAAAAGGTCAGTTTTCATTCCAATTCCAAAGAAAGGAAATGCAAGACAATGCTCAAACTACCGCACAATTGCACTCATCTCACATGCTAGTAAAGTAATGCTCAAAATTCTCCAAGTCAGGCATCAACAGTATGTAAACCGTGAACTCCCTGATGTTCAAGCTGGTTTTAGAAAAGGCAGAGGAACCAGAGATCAAATTGCCAACATCCACTGGATCATGGAAAAAGCAAGAAAGTTCCAGAAAAACATCTATTTCTGCTTTATTGACTATGCCAAAGCCTTTGACTGCGTGGATCACAATCAACTGTGGAAAATTCTGAAAGAGATGGGAATACCAGACCACCTAACCTGTCTGTTGAGAAATCTGTATGCATGTCAGGAAGTAACAGTTAGAAGTGGACATGGAAGAACAGACTGGTTCCAAATAGGAAAAGGAGTGTGTCAAGTCTGTATATTGTCACCCTGCTCATTTAACTTACATGCAGAGTACATCATGAGAAATGCTGGACTGGAAGAAACACAAGCTGGAATCAAGATTGCCAGGAGAAATATCAATAATCTAAGATATGCAGATGACACCACCCTTATGGCAGAAAGTGAAGAGGAGCTAAACCTCTTGATGAAAGTGAAAGAGGAGAGTGAAAAAGTTGGCTTAAAACTCAACATTCAGAAAACGAAGATCATAGCATCTGGTCCCATCACTTCATGGGAAATAGATGGGGACACAGTGGAAACAGTGTCAGACTTTATTTTTTGGGGCTCCAAAATCACTGCAGATGGTGACTGCAGCCATGAAATTAAAAGACGCTTACTCCTTGGAAGAAAAGTTATGACCAACCTAGATAGCATATTCAAGAGCAGAGACATTACTTTGCTGACTAAGGTCCGTCTAGTCAAGGCTATGATTTTTCCTGTGGTCATGTATGGATGTGAGAGTTGGACTGTGAAGAAGGCTGAGCACCAAATAATTGATGCTTTTGAACTGTGGTGTTGGAGAAGGCTCTCGAGAGTCCCTTGGACTGCAAGGAGATCCAACCAGTCCATTCTGAAGGAGATCAACCCTGGGACTTCTTTGGAAGGAATGATGCTAAAGCTGAAACTCCAGTACTTTGGCCACCTCTTGAGAGGAGTTGACTCATTTGAAAAGACTCTGATGCTGGGAGGGATTGGAGGCAGGAGGAGAAGAGGACGACAGAGGATGAGATGGCTGGATGGCATCACGGACTCGGTGGATGTGAGTCTGAGTGAACTCTGAGAGATGGTGATGAACAGGGAGGCCTGGCGTGCTGCGATTCATGGGGTCACAAAGAGTCGGACACAACTGAGCGACTGAACTGAACTGAGATGTATCTTTTCAGGTCCTTTGGTAGTTGAATTCCAAATAGAATCATTGTAAATATTAATTGCTTTGTACATATTAAGGTGTTAGTTGCTCAGCTGTGTCCTACTCTTTGACATCCCGGGACTATAGCCCTCCAGTCTCCTCTGTCCTTGGGATTCTCCAGTAAGAATACTGTATGGGTAGTCATTCCCTTAGACTTTCTTATTCCTTACTCTTTACAGCAATTATAATTAAACGCATGGAATTATATTCCTCTAGTCAGACTATAAACTCTGACGGAATGGAAACCTTCTCTTTTGTGTACTATCTTATTTCTGGTACTTAGACTAGTACTTGGTACCTAGTGGTGATGCTATACACTTTTGACAGGTAAATGACTATGTATGCTGTTGAAAATAGATTCATCATAATGAACTATCGGGCACTGAAAATAATCAAATGGAAACTGCTCGAATTCAGAGGTCTGTAGACAGATTTTCTAAACTATTAGAACTATTACCTCTTATCTGCTCCAAGATAAAAATGTTTCCATGTGAAAACTTGTTTGCTGCCTTTTTAAATCAAATATATTCTAAGAGTTCCACTAGTGCCTTCTTAACTAGTTCTGAATTTTGTAATAGCACTTGTTTAACACACATTTCTCCATACACAAAACACAGCACTAACTAATGATCTAGTAGCTTTCATTTTCCAGATCATTCTTTCCAGTTTACCCTTAGGCTTTCCCTGTATTCTCAGTGTGAAGAGACAGAGATAGATAAAGAATGCACAGGAATGCACAGGTGCGTGTGCACACACACACACAGACAAATATTTGGAAATGCAATTACATCTTTCCAAAGTGCAAAGTCTAAGCTGCAATGCATGTACATCTTTGTTGAAATGTCTTTCCCCACAGGTAGTGCACTGTTAAATACTGCTTACATTAACACCTGAGAACCGACACTATAACAAATTAAGAGGTCCTCGTTTAACATTTTCCCCTTATAGAGCAAGTTTCTAATTGATGTTTAAATTCGAGTTTACTTTTGGATTACTAGAGTGAAGAGATTTCCTGGCATTAGACAGGTAGGCAGAAATCATCAATCATTCAGAAGGTGCATCATTCAAAGTCACGAATAAATGGAACTAGTGCATAAAGAATCCGCTGGTTGCAGGTCTCTGCAATGAATGAAGGATGTGACTCCAGTTGAGAGAAAGGAAAGTTCCGGAGGCACCGCAGGAGAAAAACATTTAAATGCTGGCAGAAATGAAAGTGAATTTATTGTAATGGTGTCCTGAGAGAAAAACACAGGGGCTTGGAAAACGTATAAGTTGGACTGTGACTATTATCATTGTGTTAAGGTTAAGTTAGTGAAGTTTCTCATACATATTAGGGTAGACAGTGGAAGACACAAGGCAGAATCAGAAATAAAAGGTTGTGTTCTCAACTTTTCTGAACAATCTGAGTTGAACACCAATTTCAACAGTGGACATTAACATAATGGCTTACATTGAACTCTCAGGTTCAAGACTCCAAAAGCCCAACATGAAAGACCTCAAACAGGGAGAGTCAGGCTGGGTCCAGGTAGGTTGGGTGAACTGAACCATGTTTCGTTCCTACATGAAGCCCTCCTTAACCCTCCCCACATGCCTATAGGAATCTCTTCTGAAGTCTAACTGCTCTGTGAATTTCACTCACAAGGTCCTGAGTTTCTGTAGCTTTGCATTAACTACAGTGGATAAAATACTAATCACTGGGGACTAATGAAGCTGAAACTTTATTCCTAAATTTGTATTTATGTCATCTTTTTTAAAACAGAGAGTGCCTGGTTCACACATTTTAGGCCCCACCAAACCTGGATCTCTCCTGCCCTATTTTCACAAAAAAAGCTTTTCTTACAATAACTGCTGCTGCTGCTGCTGCTGCTGCTAAGTCGCTTCAGTCGTGTCCGACTCTGTGCGACCCGATGGACTGCAGCCTACCAGGCTTCTCCCTCCATGGGATTTTCCAGGCAAGAGTACTGGAGTGGGTTGCCATTGCCTTCTCCTATAATAACTGTAGGGAGTATAAAAGTGCACACTGAGAGTGGCTCCTTGCCTTCCTTGTCTACATCCCGGCCCCGCACTCTCTGTAAAGCCCTCAGAAAGGTCACAAGGAGAATATTAGATGGAAAGTCAACATCTTTCACTGCTTCTGCCTATTTGAATATGGGAATTAGAAACACAAATGGTAGAATTCTCTGGAAAGAGTGTAAAAGGATTAATATCTTTGCAGCTCCATGAACTGAGATAGGATCTCAGGGTTTTATTCTTCAGGGGAAATAGAAAAATTAGATGAAGAAATTATTTAATTCTAGAAGCTGCAGAACATCACATGGATGATTTACCAGCCAAGGTTACTGAGATGGTCTTAAATGGGCAGTATAGCAAAACATATTCAATTATTGACCTTGACCCTACTTGTCAGGAAAAACTAAATCTGGAGATGGCTTTGATTTCTGTTTAAAATAAATGGTTGATTTTTTTAAAAAAAGCTAACAAATGTGTAAAACTACCGAGAACACTGATAGTAAACTGAAGGTAAAAACAATCAACTTTAAGTGAAGAGATGAGAGAAAATAGCTTCCTCGGTGCCCAGTGAGATGCTGTGGTCATTAATCCTGGGAGCAGAATATTTTCAAAACTCTTCAACATGTGAAAATCATGACTGTGAATTCAAAAGAGGTGCCTACTGCAGGCCAGTCATTGTTTCCAAAATTATGAGTCTGTCACCCAACCCTCATCCCCACATTCACCCTCATTCACCTTAATCTGAGGTGCTCACTTACCAACTACCAACTTACTAAACAGTAATTTATATGATGGTAAACACTAGGCTAAAAAAGCACCTTGTATCTCTACCTTTCCCAAACTCTCCATACACTTCTTTTCCCATGTTTTTGCATGTTTCTCTCCAAAATAATTTAGAATTTTTCTCACCTTTTTTCCTACTTTTGGAAAGAAAGTGTGGAGTATTTGTGGCAAAATAGCTAGGTTTTCTATTCTTCTCTTCTGTCCTCAAAAATCCATTTCATTTAACAAGTATCTGTTGATAATGAATTACCTATAATCCCTTTTGTATTGTTTCATTAATGCAATATATATATATATATATATATATATATATATATATATATAATGTTTAACTCTTTAATATTTTATGCTTTATCCTCCCAGCAAGATGAACCTTTTAAAGATAACTATTAAGTGCCTATGAACGTCAAAGACATACAGAGTTAACTAGGTCTCAGTTGGTAACCTCAAAGGTTCCCAGTAAAGAATCCTTGGCACAGAAATGTTAGTAACATGACAACTTAACATTTTATTCACTTACACTGAGGCAAATTTGAGGCTGCCTGCAGAAATGGAAAAGGGACTATATTTTCTCATTATTTCTTCAGCATCAAAACAGTACTCTAGTGCCTGGCACTAGAGTAGGTAATCAGTAAGGGCTTTTGTCTTTGTTTTTTAAATAGGACCAACTCAGTATCCAAACAGAATGCAAGCTATGAATTATGTAAAAAGTGTACAGGTCACGAATCATGGCTTGATGGGGGTAGTGGTCTACTTGTAAATAGAAACATTACAAGACACCTTACAAACGTAAGTGTTGCTGACTGACTTTCTTCCTGCTTTTTCTGCTCAGATATTCATCTAAGAATTATAAATCAACTATACTTCAATGTATATTTTTAATTTAAGAAAAGAATTTTCCGTTCAGCTTCAAGAAGTGCTGCTGGCACTAGCAATCTCCAAGTGTAAGCTACTATACAATCTACCTGAGTTTTTCATTCAAGACTATAGACTCCTCAGGCAGCTTTCAACCAGTGACTAAGCATGGTGAGTGTACCAGTGCCTGGTCATTTCTGCTCAGGTGGGACCCCTCTACTGGCAAAGCTGTGACCCAGGGATTCTATTTAAATAAAGATCAACATATCAATTTCTTTGCTTTCATACATACTGCTTTTGATGCTGTATATTAAAAATCACTGCCAAACTAAAGATCACCTAGATTTTCTCTTATGTTTTCTTCCAGTTTTCTATTTCTGGATTCTATATTTTCCATTTACCTGGTTTCTATTTTATCTTTTACCTTGAGAGGACTATTGAAAGTTCCAAAAGTACTTGCTGTTCTTGTTTTAATTAAAACTTTATTGGGAAAAAACATATAAATAAAAAGAATATAAACCCAGAGGTGAGTTTTGTGTAAGTGATCACCATCTTGCATTTCTTCAACACATTTTTTTAAGATGAAAAAAAAATGCATATTATCAACATCTCTCAGAGGGATATATTCATTACACTTGATTAACCTACTCTGACACATGATAATGACCCAAAGTCCTTAGTTTTACTAGGGTTCATTCTTGGTGTTTTACATTCCATGGGTTTGGACAAGTGTAGAATAACATGTATCCATCATTGCAGTATCAATATCTTCACTGCCCTAAAATATCCTCTGTGCTTTGTCCATTAATCCCTTCTCCTCACCCCACTCCACCATCACTTGCTTTTAATGTGAATTTTCTCCATTTTTTTGAAACTATATTGTAGGATGAGTACACATTTTGGATTTTTTGTCTTCCTGAAGAATCAAACCTAAGTCCATTATTTATTGTCTATCTTTCTCCTTGTAATACTTTGATTTTCAGCAGTTTTTCTATGATGTCCTAGGTTTTAGTTTTATTTATTATTTGTGGCTCTAAGATTTTTGAATGTTTGGGTTAATATGACATATCATTAAGTCATTATTTCTTGATATGTTTTCTCTGCTGCATTTTCTCTCTTCTGATTTTGTGACTACTATTATATGGGTGATAAAATGTTTGATATTTTCTCATAGTTCTATCATATTCTTTTTATCTTTGCATGATTTTTTTCAACCATCTTTGTTTTTACTTTTAAACTTTTGTTACATACAATCTATTTTTAAATGCATTACTGGATTTTAAATTTCAATATTTTAAGAATTAGAATTCCTATGAGAACATTTTAAATTTATATTTATCTAGTTAAGTTTCCTCTAAATTCAACATTTTTAAAGCATGTATGCCAATTCCAATGTCTGTCTCAATGTAACTACTGATTTTTTCTACTATATTATATTTTTCTGTGTAGATTCATATCTGCTTTATATTTTGAAAATATTCTTTATTCTACACTATGTGTGTATATATACAAATACTTCATATATATCTATGTGCACATATGTACTGTATAAATATCTATACTGTGTGTTTATATGTATATTCATTTTTTTAAAGAAAAACACTTTAATTATTAGATTTGATCCTGTAAAGGATTAGTTGTTGGTTTTATCAATGAAAGTTTATTATCCTCCTCTTTAAAAAGGTATAAATTCACTACCATTCTAGGATCCCAACTAAAAACTCATATTATTCTTCAAATCATTTTCACTCTAACTAGGTCAAATCTTCAACATATCCCCAGGTTGCTGCAACATCTGAAATTTTTGTCCAGATCTCAACCTCTCATGTAGTTTCTGCTAGGCCCTGTGTAAACTCATTCTGCCCACAAGCCACCTAGAACTTACTAAAGGACAAAGGAATAAATCTCAAGAAAATTTCAGGTACTTCTCCAGGGTACCCTGTCTTGCAAACTGAATTCATCTTGACTTCTCTAAACTTGACTATATCATCCATACAATGAAACTATAGCTCTCTGCTCATGCTTCAACAATTAGCACATTTGGGAACTGTCCCTAGCAGACATTTGGGTTGAATATAGTACTCATCTAATGAACTTCCTTTCTTTCAAGGAAAAATGTCCCACTCAGTCCATCACCTAATACCTTAATATAGTTCATTTATAATCTTGGCCAATATCTGTCATTTCTTAGGATACAAAAGTGAGTCTGAAAGCAACTCTATCATAATCAGAATTATAAGGCTTACAATATATTAGTAAAATATTGTTGTGGTCTTCTGAGTCTCTTATAGGACTTTGAATTCTCAAGAACATTTCCAACATCTATGTTCAGTGAAGTTCAATTCAGTTGCTCAGTCGTGGCCAACTCTTTGCGACTACATGAACCACAGCACGCCAGGCCTCCCTGTCCATCATCAGCTCCCAGAGTCCACCCGAACTCATCTGCATCGAGTTGATGATGTCATTCAACCATCCTCTGTCATCCCCTTCTCCTCCTGCCCTCAATCTTTCCTAGCATCAGGGTCTTTTCAAATGAGTCAGCTCTTTGCAAGAGGTGGCCAAAGTATTGGAGTTTCAGGTGTTACATCAGTCCTTCTAATGAATATTCAGGACTGATCTCATTTAGGATGGACTTTACAGGCCAAGGGACTCTCAAAAGTCTTCTTCAACACTACAGTGCAAAAGCATCAATTCTTCGGTGCTCAGCTTTCTTTATAGTCCAACTCTCACATCCATACATGACCACTGGAAAAACCATAGCCTTGACTAGACGGACCTTTGTTGGCAAAGTAATGTCTCTGCTTTTGAATATGCTGTCTAGGTTGGTCATAACTCTCCTCCCAAGGAGTAAGCGTCTTTTAATTTCATGGCTGCAATCACCATCTGCAGTGATTTTGGAGCTCTGAAAAATAAAGTCAACCACTGTTTCCACTGTCGGCAAAGTAACGTCTTACGTCCGTCTAGTCAAGGCTATGGTTTTTCCAGTAGTCATGTATGGATGTGAGAGTTGGATTGTGAAGAAGGCTGAGTGCCAAAGAACTGATGCTTTTGAACTGGGGTGTTGGAGAAGACTCTTGAGAGTCCCTTGGACTACAAGGAGATCCAACCAGTCCATTCTGAAGGAGATCAACCCTGGGATTTCTTTGGAAGGAATGATGCTAAAGCTGAAACTCCAGTACTTTGGCCACCTCATGAGAAGAGTTTGGAAAAGACTTTTCATTGGAAAAGACTTTGATGCTGGGAGGGATTGAGGGCAGGAGGAGAAGGTAACGGCAGAGGGTGATGGCTGGATGGCATCACTGACTTGATGGACGTGAGTCTGAGTGAACTCCAGGAGTTGGTGATGGACAGGGAGGCCTGGCGTGCTGCGATTCTTGGGGTCGCAAAGAGTCGGACACAACTGAGTGACTGAACTGAACTGAACCGAATACTCCATTGTGTATATGTACCACAGCTTTCTTATCCATTCATCTGCTGATGGACATCTAGGTTGCTTCCACGTTGAGTTTTAAGCCAACTTTTTCACTCTCCTCTTTCACTTTCATCAAGAAGCTCTTTAGGTCTTCTTCACTTTCAGTCATAAGGGTGATGTCATCTGCATATCTTAGGTTATTGATATTTCTCCCAGTGATCTTGATTCCAGCTTGTGATTAATCCTGCCCAGCGTTTCTCATGATGTATTATTCTGCATATAAGTTAAATAAGCCGGTGACAGTATACAGCCTTGACGTACTCCTTTTCCTATTTGGAACCACTCTGTTGTTCCATGTCTAGTTCTAACTGTTGCTTCCTGGCCTGCATACAGGTTTCTCAAGAGGCAGGTCAGGTAGTCTGGTATTTCCATCTCTTTCAGAATTTTCCACAGTTTAGTGTGATCCACACAGTCCAAGGCTTTGGCATAGTCAATAAAGCAGAAGTAGATGTTTTTTTCTGGAACTCTCATGGTTTTTTGATGATCCATCGGATGTTGGCAATTTGATCTCTGGTTCCTCTGCCTTTTCTACATCCAGCTTGAACATTTGGAAGTTTTGGGTTCACGTATTGCTGAAGCCTGGTTTGGAGAATTTTGAGCATTACTTTACTAGTGTGTGAGATGAGTACAATTGTGCAGTAGTTCAAGCATTATTTGGCATTTCCTTTCTTTGGGATTGGATTGAAAACTGACCTTTCCCAGTCCTGTGGCCAGTGCTGACTAGTAATAGTAGGGCAAAAGAAATACATGGACAGATTTGCGAAACATTTTGTGTTAAATGCAGCCAGAGAATAAATGGTGTGATGTGGAAATTAGTATTTTGTTTTCTTTTTCTTCATTAAAATCTGTAGTTAATTCTAATGACATCCAATGCTGGATTAGTGCCAAAGAAGGCATTGCTACTTGTTGATGAGTAGTCTCTTAAATGATAGCTTTCAAACCATAGATATAGGTAGCTTGAACATACATATTCAATATATTAAGAGTTACATTTAAAGGAAATAATTTGCTATTTTTCATACTATACAAATTGACTTCCCCAGGAGCTAATAAAGAATCCACCTTCAATATAGTAGACGGAAAATGATCCCTGGGTCAGGAGGATTCTCTGGAGGAGGGAATGGCAACCCACTTCAGTATTCTTGCCTCAAGAATCCCATGGACTATGGAGCCCGGTGGGCTACAGTCCACAGGGTTGCAAAAAGTCAAACAGAACTGAAGCAACTGAGCATGCAGGCACACTATACAAATGGTTCATTTACATTAAAACTAAGCTTTATCATTAAAAAACAGTCAATCTTGAGGGCAAAATGGGAAATATATACTGAAATTTATGTATTTGGAGAATTGATCATTTAAAGAAAGATTTTTATGGAAGGAGAAAGAAGAAAATTGTGGGTGGGAACAAAAGTCTCTTACACTAGAGAAAATATTTAAAATTAGCTACCATTCCAAGGTGTTCATGGTTGGATAGGAAAAGGAATATGCTGGGGAGAAATGATTACCATGTAGGAGAAGGCAAAGTGGAAAGCAGGATCTCTAATGGATAAGAAAGCTGAGATAAGAATATGAGCTGAGCAAAAGCAAAGAGAAGAGCTCTATACATATTTGATAAATCATCTTTCAGCATTCAAAATGTTCTTTTATGGGGAATGTGATTACGGTCTATAGAAATGATAGCCTGGTTTAAATTTTCAGAGTTAGAACCACCACCATGGAGTGATAATCATCTGAAAGAGAAGGAAGATGTTCTGAATCATGAGAACACAATTAGTAAAAAAAAATAAAAAATCATAATAGTAATAAGTGTTATAAGTAAGCATGAATGGATGGTTTCTCAGATAGTCATTAAAGAGACTTCAGAGTTAATCAATGACTTGGAAGAAGAGGGAGCACTCAACAACATAACCCACTGAGAGACTGTACAGCCATCTCTCCAGGGAAAATTGAGGGACTGTTTCCCAAGTTTTCATGTTAGATAATCTCTCTCTTATCCTCAGAAGTCAAGAAAATGATGCATAAGGCCTGTGAGCCAGGCAAGCTGAGACCTCAGAGCTGCTTCAGGAAGGTCAGAACAATCAGAGGGACCTAAGGCCAGTGTGATTTGGAATGCCTGTTAAGATGTTAGAATGTCTGGGATTTTTTACTTTCTCAAATTAGAGGAGACAGAGCAGATGCATCTCTAATATTTCCCCCAAAATAAAAATAAGCATCACATTAGATACTGCCCAAGGAGTAGACAACCAGGCAATTACAGAAAGATTTTGATTTCAGATTTTAATTTCTTATAATTTATTTTTAGCAACTATTATTTTACTTTCCTTCATTTATCTCATCTTTCCTATTTTTCTGAGATCATTTTTCCTTTAGTCTCCAAACTGCCCTTTTCCTTATTCTATAAAACATAAAATAGAGATTTGAGAGCCAAAGTCTTATGTGTTCCAAAGACATCTGGCTATTCATGAACTTTGAATATCCAAAATTTCTAGATGAATACCTGGCTATGGGTACAGGACTCATTAACTTAAGCTTCTTCATCATCCAAAATACAAATAAAAGCTTCTCTCTCTTAAGGCTTATACACTGAAATATGAAACCTGAGAATCCCAAGAACTGCAAGGAAACCAAACCAGTCAATCCAAAAGGAAACCAATTCTGAATATTCATTGGAGGGACTGATGCTGAACTGAGGCTGAAGCTCCAATACTTTGGCCACCTGATATGAAGAGCTGACTCATTGGAAAAGACCCTGATGCTGGGAAAGATTGAAGGCAGGAGGAGAAGGGGACAACAGAGGACAAGATGGTTGGATAGCCTCATTGACTTAATGTACATGAGTTTGAGCAAGCTCTGGGAGATGATGAAGAACAGGGAAGCCTGGCGTGCTGCAGTCCATGGGGTCACAAAGAGTTGGACATGACTGAGTGACTGAACAATGCTGCCACCCTCACATAACAAACACAAACCATACAAACAAGATCTTCTGCTTTGTTGAACTTCAGTTATTTAGGGCCTCTGACAGGTTGATGAAACTTCAAGTGTCCTCAACCTAGACCATTCAGTTTACCAGAAGGGGCAGACAGAAGGCCTATGACTCACTTTAACAGGGAAAACGTAGTGATGTGTCATTTTTTCTGTAAATTAGGTTGACATATTTCTGATGAGGTTAATAATTTATTACAAAGCCTTTTAAGCTGTAAATATTCTACTCTCATCCCATTCTCCAGGCAGTAATGGCAATGCTCAGGTTTCAGAGGAATAGAAGTCTAGTGTTTACAGAGGTGACGCCATTCTTAAAAGCACTTATACTTCCTAAAATTGTGATATGCTTTTGGATGAGCTAACAACTTCAGTTTCATTCAGAAGTTGTGACACTCTGCTCTAATGGATGAACAGACTAGGATCCAGGGACGGAGTGATGACCCTTTAGAGTAACAGGGCCAGTGATTAATCATTATTCTTCTCTGGTCCAAAGCCACCCTTGTCTTATTTTGCAATAAGAGAGCTGAATTTTGCAGAATTTTTGTTAAATGAAGAGTATCTGTGTTAGCATTCAACCAGCTTCCCCAAATGTTTAACATCTTATATAACCAAATATAATCACAGAAGCCAAGACATTAACAATATACAATCTTGTTAAATGATCTGTATGTCTTATTTACATTTTGCACAGAAATCAAGTCTCTAAAAGTTAAGTGGGGAAACCTTGAAGGTCACCTTTTCTCCACCACAACTTCCCCCCTAACATTCAACTCATGTGTGTAAAGTAGACAAGAAAGATTACACCCATGATTAACAGTAACATCTCCAGCCACTGTGATTGTATTTCTTTGTCACCACAGCAATCAACACAGTTGCTACTGTGTTCAGAGACTAACACATCTGTCTTAGCACGGCGATGAGCATTTATTTTGATCATTAACAGTTGTGAAGCCATTAATCATAGCAGTCTTAATATATTTGGCTCCACTGAGTCAAGGTATCCAGAGGTAGTATGTCACTTCCTGGAATTCTATTGATATATCTTTGTGGCAATGTAAGTATATTACTAAACTTCAAAAGTAAAAGATTACCTAAAATTGTCTATCATATTAAAGATTACTAAATTAGGAAAGAGAAACTATCTTGGCTCTAGAAGATTTTACACCAGGATACTGAAATTCTGTTTACTGAAGAGAGATTTTTAGTGATTTACCATTTGCTGCATAACAGATGTCCAAATTTTCCAATAGGAGTTTACTGTTTTGAAAAATTATACACAGGTAAGGCCATCCACCCCTGTGGCAGAAAGTGAAGAGGAACTAAAAAGCCTCTTGATGAAAGTGAAAAAGTAGAGTGAAAATGTTGGCTTAAAGCTCAACCTTCAGAAAACGAAGATCATGGCATCTGGTCCCATCATTTCATGGGAAATAGATGGGGAAACAGTGGAAGCAGTGTTAGACTTTATTTTTTTGGGCTCCCAAATCACTGCAGATGGTGACTGCAGCCATGAAATTAAAAAAACACTTACTCCTTGGAAGGAAAGTTATGACCAACCTAGAGAGCATATTCAAAAGCAGAGATATCACTTTGCCAACAAAGGTCGGTCTAGTCAAGGCTATAGTTTTTCCAGTGGTCGTGTATGGATGTGAGAATTGGACTGTGAATAAAGCTGAGTGCCGAAGAATTGATGCTTTTGAACCATGGTGTTGGAGAAGATTCTTGAGAGTCCCTTGGACTGCAAGGAGGTCCAACTAGTCCATCCTAAAGGAGATAAGTCCTGGGTGTTCATTGGTAGGATGATGCTAAAGCTGAAACTCCAATACTTTGGCCACTTCATGCGAAGAGTTGACTCATTGGAAAAGACTCTGATGCTGGGAGGGATTGGGAGAAGGAGAAGGGGACGACAGAGGATGAGATGGTTGGATGGCATCACCAACTCGATGGATATGAGTTTAAGCGAACTCCAGGAGTTGGTGATGGAGGCCTGGCATGCTGCGATTCATGGGATCGCAAAGAGTCAGACACGACTGAGTGACTGAGCTGAACTGAAGTGAACTGATTGAACGCCAACCAGTGCTCTTTTTCTTATAAACATGAAATTGACAAATATTTCCTCAAACATATGAACATTTTGACTGACTTACTTAGCAAGAAAAATAATCTTACATTGCAATTATGGTTTGACCACTTTGACCTTCTACAAAGTACATTTTAGTAATTACAAGCTAACCCAAATCTACAGTTTTGTTTTAATCTTTGCTCTGCTTTATCCTGGAGACATTAGTTAATGTCTGCTTAATACTCGTGTATCAAATATCTGCACATGTATTCTGGGTGCCCAATTAAGTACTCAAGGAGTGATGGGGACAAAGATAAGGGAGCATTTTCTCATTTCAAGGGCAATATAAATAATTCAGACAAGTAAAAATGATACTTTATTGATCATTGTAAATTGTTCTTATATTCTTCACTTGCTTACTTGTGAACTCAGACACAGGTTGATAAATAATTTGATAGACATAAACACTGCATAACATCATTCTTGTAGACTTCTTGGAAATCAGCTACCTGAAAAATCTCCTAATTACATTGGTTACAAAATTCTTCCAAAGTGACATAAGGTCATCTAGCTAATTCAAGGCAAAGTAGAATGTAGGATTAGATTATTTAGTTTAATAGTTTTTTTTTTTTCTCACTATTATTCATAAAGTAGTTCAGGCATAGGGTAGATAACCAATCATTTATTTATATTAAAATATTAAGTACTTACTAAATGTCAGGAATTTGAGATTATTGAATTTATAAGACAGGCATACTCCTTGATCTCACATTTATCATGTAAAGCAGAAGATGTTAAAATCTCTCCTAAATATAATTGGAATTTATGTTATTGTCTTTAGCAAACATTCCACAGAACCAAGTGGGATATTAGTATGATCACTTTAGCTGCAGTGTGGCAAATTTACCAGAAGAAAAAAAGTAGAGTCAGGGAGGCAAGCAAGAGAAACTAGTGCAAGAAAAAGTGATAGTTAATCTCACAACAGATTCTTTCAAAGAAACCAATATGCAGGCCTTTATTGGAAAAGCTGGGTGAGTGAAAAAGGCTTGGGCAGAGGAAGAGATTAAATTATGCTGCTGATAAAACACAGGTCTCAACTAGCCCTTAAAAATCCTGCATGCTAAGTCACTTTAGTCCTGTCTCGCTCTTTGCGACCCTATGGACTGTAGTCTATCAAGTTCCTCTGTCCATGGGATTCTCCCAGCAAGAGTACTGGAGTGGGCCACCATTTCCTCCTCCAGGGGATCGTCCCAGCCTAGAGATGGAACCCACGTCTCTTGCATCTCCTGCATTGGCAGACAGGTTCTTTACCACTAGCGCCACCTGGGAATCCCTGAGGCAATTTCATATTAAGGCAACAGTGTTTTTCCTTTTTAAAGCAAATGGACCTGTTATAGGCTATGGGCTGTATGTGGAGAGGAGCTTAACAATGAATGAAATTAAACCCCTCAAATGGGGGCAGTTGCAACAGAGAGACTCATGGGAGCTAGCATCAGGCAATACCTCTGGAAACTAAAAGAACAGTGACTACATTCCGAAGAAGAGACATGAATGGTGCCTCAAGATATCTATGATGGTGGAGTTGGAGAGAGAATAGGGATGTAATTACATGGCTAACCTGATGTTCTTAAATATGTAAAGCCAATGGGGAAAAAGGAGTCAAGAATGACTTCTCATTTTCTGACTTAAGAAACTTTGTTGATGGTATTGACAGTCATTGTGTGGGGGGATATTATAGTCTCAGTTGTGGTGTCACACTCATAAAAGGATATATTTAAGTATCTAGATGAGAAGCTAAGCCTAGATGGAGAAACAGAATGCAGGTTGATCAGAATACAAACAGCCACAGAAGCCATGGCAGTATCCAGCTGATTCAAGAGACTGTACAGAGTGAGAACGAGATAAATTTGGTTGTAATTGAAAAACTGAGATCAGTTATAAATAATGAGGAGATGGTTTAGAGTTGGGAGTAAAACTAAGAGGATATTTTAAGGAATAAAAAATGTTAAGTAACGTTAAATGTTACCCTAAGTTTGAGGGGAGTTCATCTTTCAGTGTCCTATCATTTCGTCTTTTCATACTATTCATGGGGTTCTCAAGGCAAGAATACTGAAGTGGTTTGCCATTCCCTTCTCCAGTGGACCATGTTTTGACAGAACTCTCCACCATGACCCATCTGTCTTGGGTGGCCATACATGGCATGGATCATAGTTTCATTGAGTTAGACAAGACTGTGGTCCATGTGATCAGATTGGTTAGTTTTCTGTGATTGTGGTTTTCATTCTGTCTGCCCTCTGATGGAGAAGGATAAGAGGCTTATGGAAGCTTCCTGGTGGGAGAGACTGACTGAGGGGGAACCTGGGTCTTGTTCTGACAGATGGAGCCATGCTCAGTAAATCTTTAATCCAAATCTTTATTTTGGGGGGCTCCAAAATCATTGCAGATGGTGACTTCAGACATGAAATTAAAATATATTTGCTCCTTGGAAGAAAAGTTATGACCAACCTAGACAGCATATTAAAAAAGCAGAGACATTACTTTGCTAACAAGGGTCCATCCAGTTAAAGCTTTGGATTTTCCAGTAGTCATGTATGGATGTGAGAGTTGGACTATAAAGTTGAGAGCAGAAGAAGTGATGTTTTTGAACTGTGGTATTGGAGAAGACTTGAGAGTCCCTTGGACTGAAAGGAGATCCAACCAGTCCATCATAAAGGAAAACAGTCCTGAATGTTCATTGGAAGGACTGATGTTGAAGCTGAAACTCCAATACTTTGGCCACCTGATGTGAAGAACTGACTCATCGGAAAAGACCCTGATGCTGGGAAATATTGAAGGTGGGAGGACAAGGGGATGACAGATGAGATGGTTGCATAGCATCACTGACTCGATAGACATGAGTTTGAATAAGCTCCAGGAGTTGGCAATAGACAGGGAAGCCTGGCATGCTACTGTCCATGGGTTCAAAAAGAGTCGGACATGACTCAGTGATTGAATTGAACTGAACTGAATTTGAGGATAATAAGGATTAAGAAAAATCAATTGAAATTTCATCATAGAACAGTATTTGTAGCCATGGGAATAACTGATAAGAAATGATTAATGGGGCCAACATATGCCACTCTTCAAAATATTTCTTCTATAAAGAGAAATTAGAAACAAGACAGGAGCTTGAAGAAAATTACATTTTGCTTTGTGTGTGTGTGTGTGTGTGTGTGTGTGTGTGTGTGTGTGTGCGTTTTGAGAAGTTAAAATATAGGAAAGAATGTGGTCTAACCAAGGAAGCAGAATTTCTAAATAGGAGGCTAGGATGAGTAGAGATACACCATAGAATAATTAGATTTAAGTAGCACATTTTTCATTTTAACAGAAGAGAAAATTGAGACAATACATACCAACAGAGGTCAATTTATGGGTAGGAAGTCAGTGGAAGTAATGAGCCAGAGAATTTAAATAAAAAACACTCAAAAAGTATTCTTCTAGTGCAGTCTGTCTGCACTTTTACTATCCCAGCAGCTGATGTCATTCCTTCTCTAAAACCAAACTTCCTCTTTCAAACATGCTGAATTTTAACCTACTTGGACTTAGGTATGATATGCTTAGTCATTCAATCCTGTTCAACTTTGTGGCCACATGGACTGTAGCCTGCCAGGCTCCTCTATCCATGGGGTTTCTCCAGGCAAGAATACTGGAGTGAGTTGTCATGCCCTCCTCCAGGGGACCTTCCCAACAGGGATCAAACCTAGGTCTCCTGCATTGCAGGTAGATTCTTTACTGTCTGAGCCACCAGGGAGTGGGTAGCCTATCCGTTCTCCAGGGGATCTTCCTGATCCAAAAAACAAACCAGGGTCTCCTGCACTGCAGGCAAATTCTTTACCAGCTGAGTTACCAGGGAAGCCCAAAGATGGGCAGGTACCTAAACTGTAGACAGACAGCTTGTGTTTGTGTGGTCAGTCATGTCCAACTCTTTGTGACCCCATGGACAATAGCCTGCCAGGCTCTTCTGCCCATGGAATTTTCCAGGCAAGAATACTGGAGTGGGTTGCCATTTCCTCCTCCAGGAGATCTTCTCAACCCAAGGATTAATCCTGCATTTCATGGGTTTCCTGCATTGGCAGGCAGAGTCTTTACCACTGAGCCACCAGAGAAGCACATTGTCCTTAGAAAAACAACCAAATCCATGATCAAGAACCACAAGATAATGAAGCAACTGCAAAAAGTAGACATGACTTAGTGACTGAACAGCAACGGGCAGTGAACATGTGCTCACCTGCATCTCTCCTCAGTTCCCTTCCTGTATTCACTGGGATGCAGTTTAATATGCCCAACTGTAACCCCGCAGGTCAGTATCATCTGAATTAAATTCCCATGCCATCCATTGCTCTTGTTGTTCAGTCACTAGATCGTGCCCAGCTCTGCAAGCCCATAGATAGCAGCACACCAGGCTCCTCTGTCCTTCACTGTGCCTTGGAGTTTGTTCAGATTCATGGTCAATGAGTCAGTGATTCTGTCTAACCATTTCATCCTCTGCCAACCCCTTCTCCTTTTGCCTTCAATCTTTAGGTATAAAAAGTCAAAGAAATTGTCAGTAATGCAAGTCCTATACACTAAATCTGCCATCACTTTTTTTCTAGATGATTTTCTGTGCCTTAGCTATCTGAATGAAGGTATTCAATTTACTACTTACATGACCTTATAAAGACATTCAAACTTTATAGATGAGGAACCTGATACAAATGCCTTAAGACAATGCCTTTTCATATAGGGCTATATGGCTCAGACAGTAAAGAATCTGCCTGCAATGCAGGAGACCTGGGTTCAGTCCCTGGGTTGGGAAGATCCCCTGGTGAAGGGAATGGCAACCCACTCAAGTATTCTTGCCTTGAGAATTCCAAGGACTGAAGAACCTGGAATACTATAGTCTATAGGGTCACAAAGAGTCAGAAATGACTGAGCAACTAACACTCATTTCTAGAATCAGATCAAATTGTACATGTAAAAAAGCAGTAGTATATTTTGTTAAATAACTCAGTCCAAAATAACCTAATCAAACGGAAAAAAATCAAAAAAGTATTATTGTAGTGTCTCAGGTAATTCAGTGATGGGAAGACTGCAAGACTTTAGGAAGAAATGGAACTGGGGATGAATATATATCAGTAGTACTTTCTCATACCACTCATGTATATTTTCCTCTTTATAGTTCTTCATTTTCTTTCTCTTTTACACAGAATTTCCACATGATAGAAAGGAACAAGAAGGGATTACACAGCTTTGTCTTTTTTCCTTCAGTAATTACAAAAAAGGAAAACAGCTCTGACACTTTTTTTGGTGCTAAATACATTATTGAGAGGAAGACACAAAAATTTTGGATCAGAGGCATCTCTGCAATCAGGGTTCATATAATTCAAAATGGCTACTTCCTTATTGATAATCATATAGATGAGAATGGAATAAGGGTGATATGGGAGTTATTTTCCACAAAACTAGAGCTTGAAAATATGCCAAGTATATAATGTATAAACTCTAACTGCATATCCATTGCTAGCATCATTAAGTCACTCTGACTTATTAACTTGCAGGTGACCAAGAATTTAAGTGTTCTCTAATACAAAATAAAGAAAAATATAACGTGAAAGATTTTTTTTTTTTAATTTGCCAGGGTAAAATCTGCAAAGCATTTCTAATCCATTTCAACTCAACCTATTATTTATTGAACATTCTAAATTATTTCTCATGTCATCACCTCTAAATGTGCCTTTATGTGACCTGCAAAGTTACCTCCTTAGGCCTTAACATCTCTCTCAGTTCAGTTCAGTTCAGTCACTCAGTCATGTCTGACGCTTTGCGACCCCATGAACCGCAGCATGCCAGGCCTCCCTGTCCATCACCAACTCCCAGAGTCCACCCAAACCCATGTCCATTGAGTCGGTGATGCCGTCAAACCATCTCATCCTGCTCTAAAAATTTCCCAGCATCAGGGCCTTTTCCGGTGAGTTAGCTCTTTGCATCAGGTATAAGTATTTGAGTTACAGCTTCAACATCAGTCCTACCAATGAACACCCAGGACTGATCTCCTTTAGAATGGACTGGTTGAATCTCCTTGCAGTCCAAGAGACTCTCAAGGGTCTTCCCCAACGCTACAGTTCGAAAGCATCAAGTCTTCTGCACTCAGCTTCCTCTGTAGTCCAACTCTCACGTCTATACATGACCACTGGAAAAACCATAGCCTTGACTAGACGGACCTTTGTTAGCAAAGTGATATCTCTGCTTTTTAATATGCTGTCTAGGTTGGTCATAACTTTCCTTCTAAGGAGTAAGCGTCTTTTAGTTTCACTGTTGCAAGCACCTCTCACCCTCACTTTATTCAAATTTCTGTTCTAAAATCACCTCTTGAAACAACACATCTTTTTTTCTTAAAGAAAATCTTTTACATTCCTTACTTCTTAGATATATTTTCTTTAAATTTAATGTTTTTATTTATAATCACTCCCAGTGGAATTTGAGGTGAGTTTTTATTACTTCATAATCTCTTCATACCATGTAGGAAGGTTTCTGTCATGTAAGGGAGTTAAAACTTTGTATTGAATAAGTGTAAAATAAATACATAAGTAAATCATATTCAAGATAAAAACTTCAGTAGGAACCTTCATTTTATAATGCTCAGTATAACGCTTCATTTTACAAGGCTCAGAGAGTTTTCTGTGACAAAAGGAAACATCACACAAGTTTTAATGCAAGGACAAAAATAAAATAATGACATGCTGTTTTTATATTTATATATTCTAATGTAAGTTGTATTACTGATGTATCACAAACAACTTTGGAAGGAAGAAAGCAATAAGACAAAGTGGTTAGAATAGGCTTTTTAGAGTTGGAGAAACCTGAGCTTAAATGCAGTCTCCACCAGCTGTGTGACAATATATGTTACTCTTATTTCTGAGCCTCATTGTAAATTGAGAATTTTTTAAAAATCACCTTATAAAGATTTTATGAGAACTAAATGCACTGCTGAATGTCAACCAATTAGCTTTGAGTGAGGATCGTGGCAAAAATTGGGAAAGGTTACCTACTGTTGTTATCCTATTGCATACATGAGGGAAGCCATGCCTGTGAAGTACGTCCCATTCTGTTTTAATATTTATTCAATAGTAAGACTTTCTTTCTCTTCAATATTTTGGAGGAGTTTTCTGAGTTCGGAGGATATTTTATTTTTAATTAGATCTCCTCAAGTCTCACCACAATAGAAACACCAACAAAAACTTCCATTTAATGAAAGAGGACCTTAAAGACGAGGAAAAGACAGCATAAGTAGATGCAGGGGATTAGTATAAACCTCAGATAAATTCAGTATCAAGGTTGACTTGATAAACAACTTGTAAAAAGCATGAAACATAGTTGCCACTAAAATGTTAAATTAATACAGAAGAAAAAATATAACATGTTCAAATATGAAGAAGTACATAGAGATCAAATAATTAGAGGACATTTTAAAGATGTCCCCAAGTAATATTTGGTGTCAGTTAGCAAAAGAGTTCAAGAAATTGAAATATCTATATTTCTCTAAAATTGATTTTTAAAACTTGAATATTCAGTTCAGTTCAGTCACTCAGTCGTGTCTGACTCTTTGTGACCCCATGAACCACAGCACGCCAGGCCTCCCTGTCCATCACCAACTCCCAGAGTCCACCCAAAACCATGTCCATTGAGTCGTTGATGCCATCCAACCATCTCATCCTCTGTCGTCCCCTTCTCCTCCTGCCCTCAATCTTTCCCAGCGTCAGGGTCTTTTCAAATGAGTCAGCTTTTGGCATCAGGTGGCCAAAGTATTGGAGTTTCAGCTTCAACATCAGTCTTTCCAATGAACACTCAGGACTGATCTCCTTTAAGATGGACTGGTTGGATAGCCTTACAGTCCAAGGGACTCTCAAGAGTCTTCTCCAGCTCCTCAGTTTGAAAGCATCAATTCTTCTGTGCTCAGCTTTCTTTATAGTCCAACTCTCACACCCATACATGACTTGAATATTAGAGGAACATACAGTCTATCATAAAAATTTGACAATCAGCACTTAATCCTAACTCATACAAGTTATGCTATTTTACTCAAGAATAAGAACAAAATTTTCTGTCATATATGAAGAAAAAGTAGATTTTCTACAGAAATCCCTTAAATATATCAAGTCTCAGACTTCCCTACATAAAAAGTTAATATAAAAAAAAAATAAAATATGAACATCTGTGTTCTGAAAGTGTGGATAACAGCTACCTAAGAGGCCCAAATGTGAATTCCTCGGTGAGTAAAAGGCCCATAAACTCATTTTTTGGGAAAAAAAAAATCTTTCAAAATCTGTCTAAAGTATAGCAGTATAAACAAGGAACTCAGGACTGAAGAAACTGATTTTAAAAAGGAAACTGATGGTGAGAAGCAGATCCATTCTTATTTAGACTCTATTAATTTGAATTGATGATCACAGAACAAAATAATAAAGAGAGTAAAATATTAGCATAGCTAGCAAAAACAAAGAGGTAAAGGAAAGAGATTATAGGAACTAATGTGAGAGAGCAATTTTCATCTTTCATAGAAAAATCTTAGTCTAAGATCCAGAGAGATGATATGGGGTGGGAGGGGGGAGGAGGGTTCATGTTTGGGAACTCATGTACACCTGTGGTGCATTCATGTCAATGTATGGCAAAACCAATACAGTATTGTAAAGTAAACTAAAGTAAAAATAAAAATTAAAAAATAAATAAATAAATAAAAGCAAAAAAAAATTTTTTAAAGCAAGAGAAAAAAATAAATAAATGAATACAAAAACCAAAACAAGAAACCCATAATGACTCTATCCTCATCTTTAATATCTTTATCTTAACCTTAAAGGAATAAATTAAGAAATGGTATATCTTGTGATGAGGAAACATTTACTTGAAATTCAGCAAATGTTTCAGATTCTTCCCCTTATAATTAAGTGAACTTGGCATTAATGCATCTTTTATGAATTGTGATTTTAATTATTTTTAAAGAATGTGTATCTGCATTTTTACATACTTAGAGCTGTCTGGAATCATGCTCACCTAACATAAAGATTAGGCTTTATTTTGACTTTCAAATTCACTTTGATATTTTTTATCATTGTTTAAAATCTTTATAATTAGCATGTAACTTTTAACCAAAAAGAGCAAAAGCAAATAGAAAAGATGTTATTCTGGTTAATTCTCAGAGGTAACATATGGATTATTATTGTCTTTGTATTCTTTTCATTTGTCACACAGGACATAATACTAAATCTATGTCTTTTTTCCATTCACAGTTCCGGGACATTCTCAGAAGTACTCATAGTTATCATTTTCATGCACACCCTTTCAGATCTGCTCTATACATGCATGTATGTATGTCTTATATTTGTGTGTATACATTATTGAGAGTTTACTAAATGGTTTCAGATTGCTCATATTAGTCTGTAATTTTCCTTTTTCACTTAAGACTTATAAATCTTCTCATATCATTGTGTAGTTCTATCTTATGCTTTTGAACAACTACATAGCATTCCATTACTACAATGTTGATACACCATCATTTGATATAACTATTCTTTTATTTTTGGTAGTTTCAGTTATTCCTTATTCTTTCCTATGACAAAACTGCTACAATAAAAGTATCTTAAATGTTTCCTGTACAAAGTTTCAGATTTTAAAATAAGACAAGCTGTCAGTTACAAGTCCCTCTACTCACTTTAAACACAGTAGAAAAACTAAGCTTCAACCAGTGAGAACTAATCCCACTTTATTTTTGTTTTAACAAGTTCCAATTGGAACAAGAACCAAAGTATGTAGGCACAAAAGTTATTTTTGTTACATATCTCAAAATGATTTGAAATACAGACTCTCCAGGGAGAATGAATGCAAAGAAGGGATAGAAAAATAGAGGGGAATTAAAGGATAAGGCAATGGAATGTTGAAGTATCGAGTCCGACCTACTCATTTTTAAATAGAGAATGCATTTGGGAGTATTATATTTTAGTTTTAAGGTGTAAAACTGCTTTTAATTGAGTAATCTCTCTGAGTTCCTCTCCAACCAGGAAGTCACAATTGGATATGACAGAATTTCCCAGGATACTCCTGGAGAGCCTTTCAGAAAAGATACTTGCTCCAGGCAGAGTGGAGCCACACCCTTAAAAACAGCCTCCAAAGGGGATCAAGAGCTGCTGTACATGCCCCTGTCTGGAGAACAACCTCATGCCTTTTGTAAACAGTAACTTCAGCACCTGTGCTACAGAAGGGCTCACTCTGGGTAAAGCAGTTCGTATCACCTTTCCTTCTTGTTTCCCCTGTGAGCTCTGTATGGAGTTTATAGTTGGGACCTGTGAAAGCATTTCAACAAAATATGACATTATAAATAGGTCTTTTCTGTTTCTGTTGTGCCCAGTATCATTGGAACATTTAATATTTCTACATTTTGATCAGAAAAGTAGGAAAAATACAAAGTGATTTAGGGAAACACAGGCTTTTGGCTGTGAAACTATTAAAAGACCATTCTATTCACATCTAGAGATTTAAAAAAAGAAAAAATCAGTAAAAACCATGATCCATGACCCTTGGTTTTCTTCTTTCCTACTGTCTGATCTCTGCAGAGGCTAGCATCTTTCTATCTCTAGCACTGTCCATATCTTCTCTCCCTATCCTAACAAATCTTGAGAACATGTCTTCTGCTTGTTCTCTGCTTATCCTTATCCTGGAGCAAGTATACTTTCTGAAAGGATTTGTGGTCAGGGATGCTCCTAGTTCCCACCCTTCACTACTCTCTTCAGACATTTTTCCAGAAAGTCTCACCAACCAAGCTTTCTTAGGACAGATGAAAGGCACCCAACACCCTTCCTATGCAGGTATCTATTCACCTTTAAAGACAGATACATCTAACTTGCATTATCCCTGCTTGCAGAATGAACCTCAGCCAAGATATTTATTAGTAAACTATAATCTCCAAATGCCCTAGATGACATTGCAGTAAGTATTATTTAAAATAATGCTTCAGGAGGAAATGTTTTAATAATTTATGCCTTTGTGGCTTTTTAAGTGTTTTCTTTATTACATTTTGGCAGGGCATACTAAGTATAAATTGAATAAAATGAGACATCATACATTGAGTATTAATTACCACAATATTAAGAGATTCTACAGCTTTGCTTTCTGAGCTGAACAATGGCAAATTGTGAAGCAGCAGACTTTTAAAGAATGCTTGCAAAATTTCCCCTACTTAGAATGTGAATTATATACATGTTCCCTAGCTTCAGATTTTATTTGAATTCTATTAATAAGAGCAACTCTTGGCCTGAATGAGGCAAAAAAATTGACTTGGACATTATATAGTAGATCAGATGAATCTCCTCAAGAGCTCAGAGACAGAAGATATTGGAGTTAAAAATATCAGTTCCTTTAGCAGCCAGAGAATGCAGGAAGCTAGTTAAGGCTGAAGATGCCACTCTTATTCAAAAGAAATAAAAAAATATTGTAAATGTCAATGTTCTGGGAAATATCCACATTTTAAATTTCATACCAACTAGAGAGGGAAGACCCCAGGAAACCCTCCAAAGCAGTGGACACAGAGCTGAGTGGCACTGGGTTAGGAAGTGTTTGAGGATACCATATTATTCTAGTGGATATGGGGAGAGCAATACATAAGGAGTATATGATGTGTCTTGGCCATCAATTCGTCTAGAAACAAATTTTGAACTCAACCATGAAGTCTCTGTACTTTTGTATATCATCTTGAAGGAAATACCCTCCCTCAGAATCTCTCCATGGAATCTGATTGGTGACGTCATTACAGAAAAAAAGAATCACCAGTGTAACAGTGATGACAATGTTAATGACACAGCCACAGAATGGTTAGTGAAAACATGAGACAGATTATTAAAAAAAAAAAAAAACACTGAGTGATAGGAAGGAAGAAGATTGCTACCCTCTCACACAGAACCAGACATGAATGCCAACACTTGACAGGGAATCTCTGATAATCCACAATACTTAAATACTGAAAAGCTTCCCCCTTGAGAGTAGGCAACAGAAAATAATCTCTATTACATGTGAATTTAAAAAAGAACAAAGATTGTCACTCATAATCCAGTTATAAAACAGTTTAGTAGAAACCAACTACAGTAATCCACCCACAGTATGCCCTGATTGGAATTCAGGATGAAAAAACAGGATGAAACATTGTGTGCTTTGGATAAACAGACCTCTAGATACTTAAAATGTACATCTCAGGAAGCATTTCTATGTGACCCCAGATTGTTGCATCTTCCCACACACAGAAAAAGACTAAAATCATTAACTTAAGATATCTGTTCTTCATGATTAGCAGTGATATTTTAGAAGATGTATGCTTGACTACATGCATTCCCTAGCCCCAAAATTCATATATCTACTGGCTCTTCCCCTACCTCTTCAGAGCAATATACTCAGAGTTACTGAATAGCTGTCTCCCAGGCTACAGTCCTCAGTAAGACACTGAATAAAACTAAGCCCACTCTTCTCTTGCTGTGTGCTTTTAAGTGTAAAAATTACAACTTCTAATTCATATTACGCTAGGAGTACTAGCAAATGAAATAAAACAATGAAAAAACACCCTATGGCTTTTAAAATAATAAAATTATACTTTATAGAAGACAAGTCTGCTTATCTAGAAAATCAAAATGATATCAGGCAAAACATTAATATTAATTGCTCTATGTAGCAAAGTCACAGAATACATGATTAAATACTCCAAAATTTTATTTTACATACACACACAAATAAATTGTAAGCGACCATTTACAACAGCATTAAATTGTAAAAAAAATAAACATTCAAAAATCAAACATCTAGAATTAGTATACACATAAATAACAAAAATTATGCTAGACTTCGCACACTGACAAAGTGAACTGCAGTAAAGTGGGGGGAAATGGTCATCTCACCTAGGTAATTCAGATTAGAAAATATAGAGAGACATTAATTTCATTTCTTAAAAATAAGTTCCAAATTGATGTCAGATATAAATACAAGCAGTGGTAAAAAATCTTTTTGGAACACAAAAAATAGAGGACATCATTTTACTGTGGAGGGAGTAAAGCCCTTTAACAGAACACAAAAACTATAACAAGAAGGAAAACATACCAAAATGTACTAAAACAAAAATGTATGTTCCCTATAGGACATTGATATAAGAGTAGAAGGTAAATTACTGGCAGAACATACTGGCAACAGTATATATGACGAAGACATTGCAGTTTACAATTTGTGAAGAATACCTACAAATTACTAAGAAAAAGTCACAGAACCCAACAGAAAAAAGTGGGAAAAAAGCTCATCTCTTTATTAAAAAAATCATACCAAAACAGGCAATAAATTTATGAATATATTCATCTTTAGATATCATAGTAAAATAAAATATGAATGGCTTAAATTAAAAGATAAGCGCCAACTACTGGCTGTGAAATATCATTCAAGCTATCAATAAAACAGAGTTCTAACACACTGTTTGTGAGTTAATTTGCACATCCATTACACTATTCAGGGTAATCTAATAAAACACATGGTATGACTGAGGAAGCCTATCGTTATACTTACTGGAAATGTTAAGCAAAATGAAAATATAGGAATAAAGCAATATTTGTTATAGGAAAAAACCCAACTATTCATGTCAACATTAGAATGTAAAAAAAATAAAGAATATTCTCACAATGGCAATATTGCATAGCAACAAAAATTACTAGATGGATATGATGAATATCTTTCAAGAAAGAAATGGGCTTCCCTTCTGGCTCAGCTGGTAAAGAATGCACCTTCAATGCAGGAGACCTGGGTTCAATCTTGGGTTAGGAAGATCTCCTGGAGAAGGGAAAGACTACCCATTCCAGTATTCTGGCCTGGAGAATTCCATGGACCGTATGCCAGAAACATATCTACTTCTGTTTTATTGACTATGCCAAAGCTTTTGACTGTGTGGATCACAACAAACTGGAAAATTCTTAAACAGATGGGAATACCACACCAACTTACCTGCCTCCTGAGAAATCTGTATGCAGTTCAAGAAGCAACAGTTAGAACTGGACATGGAGCAATGAGCTGGTTCCAAATTGGAAAAGGAGTACATCAAGGCTATATATTCTCACCTGCTTTTTTAACTTATATGCAGAGTTCATCATGCAAAATGCTGGGCTGGATGAAGCACAAGCTAGAATCAAGATTGCTGCAGAAATATCAATAACCTCAGATATGGAGATGACACCACCCGTATGGCAGAAAGGGAAGAACTGAAGAGCCTCTTGATGAAAGTGAAAGAGGAGAGTGAAAAAGTTGGCTTAAATCTCAACATTCAGAAAACTAAGATCATGGCCTCCAGTTCCATCACTTCATGGTAAATAGATGGGAAAACAATAGAAACAGTGACAGAGTTTATTTTCTTGGACTCTAAAATCACTGCAGATGGTGACTACACCCATGAAATTAAAAGACACTTGCTCCTTAGATGAAAAGCTGTGGCAAACCTAGACAGCATATTAAAAAGCAGAAATATTACTTTGCAGACAAAGGTCCATCTAGTCAAAGCTATGATTTTCGCAGCAGTCATGTATGGCTGTGAGAGTTGGACTATAAAGAAAGCTGAGCACCAAAGAGTTGATGCTTTTGAACTGTGGTTTTGGAGAAGACTCTCAAGAGTCCCTTGGAGTGCAAGGAGATCCAACCAGTCAATCCTAGGAAATCACTCCTGAATATTCATTGGAAGGACTCATGCTGAAGCTCCAATCCTTTGGCCACCTGATGCATAGAACTGACTCATTGGAAAAGACCCTGATGCTGGGAAAGATTGAAGGCAGAAAGAGAAGGGGATGACAAGGATGAGATTGTTGGATGGTATCACTGACTCAATGGACATGAGTTTGAGCAGTCTTCAGGAGTTCGTGATGGATAGGGAAGCCTGGCATGCTGCAGTCCACGGGGCTGAGTGACTGAACTGAACTGACTGAGGAAAGAAATAAGGCAAAGTAGATACTGTATTTTCCATTTTTATAAGTTATAAAAATAAACAAATTGTTCTTTACTGTTAAAAGTAGGACCCTGATAAATCACAAAGTCTGGTAGAAGACTGGAAGAGGAAAAAGAGAGAGCAAGCTTCTGGTTAGCTGGTCATATTCTAGGGGCTGGTTATATAAGTGTGTTCCTTCTATAAATATTCATTAAGTAGTAAACATATGCTGTATATGCATTTCTCTGTTTATAGTATTTGTAAATAAATAGTAAAAGAAAAGTATTTGACAGGGTCACATGCCATGAACTCTAAAAGCAATGCCTGGTAAAAGCTAACTGCCTAATTCTGCTTACTATTTACTAGCTGTGTTTCCTTATGCAACTTTCATATTACCTTAGTTTTATTGCTTGTAAAGTAGGCATCAGAAAAAAAAATATCTGAATCATCCCTGAAACTCCTATTAAGGAATTTGATAATTATAGCAACAGATATGGAGCAAGAAATGCCATTTATGTGCCACTTTATAAAAGTTCCCACTTGTACTAAAGAAAATACGAATAACTTAGGTTCAATGCATGAAAATGCAGATCATGGCAAAGAAAGATATTGGAAAGATGACTAAAATGATATCAACCCAAAGGAATTTCAGGAGTTAATGAATACATGGCTGAAATATAAATCCAAAAGGAGAAAAAGAGAAACAACAGGGTAAAAGAATAAACGAGAAATAAAAGCATGTAAGTGAAGTAACAAAAGATAACTAGGAAACAAAACAATTCACATTGGAGGCTTTCAAGAACAGCATTTGAATTGCAGAAAAATAAAAATAAGAACTAGATACATTTTTTAAGTTTCTTCAAAACAGGAAAAAAACAAACCATAAAAATGAAGGCACAGAAAGGGAATCTATCAAAGACAAGTAACACACTGATAGTATTGTCCTTGAACAGATGAGTTACACAGAAGCAACTACCAAAAGGTAAAACCAAAATAATGCAAAACACTTTCTTAAATAAAGCAAAATGAATGGAACCATTATAAGTTTTAAAATCTAAAGAATGTGTTATGAATATTTAGGAAGATAAATTAGGCTTATCATAGGGTCAAGCATATCAGAAGGAATTTAATAAGTTACTATTGAATTAACAAGTTATTAATTTAAAAATGATACAAGATGAGCAAAAGTCTTTCCTCAAATGCTTAAAATTGGTAGAGGTAGGTGCACAAGGCAGCCTTCAAAGTGTACAAAGTGCTGTATGTAGTAGAATTAGCAAAGTTCTAAAGCCAGAATCAGATATGATTTTTTCTTTCAATTTTTATTGTAGGAAAATACACAAAATGTACCATTTTGATCCGTTTTAAGTATTCAGTTCAGTGGTATTAAGTCCATTAATATTCGTGTGCAACTACCACTACCTTCCATCCTCAAAACTCTGCACCTTGCACAACTGGAACTCTGCACCCTTTCGACAGTAACTATTTGTTCCCTCTTTCATGCAGCCCCTGGCAAATACTATTCTACTTTCTGTCACTATGGTTTTGACTACTCTGAGTACCTTACGCAACTGAAGTCATACAGTGTTCATCTTTTGTGACTGGTTCATCTCACTTAAATACCCCCAAGCATCATGTGTAGTGCAGCAAGTCAGAGTTTCCTTAAGACTGAATAATGTGCATATGTACCACATTTTGATTATTAATTCATGGATTCACAGAACTTCAGTCACTCACATTTTAGCTATTGCAAATGACGCTGTTATGAACAAACCTCTCAAGACTCTGTAAAGTAAAATAAATTTTTTTTTTTTAAAGACCCTGCTTTCAATTCTTTTGACTCAGAAATGCAGGTGCTGGATAATATGATAACTCTATTTTTAACATTTTGTAACCACCGTTTTGATTTGCATAGGAGTGACATCATTTTACCTTCCCACCAACAGAACAGAAGGGTTCAAGTTTCTCCACATACTTGTCAATATTTTTTGTTTGTTTGTTTTGGATTGTTTTTCAGTTGCTAAGTCATGTCTGACTCTTTGTAACCCCATGGGCTGCAGCATACCAAGCTTCCTTGTCCTTCACTATTCACTATCTCTCTGAGTTTGCTCAAACTTATGTCCATTGAGTTGGTGATGCCATCAAATCATCTTATCCTCTTACGCCCCTACTCCTCCTGCCCTCAACCTTTTCCAATATCATAGTCTTTTTCAGTGAGTTGGCTCTTTGCATCAGGTGGCCAAAGTATTGGAGCTTCAGCATGAGTCCTTCCAGTGAATATTCAGGGTGGATTTCCTTTAGGCTTGACTGATTTTATCACCTTGCAGTCCAAGGGACTCTCGAGAGTCTTCTCCAGCACCAGAGTTCTGTCACCACAGTTCTGTCACCACAGTTCTTTGGCACTCGGCTTTTTTTATGGTCCGACTCTACTGGAGAAACTATAGCTTTGACTAAAAGGATCTTCATCTGACAAAGTGATTTCTCTAATTTTCAACATCCTGTCTAAGTGTGTCAAAGCTTTTCTTCCAAGAGGTAAGCGTCTTTTAATTCCATGGCTGCAATCATTGTCCACAGTGATTTTGGAACCCAAGAAAATAAAATCTGCCACTTTTTCCCATTCATTTACCATGAAATAATGGGATCAGATGCCACGATTTTAGTTTTTAAAATTTTTTTTATTTTAGGTTTTTTTAAATGATCTTTTATTTTTTTAATCGGATGCATGTGAGTATGTTAGTTGAAATCAAGTGGCATATCATTGTAGTTTTTTATTTTCATTTCTCTAATGATTAATGATGAACATCTTTTTACGTGCTTAGTGGCAACTTGCACATCTTCTTTGTAGGGAAGCCTTTTTGAGCCCTTTCTCTATTTTGAATTAGGTTGTTTTTTGGTTGTTGAAAAATATTCTAGATATTAAAGTCTTATCAGATACCATGTGTTTCAGGCAATGTGTTGTGCACTTGAATACTAAAAAGGCCTATAGGTCAATGACACTAGAAGACTCACTTTACACATGAAATAAAAAAGAGAGAGAGAGAAAGATTCAGAAAGTAAAAGAATTTCTCAAAGACCCTGAGCTAGTATATTAAGCAATGACTACTCCAAGAAACATGGGCACCTATTTTGCCTTGCAGTTATGTGAGGTACTTGTAAGTTTCCTGGCACAGTCCTAAATGTAGAGTTGTTTTTCAGTAAACAGAGTTTGCCAAGTAATGATAGTGGCTATAGCAATACCTGTACCTAAGTGCTGCAAAACTACAAGAGAAAAAGTTTCTCACACATCTGGAAAAATGTTGAAAAACCCAGTCAAGGCTTAGTAGACATACTAAAAAATTTGAGAGCCTTTAAAATATGTATTTCCCCTAAAGTAACAATATACCACTTTTCACTTTGCTTTGCCTACCCACTCCAGAATAATGAGGCTGGCAAATGGGGAAAGCATGACACTCAATTCTTGACTTAGGCATATCTCAGAAAGATGAGTCCAGAAAATTTCCAGGTGGAAACTTATATTGGAACACAGCATGACTGGCCTCTTAGTCTGCAGTGTATATGAACCCATAACCTTATGAAAGAGGAATATACACAAGTTACCCATATAGGTAAACAAATTCATCTTATTCTTTTGCTTTTTAAATCTAAAGATTATTTTGATATTCCTGACCTACACTGATATTTGTAATTCTCTTTCAAGAGCTACTTTTATCTCCAACTTTTTTCATAATGTTTTGAACATTTAATATTTGCTCTAAGAAAGACACAATATATTATATTGTAAATTTCAAGTCTTCTGAGTGTTCCCCTTCTGATTTTCTTTTTGCTATTTTATACATATGTGTGTGTATATTTGCATATGTTTTAGGAAGTTTCCTTGAATACAAACACCTTATGCTTAAATTTTAGCAAGAATTATTTAGGATAAAATCATTTCATATAAAATTTGGAGAAATAACCTCAAAACAATCAGCATCTCAGAGACTCAACTGGCACTTTTAGATAATCAACTAGATAAGTGTTTAAGAGAGAAATTAAGATCTCTTTCTCACATTCAGGGCCAGGCAAAACTGGGTCTGAAATGTTCTTTCTTCTAATGAAGGAATTGGAAAGTGTTTGTTTGTCACATCTGTAGGAGAAGGCTGATTCTGTTTTAGTGTAACTAGTTACAAATGAAAAGGCAGGGTTCCAAACTGGTACAACCACTTTGGAGGACAGTACGAAGGTAACTTTAAAAACTAAAGATAGAGTTGCCTTAAGATCCACCAATCCAACTCCTGGGCATATATCTGTAAAAATCCATAATTCAAATAGATATATTCACCACAATGATCCTTGAAGCAGTTTCTATAATAGCCAGGACACGGAAGCAACAAAAATGTCCACCAACATTGTAATGGATGAAGAAGATATGGTACATATATACAATGGAATATAAACCATAAAAATAATGAGATAATGTCATTTGCAGAAACATTAATGGACTCAGAGATAGTCATACTAGGTAAAGTAAGTCAGACAGAGAAAGACAATTATCGTGATATTGCTTATATCTGGAATCTTAAAATATACAAATGAACTTACCTAAAAAACAGAAATAGTTACAGATGTATTGATAGAAAACAAACTTAAGTTCACCAGGGGTAAAGAGAGGAGGGATAAACTGGGAGACAGGGATTGACATATACACACTAGTATATACAAAATAGATAACTAATAAGGACCTACTGTATAACAGTAGGGAATCCAATACTCTATAATGGCCTTTATGGAAAATAATCTAAAACAGAGGGATACATATGTGTGTGTGTGTGTGTGTGTGTGTGTACCTTATTCACTTTGCTGTGTACCTGAAACTAATACAATGTTATAAATCAACTATACTCCAATAAAATATTTTTTTAAAAAATCAAAATAAAGAACAAAAAAAATGAAGAAGCTGTTACTTTGGACACAATTATATACTTATTCAAATATGTTTTTCCAACTAATGATCTTAAAGGGCTTAAAATTATACTGACAAAACTGCAGCAGCTTTTAAACTAATGACAACCCCATGAATAATTTCCTCTGTGTAGCACAGAGATGTTAGTGGATAAATCACATATTATTGCAGGAAACTGTTTCCCTCAATGAATTATACCTGCTGGAATCTTACTGCTTCATAGATCATGTTAAAAACTTTCAATTAAAATAAGACTGAAGCTAGTTCTGAACAAAAGTCTAAACCGTGAAGCTGAGAGAGCTGCAAATATATACTTTTCTATTTTCTGTTATTTCCTATGCTTTGAATGTCTTTCTGCACACAGAAACTTTGTAAAAGGAACTACCGATTAAGTGGTTTTAAGGTTTCTCCAAGTTCCTTTCCCTTAATGTGAACTGGCTTTTACTGATAAGTTACCATCTTGCAAGTTATCTTAACCTTACCTTATCTTAATCTTAACCTTATCCCTTGCAGTGGTTTCTGAGGTTCAGGGTGTATTAGATACATAGGTACTGGATGGAAGAAATTCAAGACAAATTATCAGTTCTTGGGAAGCTAGAATTGAAAACGAAAGCACACATTCTAGCTTTGGATAAATTTAGAAATAAAACACTAAAGCTAACAAAGTATATTTTAATTGAAGGGTTTTTAATTTAATTTTTTCTTATGAAACTATTTTCAGCTAAAATAGGACAAAATTTAATCAGGCAATTATATTCTCCTTTCTTTGCCTATCTACCTTCTTTGCTTAGTCTGATTCCAATCTGAGAAATAAGAAAAAGCCTCCTAGGATAAACTCAAATGTAAAATTTTACAAGATCACTTATTACACAGGAAGTCAGATTCTAATACAGAGGGAGTATTCTTTCCCTGAGTTTTTATTGGTTCAAATCTACATCTGGTCTTACACTGATTTTGTTAGGAGTGTTGTCCTTGCAGGCACAGAATATGTTTATTCTGCTTCAGGGTCAATCCTGTTCCCCAGGAGTGTTAAGCACGCTAATGACACATCCATAACAAATGGCTTTATTCAATACTGGCCCATGACAAGTAGAAGCAGTTACTGGTGATATAGTTGTCTTAAACAAGCTGAATTTAAGGGACTTTAAGCATGTAATAGATACAGCCTGCGACAGCAGAACAGGGAACAATGTATTGTGTGTGTGTGTGTGTGTTTTGTATTCTAGGATCATCCCTCTTTCCTATAAAAATAAAGTTGAACTACAAATATAGTGCTGTCATTGCCAAAAAGTTGACATTGTAATGTCAATGTCAACATTGTAATGTCAATGTCAACAACAGGATTGAAAGTATTGTGCTGCAGGAATGAAGAGAACTAGGTGCCTGTCCCAGCTCTGCCACATACACATACAAACACATCCACTCAAAATTGTGAGACCTTGCTATTTAACCCAGATGGGTCTCTGTTTAGTGCCCTCATAGAAAATGCCAAGTTTGGGTAGAGCAGCTTGAACTTCTTTAATAATCTGGACCTATAATATAATTTAACACATGTTAAATTAAAACATTTCTATGGGAGGAGAAGGGGATGACAGAGGACAAGACAGTCAGAAGGATCATCGACTCAGTAGACGTGAGTTTGAGCAAGCTTCAGGAGATCGCGAAGGACAGGAAAGCCTGGTGTGCTGTGGTCCATGGGGTTACAAAGAGTTGGACACAACTGAGTGACTGAACAATATGGGAATAACTATCAAAGTAAATCTCTTTTGTATTCCATTGTCAAATAGAAATTTACAAGAGTTATCATTTTTGCCAAAAACAATGTGTGAGCTTTCCACATGGTCTGTAATATTACGAGGAACAACTTTTAAAATTATGCAACATAATTTATGCACATCACTTCCTAGTTTGTTTTGCCATCAAGTGTAGTTTTGTTATCATTAGGCAAGCTGTGAAGTATTGCAACACTTTGTAGCTCTTAGAGTAAAATTTTTAGTCCATGATCGCCCTGAGCTTCTTCCCCTACTTAGTTCCTTCCATCACCCACTCATCAACTGTATGACCGACAATAAATCCTTGCACCTCTTTGCCCTAGATGTCTCTTCAGTAAAACTTTTGTTTGCATTAAACCTGTACTTACCAAAATAGGACTATTTATTTGCAATAACACAAAACAGTGTGGCCTATATAGTTCTATGGATGAAAATGTTCAGGAAGTGCTGCAAACTCCATCTTCTCTCAGATGTGCTATCATGTTAGCATTTGAAAGACTGAAAATCCTGCTGAATGGAAACCTGATTCATTTTAATTAACCTAGTATATCCTGGATACATCTATTCATGAAATCTTATTTGAGTAACAGTAGTTGACAAACACCTCAGAGAATTGCCTAGGGATATATAAAGAAATTTCAGAATAGATGAAGAGAACTTTTCCAGGGTTTCTTGAGGTATAACATTTTATGAAATTGTGAAGGATAGCTCTTGACAGAAATTAAATGTACAGTGAACCCAGGAATCTATACCCTGGGAGACTTCCTCATTCCTCCATTATCACATTATTGGACTGGTACATAAACTAATAAGCTGGGCTAGCTCCAAAAACATAAAACTATTAGGCTGGAGGCCAAGTATCTGGCTCCATGGCTTAAACTCAGACTTGAAATTGGCCACTAGGGACTTTAGGCAAATTGTAATACCTCCATGCTTTAATTTACTTATCTGAAAATATACTGTGTTGAATAAGACATAATAAAAAGGCAGTCAACATAACAGATTTTACTCTTTGTAGAATTTTAGTGATTATAGGGAATTTTTAAAATAATCTAGAATTGAGTAGGAGTACTTGGCAATTTATGAATTTTACCATAGCCTGGAGAAAAGAGCAAGGTGTCTAAGTAAAGATAGTTATGCTTGTAACATTGGTTTTGCTTTACTCCTTATGTCTTGTGCAGTGCTTAGTCACTCAGTCCTATCCAACTTTTGGCAACCCCATGGACTATAGTGCACCAGGCTCCTCTGTCCATGGGGATTCTCTAGGCAGGAATACTGGGTTGGGTTGTCAGGCCCTTCTCTAGGGGATCTTCCCAACGCAGGGATGGAACCCAGGTCTTCTGCATTACAGGTGGATTCTTTATTGTCCGAGCCACCAGGAAATCCCTTACTCCTTATATCTCCCTCATTTTTTTGCAATGTTTCTATGATACTGGTTATTTGTATGCTATTGCTCAGTGATTTTTAGAAAGTTAATACCTTTATTAAATAGCTGAGAGGACTTTTGATTTCTGTCAGGTAAGAAGCTTCGAAGTTACTCTGCCCCAACACATAAATGGTCAAAGAAAGTAGGACAAAAAAGTCCTCTAAGATCCATCAGAGGAGTGAGATCACAATACAAACCATTCCCTGTCCCTCCAAATGGGGAAAGATAGGAGGGATACAGAAAAGTATCATTTACCAAAGGAGAAACCCACTAGCAGAAAACTCTGTGGGAAACAGCAACAAGGCAGGAAAGCCTGAGTTGTAATTGTTACATTACTGAAGTTCAATGTGAAGATTACAAATTCCAGGGGGACACAGTCATGAGTGGTCCTCATATTTTCCTGAGTTTTCACCCGAAGTGTTCCACCAGGTCTTCATGTGACAATCAGAAGTCTCCTCTCCAGCTTCCAGCCAAGGGAAGAGGAAAATAGTCATGTTAAAATACCTCAGGTCTGCTCTTAACAGAGAATGTTGTCAAGGTAAATGTTTCCAAAACCTAACATACTGGCATTGTTTTTTAAATCAGCTGGACTGAGTGGGAAAAAGGAACTGTATTGACAAAGTAATGTCTCTGCTTATTAATATGCTGTCTAGGTTGGTCATAACTTTCCTTCCAAGGAGTAAGTAAATGCCTTTTATTTTCAAGGCTGCAATCATCATCTGCAGTAATTTTGAAGACCAAAAAAATAAAGTCAGCCACTGTTTCCACTGTTTCCCCATATATTTGAGACTAAGCGATGGGACCGGATGCCATGATCTTAGTTTTCTGAATGTTGAGCGTTAAGCCAGTTTTTTCACTCTCCTCTTCACTTTCATCAAGTGGCTCTTTAGTTCTTCTTCACTTTCTGCCATAAGGGTAATATCATCTGCATATCTGAGGTTATTGATATTTCTCCCAGCAATCTTGATTCCAGCTTCCACTTCCTCCATCCCAGCATTTCTAATGATGTATTCTGCATATAAGTTAAATAAGCAGGGTGACAATATGCAGCCTAATGTACTACTTTTCCTATTTGGAACTAGTCTGTTGTTCCATGTCCAGTTCTAACTGCTGCTTCCTGACATGCAGGGTTTCTCAAGAGGCAGATCAGGTGGTCTGGTATTCCCATCTCTTTCAGAATTTTGAACAGTTTGTTGTGATCTACACAGTCAAAGGCTTTGGCATAGTCAATAAAGCAGAAATATATGTTCTTTTCTGGAACTCTCTTCCTTTTTCAATGATCCACCGGATGTTGGCAATTTGATCTCTGGTTCCTCTACCTTTTCTAAAACCAGCCTGAACATCTGGAATTTCACAGTTCACGTATTGGTAAAGCCTGGCTGGCAGAATTTTGAGCATTTACTACTGTGTGAGATGAGTACAATTGTGTAATCGTTTGAGCATTCTTTGGCATTGCCTTTCTTTGGGATTGGAATGAAAACTGACATTTTCCAGTCCTTTGGCTACTGCTTAGTTTTCCAAATTTGCTGGCATATACAGTGCAGCACTTTCACAGCATCATCTTTCAGAATTTGAAATAGCTCAACTGGAATTCCATTATCTCCACTAGCTTTGTTCGTAGTGATGCTTCCGAAGGCCTACTTGACTTCACCTTCCAGGGTGTCTGGCTCTAGGTGAGTGATCACACCATTGTGATTATCTGGGTCATGAAGATCTTTTTTTCTTCATGTATAGTTCTACACTTCATGCATAGTATGGTTCTGTGTATTCTTGCCACCTCTTCTTAATATTTTCTGCTTCTGTTAGGTCCATAACATTTCTGTCCTTTATTGAGGCCATCTTTGCATAAAATGTCCCTTTGGTATCTCTAATTTTCTTAAAGAGATCTCTAGTCTTTCCTCTTCTATTGTTTTCCTCTATTTCTTTGCATTGATTGCTGAAGAAGGCTTTCTTATCTCTCCTTGCTATTTTTTGGAACTCTATATTCAGGTTATTATATCTTTTATTTTCGCCTTTGCTTTTCACCTCTCTTCTTTTCACAGTTATTTGTAAGGCTTCCTCAGACATTCATTTTGCCTTCTGATTTCTTTTTCTTGGAGATGGTTTTGATCCCTGTCTCCTGTACAATGTCACAAACCTCCATCTATAGTTCGCAGGCACTCTGTCTATCAGATCTAGTCCCTTAAATCTATTTCTCACTTCCACTGTGTAATCATAAAGTAAAGTTGTTCAGTCGTGTCTGACTCTTTGCAACTCCATGGACTGTAGCCCACCAGGCTTCTCCATCCATGGAGTTTTCCAGGCAATACTGGAGTGGATTGCCATTTCCTTCTCCATGTAATCATGTAATCATAAGGGATTTGATTTAGGTCATACCTGAATGGTGTAGTGGTGTTCCCCTCTTTCTTCAATTTAAGTCTGAATTTGGCAATAAGGAGTTCATGATCTGAGCCACAGTCAGATCCCAGACTTGTTTTTGTTGACTCATTACATAAATAATGTATTTACTATAGTTTTGTCTAGTACATCACGTCTAGCTATTGGGGGGAAAAAATACAAAGAATGCTAAAAGTCAGAAAGCATAGTCCAAAGAAACTGAGCCACTTCAGAACCAAAGTCAGATGTGTCAAGAATATTAGAGTGAATACATCAGGATTTTAAAGAACAAGAATAATGATTGATACACTATGTAATGTAATGGACAAAATGGACAATATGCCAAAACAGAAAGATGATGGAAGTAGAGGGATGAAAAATGAAATTCAAAATAAGTAAATAAGTAAAAATGAGGCAAAGAAAAAAAACACTAATAGAAGTGAAGAATGCCTTTGATAGGCTGAAAGTAGACTGAATATGGTTAAGAAAAGAATCTGAGCTTGATAACACATCAGTGGAAACTTTCAAAATTGAAAAACAATTTTTAAAATATCTGGAAAAAAGTATCCAAGAACACTGGGAAAAAGTTGTTACTTACACATAATAACAGAGGATGAGATGGTTGGATGGCATCACCGACACAATGGACATGGGTTTGGGTGGACTCCAGGAGTTGGTGATGGATAGGGAGGCCTGGCATGCTGCAGTTCATGGGGTCAGAAAAAGTCGGACACGACTCAGTGACTGAACTGAACACATAATGGAAATACCATAAGGAGAAAGAAACAAATATCTGAAGTAATAATGACTGAGAATTTCTCCAAGTTAATGTCAGACACCAAACCACAGGTCCAGGACCCTTAGGGAACACCAAACAAGAAAAAGGCAAAAATAGCAAGAATAAACATTTAGGCATAGCATATCCAACATACAGGAAAAATATGTATCAAAATTGAAAAGAGCTCCATTAGACTTCTCAGAAACCCTGTAAGCAAGTAGACTGAAGGGAAATATTTAAAGAATTAACATTTAATATTTAAACAATTAATATTTAAAGAATTCTGTACCCTGAGAAATTATCCTTCATAAATAAAAAAGAAAATAAAAGATTTTCAGATAGGTAAAATTTGAGAGAATTTATTTCAAGTAAACTTTCCCAAATAGAAATATTAAGCTTTTCAGATTGAAGGAAAATCATATAGGTCAGAAACTTAGATATAAAAGGAAGAGCACTGAATAAGGAAGAAGGTAAAAAATAATGGTTAGCCTCTCATTTTTCATATTCTTAGCAGAGTTTGTTCAAAATAACAGCAATAATGTATTCCAGTATGTACGTTATATGTGTGTGTACCTAAGTATGGATGATTTTGTATAAGTGAAATGAATAACAACAAAGATATAAGGAATAAGAAAGAAAAGTTAGGAATACTTCAGTATTATAAAATATATCTACACTACTAGTAAAGAGGCATAGTATTATTTGAAAGGAAACGGGTTAGTTATAAGTGAATATAGAAAATGCTAGGGCAACTACTAAAAAAAAAAAGAAGTAGTAAAACAATATAGTGATACACTCTGAACAGAGTAACAGGAGACACAGGATCAGTCCCTGGGTCAGAAAGATCCCCTGGAGAAGGAAATGGCTACCCACTCCAGTACTCTTGCCTGGGAAATCTCATTGACAGAAGAGCATGGCAGGTTATAGTCCATGGGATCAGACATGACTGAGCATGCTATACTGAAGTAGAGAGTAAACAATCATAAGATGCTTAATTAAAAACAAAAATGGGAAAAGTGGAATATAAAAATAAGAGCAATGTATAGCTAATGGTAAAAATATGGTAGATATTAATCCAACTGGATCAATAGTCACTTTAAACTGCAGTGGTATAAATACTCCAATTAATACAGATTGTTAGACTGAATTAAAAAAATAGATGATTACATATTGTCAATAAGAAACAATTTAAATATACGTATGTTAAAAAACAAAATAGGGAAATATGCCATGCTAACATTAGTAAAGAAAGCTCAAGTAGTTTGCAATAATTTCAGATACAGCAATAACTTCACAAAAGGAAAGTTTATCAGGGATAAACAAGGGCATTACATGCAGATGAAGTTCTTAAATCTCCAAAAGACATAACAATCCTTAACAAGAGAATTTCAAACATGGAGCAAAAACTAATGGTAGGAAATCTATTTTCCTGCAATTCTATCGTAGTTGGAGACTTTTAACTACTAGAAATGTATATAGCATTCAAAATCATAGGATATAATTGAACTTGACAGCATCATAAATCAACTGTATATAATTGACATCTATGGACTATTTCCAGAAAGTAGAACATACATTATTTAAGCTGATATGGAAAAGTCACCAGATAGACTCTATCTGGGCTATACACACCTAAACAAATGAAAAGAAATGAGATAATGTTGGCTGTCAGACTACAGTAGAATTAAATAGTATATCAATAACAGAACAATAAATAGAAAGTCCTACTACATGTGAAGATAAAACAAAAAACTAGTAAATAGCACAACATAGATCAAAAAAAATTTGGAAAAAAAAAAGTAAAACTTATCAAAATTTGTAGGAGCCGTTAAAAGCATGTTAGGCGAAAAAATTATCTAAAATTTGATAATCTTAACTTCTGCCTTAGGGAAGGAGAAAGTTACATTCAAAGAAAGGAAAAGAAAAATAACTTAGGACAGAAATAAAGGAAATTGAAGATAAATTCAGGAAAACTACAATGAAATCCAAAGGGAGTTCATTGAAAACATCATTAAATTGATACATCCCTAGATAGAGCAATAAAATAGGGTAAATAACGATATTACAAACAAGAAAAGCATCATTTTAAATCCCATGGACATTAAAAAGATAATAAATATTATGAGCAGCCCTATGCTCACAAATTTGATAACTTATATAAAAATGGACCAGTTTCTTAAAATGAAATATATCAAAATAAGAGAAATAAACTAGAAGTAGTAGTAATATACAACACGATTAAGATAACACTGCTGGATGTTACATATGAAAATTGTTAAGAGAATAAATCCTAAGAATTCTCAACACAATTAAAAATATTTTGTTTCTTTAATGTTGTACCTATTTGAGATGATGGATATTCACTAAACCCATTATGGTAATCATTTCCTGATGTAAATCAAATCATTTAATTGTACACTTTAAATTTAAAGCCATGTATATTGACTATATCTCAATGAATCTGAAAGAAAAAAAAAGAAATATAGTCCTCAAGATTATTAAAAGTGGGATAATCTTCCAAAAGAGAAAGCAAAATGTCAGATTAACTTACTGGTTAATTCTAAGAAAAATTATACGACTTCACTATAATCTTTCAGAAGATAGAAGCAGAGGAAATATTTAACTGTTTCTACAAGGACAGCATTACTCTGATACCAAAAATAAACAAAAATGAAATTTCTCAACTAGAAAACTATAGATGAGTATCTCTCATGAACACAGACACAAAAATCCTCCATAAAATAATTACAAATTGAATTCAATGTATATGGATTATATTTTACAATCAAGTGTGAATATCTCAGTTATGAAATGTTGGTTCAACATTTGGAAATCAATATAATGCAACATATCAAGATGCTAAGGATAAAAATCATATGATTATATCAATAGATATAGAAAAAACATTTGACAATTTTTTTAATCTGTTCATGAAAAATACTCACCAAGCTAGGGATAAAAAGAAAATTATTTAACATGATAAAAATATCTACCAAGAACTTACATATAGCACCATATTCAGTGGTTAGACACTAGAAGCATTCCTGTTAAGATTAAGAAGAAGGCTAGATGTTCCCTCACACAACAACTTTTGAATATCTGGAACTCCTAACTAATGCAGTAGGAAAAGGACATGCAAGGTATAGAGATTAATACAGAAGAAATTAAACTGATCACATGTGATATGATTGCCTACATATAAAATCTGAAAGAATGACCAAAAAAGTCCTAAAACTAAGCAATAATTAAAGCAGGAATACAAGATATAAGGATACTATATGAATATCAATTGCTTTCCTATATACCAGCAATGGACAACTGGAATTTGAAACTAAAAAACGCATTACCCTTTGGCATAAAACTAGCAAAAGCATACAATAAAACCATAAAACTAATCAAATAAAGAAAGTAACTAAACAGATGGAAAGATTTTTGTTTGTTGTTTAGTTGCTAAGTTGTGTCTGACTCTTCTGCGATCCCATGGACTATAGCCCACCAGGCTCCTCTGTCCGTGGGATTTCCCATGCAAGACTACTTGAGTGAGTTGCCATTTCCTTCTGTAGAAATGGAGAAATAGTCCACGTCAGTGAACAGGAAGAGTCAATATTGCAAAGATGTCAATTCTTTCCAAAATGACCTATAGACTCAATGCAATGCAAATCAAAATCCCAGAACATTATCTTGTTCTAAAATTAATAGGGAGAAGCAAAAGATCCAGAATAACCAACTCAATATTAATGGAGAAGAACAAAGACGACTGACACCACGCAACCTCAGCGCTTAGTATAAAGCTTCAGTAATTGTTATGTCAGAAAAAAATATTACAAACAGTTCACTTAAACAGCATAAGGAGCCCAGAAAGTCACATAAATGTAGTCAACTCATTTTTGACAAAAAGAACAAAGTCAATACAATGGAGTAAAGATAAGAGTTCACGAATTGCTGGTAGAAGTGGACATCTACCTGCCTGCAAAAGGAAGAAAAGAAAAATAGACATATATCTCACTTTTCACAAAACTTAACTAAATGTTGATCATAGACCTAACATAGAACGCAAAATTTTAAGACTACTAGAACACAGGAGAAAAAATTTGATCACCTTGAGTATGCCAGTGACTTTTAGGTACAGATCAAAATGGCATAATTCTTGAAAAAATTGGCAAGCTGGAATGCATTAAAATTAAAATCTGCTCTACAAAAGAAATGGCCAAGAGAGTAAGATACACCACAGACTAGGAGAAATCTTTGTGAAATATGATAGACAGTTATTTAAAATACACAAACACTCTTAATTCAACACAGATATCAATCAGTTACTTGAAAAGGTAAAGAGACCTGATCAGACACCTTACAGAATATATACTGATTAAAAATGTCCAACACCATATGCAATTTATTTGCAGAGTTCTGCAAATAAAAATACAATAAAATGCACTACCCACCTATAGAATTGCAAAACTCAAAACGGACAGCCAAATTATGATGAGGATCTAGAACAAAAACAAATCTCATTCAGTGCTGGTAGGAATGCAAAGTAGTACACACTTTGCAAGAAACTGCCATAATTTCTTCCAAGTTAAAATTACATTTACCATAATATCCAGCAGTCATGTTTTCTGGTATTTATCCAAGTGAGCTGAAAACTGATGTCCACATATAACCTAAATGTGGATATTTATAGAAGCTTTGTAATTGTCAAAACTTGGATACACCGAGATTCCTTTCCACTGGTAGATGGCTAAATAAACTGTAGTGCACCCAAGAAATGGACTTATTTTCAGCACTAAAAAGAAATGAGCTGTCAAGCTATGCAAAGATGAAAAGGAATATTAAATGCATATTCCTAAGCAAAACAACCCAATTTGAAGACTTTCTACAGTATAAATTCACCTACATGATATTCTAGAAGAGGTTACGTTAAGGAGACAGTGAAAATACCAGTGATTGTCAGATGTTGTGGGTAAGAGGAAGGATGAATAGGAATCAGAGGATTTTTATAGAAGTAAAAACATTTTCTATAACACCAAAATGGCAGAGAAGTGTTATGTGTTTGTAAAAACCCATAGAATATACAATACTAAGTGAAGCCTAAAATGAACTATGGCTTATGGGAAAGACATAGGGTGCAGGTTCATCAGTTATAACAAATATGCCATCCTGGTGCTGGATGTATATAATGGGGTAGGCTGTGTGTTTGTGTGTGGGTTGAAGCTATATGGGAACTTCCTGTGATTTCTGCTCACTTATGCTGTGAACCTGAAAATACTCTAAAAACTAAAGTTTGTTTCTAAAAATAATTGGATACTTTAGATATTATTAAATACCTGTTTCTGATAGATTTATAATCCCAGCTGAAATATAAACTCTTTGAGGAAAAGGAGATGGCTTATAATTTTCTTCTTTCTTAGCTTTTAGATGATGATCTCATCCAAACAGGACTTCCTAGGTAGTGCAGTGGTAAAGAATCCACCTGCCAATCTAGGAGATGCAAGAGATGTGAGTTCGATCCCTGGGTTGGGAAGTTCCCCTGGAGTGGGAAATGGCAATGCATTTCCGTATCCTTGTCTGAAAAATCCCACAGAGAAGCCTGGAGGGGCTACAGTTCATGGGGCCCCAAAGAGTTGGACACGACTGAGTGAATGAGTGTGCGTGTACACACACACACACACGTACACACCCAAAGTAGAAACTACAAATACGTAATGAATGAGTATATGGGTAAATGGATAAGTAAAGAAATACAAATTTGATCTTCCCAGATTTTCTAAATACTTGACACACAAACAAGCAAAACAAGTAATGAGTAACCGTATACACTGGACTCATTGCGAAACTGTTCACCTCTCCCTCAGTTTCTCAGAGGTAATTGCTATAACAAGTCTGATGTTCATCATCCCCATTCATCTTTTTCCCACTCATATATGGAGGGCTACATTTATCTAAATGTGATCTGTTCTAACAGGATAGATTGCAATCTGGTTCATATGCTCTAGTCTCTCTGTTCTGACAAGCTTAATAAGCTGTTTCATGATGATGTGAAATAATATCACCACAGAGCAATAATATGGCTGCTAAGATTCTAAGGTCTTGATAACTAACTACAGCTTTCTGCTAATGCCTCAAATTTATTAAATACATAATGCCTCAACACAATTTAACAATGAAGTATTCACATCTTATTTAAGAAAAAACTGACATTAAATCATTATTTAAATAAGAATTAACTACAAGAATGGCCCATTCTGGTTTAATGCTGAGGTTACTATTGTTATTCTTCTACCAACAGTTATTTTTCATCTGAGAGATTTCTTCTAGAAATGGGTAACCCCTTTGATTATGACCACAAAGCAGGATAGACAGAAATACACTTTTATTTGACCTTTTGTTCAGTAAGGATTTAAGATGGTTACTAGACTGCTGCTGTTGTTGTTGTTGTTGTTTTTTCTTTAAGCACGTATATAACTTGATGAATTTCCTACCCAAGTTAATACATCCATGTAATTGCCATTCAGATGAAGTGAACATTACCAAACCCTGGAAGTGTTCTTGAGCCTTCTACCAAACATTCCTACAAGGTTAACTATTATCACTTAAATTAGAAGACTTTATAATAAAATACTTGTTTAAATAGAACAAGTAGCTTCTAATGAAATCAAGTGAAAAAAGGATTAACTTAGGATCATAAAAGAAGATAGAATAAGAATTGCACACAAAGTTAGATCTCCTGATGCCCTTCCTGTGTCCATTCAATTACATCCCAAATAGTCACTCAGCTCACACTCACTTTCATCTAAAAGAAGTGAGAAATTCAGTAATATGTTGAACGATGTTCTATTACCTTTGCATTATAGAAAATGAGATTCTCCACTCTAGTTGGCAGACTTCTACCCCAAGAAACTCTCCATTACTAGAGCTTCTCCCTCTTTGGGCACTTAGATGTTTCAAGATCCTATATACTCCAGCCAGTGGCAGATCCATGCTCAGAAGCAGGTCACACAGAAGGATTTGAAACAAGTAGCCAATCTTTTTGGACCTTTGTCTCTGCCTTGGAGAGGTACAGCTGTGTCCAGAGCACCTGGCCCACCACAAGCTGTACACTCTGGGGCTCTGGTTAGTTGTATTACAGAACATACCACTGTGGAAAACGTCACATTTAGCCACCTGAATTTCATTCACCTGGTGCCATTGCTTACTCCTATTCCCTTTCCTGAGGATCCTTTGATTTCTCTTGTCTGAGAAAAGTATTCCTATTAATCTATTTTAGAGTAACCCTCCTGACTTAATACCGTAGCATGGTGTCATCCTTCTAAATTAAGTATTTTGGGGGCTAAATGACAGCAACAAAACAACAGCAACAAAAAAAACAGTGGACCAATGCCATCTGTAATATAATTATATATGGTTATGTTAATGTGTATTATTTTTTTCTGAAGAAAAATTAAAAATCAGGCTTATATCAGTCTATAGTCCTAATCAAACTAGCACTCATGGTTGGTATATGTTGGTATCACTTTTGTGGATGCACCAAAGTTCTCTTCAAGCAAGGACAATTGAAGACAGCTGCAAAGAGTAAGTACCTGGAAACTTTTGTTGGTAACTTCTTCAGGATTCATCTTAATCTTTGAACTGAGGTTTTATTGTGTATGTGATGATCTTAGCTAGTTGCTGAACAAGACAGTGATATGTAAGGGCAAGTCTTACTTGGATGGTCTTAACCAATGACTGAGTAAATCAACTGTGCAATTTGACCCAACATGGAATTCTTCTAACAGGTAATCTTTGCTCTTCTGTGCCCCAAGGGCAGATGCTTGGTAAGGCTGTCATATTTTTTCCACTTCCCTGGCCAAATCCTAGGGTTCCACATCAGTCCTCTCTGTTCTGTATAGCTAACAGTCCAGTAAAAATCTGGATTTAATAATATTCAACATACACTTTCTATACAACCTGTCCTGCAAAGACATCTCATAGATTCATATTTCTTAACTTCAAGCCCAAGTTAATGCTGCTCTCTAAATATTCTGGTCAAGGTTTTCTTATAGTATGGTTCAGTACAAAGAGCTTAAAGTTTTACAATCTTCTATTTGTTTTATTCCTAGTTTTACAGACTTCTTTGGTCAAGTCTCCCTAAGGCCCTACATATTAAGTTCAGTTAAGGGCCATTGTTCTCTATTTTTAGTATCTATGTTCTTCATTGCAATATTAGTCAATTCAAACTCATATTTTCCCAATTATTTTATGCTAATGATATTAATACTTTCTCATCTCTAGAAGAGGGCTCAGATGATAGATGAATAGAAGTATTTAAAATACAGGAGATAACATAAATGTCTGCTGTCTCTAGAAATAGTCTCACAGGTTTTGCCAACAGGGTTCTATGATCTGCTAGAAGACTGTAGAGGCAAAGTACTAATCTGCACAGTGTCTTGTTGACTTAAAAAATATTCACAGCCTTAAAGTTGAGAGTTATGTCTTTTTCTGTGAGAATTTTTAGGACTTCAAACCTGGGAGACACATCTCCAGTAACCCTGACAAAATTACTTCAAGGAGACAACCTGGTTATACAGAAATTATACAGAAATTTTGCAACAAAGTTTGAACATCAAAAGATTATTGTTAAAGAAAACCAGATATCCCAAATTAAGGAATTTAGTGTTTTTCTGTGTGTGGGAATATACAAGAGTCTGGGCCCACTGAAATCATTCCTTCTATGTGCATCTTAGCTATCTGGGGCCAGTATCCTGTGTTTTCACATCCTGAGCTTCCTTGGCGTTCACTTTAGGGAGTGGCTGTGGTGGTCTGACAGCTACTAGATCACAAATATTCTCCTCCTTTTTGATTACCATTGGGATTCACCAGCTCACATTGCTGCTGCTGCTGCTAAGTCACTTCAGTTGTGTCCAACTCTGTGCGACTCCCTAGACAGCAGCCAGGCTCCTCTATCCCTAGGATTCTCCAGGCAAGGACACTGGAGTGGGTTGCCATTTCCTTCTCCACCAGCTCAGATTGGAAGGCTGCAATTGCTGAGGACTGTGACATTCTTGTTTATTCATGTGGCAGGAAATATTCATTTATCAGTCACATATTGAATATAACTCTTAGCCAATAAGATTAGACTTGAGACCTCCAGCTGGTGAAGGGCATTTTCTCTTTCCTATGAATTACACTCTAAATATACACACAGACAAGGGCAGATTACTATTACACAGGCAACCAATATCACAATCAGAAAACCTGCTCAATCCTATCTTTTGCACACTGAATAATCAACTCTATTTGATCCGTGGCAGGGAAATCAAGTTTAAGCTCATAAACTAGAGCTTATTAGTCCATTTCAATTATCTTGTCTATTCTTAATTAAGGGATTATAGCATACATCATGGAGAAGACAATGGCACCCCACTCCAGTACTCTTGCCTGGAAAATCCCATGGATGGAGGAGCCTGGTGGGCTGCAGTCCATGGGGTCGCTGAGGGTCGGACACGGCTGAGTGACTTCACTTTCACTTTCCACTTTCATGCATTGGAGAAGGAAATGGCAACCCACTCCAGTGTTCTTGCCTGGAGAATCCCAGGGACAGGGGAGCCTGGTGGGCTGCCATCTATGGGGTCGCACAGAGTCGGACACGACTGAAGTGACTTAGCAGCAGCAGCATATATCAAGTGAAATAGTTCATTTCTCAGACATGTCTCAGAATTGATCATTTTAAGCTGATGTTACTTAAAAAAATTATGGAAAGGACATTTGTCACTTGATAGTGATTATTACACCTAAAATATGGAAATGAATTTTAGAGAGGGGTTTAGAAGGGAATTATCATGAATATTACTTGATCAAAAGGGAAGTATGAGAGAAATACTGCTAACTAGACATGATTTTATGTGTCCAGAGACATTTTAAGTAGGAGCTGACACATTTTGGGAGGAAGTTTAGTCTACCTGTGTGAATGTGCTAAGTCACTTCAGTAGTGTTGAACTCTGCAACCTTATGGACTGCAACCTGCCAGGCTCCTCTGTCCATGGGGATTCTCCAGGCAAGAATACTGGAATGGGTTGCCATTAGTCTATCTGGATTCTCACTAATACCACTGGGAAACCATAAAACATTGATTCTTTGATTTACATGTAAAACTTAACTTTTGATTCTTCTTCCCCTTCCCTCCTTCATCACCACTCAGAACAAGTATTTGAGTTCCACTTGTGTACAAAACATAATGCTAGGTTTCATTTCCCACCTATCTTTGTTATTGATACTTTGCTTGAATATATCCTGATAACCACCCAAAGCCATCCTTGCTTCTTGCCTGGACTGGTCTCCTACGTGGTCTCTCACATTCTTGCACAATCTGAATCACTCCTCACAGAACACTGAAAGCTTTCTACCCACATCACAGATCTGACCATGGTAGAGAAGACTGTCTTATAAACTCTTTAATGACTATCCAGAAAGCACCTATGGCATGCTTGTTTTGTGCTAGGTTCTAGGGATGGTACATAGGGAACATATGATCTACTGTTGTCCACAGGGTACTTACATTAGCATTCATCTCTCCACTGAACTGGAGGTTCTGTTCAGAGGGGTAAAAAGTAAGAAAAAAGTCATTTTAAGGCTTTTTCTTCAGACCATTTTAAGGCCATTTCAATTCAGATTGAAAAGGAAAATACTACTACCAAACTAATTGTTTAGGATATGGTGGAACCAGATTTCTTACACAATGCCAATGGCAATTCAAGATGTTTCAACCTCTTTGGAAAACATAATTTCTTTAAAAAAATACATAGAGAATGTAAATGAAAAATATTTCCTGCCATATTAGTAAACAAAGTATGTTGCAGCCATCAAGCCATCATGTTATGCCTGCCCTGATGATAAGCCCTGAGAGAACTCAGGATAAAATATAATCCTGCTATCAATTTATCACACAGCAATCACCCTCTCCCCCGTGGTGCACGCTCAGAAAATGCAGGACAGGAAAACACAGGATATTAGCTCCAGGTAGCTGAGGTGCATATGAAAGGAGTGATTTTAATGAGCCTAAGCTCTTACATCTTCCCATATTCTGAAACTTGCTAAATTCCTTAACTTGAGGTAATCTGCTGCTGCTGCTGCTGCTGCTGCTGCTGCTGCTGCTGGCTGCTGCGTCGCTTCAGTCGTGTCCGACTCTGTGAGACCCCATAAATGGCAGCCGACTAGGCTCCTCTGTCCCTGGGATTCTCCAGGCAAGAACACTGGAGTGGGTTGCCATTTCCTTCTCCAATGCATGAAAGTGAAAAGTGAAAGTGAAGTCACTCGGTCATGCCTGACTCTTAGCGACCCCATGGACTGCAGCCTATCAGGCTCCTCCATCCATGGGATATTCCAGGCAAGAGTACTGGAGTGGGTTGCCATTGCCTTCTCCTGAGATAATCTGGTTTTCCTTAACAGTCATCTTCTGAAGTTCTGACCACCGTAATCTTTGCTGAAAAATCTCCTATATATCCTGACTCCCCACCGTTCCAATAGCAATCAGAGTTATTGAAGATGTTATGTCCCAAACTTAAGTCCTCAGTTTTGTCCGCTAAATAAAACATAACTCAAATTTTAGGTTGGGTCTTTTTTTTTTTAATTTCAATTGACAACACCTTGTGATCCAGCAATTCTACTCCCAGATTATCACTTAAGAGGAATGAAAGTATGTCCATACAGAGACTTATATATGAACTTCATAGCAGCATTACAGGAAACGAAAATGCCAAAATCTACTTGATAAAAAATGCAGAGAAAGCCTTTGACAAAATTCACTACCCAGTTATGATACAAACCCTCCAGAAAGCAAGCATAGAAGGAACACATCTCAACATAATAAAAGCCATATATGATAAACCCACAGCAAATATTATCCTCAATGGCAAAAAATTGAAAGCATTTCCCCTAAAGTCAGGAAAAAAGACAAGGGAACCCAATCTCACCACTACTATTCAACACAGTTTTGGAAGATTTAGCCACACCAATCAGAGAAGAAAAAGAAATAAAAGGAATCCATATTGGAAAAGAAGTAAAATTATCACTGTTTGCAGATGACATGATCCTTTACATAGAAAACCCTAAAGACACCACCAGAAAACTACTAGAGCTAATCAATGATTATAGTAAAGTTGCAGGATATAAAATTAATATACAGAGAAATCTCTTGCATTCCTATACACTAAAAATGAGAAAATAGAAAGAAATTAAGGAAACAATTTCATTCACCATTGAGACAAAAAGAATAAAATACTTAGGAATAAATCTACCTAAAGAAACAAAAGACTTATATAGAGAAAGCTATAAAATATTGATGAAAGAAGTCAAAGATGACACAAATAGATGGAGAAATATACCATGTTCATGGATTGGAAGAATCAACATAGTGAAAATGAGTATACTACCCAAAGCAATCTATAGGTTCAATGCAATCCATATCAAGCTACCAATGGTATTTTTCACAGGACTAGAAAAAAATAATTTCACAATTTGTATGGAAATACAAAAAACCTCAAATAGCCAAAATAATCTTGAGAACAAAGAATGGAACTGGAGAAATCAACCTACCTGACTTCAGACTATACTACAAAGCTACAGTCATCAAGGCAGTATGGTACCGGCATAAAGACAGAAATAAAGATCAATGGAACAACATAGAAATCCCAGAGATAAATCAACACACCTATGGACACCTTATCTCTGACAAAGGATGCAAGGATATAAAATGGAGAAAAGACAATCTCTTTGACAAGTGGTGCTGGGAAAACTGGTCAACCACCTGTAAAAGAATGAAACTAGGACAATTTCTAACACCATACACAAAAATAAACTCAAAATGGATTAAAGATCTAAATGTAAAACAGAAAATATAAAACTCCTAGAGGAAAACAAAGGCTAAATACTCTCTGACATAAATCACAGCAGGATCCTCTAAGATCCATTTCCCAGAATAATGGAAATAAAAGCAAAAATAAACAAATGGGACCTAATCAAACTTAAAAGCTTTTATGCAATGAAGGAAACTCTAGACAAGGTGAAAAGACAGCCTTCAGAATGAGAGAAAACAATAGCAAATGAAGCAACTGACAAAGAATTAATTTCAAAAATATATAAGGAGCTCATGCAGCTCAATACCAGAAAAATAAATGACCCAATCAAAAAATGGGCCAAAGAACTAAACAGACATTTCTCCAAAGAAGACATATAGCTGGCTAACAAACACATGAAAAGATGTTCAACATCACTCATTATCAGAGAAATGCAAATCAAAACTACAATGAGGTACCATCTCACACAGGTCAGAATGGCTGCTATCAAAAAGTCTAGAAACAATAAATGCTGGAGAGGGTGTGGAGAAAAGGGAACCCTCTTACACTGTTAGTGGGAATGCAATCTAGTACAGCCACTATGGAGAACAGTGTGGAGATTCCTTAAAAAACTGGAAATAGAACTCCCATATGACTTAGCTATTATACTATTGGCCATACACACCAAGGAAACCAGAATTGAAAGAGACACGTGTATACCCTAACGTTCATTGCAGCACTGTTTGCAATAGCCAGGACATGGAAGCAACCTAGATGTCCATCAGCAGATGAATGGATAAGAAAGTTGTGATACATATACACAATGGAATATTACTCAGCTATTAAAAAGAATGCATTTGAATCAGTTCTAATGAGGTGGATGAAACGGGAGCCTATTACACACAGTGAAAAGGTCAGAAAGAAAAACACCAATACAGTATATTAACACATAAATATGGAATTTAGCAAGATAGAAATCATGACCCTATATGCAAGACAGCAAAAGAGACACAGATATAAAGAACAGATTTTTGTACCCTGTTGGAGAAGGCAAGGGTGAGATGATTTGAGAGAATAGCACTGAAACACGCATATTACCATATGTGAAACAGATTACCAGCCCAAGTTAGATGCATGAAAACAGGGGACTCAAAGCCAGTGCACTGGGACAACCCTGAGGGATAGGATGGGGAGCGAGGTGGGAGGGGGATCAGGATGGGGGACACATGTACACCCATGGCTGATTCATGTCAAACTATGGCAAAAACCATTACAATATTGTAAAGTAATTAGCCTTCAATTAAAATAAATACTTTTTTTAAAAAAATGAACAGTAGATATAAATCTCAAAAATAATAATGTTGAGTTGAAGCATGACCAAATAAATCACATTTTATGGAAAATTCTATAAAATGTATTCTATTCCATTAAGACAAAAATCATATTAGTTGGTTATTGGAAAATAGAAAGTGTGAATAGAGAGGGTCAAGACTGACGAACTACAAGTGGTTACAAATCAACTTTTGAAAGTTATAAATATGTGCATTATGTTAACAGTGATGGTTCCATAGGTGCCTATATATGTCAAAGTTAAATTTCATATGTAAATATGTGCCATGTGTGTCATACCTCAAAGTTGTTAGTAGTTTGTCATAAAGTAAGGATGAGTATTGCTAGAAGGGAAATTTCCTCTTAAAAAACAAAAAACAAAAAACACCACATTGTTCTCCTGAACATTTCCAATGTGATTTTAGCGCTCTGGCTCTTAAGTCTTGATAAGTGTCATTGTAATAACCATGCCTTCTGTTTTCTCTATTCAAATGCTTGGACATGTAGAGTTTTGTTGACCCAGGAAGAATTCTTCCTCCAAGGGCTAGCAGAATTCCTAGAGATGGTAGTCTGCCCAGTGACAGTACTTTTCAAATGCAAAAAAACTAGTCAAGGGCTTATACCCATAGCCACTTTCTTGATGGTGCTCTCTCACTGAGCCACAATCTACCTGCCCAGTTCATTCCAGGATCAGCTATCAGACAACTAGGGACAGCTTCTCTGTCCCAGAGCACTCTGAAATTATACAGAATATTCAGTTCTAAAGTTGGTTGATTCTGTTTTATCATTCTTTCCCAAAGAACATACAAGGAAGGCTTTTGTCCACAGGTACCACCCTTTCTTTACCTCCAGGTCATGCCATATTCCCTCTTCTTTGGAACACTGAATAGAAAAGCCTTTTCTGTGTTACTCATCTCATCTGTGGGTTCAAGTAATAAAATCTGTCAAAGACAGTCATCTTAATTTTGTTAGTCTTCAGTTTCCAACAGAAATATTTATACTTGTTTTCAACATGGATAACCTATCTAGTTAATGGTATCTCATGAATTAAACTTAATGGCATATTAACTAACAGTTTTTAATTAACTAATATCACCAAATGATGTTTGGTAGTAAAAGTGATATATGCATGAAATATTAAGTGATTCTTTGAAATAGCCTCCCAAAATAAGTAATAGTAATAAGAATAGTAATCACGCTTTCAAAGAATACATAACTTTTTTTTGGAGACCTTTATAGCCCTTGATTTAGATTTCACAGGCTGTCATCCAAACTGTAAGATTCACCACCTCTCCTCTAACTGTACTACAGCAGCCAGTTTTATAAAAGACAAAGTTCTGAAAACCATTTGTCAGAAGATTATTAGTGAATTAGGTGCACAGTTAGAATAGTTTAGATGCCTGGGTGGAGAGGTACCCACAGAGGAGTAACTTTTTGGAACTTTGGAGTGTGGTCAGCTATTTTAGAATATATACCTTACCCTTAATGAAAAAAAAAAAAAAAAAAAAAACAAGAATCACCAGTAGTTAAAGTATGTTCTTTCCAAATTAATTTTGTCCTTATTTAGAGCTCAAAGGAAAAACTACTCTGAATATGTGAAATTTGACCTTTTTTTTTTTTTACCAATTTTTAGGGTTTGCATTTTCATGAATTAAATATAGAGCATGCATTATTCAAACTTAATGGCTCCTTAAATGTCTGAGTGACCTCCTCTCAACTACAGACATTTCACACATAAATCATTAGACACACATGGTGATCTAGTGCTTAGCACCAGGGTTTAAAATCCTTTCTGACTTCTCTTCTTGGTTCTAATATTTGTGTTTCTATAGGATGGTGTGGTTAGTTTACATTCTATCTAGTTCCTCAAGTGTTCACTTCTGGCCAATATTGCCAATCTGATGGAATTCAGAAGCACGTCGAATTGATGCTAGATCCTGGGGAAATATGCAGAAAGCATATAACCTATTCCAGGTCTCAGAGTGCTTAGATGAACACTAGAGAAGTAAACTTGTGTCCCAGGTGGCTCAGTGGTAAAGAATTTGCCCACCAGTGTAGGAGATGCATGTTTAATCCCCTGGAGAAGGAAGTGGCAACCCACTTCAGTATTCTTGCCTGAAAATCCCATAGACAGAGGAGCCTGGCTGGCTATAGTCATGGGGTCACAACGAGTCAGACATGACTGAGTGACTCAGCACACAATAGAGGACAAGATACAATGATACAACTCTATAATTATATGCTAACTTGAATATAATTTCATGTGTTAGTGAATCCTTTAGTAAAACCTTTAGAACAGGGCAGTATTTAGAATCACGTTTCCTACATCAGAATTCTCACTTTACCACCAACTAGCTTGACTAGAGGCCTTGGGCAGTTTGACTACTACCTCTCAGTCAGATCTGGTTTTCCTGTCCATGGCATAAGCTTGTGAAGATTAAATGCAATTTTCTATGTAAAGTGCTCAGTATAGAATCTATTCAAATATATAAGTTTTACTCAAAACCATAAGCGCCACACGCAGCCTCCTATTTCAATGACAACCCTATCAGGAAAGGACATCATTCTTATAAAATTAGGTTGGCCTATAGAAGCAGAAGCCAGATGGTGGGAGAAGAGTCAAACCATAGTTAAGGGGGGAAGTTGTCATCATGGTCAAAGTGTGTTGAGACCTCCACAGGACAAAGGAAAAAAAGAACAAAATATTTAACAATTCATAAACCCTTGAAAAACTTGGAGATAGTTCTACTTTCCTATTCTGATAAATTACACTAAGACTGTGAACCATATTAGAATACTGAGAGACAAGCTTACATGGAATTGGCAGCATAACATAGGGGTTAGCATTCCAGTTAGGGAGTCATGCTAAATTAAATGAGTTTAAGATATTATTTTGTTTCAAGGAAGTAAAAGATACATGATATGTATTGTTTAGAATAATAGCAACAGGGTCAATTCTAGGCCTAACATTCCAAGAGTTTACATATAAAATACTAGTGTAAGTTATAGAAACCTGACCACAGGAGAAACAATTGAGAAATCTAGAGATATTATGTGGATGATTTGTAGGGAACAAATGAGGCCAAATTTAAAGTATAATAGTTGTATGAAAGAGATGCTTAATTATACAATTTAAACAGTAATATTAACAGCTGCTAATACATATATATTAATAGTATTTACTATATGCCAGGCTTCCTAATAGATGATTTCTATATTTTAAGTAATTAAATATTTTTAAGCTAGAACAGGATATAGCTTCAGCATGGGTATACAACAATAACTATAAAAGTGCAGCATTACTTTCAAGAGGGGTTCAGAGACAAGAAGACTAAAGAGGTATTCAGATGTTGGTCCACAGTTCTGTGCTTAATACAAATAGACAAATGGAGAGCTTAGAGCTATCTTCTTCAGTTACTTGTCAGCAACATCATCACCACCATCACTGGCATCGTGACACCATCCTCATCACCACTACCATTAATATTTTCTGAGTATCTATTTTGTGCTGGACACATCTAATACATACAACAAAGCTGGTTAGAACTATCTCTCCCTCTATATGAATGTCATAAATAATGTTCAGATTAAATAATTAGTTTTTCCAAATTCACAAAAATAAGTAGAAAAATAAAATCAGGATTTGTGTCCATAATGGCAGATTTAAGATTTCACGGATTTCCCCTATACATGACCTGACTTTTAAAGCAAGTGTAAAGATGGAACTATCATCTCTGTTTTTTTTCTTTAGAGGCACCTTTTACTAGAAATAGACAAGATTAGTATACGTGAATCTAAGAAAAAGCCTTTGTAGGGACTCAACTCTCCAATGAGAAAATACTCAGTCTCTCCATCTGTGTCACCAGGATCTCAGGTCTGCTAGTCACAGCTGCAGCAAAATGAGGAAGCCAGAGCTATTCTGCTTTTGCATAGGCTATAGAATGAATGCTCCAGAGACACGTTTGTTGTTATTGTTCAGTTAGTTAACTTGTGTCTAAGTCTGTGACCCCGAGTACCACAGCACACTAGGCTCCTTTATCCACCACTGTCTCCTGGAGTTTGCTCAAATTCATGTCCACTGAATCCGTGATGCAGTCTAACAACAAAAACAAACTCAATAGTCAATAAAATCACACATATGGGAGCACAAGAGAAGTGAATTCACAAGGCAACATGATAGAGCGATATCCAAAAAGCAATAAGCCCCAAAAAGAGATGTAAGGTGTAAATCACTTCACCTCTGGCAGCAGAGCAGGTCTAAATTATGGCCAACATTTAAGTGGGTAAAAATAAGAGCCATACAAATTAATAAACAGAAGCCTCAATAGAAACGAGAGGCCAGAAGGGAGAATACACATACCTTGTGAATGTAGCAGAGTCTCAACCAGAAGAAGGACTCTTCTTTCCTGGCAAGGACTCAGACAATGAAAAGTCATGGGCTCTGTTTACTGGAGCCCTCCCAACTTTCTTTTCCTTTCTGTAAATGGGTTCTCCTTCCCTTGCACTGACTGACTAGCCATAATTATAAATCTCTGCTTGCAATTCTCTGTTGATCTCAAATAAACCCATTTTCACTAGAGAAATATCTGGCAATCTGTTTCAGATCAACATCAATTTCCAAATTCTTCTCCGTTTCTAATTGGCTTTCCTGAAACAATTATGAACATACACCATAGTCCAGCATTTAATTTCTTTTCAGTTATTTAATGTTGTGTGCCACATTTCAAAATAGCTTCTAGTTTGAAGGCAAGACAGTCTTCTTTTACATCCTATTTTTATAAATTTCAGACTAGATACTCTAAACTTTGGGGAAATACCTTCAAAAACACTGGCCATTGAATATATGCTTTATTCTCTTAAAAGAGGCAAGAATTCCAAAGTTAAATAGACACAGGTTTATGTGGTTACTGCCATGTACTCTGTGTCTTTATATAAAGATTAAATGAGTAACTTCATTGTTCTTTATGTACCTTTTAAGGTTAATATCAGACACCGTGGGTCTAACACAGCACATGGGTATAACACAGCAACTGTTTTCAAACAGATCAATGATCACAAAAGCAAGCATTCAGTCACTCCCTTCCACTCTTTTCATTTGTAGACATTCAATCATTCTCATCCCCACACCTCTCCCCAAACCCTGCCCCACTGAGCCAGGCAAAGACTCAGATTCCTCTCACAGATTCATGCAAATACAGCCAACTTATAGAAACTGGCAAGTGGCTTATAACCTTCTCAACATCCTTGAGTCTAACTAGAATAACAATGAAGCAAATAGCTGAAAAGCATGAAAATACTAAATACATGTTGGAAAATGGCTAGAGATCAGGAATGGCTTCCCAATTGAGTTGATATGACAGGAGACAGATGATTATGTCAAAGTTCAATGAAATGAAAATTCTGTTTACAGAAGAAGTGTACATGGGTAGTAAAGAGATAAAGAGTCAGAGAAGCCAGATAATAAATATCTTTGAAAACTGGCATGAAGTTCAAACTATTTGACACAGAGGATTTTAAAGGGAATGGATAAAACATGTTTTCAGAAAAAAAAAAGTTTAATGTTTAGAATTAAACATTTATAATTATTTAGAAGATAAATTTGACAAGGTAAGACCAATTCAAAACTATTATAGGAACATAGGTAAGAGGTAATTGGCATATTCCACAGTGGGAATGGGAAGAACTAAGGTGATTACTACTGGAAATGCCAAGTAGGTCATGTTTAGAAATAATGACATATGTTTAAATACTAAGAAGTGTTTCTCAATATTTTGTTGTCTATATTCCCAGCTCCTTCTCATCCCACACGATTCTTAAAGCAAACCAAACTTATCATTTCATGTATAAATATTTAAGTATTTTCTAAAAGAATTTTTTCGAACATAACCATTATCGCAACTGAAAAATACTGACAATTTCCTAGTATCAGTTAACATCCAGTCATTGTTCAGAGTCTCCAATAGTGTCCTTTTTAAACAGTTGTTTCTTCAAACCAGGAACCAAACAAGGCTCCTTTTTGCATGTGGTTAACATATCTTTAAGTCTTGACAATTTACCCCTTCCATTTAAGATACTAAGAGGAGACAGAATTAGAGGAGACCAAGGGAGGAGGTCACGTACACATTGTGCCCTCCAGTTGACCTAAACTGGACCCAGGCAACTACAGGCTCATCCCCACCTCCTTGTCCTTGCAATATGCATGCTGCTTACACCACTCCCATACTAGAAGCTAGTTCAAGGACACAACCATGAGAGAATAAGGTATTGGCAAGATCACCTAGACTAAATATGTGTCTGAACCAAGTTAAGGACTCCGTATAAGCTTTTAAGATTCTGGTGGGCTGTTGAAGATATGATCCATTAATTTTGTGGCCACCCAGGGCAAGTCAAATAAATTCATTTGATGAACCCTGCCATCTACTTATCTGCCATGGCTTGTCACTTTGTTCAGTCTTTCAGATTTCACCTGAGAAACTCCCAAGGTTGTGACTTATTACCTTTGGATAATAAAGAGAAGGAAGCATAGATTAATCCATAGACAATAAGAATATAAAAGTCTTATTTGAACAGAAATGAGACTACAGCCTGGGAAACACAGATTCAAGAGGCACTTGAATTGTGTTCTACTGGACTATGAAAAGAGAGAGGTTTATAAGCCACAAGGGTACAGTTAGTTACAGGAGTTATTTAACAATTATAGTTGGAGCTAGCAAGAACTAAGGGTGCTGGTTAAGCAAGGGCTGGAAATTGTTACATAAAGTTAACGAGACCATAAAGTTATGGCAGGCAGCTGCTAGAAAGATACTGTTTTGGGAATTGTTAGTCATGTCCTCAAGATTGAGAGAGTACAGAAAACTGAAATTCTTAAAAATGCACCAATGGACCTGAAAGCACATTCACAATGTATCCAGCTCCATTCTCAACGCCTAAACCACAGTTACTACATTTTGAATCATAAGTGTACCCTTTTAGTGGTTAAAGCAGATGTACAATGTCTGTTTGATGGGCCATAAGACATGACATTTTAGTTTACAAAGTTCAAGCCAAATCCAGCATAAACCAGAATGAATTCCCCATATTTCAATACATGAAAATTTTTTCCATCAGAAGAATGTCTGGATTCATGGATTTTATCAGGTTAGATGATAATGCCATTTGTTGACAGAGAAACCACTGGAGAAGTGGAAACTTGTGTAAGAATGGAAACAATTGCAGTTGATCTTTTCTGAACATGCCTGTGTGGCAAATAAGTGCCATAGTAGGGTAAGTATTACCAATGAGTAGCTCAGGAGGTAGATATCAGTTTTTAGTTGTGTAATCTTGAGTCATGAGTTGAGCTTCCCTCATAGCTCAGTCAGTGAAGAATCTGCCTGCAATGCAGGAGACCTGGGTCTAGAAGATCCCCTGGAGAAGGAAATGGCAATGCACTCCAGTATTCTTGCCTGAAAAATCCCGTGGACAGAGGAGGCTGGCAGGCTACAGTCCATGGGGTTGCAAAGAGTCAGACACAAGTTAGCTACTAAACAAACAACAGAGAAAGTCTTGCTTGAAATATTTGAAGAACAAATATGGAGCCATGAAATTCAGCCATATAAACAGAATGCTGTGATAGAAAGACAAATAACAGATTTTTATTAACAAAGTCTGAAAAGCCCTCTTAACAGGTTAGAAGCTGTCCTCTAAAAACAGGAACTGATAATATGGACTGAGGGGAAGACATCCAGGCCCACATATGGAAGCAATTGTGCAAATGCAGAGAAAGTAAAAGAATAGCATATGTTTGGTGGTTCCCCCAAGCAGGTAACAATAGGAATTTGATGTAATGATTAAAAGTTTCTTTACATGTCAAATAGGAATCTCCTCAGTATAAATACTATAGTCACCATCTACCACCATATGAAAGAATATATCTTAATGCTTTCTGACCAAGTTCATTCACCTAGAGAATTCAAGGCATGCTCCTCTAAAGGCCATTCTGAGTTTCCTTCCATCGACTTAATCCCAGCCTTATCCAGCATGCCCTAGAGAATAGCAGTGAATTGTTACAAATATTTTTTTATACCATATACTTGTCTAAAACTAGATGTTAGTATTTCAAAGTCTATCTTAATAGGGAAGTGTTAAAACTATTTTAATTACTTAAATATAATTAAGACTATCCTTCTAATTCTAAATTCTTAAAATTTCTCAACAGGGACTCTTACAATGTTATAGTTCCCCAAGTTGTTACAGAAATAAAGAGCACTTACTCAGCCATAGAACATCTTGAAATCATGATTACTGATCAATTGCTTCTAATCATAACTGAGTCTCTCCTCTTGATTAGAGGGTCTTTTTCTTCCTCTTCTGCTACTAATATGAATATCATATCATATGCATTCAAACCAGGCTGATGGTCAAGGTTTGAGATTGTCTAAAATAAAAGTTGGCAACTGATGCTGAGGGAATCAAATCTGGTTCTGAGGAGAGCTTTACAAGTTCACAGAGTTAGCCTTCTTAGTATTTAATTTTTTAAAAAGTAGCCAATATTTAAAGATTAGGAGATTCAAATAAAGATTTGGATGTTTATTAAGAATACAAATATTGAGCCTATATTTTTCCATATTAGCAATCAGCTGTAGATAATAAGAGGCCAACTATTGTCCAAAAGTGAAAGAAAGTGAAAGTCACTCAGTTGTGTTCGACTCTTTGCAACTCCATGGCCTATAGAGTCCATGGAATTATCCAGGCAAGAATATTGGATTGGCTAGCCTATCGCTTCTCCAGGGGAGCCTCCCAACCCAGGGATCAAACCCAGGTCTCCCAAATATCACGCAGATTCTTTACCAAATGAGCCATTAGGGAATCCCAAGAATACTGGAGTGGGTAGCCTACCCCTTCTCCAATGGGTCTTCCCAACCCAGGAATTGAACCCGGGTCTCCTGCATTGCAGGTGGATTCTTTACCAGCTGAGCCACCAGGGAATCAGTATTGTATAGGGAAGAACAAATCTGACTCCATTATTAGATCTGTTCATTTTTACTTTAACTTTTGTGCTTTACTGCCTGTGCTCTACATCTTTTGTAAAATAATATTGCCTGTAACCATAAAGAGCTCCAAAGCCAACGTTTCCATATTTTTGGCCATACTATGCATTTGGCACAGAAACTTGCTGTTGGTAACTCTACCCCTGTTAAAGTACAGTACAAAATTGAGACTAAACAAATTCTGAGCACTGAAACCACTTAAGCCATGTAAGCAAATCTAGTTTTAGCTTATTTCATGAACATAAGTACAACTTAGGTTATTTCTTGCAAATGCCTCTGATATTCAAGAAATAAATTTAATTCATCTTTCTAAAATAGTATAAGATAAATCATTTTTAACCATTCCTCTGCTATCTAGAAACCCCAACTGCAATTTCCAGTCATTGCAAAGGTTAAAGGAATCTTTCATTTTCACTTTATAAGCCATCCTGTAACATTATGACTCTGAGCTTCATATCAGTTTGGAATGTGAAGACATCCAGTTCAAACTGTTCTATGAGTAGAAATCAAGTGCTATTTTACCAATCTGGTTTTAATTTTTACCACTTCTGGATCTGACACCCTTTAGATTACACTTTCAAGTTTTCATAACTGCTACTACTTCTGATTACTTCTCAACTTTGAAGCCAAGATACAATTTTCATCTTATATAGCTGTTACACTTAAATTCAAGAACAGGCATACCCTGAAGATATCAAACGTTTGGTTCCAGACAACTGTAATAAATCAGATATTGCAACAAAGTGAGTAACATAAATTTTTGGTTTCCAAGTACTTAAGAGTTTACATTATACTGCAGTTTAAGTTTACAGTAGCATTATGTCTAAAATAATACACATATCTTATTTTAGAAAGCACCTTATTGTTTTTAAAATGCTTAAATACTAACAAACATCACATCACCAAACAAATATAATTTTTGAAATACTGTGAGAATTGACAATTCTCACAAAAAATGTGACACAGACACCAAGCAGGCAAATGCTGTTGGAAAAATTACACCAATAGAATTGCTTGATACAGGGATGCCACAAACCTTCAATTTGTAAGTTACACTGTATGTTCATAGTGCAATAAAATGAGATATTCTGTAGTTTTAAAAACAAAGTAAAATATTTGATTTATGTCTCCAGCAAAAGTGTGAGCATTAAGATAGACCAAGAGAATAAAATGTTTATGAAGAAGACCTGTATAATGATGAACCAAGAGACCAGACTTTTCTGTAGCAGTTAAGACTATGCCTATGTGCTTAAATATACAAAGCAAACATGAGTATGTTGGAGGTAAGGAGAAAGGAAACAATCCTGGTTTATACATTTACTTTATCAGTAAAGGTCCAAGAAAAAAACTTATGCTCTTTAAGGCAGAGTGTTACTATTTACTTACTGATGAAGTGAAAAGACAGGACATGGCAAGATAAATATTACAAATTAATGCATATGAGTGGAATGAAGAAAATAATTACACAGATGAACTCATTTTCAAAGAATAAACAGAGATAGAGACATAGAAGACAAATGTATGGATACCAAGAGGTGGATGGATTGACAGAGTTGGATTGATATATACACACTACTATGTATAGAATAGAGAACTAATGAGAACATACTCTATAGAACAGGAAACTCTCTCCAGTGCTCTTTAGTGACCTAAATGAGAAGGAAATCCAAAAAAAAGGGGATATATGTGTATGCATAGCTGATTCACTTTGCTGTACAGCAGAAACTAACATACCATTGTAAAGCAACTAAACTTCAATTAAAACACATACATACACACAAAACAGCTACCAAAACCAGCTACCAACCCAAAGGCTGAGGAACAATGAGAAGAGATTGGAATTATTTAAATTTGGAAATTCATGCTGCTGCTGCTGCTGCTGCTGCTAAGTCACTTCAGTCGTGTCTGACTCTGTGCAACCCCATAGACGGCAGCCCACCAGGCTCCACTGTCCCTGGGATTCTCCAGGCAAGAACATTGGAGTGGGTTGCCATTCCTGCCGAAAAGAAATTCAGACCTGTGAGAAGAGGTTACTCCTTAAAAGCGTTGATTACTCAAAGCTGAAGTGCCCCCACTTGGCCAGGATCTGGAACTCTGAAGAGGTATTAGCAGGAAGGTGCTGAAGTCTGAAGGATCTAAAGAAACTAGTTATGCAACCCATCGGAAAGCTCTGTGGGATCAACTAATGACACTTTAACCTGTCACCACCAGAGTAAAGAAACTACTGGGGTGTTGCTAATAGGATAGAGTTGAAAAAGACAAGAAGCAAAAGGATAATAAGAGGCAAAACAGAGAAAACTCTTTTTACGTCAGCTTTCCAGTCCCTTATTACTATTCCCTACCAGATTTAACAGGAATCAGCTGGCAAACCAGAGCTATGGTATGGGCTCCAGCTCCAGCTCAGAGATGATACTCTACTAGCAGTCGTCTGACTAGAAATCACTAGTGTTTTGATCTACAAAGTTTTTTTCAAGTACGCATGTCATTTACTATTTTTGATCTTCACAGAGCAGACTTGAGAACATCCATTATGCACATGAAGGAACTGGTTTATATATCCAACATCATATGGGTGGAAGAGTGAGCATTAGAACCTAGCAACTCACTTCATTGTTCGAGTAATCAAAAGATGCAAACCCAACAGGCAATTGGATTCTTAAGGCTAACCGATCCTGTGAATCTCACTCCTGCAACAACAGAATGCTGGATGTTTGGAAGGCACTAAATCACAAATGGTAACCACCTGCTGACCTTCTAAATTAAAAATTTCAGCTGAAGATATGGGACATCAATGAGCAATTGTATACTATTTCCTGAAACAATTATCAGCTCAGTTCAGTCACTCAGTTGTATCCAACTCTGAGATCCCATGGACTGCAGCACTTGAGGCCTCCCTGTCCATTACTAACTCCTGGAGTCCACCCAAACCCATGTCCATTGAGTCAGTGATGCCATCCAACCATCTCATCCTCTGTCATCTCCTTCTCCTCCAGCCTTCAGTCTTTCCCAGCATCAGGGCCTTTTCAGATGAGTCAGTTCTTCACATCAGATGGCCAAAATATTGGAGTTTCAACTTCAACATCAGTCCTTCCAATGAACACTCGGGGTTAATCTCCTTTAGGACGGACTGGTTGGATCAATTATATGCCTTTTAAAAACACCTGAAGAGTACAATTCAGTTTAGCACCTCAATATCTCTAGACAAGCCATCACTCTACCCCTACCCTGCTCCCAGTTAAGGGTACAGATTTTAGTTGGTTTAAAGTATTTCCCTCACCCTGCAACTACTATACAGAATAAATTACTGTGACTTCAGTTAAAAAAAAATTCTTCCTCAGTTAACAGCATTCCTCTTTGTTATTGGCCAAAAACAAACATGATTTAGAAGATACATTTTTTCCAATGACTACTAGGTTAGTGGAAACCAGGAACATTTTTCATTTGTTCAACCAATTCTAACTGGCAGCCTGGTTTCTACAGAATACTAGTTAGTTAGGTCTTTAATAACTGTTTGTTTGTTTGTTTTTTTTTGACCGGGGGGGGCAGAAGATGCATTTTAATAATTAATTTTAGCAAGTATTTACCGTAACTGTGGAACTTACCAGTATCGTTACTATTTTAATGTGAACCATAGGGCTTCTTTTATTTATTCTCCAAATTTGTGTGCCAAAATACAGATAAAGAGTTTTTAACAGTGTCTGCAGACATTTATGCTAATAGTCCATGAAACAGATTTGGAGAAAAACATATTTAAGGAAATAATATCACTTGGTCCTATCTCCAACACCCTTATTTAATTCTTATTGAAGAACTGCTCAGAAAGAAAAAGTCCACTTACTCTCAAGTTTTCTTTCTTCTTTTGCTTAATTCCCTTTTTACTCCCAGCACACACACACACACACACACTCACACTTAAATTGTTTCTGCTGTTTAGTACACAGCTTCAGTTTTCTTACAATAACAAGCAAACAGAAAACCCACACAAAATTACAGACCAAAAATACACCAAAGATAGCTTCTCAAAATCTCATATTTTTCAGCAGAATTGTTTCAAAGGGTAAAGGTAATCTCAAAATTCCATAACAGACCTCATCTCTTCAAATATTCATCTCTCTCTTTTCTTCCTATAAAGCCAGGATATTTCTCCCACTCTCTAAAAACATGCTTGTTGTCTGTGACATGAATGTAGAGAGCAGTCAATAAGGACTGGCATTTACATCACTTTATTTGCAGGCTTCCTTGGCACTGGCCTACCTCAAAGGCAGAAGATATTTGAGGGTGACTATGAACTTTGCTTTCTGGATGGTAAAGAAAATGAAAACAGAAAAGGGAGCACAGAAATGGCCAAGATAATTACATATTTTCATTCTAAACTGCTTTCTCCTATCACAGGATATTACAGCTAGAAAGGTCATCCAACTCTTACCTTGATACAGTGAAGGAAAAGGGTGTGTGTGGGAGGGGGTGAATTGTCCAAAGCTCACCAGGTAGCATCTAAAGCAAAAGTAAAACTGAGCTCTCCAATACCCTCTCCCCTGGCCCATGCTGTTTAGTCAGTTATGAGCTGGGTTAGGCTGGAATGATTTGCACGTAGCTATAATCAATGATGCCCAAGCCTAATCATCAGATTCACCTAGGTTTCTCTTGCACCTTTCAGGTTCCACTCCAAACTTTGTGATAGCTAATTCATGGAGTCTGTTCTTAAATAATCTAAAGTTTGTCCCAGTGAGTCTGAAATCATAAATGTTGGATAATTCTGGAAAAGACCATGGAGTTTGAGAATTATAAGATATAACTTCATTGTCCCAGACTTGCTTTTATTCTGTAAGTTAGTGTAAGAGATGGACTTTCCTTGGTGGAGTCAAGGGTATGGTTACTACTTTACACCTAGCTAGATTTTGCTAGGTGACCTATGAGAAGTTGCTTAATTGTTTTCAAGTCATATCTGTTTCTGTCATATCTGAAAGCTGATTTACAATGACCTGTCTCTAGGTTCCTATCAAAGCCCAGTTGATTATTAGGAGAAAAGCTCTTTAACCTTTCAATAAAAATTATTGAAAACTCAATACTTCTTTTTTAAACAGCATTTTAAATTTCAAGTATACAAGGTGAAAGAGAAACTTCTATGTAATTAAAAACAAGCAAATAAAGCCTAAATAAAACAAAACTAAAAGTCTGATCTACACATGGACCCCCAAAATAACTGGAAGCAGTATTTGAAACATTTAGAAAAGAAACAGATGCTGTGTATTCTAAAATCTATTTCACCCTATGTAGAATAGCTTCTCCTATTCCTTTCTCTTTCTCTGTTGGGCCATATCACCTGTTTTGATGAGAATAAAAGACAAATGATATTTCTAGTACAGATAAGAAATATAGATATAAGACAAATTTTGGGGAAATTTACCAACTGGCCAATTATGATTAGAGGTGAACTACTATGGAAGATAAAAATAATAAAATTCTAATGAGATCCCTTAAGTATTTGCATGCTTGAAAGGTGCACATGCTTATACTGACAGAAAAGGGTTTTCAGATCTCACAGACCAAAAGATGCAATTTAAACAGAACAAACCAGTAGCAGAAATCTGCTTCTATCATAAGTCTGTAATTTTTCTTCTCTTTCATTGAAAGTTTGTAGAATCTAAACTCTGTTAGGAATTATGTATTTAGAAACAATTCACTTTCCTGGAACTTGGGAGAACAGCTTTCCTTCTGATCATCTCATATGTCAACATTATTAGTAGCCATCATTATTATCAAGAACAAAACTTCCTTATTGTGAACCCACTCTGTGTGATTAGATGACAGAATCAACCAAATACTGAGAAATAGTATAAAGTAGTGGTAAGAATATGAGTTCCCACATGAGACTTTCTGGAACCAAAGCCTGACTCCATCATTTTACCGAGTATATACATCTGGGCAAGTTACTTAACTTCTCTATGCCTCAGTTTATTCATTTGAAAAATGACAGATGTGATATCTCCAACATTGAATTTTTTTCAAGTTTTTGATCACATATTGCATGAGGAATACTCAGCAAACTATAAGTGTGAGTAATGGGTAACCAATAAATGGAAACTTCATAACGAAGAATATAGAAACATAAACTCTGGAGTAAATTAAAAGTAACTCCAATAAATATAATATTATAATTTAACCAAATCACTTAACAAATATTTATGGATGTTTTTGCTATGTGCCAGGCATTGGGCTATAAGATAAAGGTGTTATAGAAAGGAAGATGGCACCTTCTTGCCTCAGAGAGAAACTGATAAAGGTAAGATGCATATATCAGGGAGCTCCCCATTGCCAAAATTTTCATAGGAAAGTCTTAATCATGACTGGGAGAAGGGTGGGTATCCTTTGATGTCTTTCAGACACATATTTGTGGCTTATCTTTGCTTGCCATAGGAGCCAAGGACAAACTACCAGAATGGGCTAATAAGATGAAAGTGGTTTCTGGCCTCTGCCCTGCCAGATATTCAAAGTGTAACCATGGGCTAGCCCCTCTCCCTCTCTCAGATCTCTACTTCCTTCACAGAATCTCTCCAAGACTGGCTATGACAATTCAATGAGCTAATTCCTGTGACAAGTACCCTGTGGGTTTTCAGAGGCTGTGTCAATGAAAGGGTAAGGAAAATAAGATAAATTTGATGATACCCACTGAGAATCAATTTTGAGCAAAAAGCAGAACAAAAAGCAAACATTCAGCATCCCCTGTCTAGCCCCAAGCTTTCCCTTCTAGCCCCAAGTCTGTCAATACCTCTAATCTCCTCTTTTATTTATGCTGGGCACTAAGCTAAATGCCTTATAAGTATTATTTCCATTAGCCAACACAGCTGCCCCATGAACTGGGCACTATCGGTATTCCTCTTTACAGACCAGAAATCTGATGCCAAGGGCCATCAGGTCCACAGTGGACCGAACCAGTCCTAGAACCCAGCCTAGGTTTCTCTGATGGTGAAACTTGTGTCATAAACCACTTTCACATTGAATTTCCAAGTTTACACCTCAGGGACCCTGAAGCCAGGGGCCAGCTACCTACATGCTGGTCCTTAGGACCTGGACTTCAGGGCACCCGGGGCTGCCCAGTGCAGCCCTTTTCTCCTGTGTTAACTTCATGGCTTCTAAATGCCTCCAATTTTCCTTTTTGATTGTCAATATGTTCATATAATAAAACTAGATTAAAGCATCTCCCTGTCATTGACAGAACAGAAGCACTTATTAAATGGGCCTTTAGTTATTGATGGCCTGTCTGGATGAAGTGAAAGGAGGCATCCCAGAACATTCCACAAGAAACTCCTGACGACTCAGCCACTAACTTTCCACGTTCCCTCAGACAAATAGTTTAACTGTTTTGAGCCTCAGTTTCTTCATCTGTAAAAGAGAACACTGCCCGCCATTCCTACTTTCTTGAATTCCTATAGGGATAAAATTAGATACTGCATATGGAATAGGTTTATAAGCTTTAAAGTTCTACCATACTAACCATTGCTCTTTAACAGCATCTGTGGTATAACGGAATAATATGGGTAAACTGAACTTGAATTCAAGTCCAGACCTGACATTAAATACTCTATGATATTACCCAGGATTCTGTTCTATGAACATCATTTTTGTAATCAGATGATAGGAGATATAAAACCTACTTTTTATAGTGGGGCTATAAAGTTAAAAATAGAAAAATTGCTTAAAACTGAGCTCAACACATTATTCTAATAAATACTATAACTAATTATTGTTAGCAGTTATCCATATTAATTTTCTCTAATTATTAAAAAACACAAAGCACAGTATTTGGGCTTATTATCACTTAGAAAATAGACTCAAGATGTGTAGATTTCTTTGGGAGGCTGGTAAAATACAACCTGTCTTGAAGAGTGAGGGGAGGGTTGGAGATGACATAGCAGCCTAAGATGTAAAACCTCCCTTCAGGGGTGGAAGGGTTAAGGAGATTTAAAGTATGGCCACTGTTACTGACACAGTCTGCTCTGGGCAAGGGTTAGGCCAGCTCCTGCTGTTTCTCTTGGCAGGAAGTGTAGATCTGCTTTCATCAGGCCTGGCCTTTTCACTCTTGAAGAGCGGCAACAGCAGCTTTTTGGTGTGAGGGGCCCTGGTAACCATGTTCTTGGAGCAAGATCAAGACTTTCTTGTGATCTGTGTTGCCCTCTCCTTTGATATATACCTGGGCCTGAGGCTTGCTGTGACCTGAAGGCCCCTACCCTGCATGGAATGGAGTGAAGATGGCCCTTCACATGCCAGTGGTCCCCTCTACTTCCAGATTCCTTATCAGAAAAATGATAAGGAACGTTAGGTGTTCTGAAAGGGATGAAGTAGCAAAAGAGAAAACAGGTGGTCCCACTTAAGAAAGCATAGGTTTATGAGTCTTAAATGGATTTGGAGGTCAGATCCATCACTGTCTAGATTTGTATCTTTAGGGCCATTTTTACAGTTGCTGGGTTTTAGTTTCCTCATCTGTTCAAAGCTGAAATATAATAGCAACCTGTCTTGGTTGTCCCCTCAGGAATTGCCTGAGTTAATGGATAAAGAAGTTAGACTAGTAATTAACTCATTTTGTGTGTTCAGCTACAATTGCTTTTACTACTGTTTCTTCCCTTTGGCAGATCATAAATGTATGTGGGGACTTTACAGCAAGCTTCTGGCTGCTCTGTGTTGTTCTGAAGAGTTTTCTTTAGCACTGATGTCAGGCAAGAGGATTAGCTAGAAGCTGTGGGGAATACAAAGATGCTTACATGGTGGCTCTGTCTTGAAGTAGCTGCCTAGCCAGCTGGTAAGACAGAGCATAAGCAGAGAGTGAGATCCAACAGAAGGAGGTACATATGGGTGCCTAATGAGTGGCCCAGGTGGCGAGTGCTACAGGAACTGAGATGTGGGAAAGGTCACTCACTGTGGGATGAAACTGTTGGAAAAGTTTCTTGCAGAAATTAATTCTTTTAGTCAATCAGTCAAGTAGCTGCTCTCATTGAATGTCCATATGGTTCCATAAACTGTGCTCAGATTTAGGTTTGAGTGGGCCTTGGAGGATAAGTAGAAATCTAACTATTACATTGTCTTCATTTCCTTGGCTGCAATTACCTTATTTTGTTCATCTCTCTACACTCTCCAGCCCTAACTAAAACTTCTGAGCATGTCCATCTATCAGCAGGTTCTACAGGAATTTCAAACTCAATATACTCCAAACTCAGGACATTATCTTTCTTTCATACAGGTAATGACCTAGAATTTTTATTTCAATTCCCATCCCTATACATCCAATAGCCGCAAATTATGAACATTAAAATCAGTTCTAACTAGTTTCTCACCCTATGTTTTGCAAAAAACTGCTCAAAAGATAAGCTCAGTTCAGTTCAGTTGCTCAGTCATATCCGACTCTTTGCAATCCCGTGGACTGCAGCACACCAGGCTTCCCTGTCCATCATCAGCTCCCAGTGCTTGCTCAGACTCAAGGCCATCGAGTTGGTGATGACATCCAACCATCTCAACCTCTGTCATTCCCTTCTCCTGCCTTTGATCTTTCCCAGAATCAGAATCTTTTCCAATGAGTCATTTCTTCATATCAGGTAGCCAAACGATTTCCTTTAGGATTGACTGGTTGGATCTCTTTGCAGTCCAAGGGACTCACAAGCATCTTCTCCAACACCAGAGTTCAAAAGCATCAATTCTTTGGTGCTAAGCTTTCTTTATAGTCCAACTCTTAGATCCGTACATGACTGCTGGAAAAAAACATAGCTTTGACTAGATGGACCTTTGTCAACAAAGTAAAGCCCCTGCTTTTTTAATATGCTTTCTAGGTCTGTCATAGATTTTCTTCCAAGGAGCAAGTGTCTTTTAATTTCATGTCTGCAGTCACCATCTAGAGTGATTTTGGGCACCAGAAAAAGTTTCTCACTGTTTCCATTATTTCCCCATCTATTTGCCATGAAGTGATGGGACTGGATGCCATGATCTTCGCTTTCTGAATGTTGAGTTTTAAGTCAGCTTTTTCACTCTCCTCTTTCATTTTCATCAAGAGGCTCTTCAGTTCCTCTTCGCTTTTTCCCATAAGGGTGGAGACATCTGCATATCTGAGCTTCTTGATACTTCTCCTGGCAATCTTCTTTCCAGCTTGTGCTTCATCCAGCCCTGCATTTTGCATGATGTACTGTGCATAAAAGTTAAATTAGCAGGGTAAAAGCCTTGACACACTCCTTTCCCAATATGAAACCAGTCCATTGTTCCATGTCTGGTTCTAATTGTTTCTTGCCCTGCATACAGATTTCTCAGGAGGCAGAGAAGGTGGTCAAGTATTCCCATCTGATTCAGAGTATTCCACACTTTGTTGTGATACATACAGTGAAAGGCTTTAGCAGAGTCAATGAAGCAGAAGTAGATGTTTTTCTGGACTTCTCTTGATTTTTCTATGATCCAATAGATGATGGCAATTTGATCTCTAGTTCCTCTGCCATTTCTAAATCCACCTTGAACATCTGGAAATTTCAGTTCATGTACTGTTGAAGCCTAGCCTGGAGAATTTTGAGCATGATTTTGCAATTGTTCTGTAGTTTGAACATTCTTTGGCATTGCCTTTCTTTGGGACTGGAATGAAAACTGCCCTTTTCCAGTCCTGTGGCCACTGCTGAGTTTTCCAAATTTGCTGGCATATTGAGTGCAGCACTTTCACAGCATCATCTTTTAGGATATGAATTAGCTCAGCTTGAATTCCATCACCCTGCTAACTTTGTTACTAGTGATGCTTCTTAAGGCCCACTTGACTTTGCACTCCAGGATGTCTGCCTCTAGGTGAGTGATCACACCATTAAATCATTAAGATCTTTTTTGTATAGTTCTTCTGTGTATTTTTGCCACCTCTTCTTAATACCTTCTGCTTCTGTTAGGTCCATACAGTTTCTGTACTCTATTGTGTCCATCTTTGCATGAAATGTTCCTTTGATATCTCAAATTTTCTTGAAGAGAACTCTAGTCTTTCCCATTCTATTGTTTTCCTCTATTTCTTTACATTGATCACTTAGGAAAGCTTTCTTATCTCTCTTTGATATTCATTGCAACTCTGCATTCAGATGGATATATCTTTCCTTTTCTCCTTTACCTTTTGCTTCTCTCCTTTTCTCAGTAATTTGTAAGGCCTCCCTGGAAAACCATTTTGCCCCTTTGCATTTCTTTTTCTTGGGGATGGTTTTGAGCCCGGTCTCCTGTACAATGTTACAACCCTTTGTCCATAGTTCTGCAGGCCCTCTATCAGATCTAATCCCTTGAATCTGTCACTTCCACTGTATAATTGTAAGGGATTTGATTTAGTTCATACCTGAATGATCTAGTGGTTTTCCCTACTTTCTTCCATTTAAGTCTGAATTTGGCAATAAAGAACTCGTGATCTGAGCCACAGCTAGCTTTCCAGTCCTGTTTTGCTAACTGTATAGAGCTGCAAAGAATATATCCAATATGATTTCAGTATTGACCATCTGGTGATATCCAGGTGTACAGTCATCTCTTGTGTTGTTGGAAGAGTCTCTTATGTTGTTGCTCAAAATACAGGAGTATCCAAACTCTAAGACAAGAAAGATGTTTTCTAAATTTTGTCTCTTCCCCTTATTGCCACATGGTGCTGGTGGTGGTGGTGGTAGTGGTTTAGTTGCTCAGTTGTGTCCAACTCTTTGCAAGCCCATCATGTTTCTCTGTCCATGGGATTTTTCAGACAAGAATACTTGAGTAGGTTGCTATTTCCTCCTCCAAATGAGCTTCCTGATCCAGGTATCAAACCCGTGTCTCCTACATCTCAGGCAGTTTCTTTACTGTTGAACCCAAGAGCTCCTGGGAATTAGGAGATGGATTGCTTTGGGAGAGGGGCGAGGGTGTCACATTTTTCAGCTCACCATAGTCAATGATTTAAATTTTTATCACTTAAACAGTAAAGAGCTGTTCTGAATTCTTAACTTGTGCTTCTTAAATCTTGCAGAACCTTTGTCTATAGATTGTGGTCTTGGCCTGAACTGTAGGAATAAGAGGAAAGACAATGCACACGGGGCAGGAAATAAGCAGAGCATTATGTAGAAGTGTATAAAAGAGAAGTTCGCAGGCGACACTCCATAAACATCTTTGAAAGAGAAGGTGTATATTGCATGTGGAGTAAATTATGCTGACATGCTCGTGAGATAGTCTGTAGACAAGGTTAACTACCTTTGAACCCCCTGATTATACAACCGTTTAATATCCCTATAACCATAAAAGTAAACTTTCCTTATAATTAGGGTGATATTATAATTCATCACCCAACTCAGAATATTTTTGAAAGAGAAGGAAGGTTCTTTTAAATCTAATACAGAATAACAAGCATAAATTGCGACTCTCCTGGGAAGCCAGCATATGAGTTTACTTTGCTTATAATGAGATGTGGTGACAACCTGTAATCTAAGCCAACTTGTTCAAGTTCCAGGAAAGATGAATTTAGACTTATTTCTGTACTCTAGAAAATAAAATGTAAGTATGCAAATAAAGTCACTATTTTGTTTTTTTTTTTCCTCCTGATTATGAAAATAATTCTGAGGCTTATTCAAGTTATTTGATTTTTTTGTAGTGTATAATGATGGGAAAACACTTACTATAGAGGATTCCTCTAGAAACTACTCAGATATTTAATATACTTATTCATTCATTCATCTACTTTTTCAGTAAATATTTAGTGAGTACTTAATACATATCAGCCACAGTGCTAGGGGATACACAAATTATGGCCATGACAGAACTATATAAAGAACTTTAGGTGAAAAAGGTTGAAGGACTAGGGAGGACCTCTTTGAAAGGGCTGAGAAAGTGACACATTAGCAGGAGGGGAAGAGATGCACTGTTTATTTTGGATTAAGTGAAGATGGAGCAAGTATTTTGAAGGGTGGTTGGGTCCAGATATTGAAAAGCTGAGCACACATACAATTCCCACGATGTATGTACATGCTCCTTTACATGGTAAAAGGGACTTTGCAGACAGGATTATTTGCATAGCCTAATATAACCACAAGGCCCTTATAAGAGGGAAGGAGGAGGGTCAGAGTCAAAGAGATACAAGGATAGAAGCAGAAGTCAGAGAGGAGAGAAGATGCTGCCCTGTTGGCTTTCAGCATGAAAGAAGGGGCAGTGAGCCAGGAGATGCAGACAGCCTCCTGTCACAAGACCAAAGCAGGAAAGCAGTACTTCTTCAGAGCTCCCTGAAGGAACCAGGCTTGCCAACACTTTGACTTTAGTCCAGGGAACCTGGTTTCAGACTTCTGATCTCTAGAGCAGTGAGAATAAATTTGTGGGTTTTAAGCCACTAAGTTCTTGATAATTTATTATAGCAATGGAAAACCAATATACTGACTAATTGGGGAAAAGGGAGATTATATGCTGCTACCAGTCAAAATTCCATGGACATCTTGCTTCAAATATGGCTTGAGCCTGGTGTTCAAGCAACGTCACCATGGTTTCTTTGTATTCTCATTCTTTATTTCATAACTCACTCTGAACAGGTACTCTGAAATTTCTTTGTATACTATTCTTGTTATTGTACAATCACATATTGTATACAGAGTAGCTTCTTGCTTTCAGGTGATTAATCAGAAGGAAGTCTTTTTCAGTCTGAGAAGACATCACAACCTTCTACTATAGGAAAGTGAAGGATCATGAAAATATAAATGAAAAACAAGTGGTAGCTGAGAGAAAATGGGGAAATGTATGAAATAGAAGATAGACTATATGGAACATGGATTTTCACCAATAGCCACTGATTTTTTAGCAGGCTTTTATTAAGCATCCAATATTTCCAGCATCAGGGTCATCAAATAAGACAGTTCTTCACATCAGTGGCCAAATTACTGGAGTTTCAGCTTCAGCATCAGTACTTCGAATGAATATTCAGGACTGATCTCCTTCAGAATGGACTGGTTGGATCTCCTTGCAGTCCAAGGGACTCTCAAGAGTCTTCTCCAACACCACAGTTCAAAAGCATCAGTTCTTCAGTGCTCAGCTTTCTTTATAGTCCAACTATCACATCCATACAAGACTACTGGAAAAAAACACAGCTTTGACTAGACAGACCATTGTTGGCAAAGCAATGCCTCTGCTTTTTATATGCTGTCTAAGTTGATCATCAGAGAAGGCAATGGCACCCCACTCCAGTATTCTTGCCTGGAAAATCCCATGGATGGAGGAGCCTGATAGGCTGCAGATGAGGTCACTAAGAGTTGGACACAACTGAGCGACTTCACTTTCACTTTTCACTTTCATGCATTGGAGAAGGAAATGGCAACCCACTCCATTATTCTTGCCTGGAGAATCCCAGGGATGGGGGAGCCTGGTGGGCTGCCTTCTATGGGGCCACACAGAGTTGGACACGACCGAAGCGACTTAGCAGCAGCAGCGGCAGCAGGTTGGTCATAACTTTTCTTCTAAGGAGTAAGCATCTTTTAATTTCAAGGCTGCAGTCACCATCTGCAGTATTTTGAAGCCCCCAAAATAAAGTCTGACACTGTTTCCAATGTTTCCCCATCTATTTGCCATGAAGTGATGAGACCAGATGCCATGATCTTAGTTTTCTGAATGTTGATTTTTAAGCCAGCTTTTTTTCACTCTCCTCTTTCACATTCATCAAGAGGCTTTTTAGTTCTTCCTCCCTTTCCGCCATAAGGGTGGTGTCATCTGCATATCTGAGGTTATTGATATTTCTCCCAGCAATCTTTATTCCAGCTTGTGCTTCATCTAGTCTGACATTTCACATGTTATACTCTTCATATAAGTTAAGTAAGCAGGGTGACAATATACAGCCTTGACATACTCTTTTTCTGATTTGGAACCAGTCTCTTGTTCCATGCCCAGTTCTAACAGTTGGTTCCTGACCTGCATACAGATTTCTCAAGAGGCAGGTCAGGTGGTCTGATATTCTCACCTCATGAAGAATTTTCTAGTTTGTGGTGATCCACATGGTCAAAGGCTTTGGCACAGTCAATAATACAGAAGTAGAGGTTTGTCTGGAACTCTTTTGCTTTTTCGATGATCCAATGGGTGTTGGCAATTTGATTTCTGGTTCCTCTGCTTTTTCTAAACCCAGATTGAACATCTGAATGTTCATGGTTCATGTGCTGTTGAAGCCTGGCTTGGAGAATTTTGAACATCACTTTGCTATCATGTGAGATGAGTGCAATTGTGTGGTAGTTTGAACATTCTTTGGCATTGCCTTACTTTGGGATTGGAATGAAAACTGACCATTTCCAGTCCTGTGGCCACTGCTCAGTTTTCCAGATTTGCTGGCATATTGAGTGTAGTACTTTCACAGCATCATCTTTTAGGGTTTGAAATAGCTCAGCTGGAATTCCATCACCTCTACTAGCTTTATTTGTAGTGATTCTTCCTAAGGTCCACTTGACTTCTCATTCCAGAATGTCTGGCTCTAGGTGAGTGATCATACCATTATGATTATCTGGGTGGTGAAGATCTTTTTTTTTTTTTTATAGTTCTTCTGTGTATTCTTGCCACTTCTTCTTAGTATCTTCTGCTTCTCTTAGGTCCATACAATTGCTGTCCTTTATTGTGCCCATCTTTGCATGGAATGTTCCCTTGATACCTCTAATTTTCTTGAAGGGATATCTAGTATTTCCTATTCTATTGTTTTCTTATATTTCTTTGCATTGATCACTGAGGAAGACTTTCTTATCTCTCCTTGCTATTCTTTGGAACTCTGCATTCAAATGGGTATATTTTTTCCTTTTCTTCTTTGCCTTTTGCTTCTTTTCTTTTCACAGCTATTTGTAAGGCGTCCTCAGAGAACCAGTTTGCTTTTTTGCATTTCTTTTTCTTGGGGGTGGTCTTGATCCCTGCCTCCTGCCCAATGTCATGAACGTCCATCCATAGTTCTTCAGGCAATTAGTCTATCAAATCTAATCCCTTGAATCTATTTCTCACTTCCACTGTATAATCATAAGGGGTTTTATTTAGGTCATACCTGAATGGTCTAGTGGTTTTCTCTACTTTCTTCAATTTAAGACTGAATTGGCAATAATGAGTTCATGATCTGAGCCACAATCAGTTCCCAGTCTTGTTTTTGCTGACTGTATAGAGTGTCTCCATCTTTGGCTGCAAAGAATATAATCAATCTGACTTTGATGTTGACCATCTGGTGATGTCCACGTGTACAGTCTTCTCTTGTGTTGTTGGAAGACTATTGTTGGTGTTTGCCATGAGCAGTGCATTTTCTTGGCAAAACCATTAGCCTTTGCCCTGTTTTATTCTGTACTCCAAGGCCAAATTTGCCTGTTATTCCAGTTATTTCTTGACGTCCTACATTTGGATTCCAGTCCCCTATATTGTAGAGGACATCTTTTTTGGGTGTTAGTTCTAGAAGATCTTGTAAGTCTTCATAAAACCATTCAATTTCAGCTTCTTCAGCATTACTGGGTGGGGGTGGGGGGATGGCATAGACTTGGATTACTGTGATATTGCATGATTTGCCTTGGAAATGAACAGAGATCATTCTGTTGTTTTTGAGATTGCATCCAAGTACTGCATTTCAGACTCTTTTGTTGACTATGATGGGTATTCCATTTCTTCTGAGTGATTCTTGCCCACAGTAGTAGATATAATGGCCATCTGAGTTAAATTCATCCATTTCGGTCCTTTTTAGTTCACTGATTCCTAAAATGTCAACGTTCACTCTTGCCTTCTCCTGTTTGACCATTTCCAATTTGCCTTGATTCATGGACTTAACGCTCCAGGTTCCTATGCAATACTGCTCTTTATAGCATTGGACTTTACTTCCAACACTAGTCACATCCACAACTGGGTGTTGTTTTTGGCTGCATCTTTTCATTCTTTCTGGAGTTATTTTCCACTGGTCTCCAGTAGAGTATTGGGTACCTACTGATCTGGGGAGTTCATCTTTCAGTATATGGTATAGGAATTCCTGTTTTCTTGAAACATATAGTATAAGAATTCCTTTTTATCTGTCTACTATTTCATTTAAATGATTTGTATTCAATGAAAAAGAGCGTGTAAGGTCTAGTGTGAAGTGGGGGAAGGGCACTAAGATGTCCTTGATGGTCACAAGGCCTACTCTGCAAGAAGAGAAGGGAGAGAAAGTATATGGCCCTGGGACAAAATCATGTTAGGTCAAAGTCTGGTCAAGCAAAGCTTCTTTTTAAGGAAAGCTTCTTGAATATGTGATATTTGGATTGGGGCAAGGTTTTAATAAGCAAAAGGGGAGGGGAGAACACCTCAGGAGAAAGACTGGCTGAAGATGAGAATGCAGGAGAGGACAATGTCTGGTACAACCTGAATGCAGAAGATTTCAGAGAAGGTAGCAAGAAAAAGGGGTTGAAATAAGGACTGGTGCAAGGTCCCAGTGTTACAGAATGAGTTCTTCTGAGGTCAGTCTTTGTGTTTGATAATGAGATTTGAGAGTCTTAGATCCTCCCTGTGGTTTGACCCAGTTAATGGCTCACAGTAAGGTCTCCAGGCTCATCCACCAAGACAGGAGAGTGGAAACTGTCCCAGGTGGACGTCAGAACCTCGAAGCCAGACTGTCTTCTCCCAGAACAGGAAAGTTTCCTCTGGTGAGACAGTTGTTCAGAATGTCACATTGATTCCATGTGCCCAGGCCATATTGGATAGGGGAACAGACAGAAGGAACATTTTCTGCAATAATGACACACACCTTCATTATTTCCCAAGAAGGATGAGGAAAAATGAGCTGCAGCTCCTTGCAAACGAACACAATTCTTCTAGCCTATAGATGAGCACATATTCATTCCAGTCAGAGAAGTGGTCCCTGAAAGAGTTTAAAATACCCCTATCCTTTCACATTTAAATTACAAAAGCTAGTTAATTTGGCTAATTAACTCTTGGTGGTGAAATAAAAAAAAAATCTAAATTTTAATTTTCATATATGAGTTCCTGATAACAATCATCAATCTCAAGGGAAAAAAAAAAAAAAATCTCACCCCAGTTAAAAATAGTGTTGTCATAAGAAGAGAAACTTCAAAACAACTTTTTTCCTCAAATAGTTGTATTGACTATTTAAAATAAATTTGTTGAAAGGAAATCTGAACATGAAAATCAATGAGTAAATGAACACAAAAACCAATCATACTTCCTCCACCTAAAAAAGAACCTCTTTAGACATTCTGGGTAAGTCCTTACAGTATTATCCACTAAATATGTATTTCCCACTAAAAATACGCTTGTGGTCTGCTGAAATACTTTTAACTTTGTCTAAAAATTAGATTAAAATAGACATTTTCATATTAATTATTATACTGTTATAACATCATACATTTAAAAAGTGAATATGTTCTAATGTAAACTGCTTAGATGCACACGTTCATAACTTAACCCACTGAAAATTGTGGCAGGAGAGATGGTAACAGTTCCTCATTCATTTTGATGTATTTCTTCAAACCTTTCTGGGCCAGAAGCATCAAGATGTCTTTGAAAGTGAAAGTGAAAGTAAAGTCGCTCAGTCGTGTCCAACTCTTCACAACCCCATGGACTGTAGACTACCAGGCTTCTCTGTTCATGGAATTTTCCAGGCAAGAATGCTGGAGTGGGTTGCCACTTTGCTCAGGTATAAAAGCATGATGAGCAATGGCTTCCAACATGTTTAGAAAATGACAGCCTAAAAGAAACACTTGAACAAACTAACAAACAAGAAATAAAGTTCAAGTAACTTCAAAGAGTGTCCTCCTGTAGTGATAGGGTTACCCTAAACTCCCCTATTATCACCCTTGATTGTAACTGAACTCTCCAAGAATTTTCTTTCTGTCTGGGGCCATTAGAGGAAGAACTACAGTTCTAAAAGTCTGACCTGAAGGCAGGTGACTATTGGGAACACTCCCAGGGCTGCACATTAACTTCACAAAGAACATTTATTGATTTAAGATAGCATGTGTTTTTATAGTACTTTTTTTCTTATAGCAGCCAACATACCGGGCTACAGATTTTAATGTCATTTGAATCTGGATTTGTATGCAAGTAATAAGTATGTTCCTATAAGGCTGTAGGTGATTTAGAATTTAAAAAATTGAATTATACTTAAAATATACAATAATAACTTTATCTTTGAAGAAACCCTGCAGTGTATCCCTTGGAATCTCAGCGAATCCTTGATTCTGTGAATAACTATGGTTCTTGAAAACTTGCTGCATTGTTTGTCTCATTCAGCATTTTCATATTGAAGGAGGGTAGTCCGCGGTTTTCTTTTAGGTCAGTTTAGTTCATTAATATTTATGAGACTCCTCATTTTAAAAGGTAAGTCTTTGTTTCTTTTGTACCCACTGAGATTCTTTCCTGAAATGTGATTATTTTCAGTTGGCATCACTGTTAATATCATGCTAAATATTTCATATATTCATATTATAGATTGTATTTGGGAAACTAGATTGAAAATGGAGCCAATTAGCACACCTATTTACCATGATTTGAGAGCAATGCAGAACTGCTGTTACTATCACATCAACAAAGATATCCTGATTCCCAGCTGTGAGAGGACAAGAACATGCTCATACAAAAGAAAGCATCAGAGACACTAGAGGGGGGTTAAGAACTAACCACACAAAGTCAGTTCTTAGATGTATTGACTTTTACATTATTTGCTTCTGTTGGAAAAAAAATAGACAAAAGAGAGAAGATGAGCATAGAAAGATGCCAAAAAAACATATCTTTTAGAAAACTATCATGTACAAATTATTCAATGAATAGTTGGCATTTAGATTTATGGAACAGACTTCAAAACAGAGAAAACCATTGTAGAATTTTTTTTATTATTTTAGAATTGTGCTACCATAAATACACAGATTTCTATTGAAATGGGTCACCTTTCTACCAGTCCATTATGAAGAATGCAAAGTATCCTTAACAGCATGAGAGTTCAAGAAATGTGCCTAGGATACTGTGGACCATAACTGACATTGAAGGTTGAACACAAAATAAAATATTTTATACTTTGATTATAATATTAGAAAAAATAATATATGAAATGCACACCTTTAGTATAAATACATGTAATAAATTCACCCCCAACCCCTGCTACTGCTGCTAAGTCGCTTCAGTCATGTCCGACTCTGTGCGACCCCAGAGATGGCAGCCCACCAGCTTCCCCCATCCCTGGGATTCTCCAGGCAAAAACACTAGAGTGAGTTGCCATTTTCTTCTCCAGTGCGTGAAAGTGAAAGTGAAGTCGTTCAGTCATATCCGACCTCAGCAACCCCATGGATTGCAGCCTTCCAGGCTCCTCTGTCCATGGGATTTTCCAGGCAAGAGTACTGGAGTGGGGTGGCATTGCCTTCTCCATACCCAACCCCATGCTACATCAAAAAGAGAAATCAGTTTCTAGCTGGGAATTGGACCATAAAGAAGGCTGAGTGCTCAAGAATTGATTTTGAACAGTGGTGTTGGAGAAGACTCTTGAGAATTCATTGGACTGCAAGGAGATCAAATCGATCAATCCTAAAGGAAAGCAATCCTGAATATTCATTGGAAGGACTGTTGTTGAAGCTGAAATTCCAATACTTTTGGCCATGTGATGTGAAGAGCTGACTCAGAGAAGACTCTGATGCTGGGAAAGATTGAAGGCAGGAGGAGAAGGGTTGACAGAGGACAAGATGGTTGGATGGCATCACTGACTCAATAGACATGAGTTTGACCAAACTCCAGGAGATTGTGAAGGACTGGGAAGCCTAGCATGCTGCAGTCCAAGGGGTCACAAGAATCGGACATGACTGAGCGACTGCACAACAACAAAAGCTGGGAGTTGGTTGCAGATTTATCCCAGATCATATGTTCTTTCTCCCCTCCTGATTGGTTTCATCATCAGTTGCCAGAGGAGGCTGCTACCTCACATAAAGCCTTTTATCTAATCATTGTGGGCTTCAGGCAGTCATGAAGCAGCACTTGCATCCAGACAGACAGTGAGTCTTCCCAGTCAATGAGAAATGCATTTATGCTATATTTGGGGTTGGTCAAACATTACATTACATCATATAGAAAAAACCCAAATAAACTTCTTGACCAGCCCAATATTTTCTTTTGACAAACCCATAACAGTTACAAATATATATATACATATATATATACACACACACACACACACATATATATATATATATATCCAGTGTTATGAATCTTCAGTTATTTCTGATTCTTTTGCATAAGCTCTGTGAGCCCTATGATTTGTTTATATGTATGATTGGTATATATATGTATATATATGATTTGTATATATATGTGTGTATATATATATATATATCCAGTGTTATGAATCTTCAGTTATTTCTGATTCCTTTGCATAAGCTCTGTGAGCCCTATGATTTGTTTACCTTTGTAAATCCTGTCAACCAGGCTGACAACTGGGAAGGTGGGTGCTGCGAATGGGTTGCTACCTCTAATCAAGAGAAAACATTTTCTCTGGAAGTCCAGAACAATGATATGGAGCAGAGCAGACCAGAAGGTCCACCCCAGGGCCTTAGGAAGAACAACTGACTGAAAATTTCAGCCTAGAAGCCTGGCAGCGCTGACCTCAGGAGGAAATAAAGACCCAGTTTTGGGGGCCATATGATGCCTAGAGCCTAAGATTATCTCACAGTTTGAGAATGGCTTGATTTAAGGCTAATTCCATTCAAAATGTTTGATACCATTCCTGATAGGTGCTTATGGCAACTCCTTGAAGTCATGGGCTATATATTTAATGTTCCTAACTGATGTATCAATGTTCAATATATGGATGGACTCCAAAAGTCATGGGCTATATATTTAATGTTCTTAACTGATGTATCAATGTTCAATATATGGACGGACTCCAAGTGTATGGGCTGGAGGACTTATGTGGACTTAAAAAAAAAAACAACTTTACTACAGAAAGAATAACCAGTGTAATACCTTTTAAGCTTTACTCTTACCCTCAACCAGATGTGTCCAAATAAGTGAATCAGAGATCCTGGAAGTTTCTCAGGGCTTCACTCAATGGTCTGGCTTCCTAGGGCTGTTGGGGCAGAAAATGCCACTAGTCATGATGTTATTATATTTTATTAGGATTTTTTCTATGTTGAGTGGCTGAAACAAGGAGGTAGGTCAAAAAATAACTTTATACTAATATCTGCTTACATGGTAAATCATCTTATGTGTGTATACATACATAAGTATTCTGAGCAGTGCCCACTGACACTAAAGAGAGGTTTCCACATCATATTATAAGCAGAGAAAAACACACAGGAAAAAAGTAAAAAGCAAAGAACTTCTCCCTCTCAGACACTCAAATAATGAGAATGTAAAGGAGGGAACTTCATATTCAACCTGCACCTGCACACCCACAATATTCTCACTAAGTGAAGAGTATTGGAGAAAGAAAATGGGAAAATATATTTTAAAAAGACTTCATCAAAGACATCTATTCATAGCCAGTAAGCACATGAAAAGATGCTGAAAATCATGTCATCAGAAAAATGCAATTTAAATCACAGCTAAATACCACTTCACACCTACCAGAATGATTAAAATAAAGAGACATGTTTGAGAGAATCTGGAGAAACAGGAACCCTCTGCTGAGAATATAAAAGGCACAGTTACTTTGATAGCTTCCGAAAGAGTTAAATATTATATAAACTCATCATAGTAACCACTTATGGTGACAATTGTGTTTATATGACATGTCCTAAAAAGGAATACCTACAGAAACAAAATGTAAAGAGTGCCTGCCTGGGGCTAGAGGTGGCAATGGGAAGTGTATGCAAATGGGCACATAGGATCTTTTGGGGGGAGATGGAAATCTTCTAAAATTAGATTATGGTAAAAGTTGCATAACTGTAAATTTTCTGAAAATCTTTGAAATTATGAACTTAAAATTGGAGTATTTTATGGTATGTAAATTATATCTAAAAGTATAAGATTAAATTAGATAACTGTGTTATAATCCAAATGTTTGTAAAAGCAGAAATGAATTACTTCACTATCTACATCAAACCAAAGCTGAGCCAAAAATGTCAAATGTGTATTAATACCTACAAACTACATATTCATATAACTACACAGATATTTAAAAATACTAAAAACTCTTTGCAGTATTTTGATGGGTTTTGCTTTGAAAAGTTTAGAGTAATATATCAAAATAAATTTAATATTTAAAAAGTGGCTACTGTTTTTCTCAAAGCAATTCCATCATAATCATCATTATTATCATATTTAATAATCATTGTATGTATTAACCTAACAAACAATGAAGCCGTGGAACCCACTCAAGGACACTTGTGGATGTAATAACCTAAATATTCATCTGACATCTTCATTCAAGATATCTCTTCCAAGATTAGAAAAGGATTATTTCCTGAGGCAACACATTTAATGGCACTCTGCATCCCAGGAAAACATTTTCAAGTTTCTAACAAATATCTTCACTTGCATGATCTAGAGCAATGTTTTCTGATAAAACTTTCTGCAATAATATAAATGTTTTAAAATCTATGGTTCAATATAATGACCACATGTTAGTCATTATGTTACTGTTACTGTTAAGAACCTGAAATGTGGCTAGTGGACATGAGGTCCTAAGATTTAATTTTAATTAATTCTAATGAATTTAAATTTAAATAACTGTGTATGGCTAATGGTTACCATACTGGATACCACAGGGCCAGAGGTCCATCCAATTTAAATGAATAAGGAAAACTGAAGTCCTACTCCTTCTTGAAAAATCTACTTATTCTCTTGTTGTACTCCCCATCTCAATGAAAGTCACAATCATTCATCCATTCCAGAAATCTTGAAGTCATCCCAGAGATGACTTGCCATCTGCTTGCCATCTGTCATCCAACCCTAGAAACTCTCTACCTTCAAAATGACTCTTTATTTTTTCTGCCCTCTGTATTTCACTGCTTCATGCTTCATTCTTTTTCATGCTTTTTTATTTCTCACCTCATCTTGTACCAGTCTGTTTTGTCTCTGTGTCACTTATTTCACTAGCCTACAGCCTCTGTTTCTGCATGACTGCCACAGTAACTTTTACAAGGCATGTCTGAAAATGCCTCCCTACTCTTGAAATCCTTCAGTGTCCTCCATTGTATTCTAGACATAATCTAAATTTTATTTGAGCTTCTTCGTTATGTGGCCCCTCCTGTACTTATTACCCAGCTCTGCTCTCTCACACAATTTGCACACATTGTCTTGTTACATCACATTATAGACTGTGTTCTATGTTTTTATAGGGAAGGCAGGAATCAAAGACAGCAAGAATAGGTGATCCAGATGCAGACTGTGGGGGTTTAAATGTTTGGTCCCCCACTTAGCTTCTCTTAGGTCACACTTCTCAAGCTGTAAAAGTGGGATAATAACAGCAAATACCTCTTAGAGTTAACAATATAATGCTCATAAAGCATGAACTTGTGTTTGAGGTTAAGTATGCATTCCATGAATGTTTGCTATTGTTATTAATATTCTTGACTTATCCATCTTATGGATCACTATTTATATTTCAAGATTCAGATACCACATTGCCAAAGATGTCATTTGTAATGGCCTTCTTTCTCCCAATCAATTTGTCATCCTAAGCTATAATTCTATAATTCAATTGGCATGCAGTTTTATGACTCAATGTATAGGGGATACTGTCACATTTTAATATTTACCTCTTCTACGAAGACTATAAACATCTGAGAGTAGGAACTATGGTTCATTCAGGATAACTCACTTGTGCCAACATCTAATCTACTAGAGATAGTCAATAAATATGACCTTCCCATATGAAGTTAGAAAAACAGTACAGTTTTTTAGGGATGAGCATGTTGTGATTCAGTTGCAAAGTCATGCCTAACTCTTTTGTGACCCCATGAATTACAGCATGTGAAGCCTGCTGGGAGACCAAAATTTCTAGGATTGATGGAGGTTAATTACTCAATAAGCTTCCAGGTCAGTTGTTGAAGTGTGTAATCTACTGGTACTGCTTTGATTACATCGGACAACCTGTAACTTGAGCATCAAACAAGGTCCTTAGATCAAAAAGCTGGAATGCAGCCAAACTTGGGTCAGACTAGGTACAGCTGATTTTACTCTAGGCTATTCATATAATTCCAAAACAAGTCTTCATCAGAATCCTAACTGGGGAGAAAAACACTAACTATGAATTTTCTCTGATATATATAGCCTCTAAGAAGTCAACATGTGAGCAGATACGAGAGGTTACCCTCATCAAGTCAAGATATAATTTCCTCACTTTTGTAGAAGATGTTATCTTGACAAAGTAGCTCTAAACTCAGCCCCTTACCAGTTTTGAAATGTTTCTCTTCTACCACAATTAAACTGCCATAGTGAAGGATATTATATTGAAACCTTTGGCGGTTAGGTCTATATACTAACAAGATTAAGCTATGTTGTTCATTTGCTAAGTCATGTCTGATTCTTCGTGACCCCATGAATGGGAGCATGACATACTTCCCTGTCCTTCACTATCTCCCTGAGTTTGCTCAAATTCATGTCCATTGAGTCAGTGATGCCATCCAACCATCTCAATCTCTGTAACCGTCTTTGCCTCTTGTCCTCAATCTTTCCCAGCATCAGGGTCTTTTCTAAGGAGTCAGCTCTTTGCATCAGGTGGCCAAATTATTGGGGCTTCAGCTTCAACATCAGTCCATCCAGTGAATATTCAGGGTTGATTTCCTTTAGGATTGACTGGCTCCATCTCCTTGCAGTTCAAGGGACTTCAAGAGTCTTATCCAGCACCACATTTCAAAAGCATCAATTCTTTGGCCTTCAGCCTTCTTTATGGTCCAACTCTCACATCCATACATGATTACTGGAAAAACCATAGCTTTGACTATACAGACATTTGTTGACAAAGTGATGTCTCTGTTTTTTAATATGCTGTCTAGATTTGTCATAGCTTTTCTTCTAAGGAGTAACTGTCTTTTAACTTCATGGCTGCAGTCACCATCTGCAGTGATTTTGGAGCCCAAGAAAATAAAGTCTGTCACTGTTTCCACTTTTTCCCCATATATTTGCAGTGAGGTGATAGGACTGGATGCCATGATCTTAGCTTTTTGAATGTTGAGTTTTAAACTGGCTTTTTCGCTCTCCTCTTTCACCTTGATCAAGAGAGTCTCTAGTTCCTGTTTGCTTTCAACCATTAAAGTGGTATCATCTGCATACCTGAGGTTGTTGATATCTCTCCCCGCAGTCTTGATTCCAGTTTGTGATTCATCTAGCCCAACATTTCACATGATGTGCACTTTATATAAGTTGAATAAGCAGGATGACAATATACAGCCTTGACGAACTCCTTTCCCAATTTGGAGCCAGTCCATTGTTCCATGTCAAGTTCTAACTGTTGCTTCTTGACCTGCATACAGGTTTCTCATAAGACAGATAAGGTGGTCTGGTAATCCCATCTATTTCAGAATTTTCCACAGTTTGTTGTGATCCATACAGTCAAAGGCTTTAGCCTAATTAATAAAGCAGAAATTTATGTTTTTCTGGAATTCCCTTGCTTTTTCTGTTATTGAACATATGTTAGCAGTTTGATCTCTTGTTCCTCTGTCTTTTCTAACCAAGCTTGTACATCTGGATGTTTTAGGTTTGTGTACTGCTGAAGCCTAGCTTGAAGGATTTTGAGCATAATCTTGCTAGAGTATGAAATGAGTAAAATTGTGCAGTAGTTTAAATATTCTTTTGCATTGTCGATCTATGAGATTAGAATGAAAACTGACTTTTCCACTCCTGTGACCATTGCTGAGTTTTCCTGACTTGCTGGTATACTGAGCACAGCACTTTAACAGCATTATATTTTAGGATTTGAAATAGTTCAGCTGGAATTTCATCACCTCCACTAGCTCTGTTCATAGTAATGCTTCCGAAACCCCACTTGATTTCACACTCCAGGATGTCTGGCTCTAGGTGTGTGTTCACACCATTGTGGTTATCTGGGTCATTAAGATCTTTTTTGTACAATTCTTCTGTTTATTCTTGCCACCTCTTCTTAATCTCTTTTGCTTCTGTTAGGTCCTTGCATTTTCTGTGCTTTATTGTGCCTATCTTTGAAAGAAATGTTCCCTTGGTATCTCTAATTTTCTTGATGAGATCTCTAGTCTTTCCCATTCTATTGTTTCCCTCTATTTCTTTGCATTGTTCACTTAAGAATTCTTCACTTTCTTTCCTTGCTATTCTCTGGAATTCATTCAGTAGGGCATATCTTCCCCTTTCTCCTTGCCTTTCACTTCTCTTCTTTGCTCAGCTATTTGTAAGGCCTCATCAGACAACAATTTTGCCTTTTTTGCATTCCTTTTTCTTGGGGATGATTTTGGTCACCACCTCCTATACAATATTATGAACCTCTAGATTGCCTGAAGATAGAATCTAATCCTTTGAGTCTATTTTTCACTTCCATTGTATAATCACAAGGGATTTTATTTAGGTAAAACCTGAATGGCCTAGTGGCTTTCCCTATGTTCTTCAATTTTCGCCTGAATTCTGCAATAAGTAGCTGATGATCTGCACCACAGTTAGTTCCAGGTCTTGTTTTGGCTAACTGTATGCTGCTGCTGCTGCTGCTGCTGCTGCTAAGTCGCTTCAGTCATATCCAAATCTGTGCGACCACATGGACGGCAGCCCACCAGGCCCCTCTGTCCCTGGGATTCTCCAGGCAAGAACACCAGAGTGGGTTGCCATTTCCCTCTCCAATGCATGCATACATGCTAACTCGCTTCAGTTGTGTCCGACTCCATGTGACCCCATGGACAGCAGCCCACCAGACTCCTCTGTACACAGGATTCTCTAGGCAAGAATACTGGAGTGGGTTGCCATTCCCTTCTCCAGCTAACTGTATAGAGCATCTCTATCTTTGGCTACAAATAATATAATCAATCTGATTTTGGTGTTGGCCATCTGGGATGTCCTTGTGTAGAGTCATCTCTTGTGTTGTGAGAAGAGAGTGTTTGCTATGACTAGTGCATTCTGTTAGCAAATCCCTATTAGTCTCCTGTTTCATTTTGTACTCCAAGGCAAAACTTGCTGTTATTCCAGGTATTTCTTGACTACATATTTTGCATTCCAGTCCCCTATGATGAAAAGGATATCTTTTTGTTGGTGTTAGTTCTTGAAGGTCTTGTAGGTCTTCATAGAATTGTTAGACTTTGGCATCTTCAGCCTTAGTGGTTGGGGCATAGGCTTGGATTATTGTAATGTTGAATGGTTTGCCTTGGAAATGAACCAAGATCATTCTGTTGTTTTTGAGACTGCACCCAAGTACTGCATTTTGGACTCTTTTGTTGACTATGAAGACATTTCCATTTCTTACAAGGGATTCTTTCTCACAGTAGTAGATATAATGGTCATCTGAATTAAATTTGTCCATTCCAATCAATTTTAGTTCAACAATTCCTAAAATGTCGATGTTCACACTTGCCATTTCCTGCTTGACCATGACCAGTTTACTTTGATTCATGGACCTAACATTCCAGTTTCCTATGCAATACTGTTCTTTACAGCACTGAACTTTACTTTCACCATCAGGCATCTCCACAACTGAGGGACATTTCTGCTTTAGCCCAGCCTCTTCATGCCTTTTGGAGCTGCTTCTCCACTGTTTCTCATTCAGTTCAGTTGCTCAGTCGTGTCTGACTCTTTGCAACCCCATGAATTGCAGCACGCCAGGCCTCCCTGTCCATCACCAATTCCCGGAGTTCACTCAGACTCAGGTCCAATGAGTCAGTGATGCCATCCAGCCATCTCATCCTCTGTCGTCCCCTTTTCCTCCTGCCCCCAATCCCTCCCAGCATCAGAGTCTTTTCAAATGAGTCAACTCTTTGCATGAGGTGGCCAAAGTACTGGAGCTTCAGCTTCAGCATCATTCCTTCCAAAGAAACCCCAGGGCTGATCTCCTTCAGAATGGATTGGTTGGATCTCCTTGCAGTCCAAGGGACTCTCAAGAGTCTTCTCCAACACCACAGTTCAAAAGCATCAATTCTTTGGCACTCAGCCTTCTTCACAGTCCAACTCTCACATCCATACATGACCACTGGAAAAACCATAGCCTTGACTAGCCAGACTTTAGTTGGCAAAGTAATGTCTCTGCTTTTGAATATGCTCTCTAGGTTGGTCATAACTTTTCTTCCAAGGAGTAAGCGTCTGTTAATTTCATGGCTGCAATCACCATCTGCAGTGATTTTTGAGCCCCAAAAAATAAAGTCTGACACTGTTTCCACTGTTTCCCCATCTATTTTCCATGAAGTGATGGGACCAGACATTTTCTTCAAAATCCCCCCTCCATAAATGGATGGATGGATAGATAGACAGATAGATAGATAGGAGATGCCTATCTACATATATTATGTATACCACTTTCTGTTTCTCTGGTTCAACTAGCTCAAAAATAAGGTAATGTACCAAGGGGATGAATCTTTAAAGTATGGTTATCTTTCAATATGTCCAGGAAGATTTATCAATACATCAAGGCTCATTCTAAGAAACTTGATTTTGCACCCCAAGATTTTTGCATTTTTGCATGATTCAAATCACCTGACAAAAACTGGTACAACTATCTGAAGACACAGAAACTTGATAGACCCTGTATGTGATTTTAGCTCTAAAGTTTTAAGTCTTCCCATTTTATTCATCTTCTTTAAACCCTTTCCTGAACTATCCTATTTCCAGCTTAACCTTAATTTCTAAGAACGTGGGTGATATATGATACTTAACTCTTACAAAAATGCATCTAATCCTTCCTACTTCTACAAATGGATACTTGTACTACTGTTTATATAACAGTAGTATATCACCAGCAGCAGCATGTTTTTTTATGGCCGTTTATACTAAACACAATGAAATATCCAAAAGAGAAATCAGAATGGCTCTACTCTATTCTTCATGTATGCACTAATCAAATAGCTTATTGCATGTGGGTAACAATCCAACATTTTATTATAAATAAGAAATGCTTTTAGGAAAGAAAAAGCTGTTATAAGGTAATCTCAATAAGTTCTTATTACCTCACAGTTTTACACTTAAGTTTATGTCTGACGACTTGATGACTTTTTATGTAATGATTTATTATATTACATTGTTATGTTTATATCCTTGAAAGAATTTTATAAAAATTGAGAATCAATATGATTTAGGGGAAAAGCGAATGTGAATTTAACTTTCTATTTAAGTCAAAATAATACCATACATAGATAAGAATACAAAATATTCATACATGGTAGGATTTCCTCATTTATGTTCAAAGAACACTAACAATTTTCTGAAACATGGCCTTTTGTTGTTGTTGCTACACATTTTTATATAACTACAGCATATAAAACACTTAGATCCATTCCTTCTCTGGTCCTATAGCTCCACTGTTGGATGATTCCTGAGATGCTTTCTCGTACTTTTATTTACATATCCCTCTCCAATTTGTGCACAAATAGATTTTAAAGACTCATTGTTCTTAATTCAAAGAAAAAGTTATGGGAACCAAAGGAACAGCTAATGTGTCAATAATTAAGTTACTATATCTGATCTACTAACACATAGGCCTCTTCTCTGACTGTCCTTTGATTTTAAAAATGTGACCATATGAAGAACAGATCTAGGGACTATAGCATCAAAGGTAAGATACTGGGGATGGTTTGGGAATAGCCTTGGCTCTGCACACAGTGTGGAGCTTCTTTCTAGTACAAAATTGGATAATTAAACGCTAAATCATGCGATAGACTCATGATGAACTAAATCACTACTTTTTATTAACTGTGATTAAGTGTCTACCGAATAAGAGTATGAGAGAAGCAAATGTCTTCTGTGTGTGACCATTAAGCATGAGTGTGTGGTGGGGAAGGCTAAGGCTAATAATCCATATATCTTATACACTACAGGGCTGACAGAAGCTAAGTAACAAACTCAGCTTAAAATTTCAACTTGTTACATTTTTTTTTAATTAAAAAAGTACTTATTGGTTCTGCCAAGGTGGAATATTCTCATTTCCTAGTCCATTCTCTTACAACTAAAAATCTCTGAGAATAACAACAGATAATAACAACAAAACCGTGGAAAGACTTCAAAAAGTGAAAATAAAAAAGACACATTGGGTTCTCTGGGGTTCCTAATTGCCTCCCAGAAATAGGACATGGACACTTTAAAAGCCTTCAATACAGAACTGCAAACAGGCATAAACAACAAAATCTTTAAGAAAATTCTTCTCATATGAAGGAAGACAAACAAGTGGGGAGGTGTACTGTGTTCATGAATTGGAAGACTCAACATAGTAAACATATCAATTTCTCCTGAAAAATGATCTCTAGGCTTAACGTGATTCCTAGAAAAATCCCAGCATGGTTTAGTGATATGTACATGCATGCATGCTCAATTGCTCATCTGTGTCCTCTTTGCCAACCCCATGAACTACAGCCCACCAGACTCCTCCATGGGATTCTCCAGGCAAGAATACTGGAGTTGGCTACCATGCCTACCCCAGGGCATCTTCCTAACCCAAGGCTCGAACCTGAATCGCCTGTGTGTCCTGCATTGCAGGCAAATCCTTTAGCACTGAGCCACTGGGGAATCACCTGTTTAGTGGTATAGACAAGCTAATTCTAAAGTTATATGGAAAGGCAGAGGTCTTAGGACAGTTCAAACAATCTTTAAAACACAAGTGGGAGAAATTACTCTATCCAATATTAAAGTCTGTTAGACAGTTGCAGTAGCAGGGGAATGTCATAATAGCAGAAGCATAGACACCCAGCTCAATACAGTGGAATAGAGAACCAGACATAGACCACATAAATATGCCCAACTGGATTTTGATAAAGGTCCAAAAGCAATTCTGTAGAAGAATAGTCTCTTCAACAAAAGGTACTGAAGCAACTAGATATCAACAGACTAAAAATACAAACCTGACTTAAAGCGCAGACCTTGCACAAGAATAACTCAAAATAGATCTCAAATTTAAATGAAATTTATAACACTTTTAGAAATCAACATGGGAGAACTTCTATAGGATCTAAGCTAGAGAAAACATTCTTAAACTTGACATCAAAAGTACAATTCATAAAACAAAAAAGTGATATTCTCATCAAAATAAAATCCCTTAAATCTCAAATAAAAAAATAATTAATTTATGTAGCTACTCTATCTTCCTATAAACACCCTAGTGCTTAAGTGACTACCATTGGTGGGGAGGCTAACTTCATAGGAGAGAAAACTAATAAACACCACTTCAGTCAGACAATTAATGTTGACATCAACTGTGATAAGTCACGTTAATAGTATTTACTCTTGACATGATGTCATGAAAATGGTACATTATGTCTGTGATCTTCCTCCCCCAAACACACAAATTTAACTTAAAAGTGAGAAAAACAACAGACAAATCCCAACTGAGAGACATTCTTCAAAAGACCTGGTTAGTACCCTTCAAAATTCTCAAGGCCATCAAAAAACAAGGAACATCTGAGAAACTGTCACAGCCAAGGAGCTCCTAAGGAGGTATGACTGTTGAATATAATGTATCCAGAATGGGATCCTGGAATAGAAGAAAGGACATAAGGTAAATAGTAAGGACATACACATAAAGAGTAAACTTTAGTTAACAGTAATGTATACATATTAGTTCATTAATTATACAAACTCACTATAGTAAAGCAAGGTGCTAATAATCAGAGAAAACTGGGTACAGGAGTTATGTACTTTCTTTACTTTTTTTTTCCTAAATCCAAAATTCTTTTATAATAAAAAGTGAGTAAATAGCAAAAATAGATTTTTTAATCTGTGGAAAAATTCACAAATATACTCACTATGAGTCACACTTAATGTTTAGTTGTTTCAGGAATACATAAGTGACTTTAAAGATTCAACTATGTTTACTTGTGCCCCACATACTAAATATGATATTCATATAAGTTTTCAGAATTAAACTCCTCTTCATTCAATTAGAGGTCTTCCCTGGTGGCTCAGATGGTAAAGACTTGGCCTGCAATGAGAGAGACCAGAGTTTGAACCCTGGGTCTGGAAGATCCCCTGGAGAAGGGAATGGCAACCCACTCCAGTGTTCCTGCCTGGAGAATCCCATGGACAGAGGAGCCTGGTGGGCTCCAGTCCATAGGGTCACAAAGAGTCAGAAACGACTGAGTGACTAACACTTTCACTTTCATTCAATTAGTCGCCAGATTCTGCTGCTGCTGCTGCTAAGTCACTTCAGTCGTGTCCAACTCTGTGCGACCATATAGACGGCAGCCCACCAGGCTCCCCCGTCCCTGGCATTCTCCAGGCAAGAACACTGGAGTGGGTTGCCATTTCCTTCTCCAATGCATGAAAGTGAAAGTGAAAGTGAAGTCGCTCAGTCGTGTCTGACTGTTCGTGACCCCATGGACTGCAGTCCACCAGGCTCCTCCATCCATGAGATTTTCCAGGCAAGAGTACTGCAGTGGGGTGCCATTGCCTTCTCTGATGCCAGATTCTACTAGTGGTTAAATATGTAATCAACTTCTTCTATATTCCTAAAACAGGCCAGACCCAATATTGATTCATGATTCATGGTCAGATTTTTCCTGCTCCATTTTAATTGTCCCCTAAATTGTTCTACTATTTCCTTTCTTCTTGTTCACTTCAGACCATATTTATTGAAAGAAATCTATACAATCTCTCTAGAGAACCTATATATTTGGGCTATAAAAAGGTATCACTATAGACAGATACCTAGTTAAGGAGGGAAATACAACAGCACGTCATAGGGACTGTGTGAATTTCACACTGTTGTATCTGGAGGAACCAAAGCCCCTTAGTAAGCAGAAATGTACAATACAATTGTCTCATTGTTTTCTGCAGAAAGTCCTTATCTCTAGAGTCAACAGTATGGTATTAAATCAAGTGAGTATATTTACAGTACTGTTATGCATATCAAATAAACACTTGCTGAAATAAATAATAATTGCTTCTTGCCTGCCTCTGCTGTTGACAATTCTGGATATATATTCTATGCTTCACTAGGTCATACTGATGGCATTTGCGAGCATCTTGATATAGCAAAAAAGCCAGGAGCAAAGACAGCTAGATGCTGACTTAACTGTTAATGAAGAAAGTGTCAAAGCTGGACTGACCTTTACTTACCCAGATTCATTTTAATTTAGAAAAATTCAGTCAGCTTGGGCAATGGAAAAAAAAATAAAGAAAATACTATTTTCTGATTTCTTTTTTCCTATCCTAGGGGAAGGAATAAAGAAGTAAACAGAGCTGCCTGTTAGTTATAAAGGGCCACTCAGCCTTACTTTGATGTGGAGACATGGGAAATTGAAATTTGCAGCACCAAGGGCATTGTTCCTTCCTCTGGAGATGGTCATCCTGTTTGCATTTGTATAAATATTACTGGGTTGTTTTACATGTTCATCACATTTCTGCTCATCCAGCTCATTTTGAGAGCATTCTGTAATAGACTGAAGATAGGGTTGCATTATACATGGGCAGGCAGCCTGGGGTAATTGGATATTGGATAAATATCATTACATTTAAAAAATTTATTTTTCTCAGAATTTCTTTCACCTTCTCACCCTTGACCCTTTGTCCCTGATTCTTGAATTAATTTTACTCATAAACTCACAGAAGCCAGCTAAGATCACAGAGCCAGGTTGGGAACCTGACAATCTCAAATGTTCCTTTTAAGTGTTCTGCTTACAAACCTGTCAAGAATATGTGGTATAATTGTTAAGGCGTGTCCAACTCCTGAGACCCCAAGGACTGCAGTCCCCCAGGCTCCTCTGTCCATGGGACTCTCCAGGCAAGAATACTGGAGTGGATTGCCATTTCCTGCTCCAAGGCATCTTTCCCACCCAGGAATTAAATCCAAGTCCCTTGCACTGAAGGCAGATTCTTTACCTACTGAGCTATGAAGGAATCCCACACCAAACCTGTCAAAGGTATTATTAGTTCCCTAGGGTCGTACAGTTTATCCAGTCTACAAGAGAACCCCATGTATTATAGGCCAAAGAAAGATACTGCATGTAGTATTTGTTATGATTGAGAGGCTTTGAAGTCAAAATTATCTAAAATAAAAATTCTGCTACATCACACGCCAGCTACATACCCTTTCAAAGCCTCACTTTTCTCATCTGTAAATTCTAACATGGGATAAAAGTAAGATGCTGTAATAAATATAAAGAGAAATATCATAATAACTATACAAGATGAAATAATTTAAAGAGAACTTCTGGGCTAGAATGGGCTTTAAGGAGAACCTACTTATTGCATTATTCCAATGGGTACTCAGATTGCAATGGGGAAATTTGGATGGACTGGAAGAACTTAAGGAGATTTAATCTCTAGTTTCTCATTACCTATTCCTCACTCACTATGCCTAAAGCTAATATGCATTTTGGGATATTCCTAACAAGTGTTACTTTAATCACCATTTACATATCTCTCTCGACTGAAAGAAATTTACTACTTCTTAGAGAAGCCTTGTTCATTCATATTGAACTGAATCCTTCATTTTAATTCATGATCAGAGGACTTAAGTCAAATTTATCTTATAAAGCTGTCCCTCCTACTGACACTCCCCTTTATCTATGGGATAAAAACTCAACAACCTCCATTCAAAATCAGTGTCTTTCTCATCAGGCATAACCATGCTTATTGTTGCAACCCCATGGACTGTAGCTCACCAGGCTTCTCTGTCTATTGGATTTCCCAGGCAAGAATGCTGGAGTGGGTTGCCATTTCCTTCACCAGGGGATCTTCCTGACTCAGGGATTGAACTGACATCTCCTGCATTAGCAGGCAGATTCTCTAGCACTGAGCTACCGTGGAAGCTCTATAACCATGCTGTCTACTCTTATTTCCCTCTACATCCTAAGATGAAGCTTCCAAAGCAGCCAAATTGATCCTTCCCAGTCCATTATTCAAGATTCTGAATCAGTAGTAATCCTTACTCCATTTCCCTATCCACCTAAATCACTTGTTTAAAATATTCTGCTTAAGGGTCACATCGTTTGAAAGCATGTCCCTTAGAAAGACAGCCGGTATTTTTCTCTGTACACCTGCTTTCTACAAATCATTCAACTCAGAATATATTGTTAGATATCTTTCTGAATGAATATTTTTATTAGGGCAGCTGGAGGGTAAGAAGCTCTTCAAAGTAAAATCTCTTTCATTTATCTGATTAGTTGTTAAATTAAAAAAAAAACTTACACATTAACACACTGAACTAGAATGATAGAATTGAATACAGTATAAGTTCCATGAGTAATTAAGACAATCTGTGTTTATTAATGACCTGGCTGTGAGATATTAAACTTAAGAGTCTTGGGCACTGGGGCACTTTAGTTTTAATCAAAGAATTGCCTGACTGAGTAAATATTTCTGAGCCATTGCTTCATATTATCCATAAAATACAAATAAGGCCACTTCTTCCTAGTTATGGAACAAAGTGAGCAAGTAAAATAATTGAAGTTAAACTACCCAGGACCTTCTTGGATAACATCTTGTTTGAGTCCAGAAACCTTAGGGCCACCACAGAGTGTATTCTCTTGAGATATTCTATACTATATCTGAGGTTTTGAGACACCTCTAATCTTGGCAAACACTTGTTAAAATAAAGGGCAGCCTGGAGACCTTGGAGAAGAAGTCTGTCGGGAAGCCAATTAACAGGTCCACCCCTGACTCTGCTCAGTAGTTGCTCTAAGACTACTACCCTAGTAGTCTTTTCATTTTTATAACCTGTAATTAGTTACTGCAACATATAATTTCCATGACCACAGGAAGCATTTAACTGCAGCATCAGGGCACCTGGGAGAAAGATATATTCTAGGGAGATTATATGTTGAGTGATTGCAGCACCTCAGGAAGAGAATCTCAATTGTCTGAGACATGCCTTTCATTTGAGGATCAAAGAAAGACCTTCTGTTTGCATGTCACACTACCATGGCTGTGTGATCCAGCTGAGGACAGCTTGGGCCCCTGGGCTCCTGAAACAAGTGCCATCGTCACATCTGGTTTCTAAGGTTGCAACCAGATGCAAGTTTTGATTCTGTAAGAAATATGACCCTCTTCTCTTCACCAAACAACAGAAGATGGCAATTCATAAATTCATTTCAAATTATGACAGAATAGTTCTTTAGCAAAATAGTGATAGTTGGTTTCGTTTGACACTAAGTTTCATCATCCATCTCTCTCTCTCTCTCACACACACACCACATACGTGATACTACCTCATTATTCACCTCCTGTGCTTTCAGCTCTTCCATTTGTTTGAAAATTTCAATAACTAAGTTACTCCTCCTAGGACTATAGTCCTTGCTACCCATCCCTTCACTTTTTCTGAATCCTTACTATTTATTTAGGACTCAACCAGGAATTTTAAAAGATATTTAGATCCAATCACAAAAGGCTGTTGTTGTCAAGAAATATTAAGGTTGGTAGGAGTAAGGTAAAGCCAATATCTGTACCTCACTTCTGTGTAAGGGACATGGTAGTTTATGTACATTTTGTTTAACATCTACCTTAATGTCAGTATTTTTTTTCCCATTTTTAAAATAAGGTAACTGATATTTGAAGAGGTTAAATAAATACTGAAAGTTCACAGATATATCAGTGTTACAGCTCTAATTTGAACTTAGGACTGTTTGTTTCTGAAACCCCTGTTCATCTTACTACAGCATTATTAATAATAATTGTAACAAATTTTAGAATGATATAGAAGAGAAAACCTATCAATTTGGAAAGTATGTAAAGGTTATCTTTGTTTGAAACTGTATCTGTGCTTAGTATGAAACAGAATAAAATAAAAAGTGAATAAATATTTGTTGAGAAACTATGGCAAATGAAGAAATGCTTTGTAGCCAGGATATACATCAACTGAACTCATACAATCCAAGGGCCCCACGTAAGGCTGCCCTGAAGATGCCATCTTCTCAAACATATCGAGCTCCTCTCCTTAAAGGAAGCTTCTTCACTGAAAGGCATTTTTGTGTATTGTTGTTCAGTTACTCAGTTTCATCCGGCTCCATGCGACCCCATACACTGGCATGACAGACTTCTGTGTCCTTCACCATTTTCTGAAGCCTGCTCAAACTCATCTCCATCAAGTCGGTGATACCATCCAACCATCTTGATCTGTTTCCGCTTCTACTCCTGCCTTCAATCTTTCCCAGCATCAGGGTCTTGTCTAATGAGCAGGCTCTTTGCATCAGGTGGCCAGTGTATTGGAGCTTCAGCTTCATCATCAGTCCTTCCAAAGAATATTCAGGAATGATTTCTTTTAGGACCGACTGGTTTCATCTCCTTGCACTCCAAGGGACTCTCAAGAGTCTTCTCCAATATCACAATCCCAAAGCATCAATTTTTCAATTTTTTTGTGTATAAATAAATAAAATTTATAAACCATATTTATGAAACACACAAATCATAATAGTAAGTTCAGTTCAGTTCAGTTCAGTCGCTCAGTCATGTCCGACTCTTTGCGACCCCATGAATCGCAGCACGCCAGGCCTCCCTGTCCGTTAGGTTTACTATATAACTATAGTTACCTATAACTATAGAGTTACCTATAACTCTGAAAGTCCCTCAGTTGTGCCCTACTCTTTCTGACCCCATGGATTATATAGTACATGGAATACTCCAGGCCAGAATACTGGAGTGGATAGCCCTTCCCTTCTCCAGGGGGTCTTCTCAACCCAGGGATCAAACCCAGGTCTCCCGCATTTCAGGCAGATTTTTTACCAGCTGAGCCACAAGGGAAACCCATAGGATGTCAACTCAGAGGGCTTTAACAAGGGAAAGGTTATAGAAGTGTTGGAGGACATTTTACAGCATACAAGAGGACAGTCTAAGCAAATATTATATAACCAAGAATATATGTCTTTCTTTACTCACTAAGACTATGGATCTATCTGTCCGGTAGTAGATTCTACTCAACTTCATCCCTCTTTTAATTGTATCCTATTTCCTTAAATTGTCATATTATTCAAAGATTAGCTCTCCTTCCTTGCAAGTTAGACTTCCTATTATCTGAATTACTTATTTGCAGTTGCCATCACAATTCTCTTTTGCAGTTAAGTGATGTGGAACTAAAAATAAATTCAAACAAATTGTGTGAAGTCTTGCATCCTCACAAACCATGAGACCCTGCGGCTTACACCATTATAAATTTTGTTCCACCTCCAAAACCTTGAATCTCTTCCATGATTCCACAGTATTTGTACACAGGCTCTTTCCTCTTTATGGTGTACTCTATCTGCATTATTTTTCTAGCTAACTCAGACCCTCACTCCTAGAAAGTTTCTGTGGCATCCTGAATCTGGATTGGCTTAGATACTCCTTTTTTATGTCTCTATTGCATCCCCTCTGTGTGTGTGTGTGTGTGTATGTGTGTGTGTGTGTGTGACACCAATTTCTGTGTTGTACACCTTCTTGAAGAAAATGTTATCATAGGATGGCCCCTGGCTTACCATCTCTGAAGAAAAATAATTTCTTCCTTGTGGTCTCTCAAGAAAAGACAACAATAAGACAATCATATCTCAAATAAAATACTCTTCAAATTTGTCATTGGTCAAGCTTGGGACTTCTAGATGGCTCAGTGGTGCAGAAACTTCCTGCAAATGCAGGAGACATAGGAGACATTGGTTCGATCCCTGGGTCAGGAAGGTCCCCTGGAGGAGGAAATGGCAGCCCATTCCAGTATTCTAACCTAGAAATGCTATGGGCAGAGGAGCATGGCAAGCTACAATCCATGGGGTCGGAAAAAGTCAGACAGGATTGAGCGACTGAGCAGGCATGCTCCTAAAAGCAAACTTAGTCAGTTCAGTTGCTAAGTTGTGTCCAATTCTTTGCGACCCCAGGGACTGCAGCACACCAAGCTTCCCTGTCCATCACCAACTCCCAGAGCTTGCTCAAACTCATGTATATCGAGTCGGTGATGCCATCCAACCATCTCATCCTCTGGCATTCCCTTCTCCACCCACCTTCAATCTTTCCCAGCTATCAGGATCTTTTTCAGTGAGTCAGTTCTTCATATCAGGTGGCCAAAGGATTGGAGTTTCAGCTTCAGCATCAGTCCTTCCAATGAATATTCAGGACTGATTTCCTTTAGGATTGACCGGATCTCCTTGCAGTTCAAGGGACTCTCAAGAGTCTTCTCCAACACCACAGTTCAAAACCATCAATTCTTCAGCACTCAGCTTTTTTTACAGTCCAACTCTCACATCCACACATGACTACTGGAAAAATCATAGCTTTGACTAGACAAACCTTTGTTGGCAAAGTAATATCTCTGCTTTTTAGTATGCTGTCCCATCACTGGATGCTATGATCTAAGTTTTCTGAATGTTGAGCTTTAAGCCAACTTTTTCACTCTCCTCTTCCACTTTCATCAAGAGGCTCTTTAGTTCTTCCTCTCTTTCTGCCATAAGGGTGGTGTCATCTGCATATCTGAGGTTATTGGTATTTCTCCAGGCAATCTTGATTCCAGCTTGTGCTTCATACAGCCTGGCATTTCACATGATGTACTCTGCATATAATTTAAATAAGAGGGTAACAATATACAGCCTTGACGTACTCGTTTTACAATTGTAACCAGTCTGTTGTTCCATGCCCGGTTTTAACTGTTGCTTCTTGACCTATATACAGATTTCTCAGGAGGCAAGTAAGGTGGTCTGTTATTCCTATCTCTTGAAGAATTTTCCACTTTTTGTTGTGATCCACAGAGTCAAGGGCTTTGGCATAGTAAATATAGCAGAAGTAGATGTTTTCTGGAACTCTCTTGCTTTTTCAATGATCTAACAGATTTCGGCAATTTGATCTCTGGTTCCTCTGCCTTTTCTAAATTCACCTTGAACATCTGGAAGTTCATGATTGAGGTACTGCTGAATCCTGGCTTAGAGAATTTTGGCTATTTCTTTGCTACAGTGTGAGATGAGTGCAATTGTGCTATAGTTTGAACATTCTTTGGCATTGCCTTTCTTTGGGATTGAAGTGAAAACTGACATTTTCCAGTCTTATGGCCACTATGGAGTTTTCCAAATTTGCTGGCATATTGAGTTCAGCACTTTCACAGAATTATCTTTTAGGATTTGAAATAGCTCAACTGGAATTCCATCACATCCACTAGCTTTGTTTCTAGTGATGCTTCCTAAGGCTCACTTGACTTTGCATCCCATGATGTCTGGCTCTAAGTGAGTGACCACACCATTGTGATTATCTGGGTCATGACAATCTTTTTTGTACAGTTCTTCTGTGTATTCTTGCCACATCATCTTAATATCTTCTGCTTCTGTTAGGTCCATACTATCTCTGTCCTTTATTGTGCCCATCTTTGCATGAAATGTTCCCTTGGTATCTCTAATTTTCTTGAAGAGATCTCTAGTCTTTCCCATTCTATCGTTTTCCTCTATTTATTTGCACTGATCACTTAGGAAGGATTTCTTATCTCTCCTTGCCATTCTTTGGAACTCTGCTTTCAAATGGGTATATCTTTCCTTTTCTTCTTTGCCTTTCACATCTCTTCTTTTCTCAGCTATTCTTAAGGCTTCCTCAGACAAAGATTTTGCCTTTCTGCATTTCTTTTTCTTGAGGATGGTCTTGATCACTACCTCTTGCACAATATCACAAACCTCTGTCCATAGTTCTTCAGGCACTCTCTTTCTCAGATCTAAATCTTGAATCTATCTATCACTTCCACTGTATAAATATAAGGGATTTGATTTAGGTCATACCTGAACGGTCTAGTGGTTTTTCCTACTTTCTTCATTTTAAGTCTGAATTTTGCAATAAGGAGTTCATGTTCATGATACAATCTTTGGCGTATGCCTAACCCCAGAATGAGTAACTGAAATCTAATCCACTTAAATCATTTGAGCAAAAAGGAAAAAGATGTATGTGTGGTGGAATATTTTCTAAATAGATATTTATTTTCAATGATCAAGGAAAAATTAACAGCAAACATTAGAGGGGACAACATAAATTGACTGTCAACTTGGAAAAGTAAGAAATATGACAACCCTTCTACTATACCCTAAGAGGGACATCAACCTACATCACCAAAGAATTATCATACCTCCTTCATGTGCAGGAAGTTTTGTTTCTTTGTTTTTTTTTTTTTTAATCTTTGTTTTAATAAGCAAAGAGATTTTCCATGAAATGATAAAAATTTATAGAAAAAATAAATTCCATATTTTGTTTTGAGGAATGGGGCAGTGCTAGGAAAGGACTAGTATTTACTGAACTAATAAAGCATAAATTTTATAAATCTCATTTATATGTATATGTAATTATGTATCTCATTTCTTCGTACACATGTACTGATCACTATAACCCTGGGTAGGCAGGTGTCAGTTTCACAGATAAACAAACAGTTTCAGCAATATTGTGAAATATGTCCAGACACCTATCTTGCTAGAAGTGGTCGCAGGATTTGAACCTGAGTCTATGGAAACCCAAAGTTCTTGCTTCCTTCACTCGAGCATGGTGCCTGCTCATGCTTGTTTCCTTGTTTACAGCTGCAGTTATAACTAGGTATTCTTGATGCTTTCCACTTGGTACATCAGCCTTATGCTCTTTTCTGCCATGCTTTGGTTATATAACACTTTCTTTCTAGAAACGCACTATGGAAATGACTGCCAATTGAGCCTTCTTCCCAGGACGCACACTGCCTCTCAGATGAAACAGCAGACCAATTACAGAAACTAGTGAGTGTACTTTCTGGCATTCCAAAGAGTGTATGTCTGGGAAAACAGTGGGACAGTCAGCCATTACTCTGTTAATAATGATAATGTTTGAATTTGTAGGACTTTTTATGTGGTCCATTGCCTACTTGAATGAATTACTGACCATATGGAAGTGAGTCTTCTGGGAAAAGGACGGAACATAAATCATAGCCTGATTTGACTTCTCTCATCCAAAGCAGAAATGGCACTTTAAAATTCAATGAGAATAAATCAACCTAAGCTAATTTTTGCAAAAGACAATTGAGTGAGAGAGTGGAGACATAACTGATAGAAGATCTTCCTGCTCCTCTCTGCTAATGTTTTAATTTTCATTACTGGTTTTGGCTCTTAAACCATATAAAATTGGCAAAAAAGAAATGAAGTATATAATGAAATATAAAAGCCAGTGATATCTGTAAAATATTTTTCCAATAGTAATGTATGGATGTGAAAGTTGGTCCACAAAGAAGGCTGAAGGCCAAAGAATTTATGGCTTCAAATTGTGGTGCTGGAGAAGGCTCTTGAGAGTCCCTTGGACCACAAGATCAAACCAGTAAAGCCTAAAGGAAATCAGTCCTAAATATTCATTGGGAGGACTGATGCTGAAGCTCCAATATTTTCGCCACCTGATGTGAAGACCCAATTCACTGGAAAAGCCCTGATGCTGAGAAAGATTGAAGGCAAAAGAAGAAGAGAGTGACAGAGGGTGATATGGTTAAATAGTATCACCGACTCAACAGGCATGAATCTGAGAAAACTCCAGAATACAGTCAAGGACAGGGAAGCCTGGTGTGCTTCCATAGGGTAGCAAAGAGTCAGACACGACTTAACAACAGAACAACAATTTGTAAAATGTTTACCTGCATTGAACCTGTATTTGATATTATCTTATAGCAAAGACATAAATACAGCATTCCACTACTTTCCAATCTCCTCTATACTGGTACCTGAGTACGATCTTATTGAAAGATTCCATTACAAGCAATATAAGTGGACCTCCAGTGTGTTGCCTGCTTGTTCTTTAGTTCTCAAAAAAGATAATCTGTTAAATGAAAGATTTAGAAGAGACAACTTCTCAAATATTTAGAAAGACAACTGGGAATACAATCAATTCTTACTGTGTGCATACTTTTTGTTATAACTATGTGCCTTTGATGATGCCAGGCACTGTTTTGGAATATTCAGTTACCCAATAGAATCATCACAGAGATAAAATGAGACACTGCATGTAAATTGTCTATCCAGAATCTGAATGAGTTGGTACTGAGATTGATATGAAAGAGCAATATATGAGTTGGTGACCATCCCTACCCAGCCATCCTGTATATTTATCTCAGTTAGTGCTATTACTTAACAGCAAAATCATTAATCATGTTTGTAACCAAGAATAGTTATTTCACTTCCCTAGGTCTCCTTCTTTATTTATAAAGCACTAATACCTACTTCACAATGCTGTTCTATATAAAAAACTTAGAATGGTGTCTGATACATAGCAATGATTAAGTACATGTTAAGGACTGTTAACAAAGACTGAGGATTTGCAAAGTGTCTGAGTGAATTTCCTAAAGAATGGTAAGGGCCAACGTCTCTCTCCTACCTCATATCCACAGTGGTCGTAACTATTTTGTCCTAGCACCCTTTCTGAGCTCAGGTCAGATTTTAGAATCTTTTCCAATACAAATGATAATGGGATTAAATCACATAAGAGGTAACCCATTTGACATCCCTTTCATGGAAAGTCAGCCTGATGCCATTACTCTTAATCACAGCTGAGAGGAAATAGAATTGGAAAAGAGAGATGAGGTAAGTAAAAAGTAAAGTGAAGTCGCTCAGTCATGTTTGACTCTTTGCAACCCCATGGACTGTAGCCTACCAGGCTCCTCTGTCCATGGGATTTTCTAGGCAAGAATACTGGAGTGGGTTGCCACTTTCTTCTTCAGGAGATCTTCCCGACCCAGGGATTAAACCCGGGTCTCCCTCATTGTAGGTAGACGCTTTAACATCTGAGCCACTGGGGAAATCTCTGATGGACAGAAAAAGAACTTTGAAATGACTATGACTTCTTTGAGCATCTTCTAAGTCCTTCCCCTATGAGCATCTTCTAAGTCCTTCCCCTATCATGTTGTTGTTGTTCAGTTGCCTAGTCGTGTGCGACTCTGCAACCCCATGGACTGCAGCATGCCAGGCCTCCCTGTCCCTCACCATCTCCCAGAGTTTGCCCAAGATCATGTTCATTGCATTGGTGATTCCCTCTTCTCCTTCTACCCTCGATCTTTCCCAACATCCAATGAGTCATCTGTTAACATCAGGTGACCAAAATACCAGAGCTTCAGCTTCAGCATCGGACCTTCTAGAGAATATTCACGGTTGATCTCCCTTAAGATTGACTTGTTTGATCTCCTTACTGTCCAAGAGACTTTCAGGTGTCTTCTCTATCACCACAGTTCAAAGGCATCAATTCTTGGGAGTTCTGCCTTCTTTATGGTCCAGCTCTCACAACTGTATGTGACCACTGGGAAGACAACAGCCTGGGAAAACCTTTGCCAGCAGAATAATGTCTCTGGTTTTCAACACACTGTCTAGGTTTGTCATCACTTTCCTGCCAAGAAGCAATCATATTCTGATATATTCAGATGTATAAGGTCTCTCTCTCAAAATGGCAGATCTCATTTGTGCAACTGGGGATAAGGCAAAGACTAATTCAGAGAATTCCAGCTGATATTTTTATTTAATGTGTGGCTAAATTTTCCCTTTCTTAAACATTTGCCCGTTAGACCCTACTGACCAACCTTTTATCTTGAGGTGATGGATGTGAGAGTTGGACTGTGAAGACAGCTGGGTGCTGAAGAATTAATGCTTTTGAACTGTGGTGTTGGAGAAGACTCTTGAGAGTCCCTTGGACTGCAAGGAGATCCAACCAGTCCATTCTAAAGGAGATCAGCCCTGGGTGTTCTTTGGAAGGAATGATGCTAAAGCTGAAACTCCAGTACTTTGGCCACCTCATGCAAAGAGTTGACTCATTGGAAAAGACTCTGATGCTGAGAGGGACTGGGGGCAGGAGGAGAAGGGGATGACAGAGGATGAGATGGCTGGATGGCATCACCAACTCGATGGATATGAGTTTGAGTGAACTCCGGGAGTTGGTGATGGACAGGGAGGCCTGGTGTGCTGCAACTCATGGGGTCGCAAAGGGTCGGACACGACTGAGCGACTGAACTGAACTGAACTGAACTGAAACTTTGAATACTTGAGGGAAGACTTGCTCCCTGAAAGGGACATGATTATTGTTCTTTTAATCTCCTCCCCACCTGAGTAATTTCCATAAAAGTTCTGGGACAATAAACCTACCTGGGCATTCTGGGTTAATCCCAGCAAAATTACAATAAAGTTGTTACGGGGAAGCTTATTTATGCTTTTATAAGTCCTAAGGCTCTTATTTCATTACCTCCTACTCACAGCACAGAATCTGTCAGGAATGATAAAGGATCATTCTCATTATAAACTCAAATTTAGCTCCCTTCCACTGATTGCATCAACCTTTATTAGAGTAAGATATGACCGTCAGAAATCAGAGCTTTTCAGCAAAGTTTACTTTCATTTAATATGCAATGCCAAGCAAATCATGGTTTGCTTTTGGTTTATGAGTGGAATGAAGAATGGGAACTGTGCCATTTAGTGGATACACAGCAGCACAAACATCATGATATTCCCTTCATAAAATAATTTACAGTTTACCTATAAGTCATTGGCCCAGTTCTTATTTCTTCCTTCTCCCTCTCTGTCTGTCTATGTGTGTGTCTCATAGGAGCAAGACAAAAGGGAAGAAAAAGAAATGCAGTCTAACTAACGAATGGACAGAGAGGATGAAGGGATGCAGATAAGGGAGACTGTCCATTTTGAAAGCAGCAGTTTGTGAATTGACTAATAAAATAAATTATATTGCAGCTAGTGTAAGTTAAATAAATGATGTTTGGTTATTGAAAAGTGCATTTCTATCCAATATCTACCAAAATTTAATATCCTTAAATAAATAAAGTGAACCAATACTGGTCTCGGGTGCTAAATAATAAATATTCACCTTCTCCTGTATTATCTTTCACCTAGAGATCACAAAGTTTGCTTAGCAATGCTAGAATTTTACAGAGTCTCATTAATGAAGAAAAATCAACATATGTACAGAGTGGGTTATTAAGGTGAAATGAGTTTTTTCTTTGTAAATGTGAAAAGATTAGGTCCTTGTTAATAATACCCCCAACTCTGCTGGAGAGTCCCTGCCCTTTAATCAGTTCTTTTTCCTTCCATTCTTTTGTGCTTTGTTAGCCATCATTTGCTTTGTTACTAGTGACAAAATAAGATCTAAGTTACACTACTTTAAAATTAAAAATAAATAAAAGGAAATTTAAAGGATCTTTCTGGAAACAGGTATTCAAAACCATAATTATGATCTTTGCTCTTCTGGTGGTTTCAAGATAATCCCCAAAAGCTTCAGCCCTGAGTGATCCTTTCAATCTATGATTTCATTTAAGAAAAGTACATTTCAATTTCAAAACAGGACTCTAGATTTTTTCCAGGATAACTGACCTAGTTCCACCTGCATCCTTCTAACATTAGTATGTACTACATAACTCTAAATTGGATACGTTACCATGTGGTTGGCTGCTTTCCCTACATTAGTGGGTTTTTTTGTTTTGTTTTATTTTTTTTCATGCTGCTGTTTTGCCTGGAAACTGGCCTTTACCCTACTGGGAGTCCTCTAACTGGCCTTTGCATCCATGTAACCTCATGAAACAATCTGCGTCACACAACTCTTTGCTTAATAATAGACCACATTGTTACTGACATTTTATATGAGTTTGTTTCTTTGTTTCTCAACCGGACGATAAATCCATGCACTGCCTCAACCACACTCAGCTTGTTCATGCAGTGCACACTGTTTACAGTAAATGGACACTTAAGGATCATAAATATTTTGTATTTATTGTGTAGTCTATTCAGTCGGAGCAGTAATGAAAGTAATGTTTACAAGGGCTTATCTAGAGTAGGTATGCAACTATATGTATATACATATATTAATAACATTCCTAAGGATAGAGTCCATATCTATTGTTTCTTTTCCCTATCATTCTAAGATGTATAAACCCAGAAGTGGCACACAGCAAGCACCTAACAGCTGCATTGTATATGTATGTGTATATGCTGAGTCGCTCAGCCACATGTCTGACTCTTTGCAACCCCATGAGCTGTACACCGCCAGGCTCCTCTCTCCATGGGACTGTCCAGGCAAGAATACCGGAATGGGTTGCCACTTACTCCTCCAGGGGATCTTCCCGACCCAGGGACTGTACTTGCATCTCCCATGCTCCTGCATTGCAAGCATATTCTTTACCACTGTGCTACCTAGAAAAACCAATAGGTGCATATCACTGTCCATTTGCTACAGTGTTTTTCTCTTGCCAATTTCCTACCAGTACATATAAGGTAGCATGACTGGCAACATACATATATCCTTTCAGAACTTAATTTCCTTCTTTAAGCTGAGAGGCATTTGATTATTTTATTATTTATTTCAGAATGTATAACCCAAGATCATAGGGATAAGTTTGGAAGCACAATGTGTAAACATATGCTAGTCGCAGAGCACATGAAAACTCTCTCCATTCCTTCTGAAACCTGCATGTTAGCACAAACCAGGGGTTTGGGAAGGAGAAAAGGAGTAAACAGGAGTCCAGGATGCCAAGAAAACTGCATTTTTTATTATAATATTTTAATGACTCCTTGAAATTTTTGATGCCCTGAAAAACCTGAAGTTTAAATGTAACAAAAATAGACTATTTTGCAGCACAGAAATAGAGGAAAGATCCAATAGCTTCTTTAAAAAGTAAATATTGACAATGTTCAAGGAAAACATTTTAAGTGAAACCATGGAAGCAAGAGCCTTAACACTGACAGTTCTTTGAGTCTATTTTCATTGGATGGGGCTTATAATGAGGTTACAGATTGAGAATGGTTATCTGAAAAGGAAAATCCATTTTCCCTGAAAGGTTAATGATTTTGTAAAAGGCACCAAAAGTGCCAGTATTTTATTACTCCTTTGATGCCCTTATAGGAGCAAATGTAGCACAAAGATGGAAATCATAGGCTTTGAAACAGACAAACTTGAATTTGAGACTTGAGTCTAGCACTTCCTAACTGATTGTGGGCAAGCTTTTTTTGAGTTATCTCATCTCTAAAAATTGAGATACAAATAGTATCTCATATCAAAATAATTTAAAATTAAGCTGATTAAACAAGATAATATATTTAAAGCATTTGGTAAAGCATAAGGCACACAGCAAGCACCTAGTAAGCTGGCAAGGACAACAGTATCATATTTCACACATAAATTATGGTCTTAAGGAATTTTTTTATGGGAAACACAAATTTCACAAATGGTTCTTCAGATCTGGAAATCATTAGAAGTGAATAAAATGGTCAGGAATCTACTAACAATTTTGCAAAAAAGCATATAGTGGGGAAAGGCTTAAAATATCAGAGTAAAAGGACCTTAAGATTACCTCCTTTTGCAGGCACACCAAATTCAGAACTAACTGCAGAACAAATATTGATTTAAAAAACAAACAAACAAACAAACAAACAAAACTGAAGCCTACTAAAAGAAGATATTCTGCATCCAAAGACATATAGAAGAAACCCACCAAGACGGTAGGAGACGCGCACTACAATATAATCAAATCCCATAACCCCTACATAGGTGATCCGCAAATTGGAGAACAATTATAAAGCAGAAGTTCTCCCATAGAAGTGAGAGTTCTGAGCTCCATGTCAGGATGCCCAGTCTGGAGGTCTGGCATTGGCAGGAAGAGCCCCCAGAGCATTCAGCTTTGAAGTTCAGCAGGGCTTGAGTGCAGGAGACCCACAAGATGAGACAAATAGACTCACTCTTGGAGAGTGCACTAAAGGTCTCATGCGTATTGGGATGAAGGCAAAAGCAGTAATTTCACAGGAGCCTGGGCCAGACCTATATCCAGACCTTGGAGGACCTCCTGGAGAGGTAAGCAGATGGCTGTGGCTCACTGTGGGGACAAGGACACTGGTGGCAGAGGTACTGGGGAGTATTCATTGGTGTCAGCTCTCTTGGAGGCTGTCCTTTTGGCACCAAGACCTGGACCCACCCAATAGCCTATGACTTAAGTTCCAGAGTAGGAACACTTCTGGGCAGTAAGGAACAGGGTAGGAACACATGCCCATCTTAGCAGGCAGGCTGCCAAAAGAGTTTCTGAACCCATAGCCACCTCTAGACACAACACTTGATATGGCCCTGCCCACCAGAGGGCCAAGACCTAGCCCCACCCACTAGCAGGCAGGGACAGGCCTCCCCCACCAAGGAATCCTGCATAAATCTCTAAACTACCCTCAAACACCAAGAGGTAGGCACCAGAAGCAAGAAAAATATAAGCTGGGAGCTTGCAGAAGTGAGGCTCCAAACAATTCAGAACCTACTCTGGGGACATCTGGTCCTTGGCCTGTGCTGATGAGGGGGGAGTGTACTGCTGGGACAAATAGGACATCCCCTATAGAGGGCCACTTTTCCAAGAGAAATATAAATAACCTTCCACATACAGAAAGATACAAACAGAACGACCCTACCTAGTATCTCTTGTATTTCCTCTTATTCCCCCTCCAAGCAAGCACGACTCTCACCTTCACCTCATTCAGCTCTTTGTTCAAATAGCCTTTTCTGACTGTCCTATTGCATCTGACCCCAATATCTATTCCCTGCCATCATTCTCTACTTGATTTTTCTTCAGGGAATTTTATCACTAGTATATTATATATATTTACTTATTTATAGTTCATTTTTTGTCACCTTATGCCAAGAATGTAAACAGTGTGATGACAGGGAGTTTTTTTCCAATTCTCTTCACAGATTTTGAGTGCCTACTATATTCTAGCATTTTGTTGTGTGCCTGGTTCCTAGCCTGCCCAGAAGTTTCAGTCTCCTAGCCAGTATAGGCCTTTTCACAACCCAGAAGGGAGGTCTAAAAGAAGAAATGTGAACTTAGCAACTTATTTGGCTTGTGACGGTCAGGAGAATGAGCATAATTCTCCCAAAGAGGTCATATTCAGTCTTTACAGCAGAAGTTTTACTTTTCTTTTCCCTGGCTAATTATGCTGAATTTAGACATAAACAGTCAGAGATTAAAACATAGTCACATCATTAAAAGTTCATTAATATAGAATTGTCACTTTTTCTAGAAGTATTTGCATAGAGATGATATATTCTACTTAATATGGTATGTAAGGAAAATCTTGCAGGAAGACAGGAAGGAAAGAAATCCACAAGATTAGATGTTAAAGTCTTTTAGGAATCTATCTTTTTGCTGTAGTTATGATGTGATGAGGAATCCCAGTCAACTGTCTATGGCTTGTACAAGGCTGACTATCCACTCATGTACCATTCCTGCTCTGGATGGTATTAACAGATGTGCTTTATATTTGAAACTATGCTCCTGACTCTCTTAATAACCCATTCATTTTTAGGACTTTTCCAACAGGGCAAATCCTTCTGTAATGAGGCAAATATGCTTTCTTCCCCCATTTTCCTTCATAGAACAATCACCCTGCATTAAAAAAGACTGGTGAGGATTTGATCTACAGCCTTAGGCTGGAGCATAGTATAAAGTTAACTGAGTCCCACAACAATTGGCACCCTCACTGTTGACTCAGAATTACACCACCTTCAATCTCTAATAGCATATTTGAGACAGAACTGCACAGTTCTAATGCCATGAATTAATGCAGAAGTACATGTTGCAGTCAAGGGTATTTGAGAGTATCCCCTGCACAGCTAGTGGGTGGCAGGGTAGATTCCAAAGACTCTCTTTACCTAAGGTGCTTAAGGATGATAGAAAGTTTTGAATACACCAGTTTCCAAGACTAGACATTCTGCCACTTAGGTGAAAATTGAGACTCTCCTTTGCATATTCAACAACTCACCCATTTTCTCTTGCTTCAGTAAATCCAGCATCACTCATTACTTCTTTCCTATTAGTTCCATGATAAATTTGGCAATCAGAAAGTCACTGTCTATCACTTTGTTTATTATAAAGACTCCCTAGTACATGACACAAAACATTGGCAAGATTCTGATGACTTCGATAGGTCTCTCATTGCTTAAATGCACATGAAGTGTTAACAAATATTGAAGAACATGCCAAACAGTGTTAATAAATATTGAGGTAGCCAGCAGTGTCCCAAGAGTGATGAGCCTATGGGGAAATGGGAAAAGCCCACAGAGAATGCTCAGGGGAAATGCCGGTGAACCTTAAAGAAAGCCTTCAAATGCATTAGAGCTCTGAGGCAAACATCAAAACTAATGATGTGATTGCAGAGAGATGTGTATTTGCCAGGAGAACCGGGTAAATGAGGCGTGAGCCAAGCAGGAAGCCTCTGCATGTGGTTTTGAGGCAAAGGGCTGGGTGGGAGTGAAGCAGAATGTATCAATCTTAAATTCTGGCAAAGTTCTTGGCAAGTAAAGTTAAAAAAAAAAAAAAAAATTAAAATATAAATTGAACACTTGTTCTTGTCTGCCTGGCATTCATCCTTTCCCCAGTTTTTTTTTTTCTAAAAACACACCTGCCGCTTGTAAATCATGTTGCTGACATATAGAGGTTTGCCACATCCTGAGTTCCAGGGCTTGGCCTGTGATTCATAAATGGCCTATCAAAACATCCCATCTGGTTGATTGAAGCATAGACATGTGACTCAAATCTCGATAACCTGAGTCAATGAGAGTTATTTTTTGAAACTTTATTAGAAACACTGAGAAACAGAGCATCTATTTTGCTAGCTTGAAACTAACAGGATGAAAACCATTAGCTGCAGAGATCAACAGAAAAGGGGAGTGAACTTTACAAGAATGCCATAACAGAATGTAGAAAAGCAATATGGAGGGAAGCGATTTTAATCAAGACGTAATTTCAGTCTTTGAAATAAGCCTTGTATTAAACTTCTAATTTGATGACCCAATACATTTACTGTTGCTTAAACCTATTGTGTAAGTTTTTTGTCATTTTCACCTGAATCCATATTTCTATCAAGAATTTATGAACTTTTCTCATCAATATCTGAACCATAAAAAGGATGCATTTCCCTCCATATCCTCACTTGTGAAGTGTGCAGCATGTTTTAGTGCACAGTGTTCCTCATACTATGAGGTCAGAAAACTACCCTTTTCCTCTAAGCTGCTTGAAATTGTTTACTTTATTTACCAGGATATCCATCTTCTATATTCTTATCATCTTCTTCCAGAATCTCTAAGTGCCTCTGACTGCCAACAGCCTCCTCTAAAGATTAAGCTTCCTGTCCCCATATTATGATGCCTTCACTTAATGAATTAAATATTTGATCTTCATCTACTTTTTCTCAGCAACTGAGACTTTTCTTTCTTTCTCCAAAACAAACCTGATAACCTGCAGTCTGGAAACTGACCTCTGCTAAATTCAAGTTTCTTAATCTCCAACTACTGTACTCACAGAAGGCACTACTGTCCTTTCATATCTTGGATAAGAAACATTCTCAGTGGAACAAATAATTCACCCTTCTTAATAGAAAAGAACTGGTAAGAATTTTATGTAATACCAATGGATGATTCACAGGTGCCTGTTTATATTTCTTGAAAATAAGCGACTTCTCAAAGAGAACTCAGTTTTCATAAAAATTTAAATAAATATAATTTTAAAGATTTTCAATTGGTATGTTTCCTGTAATAGGAATGCACCAAACCCTGAGGGAGTTCATTACCACCAGACCTGCCTTATAGAAAATGCTAAAGAGAGTCCTTTGAGTATAAGTAAAAGGATGCTAATTAACATCATGAAAGCAAATGGTATAAATCTCACTAATGGTAAACATATAGCTATAGTTAGATTCTGATATATGGCAATAGTGGTCATATTTTATTTATAACTAGAATTTAAAAGATAAAAATAAAGCATAGTCTAAAAACTATAACTACAGCAATATGTTATTAATTACACAATATGAGAAAAAAGTAACCTGTAACAACAATAACCAAAAATGTGAGGGGAAGGAGAAGCAAAAATGTGAAATTTACAAATATTACTGAAGTTAAGTTGTTATCAGTTTAAACAGGGTATTAAAGGGCTTCCTTGGTGGCTCAGCAGTAAATAATCCATCTGCCAATGCAGAAGATAAGGGTTCAATCCATGGGTTGGGAATGTCCCCTCAAGTAGGAAATGACAACCCACTCCAGTATTCTTGCCTGAGAAATCCCATGGACAGAGGAGCCTGGTAGGCTAAAGTCCATGGGGTAGCAAAGAGTCAGAGTCAACTTAGCAACTAAAAAACAACATTATAAGTTTAAGATGTTTTAAGTAAACCTCATAGTAACCACAAGGAAAATTCCTGTGGTAATTACGCAAAAAAAAAAACATAAAAAAGAAGTCAAATCATACTGTTACTCACCAAATAGCAAAACTAAAAAAAAAAAAAATCAGGATAAGAAAAGATGGATGTGCAAAACAACCAGAAAACATTTAAGAAAATGGCAATCAATAGTCCTGGTCTATTAATAGTTACTTTAAATGTAAATAAATTAAATTTTCTGAATAGAAGATGTAGAACGCCTGAATGAATTAAAAAACAAAAATGTAGAATCCAACAATCTGCTGCTTATAAGAGATTCACTTTAGCCTTAAATACACACAAAAGCTTAGAGTTAAGGGAAGGGAAAAATATGTTAAACAAATGGTAATCAAAACAAAGCATGAGTAGCTAAACTTAGACAAAGGAGATTTTAAACTAAAAATGGTTTTAAAAAAAGACAAAGAAGGGCATAATGATAAGAGGATCAATTTATCAAGAAGATATAACAGTTGTAAATATTTGTGAACCCAACATTGCAACACTGAAATATATGAATCAAAAACAAACACAGCTAAAAGCAAAAATAAAGAATATGAATCTAATACCCTACTCTCAACAATAGCTAGATCATCTAGATGGAAAGTCAATAAGCAACCAGCAGATTGGAACAAAATCATAGACCAAATAGGCATAACAGATATATCTAGAACATTCTGTTCAACAATAGCAGAATTCTTCTCAAAGGCACATGGGACAGAAGGGAATGTGACAGAGGAGCAGTCAGTTGAATCCAGAAGGACTCTCTGGTTGCCTACAAAGATTTTATCTCCTGTAGTAGGTAGACAAAGAAAGAAGAGGGCTAAGATTGCAGCTTAATATCAATGCCATAAAAATTCAAGCAGGACATATTTCATATGCCATATGGTAGGCCTTGGTTAGGAAAATCTGTTTCTGACACACTGGAAGGGGAAAAATGGGTAGATGATCCCTAAACTCTTGATCTTTTGAACACTTTGAGTCTACAGAAATGGCATTCCCATTCCTTTTAAAACTATCATTCTCCCTTTTATGGAAGACAATACAGAGATCTCTTTCCCATAAGACAACTTGAGTTCCACTCCTACCTCCCCTGCTGGCCACTAGCTTTAGAACTAACGTAATATGATCAGGACAACAATCAGAATAAAGTTCAGGATCAGGGTCAAGTCGTTCCTCCAAAGCTCTGGCACCAGTGGACCAGGGTATTGGCAGCCTTGGGAGAACCATGCTCTTCCCTCTGTAACCAGGTTGCTCTAGAGAACTCTACAAAAGTAGTTAGGCATGCTGAACCTAAGTCCCCAGCTGGGGACATGCAGAACCTGATAATGGAGAGACAAGCTTGAGTGGGCAAGTCCTGTCATGAACCAAACTGAACTAAACTAGGTGTTCAAGACATGCAAATGCCTAGGACTCAAAATTTTAAGTCACCTGAGAAAGTAGAATAATAAATGAAGGGCTATATTACATCAAGGCGCAGTTGTACCCAAGCACTTTTTATGTGATAGTTAAATATATATTTTGACTGAAATATATATACATATATACATATATATACATACCTATATGCATACATATATATATACATATATATTTCAGTCAAAATACAAAGTTTCTACTGTTTTCTATTGACTAAAAGTCCAATAACAATGCTAAGTTTCTTGAGGCTCAAAATTAAATCTTAAATGACACATGGTTTATCTGTGAGTCACTAAATGAGGGGCAACTCTAGCTTCTCTCCAGCATCTAAAGTGCATCTAGGCAATGTGGTGCCTAGTTAATATGGACTCCACTAATTCTTCGTATTAATTAAAAAAAGAAAAAAAAAATTGATTCCAGAATGACACCACAGTGGATACAGAATGAACTCTGGTCATAAGGGTTGCAGCAAGTATGCCAATCCCGTCTATTCACCATATTTCCCTAGGACATTGTTTTGAAACAGATTCTGAGGCCATGTCTTATCTCAGTGTCAAAGATTAATGTTGGGTAAAGAGAGTATAGTTTCAGCACAGGAGTTCTGCAGTCATTGTCACTAGCAAAGTGTAATAGGGATATTATATTTTCTTGGTTATCACCATAAGGAAAATATCAATCAAAGGCTTTTATTCATGCCATTAATTCAGGCATGTGATCCTAGGAAAAGGATGACAAGGAAGTTAAAGAAAGAAAGTCAATATAAAAGGCGTCACTGAGTTGCCTCCTGCCATGGGATACTTATCGATGACCCTAGGGAGCATTATGGGAAGACATCAGAAATACACCTCAGGAATTGTCACCTGAAGAATGAAAAGGGAAAGTGTCTGACAAATGTCTCCCATAGCCATTGGACAGAGATGATCCAGCTGTAGTGTGGGACATGAAATGAGGCTCTGGCAGTTTTTACCCAGACAAAGCAAGGTCAAGATTATAAGGAACGACCTACTGCAGTTAGCCGTATAAAACCTGGGGCTAGGAGGATATGAAGTTGTACAGAGGAGGTGATACAGACTTCTATCTGCTTTTTTTTTTTTTTAAGTTTATCTCCATTGTAGGCAGAACTGACTCTTTCTGCAAAACTCCTTCAAATGTCGCCATTTAAACAAACTGTGTACAACTACTGTAAATTACTCAGAAATTGCATTCCTTGGATCCACAGTCTAATCATTTAGTTCAAATTCAAATTTAATTTCTGGACACAGTATAACATACCATTCAAACTTAAGACATAGCTACAACACAGGAAACAATGTCAATGACATAAAATTAACAAATGAGCATGCTACTAAATTAGGATAAAACAGCACTCCCTATTAAAAGGAATTAATGTGATATATATACTTACTCTTTTCTGGAAAAATATGATTCCCACAAGATTTTGAAGAATTGTACAGTGATAATAAAGAAGGCACATAATAAATGTTGAGATATGAAGGTACTCTACAATGGGTTATAAATTTGTACCTTTGTTGTCCATACATTTTCAATGAACTTGCAAAGTTCTAGAACTTTTTAATTTAAGAGAGAATAGTTTTATTTTTTCAGCCATAATGGAGTAATATTCTTATCTATTATCAGAACATTTTCATACTTTCATTAATCCATGCATCATAAAGCAGGAAATGATTTTTATCCCTACTCTAATCTGTCATTTTACTTAATCCAAGAGGCAAAACAGCTGTTTTCTGCTGATTCCCAAGGTGGAATTAAGACCAATGTGTTCACAGGCCATTGCAGTTACATGGCAGGATTTAAAGTTAGAGTTGCTATTGATATCATCTCTTCTTTGGCATGATTTAAATTGTTGCTACATGTAGGAAAATGCATATGGACATGGTAAAGACTTTGACTTTGTGGAATAAAGAAACCTGAAATTGTGACCCACTGATAGTCAATAGGGCACAAAGATTTCCTCATTGGGCACATAGGGAACCTGAGGAGTTGCTCATTTCATGTTTTTCTCTGGAAAAAATTATCATTTGCTGAGCAGCTGGACTATGTTTGAAATTCACAGATCAAGATCAAGAAAATTTCAGATCTGTTAAGTATAAGGTGCGTGCATGTGTACCCAGTCATTTCTGATTCTTTTAGACTCCATAGATTGTAGCCAGCCAGGCTCTTCTGTCCATGGGATTATCTGGGCAAGAATACTAGAGTGGGTTGCTGTGCCCTGCCTCCAAGGGATCTTCCCAACCCAGGAATCTAACCCATGTTTCCTGCATCTCCTGCGCTGGCAGGCAGATTTTTTACCACCTGAGGTATAATCCAGTATGTTTTATTTGTTCCCCTACAAAGACTACTTGGATGCTTATACAAAATTTGTCTTCAAAAGGCAAACGTTATTTAAAATGCTTTAGTAATAAATATACAAATTCCTACATGAAGTGGGTTTCTTTGAAGCTTCCTCATTTAAGGTTTTTTCCTAAGAATGTGATGGTATAAAAGAGAGAGCGCACAATAAAGAACTCTGATGGCTGGAAAACTGGCCAGAATTTAAAACAATGAAGTTCAGAAGACTAAACCATAGGGTGAAATGGAAAGTTTGAACACATGGTTCCATCCTCAATTAAAAGTTTTGGGAATGTAGTGTCTCAGTTTCTCTAAAGAATACTGTGAGTCTTAACACTAAGGACCCAGGGTTGAAGACACAGGCAGGAGAAATGGGGAGAGAAAGATCAAAGGAAGTTATATTATGACATGGATGGAAAATACAGGATACAAATGCCACCATACCAATTTCCTACACATGGCAGAAAACATCAATTTATCATAAAAGACTTTACTTGCTGAATGCTAAAAAAGCCACAAAATTTGTGTGAAGAAAACTCTCCATGCAAACACAACCAAAACTTCAAGGACAATCTTACTCATCATCTCTGATGATTTATGGCCATAATCAATGTTATCTCAAATGCTCTAAATACAACATACACTAATCCACTGGGGCATTTTTAATGAGTAGTAAAGGATTATTACAGAAACTACCTAGAAATGTTCCTACTCTTTAACTTTAGAATGCTTCTTGTCTAAACCCCCATTTATCACTTAGTCATGTATGTACTTAGTCGTGTACAACTCTTTTGAGACCCTATGGACTCTAGCCCACCAGGCTCTTCTGTCCATTGGATTTCCCAGGCAAGAATACTCAGGTGGGTTGCCATTTCCTTCTCTAGGGGACCTTCCCAGATCTTGAGGAGAACCTGAGTCTCCTGCATTGGCAGGCAGATTCTTTACCACTGAGACACCTGGGAAGCCCAATGAACGTACTACCTTGAGAACTGATCCCTTTCTCTAGTAAAAGTATTTATCTGCATTTTGTTTGATGGTTTATAAAAAGACTTCCACATGAATTACTATTTCTGATGCTTATAATCATGTTATAAGGAAAAATATTCTAGCATAATACCTTTCCCATTCTAAGGAGAAAAACATGGTGATGAAAGAAGTTAAGAAACACCCCCCGATTCTTATTTGTAGTAACAAGAACAACTAAAATTAAAGTTAGAATTTCAACCCGAGTAGTTGTTTTTCATTAATTTTGCACATTGGGGGATGTGGCTCAAAGTGCTGTCTAAAAAAAGTTAGCTAATGCAATGACTTTGAAAACTATAGGAATAAATTATTGATAACACATCTTCCCAAAACAGCACCTATGGATTTTGTTGTTAAGCCTAGAAAGGTTTTCCTAGCTTTCTTAAGGATTTTAACCTGCTATTTAAGAGCTGGACACCACCTAATTTAATCTATCGTTTCTGTCGCCAGCATTAATAATACACCAAAACTCTAAGAGTAGAGCACCACAAACATATACCATGACATACCATCACGGAAAGGAGATTACTTCCTCAAACTCCAGGCATTTGTTTTTGCATTTAAAAAAAATTATTTAATTATTTTAGGTTGTCTTAAGTAGAATGGCTACAAATGCTATTATATACCAGAAAATTACCAAGCTTTATTAAATTCACAGGAACAATGTTCAGCTTAACTATCTCCTCATATGTTTTGTATCATTGGCTGTGACACTGTAAGCAAATAATCTTAGAAAAGACCTATTATCAAAATCAATAAATTGTCCTCTCTCTTCCAAGCCACAGTTTCTTCCAGAAACAATGATCCCAGAATTCTCAGCATAATAAATCAGCTTAAAATATATTCCTTAAATGAAGAATTCAATAAGTCATCCTCTTGGTGGTTGCTAGAAATGGCAGGTTGACCGTGGGGAAAACGGGTGAAGAGAGTCAAAAATTACAAACTTCCAATTATAAAAGAAATGGATCGTGAGGATGTAATGTACAGCATGATAACCACAATCTACACTATATATATATATATATATTTTTTTTTTTTCCTGAGCATATATAATCCCTGGAATCTTGTCAAGCATTTCTGCCAAAATTGCATTGCTCTACCTAAGAGATATTCCAGTGTACACTAATATTTCTACATCACTACTCTTTATGCATATGTTTTTCTTTTTCTAACTAGATTCTAAGACCTTTTAAAAATCATGTGGTAAAGTGTAATGGTATCCAGTTTTACAGACAATCATTCCATATCAAGATACTGGCTCTACTGATTTTCATGTGCACAATCTTCAGCAGGTTACTTAATTTCTCTACCCTGGAGTCTTCACCTACTTAGATGATAAAATTTATCTCAAAGATGGAATAATGCACATCAAATGTCCTGTACATAATGGGATCTCAATATACATAATTTTCCAAATCTATCTGAATTATGCATCATATCTGCTCTGTGCATTTAGCACTTAAAATATTGCTCAGCACAGCAGAGTTTTTCAACGAAGAATTAACAGGGTAATAATTGTGGTGTTCTGAGATCCCAGCAGAATGGTGTACTTACTCTAGGCAAAAATCAAGAGTCTCCACACTCTGTTACTACCATTACCCCATGAAGGATATCTCTTCATATATCCCCTGAAATGCCCAATGTCCTAGAACAAAATTATAATTCACAAATCTGAATGAGAGTATCACAATGAAAACTGAAATTTACTGCGTGTGTGGACAAATTGGAAGTACAATAGAAAGATAATTTCTTTATGAAAACAAATCTCCTTTTAAGAAGTGTTAAAAAATACATGTTCTTTATAAGCATACTCTCAAAAATGACAACCTATACCATTCAGTGAAATTCCTCTATAGTGCCAAACGTGTCATAATAATTAATACTAGTGCCCAGAGAAGCTGGTGGTCCATCTTTAATTCTTACTGTACCATAATGTAGGCCAAATTAAATCTTCTTCCAAAACTCACATCCTTATGATATTTATCTAATGGAAAGAGCAAAATCATAGTTACAGGCAGAGCTGAAGTATCAAAGTGAAAAATTCAATTCAAGTTTAACAATATCAGTAGTATTGTCTCAGAAAACTGTAATCAATTAGTGTTTTGTTTTACTTCCATGAAAACGATGACATTAAAAACAAGCACCAAAAAAGAATTACATATGACCTTGAGACCTGATGTACCCATAAGAAAGAAAAAAATATTTCAATAAGTGACTTTGTAAATGAGTATAATTAGAGAAGGTGAAATTTTTCCTTGAAACACTAAATACAAAGCATATTTGTAAAAAAAAAAAAAAATGCAAAAAGAAGTCTCTGCCTCTACTTCTCTATCTCCCTCTCGCTTTCTTCTCTCTCTCTCTCCCCTCGCCACCATACACATAAAAACACACAGAGAGAGAGGAAAGAAAGAAAGGAGGGGAGGATGGAAGGGAGAGAGAGAGATTACAGAGGAAGGGAGAGACATATCAAGCTGTTGCAGACTGATCATAAAAATTGTCAATTCTCTGTGTTTCTGTACACAGACTTTGCAGTCAGCTCAACAAAGATGCAGGAAGAAAAGAAGAAAAGGTAAGAACCACTCATCTGGGTTAGCCCATTATTCTGACCCACAGAATACTGAGCCAACTAAATAGTAGCTATTATAAGCAATCACACTGAATTAAGTTTATTAAGCAATAGCATTATGGTGTCAATAGGTGACAGATATGCGAGCTTTCATATGATGAATATGCTAAGGTCTTAGTCCATCCAAAATCACAGAGCCAGCATGGTCAGCTGAGAGCCCTCTTCCAGATCCTTGTATCCTTAAACATGACCAAAGGGGCAAGGGAGGTCTCTGAAGCCCCTTTTAGCAGACCACTAATCCTATTTGTGCTCTTACAGGCTCTGCCAAAACACCTCCTAAAGTTTCCACTTCCTAACACCATCACCTTTGGGAATTTGGGGTTCAAAATGCTAATATGGGGGAGATACAAACACTCAGACCACAGCCGTCTATTTTTATGATTAATCATCAGGCCACAGTGAATGACAGAAAGTGAAGATAGAACACAATATTAATCCCATGCTGCTGACAGTTTTGTTGGAAAGACAAGCCCGCAGGCACTGTCTACCACTGCTGCTGCTGTGCCCATGTCTACACATATGATATGACCTTCAGAGATGAGCTGAGCCCAGGGTAGTCTTTTTCACTTACAGTACTTTTTCACTTATTCTATGGAAATATTCAAGTAAATGTAGCATTGTGCATGCTGAGTTCAGCCATCTGATTATGTTTTGCATGATCTGAAATGACCTCATTTTCATTCATGCATTTACTATTCAATCATTCATTATTCCACAACTATTTGTGGGATCCAACTATATGGGAATTGCTGTGGAAGATTTAAGATAAAAGTAAAAGTGATATAAAGTGTTAGTCGCTCAGTCCTGTCCAACTTTCTGCAACCCCATGGACTGCAGCCTGCCAGGCTCCTCTGTACATGGAATTATCCAGGCAAGAATATTGGTGTTGGTTGCTATTCCCTTCTCCAGAGGATCTGCCCAACCCAGGGATCGAATCTGCATACTCTGCATTGCAGGCAGATTCTTTATCATTTGAGCCATCAGGGAAACCCGGAAGATTTAAGATACATAGCAATAAAATATAAACAAGAACCAACCTCAAGAGGCTTTCAGAATAGAAGTGATAAGCAGCTACTGTACAGTGGTCAGTGCTGAGAGGGATTTACAGTGGATTCTTCATGTATAATATTCGGGACACCTAACCCAGTGTAAAAAAAGGTGGTCAGTGAGGTCCTCTCGTCAAGTGCTTTAAAGATTTATCTAAAACCACTATTTCTGGGTGGGGATGGGAAGATTAAGGATCTTGTTGAATGCAAATCCCAAGCCCCAGAATAGACCTAATGTATCTAAATCTCTGAAGCTAGGGCTGAGTAACCTACATTTAAACAATTATGCTAGAGCATTCATGTGCCCGGTGAGGTTGGAGAAACATTCCTCTAGATTGACATGATTAATTGACATCTCATCTCTTTGGAGATGTCAATTAATTGGAGGATCTTGATTAGGTTCAAGACTTGTTTTTTCCTCAATGTACATATAAATAAGCAGACATCAAGTTAAAAATGCAATTCAGTGGGAGAGATTTCTGAGAGAGCACTGATTCAAATGTAAATCATTAACACACCAAAAAGTTTTAATAATGATAACAAATTAACCTGTAGCACTCCATAACTGATGAAAACACAGAGGGCTGTAGAGGTTATTGGTTAGGTGTCCAGCTTCTTAGGCCAGATTTCCTGTGCCTAAACTTTAGCTCTGCTAATTACCATCTGTGTAGCTTGAAGCAAATAACCTAATCTTTCTGTGCCTCAACTACTTTCAAATGTGAAATAAGGATCACAATCAGATGCTTGCCTTATGAACACCAGTGAGAACAAAAGTTAATATATGTAAAGCACTTGATATATGTAAGCAATACAGGTAAATCGCTTCGCATGTGGCAAGTACAGTAAAAAGTGTTAGTATTTTAATCTCAGACTCTTAAGTCTTTGCTTCTCTAGGTCTGACTTAAACTCACTACTTTCTACTTTCTTAAACATCATTCTTTCATTGTCTTTTCTCATAGGACACATTCATGTGAGTCAGGAGAGGCCTATGAATCAGGCATCCCTGATCTTCATCTGAGAATTGGCATAAGGAGAGATTTGTTCCACATAGAGTATTGGTTTCATTCTGGGTCATCAAGGTCATTTGGAAAAATAATTTGTTCTTTGGGTTATAAAGATCTAGAAATCTGGTATTCCATTTGTATACCTTATGACCAACAAATCATTCCTCTTTCACTTCAGCAGCATCCTCTCTAGTGCTTCAAATTGAAATTATTGAAAGTGAGAAAATGCTGAAAATACAAAAATTAGGCAGTTGGCATTTACATGCCCTACTTGTATGTGATGAAATGTACCCCTTGGCTCTTCATTAGGGAACTACTTGAAGCCTCTGCTCTTGGAAAACCCTCTTCGCCTCATGCATTCTTCTGTTAAAGTGCCAATAAAAGAAGTTTTGGAAAAAATTAATCTCATTATATAACCACTACTCTACAATTTTGTAAAATTCCAGTGAAACTAAATGAACTTAAAAATAGTACACATTGAATATTTTAAATGCATGGAAAGGTAAGCATTAACTGACAAGGCACTGAGGGAACTCCTTTGATTGAGGAAATAGTCTTTATCCTTATTGTGGCAACAGTTGCATAGTTCTATAAATTTGTCTGTGGACTTATTGAAGTTTGTACGTAAATTATGGTTTGAGAAGCTGATTTTAAAATGTCTTTAAGTTGAAGACGAGTGATTTACAAAATCTCTTTTGTCCCCTCCCCAAAATAAAGGAATTAAGTGTTCTTTTATGTATATAAACATAGTTTATGGTAGTTATAGTCTGCTGGAAGAATTATACCAAACCATACTTCCTGCCCAATGTAAACACTGAAAGTTTTAATAGTTCATTTCACTGCATTACAAATTGATTAAATCACTAAAAGCAAGTAAGAACTTAGCTATCTAATTTGAATTTTTAAAAGTATTTAAAACCATTCACCTTATCTTCTACTGAAAATTTTATATAATTTGCAATGGCAATCACAATTTTTCCCCTTGAGAAAGTTGGAAGCAACTGAATTATTTATTCTTAAATGAAATGTCTGAAAATCAGTTAAAATAAAAATCCACTGAGAAACATGAGATTTTGTATTAAATTAATATATTAGAGAATTATGATCTTCATTAAGAATTATTGTCAGTAATTCCTGTGTTTCTTAAATCACTTAAAATCCCTTTGAAAACAAGATGAAAAATATGAGCGCAAAAAGGGACACTGAGGATTCTCCAAATATAAAAAATGCTCTATGGGACTACAAACAAGCAGTTCATAACTTATACCTATAAATAAAAACTAAAAATAAATGAACTAAAAAAAAAAAAACCCACAATATGGCCATATATACTCACGATCCTGTAGTCTCTGAGCTGCCTTGAAAAAGGAAAGGGAAATTAATATATTTATATGACATGACTTATCACACAACCTGTAGTATTCAAATAAAAGTGCTTAGAAAGAGTAAGTTACAGAGAACTGAAAAAATCAGAATGATAAACTTATAGTGCCTACTTCCTACTGCCATGGGTGTAACAAGTATCAAGTGTGAAAAACTTACTATACAATTTTAGGAAGTAGAGAGAGGGACAGTGATAGTCAGAGGCCTTCTTAGGGGTGTGGGACTTACGATGGTCTTGTGGACTAATAGAATTTGGGACAAATTGGAAAACCAGAGACAGGATTTGAAACAAGGCATGAGGAACGAACTGCTTGTACCATAGGATAGAGGAAAGTCAGAGTGAATCTAGCAACCATTGTCATCATGCTGAGCAATGTCTTCAAAGCACCAAGCCAAGAAGAAAGAGCGTGAGTGAAAATATAGTTTCCAAAATCTATAACTGGGATTTAAATAAGCAAACAAATAAAACTATTATAGGCTGCTGATTGAAAATGATAGCTTGCAAAAAAAATACATCTATTAGCAAATTTTTCAGAACTGTGATAGTGAAATTTGCCCAGTCATATCCAACTCTTTGTAACCCCATGGACTATACAGGCCATGGAATTCTCTAGGTCACAATACTGGAGTGGGTAGCCTTTCCCTTCTCCAGGGGATCTTCCCAATCCAGGGACCAAACCCACTAAATGACATTCAAATTCAGATTGAAAGAGTCCAATGAGTGTTCACCAAAGTGAATAAAATGAATATCAACCAGGTCATGTATCCGAGGAACTTCAGAATGCCAGGCATAAATAAAAGAGTCTCTAGGCTTTGAGACAGCTAGATCAATATGAAAACAGAGGGGCAATACCATTTTCTCTGTCACAGCTGGATGCTAAAGACAACAGGGCCACATCTTCAAATATTAGGCAGGAAAATTAATTTCAGATTAGAATTATATACTCAGCCACACTTTCATTAAGTGTGAAAACATAAAATATCACTTAGATGTCTTCTGGTCGTTTTTTGTTAGCTTTAACTTATTTTTGTTTTATGTTTCTGGGCATTCTTCTGAAGAAGCTACAGATGAGAAACCCCACAAAAATAAGATCAGTTAACAAACTAAAAGAGACAGAGACTCCAACATTCAGAAAATAAGTCTAAAACTAACATAGAAATTTCAGTATTTGAATGGAGGGTGGATAGAGCTCAAAGGAAATAAAACTTGAATCAATTTTCAGAAAAGTTTGAGCCATTTGAAAAAAGTACTATTAGTAATATGATGTTAATGGTAGACATAATTCTAATGGATATATTAAAATTATGCAAATGATAAGAAAAAACATGATCTTAATGCATTATTTGACTTTTCAGGGCATAACACATATAATGGCTTAATAATATAAATGTTAGCATTGATTAAATATAATTTTATTAACTCTACTCAGAGAATAGGAGAATCTGGGAATGAATTACTATGATTATGATACCACTTAATCTTCATCTATATTAAATAAATATTGACATTATTATAGTATATAAAATAAACAAGAACATATAGGTATAGTATTATAAATCTATGAGTGCCAAGATAATTGCTCATCAATAATTAAAAACAGATTTCTATTGGGAGCCTAACTGAAGAATTTGAAATGATGAAGCAGGATTCACACAATTCTTTTAGCATTTTATTTTTAAATTTATGATTAATTTTTTCTTTTTTTTCTAGTGAAAAAAATGAAAGTACATAGCATTTATAATACTGGAAATATAAAAAAAAAATCAAGCAGCTTCCTGTCTAGGAGGACTGGATAAAATTAACTTCCAAGGTTTCCTTCATTAGGGCTTTAGATTATCATAAATGTGACTAAACTTGTCAACTAATCTAAGGAATCATGCTACTGGGAAGACTGGATTGCTTGATGGTACCCGTTGGTTTGCATCCTTGGGAGTTTTCCAGGTGAAATTCAAATCTGACCCAGCACATGAAGGGCAAGAAGACACCAAGAAAGTTCCCCACTTGGTAGGTGGCAGTTTTAGTAAGCAAGGGTTCATAAAAGAATATGCCTTTAGAGAAAGTAAGCTTGACATGGTTTGTCTATGGGCCATTCTACTGTATGGGAATGCTTGCTAAATACTCCAGGTCTATACAGTCTCATCTAAAATACAGACTTCATTCAGTTCAGTTCAGTTCAGATACTCAGTCGTGTCTGACTCTTTACAACCCCGTGGACTGCAGCATGCCAGGCTGCAGCACGTCCATCATCAACTCCCAGAGTTTGCTCAAATTCATGTCCATCAAGTCGGTGATGCCATCCAACCATCTCATCCTCTGTCATCCCCCTCTCCTCCTGCCTTCAATCTTTCCCAGCACCTAGCAAAAGTTTCAAGATGTAAACATTATAGTGTCCCTGGAGCAGAGTAACAGTGAGGTCTCTAGCTCATCATTTGTTGAATGGTTCAAAGAAATGAAGGCTGCTTCAAATGTATAAGAAACATCTGGTGGCACATGTTAGCTGGATTCCAATATCTTCAGGCCTACATTAATTCTATGTGTCTTGAAAATATAGAACTGTGACTGGTGGATAAAAGTTACAGTGAGGTGGACAGCAGTTTTATAAAATAAAGAGATTTCCTATGATGGAAATTATGTGACAATAGTGTCCATCACAGGAAATCTCTTTTGGGCTCCCAAATCACTGTGGACAGTGACTGTGACCATGGAATTAAAAGACGCTTGCTCCTTGGAACAAAAGCTATGACAAACCTAAACAGCATATTAAAAAGTAGAGACATCACCTCTCCAACTAAGGCATGGACAGTCAAAGTGATGGTTTAGTTATGTACAGATGTGAGAGTTGGACAATAAAGAAGGCTGAGCACTGAAGAACTGATGCTTTCAAACTGTGGTGCTGGAGAAGACTCTTGAGAGTCCCTTGGATAGCAAGGAGATCAAATTAGTCAATCCTAAATAAAATCAACCCTGAATATTCATTGGAAGAACTGATGCTGAAGCTGAAACTCCAATATTTTGGCCACCTGACACAAAGAGCCAACTCACAAAAGACCCTCATTTGGGGAAAGATTAAGGGCAGGAGGAGAAAGGGGCGTAAGAGGATGAGATGGATGGATGGTATCACCAACTCAATGGACATGAGTTGGAGCAAACTCCATGAGATAGTGAATGACAGGGAATCCTGGTGTGCTGCAGTCTGTGGGGTTGTAAAGAGTTGGACACAACTGAATAACTGAACAGCAATGTGACAAAAGAGGTCTGAGCATTCTGTCCTTGTAGGTACTCAAGAGATCCAAAAATTCCCAGGTCTCACCCAGTACAGCAATAGAGATGTTCTAGCCTCTAAGTGATTTCAATTTTCTTACATTTTACTCCATTCAGTTCTAGCATGTTTAAGCTGTAAAGGACTTTTAACACCATTCTGTCAAGCTCCTTCATTTTATAGACGATGAAACTAAGGACCAGAAGTATTAAATGGACTCAAAGTCACATGAGAAAAGGAGATGGAACAAGTAATCAAGTCTCCTTGAATATAGTCAAGCACCATCTTCCTACTTAGTTGCTTTAACATGAGTTCAATCCAGAAAGAAAGAGAGAAAAAAAAAAAACACTAAGGTATAAATTTAAAAATTATAAAATAAAATAAATAACATGGAGATGAACAGTTTGTGACAAAAGTCTAGTCCTGGAGGAGAACACAGAACTATGGTTCTGGAATCTATACTTTCCCTTTGGCTTCCCCTGAGTGGAAAGTCTAATAATAAGCCTAGTGCAGGGCTTAGCAAACTTTTTTCAATATTGGATCAAATTAATACTTTATGTTTGCAGGTACCATTTGCTCTCTGTTCCACATTCTTTATTTTAGTTTATTTGTTTAAAACACTTTAAAATGTAAAAATCATTTTTAGCTCAAAGGCTATGCAAATATAGGCCACTGGCTTCATTCAACCTACAGGTCAGTTTCCTGACCATGGTCTAAGGTTGCTAATAAGAGGAGAGCAATAAATGTCTTTTGAGAGACAGAAGGCTGTGGATAAGAAAGTAAGCTTCATAAAACAATGTAGATACATGATCTTATTGTAAGAAGAAAATAATTTAAGGACACTAAGCTATTAAAGGACTTCCAAGCTCACTCAATGATAAATAATCCACCTGTCAATGCAGGAGACACAGGAGACATGAGTTCAAGCCCTGGGTTTGGATGATCCCCTGGAAAAGGAAATGGCAACCCACTCCAATATTCTTGCCTGGGAAATCACATGGACAGAGGAGCCTGATGGGCTCTTGTCCAGGGGATCACTAAAGACTTGGACACGACTAAGCAACTGAGCACGCAAGCTACTAAAAAGTCCTTTCAAATCTGTTAAAGAGGAAAGAAACAGTAATGGCCAGAGAAGAGAGGGAGGCACCATAGGCTAACTATGGACCATGTGTGATCACAGTGAAGCGATGAGTTTTATGCAGAATAACATTGTTAGTGACTTGATGTGATATCAATTAATACCATAACATGGTGATTATAAAGTAATTATAATTAAGTCTACAATGAACTTCGTGTCAAACATGAGATGAAGGAAATACTATACACAAACTAGTAATAAAAGTGTTATTTACTGAATCACAAATCAAAACCACACACACACAAAAAAAAGATGGATATCTTAAAAAAAAAAAATCTCCACAGTATCACAGGAAGAAGGAAAGGACTCCACTCTGCAGTCATTGCTGCTGCTACTGCTGCTGCTAAGTTGCTTCAGTCATGTCCGACTCTGTGCGACCCCACAGACGGCAGCCCACCAGGCTCCTCTGTCCATAGGATTCTCTAGGCAAGAATACTGGAGTGGGTTGCCATTTCCTCCTCCGATGCAGTCATTAAGCAGATGATTTTCCCCCTCAGTGCAAAGTGAAAAGCAAGTAAACAGACATTAAAATCACACCTGTCCTTCTGCTCAAGTGTTTTTGTAATGTATCCGAATACTGAGCTTTCTGTGAGCATAGTCTGGAGATTGATGATTAGATAGGTAGAGAGAGAGATAGACAGATAGTTAGAGACCTAGAGAGATACAGAGATAGATTTATACCATGTAATCTATAACTCCAGATGCATTAATTAATCTTTCCAAATAAAATTACACAGTAGGCTTTATATTCTCCATTTTAGAGGTGGAAAACTGAGTTTCACAGACAGGTAAATCATTCAATGTTTCACAGACAGAAAGTGCTGGAGTCAGGTTTCGATTATTGGTTATTCTGATGCCAAAGCTTTTGTTCTTTCACCATCTCTGGCTGCTTCTCTTACAGCCAGCTTCAATCTCTGATCATTGCAAGAGCTTCCTAGGTTCTAAATCTTCTAATGCAAACACAGACTGTCTATATTTTTAAGCTTCAAGTTAACTCTAATCTAGAGTCATAAATAGGGCCTCATAACATGACACCTCCTGGGAGACAGATGAAAACTTGAAGAAAGGACATGCCTTGAATGTACAGCTGAGACATGGTATTGAGAGAAAGTATGATAATTGGAGAGATTGTACATGAGCAAAAAGAACCAGCTGACTTTGTCTATACCTTGATTTATTGAATCAGTTTCAATCTACAGGTATAACTGCCTCCTGCTTCAGCTCTTAATCTCTAACCCTGACCATTAATATTGTTAAAATAACAACTATATCAAAAACAATGCTTTGATGACAGTATTTAGCTGTTAAAATCTTCACAAAGTTATTCCATGATTTCCATAAAGTTTATATTGTCTCACATGGATTTTAGTTTTGTCTTAAAATGGCAGAATTATTTCCCCTTTGTGCCTCAGACAAAAAAGAAGTCTAAAGTACCAAAGGATCAAGCAAGAGGGGAAAAATACCCTTCTTGGTTCTCAGAATCATTAAATTCTTATTAATATTTAAATTTAAGACAGTAGAATGGTAGAAATAAGAGTCCATTCTTCATTAAAGTACAGAAACACCAGCAGAGAACATAGGAAGAGAAGCTGGAAAGAGGCAGGAGGCACCTAGTGAAAGAGGCCAAAGAATAGAATTTAAAAGTAGCAAGGACAGCAGGAGTACCTTTCAGTTGAGTCAAGGGCTGAACCCTCCCACTGCAGCACCAGAGAAGCATGGCTGGTAACTACAAATGTCCTGCAGATTTAAAGTAGAGACAGAACTTTCTTTGGAAGACAACCTAAAGAGCAGAAGTAAATTCCTGTCCTTACATAATCCAAACTTTTCAATTAACCTCAGTGCACGGAAAGAGTGCACGTGCATGAATTTTCTAACCAGCTTGGACACACGTAACTTAGGGACACGCATCTGAAAGTTAGAACGCAGAGAGAAGAGAGTCTACTAGATAAATGGATATACCATATAATTGCAAACAATGAGTTGCAGACTTGTGATCTGGAACATAGAATCATGTAAATAACCAACTTGAGAGCAAGACACTCAGATTCTTTCACAAAAGAGAAATCATAAATGAGAGATGGGATAGACTTTGACAAATAAATATCATTTTTTTTCAGAGGATTTGAGTTTGCTAAGAAAAATCTCCAAATTATCTTAGAAGAATGGCAGTAAGGAAAAACTCTGTCCCTAGGCATCACCAAGCAGTTGTATCAGCTTGATTCAAAGGGGTTCAAAACTTCTGAGGTCAATGAGATTGACTCTTGTCCTTAAAAAATACTGTGTGCAAATGTATTTATATAAGAGTTTTGAATATTAATTTCTTTTATTTAAAAAATAAACCTTCCATTTTCCCCAAATACTAATAAGGAGATTTCACTTTTCCTTGCTCTACACTCTTTTCTTATAGATTGACTTGTGTTTTACTATTTACTCATATAAAAATAAAAAAAAAAAAAAACAACAACAACAACAAAGTACCTTAATCTTGCCATCTCCCTCAGTATAATCAACCCTTCCTCCTTAAAGGCTGATAAATGTAGAAGCATTTTTCACAAGGTATGACTTAAGGAGTCACAGTGATTTCCCAAAGAAAAGTAGAGTTTTAGGGTCAGGAAACTGATTAAACTACCTACTCCTCTCCATATATTACTTATCTCTACTTAAGTTAGCAAAGTAGGTGGGCTCCTTCCACAGTCAGTAAGAAAGTGGTGGATTGACTATTGTGTTGCGTTATCTTAACATTAAACACAACTGGTGGCATTTTTCAGCCTGGTGATTCATTTTATATGGCCCCAGTCTTTTTTAAAGTCTTATTATTTATTCTTCAGAGTGGCTAGGATCTTTATAAATGAATGTACACCCATATATAATTTTCATTATTTAAGGTTTAATTGGGCTTTCAAGAGCAATTATCCTTTCTTCTAATATAGTCTCATGCTCAGTCACAATCAGAAGCCACGAAAATATGCTAATCTCATTTGAATTGTAATCTAAACTTGTGTGTAAGTGTACTGAAGAGACAAAAATTAAGCTCTCAGGACTAAACACTAATTACTTGGAAGGAGCCCAAGATGCTAAAAGACAGTTGCAAGAGGAATTTCAAAAATAAATAAATATGCAAAAGCAAGCAGTAGGGTAGTTACTTTGATAAACAGTAGTTGGAATGAGTGCTCCTAACTGGAGACTGCAAGGACCCATATCCTATCATGATGGACAAGTCAGTGTACTTCCCCAGAGCAGAAAAAGAGTTTTCTCTCAACTTGGCTTTTAGGACTTTCTTGGCACTGCTATTTATCTTTTGTCACACAAATTCCTTTTTTTCTGAGTGAGTTCAATGCCCCTCAAAGACAAGTTTTCCGTGTATTTTCAATTACTAGCCTGCATGATGCTTACATGCAATTGAAAATCAATAAAGCTTTGCTGTTAAAATTTATGCAAATTAAACAGACTATATAGCTTCTGCAACTTATGTTGACTCACCTAAAATTTTTTGATTATTAGAGAATTATTAAAAATAGGAAAAATGTTGAATCTCTAAAATATTGAAGCTTAAGCTTCATTTAAATGAAAATTTAAACTTATTTGCACTACAAGCAACATAAGTAAACAAATCATGTTCAGAGGCAAGGTAATTTCAGTCTTCAGCTGGGCTGCTGAATACAGAAATCAGCCTATGATTTCCCCTTCCTTCTGCCACAGATATTAACAATTCAATAAAAATGAAGTAGTTTAATAATATAAGAAATATGAGCTGAATGTTTTCTTCCATTATTCTGCTAGCTAGGCAGTATTGCTGTCTTACTTTAGAATCAAACTTAACCTTATTTTCTCCTGTGTACTTAGTGTTGTTCCAAAACAAGACAAATTTATTTTCTGCAAGCCACTGAGCAGTTGTCATTAAAATAAGATTGATTCTGAATCTCTCTAAAGCAAACATCCCTTGTATTTTTTTTGGTCAGTTAATGAAACCAGTGTCTTAGTAAAATTCAATTTAAGACATCTTTTTCCACATAGAGTATTTGAGATACTTAACAAATCTCAGTCCTTTCTCAAACGTTAAGAGTTAGAAGAATCTTTTTTTATAAAATATTACTTAAAATTAATATTCTAAGAGAAACATATGGAAAGGGAAGAATTACTCTTTTCTCAAATAACTCCTCTCTGAAGAAACAGACAGCTATGAATCTTCTTGAGGCTTTCTGTTTATTGTTACTCAAAACAATCAAAAGTGAAACAGACTCAAGATAATTTCAGTTATTTGCTAAAAACTAGTATTTACTGATAGCTAAAACGTAAGATTCATTTGCTTTGCTTACAAACTGAAACAATCATTAGAAACCACATTTTGAAATAAGATCTCAGAAAATAGATATTTTGCCCGTGTACCATAAAATTTTAATCCTAGTAAATATTCTACTGTCTAAAGAACAGTAGCATAATTTATGCCATTGTCATTCATTCAAGCTTTTACCAATAATTCACTAAACACCTACTAAATGCTAGGAAAAATTATAGGTTCTATTTAATTCTATATATACTTTTACAATTGTCTTTTCTGAAACAAAGAAACATGTTCTTATTCCCAAGGCTTGTAGGTGGTACTTTAATCAATTCTTCAAGACCACAGAGCTTGTACAGTTTTAGATGATTCCTTTGGGCACAATATATATGAGGCATTAGTTATTTTTCAGTCACTAAGTCATGACTGAATCTTTGTATCCCCATGGCTATAGCATGTCAAGTTTCTCTGTCCTTCACTATCTCCCAGAGTTTGGTCAAGCTCATATCTATTGAGGTGGTGATGCCATCCAACCATCTCATCCTCTGCTGCCCCCCTCTCCTCCTGCCCTCAATCTTTCCCAGCATTAGTAATAATTATTTTAAAATTTAAAATATTGCCACTGTTAATATAACACTATCATTTACAGTTATTAATTAAATAAGAATTACTTAACCAAATATGAATGGAAATAATAGTCTGGGTTTTTCTGTATTAGAGATTCTAGTTTGTTGGTTTTGAATTTATTTCCATCCAGTTACTGGACAATTAGCTAACATCATAATTTGCTTTAAAATATAGAACTCACACAACCTGAGACAAAATTGCCCTTAGCAAGAGACAAAATTGTCCTTAGCAAGAGTCAAAGAACACTTTCCAACATTTTATTGCAGAAGAATTTTGAAACTTAGAGGTCTGCTTTCGTTATTATACATGGTTTCATTTCTTCTCTAAGTTAGCCATCATTATCTTTACTGCTGAAATCTCCATCTTATAGTGTTTCTGTACATATGTGATTATGTGTGTGTGTGTGTGTGTGTGTGTGTGTGTAGCATGCTGCTCAAGCAGCTCAATACCAACAAATAAACAATCCAATCAAAAAATGAACATAAAACCTAATTAGACATTTCCCCCAAAGAATAAATAGAAGTGGTCAAACTCACCCAAAAAGTTGTTCAACATTGCTAATTATTAGAGAAATGCAAATCAAAACTACAGTGAGGTATCACTTCACACTAGTCAGAATGGCCATCAGCAAAAAGTCTACAATAAGAAATGCTGGACAGGGTGTGAAATAAAGAGAACACTTCTACAATGTGGGTGAGAGTACAAATTGGTACAGCCACTATGGAGAACAGTATGGAGATTCCTTAAAAAACTAAAGACAGAGCTACCATATGACCCTGCAATCCCACTCTTGGGCATATATCCAGAGAAAACCATGGTTTGAAAGATACATGTAACCCGACGTTCACCGCAGTGCTGTTTACAATAGCTAAAACATGCAATCAACCTAACTGACCTTGACAGGTGACTAGATGAAGAAGGTGTGGCACATATATACAATGGAATATTACTCAGTCACTAACAAGAATTAAATAATGCTATTTGGAGCAACCTGGATGGATGCTGAGTTTATTACACTAAATTAAGTAAGGCAGATGGAGAAAGAAAGATTCTGCTTATATGCAGAATCTAAATAAATGATAGAAATGAACTTATTATAAAACAGAAAGACTCACAGATGTAGGAGACAAACTTATGGTTACCAAAGAGAAAAGCTGGGGGTGAGGGATAATTGGGAGATTGGAATTGACACATATACACTACTATATATAAAATAGATAACTAATTAGGACCTACTGTATAGCACAGGGAACTATTATTATAGAACTCAATATTCTATAATGAGCTAAGTGAGAAAAGAACTTGAAAAAGAATACATATACATATATGTATAACTGAATCACTTTGTTGTACACCTGAAACTAACACAACATTATAAATTAACTACAGTAGTAGTAGTTAGTAGTTTTGGTGAAGGAAATGGCAACCCACTCCAGTATTCTTGCCTAGAGATTCACATGGACAGAGGAGCCTGGTGGGCTGCTGTCCATAGGGTCATACAGAGTCAGACATGACTGAACTGATTTAGCATGCATGCATGCATTGGAGTAGGAAATGACAACCTGCTCCAGTATTCTTACCTAGAGAATCCCAGGGATAGAGGAGTCTGATCTGCTGCCATCTTTGGGGTCGCACAGAGTCAACATGACTGAAGCGACTTAGCAGCAGCAGTAGCAGTTAGTAATTTAGTTACTAAGTCATGTCTGAAACTTGTGACCCCATGGACTATAGCCTTCCAGGCTCCTCTGTCCATGAGATTCTCCAGGCAAGAATACAGAAGTGGGTTGCCATTTCCTTCTCCAGGGGATCTTCCCGACCCAGGAAATGAACCCAGGTCTCCTGCAATACAGGCAGATGCTTTACCAACTGAGCTATGAGGGAGGCCCTAAATTAACTATAATCCAATATAAAGTAAAATTTTTAGACAAATCAACTAAAAGAAATGCAAGAGTATAAGATAAAGAAAGTGACTAAATAAAGCTTGTTACCCGTCAAGAAACACCTGGAGTAACAGGCAAATTTGGCCTTGCAGTACAGAATGAAGCAGGGCAAAGACTAATAGAGTTCTGCCAAGAGAACGCACTGGTCATAGCAACCACACTGTTCAACAACACAAGGCAAGACTACACATGGACATCACAAGATGGTCAACACTGAAATCAGATTGATTAAAACCTTTGCAGCTAAAGATTGAGAAGCTCTACATAGTCAGCAAAAAGAAAACCAGGAGCTAACTGTGGCTCAGATCATGCACTCCTTTTTGCCAAATTCAGACTGAAATTGAAGAAAGTAGGGAAAACCAATAGACCATTCAGGTATGACTTAAATCAAATCCCTTATGATTATACACTGGAAGTGAAAAATAGATTTAAGGGACTAGAGCTGATAGACAGAGCTCCTGATGAGCTATGGACAGAGGTTTGTGACATTGTACAAGAGACAGGGAGCAAGACCATCCCCAGGAAAAATGTAAAAACAGCAAAATGGCTCTTTGAGGAAGCCATAAAAATAGCTGTGAAAAGAAGAGAGGTGAAAGGCAAACGAGAAAAGGAAAGTTATGCCCATTTGAATGCAGAGTTCTAAAGAATAGCAAGGAGATATAAGAAAGACTTCCTCAGCGATCAATGCAAGGAAATAGAGGAAAACAATAGAATGAGAAAGACTAGACATCTTTTCAAGAAAATTAGAGATATCAAGGGAACATTTCATGCAAAGATGGGCTCAATAAAGGACAGAAATGGTATGGACCTAACAGAAGCAGAAGATATTAAGAAGAGGTGGCCAGAATACACAGAAGAACTATACAAAAAAGATCTTCACAAGCCAAATAATCATGAAGATGTGATTACTCACATTCACTTAGAGCTGGACATCCTGGAATGTGAAGTCAGGTGGGCATTAGGAAGCATCACTACAAGCAAAGCTAGTAGAGGTGATGGAATTCCATTTCAGCTATTTCAAATCCTAAAAGGTAATGCTGTGAAAGTGCTGCACTCAATATGCCAGCAAATTTGGAAAATTCAGCAGTGGCCACAGGACTGGAAAAGGTCAGTTTTCATTCCAATCCAAAAGAAAGGCAATGCCAAAAATGCTCAAACTACCACACAATTGTACTCAAAAAAATGGTAGTAAGTTCAGTTCAGTTCAGTTAAATTCAGTCACTCAGTCATGTCCAACTGTTTGCGATCCCATGAATCGCAGTATGCCAGGCCTCTCTGTCCATCACCAACTCCATCAGTTCACTCAGACTCACGTCCATCGAGTCAGTGATGCCAACCAGCCATCTCATCCTATGTTGCCCCCTTCTCCTCCTGCCCCCAATCCCTCCCAGCATCAGAGTCTCTTCCAATGAGTCAACTCTTCACATGAGATGGCCAAAGTACTGGAGTTTCAGCTTTAACATCATTCCTTCCAAAGAAATTCCAGGGCTGATCTCCTTCAGAATGGACTGGTTGGATCTCCTTGCAGTCCAAGGGACTCTCAAGAGTCTTCTCCAACACCACAGTTCAAAAGCAGCAATTCTTTTGTGCTGAGCTTTCTTCACAGTCCAACTCACATCCACACATGACCACTGGAAAAATCATAGCCTTGACTTGATGGATATTTGTTTGCAAAGTAATGTCTCTGCTTTTGAATATGCTGTCTAGATTGGTCACAACTTTTCTTCCAAGGAGTAAGCGTCTTTTAGTTTCATGGCTGCAGTCACCATCTGCAGTGATTTTGGAGCCCCCCAAAATAAATTCTGACATTGTTTCCACTGTTTCCCCATCTATTTCTCATCTATTTTTCCATGTCAAGTTCAGGAGGGGCAGCGTGAGGAGATACCCCTCGTCCAATGTAAGGGGCAGTGGCTATGCTTTGCTGGAGCAGCCGTGAAGAAATACCCCACGCCCAAAGTAAGAGAAACCCAAGTAAGACGGTAGGTGTTGCAAGAGGGCATCAGAGGGCAGACACACTGAAACCATACTCACAGAAAACTAGTCAGTCTAATCACACTAGGACCACAGCCTTGTCTAACTCAATGAAACCAAGCCATGCCTGTGGGGCAACCCAAGACAGGCGGGTCATGGTGGATAGGTCTGACAGAATGTGGTCCACTGGAGAAGGGAATGGCAAACCACTTCAGTATTCTTACCTTGACAACCCCATGAATAGTATGAAAAGGCAAAATAATAGGATACCGAAAGGGGAACTCCCCAGGTCATTAGGGGCCCAATATGCTACTGGAGATCAGTGGAGAAATAACTCCAGAAAGAATGAAGGGATGGAGCCAAAGCAGAAACAATACCCAGCTGTGGATGTGACTGGTGATAGAAGCAAAGTTCAATGCTGTAAAGAGCAATATTCCATAGGAACCTGGAATGTCAGGTCCATGAATCAAGGCAAATTGGAAGTGGTTAAACAGGAGATGGCAAGAATGAATGTCGACATTCTAGGACTCAGCAAACTAAAACGGACTGGAATAGGTGAATTTAACTCAGATGACCGTTATATCTACTACTGCAGAACAGAATCCCTTATAACAAATGGAGTAGCCATCATGGTCAACAAAAGAGTCCGAAATGCAGTACTTGGATGCAATCTCAAAGATGAAAGAACGAACTCTGTTCGTTTCCAAGGCATACCATTCAATATCACAGTAATCCAAGTCTATGCTCCTACCAGTAACGCTGAAGAAGCTGCAGTTGAACGGTTCTATGAAGACCTACGAGACCTTTTAGAACTAACACCCAAAAAAAGATGTTCTTTTCATTATAGGGGACTGGAATGCAAAGCAGGAAGTCAAGAAACACCTGGAGTAACAGGCAAATTTGGCCTTGGAATGCGGAATGAAGCAGGGCAAAGACTAATAGAGTTTTGCCAAGAAAATGCACTGTTCATAGAAAATACCCTCTTCCAACAACACAAGAGAAAACTCTACATATGGACATCACCAGATGTTCAACACCGAAATCAGACTGATTATATCCTTTGCAGCCAAAGATGGAGAAGCTCTATATAGTCAACAAAAACAAGACCAGGAGCTGACTGTGGCTCAGATCATGAACTCCTTATTGGCAAATTCAGAGTTAAATTGAAAAAAGTGGGGAAAGTCACTAGACCATTCAGTTATACCCTAAATCAAATCCCTAATGATTATACAGTGGAAGTGAGAAATAGATTTAAGGGCCTAGATGTGATAGATAGAGTGCCTGATGAACTATGGAATGAGGTTTGTGACATTGTATAGGAGACAGGGATCAAGACCATCCCCACGGAAAAGACATGCAAAAAAGCAAAATGACTGTCTGGGGAGGCCTTACAAATAGCTATGAAAAGAAGAGAAGCAAAAACCAAAAGAGAAAAGGAAAGATATAAGCATCTGAATGCAGAGTTCCAAAGAATAGCAAGGAGAGATAAGAAAGCATTCCTCAGCAATCAATGGAACGAAATAGAGGAAAACAACAAAATGGGAAAGACAAGAGATCTCTTCAAGAAAATTAGAGATACCAAGGGAACATTTCATGCAAAGATGGGCTCGGTAAAGGACAGAAATAGTATGGACCTAACACAAGCAGAAGATATTAAGAAGAGGTGGCAAGAATACATGGAAGAACTGTACAAAAGAGATTTTCACAACCAAGTAATCACAATGGTGTGATCACTCACCTAGAGCCAAACATCCTGGAATATGAAGTCAAGTGGGCCTTAGAAAGCATCAATATGAACAAAGCCAGTGGAGGTGATGGAATTCCAGTTGAGCTATTTCAAATCCTGAAAGATGATGCTGTGAAAGTGCTGCACTCAATATGCCAGCAACTTTGGAGAACTCAGCAGTGGCCACAGGACTGGAAAAGGTCAGTTTTCATTCCAGTCCAAAAGAAAGTCAATGCCAAAGAATGATCAAACTACCGCACAATTGTACTCATCTCACACACTAGTAAAGTAATGCTCAAAATTCTCCAATTCAGGCTTCAGCAATACGTGAACCGTGTACTTCCAGACGTTCAGGCTGGTTTTAGAAAAGGCAGGGAAACCAGAGATCAAATTGCCAACATCCGCTGGATCATCGAAAAAGCAAGAGAGTTCTAGATAAACATCTATTTCTGCTTTATTGACTATGCAAAGCCTTTGACTGTGTGAATCACAATAGATTATGGAAAATTCTGAAAGAGAATGGAATACCAGACCACCTGACCTGCCTCTTGAGAAATCTGTATGCAGGTCAGGAAGCAACAGTTAGAATTGGACATGGAACAATAGATCGGTTCCAAATAGGAAAAGGAATACGTCAAGGCTGTATATTGTCACCCTGCTGATTTAACTTCTATGCAGAGTACATCATGAGAAATGCTGGGCTGGAAGAAGCATAAGCTGGAATCAAGATTGCTGGGAGAAATATCAATAACCTCAGACATGAAGATGACATCACCTTTATGGCAGAAAGTGAAAAGGAACTAAAAAGCCTCTTGATGCAAGTGAAAGAGGAGAGTGAAAATGTTGGCTTAAAGCTCAACATTCAGAAAACGAAGATCATGGCATCTGGTCCCATCACATACTTGTAAAGTAATGCTCAAAATTCCCCAAGCCAGGCTTAAGCAATATGTGAACCATGAACTTCCAGATGTTCAAACTGGTTTTAGAAAAGGCAGAGGAACCAGAGATCAAAATGCCAACATATGCTGGATCATCGAAAAAGCAAGAGAGTTCCAGAATAACATCTATTTCTCCTTATTGACTATGCCAAAGCCTTTGACTGTGTGGGTCACAATAAATTGGAAAATTCTGAAAGAGATGGGAATAGCAGACCACCTGTCCTGCCTCTTGAGAAATCTGTATGCAGGTCAGGAAGCAACAGTTATAACTGGACATGGGAAAACAGACTGTTTCCAAATAGGAAAAGAAGCATGTCAAGGCTGTATATTTTCACCATGCCCATTTAACTTATATGCAGAGTAAATCATGAGAAATGCTGGGCTAGAGGAACACAGTCTGGAATCAAGTTTGCTGAGAGAACTATCAATAACCTCAGATATGCAGATGACAACACCCTTATGGCAGAAAGTGAAGAGGAGCTAAAGAGACTCTGGATGAAAGTGAAAGAGGAGAGTGAAAATGTTGGCTTAAAACTCAACATTCAGAAAACTAAGATCATGGCATCTGGTCCCATCACTTCATGGGAAATAGATGGGGAAACAGTGGAAACAGTGGCTGACTTTACATTTCTTCACTCCAAAATCACTGCAGGTGATGATAGCAGCCATGAAATTAGAAGTCGCTTACAACTTGGAAGGAAAGTTATGACCAACCTAGACAGCATATTAAAAAGCGGAGACATTACTTTGTCAACAAAGTTCCATTTTGTCAAGGCTATGGTTTTTCCAGTGGTCATGTGAGGATGTGAGATTTGGACTATAAAGAAAGCTGAGCACTGAAGAATCGATGCTTTTGAACTGTGGTGTTGGAGAAGACTGTTGAGAGTCACTTGGACTGCGAGGATATCCAATCAGTCCATCCTAAAGGAGATCACTCCTGGGTGTTTATTGGAAGGACTGATGTTGAAGCTGAAACTCCTATACTTTGGCCACCTGATGCAAAGAACTGACTCACTGAAAAAGACCCTGATCCTGGGATTGATTGAGGGCACGAGGAGAAGGGCATGACAGAGGATGAGATAGTTGGATGGCATCACTGACACAATGGATATGGGTTTGGGTGGGCTCTGGGAGTTGGTGAAGGACAGGAGTCCCAGCATGCTGCGGTCCTTCGGGTGGCAAAGTGTCAGTCATGACTGAGTGACTGATCTGAACTGAACCATATGATTAATTTTAATAGATTAAAGAATAGGTTAAAGAGAAGATGCAAACGTATTCAACCCTAAAGCCAAAAGGATTAAACACCCACCTCTTTCATGGGGATCCTAGAAAAATCTCCTAGTTTTATGTAACAAACGCTAAAGTCATTACTGTCCCTTTCATTTTTATTTACCATTTAAGTGTTTATGTAATGTCCATTATAGCCTGTTCATCACTTTGTCCTGGGAATTGGAGAATCATTCAGTGTGGTTTCCTGCCTGTTCTAAAGGCTAAGATACTGAATGATCAGGAGTGTTTCTGGTTGTTTAACTGTACATGCCTAGTATCAGGCTTTGAAACAATGTACTGTCAGCTGTGTCAACCTGCCTTCCATATAATGTCAATAAGGACCATATCCAGGTCACTTTCAACTGACAGTCATTTTCTTGCATATTTTGAATATTTCCTCACTGAAGTAAGCCACAGAATCTTTTCTGTCTAGACTTAATGGTTGGCAAGAGACTGAGGAAACACGAAACTTCCTTGCCACCAGTTATAATTCTTAAGAATAATTCTAGACAAACATATTAAAAACATGCATAAAGATGTCCATTGTAGCACTTTCATAAAAAGGAATACATTAGACATCTAACTAAATAAGTTATGATACATATAAAATGGAATATAGTGCCAGTATGTAATTTCATTTAGTACATAAAAAGATACAGTAACTTTTTTGAGTGTAGATACTTTAGTAGACTTTAAAAAATATGCAACATTTTTAATGTTCACTTACAGCAACATACATGGACATAGAAATTGTCATACTAAGTGAGGCAAATCAGAAAATACAAATATCATATAATATCACTTATATGTGAAATCTAGCATATGATAGAATTGAATTCATTTACAAAATAGAAACAGACTCACAGACATAGAAAACTAACTTGTGATTACCAAAGGATAAATGAGGAGTAGGGATAATTTAGGGCTATAGGATTAGTGGATAAACACTTCTATAAGTAAAATAGTTAAACAACAAGGATTTACTTATAGCGTGGAAATATTTTCTACATTCGTGAAAACATTCATTGGGAATTTTGATAGGGATTGCACTGAATCTATTGATGGCTCTGGGGAGTATGACAGAAAACGATCAACAGTTATAATTAAATGTTACGTATTACTGGATTTAAATTATTACAATTTTGTTAAATTTTTCACATTTATATTTGTAATGTATATTCTCATACAGTTGTATTGTTATGTCTTCTCTTTTTTCTTTCTTTTTTTATCAAGTTAATATTGGCTTAATAAAGTGATTTTGGAAATTTTTTCCAGAAAAAAATATTTTTCTGTATACTTGGTATCATATTTTAAATAAAATTACCCAATAATTTCATTCCAGGCTGCAATCTTCTCTGTGAGAATGTTTTTAACCACAAAAAATTAAGAAAATAAAAATACAAAAAAAAGCAATTCAAATTATGTATTCTTCAGTAGGCTTTAGTAGTGTCATTTTAGGAATATTTCTACTTTATGGAAGTTTTTAAATTTATTGGCATTAATTTATTTATATTATTATTTTACAATATGAGGAGACTTTCCATTCTTTCATCAGTTCTTTCATCCTTAATATTGATAATTTTGTTTTTATTTTATTCATTATCAGTAAGTTATTGTTTTCATTTTTAAATTTAAGAAAATATTAGTGCCTTTTTTCTATTTTCTTTATTTCCCTTCTTTTTTCAACTTTTATCTTTATAATTTTATACCTTGTGATAAATTTAGGTTTAATTTACTTTTACTTTTCTAGTGTCTTACAGTGGAAGTTTAGGTCATTATTTTATGTTTGTGCTTCTTTTCCAGTAGAAACAATTAAAGTTATAGATTTCCCATAAACATTGCTTTAGCTGCATCCCAAAATGTTGACATATTTTGCCTCTGTTCTCATTCAAATCAATGTATTCTTTCATTTGCCTGTGATTTCTTCTTTGACTCTTTAACAATTTGTTGTTTAATTTCCAAGAGTTGAGGTTTTTTCAAATATTTTTGTTGTTTTTTAATTCTAACACAATTATAGTGAAAGAAGTTACTCTAATTTCAGTTCAATCCTTTTAAATCAGTTAAAAACATTTTATGATCCAGAATATGATCTATCCAGGTAAATGTGCCACGTACACTTAAAAAGAATGTGTATTCTGATGCTGTTGGATGAAATATTGGATGTCAGTTTCATCTTGTTAGTTGTTACGGTTGTTCAAGTTTTCTGCAGCATAACTAATTTTCTCACTACATTTCCACTATTTAGAAGTACCACACAATTAGGTCTTGTTGTATGTTTATGTGATGAGTGTTTATCCCCTCCTCATTGCCAACAGACCCCTGGGAAGTTTCTGACTTCGATCCCAGAGGAGAACCAAACTCTACCACTTACAGCACTGCAAAAAAAGACAAATTCTTAACTTTTCTTGGCCTCAGTTTGGCCATCTGAAAAATTAGAATTCTGTGTTTTATCTCAAATTGTCATTGTAAAACCTTTGTTTAATAAATGTACCTAGCAAAGATCTTAGGCTTGAGGCATAATTTCTTACCTCTGGTTCCTACCTAACTCCTCAGTTCAGTTCAGTTGCTCAGTTGCGTCTGACTCTTTGTGACCCCATGAACCACAGCACGCCAGGGCTCCCTGTCCATCACCATCTCCCGGAGTCCACCCAAGCCCATGTCCGTTGAGTCGGTGATGCAATCCAATCATCTCATCCTCTGTCGTCCCCTTCTCCTCCTGCCCTCAATCTTTACGAGCATCGAGGTCTTTTCAAATGAGTCAGCTCTTCACATCAGGTGGCCAAAGTATTGGAGTTTCGACTTCAACATCAGTCCTTCCAATGAACACCCAGGACTGATCTCTTTTAGGATGGACTACTTGGATATCCTCACAGTCCAAGGGAGTCTCAAGAGTCTTCTCCAACACCACAGTTCAAAAGCATCAATTCTTCAGTGCTCAGCTTTCTTCACAGTCCAACACTCACATCCATACATGACTACTGGAAAAACCATAGCATTGACTAGATGGACCTCAGTTGGCAAAGTAATATCTCTGCTTTTCAATATGCTATCTAGATTGGTCATAACTTTTCTTCCAAGGAGTAAGCATCTTTTAAGCAATCATCATCTGCAGTGATTTTGGAGCCCTGAAAAATAAAGTCAGCCACTGTTTTCACTGTTTCCCCATCTATTTGCCATGAAGTAATGGGACCAAATGCCATGATCTTCATTTTTTGAATGTTGAGCTTTAAGCCAACTTTTTCACTCTCCTCTTTCACTTGCATCAAGAGGCTCTTTAGTTCTTCACTTTCTGCCATAAGGGTCAGATATTTCATCTACATATTTGAGGTTATTGATAGTTCTCTTGGCAATCTTGATTCCAGCTTGCGTTTCTTCCAGCCCAGCATTTCTCATGATATACTCTGCATATAAGTTAAATAAGCAGGGTGACAATATACAGCCTTGATGTACTCCTTTTCCTATTTGGAATCAATCTGTTGTTCCATGTCCAGTTCTAACTGTTGCTTCCTGACCTGCATCCAGATTTCTCAGGAGGCAAGTCAAGTGGTTTGGTATTCCCATCTATTTCAGAATTTTCCAGTTTATTGTGATCCACACAGTCAAAGGCATAGTCAACAAAGCAGAAATAGATGTTTTTCTAGAACTTTCTTGCTTTTTCAATTTTCCTGTGGATGTTGGCAATTTGCTCTCTGGTTCCTCTGCCTTTTCTAAAACCAGCTTAAATATCTAGAAGTTCACGGTTCATGTATTGCTGAAGTCTGGCTTGGAGAATTTTAAGCATTACTTTCCTAGTGTGTGAGATGAGTGCAATTGTGTGGTAATTTAACTCCTCAATCTCCTCTAATAAATTACTTAACCACCAAGTCACTAAACTTAAGGCACAATAAGATTTTCATCATTCTCAAAGCACATAGAAAAAGTTTCAAATCTGTGTATTTTGTCTGGGCTGTTCTTTCTGCAACAAATTTGAGTTATCTTTATTCATCCGGCCAGTCCTACTAATCCTTCAGATCCCAGAGAACTATAATATTTTGGTAAAGCCCTAGTTAATTTTCTTGAGTAGGTGGCATGAGTGCTAACTTTATCTGTAATCCATTTTCATCCCCTTTAATTATCCTTATAGTTTAATATTAAAGGTTATCTACATGATTCTATCAGTCTGCAAAGATTTTGATGGCAGAAGAAACATTTTGTTCCAAAGATGGAACAGTTTGTTCCATCATTGTATCTACAGTAAGTAAAACTTATTAATTAACTATGGAGCTTAACATACATACATATTTTTCATAATTCAATCACATATATTTACTAGGTATCTGTATGAACCAATCCTTGTTCTTGATATAAAGATGGCAATAAAATTATAAAACCCTTTAAAAAAAGTAGAAAGATTTAAATTTGGAATCTCTAAATTATCATTGGTTGTGCAACTGTGGGCCCCAGTCTCTTCATCTTTCTTCTGAAATCATTAAGACATTCTTCCACACAGGGCTTTTTTAAAAAACATACATGAAACTATGGCTATGAAAGTCAGTTCTTATAGCTGTGTTTAAGTCATGTCTCTTTGACTTTATGGAATTTCTTTAGACTTACACTGGACATAATTTGGATTAATAATCCATAAAATACAGAAAAATTCAGTAAATTCCATAATATGATAGCAATATAAGATACTAATACTATGTGAGGTATGTTTAAAATGGAGCCATTAGTCTTTTTTTTTTTTAAATAAGGTATGAATGACAACTGTGAGTTGGGCATTAGGAGAGTATACATAGATAAGCGATAACTAGAATAGGTAAGATTCAAACATAGGGAGGAATAACTAAGTGTATTTACCTGGGGCTACAGGTCCTGCAGCACAGTGTGAGTTTGCAATGCAACGAATATACAGTTTCAAAAAAAGTGTGTGCTGATTCAGTATATATGAATGATGGGAAACAAAAGACATATACAGATGCAAAATAACAGCAGTTTCTTCTTAATAAGATGGTAGTTACAAATGTCACTGCGTAACCTGATATGTAGCTAGAGAATAGCTTACATGAGAACGTGTAGAACCTAAGAGGTGGTGGCTGCAGAAATGGGGACTGGGACTCCAGAGTAGCCACAGGTTCCTAATTTTTCACATAACAAAGAGCCTTCCTTTCATCTACACTTTCACTAAAGGCAATTTCTGACTGTTGATTACACTGATTTTATGATTTTACAGGGCGCAAGTAAGCGATTCTATTCTTCCCTTTCCTCTCAGGGGAGCTTCTACTCATTCTGAATAATAATGGATTTGCTGAATATTTTAGCCAGATGTTTGAATGCACATTGCAAGTTAAGGCTACATTCACAGAATGGTCAGTGTTATAGCAAAGTTGTACACCAACAAATGCAGTCAAAATAGGGAGGGATCAGAGGCAAGCTAAAAACCAGAACCTGAATACCCTATTTGAAGTTGGTCTTAATGAAAATTAGGACTTCTGCTGACTTTCCTCCTGAGCCACTGATTCATAAACAGCCTCCTTTCAAATCCCTACAGTACCCTGTCCTCCAATAGACTTGAAAGTTATCTTTCCACTTCTTTTTCACTGGTGTGACATCCCAATCCTTTGTGTAAATAACACACAAACTGTACACCGAACAAACATGTTCAGAAATCTTTATATTTTGCTTCAACTCACAGTGATGTAGCTTACTGCACAGGCATTAGACTTGGCAGTTATGCACCCAGAGATCTTAACAAAATAAATATGTACTTCAAAGAGACGAAAATGTCCAATGAAAATAGTCAAACAAAACTTTACTTGGAAATACTTCTGACAACTTATCACAATTTCATGTATTTATCTTCTTGACTCAGCTCAATTAAATTGGAATTTAGCCAAGTTTGTTTTTCAAAGGGCAAAGAATATTTGAAATAGATATTTAGAAATATCCCATTTCTTATACTAAGTCACAGCTTACTGGTCCAGGCTCTTTCTGCAAAGAGTTGGCTGGAAGGGCCCACCTTGCACTGGTGCCTGATGGTCTTCTAGAACTGATAAAATCCTGATAAAGAACCGTCCAGAACTACAGAAGGCTCACTGGGAATGCTCCCTTCCTCCTCTCTCTTAGCCTCAAACTACTCTTGCTTTTCCCTTCTTTAAACCAACTCACTTTTGTGGAAGGAAGATGAATTGCTATTTACCAGACTTTTGTGAATAGGTGTCATTTATTTATGTCCATGATAGAAACAAGAGTGAAGACACGCATTAGTCCAAATGTTCTTTATCAACCCGGCTATAGGCATTATTTCATTTCATGCTCCAGCAATCCTCACATCTCCAGCATTATTTCCATACTCCTCAGTTCCCACACTTCACACACACAACAGCTTTCTCTAAGTTTCTACCAGCTACCCTGCTTTTCCTTACCACATGGCCTTTGTACACTTCGAAAACTAGAGTCCCCACTTTCTTCATCTCCTCAGTCCTCATCACTAATACATTCCTTTATGGCCTTCGTGTCTTTGTTAAAACATTGTCTCGTCGAAAGTTACATTCACCTATTACACAAGTATATACAAATTCAGGGACTCCTCTGTGGAGCTTTTATCACACTTTTAGTTACTTTCAATGTTTTCTTCCCTGATATAGTGTAAACAATGTAAAGTTAACAACTGTCTTGATCAGAACTCTCTTTCGGACATAAAATATTCTGAAATAAGGTCTGTCTTACCAGCTTTAGTTATGTGTATCTGTGTAAGTGTTGCTTCTTTTAAAATAGTTCTTAGAGAAGAATTCTATATAGGTTATCTGAAATTTTAATTAAAAAACTTAAGACCTAACAATCTTGTATGTTAGGATGTCCAATTACCTTAAGAAAAACAAACACATATTTCTGTGAGTAAACCTGTCTGAACTTCCTTTTAAGTTCTTTGTAAAATATTGCATTCACTTTTCTTCTGATTCTCAGGAGTTTCAGTTTATCTTTCTACTTGGTGAGAATACCTTCCCTAAGCTTTAATTTTCTGAGAGAGTATTTTTTTCATTCTCTATCATTATACTTCAGTTTTCTGCTTTTCCTCCTGCTCATTCTCTTCCCCTTCTTTCTGTTTAAACTCCAAACTTCACATTATGATCTGTCTGAATATTCTTTCCTTCCTTATCCTTGGTTGCTGCTGCTAAGTCACTTCAGTCGTGTCCGACTCTGTGCGATCCCATAGACCGCAGCCCCCCAGGCTCCCCCGTCCCTGGGATTCTCCAGGCAAGAACACTGGAGTGGGTTGCCATTTCCTTCTCCAATGCATGAAAGTGAAAAGGGAAAGGGAAGTCGCTCATTTGTGTTTGACCCTTAGCGACGCCATGGACTGCAGCCTACCAGGCTCCTCCACCCATGGGATTTTCCAGGCAAGAGTACTGGAGTGGGGTGCCATTATCCTTGGTAGGAGAGTTATTTTGGTTGGTTTGTTGGATGTTTTGCCTTCATATCTGGGCATTTATTAAACAGTCTTTCAAATATTTTCAAGTGTTATTTAAGGAATAAGTAACATTTATAAATAAGTTATAAATTCATAGAAAATATACATAAAGTAAATGTACAAACAAAATTCTTGAAAGATGACATTAGGTGTAACTCACATTTATATCAAGCCCAACATCTATTATAGTGGCTTATACATCATAAGAGCTCAGCCACAGCTTGAAATTGAAAATTACACTCCTTAAGGCAATCAATTCATTGCCTTGGCATGTGAGATGCAGGGAGGTACAGAATAGATTGCCTAAATTACTGATTTCTCAGATATGTCCCATGTTCTTCTTCACAGTATAAATGCATATATGAATCAGTATAGAGTCACTAAAATTTGTCAAAAACTCAAGACAGATGGGCATATATCTGAAACTGGAGGTCTTAGTAATACCTGGGTTTAGGTTCTATCTCCATCACTTATGCTGTGAGATCTTTGAGTAATTCACCTCTATGAACTTAAATTTGCTCACCTTCAAAATGAATACAGTAATATAGTCAAAATCAATTCATGTTTCACTCAATCAGCATTTATTGAGCATCTATCACATAAATCAACTGATGTAGTCTTCACATCAGCTGCATGGTTTGGTATCATACACTTTACAGAGAAGAGAAACCGAGGCTCAGAGAGCTGAAGCAATATGCCCCAAGTCACACAGTTTAAAAAGGAACATGATTTCTCCTGCTCATTAAGTGTTCATTCAGAAACCTTTTTTCTTTTTACAGGTTTCTGCACATTGTGCTCCCATAACAGCAACATGTGTATCCTTATTTTAGCATTAATATCACTTGTACTACAATTACATGTAATAACAATAAGTAATACACATAGTATATGCCGAGAACTTTATTAGGTCCTTTGTAGTTAGTATCTCATATGATCTTACTATCCTATGAGACAGATATAATTCATATTTGTATAATTTGGATGAGGAAACTAAGGCACAAAAAATCTGAGTTCCCTGAGATCATACATCTAACTTCTGGAAGAACTAGGATTTTAATCTGTATCTCTATCTGACTCAAATATTTGAAATCCTTCATAGTTCCTAAAATTGCTTGCCAAGAATTTTAAAGGACAAAATTCATAAACAAGAGACCCAAGAGAACAATTAGTCATGGTTATAGCTACTGAGGAATATAATAAATAGGTATAACATCCACATTGATGTAGGTTTGCATAACACAGGCAAACAACAAAGGAATATGTTTTCCAAATTGCACTGCTATCTCTATAACTTACTGTAAACACAGAATATGAGTAGATCAGATGAGACCCGAGTAGTAGCATTAGGAGAGAAATTTTAGGTGTTCAGTAAGTATGTGCTGTTTGACAGGTTAATCAAAGTTTTCCTGCCCTATTGTAAGAGGGAGTCTCTGAGAAAACAAAACAATCTAGCTCTCTGTCTGCAAATAAAGACCCCATTCTCCTAATGCAATGAATGAAGCTATGAAATATCAATTTGGCGTGGATACTTCCACTTGGCCTGTTAGATCTTGCTGGTTGTAGGGAGAACTTAAAATGGAGGTAATGACTTATCTAACTAGATGAAAGTTTGCAACATCACCTATTGCTAGGAAACGTAGACACCAATTTATAAATTTGGACATATTTTTCAAAGGACTTGAGAGATTTAAATTCTTCCCAAGTTTTAATAACACTGTGTACAATGAAAAATATTACCCTTCTCTATGACTGCATTTTGCTTTAACCACACAGAGACTTTATTCTTCCACTGGGGAAACATCCTCCCTTATTGGAGTTCCATTTGGGGTCTTTGTGTCCCATGAGTGTATGAGGGTTTTGGTACAAGAAATTTCCATTGCTGCTCTAACAAGAGGAATATAATGTATTTATTTATCACAACAATAAATACAGCTATAAAATGGACCATAAAAATAAATGACATGAAAATTTCTGTAACTAATGTGTCAGCTGTAATTGAGAAATAAATTAAAAAAACCATCTGCTTCCCACCATTGATTCTACTGTTTTCTTCAGTACTTAGGATATTTAAAATGAAGTCAGCATTACTTACACTGATTTTTCACTGACAAAAATGTCGCATTGATATTGACTGACTTAGTAATATAGTTTTGCCAATCCCTAACATAATGTTGTTGTTTCCAATACACTCAAATCTGATGAGTATATGAACTCTCTGGATCATCAACGGTATTTTCTCTTCAACTTAAACTATTAGGTTTTATCTGTGTCGGTAACTCACAGGCTTTTGAGTAATAAATGGAACAGTAATCTAATCTATTACCATGGTTATGACTTCAGAGAGTAGAAACAAATAAGGAAGTGAAAAACAAATAGATGTGTTTCATGTGTGTTAAATCATACAGTATAAATTTTGTGCTAATTTGGTTTAATGGTGAGGGTCAAAATAGCTAGCTGTTACTGGACTGAAGTAACTACATCACACATTTCTCCTCATTATTAAGAATCCCACAATGAGATAGTATATATCAGCTAAGAGAAACAGCTAGGATTTACTTTTTCAATCAATTGAAAAATTAACCCTTTCTTTAATGCTAAAACCATTTTTCCCTTAAGCCCCCAGGTATATTCATGTCTCAGCCCAGCAAATTTTTTGCAACATTTTGGTGAGACAATGGGGATGAAATGCCATATTTGTACATGCTTTTTATAGAAATAAATCATTTTATTGTAACTGCAACAGAAAATATAGTTAAGAGAAATAGAATAGTCACCGAGATAAAACAACTTCTAAGAGTTCCTCGTATGTATACTCCAATTATCATTGTTGTATAAATAATTGGTGACTTGAAACAATGACAACATTTATTTTGCTGCAACATTCAAAAATCTGCAATGTGTGGGAGGCTAGTGGTGGGTTCAGCTCCTCCTGCCATGGCTTGGAGTGTTTTAACTGCTGGGACTAGAACCATTGGCAGACCTCCTCGCTCAAATGTTGGATTCTCTCTGTCTCTGGGACCTAAGCTGGAGCTGTGGCTGAACAAACTACATGTCCTTTCTATGTAGCTGTTTGACTTCTTTGTGGCATAATAATTGTGTTCAGGGGGAACATTAAACTTTATTCAGACTACACAAGTGTTTCTACTGTCTTATTCTCTTTTCCAGAATCCAATCCCGGATACCACATTTTCTGTTCAGCCTACTTAGTCTCTTAAAATCTTTAAAAGGTTTTTGGTTCTCCTCTGTATTTTATTATGTTGATACTTTTGAAAAGCACTGGTCAGGTAATTTGTTGAATGTCCCTCAAACTGGTTTTCTCTACCTTCTCTGGAAGGTTAAATTGAGGTTATTCATTATCAAAGTATAACACAAGGCTGTTGTGCCTTTCTCAGTACATATTATCAAAGAGCTGATCCTGTTCATACATTTTGTAACGTATATCAGGTGATGTTTACCAGGTTTCTGTTTTGTAAAGTCACTATTTTTCCCTTTGTGGTTTGGGAAAGATGCTTTGAAGCTATGGAAGTATAGTATTTCTCCTTAAACTCTGCCCTCTAAATTTGGCATTTATTGGTGGATCTTGCCTACAGCAATTATTTCTGTGATACCTTATGTATTGCCTTTACATTTTGGCCTTGGAAGTCACACTGTCAATTTAGTCACAGTTACAGCCCCTCTTAAATAGTGAGATAAGATGTATTGGCTGACCGTCTCTAGAAATACAATCTACTGTAGGCACTTTCAGTATTTTTTCCCTCTGCCTTTACAGGTTTTTTTTTCACACACAAAAAAATGAAATGGAAAAATGCTTTTGTATGACTTATTTTTTTAGTAAGATAGAATAAGGATATTTTCATGTCCGTGAATATAGATGGCTGTGATGATTTATTTATTTGTGATGATTTAAATATATACAATATAAAATTTGTCATTTAAAGTGTGTAATTCAGTGCCATTAAGTACATTTGCAATGCTCACAGTTATTTACAACTATCAACATTATCCATTTCCCAAACTCTTTCATCATCTGAAACAGAAAATTTGTACCCTTTAAAGAATAACTCCTCATTCCCTTCAGCTTCTAGTAACTACCACACTATATTCTGTCTCTATGAATTTGCCAGTTGTCAATACTTCATATAAGTGGAATCATACAGTATTTGTCCTTTCGTGTCTGGCTTATTTTACTTGGCATGATGTTTTAAAGGTTCATCCATATTGTAACATAGATCAGTATTTCATTTCTCTTTAAGGCTGAATGCTATTCCATTTTAAGCATATACAATATTTTGTTTTTCCATGCATCTGCTTATGGAAATTTGAGCTCTTTCCACCTTCTGGCTATTGTGAATAATGCTGCCATGAACACTGATACATTTTTCTTTGAGTCTTTACTTTCAATTCTTTTGGAAACTACCCAGAAGTGTAATTGCTGCATCCTCTCGCATTTCTTTTTTTAACATAAATTTATTGCAGGGGTTAGGTGGTTAGATTTTCTTTTGGGGGGCAACATGTGTAATGCAATCCACACCCAACACCCTACAGCCCAAGTGTATCATCTCCTTCTCTATTGTTCACTAATGCTTTGAAAGTGTGTTCTTCTGGATCCAATTTTCCAAGCGAACCTAGCCAAGAAGAGACTGTATCACAGATTTCATGAGCAGCATAAACTGTGAAGTTTTGAATGACTGGACATGAAGTTATGAGGTGGGAATAAAAACTTCTCACTTGTGTTAATGTTAAAGCATTTGCTTCCTTAGCCCCATTTTATAGATGGATAATAAAACTAACACTGCATGTGTTTTGCCTCCTTAAGTAAGTTGCAGAGCAAACATATCTTGATTCCAAATCCAGCTCATCAACTGGTCTGCTTCTATTCATAGGTACATACATACAGTCCATTTCTTAGTTCAGGACTAAGGTGTGCACACTGACATCCACCTGGACTTGCAGGCTAAATCTTCAGAGCCCTGTGAACATCTAAACTTGCAGAGTCCTGTAATGGTCTAAGTAACAAGGACTGAGCTTTCAGGTAGCAGTACATGAATGCGGAGGTGTCACAGTCTCCCAATTGTCTATCCTATATGCTCATATCCACCACTGTCTCCTAGCTGAGGGCAGTCCCTTCATAATCAGTGAAATGGCCTGGAAACATTAAGCATTGATGAGACTCTTCTCAGTGATGCCATACTTTTCAAATTTAATGATGGAAGAGGGGGAGAAAAGCTAAAGGAAGATGATTACATTTCCTTTGCTTTGTACTTTGATGATCAGAACTCATTTTTTATTTAAAGTTCTCTCTAGGGCATCAAATAATCTACCTGAGCTCAATTAAATGATGAGTCATCCTGTCTTCTCTGTCTTTTAACAGTCTTGTCCTTGGCAGCTTATAACTTAACCATGCAGTTTTCTTTCATATCTATTTGAGCCTGATAGAAACAGGAATTATACATTGTGGTGAATGTAGCAAAGCGAGGCTGCCCAGGAACTGGAATTCAGAGTAAGCAAAGAATGGATCAGGTTTCAGGTGACAGAAGAGACTCAGAATAAAGTATGAGGAGCAGGCATGTCTGGAAGAAACTTATGAGTAATATCTTATTTATATCTCACTTGGAAGTTACATTTTGGAGTTACTCAGTTTTATTCTCTTTTGTATATATGATTAAAAACTTGAATGATTTTTTATTTATACAACTAATGTAAGTCTATTCTATATTACAAAGACCTTAACTATAATTTTTTTCATACATGGTTCTCTAGATTCTGTAGGTATCAGGCTCCTGTAAGATTTTCATTTTCAATATTTCTAAAGCCCAACTGGATATAGTTGTACAACTAAAGGGATCTGTAAGATGCCACCTTAATACTCTTAGAGATATCAGAAAAAGTATGCTAGTAGCATTCTTGGTTTCTTGATGATGTCTTTGATCTTAACAGTAGTGCTCTGGATTCTTTTTTCTCTTTTTTTTTTTTTTTTTTCTGAAGTTGCTTCAAAAATCACACATTTATTATTCTACACTTTCTGAATATCAGGAGTCTGGGCACTGCATAACTGGATCCTCTGCTTTAGAATGTTTAACAAGGTTGCAGTAAAGTTGGCAGCAAAGTCTGGGGTCTCATCTAAATGCCTGACTGAGGACAGATCTACTTTGAAACTCACTGAGTTGTTGGCAGGATTTAGGACCTCAAGGGTTGTTAGACTAAGGGCCTTAATTCGTGCTGACTGTTGGTTGGAGGCTTCAAAAAGTCTCTAGCTGTGTGAACTTCAGCAGTATGGAAACTTGCTTCATCAAAGCGTAAATGCCTGGTGGGCAAAACAGAGATTCTGATAGCATGGTAGAAGCCACAGTCTTCTGTACGCTGATCATGGAAGTGGCACCCCATCACCTTTGTCATGTTCTATTGGTTATAAGCAAGTCACTAGACTACACTACAGGATAGAAGATTACCTAAGAACGTGAATACCTGGAATGAAGGAATAATTAAGGTGGAGCATTCTAGGGTCTGTTTGCCACAACAATTATGGAGTTATTATTTTAATTATGTGGTTAATATTGTACTGATATAAAGGTATGAAAAGAGAACTGTTGGTCTATAAACTGCCATGTACTTTGTAAAGACATGATAAAAAGCACCTACAAATTTCTTCACCATCCAATTTCTTATTTTACTTTAAAGAAAAAGGAGTTAGAATTATGGATGATCTGTTACACAATTTATGCAACAAAAACCATATAGAAATTCTCTCAGCCCTACTCACAAAGGTCATATAAATACATCAAAAACATGGCAGCCCTAAACATTTTTAAGCAAATTAACTTTTGGTGTGATATTAAAAAAATATATCTATGGAATCCACATATTAAGTGTCAATTAGTAGAAATTACCTATCAAGATAAATGGTTCACAGAGATTTAAAGGCATCTGTCAATAACATTGTATCAAAGGGCAACTTTACAAAATACAAGCCTGAATATATATTTTCTTGCAAAAATACAATGTTATAAAAATCAGAACAAGCAGTATCTATATTCAGAAATACTGGATTTGGGTTTGGTCCTAAAGGCCATATAATATAAATGTTTAGAGATAGTATCATTTTATAATATTGCAACAATCATATTTCTGAGCTCTCTATATTTCATTTCAAATCTGTTTGTAAATAGAATTGTTCTGAGCTTATCTCTGCTTTGGTGAATCTTATCAAATTCAGCGAACAACAGCTTACCTTTCCAATATTCTGCCTTGAGACTCCCTCATACAAAGCTTTATGTTCATATGGTACATTTCTGCCTTCACACTGTTATCTGTCATAACTGCTAGTATGCCACTAGCTAAACCAAAGCACATGGTGAAGCTCAAACTCAGTTGGAAGAGGGATTTACATTCTGCAAACCCTGTGGCTATGGCAGTGAGGAAAAAGTGTGGATCTGTTACATAGTAGTAATAAAATGAAAAGTAAATAATTAACCTACCATTGTATTAGACTCAAGCTGGGTCAATCAAAGTCCTATCCTTGGGAACAGAAACTTGAAAACTTGCTTTTGTCAATATCATCTATACAGCAGAGCACAACCATTCCATATAAGATTTGGGCAAAGGAAGCCTGTCTAAAGATAAAGAAAACTGAAGTAGCTTTTATTTGTCTCTGAAACAACTATATCTTTACTATATATTATAATTTTTAATTTTTAGCTAGTTCAAGTGATACAGTATAACTTGAAACCAAATGTGCTCAACTAATGTGGAAAGGCACGGTGCAACTGAAGCCAAAGTCGTGCATCAGTTCCCATGAAGACCAGCTTCCCAGCCCCAGGCAATCAAACTGCTTGGTCCCTTTAATTTGCTTTACTTGTGAAACTCAATGGAGGGAGTCTCTGAGTGAGCCCATTGTCTTGGGGAATTGGTATCTTCCACACAATAGCATGTGAAGACCACCCAAAAGTGAATGAATAATTCAAGATACCACCACTCCATTATTAGAAAAACAATTCAAAATGCACACCCTACAGGGAACATGAGCAACTTGTTAAGCATACGTTGAGTCTATTCTTTCTGGGTCTAGATCTAGCATGGTAATTTCAAGATTATTGAATTTTTCTTATGTATGAAAAAAAGCAAGAAAAAGTCACAGAATGAAAAGGGAAAAAAATAGTTGACTCAATAAGTTCAAATGGGGTTTACAGGCAGCAAAGATTATATCTATAAAAACACTGAAGGCTGAGATTGGGGTTGACTGAGTTCTTTCATGATATACATCCTTACATGAAAGTTTCTGCAGTCCTTCCTAGGCCAATGGGTTAGGGAGTCACTCACCGGGTATTCATCACATTAAACCCAATAACTTAATGCAGTATAATGTAGTGGATAGAGTGGATCCTCAAGTTGTCCTACCTTAAGTTGTTAGGACCAAACAGGTGCCATGACAGGCTTCAGGGGGCCAAGGTAGGCCTAAGTCTCCTTTACAGAGGGGCTGAGTTACTGCCAAAGAGGAGCTGAGATCATCCTCCGCCGGCGCCAGGACTCAACCAATCAGTATGCTCCCTGTAGCCTGGTTCAAGCTTATCAGGACAAGGATGAAAACCCCCCTGAGAAAGCCCACGCACGCAAAAATCTAGCCAATTAGTAGACGCTAAGGAACCCTTGCAACCAATCCGCCCCTGCCAACTCCCTGTCTTTGTCTTAACCCTATAAATACTGCTGTAATCCAGGGCTTGGGGCCCTTGTTCCACTCCACTGCGTTGGATGTAACTTGGGCCCTGGCTCGAGCTAGCAATAAATTCCCTTTTTGCGTTTGCATTGCTGTGGATGTCTTGTTCTCTCAGTTCTGGGGATTGGGACCTTGGGCATAACAAAGTGATAGTAGTTCTCTTTGGTCTTGGATGGGCAGAGCACTTTGTGTACTTTCCAAAGACTCTAGCCCCAGTGTAAGAGCCATGAAGTCAGAGCCAGCTTAAGGGTACTTATTAACAAACCTGTCATGTGTGTGTATATGTACATGTGATGGGGTTGATGAAGTTTGCTATCTACAGAATCCTAGCAGCCAAATTTTAGAATGGGTCTTTTTTCTTGATGTGCACTTTAGAGACTTTTATTCCTACAAGGAACACTTCACTATTTACAGAAAATTTCTTTTTCTAGGTCTAAATGTCAGAAAACCGATCCTATTATACTTGCCAAGCAAGAGGCAGGGAGTTCCATATAATAGCATAGAACGTACTGATTGTGTGGTGATTGACTTTTCTCATCACAAAGACAGAATAAAATTGAAAATGCCATAAAAATAATGAAATATTACTATGAAAAAGTCAACAATTCACTGTTCTCATACAATGTTTCTTCTAGTAGTTTCAGAATCTCCTTAATTAATGTAGAAAACACAAGTGCTTTACTTGGTTAGTTCACTCCATACCAAGTATAGCAATAGTGGCCTCAAAATTGGAAAAATATGAGTTTGAATATAACAGCATGACTTACTAGCCTTTGCACTTTAAGTCTGATTTTATTATATGTTAATAGGAGATAATAAGTCTTTTTTTTTTTTTGGAACTGTTTTAAGGAAAATAAGACACTAAGGGAATTTTTTTAGCATAGCGTCTGGCTATGACAAATACTTCTTTTGCAGTTACTACTTTATGATATTTTATTTAATGTGTAATTAACATTGCATATGACTATAGCCTTGTTGAAAATTAATTTTTATAGGTGGAAAGTAAGTACATTACCCAATGGCATTTATCTTTCATTCATTCATATACAGACATTTACTAGACTAGGTCAGGTCTATTCCCAATCAGGCTCTGAGTTTTTCAGTCATGTGTTTATCGAATTCTAAGTTAGTTAGAAAAGGTCTTAGAATTAGTTGATGTAGTATAAACTTTCACTTTATAAATTAAGAAACAAAGACCTCAAAACAGTGTGAATTGTTTTTCAAGGGAATTAAGCTGGGGAGAGACAGCTGTAAGCAGAATCTCTGGCAGACTGTTGCAGTAATGCCACTCATCTGCTGCTGCCTCCCTAAGTCCATGCCCATGTCCTTCGGCAGTCTGCCACAGTGGCTGTGGGTTTAGACATGTGTCTTGCTTTGGGCAATTAGAAAATAGGAATCTGGCACATAAAGAGGCTTCAAAAAGAATTGTTCATTGGAAGTTGAGGGCTTCCCCAGTGGCTCAGCTGGTAAGGAATCTGTTTGCAATGCAGGAGACACAGGAGACATGGGTTTGATCCCTGGATCAGGAAGATGCCCTAAGGAAGAAAATGTCAGCCTACTCCAGGATTCTTGCCTGAAAAGTCCCACAGACAGAGAAGCCTGGCAGGCTACAGCCCAAAGTGTCAGACATGATTGAGTGACTAAGTTGGAAGCTCACATATGTGGAGTGATCCCTCCTAAAAAAAATAAGGCAGCATTTCACTGTCTTGTCCCATCAATTTGTATGTATCTTGGGATATTGCTACTAAGATATAAAGAAGTCCATCTACTGTAAATAAGAGACTATGAGGGGAGAGACACCAGTGATCCCAGGTATTCCAGACATTCCAGTCATGCTAGCCAAGGTCCTACCCCAAAACAGCTAAGCCATAGCCCAGTAAGTAATGTGTAATTCACACCAATATAAGAAGGTGTTCTTTTTTTTTTTTTTAAGTTATTCTGTCATAGGGAAGTTTGTTAAAAAACAAAATCGAATGGCTATAGAATTAATTACAGTTTACTTTGTGTTCTATCATCTAACCTGGTGGTGGATTTTTCACTAAGTCATGTCTAACTCTTGTGATCCCATGGACTATAGCTTGCCAGGCTCCTCTGACCATGGGATTCTCCAGGCAAGAATACTGGAGACGGTTGCCATTTCTTTCTCCAAGGGATCTTCCTGACCCAGGAATCAAACCCAGGTCTCCTGCATTGCAGGCAATTTCTTTACCAAATGAGCTGCGAGGGAAGCCATCTAACCTAGGCGCTGAAATTAAAGATAGGATTTTCTATGAGTTGACTTCCTAATAATTATTTCACACTAACATAAGTGGATTAAGGGTTTGATTTATTTTTTCTCACTTTTAACTCCATTTTATGCACCTAAGCTTAACTTTCAAGTCTTATAAACAGGAAGCAGGTACAGGGGTGATTATGAGTTTCTTTCAGACACTAGTACAAAGTAAAACAAATCCATTGCTTCCACAACTTCTAAAAAAGCAATGGTTTTGAAGAGTTCACCACAGGTTCAAATGTGAAAGTGAAAATATACTCTCAGACTTCTCACACACCCTAGGGTCCAGGAATGCCTAGCAGAAAACCAAAGGTAAAACCTAGAAATAACACTGCTTAAGTAAACACTAGTGAGCAAATCTAGATTACCTGCACTGTCAAGATCCAATTTTTCTTCAAAGTAGAGAGAAGAAAAAAGAAAGATAGTTCATCTGTTATAGTTCTATGAGAAACATGCTGTGACTGCTATGATATTCCACCAGAGTATCTGCATCACGCAGCTAGATCTGAAAATAATGATTCTGTTGCATGTCCAGCACTAGGAAAAACACTATCGGGAACAGGATTCTAGACCTTGGGAATGACTGTTACTTGGATGTATATATAACAAGGCTATCTTAAATCTTAATATTCCTTTATAAACACTATGTTTTGGGTCATGTACCATGTTGGCCAGCAGAATAATGGGAGGTAAATCACAGTCTCATTGACCCTGGTCTACTAAACCTTATTGGATAGAGGAGGCTGACTACAGTCTAAAGATAATCATCACCTGAAGCATCAAAATGACATTACCATCTGAGTAAAACAGACAGTGAATACAAGAGGAATCCAACTGAAGGCATGTCTGTTTGTTGGGGAAATTATGGAAGTACTCATAAACTGGTTCAGTTAGCCCATTTTCACTGGAACCCACTTCTTGAATCCTTCAATTTAGTCTTGGTGATAATCAATTTCAGGTGTATGTGCTTTAACTACTGCTGAACTTCATATTTCATCTTTGGGCATTAGAAAAGTTGCAACTGTAAGCTCCTGTTTTTAGATCTACCATTTTGAGTGTTCAAATATCGGCCCTAGAAGCTCTTCCTCAGCTCAGCATGGTGATAATTGTGCTCCCACTTGCATACATCCCAAGCCCTATTGTCTTCCTCCTGGGGACTTGTCATTCTCTATTCATTCTCACGTCTCCATATTTTAAGGTGCCTTTATCTGAATAATGCCTCTTGAGCAGTTATTTTCCTCCTCAGACTAGGATCACTTATTTTTACACAAACCAGTGGAAATTCTATTGATCATTTCCCTTTACTCATAGTTTTTTGGGGAAAAAGAACTTCTAAAAGATATATATGACTTTATATATCTATGAACTACCAGAGAATCTCTTTAGTCTTATAATGCACTTGGCTGTTTGAATTTAAATACCACAACTATCTAGCAGTTACAAACATAAAAGTGTTCCGAGAGCCTCTTCATTTCTCAAGATATATGTTGAAGCTATTATCCTTAAATAGTATTGGAAGCATTATTTAACAGTGCACTGACTCCTGTGGTATGGTCCTTTCTCAACATGTTTACATTTAATATTATAAAATGGATATATATATATATATGTATATTATATTATATACATAGGTATGTGTGTATGTATATATTGAGGAAAGTGCAGAGTAGAAATGGAATGATGAGAAGTTAAATGATTATTTAGGCTTGTTTTAGCTGTAGGAAAGAAAGTATGTGTATTTGTTTTTGGAACATAGGTTTGAAGACTCAAGCAGGTTCCCTGGTGGCTCAGAAGGTAAAGAATCTGCCCGCTTTGCAGGAGACCAAGGTTTGTTCCCTGGGTCAGGAAGATTCCCTGGAGAAAGGAATGGTTACCTACTCCAATATTTTTGCCTGGAGAATTCCATGGACAGAAGATCCTGGTGGGCTACAGACCATGGGATGGCAAAGAGCTGGACATGACTGAGTGACTTTCACTTTCACTTTTTTTGATGAATCAAGCAGGCAGCACACTAATTTACTTATGGGAAAGGTTTTGTTTACTCATTTCAAAACAGATAGCTATTAAAGGTTCTATTCAGCTATCCCCAGATGTGTCTCATCTTATGATAAATAGGCACTTTTTTATTATAAGCTATAATATGCATATTTATTCAACAAAAGCATGCAGTAGGTCCAAAAATGGCACTAATCCTACAGTAATGAACAAAAGAGAGGTGGACTTTGGCTTCATGGAGCTTAAAGTATAATAAATGATGTATTTGTATATTTTCTACTGAGAGCATATTTTATTACACCTATTTTAGGTAAAGTTCTGTGTTATACAGGAACTCACTCACAAAATAAGGGACCTGATGTGATGATGATTTTCCTGAGAATATTAACATTGTAAATGCTCCAAAAAGTAAGTAGAAAAGAAAGAGGATGATGTATGGAAGAGGAGGAGTCAGTAAAATCCAGGGAACTGTTGAATGTGGGACTCCTGCAGCAGGAGAAGGCATGGCACATTTGGCGAAGTCCACACTTAGACTGGACAGAGATCAGTCCAGAGAGGCAGACAAGAGCCAGATCATGCAGTGCTCCCTTCATCACATTGACAGGTTTGGGTTTTATCCCCAAAGTGAAATAACCCTTTGCATTTGAACTTGCTGGAGTTTGGAAACTTCAACACATTATGTATATAAAATACAGCAAGGCTTAGCTTTGAATTAGAGCATACCTCAAACTGACTTGCATGAATAATGCTGTGAATTTTCTCTCCTTTTTAGACATCTTTCCCAAAGGTACCCTAAATTTTTATCTGATACTTTTATCTTTATAAAATTCATCAAAAGAAATTGTCCTTGACTGCCAGAATAGACTGGCAAAGAAAAAAGAAAAAAAAAAAAAAAAAAGGTTCCATAGAGTTATCTTGTCTTCTGTATGTCTGTTCTTAAGACGCTAGTTTTCCAGATGCACTGCTTTGAGGTTGAGTACTAAAAGTTCAAAGACGATAATCATGGAAACATGATGAGGGTGGTTGAGATGAGTGGGTCTCAGTGAGAAAGTAATAGGTATTAAAACCTGGAGGAGAATTCAATTGTTTCCCCCACTCCCACTCCAAATGTTCCCATGGCTGATGTCAGCCATGTTATGCCTGTTAACCTGAATAGAAATGGATATTTAAATTCATTAAATATTAATTTGATTTTAAAAATATGAAAATTAAATATACCCCTAGATGTTGCTAAAGTTAGCACCTTGAGGATCATTTCAGCTAAGAAAGTGGCATCAGTTAAGGACTGCATTCTCCACTGATTCCAATGATGTTGTTGCTTTTCAAGATTCAATTGGAACTATTTTTCTCTCCAGTCTTTTCTTTGGATGCAACCTGACTTTACCCACTTCCTTTATTCCCTGGCAGGTGTTATCAGTGCTGCTTCCCCCACAATGCCCTCATCCTATCCACCTGCCAAGCACTTTCTTTTCTTTTTCCTTTTGACTTCCATTGATTTCTTTATGGAGGTGAAATTGTGCAGAGGTAATTTTCTCAAACATTGAGCCCAGGTATAACATGTTATATCAAGAAGAACTTCGTAACCTTAAATTCTATTATATGACAGAAGACATTCCCAGGAGCAACAGTAAGAAGCCAACAAAGTAAGTTATTTAAAACTCAACTGGACAAAGTTTTGATGGATGTGCTTTCAGGAATTTCCTAGTTTCAGTCACAAGAGAATTAAAAACACAAAAGATCATAAAAGGATTTTCTGCTTGGTTTCCTCTAAGCTCACTTTGATAATTTCTGCTGATCAATTATATTAAGAGACAACAAGAGTCTCCACTTTTCTGATGACAAATTTATCAAGAACAGGAAGAAAAGATGGATGAGGGTACTAAAAGTCATTAACGCATGAATGAATATCTGAACTCAGAGTTTGGAAATGTGAATCCTAATTTTAGCTCTCTTTCTGATTGTGTGATCAAAGAAAAAAGTTGTAAGGAAACAAGTACTAGAGTCCTGTTAACATCTTCTGATAAACATATTTGATTATTTATCTTTTATGCAGTGTCCATCCAAAAAGCATTCAGTTCAGTTCAGTCTCTCAGTCATGTCCGACTCTTTGTGACCCCATGAACTGCAGCATGCCAGGCCTGCCTGTCCATCACCAACTCCTGGAGTTCACCTAAACCCATGTCCATTGAGTCAGTGATGCCATCTAACCATTTTATCTTCTGTCATCCCCTTCTCCTCCTGCCCTCAATCTTTCCCAGCATCAGGGTCTTTTCAAATGAGTCAGCTCTTCGCATCAGGTGGCCAAAGTATAGGAGTTTCAGCTTCAACATCTGTCCTTCCAATGAACACCCAGGACTGATCTCCTTTAGGATGGACTGGTTGGGTCCCCTTGCAGTCCAAGGGACTCTCCAGAGTCTTTTCCAACACCACAGTTCAAAAACATCAATTCTTCAGCACTCAGCTTTCTTCACAGTCCAACTCTCACATCCATACATGACTACTGGAAAAAGCATAGCCTTGTCTAGATGGACCTTTGTTGACAAAATAATGTCTCTGCTTTTTAATATGCTGTCTAGGTTGGTCATAACTTTCCTTCCAAGGAGTAAAGTGTAAGTGATCTTAAATTAGTATCTTTTTGCCCTTAAAAGATTAAGGTGATTTCTCTCCTATCTATTTACTAGTTCTAACTACTACTACTTACTAATACTATGACTAATACCACCACTATTACTAAGTCTATGATTATTATTATGGTACATACCAGCCTTGAAGAACACTCCAGAAAATCACCCTAACTTAAATTATGTGTAATATATACTCTGAATCTTTAATAAAAATCCCATTATGGTTCGATTGATCAGTAGTGTAATTAAATGGAATTCCTCATTTATGGAGCATTTCAACAGGCATCCTTTCATTGAAACCTCAGGAAAACCCTGAGTAGTGAATACTATTATCAATTTTATGGAAAATTAATAAAAGTAACTTCAGAAAGAAGAATAGTATGTTCAGAGTGAGAGTAAGTCCAAACTCAAACCCACTTGCATTCAAAGTTCTTCTATGGATCTTCCCTTCTCAAACATTTTGGGAGTTTCCTTGTCTAAAAACATTCAGATGGCAAATTGTATATGTGAATTACACTTTCTTTCTCCTGTTTCCTCATCTATACATTCTGTTCCAAAGCAACACACATAAATATATACAGCATTATAATAAATGGCTCAGAAAAAAAAAAAAACTTATTTGCAAGTATTTATTTCTCATTTACAGAGAAATAATATACATTCCTTTGAACTGTATGCCTTTTGTTTGAAGTAAATTAACCCTTCACCTTATTGGCCAAGAACTTAATCTCTTCTGTCTGATCACTCTACAGGATGCTCTGATCCCTACTTTCCTTAAACAATTTCATTCACCCAATATAGCAGAGATCATCACATGTTTCACTATGATTTGATTAAAAAAAAAAAAAAACAGTCTGCAAGTGAAGAAACAATGAATATTTTTAGTTAGTTTCAACAGATAGAGATGGTAATATGTATTTTTACCAAGCCTGAGCACAAAATATTTGCAACTGTCTGGAATTCATTGCTTATGTCAGGGAATCATCAAAAGCTATCAATACTGATTCTAAAAATAAAAAAGATTAAATAAACTGGTGACAAAAGAAATGCTCGTGGATTCTTTACCAACTGAGCTATCAAGGAAGCCCAATGTGAATACAACCAAAAAGGAAAAGTTACCTCTAAACTAAGATGTTTTCTCCATTGTCAAGATGAACTAGTTTTACACACATAATAATGAAATGAATGTCACAGATGTTACATTTAATAAAAGAGGAAAGACACACAGTGCATATTGTACAATTGTACAGATGATCTTCAAGAATAAGTAAGGCGATTAAGTCAGAATAGAAGATACTTCAGGGGAAACACTGGCTGGGAAAGGGCCCAGGAGAGTTTTTTTGGATACTACAAGTAGTCTATATCTTGTAGGTGTTTACACAAAGTATATGCATGTAATAATTCATTGAGCTTTATACCTAAGATTTATGCATCTTACTCAATGTATTGTGTATTCCAAATATGAGAGAAGGAATAGGTCATGAAAGGCCTTTTCATTTATGCGTAGGACTTTGTCCTACAGGAAATGGAAATCACCAATATGTATATTAATCAAGTAATTGGTTACATTTGCATTTTGAAGACTCCTTGCTAAATCTCGAGAGGATTGATTGAGCTGGAGTCAGATTGTGCTTCAGAAGCTATTTAAATAGGCCAAGTGACAAGTGATGAAGGCAGAGAAATAGAGAAAGGAGGCAATGACTATTAATAGTAACTAATTTATACTTGACTTTGGAAAACAGTAAAAGAAAAGTTAAGGGTTATTGTTGATCATCTTCACTAAGATAATTAAAACTAGATGATCCAATAATTCAAAACATTTAAAGATGAGCTAATTGTCTTCCTCTCATATATCTTGTGAAAAGTGCAAGTATGAGTGTGATTCACCTGGAAGATATCCTGGCTGGTAAGGCAACCTTATGAGTCATTAGCATAAACATATTTTAAGCCATTGTCATGTTAAAGATTATCCAGAGATATTATTTAACTTAGAAAAAGAAGGCTAGGAATAAGAATTTGGAGGGACACAAAGAATGAGCAAAGAAATAGAAAATGAGGAAGCAAAACAAAGAGAAATAATAAGAAAAATAGAGAATTTTCCAAGTAGTGCTAGTGGTAGAGAACCTATGTGCCAAAGCAGGAAACAAGAAAAGCATGTTCGATCCCTGAGTCAGGAAGATCCCCTGGAGGAGGGCATGGCAACCCATTCCAGTATTCTTGCCTAGGGAATTCAATGGACAGAGGAGTCAGTCAGGCTACATCCCATAGAGTTGCAAAGAGTCGGACATGACTAGAATGACCTACTATACACACACAGGAAAAATAGAACATCCAAATGGTAATGTCAAGGCAAAAGAGTTCTAAAGGTTAAATGGTCAGTGATATTTGGTATTAAACTTGTAAAGTTCAAGTAAAATACAGATCTAACCTTTTCCAATGAAACTGGGTATTAGTGGTTGTCAGAGTTGCTTGTGAGTGAAGAGAAGCTAAATTGGTAATGTGTATAGAAATGGTAAAAATGATTATAATGAATCATGGTGGGACATGGATATGGAACATAGAAACTGTGAAAACAAATGTCAAAATAAGTTTGAAAGTTAAAAAATCAAGGTTAAAAACTAGAATCATGAGGTTCTCAATGAATGCTACTTTTATAGACAGATTTGCGGAACTATCTCTGAGTTCAAAATATAATTGAAAGACAAAAATATAAAAAGAGAAGATAGAAGAACATGGGATTCAATGCCTTATGGAATAATTAGTTTTAGGCAGAAATGTAGCCTTCTATTCCTTTGACAATGTAGACAGGGATAGACTGTAAACAGACACAGAGGAGACAGCGTGTTTAAAATTGTTCAAGAAAGAGGAGGTGAGGGGGTAAGTCAAAGATCTAGAGAAATTAAAGAAGATTTAGAATAGACACTGAGCAGAATAAAGAGGAATTATAAACATGCTCTCTTCCTTTTATTCTTCTCAACATTTCAATATCTGGCTTGCAATACTGAAACATGGTAGTAGATAATCATTCAGATTTTAAAATAACTGTAATATAATGAGAATAAAATGCTTCAACCCTCTTTTAAAAACATACTGACTGTTCACTGACTCTAACTCCAAGTAAAAGTAGAATTGGATGTTAACCAACCCCTCTCAGTCAATGTCAGCCCTACTTCAGAATCCTTGCTTCAGACAAGACAGAACTAGGGTGAGAAGAGTAAGGCACTCAACCCAGACACAAAATTTAAGGAAGTCTCAAACAACACAGTAATCAAATAAAGGCATGACTTCTTATACTGTGCTTTGCTTTACCACATGTTACCAATATCGTGTTTTGTTTGGTTTTGGTTTTTACAAATTGAAAGTTTATGGCAGGCCTGTATTGACTGCAACAGATTGATTTGTCTGCTGCTGCTAAGTCACTTCAGTCGTGTCCAACTTTGTGCGACCCCATAGACGGCAGCCCACCAGGCTCCCCTGTCCCTGGGATTCTCCAGGCAAGAACACTGGAGTGGGTTGCCATTTCCTTCTCCAATGCATGAAAGTGAAAAGTGAAAGTGAAGTTGCTCAGTCATGTCTAATTCTTCGTGACCCCATGGACTGCAGCCTACCAGGCTCCTCCATCCATGAGATATTCCAGGCAAGAGTACTGGAGTGTGTTGCCGTTGGCTTCTCTGGATTTGTCTATTGGTACCTTATTTATCAATAGCACTTACCCTCTTCATATCTCACTGCCACATTTTGGTAATTCTCACAATATTTCAAACTTATTATTAAACTTTTATGGTGACTGAAGATCGATCATCTTTTATGTTATTACTATAAAAAGATTACAATTCCCTGAAGGCTCAGATTGTGATTAGCATTTTTTAGTAATAGGTACTTTTGATTTTAAGACTAGGCGATTGTACGTCGAATTGACTACAAGATAGTGTAAACATAACTTTTATAGCCAGGGGGAAGCCAAAACATCTCTGTGACCCACTTTATTGTGATATTTATCTTATTCTGGAGCCAAATCCTGATCAATATCTCTGGTGCTTGCCTATATAATAAAGCAATATCTTTTAAAAATTCAAAATTACTGCAAAAAAGCCACACTGAACAAAATACAATTTTAATGACATAGACTCTAGCCCTAGATCCTATGACCTTGTCTCACTCCCTTCACCTTAAATTCTACCCTGCTTATGTAAGTCAGCCAATCTCTAAACCACCATTCCATCACTGTGCCTTTAAATCAGGCAATCTCTGAACCCATGCATCCCCAAAATACTGTATAAAATTGGTTCCCTGGTTTGTTCTAAATGACTGACTTCTGCAACCAAAGTTTCCTTTGCTTAGCAAATACAGCATGGAGCTTTAGAGCTTTTCTGCAGGTATATTTGCTGATCTCTTGCTTCAATTTAAGAATAGTAGTAGGGCATCTATATTTCTGTGTTAGATAAGGGTTCCTAACCTAATTTTATCATTAATATACTCTGGACTTTGCTAAAATTGAACTGAGTATTTTTGTGTTTTGCTCCCGTTAAACATACTCTAGGCTTTGTAATGAAAAAAAAAATATTCTTTTGGGTACCTTCAATGAGAAGTTTATTGCAAGGAGTCATAGAAATGAATTTGAGGTTGCTGTGGCCATGGCCTTTTAACTGTAAGGGATAATAGCAAGCCTTGGAGAAAGCCCAAAGAAATAACTTGGCTTCTTTCATGATGAAGCCAAAGCACTGATTACTTTCTTTTCTTTCTTCTTTAATACTGAAGATTTAAAAATTTAAAGGTAGAAGTTTCTTTGATATCTCTCATAAAATAGGAAGTTAATCTTTGAAGGCTTATAAATTATCTGCAATTATGACACTCCAGGTATTTTTACTCATTTTTGTCTATTGAAATATACATCTACAATATTGCATTAGTTTCAGGTATACAAAAAAAGTGATTCAGATATATATTCTTTTTCAGATTCTTTTCCCTTATAGGTTACTACAAAATATTGAATATAGCTCTAAATTAGGAGATTCAGATTAACATATTCACACCACTATATATAAAACAGATAATCAATAAGGGCCTACTATATAGCACACACTCAGTTATTTTTAACAAAACAAAACTAACAAGCAAATAATCTGGGGAAAGCACATTATTGTGAAATCGTGTCAACCATTGTTAGCTTGGTATGCTAACAAAAATAGAAATCACCAAGTGCTAATAATGCTTGAGGTTGTGCTCCTTATTTAGATATTCTTTTAGCTCTGTGAGGCAGATGCTATTAATATTATCACTTCATTTTACAGATGAGGAAACTGAGGAGACAGCAGTGCAAGTTACAACAACTATGATCTAGAAAAATTAACATTTCAACATGGGCTATTTCTCTCTAGAGCCCACATCCCTAAACATTATGGCCTCTGGCTTATAAAACATGTCAAATCATATTTTAAAATTAAAACAGGACTAGAAATTTAAACACATTTGGCTTTTGTCCTGAGGGATATGCCTCAGCAATTGCAAATCATGAGTATCATTGCAAAGAAGACTGAATGATGGTACTGTGAAACAACAGAGTAAGTTACTGTTTTGAAGTGAAGTCTTAGAGATCATAAATAGACATGTCAAGGATGATTTAAAATATTGGTTTAAAATTAAGAAAAGGGTAGTTATGGTTTCCCCAGTGACTCAGAGGCAAAGAATCCGCTTATAACGCAAGAGCTACAGAGACGCAGGTTTGATCCCCGAGTTGGGAAGATACCCTGGAAGAGGAAAATGGCAACACATTCCAGTGTTCTTTCCTGGAGAATCCCATGGACAGAGGAATGTGATGGGCTACAGTCCATGGGGTCACAAAGAGTCGGACACGACTGAGTTAACTTAGCACACACTTGTAGCTTAAGTCTAAAAGTTTTTAGTATTTACATTGGATACTGATTTTAAAAGTGCTGTGTCTCAAACAACTTTAGGAAATATAACTCCCTCCTCTTTATAGTTTTATGTCATTTAAAAGTGGTTCTAACTATGAATTTCCTAAGATGCTGTGAAGAATGCAAACGTCCACCCGTATTTGTCCCTCATTTGTAGTACTAAATCGCTTTGTAGTAACAACTTCCTTGCCATGGTAATGGTTCATATTGTCTTAAAATTGTTTAGTATGTATTTCCTCATTATGAATCAACACATTCCCTTATATTTAAGGAGGTCAAATATTTGAGCTCAGATGCTTTTTATGTCATCCACAAAGAAATTTTGATTGTGCCATATTGCTATTCAGCTATGCAGTATCTTTAGCAAAGATTGCGGCCAGGTCATCTGACAGTTTACCTTGTTCTGTTCTGCTAGCATGTGGTTCTCTTTAGCCCTTCTGTCATCATCTGTGTTCATGTCAAAGGGCTTAGTTTCCCTTATGATGTATTGAGACCTATTCCTGTGAGCATGATAAGCACTGAAACTTGATGAACATCTAAACAGAATGATCACACGTCCCCACATCTACTAAACAGAAGTAAAATTAGCTGTACCATTCTTTTCAGAGAGAGGAGATAACTGAGTTTCTCATTTCCTCCACCTAACTATTAATATTAGAACATACTGTAGGAAGCATGCTGTTTCTTCACAGTACTTAGTGGGATACCTGAATATATTTTCTAGCTTAAAAAGCCTTAAAGGCCAGCTCAATGTATAGAAGATGTTTGCCATACAGTCAGCAACCTCACCAGGCTGTCTGCTACTTCCCAATGTTATCAGAATCTAGCCTGATACTGATGATATATTCCACTTTTTACTGATGTCCTTCATGAATAGGGGCAAAGGGAAATCAACAATCTGCCCAGCCAGTGTCCAGAGCTCATGTTCTTTTATTTCTGGTTCCCCCACATCCTCTAAACTCCAGGTTCTAGCTGCAGGACTCTTCAGTTCAGCTCGGTTCAGTCGCTCAGTCGTGTCTGAGTCTTTGTGACCCCACAAATTGTGGCACGCCAGGCCTCCTTGTCCATCACCAACTCCCAGAGTTCACTCAGACTCATGTGCATCAAGCCAGTGATGCCATCAAGCCATCTCATCCTCTGTCGTTCCCTTCTCCTCCTGTCCCCAATCCCTCCCAGTATCAGAGTCTTTTCCAATGAGTCAACTCTTCGCATGAGGTGGCCAAAGTACTGGAGTTTCAGTTTTAGCATCAGTCCTTCCAAAGAAATCCCAGGGCTGATCTTCAGAATGGACCAGTTGGATCTCCTTGCAGTCCAAGGGACTCACAAAATTCTTCTCCAACACCACAGATCAAAAGCATCAATTCTTTAGTGCTCAGCTTTCTTCACAGTCCAACTCTCACATCCATACATGACCACTGGAAAAACCATAGCCTTGACTAGTCAGACCTTTGTGGCAAAGTAATGTCTCTGCTTTTCAATATGCTATCTAGGTTGGTCATAACTTTTCTTCCAAGGAGTAGTGTCTTTTAATTTCACGGCTGCAGTCACCATCTGCAGTGATTTTGGAGCCCCCCAAAATAAAGTCTGACACTGTTTCCACTGTTTCCCCATCTATTTCCCATGAAGTGATGGGACCGGATGCCATCATCTTCGTTTTCTGAATGTTGAACTTTAAGCCAACTTTTTCACTCTCCACTTTCACTTTCGTCAAGATGCTTTTTAGTTCCTCTTCACTTTCTGCCATACGGGTTGTGTCATCTGCATATCTGAGGTTATTCATATTTCTCCCAGCAATTTTGATTCCAGCTTGTGCCTCTTCCAGCCCAGCATTTCTCATGATGTACTCTGATATAAGTTAAATAAGCAGGGTGACAATAAACAGCCTTAACTTACTCCTTTTCCTATTTGGAACCAGTCTGTTTTTCCATGCCCAGTTCTAACTGTTGCTTCCTGACCTGCATATAGGTTTCTCAAGAGGCAGGTCAGGTGGTCTGGTATTCCCAACTCTCTCAGAATTTTCCACAGTTTATTGTGACCCACACAGTCAAAGACTTTGGCATAGTCAAGAAGGAAGAAATAGATGTGTATCTGGAACTCTCTTGCTTTTTCCATGATCCAGAGGATGTTGGCAATTTGATCTCTGGTTCCTTTGCCTTTTCTAAAACCAGCTTGAACATCAGGGAGTTCATGGTTCACGTATTGCTGAAGCCTGGCTTGGAGAATTTTGAGCATTACTTTACGAGAGTGTGAGATGAGTGCAATTGTTCGGTAGTTTGAGCATTCTTTGGCATTGCCTTTCTTTGGGATTGGAATGAAAACTGACCTTTTCCAGTCCTGTGGCAACTGCTGAGTTTTCCAAATCTGCTGGCATATTGAGTGCAGCACTTTCACAGCATCATCTTCCAGGATTTGAAATAGCTCAATAGGAATTCCATCACCTCCACTAGCTTTGTTCATAGTGATGCTTTCTAAGGCCCACTTGACTTCACATTCCAGGGTGTCTGGCTCTTGGTGAGTGATCATACCATCATGATTATCTGAGACGTGAAGTTCTTTTTTGTACAGTTCTTCCGTGTATTCTTGCCACCTCTTCTTCATATCTTCTGCTTCTATTAGGTCCATACTATTTCTGTCCTTTATTGAGCCCATCTTTACATGAAATGTTCCCTTGGTATCTCTAACTTTCTTGAAGAGATCTCTAGTCTTTCCCATTCTGTTCTTTTCCTCTATTTCTTTGCATTGATCACTGAGGAAGGCTTTCTTATCTCTTCTTCCTGTTCTCTGGAACTCTGCATTCAGATGCTTATATCTTTCCTTTTCTCCTTTGCTTTTCGCCTCTCTTCTTTTCACAGCTATTTGTAAGGCCTCCCCAGACAGCCATTTTGCTTTTTTGCATTTCTTTCCTATGGGGATGGTCTTGATCCCTGTCTCCTGTACAATGTCACGAACCTCATTGCATAGTTCATCAGGCACTCTATCAGATCTAGGCCCTTAAATCTATTTCTCACTTCCACTGTATAATCATAAGTGATTTGATTTAGGTCCTACCTGAATGGTCTAGTGGTTTTCCCTACTTTCTTCAATTTAAGTCTGAATTTGGCAATAAGGAGTTCATGATCTGAGCCACAGTCAGCTCCTGGTCTTGTTTTTGTTGACTGTATAGAGCTTCTCCATCTTTGGCTGCAAAGAATATAATCAATCTGATTTCGGTGTTGACCATCTGGTGATGTCCATGTGTAGAGTCTTCTCTTGTGTTGTTGGAAGACAGTGTTTGCTATGACAGTGCATTTTCTTAGCAAAACTCTATTAGTCTTTGCCCTGCTTTATTCTGCATTCCAAGGCCAAATTTGCCTCTTACTCCAGGTGTTTCTTGAATTCCTACTTTTGCTTTTCAGTCCCCTGTAATGAAAAGGACATCTTTTTTGGGTGTTAGTTCTAAAAGATCTTGTAGTTCTTCATAGAACCATTCAACTTCAGCTTCTTCAGCCCTATTGGTTGGGGCATAGACTTGAATTATTGTGATATTGAATGGTTTGCCTTTGAAATGAACACAGATCATTCTGTCATTTTTGAGACATGACTCTTAGCAACCTGATATTCTTTCCCTGAGTAAAGTAATGGAATTCAGAAAATGTCACTTGGAATTGATTCTCTATATTCTGATACTGGCTGGTTAATGGAAGAAGTGTGAAATAGTCATAAGACAACCAGGATTATATTAGGTATCTTGAGGTCTCAGTTTCCTACTTCCTTACTTTGGGCAAAGCATGCCACCTCCTGGATATCATATTTCTCCTCTGTAAGAGGAATAGTTTGATTAAAAGATCTGAAGAAGTATTCAAGATAAAAATGTCTAAATCTATGATTGCATACATGTCAATAAATTTCATTTTGCTCACAACAGTTTTGCTAGTTGAAGCTCAGCACCTTAAATATGACTGGGCCATTCTTAAGGATGTGCTCCAATTATCTTAGTTTCACTACTATTGTGACGTGACAGCTATTTAACATCCCTATTAATGGGTCATTGATTTATTTGTGTATATACAGTCAGCAAATCTTAGACACCAGGGGTTAAAGAAAGAATATGGCTTTATGTGTCAGAAAATCAAGGGATCAAATGTAGGTTTTGTCATAGGTCATGTACTTATATCATTTAACTTCTCTTTGCCTCAATTTCCACATCTATAAAAATTAAGATGGTTATACCTATTCCCAAAATTATCATGAAGATCACATGATAATATGTGTGAAGTATTAAGCACACTACTTGGACCATATCTGCTCTCATGACAGTCTAGTTTTTTCTCGATTTATTTTCTTCCTTCCTTAACATTGAAGCTGGCCAAGTCGTATAAGATCAATAATTATCCATTTCTCAAAAATAGTGCTTGTCAAAACTTAGGCTGAATGAATATCTCTTCCTTTCAAGTTCTCTGCCTCAGGATTCAAACATACGAAATCATTGGGAAACACTAATGGCATTCCTCCTGCAACATGCATAGACAGTAAAACAAATTACTTTTTATGTTTTTCAGGAAATACTATGCAACAAATTATGTTTGCCAAGTATATGTTTCAGTTCAGTTCAGTCATTCAGTCATGTCTGACTCTTTGCGACCCCATGAATCGCAGCACGCCAGGCCTCCCTGTCCATCACCAACTCCTGGAGTTCACTCAAACTCATGTCCATTGAGTCTGTGATGCCATCCAGCCATCTCATCCTCTGTCATCCCCTTCTCCTCCTGCCCCCAATCCCTCCCAGCATCAAGGTCTTTCCCAATGAGTCAACTCTTCGCATAAGGTGGCCAAAGTACTGGAGCTTCAGATTTAGCATCATTCCTTCCAAAGAACACCCAGGACTGATCAACTTTAAAATGGACTGGTTAAGTATATGTTTAGGATGATAGAATTCTTAATTTTTGATGCAACATGATAAATACTATCATTTGACAGTTAATAGTTTACTGATTTTTAAAATCGTGGTTAGTAGAACAACTTATATTTCTTAAATATCATCCAGTGATTCTCCATTATGTCAACATTTGAATATACTTTGCATTGGGATACATATTTGTATTATCCTTTATTAACACGAACTTCCGTGGTGGCTCAGATGGTAAAGCATTTGCCTGCAATCCGGAAGACTGGGTTCAATCCCTGGGTCAGGAAGATCCCCTGGAGAAGGAAATGGCAACCCACTCCAGTACTCTTGCCTGGAAAATGCATGCTATGGACGGAGGAGCCTGGTAGGCTACAGTCCATGGGGTTGCAAAGAGTTGGACATGACTGAGCAACTTCACTTTCACTTCACTTTTATTAATACACATAAACCTTTAAAGAAAACTGAAAGATATGAGTCCCTACCTTAGACATTAAGCCTCTCAGTCACCATGTGTTATTTAATCTTGAAAGTGACAAAACCCAGGCTGTGTGACTAATACTCCTGATATTACAGCCTCCTGAGTTTCCAATAAAAACCCACATTAACCTCGGCTCATGATGAGAAAGCATTTCCTTGTAGCCCTTCTTGTTAGACATCCATAATCTTGACCCTGGGCATTAACCAATGAGTAGCTGATCTTTAACAGGTCAGGGGTGTTAAGTCCAGCAGAAGTATTTCCTCAAGGGCCCTATCACCACTTTCATATTTAATTTGAATTTCTTTGGGTCAAATGCTTAACTGCTCTAGACATTCTCCAGAGCAGTTATATTCAATCTCAATTTGGATAATAGATTGTAGGGAGGGCAAGTCATTTTCTGTCTCAGTTCAGTCAAGCTAGCAAAAATTTGTTGCTTTGATAACTATGATCAAGTAACTCCTCTTTGTTTTTATTTTATATCATCAATAACACACAGGGATTAGACTAATTGCCTTTTGCCATTAATCATCTTTTGAGATTTTATGACTCAAGTATTTTTGAGTATCTAATATTACATGTTCCAGGGGTTTCTAAAGGAAAAAAAAAAAAATGCCACTAGCCAAAGAAGTGATTAAGATTCTCCTATTCATTGACTACTGCGATAGAGGCACTGTGGTCATGGTTCAGTCAGGTAGGAGAGAATGGGAAGGCAGGAGTAATTGTAAGGGCCATGTATCTTCTAATCAGACTCTTGCCTTGAAAGCACGAATCAGGGAGTGCTTACATATGCCTGTGCGGTCCACACAAATGGATACTTCTGTTTCTTTGTTGAAGGTAGAGTAGGATAGTGAAGAAGTTGCTAACTTGAGCACAAATTAGGGGGAGTCAAAATTTCCTCCCAAACCAAAATATCTTCACACTTACAGCCTAGCTCTTTGACACTGGATTGGCCAAAAAGTTCATTCAGCCAACCCAATACAATAAACATCTTATGAAGGGCCATTTTGGCCAGACATTGAAATTGGTACAGAAAACTTGAGAACAAATGAGATACAACTGCTGCTCTCCAAGATTTCAAAATCTGAGACAGTGACTATCCCTACAGGAAGGAATACTAGCTCATGGAAAAGCCAATGTACTATTTGTGGTTTGTTGAAAAGGCCTGAGTTCAAATGAGCCCTTGTATCTGTATGCTTTGAGAACAACCTGTATGCAGAAAGAGCAGTCTCTCTGACTCTCAGTTTCCTTAACAGCACAAATGGCTACTAATCATGCATTCCTGTCAAATACTTTAAGGCAGAGCAGGGAAATAAGAAGAAAGAATGTCAGAGAATTATATGATTAGAGCAGCTGGAGGTAGGAGATTTCAAGGAACTCGGACAGGAATGCAGTTTCAGTCAGTCAGTTCAGTCGCTTAGTCTTGTCCGACTCTTTGCAACCCCATGAAACACAGAATGCCAGGCCTCCCTCTCCATCACAAACTCCTGGACTCCACCCAAACTCAAGTCCATTGAGTTGGTGATGTCATCCAACCATCTCATTGTCTGCCATCTCCTTCTCCTCCTGACCCCAATCCCTCCCAGCATCAGGGTCTTCTCAAATGAGTCAGCTCTTCGCATCAGTTGGCCAAAGTATAGGAGTTTCAGCTTCAACATCAGTCCTTTCAATGAACACCCAGGACTGATCTCCTTTAGGATGGACTGGTTGGATCTCCTTCTAGTCCAAGGGACTCTCAAGAGTCTTCTCCAACACCACAGTTCAAAAGCATTAATTGTTTGGTGCTCGGCTTTCTCTATAGTCCAACTCTCACATCCATACATGACCACTGGAAAAACCATAGCCTTGACTCGATGGACCTTTGTCAGCAAAGTAATGTCTCTGCTTTTTAATATGCTGTCTATTCTTGCCTCCTTTATCAAAGATAAGGTGTCCATATGTGTGTGGATTTATCACCTTATCTTTGATAAAGGAGGCAAGAATATACAATGGAGTAAAGACAATCTCTTTAACAAGTGGTGCTGGGAAAACTGGTCAACCACTTGTAAAAGAATGAAACTAGATCACTTTCTAACACCGCACACAAAAATAAACTCAAAATGGATTAAAGATCTAAATGTAAGACCAGAAACTATAAAACTCCTAGAGGAGAATATAGGCAAAACACTCTCAGACATAAATCACAGCAGGATCCTCTATGATCCACCTCCCAGAATTCTGGAAATAAAAGCAAAAATAAACAAATGGGATCTAATTAAAATTAAAAGCTTCTGCACAACAAAGGAAAATATACACAAGGTGAAAAGACAGCCTTCTGAATGGGAGAAAATAATAGCAAATGAAGCAACTGACAAACAACTAATCTCAAAAATATACAAGCAACTTATGCAGCTCAATTCCAGAAAAATAAACGACCCAATCAAAAAATGGGCCAAAGAACTAAATAGACATTTCTCCAAAGAAGACATACGGATGGCTAACAAACACATGAAAAGATGCTCAACATCACTCATTATCAGAGAAATGCAAATCAAAACCACAATGAGGTACCACTTCACACCAGTCAGAATGGCTGCGATCCAAAAATCTGCAAGCAGTAAATGCTGGAGAGGGTGTGGAGAAAAGGGAACCCTCCTACACTGTTGGTGGGAATGCAAACTAGTACAGCCACTATGGAGAACAGTGTGGAGATTCCTTAAAAAATTGCAAATAGAACTACCTTATGACCCAGCAATCCCACTGCTGGGTATACACACCGAGGAAACCAGAATTGAAAGAGACACATGTACCCCAATGTTCATCGCAGCACTGTTTATAATAGCCAGGACATGGAAACAACCTAGATGTCCATCAGCAGATGAATGGATAAGAAAGCTGTGGTACATATACACAATGGAGTATTACTCAGCCGTTAAAAAGAATTCATTTGAATCAGTTCTGATGAGATGGATGAAACTGGAGCCGATTATACAGAGTGAAGTAAGCCAGAAAGAAAAACACCAATACAGTATACTAACACATATATATGGAATTTAGAAAGATGGCAATGACGACCCTGTATGCAAGACAGGAAAAAAGACACAGCTGTGTATAACGGACTTTTGGACTCAGAGAGAGAGGGAGAGGGCAGGATGATTTGGGAGAATGGCATTCTATCATGTATACTATCATGTAAGAATTGAATCGCCAGTCTATGTCTGACGCAGGATACAGCATGCTTGGGGCTGGTGCATGGGGATCACCCACAGAGATGTTATGGGGAGGGAGGTGGGAGGGGGTTTCATGTTTGGGAACACATGTAAGAATTAAAGATAATAAAATTAAAAAAAAAATAATAATAATATGCTGTCTAGGTTGGTCATAACTTTCCTTCCAAGGAGTAAGTGCCTTTTAATTTCATGGCTGCAGTCACCATCAGCAGTGATTTTTGGAGCCCAGAAAAATAAAGTCAGCCACTGTTTCCACTATTTCCCCATCTATTTGCCATGAAGTGATGACTGGATGCCATGATCTTAGTTTTCTAAATGTTGAGCTTTAAGCCAACTTTTTCACTCTCCTCTTTCACTTTCATCAAGAGGCTCTTTGGTTCCTCTTCACTTTCTGCCATAAGGGTGGTGTCATCTGCATATCTGAGGTTATTGATATTTTTCCCAGCAATCTTGATTCCAGCTTGTGCTTCTTCCAGCCCAGTGTTTCTCATGATGTACTCTACATATAAGTTAAATAAGCAGTGTGGCAATATACAGCGTTGACATACTCTTTTTTCCTATTTGGAACCAGTCTGCTGTTCCATCTCCAGTTCTAACTGATGCTTCCTGAACTGCATACAGGTTTCTCAAGAAATGGGTCAAGTGGCCTGGTATTCCCATCTCTTTCAGTATTTTCCACAGTTTATTGTGATCCACATACTCAAAGGCTTTGGCATAGTCAATAAAGCAAAAATATATGTTATTGTGGAACTCTCTTGCTTTTTTGTAGATCCAGTGGATTTTGGAAATTTGATATCTGATTCTGCTGCCTTTTCTAAAACCAGCTTGAACATTTGGAAATCAATCCATGGTTCACATATTGCTGAAGCCTGGCTTGGAGAATTTTGAGCATTACTTTACTAACGTGTGAGTTGAGTGCTATTGTATGGTAGTCTGAGCATTCTTTGGCATTGCCTTTCTTTAGGATTGGAAGGAAAATTGACCTTTTCCAGTCCTGTGGTCACTGCTGAGTTTTCCAAATTTGCTGACATATTGAGTGCAGCACTTTCACAGCATCATCTTTTAGGATTTGAAATAGCTCTGGAATTCCATCACCTCCACTAGCTTTGTTCATAGTGATGCTTCCTAAGGTCCACTTGACTTTGTTTTAGATATAAAGTATTTATTACTCAGGACTGAGCAGGGATTTATTTACTATGATCCAAAACATACCGAGCCATCAAGTGTGACTAAGGATGACCTAAGGTTATCCCTGTCAGGTTCTCAGTAGGCTCTTCAAAACCGCTCTCAACTTTATAACTTCTAAGATACTGAGTTAAGCATGGATCTCTGCTACATAGTCAGAGCCTCAGGTTTTTAATCTTATTGTTTCATGCCACTTTAATATAATATAGTACTTGGGAATGAGGCCAAGGCAACAGCATAGGGTTAATATCTTCATTTAAAATTTTGTGAACCTTGGGATACTTTTGGGAGGAGACAGAAGGAAAAGGGAACAGATCCATTGACTATAAAAGCCACTATTTCAAGAGAAATGGAAATCTTAGGGATTCATTCTGAGGCTAATATTTACAACCTGGGAATTTAAGGGAAAGAGAAAGCTCTCAAAAAGTCACTTGGAAGAAAGACAACATTTCATCATCTGATAACATGGTGGGGATTTAACTTCTTGAAAGAATATAAGACATGACTCTCTAGTTAACTTTGGTTTTCTCCTCACTCTCTGGCTGTTTAGCTGCTGCACCATCTGACCCTATAAGCCCACATATCTCATGCCCACATAGATGATGAAGTGGAGATATAGAGATGAAGAAAGAGGCAAATTTGTTCAGCTTAAAATAGTTGACATCTATTTTTATCACTTAATTTCTTATTTTGAAGTCTGGCTGCCATGGATGCTCTTCAAGTTCCTACAGGGATCACTGGGCTGGAGGAAACCAGTGCTTGCTAACCAGAGAGAGTTCCAGAAAAACATCTATTTCTGCTTTATTGACTATGCCAAAGCCTTTGACTGTGTGGATCACAATAAACTGTGGAAAATACTTCAAGATATGGGGACATCAGACCATCTGCCCTGCCTCTTGAGAAATCTGTATGTAGGTCAGGAAGCATCAGTTAGAACTGGACATGGAACAACAGACAGGTTCCAAATAGAAAAAGGAGTACATCAACGCTGTATATTTTCACCCTGCTTATTTAACTTACATGCAGAGTACATCATGAGAAATGCTGGGCTAGATGAAGCACAAGCTGGAATCAAGATTGCTGGGAAAAATATCAATAACCTCAGATATGCAGATGATAGAACCCTTATGGCAGCAAGTAAAGAACTAAAGAGCTTCTTGATGAAAGTGAAAGAGGAGAGTGAAAAAGTTGGCTTAAAGCTCAACATTTAGAAAACTAAGATCATGGCATCTAGTCCCATCACTTCATGGCGAATAGATGGGGAAATAGTGGAAACAGTGGCTGACTTATTTTTCTGGGCTCAAAAATCACAGCAGATGGTGACTGCAGCCATGAAATTAAAAGGTGCTTACTCCTTGGAAGGAAAGTTATGATCAACCTAGACAGCATATTAAAAAGCAGTGACATAACTTTGTCAACAAAGTTCCATCGAGTCAAGGCTGTGAATTTTCCAGTAGTCATGTATGGATGTGAGAATTGGACTATAAAGAAAGTTGAGTGCCGAAAAATAGATGCCTTTGAACTGCGGTGTTGGAGAAGACTTTTGAGAGTCCCTTGGACTGGAAGGAAATCCAACCAGTCCATCCTAAAGGAGATCAGTCCTGGGTGTTCATTGGAAGGACTGATGTTGAAGCTGAAACTCCAATACTTTGGCCACCTGATGCGAAGAGCTGACTCATTGAAAATACCCTGATGCTGGGAAAATTGAAGGCCGGAGGAAGAGATGGCAGAGGATGAGATGGTTGGATGGCATCACCGACTCAATGGACATGAGTTTGGGTAAACTCCGGGAGTTGGTTATGGACAGGGAGGCCTGGTGTGCTGTGGTCCATTGGGTCACAAAGAGTCAGACACAACTGAGTGACTGAACTGAACTGAACCAGAGGGCTCTAATACAGGTTGTTCTTGAACACCTGGGACCATCCTTGTAACCAGACAGTACCATAGTTTCCTCTCTAGAATATGGCTTTACTCCAGGAACCCATAGAGCCAGCTTGGGGTGCTCTTCATCCAGAGTGTTATGGGTCCTCTGGCCTTTTTCACCAGGTCCCAAGTGAAACAGGACAAGATATCTTGCCCCTCCCCCTACACCCTGGTGGAAGATTCACCTCTACTCAGGTTGTCCTTACACTCTCTCCTCACAGAAAAACAGGCTAATCAAGGCTCCTGGGTCAGCCTTGACCCACAGAGAACCTGTGCTCAGTCTGACCCTCTCGAGTGGATTGGTGTCTTGTTCTCATCATTCCTTTCTTCCACTGTTGTTTATGTCTCTAAAATAGCAAAATGACTTAACATCACACAGGCACACACACACACACACACACACAGAGTTTAAGCACACTGAGTAATGTTTTTACCAAGAAAAAATGTCCCATGACTTCAGCAAATTTCCAAGGACATGAGTTTGGGTAAACTCCAGTATTTGGCAATGGACAGGGAGGCCTCTCATGCTGCAGTCCATGGGGTCACAAAGAGTTGGACACGACTGAGCGACTGAACTGAACTGAACTGAACTGAATAGATAACTGCTCTTTTACTAAGAGATAATCTTTACCTATAAAAGTATATTTTGCAAACTTATTTTACACAATTTTTTATCTACTGAAACTAACCTTTTATCATAAATCACTAGTGTCTAGATATTTTAAACAGAACTTTTTGTAATTTATATTTTAAGAACCATGCCTAATTTTATTATCTCACAAGGAAACAAAAGATTAAAGTAAAATTAACACTTCCTGGCTGTTGATTACTGGCAAACTGCTAGACCCTGGTTTGAACAGACAATTTCTATTCAAATGATACTCCTCATTCACCAGAGTACAGAATTTGCTTTTTTTTTCAGAGTACAGAATTTTAAATACACAGCTATGTTATTAAGATGCATATGAGTTGTTATACATAGTAACAAAAACTGGTTCTATAAACTATAGTCTTATCAGAAAATTCCTTCAGAAGTAGCTAAACTTTCCCTTGTTGAATCATACCTTCTTTAGAAGGGACCTAACTCAAAGCTTTAGGAATAGATATTAATAGTATATAACCTACTTCTTGAAACATGGCAATGAGCCATATCATGAGTATCACTTGGAAACCTATTAGAAATTTAGTAGCATATATACGTGTAGTGGAAAATTACTCAGCTATAAAGAAACAGTGAAATAATAGCTTTTGCAGTAACATGGATGGACCTAGAGATTATCAGAGTAAGTGAAGTAAGCCAAAGATAAACACCAAATGAATCATTTATATGTGGAATATAAAACATGATACAAATGAACTTATTTACAAAACAGAAATATACTTACAGACAGAAGAAGAAAGGAAAAGAAGTGTCTTAACTTGTGGTGTCATGCGGCCTCAGCTGCAAAACAAAGGGTAAAGCATTCGCAAAACACTTCGGTTTTCAAAGTTCTAACCTGACTCTGGCCAATGGACCCCACCTGCCATTCCAGGCGTCTGAGGGTCTTCAGGGTGGTCACCATGGTGTGAGTCTTCCTGGCCACCTCGGAAGCCCCTTTAGTGGAAGATAGTCCCGTGGCCACAACTGTGGGCTGTCTGGGGACAAGGAGACTGGCTGTCGCTCAGGTGAGCGGCCCCTTCCCTGACCTCAACCTCCCCCGGACCAGGAGCCCCAGGCCAGTGCGCTGGGCTCAGCATGGTCTGGCCCAGCCGCTCACCACTCACCTGGACCTCCCTTGGTGCCTCTCCACGTGGACTCGCAGCCTGGACTGCAGGGACCGCCTTGTGCATCCCTGTGCTTGGGGTCGTCCGCGCTGGTGCACAGCGGACATGGACGCTTCGTAAGTGGCCAAGGAAGCGCTTAACAAAGTGCGGCCCTCAGCCTGCAGGCGCTCCCCGCCCAGCACTGGCCCCAGGTGGTGTCCAGGCTCAGGTTACATGCTTTTGCTTGTGGCCTGACTCCCCAGGTGCCTGAGGCAGCTGACCCCGTGGCCGGGTCCTCAGTGAACCCACCAAGACCTGGCTGGCACCTTCCTTGAGGAATGAGTACCGTTTACTGAGAAGTTGGCCTGAGCCAGCGGCTCCCTTTTTGCCCGGGTCCTCCCCAAGCCTCCACCTGAGGCCCCGGGACCCTCCCTGAAAGATGCTCTCTGACCCTGAGGAAGCTCCTAAAATTCCTCTGCCCCACTTCAGTGTATGTTCAACTTACATTTACAGCTTTTGTGTGTTTGGGGCACTGTGACTGCTCCTTTGATTTGACCACTTCGGGTTTGTACTCCCTCTGCAGGGGCTTTGAAGCATTTTTACCAGTGGTACATGACAACTTTGGTAACTAGTACCAACAAAGAATTTTATGACTTTTCTTATTGGTCTTCTGCAAAATCTGTGTTCCTTTTGTAACCAAATGAAGTGATTAACGGTGAGAAGACTTCAAGGAAGGATATTCAGGACCACACCAGGCATGCTTGGTAAAGTGCTGGAATGTTCCACCCTTTTAAATTTCTAAGCAGTAAATATCACCCTGTGAATTTTATTTAAAATATTTAAGATTTTTTTTTTCCTTAAGAAGAGTGAGAAGTGGTGCCAGGATTAAAAATGCATTTGAGTTAAACTATATAGTATCCTCTGCACATTACATTTGCTTTAAGAAAGTGGTTTATTTCTGTTGCTGTTTTACATATATATATATACACACATATATATATATACACAGATACATACATATACATATGTGATATTTTTGTGTCTTAACACTTATTCTTGGTGGCATCTGTCAGATATTAAAAGGGATTCAAAATGGGAATTGTTTCATATGTCCTTTAATTAACCCAGTGATCTCACCAGGGATTTAATAAATCTGTTTTTAATATCTAGAAAACTACAATTTAAACACCAAAACGACCTACAGAAATGTAAACCCTCACTTGCCAAAGGCTCTGGTAGCACTGTCTTCCCACTGTGAGTGGTGCCATGAGCCTGAAGCCCAGGGTGGCCAGCCTTCCCTTGAGACAGGCAGGCAGGGCAGCTGAACAGACAGATACCCAGGCCAGCCCAGTGGTTTGTTCCTTGGAGCAGGACTGCCAAGCTCCAGGATGCACAAGCCTCCTTTGGCCCAATGTTCAGCTATCCATCCCTCTGTCTCTGTCTGCATGAGGTTTAAAAATAAAGCTTCCAATGTCCAAAAAGAGAAAAAAGAAAGAAGAAAGGGAGGGAGGGAGGAAGAAAGGAAGGGTCTTGGGCCCTGCATCAGATCTACTAAATCAGAATCTGCCTTTAGAAATATTTCCCAGGTGAACTATATAAACGTGAGTCACTATAGCCCAGGTCTAAAGCAGTGGTTATTCTGGATAAACCCTGAAATCACTAGGGAGCTTTAAAATATACTAATGCCTGATTCTTACTCACAGAAGTACAGGCTTAATTAATCTAAAGCTGGCCCCCAGCATAAGTAGTTTTTAAATCTCTGCAGGTGATTCTAATATACAAATGCTGATTTTTCAACCATTGGAGTGCTTACCTCCCTATCTAGAGTGATTGTTTCAGATGTAGGAATTCAATCTAATTCAATCTATGAAAGGCTAACCCTGAACGTTTGTCTGATCTGAGGAAAAGATAAACACTCTTTCAAGCTGGAAGTGAAGTTATAGAATTTAGAGTAGCTGTACACCTCTGAGGACAAGTATAATACCTGCCGACATGGAAGAAACAGAGTTGAGAAGAGAGATGGAGTAAAACAGGTCTCGGTGACATTTTTCAAGCCCCATTTTAAGTCATTCCTTTAGCCACTGTAAGCTTTCTAAACTTATAATCATTTGGTTGATTCTTCTATTTTGTGCAACAGAAAGTAGTTTATTTGATCAACTCTGACCCAAGGAACCTTTTGGTGGACTCAATCTCCACAGGAAAATACTATATCAATCCATAACAGTTATATAATGAAACCTATTGTATTCTGATTAAGTGTGCATGCATGCGTGCTAAGTCTGTTGGACTCTGTTCGACTCTTTGTGACCGTATGGACCGGAGTCTGCCAGGCTCCTCTGCCCTTGGGATTCTCTAGGCAAGAATACTGGAGTGGGTTGCAGTGCCCTCCTCCAGGGGGATCTTCCTGACCCAGGGACTGAACGTGCTTCTCTTTTGTTTCCTGCATTGGCAGGTGGCTTCTTTACCACCGGTGCCACCTGGGAAGCCCTCTGGCTCAATACATTTACTTTATAATTGAGAAGACTAAGGGCTACAATGGATTGGGGAAGAGCTCCCTGCAAGTGAGGATCAAGGATGGTCAATAGGACTGGACACAGAACAGCAAGAGTAGAACCCAGTTTATCTACAGAATACTTGCACTTGCCTATTTGCAGTTGTCTTCATCTCATTGATTTTTTTTTTCCACTAAGTGCTCGGATTTTTTAAGATATTTGAGTTCTGAAGTTCATAACCATTTACTAAGTTTTCAATCTAAGAACAAATAACAACCTGGTAGATGAATATATAACAAATGGAAATCTTTGATCAAATAAATTTAAGTGCTTTTTAATAATGTCTGCCTCTTCTGGGAGCAGACCAATTCACTTAAATATCTAGTAAATGCTTGAGTGAAAACACCTGTTTCTTGAAAACTACCTATTAATGTAACAGCTCTGTGAACTGGAGTTTTAAAGTAGAGTTGATGTATGTAATATGACTATAAAGGAGTTATAGTTCCTTTAAGAGGAACTATAACTTTAACTTCTTAAAGTTCTTAAGAGAGGGGATGCCTGGATTCAGTTTCTTCCAAAACAAACCCTGACCAAAAAAAAAAAAAGACTTAAAATGAATTGTTTAGGAGGTAATGATCTCATGGAGCAGAGTATCAGTGGGGGAGTAGATGAAGGAGGGGTGGGAGTAAAAGCCAGCAAATTATGTTGATTGATGAGTGAGTCACCACTGTTGGCAGCTGGAGTTCCATCCTGTTGGGATAGCTGGGAACTGGGGTTGAGGGTTGTCCTTGAGTGTGTTAAATGTCCTCTAGTTATGGTCTGCTTTGCACATTGCTGAGCAAACTCTCATTTCACTGCATGAAATTCTTATCCAGGGAAGCAGAAACACACAGAGCTTGAAAGCTGTCAGTATTTCAAGAACTTTCCTCTGCAGATGGCGGATATTTACCAGTGAGGGAAATGGATAAGGAGGCCACACAGAAACATTGTGTGTTGTACGATGAATCACAATCCATTTCTTCCAACTAGGGTCTCAGGTAAACTTAATAAAAACAATTTGGGAATGATGAGAAGGTAGATCCAATGTAAGTTTTATGTATACACACACACACACACACACACACACACACATACACACACACATATATATAAAGCATTCTTCGTAAAAGAAGACTGAGAACTCTGTCCTTACAGCTCATCAAAAATGAGGGGGTTTGGAGAATTAAGACAAAAAAAATTTGCAACCCTTCTACACGGTCATTGTCATGCATGTGTGCTAAGTCACTTCAGTCATGTCCGACTCTATGCTCCCCTACAGACTATAGCCCTCCAGGCTCTTCTGTCCATGGGATTCTCCAGGCAAGAATACTGGAGTGGATTGCCATGCCCTCCTCCAGGGGATCTTCCCAACCCAGGAATCAGACCCCTATTTCTAATGTCCCCTGCATTCTTTACCATGTGATCAGGGGCAGCAGGAGCCAAATAATCCTGCAAATATTTAAATAGAAACTTTGAGTTTGATATGCTTCCAGTGAGTGTTTCTCCTTTTGTCCAATATGTTATATTATAAGGACTGTACCTCTGACATGAAAACATGTCAGTATGAGAACACGTGTCTCTCAACCTATAGGTTTGTGTTTGTAATAAATTCTGCTGGAGGACTTGAGAATCAGTGATCACCTTCTTATCCCCAAGGTGAAACTCAGATTGATCAAATCCGTAAATTTCACATACCTAAGTAAGCAAATGGAGAAGGCAATGGCACCCCACTCCAGTACTCTTGCCTGGAAAATCCCATGGACAGAGAAGCCTGGAAGGCTGCAGTCCATGGGGTTGCTGAGGGTCGGATACGACTGAGCGATTTTACTTTCACTTTTCACTTTCATGCATTGGAGAAGGAAATGGCAACCCACTCCAGCATTCTTGCCTGGAGAATTCCAGGGATGGGGGCTGCCAACTATGGGGTCGCACAGAGTCTAACACAACTGAGGCTACTTAGCAGCAGCAGGTAAGCAAATAGTCATTTGTTTGCTGACTTCAATTGCACCTTGGTGGATGTCATTCAGGGAAGAATGGTTCTGTTCTATGCTTTATGCTTAGCTTAGTACAGTTTCAATAATTAGTAGGTAATAGTAATTTTTGACTAAATATATTTAGTGGGGCTCAAAGCATTTATGCTAATTCCCACCAATACTGAAATAAAATATCAATTTAGAAAAAAATTAAGTACAAATTGAATAAAAATATAGTAAAATAACTAAGAGAAATCAGGTTAATAGTAGTATTTGACAACTTCCCTACAGTTTTTTTTTTTTTTTTTTCAAGGCCTATTTTAGTATACCACTTATGATTTTGTATCTTAAATAACATAGATTTATAACATAATTATAAGGAGTCTATGCCAACATTTAAAATTAACCTAAGCAAGCTACTAAAAAATTCCATGAAAGTTAAGATGTGTAAATAACTGTGGCATAGTCTTTCAGTGGAAAACTCTACAGCACTGAGGATGAACTGTCTAGAACAGCATGCAAAAAGAGAGCAGGATCTCATCGACAGTGTTAAGTGAAAGAAGCCAGACAGAATAGAAGGCATACTCTAGCAACCCATTTACATTAAGGAAACAATTATATAGTGAATCTATAATGTCATGCATAATGCCTTTCTGGGAATGGTGACTGGAAAAAAAAGGAAAGTTTCAGTGATGCTAATAATGTTCTATTAATCAGTCTGAATGCTGATTACATGGTATGTTCAGTTTCATTTAATTTTCATTTTGGACATGTGTGTATACTTTTGTAAACATACTTTGTATATAAATAGTATCTGTATTTATACATAAACAGATAGAAAATATCATTTATAAAATAGAAAAAAAATTGCCTAAGAATTATTTCACAGCATTTAAAGAACAACTACCCTAGAAAACTGGAGACCTGTCTTCTGATTTCTTTCTCAATGAAAGTGGAATAATTTCTCTCCAGGTTCTTGGTTCCTCTCCTTTTTTAACCTCTTAAATCACTATTAATTGTTAATTTAATTAACAAACTATTGAAGTACTTGCTATGAATTATTCTTTAATATACCTTGCCGGTAGACATAACCCACCCATTTTGATAACTTTATTATAAAGCCCTTAATTCTGAATTACAGCCATGGATAAAATTAAAACCTCTACCTTGCAAAAGATAAAGTTCCCAAATTGTTTCCCCAGTTATATTTAATGAGTGTTTGAAGCCTGAGCACCTGGAATAAGTAACGTAAATCTCTTATTTTCACTTGTTTCAGGTGGCTCAGAATGCATATAGTGTACTTTTTAAATTATACAATATACTGAAACCAAAAAATGTTTCAGTCTAGCAAGAGAGGTTCTACCTAAGTAGTTGAAGATACTGGATCAGTAACAACCTATGATGTTATAGATACATTTGATTCGAATTAGCTTTGGATATGCATTTCAATGTGCATTATGATATGGAATGTTAAAAATAAAAAATATATATATTTTGTTGTAAAGGTAATGATACATTTTCTCCATTCAGATTATTTGTATTGAATTGTTTCATTGAAACAATTGATTATTTGATTATTATGAATGCTAAAAAATTCTTCTTGTGATATATATTGTCACATGTGGTAACTGAGAAACATATCTTGGAAGAGTTCTTCACAGTTGGACATGTGTCCTTGGTGCTAATAAATTTAAGGAGATAGCCCCTGGATTCCTATCCCAAAGGTTAAATATACCTTTCTGTTTTAAAGACACTACTAATCCTAATCCTTTGCTGGCATAACACAAGCATCCTCCCAAGGACTGCTGCCAATAGGGTCTCTCTTTTGTGCTCCTAGCATTTAAGCAGACTTTACTCAATTTGAAAGAACACTGTGGGGAAAATCTGGTTCATTGTCCCCAGGAAAATCAGAGACAGAACATGCTCTTGCCAAATAATCTTGGAATTTCTCAGTATCTATTAACCCTCAGCATCCCAGGCATTTTTCTTAAACACAAAATACAGCAGTTTGCCCCAAATGAAGCAGGTCTAAAAATTATAACCCTGAAAAGAAAACTGCTAAAATAACAACAACAAAATTAAGGAAACAAATATGCTATCTGTAGGAATTTTCAACCATGTCTAATCAAGAAGCAAGTGAGCTAACTGACATAAACACAAACAAAATATTATGACATTTATAACAAGCTATTCAACAAGGGAGAAATTTTTTACTAGATATTTAATATATATCTTGATTTGGTTTGTTGAGAAGGTATAGAACCAATGATTCCTATCAATCAACAAAAGATGCTTAAGTAATTTAAAGATTTATTAATGGTTCTCCTAGATTTAATGGTCCCTAAATTTACTAATCAAAGGATAATTTTAGTTTCAAATACCATAGAGTAGAAAAAAACTAAATTGGGTCAAGTATGGGGGAAAAGACGAAGAGTAATCTTTTAAATTATTTTACTGTTCGATTTTTAATGTAAAAGAGAAACTAAATATCATTTATCTTCGTGCTTTCACAACTGAAATGCAGTCCCCGTGAGGGCATGAGGTGGTATGCTAGGGACTACTAGAAATCAAAGACTAAAACTGCCTCAGCTCTCAAGATGATTTATCTTCACTTAGATGATTTTATACATAAAATTGTATTTGACATTGGAACAAACATGGGTAGATTTTGAATTAAAGTGAGGGATGTGCTTAAATTTCAAAAACTTAAAATTTGTGATTTCGTACAAGCACATTGATCATTGTAGAATCTATAGGCTGTGCCTGGTTAAGACTTTCACTGGTTTTTGGCATTAGGCTTATCTGAGAGGAATTGCTCTAAAAGCACAGAGTGACCCGCCAGCCTCCTAACCAATTTTTAGATCAGGAAATGTGGGGCCCAGAAATCAAAATGCCTTCACCAGGCTATGCCACTGAGGTCCTGCCAATAGCAGGACCTGACCTGGATCTCCATGTATCTCTAGGGCTCTTTTGCTGCTGTGGCTTTGGGAGGGTGCTGACCACACATCTGCCCCACTCTTGGATCCTGCAGTCTAAACACATTTTCTGGAATGTCCTTTCATAAGAATATTGATCTCTAGGATAATGTTTCCCTGTCTCAGATTTTAGACTTTATTCACCCTTGAAGTATACTCCTGTTGAATAGACCCAAGGTACATTTCTATTTGATTATGTCACTAGTAAGAACATTCAGTTATTATTATTAAACAGATGTTTGTGAGTTACCCATCATGTGTTTGGCTCTGTGCTAGATGAGAGGAGTTTCATAGCACTTATTATATTGTCTAGACTAAGAGGAGAGAAGAATGAACATGAATATTTTCAATTGACATTGTTTTACATTTCTGCTTCCATATCCTGACCCCAGCAGAAGTTTTAATGGCAAGGAAATAGCAACCCACTCCAGTATTCTTGCCTGGAAAATCCCATGGATGGTGGAACCTGGTAGGCTACATACAGTCCATGGGGTCACAAAGAGTTGGACATGACTGAGCGACTTCACTTCACTTCACTGTATGGATGGCCTAGCCACTCTTGTTGTAGGGCCTTTTACCCCTCCTCAAGCCTTCCAAAGAAAGTAATCTCTAGTTTTTATGTTGTCCCCGTATCCACAAAATACACCCACAATAAATACAGAATTGAAGCTGTGGAAATGAGTTGTATTTGCAAACATGTAGCTATCAGTAATGGGAGAAGGCAATGGCAACCCACTCCAGTACTCTTGCCTGGAAAATCCCAGGGACGGGGGAGCCTGGTGGGCTTCCATCTATGGGCTTGCACAGAGTCGGATGCGACTGAAGCAACTTAGCAGCAGCAGCAGCTGCATACTCAATATCTTACTTGAAAACAACAAAAATAAACCAATAAATATGGATAGCATGTTTTCACCTTTTCCTTTTGATTTATTTTATGATGTTTGTTTTAATCTCCCAATGAGTAGCCTGAGGTTATGCTAGATTCCTATTCTGTTGATGAGCAGTTGTATAATTTCTCACAAAAAGTCTCTTTGTCTATTTGGGAGATTAGAATAACTTCTGACATATACATGATATGTTAAAAGTATTATTTGTATTTTTATTAACCATTAGTTACTTCACTGATCTAATATTCTGTGAAATGGAGGGCATAGTCACCATTATCTCATGCTACTGAGGGGAAGGCCATTATTCAACCATTTTACTAAATGTCTAGGAGTAAATGTATGATGGGTGATATGGATGGCATGAAATCAAAATTGGGCAAGGCAAACACTATGTTTTTAAGACACATATCTCATAGGGCAGGCAGGCATGTAGACAAAAAATCTCAAGAATGTGATTAGTGAAAACTATTGCCACCATAACATTTTATACACATAATATAAATATTAGAAGTTGTCATTATTATTGAAAATATTTTATACAATCAAGTCTAACTAAAAAAAAAAAAAAAGCCAGAAAAGATTTACTGCCTGAATGAAGAATTAAAGGAAAAGAAATAATATAGTGGATGTTATAGAAAAAGGAGGAATGCTTTTCCTGCAAAAGAAACAACTTGTATGAAGGCATGGCAACATTCAATAGTTTGCATCATAGTGCCTTTCACGTAAATTTGTGGTGAGAGAAGTATGATCTCTCTTGCTAAGTTGCTAAGTTGCTAATTTGCTTCAGTCATGTCCAACTCTGTGCAACCCCATGGACGGCAGCCCACCAGGCTCACCCGTCCCTGGGATTCTCCAGGCAAGAACATTGGAGTGGGTTACTATTTCCTTCTCCAATGCATGAAAGTGAAAAGTGAAAGTGAAGTCACTCAGTCAAGTCCGACTCTTAGCAACCCCATGGACTGCAGCCCACCGGGCTCCTCCATCCGTGGGATTTTCCAGGCAAGAGTACTGGAGTGGGGTGCCATTGCCTTCTCCAATGCAATATTTTAATGCCATTGCTTAGGTCAATTTCACTGCTCTTTGCATAACATCTTTTTCCCCATTTCTAAGTGTCTGGGCTTTGAATAATACATTGAGCCTCTGAATTGTCTTCTCAAGAAAATAATATTTGATATTCTTAATTTCAAGCCACGTTTCCTTGGGTGAATCATTCTGTAGTAGCAAAATGAAACAATTTTGATCATAGTAATAATATTGTAAGAATAATCAAATGAAATTAACATCAAATAAAAATACATCATTCCAGCCTGCATTTCTGCTATTGTACTTTTAATTTTAATATGTTTTTTGGATAACCTAGAATTTATGAAAGATTGCCTCTGAATATGATTTAGTTTAGCAACTAGGGTTACCCTTACCCTACAGATTCAAAAGGAAGGCAGATTAGACTTTAAAAAAAAATCAGATTATATTCAAACCAAGCTAGAGCTAAAGTAGTGAAAGCAGGTCATTCATAAATAAGTATATTAAAAATATTATCGGTTGGGCCAAAGCTGAACTACTGTAAAACTGTGTGTAAATAACCTTTATTAAATGAGAAGTTCAACAGTATAGTCATTTTCTCAATTTCCTGAAGTAAGGAAGATGGAATAGTCTCTTGCCTGTTCATGGTTCAGTTCTAGCTCCTTTGGTATTTCACATTATTTTTATCCAGACAGCATCTACTAGGCTTGTCAGTGAGGTTACATGATTATTTTGAAAATATATTAGAATATCTGATACTGTTTTAAATTACTCTTTGTTTGCTTTTTTGAAATTTACAATGCTGTCTTTGTTTCTGCTGTACAACAATGTGAGTCAGTCATAACAATACTTGTATTCCCTCCCTCTTGAGCCTCCCTCCCCTGTTCCCACCCTACCCACCTGGCCATCACAGATCACAAGTCTGGGCTCCCTGTGTTATACAGCAACTGCTCACAAGCTATCCATTTTACACATGATACTGTATATATGTTGAGTGCTTACTTGAAATGGTTTGGGAGGTAACTAATGGTCCATGGAATGGTAGAACTAGAAAATCCCCCAAGTCACTTATAGCAACACTGGTTAATGTTCCTTCTATCCACAGTGACTGTAGTGAGCCTTCCTGGTGGTTAATCATTTATTGTAATTGAGCATCTGTATATACTTCCTGCATGGAACCAAATTAGAGATGATACTCAGGCTTTGTGACAATTTACACCAACAAATTGAGATCTGATATCTCCCTCCTGGCTTCACACCCTTCATGTACCTGTGGAAAACAAACAGAAGTTTGTTCCCCAAATTGGAAGCCTGCTGAAGAGACTGAGCATTTGGAACACACAAACAAAGATAGCCATTTCTCCAGAGTGTTTTGTTTTAGGTTAAAATGTGCTCTATTAAAATAAATGATATTAAGTGAGAAATCTAGCAGTCATTAATATTTTTAGGTGAATAAGTTTAATCAGATTGAGTTCTTCTCACTTAGCAGTTCAAATACTTTATGTTGCCTTTGAATCATACAGAGGGCTCATTAAACATGAATTGCAAAGATTTCCTTCTACCCTGAACTCTGTAAATCTGGTGTGTTGCTTGACAAGTTGTGTCCCTAGCAAAGTTTCCCAGTGATGCTAATGCTACTGGTTCAGAATGCACTTTGAGAACTGCTGATTTACCTGTTAGCTGATTAAACTGCTCTCCGTGGGTTGTTGAATGACTGCTGGCTTTTGCCCTTCCTGAAGGCATGGAGCAAATAGAAATGTCACTGTTCTTGATAAGGAAAGGAGGAGTCATGGCTTAACAAGCAGGACAAAGTAGGGTAAGATCTAAATATAGGCTGGGAGCTTGGAGTGATAAAAAGCAATGGAAGAGTGCTGAGAGGCTGAGTGAAAGGACAGCAAACGTATGATAGAATCTAGAAATGTGCATGAGTGGCCCTCAAAGTCAAGCTCACCCATAAAGGGATTTAACCTAGAGCTAGACATGTAGTGCATCAAGAAGGACAGTGGACATCAGTGCCCACTGTTTCTCTATTGTCCTTCTTGGGTTTTTTTGGGAGGTGGTGCAGGGGAAGTTTCATTGATTACATAGTTGTGTGAGGTCCTGAATCTCCCAAGTCTCCATTCAATGGAGCTCAGGCTTCTGAAATGACATGAAAGGTAACACAATGTCACTTTCAATTAAGTCCTAAGTAGTGGAGGTTTGGGGTGATTACCAGGCTGGGGCAGTCATTGTACTGACAGTTTCATAGACGAGAGGATTTTTCCTCACTTGTTTGCTATAATCCTGGGACATAGTTCATAGGCCTCTCTCCTCCTACCTCAGCAAAAATGAGGTCAGCTCTAGACCTGAAATAATTCTGAGCTTCCTAATTAGAGAATTTCAACGCAGACAGGAATAAAACTGCTTCCATCTCCTTCTGATGTGGTCAAACTCTATTTGTATCGATGATTTGGATTCCAGTATCTGGAGTCTTATCAGAAGTTAGAAATCTGAAAGAAAGGACTCTGATGCTACCAGGATGATTTTAAATTCAAATAAGCTTGTTAAACAAAAATGGGACATGGTGGTACAGACATCAGGAGAAATGAAGACTGACAGTTTAATTTCTCTAAATACTATAAGCACAATGATGTCAGCTCCATTGACTGGTAGGTTGCCTGGATTGAGTGTAATGGACTATGATGGAGAAATATAATATTAAAACATACCTTTATAAGATTTTACAGGGAGAAACTGGGAGGGACACTTCTGGATAAGAATTCCAGGGTTTTTTGTGTGTTTGTTTGATTTTTCCCAGGTCTGCTTACAGCAGGCTGAAACGGATTGCTTTATTTACTACTTCCTAAAACCCTAAAATGATCCTTTCTGTTTATCAAAGTGGCTCTTGTGTCTTCTGTACATCACCGCTCATACAGTCTTCCAAAAGTGACAGGTACATATGAAGAATAATTGCCTCAAAGCTGGCAGGTGCATATAAAGGGCTCATGCCTTCTCTATTTAGAGGCACCTCAGTTTAATTTATCAAACAGAGTGCAAGAGATCTGACCTAATTGAAATGGACCAAAGATTATTCACATGCATGTTTAAGTTTTATTTTCAGGACAAAACCTGAAATCTTAGAATTAGTTTTATAGGCCAAATTTTCTTAAAGCAGAAAGCAAAATCAGTTCTGCAGACAGAACACTGGAATCTACTTTGTGAGGAAGGAGGATAAAGTTAGGAAAGCCAGGTGTTTTAAACTTGTATTTAACTAAGTTTGAGGATAATTAGAAAAACTCCATGCTGTGAATGAAGTCATCTGTGGGGTAGCAGGCAGAATCATCTATAAAATATTTTTCTAATTTCTTTTTTATTTTGGGACATCCATACTGCACATTGTGATAATAATCATTATAACAGGGATTAAGCTAACAGCTTCACCTAAGTTACCTCTAATATTTTTTTTAACAATTTTGCTTTTTTATTATTTCATTTATTTATTTTAATTTTATTTTACAATACTGTGTTGGTTTTGCCATACATTGACATGAATCTGCCACGGGTGTACATGAGTTCCCAATCCTGAACCCCCCTCCCACCTCCCTCCCCATATCATCTCTCTGGGTCATCCCAGTGCACCAGCCCCAAGCATCCTGTATCCTGTATTGAACCTAGACTGGCAATTTGTTTCTTACTAATTTGCCTCTAATATTTACATGGCAGATAATCTATCCTAATAGATAAGACCCTGATGCTGGGAAAGACTGAAGGCAGAAGAAGAAGGGGATGACTGAGGACAAGATGGTTGGATGGCATCACAAACTCAATAGACACAAGTCTGAGTAAGCTCTGGGACATGGCGAAGGACAGGGAAAGCTGGTGTGCTGCAGTCTATGGGTTCACAAAGAGTCAGACATGACTGAGCGACTGAACAATAACAACAGCAACACATAAGCAGTGACAGGGAGGAAAAACCACTTTCTTATACAAGGGTAAACACATGTTTAAACATTAATAACATAAATAATAATAACATAAGCAGTGACAGGGAGGAAAAACCACTTTCTTATACAAGGGTAAACACATGTTTAAACATTAATAATGGCTTAGTGTTGTTGAAATGAATTTCTAGGACCAAGATGGAACCGATTGTTCCCAGGGTGCCATGTCAGCAAATCAAAACTTAGGTAAGTCTTGTGCCCTGGTAAATGCTCCACCCCGAGTCTCCTGCACATAAGTGGTGCGGTAGGACCTACCTCCAATTTCTCTGTCTCCTGTCCCCTACCCTCCCCCCCACCTCCCCCGTCTACCCCTCTGCTTCTCATTTTCTTTTGCTCTCTATCAGTCTCTTGGTTTGGACCATTAGTCTCATCACAGAACAATAAGATTCCCCTAGTCCCTTCAAATGAAGAAGCTGAAAGAGTGAGAAAAAATAAACTTCCAAAGGGATGAATTATATTTCAGGTTATACAAGTTAAATTGGATTTTAACACTTCCAGTATAAGGAAAATACTTGCAGTTTTGCCATCTGGAATGGCAGAGGTGTGAAACAATGAAAATAGATTGTGTGTGTAGGTGTGAGGGAAATGACGCTGTTTGGGAGGGGCTATTTTCTGCCTGAGCTAGAATGAGAGAAAAGGTAGAGTTGCCTCAACTTTTTATTCTGCAGTCGTACACCATTTATTATTCACTGTATCTCCCAAGCCCCGTGTGGCTGAAACCAGAACTCCACAGATGATTACTAAGTTGTGTATGCTTGCTCAGCTGTGTCTGACTCTTTGCAACCACATTAACTGTAGCCCCACCTGTCTTCTCTGTCCATGGGATTTCCCAGGCAAGAATATTGGAGTGGGTTGCCATTTCCTTTGCCGAGGGTCTTCCTGAACCATGGATCGAACCTGTGTCCCCTGTGTCTTCTGCATTGGCAGGTGGGTTCTTTACCATTTAGCCACCTTGGAAGCCCTGAGGCCATTTGAGTCAGGGACAATTGGGAGCAAAAGGGATGTTTTTCCAAGGCTGACAGCTCAGAAAATTGAAACAATCTTTTACTCTATAAATCTTTCTCATAAAAGTGTATTTTTCATAAAAGAATTTTTGCCTTTGTTTCTGGCTTAGACAGAAAAAGGAAAAAAAAAAAAGTTGTAACATGAAAGGATGATTTTCAATCCTGTGATAATCTGGCCTTCTTTGAAGTCTGAGTGTAAATTCTGGTTATCCCCTTTGTAATCTAAATCTACATATTTATCCCTAACAAACAGATGACAATATTCTGAGAAGTTCAGGCAGTTATTTCATTTTGAACAGGTGACCTAGTTCCTGATGAAAAATCTTTCCTCATTTGCATTGGGGTGATGCATGTAGTAGTTTCCCAGTAAATGTTTATTAAGTCACTAAATGGTTTGTTAGTATCCTATTGTTGTTTGGTCGCTAAACTGTCTCTGACTCTTTTATGACCCCATGGACTGTAACCCACCAGGTTCCTCAGTCCATGGGATTTCCCAGGCAGGAATACTGGAATGAGTTTCCATTTCCTTCTCCAGGGAGTCTTCCCAACCCAGAGATCCAATCCAAGTCTGCTGTATTGCAGGTGGATTATTTTACCACTGAGCCACCTGGGAAGCCTCTAGTATCCTCTTGCTGTGTAACAAATTACTGCAAACTCAGTGATTTAGAAAATAGCCTATTATTGTCTTAAAATTTCTTTGGATTAGGAGTCCAGGTACACATTAGCTGGATACTCTGCTCAGGGAATCACCAGGCTGAAATCAAGATATTGGCCAAGGAGTTAATTATTATCTGTGGCTCAGGATCTTTTTCAAAGGTCACAAATTGTTGGTAAGGTGTACTGCCTTGCAGTTGTATTATTAAGATCACATTTTCTTTCTAGCTATCAACCAGAGACAGCTCTCTGCTCCTGGAACTTGACCTCAGTTTCTTGCCTTGTGGCTCACAACAAGGCCATTTGCTTTCTTCCAGTTAGCAGGAGGACATCTCTCTGACTTCTTAATTCCTCTCTAGCCTCCTAAGAAGAGGTAACATAATATAACATAATGATGGGAGTGATTGTACTATCTCCATTTGCCATATATAACATAAATGAATCGAGGCAGTAACTATCCATCATATTCATAGGTTCTGCCTTAGAAGAGAAGAGGATTATACACAGGGTTGCAGAACTTGGGGTCATGAAAGAATTCTGCCTACCACAGGTGGGAGATAATTTTCCTCTTTTGTGATGAAAAATATGTATTTGATTGATGTATGAATTTCCTGTGGCTTAAGACATGGTCAGGTTTGAATCAGCCATCATGGTTAGGCTATTTTTACATTTTCAAAATCTCTCTTTGCTATTAATATGGCGATGATTACTAACAATATTGGTAGTAACTTGACTAATTTAGTAAAAATTATCACCTCATCCCATGGCACAGAAAATACTGGCCAAACTTACTCACATTTGCTCAGATGGTTTGGTTTCTGAAATAGTTATATTCTTGGTCATGGGGAAGACATCTTTATACTTCTGTTCTTTTCTCAATTATCTGTTGAATTTTGGTAATCATTTGTTAGAAAAATAGACTTTTCACATGACACACACATACACTCACACATGCAGCTTCGCCATTTACAGATGGCAAATGCCATTTCCATTTACAGTCTTTCTATGTGGCCCTAAACCTTTATAACTATTCATTGGCTATTGATCATCAGAACTAAGATGAGACAACACTTTGAAATAGAACATAATAAGTATACTTTGTCTAAAGGTATCCATGTGATCATGTATACACCAGCCACCACGAGAAACACACACTTAGATAAAAATAATCTTTTCTACAGAGGCAAGCATAATGCTCTCATTTTCTGAGGAGAGCAAGCCTTCATTAGTAGTAAGATATAACTTGCCATTCTCAGAACTTTTTGGCATCAGTACCTATGACTTTGAGTTATTTTAGTTAACAATAATACCTCTCTCACTGCATTTGTCCCTCTGTAGCTTCTACTCAAGAGGGCAGCAGTACATTTCATTTTATATCTTACATCATCTCTCGGAAAGTTTTGATTGCTATCATTGTGCTTATTTTGAGAATGTCAGAAGATAGGAACTATGGACAAACATAAAGGCGTGACCTTGAAGGTTTCCAAATGATTCTCAAGTCAGGGTGAACAAACTGGAGGAAGAACATGGACTGCCCTCAGCTCCTCCAAAAAAGCACACCTTCAGAAGACTGGGCAAATTGCTATGACGCCATATAGATTCTCTCTCCAGACTACTTTCTATGTTTCCAGCAGCCCTTACTTTCAGTAACAGAGCAATAATTCCCTTATTGTTACTCAGTGGCTGAGTCATGTCTGACTCCTTGCAACTCCGTGGACTGCACTACTCCAGTCTCCGCTGTCCTCTACTGTCTACCAGTTTGCTCAGATTCATGTCCATTGAGGCAGTGATGTTATTTAATTATCTCATCTTCTGCTGGCCCCAGTCTCCTTTTACCATAAATCTTTCCCAGCATCAGGGTCTTCTCCAATGAGTCAGCTCTTCGCATCACATGGCCAAAGGATAGCTTCAGCTTCAATAACAGTCCTTCCAATGAATATTCATGATTGATATATTTTAGTATTGACTGGTTTGATCTCCTTTCAGTTCAAGGGACTCTGAAGCACCACAGTTCGAAAGCATCAGTTCTTCAGTACTCAGCCTTCTTTATGGTCCGGCTCTCACATCTGTATGACTACTGGAATAACCATAGCTTTGACTATACAGATCTTTGGTCAGCAAAGTAATGTCTCTGCTTTTTAATATGTTGTCTAGGGTTCTCATGGAGAAGGCAATGGCACCCCACTCCAGTACACTTGCCTGGAAAATCCCATGGATGGAATAGCCTGGAAGGCTGCAGTCCATGGGGTTGCTGAGGGTCAGACACGACTGAGCGACTTCACTTTCACTTTTCACTTTCATGCACTGGAGAAGGAAATGGCAACCCACTCCAGTGTTCTTGCCTGGAGAATCCCAGGGACAAGGAAGCCTGGTGGGCTGCCATCTATGGGGTCACACAGAGTTGGACACGACTGAAGTGACTTAGCAGCTAGGGTTCTCAAAGCTTTCCTTTCAAGGAGCAAGCATGTTTTAATTTCAAGGCTACAGTCACCCTCTGCAGTGATTGTGGAGTCCAATAAAATAAAATCTGCTGCTGTTTCTATGTTTTCCCTATATAGTGGAAATGACAAATAGATTTAAGGGACCAGATCTGATAGACGGAGTACCTGATGACCTATGGACAGAGGTTCGCGACATCATAGAGGAGCCAGGGATCAAGATCATCCCAAAGAAAAAGAAATGCAAGAAAGCAAAATGGCTCTCTGAGGAGGCCTTACAAATAGCTGTGAAATAAAGAGAAGCAAAAAGCAAAGGACAAAAGGAAAGATATACCCATTTGAATGCAGAGTTTCAAAGAATAGCAAGGAGAGATAAGAAAGCCTTCCTCAGTGATCAGTGTGAAGAAATAGAGGAAAACAATAAAATGGGAAAGACTAGAGATCTCCTCAAGAAAATTAGAGATAAAAAGGGAATATTTCATGCAAAGATGGGCTCAATAAAGGACAGAAATGGTATGGACCTAACAGAAGCAGAAGATATTAAGAAGAGGTGGCAAGAATACATAGAAGAACTGTACGAAAAAGATCTTCATGACCCAGATAATCATGATGGTATGATCACTCACCTAGAGCCAGACATCCTGGAATGTGAAGTCAAGTGGGCCTTAGGAAGCGTCACTACGAATAAAGTTAATGGAGATGATGGAATTCCAGTTGAGCTATTTCAAATCCTAAAAGATAATGGTGTGAAAGTGCTACACACAGCACACCAGCAAATTTGGAAAACTCAGCAGTGGCCACAGGACTGGAAAAGGTCAGCTTTCATTCCAATCCCAAAGAATGTTCAAACTACCACACAATTGCACTTACCTCACACACTAGTAAATTAATGCTCAAAATTCTCCAAGCCAAGCATCAACAATATGTGAACCATGGAATTCCAGATATTCAAACTGGTTTTAGACAAAGCAGAGGAACCAGAGATCATACTGCCAGCATTCCTTAGATCATCAAAAAAGCAAGAGAGTTCCAGAAAAACATCTCCTTCTGTTTTATTGACTATGCCAAAGCCTTTGACTGTGTGGACCACAATAAACTGTGGAAAATTCTGAGAGAGATGGGAATACCAGACCACCTGACCTGCCTCTTGAGAAATCTGTATGCAGATCAGGAAGCAACAGTTAGAACAGAACATGGAACAACAGACTGGTTCCAAATAGGAAAAGGAGTACGTCAAGGCTGTATATTGTCACCCTGCTTATTTAACTTATATGCAGAGTACATCATGAGAAATGCTGGACTGGATGAAGCACAGGCTGGAATCAAGATTGCCAGGAGAAATATCAATAACCTCAGATATGCAGATGACATCACCCTTATGGCAGAATGTGAAGAGTAACTAAAGAGCCTCTTGATGAAAGTGAAAGAGGAGAGTGAAAAAGTTGGCTTAAAGCTCAACATTCAGAAAATGAAGATCGTGGCATCTGGTCCCATCACTTCTTGGCAAATAGATGGGGAAACAGTAGAAACAGTGGCAGAGTTCATTTGGGGGTCTCCAAAATCACTGCAGATGCTGACTGCAGCCATGAAATTAAAAGATGCTTACTCCTTGGAAGAAAAGTTATGATCAACCTAGACAGCATATTAAAAAGCAGAGACATTACTTTGCCAACAAAGGTCTGTCTAATCAGAGCTATGGTTTTCCCAGTAGTCATTTATGGATGTGAGAGTTGGACTATAAAGAAAGCTGAGCACCGAAGAATTGATGCTTTTGAACTGTGGTGTTGGAGAAGAGTCCTGAGAGTCCCTTGGAAAAAAAAAGATTCCCTTGGACTGCAAGGAGATCTAACCAGTTCATCTTAAAGGAAATCAGTGCTGAATATTCATTGGAAGGACTGATGCTGAAGCTGAAACTACAATACTTAGGCCACCTGATTCGAAGAGCTGACTCATTGGAAAAAACCCTGATGCTGGGAAGGATTGAAGTTGGGAGGAGAAGGGGACGACAGAGGATGAGATAGTTGGATGGCATCACCAACTCAACGGACATGAGTTTGGGTAGACGCCGGGATTTGGTGATGGACATGGAGGCCTGGCGTGCTGCAGTCCATGGGGTTGCAAAGAGTCGGACATGACTGAACAACTCAACTGAATTGATTTGCCATAAAGTGATGAGACTGGATGCCATGAACTTAGTTTTTTGACAATTGAGTTTCAAGCCAGCTTTTTCACTCTCCTCTTTCCCCCTTATCAAGAGTCTCTTTACTTTCTGCCATTAGAGTGGTATCATCTATGTATCCGATGTTGCTGATATTTCTCCAGGCAATTTTGATTCCAGCTTATGATTTATCCAGCGTAGCATTTCACATCGTGTACAGTACATATAAATTAAATACTCAGCCTTTTCATAATTCTTTCCCAGTTTTGAACCAGTCAGCTGTTCCATGTCCCATTCTAATGTATAGATTCCAAAATTGACTGAGGCATTGTACTGTATAAAAGAATCCAGACCTATATAAAAATATAAATGTTAGTTATGCCATTATAGGTATTCTGAACTTACAGTACATCAATTTTCAAGTGAAAAATCATACCTGAAAAAATGGAATTTTACTACCAATAAATATTATCTTAAATGATATATTTTTGTACTTGTAATGTCATTTATTATTTGTACTATAAATAGTTGATAACTTCATTCTATACTTGGAAGACATTTTTCTTAATTATTTGCATAACTTTGAGCAGTCCAAAATAAGAATTAAAAGTCATTTGACATAAATTTCAAATTTGGTTAGCATGGAGATTTTTCACCACAGTAATATTTGGTAACTTCACTGATTATAAAAATATCTTGTGTTTTAAACGCCTCTTGTTTAAAATGAAATGGATTTTGAGAATCTAGATTTCGTATTTCTGTTTTTTTCATGAATATCTGTGCTGTGATATGTATGAAAAAAAAAAAACTAGTTAACGATAAGAATAAGGTGAGAAGGAGGAAACAAATATGCCTGATAACATTTAGATCCCTTTAAATTTTTCAAGGACATTCATATATTAATATTTGTGAGTCCACACACACTCTGTAGGAATGTGGGACAGTCATTTGAAGCATAAAACAGTGGGGTTTAGAGAAAGTAACAATGCGCCAAAGGTCATGTTACAAGTACATGAACAAAAAGAGGAATTCAGATTTTATTTGCATATTACTACCCTTGGATTATTTTATAGAACTGCATCCCATCAATATTAAAAATCACCCAGACTAGTCATTCATTACACAATTTTATGGAATGTGTAATATGTTGCATATAACACAACTAATGTGTAGCCGACAGGATTTCAAAAAAGGGCCTAGACTGAAAGGTGGAAAATCTTCATTCACTACACTGAATTGCTATTGCAAAATTACTCCATATAATTACAAAATGTTTTAAAATTAAACACAGCTAACATTGCCTTGAAAATCTGACATTCTTCCATGCACAGACTTGCTATTAGCTCAGCTTTGGCTCATTAAACATCTTGAATTTGAAACAAATTGCTTAAGATGCAACATGTGTGATACCGATATATTGATTAAGCATGTCTCATAATATAAAACAATGTTATCACCCACTGTTCCTTTAAAATATTTAGGAGCAGATATTTCTCAGGTCCATGATTTTTACATTCACTTTTTGGTAAGAGGAAATCCTATTTTACGTCATAAATCAATCTCACAGTAGAAATTAGGATGCCCAGTCCAATTTTAATCAAAAGTTTGAAGTTAATTTAGCATTGAAATCTCTTTGCCCCCAGCTGTAGACTGTCTCTGTGTGCTCAGTATGTGAGCCCATGGACTGTAGCCTGCCAGGCTCCTCTGTCCATGGGATGTCCCAGGCAAGAATACTAGAGTGGGTTGCCATTTCCTTTTCCAGGGGATCTTCCCTACCCAGTGATCAAATCTATGTCTCTTGTATCTCCTGTATTGGTAGGTAGATTCTTAACCATTAGCACTACCTATCTTGACTCAAAACCCACAGTGAGAAAGGGACTCTACTCTGCTACGATCAGGACCACTATTCAACTTATATTCATAGATTCTGTTGGAATAGAATTGCCCTAGATCTACTGCATCTACCTTCAATTAACCTCACTGATCTTTGGACAGGCTTCCAAAAGTTACATGGAAAGAACTGATGGCTTCTCGGCTGATGTGGCCTGTCATTATTCATTAGAGAAATTTGGAAAGATACCTTATTTTATGCCTGCTGCCCATCCTCAAGCTGATGATACCAAATCAATTATAATAAACAACTTAGGGTTTCCAATTCATTCTTGTCATTTATAAATTTTATAATCAGCTTTTAAAATTTCATATATCATTTTATTTTTAACCTGGACTAATATGTTAGAAAACTGTAGGGACTGGTTGAAGATGATCCATTTCAAGACAAATGTATGAAATGACAAGACTAAAATAAAGTATGTTGAATGACTTCAAGATGATTTGATCTAAAAATTTTAAGATTTTACCATTATATAAATATATGCCACACTGTGAGACAAAGATGGGCACAATAAAGGACAGAAATTGTGTGGACCTAACAGAAGCAGAAGATATTAAGAAGAGGTGGCAAGAATACACAGAAGAACTAAAAAACAAAAAAGATCTTCATGATCCAGATAATCACAATGGTGTGATCATCAACCTAGAGCCAGACATCCAGGATGTGAAGTCAAGTGGGTCTTAGGAGCATCACTACAAACAAAGCTAGTGGAGGTGATGGAATTCCTATTGAGCTATTTCAAATCCTGAAAGATGATGCTGTGAAAGTGCTACACTCAACACACCAGCAAATTTGGAAAACTCAGCAGTGGCCACAGGACTAGCAAAGGTCAGTTTTCATTCCAATCCCAAAGAAAGGCAATGCCAAAGAATGCTCAAACTACCACACAGTTGCACTCGTCTCACATGCTAGTAAATTAATGCTCAAAATTCTCCAAACCAGGAGTCAATAGTACATGAACTGTGAACTTCCAGATGTTCAAGCTGGATTTAGAAAGGCAGAGGGACCAGAGATCAAATGGCCAGCATTCCTTGGATCATCAAAAGAAGCAAGAGAGTTCAAGAAAAACATCTATTTCTGCTTTATTGACTATGCCAAAGCCTTGACTGTGTGGACCACAATAAACTCTGGCAAATTCTGAAAGAGATGGAAATACCAGAAAACCTGATCTGCCTCTTGGGAAACCTGTATAAAGCTCAGGAAGCAAGAGTTAGAACTGGACATGGAACAACAGACTGGTTCCAAATAGAGAAGGGAGTATGTCAAGGCTGTATATTGCCACCCTGCTTGTTTAATTTGCATGCAGAGTACATCATGAGAAATGCTGGGCTGGGTGAAGCACAGGCTGGAATCAAGATTGCCATGAGAAATATCAATAACCTCAGATATGCAGATGATACCACCCTTATGGCAGAAAGTGAAGAAGGACTAAAGAGCCTCTTGATGAAAATGAAAGAGGAGAGTGAAAAAGTTGGTTAAAGCTCTACAGTCAGAAAACTAGGACTGTGACATCTGGTCCCATCACTTCTTGGCAAATAGACGGGGAAACAGTGGAAATAGTGACAGACTTTATTTTTGTGGGCTCCAATATCACTGGAGACAGTGACTGCAGCCATGAAATTAAAAGACAGTTACTCCTTGAAAGAAAATTTATGACTAACCTAGACAGCATATTAAAAAACAGAGAGATTGTTTTGCCAACAAAGGTCCATCTAGTCAAAGTTATGCTTTTTCCAGTAGTCATGTATGGTTCTGAAACTTGGACTGTAAAGAAAGCTGAGTGTATTCATGCTTTTGAACTGTGATGTTGGAGAAGACTCTTGAGAGTCCCTTGGACTGCAAGGAGATCCAACCAGTTCATCCTAAAGGAAATCAGTCCTGAATATTCACTGGAAGGACTGATGGTGAAGCTGAAGCTCCAATACTTTGGTCACCTGATGGGAAGAGCTGACTCATTGGAAAAGACCCTGATGCTGGGAAAGATCAAAGGCAGGAGGAGAAAGGGACAACAGAGGATAAGATGGCTGGATGGCATCACTGACTCAGTGGAGGTGAGTCAGTCAAAATAAGGAGACTCTGTGAGTTAATAATGGACAGGGAGGCCTGGAGTGCTGCAGTCCATGGAGTTGCAAATAGTCGGACATTACTGAGTGACTGAACTGAACAGTGAGACAAGCGGGATCTCAGTTCCCTGACAAGGGTTAGAATCCATGTACCCTGCAGTGGAAGCATGGCATCTTAACCACTGCACTTCCAGGGAAGTCCCAGGAGAAATATTTTAGAAAATCGAATACAGTTGAGTTGCTTGGATATGTCAAGTTTTCTGACAAACTTAGAAAGTTGTCTGCCATTTGAATATTTTGTTTGCTCCTTTTCTGACTCCTCTTTCTAGTTCTCTTTGATGTATATGTGCAGAATTAGTGTCCCACATTTTCTGAGGCTGTGTTCATTTTTTTCTTTCTTCTTTTTCTCTTTGTTCTTGGAATTGCATAATCTTCCTAGATCTATCTAAAGTTCTTTAAAGCTTTCATTTGTCAGTTCAAATCTACCTTTGTGTCCTTTGGTGAAATTTTATTTTAATTATATGTACTTTTCAACTCCAAAATCTCCACTTGGTTCTTTTTTATAGTTTCTTTTTTTTAATAATGACTATTTGATATACTATTATCATCATACAAGCTTTTTTTTTTTTACTTTAACTACAGTTTCCTTTCATTCTTTGAGCATATTTATAATGACTACTTTTAAGTCTATTAAATCTGACATTGCTCTCACAGGAAGTTTTCATAATTTTTTTTTATAACTTCTTTGTTTTTATTTTTTTGTCTGGTGTACGGATCACACCTTCCTGTTTCTTTATCTTTCTTTTCTTATGTGAATAATATATTGTAACAATTTTATTTACTACTCATCTCTTTCCAGGGCTGCTTATTATTATTTCCTTGCTTGACTGTTCAGTGAGTGTCCAAATTACTTTAGTGAAGTCCATCAGCTGCCACCCCTCAGTGGTAAACACACACACAGATACACACACACATACACACACACACACACAAACACACACACACACCATGTGAAGCCTTTGATTTAACTCCACACAAGACATAGACTTGGATTTGACCACAGTCTAGGATGACAGTGATAATTGCAGGGCTCTCTGGCTCTCTTTTCTTGATCACACAGAGCTCTTAGCTCCATTAACTCTAGTCAGTTGCTCTACTGTTTTCAACAATGTCTTGGGTCACAGAATCCTTTAGAGACTAGTCCAGTCTAATTGGGACTCCTTTGAAGGGATAGTTCCTGAGGTCAGAGTCTGATATTTGTCCCTACCAAGAGATATCTTCCCAGCTGGCACTGCCCTTGTTTCTCTCCACTGAAAAGAGGACAACTACAAACTCCAAAGCAGCTTTTATCATCAATGAATCCACTGATCTTTTTCAAATTGCCTTGCATCATAATTTGCTCTGTTTTCCAGGTGTCTTTAGGCATGAACTTGTCTGTACTTCATTGCAATTGAAATCAGTTCCTTCAGGGTTGAAGATAGAATTTGAGATCTCTGTTCTCTGTACCTACCTCTCCCTGTGAACGAGATATCTTAACCACTGGTCTGGTACTGGAGGTGGGGACAGTGGTTGGCTCTTCTAGGACTGAAATTACACTTTGAGTTGTTGAATGCTCAGTTGATGCAGGATGGGGAATAGCCCTAGATTACCTAAGATCAACAACTTCACTGAAAACTTCCAGCTTAAGAACCCATTCCTTATAGTTATCTTCACAATAATTTTTGATTTTGTAAATCCAAACTACTTTAAAAGTAGTTTAATTTTTCAATGTGTTGAAGAAAATTATGGGTGAAGTACCATAAATAAATCACTTGGACCCCCTCTTTAATTAAATCATCTAAGAAAGTATATTTGAGAGTTTGCGAAAAGTAACATTTATATGGAAGAAAAAAAAATCCAAAGCATCTGTATTTTTACCAATTTCAGTCTTGATATCTATTCTTTAATGCTACCAGGATGACAAATATCTAGGGCTAGAATATTAAGGCCACTACTTCAAAATCTACTTTATTCCTTACCCTTCAAAATCATTTTGGCCCTCTTTTCTTTCTCCTTTTCTTTATCCAGTTCTCTGTATTTGTATAGCAATCTACTTGCATTTTGATTTTTAATCTGGTTTTCCACCTGTGGAATAATTTTCACAGACTTCAGTTCAGTTCAGTCACTCAGTTATATCTGATTCTTTGAGACCCCATGGATTGCAGTCAGGCTTCCATGTGCATCATCAACACCTAGAGCTTGCTCAAACTCATCTCGATTGAGTCATTGATGCAATCCAACCATTTCATCCTCTGTTATCCCCTTTTCCTCCTGGAATGAGGGTCTTTTCCAGTGAGTCAGGTTTTTGCATCAGATGGCCAAAGTATTGGAGCTTCAGCTTCAGCAACAGTCCTTCAAATGAATATTCAGGACTGATTTCCTTTAAATTGACAGGTTTGATCTCCTTGCTATCCAAGGGACTCTCAAGAATCTTCTCCAACACCACAGTTCAAAAGCATCAATTCTTCGGCATTCAGCTTTACTTATGGTCCAACTCTCACATCCATACATGAGTACTGGAAAAACCACAGCTTTGACTAGACAGACCTTTGGAGGTAATGTCTCTGCTTTTTAATATGCTATCTGGGTTTGTCATAGGTTTTCTTCCAAGGAGCAAGGATCTTTTAATTTCATGGCAGCAGTCACCATCTGCAGTGATTTTGGAGGCCAAGAAAGTAAGTTTCTCACTGTATTTCCATTGTATCCCCATGTATTTGTCATGAAGTGATGCAACTGCATGCCATGATCTTCGTTTTTTGAATGTTGAGCATTAAACCACCTTTTTTCATTCTCCTCTTTCACTTTCATCAAGAGGCTCTTTAATTCTTCTTCACTTTGTGCCGTAAGGGTGGTGTCATCTGCATACCTGGGACGATTGATATTTCTACTGGCAAACTTGATTCCAGTTTTCATTTCATCCAATCATTTATTATGATGTACTCTGCATATAAGTTAAATAAGGAGGGTGACAATATACAGCCTTGACGTACTCCTTTCCCAAGTTGGAGCCAGTCCATTGTTCCATGTCCGGCTCTAACTGTTTCTTCTTGACCTGCATACAGATTTCTCAGGAGGCACGTAAAGTGGTCTGTTATTCTCATCTCTCGAAGAATTTTCCATAGTTTTTTGTGATCCACAAAGGCAATGGCTCTAGCATAGTCAATGAAGCAGAAGTAAATGATTTTCTGGAATCGTGTTGCTATTTCTATGATCCAAGGAATGCTGGCCATTTGATCTCTGGTTCCTCTGCCTTTTCTAAATCCAGTTTGAATATCTGGAAGTTCTTGGTTCATGTACTGCTAAAACCTAGCCTGGGGAATTTTGAGCATTATTTGCTAGTGTACACTGAAATCAGATTGATTATATTCTTTGCAGCCAAAGATGGAGAAGCTCTATACAGTCAACAAAAACAAGACCAGGAGCTGACTGTGGCTCAGATCATGAACTCCTTATTGCCAAATTCAGACTCAAATTGAAGAAAGAAGGGAAAACCGCTAGACCATTCAGGTAGGACCTAAATCAAATCCCTTATGATTATACAGTGGAAGTGAGAAATAGATTTAAGGGCCTAGATCTGATAGATAGAGTGCCTGATGAACTACGGAATGAGGTTCATGACATTGTAGAGGAGACAGGGATCAAGACCATCCCCATGGAAAGGAAATGCAAAAAAGCAACATGGCTGTCTGGGGAGGCCTTACAAATAGCTGTGAAAAGAAGAGAGGCAAAAAGCAAACGAGAAAAGGAAAGATATAAGCATCTGAATGCAGAGTTCCAGAGAATAGCAAGAAGAGATAAGAAAGCCTTCTTCAGCAATCAATGAAAAGAAATAGAGGAAAACAACAAAATGGGAAAGACTAGAGAGCTCTTCAAGAAAGTTACAGATACCAAGGGAACATTTCATGCAAAGATGGGCTCGATAAAGGACAGAAATGGTCTGGACCTAACAGAAGCAGAAGATATTAAGAAGAGGTGGCAAGAATACACGGAAGAACTGTACAAAAAAGATCTTCACGACCCAGATAATCATGATAATGTGATCACTAATCTAGAGCCAGACATCCTGGAATGTGAAGTCAAGTGGGCCTTGGAAAGCATCACTACGAACAAAGCTAGTGGAGGTGATGGAATTCCTATTGAGCTATTTCAAATCCTGAAAGATGATGCTGTGAAAGTGCTGCACTCAATATGCCAGCAAATTTGGAAAACTCAGCAGTTGCCACAGCACTGGAAAAGGTCAGTTTTCATTCCAATTTCAAAGAAAGGCAAAGCCAAAGAATGCTCAAACTACTGCACAATTGCACTCATCTCGCATGCTAGTAAAGTAATGCTCAAAATTCTCCAAGCCAGTCTTCAGCAATACATGAACGGTGAACTTCCTGATGTTCAAGCTGGTTTTAGAAAAGGCAGAGGAACCAGAGATCAAATTGCCAACATCCGCTGGATCATGGAAAAAGCAAGAGAGTTCCAGAAAAACATTTATTTCTGCTTTATTGACTATGCCAAAGACTTTGACTGTGTGGATCACAATAAACTGTGGAAAATTCTGAAAGAGATGGGAATACCAGACCACCTGACTTGCCTCTTGAGAAATCTGTATGCAGGTCAGGAAGCAGCAGTTAGAACTGGGCATGGAACAACAGACTGGTTCCAAATAGGAAAAGGAGTACGTCAAGGCTATATATTGTCACCCTGCTTATTTAACTTGTATGCAGAGTACATCATGAGAAATGCTGGACTGGAAGAAACACAAGCTGGAATCAAGATTGCTGGGAGAAATATGAATAACCTCAGATATGCAGATGACACCACCCTTATGGCAGAAAGTGAAGAGGAACTCAAAAGCCTCCTGATGCAAGTGAAAGAGGAGAGTGAAAAAGTTGGCCTATAGCTCAACATTCAGAAAATGAAGATCATGGCATCTGTTCCCATCACTACATGGGAAGTAGATGGGGAAACAGTGGAAACAGTGTCAGACTTTATTTTGGGGGGGGGGGCTCCAAAATCACTGCAGATTGTGATTGCAGCCATGAAATTAAGATGCTTACTCCTTGGAAGCAAAGTTATGACCAACCTAGATAGCATATTCAAAAGCAGAGACATTACTTTGCCGACTAAGGTCCGTCTAGCCAAGGCTATGGTTTTTCCAGTGGTCATGTATGGATGTGAGAGTTGGACTGTGAAGAAAGCTGAGCACCGAAGAATTGATGCTTTTGAACCGTAGTGTTGGAGAAGCCTCTTGAGAGTCCCTTGGACTGCAAGGAGATCCAACCAGTCCATTCTGAAGGAGATCAGCCCTAGGATCTCTTTGGAAGGAATGATGCTAAAGCTGAAACTCCAGTACTTTGGCCACCTCATGCGAAGAGTTGACTCATTGGGAAAGGGTCTGATGCTGGGAGAGATTGGGGGCAAGACGACAGAGGATGAGATGGCTGGATGGCATCACTGACTTGATGGACATGAGTTTGAGTGAACTCCAGGAGTTGGTGATGGACAGGGAGGCCTGGCGTGCTGCGATTCATGGGGTTGCAAAGAGTCAGACACAACTGAGTGACTGAAATGAACTGAACTGAACTGAACTGAGATGAGTGCAATTGTGCGGTAGTTTGAGCATTCTTTGGCAGTGCCTTTCATTGGGATTGGAATGAAACTGACCTTTTCCAGTCCTGTGGCCACTGCTGAGTTTTCAAAATTTGCTGGCATATTGAGTGCAGCACTTTCACAGCATCATCTTTCAGGATTTGAAATAGTTCATCTGGAATTCCATCACCTCCTCTAGCTTTCTTCATTGTGATGGTTCCTGAGGCCCACTTGACTTTGTTCTCTAGGCTCTCTGGCTGTAGGTGAGTGATCACTCCATCGTGGTTATCTGCATCATTAAGACCTTTTTGTAGTGTTCTGTGTTTTCTTGCCACCTCTTCTTAATATCTTCTGTTTCTGTTAGGTCCATACCATTTCTGTCCTTTTTGTAGCCATTTTTGCATGGCATGTTCACTTGGTATCTTTAATTTTCTTGAAGAGATCTCTAGTCTTCCCCATTCCACTTTTTCCATTTCTTTACAATGATCACTTAGGAAGACTTTTTTTTTTTTAATCTCTACTTGCTATTCTTTGGAACTCTGCATTCAAATGGGTATATCTTTCCTTTTCTCCTTTGCCTTTTGTTTCTCTTTTCTCAGTTATTTGTAAGGTCTCAGACAACCATTTTTCCTTTTTGCATTTCTTCTTCTTGGAGATAGTTATTTTAACCAGCTCCTGTACAATGTTATAAACCTCTGTCCATATTTCTTCGGGCACGCTATCAGATCTAATCCCTTGAATCTATTTGTCCCTTCCACTGTACAATTGTAATGGATTTGATTTAGGTCATACCTGAATGGCCTAGTGGTTTTCCCTACTTTCTCAAATTAAGTCTGAATTTTGCAATAAGCAATTAATGATCTGAGCCACAGTTAGCTCCCAGTCTTGTTTTTGCTCACTTTATAGAGCTTCTCCATCTTCAGCTGCAAAGAATATAATCAATCTGACTTCCTTATTGACCATCTGGTGATGTCCATGTGTGGCGTCATCTCTTGTGTTGTGGGAAGAGGGTATTTGCTATGACCAGTGTGTTCTCTTGGCAAACCACTGTTAGCCCTTGCCCTGCTTCATTTGGTACTTCAAAGCCAAACGCCTATTACTCCAGGTATCTCTTGACTTTCTACTCTTGCATTTCAGTGCGCTATGATGAAAAAGACATCTCTTTTGGTATTAGTTCTAAAAGGTCTTGTAGGTCTTCATAAAATCATTCAACATCAGCATCTTCAGCATTAGTGGTTGGGCGTAGACTTGGATTACTGTGATACTGAATGGTTTGATTTGGAAATGAACAGAGATCATTCGTTTGTTTGTGAGGTTGCACCCAAGTACTACATTTTTGACTCTTTTGTTGACTAGGAGGGATTTCTTCTAAGGGATTCTTTCTCACAGTAGTAGATATAATGGTCATCCTAATTAAATTCACCCATTCTGGTCCATTTTAGTTCACTGTTTCCTAAAAGGTCGATGTTCACTCTTGCCATCTCCTGTTTGACTCCCAATTTACTTTGATTTATGGCTCTAACATTTCAGATTCATATGCAATATTGTTCTTTATAGCATCAGACTTTACTTCCATCACCAGTCACATCCACATATGGGTGTTATTTTTGTTTTGGCTCAGCCTCCTCATTGTTTCTGGAGCTATTTCTCTACTCTTCTCCAGTGGCATATTGGGCACCTACCAATCTCGGTAGTTGATCTTTCAGTGTCATATCTTTTCACCTTTTGATACTATTCATGGGGTTCTCAAGGCAAGAATACTGAAGTGGTTTTCCATTCCCTTCTCCAGTGGACCACGTTTTGTCAGAACTCTCCACCATGACCCATCTGTCTTGGGTAGCTCCACATGGCATGGCTCATACTTTCATTGAGTTAGACAAGGCTGTGATCCAAGTGATCAGTTTGGTTAGTTTTTTGTAATTGTGTTTTCCATTCTGCATGGAAAGAAAGTTTTAGGAAGGTTTGTAGAAAAGACATTAAACAAATACTTCTGCAAATTCTAAAATCATTGTGAGAGGAGAAATAAATAGCCCCTGTGGGTTTTGACAATTAGCATTAGTGGTTTGGGGAAGGAAGATGATCACAGTTTCCTTTCTTCCATGTATTGACCACAAATGTTGCTGTAACAGCTGTGTACTTGGTTTTCGATGGATAAGCCCTTACTTATGTGTAATAAAGATATTTATGAAGAATATTCCAAGGTTCTTCAATGAATGAACTCAACTACTATTTAGAACACTATCTTATTCATGGAAACATTGAAATTTAATGGGTGAGATAACTGCTTTGCTTGTTTTTGCTCTTATTTTAGATTGTTGTAAGGAATAACTCAGAAGATTATTCTAAAAACACATCTTACAAAAGAATTTGTGTAAGAGAACATGCTATAAAATGTTTAGTTATTAATGAATAAGAGTTACTTTGTTATCTTCAGAGTGGCACCATCACAGATCTAGACATTGTATTTTTCAATGAAGTTACCATGAAGAAACAAAATATATATTTAGAAGAGGATCTTTTAAACTTTGTTATTATAGCTATTATCTTTCTAGCACTCATTTATTGAATATTGAGTACCTACATGTGCAATAAAGTGTTAACTAAAAAAAAAAAAAAAGACTGTTAACTAGTTTTATGAAAACTACAAAGGAATCTGAAGACATTTCACCCTTTTAGAAATAAACTGTCTTCTTGCAAAGATTTGGATTTTAAGAAATACTTTGTAATTTTCAAAGTTGTTTTTCCTCCCCTAAATCTCAATTTGAACTTCATAACAGCAGCAGCAGGAGAACTGGCTTGGTAGATATTATATTCATATGATCAGAGAATTCTAGGTGCAAAAATGTTGTAAAGGTCATTTAATCCAAACCTTTTATTATATATTTATCATACCATTTTTTAATTTCAAAAATGCACCAGACTACAAAATGATGCATAAATGAAATTCATATATACCTTTTGTCTAGCTTCTGCAAATATTATATTCAGTTCAGTTCACTTGCTAAGTTGCATCTGACTCTTTGCGACCCCATTAATTGCAGTATGCCAGGCCTCCCTGTCAATCACCAACTCCCAGAATTGACTCAAACTCATGTCTATAGAGTCAGTGATGCAATCCAGCCATCTGATCCTCTGTTGTCCCCTTCTCCTACTGCCCCCAATCCCTCCCAGCATCAGAGTCTTTTCTAATGAGTCAACTCTTCTCATGAGGTGGCCAAAGTATTGGAGTTTCAGCTTTAGGGTTAGCATCAGTCCTTCCAATGAACACCCAGGACTGATCTCCTTTAGAATGGACTGGTTGGACCTCCTTGCAGTCCAAAGGACTCTCAAGAGTCTTCTCCAACACCACAGTTCCAAAGCATCAATTCTTTGGCACTCAGCTTTCTTCACAGTCCAATTCTCACATCCATACATGACCACTGGAAAAACCATAGCTTTGACTAGACGGACCTTTGTTGACAAAGTAATATCTCTGCTCTTTAATATGCTGTCTAGGTTGGTCATAACTTTCCTTTCAAGGAGTAAGCATATTTTAATTTCATGGCTGCAATCACCATCTGCAGTGATTATTACCACTGTGCAATTTCAAAACTGGGAAATGAAGTATGATACAATAGTGTCTACTATTTATAGACCTTATTTAAATTTTGCCAATTGATCTACTAATGTTCATTTCCTGTTCTAGGATCCAATCCAAGATCATACGTTTTGTCTCCATTCTCATCAGTTCAGTTCAGTTCAGTTCAGTTCAGTCACTCAGTCATGTCCGACTCTTTGCAACCCCATGAATCACAGCATGCCAGACCTCCCTGTCCATCAACAACTCCCAGAGTTCACTCAGACTCACGTCCATCGAGTCAGTGATGCCATCCAGCCATCTCATCCTTGGTCGTCCCCTTCTCCTCCTGCCTCCAATCCCTGCCAGCATCAAGGTCTTTTACAATGAGTCAACTCTTCGCATAAGGTGGCCAAAGTACTGGAGTTTCAGCTTGAGCATCATTCCTTCCAAAAAAATCCCAGGGCTGATCTCCTTCAGAATGGGCTGGTTGGATCTCCTTGCAGTCCAAGGGACTCTCAAGAGCCTTCTCCAACACCACAGTTCAAAAGCATCAATTCTTTGGCGCTCAGCTTTCTTCACAGTCCAACTCTCACATCCATACATGACCACTGGAAAAACCATAGCCTTGGCCAGATGGACCTTAGTCAGCAAAGTAATGCTTCTGCTTTTGAATATGCTATCTAGGTTGGTCATAACTTTTCTTCCAAGGAGTAAGCATCTTTTAATTTCATGGCTGCAATCACCATCTCAGTGATTTTGGAGCCCACAACAATAAAGTCTGACACCGTTTCCACTGTTTCCCCATCTATTTCCCATGTAATGATGGGACCGGATGCCATGATCTTCGTTTTCTGAATGTTGAGCTTTAAGCCAACTTTTTCACTATCCTCTTTCACTTGCATCAGGAGGCTTTTGAATTCCTCTTCACTTTCTGCCATAAGGGTGGTGTCATCTGCATATCTGAGGTTATTCATATTTCTCCCAGCAATCTTGATTCCAGCTTGTGTTTCTTCCAGTCCAGCATTTCTCATGATGTACTCTGCATACAAGTTAAATAAGCAGGGTGACAATATATAGCCTTGACGTACTCCTTTTCCTATTTGGAACCAGTCTGTTGTTCCATGCCCAGTTCTAACTGCTGCTTCCTGACCTGCATATAGATTTCTCAAGAGGCAGGTCAGGTGGTCTGGTATTCCCATCTCTTTCAGAATTTTCCACAGTTTATTGTGATCCACACAGTCAAAGGCTTTGGCATAGTCAATAAAACAGAAATAGATGTTCTTCTGGAATTCTCTTGCTTTTTCCATGATCCAGCGGATGTTGGCAATTTGATCTCTGGTTCCTCTGCCTTTTCTAAAACCAGCTTGAACATCAGGAAGTTCACCGTTCATGTATTGCTGAAGACTGGCTTGGAGAATTTTGAGCATTACTTTACTAGCATGTGAGATGAGTGCAATTGTGCAGTAGTTTGAGCATTCTTTGGCATTGCCTTTCTTTGGAATGGAATGAAAACTGACCTTTTCCAGTGCTGTGGCCACTGCTGAGTTTTCCAAATTTGCTGGCATATTGAGTGCAGCACTTTCACAGCATCATCTTTCAGGATTTGAAACAGCTCAACTGGAATTCCATCACTTCCACTAGCTTTGTTCGTAGTGATGCTTTCCAAGGCCCACTTGATGTCACATTCCAGGATGTCTGGCTCTAGATGCGTGATCACACCATTGTGGTTATCCGGGTCGTGAAGATCTGTTTTGTACAGTTCTTCTGTGTATTCTTGCCACCTCTTCTCTTCTTAAATTGGCGACAGTTCTTCAGTTTCTTTGTGATATTAGTATTTTTTTTTTAACTGTAGCGGTTTCTTATTTTGTAGAGTGTTCCTCATTTGCCACCCATTGATTTTCAAGTTTAAGCAACCAAGCATGGCTCTTCTCTGAGATTTCAAAGAAGGTAGTGGCAGAGCCCAAATAAAAGACTGCTAATTGTATGGAGAATTCATCCCAAGGTTTGAGAAAGTGTTTCCCTCCTAGAAGAGTGATGGCTGATACGAGTAAATTGGTGAATTTATGCAACAGTTATTTAATAGATGTATATAACCTATATCTCTAATAGCTTACTGGTTTCCTATGGACTGTTGGGTTTGGTGCTAATCCCCAGAAATCAAAATGGTCCCAAGCCCACAGTTTCAGCTCCTTTTTGAGCACCACCCCCCAAAGGCTTTGTAGTGTTTTGGAGGACATGGAAGTATAAGCCATATAAACATATAAAACATGGTTAGTAGCAAAGTACTTTTCACATAGGCCTATGCAGAAAGACTGGTTTTAGACAGAGTGAGTGGTATAGAAGGTGAGGGAAAGGGAGCAAAGCATGGCAACTTATGGAGAAAGCCCTAAATACACATAGTATCACTACCGTTGAAGAGACAGAGGGACAGATAGGTAGGTAAGTAGGTAGATCGATATGCAGGAAGAACTAATATATCTGTATTTATAGGTATATCTGAGGCTTCCCTGGTAGCTCAGCTGGTAAAGAATTCTGCAATGCAGGAGACTCCAGTTCCATTCCTGAGTCGGAAAGTTCCCTGGAGCAACGTATATATCTAGGGCTTCCCAGGTGCTGCTAGTAGTAAAGAATCCACCTGCCAATGCAGGGCAGGTAAGAGATAGGAGTTCAACCCTTGGGTTGGTGATATCCTCTGGAGGAGGGCATGGCCACCCACTCCACTATTCATGCCTAGAGAATCCCATGGACAGATGACCCTGGCAGACAATGGTCCATAGGGTTGCAGAGCTGGACGCGACTGAAGCGACTTGGCTCGCAAGCGCTAATAGGCATATCTAAGACAGATCATAGCAGAGTACATCATGAGAAACGCTGGGCTAGAAGAAGCACAAGCTGGAATCAAGATTGCCTGGAGAGATATCAATAACCTCAGATAGGCAGATGACAGCACCCTTATGGCAGAAAGTGAAGAGGAACTAAACAGCATCTTGAAGAAAGTGAAAGACAAGAGTAAAAAAGTTGGCTTAAAGCTCAACATTCAGAAAACGAAGATCATGGCATCTGGTCCCATCACTTCATGGGAAATAGATGGGGAAACAGTGGAAACAGTGTCAGACTTTATTTTTGGGGCTCCAAAATCACTGCAGATTGTGATTGCAGCCATGAAATTAAAAGACGCTTACTCCTTGGAAGGAAAGTTATGACCAATCTAGATAGCATATTCAAAAGCAGAAACATTACTTTGCTGACTAAGGTCCATCTGGCCAAGGCTATGGTTTTTCCAGTGGTCATGTATGGATCTGAGAGTTGGACTGTGAAGAAGGCTGAGTGCCGAAGAATTGATGCTTTTGAACTGTGGTATTGGAGAAGCCTCTTGAGAGTCCCTTGGACTGCAAGGAGATCCAAACAGTCCATCCTACAGAAGATCAGTCCTGGGTGTTCATTGGAAGGACTGATGCTGAAACTGAAACTCCAGTACTTTGGCCACCTCATGCGAAGGGTTGACTCATTAGAAAAGTCCCTGATGCTGGGAGGGATTGGGGGCAGGAGGAGAAGGGGACAACAGAGGATGAGACTGCTGGATGGCATCACCAACTCGATGGACATGAGTTTGGGTAAACTCTGGGAGTTGATGATGGACAGGGAGGCCTGGCGTGCTGTGAGTCATGGGGTCGCAGAGTCGGACACTACTGACCGACTGAACTGAAGTGAAGACAGATCAATCTATTGATGTATCACACACATACAATCCGCCCCATGTCCTGTAGTACCCTTCTGGCATCTCTCCCAGACCAAGACACATTGCCTGTGCTGCGGTTTAGATCAAATGCCCCTTTACAGAGTCAAAGGGGCAAAAATGGAGCTCCTCAATCCCTCTCTTCCTAAAGACAATGGTGAGAGTCCTGGCGGTAGAGGACGTCTGGGTTCTTGCAAAGAGATCAGAGGAGAATAAAGCGAGAAACAGCGAGTGGGGGTGGGGGGTTGCTGCGCCGAGCGGTGGAGCGTGGCAGCACTCGCAGCGGATGCACTCTCGGTGCGCGAGCCCCGCCCTTCCTGGCCCCACGCTCGGGGCCCGCGGGCGGCCGCGACCTGGTGGTATCGCGAGACTCCAGCCCTCGTGGCGGCGCTTCGCTCCTCGCCGGCCGCCACCTATCCGCGACGCCTCGGCCCGCCCCTACAGCGGCCCAACTTGTCTGGAGTTGAGGTCCTGAGCGCCTGGCCCCTGCATTCGGCCAACGGAGAACCCCGCGCCGCCGCCTCGCCTCCGGGATCCCCCGCTCCGCTCCTCTCCGCTCCCTCGAAGCGAAAAGTTGGCGAGGAAGCAGCTCCTCAGCCCAGTTAAGCGCGCTCCTAGCCGGTGCGGGGCTCTCGGCCACCTGCGCCCCGGGAGCCTGAGGCGGCGGCTCTGCCGGGTCCTGTGGTACCAGAGTTCCTTCCCTGGGATCCTCTCACCAGTCGCTGCGAGTACGGGCTCCTGGCCCCGCCTCCTCGTCCCAGAGCGGTGCAAGGGGAGCAGGTGCAGATGGAGCAGGGGTAGAAGACCCGGGGTCTTTGGGCAGCGGAAGCGGAGCCTCTAGAGCGAGCGTGAGAAGAAGCCACAGGCTGCCCTGGTGGAGGAGCGAGGCTGACAGCACGGTGGCGGCGCCAGGGACCCCGCCGCACAGAGGCAGCTCCGCTGTCCAGGCCGCCAGCCGGGTGAGTAAAGTGGTGGGCGGGCGGATCACAGAGTGAAGGGTGCGGGGAGGTGGGCGTTAAAGCCGGCTGCAGGGACAGGCGGAGAAGCCCGTAGGAGCCTTCTGATCTGGAAAGTGTGCAACATAGAGCCTGTGCCTCCCTTCCGGAGGAGGTACATCCCTCCCTCAGGGACTTCCATGACTTTCTCCAGGCACCGGCCCTGAGGGGAAATGCCAAGTTAACGTGTGAATCCTACTTCTTGTCACAGTGGTCAGTGGAGTTGAAGACCAGGCAAAGAGTGGGATAGTATTAAGTATTTAGTATGCGGGGGTCATGAGGTTAACTTTTAGGGCAGTCTGATGTTTCCCTGAAGTGATTTCCCGTTTACTTGCTCCAAGCTTACTGATGTTTCTAAGTTTAAAGTGGATGAGAACTGCGATGGGCAGTCATTGCCCTTTAGTGTCATCCTTATGACAGGGGATGCAAGTTACAGAGAGCCTGTATTACGTTCTAAAGGCCGTGTGTGTGTGTCTGTGTGTCTGTGTGTGTCTGTGAATGTGTATGCATCTGTAGAGCTGGAGCTTTGCAATGTGTGAATTATTGTTGTCCAATATGATCTAGTCCTGGAAACAGAGCCTGTATTACGTTCTAAAGGCCGTGTGTGTGTGTGTGTGTGTGTGTGTGTGTGTGTGTGTGTGTGTGTGTGAATGTGTATGCATCTGTAGAGCTGGAGCTTTGCAATGTGTGAATTATTGTTTGTTGTCCAGTATGATCTAGTCCTGGAAACATCAATACCCTCTGTGATAACAACCCTTGATCTCCCTCATTGCCTGACGTGCCATAGTGAAGAGCACACACAGGGAAATATTGACCTTTCCTTATGAGGTGAAATAGATTGTAGGAGACTGGCACTTAGGGGCAGAGGGTGTGTGGTGGGCTCTGCTGGACACAAATAGGTCAGTAAGCGTGAAAGTTAGTGATTTGGAGCCATGCCAGGAGAGGTTTTAGAACTGGGGTAATAAATCTGCAGCTCTTCAATCTGTCTTTAATCTCTTCAATTTAACAGTAAATTGGGGAATTCTCGTTGGCAGAAATACTAAAACAACAGCTTTTCTGATAATGATTAGAGACCATTTTAAAAGTGTGTGAAAGTTCACTAGGCCACCAGAAAGAAATTTGAAAAATTACAGCCAAAAATAGATAAAAAGTAAATGCATATGAGGGGATTCAAGCAGGAGATTGAGAGTTTACTCTGAAATATACACAGATTATCCAGCCCATCTACTTCTACCATGTCTCCATGTGTGATAGAATTTCCAGAAACCTCTCCAGAGACATGGTATAGACTTATACTCATTGTTACCTTTGAAATAAAAGTTCAAACATTTTAAAATAAATACCTGCTCATTAATAAATACCAAATAAATACCGAATTCTGTTGGTACATAGGTATAGATAGTATTGATGCAAATCATGATGTCAGCACTCAGTATTCACAGCACTGTCCCAAGTGCATTTACCTGCCCTAATAATGTCTGGTATTAAGAACATAGTTTCTGGTTTGTAGGTTGCTCATGTACAAGTTTGCCAAAATAATTGCAATAGAGATTCTCTTCATCAGTCGCCTGGAGACCTTTACCCTCAACCCTTTCTTTAGTAATAACAGCTTTAACATCATTGTCATTAAAATTATTCATCCCATTTAAATTTGAATTTTTAAAACTTCTGCACTTCTTCAGTTAGTTGATTCAGAATGAGAGAGTAAAACATCTCTGGGAAACCAGATGCTTGTTCATTTAAGAAATGACTGAAATATATTGGCAGGTTGTGTGTGTGTGTGTCTGTTGCATACATGCCTATGTGTTTATGCTTACTAGCCATATAATGACATTGTGGGTGAAATCATGGACGAGTGACATATAGTAGTTCACTAAGGCTACTTATTGTAGTAAGTAATAGGGGTGGTGATTATTAATGTTGGAGCACCCATAATTTTCTAATTAGTGAGCTTTCTCTCGTCTAAAGTCTTTATTTTCTTAATGCCAACTCCTTACATCTCCCCCCCTCCACACACACGCCATTTTTAGTATGTGTGTATATGTCCTCAATAACAGAGCTAATCAGTTTCATCTAGCCAAATTTATCTGAGGATGATAGAGACAGTAACATTTAATGTTATTATTTTTATAAATTGGAATATGTGAAATCAAAGGAAACTTCTTGGATGGAGGTGACATGACATGAAAAGCAAGAATGGAGATTCGAGTTCTGGTTCTCTTTATCACACGTTTGGCAACTCTGAATAATACCTTGTTGAGTTTGAATTTTTTCATCTGTAGAGTGAGGTCAGTGCCAATCAGGATTAGTTGACAGAATCATGTATCTTGAGACAGGTGAAAAGGGCATTGCTACTGTAAAGTCATACACACATGTGTGTCACTGCCATTCCTAACACACTGTTCTTTCAGATCATTAAAAGAAACAGTTCATGAACCCTAAATAGGAAGAGAAAGTCAGATTCAAAATTTGTCACTTACACTTCCTCACCCAGAAAGAGGTGGGATGCAGTCACCACACATCTTTTGGACCTGACTGATCTTTAACTAAATGCCAAGGCTAAGACAGATTAACGGTTATAATAACACCTGAATTAAAGATACTAATTAATGGTAATTATAGGCTGCCCATTATAACTTGGCTAGAATTCTGAGTGACCTCTTCGCCTCCCTCCTTATTCTTCCTGTCTCCTTCCTGTGCTTTTTGCTGATGTTCTGGGGCAGCCTTTGGTAGATGTAGTTTTTGCTGTGTACTCAAGGAGACTTTTCCCTGTTATTTGAGTGTAATTTATGTGTGTTCAGAGTAATTCCTCAAATTTGAGATTCATTTTTTAAATCCAGGCACTGATGTTAACATCCTTGTCATACAGGACAGCCTTTCTTGATGGAAGTCTTTGCATGATCTGAACCAAATGAAGGAATCCTGTGGCTTCAGGAATGCTAAGTGCAAATAGTTTATCAGGGGCAAGAACACGTTGCTTCTGTGCAACTTATTTTGTACATGATCTAATTTTTATGATGATATCTGCTTCCTTGTGGTGTGTGTGTGTATGTTGTTTTTTCTTCCATAAAGCTAACCAGCATTAGCTCATTAATCCTTGTGAAATTCTTATTAGGTAGTAGTAGCATTAATATTTCTTTCTCACACATTATGCTGAATATGATTCAAATACTTTGGTTTCTCACCCTCCTGTCTCTTTCTTAATGTCTCAAAGACCGTCATCTGTAGTATGCTATTAAACTTACATTATTATGATAGTGTTAATGCTGCATGTGTCAAATGCTGCATGACTCTCTGGTTGTTTGACATTTATATCTTCTTCTTCAGATATTTTTAAACCTGAAATGTATCCACACAACCTTGGTAATTAAGCTGGGTCATTTTTTCTTTGGAGTTTATTCTTTGGTAAAATGCTGTATTGTCATCATTAATTTTCTTACTAGTTTTGTGAAAGTCAAATTCTCACTTCCATTGCACAAATCAGCAAACAGGTTCAGAAAGGATAAGTGACTTGGCTAAGGTGTTACGGGGGTATGGAACAGAGCATACCTATTTCAGTCTGATTGCAGAATCTATTCCTGTCTTACAAAATTTATCCTACAGTAAAACTTGGAAATTAGAACCTTTTAAGATTATAAAATTATTCATTTTGGGTTGATTTCAGGCAAAGTTGAGAAGTGGTAAATCCTGATTATGAGAGCTCTCTATCTTTGAGAAAAAGGAATGTTGTTAACATGTGCTGGCACATTTCATTCTTTAGCTCCAATAGAGACTGTGTTGTTTCCCAAATTTCATTTTCTTCTTTAGAAGATCTTAAAATGAACACTTGGATGATTATTGAGCATAAGGTCATTGGCAAATTTTGGTATCTGGTCTTAATACATTTTTGAGTTAACAGAATCTAGTTTTATTTTACATTGACTTTGAAAACAGGGTTTGTTGATCATTTCTGTAAGATCTTTTCACCTGACCTTTTTAATTTTAATAGAGGTGACTGTCTTTAGCAAACTTATATTTTTACTTTTCCTGTCAGGTCCTGATGAAGAATGCAAGTGTAATGTGACCTGGAAGGCAAGATGCTACTGAATAAAACAAAGCATATGTGGAGGTAGATGGACTTTGGTTTTAATCTCAGATCTTCTTATTAGCTATCTTTAAAGTAGGGAGATTGTCTGCTTTATGCTTTTTGAGGACACAGTGTTGATTGTTTCTCTTACATTTCACTCAGATCTGACACAGTGTTTTAGTGTCTTCAACTTGAGAGTGTTGAACATTTTGTACTTGTGAGTCAAGTTCTGCGGAAATAAAGATGGCACATTGATCTATGCCCTTGACTTGAGAGTGAGCAAATCTTATATTTCACGTGATTAGGTGTGTCTCTGCTATTTTTATACATATGTGTTTATAAAAATTCAACAGATTTGAATGCCACTGTTTAAATCAGGTACTGGTATTTGCAGTAAGATACAAAGGTGTAGTAGTTTGTTTTACATTATCTTTGTGTTGGTAAATATGAAATCTCTAGCTACAAAATGCATAATTTAAGAGTATAAATTAAAATGCCTTTTTGAAATTTGCTAGTACAATCTAGATTAAATTTTGTCAATTTAATGAAACTAAATACTGACTCTGAGAATGATTCACATTTTTAGAGTTATGAGTAGAATAGAACTGGGCACAAAATACATGGCGTGTCTTCTTTATCTATGGTGTTAATAATTGCTAACATACAAGGAGTAAAATCTGTGTGCCAGGGACAAGCTAACAACCTTATATACATTATCTTATCAACTTTTAATTCTACAGATATTTGCTGAGCACCTAGTATGTTCCAGACACTGACTAGGAGGTGTATGTGAACTGGTACCCAAAGTTATGAACATTTGTGTAAGGCAATAGAAGATGCATGTCATCTGATGACAAAACTGCTCAATAAGTAAAGGTGAGATGGAACCCTCTGGCTGGGATTGATATGAGGGCTTGGGGCAAGGGTGATGCTTGCATTGGGCCATGAATAGTACTGAGAACTTTAAAAGGGGAGTTTTGAGATGACAATCCATACATGGTAGGCAAAAGAACTGCAAGAGCTAATGTGGAGAGGAAAGAGATTAAAATTTAATCTGTGACATCACTTCTGAATAATTATGATAACTGATAACGCTCAGTTGTGTCCGACTGTTTGCAACCCCATGGATACAGTCCATGGAATTCTCCAGGCCAGAATACTGGAGTGGGTAGCCTTTCCCTTCTCCAGGGATCTTCTGAACCAGAGATCGAACTCAGGTCTCCCACATTGCAGGCGGATTCTTTGCCAGCTGAGCCACAAAGGAAGCCCCAGAATACTGGAGTGGGTAGCCTATCCCTTCTCCAGCAGGTCTTCCCGACCTAGGAATCAAACCGGGGTCTCCTGCATTGCAGGCAGATTCTTTACAAACTGAGCTATCAGAGAAGCCCTAATTATATATATGCTGCTGCTGTTGCTAAGTCGCTTCAGTCGTGTCCGACTCTGTGCGACTCCATAGACGGCAGCCCTCCACGCTCCCCCGTCCCTGGGATTCTCCAGGCAAGAATACTGGAGGGGGTTGCCATTTCCTTCTCCAGTGCACGAAAGTGAAAAGTCAAAGTAAAATCGCCCAGTTGTGTCCAACTCTTAGCGACCTTATGGACTGCAGCCTACCAGGCTCCTCCGTCCATGGGATTTTCCAGGCAAGAGTGCTGGAGTAGGGTGCCGTTACCTTCTCCAAATTATATATTAAGGCATACCAAATGAGAAACTGAAAATCTATGCCAAGGAAAAGAAAAATATGCCATCCCTTAGAAATTTTATTGCCCTTATTTGCACATTTAAATCTCACCTTGGATCTTGTTGCTTTTTCTTATTATGACATTTCTCAAATGCAGTTTTCAAAAAATAAAAGACTGTCATGTATTTAGTAAACTGTATCAGAGACATACTCAGCCAAGCTGCCCAAACTGCCACTTTATGTCTTTACATTTATATACAGATGTGACCTACCTTTATGTGAATCTTAATTATTATCCTACACCTCTAGAAAGTATGCAGACTGCATCTTTGTCTCCATCAGGGAAATTTGTCAAATAGTGTCCGTGCAATAGCCAAAGATGATGGCTTGAATGAAGTGTGGCCAATGTGAGGAGGACCCAGACTCCTCAGAATGTAATGGTTAATGTAGAGGGCAGGCTTGAGTCTGCAGGTCATATAGAGGCAATAGTTAAAAGCTTGGCAAGAAGCAAAGGTGAAATCCTACCATGTAAGATGTATACTGAAAGAATAGAGCTTATTCTAAAATGTAGGTAGGGATAAAAGGACCTGAATGTTCTGGTGTGAACTTTTACATGTGCATAAATGGTCTCGTGTCTCTCTTTTTGCTGAGATCTGGTGAATGTTTTTATAGTACTACCTTAGATCAGTAATGTACCTTTGCACTGTTTAAAATGACTTACTTTTGAAGAATTTTGTCCCATCACTTAAGTTTTATTTTCATCATAGTCCTAAGAGATTAGAAGGACAGATATCTTTATATCTACATTTTGTGGGAGATGAAACAGGAACTTTGCCCTGTGATTTACACTTTAGTTATTGGAGGAAGAGGAACTAAAACTTTGGACATAGCATTCTACTGATCCCTCAACTTGCTCAGGCTTTTTTTTTTTTGCCGCAGGTTGGAGACAGAATTTTTGTTTTGGCTGCAGCCTGCACTCTCTGTCAGGGACCTCCATGTTGGGAGAGAAGCATGGAGATTGGGCACCGAGCTCCTGGGTTTGAGAAGAATCTATACAAATTACGTATGTTGGGCTTTAGATCAGTTTTCCTGGTTCAGGTTGACTTGTGGGTCATTATAAGCCTTTAACGGAGAAGGCAATGGCACCCCACTCCAGTACTCTTGCCTGGAAAATCCCATGGACGGAGGAGCCTGGTAGGCTGCAGTCCATGAGGTCGCTAAGAGTCGGACACAACTGAGCGACTTCACTTTGATTTTTCACTTTCGTGCATTGGAGAAGGAAATGGCAACCCCCTCCAGTATTCTTGCCTGGAGAATCCCAGGGACGGAGGAGCCTGGAGGGCTGCCGTCTATGGGGTCGCACAGAGTCGGACATGACTGAAGCGACTTAGCAGCAGCAGCAGCAGCAGAAGCCTTTAAAAAGTGTCCATGCCCATCACTGACAAGATTTACTGCAAGTGAGGTGCCATTGCCTGTTGATACAAGTATTAAGTGCCCCACCATTGTAAATGAGTCATCAATCCCTTCTTTTGCCCTTGTGACTAATTAGGACTTGGGTTTGGGGACAAGGTAGAGAGGGTTTGCTGAACACTGTGCTATCTACATGATAACAGAAGCTGAATTTTAGCAACAGTGATATAAATCGCCACACCTTTTGAGCAATTCTCTGTAATAACATTGCAGAATATCACTGTTATTTAATTGAAACCTCACAACAATGCTGTGAAGTTGGTGTTGTCTTTGTTCTAACCCTGTGAAAACTGAGGCTCAGAGGAGTTAAGAAACCTGCCATAAGTTACTTATAGAGTGACAGATCAGGGATTTAAGTTTTGTTCTGACTTTGACTCTAAAGCTCTTTCTGCTGGATCATACCACCGCATAGATGGGTTTATTTGGGGGTTGCTTAGAGAATTTATGTCAGTTTAGAGTGATGATAGGGAGACCCCTTGGCATGAGAGGAAAAATCTTAAGTGTGCCCCTTTCCAAGTCACCATGTTCTCAGATTCCTGGCCTGTTTATTCCTTTCATGACCTCCATTTATCCCTGTGAATAATTCATGTAATATCACTAATGTGTTTTGTCTCTAGCTTGTTATCCAGGAAGATGTACAGAAGCTACCATTTGCTTTCACCTTGCTGGCTGCTGACCCTAAAGAAGTAGCACAGACACCATGGACACTCACCTTAAGATAGTGCTACTGAGTTAAGTTATCAGGTAATTGGTGGTAATTGCCCAGAGTCAAAGGTTTGAGGGTTTTGGTCACCTTCCGTAACTCAGATGACAGAGGATGTGGGAACCCAAACTCATGGTCCATCTAATCCAGAGCGTGCCTGTTTAGATAAAGTAAAACATCTTTCTCTGGTTTAGTTCTTTACTTACCACCACTTTCAGTTAGAATTATGAAAAGGGCATTTGTCACCCTGGCTTGGAAATGCTGTCTCTAATCTCACTTGACCTGTCCTGAATTTTGCCCAGTGGATGGAGGGATTTTGAACTGGACAGCCATGGGCTTGCTCACTGACCAAAAAAAACTATCTTCAGATATGATCCTCAGGCCCCCACATTTAAGTAACCATCCTCTACCCTTTGAATTTGTCTTTGTAACATTCTTGGTAAACAGTTGGCCAGGTCAACTCATTCTTGGTAAATGAGTTGACTCTTCACGCATTTGTAGCACACATGCATGTATGTGTGCTATGTCACTTCAGTCGTGTCCAACTCTTTGTGACCTTATAGACTGTAGCCCATCAGGCTCCTCTGTTCGTGGGGATTCTCCAGGCTAGAATACTGGACTGAGTTGCCTTCACCATATCTTCCCGACCTAGGGATCAAACCTGAGTCTTTAATGTCTCCTGCATTGGCAGGCAGGTTCCTTACCACTCGCACCATCTGGGAAGCCCTGACCATATATATGTAGGTATATTTATGAATTTCCTATATTTTCAAAATGATTTATATTGTTTTTCTTAGGGAGCAGCACATCATCTTGAGTCTTACTGCTTTATAGTAAATCTTACTTTCATATAATAAACTTATACTTTCATATAAGTTTTATTGGAACAAAGTCTCATTCATTCATTTTTACATATCATCTGTTTTTGTGATCTGTGATACAACAGCAGAGCTAAGTAGTCATAACAGAGACCATATGCCTGCAGCACCTAAAATATTTTCTGTCTGGACCCTTACAAGAAAAGTTTGCTGCCCACAGGTCTAGATCATGGGAGGAAATTTTTAACCATTCCTTTTATTTTTGTCTGTACTATTTTGAGTTTTTGCCACGTGTAAGTATTGCTTTTGTAGTAAAGCTATTAGAACATCTTAAGTGATTGTGCTACATGCTAAGATGTAGCCTTTTCCCTTGAGGTTGCACATACTAGTGGGAATAGATATTTACACAAACAGAAAAATCACTATTTAGAGTTTTAAATACATAATAAGTATAATAAGAATTTTTAAAAGTTCTATGAGGATACAAATGAGTGGAGAGTCAACTCATCCTCCTGGCAGAGGAAAGAAGTGATTTCACAAGAAATTGAGGAGCTGGCCTTTATTTATATAGGATTAGGAATTTTCTAAGCCAGGGATGTTTGGGAGGAGGAGAGGCAATCTGTCCTCATTTTCCTGTCTTTCTTAATGAGAATTAGGTCTACCTTCATGTAACAATATGTGATGTCATTCTTCCTTTCTAATCTCCTCCATCTTCATGCCATCTGGGACTCTAACTAACAGTCTTTAAATATCATGTTTGGTTTCCTTTTTCCTTTTATGCATCATGTCTTAGACATGTCAGAGACATGATGACTAAACCAAAGAATCTGAGCTCCCAAAAGATTAAGACTTGCCTTAAATCTTAACCATTGCTCTCTCATCTCTTCAGAGTAGAATTCCACTAGCAAGCTGTGACAGTTTCCCCTTCATATTTGTTGTGTTGCTTCTTCTGTACCAAATAGAAATGGGTGATGCTTTCATTTTCCTGGGCATGTGGCCTGAATCAGTGTGATTGTTGAGGTGATTATGACAAGTCAGTAGTCATTTTCTGTTAGTGCAATATTCTTTCCCTAGGTAATGTGATATGTGAGAGAGGGAATGATATTACCATATCCACAGTTAACTTAGTATATACATGTAAATGTGAGGGATTGGGTACCTAAATTAGTTTAATGCATAGCTCATGATTTTCATCTTTATAGCTTTCTCAGAGCTGCTCTCAAAGAATAAAGTTAACTCATATTAGACTTTAATTTTTTTTTTCCAAAATGGCAATACAGTTGACACAGGATTATTCATTAGCAAGATTATTCTTTTTCTACTGGTTTGCATAGTGATCTTTGTTACAAATTTGTGGACTGTAAATTTGTCAGGTGTCTTTCTGGACTCTATTTAGATCCATTTGTTAGTTTTCCTTGTATTAATGTTATATTATTTTAATATGTGGCTTCATCATCTTCACATGTTTATCAATCTTCTGTTGTATGCAATTGTATGCCAGCTAGCATAGAAGAGAATCACAGAGAATGCAAATAATACTGTTTTCTAAAAGAGAATTTATCTTTTTGTCTTTTAGGATCATAGGGTTGGGTGTTGACCACCTTGGTTTATGAGAGATTGATCTAGGTTTTATCTGGATTTCAGCTTTGGCAAAAGTCAGTCTTTTTTGGTTATCACTTGCTATCATGATGTGATTCTCTATAACTTTCTATTGATGTGTTGGTGTTTCTAGTGTCTTCAGCTTTGGAAAAGAGCTACAAATTCATTTCTCATCACGGATGTTCAACTTCGCTTTGTACTACTCTCCTCCCCCTTTTGGGAGGATGTGGAAAATTGTGATGGTTTGGTGTCCACTAAACTTCCAACCTCATCACTCAGACAATGTGAAAAATAACTGCTAGTTTTTCTGTTAGCTAAGGAACTGTGCCAACCATCCAGGCTAGTCCTCAGACTCTAGCTCTGCCCAATATTAGGACATTGTGAAATATGATTTAGATTTTCCTTATTAATTCACCCTTCTTTGTAGGGCTTTAATCAGTTCCCTGTACTGGGTCCTTGCCTCCCCTTCCTCCAGATGGGTTTTGTTTTCTAAGCACCATGAGATGGCAGGGTTGACTCTTCGTGTTCTTGTACATCCTCAGAATTCAGCAAATGTGTGGTGATGCAAACTGGACATATAAATCTCTTAGAATGGAGGCAAGGAAAAAAGTTAGAAGGACAATCTAGGCAAGAAGTTATAGTGATCAGAATTAGCAAATTACTTGTAAAGATGGGTGTGTATAGAAAAATTTGATACAAATTTTAGGCTATATAACCAGTAACTGGGGGGAAATCTAGGAAGGCTGGCGAGAAGAGAGAGCCAGAGAAGGCAATGGCCATGTTTCCAGCTATGGCAGTTGGGTGGCTATTGACAATGTGTGTGTGTAGTGTTATATATATAGTGTATAGTGTGTGTGTGTGTGTGTATATATACACCTGCACTACTCTGGTGTACTTTGCATTAGCTTTTACTTTGCAAGGCAGATAAAGCCCTGATACTACTGATTGTAAATGTGTGTGTGTATGTGTGTGTGTGTGTATGTGTGTGTGTGTGTATGTATGCACACAGGTGCACACAGGACTTCAGCTTGGCTCTACTTGCTTACACATTGCTCTAACCTCTGTCCTCAGTGTAGGATTTTAGATCAATAGTGGCCATACAGAAGCTTCTTCTATGAAGGAATGTCTATTGCTTGGTTAAGCCTTCAGTCTTCTGTTGGTTAATTGAGTCCTGTGTGCTGAATATAAATACTATGTGTTTCCCTAAAAAGTCCATCCAGGCTACAAATACAAATCACATATGGCTTCCTACAAGTCCATTATGAACAAAATTAAGGATCATTCATAAGCAAAGCTGTTCCCAAGGTTGGTGACCCCACTGAGGTTCACTCTAAGCTCATCATCTTCTCATGTAAGCAGAGAGGTGAGATGCCACTCCTGAATCATTGTGTCATGTGACCATATCTTGGAAGCCTCCTGAATAAGGTGTACATTATTAATTCAGAAAGTCAGAGAAAGTATATGAATCTAAGCTGCTGCAAACCTTAAATGAGTTAAGAGAACTGAGTTGGCGCAACCTAAGCACAGATTGCTCAGCAGTCTGTTTGCTGCTAATGGAATCATTTTTGTTGCTTATCCACTGTTTCTTGAAATATCCTAATATGACTAAGTTCTCATAAAGGCTGTAAGATGCACATGCTAATTCCAGTGCAAAGAGGGTTTTTATATAAAATATAAAATTGGAGAGCCATTCAAATCCCTTTTCCCCCTTGCGATAAGCTATCAATCAGTCCTCTCCACCAACAAGTTTCCTAGAGATATTATGAAGTGACAGGTGTATTTATAAATTTATAATGAATTGATAAATAAGTGAAGAATGAAGCCTGCTGCTTCATTGTTATTTTCTTCTCTCACATCTTTCATCCTCAAAGTTATCCTTCATTTAAGCATGTCAGGAGAGAACCAGAGTTTGGAATGGGGTCTTGATGGAGAGATTGAGACTGTATAAGAAATGGTGTATAAAGAGCCTAGAGAATGTGTGGTTGTTCAGGATTTGACCAGTGCATCAGAGCAACAAATTCTAGTGCTCCATTCCCTCTAGAAGTTATGAAGTTGGTTAATGGAGTAACCTAATTAAGAAGCTAGCCTAACTGATTCTGTAGAAAACACAACTTTTGATTTAATTTGGTGGATTTCTTTTAATTGTAATAGTCAACTAAAAGTATTAGGGCTATTTATGTAATGGCAGGAACATTCTTTCACTGATCTGTTGTAACAGAATCTAAGGTATTTTCCATTTCCGAATGTATGATGAGGTTGCTTCAAGAGTTGGCTCTTCTGTATCCCTTGGGTCTCTTGTCTGGTGAACCCCTTGCACTTCTAGCATGTGTGCTTGTCTTCCTGCTCAAGTTCAGTTCTGAAAACACTGCTGTTTCACACTCTCTTGGTGTTATAGATCCTCATGTTGCTGACTTCAGAGCTTCACTGAAAGCATCTCTGTAAATTGCTAATTCATAAAGGCCAGCAGAGTTCATTCCTATCATATTGGCTGCTTAGTGATACATATTCATTCTCTGTAAGGATATAGATATATCTCTTTCTCTATCCCCAAAGACTAATTTTGATTTAAAATGAATCTGTCTTTTCTTTTTGGGAAGATTTGCCTTTACCTGTTTTACCTGATCTCTGGGTTTTGGGTTCCTCATTGTCTGTGAGAAGGTAACATGTAGACCAAACTTTAGAGATGTCAATTCTCTTCCTTGAGAAAGGCATTACTTTGGTTGAAAGTGATCACAGTTACGGGTAAAATTATATGAGGGAAAATAAAACACCACATTATAGTAAAGTCAGGATTACCCTATTTATGAGCTCAATTTAATTAATTATTAAAGGCTAAGACATTTAGAGAAAATTTTAAAAGCATGCTATTAAGGTCAAAGTGGCTGAGATTCAAGTTTAAACGGTTTTAGCTGTTTTGTTGTTTCAAAAACTCTCTTCCATTTGGGAAGTTAACCTGAGATGTAAAGTGGAGAGACCTGGGCTGAGGGTCAGAAGACTTGCTTCACATTCTTTCTTTGCTACGAACTGGCTCTGAGACCTCAAATATGGCACTTATATTTCATTAGTAAGGAGATAAAAATACCATTTCACAAGTCAGCTATGAGAGCATCTAATGGAGTGAGGGTCTGACTCACTGTACATGTCCAGGGAAATTTTGGTTCACTTATACATGTTGATATTTAAGAGAGTTTATTCAGGAAATTTCTATGAGCCAGGAAGTTTCATAAGATACTCATGGTCTTGCTTTGTGAGCACTGGTCCAGGATATTTTTTTAGGCTAGGAGAAGATCATCAGACCTGATCCAGAAGATTGGAGTTTTAGTTCAGATTTGTCCTGCATTTGTTGTGAAATCTGGGCGCAAGTGTCATAACCTTCCTTAAGTATTCAGTTTCTGCATCTGGTCTTTAAGAATAATACCTCGAACAGGTTAGTGCCATTTCTCTGTATATTTCTATGTCTGTAAAGTAGGCACAGTGAAACTAGCCGCTTCAGAAGATCTTCACAAGGCTAACGTTATTCAACACGTGGAAATGTTCTAGCAGAGTGCTTCTTTCATGGTATGTACTCAGTAAATACTCATTGGGATGATTTTCCCTCCTTCCTAGAACTCACTTGAGTAAAATTGCCAGTCATAGAAATCAGAATGCTGAGTACCATGTTAATGCCTTGACAATTTTCTGGAAAGAAAAAATAAAAACCTGTCTGATGCTCCCAGTTTTATTTTACTGGCATTCTCTCTCTCTCTCTCTCTCCCCCCCCCCCTCCCTCTCCCCCTCTCTCCCTCTCCCTTTTTTCCCTTGGGATGATGTCTCTTTGTGGCAGAGCAGCAACACCAGCAACTACAATCAGGGGCCAAAGGCCAGAAATCATGGATGAGAAAGACCACCCCTCCTGCCCAGTCCTCTTCTGTGCTGCTGGGTTTTCTCTTGACAGGAATGCATGCATTTCTTCAGGAGCCCCGTAGCCAAGAGCACAGCAGTTTTCTTGGAACCAGAGGCAGAAGGCTCCTGCTCCCTTGTGACTCATATTCTCACTCAGCACCCAAGCATGTCTTTTATTTGGTGAAGTTCACAGCCTTTCCCTTCCTGCCTCAGCAGCTACTGTCCCAGCCTCAGCCCCAGTCATGAAAAGTGTGGTTGCTATGTGGATCATGTCTCAGGCAATTCAGAAAGCCTTTCAGAGAACAGAACTTTGGATTTGACTGTGACTTCGGCTACCACTCTCTCTCCTAGAAAACTATTGTGTTGGATGAAGCAAGAAGGTGCAAGCTGTAATACTGTCATGAAAGCCAGAGGTTGAGGAAGAAGTTGCCATTCCTCCTTCCTGTTTACCACTCCAAGATATATTTCCTGAATCCTTTTTAGAGTTATTGGTATCCTAGCTTTATACATATACCCTGGTATTTGAATACATATACTGGTGCTCACAACATTGGCTTAAAGTTAGTGGTTCTACTACTCTCTAGCTGTATGACTTGGGCATTCAGTTCTCTCTGAGCCTCAACTTCCTCATCTTTATGATGGGAATGGTCATGTCTGTCTGCTTGCCTGGTCAAGTAAAATCTCAGCTTCATATTTCTGATACCTTAAGGTCCCCTACCTGAGTAGGAAGCTTACATGTTAAACTTAACACAGCTTTTGCTGCCGAAGATGACCATTCCTTCATCAGCCTCCTGGACAGATGATCCTCTAGTGTCAAGACTGACCTCTGAAGGGTTGGGAAGCTGCCCTCCTCAGGAGCTCAGATAGTAAGTTGTTCTTTGTGCTGATCTGAAATCTGAACTCTCCAATAACTTTTGCCTGCTGGTTTCTGTGTCATCTCTGGATAACAGGACATTTAACCTCAAAGTCTTCTGTATACTGAAGACTACTGTAAAAAGTACCATTATTTTTTAAGCTGGATATCAAGTCATCTTTTCAGCTCCTTTGCCTGCTCTGCCCTTGGGGTTCTGATCTGGATTGACTGCATGGAACAGAACATGGTGCCAGGTGTTCTTGAACATTCTCAATGGTCTTTGTAGCATTGGTAATAAAACATTCCCTGATGACCCTAGAAGCAAGTCTGATTATTACTAATGGTAACTGTCCCCATCCATAGTGAATCTGCTCAAATCCCAGAGCCATGATTGGCAAACCATGTTTAATATTCTTTAAATTATTTTTAACATGGAAGTAATTTCCCCCTCTGTTGCACTGCCATTTCCTTCTGCAGGGATCTTCCCTACCCAGGGATCAAACCCAGGTCTCTTGTATTGCATGTGGATTCTTTACTGCTGAACTACCAGGGAAACCACGCTTTATTCTAAAAAATAATAAAGATGCATTAAATTTAATAATAGAAAAGACCTAGAAAAAATATAAAGAATACTATGGAACTTATTTGTAGCCCATTTACTTTAAAAAAAAATAAAATATTTTTATACATTACACCTTAATCATGTTTCCACAGAAATGATTGTATATTTATGTATAATCAGTGAAATTATGTAATGTGGTTATGTGCCTATATATTTTGTTCTCTTACTGATCATTGTGTTTTCCCATGTCATTATCAGTTATTTATAAGTATCATCATAATGGTTGCATCATAATACTGAATGAATATATATTATAATTTACTTAATGAACCCTTTATGGTAATCCCTAATTTGTAGCCAGTTTCCAGGAGCTTCAGAGTTATTCTCTTTGAGAAATGGAATAAGGGAAAAGGCAATACCTCTGGATTCTCACAGGAGGATTTTATTTTCCAGATGCTGGGGTAATCCCATTGCTCTGCTCTTCTTTTCCTGTGGGCAGAGTTAACAGGACATGGAGATCAGATCAGGACTTAGAGATCAGATCAGGATGTGGAGATCAGTTGGAAAGCTAAAAAAGCAGGTTGATTTGTGCATATGTATTTATGACTGAGCAACTGAGCACATTAGTGAATATGTATCCTCACTTCACAAATTCAAGTTTAAAATGTTATACTGATGATTTCTGTGATGAACAAGATGTTTGGTTTTGTTTCATTTACTGATACAAATGTGCCCCTAGAAGGGCTTGAACTGCCTTTTTCTGTGATCAAGGATTTTCCCTTGATTAAGGAAATCAAAGAAATCCAAGGATCAGAGAATTACTCTCCGTTGTCAGGATTTAATGTATTTAAATCCAGAGCTAGAATCAAAGTATCACAGATTTGTCTTCTGTTAACATAATTTGGGACTCTCTTTTTTGTTAGAGCATAGCTCTGGCAGAAGGAAGGCTCCACTCTCATATAATCACATCAGTCATCTGGGGTCATTGTTTAAGGGGCAATACCATCACTTCTCTGCAGACTTGCAGAACTAGTCACCAAGACAGGGGTACAGGAATCTTCTTGTTTACAAACTTCCCAAGTGAATTTTGTCAGGTAAATTTAAGAAATGGATTGTGACCCATGCACAGAAAAGGTATCTAGGCCATCAATTTAGCCTGAAAGAGAATTGCCCTGCCTCCACACCTGTATTTCTAATGAGTCATAACATCTAAGATATTGAGCTTTACTTTGGATTTCATCTGTGATTATCAAAATCACATGATTGAGAAGTAGTAGTTTCATAAACCTGTAGTGAGGGTGATGAAAGGTTCCCCCCCCCGCAATTAAAACATCATTTTTGAAAGAGGCAGCCCACATCTCCCCAAAGGCAATGCCACTATAGAGAACCAACCACATCCCTTCATCTCGGGCCAATCCCCACCTTGTGGAATGGATAGAAACTATGTGTTATCACCTATGGGGACTGGCTGGTTTGATGCAGTAGTATATGGTTGACTGTTAAGACAAAAATAAAACCAAACAGAAACTTCTGGTTATTTAGCCTTGGTAGAATTCTCAAAACTTATTACAAAAGGCTAATCTGAGACAGCTTCACTCCATCTGTACCATTTCTGCAGCCCAGAGAAGCGTTAACCTTATTGGGTCTGGTTGCTAGGGTGCTTCCAACATTCTGCTCAGAGTTTTATGATGTCACAGGTTTCTATTTGTACAACTGAGAAACTGCAGGTTGTGTATCACGTGCTTATTAGGAAGGGTGAAAAGTCAAACTACCAAGATGATGTCCAGTTGCTAGTAGTAAGGGTGTTAATATCTAGTGGGCAGGTCCTCATAGTAGTGGGCTGCAGTGAACAGTTTTGAAAGTTCTATGTTCTTCCCCTTCCTGTGCATAATTTCAACAGTCAGGGAAACCAGGTCTTGAAACCTCTAACTTGGGTCCTAACTCAGGAAAGGGAGTTTATAGAAAGCAGTAGTGGGTGAGAGATACGTCTAGTCTCCTCCTTTTCACGTTAAAAAAAGTGTTGAGTATCCTGAGTCTGAGAGTTCTGGGCTGCTTGAAAATAAGAATAGCTTCTCATTTCTTTGTTGGGCCACCTGCAAAGAGCATTCATGCTTCCTGTTCCCCAAGTATTGTGAGGCTGTTGGATTTTTTTGGGTGGGACATAAGTATCTGGTTCCAGCAGAGCAGAAACCACAGTAAACTGGGAGCATCCCTCCATTGAGCTTTTGCCTCCTACAGAAATGCAGATGAACTCAAGGCAATTTGTCAATTGTGTATGTTTCCTGGAACATTGAAGAAATGAGGAGGAAGCTTTTCAAGTGTGTGCTGAGTTCTCCTGTGGAGGAGGAAAGAGGCGAGAATGGCCCCTATGAGTTATCTCTTAACTATGCTGAATCCATGAAAGCCTTTACAGAGCAGCTGGTCTCTCCCTGGGCTGGGTGCCTGTCAAGCCCAGTGGGTTATAGGTCTCAAAGGCCCTTTAAGTAAAGGGTGTATGTAGATGGTGAAAACATTGCAGGCTCATTGCTCTGGAGCAGGGCCTGAGGGAACAGGTACATGTTCTAAGTAGGAGCAGAACCATGGGTACAAGCAATGTGGGCCCAGCTGGCAGACGGAAGGGGCCCACACGGGAGGACATGAGTCAGAGAGACAGAAATTTCAGAGGCAGAGCAAAGTAGGTAATCCTAAATCTCATAAAAAGCCAATGACTCAGATGTAAAAAAGACAGGTCAAGAGCAGGGTAAAGCCCAGAATAAGAGGTCTCTCAAACTGAGTAGCCACTTGTTTCAGCCCAGGACCTTTTGTTTACTTCATCCAGTGGGGGTACGGTTTGGAGTTTAGGGCACTTTTGGGCCTTATTTGTGGTATTAAGTAAAAGCATCCATGAGGGATTAAGGAAATACAGCTTAGGGTTCCCCTCCTGGAAGCTCCACAGATGGTGGCAGAGCAAAGACTGCTGTCTCCCTCGAGTCTCTTCTTCATGTTTGTGACCACAGTGTTCCAGCGTCCCTCACACATAAAAAGTTCTGCTCAGTGGATACTAGATCTGTCCCCTAGCTGCTCTAAGAAGTGCTCATAAAGGAATGTGAAGAACTACAGCAGCAGGAAGCTCTCAACAAGGACCGGACATACCTCCACAGAGCATTGAAATATTTCTACATTTTCAAAAGCATGCTTAAAGGGGAAAAAAGTTAACGTCTGAGTCCTGACATCCTCTTATTTTCCTCACCTTCCTTACTCCTGAACTTTTGGGGAGTTTCATACTCTGAAAATGACACATTACAACTGAAATACTTATTTCATATTTTTCTGCAAACTTTTTGCTCCTATTTTTCTTTTGTGATTGTTTAGCATGTTCCAAGCATAAAATGACTCCACCAACTGAATGTTCACTCAGGGCTAACATTTCAGTGTGTACATCCCCTTGGAAGCCACGTAACTCTGGCCAGTAGTGGTACAATAGTCAGTGTTCCCATGTAACAATGACTACTCTTTGATGGTCTGGACTTTATGACACCATCTAATCAATAAACACAATAGAACAGGTGTACTCCCTCTCAGGTGTCTTTCTGCCACAGTGCTGGCTCCACCATTGTCAGATAAACTAGTTTTTATGCACACTGTGCATGTTGGAGAATTTGCTATCAGTGGGGTCTTTCTGGAGAAGTTTTGCAGACAGAACACATTTCCCCAGCTTGTCGTAAGTTCTGGAGAGAACTCCAATATTATTTCCTCAATCTTCCTGGCTAAACTGACCATAAACTTTGTTTTTTATTCTTATAGTACCTTTTATGGTTGCTGATTAGAAAGGCAATACATACTAAATATAATAAATATTAAGCAACATAAACTATAAAAATTAGTGTGGCTGTCATCCATTATTCAGCTGACATTTGTGGATAATCACCATTAACTAGTTTATATTTTTTTTCAGTTATTTTTTGATGCTTTCATGGATATAGAGAATGTATATCTGTATAAATGTATTTACATTTATAAAATAATGTTTAAATACACAAACATGCACACAGAGTTCAGTTCATGCAATGGAGATTATACAATTGGCCTCTCACTGGCAATAGATTTGAGTCATTTTTTCTTTATCAATCCATGCAGATATATATCATTTTTTTAGTAATAGATTTTAAGTTTCAGGTTTAGAGTCATAGAAAAATTGGACAGGAAGAACAGAGAATACCCAGAACAGAGAATAACCATTCTACTCATGTGCACAGCCTCCCCCTTGTTCATCATCCCACTACATATTGGTACATTTGTTACAGGAACAAACATTAACACACCAGTATCAACCATAGTTTACATTAGGAATTATTCCTTGTGTTGTGCATTCTGTGGATTTTGATAAATGTATGATGATATGTTCTCACTATTATAGCATTAATATAAATATTAATATTCTCATTATCATAGCATTATAATCTATTATACAGAATAGTTTATGTGTCCTAAAGATCCTTTGTGCTCCACCTCTTCATCCCCTCTTATCATAAACTCCTGACAACCACTGACCTTTTTATTGTCTTCACAATTTTACTCTTTTCCTAATGTCATATAGTTGGAACCATACAGTGCATGGTCTTCCCAGTTGGCATGTATCACTTTGCAGTATACATCTATGACTCCTTCATGCCTTAATGTGCCTTTATAGTTTATTTATTTTTCTATGTCAAGTAATATTCCATTGTATGGATGTATCACGATTTATATGTCCATTCACCTACTAAAGGATGGATATCTCCCTTGCTTCCATATTTTGGAAAGCATGGGTAAGGCTGCTCTAAACATTTGTGTGGAGGTTTTTGTGTGAATCTAATTTTTCAGCTCAGTTGGTTAAATACTAAGGAATGTGAGAGTTTTAACTATATAATAAGGATACGTATAGTTTTGAAAAATATGCCAAACTTTCCTTCAAAGTGAATTTAGCCTTTCTTGAATCCTTTCTTTGGTGATGTATTTAAAAAGTTATTTCCAAACTCAATCATTTAGATTTTCTCCTGTAGGACTTTTATAGCTGTGTGTTTTACGTTTAGTTCTGCGATTCATTTTGAGTTAATTTTTATGAAAGGTGTAAGTTCTGTGTCATGTGGATTTCTAGTTGTTCCAGCCTCACTTGTTGGGAGGCTCCTGTATCCGCTGACTTGTCTTTGCTCCTTTGTCAAAGATTGGTTGACTCTATGTATGTGCATCTAGTTCTGGATTCTGTTTTTTCCCATTTATCTGTTTGTTTAAACTTTTGCCAATACCACACTGCCTTGATTATAGCAACTTTGCAGTAATCTTAAAGTCAAGAAGTGTCAGTCCTCTTAACTTTTTTCTTTTCCTTCAATATTATGTCAGTTATTCTGGTCTCTTGCCTCCCCACATAAACTTTAGGATCAATGCACTGATAAACAAAATAACTTACTGGGGTTTTGACTGAAATTATACTGAATCTATAGATTAAAGCAGGAAGAACCAACCTCTTAACACTGTTGAGTCCTTCTATTCATGAATATGGATTATCTCTCTAGTTTTCGTTTGAGTTCTTTCAACATAGTCTTATAATTTTCCTTATATAACTCTTAAACATTTTTTGTTTGGTTTATCTGTCAGGTTTCTTTCTCTCTTTTTTTGGATGCTAATGCTAATGTTACTTATCCTGTTTAAAGGCTGCAAGTGTCTATTCAATGGATGTGATTAAGAACCCTCATTAATTCTTTTTGTGTGTGTGTGTGTGCTTCATTATTATTTATTATTATTATTATTATTATTATTATTATTTACTTTATAATATTGTATTGGTGTTGCCACACATCAACATGAATCTGCCACGAGTGTACACATGTTCCGAATCCCAAACCCCCCCTCCCATCTTCCTCCCTACACCATCCCTCCAGGTCATCCCAGTGCACCAGCCCCAAGCATCCTACACCCCGCATTGAACCTAGACTGGTGATTCGTTTCTTACATGATATTATACATGTTTCAATGCCATTCTCCCAAATCATCCCACCCTCTCCCTCTCCCACAGAGTCCAAAAGACTGTTTATACATCTGTGTCTCTTTTGCTGTCTTGCATACAGGGTTATAGTTACCATCTTTCTAAATTCCATATATATGTGTTAGTATACTGTATTGGTGTTTTTCTTTCTGGCTTACTTCACTCTGTATAATCAGCTTTAGTTTCATCCACCTCATTAGAACTGATTCAGATACATTCTTTTTAATGGCTGAGTAATACTCCATTGTGTATATGTACCACAGCTTTCTTATCCATTCATCTGCTGATGGACATCTAGGTTGCTTCCATGTCCTGACTATTATAAACAGTGCTGTGATGAACATTGGGGTACATGTGTCTCTTTCAATTCTGGTTTCCTTGGTGTGTATGCCCAGCAGTGGGATTGCTGGGTCATAAGGCAGTTCTATTTCCAGTTTTTTAAGGAATCTCTACACTGTTCTCCATAGTGGCTGTACTAGTTTGCATTCCCACCAACCATGTAAGAGGGTTCCCTTTTCTCTACACCCTCTCCAGCATTTATTGCTTGTAGACTTTTGGATCGCAGCCATTCTGACTGGTGTGAAATGGTACCTCATTGTGGTTTTGATTTGCATCACCATAATACCAAAACCTAAGAAAACTACAGGCCAATATCATTGATGAAATAGATGCAAAAATCCTTAACAAAATTCTAGCAATCAGAATCCAACAACACATTAAAAAGATCATACACCATGACCAAGTGGGCTTTATCCCAGGGATGCAAGGATTCTTCAATATCTGCAATCAATCAGTGTAATACATCACATTAACAAATTGGAAAATAAAAGCCATATGATTATCTCAATAGATGCAGAGAAAACCTTTGAAAAAATTCAACATCCATTTATGATAAAAACTCTCCAGAAAGCAGGAATAGAAGGAACATACCTCAACATAACAAAAGCTATATATGACAAACCCACAGCAACATTATCCTCAATGGTGAAAAATTGAAAGCATTTCCCCTAAAGTCAGGAACAAGTCAAGGGTGCCCACTTTCACCACTACTATTCAACATACTATTTCCCTGGAGGAGGAAATGGCGACCTTCTCCAGTATTCTTGCCTGGAAAATTCCAGGGGCAGAGGAGCCTGGTGGTCTACAGTCCATGGGGCTGCAAAGAGTTGGACACAATTGAGTGTGTGTATGTGCACACACACACAGTTTATTCACCACCCACCACTAAATCAAAGATGGTGTATATTACTTGGTCAAGCTGAAGATCCAGAAAATAAAGGAAACCAATCTATATCACTCAGGTGACAGTTGTCAAATATACCAGCATAAATAGCAGCAAACTAGATTGCATGAATTGGATAAGCCCACTCTAAAATAAATACCTAAAAGAACTTAGTCTGATAGATAGATAGGTGTGTGTGTGTGTTTCTAAGAACCATTGATTCAAAATAGCATAGTGGAACCTTAACTTTCTTCTAGTTCTCAATTACATTTGTAACCAAGCCAGGGAAATGTAAAATGATGTTTCACAATAGAAGTATAAATTTTGATTGATTACAGACCATTTCTGGATACCTTTGATTTATACTTGCTCACATCTCTAATGTACTTTGTAAAATTAAACTTCAAAGGAGGGTTTTCCTTGAACATTTAGGAAGAGTTTTAATTTATTGTTTGTCTGGTGTATCATTTAAAAGCCTGGAAACCTCCTCGTTAGGATTTAGGTAGTTGTCTCCATGATATCCCGAAGCTTCTTCCGTTCCACCTGCTCAGGAAATGTAAGCCCTGGTTGTAGTTGATTTTGAGTTTAAATGGACTGTAACTCAAGTATGACGGCAACTCTACTGTTTGTTCAGCAGGCTGTTAAGCCTGTCATTTCCCAAGGCAGCCCACAGAACAAAGTTTTATTTAATTGTTAAAGCAAAAAATAAAAATACCCCAGGTGCTGTACTTGTGTGAAGCTTTTTTCTTGCATCTTGACATCAGCTAGCATTTAAGTTAGAGAGAAATAAACTTGGTGAGATAGCTCCATGAAAATTGAAGATCACAATAAAATTGTTATACACAAGATCTCAAAAGAATGGTTTGGAGATAAAAATGTGGCATGAAAGAAATGTTCTTTACTGTTATATAAATTATTCAAAAAAATATTTAGAGAAAACAATTAATAGGCCACAGTTGCACAGTAAATCCAGATGAGCAGACCCTGTATGTTTGGCTTACTACTTTGTCCTTAAAGTTTTATTTATAACACCAGCAATTAATATGAGTCTAGCAGTGATAGTACAGTGTCCTAACAAGTGATAGCACAGTCATTCTCATCAGATTGATTCATAATGAGGAATTTAGACAGGTTGATTTAAAGGAAAGTAAGATAGTGATCACCAGTCTTAAACATGATTTGGCCTTGGTGTTCAACAATTGAATTTCTAGCTCCTTGGGGTGGGGAGGATCTGAATGAATTTCCACAAGGATCCTATATGAGTCACTTTGTTTTGATACATTTTTTAGCAAAAGGTATAGCATCTTGAACTTTGTGGATGATGGATGATGAGTTTGAGAGGGAGATATGTTTGGCTATTTTCAAAGTCCTATTGTAGTTTTTAATTACAATGATAGTTACAGGTGTAGATATTAAGATATTACAGGTGTAGATATGCATCATCTGTAAGGCCACAGATGTCAAGCAGATACGGCTCATGTGTTAGAAGGTGGTCGACTGAAAAGTGATCACCTAAAGGGGGCAGCAGATGTCCGTCTTCAACTGAATGTTAACACTATGCCAAAGAGAGTGCAAGAAAGAGGTGAACATCTTCAGGTTTGTTTTGGGCTCAGGCAAATGACTTGCTTTGGCCAATAGAATGTTTAAAAAGTGTGTATCATTCATGCAGAATCTTGAAAAAACTGCTTGCATGAATTCATCTCCTCTTTCGGAATCCTGCTAACATAAGTACAAGCTTAGGCCAACATGCCTGAGGATGGAAGGCCACAAGAGGAAGGAAATGTATCCTAGACAACCAGCCTTGAGCTAGCTGATTTCTAAACATGAGGGAGCCCAACCAAGATCAGCAGAAACACACTGCTCAAGTTGACTACAGACACATGGTAAATACAGCTAGGCCTGGCCTAAATCAGCAGAATTGCTCAGTAACCTCACAAATTCATGAGAAATAATAAATGTCATTGGTGTTTAACACTAAGGTTTCATGGTTGTTGGTTAGACAGCATTAATGAGGTGTCAGATAACTGGTACACCTGCCATGGAAAGTGGTCTGTATTTGTTAGCTATAGACAGTCATATTTCATTGATTCTAAGGTGCTTAGATGAGGGGCCTTCTTGAATTTTTTAGAAGCCATGTATGGAAGGTTTTCACTCAGTAGCACTATAATTGCCACCTGACTGACATTGACTATTATATCCATCAATTCTAAGATGTATCCTTAATTTTAAAGATGCCAAAATCCAGAAAGTATGCTTATTGTAGAAAATGTTATCAGGAATCCTCAGGATAGTAGATGCTTTTGAGTGTATCTAGAACCCAACTCTTTGGAGCCAGAATATATTGTAAAAGTGGAGGTTTTCAGCATGATACAATATAAAATAAGAATTTTAGGTTTCTAAAGAACAAAAGGACCTGAAGAATGTGTGGCAAAATGTAGTCTTTGTTAAAGCAGGTCAACACTGTCCTCTTTGACCTCCTAGATGACTAAGGAGGAGCAGATTGGTGACTCGGGAATATTCTCTGAGTTGCTTAAACAGTACGAGGGCAGAGGCTTAAGAAACAAAGCTTTCTTTCACACTTACAGTTTTAGGTTATAAAATATGTCCCCTTGGGTCTTCTTGTGCTGAATTAGGATGGTGTTTAATTAAGCTGCCTATAAATGGTGTTGGAACAGACAGGGAGAGTTTAAATGTTACAATTAAAGACATTCATTTATGTTTTGCTTTTTATGTTTCCTTAGAGTTTGTACATTACACAGAGATAAATTACTATTTTATTCTATTATCTCAATCTTTTATAATCTTTGGTAGATTGGGCTAAAAGGGTTAATATTGGGCAGTCAGATTTGTAATGGATATTTGCAAATATCACAAGAAGTCAGTACTTTCATTTTATTATTTTATATTATTTTCGACCAAAACAGGCCCTAGGTTGAATCCTACCCTTAATTCCAGAATAATCTTCTCCTGATGAAGATAAAGGATAAACTCTTTCCAAAAAAACCCCCCAAATTCTATAAACATCTAGACTCCAATGGTTACTGCAACCATTTCCCCAAACTGTTTGAAAATATGGTGGCACTACAGGGATCCTGCATGTCCCTTCATAGCAAAATCACAGAAGTAAGCAGTTACCAGTCAAGGGAAATTACGATACTGTAGCTGAGTGCCGAGCTTATCCTGGATCCTCTTTCTGCCAAGGGATTCCTCTTCCTCCCTTGCGTCCATGTCTAAGATGGTACCTTGAATTATTGACCTTGGGAATCAACCTACTGAATTATTCCCCTTACCTAAAATAAAGCTTTGATTTTCTGCCCATACCTCTTGTGGCTTCCGGGAGGAACAAATTCTGGTTCCACTGTATACTAGGCCTGTGACCTTGACTAAGTTTTCTGGTTTTGAAATTCAGTTCTTTTCTTTGTTAAAGATTTGTTGGTGGTGGTTAGTAATACTGCCTTAAAATGTATGGTGAAACTTAGGAACAGCAACTCTCCATAAAGACAAGACATAAAGAGGTTACTTCCCATTCGTCTATCTTTATTTTTTCTTTTCTGTTCTTTGGAGTGGGGGGTGTTTTTTTAAATCCTGAGTTTTTCTCTGAGCCTGGGTATAGCTACCACACCTTAATGCCAAACATCTGCCTAAATAGTGTCCAGATTTACTCCCTCTCCAATGGCAAGTGTCTGTGTTACCTTGTGATGGGGCAATCTCCCTTGTGATGAATTTCCCTGAAGGGACCACCAACCTAGATTACCATTGCTCATCTTACACTATGACACAGTTTCTCTAATTGAATGTGTTTCTGACCATCCATGGGCATGCTGTGATCTCTTTGCCTTCCCAAGAAAGTCCTGAAACACACTGCCTCTCCTTTGTGGCACTGGAATCAGTGGCAACCAGGTAAGAGACAATGTGGATGAATCAGTGCAGCCCATTACTATTTTACATATGTGTAAACTGAGGTTTAAAGAAGCTAAGTAAATCACGGATTCTATAGCTACTAAGTGGCAGAGTCAGTATATAACCGCAGGTAGTGAGACACCACAGTTCTCTGTTTGGCTCCAATTGAAGCCATCCTCAGGTGGGCATTAGTCATTTTCAGACTCAAACAGACTCTCAGGCAAACTGGATGTGTTGGAGAAGTTCTGGGGAGCTGAGGGGAAAAGGTCACCATGGTTCTGTTAAGAAAGGAGCTATTAATACACTTGTGCTCACAAATGATCAAATTTGGGACCTTCTTAGGGTTTTCTCAGGGGTCAAAAATCAGTAGAGTTTAGGTGCACTGTGGCAAATGACAATGAGGAAACTAGATTCCCATGGTCGAGTCTATGAGCACCGAAGAATGAAACACCTTCTGGGTATAAAGGGAAAGACAGGGCCACATGCTCTTCCCTCTTTTGGACTCTACCCTCTGCCCTATGGCATATGAAGCTAGAGGATATTTGTATGAGAGCCAGATTTATTGCTAACCAGAAGAAACTTCCCACCTAATTATATGAAACAATGCTGCTTGATTTAAAATAAGTCCTTTCAGTGACTGTAAATTAAATAAGGACATCAGGAATAGTATTTCTTGAAGCAAAACATAGTGTATGTATTTCTGTGCTTGTACTTTAATATCAAAACTTTGTTATTTAAAAACATAAACATTCAAGGAAATTTTAAGATGCTTCTATTTGCCTCTCTTCAGGAAACTTCATCTTTAGCTTTAAATTCTTGGGATATGAGGTCATCTAATAATTTTCCCTGCCTTTTGGCAATTTCAGGATATGAAAACTATTTTTTCCAACACATGCTTAATTACATATAAAGAAATTTTTTTTTTACTGTTTAAAAATTAAAATTTATTAGGATGCGTGTGTGGTCACCAGCTCTTGCTTCAGAAACTGTTCTTGTTTGAAAGTCACAGAAATGAACTCTACTTAAAATGTAAGAGAGAGAGTTATTGGGGAGATGGCAGCTGGCACCTCAGCAGAGTTTCTACCAAAGCAACAGTCTGGTTCATGAACTTCTGAGCTTCAGATATTCCCTTACTCTTAGTGTCATTAATCAAGATTCAGAGTCCTGAAAAAGAAGATCCAGTTGATCAAGACTGGGACACCAACTCACATCTGGGCTTTTCCAGGAGATGGAAGAGAGGCAATATGTCCTCCCTGACTCTCATCAGAGAGAGGTTGCAGAGGGAGATTGGGCTTAGGTTCTGCCAAGAACTTTGGCAAATTACCCAAATTACACTTTGGAAAATTACCCACATAAGAGATGGGCAGGCTATAGAAACAGAGGTAAGGGTTGAATGTTAACAAGTCAAGAACAAAAAAAGTTTTTTTCTAGGAAAAAAAAAAAAATATATATATATATATAAGGACTATATATAATGTGTATGTATGTATCTTGCCTTATATAATGAGTATATTTCTAGAAATCTTTCTTATTTCAGCTATAAAAGGGTAACCGCTTATTTGTAATAATTTGGGCACTGCATCTCTTCACAGCTAGTAATGAAAAACAGAGTCACAGATTGATTTTGTTTAAAAGTTGAATTGTTCTGTAATGGCTTTCTCCAAGGGAAAGAGGCTGAACATGTAATTGAGATCCCTTGGGGAAGAGGATTCTGAATTCTGCCAGCAGGAAACTCCTCTCTTGAATAGACCTTGAGGGAAGATTTCATCATAGATCCCATCACTTCAACCAGACAATTATCCTTTAGGGACTGAATGTTCTGGCATCCCTTTCTTTTTTATTTTTCCTTGTGTCTGTGAGCATGTGTGCAATTTTTCTTTATAAGATGCATGTGATTTCAACTCTGGCTAAAATGATTGATATCCTCTTTTTCAAGGAATCATGTTTGTTAGTTGAGTGCCTGCTAAGAGCCTCTTTATTTTTCTTTAAAGTCTACTTATGGTGATAAGGATTTCCTTGAGGGACACCAACCCAGGACACATTTTCTCTTTTCCAGAAAACTGGGACACAGAAATCCCATGCTTGATATCTTGGTTTTCTTGTCCTTTCCTACTGATGAACCCCCTGCTAGCCACTCCTTCAGGCAATTCTAGTAGCCTTCTGATAAGACATAATCTGACCTGGTGCTTAGGAAAATTGATGCTGTTATTTGTTTTGTCTGTACAAAGATTACAAGCAAGGAAAAAACCTTCCTTTATCTCTTTCAAGAAAAATCAATAATTGGGGGTTTTGTGGCCATCTCTGAGAATCTGTGCTTAAGAGTTGGCCATTAAATGTGGCTATAACCAAAACCAGATGCCTCCAAGTGGTCTGTAATCAGAGCCTAGAGACTAAGAGGGCTAGAAGCCCTAGGGACCCTGCATACTTAGGGATTTCAAGTCCCATTCAAATTTTATTTAACACAGAGTGTTAAAAATTAAGGCTGAATTTGCCAAGTTAGTACATTAAAATGAAAACAAAACAAAAAATAAAACACTAAAACCAAACTTTTAGCAGTTAACAATGGAATTCAAAAAGATGTTTTTATTGCCAAAAGAATGAAAGCACATAATCTCAAATGAAAGGATGATCATTTATTTTGAATAAATTTAGTTTTATGAAAACTACATACTTTATTTTCTTATTTTTTCTTATATTTAAAACATGCCTCATTGAAACCATCAGCATTACCCTCTATAATGAAGATAAATCTCCCAAATTTAACAGTGAGTAAAAGAAGCTAGACACAAAATTGATCATGTTGCATAGTTCCATTTATAGAAGTGATATAAACAGAAACTGATCTCTGCTGCTCTGGGTTAAGGCAGTGGGTTTTCATCAAGGGGTAGATGGAATTATCTGGAAAGTAATGAGGGTGGGTACATTTCTAGGATATCAGTGATGTTTTGTTTCTTGATCCAAGTAATGCTACATGCATCAATTCACTTTATGAAAAATTCAGCAAGATTTACACTATTTTATATGTATTTTGTGGTGTATTCTGCTTCAGTTAAATAAAAAATAAAGGCTATGACATTAAAGCCTTGTATAGACCCACTGGGCATTTGCAAAGCACTGATTTGGTTTGTTTACCCTTTTGACAAATAAGGAAACTGAGGACCTGAGAGGGAAACTATCTAATTCAAAGTCATGAAGCAAATCAGTGATTCAGCTGAGCATGGAGTCCAGGCTTCCTCAGCTGAGTCCAGGGTCCTTGCCATGCTGCAGTCCCCTTCATCCTGAGGTAATCATTGTGCTGAAGGCATCTCTAGCAGGCAGGGCCCAATTTCCAGGAAGGTGCATGTTCAGGTGCTTGTACCTGGCAGAAATTCATTCCATACTTATTGAGTAATAAGTATGCATATTACAAATGCATATTGTTGTTACCAATCTTCAGCCAGGGAACTGGATGCCTCTTGATAGTTAGCTTACCTCTGTCATACTTATAAATTGATTGATCATTTTATTATCTCTTTAAGAAAATATATTTTCCCTTCTTTTTCAAGAAAAACTTCTCTCCTTGAACTCTCGAAGCTCTCCAGCCATTCTTTTTCTTTCTAGTATGTCCCCTGCCCTTCTCCTTACAGATAGGCTCAATATCCCCCTGTCTTAGCAAATACAATTTAAAAAAAAAAAAAGCAAAAGAAACAAAAGTAGCCCCTTTCTTTGTTCCTAATAGTGAGTAATATGTATTGAGTGTCCATCATGTGTGCACCTGCCAGCCCAGCCCACGACCAGGCAAGTCCAGATTCCCTTTTGAGTTATTTCTTTACATCTTCAAATTGTTTAAGGAAGACAGGTAGTCATTCATTCTTTCTTCTACTCATATCCAGTTTTCCCCCCACAATCCATGGTAGTCCATGGTTATTTGCACTGGTCTGTGGACACTGTTTTATTGAAGGATGTCCAAGTTTTCTTAGTTGGATGTCCCTACATCCTAATTTTCATGGGATAGTTAGAGTATCTGCTATGCTGAAGCTCATATTAATGGACCTCTGTTTTAATTTTTCTTTTAGTTATATTTTTTAATTGAAGGATAATTACTTTACAATATTGTGATGATTTTTTCCATACATTGACATGTATCAGCCATGGGTGTACATGTGTTCCCCATCCTGAACCACCTTCCCACCTCCTTCCGCATGCTGTCTCTCAGCGTTGTCCCAGTGCACCAGCTTTGAGTGCCCTGTTTCATACATTGAACTTGGACTGGTGATCTGTTTCACATATAGTAATATACATGTTTCAGTGCTATTCTCTCAAATCATCCCACCCTCGCCTCCTCCCACAGAATCCAAAAGTCTGTTCTTTATTTCTCTTTTGCTGTCTCACATATGGGGTCATCATTACCATCTTTCTAAATTCCAAATATATATATATATATATATATATACATATATATACGGAGAAGGCAATGGCACCCCACTCCAGTACTCTTGCCTGGAAAATCCCATGGACGGAGGAGCCTAGAAGGCTGCAATCCATGGGGTCGCTGAGGGTTGGGCACGACTGAGCGACTTCACTTTCACTTTTCACTTTTGTCCATTGGAGAAGGAAGTGGCAACCCACTCCAGTGTTCTTGCCTGGAGAATCCCAGGGACGAGGGAGCCTGGTGGGCTGCCGTCTATGGGGTCGCACAGAGTCGGACACTACTGAAGTGACTTAGCATATATACATATGCATTAACATACTGTATTGGTGTTTTTCTTTCTGACTTTCTTCACTCTGTATAATAGGCTCCAGTTTCATCCACCTCATTAGAACTGATTCAAATTTGTTCTTTTTAATAGCAGAGTAATATTCCATTATGTATATATACCACAGCTTTCTTATGCATTTGTCTGCCGATGGACATGTAGGTTGCTTCCATGTCCTAGCTATTGTAAACAGTGCTGTGATGAACATGGGGGTACACCTGTCTCTTTCTATTTTGGTTTCCTCGGTGTGTATGCCCAGCAGAGAGATTGCTGGGTCATATGACAGTTTTATTTCCAGTTTTTTAAGGAATCTCCACACTGTTCTCCATAGTGGCTGTACTGGTTTGCATTCCCACCAACAGTGTAAGAGGATTCCCTTTTCTTTGTACCCTCTCTAGCATTTATTGTTTGTAGACTTTTTGATAGCAGCCATTCTGACCTGTGTGAGATGGTACTCATTGTGGTTTTGATTTGCATTTCTCTGATAATGAGTGATGTTGAGCATCTTTTCATGTGTTTCTTAGCCATCTGTATGTCTTTGGAGAAATGCCTGTTTAGTTCTTTGGTCCATTTTTTGATTGGGTTGTTTATTTTTCTGGAATTGAGCTGCATTAGCTCCTTGTATATTTTTGAGATTAATTCTTTGTCAGTTGGTTCATTTACTATTATTTTCTCCCATTTTGAAGGCTTTTTCACTTTGCTTATAGTTTCATTCATTGCACAAAAGCTTTTAAGTTCAATTAGGTCCCATTTGTTTATTTTTGCTTTTATTTCCATTACTCAGGGAGGTGGGTCATAGAGGATCCTGCTGTGGTTTATGTCAGAGAGTGTTTTGCCTATGTTTTCCTCTAGGATTTTTATAGTTTCTGGTCTTACGTTTAGATCTTTAATCCATTTTGAGTTTATTTTTGTGTATGGTGTTAGAAAGTGTTCTAATTTCATTCTTTTACATATGGTTGCTCAGTTTTCCCAGCACCACTTGTTAAAGAGATTGTCTTTTCTCCATTGTATATTCTTGCCTCCTTGTCACAGATAAGGTGTCCATAGGTGTGTTGATGTATCTCTGAGCTTTCTGTTTTGTTCTATTGATCTATATTTCTGTCTTTGTGCCAGTACCATACTGTCTTGATGACTCTAGTGTTGTAGTTTAGCTTGAAGTCAGGCAGGTTGATACCTCCAGTTCCAATGTTCTTTCTCAAGATTGCTTTGGCTATTTGAGGTTTTTTTGTATTTCCATACAAATTGTGAAATTATTTGTTTTAGTTCTCTGAAAAATACCATTGGTAGCTTGATAGGGATTGCATTGAATCTATAGATTGCTTTGGGTAGTATACTCATTTTCACTCTATTGATTCTTCGAATCCATGAACATGGTTTATTTCTCCATCTATCTGTGTCACCTTTGATTACTTTCATCAGTGTTTTATAGTTTTATATATATAGGTCTTTTGTTTCTTTAGGTAGACTTATTCCTAAGTATTGTATTCTTTTCATTGCAATGGTGAATGGAATTGTTTCCTTAATTTCTCCTTCTATTTTCTCATTATTAGTGTATAGAAATGCAAGATATTTCTGTGTATTAATTTTATATCCAGAAACTTTACTATATTTGTTGATTCAGTTCAGTTCAGTCGCTCAGTCATGTCCGACTCTTTGCAACTCCATTAACCTCAGCATCCAGGCCTCCTTGTCTATCACTAACTCCTGGAGTCCACCCAAACCCATGTCCATTGAGTCAATGATGCCATCCAACCATCTCATCCTCTGTCATCCCCTGCTCCTCCTGCCCTCAATCTTTCCCAGCATCAGGATCTTTTCCAATGAGTCAACTCTTAACAATAGGTGGCCAAAGTATTGGAGTTTCAGCTTCAACATCAGTCCTTCCAATGAACACCCAGGATTGATATTTGTTGATTAACTCTAGTAATTTTCTGGTGGTTTCTTTAGGGTTTTCTATGTAGAGAATTATGTCATCTGCAAGCACTGAGAGTTTTACTTCTTCTTTTCCAATCTGGATTCCTTTTATTTCTTTTTCTTCTCTGATTGCTATGGCTAAAACTTCTAAAAGTATTTTAAATAGTAGTGGTGAGAGTGGGCACCCTTGTCTTGTTCCTGACTTTAGGGGAAATGCTTTCAATTTTTCACCACTGAGGATACCCTCATGGCAGAAAGTGAGGAAGAACTAAAGAGCATCTTGATGTAAGTGAAAGAGGAGAGTGAAAAAGTTGGCTTAAAGTTCAGCATTCAGAAAACTAAGATCATGACGTCCGGTCTATCACTTCATGGCAGATAGATGGGGAAACAGTGGAAACAATGGCTGACTTTATTTTTTTGGGCTCCAAAATCACTGCAGATGGTGACTGCAGCCATGAAATTAAAAGACGCTTACTCCTTGGAAGGAAAGTTTTGACCAACCTAGATAGCATATTCAAAAGCAGAGACATTACTTTGCCAACAAAGGTCTGTCTAGTCAAGGCTATGGTTTTTCCAGTAGTCATGTATGGATGTGAGAGTTGGACTGTGAAGAAAGCTGAGCACTGAAGAATTAATGCTTTGGAATTGCAGTGTTGGAGAAGACTCTTGAGAGTCTGTTGGACTGCAAGGAGATTGAACCAGTCCATCCTAATAGAGATCTGTCCTGAGTGTTCATGAGAAGGACTGATGTTGAAGCTGAAACCCCAATACTTTGGCTGTCTGATGCAAAGAGCTGACTCATTAGAAAAGACCCTGATGCTGGGAAAAATTGAGGGCAGGAGGAGCAGGGGACGACAGAAGATGAGATGGTTGGATGGCATCATTGACTCAATGGACATGGGTTTGGGTGGACTCCGGGAGTTGGTGATGGACAGGGAGGCCTGGCGTGCTGTGGTTCATGGGGTCGCAAAGAGTCAGACGGGACTGAACAACTGAACTGAACTGAGGATAATATTTGCTGCAGGTTTATCATATATGGCTTTTACTATGTTGAAGTATGTTCCCCCTATATCTGCTTTCTGGACGGTTTTTATCATAAATGGATGTTGGATTTTGTCAGAGACTTTCTCTGCATCTATTGAGATAATTGTATGGTTTTTATCTTTCAATTTGTTAATGTGATGTATCACATTGATTGATTTGCAAAAATTGAAGAATCATTGCATCTCTGGGATAAAGCCCACTTGGTCATGATGTATAATCTTTTTAATATGTTGTTGCATTCTGTTTGCTAGAATTTTGTTGAGGATTTTTGTATCTGTTCATCAGTGATATTGGCCTGTAGCTTTCTTTTTTTGTGGCATCTTTGTCTGGTTTTGGTATTAGGGTAATGGTGGCCTCATAGAATGATTTTGGCAATTTTCCTTCCTCTGCAGTTTTCTGGAAGAGTTTGAATGGGATAAGTGTTAGCTCTTCTCTAAATTTTTGGTAGAATTCACCTGTGAGGCCATCTGTGGACCCCTGTTTTTAAATTACAAAAATCGCACAGACTGGAGACTAAATTACATGATCAAGATTATCTCTTAGTCACAATATAAATGGTCATTACTCAGGCTTGTTCTCACTGATACTTGTCATATTGGGCATGTGTGTATAGCCATTTTGACCATAGGCTTTGACATAGTGCTCTGAATCAATTCCTAGCTCTCTTGTGTAGGCGATGTCTGACCCTAAGCAACTTCGTTAATCATTCTGATTCTTAGTTTTTTCATCTGTAAAAAGAAACTAGTAATAATGGAGATGCATTGTATCAACCAGAAAATTATTGAAAGCATTTTGTTCAGGGCTTGGCACAGAGTTAACAGGAGGTCAGACCAGTTCTTACTGTATCTTCCTTGTTGACTCTAACTCAGAATTCCGTACAGTGTCTTCTTGTCTAGGATAAAGTTTTTTGAGATTCATCTGTCCTCTCAGTGTTTACTGACAGCATACTCACTGTGATTGCCATGTTTAGGGTTTCTGTATTTGACACTACAGTAGTGCCCTATTATTAAGCTGTTGGCTGAGCAACCTGACCCCATGCATCCATAATCTATCACTTAATAGCTGGATTTACTTAGAGAAGTCATTTTACTTATTGTTGTTTTGACTTACTATAATTATAAAATGAGGTTTATAGTTATAACTAACTTCAAAGGTGTGACCTACTTCAAAGCAGTTATTATAAAGATTCAGTGAGTTAGGCGTACACCAAGTACTTAGCATAGTATTTGGAACAGAGCAAGGAACCATAGAATATCGGCTATTATTATCCTCAGGCACTAGATTAGATATTTTGGCCTTGCATTCATTCCTCCCTCTATCCTTCACATATATAAGAATTTATTCTTAGTCCTGTGCATTTGTCCTTTCTGGAACCATTGCAAACCCTCCCCTTACCTTCACATCACCCTTACCCTAGTTCAGACTTTTATTCCTTTTTATCCCCCCAAATTAAGAAGTAACAATTCTGTCATTTTAAATATAGACATTATGTAGGAGACTTGTTTTAATTTACTTAGAATGGAAATTATGCCAGGTACAACGTCTACACAGAGAAAAAAGAAAGAGAAATAGGTAAGTGCAGCTCCACAAGCTCAGCAGCTCTTTCTGTCAGGGTTACAAGTGGCCTATGGATGTCTGTTTGTTTGTCATCCCAACACATGGAAATGGAGGAGGACTAAATTCATTGGGTAACTGCTCTAACATGGAAGTTTTGCAGATGTCAAGTAGCTCCATCTGACTTATACAGGACAGACAAAAGTAAATCATTCCATAGGCTGAAAACATATTCCCTCTTTCTTATCTAGTAGAATAACTTCATCATTAGTTTTCCTGCCCACAACCTGCCCTCCTTCCATCTACTGTCTTTAGTAAATGAGTCAAATTTTCCTGAATCACATTTCTGATCATGTGATTCTTTGATAGTAAGAAATCCTCTGATGATTCCCCCTTTGTCTACTGGTTAAATTTCAAACTCTTAATTCCTGCTACTCAAGTTCTTCCTCTCTTATCTTTCAAACATTGTTTCTCTTTTGTACATAGTTCTGCACCCAGTGGCCCAGCTAAAAGGACTAATTCCCTCCTCCTCATGTCTGACTGAACTACCTCATTGTAGACATTGTTTTCATTGTTCCATCCATCTCAGTATTCTCCCCTCTTTAAATGTCCAATTAATACCCTCCTTTGGAGTTCAACTCAAATGTCATCTTCACTTTGACTGCCCTCATGAAGCAAATCATGGGATTTGCTTCATCCCATGTATTCCTCTGAGATACTGTCTTCCTCTTTCCAGTAGGAGCAACACGTTCTACCTTGTTTTCTGTCTGAATATTGTTATTTTCCCCACAAGATGAGCATTTACAAATGCTTAGTCTTCTTGTCTCTTTGTCCTTTATCATCAGTATCATCATCCAGTATCTGTCATCCGTCAGTTTGCATCAGCATGCCAGGTAGGGAAGTGGTGGGGGCTTGATTTAATTAATCCCATTCTGCAGGAACTGAAACTTCTGTGGAGGTCACTGCAGAAACCATAAACAGCTCTAATCCTGCCCTGCAGAAATGTAGAACTGAATGGAGAGGAAAGAGTGCACACACTTGAAAATGGCTTAAGAACATTCTCAAAGCAGAACATAAACAGGTGCAGATTAATGAAATGCCAATGGAGTTGATCAGTGCTGAGAGGAAGCAGAGCAGGTATTGCTTATCAGCCTTGCAGCAAAATGTGTGAAGCATGTGAAGAGAAGGGGCATTTTATAGAGAGAATAGAAAGAGGAAAGGCAAAAGTATTGTCTGAAAAGAAAGGGACAGTTATTCTGGTGTGCAGGATGTCTATTTCCTCTACTGTGTGAGGAGCAATCCTGGTTCTATATTGGAAAAGTTTAGGGCCAAATTACCCATGTCCTCAGGCCCCAACTTAGAACAGTGAAGAATTCAGTCCTTCATGTTTAGTAGTAAGAAGATACACTTTGGAGTCAGGTATGATGGGTTAAACCTTCTTTTACTTATCAAGTATATGATTCTGGGCCCAATAATCCCCATCTTTAAGCTGCAGTTTAAGCCCAGAAGTCTTCAGTACAGTTTGAGGTGCAGAACACAGGATCTAGCAGTAGATTAAAATCTACCTTTTGAGTACTGCCTGTGTGACCTTGGAAAATTCTCTTAACATCTCTGAGCTTCCTTAGCCTGATGGGATATCCATGAGGGTAATTGAAATAGTATACGTAAGAGTCTGCAATATCAGAAAAGATCAATGCATTTTAGATGATATTATCAGCATTATTTGCTACAATCTTAGGTTCAATATCTTTATCTTAAAATGGGAAATTAATTATCATTTGCTGCCTAAGACTAACCAGAAAGATGTGGCATCACTGTATTTAATCAGTTGTTTAATATTGTGGTTAACATTTATCTTCCATGCTAGAATGAAATAATTCAGAGCTTTGTCTGTCTTATCAACCACTGGATGCCTGGTACTGAACACCATTTCTAACACAGTGTGAACTAATATACAGACGAACAGGAGGGACTGAGGAGAAAAAGTTTTAGTGGTAATTATGAGACATGCACAGCTGGTAGATGGTAGATTTCTATGGACTAATGAATTATGCAAATTATTTCCAGAATTGTTGGAATGAGGCCATTTGCATTAAATATGCAGAGTATTAGTAATTAAGCTGTAGTTTTTTTTCTCCAGTGTATGTTCTTCTGTTTTATTTTTGCCTTATTTGCAATAAATTCATGTTCTTGCCCCCATATTCTTGAACTTGTCCATTGATGCTTGTAATTTTCTCTTATGGATTTTATTGTTATACAAATTGAAAGATTTATGAGCAAAGACTCATCTTGGTTTTAAGAAAGTACTTACTGTTAGAATCTAAGTCATGATGTGTCTTCTGACAATTATTATAATTATTGAATAACCTTAATTAGATTGGATAAATTCCACAAATGTGGGGGGTGAAGGGAGGAGAGAAGGAGGAAAAAAGAAGGAAAGAAAGAAAAAAGCAAAGGGAAAGATATTTAGTCATTAATCAGCTTAGTTAGACTTGACTTTTTCAACTTGAAATTTAGAAAGTGGCTAATAACTTCATTTGCTATGTTACTAAGTGTTTACAACATGTAGTGTTGTGAAGTGTTGTATTAGGTAGCGTGGAGATCAGAGAGAAGAACAGGGCACAGTCTCTGCTTTCATGTTCTTCTATCCTAGTTGTGGAGAGAAATATAAATCAGTAAAACTTGAGTAAGTCTCTGGAACACCTTGATTTTAGTCCAGAGATGTAGGCCAGTGTGTTGAAGGAGTTTAGAAACTACTCGTATAAGTAATGATGAAAAGATCTCAGAGATGCTGTCTTAGAGAGGTTAAATAGAAGCAGACTAGGAGTTTCAATGACTAATGTCGTTACATAGAGGAATGTGAGATTAATTTCATGTGGCTCCAAGGGCAAGTGTTAAGATTGATCTATTTATCATTTCATTCATTCACTTATTTATTAAATAATATGCATGCCAAGTCACTTCAGTTGTGTCTGATTCTTTGCAACATTATGGACTGTAGCCTGTCAGGCTCCTCTGTTCGTGGCATTCTCCAAGCAAGAATACTGGAGTGGGTCATCATGCCCTCCTCCAGGGGATCTTCCCAACCCAGGGATCAAACCCATATAGCTTATGTTTCTTGCATTGGCAGGTGGCTTCTGTACCACTAGTGCCACCTGGGAAGCCCTATACAGAACACCAATTAAGTTCCAGACATTTTTGTAAATGCCACAGAGAAAAGAATGCACAAAAATATACACCCTAATGGAGAGTAATGCCCTAAAGTAAGATACAGAAAAGACCAGCATCAGGAGATGGAGTTCTTCAAGACCAGAGCTTTTAAAAAATGAATCATCTGTAGATGAGAGAGTCATTTCCTAGGCAGGTTGATAAGTCTAGGGGTCCCCAAGGAGAGAGGGGTCTGGAATTCTCAAGGAGGAAGAAAGGACAAACTTTTTTCCTTCTCTACATTCCTTAGGATTATATAGCAACAATGTATTATGCCTGAGGACAGTCTCTGGATTAAACCTTCTGGCTAATTCTGTAAATTATGGGAGTAGACCTGCTCTTTACAAGGATTATATAACAACAATGTATTATGTATTCTGCCTGAGGACAGTCTCTGGATTAAACCTTCTGGCTAATTCCATTATCTTAAAATGTAAATTATGTGAGTAGGTCTGATGAGGTCTTTACACCCTCCAGACATTCTTTTGATTTACTGGAGAGTATATAACTCCATTGTTAACACTAGCAAGGGGGTACTCTTTCTGCCCCCTTCTGATGCCTATGTCAGAAGCTTTCTCTATCTCCTTTATACTTTAATAAAAGCTCTGAGCAATCAAGCCTTGTCTTTGGCCCCAGATTGAATTCTTCTCCTCCGGGGGCCAAGAATCCCGGTGTCGTAATTCAACAACAACCTTTCATAGACAGGGTCAAAAATCTCTCATAGAACTTTCTAATTGTTAATACACAGAAAGCATTGACATATCTACTTAACCAATGTATTCAACAAATATTACTATTTACTATAACCTATGAAACATGCTACATACATGTGGCAAACACAAGGTAAAATAAAATGGACTAGATCTCTGTCTTCATGGAGTTTATATTCTAGATAGAAGGAGAAGCACAACAAGCAATTACTCAACTAAACAGGACAGTTTCAGGTAATGATATACATAAAAACATATAATGGTGATAAGGAGAGTCTGAATGGGATTTTTAAAATTTATTTTTTAAATGGAAGGATAATTGCTAAAACCACAGAATTTTGTGTTTTCTGTCACACATCAACAAGAATTAGCCATAGGTAACAACCATGTCCCTTCTCTCCCAAACATCCCTCCCATCACTCTCCCCATCCCACCCTTTTAGATTGTCACAGAGAACTGTTTGAATTTCCTGAGTCATACAACAGTTTCTGAATGGGATATTTTAAATTGTATAATCACCTAGCAGTTCAGTTTCCTCTTTAGTGATTGCCTTCAGGTAAAAAACTGCCTCACCCAAGGCCATGTTTCCTTCCAGGGGGCCATTGAGGGAGTTTACATGTCATGAATCATCAAGTAAGCAGAAAAAGACCTGGGTACCTCATCCTAATAAAAGACAGTCTTAATGGCCTTCATAGCTCTAGAATTCCCCACACGTTGGCTGAGACTTTCACTGAAATTGCAACACATTTTTACTTCTCCTTCCCCAAAACTTCCTTCTTCACTCCCTCACAGAGTTGGATCCAGAGAAGAACACTTGCCAGTAAGCTTCTGGCACACAAATCTCTGTTGTGAAGTCAGCTTGCGGGAATCAGCTTTCATGTGACCTGAGATGTGATCACGTGATAAGGATTTGACCATGTAAAAATACATCACATCTACCCAGCCATTAGCATAAGCTTATAAAATTGATGGCATCATGGTACCATTATTGAAACAAGACAGACCCAGAAGATATGATTCCTAAACAAATATGATCCAAACCAGCTGTCTTCTCATGGATGTTCTCTCTTGACTAGATTGCCTTAATATTCCCTTCAGCTTGACTAATGTTGAGACAAGTCTACTTTTGACCATAGTTCCCTGACTTCAGTTTTCTTAGGACATTTATTAATACTTTAGAAAACTTGGAATTACAAATATTTTTTACCACACTGAGATATAAATCTTCTCCTAGTCCTTGCCAGTTTTATAACCCAGGAGTGTCTTTCTTAAAGACAGAGGAACTATTCCTTTAAATATCAAGAAAGCAGCCTAATTTCACAGTCTCTGTGGCAGAGTAGGAGACTGATTTTGCTGAGCACCTATTAGCAAACAGAGCTGGTCTAATCACGTTGATCAGATTCCTCTCTAAAGCCATCCAGGAGCTCACCAGGTCCTTAAAAACTCTCTTGCCTTTTATTTTAGCACAGTTGAGCTCATTCTGCCTCTCTTTTTATAATAATCTTGAATAAAATCTCTGTTGCCAGTTAAACTCTGTATAGTGCAATTTTTCTTTGACACCCGCTTTTTTCTATTAGACTCTTTGGCAAGCTGGGTGGCTGGCAGGGGAAAACTGGAGTTTACCAGAGCTTGATTCTGCCAGCTGTAAACTCATGTTCTGGATTATTCTTCGGCGTTCCTCCTGGTTAGTACCCTAGGAGACTGTAAGAGTCCCCTTAGTTAGACCTCTGAAGGACAATAACAATATATCTGCTGATACCTCAGAAACACAATTTGATAATGAGATGGCAAAGAGCAGGTCTGGGAGAGCCAAGCATGAGAGCCAAGCCGGGGCTCTGGCTTGGCCTCTATGAGCAATTGAGATTTCAGACGTTCAGATCTGCATTAGCAAGCTCTAAAAGTGTCTTAGAGTATGATTAATCTGGCTGTTTCTAAAGACTCTCTCTGCTATGATTTCACGTCAACTTCTCTGAGAATCTACATGGGCTTCAGAGTGCTTATTTGTTATGATTTTATAATGGTCTGGGAGAAAGAAATGGCAATCCACTCCAGTATTCTTGCCTAGAGAATCCCGTGGACAGAGGAGCCTGGTGGGCTGCTGTCCACAGTGTCACACAGAGTCAGACATGACTGAAGTGTCTTAGCATGCATGCATGCATTGGAGAAGGAAATTGCAACCCACTCTAGTATTCTTGCCTGGAAAGTCGCAGGGACAGAGGACCCTGGTGGGCTGCTATCTATGGGGTCACACAGAGTCAGACATGACAAGCGACTTAACAGCAGCAGCAGGAGCAATATGTAATGGTCTATAGAGTTGACACATTGAAATTTACAAACTGCTATTATTACCTAGTTTTGCTATCTTTGTTTGCTTTACTATTATTTTTTCATTAGGATGAATTCCCAGCACTGAGATATCTAGGTCAAAGTGCATACCATTTTTATGGCTCTTGTCACCTGTTCAGGTTATTGCCTTTTTGAAAGGTGGAAGAGCTTATTTTGCTGCCAGCACTGGCTGAATACATGGGTATTTCACAGTCTTGACATTCTTTTTTACTAATTTTTTTGTTATTAGGTGATTATTTTTATATAATTGCATGTATTTAATTGTGATCTAGTTTATTTGTTCCTTCTAGGTAGCATGACAAAGATTCTGGAGATGTGTCTGTCCCTGGGCCCAGTCTTCCCATTGAATCTTTTCATTGATTTATCACAACTCTCTCTAGGTTTATTTATTTATTTATTTTTGTAAATATAAATTTATTTATTTTAATTGGAGGCTAATTACTTTATAATATTGAGATGGTTTTGCCATACATTGACATGAATCCACCATGGGTGTACATGTGTTCCCCATCCTGAAACACCCTTCCACCTCCCTCCCCATCCTATCCCTCTGGGTCATCCCAGTGCACTAGCCCTGAGCACCCTGTCTCCTGCATTCTGCAGCATTTAAATACTGTGATGTGAAAAGTGGTAAAGGCAACATCTCAGTGGGATAAGTGCCAAGCATGATGGTATCTAGAGCAGGACTCATTCCTAGACTGTAAGAAAGGGTTCCTTTAGGCTTGGAGAGATGCATATTGAGCCCACTTTCAGAATTCATTACATCATAACCCAAGCAACTATGAGGTATTATATAAAACCAACTAAGAATAGCTCAAAAAGGTAAGAAGCTTCCTAGGGGTTGCTTTAGTATAAGGCAACCAGACGAGAAAGACAGAAAGTGTCTTAACTGGTGGTTCACAGATTAGCTGGATATAGATGAGATTATGAGATTTATGTAATTACATACACACTGTAATGAGTTCAGTGTTTTGCTAAAACATTTTGAAAATGTTTTGCTAATATTTTGAAACAACTTGAAATAATATACAAAAGTATAAATTTCTAAATGATGGTTATTTTTCATTTCCAATTTTGGGAAGCACATTGTGTTAAGGTTTTAGGTATTTATATAGATTTTAAAATATTATTTGAAATAGTGTCATGAGATATTATGAGCATACAAGAAACTAGTAAATACTGTACTGAACATCTCTTTACCTATTACTAGCCATCTTTATCAAATTTATCAAATTCCCATTTTTCAGATTTTTAACATATCTGTTTTTTCTATGCTTGTATGCATTACTAGATTGGCAGTTGTTTTATTCTTTCTTTCTTTTTAAAATAATCAGTCTGGATACAGTTCTTCTCCTTGCATTGACATTTTCTGAAGTCAGTAGTTCTAGGATAGTAGTTTATAAAATATTATAATCACGTGGAGAACTTTTAAGGAATATCTCTATTATTTATGTCAAGATGTTTGAAAATGTCATTTAGGACTATTATGTCCTTGCTGGGTATCTCATAGTCTCAAATTATGTTCTCTAAATTACTCAGTAATAACAAAGAAGAAAAGAATGTATTCATAGTGAAGAAAACTAGACTCCACCTTAATCCTGTTATCAAAGCTAACATAACCAATATTGGAACAAAAATTTATCAGTATGCACTGAAAGCAAATAACACCCCACTTCTGGCATTCTTACAAAAAAAAAAGGCATAAACTGGATCTAATTATGAGGACAGCTAAGACAAACTTAGCTGTTGAAGGACATTTTATAAAAGTAAAATGAAAGAAACACAAGCATTTCTTCCCATTTAGAGCTCTCATACAGGGTGTACTGAACTGAAGCTAGTTCAGTAAGGTTGAAACTGGTCTCCAGTTGGTCTATGTTGTTGTTAAGTTGCAGAATTATGTCTGACTCTTTGAGACCCCTGATAGAGTGCCTGAAGAACTATGGACAGAGGTTTGTGACATTGTGCTGGAGACTGGGATCAAGATCATCCCCAATAAAAGGAAATGCAAAAAAAGCAAAAAGTCTGTCTGAAGAGGTCTTACAAATACCTGTGAAAAGAAGAGAAATGAAAAGCAAAAGAAAAATGGAAAGATATATCCTTTTGAATGTAGAGTTCCAGATAATAGCAAGGAGAGATAAGAAAGCCTCCCTCAGTCATCAATGCAAAGAAATAGAAGAAAACAATAGAATGGAAAAGACTGGAGAGCACTTCAAGAAAATTAGAGATACCAAGGGAACATTTCATGTAAAGATGGGCTCGATAAATGACAGAAATGGTATGAACCTAACAGAAGCAGAAGATATTAAGAAGAGGTGGCAAGAATACACAGAAGAACTGTACAAAAAAAGATCTTCATGACCCAGATAATCATGATGGTATGATCACTCACCTAGAGCCAGATATCCTGGACTGTGAAGTCAAGTGGGCCTTAGGAAACATCACAATAAACAAAGCTAGTGGAAGTGATGGAATTCCAATTGAACTATTTCAAATCGTAAAAGATGATGCTGTGAAAGTTCTACACTCAATATGCCAGCAAATCTGGAAAACTGAGCAGTGGTCACAGGACTGGAAAAGGTCAGTTTTCATTCTAATCCCAAAGAAAGGCAATGCCAAGAATGCTCAAACTACCACACAATTGCACTCATCTCACACGCTAGTAAAATAATGCTCAAAATTCTCCAAGTGAGGCTTCAACAGTTTGTGAACAGTGAAATTCCAGATGTTTCAAGCTGTATTTAGAAAAGGCAGAAGAACCAGATATTAATTTACTAGCATCTGTTGGATCATCAAAAATGCAAGAGAGATACAGAAAAACATCTACTTCTGCTTTAGAGACTATGCCAAACCCTTTGACTGTGTGGATCACAACAAACTGTGGAAAAGTCTTCAAGATATGGGAATACCAGATCACCTGACCTGCCTCCTGAGAAATCTGTATGCAGGTTGGGAAGCAAGAGTTAGAACTGGACATGTAATAACAGACTGGTTCCAAATAGGAAAGGAGTATGTCAAGGCTGTATATTGTCACCCTGCTTATTTAAGTTATAAGCAGAGTACATCATGAGAAATGCTGGACTGGACAAAGCACAAGCTGGAATCAAGATTTCCAGGAGAACTAAAGAACCTCTTGATGAAAGTGAAAAAGGAGAGTGGAAAATTTGGCTTAAAACTCAACATTCAGAAAACTAAGATCATGGCATCTGGTCCCATCACTTCATGCCAAATAGATGGGGAAATAGTGGAAAATCACTGCAGATGGTGACTGCAGCCATGAAATTAAAAGACACTTGCAACTTAGACAATATATTGAAAATCAGAGACATTACTTTGCCAACAAAGGTCCATCTAGTCAAGCTATGGTTTTTCCATTAGTCATGTATGGATGTGAGAGTTGGACTATAAAGAAAGCTGAGTGCTGGAGAATTGATGCTTTTGAACTGTAGTGTTGGAGAAGACTCTTGAGAGTCTGTTGGACAGCAAGGAAATCCAACCAGTCCATCCTAAAGAAAATCAGTCCTGAGTATTCATTGGAAGGACTGATGTTGAAGCTGATACTCCAATACTTTGGCCACCTGATGTGAAGAACCAACTTATTTGAAATGACCCTGATGCTGGGGTCACAAAGAGTTGGACATGACTGAGCAACTGAACTGAATTTGCAACCCCATGGACTGCAACAGGCCATGCTTCCCTGTCTTCACCATGTCCCAGAGTTTGCTCAAATTCATGTCCATTGAGTCAATGAATGCCACACATCCAGCCATCTCATCCTCTGTTTTCCCTTCTCCTCCTGCCCTCTATCTCTCCCAACATCAGGTTCTTTTCCAATAAGCCAGCTCTTCACATCAGGTGGCCAAAGTATTGGAGCTTCAGCTTCAGAATCAGTCCCCCAATGAATATTCAGGATTGATTTCCTTCAGAATTGATGGGTTTCATCTCCTTGCTGTTCAAGGAACTCTCAAGAGTCTTCTCCAGCTCCACAGTTCAAAAGCATTAATTTTTCAGACCTCACGATTTTTTCTGGTCAACCCTTCACATCTGTACATTCATTTCCGTTCAGTGGGCTCTTTGCGACCCCCATGGACTGCAGCACACCAGGCTTCCCTGTCCATCACCAACTCCCAGAGCTTACTCAAACTCATGTCCATCGAGTCCGTGATGCTGTCCAATCATCTCATCCTCTGTCATCCCATACTCCTCCCACCTTTAATCTTTCCCAGCATCAGGGTTTTTTCCAATGAGTCAGTTCTTTGCATTAGGTGGCCAAAGTATTGAAGTTTCAGCTTCAGCATCAGTCCTTCCAATGAGTTTCCAGGACTGATTTCCTTTAGGAGTACTGGTTGGATCTCCTTGCAATCCAAGGGACTCTCACAAGTTTTCTCCAATACCACAGTTCAAAAGCATGAATTCTCCAGTGGAAAAACCATAGCTTTGACTATATGGATCTTTGTCAGCACAGTGATGTCCCTGCCTTTTAATATACTGTCTTGGTTTCTCACAGTTTTTCATCCAAGGATCCAGCTGCTTGTTGATATTTAGGACTAGAGAGTGTTGTATGGGCCTTGGACTGTAGGACCACATGCTGTCAGTCTACATTATTTCATCCATGTTTTCTTTCATTCAGCATTTACTGAGCAAGTTAATGTACCTCCAATTGCCAGACTTATTTTTTTTTTTTGATGAGGATATAATAGTATACAAGACAATTACAGTCCTTTTTTTCAAGTAATTTATTCTCTGTATGGCTTACCCTATCTGGATTCCTCAAATCATGTAAAACTCATGTAAAGTTTCCTTAAAACTCTCCAGACAAATTCATGAGAAAGTATTCCTCTCGGAACTGTTTATGTGCCCTTTGTCTTTACCATAATTACTTACACTGAGTCTGCTCAGACTGCCATGTTCAGTTCAGTTCAGTTCAGTTCAGTCACTCAGTCGTGTCTGACTCTTCGACCCCATGAACCACAGCACACCAGGCCTCCCTGTCCGTCAACAACTCTCAGAGTCCACCGACACCCATGTCCATTGAGTCGGTGATGCCATCCAACCATATCATCCTCTGTCGTCCCCTTCTCCTCAATCTTTCTCAGCATCAGGGTCTTTTCCAATGAGTCAGCTCTTCACATCAGGTGGCCAAAGTATTGGAGTTTCAGCTTCAATATCAGTCCTTCCAATGAACATAAAACTAGTGGAGGTGATGGAATTCCAGGTGAGCTATTTCAAATCCTAAAAGATGATGCTGTGAAAGTGCTGCACTCAATATTCAGCAAATTTGGAAAACTCAGCAGTGGCCACAGGACTGGAAGAGGTTAGTTTTCATTCCATCCCAAAGAAAAGCAATGCCAAAGAATACTCAAACAACCACACAATTACACTCATCTCACACTCTTGTAAAGTAATGCTCAAAATTCTCCCGAGGCAGGCTTTAGCAATAAATGAACCATGAACTTTTAGATGTTCAAGCTGGTTTTAGAAAAGGCAGAGGAATCAGAGATCAAATTTCCAGCATCTGCTGGATCATCGAAAAAGCAAGAGAGTTCCAGAAAAACATCTATTTCTGCTTTCTTGACTATGCCAAAGCCTTTGACTGTGTGGATCACAATAAACTGTGGAAAATTCTGAAAGAGATGGGAATACCAGACCACCTGACCTGCCTCTTGAGAAACCTGTATGCAGGTCAGGAAGCAACAGTTAGAACTGGACATGAAACAACAGACTGGGTCCAAATAGGGAAAGGAGTACATCAAGGCTGTATATTGTCACCTGCTTATTTAACTTATATGCAGATTGCCATGACAAATACCATATCCTGAGTGGCTCAAATAGAATAAATTTATTTCTCACAGTTCTAGAACGTGAGGAATTCAAGATCAATATGCCATCATGGTTAGTTCTGGTGAGGGCTCTTTCTGGCTTACAGTTGTCTTCTCACTGTGTGCTCAGAGAGCAGAGAAAGAGAAAGAGGTGAGGGGAAAGAGAGAGAGCAGCTCTGTGGTTTATCTTCCTATAAGGAATTAATTCTTTCAAGAACTTTTCACTCTCATAATCTCATCTAAGCCTAGTTTTTTCTCCAATGCCTCATATGAAATATGATCACATTGGAAGTTGGGGCTTCAACATATGAATTTTGGGGAGATATACTTCAGCCAGTAGCAGGTATAAAGTGAAATATTTCATCTCCAAAATGGACATACACAGCTTTTCTGTACACAATACAAAGAATTATTGTAAAACAAAATTTCTCTTGAACATTTTCAGGTTAACCCCTATATGTCAAGGTGTCATGAAACCTTAAAGTATTGTCATTAACTCTCATTTCTGCACCTGCTTTATTTGAACAAATGGAGTGCTTTCCCCCAAGAATGTTAAAGCCTCCTTAAACACCAGGGTAATTCTTTCTCCATAGTATCCTTCACAACACATAACACAGTGAAGGGACCTATTTCTAGAAAATGCAGAAAGAAGGAGGAGAGAAAGCCTTCCAAGGTCCTTTATCAGTGGGTCTCACCGTGCTGGTAGAGTCCAGCACTGTTCATCTTCTTATCATTCATTATTATGATTTAATTTTTCTGAAGAATTAATGCCAACATTTTTAGAATCCCAAAGTTCAAAAATACCACCAAGATAAAGCACACTTACTTCAAAAACATAATAAACTGAAGATAAGCAAACTAAATTTTAGACAATTTGATAGATTCATTCAATATCTAATACTAATCACTTTAAATGCATGTGTCACGTGACTCTCAATTCTGGTTTCCTCTGCATATTTAAGTTATATGCAGAGTACATCATGAGAAACGCTGGGCTGGAGGAAGCACAAGCTGGAATCAAGATTGCCGGGAGAAATCTCAATAACCTCAGATATGCAGATGACACCACCCTTATGGCAGAAAGTGAAGAGGAACTAAAAAGCCTCTTGATGAAAGTGAAAGTGGAGAGTGAAAAAGTTGGCTTAAAGCTCAACAGAGGATACTAGGTTGCCATCTATCAAGGTATAGTGCTCTCCATCCTAGTGCACTAATCAAGAATCTAAATACTGAAATATTCATGAAGAGGATGGAAGCAAAGAAGATGACTTGGGCCCTAGAGCTCCATTTTGATGAAAGTTATGCTGCCAAGATAAGGAGAGAGGAAAAAATGGTCATGAACAAAGGTCATGAAGTCCATCTTCATTTTTTCCCTTTTAATTTCTGTAACACTCACAAAATGAGAATATCAGAAAATATAAATAAAAACACACATGCTTTGTATTGTTAAAAACAAAAGTTCAACCATGTAAAATTTAAACATCTTATTAGCTTTATAGAACTATCTATGAATCAGGCAACATCCCAGAAAGTAGAGAGGAGTTCCAAAGGGCTACAGAAGGGGAAAGGATTTTAAAATCAAGACAAAAAAGTAATAAACAACCAAAAAATTATATTGGCTTCAATTATCTATGGGATATAAAAGGGGTCTGTGTGACAGATTACCTCTTTGGTGTTCAGCAGAAAATTCTTGATTTAATGATTAAAGCTACATTTCTGGGGGAGGGTGAAGCTTTAGTTAGGTGAGATGTTAAGCCCCCATTTGGTGGCATAACCAAACATAAATGACTCCATTTTGAGTTAGCCATTATCTTTTTAAAGGTACAGTACATCAAAAATTTCTTAAAAGAGACACGTATACCCCAATGTTTATCGCAGCACTGTTTATAATAGCCAGGACATGGAAGCAACCTAGATATCCATCAGCAGACGAATGGATAAGAAAGCTGTGGTACATATACACAATGGAGTATTATGCAGCCATTAAAAAAGAATGCATTTGAATCAATTCTAATGAGGTGGATGAAACTAGAGCCGATTATACAGAGTGAAGTAAGCCAGAAAGAAAAACACCAACACAGTATACTAACACATATATATGGAATTTAGAAAAATGGTAATGATAACTCTGGATGTGAGACAGCAGAAGAGACACAGATGTCTTTTGGACTCTGTGGGAGAGGGAGAGGTTGGGATGATTTGGGAGAATGGCAATGAAACATGTATAATATCATGTAAGAAATGAATCGCCAGTCTAGGTTCAATGCAGATACAGGAGGCTTGGGGCTGGTGCACTGGGATGACCCAGAGAGATGGTATGGGGAGGGAGGTGGGAGGGGGGTTGAGGATTGGGAACTCATGTATACCCGTGGCGGATTCATGTTGATGTATGGCAAAACCGATACAGTATTGTAAAGTAAAATTAAAAAAAAAAAAAAAAAGAAAAACTCCAAAAATAAAAATGCATACTTCAAATTTGTGCCATGGCAAAATGACTAAATTCTTCATATTCTAAAACTTTAAAAGTCATTCTCTAGTGGTCAAGGTTAAATGAGTGTAAGACTGCCACTACCTATTAAGTTGTCTTAACCAATGGCTGTGAAATGCTTAGCTTCCTTTTCTTAGTTTCCATGATTACTGGTGAAAACTATTTGTAATGTGGCTCCACCTGGATCAGTCTTTTACCTGAGGGAGGATCTTCTGCTATATTCTCTGATGCTTTAGCCTCCAGTTTGAAACTTCCTACTTTATAAAGTGCTGCACTCCTTTGTTGAATGTTCCTATAGTTAGAAAACTCTTTGTTTTATTGAGACAAAATTTGCTTACCTCATGTCTTTGCCCTTTCATCTTAGTTCAGCCACACATATGATCATTTATCTTCAGTGATAAAGCTTTTATTTCCAAACCAAGAGACATCTTTTAAGTCTTTAAAAACTTTATAAGCACACATTATAAACAAATGTAAAAAAGGAATATAGTGGAATATATTGGGCATAATTTCACTCTTCAAACATAATTACTTTTAACTTTTCAGTATATGTTCTTGCAAGTTTAAGAAGTAATTTGGCCTTTAAAAATGTTATTATACTATAATACTCTTCTGTGGTACCCCTCCCACATATACACATCAGTACAGTATCATGATTTGTGGTATGAGTACATTTTCTTCTAAATGTGATTATCAGATATTTCATTGTATGGTTGTATCATAGTTATCTTAAATAACTCACACAAGGCTTATTAAATAATAAAAAATATTGTATGAAATGCTATTCTATTTTGGGTATCTTATATTTCAATGATATTTGTTTAATTTTTGTTTTAGGATAAAATGCTAGAATTGGAATTACTGATCTAAATAATTTTTTTCTTGATCATTTTTCAATCGTTAGGGCATGTCACCTAAAGTGAAAGTGAAGTCGCTCAATTGTGTCCAGCTCTTTACAACCCCATGGACTATAGCCTACCAGGCTTCTCCGTCCATGGGATTTTCCAGGCAAGAGTACCAGAGTGGGTTGCCATTTCCTTCTCCAGGAGATCTTCCTGACTCAGGGATCGAACCCAGGTCTCCTGCATTGCCTGCAGATGCTTTACCCTCATTTTGTATTATCTCTAAATAAGATAAAGGATTCTTTTGTGCAGTTATCTAAGTCTGTAAAAAAAATGAACTAAAGGGATCCAAGTAAAAATATCTGGCAGAATTCTAGATATGAATATCTGGATTGACCCGTTGAACAGCTGAGACCATCCACCAAGTGTGTATATATCAAATAGTGTCCTTAACTGTTATTTATATACTTTCAAGGAGACTATTTTTTTTTTATGAAGAGTTTCTATTAGATTCAACAACTAATAATTTCTGTAGTGGATTTTTTTCCTATGTTCTAAAATTATTACAACAGTAACATATTTTGAAATGCTAATATAAGAATACATAGTTCATTTCCCTACTTGACTCTTCTTCATTCCCTGTTGAGTGCATTTCAAAATCATGTGGTTGCACAATATCGGGTGACAAAGGAAGAGAAGGATAACTTTTCATTTTAACTGTGTAATTCATGCTGACTCCTAAAGAGCATATCTAATTTTTCTCCTTCCCTCCTTGAACTTCCCTAGTTTCTTCCTTCATTCCCTTCTTCCTCTTTCTTTTCTCCTTTCCGCTTATCCTTCTCTCCTCCTTTTCTTCATTCCAGGGACTTGCAAACTATCATCTTAATAATTAGCTGTGGAATTTTGAGAACTGCTTTTGAAATGTACTAGGTGAAATAAGTCCATGTTTTATTATTAGAATTAGCTGATAATTGTGTGTATTCATTTGCATTCTTGACTTGTATTTGTTTACTTGTTTTGGTTCATGTTTAATAAAACATTGGATATCCATACTCTTTCCTAGGAGTAGAACCAAAATCACAGACCATCAACTTGAAAGATGTTATAAAGCATCTCATCAAATATCAAGTTTTTATTTACTATGGAGCCCAGGGTTGGACTGTAGTTTGAGTAATGTCACAGGTCAGCCAGTGGTAGAGCCTGGACCAGATTCCAGGTCATTTTGATGCTGAGCTTAATGCTCTTTCTCCACCTTCCTTCCCCCCACCTTAATTTTTTTCTTAATTACTCTTGATTAAGTAAAAAATTATTAATCTTTTATTTCATCTTCTAAGGAGTCTTTCTATTTCCTTTGTTTATTTTGATTTCTCCTTTTGTCTTCACTTCACTGCAAAAACTTAGAAGGATCCGAAGAAGGCCTCAGACCCTTCCATAACAAAACCTGTCTTAATTCTGTTCCCTTAGGATTATACACACACTACTGTGTATAATAACCAAGAAGCCCTTGTGCTCTTGTGTGCATGCTTAGTCGTGTCCAACTTTGCAACTATGTAGACTGTACCCAGCCAGGTTCCTCTGTCCATGGAATTTCCCAGGCAAGAATATTGGAGTGAGTTGCCATTTCCTTCTCCAGGGGATCTTCCCAACTGGGATCGAACCCAGGTTGCCTGCGTTGCAGGTGGATTCTTTATCATCTGAGCTACCAAGGAAGCCCCAAACAAGAAGAACTAATTTGTGTCCTAAGAATGTATATCCTCTCCAAAGCATTTTCTCAGTGCTCACTGCATGTCAGACTCTATACTAAGTTACATCTTCAGGCATTGTATCCTTTAATGGAATTTTTATAATGAACCTATTAAAGAGATGGTGTATGTGTGTATGCTAAGACACTTCAGTCATGTCTGACTCTTTGTGACCCTATAGGCTGTAGCCTGTCAGGCACCTCTGTCCATGCGATTCTTCAGGCAAGAATACTGGAGTGGGTTGCCATCCCCTCCTCCAGGGGCTCTTCCTGACCCAGGAATTGAACATGCATGTCTTACGTTTCTAGCATTGGCATGTGGGTTCTTTACCACTAGCACCACCTGGGAAGCCCTAAAGAGATGGTATTATACCTATTTTATAAATGTGGAAAACTGAATCTCAGAGAGGAAAAAACATTTAAATTTTATAGATAATGCATGATGGACCTAAAATCTGAGGAGAAACTGTCAGACTCAGTCAGCTTGATTTCTCCTCTCTGGAGTTTGGGGTGTGTGTGTGTGTGTGTAGGTGTGTGTGTTCATGTATGTATGCCTGAATATGTGTGTGAATATGTGTCTGAGTCCACATGTATATAAAATTTATGTCTAGGATGCTTTCATGTGTGCATCCATACACACACCTAAATAGTGTTAGGATGAGGGAAAGGTGATCTTGTTATTTCAAGGGATGTGGCTACTGATAAAAAAGAAAGTGCCTTTAAATAGTCTAAGCACCTCTCAACGCAAGTAGAGTAATTCCCATTTTCAGTCTTTCCCAAAGGAGGAATGGCCTCTCATTTCATTTTTTATAGGAACATCTATCCCTAGCCTGCAGTTTATGAGAAACGTTCTGTCAGTGGGCAGCAGCATAGGCTCACTATAATTAATCTCTTTCTTACCCTACACTTCTGAGAATGAGAAATGAAAGGGCATTAAAGGGAGTGTAGTTACAACCCAAGAAGGGACCACATAAAATGTTACCTTTTAACTCAACACATTATTCCCTTCATGAGTCCTTGTTCTGAGTTCCCATCTCAGCAGAGCAGGCAGGGTGTGTTGCTGGCTGAGACTCACTCTTCATGATTAGTAGGGGTATTAGCTAAAACTTTGTGCAAAGTTAAGATTTTGCTCCAAATGGTTTTCCTTACCCAATATGTGTTACAGGTGAGATGAATAAAGGCAAAGAAAAGAGAGATTATTCATGGAATTTAAAGGCATCAGAGAGTTATTGCCATGTAATAACTTAGAGTAACGTTAAGTCAGTTCCCCTATTTGTGACATAAGCATCATGACACATGTCTCCTGAGTTTGGGGGAAGTGAATAATTTAGATATATGTGCTGCTTAACATAGTGCTTGTCACATAGGTGAGGTAGGGACATTAAATCCTTATCAATTATGAAGGATCAGTCCCATGAAGGGTGACATGAGATCAAATCACAGAGACAGCTAACCTCATCTGGAGCAACAAAGATAAGTTCCCAGAATAAGGACCATTTCAGTTGAGATGAGATGAGTAAGTAGTGGGTTGGCAAGGTGATGGATCTCAGAGTAAACACTGGGAAACTTTGAGGGTTTGCAGCTTCCACAGACAGAACGATTTTAAGTTTAACTTTATAATAAATGTATAGGTTTCACTGTATCAAACATGAAACAAGAAAAATGTTAATAAAACTAATCACAAGGGTTCTTTTCATAACTGTTTGCAGTGCTTCCCTAGTGAGAAACTGAGGTCCATAGTCCCATAGCCTGGGAGGAACTCAATGCTCACAAAGACCATGCAAGTGAGATTGGAAGGGGACCTACCCCCAGTGAACCTTGAGGTGACTGTAGCCCCAGCCTGAAGCTCGATTGAAGACCTAGGAAAGGTCTTGAACCAAAGGATCCCCAATAAACCACATCCATATTCTTGTTCCATAGAAGCTTTGGGAAAATTACTCACTGCTCTTTTTTTAAAATTATTATTTTTACTTTACAATATTGTATTGGTTTTGCCATACATCAACATGAATCTGCCACAGGTATACATGTGTTCCCCATCCTGAAAGCCTCTCCTTCTTCCCTCCCCGTATCATTCCTCAGGGTCGTCCCACTGCACCAGCCCCAAGCATCCGGTATCATGTATCAAACCTGGACTGGCGATTTGTTTCATATATGAGATTATACATGTTTCAATGCCATTCTCCCAAATCATCCCACCCTCTCCCTCTCCCACAGAGTCCAAAAGATTGTTCTATACATCTGTGTCTCTTTCACTGTCTCACATACAGGGTTATCATTACCATCTTTCTAAATTCCATATATATGCATTAGTATACTGTATTGGTGTTTTTCTTTCTGGCTTACTTCACTCTGTATAATCGGCTCCAGTTTCATCCACCTCATTAGAACTGATTCAAATGTATTCTTTTTAATGGCTGAGTAATACTCCATTGTGTATATGTACCACAGCTTTCTTATCCATTCATCTGCTGATGGACATCTAGGTCATTGCTCTTTGATGTTGTTGGCTGGACTGAACTGAACTGAACTGAAGGTACACGGAAGTTCATGATTACTCTCTTCTCTTCTGAATGACTTTGAAGTATCCCATAATTAAAATATTACACAGAAAACAAAACTCTTGTTCAGTTCAGTTCAGTCGCTCAGTCGTATCCGACTCTTTGCATTCCCGTGAATCGCAGCATGCCAGGTTTCCCTGTCCGTTACCAATTCCTGGAGTTCACTCAAACTCACGTCCATTGAATCGGTGATGCCATCCAGCCATCTCATCCTCTGTCTTCCCATTCTCCTCCTGCCCCAATCCCTCCCAGCATCAAGGTCTTTTCCAATGAGTCAACTGTTCACATGAGGTGGCCAAAGTACTGGAGTTTCAGCTTTAGCATCATTCCTTCCAAAGAACACTCAGGGCTGATCTCCTTTCGAATGGACTGGATGGATCTCCTTGCAGTCCAAGGGACTCTCAAGAGTCTTCTCCAACACCACAGTTCAAAAGCACCAATTCTTCGCGCTCTGCTTTCTTAACAGTCCAACTCTCACATCCATACACGTCCACTGGAAAAACCATAGCCTTGACTAGACGGACCTTTGTTGGCAAAGCAATGTCTCTGCTTTTTAATATGCTGTTATGTAGGCCTTAATGGATTGTGGGAGAAGCAGGAAATTTGCATAGGCTTGATTTTTTTCTTTCAACTTACATTTCATATGCTTTTGTGTAGAAATAGCCTATCCTTATTGCCTTCATTTCCCCCAGGACATGTTGCTGGATATGTATTTTTAAAAGCAGCTCTAAGAATATGGTTGATGGTAATATTTTCCCTTTAGAGAATACTTCCTGTTAGAGTCAACAGTGAATGTGCACTGTGGATTATTTTTTTCCATTTCCAGGTATGCATATGTGTTCGTGTGCATGCACGCATGTGTGTATGTGTAAACACACACATAGTATATTCTTTTGGTATCTTTTCTTTTCTAATAGCATGATCTGAGCTGAGTCCTTAGGTACTGAGTTAATATGACTTTGCCTAGATCTTCTGCTTGTTAAGCATTGCCTTACTGAAACTTCACTATAATGCTCTGAAGACAGTACTATTGTTAACTCCATTTTATAAATGTAGGAACTGGTGTGGTGAAATGAAGTCATTTGCCCATGATATAAAAGTCGATCTATCAAAAAAAGTGGTGAGTACACTTTAACAAATAATTGTGCCATTTCCTCAAAAGGGATGAGTTTTCCTAAAATAATTTTGTTGTTTGTTTTCCATACATAAGAAAGTAGGATGAGCTCTCCTTTTTTAACTCCTTTCTGAAATAGGAAAGTGAAATGCCCGAGGGCATGACAGCGATCAATTCAGGACATCCATCTGAAATGATGGGGAATAAATATAGGGAAAAACAGTTTATTTCAGTTCCAGTCAGAATAAGAGCAAATGGATCAATGTTTACCAAAAGAAACTTGTCTAGAATAGCACTTATTTCCTAAACCCCATAGGTATTACAAACTAAAACAGGAAACGAAAAGCTATTAAAATAAATGATCCAATAGTGTTCTTTAAACAACTATCAGCACTTTGGCAAAAAGGAAACTTATACCCTCCCTTTTTTTATATTCCCTATGTTTAAATTCATGTGTCTAATTTGATAGGTCAGCACTAAATTTGTGTAATGCCTGCTAAGTCCTAGACATTACTACTTAAAAGAGAATACAAGTTTAAAAGAAAAAGAATTTTCGCTGTATTTTAAGCTTATAGATAACCTGCTATTGGACCTAAAAGCAGTTGAAAATGTGGCTCTTGAAAAATATGGGTCAAATGTTACATTTTAATTATATGTGCTGGATAGAAATTATTAAGTCAGATTTCTGGAATTCCTCTTTCCCATTTCCCCATGAACTTTAAAGGAGATATAGCACTTCTCAAGCTTTTTTTTCTTTCTCATGCTTCATGGAAGTATCTGTACAAAGGGCAAGGGGAGGAGGACAATAGTAAAGTAGAAAAAAAAAAAAGGAGTGTTTTCTTTTTCCAAAATTTTTTGTCACTGGTACATAGAGTTAAAATTTCTATTTAAGTTTCATAGGGCTGGGGACTTTTTAAATGGGTTTTAAGAAGACAAAACAAAGGTTACTGTAGTAAGTGTTTTAAAAGTATGTGGGTACACTCTTGCATTTGTATCACGTTTTATTTATTTATCTGCTGATGGATGGATGCTTAGGTTGTTTCCAGGTCTTGACTTTTGTGAATAGTGCTGTGTGAATACTGTGTTGCTAATATCTCTTTATGACCGTGATTTCAATTATTCTGGATAAATACCCATAAATGGATTGGTGGATCATAAGGTAGTTCTAATTTTTCTTTTTTAATTTTTAATTTTACTTTATTTTACTTTACAATACTGTATTGGTTTTGCCATACATTGACTTGAATCCACCACGGGTGTACACGCGTTCCCAAACATGAACCCCCCTCCCACCTCCCTCCCCATAACATCTCTCTGGGTCATCACCGAGCACCAGCCCCAAGCATGCTGTATCCTGCGTCGGACATAGACTGGCGATTCGATTCTTACATGATAGTATACATGTTTCAGTGACATTCTCCAAAATCATCCCACCCTCTCCCTCTCCCTCTGAGTCCAAAAGTCCGTTATACACATCTGTGTCTTTTTTGTTGTCTTGCATACAGGGTCGTCATTGCCATCTTTCTAAATTCCATATATATATATATATATATATATATATATATATGTGTTAGTATACTGTATTGGTGTTTTTCTTTCTGGCTTACTTCACTCTGTATAATCGGCTCCAGTTTCATCCATCTCAACAGAACTGATTCAAATGTATTCTTTTTAATGGCTGAGTAATACTCCATTGTGTATATGTACCAGAGCTTTCTTATCCATTCATCTGCTGATGGACATCTAGGTTGTTTCCATGTCCTGGCTATTATAAACAGTGCTGCGATGAACATTGGGGTACATGTATCTCTTTCAATTCTGGTTTCCTCGGTGTGTATGCCCAGCACTGGGATTGCTGGGTCATAACGCAGTTCTATTTGCAATTTTTTATGGAATCTCCACACTGTTCTCCATAGTGGCTGTACTAGTTTATATTCCCACCAACAGTGTAGGAGGGTTCCTTTTTCTCCACACCCTCTCCAGCATTTACTGCTTGCAGATTTTTGGATCGCAGCCATTCTGACTGGTGTGAAGTGGTACCTCATTGTGGTTTTGATTTGCATTTCTCTAATAATGAGTGATGTTGAGCATCTTTTCATGTGTTTGTTAGCCATCCGTATGTCTTCTTTGGAGAAATGTCTATTTAGTTCTTTGGCCCATTTTTTGATTGGGTCGTTTATTTTTCTTGAATTGAGCTGCATAAGTTGCTTGTTTATTTTTGAGATTAGTTGTTTGTCAGTTGCTTCATTTGCTATTATTTTCTCCCATTCCGAAGGCTGTCTTTTCACCTTGCTTATATTTTCCTTCGTTGTGCAGAAGCTTTTAATTTTAATTAGATCCCATTTGTTTATTTTTGCTTTTATTTCCAGAATTCTGGGAGGTGGATCATAGAGGATCCTGCTGTGATTTATGTCGGAGAGTGTTTTGCCTATGTTCTCCTCTAGGAGTTTTATAGTTTCTGGTCTTACATTTAGATCTTTAATCCATTTTGAGTTCATTTTTGTGTGCAGTGTTAGAAAGTGATCTAGTTTCATTCTTTTACAAGTGGTTGACCAGTTTTCCCAGCACCACTTGTTAAAGAGGTTGTCTTTACTCCATTGTATATTCTTGCCTCCTTTGTCAAAGATAAGGTGTCCATATGTGTGTGGATTTATCTCTGGGCTTTCTATTTTGTTCCATTGATCTATATTTCTGTCTTTGTGCCAGTACCATACTGTCTTGATGACTGTGGCTTTGTAGTAGAGCCTGAAGTCAGGCAAGTTGATTCCTCCAGTTCCATTCTTCTTTCTCAAGATTGCTTTGGCTATTCGAGGTTTTTTGTATTTCCATACAAATCTTGAAATTATTTGTTCTAGTTCTGTGAAAAATATGGCTGGTAGCTTGATAGGGATTGCATTGAATTTGTAACTTGGGTAATTTGTAATTTGGGTAGTATACTCATTTTCACTATATTGATTCTTCCAATCCATGAACATGGAATATTTCTCCATCTATTAGTGTCCTCTTTGATTTCTAACATCAGTGTTTTATAGTTTTCTCTATATAGGTCTTTAGTTTCTTTAGGTAGATATATTCCTAAGTATTTTATTCTTTTCGTTGCAATGGTGAATGGAATTGTTTCCTTAATTTCTTTTTCTACTTTCTCATTATTAGTATATAGGAATGAAAGGGATTTCTTTGTGTTGATTTTATATCCTGCAACTTTACTATATTCATTGATTAGCTCTAGTAATTTTCTGGTGGAGTCTTTAGGGTTTTCTATGTAGAGGATCATGTCATCTGCAAACAGTGAAAGTTTTACTTCTTCTTTTCCAATTTGGATTCCTTTTATTTCTTTTTCTGCTCTGATTGCTGTGGCCAAAACTTCCATAACTATGTTGAATAGTAGTGGTGAAAGTGGGCACCCTTATCTTGTTCCTGACTTTAGGGGAAATGCTTTCCATTTTTCACCATTGAGGATAATGTTTGCTGTGGGTTTGTCATATCTAGCTTTTATTATGTTGAGGTATGTTCCTTCTATTCCTGCTTTCTGGAGAGTTTTTATCATAAATGAATGTTGAATTTTGTCTTAGGCCTTCTCTGCATCTATTGAGATAATCATATGGCTTTTATTTTTCAATTTGTTAATGTGGTGAATTAGATTGATTGATTTCTGGATATTGAAGAATCGTTGCATCCCTGGGATAAAGCCCACTTGGTCATGGTGTATGATCTTTTTAATGTGTTGTTGGATTCTGATTGCTAGAATTTTGTTAAGGATTTTTGCATCTATGTTCATCAGAGATATTGGCCTGTAGTTTTCTTTTTTTGTAGTATATTTGTCAGGTTTTGGTATTAGGGTGATGGTGGCCTCATAGAATGAGTTTGGAAGTTTACCTTTCTCTGCAATTTTCTGGAAGAGTCTGAGTAGGATAGGTGTTAGCTCTTCTCGAAATTTTTGGTAGAATTCAGCTGTGAAGCCATCTGGACCTGGGCTTTTGTTTGCTGGAAGATTTCTGATTACAGTTTCAATTTCCGTGCTTGTGATGGGTCTGTTAAGATTTTCTATTTCTTCCTGGTTTAGTTTTGGAAAACTGTACTTTTCTAAGAATGTGTCCATTTCTTCCATGTTTTCCATTTTATTGGCATATAATTGCTGATAGTAGTCTCTTATCATCCTTTGTATTTCTCTGTTGTCTGTTGTGATCTCTCCATTTTCATTTCTAATTTTATTGATTTGATTTTTCTTTCTTTGCTTCTTGATGAGTCTGTCAATTTGGTTTGTCAATTTTATTTATCCTTTCAAAGAACCAGCTTTTGGCTTTGTTGATTTTTGCTGTGGTCTCTTTTGTTTCTTTTGCATTTATTTCTGCCCTAATTTTTAAGATTTCTTTCCTTCTACTAACTCTGGGGTTCTCCAATTCTTCCTTTTCTAGTTGCTTTACGTGTAGAGTTAGGTTATTTATTTGACTTTTATCTTGTTCCTTGAGGTATGCCTGTATTGCTATGAACTTTCCTCTTAGCACTGCTTTTATAGTGTCCCACAGGTTTCGGGTTGTTATGTTTTCATTTTCATTAGTTTCTATGCATATTTTGGTTTCTTTTTCGATTTCCTCTGTGATTTGTTGGTTATTCAGAAGTGTGTTGTTCAACCTCCATATGTTGGAATTTTTAATAGTTTTTCTCCTGTAATTGAGATCTAATCTTAATGCATTATGGTCCGAAAAGATGCTTGGAATGATTTTGATTTTTTTGAATTTATCAAGTTTAGATTTATGGCGCAGGATGTGATCTATCCTGGAGAATGTTCCGTGAGCACTTGAGAAAAAGGTGAAATTCATTGTTTTGGGGTGAAATGTCCTATAGATATCAATTAGGTCTAACTGGTCTGATGTATCATTTAAAGTTTGTGTTTCTTTGTTAATTTTCTGTTTAGTTGATCTGTCCATAGGTGTGAGTGGGGTATTAAAGTCTCCTACTATTATTGTGTTATTGTTGATTTCCCCTTTGATACTTGATAGCATTTGTCTTACATATTGCGGTGCTCCTATATTGGGTGCATATATATTTATAATTGTTATATCTTCTTCTTGGATTGATCCTTTGATCCTTATGTAGTGGCCTTCTTTGTCTCTTTTCACAGCCTTTGTTTTAAAGTCTATTTTATCGGATATGAGTATTGCCACTCCTGCTTTCTTTTAGTCTCTATTTGCATGGAATATCTTTTTCCAGCCCTTCACTTTCAGTCTGTATGTGTCCCTTGTTTTGAGGTGGGTCTCTTGTAAGCAACATTTAGAGGGGTCTTGTATTTCTATCCATTCAGCCAGTCTTTGCCTTTTGGTTGGGGCATTCAACCCATTTACATTTAAGGTAATTATTGATAAGTATGATCCCGTTACCATTTACTTTATTGTTTTGGGTTTGGGTTTATACACCCTTTTTGTGTTTCCTGTCTAGAGAATATCCTTTAGCATTTGTTGGAGAGCTGGTTTGGTGGTGCTGAATTCTCTCAGCTTTTGCTTGTCTGTAAAGCTTTTGATTTCTCCTTCGTATTTGAATGAGATCCTTGCTGGGTACAGTAATCTGGGTTGTAGGTTATTTTCTTTCATCACTTTAAGTATGTCTTGCCATTCCCTCCTGGCCTGAAGAGTTTCTATTGAAAGATCAGCTGTTATCCTTATGGGAATCCCCTTGTGTGTTATTTGTTGTTTTTCCCTTGCTGCTTTTAATATTTGTTCTTTGTGTTTGATCTTTGTTAATTTGATTAATAAGTGTCTTGGGGGGTTGTGCCTTGGGTTTATCCTATTTGGAACTCTCTGTGTTTCTTGGACTTGGGAGATTATTTCCTTCCCCATTTTAGGGAAGTTTTCAACTATTATCTCCTCAAGGATTTTCTCATGGTCTTTCTTTTTTGTCTTCTTCTTCTGGGATTCCTATAATTTGAATGTTGGAGCATTTCATATTGTCCTGGAGGTCTCTGAGATTGTCCTCATTTCTTTTAATTCGTTTTTCTTGTTTCCTCTCTGATTCATTTATTTCTACCATTCTATCTTCTATTTCACTAATCCTATCTTCTGCCTCTGTTATTCTAGTATTTGTTGCCTCCAGAGTGTTTCTGATCTCATTTATTGCGTTATTCATTATATATTGACTCTTTTTTCTTTCTTCTAGGTCCTTGTTAAACCTTTCTTGCATCTTCTCAATCTTTGTCTCTAGGCTATTTATCTGTGATTCCATTTTGATTTCAAGATTTTGGATCATTTTCACTATCAATATTCGGAATTCTTTCTCAGGTAGATTCCCTACCTCTTCCTCTTTTGTTTGATTTGGTGGGCAGCTGTCCTGTTCCTTTACCTGCTGAGTATTCCTCTCTCTCTTCATCTTGGTTATATTGCTGCATTTGGGGTGGCCTTTTAATATTCTGGTAATTTGTGGAGTTCTCTTTATTATGGAGCTTCCTCACTGTGGGTGGGGTTGTATCAGTGGCTTGTCAAGGTTTCCTGGTTAGGGAGGCTTGTGTTGGAGTTCTGGTGGGTGGAGCTGGGTTTCTTCTCTCTGGAGTGCAGTGGAGTGACCAGTAATGGGTTATGAGACGTCAAAGGTTTTGGAGTAACTTTGAGCTGCCTGTATATTGAAGCTCAGGGTTGTGTTCCTGTGTTGCTGGAGAATTTGCGTGGTATGTCTTGTTCTGGAACTTGTTGGCCCTTTGGGTGGAGCTTGGTTTCAGTGTAGGTATGGAGGCATTTGATGCGCTCCTATTGTTTAATGTTCCCTGAATTCAGGAGTTCTCTGATGTTTTCAGGCTTTGGACTTTAGCCTCCTGCTTCTGGTTTTCAGTTTTATTTTTACAGTAGCCTCTAGACTTTTCCATCTATACAGCACCGATGATAAAACATCTAGGTTAAAGATGAAAAGTTTCTCCACATTGAGGGACACCCAGAGAGGTTCACTGTTTTTGAAGACAATGGTCTTCTTTTCTGGTTGCCTGATGTCCTCTTCCAGCCTACAGAAGTTGTTTTGTGGAGTTTACTCAGTGTTGAAATGTTCTTTTGAGGAATTTGTGAGGGAGAAAGTGGTCTTCCCGTCCTATTCTTCTGCCATCTTAGCGGTAATCCTAATTTTTAAAAACCTCCATATTGTTTCCCATAGTGGCTATACCAATTTGTATTTTCACCAACTGTGTATATAAGGGTTCCAATTTCTCCACATCTTCACCAGCACTTACTATCTTTTGTTTGTTTTTGATGATAAACATTCTGACAGGTGTAACATGAAATCTCATTATGGTTTTGATTTACATTTTCTGAAAATGAGTTATTAACCTATAGGTATAAAGTTTCCCTTATGTAAGATTACTAAGTTCTAGACAACTGCTGTATAACACTGTACCTACAGCTAACAGTATTATATGGTACAGATGAAAATTGATTAAGAAGGTTGATCTCATGATAAATATTCTCAACACAGTAAAAAAAAAAATGAAAAGAAAGAAAAGTACATGAAGAGATCTAAATCATTTTGTAATTACTTTTATATGTCTGGAGTATGCATCTTTAGTTAAAGGTTGCATTAAAGTGTTCCAGTCCTGAACCACGTGTGTCACAACTTTTGCAAGCAATATCCAGTCTGTAGTAAGAGGTAAGCTACATTTTTCCTCTGCCTTCTTTCTTTCTCTGCTTACTTTTGCTGGCAGTAGGAAAGGTTGATTTAAATGCTTGCTTGGTGCAACAGAGAAGTCCTGAATATACTAAAAGTAAAATTTGGTAAATTAAATAAATGTAAAGAGGGACTAACAATTTTGAAGAACTGGCTTCAGTTTTCAAAGTTATGATTGTGTTTTCTGCAATTAAGTTCCCAAATTAAGGTCTTCTTTCATCCTTTCAATTTTCTCTCCCTCTAAGGGGGCTCAAAGCAGATTATTTCCTCAAATATCTTGTCTGATTTACTCTCAGATAGGCTCATTCACAAGCACCAGGACTTACTCAAGAAGTATTCAGTATATCTGCAGATTATTTGACATTCAAGCTTTTGTTTTTGACTAAGCTCTAAGTGGTTGTGGAAGAGTTCAGCAGAAGTGGTTGTGGCCCAGGAAGGAGGCAGGCACTGCACTTCACCAATATTGACTGAGAACAGAAAGTGCTGCTTTCTAACACATCACTTCTATTAATTTACATCAACACACATGTGTAGTTTTCATACCAGACTGAATGTTATTCTCATCATGAATTTCCCACCCATATGTGCTTTTAAGAATGTGGTTGGCTTAAGAATTCACATGTTGACTGCTAAGCAGGATCCATTTACCTAAATGTGATCACAATGTAGTGTAGAACCAGATATAACAGTCAGGAATCAGAAAGGGTGTTTACAAAATTAAAAAAAAAAATTGTTTCCCAGAACTTTCACTGATGTGAAACCTCTCATTTAGGGACTTCTCTCTAAATAATTATTGGTAATTATATTATTCTCTATTATCTTGCAAAATTTGCTATAGACCTAAATGAGTTGAAACAGAATACCCTCACTTACTATACATACATTTGTGTGTGTGTGTATGTGTATGAGTGTGTTTGTTTTTGTGTGTGTATCCAAATAGGTTTATTTGAGAAGATCTATCAAGTATATGTCAGCGTGGGAATTGTTACTGCTTCTAGAAGACTCAACTTTAAATCATTATAATCACACTGTATATTGTTGGCCTCCCTTTGTAAGAGAATTTCTATTTGCTAAAGCTCAATTTCTATAAGTAGCTTTCTTAAGAATATAGCTAGATTGTGAAATGCATTAGGCACATTACAATGCATCAGGCAGAAAACTTTGTTGAAATAGTACATAGATCATCTCTAAGCCTTAAGCTGCCTTGGTGTTATTTAAAAAAAAAAGTCATCTGTTTTTCTCAAGACAAGACAGTTTACTTTTCTTTGGCAGAATAAAGTGATTTGTTAAAGAAAAATAGACATCATGCTGTGGGCTGTGTGAATGATTCTTCCTAAATATACAAATACCTGGTGTTGGTGACATGCTGGTACCTTTTAGATTGCTAATGTTCTGCAGTGCACAGCTTGCACAGTGTATACAGTCATTCAGTGATTTGGTGAGTGGTTGTGGAGAGCTCATGAAAATGCCTTTCTGTTTCTACTGTCTTTAGTCCTGCCACTTGAGATTTGGGAGTTGTTGAAAATTTGAAGTAGCATGAGTGACATGGGTGATGTTCAGATATTGTCACCAGGCTGAGGTAGAGTTCCTGGAGGTTACAGAAGCCTCTACAGAATGTACTGGAATATTGCTACAAGTATAAAACATTTCAGGCTACATCAGATATCATCTTATATTGGATCCAAATTTAGCAAATTCAATCAAGCGTTAAGGATTAAATTAAATACTTGTGAAAGAAAGGTTTAGCCTTGAGGAAACTAATTAACCCAATAATTTAGTTTCCTTATGACAGTTGGGTTAAAGTGCTCCTTTATAGGGCATCTGAGGTGGCACCAGTGGTAAAGAACTCTGCAAATCGGGAAAGGAATATGTCAAGCTTGTATATTGTCACCCTTCTTATTTAACCTGTATGCAGAGTTTATCATGTGAAATGCCAGGCTACATGAAGCACAGGCTGGAAACAAGATTGCTGGGGGAAATATCAATAACTTCAGATATGCAGATGACACCACCTTAATGGCAGAACATGAAGAAGAACTAAAGAGCTTCTTGATGAAAGTGAAAGAGAAGAGTGAAAAAGTTGGCTTAAAACTCGGCATTCGAAAACTAAGATTATGGCATCTGATTCCATCACTTCATGGCAAATAGATGGGGAAACAATGGAAACAGCGACCGACTTTATTATTTTGGGCTCCAAAACCACTGCAGATGGTGACTGCAGCCATGAAATTAAAAGACACTTGCTCCTTGGAAGAAAAGCTATGACCAACCTAGACAGCATATTGAAAAGCAGAGACATTACTTTCCCAAGAAAGGTCCATGTAGTCAAAGCTATGGTTTTTGCAGTAGTCATGTATGGATCTGAGACTTGGACTGCAAACAAAGCTGAGCATCGAAGAATTGATGCTTTTGAACTGAAATGTTGGAAAAGACTCTTGAGAGTCCCTTGGATTGCAAGGAAATCCAGCCAGTCCATCCTAAAGGAAATCAGTCCTGAATATTCATTGGAATGACTGATGCTGAAGCTGAAGCTCCAATACTTTGGTCACTTGATGCAAAGAACTGACTCATTGGAGAAGACACTAATGCTGGGAAAGATTGAAGGTGGGAAGAGAAGAGGATGACAGAGGCTGAGATGGTTGGATGGCATCACGGTCTCAGTGGACATGAGTTTGAGTAAGCTCCAGGATGGACATGGAAGCCTGGCATGCTTCAGTCAATGGGGTTGCAAAGAGTCGGACACAACTAGGCAGCTGAACTGAACAATACAGGAAAGGAGATGCAAGAGATGCAGTTCTGATCTCTGGGTCAGAAAGATTCCTAGAAGCAGGAAATGGCAACCCACTCCAGTATTCTTGCCTGGAAAATTCCATTGGCAGAGAAGCCTGGTGGCTACAGTCCATAGGGCTGCAAAGAGTCAGACATGACTGAGCAACTAAGCACACAGAGCCCCATTTTAAATGCTATCAGCAGAATATCTGTCAAGTTTCCACATGAATGGAGGTTGATAACCTCTCTCCTCTGAGGCAAGGTCAAAATATTGGCATTTGACTTAGCCAGGAGCTCCAGTCCCATCATAGGAAGAAACCCAAAAGCTAAAATTAACTGTAATTGTCCCCTGGGGCTGTCCCGATAAAATATTTTTCTTCTTTTGAGGGACATGTGGTAGGATTGTACTAGAAATCAGGTGTAGCCATTCAACTTATTTGCCCAGTGAAATGGAAATAGAAGTAATACGTGCTGGAGAAAGCCCTGCATCTTAGGCCTCTTAGGTTGACCTCAAGCAGAGCTTCCAGATAATGCATAGATGGTGAAGGATGAATGAGTGTTTAAGCCACTGAGATCTGAGTGGCTTCTCAAATGTCAGTGTTCTTCAGAATCACCCAGGGGGCTTTTTGAGCAGATTGCTGAGCCCTCCTCCAGAGTTTCTGACTCACCTGGTTGGTATGGGCTATGAGGATCTCTGATAAGCTACAAGGTGATGCCTATGCTGTGAGTCCAGAATCCACATCTTAAAAATCACTGCCTTTCATTTACCTGACCTAGACAGAGAGGGAGAGATTCAGGAAGATGGGGGGTGGGGGAAGGAGTAAGGGCAGAGAGGATGTACTAATTTACTTAACCAAATGTCAGTAATGAAGATGGATTGGTCTTTTATATAGTAGATGTTGTATTTTTTAATAACAACCCTAAGAACTATGTTGCACTAATGTCATCCATTTTACAGATGGAAAACCCAGACTTGTAAAACCTAAACTGTTTCCCATGCTCTTTTTGATAGTAATTGTCAGAATTGTGGAATCTAATTCTAAGGCTGTGTGATATGAAAGATGGTGATGTGATTATTCTATTTTCTATGGTTCAGACTATTAAGGTGATGTTTAATCACTGAAATGATGCTAGTTATCACAGTACTTACTTTGAACATAGTCTCATTTAGTAAGATTATATTGAATTACTTCTATTTCAAAATAATTATATTTCAATATAATTGGCCTCTTTCTGGAGGCCATGAAGATGAATATACTTAAAGATGTTTTCATGGAATTTGTAGTATGTTAGAGTCTAAAGGAAGGCAGATTATAAATGTTATACAACAAGAATAAGCAAAGGGGGGCTTCCCTGGTGTCTCAGATGGTAAAAAATCTGCCTGCAATGTGAGAGACTGGGTTCGATTCCTGAGTTGTGAAGATCCCCTGAAGAAGGAACTGACAACCCACTCCAGTATTCTTTCCTGGAGAATCTCATGGAAGAGCCTGGCAGACCATGGTGTCGGAAGGAGTCAGACACAACTGAATGACTAGATGATGACTGGGAGTCTAGAGGAGGGAGGGAGTCCTTTTAGAGAGTGGAAATGGTCTTGTGAGCTGGACTACGCCTTGTGGATTCTGCAGAAAATTAAAAAGGAAACAGTATGCTTTGAATTGTGTTATTGTTGTGCTCAGTTGCTCAGTCGTGTCTGACTCTTCGGGACCCATGAACTGGAGCCTTCCAGGCTCCTCTGTCCATGGGACTGTTGGGGCAAGCATATTGGAGTGGGTTGCTGTTTCCTACTCCAGGGAATCTTTGCTACCCAGGGATCAAACCAGCGTTTCCTGAATTTCAGGTGAATTTACCACTGTGCCACCTGGGAAGCCCATACTTGGAATACTGAGCTATAATTCACCACTGAGAAAATGAGTTTGATTCATACCTTTTTTAATTTAAAAATATCCTTGGGATACTCTAAATGCTTCTAAAGGTTGATTAACTGATGCATTGAATATTATGATAAGGATTAATTGAGGTGGTGCTAGAGGAATGATGAGGAATTAAAACTATTATGTAAATTGTTTACTACGTCACTTTCCCATGAGACAACTAAATCCAATGGCAGTAACAGTACCAAATTCCAAATGATGTTTGTAAGTAAATTGTTTAAATCCTCATTCTAATTGTTTTTTTTTTTAATCTGAAAATGTGATCGCTAATGATTCTAGAGGGTGCATATAGATGAAACAGTCTGTATAGACTGTGATTTAAAATATGTTTGACCCCCTAGTTGGCCTGAATACTAGAGCAGCATCCTCATTTTACTGGGTAAGACAATTAGGTTCAATGAGGGAAAGGAATTTGCTGTTTGTTAAAGGCTAGTGGCCCAGCCAGTCTGACTCCATGTTCAGTGTTCTTTAAACTTAGTCACTCTAAGCAGGAAACAAATTGAGATTTCTCTTCAAGAAGGATTTCCTAGCATCTTGTGCCTTCCATAAAATAGCTGGTCTTTGTTAAAAAGCTAACATTTTCCAGAAATAAATGGAGCTGTTTTTGTGATCCTTTATTCATGCAGATATGTCACAGTGATGTCAATGTGTAAACTGCCTCATAAATTTGATTGGGTTTTGAATCTCTCTTTATAATGATCACTTGCTTGGGAAATGTCCAAAGTGTTGATTTGAAACTGCCAGTAAAGCCACTGGTTAACATCTATAAAGACATTACTGTGAGGTGCCTGGATTATTGGCTTTTTCTTTTCCTCATCTTTTCCACAATATCCCTCCCTTTGCTTCACCAACACTGCAGTGATTCTAGGCTATGTGAAAGCAGGTGGATTTCTCTAAAAAGTCTGACCACCAACCCCAGAGTGGTCTCTGCAGGCCCCAGGAACAAAGTGTGGACTCTGCATTTAGACTGCTTAGACCAGGATCTAGAACTTCACCTCCTACTAGGGGAGCAGCATCAGGGAATTATTTCTGTTTGAGGAAATTAAAAACAAGGGTGGACCTTGGAATCAGACAGTCAGAGGAGCCTTTCTTTAATAATGATCCTTTCTACTTAATAGCAGGGGGCATCCTTGAATGAGCCTCTTAATTTTCCTGTTGCAGGGGAGGACTAGGGGAGATGGGGATGGGAGAGACAGATGCAGAGGACCTGAAATATGGCAGGGATTCCAAGAAGATTTGATGCTCCAAAGTTATATTTGATAACATAAGATTAGAAGGAATGATAGAATTGATGTGGATATTCTGGTGGGGTAGAAGTGGATAAGAAAGTTGGCCATTTGCAGATAAACATTCCATTAATGGGACTTCTGAGGTGGCTCAGTGGTAAAAGAATCTGCCTGTCAATGCAGGAGATGCAGGAGATGCTGGTTCAATCCCTGGGTTGTTGGAAAGATGCCCTGGTAGAGGAAATGGAAACCCACTCCAATATTCTTGCCTGGAGAATCCCATGGACAGAGGAGCCTGGTGGGCTACAGTCCCTAGGGTCGCAAAGAGTCAGATATGCTTGAGCGAATTAATACACAGCACGTATTCCATTAAAGTCTCTGCAGGAATTCTCTTTCTGAACTGTGTTCACTGAATCTCTCCCAGTCACCAAAGTGTCCACCCCTGTGTGTGCTCTCCATTATCCTATAGCATCCAGGGTGAGGTTTGAGAGTAATACCCAACAGAGGGAAAGACCAGCCTTCCAAAGCAAGAAAAGCACTTGTGTGTATATTAATCTAGAAATATTAACTGTGAAACTTAGCTATGTATATCTTTTATTGCAGTCAGAATTTATAGTAAAATGAAACTAGATCTTAAGTCTTTGACTTTCCTAACAGGCAGTTGGTTTGTGTGTAATATTTGTGGAAAGAAATTTACCAGTCATGGTAAAGAATTCTGGTTACTTTGGTGTGTATTATTAAAACCTATCATTTATAGATTATTCATCAGATATCAAAGTCATATCTTCTAAAGAGTCTTTGAAGTACAAGGGGATTTTTTAGTGGTGTGTTAATTCTTAATATTTTCTAATTTTCACTTTTTTAAAATATTTATTTTTACTTTACAAAATTCTATTGTTTTGCCATATATCAACATGAATCCACCATGGGTGTACATGTGTTCCCCATCCTGAAACCCCCTCCCACCTCCCTCCCTGTACCCTCCCTCTGGGTCATCCCGGTGCACCAGCCCCAAGCATCCTGTATCCTGCATCGAACCTGGACTGGCGATTAGTTTCATATATTATATTATACACATTTCAATGCCATTCTCCCAAATCATTCCATCCTCTCCCTCTCCCACAGAGTCCAAAAGACTGTTCTACACATCTGTGTCCTTTTGCTGTCTCACATACACGGTTATCATTACCATCTTTCTAAATTCCATATATATGTGTGTTAGTATACTGTATTGGTATTTTTCTTTCTGGCTTACTTCACTCTGTATAATCAGCTCCAGTATCATCCACCTCATTAGAACTGATTCAAATGTATTATTTTTAATGGCTGAGTAATACTCCATTGTGTATATGTACCAGAGCTTTCTTACCCATTCGTCTGATGATGGGCACCTAGGTTGCTTCCATGTCCTGGCTATTATAAACAGTGCTGCGATGAACATTGGGGTACACGTGTGTCTTTCAATTCTGGTTTCCTCGGTGTGTATGCCCAGCAGTGGGATTACTGGGTCATATGGCAGTTCTATTTCCAGTTTTTAAGGAATCTCCATGTTGTTCTCCATAGTGGTTGTACTAGTTTGCATTCCCATCAACAGTGTAAGAGGGTTCCCTTTTCTCCACACTCTCTCCAGCATTTATTGCTTGTAGACATTTTGATTGCAGCCATTCTGACTAGTGTGAAATGGTACCTCATTGTGGTTTTGATGTGCATTTCTCAATGAGTGATGTTGAGCATCTTTTCATGTGTTTTTTATCCATCTGTATGTCTTCTTTGGAGAAATGTCTGTTTAGTTCTTTGGCCCACTTTTTGATTGGGTCGTTTATTTTTCTGAAATTGAGCTGCAGGAGTTCCTTGTATATTTTTGAGTTTAGTTGTTTGTCAGTTGGTTCATTTGCTATTATTTTCTCCCATTCCAAAGGCTGTCTTTTCACCTTGCTTATAGTTTCCTTTGTTGTGCAGAAGCTTTTAATTTTAATTAGATCCCATTTGTTTATTTTTTCTTTTATTTCTAGTATTCTGGGAGGTGTATCATAGAGGATCCTGCTGTGATTTATGTCGGAGAGTGCTTTGCCTATGTTCTCCTCTAGGAGTTTTATAGTTTCTGGTCTTACATTTAGATCTTTAATCCATTTTGAGTTCATTTTTGTGTGCAGTGTTAGAAAGAGATCTAGTTTCATTCTTTTACAAGTGGTTGACCAGTTTTCCCAGCACCACTTGTTAAAGCGATTGTCTTTAATCCATTGTATATTCTTGCCTCCTTTGTCAAAGATAAGGTGTCCATAGGTGCATGGATTTATTCTGGGCTTTCTATTTGTTCCATTGATCTATATTTCTGTCTTTGTGCCAGTACCATACTGTCTTGATGACTATGGCTTTGTAGTAGAACCTGAAGTCAGACAGGTTGATTCTTCCAGTTCCATTCTTCTTTCTCAAGATTGCTTTGGCTCTTCGAGGTTTTTTGTATTTCCATACAAATCTTGAAATTATTTGTTCTAGCTCTGTGAAAAATACTGTTGGTAGCTTGATAGGGATTGCATTGAATTTGTAGATTGCTTTGGGTAGTACACTCATTTTCAGTATTTTGATTCTTCTGATCCAGGAACATGGTGTATTTCTCCATCTATTAGTGTCCTCTTTGATTTCTTTCACCAGTGTTTTATAGTTTTCTATATATAGGTCTTTAGTTTCTTTAGGTAGATATATTCCTAAGTATTTTATTCTTTTTATTGCAATGGTGAATGGAATTGTTTTCTTAATTTCTCTTTCTATTTTCTCATTATTAGTGTGTAGGAATGCAAGGGATTACTGTGTGTTAATTTTATATCCTGCAATTTTACTATATTCATTGATTAGCTCTAGTAATTTTCTGGTGGAGTCTTCAGGGTTTTCTATGTAGAGGGTCATGTCATCTGCAAACAGTGAGAGTTTTACTTCTTTTCCAATTTGGATTCTTTTTATTTCTATTTGTGTTCTGATTGCTGTGGCCAAAACATCCAAAAGTATGTTGAATAGTAGTGGTGAAAGTGGGCACCCTTGTCTTGTTCCTGACTTTAGGGGAAATGCTTTCAATTTTTCACCATTGAGGATAATGTTTGCTGTGGGTTTGTCATATATAGCTTTTATTATGTTGAGGTATGTTCCTTCTATACCTGCTTTCTGGAGAGTTTTTATCATAAATGGATGTTGAATTTTTCAAAGGCTTTAAGCGGCTGAGAGGAGCTACCCCACGTCCAAGGTCAGGGGCAGCGGCCTAGAGTGCCAGGCTGTGACAGCACAGGAATGGCCGAGAGGAGCTACCCTGTGTCTGAGGTTAGGGGCGGCCGGGAGGAGCTGCCCCGCGTCCGAGGTCAGGGGCGGCAGCTGGGAGGAGACACCCCGAGTCCAAGGTCAGGGGCGGCAGCCGAGAGGAGCTACCCCGCATCAGAGGCCAGTGGCGGCTGGGAGGAGACACCCCACCTCCAGGGTCAGGGGCGGCCAGGAGAAGCCACCTGGCACCCGAGGCCAGGGGCTGTGACCCTGAGGAGCCACCCCGAGCCCGAGGCCAGGTCTGGCACCAGGAGGAGCAACCTGAGCCTTGGCTGGGCAGGCACAGGAGGGCCTAAAGGAGCTATCCCACATTGAAGGTCAAGAGCTGCGGCGGTAAGGAGATACCCCTTGTCCAAGGTGAGGAGCAGCAGCTCTGCTTTGCTGAGGCAGCCGTGAAGAGATGCCCCACGCCCAAAGTAAGAGAAACACTAGTAAGATGGTAGGTGTTGCAAGAGGGCATCAGAGGGCAGACACAATGAAACCATACTCACAGAAAACTAGTCAATCTAATCACACTAGGACCACAGCCTTGTCTAACTCAATGAAACCAAGCCATGCCTGTGGGGAAACCCAAGATGGGAGGGTCATGGTGGAGAGGTCTGAAAGAATGTGGTCCACTGGAGAAGGGAATAGCAAGCCATTTCAGTATTCTTGCCTTGAGAACCCCATGAACAGTATGAAAAGGCAAAATGATAGGATACCAAAAGAGGAAGTCCCCAGTACATTAGGTGCCCAATATGCTACTAGAGATCAGTGGAGAAATAACTCCAGAAAGAATGAAGGGATAGAGCCAAAGCAAAAACTACCTAGTTGTGGATGTGACTGGTGATAGAAGCAAGATCCGCTGCTGTAAAGAGCAATATTGCATAGGAACCTGGAATGTCAGGTCCATGAATCAAGGCAAATTGGAAGTGGTCAAACAAGAGATGGCAAGGGTGAACGTCAACATTCTAGGAATCAGAGAACTAAAATGGACTGGAATGGGTGAATTTAACTCAGAAGACCATTATATCTACTACTGTGGGCAGGAATCCCTCAGAAGAAATGGACTAGCCATCATGGTCAACAAAAGAGCCTGAAATGCAGTACTTGGATGCAATCTCAAAGACGAAAGAATGATCTCTGTTCATTTCCAAGGCAAACCATTCAATATCACAGTTATCCAAGTCTATGCCCCAACCAGTAATGCTGAAGAAATTGAAGTTGAATGGTTTTATGAAGACCTACAAGACCTTGTAGAACTAACACCAAAGAAAGATGTCCTTTTCATTATAGGGGACTGGAATGCAAAGGTAGTAAGTCAAACACCTGGAGTAACAGGCAAATTTGGCCTTGGAATGCAGAATGAAGCAGGGCAAAGACTAATAGAGTTTTGCCAAGAGAATGCACTGGTCATAGCAAACACCCCCTTCCAACAACACAAGAGAAGACTCTACACATGGACATCACCAGATGGTCAACACCGAAATCAGATTGATTATATTCTTTGCAGCCAAAGATGGAGAAGCTCTATATAGTCAACAAAAACAAGACCAGGAGCTGACTGGGGCTCAGATCATGAACTCCTTATTACCAAACATAGACTCAAATTGAAGAAAGTAGGGAAAACCACTAGACCATTCAGGTATGACCTAAATCAAATCCCTTATGATTATACAGTGGAAGTGATAAATAGATTTAAGGGCCTAGGTCTGATAGATAGAATGCCTGATGAACTATGGAATGAGGTTTGTGACATTGTACAGGAGAGAGGGATCAAGACCATCCCCATGGAAAAGAAATGCAAAAAAGCAAAATGGCTGTCTGGGGAGGCCTTACAAATAGCTGTGAAAAGAAGAGAGGTGAAAAGCAAAGATAAAAGGATTTGAATGTAGAGTTCCAAAGAATAGCAAGGAGAGATAAGAAAGCCTTCTTCAACGATCAATGCAAAGAAATAGAGGAAAAGAACAGAATGGGAAAGACTAGAGATCTCTTCAAGAAAATTAGAGATACCAAGGGAAAATTTCATGCAAAGATGGGCTCGCTAAAGGGCAGAAATGGTCTGGATCTAACAGAAGCAGAAGATATTAAGAAGAGGTAGCAAGAATACACGGAAGAACTGTACAAAAAAGATCTTCACGACCCTAATAATCATGATGATGTGATCACTAATCTAGAGCCAGTCATCTTGGAATGTGAAGTCAAGTGGGCCTTAGAAAGCATCACTACGAACAAAGCTAGTGGAGGTGATGGAATTCCAGTTGAGTTGTTTCAGATCCTGAAAGATGATGCTGTGAAAGTGCTCCACTCAATATGTCAGCAAATTTGGAAAACTCAGCAGCGGCCACAGGACTGGAAAAGGTCAGTTTTCATTCCAGTCCCAAAGAATGCTCAAATGCACAGTTGCAGTCATCTCACATGTTGGTAAATTAATGCTCAAAATTCTCCAAGCCAGGCTTCAGCAATACATGAACGGTGAACTCCCTGTTGTTCAAGCTGGTTTTAGAAAAGGCAGAGGAACCAGAGATCAAATTGCCACCATCTTCTGGATCATGGAAAAAGCAAGAGAGTTCCAGAAAAACATATATTTCTGCTTTATTGACTATGCCAAAGCCTTTGACTGTGTGGATCACAATAAACTGTGGAAAATTCTGAGAGAGATGGAAATACCAGATCACCTGGCCTGCCTCTTGAGAAATCTGTATGCAGGTCAGGAAGCACCAGTTAGAACTGGACATGGAACAACAGACTGGTTCCAAATAGGAAAAGGAGTACGTCAAGGCTGTATATTGTCACCCTGCTTATTTAACTTATATGCAGAGTACATCATGAGAAATGCTGGACTGGAAGAAACACAAGCTGGAATCAAGATTGCCAGGAGAAATATCAATAACCTCAAATATGCAGATGACACCACCCTTATGGCAGAAAGTGAAGAGGAACTAAAAAGCCTCTTGATGAAAGTGAAAGGGGAGAGCGAAAAAGTTGGCTTAATCCTCATCGTTCAGAAAAGAAGATCATGGCATCCGGTCCCATCACTTCATGGGATATAGATGGGGAAACAGTGGAAACAGTGTCAGACTTTATTCTAGTGGGGCTCCAAAATCACTACGGATCGTGATTGCAGCCATGAAATTAAAAGACGCTTACTCCTTGGAAGAAAAGTCATGACCAACCTAGATAGCATATTCAAAAGCAGAGACATTACATTGGCGATTAAGGTCCATCTAGTCAAGGCTATGGTTTTCCCTGTGGTCATGTATGGATGTGAGAGTTGGACTGTGAAGAAGGCTGAGCGTTGAAGAATTGATACTTTTGAACTGTGGTGTTGGAGAAGACTCTTGAGATTCCCTTGGACTGCAAGGCTATCCAACCAGTCCATTCTGAAGGAGTTCGGCCCTGAGATTTCTTTGGAAGGAATGATGCTAAAGCTGAAGCTCCAGTTCTTTGGCCACCTCATGTGAAGAGTTGACTCATTGGAAAAGACTCTGATGCTGGGAGGGATTGGGGACAGGAGGAGAAGGGGACGACCGAGGATGAGATGGCTGGATGGCATCATGGACTCGATGGACATGAGTCTGAGTGAACTCCGGGAGTTGGTGATGGACAGGGAGGCCTGGCGTGCTGCGATTCATGGGGTCGCAAAGAGTCAGACAGGACTGAGCGACTGAACTGAACTGAACTGATTGAGATAATCATATGGCTTTTATTTTTAAATTTGTTAATGTGGTGTATTACATTAATTGCTTTGCAAATATTGAAGAATCCTTGCATCCCTGGGATAAAGCCCACTTGGTTATGGTGTATGGTCATATTAATGTGTTGTTGGATTCTTATTGCTCGAATTTTGTTAAGGATTGTTACATCTATGTTCATCAGTGATTTTGGCTTGTAGGTTTCTTTTTTTGTGGCATATTTTTCAGGATTTGGTATTAGGATGATTGTGGCCTCATAGAATGAGTTTGGAAATTTACCTTCTTCTGCCATTTTTTGGAAGAGTCTGAGTAGGATAGGTGTTAGCGCTTCTCGAAATTTTTGATAGAATTCAGCTGTGAAGCCATCTGGACCTGGGCTTTTGTTTGCTGGAAGATTTCTGATTACAGTTTCAATTTCCATGGTTGTGGTTGGTCTGTTAAGTTTTTCTATTTCTTCCTGGTTCAGTTTTGGAAAGTTGTACTTTTCTAAGAATGTGTCCAGTTCTTCCACGTTTTCCATTTTATTGGCATATAATTGCTGATAGTAGTCTCTTATGATCCTTTGTATTTCTGTGTTGTCTGTTGTGATCTCTCCATTTTCATTTCTCATTGTTTTATTTGATTTTTCTCTCTGTTTCTCTATGAGTCTAGCAATGGTTTGTCAATTTTATTTATCCTTTCAAAGAACCAGCTTTTGGCTTTGTTGATTTTTGCTATGGTCTCTTTTGTTTCTTTTGCATTTATTTCTGCCCTAATTTTTAAGATTTCTTTCCTTCTACTCCCTGGGGTTCTTCACTTCTTCCTTTTCTACTTGCTTTAGGTTTAGAGTTTGGTTATTTATTTGACTTTTTTCTTGTTTCTTGAGGTAAGCCTATATCTCCTCAAGTATTTTCTCATGGTCTTTCTTTTTGTCTTCTTCTTCTGGGACTCCTTTGATTCGAATGTTGGAGCATTAATATTGTGTTGGAGGTCTCTAAGATTGTCCTCAGTTCTTTTAATTCATTTTTTTCCTCTTTGATTGATTTATTTCTACCATTCTATCTTCTACCTCACTAATCCTATCTTATGCCTCCGTTATTCTACTATTTGTTGCTTCCAGAGTGTTTTTGATCTCAATTATTGCATTATTCATTATATATTGACTCTTTTTTACTTCTTCTAGGTCCTTGTTAAACGTGTCTTGCATCTTCTCAATCCTTGTCTCCAGGTTATCTGTGATTCCATTTTGATTTCAAGATTTTGGATCATTTTCACTATCATTATTCAGAATTCTTTCAGTTCAGTTCAGTTCAGTCTCTCAGTCATGTCCGACTCTTTGCAACCCCATGAATCACAGCACTGCAGGCCTCCCTATCCATCACCATCTCCCAGAGTTCACTCAGACTCACGTCCATTGAGTCCGTGATGCCATCCAGCCATCTCATCCTCGGTCATCCCTTTCTCCTCCTGCCCCCAATCCCTCCCAGCATCAGAGTCTTTTCCAATGAGTCAACTCTTCACATGAGGTGGCCAAAGTACTGGAGCTTCAGCTTTAGCATCATTCCTTCCAAAGAAATCCCAGGGTCGATCTCCTTCAGAATGGACTGGTTGGATCTCCTTGCAGTCCAAGGGACTCTCAAGAGTCTTCAAAATGTCATATTTTAACATATTTGGTTGACTAGCTAAAACCTATCTGGTTCTGTCATAGACTTGTTAACTGAAGAAGAATAAGACTTACTGAATTCAACTTGATCCAATTGCTTGAACTGAAAAAATAAGGAAAAACACAAATAATTTTGACAAATAGCACTGTTAGCAATGAGCTGAAATATCAGTGGATTTATTGAAATATCCTTGGTAGAGAAATTTTGTCTATAGAAAATAAGGGTTAGGTTTCCAATCTTATGAGAGAAAGCTGATCAATATTGTCCAAATTAACTCTAAATGATGGTTGTACTTATTGAAAAAGTATTTTTGTGATTTGAGAAATTTTATTCAGCATATTTAATGTTAACATATTTTACATAAATATTCTTATCAGAATATTTTACATAAAACTGTACATTAATGTATATTATCATATGGGAAGTGGATCACTGGTCCAGGTTTGATGCATGAGACAGGGTGCTCAGGGCTAATGCACTGGGATGACCTTGGGGGATGGGATGGGGAGGGAGATGGGAGTGGAGTTCTGGATGGGGAACACATGTGTGCCCATGGCTGATTCATGTCATGTTTGACAAAAACCAATCCAATATTGTAAAGTAATTTGCCTCCAATTAAAATAAATTAATTAATTTAAAAAAATGTATGTTAAGAACTTCCAGTGTATTTGACTGCCCTGGCATTTCTGGGCTTGTGGTCACATCTTTGCCTCTATGTTCATATCACCCTCTCCTTCACCTGTCCTCTCTTCCTTGTGTCTATCTTATAAGAATATATGTTATTGCATTTAGGGCCCATCTAAACAATCCAAGGTAAATTCCTCTTCTCAAAATGCTTAATCACATCTTTGCAATAGAAGGTAATCCTCAGAGGGACTAGACATCAGAGCATGCACATATATTTGGGGTAGAGGTGCACAAGATGAGTAGTTTCCTAGTGAAATTGTGTGCCTCACTAGTAGTTGTTGCTATTTTCTTTCCCAGATCTCTGTGTACCACAAGGGACCTTTTCTTAGGACTCTACAACCTTCATGTGAGCACCTATTGAGATTACTATAGAGAACCTCAAAAAGCATGTTGACTCTTCTAATTTCACTCATCCTCAGGGGCTTTCTCATTTATGTGCACTTGTTCTCCACCAATTTTCCAATTAAACTCTCATTACTAGCATCCACTTGTGTTTGTACCACAGAAGCCAGTGTTTGCATCTTGTCTTTCTTTGAAGATATCTTGTATATGTCTAATATATGTTATATCTCATATTATAAATATGTAGATATATATGTATTTCTTTAACCAGTTTGTTACCTTGAAATCCCAGCTTTCTGATAGAATCAAGAAAAGTTGTGAGCCTGCACAGGTTATCATCATTGAGAAACATGTTCTGCTAATTTACCCTTTATAAAATGACATCTCTCTGCTTTAATTTGCAAATCTCTGATTACTAGTGACAATAAAATTGTTTCGTGTTTATGTAAATAGCTGGGAATCCCACTCAAATGTTTCTGCAGAAGAGGCATCATAAGGACATTTAAAGTAGGAATGAACTAATGAACAAGGCCATACATGTAACACGTTAGCAGTTATTTAAACACAGGCTAAACAACTACCTGGTGGACTATGTCAAAGACAAAGAGTAATTTGTTCCCATTTATTTATTTATTTTTTGTCACATCATTAGCTTAGCTATGTGATGAAAAATAAATCGTCACATCGTTCGCTTACCAGCTCTTAGTCCCCTGGTCAGGGATTGAACCTGGGCTTCAGCAGTGAAAGCACAGAATTCTGATCACTAGGCCAGCAGGGGACTCCCAAAAAAGTAATATTCAGAGTAAAGAGCATTCAAGTTTCTGTGAATCCTGACAGTGTAGTTGTGAATAAAAGACTACATAGAAATGAACTATATCTCAAAGTGCTAAGTTCAGAGTAAACATGTTTTTGAGGAATTTTTATTCCCTATTTATGTTTCCTGTTTCTTCATTTTCACTCCACTGTTTCTTTATCTTCCCTCTCAGGAGCAAGACATTTGTATCATTTATCTAATAGACTCTTTCATATTAGTACCTACTACAACATGCTGTTTTAGCCTAAAATTTGCTGTCTCTCATCTCCATTGTCTTAAGACCCTATCTTTTTCTTTCCAAAGGACATTTCTCATCAATAAGTTGAAATTCATTATGTTTTAAAATGAAGTAGCTAAAAGTTGTGGAGAAGGCAATGGCACCCCACTCCAGTACTCTGGCCTGGAAAAATCCCATGGATGGAGGAGCCTGGTAGGCTGCAGTCTATGGGGTTGCTAAGAGTCGGACATGACTGAGCGACTTTACATTCACTTTTCACTTTCATGCATTGGAGAAGGAAATGACAACCCACTCCAGTGTTCTTGCTTGGAGAATACCAGGGATGGGGGAGCCTGGTGGGCTGCCGTCTATGGGGTCGCACAGAGTCGGACACGACTGAAGCGACTTAGCAGCAGCAGCAGCTAAAAGTAGTATCAAGGAGAAAGGAACTGTTGTGTATAAGAGGTAACAGAATACTGGTGAGGAAAAAAAAAAAAAACAAACTGGGTCTAATTTAAAATAGAATCAATTTCGCAAATTCTGATTTAAAAGACTGCATTATATTGCATAAAAATTCTCAAGTGTTGGTTGTTTCTGGGAAGCTTTGGGGAAACCACAATTAGAAAAACCTTTTTGTTTGTTTTTTTTTGTTTGTTTGTTTTGATTTTTGTTGAAGACTATGATTCAGAGACTTGATGTTGTTAACATAAGGGTAAATACCCCTGGCCATATTCCAGGAGTCTGTCACTCTGTCAGAAGCCAAAATAATGGCAGGCACCATCCCTAAAGATTCATTTTAGGAAAATAATTGCATAATACTTGTAACTATTTCCTCCTGCATTATAAATGCCAGGGTCTGGAGAAGAGGAGAGTCTTTCTTGGTTCTCATTTTGAAGAAAAAATTGATCTTTCTGTTAAGAATTATTTTGGAAATCTCTTGGGGCTGTTTTAGTCTAGTCAGAGACCAGTAAGTCTTATAAATCTGTCTTCCTACCTCTGAAATGTTTTAAGACTAAACGTCTAAAATCATCAAAAGATCTGCAGTTAGGGGGTTGACAGGGCTGAATTCTGATCCTAGTTTTATCACTCTTCCAGTTTTTGTACTGGAAAAATTTCTCCATGTCTATGGGTATCAGGTTCCTTGACCACGAAATGACAGAAACAGAACTGAACAGTCACGAGGATAACTGTGAGGGTAACTATACAATTCTATGGGACAGCAATATTTCCTGCCTTTAAAATTGTAAAATAAAACAATATCATCCTTTGCACAAGAAGATATTTCTAAACTTGTGGGGACAATATATGCCTGTGCTACAACTAAATGTCTTCAGTTCAGTCAGTTCAGTTGCTCAGTTGTGTCCGAATCTTTTAACCCCATGAATCACAGCACGCCAGGCCTCCCTGTCCATCACCAACTCCCAGAGTTCACTCAAACTCATGTCCATTGAGTCGGTGATGCCAACCAGCCATCTCATCCTCTGTCGTCCCCTTCTCCTCCTGCCCCCAATCCCTCCCAGCATCAGGTTATTTTCCAATGAGTCAACTCTTCACATGAGGTGGCCAAAGTATTGGAATTTCAGCTTTAGCATCATTCCTTCCAAAGGACACCCAGGGCTGATCTCCTTTAGAATGGACTGGTTGGATCTCCTTGTAGTCCAAGGGAATCTCAAGAGTCTTCTCCAACACCACAGTTCAAAAGCATCAATTCTTCAGCACTCTGCTTTCTTCACAGTCCAACTCTCACATCCATACATGACCACTGGAAAAACCATAGCCTTGACTAGTTGGACCTTGGTCGGCAAAGTAATGTCTCTGCTTCTCAATATGCTATCTAGGTTGGTCATAACTTTCCTTCCAAGGAGTAAGCGTCTTTTAATTTCATGGCTGCAATCACCATCTGCAGTAATTTTGGAGACCCCCCCCCAAAAAAAAAAAGTCTGACACTGTTTCCACTGTTTCCCCATCTATATCCCATGAAGTGATGGGACCAGATCCATGATCTTAGTTTTCTGAATGTTGAGCTTTAAGCCAACTTTTTCACTCTCCTTTTTCACTTTCATCGAGAGGCTTTTTAGCTCCTCTTCACTTTCTGCCATAAGGGTGGTGTCATCTGCATATCTGAGGTTATTTATATTTCTCCCGGCAATCTTGATTCCAGCTTGTGTTTCTTCCAGTCCAGCGTTTCTCATGATGTACTCTGCATATAAGTTAAATAAGCAGGGTGACAATATACAGCCTTGACGTACTCCTTTTCCTATTTGGAACCAGTCTGTTGTTCCATGTCCAGTTCTAACTGGTGCTTTCTGACCTGCATATAGATTTCTCAAGAGGCAGGCCAGGTGATCTGGTATTCCCATCTCTCTCAGAATTTTCCACAGTTTATTGTGATCCCCACAGTCAAAGGCTTTGGCATAGTCAATAAAGCAGAAATATATGTTTTTTTTTTTTTTTTCTGGAACTCTCTTGCTTTTTCCATGATCCAGAGAATGTTGGCAATTTGATCTCTGGTTCCTCTGCCTTTTATAAAACCAGCTTGAACATTCGGCTGTTGGATATAGCATTTAAGGAACATGAATCATATACATTCAAAGTAGCCCCAATTCAAGCTCCTTTACCATTTTCAATAATTGTATTGCCAGTCAAGACTTCAGTGGATGTGACAATGGTTGGTAGGTGATATTGCTGTGATCAAGAAATGTCAAATCAAATAGGATAATAGTTAATTATATGGGTTCTGTAGTCAGTGATCTGATTTAGAAGTCTAGATTCTCTCCTACTAGTCACGTGAACTTTGGCAACTTATTAACCTATTGAGACTTACATTTCTCACCTGTGATTTTATGACTATACTAAACTGACCTACTGAAGTAACTGAGAATATGAAATGAAACCTTCTGTGTAAATTATGATGCTTGTACATAATTTTAGCTATTGTTTTAATCCATCTAAACACTTTTAGCTGAGTTAGGAGCTATAAAGTAGTGTATTAAGGTATTTTTCCTACTTGATTTTCCTTTTAAGAGTAAAATGCCTCAAATTCTATATGTTTATCTTTGTCCTATTAGGTTTTGTTTTTTAGAAATTCTTTACTTCACATAACATTTCCCCTGTGAGAAATTTAGGGACCTAGGAAAGTATTCTTAGTGATTATTTGCTTTCCATTCTGTTGAACCGGAGACCTTGGTGGCCTATTCAGATCTATTAGGTTGTCAAACCCAGAGCTCTCATTTATTTATTCTTGAGATGGTTATTGAGCACTTACTGTGTGTTGTAAACTTCTTGTTGCAGTAGCGAATAGTGAGAATATTAGGGAATCTAACTTTCCTCTAGCCTTGATGAATGAAAGTCTGCTGCCTACCTGAATTAATCACTATGAGCACCAGAATTCAGATTCTCAGGACCTGAAAAACTCTCCCGGAGCTTTTCACCTTTCCCTCTTTTTGGATCCTCCCTCTCTTTTAAGTTGAGATCTCTAATCTGCATCACTCTTTGCATTTTCTTTTACCTCTCTCCATGAAAGAAATGTTGCAAACACATGAATTAAAAAATATATATATGATACTGTTTAGTATGCTAATAAATTCTCCTTGGGTTTGCCAGATATTCTTGGTGGGTCTGGAAAATTTATATGGAAATTAGGCAACGTAAAGACTGCAGGTGGAGGGAGAAGGGGATGACAGAGGATGAAATGGTTGGATGGCATCACTGACTCAAGGGACTTGAGTCTGGGTAACTCTGGGAGTTGGTGATGGACAGGGAAGCCTGGCATGCTGCAGTCCATGGGGTCACAGAGTTGGACATGACTAAGATGTGCCACGACTAAGATCATGGCAACTGGTCCCATCACTTCATGGCAAATAGATGGGGAAACAGTGACAGACTTTATTTTCTTGGGCTCCAAAATCACTGAAGATGGTGACTGCAGCCATGAAATTAAAAGATGCCTGTTCTTTGGAAGAAAAGCTATGATCAACCTAGACAGCATATTAAAAAGCAGACACATTACTTTACTGATAAATGTCCATCTTGTCAAAGCTATGGTTTTTCCAGTAATCATGTATCATTGTGAGAGGTGGACTATAAAGAAAGCTGAGCACCAAAGAATTGATGCTTTTGAACTGTGGTGTTGGAGAAGACTCTCGAGTCCTTTGGATGGCAAGGAGATCAAACCAGTCAATCCTAAACGAAGTCAGTCCTGATATTCATTGGAGGGACTGAGGCTGAAGCTGAAGCTCCAATCCGTTGGCCATCTGATGTGAAGAATGACTCATTGGAAAAGACGCTGATGTTGGAAAAAATTGAAGGCAGGAGGAGAAGGGGATGACAGAGGATTAGATGGTTGAATGACATCACCAACTCGATGGATGATTTGAGCAAGCTCCAGGAGTTGGTGATGGACAAGGAAGCCTGGCTTGCTACCGTCCATGGGTTGCAAAAAATTGGACACAGCTGACCAACTGAACTGAACTGAAGTGACATTTCATGCAAAGATGGGCACAATAAAGGACGGAAACAATGTGGATATAACATAAACAGAAGGTATTAAGAAGAGGTGGCAAGAATACCCAGAAGAACTATACAAAAAGGATCTTAATAACCTAGATAAGAAAGATGGTGTGATCACTCACCTAGAGCCAGTCCTCCTGGAGTGTGAAGTCAAGTGGGCCTTAGGAAGCATCATTACAAACAAAGCTAGTGGAGGTGACGGAATTCCACCAGAGCTCTTTCAAATCCGAGAAGACGATGCTGTATAAGTGCTGCACTCAATATGCTAGAAAATTTGGAAAATTCAGCAGTGGCCATAGGACTGGAAAAGGTCAATTTTCATTCCATTCCCAAGGAAAGGCAATGCCAAAGAATTTTCAAATTACCACGCAATTGCACTCAGCTCATACACTCTAGTAAATTAATGTTCAGAATTCTCCAAGCTAGGTTTCAACAGTACATGAACTGAGAATGTCCAGATATTCAAGCTGGATTTAGAAAAGGCAGAGGAACCAGATATCCAACTGACAGTATCTGCTTTATAGATCATAGAAAAACAAGAGAATACCAGAGAAACATCTACTTCTGCTTCATTGACTAGGCTAAACCTTTGACTGTGTGCATCACAACAAACTGTAGAAAATTCTTCAAGAGATGGGAATACCAGACCATCTTCCCTGCCTTCTGAAAAATCTGTTTGCATGTCAAGAAGCAACAATTAAAACCAGAAATGAAACAATGGACTGGTTCCAAATTGGGAAAGGAGTATGTCAAAGCTATATACTGTCACCCTGCTTATTTAACTTATATGCAGAGTACATCATAAGAAATGCCATACTGGATCAAACCCAAGCTGGAATCAAGATTGCCAGGAGAAATATCAATAACCTCAGATATGCAGATAACACGACCCTTATGGCAGATAGCAAAAAGGAACTGAAGAGCCTCCTGATGAAAGTGAAAGAGGAGAGTGAAAAATCTGGCTTAAAACTCAGCATTCAAAAAACTAAGATCATGGCATCTGGTTCCATCACTTCATGGCAAATAGATGGGGAAACAATGGAAACAGTAATAGACTTTATTTTCTTTGACTCCATAATCACTGCAGATGGTGACTACAACCACCAAATTAAGATGCTGGCTCTTTGGAAGGAAAGCTATGACATGCCTAGGCAGCATATTAAAAATCAGAGACATTATTTACTGACAATGGTCCTTGCAGTCAAAGCTATGGTTTTTCCAGTAGTCATATATGGATGTGAAAGTTAAATCATAAAGAAAGCTGATCACCGAAGAATTAATGCTTTTGAAGTGTGGTATTGGAGAAGACTCTTGAGAGTCACTTGGACAGGAAAGAGATCAAACCAGTCAATCGTAAAGGAAATCAGTCCTGAATATTCATTGGAAGGACTGATGCTGAAGCTCCAATCCTTTGGCCACCTGATGTGAAGAACTGACTCATCGGAAAAGACCCTGATGCTTGAACAGACTCAAGGCAAGAGGAGCAGGGGACAATACAGGATGAGACGGTTGGATGGCATCACTGACTCTATGGACATGATTTGAGCAAGCTTCAGGAGTTTGTGATGGACAGTGAAACCTAGTGCGCTGCAGTTTATGGGGTCAGAAAGAGTCGGACATGGACCAACTGAACTGATGCTCTTTTGAACTTACTAAGTCACTTATTCATGGCACAAAGCTATTTAGTGTAATTTCACTTGATCTCCCTGATAGCTCAGTTGGTAATGAATCTGCCTGCAATGCAGGAGACCCTGGTTCGATCCCTGGTCAGGAAGATCCACTGAAGAAGGTGTAGGCTACCCGCTTCAGTATTCTTGGGCTTCCCTTGTGGCTCAGCTATTAAAGAATCCACCTGCAATGTGGAAGACCTGGGCTCATTCTCTGGCTTGGAAAGATCCCCTGGAGAATGGAAAGACTATCCACTCCTGTATCCTGCCCTGGAGAATTCCATGGACTCTGTAGTCCATAACGTCACAAAGAGTTGGACACGACTGAGGCACTTTCACTTTCATTTGATCTTCAGAGCAACCAAGTAAGTAAGAATCATTATTATAAGCATTCTTGTGGAAATTAATGCCAAGAAAGGCTGTGTCACATTTTTGAGGCTGGTGTCACTAAGTTTCTTGCTTGGAATTCAAATCATGTCTGATGGACTGAGACACAGTACTCTTGGCAACCTGGTGGCATAGCCTCTGCAAATACTAAGCTTGGAGTCTATGTTATGGCTTTTATGTCTTTGCATATGAGAAAACTGAGGAGGTTAAGTTCTTTACATCAAGCTTCCAGGGGCACACATAAGACTTGAATCTACTATTCTGATGCATATTCCAGAGCTGATTTCAACAGAGGAAAGAGCCTTTGGACCGTTGTATGAACTATATGTGAGCTAGACTAGGTGAAGATACAGAAGCTTAGGAAATATGACTGAACTGAAAGGGCAATGATTGTGCCTTGTACATCCTTCAAAGGAGCCTGGATCCCCCTAGAAGACATTCTGTATGTGTTTGTGCTCAGTTGTGTCCAATTCTTTGTAACCCCATGGACTGTAGCCTGCCAGTCTTCTCTGTTCATGGGATTATCCCAGCCGTAATACTAGAATGGATTGCCGTTTCCTACTCCAGGGATCTTCCTGACCCAGGAACACGCATCTATTGTGTCTCCTTCATTGGCAGGCAGATTCTTTGATACTGTACCAAGAAGACAATGAGGACTTTCCAGTTCTTTCTGTGTCCCTTTGTTGCTGCTCTGAGGACTGTGAAACTGCTCTTCCTGATGTTCAGACCAGTGACATCTCAAAAATCTCTTGGAGGAGATTGCATCCTAGCCACGAGAATGGAAGTATGGCCTTGACTTCAGAAAAAAGCTTTGTCTGTTGGCCATTTTCTCACAGTCTCAGTCTGGCTGTAATGAAATGGGAAGCCATCTTAACTGTATTTTATAATTTCCTCTTAAATTCTCTCCTCAAAATCTGAATGTGATTATAAAATTCCCTGTTATTCCACAATTATTGAGAATATATCAGGTGCTTCACCCTGTGTTATATTCAGTATACGAAGTAAGAGTTCATGTTCCCAATAAGCATATGATTAATTGAGGGAAAAGTAATGATTAACTGAAGGAAAAGTGATGATTAGATGATATAAAATGATTAGAAACAATTAAACCATTCTTAACAAGGCAAGAGTTGGCTCTTGGAGGGCATAAAATTCTTAGATATTATAATGGTTTGTGATCCTTCCTTCAGATCTCAACCTTATCTGATAAAATCATATTCCTTAGTGTTTAATTTTGTGGGTAAGTGCTTAGGAGAAACAGAATGCTTAAGACTCCTTAGGGAGGTAATAATGAGACAAAAGTTGAGGAATACAGCATTAGAACATACATCACAGATCAGCATATTATTCATTTAAACATTTAAAATTGTTATGGACTTTAAAGATCAAGAGATTTTATATAGAAATCTAAGTTTCTGGTTTCTTTTTAAAAACAAAAATCAGAAGATCTGGCAACTCTGAGCCCATGGTTCCTATAGCAATAATTGGCCCGTCCTGTGTAGCCCCTTCATTCATTAGGTAGGCCACATCCGCCACAGTCTCCAGCATTCCTCTCTTAATTATATTTATTCTTATCAATTTCTTATATTTGTGTTGCCTCTCTGGATATTGTCGGTATCTATTTACATTCCCAGGATTCAGAGAAGACTAGTTACAGTATCAGAGACAGCTGTTTAGCAGTCTAGGGAAAGAGAAGTTAGCAAAGGTTTAAATGTTCATAGATGGCTTCATAAGGAAAGTGGGAAATAAATGTTTTACACCAAATTAGGATCGAGTAGGAGAAGGCAATGGCACCCCACTCCAGTACTCTTGCCTGGAAAATCCCATGGACGGAGGAACCTGGCAGGCTGCAGTCCATGGGGTCTCTAAGAGTCAGGCATGATTGTGCGGCTTTACTTTCACTTTTCACTTTCGTGCATTGGAGAAAGAAATGGCAACCCACTCCAGTATTCTTGCTTGGAGAATACCAGGGACAGAGGAGCCTAGTGGGCTGCCGTCTATGGGGTTGCGCAGAGTCGAACACGACTGAAGTGACTTAGCAGCAGCAGCAGCAGCAGGGGAATAAAGGTGGGGAGGTCCTTCAACTATCTGTGTAAAATAATATTTTTTTTGGATATGGATCATCTTAAATTCTTAGTTTGTTGCCATATTGTTTGTTTTTTGTTTTGATTTTTGGCCAGGAAACATGTGGGATCTAATTCCACAGCTAGGGATCTAACCCATATCTCCTGCACTGGAAAGCAAAGTCTTAACCACTGGATCACCAGACAAGTTCCACAAAGTAATATTTTAAACATTTTAAACATTGGGAATAAAATGTAAAACGTTGTGTTTATTATCTTAGGTTTGCAATGAATTTCCTTTTTAAATGACATACAAAACGACACACTATAAAAGTGAAAGTGGGTAAGTTTGAATCAGTTCAGTGAAAAACATCTGTTCGCCTAAAGGTATCATGAGGTAAAAAAGTAAGCAGCATATTTTAAAAAGCTATCTATGCATAAAACTGAAAAAAGTTAAGTATGCAGAATTTACAGAGAGCTTCTACAAATTGGAATGAAAAAAGATAACCCGCTAAAAATGAGCAAAATATATGAAATGTATTTTGAAAATATATGAAAACAGCATTCATAAAAATAAAAGACAAATGGCCAGTACTTATATGACAATGTGCTCACTCTTACAAGTTTTCAGGGAAATGCAAATTAAAACAATAGAAAGTATTATCCCATACCAATGATACTCATATAAATCTGAAGTCAAGTAACTCCAAAAGACTCGGTAAAGATGTAGCAAATTTAGATATTTTATATTGTATGGGATTGGGAGTTGATACATTCTTTTGAAGGGCAATTGATAATATTTAATAAATTGTATTTTTTATAGACTTTTTAACCCAACAATTCTTTGCTAGGTACAAACCTTGAAGAAATTTTCACACATGTGAAAAGAAGATGTATACTTAAATGTCCTTTGTATTATTGTATGTGATTGGGAAAAAATTAAAAACACCTTTCCAGCATCAAAGGTAATAAAAAAATTGTGATAGAGTCACAAAATAAAAAGCTATATGATTATTAATGTAACTGTACTAAAACAGCACATATCAAATATGCTAAGTCTCCAAAACCTTCTAAAATAAAAATGCAGACAAGTACACACAGTATGATAACTTTTACTAAATACAAAAACATACAAGATGAGAAAAGTGAGTAACATGATTGGTGAAGAATCTGCAGGGAAAAAATATATTTATGTGAAGGGAGAAACATTGTCAACATGTAATCCAAGGTGCACTGAGGCCTAGAGTAGGGAAGTCTGTATGTGAAAGGGGAAATATGTTGGAGAAGCTTTGAATGCTGCTGTGTTTTCATTGTCTGATCATGTAACTACTGGCAAGGTTTCTTTTCAAGGCTACTGCCTGAGAGAAAATATCCATCATTGATTCACTTGGAAGAGGTAGTTTCTAGTTTCAAAAAATTTACCTGAAGAAACAAGAGTCTTTGCAGTCTCTCCTGAGGAACAGAAACATCAGTTAATATTCTCTTTGGTATGGACATCCTGTAGAGGGAAAGATGTGGGCGCCCCTTCTAATTTTGGAACATGCCTTCTGAGAGCAGAGGTTTACTATCTCTGACACAGTCTATCACTGTCTTAGGTGCTTATAAAATGTATGCTGAATAAATGTTTCTATTTCATTAATCATTGTTTTTATTGGCTAACATTTATCCAGAACTTATGATATGTCATGCTCTGTGTTAAGAATTGCTTATGCATGGTCTTATTTAGTTCTGTGTATAGCCTGTCAATTAAGGAGTATGGTTATTTCCACTTTATAGAAAGGTTTTCAGCAAAAATACTAACTAAAAAACAAGACAAGTTATTATTCTTCAGATTAGAGCTGTTTGGAGAAGCTCTTCCATTTTGAAAACTATAACCTACTTCCTGTTGATCTAATGAAACAAATTGATAGTGGCCAGGGCCGACATGTTAGGTTATATCAGTTGGGCCTTCCCAAGTTATTGCAGCCCATCTGTTATGTGCAAGGTCATTTTATTGGCCTCTATTCTTTGTCCCTTCCTTGCTATTTTTTTTCCTTCTCTCTTTCCTCTTCTTTCCATTTTTGTATTGCATATATCCACTTCTTTCCAAAAAATGAGCAGTGTATTTTTCATGTCTGTTTGCCTTTGTTCTTGGTATTGTAACTTGTTTTGGCCTATGGAACATGGGAAGAGGTGAAAGAGTTATGTTTCTAAGTCTAGACCTTAAAAGACCTGGTGTGTTTCCACTTACCTTCTTCTATTCCTGTCATTTCCATGAGAATAGTTTTCTATGGGTATCTCTTACCCCCTCAGTCTGTGCCCAGAATGAACTCATGTGGATCAGGACTGCCTCACGTGACTACTCACCAAAGGTTGCAGCACAACGTAGAGTGGCTGCAACCCAAAAAACTTAAAGCTGAGCCATACCATGAGAAATAATGTGTGCTGTTGTATTTTACTATTGGTGCTTGTTGCCTATGCAGCAATAAAGTTCAAATGCCTACTTTTTTTTTTTTTTTTTTTAAATTAGGAGTGGAGGTAGAAGTGTTTGAGGGGCATGGCCACCTCAGGATTCACATTTTCTGTCATCGCAGCCTGTTAATACCAAGGCACAATGTTATTTTCTCCTTTCATTAGGTTTCCTTTCTCAAGCCTTTTCTTTTGCCTAAATCAGGTTTAATAGGGTTGTTAATGCCAGCCAGCATGGTAAAGCTTTTTTTGCAATAAAGCGTGTCACATTGTGCTGAAGTAAGCACCAGGAAGAACAACCAAAGCAACAAAACAAAAAGATAGAGCTGAGAAGAAGCCAGTGTGGATTAGCAAGGTTTGATTTGATATCTGAGAATAGATAAAATGCAGACAGATTACTTTCATTCATTCCCCACATCAGCTGGCTCTCCTACTGGTTTCAAGTTTCAGTTCAGTTCAGTTCAGTTCAGTCCCTGAGTCCTGTCCAACTCTTTGCGACCCCATGAATCGCAGCACGCCAGGCCTCCCTGTCCATCACCAACTCCCAGAGTTCACTCAGACTCACATCCATCAAGTCAGTGATGCCATCCAGCCATCTCATCCTCGCTTGTCCTCTTCTCCTCCTACCCTCAATCCCTCCAGCATCAGAGTCTTTTCCAATGAGTCAACTCTTCGTATGAGGTGGCCAGAGTACTGGAGTTTCAGCTTTAGTATCATTCCTTCCAAAGAAATCCCAGGGCTGATCTTCAGAATGGACTGGTTGGAACTCCTTGCTGTCCAAGGGACTCTCAAGAGTCTTCTCCAACACCACAGTTCAAAAGCATCAATTCCTCGGTGCTCAGCTTTCTTCACAGTCCAACTCTCACATCCATACATGACTACTGGAAAAACCATAGCCTTGACTAGACAGACCTTTGTTCACAAAGTGATGTCTCTGTTTTTGAATATGCTATCTAGGTTGGTCATAACTTCCCTTCCAAGGAGTAAGTGTCTTTTAATTTCATGGCTGCATTCACCATCTGCAGTGATTTTGGAGCCCCAACAAATAAAGTCTGACACTGCTTCCACTGTTTCCCCATCTATTTCCCATGAAGTGATGGGACCAGATGCCATGATCATCGTTTTCTGAATACTGAGCTTTAAGCCAACTTTTTCACTCTCCTCTTTCACTTGCATCAAGAGGCTTTTTAGTTCCTCTTCACTTTCTGCCATAAGGGTGGTGTCATCTGCATATCTGAGGTTATTGATATTTCTCCCAGCAATCTTGATTCCAGCTTGTGCTTCTTCCAGCCCAGCGTTTCTTATGATGTACTCTTCATAGAAGTTAAATAAGCAGGGTGACAATATACAGCCTTGACGTACTCCTTTTCCTATTTGGATCCAGTCTTTTGTTCCATGTCCAGTTCTAACTTGCTTCCTGACCTGCATACAGATTTCTCAAGAGGCAGGTCAGGTGGTCTGGTATTCCCATCTCTTTCAGAATTTTCCACAGTTTATTGTGTTCCACACAGTCAAAGGCTTTGGCATAGTCAATAAAGCAGAAATAGATGTTTTTCTGGAACTCTCTTGCGTTTTCCATGATTCAGCGGATGTTGGCAATTTGATCTCTGGTTCCTTTGCCTTTTCTAAAACCAGCTTGAACATCTGGAAATTCACGTTTCATGTATTGCTAAAGCCTTCCTTGGAGAATATTGAGCATTACTTTACTAGCATGTGAGATGAGTACAATTGTGCGGTAGTTTGTGCATTCTTTGGCATTGCCTTTCTTTAGTTTCAAGTTTAGAGCATAAGAAAGTATTTGTGGCAAAGAAAGAGAAATTCTAAGGATCCTGTATATATAATGCCTAAAGCATGTCAAAATCTTACCAGATCTTGGTCAAGTAAATGAACAAGAGAATAAATGCTTCATGAACAAATGAAAGAGCTGATCAATGAATCAATGAATTGGTAGGGCAAAAAAATTGTCCAGAGAAAAGGTTTTCAGTGGTAACAACAACAATACCACTAGCAACATGATTTCTTAAACATGTTCAGTGTGGCAGGACCCAAATTCAGTGTTTTTCTTCCTTTTTCCCATCAAATCCTCAGAATGCCCTGATGATGCAGGTGAAATTGAGCCAAAAAATGAGAGCATTGAGGGTTAAGCAATTAGCTCGAAATGAAATAGGTAGTAAATTCTAGGTTTGAGATGCTATTCTCAGTTTCTCTATTCCAAGTAAGTTTCAGATTTACAGAAACCCACTCTTTGAATTGCTTTTATTTTTGTTGACTACTTCCTATTTTATAGGTGAGACAGCTTATGCTTAAAAAGATATGGAAGTCTTACATAAGCCCCTTGAATAAGTGGCATTGGAGAGTATGGAGAGAGAGAGTACCTAGGATTTGCCCTATGGAAATAGCAAATTGGGGTAGAAGAGATGTGATTCCAAGGCCAAGGATGCCAGCATTGAAAACAACACCAGTGCTGCAATCTGAAATCAGATTTTGATAGCCACAGGAGGCTCAGACACTGGTGATCTTTGCTCTGCCATGCTGACTCTTCCTTCTGAAGGCAATGATCTATCTGTGTTCTTATCTGCTTACTTAGACAGCCTTTCTAGGAGAATGCCGTTGTCTTTATACACTGTGATTCTTGTGAAGAAGAGCTTTAATTTCTTCTCAACAAGTATTCTTTCTTAACTCTCCTCACTGACAATTATGTTGAGAATTATACTGCTTAGTGTTTTATTCCCCTGGTCTGGAATTTCTCAACCCCATCAACCTCGTTATTACTAACATTTGCACTCATATAATTCTTCTTCTCTTTCCTTGTCCTCTTCCTTTCTTCTCCCTACCCCTCCCATCCTTCTTCTTTGGGGAGGTGGTTGCCTTGTGAATTATAGGATGTTTAACAGATTCACTGGCCACTCCTCAGTGTTACAAGAATGTCCTACCCACCAATCCCTGTTTGTGACAACAAAAACTGTCTAGCTCAATTAAAATTTTAATTCTTGAGATTCTAGGGTGCTCATTAAATTAACTTATCAATTATAGTATTCGGCACAGGAGTATCAGATTCCATCTTGAGAACAAATGTTAATGGAATGGAAATTAGAGAAAAAGAAATAATGAAAGAACCCTAGGCAGCAAGGGGCAGGGAGGTTTCAGGGATAAAGATAATGACAGCAAAGAGTTGAAGTGACAGAGGCTAATTTTCTTTCTTTACATTTTCCTTCAGCTTTTCTCTTTATATTCAAATATTCCCTGTTGATCTACATGTATGTTCCTATCATGTAATTCAGAGATGGGAATGCTAAAATATCCCTCACATTTAATGTCTTTTGAGGAAATATTTAAATAAGACATAGTCCTGCATGTTTGGAACTTACATGCATGTTAAGAGACTCAGGTTCTTGTGATCGTTTCATAACCCAAATCTTTTCTTGCTGATGTTGCCTTGTCTTGTCCTGCATCAGACATAAACATATGAAACACTTCTCTTCAAGTATGCAATACTCAGCCATTCAAGGTCACAATTTAGGTAAAAGGCTAACAACTTTTAACCTAAAAGTGAACTGTCAACAATTTACTTTGCTTAAAAGAAAGAGTATTCAGCTATTGAAACTCCATTAAGGACTTAATTGTAGGGTGCTAATAGATTTTGAAAGGGAAGGCTTGCTTACATTAGTTTAATTTGAAAATGAAGATTAAAGTCCTGATTTGTTATGCTATATCAGGCTGTAAGGACCATGCTCATTTTTATAAAGCAATAAGGTTCACTGGCTCTCAGACCATCAAGGGCCACTAGGATTTTTAACTTTTACCTTTTTGTTTTATATTGGAGTATAGCTGATTAACAATGTTGTGATAGTTTCAGGTGAATAGCGAAGGGACTTAGCCTTTTATATGCATGTATCCATTCTTCCCCAAACGTCCCTCCCACCCAGGCTGCTATGTAACATTGAGCTGAGTCCCCTGTGCCCACAGGGTTTCTTAAGGATCTTGTCTCCCTGGGGCAGTTTCCTTCATCCACCAGTCCCTTCAATCATATGTGTCCACTCAAGAGCAGGATGACTGGTTGCTCCCACTTTCACTGCCAGTTATTTTTCAAGACAGACTTTTTCACATTTCGCAGTTTCTGCAGGGGAAAAATGCATTTTGACCATAGAGATATCATTCTTTATCCATATCACATTTCACTGAGGGTCTGTTGCTGCTGCTGCTAAGTCACTTCAGTCGTGTCCAACTCTGTGCGACCCCAGAGACAGCAGCCCACCAGGCTCCCCCGTCCCTGGGATTCTCCAGGCAAGAACACTGGAGTGGGTTGCCATTTCCTTCTCCAGTGCATGAAAGTGAAAAGTGAATGTGAAGTTGCTCAGTCATGTCCGACTGTTAGCGACCCCATGGACTGCAAACCAGCAGGCTCTTCCGTCCATGGGGTTTGCCAGGCAAGAGAACTGGAGTGGGGTGCCATTGATGGTCTGTTAGCCACTGGAAATGATACCAAGGAGCGAAATTCTCCTTAGGAAAAGGAGAAGCTTTCTTGTGATGAATATTCGAAGACATCCCAATAAATAAAATAACTCCTGTGTATTTACCCTATGTGCTTTACTGTTTGTGTTCCTTTATATTTATCATCACATCCTCTTACACATTTTTACATTTTTCTCTTTCATGTAGAATCATGAGATTTGGTTATCAAGTGTCATTTCCATGTTACAAGTGAGGAAATTGGAGCTCAGAAGGGTTGAGTAACTTGCCCTGCTCTAGTCACTCACTCCTTCCACTCATCCCCCTAGCAATGGCCAGAAGGTTTATATTAGTTTTCTAGGGATGTCTTAACGTAGTACCCAAAGTGCCACAAACTGCGTGACTTATAAAAACTGAAGTATACTCTAAGTCTTTTCCTTCTCTTGTGTTTCCTGCCCAGAGAATTTCCTTTAGCATTTGTTGTAAAGCTGGTTTGGTGGTGCTGAATACAGAAAATAAACCCAAAACAACTAAGAAAACCTTAATAGGATTATATATATTGATCACTATCTTAAATGAAAATGGATTAAACACACTAACCAAAAGATATAGACTGGCTGGGTAGATGAAAACATGTGCATATATGCACTTCTACTTACCACATCACACTGTTTGACCCCCCATATTTTATGTAATTATTCTATAGTGTTAGCTGAATCATGTTCCTGTTATGGCTTGCAATTGTAATTATCTTTTATATTTTGTCTGGCTATTGATTGTAAAAACTGATAAACATTTTTTACTATTGTACAAAAACCCCTGAAATTTATTGCCTTGCCGTTTTAGAGGCTAGAGTCTGAAACCCAACTTTGGCAGGGTTGGTTCCATCTGAGGACTGTTGGGGAAGACCTATTCTAGATCTTTTACCTTGGGCCGTCAGTGGCTTTATTCATGTTCACATATGTGTACACATGATATAATAATCCCCGTATGTGAGTCTGTCTCTGAATACCCTCTTTCTATAAGGACATTAGTCACATCTGATTTAAGCACATCCTGATAACCTTATTTATAACATTAACTGTGAAGACACTATCTCCAAAGTAGGTCTCATTCTGAAGGTATTAGGGATTAATGAAGAGTCCAACATATGAATTTGGGGGATTTCCATAACAGAGAAATTCATTAAAATATATCTGATTAAACCACTCCTCATGGGCTATGGAAAAATATGAGTTTCTTACAGTGAGCCACAAGCCACTTCTTGACATGACCCTTGTCTACAGCCTCAGCCTATTCTCTCTTTTTTTTTCCCTATGTGTAGATTTTTTAAAAATTGAAGTATAATTGATTCACAATGTTGTGCTAGTTTCAGGTATATAGCAAAGTGATTCAGTTATACATACATATCTTTTTTTTTAAGATTCTTTTCCCTTATAGGCTATTACAAAATATTGAGTATAGCTCCCTATGCTAGACAGTAGGTCCTTGGTGATTATGTTATATATATATATATATATATATATATATATATATATATATATATATATATATATATATATATATATATATATATATATATATATATATCAACCAACAAGTAGACTATATATATACTCATCTTAAACTAATTTATCCCTCCTCTGCTTTCCCTTTTGGTAACCATAAGCTTGTTTTCTGTGTCTGTTTATATTTTGTATATAAGTTCATTTGTATCATTTTTTTTTCAATTCCACATATAACGAAAAACAAATAATATTTGTCTTTCTTTGTCTGGCTTACTACACTTAGTATGATAATTTCTAGGTCCATCTATGTTGCTGTTGCTTGTTGTTGTTCAGTTGATCAGTCATATCTGTCTCTTTGAGACCCCACGGACTGCAGGACACGAGGCTTTCCTATCCTCTGCCATCTCCAAGAGCTTGCTCAAACTCAGGTCCATTGAGTTGATGATGCCATCCAACCATCTTGTCATCTGCTATCCCCTTCTCCTCCTGCCTTCTATTTTTCCCAACATCAGGGTCTTTTCCATTGAGTCACCTCCTCACATCAGGTGGCCAATGTATGGGCGCTTCAGCTTTAGCATCAGTCCTTCCAATGAATATTCAGCACTGATTTCCTTTAGGATTGACTGGTTTGCTCTCCTTGAAGTCAAGGGACTTTCAAGGGTCTTTTTCCTACACCACAGTTTGAAAGCATCAGTTCTTGGATACTCAGCCTTCTTTGTGGTCCAGCTCTCACATCCATATGTGACTACTGGAAAAATCATAGCTTTGACTGTACAGATATTTGTTGGCAAAGTAATGGCTCTGCTTTTTAATATGCTGTCTAGGTTTGTCATAGCTTTTCTTCCAAGGAGCAAGTGTCTTTTAATTTCATGGCTGCAGTCACCATCTGCAGTGTTTTCGGAGCCCAAGAAAATAGTTTTTCACCGTTTCCATTGTTTCCCCATCTATATGCCATGAAGTGATGGGACTAGAAGTCATGATCTTAGTTTTCTGAATGTTGAGTTTTAAGCCAGCTTTTTCCCTCTACTCTTTCACCTTCATCAAGAGGCTGTTTAGTTCCTTCTAGCTTTCTGTGGTGTTATTTGCATATCTGAGGTTATTGATATTTCTCCTGGCAGTCTTGTTTCCAGCTTGTGATTCATCCAGCCCAGCATTTCACATAATGTACTCTGCATATAAATTAAGTAAACAGAGTGACAAAATATGCCTTGACATACTCCTTTCCTAAATTTGAACCAGTCTGTTGCTGTACATTCAGGCTAATATCTTACTATTGCACAGCAGGAACTCGAGCCACACTGAACTACTTGGTGAAAATCATTTATTTTTATCAAGTGCTTAAAGGTACTCTGCTAAGTGCTTCATATGTAGGCATAATGTAAATATGGTATGCTGATCCTGTTATTATCACCCTATCATGAATTCATTTACCATCCATTCATTTATTCAAAATAGTTTTATGGTATCTGTTATAATGAAGCAATATTCAAGGTGCTAGGGGTACCATTGCCAATAAAATGGGAAAAAAATCCTTAGCCTCACAAACTTATATTCTAGTGAAAGAAAATGAATAATAATAAATTAAAGCTTTAACTATTAAACAGTAGGAAGAAAATGGGACAGAGATGAATGTGCTTCAGAGACAAGATGCAGTTTTTTAAAACTGTAAAGTGAAAGTGGCTCAGACATGTCTGACTCTTTTGCAACCCCATGAATTATACAGACCATGGAATTCTTCAGGCCAGAATACTGGAGTGGAGATCTTCTCTAGGGGATCTTCCCAAGCCAGAGATCGAACCCAGGACTCCCACATTACAGGCAGATTCTTTACCAGCTGAGCCACAAGGGAAGCCCAAGAATACTGAAGTGGGTAGCCTATCCCTTCTCCAGCGGATCTTCCTGTCCAGGAGGATCTCCTGCATTGCAGGTAGATTCTTTACTAACTGAGGTATCAGGGAAGCCCTTTAAAATTGCATGAAATAACTTTATACTTATGAGAAGGTTGATTAAAAACTCTGCATTCGAAGACTCTGGAGAGTCCCTTGGATGGCAAGGAGATCCAACCAGTCAATCCTAAAGGAAATCAGTCCTGAATATTCAGTGAAAGGACTGATGCTGAAGCTGAAACTCCAATACTTTGGCCACCTGATACGAATAACTGACTTGTTTGAAAGGACCCTGATTCTGGAAAAGGTTGAAGGCAGGAGGAGAGGGGGACAAGAGAGGCTGAGATGGTTGGATGGCATCACTGACTAGATGGACACGAGTTTGAGTAAGCTCTGGGAGTTGATGATGGACAGGGAATCCTGGCCTGTTGCAGTCCATGGGGTCTCAAAGAGTTGGACACAACTGAATGACTAAACTGAACTGAAATTATACATGTGTAAATGCATATACCATTTGATGAGTTTTGACAATGCCCAAGAAACTATCACCATAATAATGTTAATAAACATATGCATCACCCCAGAATTTTCTTTGTGCCCCTTCAGTATCCACCCCAGAACTCCCAGGCAACTGCTTTCTATCACTATAGGTTAGTTGGCATTTTCTAGAATTTTATACCAATAGAATCACTTAGTATGTACTTTTTGTCTGTCTTCTTTCTCTCAGCATAAATATTTCTATGTTTTCCCATATTCTTACATGTATCAACAGTTTCTTTTTATTGCTGAGTGTTATTCCAATGCATGATTGTACTACAGTTTGCTTATCCATTCAGTTGTTGAACATTTGGATTGTTTCTGGTTATTATGAATAGTTTTAGCTATTATGAAGAAAACTGCTGTATGTATAAGTCTTTGTGTAAACATAAACTTTTATTTTTCTTGGTTAAATCTACAAATGAAATGACTGTCATATGGTAGGTATATTTTTATTATTTTTAAAAGCTACTAAATTATTTTCTAAAGTGGTTGAAAATATCCACCAGCAGTGTAACAGAGTTCCATTCCATACCAACACTTATTATGGTCATTTAGAAAAATCTACCCATTCTAGTAGGTGTGTACTGGTATTTCTTTGTAGTCTTAGTCTGTGTTTTTTGATAGTGGTGTTGAGCATCTTTTCATGTGCTTACTTGCCGTATCTTCTTTAGTAAAAGTCACTCAGTCATGTCTGACTCTGCGACCCCATGGACTATACAGTCCATGGAATTCACCAGGCCAGAATACTGGAGTGGGTAGCCTTTCCCTTCTCCAGGGAATCTTCCCAACCCAGGGATTGAACTGGGGTCTCCTGCATTGCAGGTGGATTGTTTACCAACTGAGCTATCAGGGAATTTTGCTCATTATTATTGGTTTTTCTCTTCTGATACTGAGTTGTAAGAGTTCTTTATATATTCTAGATACAAGTCATTTGATGGGTATATGTGATCTGCAAATACTTTACTCTATTATTTGTCTTTCCATTTGTAAAAGGGTTTTTTAAAAAGATGTCTATATCTCTGTCTCCATCTCTTTCTAGATCTCTCTCTCCATACTAGTGGGTGTGAAGTTATATCTTATTTTGTTTCTAATTTAATGACTAATGATACTGAGCAGCATTTTTTCATGTGCTTTTGTATGTCTTCTTTGAAAAAATGTCTATTAAATCATGTAAACATTTTGTAAAAAGAGTAAAGGTTTTAATTTTGATAAAAAAAAAAACTCTGCATTCAAAATCCACAAATGTTATTCTGAAATAATTTCAAATGTGTAAAGAAGTTACAGAAAAAATTTGCAAAAAAATCATATAACTCCTTAATCCAGAGCTCGCTATTGTTCATTTGTCAGCATTTGCTCAGGTTTTTCCTTCCCTCTTTTTCTACCTCTAGTTCTGTATTTCAGAAACATGTGATACTATAAGTAATATATATTTGTTACTTCAACAAATTAACATTCTAAGAGTTTTTATTAAGGTAATATTAATCTTATCTCAGCAAGAACTTGGCTATGCTTTTTACCTTATACATCAATATAAAATTCAACTGGTTTTCAAATTATTGAGCACCACACTCTGCTCTTACAAACTGGATGCTAATTAATACTCCTTTAGTTCATTTTTTAAGAATCTTCTTTTTTATTCCTGTCAGGGCCAGTGAAAGTATGTAAATTGCATTAATTGTTTTTACTAACTCACTGAATAGATTGTAGAACAAAGTAGTAATTTTGAAAATTATAGCTATCCAATACCACACTTGAAAAATTGCAGTATTGTAAAGGATATTGTTAAATAGACAGTAATTAAAAATTACAAGGAGAATGCTTCACAGAAAGATTTGTGATAATTGTAATGAATTTCTGAAATAAAATAAATACATCTTTAAAGGATATGTCTAATCTTGAAAATCTATGAAATTACAACCATCGAAATGGTGGAAAGTAAGGGCTATATTATTTAACATGTCTTCTTATGATGAATTTTAGAGAATATCTAAAATGTTTGAGCATATTTCAGAAATTTATTGCCATCTAAAGGTGTTCAATTCCAATCTAATTTTAAATTCAACTCAAATATAAAGTTGTTATATTCCCATTTCATAGATGAGACAACTGAGCCCTGGGGTTATTCAGTAATTTATGCTCCTCTGATGGGAACATTCCAGACAAAGGGACACTTGTGAAAATGTGAAGTTAAAGAAATGTGGTGGGAGTGGCACATAACAAACACCTGCCTGGTGTATAAGGACAGAGGGAAAATGGTTTGTGCTGAGGCCATGACGTGGGAAGGATGGTGCATGTGAGGTTTTCCTGGAAATGTTAAGGATCTGGGGCATCAGCCATTGTGGTTTGAAAATATCACTCTTGTCACACAGAATAATTGCTTGGAGGAAACGAGTGGGTGAAAAGATGTTAGGATACTGCAGATGTTTTGGGAGATGATGATGATGGAGATGATAAGGAGGAGGAGGATCATGACAATGATACTGATGATAATCATAATGATGGGAATACTGTGGACCCCCAAAAGGGAGAGTTCATTTGTGGGTGATTTAATAGGGAGAGTGATAGAAATCAGTTATCGATTGCCAAGAAGGTTGATGATGAGGGAACGAGAGGTATCAGGATGACTGCCAGGTTTTCAGAACTGCTCAACTGTGTGGAACTTGGCAGAAGGCACTAGAGAAAGAGAAATGAGCAGCTAATTTTCTGAATTTCTTCTAGGATCTCAAGGGCTGGACTGCTGCTGCTGCTGCTGCTAAGTCGCTTCAGTCGTGTCCTACTCTGTGCGACCCCATAGACGGCAGCCCACCAGGCTCCCCCATCCCTGGGATTCTCCAGGCAAGAACACTGGAGTGGGTTGCCATTTCCTTCTCCAATGCATGAAAGTGAAAAATGAAAGTGAAGTCGCTCAGTCATGTCTGACTGTTAGCGACCCCATGGACTGCAGCCTACCAGGCTCCTCCGTCCATGGGATTTTCCAGGCAAGAGTACTGGAGTGGGGTGCCATTGCCTTCTCCAGGGCTGGACTGAGACATATAGAAAAGATATTTGAGTATACAGATAAGGAGTTAAGAACAGATGTCTGGACTGTAAGTTTGAAAGCAAAAGTAAGGAACATTTTAAAAATTAAGTGTTTTGTAAGGAGGCCTTCACACTACTTATATCAGAAACCCTTACCATATCTATGTCATAACTCAGTAGTTTTTCAGGCTTTAAGATGCGTCAGAGTCACCTAGGTATAGTGTAGTAAGGAAGATGGAAGCTCTGAAATTCCCACTATCTTATTTTGAATCAACTTGGACACTTTCTAGAATAAACTTGAGCAACTTAGCCTCTGTGCTGCACTTATTTTTTTTTTTTCTCTGTAAAATGGAGATAATGGTTACTGTATTGAATTTCTTGAAGATTACATGAGAAAATGTTGATGATAAGTTGGTTTATAGTAAGTCTTCAGAGAACTTAATGCACTTAGCAAATGGTCAAAAAAGGGTAAGTTAGTCATTATTAGAGGAAGGCATGGCAACCTACTCCAGTATTGTTGCCTGGAGAATCCCATGGACAGAGGAACCTGGAGGCTACAATCCAAAGTGTTGCAAAGAGTCAGACACAACTGAAGCGACTTAACATGCACACAAAGCCATTATTATCATCCAGATAATCATTAAAATGCAGATTTATGGATTATCAACTCAGAATTTTGATGTAAATGTCATGTTACTGCCTAGTGTGGTTATTGCAGTGTGGATATGGTTGAGTTTTGAATTGGAGGTAGAGGGTGAATTGGAACTCAGTGGTTCTGGCTAGGATACTTCTGGACCCTACCATGTTTATTAAATTACAGTGTCTTTGTTCACAGGCCAAGAAATCTAGATTTTAAAATCAACACACAGTGTCTTGGTGATGTTGATCTACAGGCATGCTTGAGAGGGATTATATTAGACAAGAGTTAGTGATTCTCATTATCTCAGGGCTGGATGTCTGCCACAATGTTCAGTCTCCCTTTTATAGCAGAGATTATTTTGCTGGGAAGCGACTGGTCAGCCTGTGAGCACATTGCATGCCAGGTATAAATATATAACTAGTACTGACTTATGGATTGTAAATGGAAGTGATGTTGTCAGAACTGGACTGCTTCTAAGAAGAAGTCAAATCTTTTCACTTTGGTTCACCTAGGCAGAGAACAATAAGTCCTAGGTGATGCTAGAGCCATAGAAGAAAGGAATCTAGGGCACTGAGTTCATAAGAAGTTGGTTTGTCATTATATGAATAAGAAAATAAAAAGATTATGCAAATGAGAAAAAAGGTTTTAATATTTTATGTTAGAGAAAATTTGGCAACTACTTCTTACAGTAGTTGATGTTACTCTACTAATTGCTCTAGAAGGTGAGATTTCTCCACAAAGCCAACATTTATCAAAAGCTTCTTGGTGAACAGTATCATTCCTTTACAACCAGTATGCTAGACTAGATCTCGTTTGGTTCTTGAAACATAAGTCTGTATGTGAACAACTTTAATGTTTCAGTTGTCACTGGTTGCTTTTATTTTTGTTGTTGATTTAGAGTATATTGTTATTAGGAAAATAAGTGTGCATTCAGAGGAAACTTTTACATTTCCTTAGTAGAATTTGAACATAAATTACTAACAATTGGTAACTTTTTGTTTAGTATCACACTCTTCTCTGTGAGCTTGGGAAACCTTCCAATGTTGTTGGTTTTTGCCTAAAAGTAGGAGATGGGTCTGCATCGCTTTAGACAACCAATGCTTATTTTTATAAAATAAAACAATGTTGTTTGAATATGGATCATTACTTAAAGCAGTAAAAAAAAAAAAAAAAATTGCCAAGCTGTGTAAACATCAATACTCGTGAGTTATTATTCTTTTAAGAATGTTGGCTAAATTTACATATAGATTAAACTTAGAATTTATGAAATGTGATTTTCCTTCAATGTGATGGCATAATGCCACTGGTGTTTTATGGATAGTGTTCCTGTACAGAATGCTCTTATGTTTTTCCATGGGACTGAGGACATGGAAGACCACATCACTGGCAGAACCCATGGCATTAAATTGCAAATTGAATTTGAGATGGCAGAAAAAAGACTTGTTGGAGAGTGACTGAAACCTGGAAATTAGAACTACATGGAGCTAACACAAGTTCCTAGGAAACTGATAATGAAGCTACTTCCTCGTTAAAGGGAATTTACAGAGAGCAGGTTTCATTTTTGATGTTACATGTCTGGTAGCCGCTTTTGATCAGTACTAAACTTGTTTTGTGTAGACGATGTCAATCTCCTTTCCTAGGGGTTTATTACACACATGCACACACACACAGACACACACACACGTGCACACACACTTGGTTTGGGTCCTCTCTCCCACGTAGCCTGATTATGGATTGAAATGAAATCAGACCCTCATGCTTCATCTTGATTGTTAGTGCTTCACACATTTAATGACTGCAGCTTTAGTGACAAAATCTAACTTCTTTGGCAGATCCTACAACATTAAATTACAAATTGATTTTGAGATGCAACAAGAAGATGTGGCAGTTACTGAGGACTGGAAATTAGAATGACATGTAGTTAATACATGTGACCCGAGAAACCGCTCTCTAATGCAGATTTATGAACAGTAGGTTTAATTATGGAGGTCATATGTTGGTTATCAAGCTTTGATCAACACTGACTCAGCTTGTTCTCTGCATGGAGAATTCACTAATTTCCTTTCCTGATCATTTATTGCACATGCACGCATGTGCGCATGCACACAGACACACAGACACACACACACACACACACACACACACACACCCCTCCCACATAGCCTGTGGTAAAGAGAAACAAAATCTTTATGTTTTCACCTTGATTCTTTCATCGTTTACATCTCAATGGCTTTCCCATTGTGACTTTGGTGACAAAAACTAACTTTTATGCTTCTTTCTTTAATATTTTCCAAAGACATGTGATTTAACACAGTTTCTGAATAATCATTTTCTCTTGTAACAACCATTGTCACAGAACCCAGATATTTTGTGTTCTTCCTACTTCTCCCACTCTGACATTGGCTTTTTCCATTTTTCTTTCCAGTTTCCTCAGCTGTTAAAAGGGCATCTTCAGTAAATTGGAATGTGGATCTTCTTGAATCATTCAGACAATGAAACAATATCATTATGTCTCTTTTTCTAAGTCTGCGTCTGTTACTTTCACCACTGTCATTTAATTACTGAGAGGGGCAGGGATGGATTTTTTTGTCTTATGGGGTTTTTTCCCAGTGAACAGCTTACCCTCATTAAATAAACAGTGCGGGTAGGAGTTAGGCTTTGCGGGAGAAAGGAAAAGGAATTATCTAGAAGGTAATGCACAGAATATTAACAAATCAACCAGCAAGTTTTGATGACTATGTGATTTCTCAAAATACAGTTCCCAACTCAGCAGACTTACCTTGTTAAATATTAAGACTCTTAGACTTGACTCCAGACTCATAGCAAAAGGTCTGGAGGTGGTTCTTGGGAAGCCAGTTTAGAAATAATGAGAAGCACTGACCTAGCGTATAACTATTGCAGTGGTAGTTTTAAATGGGAATGAAAAAAATCAAATTTTCAAAATAAATGTTTTTTTTTTTTTTCATTTTGATATAGTAATGAAAATCCCTTTCCTTTCCCCCAACCATATCCAGATTTCTCTTTCGCTGGAACTCAGCAGAAGTAACTCTCACTCCTCCCCCATTCAGAACCAAGAATATAATAAAACATCTCTGCAAGGTATAAAAACAAGTGTTCTTTCAAACATTGCAGATTCCTCTTGTAAGTAGAAAGATATAAATTATTAATAAGTAAATTAGGAAATCAATGACATCTCAGTAAGCTCTAAAAGGAATGTTGAGCCTCTATTCTTTAGATCCAAGAGTAGCCATGAAATTGGCAAAGTGAGTCACAGTCATTGAAACCTGCCACAGAATTATCACCAGCTCCACAGAGTAGGCGTGAAACGAAAGCCTTTCCTGCGGGAGAGTGTTCTCTTTTATCAGTCCCAAGCCAAAAGCTACAGTTAAAACACGTTATTTATTATCTCCACCTTTATATGTGTTTTAACACCTGCATGATGTGATTTTCTTGTACCCCAGGGTTCATGTTCATCAAGACTGTATTGGTTTTTGTTTTTCACTAAATTAGAAACAAGCACTAGTATAATCTATAACTTTATTTTCAATATCCAAGAGTAAAGAGTAAAATTTTTAGGGGGGGTAGATGAAAAAATCCCTTCAAATGTCTTAATTTTTCTGATGATTCTAGACTTCTAGATGGACTGTAAATGAATCAGAGATTATCTAGTGTACTTCTTTACTAGTATACTCACTGGAGTCATATTGCTTCTGTTTACTCTACATGCATCATATCTATGCTGTGTGTTTTGATATATGTTTTTTTACATGCACAGCACACATAAACACATATGCACACCCTCACTCACTCCCGAGAATGTAGAAACTAGTAAATAATTGTGAGAAAACAAAATTTATGTCTGAACTAAACTTGGTTCTATGAAATAAAAGTCTAAATTCTAATTGTGCAGAGCATCAACCTAAGTCTTATTATGTCAGTATCTTTTCCTGAGGGTCAGTCTAAGATTTGTGTTGTTGGTATTGTTTTTTATTTTATTTTATTTTTACTTTATTTTACTTTGCAATACTGTATTGGTTTTGCCATACATTGACATGAATCCACCATGGGTGTATACGAGCTCCCAATCCTGAATCCCCCTCCCACCTCCCACCCCATATCATCTCTCTGGATCATCCCCGTGCACCAGCCCCAAGCATACTGTATCTTGTATTGAACATAGACTGGCGATTCGTTTCTTACATGATAGTATACATGTTTCAATGCCATTCTCCCAAATCATCCCACCCTCTCCCTCTCCCTCACAGTGCAAAAATCCTTTCTATACATCTGTCTCTTTTGCTGTCTTGCATACAGGGTCATCATTACCATCTTTCTAAATTCCAGATATATGTGTCAGTATACTGCACTGGTGTTTTTCTTTCTGGCTTACTTCACTCTGTATAATCGGCTCCAGTTTCATCCATCTCATTAGAACCGATTCAAACGTATTCTTTTTAATGGCTGGGTAATACTCCATTGTGTATATGTACCACAGCTTTCTTATCCATTCATCTGCTGATGGGCATCTAGGTTGTTTCCATGTCCTGGCTATTATAAACAGCGCTGCGATGAACATTGGGGTACATGTGTCTCTGAATTCTGGTTTCCTCGGTATGTATGCCCAGCAGTGGGATTGCTGGGTCATAAGGCAGTTCTATTTGCAATTTATTAAGGAATCTCCACACTGTTCTCCATAGTGGCTGTACTAGTTTGCATTCCCACCAACAGTGTAGGAGGGTTCCCTTTTCTCCACACCCTCTCCGGCATTTATTGCTTGTAGACTTTTGGATCGCAGACATTCTGACTGGTGTGAAGTGGCACCTCATTGTGGTCTTGATTTGCATTTCTCTGATAATGAGTGATATTGAGCATCTTTTTATGTGTTTGTTAGCCATCCGTATGTCTTCTTTGGAGAACTGCCTATTTAGTTCTTTGGCCCATTTTTTGATTGGGTAGTTTATTTTTCTGGAGTTGACCTGCATAAGTTGCTTGTATATTTTTGAGATTAGTTGTTTGTCAGTTGCTTCATTTGCTATTATTTTCTCCGATTCAGAAGGCTGTCTTTTCACCTTGCTTATATTTTCCTTTGTTGTGCAGAAGCTTTTAATTTTAATTAGATCCCATTTGTTTATTTTTGCTTTTATTTCTAGTATTCTGGGAGGTGGATCATAGAGGATCCTACTTTGATTTATGTCAGAGAGTGTTTTGCCTATGTTCTCCTCTAGGAGTTTTATAGTTTCTGGTCTTACGTTTAGATCTTTAATCCATTTTGAATTTATTTTTGTGTGTGGTGTTAGAAAGTGATCTAGTTTCATTCTTTTACAAGTGGTTGACCAGTTTTCCCAGCACCACTTGTTAAAGAGATTGTCTTTTCTCCATTGTATATTCTTGCCTCCTTTGTCAAAGATAAGGTGTCCATAGGTGTGTGGATTTATCTCTGAGCTTTCTATTTTGTTCCATTGATCTATATGTCTGTCTTTGTGCCAGTACCATACTGTCTTAATGACTGTGGCTTTGTAGTAGAGCCTGAAGTCAGGCAGGTTGATTCTTCCAGTTCCATTCTTCTTTCTCAAGATTGCTTTGGCTATTCGAGGTTTTTTTGTATTTCCATGCAAATCTTGAAATTATTTGTTGTAGTTCTGTGAAAAATACTGCTGGTAGCTTGATAAGGATTGCATTGAATCTGTAGATTGCTTTGGGTAGTATACTCATTTTCACTATATTGATTCTTCCAATCCATGAACATGGTATATTTCTCCATCTATTAGTGTCCTCTTTGATTTCTTTCATTAGTGTTTTATAGTTTTAGATATATAGGTCTTTAGTTTCTTTAGGTAGATATATTCCTAAGTATTTCATTCTTTTTGTTGCAATGGTGAATGGAATTGTTTCCTTAATTTCTCTTTCTATTTTCTCATTATTAGTGTATAGGAATGCAAGGGATTTCTTTGTGTTGATTTTATATCCTGCAACTTTACTATATTCATTGATTAACTCTAGTAATTTTCTGGTGGAGTCTTTAGGGTATTCTATGTAGAGGGTCATGTCATCTGCAAACAATGAGCGTTTTACTTTGTTGGTTTTGTTTTGTTTTGCTTCCTTTTGTTTATCTAAACGGAGAAGGCAATGGCACCCCACTCCAGTACTCTTGCCTGGAAAATCTCAAACAAAGAAGGAATGCTCATCAAAATAGAAATAACGGATGGGTGGTTTTGTTTTGTCTTTCTATATTTAGTCTCCTTTATCTTTTTTGTGATACTTATCTCCCTTTCTCTAAATTCTATAAGCTAATGCTTTTTGGACATTTAGTATATTCTATTATATTCCCTGAACTATGTAGCTTTATGCACATAGTACTCCATGCACATGACTACACAGAAGAGGTACCTGAATTTAGGAAAGGAAATAATTTATTTAAGGTAATAAAACTAGTAAGCTAGTCAATATTTCTGGCTCACTTATTATGTGTTGCTGTTGGTCCTGAGATGTGTCAGTGAAATAAAGGGCACAGTCTCTGTCTTTCATTCTAAGGAGGAAAAACACAAATGCATGTACAAGGACTATAAACACTATGAAGAAAAAATAAAACAACATAAAAATTAGAAGCTAGTGAGAGTGATCTGTCTGTAAGAATGTGACTGTGACATTTGAATTAAGGGAACTGAATGATGTGAAGTAATGAGTTATGGGTATTTGGAAGATTTGAAAATCTTAATGAGACCAATAAGTGAGTAGGATTACTTCCTTGCCCTTCCCTGTAATCTTATTTTTCTCTCTAATCTATCCTTTATTCCAGGTTTTTCATAATTTCTCTTTGTTTTCAAATGCATTACACATCCACACTCTCTTAATTTAGACTTTTCACCTGTGCCATACCTTTTATTCCTACTGTAGTTCTGGATGCCCAAGTTTTGTATGGCTACTTTGTGCTTTCTGTCACAGGATGTATGTCCTGGTGACACAATATTTAACAATTGTCTTTTTTTAAAACAGTTTTATCTGCTTTCTTTCTTTCTTTTCTTTCTTTCTTTCTTTTTTTTTTTTTTTTTTGCTAAAGAATATGACCCATGAAGGAAATAGATATGTAATCAAAAGGATGGAAAGCAGAATTTCAAACAGATGCTTGTACACCAGCGATCATAGTAGAATTATCACAATAAGCAAAGGGTGAAAACAACCTGTACCCCTCTTTCTTCTTTCTTGTTTTTTTGATAACAAGAACAAAAAACTTGAAACTCCGAGCCTCCTATGGGCAGCAACTTAGCTGGAATGTCATCATATAGTTTGTAGTGTTGTTATTCTAGTTGTTATTTTTTTTCTTTTTATTTATTTATTTATTTTTTACTTTACAATATTGTATTGGTTTTGCCATACACTGACATGAATCCGCCATGGGTATACATGTGTTCCCCATCCTGAACCCCCCTCCCACCTGCCTCCCCATCCCATCCCTCTGGGTCTTTTAAAAGTGATACTGGCTTCTCTTAGGTGGTCCTACAATGGAGTATTACACAGCCATTAAAAAGAATACATTTGAATCAGTTCTAATGAGGTGGATGAAACTGGAGCCTATTATACAGAGTGAAGTAAGCCAGAAAGAAAGACACCAATACAGTACACTAATGCATATATATGGAATTTAGAAAGATGGTAATGATAACCCTATATGCAAGACAGCAAAAGAGACACAGATGTATAGAACAGTCTTTTGGACTCTGTGGGAGAGGGAGAGGGTGGGATGATTTGCAAGAATGGCATTGAAACATGTATAATATCATATATGACGAATTGCCAGTCCAGGTTCGATGCATGATACTGGATGCTTGGGTCTGGTGCACTGAGACAACCCAGAGGGATGGTACGGGGAGGAAGGTGGGAGGGGGGTTCAGGATGGGGAACACATGTATACCTGTGGCAGATTCATGTTGATGTATGGCAAAACCAATACAATATTGTAAAGTAACTAACCTCCAATTAAAATAAATAAATTTATATTTTAAAAAGTATTTAATAATATAAAGTATATAATATAAAGTATATAATAATATAATATAGATGAATCAAGGATATTTCAAACACCAGGAAGGTGTGATAAGAATGACTGAGGTGAATTAAAAGTCACCCCTAACTCTGGGGCCTCTGAACATCCCTGAGTTTGGGTCTGCCTTTGTCTGCAGCAATTGGGACTTCCCTGGTGGCTCAGATGGTAGAGTGTCCCGCTTACAATGCGGGAGACCTGGCTTTGATCCCTGGGTCGGGAAGATCCTCTGGAGAAGGAAATGGCAACCCATTCTAGTACTCTTGCCTGGAAAATCCCATGGACAGAGGAGCATGGTACGCTACAGTCCACGGGGTCGCAAAGAGTTGGACACGACTGAGTGACTTCACTTTCACTTTGTCTGCAGCAGTGTGGTTGGTAGCTGTCTCTCCCTCTCTATATTCATATCTACCCCTCCTTATGTCTTCTATGCCTTCTTCTCTTTCTTTCTGGCCTCTGCTTTCTGCTGGTGGCCCCATCTTGCACCTCTGCACCTTCCTACATCTCAAACTCTGTCTTTGCATAACTGTCACCCCCATGATGCCGGGGGATAGGAGAAAAGTGGTGCTCTTTCCTGTTCCAGATAGATCTCCAGTGAAAAGTTCGTAGTCTCTTGCTTTATTTATCACCTCTGACTTTCCCCCTGAAAACTCTGGAACTATTTCCCCTCCTTCTTTAATTTCCAGTGTGGACCTCAAGACAACGGATGCTGACAGAGATTATGAAAATACAAAGGGGTGACGACCTGCATCAGAGAGAAATGATACTTCAAACTGAAGTGCATAGTGCATTTACTAATTTCACCCCCACTGCTCCCAGCACGCATGCATGCACACACACATACACAGACACTCTGTTTTATGTTTTAGAATTACTCCAAACCACAGTTATAGATACCATATCAGGGGAGATGGGCTATTGTAATCTACTGAATGATTAACTGAGTCCTCCATTGAAAAGAAGTGTCAGATCACTTCACTTAGGGTGGGGACCTTGGAATGGGACATGAGGTGTGTGTGTGTGTGTGTGTGTGTGTTTCTATGTACCATTCTGGTAATCAAAATTGTTTTTTCTTCCTTTTTTTAACTGTGGAATCATATTTCCACAACAGCTCCCCAATTTCCCCCTCCCCTATATTCAGCAACAGGGTAACAAAGTGGATTGCAGGGGAATGGCTTATCTAAACTCTTATTCTACTTCCATATTACTTTTCATCCAAAAATATCATGGTAAAATTATTTTTATATGCCAAAGCCTATACAGTGTTGTAAAGTGAAATAAAGTAAAAATAAAATTAAAAAAAATTATTTTAAAAGCATAAACTGCACAGAGGTTTACAAATCCAGGGTAGAAATGCACAGAGACAAGATGGGGGTCGGACACAGAGCACAAGAGATCTAAACTCTGACTTCCCCACCAAAGACTAATTTCCACTGAGGGAGAGGGAAGGAGGAAGGGATGGGGGGAGAGAGTGAATAACTAATGCACAGTCATATTCTGAATTAATCTCCAAGGAGAGGCTATTCAAGCATCACTGCAGACAGCTCGATGCAACAGGCTTTACATTTCATAGAAATCATGACAGTCAGAAAAGCTCTGAATGGAATGGAAGCCCCTCTTCTCCAGTAAGAAAGCTGTGATGAATGATAGGAGAGTGGCCTTGGCTGCCAGGTCTGCCCTGCTGTTTATCTGTCCATGTTCTGGTCTACATCCTTCTTAATCCTTTCCTCTGGTCCCACTTTAGTAAGAGACATATATTCCTTGGCTCTGCTGTTCCCTAACTCTTGGCATTACTGCACACCTGACTGTGGTTCACTAATTCCAGTATTCTCCTTCTGTCAGAGGTGATAAATGGAATGGCACCCTTACAACATTAGGACTGTGTCCCACTCATGTCTGATGTCATCATGTTGTGGCTCAATGGCTCACTTACACATTATTTTTTAAAAATCTTAGAAAAGTTTCTGATTTTCTTGAAATGTATAAAAATAATATTTATAATAAGGTATGCATATACATAAAAAATCTTAGAACAATATTCAATCAGTTTGTATTTTCAATCTGTTTTAAATCTGAGGTCAGTGTTTCTATGGGTAAAAGTAGCTTTCTTTTCCCGTTGTTTGCTTTATAGTCATTTTCCTCTCCTATTGGTCTTTGTGAATATCCCCTTTGTTGGGTGAGCAGAAGATGGGAAGAATGCTGACCTCTGAGTCAGGAATCTGGGTTTTCTCCTCATCACCAGGTCCTTGACTTATAAGAAATCTTGGAGGATTTTCTCACTGGCTTTGAATCTCATTTTTTTTATTTGACAAATGGAGCAATAAACTTTGACCTTCCTATATTATTATCATTATTATTATTTTTTCTCAGTTAGAAAATGAGCATGAATGTTTATTATATCAATTAATTAACCTAGTTTGCATTCTATCTAAAATCATTTTTATTTTGTAGCTATATTTTATAGTATCTTTAATGATTATACTTGTCAGAGTAAGACGTGGCATAGTAAAAAGAAATCTGTATATTTTTTTTATCAGAAGCAACAATTTCTAACCCCATTGCTGCTTATCTGTATCCCTATTCTCTGAAAATATTTAATAATTCATAGATTTTAATTTTAAACATTTGTTTTAAGTGTTTTTGATCATTAACTCATAGGTCTTCAGAAATATTATTATATTTATGTTAGTAATATATGTATGTTAATTTGTATGTAATCTTTATGTTAATTTGTTAAATTTAGACATTTATTTTATAATATTTTGTAATAGTTTTCTTTGCAGCACTATTCTTTTTCATAACAGTTTTTCATCTCATCTTTGCAGAACACTTTTAATTATTTTTCTATCCCAAACTTGTGCCCAAGAGAGTGAAAGACAAAGATAACCTTTGCTTGTTCCTTTCCTACATCTTGAGGCTCCAGAAAATTTTTGTCCCTGGCTAGAGAGAGTCTTGACCTGAGAACAAAGGTCAGCCTGGAGGAATCGCAGATGAGTATCAATGGAAACATGTTGTCTGTGCATAACAGCTGCTAGTGGATTATTTATTTATTCAATGGTCATACATGGAAAATCATTCAGAATTCCCTTCCTAGTCATTCATTTGCCAAGAACACAGAAAGTAGCTTGGTGCTCTACTCAGGCAAAATTTAATTGTCCTTCAGCTGCAATGAGAGTTGCTTTGACAGTAACATGTCTTTTCCTTTTTGCCAGTTCTGGCTGTAGTTTTAATAGCAGCACAATTGGACTTGGATTCCTGCAACTGTCAAAATGAATGAGAGGGAGCATGAATTCCATTGCTTTATCCTGCTACATTTTCGGTTGGTTTTCTAAAGTAATTATTCACAAGATGTAGCACTTCACTTTGTTTCTTCACAGCGGTGGATGAAGACTCCCTATAAATCAATACCCTGTTCTTATCTAGAAGTACATAGGAAGAAAGCCCTGAAGATGACTGGAGATGTTTGGGAGGCAGAGAAGTTTCTTCAAAGGAAAAGTGAATTTCAGGACTGCTTAGCTTGTAGTGGAAAAGTTTCAGGAGAAATAGTGCCAAGGAATATAAATGAAGGACCAGTATGAAGAAAGCCATTAGGATATCCCTGTTTGTTGATGAGTAATAACTGCAAAAATAATAATTTGCATACAAGTAAAGCATTTTTTTGGGCACAACACTTAATCCATAAGAACTCTGTCCCATTTGGCTAGTTAAAAAATTTATTTTACCAGAGTAAATATAATAATAGTGATAGGTAAGAAGAGAATGAAAATTGAAAGGTAAATTAGTTGGTTCAAAATGCTCCTCTTCACTTATGAAGTTATAAAACTACTATAATGATAAAGAATCACTTTCTTACTGATTTTGGAAATTATATCAGCAGACAATAGTATAAAACAGGACTATAAGGAAGCAAATATAAAATAATAATGCCATCTTAGTTGTGCTTTTAGATTTTTAATACACTTTGAAATTTTCTCCCCGGTATGAATCTCCAGAGACTCTGAAATAATGTGGCAGGATAGTGTTCTTCCAGTTATTTATTGGGCTGTGCTGGGTCTTGGTTGAGGCATGCAGAATCTTTGACCATCAAATTGGGATATGGCATTTGGGATCTTTACTTGTGGTGTGTGAGATTTTTAGTTGTAGCATGTGAGGTCTAGTTTCTGACAAAAGAATGAACCTGGTTTCCCTGCAATGGGAGCAATGGAGTCTTAGTCACTGGACCACCAGGGAAGTCCTAGTAGTATTCTTACTTTATAGATGAGGGCCAGCCAGAGGCTCACAGGGTGTATATGACTTGTTCAAAATCATATGTGGGGTCAGCAGCTGAGCCTGAACTTGACCCTGCTTCTCTTTAACTCTTAGCCTTCTAATTTAACTATAAGAGAAGCAAACCAGTTTCTCTTTAGTTTTAAGTTCCATAAAATTTCATTTAGTGTTAAAACTTTAGGAAAATATGTTTTTTTTTTAATTTATTTATTTTAATTGAAAAGTAACTGCTTTACAATACTGTAGTGGTTTTGCCATACATTGACATGAATCGGCCATGGGTGTACATATGGTCCTCATCCTGAACCCCCCCTCCCCTCTCCCTCCCCATCCCATCCCTCAGGGTCATCCTAGTCCACCATCCCTGAGCACCCTTGTCTAATGCATCAAACCTGGACTGGTGATATGTTTCACATATGATAATAAACATGTTTCAGTGTTATTCTCTCAAATCATCCCACCCTCGCCTTCTCCCACAGAATCCAAAAGACTTCTATACATCTGTGTCTCTTTTGCTGTCTTGCATACAGGGTCATCGTTACCATCTTTCTAAATTCCATATATATGTGTTAGTATACTGTATTGGTGGTTTTTTCTTTCTGACTTACTTCACTCTGTATAAGAGGCTCCAGTTTCATCCACCTCATTAGAAGTGATTCAAATGTATTCTTTTTAATGACTGAGTAATATTCCACTGTGTATATGTACCACAGCTTTCTTATCCATTCATCTGCCGATGGACATCTAGGTTGCTTCCATGTCCTGGCTGTTATAAACAGTGCTGCAATGAACAAGGGGGTACATGTGTCTCTTTCACTTCTGGTTTCCTCGGTGTGTATGCCCAGCAGTGGGATTGCTGGGTCATACAGCAGTTCTATTTACAGCTTTTTAAGGAATCTCCAAACTGTTCTCTATAGTGGCTGCACTGGTTTGCATTCCCTCCAACAGTGTAAGAGGGGTACCCTCCCTAGCATTTATTGTTTGTAGATTTTTTGATAGCAGCCATTCTGACCAATGGCATTTCTCTGATAACGAGTGATCTGAGCATCTGTTCATGTGTTTGTTAGCTATCTGTGTGTCTTCTTTGGAGAAATGTCTATTTAGTTCTTTGGCTCATTTTTTGATTGGGTTGTTTATTTTTCTGGAATTGAGCTGCAGACGTTGCTTATATATTTTTGAGATTAATTCTTTGTCAGTTGCTTCGTTTGGTATTATTTTCTCCCATTCTGAAGGCTGTCTTTTCACCTTGCTTATAGTTTCCTTCATTGTGCAAAAGCTTTTAAGTTTAATTAGGTCCCATTTTTATTTTTGCTTTTATTTCCATTATTCTGGGAGGTGGTTCATAGGAGTTTTATAGTTCCTGGTCTTACATTTAGATCTTTAATCCATTTTGAGTTTATTTTTGTATATGGCATTAGAACATGTTCTAGTTTCATTCTTTTACAAATGGTTGACCAGTTTTCCCAGCACCACTTGTTAAAGAGATTATCTTTTCTCCATTGTATATTCTTGCCTCCTTTGTCAGAGATAAGGTGTCCATAGGTGTGTGGATTTATCTCTGGGCTTTCTATTTTGTTCCATTGATCTATATATATGTCTTTGTGCCAGTACCATACTGTCTTGATGACTGTGGCTTTGTAGTAGAGCCTGGAGTCAGGCAGGTTGATGCTTCCAGTTCCATTCGTCTTTCTTAAGATTGCTTTGGCTATTCAAGGTTTTTTGTATTTCCATACAAATTGTGAAATTATTTGTTCTAGTTCTGTGAAAAATACTGTTGGTAGCTTGATAGATATTGCATTGAATCTATAGATTGCTTTGGGTAGTATACTCATTTTTACTCTGTTGATTCTTCCAATCCATGAACATGGTATATTTCTCCATCTATTAGTGTCCTCTTTGATTTCTTTCATCAGTGTTTTATAGTTTTCTCTATATAGGTCTTTTGTTTCTTTAGGTAGATTTATTACTAAGTATTTTATTCTTTTTGTTGCAATGGTGAATGAAATTGTTTCCTTAATTTCTCTTTCTGTTTTCTCATTGTTAGTGTATAGGAATGCAAGGTATTTCTGTGTGTTAATTTTATATCCTGCAACTTTACTATATTCATTGATTAGCTCTAGTAATTTTCTGGTGGAGTCTTTAGGGTTTTCTATGTAGAGGATCATGTCATCTGCAAACAGTGAGAGTTTTACTTCTTCTTTTCCAATCTGGATTCTTTTTATTTCCTTTTCTTCTCTGATTGCTGTGGCCAAAACTTCCAGAACTGTTGAATAGTAGTGGTGAGAGTGGGCACCCTTGTCTTGTTCCTGAGTTTAGAGGAAATGCTTTCAGTTTTTCACCATTTAAGATAATGTGTTTTAGTTAAACCTAATTAAGTAGCATTTCTCTGCCATTCTATTTAACCATGTACAATAACTTTCTTCCAAGAAGTCTTTTATCATTCTTATTCTACTCAAATACTCTATATATTTCACTTCTACTGTTGATGGGAAGATTCTGGTTGTCCTGAATAAAGCATGCACCATATTAAAAATAGCCCTCTCAGTGGGTTGTAAACATAACCCCACTTCAGATCAAATCTTGCTCTCTAAATTATACATGGATAATCTTCCACTATTTACCAAATTGCCTTAACTTCAGTTTCCTTATCTGTAAAATAGTTAACTAAATATACCTCCCTGATGTGGTTATTGGACGTTTTTTGGGGTCAGTCTCCTTCATCAATCAGATCTATTAGAGTAAACCTGCTAATCAAAAGATCCTACTTTGGATGTGATAAGCTGACATATGACCTAGGACAAGCCAACCAGACATGCAACCTCTTGGTTGTGGTAATTGGTACAATGGATATGTGATGCTCTTCCTTAGGCCTTTGGTGGTATAATTATAGAAAGCTATCCCTTGCAACTGCATTTGTTTGTATTCTTTATCCTATGGAGGAAACATGTCTATGGGATAGAAAGGTAAAGCTAAAGCCAAAAACATCAGTAAGGGAGAAAGAATGTACAAGAAGTGGATTTAATAATGCCTCATCCATCCATTTTGGCACAATATTTACCTGTTAAGACTCATTTATTTTAATATCATTATTATATTTCATTTTAGTTTGATATATCTTGAGTTGTTAGACTTTTCTCATTTGAAGAGCTCCAATTAAAGGCAACTTGACAGGGTTCTCTGGAGAACCCTGAAACAGATATTAAAGACATTAACATTCTTTGCCTTTCCCTTTTCCCTTTTATATAGAGAAACAAAGTTCTAAGACTCCCATGCAGTTAGATTTGTCCATGTCACACAGTTTTTGCCAATATGTTTTAAGTGGAAGCCTTTAGATAAAGTTTCCAAAAGTGTTTAAGACAAATATAGGTGATATAATTTTTCAACTTTTTGCCCATCTCTCTCCTGCCTGGGACACTAATGCAGTGCATCCATAATGCAACCATGTACAAGAAAGTCATACACCAAAAATAACAGTAGAAATATGGAAAGTACTTGGGTCCTTGCAGCATGCTGAATGGCCATATAAACCTGGAATTACCTTCCTTGGGGCTTCCTTTTACATGAGATAAATATTTAAGCCAGTATTAGTGTTATTTTCCAGTTTTGAAGCCAAATATATATTGGACTTATGCAAAGTAAAAGTTTGGTAATGTATTCAAAAGTTTAACAGGTTACTTAATAAATGACTTAATAAATTTAGAATATTAAGCAGATTACTATTACCATAAATTGTTTTATCCTCCAACACATAGGGAGAAGCAACTCTAAACCAGATCCAAGACCTGTGTAGTGATGTCTACTAAGGAGAAGCTACGACTATTGTATATAGATGTTCTTTGTCCTAGATTTTACTCTCATTTGGGCCAAGAAGTGGTTTCTCATTTCTAAAGCCGTGGTCCTGATGCCCTTGAGCCTTCTGGTAGTGCAAATTCAAATCAGCCTCCAGCAAGGAGTGGACCAGGGGACACTGTCATAATGGCATATTTCCATTTTGTTTTGATCTTTTCCTAGATTGCTTCTATCTGCTTCCTCATCTGTCAGTTTCTTTGGAAGGGCCTCTGGGAACCCACACTTGAGCAGAGGCTGCAAGGAATCCTTCAAAAAGGAAAGAGAAACCACCTGCCTATTCTCAGAGTATATGTCTCACAGAAATCACAAACTTGCAAAGCATAAATGTAACTCAGGTCAAAGTTGTATTTTATTTTACTGACAAAGTATCTAAAGCTTTTAAAAATAGTTTGTACACATTTTAAACTCAGGCTATTTTAGTTACTAATTCAAATTCTAGCTTCCTTTAAAATTAGAAAAACCGGGCATCTGTGAGCTTCTGATCCTGTAGAACGTCATATACTCTTTGGATTTCCATAGTCTTCCTGTTTGATTATACTCAAGCTGCCTCATTCTTTCTTGTTACCTCTAAGTGCTTGGAATCATAACACCTTGTCTTACCTTGTTGGTTTGGATGACTTCAGGGAGGTGGTATTAACCAGAGGAAAAGAACTGACAAGGACTCTAGTCAACGTGTGTTAGGATCAAGTCAGAAATCTGTTAATGACCCTTTTAAATGTCTTGTTTTTTTGCACTTAGTCAATGTGTGGAAATAATAGGCTTTTCAGCACCAGTAACAAGTCATCATAGTGGAAAAGAGGAAGGATAAAAATCTTAAAGTACTACAAAAAGGGTGGTTTTTAAATTGAGTCATCTGTGGCTTTCTTATTTGTTTGATCTTGAATTTTCCCTGACTTGGTTGTTATCTACTATTGAAATGATAGAAATATTCTAAGGGTGAAAGAATAAAAGATCCTCTCAAAGGCATATACCAGGCAGTCATGAAAATCAACATTAGGTTTTCACCTGCATCCTCAGATTACTACTTTGAAAGAACACATAGTCAGTGTGGAAACATACATAATCAGTCTTTTCTTTCTTTCCCATATTGAGATAAGTAAAGCTGGTTTGTGATACACAGGAGGGAGAAGATCAACGAGCTTCCAGCATTGTACCTCATTGTCTTCTCTCTCTACCTTGAGTGGAGGAAGGGAGTGACTACTACAGATTTCTTCATATTTTACAGAAGAAGAAAACAATCTTTGGGTTGGTATGGTTGGACACAATTGAGGTCACAAACAATGCAGGCTTAAAATCATATAAACTTCTAACATTATGCATATTTCCTGATCACTTTTGATAATTACTGAATGCTCTCTCTGGTCACGTCATAACTGGTTTTTGTGTGTGTGTGTGGGGGGGTGTGTGTGCATGTGTGTGTGTGTATGTTTTATTTGTTTGTTTGTTTCTCAACATGAGCTTATCTGGCTTCTAACAGTTTCCCAATTTTTTTTTTTCTCGAGTTTTCTGCACAAATGTGGGAGGAAGGATATTACTTGGCATTTTCGTCACAGTAAAAAGTAAAAATTAGTAAAAAGAGTAGAGAAAGGTAATTGGAAATAATTTTAAAAAGGGATGCATAGTGTCCCTGAAGGATAGTCCTCCTGGGGAGAAACCTGATCAACTATAGAGGGAAAAAAAAAATTGGTGCTCTGAAACTGAGCATGCATCCCCACCTGCAGTAGACCTTTTACGACTTTTTGTTATGTGGACCTAAGGTAGCTTGACCCATAAAACAAGCTTCATCTCAACATATTCAGCTTAGAAAGAGCTTCAGAATGTTGGTCTCTCCTCCACATAAACATTACTGTGATCTCCAACAGGAATTGTGACATCTAATGGCAAAGTTTCAGAGAAAAATTCCCTTTTTTATTGTTGAGGTCCTTGGAAATATCTGCATTCTGATGCTTTTCAAGAATTTATTATCATTATTTTTTTATGGAAAGACACTACATTTTAAATATAGCAGTATATACATGTCAGTCACCAACTCCCAGTCTATCCTTCCCCCCATACTTCCCTCCCATAACCATAAATTTTTACTCTGAGTCTGTGAGTCTGCTTCTGTTGTGTAAATAAATTCATTTGTATCATTGTTTAGATTCCATTTATAAGTGATATCATATGATATTTATCTTTGTCTTAGTTCACTTAGTACGATAATTTTCAGGCCCACCCACATTGTTGCAGTGACATTATTTCATTCTTTTCAATGGCTCAGTGATATTCCACTGTATATATGTACCACATCTTTATCCATCCCTCTGTTGATGGACATTCAGTTTGCTTCCATGTCTTGGCAATTGTAAACAGTGCTTCAGTGAACATGGGTGAATGTATCCTTTTGAACCAATTATTTATTAGACTCAAATACCCTTCCCTATTTGTTTAGGATGGTTTCTTTTGTGACCAAAGGAACCTAATGTGTATTCTACAGCCTCCACAGCTTTTGAGCAGCTGCTAGATATTTAAATCCATATCTAATAGACTCCAAGATTTGGAAATATTTCTTTTCACATCCCAAACAGTTTTAATGATACATAATTCCTTAGTTAAAAATAGTATTATGTTAAATACTTGGTTTGAAGAATAACATTGATGCTTTGTTAATTTATTCTTTATTGGTTTCAATTGCTTTAAATCAAGTATATTCAATTCATTTTTAATTTAATTAAGTTTTAAATGGAAAGGGATTCTAATCACTAAAGAATTTTTTGTTTCATTTTCTCCACTGTCTGCTTACCCATGAGCACGTAACTAAACTTAAAGCAGTTTCTTGAGAGTTTGAAGACTGTATGCGTTTCTTTCCTGAGATATTCTAGAAAAGGTAAAATTATTCACACAGCACAAGTGAGCAAATATTGTGGTCCCTGCCTTCCACATCATTCAGAATGCAGCTAGCTCTCACACACGATTGGTTACAGTGTGTACGGATTTCACAAAAGTGACTGATGACAGTGGACTTTTTTTCAAAGATCATTTTACTTTTGGAATTAAAGTCACTGATCCCAGCTCACCAGCACATACCTGCTGTTCATTGATAGCAGCATCAGGCATGCCTAACTCAGCTGTGAAAGCTGCTGTGTAGTTTCCTCCTAAAAAATGTTTATTCTGAAATGACATGCTGAAAGTACAGTCCCAATAGTGTAGGTTTGCTGAAATGAACAAACTTATTTGTCTTCTCCCTATTCTTGAATGAACTGTTCTGATGCCTTTACCTGTGTGTGGTTGACTTGTATTTGTTTATTATATTTGAGAAAATACATATTAATGGGCTTTATGAGCAGCTTGAGAATAAATGTGCTTATCAGCATTTTACCTAAAGCTAATGGACATGTAATTTATAATCTGAATAATTTATTTAGAAGGATGATTATGACAAGGTGGGTTGAGCTGCAGCTATCACATGACCTTTGAGAGTGCCTCTTAGAGAAGCAGTACCTCTTAATGTATCCAAAAACGTTGCCCATTCAATTAGTAGCTCCTTGAATTATTGATCAAACACTTAAACTTACTGAAGTGTCTTGATGTCTAGTCGTGTTGAAGGAGCCAAATTAGAGTGGTCGGATAATTAACTATCTATGTGACCTTCAGTAAGTCAGTTGACCGCACCACACTGAGCCTCACTTTCTTCATTGTTAAATAAAATACCTACCCCATCCTGTTTCTAGATTATTGTTTTTGTATTTAATATCAACAGATATGCAGATATTTATAAATATTGAACAATTTATGGAAAAATTACCTCATTACAGGTTATTCTTAGCACATTACCACCTAAAGAGAAATGTCTTCTGAAGCTTTAAACCCTGTATAATTTGAGCCACATAAATGCTCAAAGTGTTTCTTGGAAAGAACACCATTATTTCAGGGCTGTTGGTCTTGAGTCCCATACTAGTTTATCATCTCAAGGGTAGAAATTATGGTATGCTTTCCTTCTGCATCCCAAGAAAAGAAATATAACCATTTATATGGAAGCATAGCACATATTTTGATTGTTTTATAATCAGGAAAAAAAGAAAAAAGCATCTTTAGTTTTGTTGAATGTGTTTTAAACTACCAAAATTGCAGTCATAAACTCAAAGCACGTTTATATAGATACCAAGAACATTGATCATTTGCTTTAAGACTACGCAAATTAAAAAAGAAAATATTTGATGTGCTTGTGGAGCCAAATAACTTAACTCATTTAAAGGATAAAGTTATTTAAGCTGAGGCATTCCATTTGATTCAACACTCTAATGAATAAAGCTGTGTCTAGAAATCTGAAAGTGCCTGGGTCTCCTTTCTTAAAGGATCTGTGAAGAAGCTCAGATCTGTGAAGAAGCTCAGGTTTCTTTAGAACGTGGGAGTGAAGATATAGCTGAAGAGTTTGAGTGAGTAGATCTGAGGATCACAATAGAGAAGTCACAGAATACCTTGTGAGGAATCAGAGGGCATTCATCTCAGAGTCAAGGCAGCAGTGAAGAGTGAGTCTGAGGAGAGGAGAAGTGCAAAGTTCACCCTGAGACCACCACATACATGATCAGTTTCACAGGAAGATAACCTTAATTATGATGCACTGAATTAGGTGAAGGTGGTAGGTGGGAAACTGGATTATATGTTTATTTTATAATGTATTTTATTGATGCACTGTTGATTTGGAATGTTTTGTTAATTTCTGTGTGTGTTAGTCGCTCAGTCATGTCCAACTCTTTGTGAGTCCATGGACTGTAGCCCTCCAGGCTCCTCTGTCCATGGAATTCTCCAGGCAAGAATATTGGAGTGAGTTGCCATGCCCTTCTCCAGGGGATCTTTCCAACCAAGGGATGGAACCCAGGTTTCCCACATTGCAGGCAGATTCTTTACTGTTTGAGCTACCCAGGAAGCTCAGTTAAACCTGGGTCTCCTACATCACCTGCACTTCAGGCAGATTCTTTATCCACTGAGCCACCTGGGAATCCCCCCATTACTGCCAGGTTATTTCTCTTTCTGGCTTAGTTCATTTAGTATGATAACTTCTGGTTGCATCCAAGTTGCTGTAAATGGCATTATTTTATTATAGCATTCCATTGTATAGAAGTACTACATCTTCTTTATCCATTTATCTGTCACAATGTCTTGACTATTGTGAATAGTGCTGCTGTGAACATAGGGGTGCATGTATCTTTTTGAATTAGAGTTTTATCTAGATATATAGCCAGGAATGGGATTACTGAATCATATGGCAACTCTATTTTTCAGTTTTTTGAGGAACCTCCTTATTGTTTTCCATAGTGGCTGCACCAATTTACATTCCCACCAATAGTGTAGGAGGAGTACCTTTTCTCCACACCCTCTACAACATTGGTTATTTGTAAAATTTTTAATAATGGCCAACCTAATTACCTTTTTGTAATTTTGATTTGCTTTTCTCCAATAATTAGCGATGTTGAGTATCATTTCATGTGGCTGTTGCCTGTTTGTATGTCTTTTTGAAGAAATGTTTATTCAGGTCTTCACATTTTTTGGTTGGGTTGTTTTGTTGTTGTTGTTGTTGTTGTTCAGTTATACGAGGTATTTGTATATTTTGGAAATTAAACCCTTATTGATTGCATCATTTGCAAATATTTTCTTCCATTCCGTAAATTGTCTTTTCATTTCATCTATAGCTTACATTTCTTGTAAGCTTGATTAGATCCCATTTGTTTACTTCTGAAAAGCTAGATAATTCTTTAACTCAGTTTTGATACTGAAATGGAGGTGGGGCTAAATAAACGTAGAGGATAGTAGACCTGAAATTGGTAAATGGAAGAAAACCAACTAAAGGGAAGTAAAAGGAGAAGGATGGCATTGTTGCCCAACTGAACCTCCCATTTCATTGAGGGAGCCTCCACAGTGAGATAAGGGGCAGGTATGATTTAGAGCAGATGCTGTTGCACAAAACAGAAGCAGAAAGAGAGATTACTGAGCAGCTGGTGTACTCTGGAAAAAATGATAGAGGAGAGAAAGTTATGTGGAATGAGGAACAGAAAATAGTACCATGATTCCTAAGAGCTTGCACTGGAGATGAGCTACAGATGTATACTGTGAGGCTTAGCAGGGACCTGTTTCTGTGTGACTAAAACTTGAGAAAATTTCCAGAGACTGAGCAGTGTTGGAAGACATTGAAACTGTAGTCAAACCAAATCCCTGAGCACTTCAGGCATTTAACTGATACTCCAGAAAGACCAAATGAGGGGAAGACTATATTCAGAATAAGGGGGGGAGTTTGGGACTAAGAAAAAAAAAACAAAACACCAAAGTGGCAATATACAAGAAAAAAAATGCTTATGAATGACAATATAATTGCTATTAATTGAACTATTTGATAAAAAATTAGAGCTCCATAAAGGAAGGCATATTTCTGATTTTCTACAATATATAATATATAACATGTGTTATGCAAAAAAAAAATATTAACCCAGAAAGAAGCAAGGGTATACGACCCTGACTCAGGGGGAAAATTTGATAATTAGAAGTATCCAAGATAAACCCATATTGGAATTAGAAAAGAAAGTCTTTAAAGCAGTCATTAAAAGTAATGTTCAAAGACTCAGAGAAAATGAGACAATAATAAATGAAGTGACAGGAAATCTCATTAGAAAAAATAAAAGCTCTAATTCTCTTCTAAAAAAAAAGCCAATTTCTTAAAGGGGGAAAATCATTTCATGGACTTAACAATATATTTTAGACTGAAGTGGAAAGGGTCTGTTAATAGGGAGATAAAAAGAAATTATATACTGCAAATCAGAGAAAAAATATTTTTAAAATTAGAGATTTAGCAAACTGTCCTGAATATTAGGGGCTACCCAGGTGGCGCTAGTGGTAAAGAAGCCAATTGCCAATGCAGGAGACATAAGAGCCATGAGTTCAGTCTCTGGGTTAGGAAGAGCCCCTGTAGAAGGGCATGGAAGAACAATAGGAATGGAAATATATATGTATATATAAATATATACACCTATATATACATGTATATGTGCTGTGCTGTGCTTAGTTGCTCAGTCATGTCCAGCTCTTTGTGACCTCATGGACTGTATGTAGCCCACCATACAGGCACATCTGTCCATGGGGATTCTCCAGTCAAGATACTGAAGTGAGTTGCCATGCGCTCCTCTAGGAGATCTTCCTAAACTAGGGATCAAACCCATGTCTCCTGCATTGTAGGTGGATTCTTTATCATCTGAGCTATCAGAAAGTGAAGTCGCTCAGTCATGTCCGACTCTTTCCGACCCCATGGACTATATAGCTCACCAGGCTCCTCCATCCATGGGGTTCTCCAGTCAAGAATACTGGAGTGGGTTGCCATTTCCTTCTCCAGGGGATCTTCCTGACCTAGGGATCAAACCCAGGTCTCCTGCATTGCAGGCAGATGCTTTAACCTCTGAGCCACCAGGGAAGCCCATAAATGTATGTATATATGTATATATGTACACACAGATGAGTTCTATCAAATATTTAAGGAAGAAATAAAACCCATCTTACACAAAATCTTTTAGAAAATAGAGAACACATCCCAATTTGTTTTATGAGACCAGAACAGGCTATTACCAAACACTGACAAAAATACTTAAAGTACAAATTCTTAGCAAGATAAATCCAGTATCATATAAAAAAGATAATATATTATTATGTAGGATTTATTTTAGGAATACAAAAATCAGTCAGTGTAGCTTACAGTACTAAGAGAATTACAAAAATAGTTATATAATTATCTCAAGTATCAAAAAATAAAATGGATCTATAATTGGATACATTTATGGATAGATAGGGAGGTCTGTGAAAAAACTCTTATACTGAAGGTAGAAATTATTTACTGTTTACATAATTATTCAAATATTCTATAGCTTTAGAAATGTTTACAAATGTTGAAAAACATCCATTGTAAGCATTTTGGAATATGATTCGTTTTACTTTAGAATTATTTTCTAAGGATAAACTTAGAAATGGGATTACCACATTAAAGGATCTGAATAGTAAGCTTTAAGCTGATAAAATTTTTCCTGTAAATATCCATCTGTAATTCTTATACATGTCTAGTGAACTGTGCAGGTCAAACACAACTTTCTTATTTTGTGGTTTAGAAACTGAACCTCCTAAAGGAGATTAAGTGACTTGCCCAAGATCCAATGAATAATATGTATCTGGGACAGACCTAGAGGGAAGATCTCCCTAGTCTCAAGAATTTTCTATAAACAGAGATGGCAAGGGGAGAGGATATGGTTTCTTTTGTTTTAAACTTACAATTGATTGTGTCTAATTTTCATAATATTTTTATGGTTAATTATGAGATTTGAGGAATATGTCAAAAGAAGAAAGATAAGAAATGCCTTCCTTGGCTTAGATATACAACAAATAAAATAAATATAAAATGGACTAACAAAACTTTGCTTTTATTTAGTACTAAGATACGTGAAGTGATTTCTGAGTTACGTCACTGAATTCTAACTAAAATCATATAATGTGTTCATCACAAGATTTGAGAAGAGGCCTAAAGAAGTACTATAGTGAAAGTGAAAGAAGAGAAAGTTGCTTAGTTGTATCTGACTCTTTGCGACCCATTGGACTGTATAGTCATGGAGTTCTCCAGGCCAGAATACTGAAGTGGGTAGTCTTCCCCTTCTCCAGGGGATCTTCCCAACCCAGGAACTCCTGCATTATAGGCAGATTCTTTACCAGCTGAGCCACGAGGGAAGCCCAAGAATACTGAAGTGGGTAGCCTATCCCTTCTTCAGTGGATCTCCCCAACCCAGGAATTGAACCAGAGCCTCTTGCATTGCAGGAGGATTCTTTACCAACTGAGCTCTTAGGGAAGCCAATTTCTCAATAAAAGAGTATATTTGAGACACCTAACAAAGCATTTAACTTAGCCCCATATTTAACAGGGCTTCCCTTGTGGCTCAGCTGGTAAAGAATCAGCCTGCAAGGTGGGAGACCTGGATTCAATCCCTGGGTTGGGAAGATCCCCTGGAGAAGGGAAAGGCTACCCACTCCAGTGTTCTGGCCTGGAGAATCCCATGGACAGAGGACCCTGGCAGACTATAGTCCATAGGTTTACACAGAGTCAGACATGACTGAAGTGACCGAGATGAGAATGAACAGTAATGGATTAACAAATTCAAGGATTATTAGTAACATGGTCTGAATTGTGGGTTTAGTTTTCCTTTTGTTTTTTGAACTACATGTGAATAATGTTCAGTGTTAGAACAATCACAATGTCATTTTTCCTTGTAATCCATCTAAGTCTATAGGATGGGTTAATGGCAAGGTTTCTAAATTTTAATAAGGATTCTAGTGCCCTGAGAGCTTAGATAACTTGCCTAAGACCTCTAAATGTGGCCTCATGCATGCAGGCAGCTGAGCTCTGCTGCTGCTGCTGCTGCTGCTGCTGCTATGTCGCTTCAGTCATGTCCGACTCTGTGCGACCCCATAGACGGCCTCCCACCAGGCTTCCCCTGGTTCTGTGATAAATGGGCTAAGGGTCCTATGCATGTGACTAGGTAAACAACAGGCAAAGCTGCTAAGACTTTCAGGAGTGTATTACCATGGAACTTTACCATGACTGACAATAAGCAATCAATATTTCATTTATGTAAAACTGTTTTCTCTCCTTTACTGATAGTGGAGTTTGTATTGTCACTGTGTGTGACATACCATCTGACATAGTATGTTATTTGGAGCAGGATTTTTTTTTTTCCATTTCTTCTATTTCCAGATGGCTTTCCTAGTTGGTTTATTAATTTTGCAGATATTGTAGGAAAATTTTAGCATATAAACCAATAATGGATCACAGCAGCTAATGAAAGAAAGCTTCTGGAGATTTTATTTACTGTGAGAAAACAACTATATTATCTATGTTAATGCAGGAAACATGGATCCTGAGCCTAGATTACCTAATATTTTAAGAACAAATTGATCACCAAGATAGTAAAAGAACTATTATCTTTTGGAAGAGTAGGTCTTATAAGTAGTGAGTTTACTAGCTGAGAATCATATCTTCCTCTTAACAACCTTATAGAAAAATTTTATAACTATAATCTTTTGTATTTTTATACCATGTTTCCTTTTATAAGTGTTTTGATGATCTCCCTAAAGGAAATAAAGAAAAGTAATATTATCCCCATATTTCTGAAGAATAAGCTGAGGTGATTGTATTTTCTTGGGCTCCAGAATCACTGCAGATGATGACTACAGCCATGAATTTAAAAGACGCTCCTTGGAAGAAAAGCTATGACAAACCTGCACAGCATATTAAAAAGCAGAGACATTACTTTGCCAAGAAAGGTCCGTGTAGTCAAAGCTATGGCTTTTCTAGTAGTCATGTATGGATATGAGAGTTGGACCATAAAGAAGGCTGAGAGCTGAAGAACTGATGCTTTTAACTGTGGTGTTGGAGAAGACTTTTGAGAGTCCATTGGACTGCAAGGAGATCAAACCAGTCAATCCTAAAGAAAATCAATCCTGGATATTCATTGGAAGGACTGATGCTGAAGCTGAAACTCCAATATTTTGGCCACATGATGTGAAGTAAGTACTCATTAGTAAAGACTCTGATGCTGGGAGAGACTGAAGGCAGGAGGAGAAGGGGACGACAAAGGACAAGATGGTTGGAAGGCATCACTGACTCAATGGACATGAGTTTGAGCAAGCTCTGGGAGATGATGAAGGACAGGGAGTCCATGGGGTAGCAAAGAGTTAGACATGACTGAGTGACTGAACAACAACGACGATAAAGCTGAGGTGATGTGACAACCCCAAATCACACAACTCTCTTGTGAAGGAAGAACCAAGGTCTGATAATCTTAAATTTATACATTTTTATAATATAGCATTACATTTCTTTAAAACAAAACCCCTGAATGATGTGCAAGAGATAGGTGTTTCTCTTCCCTCATAAGGTTGTTTCTAACACAAGGTTTAACGGAAGATCAAAAGTGTTTAATTTTGTAGACTTCTTTTCCTCTCTCTATATCACTTGTAGAGGGAGGTATTGAGTGGGAAAGAATGGAATCTTGTAAGTTAGGAAAAGGAACTATGGGAAGACACTGATGCAGCTGGGGACACTGAGCCCCGAAATTCTAATAAGTCTTTGCTAGTGGAAGACTTACCTACCCCCTTAAGGAAGGAAGAAGCTTCCCCATCACCAGCAGAAATAGTTTCCATACTTCATATTTTATCAGCCTCTTCACCAGCAGTAGTATTGGCCTTTCCATGGCCATCTGAGGAAATTAACCCTGAATTCCCAAGGAAACTGTAATCACTACTGAGACAATGCTGGTTCTCCCCAGGATCTACCCTAGACTCCTCGTTGCCTCTAAACCTATAACTATACTCAAGTCCCAGAAGGCCCCTAAAGGTAAGGTATGATGTGAGATAACATGTGTGCAACACTCCAAAGGAACCACTTAAGTGCGTCTTATTTAAAGAGACAAATCTGGGACCTGTAGGAACAAATACTGATAGTATTGTAGGGTAATGATCGTAGGTACATAAAGTTGTATCAGGCCGAATTTGTTGACATGAGCTCACTCAACAGAGGTCCTGCATTTAACATTGTTACTAAGGTAGTTAGAAAAATTTTCAATAGTCTAGTGGTTTGGCTAAAGCATGGACCAAAAAGTGGTCCCTGATGAGCAAACTGAAAATGCTGAACATGTCTTGGTTTAATGAAGAGTATGGAATTCAAAGATGCCAGAAGATGGGAATGATGAAGACTTCAGAAGATGAGGTCTGGAAGATGTATCTTTTACTAATACTGTGAGAAATACATTTGTGAGGGGAGCCCCATTGTCCTTGTTTGTGATCACTGTAGCCTTGGTAATGTTAGTATAATATAACAGTCCACTTATCCATGGAAATTACTTATAAAAAGTAATTAGGATTGATGCAAAATGAAGTTTACCTTGATCTAGAGGAAAGAGCTTGGGAAGAATTTGGATAAAATCCCCCAAAGTAAAGAAAAAAATCACCAAGTAATAAAAAAATTTATATGCCTATGTGTGCTAAGAAACTGCTTACTTTTTTACACATGCTAAATTTCCCAGTGACTTGAGTCATACTCAGGTTGTGAACTAAATGTTTTGTTCCTAAGTATTTCTTCACATTGTCTGACAGATGCCATTTCTGCCTGAAAGGAAGCATTAGAGAAAAGAGTTTTATTAAGTTAAAGTCCACAGTTACAGGCATATCCAAGAAACATGTGTTCTTTTTTTCATGACTCAGTTTTGGGAACACTTATGTTGAAATTTAGTGCAGAGCAGGTGGTGAGTAATAATTCTCACCCCTTCTTACTCCCTATTGCCTGTCAATTGTGTTTAGAAAATAAGAGTATCAAATAATAAAGTAAAATGTTCTCATAATTCATGCCCTAGATTGAAAACTTATGACATTTTCTTGTTTATTCATCCAATCATTTTTATGTATACTTTACAAAATTGAGTCATACAACATCTGTTATTTAACTTACTTTCTTCCTCAGTGATTTGTGACTGTTTATCTTATAATTAATTATTCCTATGAAACTTGATTTTTATTGGCCCAATATTTTTATCCATCATTTGTAATTACTGATGTTTATTTGGCCAACACCCTCTTACTGAAATTTTAATTTTTTTTCAAGTTTTCATAACTCATAATGTTTATGAGTTCTTGTTTGGCTCAGACGGCAAAGCGCCTGTCTACAATGCAGAAGACCCGGGTTCAATCCCTGGGTCGGGAAGATCCCCTGGAGAAAGAAATGGCAATCCACTCCAGTACCATTGCGTGGAAAATCCCATGGACAGAGGAGCTTGATAGGCTACAGTCCATGGGGTCGCAAAGAGTCGGACACGACTGAGCAAATGTTTATAAACATTTATGTATTTGTAATTACATATATAAAATAATGAATCTCTATATGGAGAATTGTCAGGCTAAAATACATGAGTAAATTTGGCTTTGATGCATTGACAAATGCTTAAGTCTTTTCTCTGTGGGAAAAGAGCAGTTATTTGCAAGCACAACATACAGTCATCTACATGTTAAAATTTGAATACACTTAAAGTGGCATTTGATCCTGTTTTTGTGACTACTAGTAATCATAATATTTTATGTCTTAAGTTAACATATGGTTGATTTATAGTATCATGTTACTTTTAGGTGTACAGCTCAGTGATGCAGTTATACATATATATGTATATACATACATATACATAGATATATATTCTTTTCAGATACTTTTTCCTTATAGGTTATAACAAAATATTGAGTATAGTTTGGTGTGTTCTTCAGTAGGTCCTTGGTTTGTTATCTATTTTATATATAATAGTGTGTATATGCTAATCTTATCCTCCTAACTTATCCCTACCCCCTCCTTCCCCTTTGGTAACCATAAGTTTGTTTTCTATGTCTGTGGCTTTATTTCTGTTTTGTAAATAAGTTCATTTGTATCTTTTAAAAATATTCCACATATAAGTGATATCATATGTTATTTGACTTTGTCTGGCTAACTTCACTTAGTATGATGATCTCTAGGTCCATCCATGTTGCTTCAGATGGTATTATTTCACTCTTTTTATGGCTAAGTAATATTCCACTGTATATATGTACCACACTTCTTTATCTGTTCATCAATTGATGGACATTTAGATTGTTTTTGTGTCTTCAGTTCAGTTCAATCACTCAGTCTTTGCAACCCCATGGACTGCAGCACACCAGGCTTCCCTGTCCATCACCAACTCCCAGAGCTTCTCAAACTCATGCCATCCAACCATCTCTTCCTCTGTTGTCCCCTTCTCTTCCTGCCATCAATCTTTCCCTGCCTGGAAAAGATTTTGTGTCTTGGTTATTGTAAATACTGTCACAGTAAACATTGGGGTGACTGCATCTTTTATTTTTGTCACTTAGATCACTTTATTTAAGAAATATATATTTATCCTTAGCAAAAGAGTGAAAAATTGTGACTATGCTGCACACTTATGAATGGCTAACTCAGGATTCATCTTTAATCAATGATAATTTCAACTGGTACACCTCTGACCAGAGACTAGATTCAATTCTAACACAAATTATATAATTGTTACATAACTTAGGCCAGGTTTTGCTTTTATCTTTGTGCCTTAATTTTGCCATTTGGGGAAAAATAGGGACAAGACTGCATTGTATGCTTTGAATTTCTTTAAGATGTAATGGAATAAATAAGATGCTACTCATGACATTTGCTACTTGTGAAAAGTTAATCTGCACTTTTAAGTTTCATGATCTACTTAATAGTGATATGAGGACATTTTATTTTATATATAAGACCCTCACAGTCTTTAGCTACATTTCCTTAGCTTCCAAGTTAGCAGGAAGGAAGTTGTTTAGAAGTGATTAAACACTTATATGCCAGGCAGTATTCTAAAAGGGGCTTTGCAGGTGGCACAGTGGTAAAGAATCTGCCTATCAGTGCAGGAGATGCAAGAGATGCGGGTTTGATTCCTGGGTCAGGAAGATGCCCTGAATTAGGAAATGGCAAACCACCCCAGTATTCTTGCCTGGAAAATCCCATGGCCAGAGGAGCCTGGTGGGCTACAGTCCATGGATTTGCAGAGTCTACACAACTGAACACTGAGCAGAGCATAGTATGCTAAAAACTTCACATGCATTTCCTCATTTAATCTTGACAAAAGTCTTGCATGGTAAGTACTATATCATCCTATATGTTAGATAAGGAACTGATGCTAATATATTTTAAATAATCTGATGAAGAATATGCAGTAAATAAGTATTTAAGGTGAGACTGAGTTCCTGGAAATTTGGATAAAACTACTGTGTGCTCTTTACTTATGAGTCTTAGAACAAAAGCATGATTTGAATTCAATATACTATTAACTCTCAAATACACAGAGTAAAACTAATGACAGGTTAAACTGTTTCTATCTAATATAAAGGTCATTTCCACTCTCATTGAGTTCTCAGAACACATAAAGTACATGTAATATTAGCCTAAATCAACTTTAATTACTGTAAACCAATGATTGAATCCCTGTAAATGCATTATAATGACCAGATGTCAACAAGATTGTGGACCAGGTAACTACAGCCCCTCCGTCCTCAACAGAAACACAGAACTAACAATATATAGAAAAGAATACCTCTTTGAGAACTCTAGAGAATGGTTTAAAAGCCACAGCACTCAAGCCATTGTAAAACCAAAAAGGGATTCCAGTGTAAGAGGTAGAAAAGTGTGCAGTGTTTCACATGCCAATCCATGCCTCTCACGTTCTGTAGCCCAAGGCAGAGCAATTGGGTGGACCCCACACCCCCAACTAGGGTGCATGCTTCAAGATAGAAACAAAAGTGTGAACTGGACAGTGCATCCAAAGTTCTGGCTTGACTGGGCAATACACTCGGAACTTACATGTTTCACCAAAATCAGAGCACTGACTGGACTGACCCCACAGTTCAGGAGCTGCTGAAAATAGAAGTGAGCAGTAGTAGAAATGCAGGTCTGCAGACAGACTCCAAGGGGAGCAAGGGATCAGATCAGGTTAAGTACCGTGCTAGAAGGTGAAGATGGTCTCCTGCTGCAAAGCCACATCTGGGACTGGTCTTCATAAGGGTTAAGCATGAAACAGATTTTGTGCCGAGCTTCCTGTCTCCATACCTTCTGTTGTGCCTCTTCTTTCTCTCCATGTTGCCTCTCATCTTCCCTATAGCCTCTCAGGGTCCTGCTTCTCTCTTCCAAGAATTATTTCCTATGTATGCCATCACTTTTGCCAGATGCAGTAAAAACCCAAACAAATAAAACAAAACAAAAATTTCACTTTTATAAAATTTTTTCCAGAAATGTTTAATACTAGTAATGGTGACATAACTTGGATAGACAAAGCTTCCTGTGAACACTATTACAGAACCTTGAGGGGGTGAAAAGGAATTTTTGGAGAACAAAGTAGGGAAAAAGTGGAGATATCAACCCATGATAAACACAGTGTGACAGATGCAATTGGCAAATTTGAGGCTTTTTCCTGTGAGCTTTACTTGGAAATAAGTATATAGGTATGCAATTACCTTACCCATGACCACACTTCTCTGTACTCCTCTATAATTCAAAAGGACCCAAAGAAAGCATGGTGCTCCAGTACATTCCAGAAAGAGATTTAGCTAATAAAAATACTGCATAAAGGAGAAAATGACTCCATTTCTGTTCATTATAATCAGATTCATCTGCTCTGCAAGACATTTTCATATAATCTTAAGCCTAATATGATTTGCCTTAATGTAGTAGAGTGTGTGGTAGGTGGAGTTGATAGTCAAAATAAAAACAAAGCTCAATTGCATACTTAAATGGAGCCTGAAAACCCAGAAAGATATGATATATTTTTTAATAGGACATGGCTAAAAGCCATGTGTCCATAAAGAGCAAAGTGGATTAAAAAATAATAATAACACACTGTTAGAGAGAAAACTACAGCCTCCAATACTGTTACTGTCCTAAAGTCCATTATACCAAAATTACACTTAGTACTAACCTTGTTGCAATTGCAATTTTGACCTTCACCAGAAACCTAATCTTCGTTGTTCAGTCTCTTAAGTCATGGCCAACTATTTGCAGCCCCATGAATTGGAGCATGCCAGGCTTCCTGTACTTTACTATCTCACTCAGTTTGCTCAAACTCATGTCCATTGAATCAGTAATGCCATCCAATCCATCTCATCCTCTGTCACCCCATTTCCTCTTGCCCTCAGTCTTTCGCAGCATCAAGGTCTTTTCCAATGAGTCGGCTCTTTCCATCAGGTGGCCAAAGTATTGGAACTTCAGCTTCAGCATCAGTCCTTCCAAAGAATATTCAGGGTTCATTTCCTTTAGCATTGACTGGTTTAATCTCCTTGCTATCCAAGGAGACTCTCAAGAGTCTTCTCCAGCACCATAGTTTGAAAGCATCAAATTTTCAGCTCAGTCTTCTTTATGGTCCAACTTTCACATCCATATATGGCAACTGGAAAAATCATAGATTTGACTATCTGGACCTTTGTTGGCAAAGTGATGTCTCTGCTTTTTAAACAGTGTCTAGGTTTTTCATAGCTTTTCTTCCAGGGAGAAAGTGTCTAAATTTTATGGCTGCAGTCACCATCTGCATTGATTTAGGTGCCCAAGAAAATGAAATTTGATACTGTTTCCAATTTTTTCCCATCTATTTGCCATGAAGTGATAGGACTGGATGCCATGATCTTCATTTTCTGAATGTTGAGTTTTAAGCCAGCTTTTTCACTCTCCTCTTTCATCTTCATCAAGAGGCTCTTTAGTTCCTATTCACTTTCTGCCAATGAAGTGTTATCTGTATATCTGAGGATGTTGATATTTCTCCAGGCAGTCTTGATTCCAGCTTGTAAGTCTTCTAGCTCAGCATTTCATATGATATATTCTGCATATAAGTTATATAAGCATGGTGACAATTTCAGCCTTGATATACTCCTTTCCCAAATTTGAACCAGTCCATTTTTCCATTGCCAAGTTTTTGCTTCTTGTCTTGCATACGGGTTTCTCAGGAGGCATGTAATGTTGTCTGGTATTCCCATCTCTTTAAAAATATTCCACAATTTCTTGTGATCCACACAGTCAAAGTCTTTAGCAGAGTCAATGAAGCAGAAGTAGATGTTTTATTTTGTTTTGCTGGAATTCCCTTGCATTGTATATGATCCAGCATATGTTGGCAATTTGATCTCTGGTTCCTCTGCCTTTTCTAAACCCAGCTTGTGTATCTTGAAGTTCGCGGCTCACATACTACTGAAGATTATCACGAATGATAACGTGAAATCAGTGCAATTGTACAGTAATTTGGACATTCTTTGGCATTGACTTTCTTTGGGATTGAAAAGAATACTGATCTTTTCAAGTCCAATGGCCATTGCTGAGTTTTCTAAATTTGCAGGCATAATGAGTGCAGCACTTTCACAGCATCATCTTTTAGGGTTTTAAACAGTTCAGCTGGAATTCCATCACCTCCACTAGCTTTTTTCATAGTAATTATTCCTAATGCCCACTTGACTTTATCCTCCAGGATGTCTGGCTCTATGTGAGTGATCACACTATCGTGGCTATCTAGGTCAGTAAGAGCTTTTTTATACTGTTCTATGTATTCTTGTTCCATGTCCAGTTCTAACTGTTGCTTCCTGACCTACATACAGATTTCTCAAGAGGCAGGTCAGGTGGTCTGGTATTCCCATCTCTTTCAGAATTTCCCACAGTTTATTGTGATCCACACAGTCAAAGGCTTTGGCATAGTCAATAAAGCAGAAATAGATGTTTTTCTGGAACTCTCTTCCTTTTTCCATGATCCAGTGGATATTGGCAATTTGATCTCTGGTTCCTCTGCCTTTTCTAAAACCAGCTTGAACATCAGGAAGTTCACGGTTCATGTATTGCTGAAGCCTGGCTTGGAGAATTTTGAGCATTTCGTTACTAGCATGTGAGATGAGTGCAATTGTGCAGTAGTTTGAGCTTTCCTTGGCATTGCCTTTCTTTGGAATTGGAATGAAAACTGACCTTTTCTAGTCCTGTGGCCACCGCTGAGTTTTCCAAATTTGCTGGCATATTGAGTGCAGCACTTTCACAGCATCATCTTTCAGGATTTGAAACAGCTCAACTGGAATTCCATCACCTCCACTAGCTTTGTTCGTAGCGGTGCTTTCTAAGGCCTACTTGACTTCACATTCCAGGATGTCTGGCTCTAGAATAGTGATCACACCATCGTGATTATCTGGGTCGTGAAGATCCTTTTTTTACAGTTCTTCTGTGTATTCTTGCCACTTCTTAATATCTTCTGCTTCTGTCCTTTATCGAGCCCATCTTTGCATGAAATGTTCCCTTGGTATCCCTAATTTTCTTGAAGACATCTCTAGCCTTTCCCATTCTGTTCTTTTCCTCTATTTCTTTGCACTGATCACTGAAGAAGGCTTTCTTATCTCTTCTTGCTATTCTTTGGAACTCTGCATTCAGATGCTTATATCTTTCCTTTTCTCCTTTGCTTTTCGCCTCTCTTCTTTTCACAGCTATTTGTAAGGCCTCCCCAGACAACCATTTTGCTTTTTTGCATTTCTTTTCCATGGGGATAGTCTTGATCCCTGTCTCCTGTACAATGTCACAAACCACATTCCATAGTTCATCAGGCACTCTATCTATCAGATCTAGGCCCTAAATCTATTTATCACTTCCACTGTATAATCATAAGTGATTTGATTTAGGTCCTACCTGAATGGTGTAGCAGTTTTCCCTACTTTCTTCAATTTAAGTCTGAATTTGGCAATAATGAGTTCATGATCTGAGCCTCAGTCAGCTCCTGGTCTTGTTTTTGCTTACTGTATGGAGCTTCTCCATCTTTGGCTGCAAAGAATATAATTAATCTGATTTCGGTGTTGACCGTCTGGTGATGTCCATGTGTAGAGGCTTCTTTTGTGTTGTTGGAAAAGGGTGTTTGCTATGACCAGTGCATTCTCTTGGCAAAACTCTATTAGTTTTTGCCCTGCTTCATTCCGCATTCCAAGGCAAAATTTGCCTGTTACTCCAGGTGTTTCTTCACCTCCTACTTCTGCATTCCAGTCCCCTATAATGAAAAGGACATCTTTTTTGGGTGTTAGTTCTAAAAGGTCTTGTAGGTCTTCATACAACCATTCAAGTTCAGGTTCTTCAGTGTTACTGGTTGGGGCATAGACTTGGATTACTGTGATATTGAATGGTTTGCCTTGGAAATAAACAGAGATCATTGTGTCGTTTTTGAGATTGCACCCAAGTACTGCATTTTGGTCCTCTTTGTTGACCATGATGGCTACTCCATTTCTTCTAAGGGATTCCTTTCTGCAGTAGTAGATACTATGGCCAACTGAGTTAAATTCACCCATTCCAGTCCATTTTAGTTCTCTGATTCCTAGAATGTCAACATTTACTCTTGCAATCTCTTGTTTGACCACTTCCAATTTGCCTTGATTCATGGACCTGACATTCCAGGTTCGTATGCAATATTGTTCTTTACAGCATCGGACCTTGCTTCTATCACCAGTCACATCCACAACTGGGTATTGTTTTTGCTTTGGCTCCATCCCTTCATTCTTTCTGGAGTTATTTCTCCACTGATCTCCAGTAGCATATTAGGCACCTAATGACCTGGGGAGTTCCTCTTTCAGTATCCTGTCATTTTGCCTTTTCATATTGTTCATGGTGTTCTCAAGGCAAGAATACTGAAGTGGTTTGCCATTCCCTTCTCGAGTGAACCACATTCTGTCAGACCTCTCCACCAGACTCGCCCATCTTGGGTTGCCCTGCGGGAATGGCTTTGTTTCATCAAGTTAGACAAGGCTGTGGTCCTAGTGTGATTAGATTGACTAGTTTTCTGTGAGTATGGTTTCAGTGTGTCTGCCCTCTGATGCCCTGTTGTAACAGCTACCATCTTACTTGGGTTTCTCTTGCCTTGGGCATGAGGTTTCTCTTCACGGCTGCTCCAGCAAAGCACAGCCACTGCTCCTTTCAAATAGGAAAAGGAGTACATCAAGGCTGTATATTGTCACCCTGCTTATTTTACTTATATGCAGAGTACATCATAAGAAATGCTGGGCTGGATGAAGCACAAGCTGGAATCAAGATTGCCGGGAGAAATATCAATAACCTCAGATATGCAGATAACACCACCCTTATGGCAGAAAGTGAAGAGGAACTAAAAAGCCTCTTGATGCAAGTGAAAGAGGAGAGTGAAAAAGTTGGCTTAAAGCTTCAGAAAATGAAGATCATGGCATCTGGTCCCATCACTTCATGGGAAATAGATGGGGAAACAGTGGAAACAATGTCAGACTTTATTTTTTGGGGCTCCAAAATCACTGCAGATGGTGACTGCAGCCATGAAATTAAAAGACGCTTACTCATTGGAAGAAAAGTTACGACCAACCTAGATAGCATTTTCAAAAGCAGAGACATTACTTTGCCGACTAAGGTCAGTCTAGTCAAGTTAGTTAGTTAGTTACTTAGTTAAGTTGCTTGGTCAGTCATGTCCAACTCTTTGCGACCCATTGGACTATAGCCCACCAGACTCCTCTGTACATGGAATTCTACACGCAAGAATACAGGAGTGGGTTGCCATTTCTTTCTCCAGGGGATCTTCCTGACCCAGGGATCAAACCCAGGTCTCCCACATTGCAGGCAGACGCTTTAACCTCTGAGCCACCAGGGAAGCGGCTATGGTTTTTCCTGTGGTCATGTATGGATGTGAGAGTTGGACTGTGAAGAAGGCTGAGCACCAAAGAATTGATGCTTTTGAACTGTGGTGTTGGAGAAGACTCTTGAGAGTCCCTTGGACTTCAAGGAGATCCAACCAGTCCATTCTGAAGGAGATCAGCCCTGGGATTTCTTTGGAAGGAATGATGCTAAAGGTGAAACTCCAGGACTTTGGCCACCTCATGCAAAGAGTTGATCAATTGGAAAAGACTCTGATGCTGGGAGGGATTGGGGGCAGGAGGAGAAGGGGACAACAGAGGATGAGATGGCTGGCTGGCGTCACTGACTCGATGGGCGTGAGTGTGAGTGAACTCCGGTAGTTGGTGATGAACCGGGAGGCCTGGTGTGCTGCGATTCATGGGGTCGCAAAGAGTCGGACACGACTGAGCGACTGAACTGAACTGAACTGAATATATTCTTGCCACATTTTCTGAATTTCTTCTACTTCTGTTAACATCCTTGCTGTTTTTGTCCTTAATTTTTCCTGTCTTTGCATGAAATGTTCCTTTGGTATCTCCAGTTTTCTTAGAGTTCTCTAGTTTTTCCCACTCTATTGTTTTCCTGTATTTCTTTGCATTGATCACTTAAGAATGTTTTCTTATATCTCTTTGCTATTCTCTGAAATTATGCATTCATTTGGGTATATCTTTCCCTTTCTCCTTTGCCATTCACTTCTCTTCTTAGTTATTTGTAAGGCCTCCTCAGACAACCACTGCCTTCTTGCATTTCTTTTTCCTTGGGAATCATTTTCATCACCATCTCCTGCACAATGTTATGAACCTCCATCCACATTCTTCAGGCACTCTCTACTAGTTCTAATACCTTGAATGTATTTGTCAACTTCACTGTGTAGTCAGTAGGGATTTGAATTAGGTCATTTCTGAATAGCCTACTTGTTGTCACTACTTTCTTCAATTTGAGCCTGAGATTTGCAATAAGGAGCTGACGATCTGAGCCACAGTAAGCTCCAGGTCTTGTTTTACTGACTGTATAGAGCTTCTCCATCTTCAGCTGTAAAGAATATAAACAGTCTGATTTCAGTACTGACCATGTGGCGATGTCCATGTGTGAGTTGTCTCTTGTTTTGTTGGAAGTGATGTTTGTTATGACCAGTGTGTTCTCTTGGGAAAACTCTGTTAGCCTTTGCCCTGTTTCATTTTGTACTCTGAGGACAAACTTGTCTGTTACTCCAGGTATCTTTTCATTTCCTATTTTTGTATTCCAGTCCCCTATGATGAGGACTTTTTTAATTTTTTTAGTTAGTTCTAGGAGGTCTTGTAATCTTAGTCAAACATTTAGAATTTTCTGGTCAACACCAGAGACTTCACAGGTGATGCTAGTGGTAAAAACCTGCCTGCCAGTGCAGCAGATGTAAGAGATGTGGGTTCGATCTCTGGGTGGGGAAGATTCCCTGGAGAAAGGCATGGCAACTCACTCCAGTATTCTTGCCTGGATAACCCCGTGGAGAGAGGAGCCTGGTGGGCTACAGTCTGTGGGGTCACAAAGAGTCAGACATGACTGAAGTAACCTAGCAGCAGCTGCAGGTTGATCCCAACAAGGTAACCATCACATCTCCCAGAGGAAGACAAGAACATCTGTGTGATAAAAAAAAACCCATGCCATTCTCTTGCATCCCAAAAGATTTCTAGGTACCAAATATCCCTTTTATTTCTTCGCTAATGACTTCCTTACTCCACCCTCCTTTCAGTAGAACCCTTTCATTGTATACAGTCCCAGGGAAGACCCTTCCAATTACTAGATAAGATGCTCCGTGCTTCCTGAATCTTTGAATAAAACATTAGATCTTCACATTTACTATGTTGAATTTATTTATTTATTTATTTCAGTATTAATCCTCTGCTTTTCAGTTTGGTAAGTGAGGCCTCTCCTCTAAACATTAGCACCCTCAATATCTTCTCAGTGCACTGCCCCTTTTAGAGGATACATATGCTATTTTGACAAGAAAACAGTGATAACAAAAAGTGGCTTTCTTAGAGGGAGCAGAGTGGGTTAAAAGCATAGGCTTTGAGATAATGCAGATCTGGTTATAGAATTAAACAGCGAGGGGACCATGACCCCATTACTTAATACTTTGTAGCTCAATTTCTTCATCTTTATAATGAGGATAGTAATTCTCTGATAGGATTGTTATGAGGATTAAGTGGTAGAAATCCTGCATAAAGTGCTAAATAGTATCTGATGTATAATAAAAATTCATAAAGAGAAGGTACTGCTTCAGACACATGCTGAAGCCCTCAATCATTCTGTCTTCTTTCTTCTTCAGTTATATTTCTGGGAAAACATGCATCCAGCCAACCTTCAAAAGTTATTTGTCTGTTGTGTATAACTCCAAAGTATCTCTATCACTTTTGAAAGGAACCCATGTTTACACTGTGTAGCAGGACAGATTCTGCATTTTTATTCACTGCTTTTGACAAATCAGCAGAGATGGACACTTTACCCCAGCAGTGTTTTAACTCCCCCTGCCCCTAGAAGTTATTATTCAAACTTGTTATGTGTGTACAGACAAATAAGACAGAGTTTCTACATTCTGCCAGATCTCAAATTTATCGATTCTTACACTTCTTTTCCAGGAGAATGCTTCAGGTTCCCTGTATACTCTCCTTTGTATGGTTTTCATGCAAGCTTGCAAATGTGATCCTTACTATAACAATAGCAGCACTAGACAGTTTTCTAAAGTCTTTGTTTCCTATTTAAGTTTGTTTTACATTTGCTTCCTGTATGACCAACCTAGACAGCATATTAAAAAGAGGAGACATCACTTTGCCAACAAAGGTCCATCTAGTCAAAGCCATGGTTTTTCCTGTAGTCATGTATGGATGTGAGAGTTGGGCTATAAAGAAAGCTGAGCGCCAAAGAATTGATGCTTTTGAGCTGTGGTGTTGGAGAAGACTCTTGAAAGTCTCTTGGACAGCAAGGAGTTTTAACCAATCTATCTAAAAGGAAATCAATCCTGAATATTCATTGGAAGGACTGATGCTGAAGCTGAAACTCTAATAATTTGGCCACTTGATGTGAAGAACTGACTCATCTGAAAAGACCCTTATGCTGGGATAGATGGAAGGCAGGAGGAGAAGGAGACGACAGAGGATGAGATGGTTGGATGACATCACCAACTCTATGCACATGAGTTTGAGTAAACTCCAGGAGTTGGTGATGGACAGGGAGGCCTGGTGTGCTGCAGTCTTTGGGGTCACAAAGAGTTGGACATGACTGAATGACTGAACTGAACTGAGCTACATTTGGAAACCAGGAGCTTCCTCACCTTATCTTGGGTGAAAATGGTGATGTACTTCATCTTCTCCTTAGAACACTTGTCTCCATGAATCCCAGTGGATGGGAGGAAAGTGACTAATGGTTTTGTAACTGGGAGGAGTCAATTTTGACTCTTCCATGCTAGATCTGTGTATTTAACAGCTTGTGTTATTAAGTTGTTGTTTAGTCACTCAATTCTGGCCAACTCTTTGTGACCCCATGGACTGCAGCATGCCAGGCTTTCCTATCCTTCCCTGTTTCCTGGAGGTTTCTCAAACTCCTCCATTGAGTCATTGATCCAAGGGGGTATCCCCTGTTTCCCCCTTCTTCTCATGTCCTCAGTCTTTCCCAGCATCAGGCTCTTTTCCAATGAGTTGACTCTTGGCATCAGGTGGCCAAAGTATAGTAGCTTCAGCTTCAGCATCGGTCCTTCCCATGAATATTAAGGATTGATTTCCTTTAGGATTGGCTGGTCTGATCTCCTTGTAGTCCAAGTCACTCTCAAGAGTCTTCTCCAACACCACAGTTTGAAAGCATCCATTCTTCAGCACTCCTTTTTTATGGTCCAATTCTCACATCCATTCACAACTACTGGAAAGATCATAGCTTTGACTCTCTGAACCTTTGTCGGCAAAGTAATGTCTCTGCTCTTTAATACACTGTGTAGGTTTGTCATATCTTTTCTTCCAAGGAGCAAGCATCTTCTAATTTCAGGGCTACAGTCAGCATCCACAATGATTTTGGAGCCCAAGGAAATAAAGTCTGCCACTTTCCCAATCTATTTGCCATGACTTAATGGGACCAAATGCCACAATCTTCATTTTTTGGATATTTAGTGTTAACCCAGCTTTTTCACTCTCCTCTTTCACTGTCATCAATAGGCTCTTTAGTTCCTCTTTTGCTTTCTGCTACTAGGGTGTTGTAATCTGCATATCTGGGGTTATTGATATTTCTCCCAGCAATCTTGATTCCAGCTTGTGCTTCATTCAGACTGGCGTTTCACATGATGTACTTTGCATGTGAGTTAAATAAACAGGGTGACAATATACAGCCTTGATGTACTTACTCCTTTCCCAATTTTCCCCAGTCCTTTGTTCCATGTTTGTTTTTATAATCACATATAATAGCCTGCCTCAGAAAACCCTTCCCCTCTGCCTGACCCCTAAACTTAAGTGCCTTTGTTTAGCTCACAAGCAGATAATGTGACCCTACCCACTTGTGAAAGAAAAAGAAACTAACACCTTCCCCTGCCTGAGGCTTACCTTTCTAGGATATGCTTCCAAGAATTAAATGGTCTTTTTACTTTATTTCTACACCTCCCCCCACCTCTGATCCATCTAGACCCCAACAAGAGTCCCATCAGGTTCTCAGTGTGAAAATGTGAAAAAAAAAAAAAAAAAAAAGTCTCCTGCTCTGGGCTTGAGGTGGGGGAGAGTAGCCTTTCTCTATATATAAAATTGGGAAAGATAATACTATTATATAGACTTGTATTGAAGGATAAAGGCGATACTACGTATGAAAACGGAGAAGGCAATGGCAATGCACTCCAATATTCTCGCCTGGAAAATCCCATGGACGGAGGAGCCTGGTAGGCTGCATTCCATGGCGTCGCTAAGAGTCGGACACGACTGAGCAACTTCACTTTCACTTTTCACTTTCATGCTTTGGAGAAGGAAATGGCAACACACTCCAGTGTTCTTGCCTGGAGAATTCCAGGGACAAGGGAGCCTGGTGATCTGCCGTCTCTGGGGTAGCACAGAGTCGGACACAACTGAAGCGACGTAGCAGCAGCAGCACATATGAAAAACTTATCATAATATTTGAAATACATAAATTGTTCAACTGAGTTTAGCTAATATTCATGTTTTGAGGGCCTATTCTATCATAGACACTGAGCTGGGCCTGTTCATACATTATTATATTTGACTCAGATGTCATAGTTTTCTTACCCCCATATTACAGCTAAGAAAACTGATTTGCAGAGAGTTAAACAACTTTGTCAAGCCATGTACTTAAATAAGGGAAGAATTTGGATTAAGTTTCAGATCTGTCTTATATCAGCATGTGTTCATTCTCTCCCTCCACTCCACCAATATATGTAATTTTGCATGCAATTTAAAATTAAACTAAAAAAAAATAAATAATAAAGTAAAACTATCTAGGTTATACATACAGTTACTCAAATTTGCCTATTTCCAAATTAAAAATAAATAGAAATAGGAGGAACAAGGCAGGGATGTTAGGACTTCATTATTTAAGTATGACCATGTTCAAGTGCTATATGTGGAATACTAATTTCAGAATGTGTAAACTCTCAAAAAGATTTGATTGGTAAAATGTCTCATTTATTTCACTCTTTTGCAGTCATGTTTCCTCTTAAGAAATAATTAAATCAGAGGGATCCTGAGGCTTCTCTGGTTAGTTTTTACTTTGAGACAAATTCCCATCTAAGTCTCTTAGAACAGTTGCCCCATCCTTTGCTTAGGACTGCATGTATCCAAATTCTAGACCTCTTGTCTTTTAAAGCAATATTAGAGTCGGAACTGTAATTCTTTGAGACCATATATAGTGATTTAAATTTTGCATGTCAAAATATTCTAGCATATATGATTCCATTATTAATTTGGTGAATGTGTACTAGGAAAAAAAATGTGTGTTTGAACATTTCTGTAGTTCCCTCAATTTTTTTCTCTCAGTTTTATGATCAAGATGATTTTCTCCCTCCTCCTCTCTCTCTTTCCGTCTCTCTCTCTCCATCCCGTCTTTCCTCTCCTTCTGTCTTTTCCTCCTTTAATTTCTAAGAGGCCACTCATCAGTTCAGTTCAGTTACTTAGTCATGTCCGACTCTTTGCGACCCCATGGACTGCAGCACACCAGGCTTCCCTGTCCATCACCAACTCCCAGAACCTGCTCAAACTCATGTCCATTGAGTTGGTGATGCCATCCAGCCATCTCATCCTCTGTTGTCCCCTATATATTGGGTGATGTTAAAAATGGTTCACTAATTCATTGCTGATACTTCTTTGCTCTGATGTTAACATCTGATAACTTGTCTGGTGGCTTTAAGAAACTTCCTTGGATAATTGCTTCAGTATCTGTTTACTCTGTTTGTTGGTGTTTGTTATCTCTCATCTTAGCTTATCTTTTTTTTAAAATTTTTTAAAATATAAATTTATTTATTTTAATTGGAGGCTAATTACAATATTGTATTGGTTTTGTTTCACAGCTCAGCTGCATTTTTTTTTTTTTTTGGTTCTCTGTGGTTCTCTTGTAATTTATGTATGTTTTATGATAATTTGTCTTAGAATTTCATTTCTTCACTCTTCCTTCCCAAATTTGGAGGTTAATGCAGCGTCTTCCTCCCCAAGGCTTCTGTTCTTTTAGATCTGCACCATCATAGAAATATTCCTCAAAGATTAGGGAAGGAAAACTATCTGGCCTCAAAACAAGTTGAAATATATAAAAGTGGTTCATTATCATGGCCTTTTCCACACTAATGGAATACTTTACTTATATATAAAATAATTTCTCTTTTTAATGAATAAGATATGCCATTGATCTCTATTTTGGAAAATATCACATGAGAAACTTACATTTGAGAATGGAAAGAATGGATCAAATTATGTTGGCAAAAATTCCCATTCTTTATTGAACTAGATAAGCTCTTCCAATATTCAATGATAAGATTTTTTAAATGTATTATGTAAGTTTTCCTTCTGTTTTCATTCATTGCTGTTACTCATTGTAGTTCCTTATTAGAAGATTTCTATATTTTTGTTCATTTGTTGGCCCTTTTCTCCAAGTTGGCCCTTTTCTTCTAGTGAACATTTGTTGGAACTTTTCTCCAAGTTGCCATCTCCAAGTGGATGTGAATGAAAATCTTGACAGCAACATGGAATTGACTTTGAGAATCTGTTTTGATGTAAAGGAATACGTAAGAGTTCATCTGAATTGTAAAGATCTGCAAAAACTCATATATTTCTGTTATGATTTCTGAACATCTTTTAAAAGATCAGAATATTTTTGTTAGAACCAAACTGAAGCCAGGACAGGCTCTAAGGGGCGGGCTAGGCCTGAGAAAAGCTGAGGCTCTGGGAATTCCCGCAGGCAGTGTAGCTCGACCAATCAGAAAAAATCCCCGTAGCCCCCCCCCCGCCTGCGCCAGACCTGAGCCAATCCGGATAGGGATGCGAGGTTTAAAAGTCCCACGCGCGCCTACGGTTTAACCAATCAGCTATGCTGTTAGAGAAACAAAGAACCGTCTGTATAAAAGTATATGTGATTCAGAGCTCGGGGCCTTTTGTCTGATTCCACTGTGCTGGATGAAACATGGGTCCTGGCTCGAGCTAGTAAGTAAAAAACCCCTTTATGCTTTTGCATTGCTGTGAATGTCTTATTCTCTCAGTTTTGGGGACTCAGACTCTGGGCATAACAGTTTTAAGCTGAGTAGAATGATGCAAATATAAGGATCTTGAAACGTCATGAAGTTGATCAGCCTTTGAGGGAAATGACAAATTCATTTTGAGTTAATACTCAGGGGCAAGTACATTAATAATATTTGAATGTAACCCTTAATTTCACTTAAAGCTGGACTTTTGATGGTAGAATGTTAAAAAAAATACAGGTCTTGATTTATAATGAAAACTGCCATTAAAAGATTAGAGTTAGCAGATTGATATTGATCCATTAAATGGGTAGTAGCAAACTTATTTCTTTTCATCAGGTTTGCATTTGCACATTTATCTGTTTCAGAGGCCAATCCAATAAAGCCTCTTATTTGACATTACCTTTCTGTGTCCTGCAGTGTTTGCTTTAGTTGAATTAAACCCTGATTGGTACTAGTTTCCTGAGGGCATTGGTATACTTGCCATTGCAGAATGATTTCTTTCACAAGACTTTTTCTTTGTACCTTTTGAGGTTAGTATCCTTTCCACTATGAAATGATCTGGGTTAGTAAGCAGGAAGATAACCATGGTATCTGATTGTACCACCACCTGATAACACCTGCTATGCTTAAATAACTCTCCAATTATGTGGCCCTATTCAATATTATGATGAGAACTGAATGACATTTTCTCAGTTATCTTATCCACTTACTGGTAGAAATTCTAATTTTTGAATGAATAGCAAAATGAATTTTTTGGTGAGAAACACTGAAGCCCCTAATTTTGATAAAGATGATACTGATCTTTGGAAAGGACAAAGACTCCTAACTTCCAATTATGTATTATAAATCATTAAAATGAAAGCATTATGTTTATGAACATGTATTTATAATTGCCCAAGCTTTGGTGATTTTGCAGCCATAAATTTGCTTGTTTTCTAAAATAAATGTTTGAAAACCTTTTCCATAGCAGAATGACATGGACTGATTAAATAGCTTAATGCATCCTTATCTTTGCTTTTCTTTGTTCCATTCTGCCTTGTCTACTTCAGCATCATTGAACATATAGTATACATTAGAGAAACAGCATAGCGTAAAAGTTCAAGGCACTTGAGACAGATAATCTGTATTAAAAACCCCAAAAGATGAAAGTGCAAGTGGCTCAGTTGTGTCCAGCTCTTTGCCACCCCATGGACCGTAGCCCACTGGGCTCCTCTATTCATGGAATTCTCCAAGCAAGAATACTAGAGTGGGTTGCCATATGCCCTCCTCCAGGGGATCTTCCTGACCCAGGGACCTGACCCGGGTCTCCTGCCTTGCAGGCAAAGTCTTTACAAAGGCTGAGCCACCAGCGAAGTCCATTCGAATACCAATTCCCAAATATGCCTTTAAATGTTCTCTAGCCTTGCATGTAAAATATGAATAATGATAGCACTTGCTTATAAGATTATTGTTAAGGTTTAATGAAATAAAAATATGTCAAATATTAGTGTCATTTATTATTAATGCCCTGCCATTACCATATTTGGTACCCACCACAACATCCCACGCACGTCCTTCCTCAGTGATAATTCTTTTAATTTCCTTGGCAAAATCCTCCTTAATGTGATTTTGTAAAATCTGTGCTTGAGGTGCTCTGTTTTGCCGAAGCCAGAGGGTGAGCATGAGACTCTCCTAGCCAATCGGAACATCATTCCAAGTAGTTTAAAAACAAACAAACATGTTTATTGATGAGTTATTAATAAGCAGTAGACTACACAACTATTAAGTGTCCAGACTGGTGAATTTTTACACCCTTATAAACCCATGGAACCACTCAAAAATGAAGATAAATAATATTTCCTATATGACAGAAACATGCTTCATGCCATTCCTAGTCACTGCTGATAAGGTAACCTGTATTGTGACTTCTATCTGCATAGGATAGTTTTGTATGTTTTTGAAGTTACCGTTACTGTAATTATATATAATTTTGTTTTTTGGTGTTTAGGTCTTTTTTGGTGACAATACGTCTGAAGTACATCCATATTGTATATGTCTTGGTTTTCATTGCTGTGTATTAACCTGATTTTAGGAAGATATCATATTTGATCCATCCTACTATTGGTAAACATAGTGATTTGCTCATTTTAAATAAAGTTGCATGAATGCTATGGTACATATCTTTTGATGAGACAATGCATTCAGTTCCATTAGTATATAAGTAGGAGTAGAGTACCATTGTATACAGAAAATTATCTTTTTAATAAACATTTCCAAAGAATTTTCCCAAGAAGTTATATTTCTACCATCTATTAATGAGAAATATAATCGTTCCAAATCCCTGGCAATACTGGGTATTGTTAGGCTTTTTATTGCTGCATATGAGTATAAATTAATGATACCTCATGACTTTACTTTGTTAGTTTTACTGAATACTTCTTATGTTGAGCTACTTTTAATGAGTTTTTGCCATTTGGAATCTTCTTTTATGAAGTATCTGTTCAAGAATTTCCTGCAATTTTTGTTTTTTTGCTTTTTTTTTTTCCCAATCATTGTCTTAATAATTTCTAAGAATTCTTTATATATTCTAGAAATGAGTGTGTTACTGAAATATTCATTGCAGTTACTCTTCCCAAATCATAATTGCATTTTTACTCTTTCATTGTTGTTTTTGAGGAACAGGAAGTCTCAGTTTTAATAACATCCATTTTATCTTTTATCTAATTTTTTCACTAATATTTATGTTCTGTTTAAGACATACCTACTCCCAAAGTCATGATGGTAATTTTTATGCTAATTTCTCGATTTATTTTTTTACCTCTCACATTTAAATCTAGGCGTGGTAAGTCACGTCAGTTGTGCTTGACTCTTTGCTCTTTGATTCTATGGACCATAGCCCACCAGGCTCCTCTCCCCATGTGATTCTCCAGGCAAGTATACTTGAGTGGGTTGCCATGCCATTCTCCAGAGGATCTTCCTGACCCAGGGATCAAACCCACGTCTCAAATTAAAAATTTTTGTATACTGTGTAAACCAGTATCTCTTATTTAAAAAATTCCTGTTCCCTATTAAATTACAATGGCACCTCTGTTACAAATCAAGTGATGTCATATATTGCTTCTGTATATTGACTTGTGAAAATTATATTAAATTGGGCTACTTTGCTATCCTTAGTCCAACATTTATATCATCTTAATTACTGAAACTTTATAACATTATAAATTTGTTATTCAGTAGTTTAAACCCATAATGTTGATTTCTTTATAGGAATGTCTTGGCTATTCTAGTTTGTTCATATTTTCATATAGAATTTAGTATCAATCTCTCAATTTACATAAAAATAAATAACTGAGACCTTGGAACATTTTTTAAAATTCTATAGATTAATAAAGAGAAATTGACATAATGAAATGTTGAGTCTTGTACACTATAGATCTGGTATATCCCTCTTTTTATTTGCCTTTCCTTTATATTCATTCTATATTTTGTAGTTTTCAGTAGTCTTGCATATATTTTTCAGGATTTATTAATGGTTACATGGTAGTATTTTAAATTACATTTTATCTTTAACTTTCTATTGTTTATTGCTGCTGTATAAAATACTATTGATTTTATATGAAGAGTTTGTAGCAAATCTTTAGCTTTTCTGTATGCATATTTCTAAAAATTTATAATCTTTATACTATTTTCCCTTATATCACATTATAGTAACTGACATATTTAAGAAAATATCAATTAAAAGTAGTATGAGTAAATATGCTTGCAGTGTTACTAACCGTAAGGAGAAAGTAAAAAAATTATTTTATATTTCTAATATGATGAAATTATTTGTCATAATATTAACCTATAGGAAGTATTTTTTGGCAGCTATTCAGATTGTCATATGTTTTCCTCTTTATTTATTTAATGTGTTTTCAGTTAATTTATCTGGTTTACCTAAACTCACAAAATGATTAGAATAAAATTATTAATAATACATCTTCACTGTATATTTTGATGTTTGCAGATTTGAGGCATATCCTCTTTAGTAATAATTTGTATTTTCCCCCTTTTTATTATTCTAACTAAAGGTTTAATAAATAGAAGAACAAGAACCAATTTTATCTTTGTTGATTTCCTTATTTCATGTTTTTTTCTATTTCAATAATATTTTAATCCTTTTATTTTAGTTAATCCTTTTATTCTTTTTTTAATTTTTTTATATCATGTTGAGATGGAATATTACATACTTAACTTTCAGGCTAATATAATTCTAAACATGTCCCTCTAAACACATTTTTTTAACTGTATTCAGTGGATTTAGATGTCATACTTTTAATTTTGTTGTGAATACTTTCTAATTTTCATGGGTCATCCTTCTTGACCCATACATTGTTTAGAATCATGTTTCTTAATTTGCAAGCAGTTTTTTGAGGAATTTTAATCTTGAGAAGACTACCACAGGAAAATGATCAAAGGTGATCACACTAACAAAGCTGTTCTTGAGTCTGCCACCAATATCTTCTTACCTGCCTTCCCCATTCAGTGCTCTCTTGATTTCATGAATAACTCCATATCCACTCAATTAATTTATTCATATTTCATGAATTACTTAATATCCATCCAATTAATTTATCTTTTTTTTTTGCCTATGCTACTCATAGTTGATTTCTTTTTCTTTAATTAAGAACTTGCCTGACACTCTATTTACAAAATACTCTGCTCAACAATTCTTTGTATCATTCTGTTCAAATTTTGTCCAACAGCCAAGATCCAATTTAAGTCATACTTCATTGGAGATATGCCTACAATCTCCTTTGCAAACTAAAAATACTGTTTTTCCCAATTTATTCATTATCAGCCAAAACTGAATTAAGAACAAAACATTACAGGGGATTAAGAGAAGGGTGTATCAAAAATGATAAAATGTTGATGTCAAACAATTATCTTAAATGGGTATACACCTAACAACAAAACTTCAAAATGTATAAAACAAAAGTAGATTAAAAAAAACTGGAAAGGAAAAAGAGACAGATACAAAATTATATTTGAAATCTTTAATCTTTAATACCCTCCATGTCCAGTAATTAATAGACCCAGTAAATAGAAAATTAGTAGCCTATAGAAGATTTAAACATCACTGTCAGTGCATGTAAACTAATTGACATTTATAAAACACTTCATTCAATAACAAAAAAACTACTTTTTTTTCAAATGCCCATGGAACACTCAACAAGCTGCACCATATTCTGGGCTAACAGTCAGTTATCTTTTTCTATAAAGAGCAAAATAAATATTTTAGGCTTTATAATAACCTCAGATATGCAGATGACACAACCCTTATGGCAGAAAGTGAAGAGGAACTAAAATGCCTCTTGACGAAAGTGAAAGACGAGAGTGAAAAAGTTGGCTTAAAGCTCAACATTCAGAAAACGAAGATCATGGCATCTGGTCCCATCACTTCATGGGATGTAGATGGGGAAACAGTGGAAACAGTGTCAGACTTTATTTTTGGGGGCTCCAAAATCACTGCAGATGGTGACTGCAGCCATGAAATTAAAAGACGCTTACTCCTTGGAAGAAAAGTTATGACCAACCTAGATAGCATATTCAAAAGCAGAGACATTACTTTGCTAACTAAGGTCTATCTAGTCAAGGATATGGTTTTTCCTGTGGTCATGTATGGATGTGAGAGTTGGACTGTGAAGAAGGCTGAGCGCTGAAGAATTGATGCATTTGAACTGTGGTGTTGGAGAAGACTCTTGAGGGTCCCTTGGACTGCAAGGAGATCCAGCCAGTCCATTCTGAAGGAGATCAGCCCTGGGATTTCTTTGGAGGGAATGATGCTAAAGCTGAAGCTCCAGTACTTTGGCCACCTCATGCGAAGAGTTGACTCATTGGAAAAGACTCTGATGCTGGGAGAAATTGGGGGCAGGAGGAGAAGGGGACGACCGAGGATGAGATGGCTGGATGGCATCACAGACTCCTTGGACGTGAGTCCGAGTGAACTCCTGGGGTTGGTAATGGACAGGGAGGCCTGGCGTGCTGTGATTCATGGGGTCGCGAAGAGTCGGACACGACTGAGCGACTGAACTGAACTGAACTGATCCATATAATCTCTCTCAACACAATTCATCTTTGCTGTTGTCATGCAAAAGCACCTCTAAACAATACAGAAACAGCTTCACAATTTTTTGTGAAGTCAAGTATCCACTTGCCATTCATTGCAATAATCTCCTTCCTCTCTAGATTTTTACCCATGTGAAATAAAAATGTATGTTCACACAAAAAATATGTACTCAAATGATTTATTGGCTTTATCTATAATCACCAAAACCTGGAAATAATACAGATGTCCCACAACTAGGGAACAAATTAATAAATTGGTGCATCCACACAATGGAAGAGTACTCAGTTCTACAAAGAAATAAATGGCTGTTACATGCAACTGCATCATGGATGCATCTCAAATGCCCTATGCTAAAATGAAAGATGCTAGTTTAAAACATGCTATAAACTGCACGATTCAATTTATATAACATCTGGGAAAGACAACACTCTAAGGATTGATGACGTATCGATGACTGTTAAAGGATTTAACAGGAGTTTAGGGTAAAGATTAACTACAAAGTTCCAAGGAGAACATTTGGGCAGTAGTGGAACTGTTCCATATCTTTATTGACAGTGATTGTGTTGATTGATGTGTTTTTTAAAAAACTTATAAAACTGAACACTATTTATCAGTAAACTTTACTATATGCCAGTGGCCTTCCCTGGTAGTTCTGTTGGTAAAGAATCTGCCTACAATGCGGGAGACCCCAGTTACATTTCTGAGTTGGGAAGATCTGCTGGAGAAGGGATAGGCTACCCACTCCAGTATTCTTGGGCTTCCCTTGTGGCTCAGCTGGTAAAGAATTCTCCTGCAATTTAGGAGACCTGGGTTCAATCCCTGGGTTGGGAAGATCCCCTGGAGAAGGGAAAGGCTACCCACTCCAGTATTCTGGCCTGGAGAATTCCATGGACTGTAAAGACCATGGGGTCGTGAAGAGTCAGACAGACCTGAGCCACTTGCATTTTCACACGTATTCTTAAAAGACCGTGAAGATGACATAAGAGTTGACACTGTGAGTGAGGAAACTGTGAAGGGTCTCTTTATCCACTTAAGTACATCTTAATTCAACCTCAGTTCAAAAGAGAAACTCCCTTTGGTTCTATTTTATGAATTAAACTTCTTAAAAAAAATGTTTAACTTGAATGGCAGAGTATATACTTTGTTATGTACTAGATTCTGGTTTATAAGAAAGAAAACATCTCACCATATAGTTCCTGGACTTTGTTACCCTTAAGAATCCCGAGAATTTTCTTAAAGAAGCTAATCCTACTGGGTCTTTGTCATTTCTTGCATGAACAATTACATGACCTCCTCCTTCCCTGCATTTGCCAATGTACTTGTGGGCACAGTCAGGGAGGGAGAGAATGGGATGAATGGAGAACATAGCATCAATATATATACACTATTAGGTGTAAGATGGTTAGCTGGTGAGAAGTTGCTGTGTGGCACAGGAAGCCCAATCTTGCTCTCCTTTAAATCCATTCCACGTAAACGATAGTATATGGGAAGGTAAATTGATACAGTAAATATGGAGAACAGGGAATTTTAAAAAAAATGGGAATAAATCTACCATATGACCCAGCAATCCCACTATTGGGCATATACCTTTGCTAAGTTGCTTCAGTTGTGTCCGACTCTGTGTGACCCCATAGACGGCAGCCCACCGGGCTCCCGCATCCCTGGGATTCTCTAGGCAAGAGTACTGGAGTGGGTTGCCATTTCCTTCTCCAGTGCATGAAAGTGAAAAGTCAAAGTGAAGTCGCTCAGTCGTGTCTGACTCTTTGCGACCCTGTGGACTGCAGCCTACCAGGCTCCTCCGTCCACGGGATTTTCCAGGCAAGAGTACTGGAGTGGGGTGCCATTGCCTTCTCCAGGCCTATACCCTTAGAAAACCATAATCAGAAAAGACAAATGTACCCCAATGTTCATAGCAGCACTAATTACAGTTGTCAGGACATGGAAGCAACCTAGGTGTCTATTGACAGATGAATGGATAAAGAAGATGTGGTACATATATACAGTAGAATATTACTCAGTCATAATAAGAATGAATGAGTCAGTTCTAGTGAGGTGGATGAACCTAGAGCCTGTTATACAGAGTGAAGTAAGTCAGAGAAAATAAAATGTTAATACATATGTATGGAATCTAAAAAAATAATATTGAAACAATTTGCAGGGAAGGAATGGCAATGCAGGTGTATAGAATGGTCTTGTGGACACAACGGGGGGAGAAAGAATGGAGAAAGTAGCATCAACGTATATACACTACCAGTGTAAGATGGATAGGTGGTGAGAAGTTGATGTGTAGCACAATATGCTGTGAAGCCCAATCTGGTGCTCTGTGATGACCTAGAGGGATGGGATGGAGGGAGTGGAGGGAGGCTGTGGAAGAAGGGGATGCATGTATAATTATGGCTGAAATGCATTTGTTGTATGGCAGAAACTAATACAATGTTAAAATTTCTTTAATTAAATAAAAAATAGAACAAAGTAAAATATTTAAAGCTTGATCATATCATTGAAAGCCCCTTAACTAGCTCCCTCCATGTATGTCACAGTATGCATTTTAAAGATTTTTTCAAAGTGTCTTAGGGCCTGCCACTTGGAGTGAGCATAATGTGAAGAATGGCCCCTTCCTTTTTCTAGATACACTAATTTAAACAGAGAAACTTTTTGTGAATTAAAATTCTTCCTTGTGTTATTCAAATGAAATACTATATCTTCAGAAATAGTTTAAAACCAAAAACTCTTATGATAAAGGATGTTTTCTTTACATGACAAATAAATCTATGGTGATTTATTCTATTCTTTCCTCTCCAACACATTTAATACTGCTGCCCTACTATTTCCTTGAAGTGAAGTGAAGTCGCTCAGTCGTGTCTAACTCTTTGTGACCCCATGGACTGTAGCCTACCAGGCTCCTCTGTCCCTGGGATTAGTGCTATTGAATTTGCTCACTGTGGTTTTATAACCTGGAATGCCCTTAATCCTCTCCTTGGTTAACTTTTGCTAATATATTTAGACTCATTTAAAGAGATATCTGTATGGAACCCAAATGGGGTTAGTTATTTCTTTTCAACCGAAATCAGATTGATTATATTCTTTGCAGCCAAAGATGGAGAAGCTCTATAAAGTCAACAAAAACAAGACTGGGAGCTGACTGTGGCTCAGATCATGAACTCCTTATTGCCAAATTCAGACTTAAATGAAGAAAGTAGGGAAAACCGCTGCACCATTCAAGTATGACCTAAATCAAATCCCTTATGATTATACAGTGGAAGTGAGAAATAGATTTAAGGGTCTAGATCTGATAGATAGAGTGCCTGATGAACTATGGAATGAGGTTCGTGACATTGTACAGGAGACAGGGATCAAGGTCATCCCCATGGAAAAGAAATGCAAAAAAGCAAAATGGCTGTCTGAGGAGGCCTTACAAATAGCTGTGAAAAGAGAGGCGAAAAGCAAAGGAGAAAAGGAAAGATACAAGCATCTGAATGCAGAGTTCCAAAGAATAGCAAGAAGAGATAAGAAAGCCTTCTTCAGTGATCAGTGCAAAGAAATAGAGGAAAAGAACAGAATGGGAAAAACTAGAGATCTCTTCAAGAAAATTAGAGATACCAAGGGAATATTTCATGCAAAGATGGGCTCGATAAAGGACAGAAATGGTCTGGACCTAACAGAAGCAGAAGATATCAAGAAGAGGTGGCAAGAATACACGGAAGAACTGTACAAAAAAGATCTTCATGACCCAGATAATCATGATGATGTGATCACTCATCTAGAGCCAGACATCCTGGAATGTGAAGTCAAGTGGGCCTTAGAGCGCATCACTACGAATAAAGCTAGTGGAGATGATGGAATTCCAATGGAGCTGTTTCAAATCCTGAAAGATGATGCTGTGAAAGTGCTGCACTCACTATGCCATCAAGTTTGGAAACCTCAGCAGTGGCCACAGGACTAGAAAAGGTCAGTTTTCATTCCAATTCCAAAGAAAGGCAATGCCAAACAATGCTCAAACTACCGCACAATTGCACTCACCTCACATGCTAGTAAAGTAATGCTCAAAATTCTCCAAGCCAGACTTCAGCAATACGTGAACCATGAACTCCCTGATGTTCAAGCTGGTTTTAGAAAAGGCAAAGGAACCAGAGATCAAATTGCCAACATCCACTAGATCATGGAAAAAGGAAGAGAGTTCCAGAAAAACATTTATTTCTGCTTTATTGACTATGCCAAAGCCTTTGACTGTGTGGATCACAATAAACTGTGGACAATTCTGAAAGAGATGGGAATACCAAACCACCTAACCTGGCTCTTGAGAAATCTGTATGTAGGTCAGGAAGCAACAGTTAGAACTGGACTTGGAATGACAGACTAGTTCCAAATAGGAAAAGGAGTACGTCAAGGCTATATATTGTCACCCTGCTTATTTAACTTGTATGCAGAGTACATCATAAGAAACACTGGACTGGAAGAAACACAAGCTGGAATCAAGATTGCCGGGAGAAATGTCAATAACCTCAGATATGCAGATGACACAACCCTTATGGCAGAAAGTGAAGAGGAGCTAAAAAGCCTCTAGATGAAAGTGAAAGACGAGAGTGAAAAAGTTGGTTTAAAGCTCAACATTCAGAAAACGAAGATCATGGTATCTGGTCCCATCACTTCATGGGAAATAGATGGGGAAACAGTAGAAACAGTGTCAGACTTTATTTTTTTGGGCTCCAAAATCACTGTAGATGGTGATTGAAGCCATGAAATTAAAGGACGCTTACTCCTTGGAAGAAAAGTTATGACCAACCTAGATAGTATATTCAAAAGCAGAGACATTAATTTGCCAACTAAGGTCCGTCTAGTCAAGGCTATGGTTTTTCCAGTGGTCATGTATGGATGTGAGAGTTGGACTGTGAAGACGGCTGAGTGCCAAAGAATTGATGCGTTTGAACTGTGGTGTTGGAGAAGACTCTTGAGGATCCCTTGGACTGCAAGGAGATCCAACCAGTCCATTCTGAAGGAGATCAGCCCTGGGATTTCTTTGGAAGGAATGATGCTAAAGCTGAAACTCCAGTACTTTGGCCACCTCATGCGAAGATTTGACTCATTGGAAAAGACTCTGATGCTGGGAGGGATTGGGGGCAGGAGGAGAAGGGGACAACCGAGGATGAGATGGCTGGATGGCATCACGGACTTGATGGATGTGAGTCTGAGTGAACTCCGGGAGATGGTGATGGACAGGGAGGCCTGGCGTGCTGTGATTCATGGGGTCGCAAAGAGTCAGACACGACTGAGCGACTGAACTGAACTGATATTACTTTGAGCACGTTCTCACATTTTATCAATTACTTAAGTGAGTCAGGCCTCATCTTTGCATCTCTTCTGGTCTGTTCTGTTTCAAACTACACCCACTACTTGGTGATCTCATTCACTTCCATGCCTTTTTTTAATCATCTATTTACTGATGATTCACAAAATTATCTCGTTTTGACATAGCCATTGAAATAAAGACATGTATAATGAACTTCTTACTTAAAATTTTCATTTGTATGTGCAGTAAGTAGCTCAACCATGTTCAAACTGAAATTCTTTACACTCCCAGTATAAATCTTTTCTTTATGAAATATTTCATTTTTAGCTAGTAGCAATAGTGTTAGCCTAGTTGTCAGGCCAAAATCCACAAATACATGCCTGACTTTTTTCTCTTTAACAATCAATATCTGATATGTGATACAATCCTTTTATTATCAAAATATACTAATATGTTTCCAGTTATAATATTTCAGTGTATTGCCCTTAAAGACCACTTCTTCAGCTAATTACAAATATCAGTTCAGTTCAATCACTCTGTTGTGTCTTACTCTTTGCGACCCGATGAACCACAGTATGCCAGGCTTCCCTGTCCATCATCAACTCCCGGAGTTCACTCAAACTCATGTCCATCGAGTCAGTGATGCCATCCAGCCAACTCATCCTCTGTCTTCCCCTTCTCCTCCTGCCCCCAATCCCTCCCAGCATCAGAGTCTTTTTCAATGAGTCAACTCTTCACATGAGGTGGCCAAGTATTGCAATATCAGCTTTAGCATCAGTCCTTCCAATGAACACCCAGGACTGATCTCCTTTAGAATGGACTGGTTGAATCTCCTTGCAATCTAAGGGACTCTCAAGAGTCTTCTCCAACACCATGGTTCAAAACCATCAATTCTGCACTCAGCTTTCTTCACAGTCCAACTCTCACATCCATACATGACCACTGGAAAAACCATAACCTTGACTAGATGGACCTTTGTTGGCAAAGTAATATCTCTGCTTTTCAATATACTATCTAGGTTGGTCATAACTTTCCTTCCAAAGAGTAAGCGTTTTTTAATTTCATGGCTGCAGTCACCATCTGCAGTGATTTTGGAGCCCAAAAAATAAAGTCTGACACTTTCCATTGTTTCCTCATCTATATACCATGAAGTGATTGGACCAGATGCCATGATCTTTGTTTTCTGAATGTTGAACTTTAAGCCAACTTTTCACTCTGCACTTTAACTTTCATCAAGAGGCTTTTTAGTTCCTCTTCACTTTCTGCCATAAGGGTGGTGTCATCTGCATATCTGAGGTTACTGATATTTCTCCTGGCAATCTTGATTTCAGATTGTGCTTCTTCCAGCCCAGCGTTTCTTGTGAAAGTGAAAGTGAAGTCGCTCAGTCATGTCTGACTCTTTGGGACCCCATGGACAGTAGCCTACCAGGCTCCGCCATCCATGGGATTTTCCAGGCAAGAATAGTGGAGTGGGCTCCATTTTCTTTCTCCAGGGGTTTCTCATGATGTACTCTGCATATAAGTTAAATAAGCAGGGTGACAATATACAGCCTTGATGTACTCCTTTTCCTATTTGGAAGCAGTCTGTTGTTCCACGTCCAGTCTAACTGGTGCTTCCTGACCTGCATATAGGTTTCTCAAGAGGCAGGTTAGGTGGTCTGGTATTCCCATCTCTTTCAGAATTGTCCACAGTTTATCACAATAAACTGATATCACAGTTTATCACAGTTTATCCACACAGTCAAAGGCTTTGGCATAGTCAATAAAGCAGAAATAGATGTTTTCCTGGAACTCTTCCTTTTTCCATGATCCAGCGGATGTTGGCAGTTTGATCTCTGGTTCCTCTGCCTTTTCTAAAACCAGCTTGAGCATCTGGAAGTTCACGATTCATGTACTGCTGAAGCCTGACTTGGAGAGAATTTTGAGCATTACTTTATGAGCGTGTGAAAGTGAAGTCGTTCACTAGTGTCCGAGTCTTTGTGACCCCGTGGACTGTAGGCTACCGGCTCCTCCGTCCATGGGATTTTCCGGGCAAAGGTACTAGAGTGGGTTTCCATTTCCTTCTCCAGAGGATCTTCCTGACCCAGGGATCAAACCTAGGTCTACCTGCATTGCAGGCAAACACTTTACCCTCTGAGCGTGTGGGATGAGTGCAATTGTGTGGTAGTTTGAGCATTCTTTGGAATTGCTTTTATTTGGGATTTGAATGAAAACTGATCTTTTCCAGTCCTGTGGCCATTGCTGAGTTTTCCAAATTTGCTGGCATATTGAGTGCAACACTTTCACAGCATCATCTTTCAGGATTTGAAGTAGCTCAACTGGAATTCCATCACCTCCACTAGCATTGTTCATAATGATGCTTTCTAAGGCCCACTTGACTTCACATTCCAGGATGTCTGGCTCTAGGTGAGTGATCACACCATCTTGTTGTCTGGTCGTGAAGATCTTTTTTTGTACAGTTATTCTGTGTATTCTTGCCACCTCTTCTTAATATCTTCTGCTTCTGTTAGGTCCAGACCATTTCTGTCCTTTATCGAGCCCATCTTTGCATGAAATGTTCCCTTGGTATCTCTAATTTTCTTGAAGAGATCTCTAGTCTTCCCCATTCTGTTGTTTTCCTCTACTTCTTTGCATTGATCGCTGAAGAAGGCTTTCTTATCTCTTCTTGCTATTCTTTGGAACTCTGTCTTCAGATACTTATATCTTTCCTTTTCTCCTTTGCTTTTCACCTCTCTTCTTTTCACAGCTGTTTGAAAGGCCTCCTCAGACAGCCATTTTGCTTTTTTACATTTCTTTTCCATGGGGATGGTATTGACCCCTGTCTCCTGTACAATATCACAAACCTCCGTCCATAGTTCATCAGGCACTCTGTCTATCAGATCTAGTCCCTTAAATCTATTTCTCACTTCCACTGTATAATCATAAGGAATTTTATTTAGGTCATACCTGAATTGTCAAGTGGTTTTCCCCACTTTTCTTCAATTTAAGTCTGAATTTGCCAATAAGGAAGTCATAATCTGAGCCATAGTCAGCTCCTGGTCTTGCTTTTGCTGACTGTATAGAAGTTCTACATCTTTGGCTGCAAAGAATATAATCAGTCTGACTTTGCTGTTGACCATTTGATGATGTCCATGTGTAGAGACTTCTCTTGTGTTGTTGGAAGAGGGTGTTTGCTATGACCAGTGCTTTCTCTTGGCAAAACTCTATTTAGCCTTGCCCTGCTTCATTTTGTACTCCAAGGCCAAATTTGCCTGTTACTCCAAGGTGTTTCTTGATTTCCTATTTTGCATTCCAATCCCCTATAATGAAAAGGACATCATTTTTGGATGTTAGTTCTAAAAGGTCTTGTAGGTCTTCATAAAACCGTTCAACTTCAGTGTCTTTAGCATTACTGGTTGGGGGATAGGCTGGATTACCATGATATTGAATGGTTTGCCTTGGAGACGAACAGAGATCATTCTGTCGTCTTTGAGATTGCACCCAAGTACTGCATTTCGGACTCTTTTCTTGACCATGATGGCTACTCCATTTCTTCTAAGGGATTCCTGCCCGCAGTAGTAGATATGATGGTCATCTGAGTTAAATTCACCCATTCCAGTCCATTTTAGTTCCCTGATTCCTAGAATGTCGACGTTCACTCTTGCCACCTCCTGATTGACCACTTCCAATTTGCCTTGATTCATGGACATGACATTCCAGATTCCTATGCAATATTGCTCTTTAACGCATCGGACCTTGCTTCTCTCACCAATTACATCCACAACTGGGTATTGTTTTTGCTTTGGCTCCATCCCTTCATTCTTTTTGGAGTTATATCTCCACTTATCTCCAGCAGCATATTGGGCACCTACCGACCTGGGGAGTTCCTCTTTCAGTATCCTATCATTTTGCCTTTTCATAATGTTTATGGTGTTCTCAAGGCAAGAATAATGAAGTGGTTTGCCATTCTCTTCTCCAGTGGACCACCTCTGGACAAAATTTAGAAGGAATTAAACGATATATTGTACAAACTCAGGGTTTTATTATAACCCTCTAGAGAATGTTGATGTTTTTGTCTTACAAAACAAGTTAGTTATGTTCAGACTGGGCAGTTGTTCAGTCGTTAATCATTTCTGACTCTTTGCAACCCCACGGACAGTAGCCCACCAGGCACCTCTGTCTACGGGATTTTTCCAGGCAAGAATACTGGCGTTTGTTGCCATTCTCTTCTCCAGGGGATCTTCCCTACCAAGAGATTGAAACTGGGTCTCCTGCATTGCAGGCAGATTCTATACCGATTGAGTCACCAGGGAAGTCAGACTAGGCAGAGTGGTACAAATCTCACTTTAGGTTTTAAAAGCTTAATTCTATGGATTTGCAGCTATCTTTGTTTGCCAGTTTCAGTAATCAGGCTGAAATTGTATGGCTCCATACATATAGTTTGGCTTCCCAGATGGCACTAGTGGTAAAGAATCTTCCTGCCAATACAAGAGATGTGTGTTCAATCCCTGCATTCAGGAGATCCCTCAGACTAGGAAATGGCACCCCATTATAGTATTCTTGCCTGGAAAATTACATGGGCAGAGGAACTTGATGGACTGAAGTCTAGGGGCCCCAAAGAGTCAGAGAAGCAATACATAGAATTAGGTGTCATTTTCTCTGACTCCCCCCACCTATGGATTCTCTTCATCCAGTGGCTTACATTATCTGCTTTGTATGCTTCTTTTGGCTATAAAGTTGGCTTGGTTGCTAATGGAGTTGTAGCTATACTCTGCTCTCCTCTGTTACTGGAGAATATACTTGTGATGAAACTCTAAGTAGAGGGATATAATAAACTCAATCTGGCACTATGCTGATTACTTCTCTGCAGTTTAAATTCCCACCAACACTGCCTGTTTTTAATATTGTTGATTTTGTCTTCTTTGATGTTTTTCCTTTGTTAGTTTTCCTAGATATTTGTCAATTTTTTGAATTTTTCCAAAAAGAAGCTTATTGTTTCATGGATTATCTCTTTTTATTTGGAATTTAATTGATTTCTGATTTTATCCTTATTATTTCTTTCTTCTACTTATTTGGGACTTATTTTACTCTTCTAAATCTTGAGATTGACAGTTAGATTATTGACTCTAGACTTTACCCTTTTCTAATAATGTATGCATTTAGCATTTTAAATTTATTGCCCTACATGTTTTGCTATGTCTTACAGATCTGGATATGTTCTGTTTCTATTCAGCTCAGTGTGTTTTTAATATGCAATTTCCCTTGAAACATCCTCATTAATATATGAAATATTCTAAGTATTACATAGTTTCCAAAATTTTGGAGATTTTTCTAACTTTTGGTTATTGATCTCTGGTTTAATTCCACTCTGGCCAGAGAACACACTTGATTTCAATTCTTCTGCTGACTTTACTGAAGAGTGTTTTATGGCCCAAATATGACCTATCCTGGTATATTTCAATAGCACCTGAAGAAAACATATACCCTGTTATTTGGTTGAGTATTCTGTAAATGTCAATTAGATTTTTCAGTGGATGCTCTGTTATTCTAATTTTTTTATGATTTTCTATGTAGTTTTTCTATCAGTTGTTGAAATGGGGCATGCATGTCTCCAAATATGATTATGATTTTTTCTTTTTTTCCTTTTAGTTATATCAGTTTTTACCTCTCATATATTCTATAGTGCATGCATATTTAAGATTATGTCTCCTTGGTAGATTTGTCTTTTTATAAATATGTCCTTTTCTGTCTCTAGGTATAAATATAGCTCTGGATTCTACTTTACCAGATATTAATATAGCTACTACTGTTTTCTTTGATTAAAGTATATGTGATATACCCATTTTCTTATACATTCAGTATACTTATATTTCTACATTTGAATTTAGTTTCTTATAGGTAGCCTATAGCTAAGTCATATCTTTAAAGTCTATAGTTGGGTCCATTAAGCATACATACCTGTTAAGACCTAAGTTGGATATTTTACTTATTATGTGTTCTTTTTCTCCTTTTGTTACTTTATTAATTCTTCCCCAGGCTTCTTTTGATTTTCTTTTACTTGTATCAGAATTTCACTTTAGTTTACTTATAGTGTTTTTGTGTTTGTTAGAGTATCATTCTTTTCTTTTCTTTTCTTTTTAAATTGGTTGTTGTAAGTATCAAATGCACATAACATCAAGTCTGCTCATGTCACCATTTTTCCAGTTTAGGTGAAGTTTATGATTCTGCAAAGAAATAGAGGGAAACAACAGAATGGGGAAGACTAGAGATCTCTTCAAGAAAATTAGAGATACCAAGGGAACATTTCATGCAAAGATGGGCTCGATAAAGGACAGAAATGGTATGGACCTAACAGAAGCGGAAGATATTAAGAAGAGGTGGCAAGAATACACAGAAGAACTGTACAAAAAAGACCTTCACAACCCAGACAACAAGATGGTGTGATCACTCACCTAGAGCCAGACATCCTGGAATGTGAAGTCAAGTGGGCCTTAGAAAGCATCATTATGAACAAAGCTAGTGGAGGTGATGGAATTCCCATTGAGCTATTTGAAATCCTGAAAGATGATGCAGTGAAAATGCTGCACTCATTATGCCAGCAAATTTCGAAAACCCAGCAGTGGCCACAGGACTGGAAAAGGTCAGGTTTCATCCCAATCCCAAAGAAAGGCAATTCCAAAGAATGCTCAACTACTACACAATTGCACTCATCTCACATACTAGTAAAGTAATGCTCAAAATTCTCCAAGCCATGCTTCAGCAGTACATGAGGCGTGAACTTCCAGACACTCAGGCTGGTTTTAGAATTGCCAACATCTGCTGGATCATGGAAAAAGCAAGAGAGTTCCAGAAAAAACATCTATTTCTGCTTTATTGACTATGCCAAAGCCTTTGACTGTGTGGATCACAATACACTGTGGAAAATTCTGAAAGAGAAGGGAATACCAGACCACTTGACCTGCCTCTTGAGAAACCTGTAGGCATGTCAGGAAGCACCAGTTAGAACTGGACATGGAACAACAGACTGGTTTCAAATAGGAAAAGGAGTGTGTCAAGGCTGTATATTGTCACCCTGCTTATTTAACTTATATGCAGAGTACAACATGAGAAATGCTGGGCTGGATGAAGCACAAGATGGAATCAAGAATGCCAGGAGAAATATCAATAATCTCAAATATGCAGATGACACCACCCTTATGGCAGAAAGTGAAGAGGAATTAAAAAGCCTCTTGATGAAAGTGAAAGAGGAGAGTGAAAAAGTTGGCTTACAGCTCAACATTCATAAAACGAAGATCATGGCATCTGGTCCCGTCACTTCATGGCAAATAGATGGGAAAACAGTGGAAACAGTGTCAGACTTTATTATTTTGGGCTCCAAAATCACTGTAGATGGTGATTGCAACCATGAAATTAAAAGATGCTTGCTCCTTGGAAGGAAAGTTATGACCAACCTAGATAGCATGTTCAAAAGCAGAGACATTACTTTGCCAACAAAGGTCCATTGGTCAGGGCTATGGTTTTTTCTAGTAGTCATGTATGGATGTGAAACTTGGATTGTGAAGAAAACTGAACACAGAAGAACTGATGCTTTTGAATCATGGTGTTGGAGAAGACTGTTGAGAATCCCTTGGACTGCAAGGAGGTCCAACCAGTCCATTCTAAAGGAGATCAGTCCTGGCTGTTCTTTGGAAGGACTGATACTAAAGCAGACACTCCAGTACTTTGGCCACCTCATGGGAAGAGTTGACTCTTTGGAAAAGACCCTGATGCTGAGAGAGCTGGGAACAGGAGGAGAAGGGGACGACAGAGGATGAGATGGCTGGATGACATCACTGACTCGATGGACATGAGTTTGGGTGAGCTCTGGGAGTTGGTGATGGACAGGGAGGCCTAGCGTGCTGCAGTTCATGGGGTCACAAAGAATCGGACACGACTGAGCTGTCGGGAGCCACATTAGGAATTACTAACAAAATACAGGCATGACCCTAAACCCCCTCCCTTTGTTCCATAGGCACAGACCCAGAATGAAGGAGTTAGGCTTTGTAATTCTGACTTGTTTTCCTTTCCTCGGCTGAGTTGACTGAAGAGAATATTAAAGTGCTTATTGTTTTTGATAGGAGCATGAGAAGGCATAAAGCCTTCTGCAGCTGTGCTCAAAGAATAATTCATAAAGTTAATCACTGACATTTGTTCAAGGACTTTTACAAAAGAATGTTCCAGGCTGAGCACAGAGGCTGCAGCTTGAGACCATGGGAGGGATACCTACCTGAAGCCCATTTGTGAGAAAAGTGTTTATGGCAAGAAGTTTGCTGAATTTAGGGCTTAGGAATAATTAAAATAGAAGCTAATGATTTAAGGATTGCTGTAATGTTATAATATTCTACTATAGCTTATAGAAATTAGGGACTTTACAGATATTATTAGCTAGAAACTCAAGTAAGATGGTAGGTGATGCAAGAGGGCATCAGAGGGCAGACACAATGAAACCATACTCAGAGAAAACTAGTCAATCTAATCACACTAGGATCACAGCCTTGTCTAACTCAATGAAACCAAGCCATGCCTGCGGGGCAACCCGAGATGGGCAGGTCATGGTGGAGAGGTCTGACAGAATGTGATCCACTGGAGAAGGGAATGGCAAACCACTTCAGTATTCTTGCCTTGAGAACCCAATGAACAGTATGAAAAGGCAAAATGATAGGATACCAAAAGAGGAACTCTCCAGGTCATTAGGTGCCCAATATGCTACTGGAGATCAGTGGAGAAATAACTCCAGAAAGAATGAAGGGATGGAGCGAAAGCAAAAACAATACCTAGTTGTGGATGTGACTGGTGATAGAAGCAAGGTCCGATGCTGTAAAGAGCAATATTGCATAGGAATCTGGAATGTCAGGTCCATGAATCAAGGCAAGTTGGAAGTGGTCAAACAAGAGATGGCAAGGGTGAACGTCGACATTCTAGGAATCAGAGAACTAAAATGGACTGGAATGGGTGAATTTAACTCAGATGACCATCATATCTACTACTGCGGGCAGGAATCCCTTAGAAGAAATGGAGTAGCCATCATGGTCAAGAAAAGAGTCCAAAATGCAGTACTTGGATGCAATCTCAAAGACGACAGAATGATCTCTGTTCATTTCCAAGGCAAACCATTCAATATCACAGTAATCCAAGTCTATGCCCCAACCAGTAACACTGAAGAAACTGAAGTTGAACAGTTTTATGAAGACCTACAAGACCTTTTAGAACTAACATCCAAAAATGATGTCCTTTTCATTATAGGGGACTGGAATGCAAAAGTAGGAAGTCAAGAAACACCTTGGAGTAACAGGCAAATTTTGCCTTGGAATGTGGAATGAAGCAGGGCAAAGACTAATAGAGTTTTGCCAAGAAAATGCACTGGTCATAGCAAACACCCTCTTCCAACAACACAAGAGAAGACTCTACACATGGACATCACCAGATGGTCAACACCGAAATCAGATTTGATTATATTCTTTGCAGCCAAAGATGGACAAGCTCTATACAGTCAACAAAAACAAGACCAGGAGCTGACTGTGACTCAGACCATGAACTCCTTATTACCAAATTCAGACTCAAATTGAAGAAAGTAGGGAAAACTGCTAGACCATTCAGGTATGACCTAAATCAAATCCCTTATGATTATACAGTGGAAGTGAGAAATAGGTTTAGGGTCTAGATCTGATAGATAGAGTGCCTGATGAATGATGGAATAAGGTTCGTGACATTGTACAGAAGACAGGGATCAAGACCATCCCCATGGAAAAGAAATGCAAAAAAGCAAAATGGCTGTCTGAGGAGGCCTTACAAATACCTGTGAAAAGAAGAGTGGTGAAAAGCAAAGGAGAAAAGGAAAGATATAAGCATCTGATTGCAGAGTTCCAAACAATAGCAAGAAGAGATAAGAAAGCCTTCTTCAACGATCAATGCAAAGAAATAGAGGAAAAGAACAGAATGGGAAAGACTAGAGATCTCTTCAAAAAAATTAGAGATACCAAGGGAATATTTCATGCAAAGATGGGCCCGATAAAGGACAGAAATGGTATGGACCTAACAGAAGCAGAAGATATTAAGAAGAGGTTGCAAGAATACATGGAAGAACTGTACAAAAAAGATCTTCACGACCCAGATAATAATGATGATGTGATCATTCATCTAGAGCCAGACATCTTGGAATGTGAAGTCAAGTGGGCATTAGAAAGCATCACTATGAACAAAGCTAGTGGAGGTGATGGAATTCCAGTGGAGCTGTTTCAAATCCTGAAAGATGATGCTGTGAAAGTGCTGCACTCAATATGCCATCAAGTTTGGAAAACTCAGCAGTGGCCACAGGACTGGAAAAGGTCAGTTTTCATTCCAATCCCCAAAAAAAGGTAATGCCAAAGAATGCTTAAACTACCGCACAATTGCACTCATCTCACATGCTAGTAACGAAATGCTCAAAATTCTCAAAGCCAGGCTTCAGCAGTATGTGAACCATGAACATCAGGAAGGATGTCCAAGCTGGTTTTAGAAAAGGCAAAGGAACCAGAGATCAAATTGCCAACATCCACTGGATCATGGAAAAAGCAAGAGAGTTCCAGAAAAACATCTATTTCTGCTTTAATGACTATGCCAAAGCCTTTGACTGTGTGGATCACAATAAACTGTGGAAAATTCTGAAAGAGATGGGAATACCAGACCACCTGACCTGCCTCTTGAGAAGTCTGTATGCAGGTCAGGAAGCAACAGTTAGAACTGGTCATGGAACAACAGACTGGTTCCAAATAGGAAAAGGAGTACATCAAGGCTGTATATTGTCACCCTGCTTATTTAACTTGTATGCAGAGTACATCATGAGAAACACTGGATTGGGAGAAACACAAGCTGGAATCAAGATTTTGGGAGAAATATCAATAACCTCAGATATGCAGATGACACCACCCTTATGGCAGAAAGTGAAGAGGAGCTAAAAAGCCTCTTGATGAAGGTGAAAGAGAATGAAAAAGTTGACTTAAAGCTCAACATTCATAAAACGAAGATCGTGGCATCTGGTCCGATCACTTCATGGGAAATAGATGGGGAAACCATAGAAACAGTGTCAGACTTTATTTTTTTGAGCCCCAAAATCACTGTAGATGGTGATTGCAGCCATGAAATTAAAAGATGCTTACTCCTTGGAAGAAAAGTTATGACCAACCTAGATAGTATATTCAAAAGCAGAGACATTACTTTGCCAACTAAGGTCCATCTAGTCAAGGCTATGGTTTTTCCTGTGGTCATGTATGAATGTGTGAGTTGGACTGTGAAGAAGGCTGAGCGCTGAAGAATTGATGCGTTTGAACTGTGGTGTTGAAGACTCTTAAGGGTCCCTTGGACTGCAAGGAGATCCAACCAGTCCATTCTGAAGGAGATCAACCCTGGGATTTCTTTGGACGGAATAATGCTAAAGCTGAAACTCCAGTACTTTGGCCACCTCATGTGAAGAGTTGACTCAATGGAAAAGACTCTGATGCTGGGAGGGATTGGGGGCAAGAGGAGAAGGGGACGACCAATGATGAGATGGCTGGGTGGCATCACGGCCTCCTTGGACGTGAGTCTGAGTGAACTCCGGGAGATGGTGTTGAACAGGGAGGCCTGCAGTGCTGTGATTCATGGGGTCGCAGTCAGACATGACTGAGCGACTGAACTGAACTGAACTCAACAGTGTATTCACAAGCACACATGAGAAAAAGTAGATAAGAGAATCTCTGAGGAAGGAACTCCTATTGAGGGGCAACAATGATTTTTGGATAAAAATAAATCTTGGTGTCTGGGAACTAAAAATATCAAACCTCTGACCTAATGCTTTTGTAAAAGTATAAAAGAGAATCATAAGCTTGAAATAAACAGGCAGTCCAAAGAAAAACTGAGAGGCTTCCTCAGTTTCTCTCTCGCCGATTCTGCTCACCCCTTCAGGCTGAATCCCTGGCTGCTGGAGCTGGACTCCGGCACTGAGCGACTGAACTGAACTAAACTGATGATTCTCTACCACTCTCAATTTATAATTGTGTCACTATTCTCTCTATGCAAATTCAGAACATTAGGAGGTATAATTTTTGCTTCTAATACCAAACATCATTTGAAAGTGAAATGTTTATTGTTCCGTTGTGTCTGACTCTTTGCGAACCTAAGAACTACAACCTAAGCTCCTTTGTTCAAGGGATTCTCTGGGCCAGAATACTAGAGTGGATTGCCGTTTCTTTCTCCAGGGGATTTTCCCAACCCAGGGATCGAACCTGAATGTCCTATATTGCAGGCAGATTTTTTACCAACTAAGCCACTCAGGAAGACCCAAACATTATTTATAAAATTCAAAAACAGAAGGAAAAATATATTATTTGTACCAATATTGTTTACTTTGCATTGTTTATTTCTTCATTCTTAATAATATAAAATTTTTTCTTGTTTTGTTGTTTTCTTTATGTTTAGAGAATTTCCTTTAGCCATATTTTAAGAGCAGATTTGCTGGTGACAAGTCCTCTCAGTTTTTCTTCTTTTGAGCATGTCATGATTTGTTCTTTCCTGAAATATTTTCACTGGATATAAAATTCTAGATTGATAACACCATTTTCCAGCACTTGAAAAAAGTTGTGTCTCTCCTTTTCATCATCACAATATTCTATAAGAAGTATTTTCATTTTATTTGTTTATTCACTACAGATATAGTGTCATTTCACTCATAGCTTTTTAAGAGTTCTTTTTATCCTGAGTTCTCAGAAATCTGACTACAATATGTCCTAGTGTAGAGTTCTTGAGTTTCCTCTTTGACATTTGCTTAGCTTCTTGAATCTGTTGGTTCATATCTTCTAACAAATTGGATGCTTTTAACCACGATTTCTTAGAATAAATTTTCAGTCTCACCCTGATTCTTGTTTCCTGGAACTTCAATAAATAAATGTAGATCTTACAGGTAAGATCTCACAAGTCTGAGACACCATTCTTTTTTTAAGCTGATTTCCTCTCTCCTTTTTTCAGATTGTGTGATTTATACTGTTCTCTCTTCACAGTCACTGATCCTTTTCTGTCTTTAAGTCTTGTCTTGAGATCACCTATTATACTTTGATTTCAGTTATTATATGTTTCTGTTGCAAGATTTTCATTTGCTTTGTCTCTGTAACTTCCACTTCTTTGCTGACATTTTCTATTTATTGCTGAGAACTTAGATTTTTAAAAAATTGTTTCAAGTATGTTTCTACCTACTTGGGTTTTTTCTCCCAGCTTTATTGAGATATAGTTGACATATACCATTGTATAATGTTAAGATATGCAATGTGATGATTTGATCCTCATATATATTATGAAATGTTCACCACAGGGACTTTAGTTATTATAAAATATTTTTATCCCTGGGTTGGGAACATCCCCTGGAGTAGGTAATGGCAACCCACTCGTGTATTCTTGTCTGGAAAATCCCATGGACAGAGGTGGAACCTAGCAATTTACAGTCCATGGGGCTGCAAAGAGTTGGACATGACTGAGCACAAAGTATCTCACATAATTAGCATTTATGTTGCTGTTATGGGGAGAACATTAAAGCTCCATTCTCACAGTGATTTTCAAGTATACAGTACTTGATACAGTACTTATACAGTACTTAATACAGTGTTGTTACTATAGTCACCATACTATATATCAGCTGTCCAAAACTTATTCATCTTTTAACTGCAAGTTTGTACCCTTTGACCAACATATCCCAATTTCCCCACCCCTTAGCCCCTGAAAAGCACTATTATACTATCTTTTTCTATGAGTTTTAAATTCCACAAAAAGTGAATTTACATGGCATTTCTATTTCTTTGTCTGATTTATTTCCTCTAGCATACTCCCCTCAAGATCTATCCTTGTCATTGCAAATGACAGAATTACATCCTTTTTTATGGCTGAATATATGTATGTGTGTGTGTATATATATATATACACACATATGTTCATATAAAATGCACATGGGAGTACAGATATCTCCTTGAGAAAGTGATTTCATCTTCACCTCACTTCACCTTCACTTCATTCAGAAGTGGGATTGCAGGATATATGGTAATTCTGTTTTTAACTTTTTAAAGAAATCTCCATGCTACTTACCAAAGTGGCCAAACTAATTGCATTCCCACCAAAACACACCAGGGATCCCGTTTATTCACATCATCACTTTTTTTTTTTTTTTTGTCTTTTGAAACAATTTTATGAGAGATCCTTGAAAATCATTGTTAGATAATCCTGTCATGTCCATCACTTACTTCACTTTTGATGTTTATTGATTTTTTTAAAATTAAGTTTAGATTTCCTTGGTTCCTGATAACATGAATGACTATTAATTCTGGAGATTTTGAGTATTATATTAGGAGAAATTGGATTTTACTTTAACCTTGTATTTAAATTGTCATGCCTAGACATGGTTGTTGCAGGCAGAGAAAGGAATTCCTTATGTTATGAGTGTTTGGAAGTCTAGGCTTTAACTTTTGAAAATATCTTTATTTTTTATTCTCTATTTAAATACTATTTTTACTGGATCTAAAATAAAAAGTTATTTTTTCAATTTTATTTTCTGCTCTTTAAAGTGTTGCTACATTTTTTTGTTTTGCATTGTTTTCATTGCAAGGTTTAAAGTTATGTTATGCCTCTTTTTACCATTATAGACAGATTGACTTTTATTTTTCTATAGCTGCTTTAAAATTTCATTTTATTATCACTTGGTTATGGTATAGCCTTTTGATTTGTTGAACTTCTCAGATATTTGAATGATCTGATATTTGTATAAATATTTTTCTACTCTTCCAATTAGACATATGTTAGACCCTTTGAAATTATGTCACAAGTTCTTGGTCATCATTGAGCACTTCATTCTTCTGTGGTTTAGTTTGGACATTTTCTCTTTCTATGTCTTTAGGTTTACTAATCTGTTCTTACAGAAGTGTTTAATCTGTTTTAAAGTCCATGCTGTATCTGTCGGTATTTTTCAACCTTCAAAATTTCATTTATATATCTTCCATTTCTTTTTTTATTTTAATCATGTTTTCTTTTAATTTTTTGCACGTTTATAATGATTCCTTTAAAATCTTTATTTGCTAGTGCAAATACTTCTGTCCTTTGTGTTTCCTTTAATAATTTTTTTTTTTCTACTAAGGTCATTTTTTTTTCCCTCTCTCATTGTATGTCTGCTGCTGCTAAGTCACTGCAGTCATGTCCGACTCTATGCGACCCCATAGACGACAGCCCACGAGGCTCCCCCATCCCTGGGATTCTCCAGGCAAGAACGCAGGAGTGGGTTGCCATTTCCTTCTCCAATGTATGAAAGTGAAAAGTGAAAGTGAAGTCGCTCAGTCGTGTCTGACTCTTAGCGACCCCATGGACTGCGGCCCACCAGGCTCCTCCATCCATGGGATTTTCCAGGCAAGAGTGCTGGAGTGGGGTGCCTTGCCTTCTCCACATGCGTTTATTGCATGCTGGGTATTGTGAATACTGGTTTTAAATGAATTTTCTTTCTTTAAAGAATGCTAGTTTTTCTTTTGGCTAGGAGTTAAATTTCATACTAATCAGTGTGATTTTTAAAAGCTTTTGAAAGCTTTTTATCTTGACTAACCTTAACTCTGAGGCTAATTTATCTATGCTAAAAAATATCTGAAGCTTCTAAAGTCTCTTCTGAAACCTATAGGTGTTTTATGAGTTGTTTCTCTGGCAGCTAGGACCTTGAAGTTCTCCCTGATCCATGTTAGGTCTTTTTAAATGCACAGGTCCTTTGTTCTTTCTGCAGAAAGTGTCCTGTATGCAGTAAGGAAAAGTAATCTGTAGAAAAATGTGAGGGATAATTACTGAATTTAGCTCATTTGCCCTCATTTATTACTCTCAGGGATCACTGTCCTGAGGTTCCTGTTGTGTGATATCTATGGATTGTTTTGCATATATTGTCCTGTTTATACTTATTTATAACAACACTACAAGTTCAGATTCAGTTATTCTGACACCTCTGGAAATGGAGTATATGTACATTCATCATTATTCAATAAACTAGATATTTTTCTCAGTTTATTATCTTTCTTTTCTATTACCATTTGAGCTCTATGAGGGCAGTGAGTGTGGTGTTTTTGTTTGTTTTTCATTTTGTTTTCTCTTCTGCTAGAAGAGTTTCTAGAACAGAAGAATAATACAGTGAAATATTTGTTGTTGTCTAAGCTTCTTACTCTTTTGGAGTACAGCACTGTCCTAAATCTTAGTTGATTACCTAAAGATCCCCTCTGATTACACTCAAACCTTATGGGCTGGTATCTTTTTTGAGTGAGTGGTGTCTAAACCCTTCACCTGTTAAATGCATTGATTCTCATTCCTGATTATTTTCTCTGAAGTGGGAAAAATAAGCTTTTCAAGGTCCTGAAAATAAATCACAAATACTAATTACCATTTGGTACCTTTTTCTTATGTTTTACACTCATTTTTTTTTTTTTTTTTAATGCTGCTGCTACCTCATCACCAGAATGACTCATTTTCCTGGGCAATGCTTTAAATATAACTAAAACCTTCATCACTTGGTAATATCATCTACAACCTTTCAACTTCTAACAGCTATTTGCAGTTATACCTAACTGCCGCCTCCATCCTCAACACACACACTAAGTTCTCTGCTGGAAAACTTCATCTGTCATTCTCAGTTATGAAGCAGCAACTTCTACCAGCCTATGTCCCTAAGCTGATTCTATCCATGCATTAACAAAAGGCAACTAATGAATGTGTTTCTGTATTTATCATTATTCTTTTCTTGATTGTCCTGGAAACAAAAGCAGAGAATACCAAAACGTATTTTGATGTAGGAAGTTTTGTTGAAGAAAGAAGGAGGAAACAATGAAGCAGGCCTGAGCTGAAGGCGTATGGGGGAGCTTCACTTTTGCTAACTGTGCTTCAAATTAGAACCATATAACACGTCTCCCTTGATTACTTTCTTTAGGCTGTGAGTGTATCAAAATTTGTGATCAGTGGCCATCAATTCATTTAACCTCATTCACCTAGCTAACCTAGATAGCATATTAAAAAGCAGAGATACTACTTTGTCAGCAAAGGTCTGTTTAGTCAAGGCTATGGTTTTTCCAGTGGTCATGTACTGATGTGAGAGTTGAACTGTGAAGAAAGCTGAGTGCAGAAGAATTGATGCTTTTGAACTGTGGTGCTGGAGAAGACTCTTGTGAGTCCCTTGAACTGTAAGGAGATCCAACCAGTCCATCCTAAAGGAGACCAATCCGTGGGTGTTCATTGGAAGGACTGATGCTGAAGCTGAAACTCCTATACTTTGGCCAGCTCATGCGAAGAGTTGACTCATTGGAAAAGACTCTGATGCTGGGAGGGATTAGGGGCAGGAAGAGAAGGGGATGACAGAGGATGAGATGGCGATGGCATCACCAACTTGATGCACATGAGTTTAGGTGAACTCCAGGAGTTGGTGATGGACAGGGAGGCCTGGCGTGCTGCAATTCATGGAGTTACGAAGAGTTGGACACAACTGAGTGACTGACCTGAACTGAGGCAAAGTAGAATTCAAGTATATGGATCAGCAATTTTTTCTCATATTCTTCTTATATCTGTTCAACTGTGTTTTATGAAGAGAGATGGAGTGTTGTGTGGGCAAGCATATGAAGCAAGGGCATAACCTAAGGATCGTCCATCCCTCTCCATTATTCTGACCAGTTCACCTGTTTCCCAAAAGTACATTCCTTCTTCAGTAAGAGAAAAACAAAACAAACAAAGAAACCAGTCTTGCACACATACCCTCTATAGATGATAATTAAACTGCTCTCTGTTATTACATGAGTAGGCATCCTGGGAATCTCAGGCCTCTCCTGACAATTTTTTTAAAAAATAATTAAATGTCTGTACATTTATTCTTTTAAACTAGTCTCTGTCCTCTCCTTGAGCTATTTTCTTAAAAAAAAAAAAAAAGAAAAAAAAAAGCAAACCGTCAGTTTTGTGTGTGTGTGTAATTTCTTTTATTTTTTTTAACCATATTACCTTTTAATGATACTTTTAACACCCAGATAATAAAATACCTTAATTAGAGATACTTTGGAAAACTACCTGGCTTTGTTTTTAGAACTGACTTCAAACTTGATATTTGTACTGATGACAGATCATATTTATTGATTTTTTTTATTGATCTTTTCTTTGATTTAAGGAGTTTCATTTCTTTTGTTCTTTTGGATGTACTGATTTTAGCCTGAATTCCATAAACTTTACTCAGTTGATGATGTTTACTTAAATAACTGTTAGTAAGTGGAAACAATTACTCTATTTAATTTCTATGGTTGAATCTCACTGTAGGGATGTGTACAAATCTGGTATACATTAGCATTTAATCTCATTCATCCATTAATGCCTAACATAGAACTCTGACTTTGCACTAATTATTATGGTTGATAGAGAGATACTAAGAAAGAGGGCAGGATCTTTGCTTTCAAAGAGCTTACTATCTACTAGCAGTAATCAGAGATATATATTTATTATGTTTTTTTTTAAATATAACTTTTATTTTTATTGAAGTATAGTTGATTTACTTGTGTTATTTTCTGGTATGTAGTAAAGTGATGCAGATATATATATATATTTTTTTTCAGTTCTTTTCCATTATGATTTATCACACATTATTGAGTAAAGTTCCTTGTGCTATATAGTAGGACTTTGTGTTTATCCATTCTGGTTTTTAAATTTTTATTGGAGTGCAGCTGATTTACAATGTTGTGTTAGTTTCACATATACAGCAAATGAATCAGTTACACAGGTACCTTATATCCATTCTTTTTTTTTTTTTTCCTTTTTTTTTTAAATTCTTTTTCCATATAGGCCATTACAGAGTACTGAGTAGAGTTCCCTGTGCTACAGCAGGTTCTTATTAATTATTTCTTTTATATATAGTAGTTCATATTTCCAGTATGATAGACTTTAAATACAAAAATATCATATTAATATTTTATCTTGAAATTAGATGGCCAACCCCCACCAACTTTCTAGCCATAGTAGAAGCTCTCTTGCTTAAAAATCACTCTGGTTAATTTTAGAAGCCCTTGTATGTGTTTATTACATGTATCATCAAAATAGTTCTATATATACTTGCCACTGGATTCTAGAACAATACAAACACTTTACAGGATGTATTTAAGACTTTAAACTCAGAATTCCAAAATGAAACTATTGCAAATGGTGATTCCTACTCATAGTGAATGTTATCTACATTGCTTATACAAGAAGATCAGTGATTCTTGATGCCTCTACACAAATCTCTTTTATCCCCTCTCTTGTGCTCTTCCTCTGTGTTCTCTTTAACACAAAGAAGGTCAGAGATCACTCAGATTATATGAGATGTTCATTGGGGTTTTGAGCAAGTGGGAGTTTAAAATCAGCTGAAGTTTATGAAAGCAATTGAACTAAATTATTCTGTTGTGGAAGTAGCACCAGCAAGTACTACATGTAAACTGGTATTAAAAAGTCCTGCCAGAATACACCGTATTAAGCTCTCATGTTTTTCCATAGTACTTTCTGGGTTTTTATTTTCCCAATAATTTAATTTCCAAGACAGAATTATTATGACTAACTTACAGCAGTGAATCTAAGTCACAATATGTGGAAGCCATGGTAGAAAACTCGATAACAGTTCCATTTCTTTCTCATAGAGAAATGGTCTTTTCCACCAGTAACCCATATGGACAGGAACACATCATTTTAATTCCAGGGACCTTTCAGACAGACCATACAAGCTACTACTTAGCTTCCCCAGGTTTCTCCTTATTGTCTCACCTCCATTTTTTTTTTTTTTTTTTAATACCTGTTCCAGCAAACAGCACTTATTTGGAATAACAAAAAACATTTGTGCTATCTCAGATATTGCCCTATTATGGTTACGACCTGTGCACCCTTTTTTCTTCATCTTACACTCCAAAACCACTGCTTTCCTTTCACTTTTTGGTCAGAGAGAAGGGTTTGGTAGAAGTCATTACTACAGTTCTTGCTCCTAACCCACGGTTTTGCTTTCCACAGTTTCGGTTACCACAGTCAACTGTGGTCCAAAAATATTAAGTACAAAATTCCAGAAGCAAGCAAATAATACATTTTAAATTGCATGCCATTCTGAGTAGCTTGGTGAACTCTCTCTGACCTGCTCTCTCTTGCCCTCACAGTGGTGAAAATGGTAGTTATCAATGTGCTGTCCTGGTGTCAGAGTCCTTACATACAAGTAAGTCTGTTTAACATAATAATGGCCCCACAGGGCATGAGTGGTAACCTGGAGAAGTTTGTCAAAGAGAAGTCATAAAGTGTTTCCTTTAAGTATAAAGGTGAAAGTTTTCTACTTACTAAGAAAAAACAATCATATTCTGAGGTTGCCAAGATCTATGTTTAAGAACAAACCATTTATCGTAAAGTTGTAAAGAAGGAAAAATAAATTTGTGCTAGTTTTGCTATCCTCCCTCAAACTGCAAAAGTTACGGCCACAGTGCATGGCAAGTGCTTAGTTAGGATGGAAAAGGCATTACATTTGTACAATAGGACAATTTGAGAGAGAGAGAAAGAACATTCCTATAAAATTTATTACAGTGTATTATAATTTTTCTATTTGCTTATGAGTCATTGTCATTAATCTCTTCCTATGCTAATTTGTAACTTAATCTTTATTGTAGATGTGTACCTGTGTAGGTCAGTATAGGAAAAAACATAGTATATAGAAAGTTCAATACTATCGGAATTTTTAGGCACCTGCTGGATGTCTTGGAAAATTTGAATAAGATGTAGCTGAGGGGCTATGGTACTATTAGGAAACAGGTTTTCAAATTAAAAATAATAAGGTCATAATTTATGGGAGTCTTTCCAGTCTGGACAAAACCTTACAGTACTACTGAAGAGAACAATTCCACATTATATCAAGGGCATAACCAGAACTTTTCCCCCTCTGCTCACTTCTAAGATCCTATTATGATGGAAAGGGACTGTGAATGAGCTCCAATTGCATCCAAACCTCAGAAGCTTTATCACAACTTCTTTTAATCTGACTGTTTAAAAGTATAACCTCTAGGGAAGATTCTCAATCTTTCTGCCTTATAGAAATAGAAATTAATAAGGAAAAATAGTTATTCCTAAATTCCCCTTATCATATGGATATATGAAATTATGCTTTTTTTTTTTTTTTTTGGTGCTTAAGATAGAGAGTGCATGGTACCATAATTAAAACATACCCCTACCTCACTTATTCATGCTGAAAAAAATCAATCCAGAAATTTCTTACTGATGGCTTACAATTAAATGGGCAAATAATATGCTTAGAGAACATTAAAGCAGGTCTAATAGAGTGGTAATTCATTTCTTTTTTCAATATATATGAAAAGAAACTTTAATAATGACTGCCTTTAATGTATTCGCCATGAAGAATGAAAGCCCACAGTAATGTAATTTTAAAATCTAGTGTTGCCTGCTAGTTTCAGAGGAAGGATTAAAAAGAGCAAAAGCTTAAGAGACCACTGCAGTGCAACTTTCACTTTCACTCTTTAACTTGAATACCTCACTGGCTTTGTTTTTTCTTTTGTTCAAGTCTTGTTGCATTGTGGAATGTAAATGCTATAATTGAAAACTAAATTGTTATTTATTTTAAATATATTTCCGTGTTTTTAATATTTGTTATTTTTTAAATTGCTAAATAAAAATTGTATATATGGAGGTGTACAATATGGTGTTTTGATATGCATACATGTGAAATTATTGCTATAGTCAAGCTAATTAACATATATCTCATTACATACTTTTTATGTGGGCTAATGAACTTATAAAATGAAAAAATGCTAAATTAGAAAATCATCCTACCTTTCATTAAAAAATCATCAAGGCTTAGGTTCCTTCCCTAGTAATTAAAGACTAATATGGAATATTCATGACAATTATAATTCCTTCATTTCTTTTGCGAGTAAGTCTGTGAGTGGCTATTGATATCCAAGGTTGGCTTCCACTAAATTACTATGATCTTGCCATTAATACTACTTTTTATCCCCAAAACCTTCACCCTATGACTATTCATAAGTCATTTCCCTGCATAGAAGATGTAACCCAAGATGGATTACCTTCATTTTAATGAAGGGTTTAATTTTAATGATCACCTGCTGCACAAATAAGGAAAGCAGTGAAGCTCTCATTATTGATAAAAGCCTCATGTGTTTTGATACATGTTATATTTAGCCACTCTCCTTGAAGTTTTCTGTAAATTTCAGATGAGCTACCTAGCATGGGGTAGGACAAAATCACAAAGAATGCATAAAGACATAATTAAGAGCACACTGATATATTTGAATTGTAGTGTCTTGTTTTAAATTGTTTACAGTGGTTTATTATTGCCCTTCTGTTATTTAATATTCATGGCCATGTTGTATAACTGGGTAGTAGTATTCTCGAAGGCATTTTGTAGGATATCTCAGTATTTTGAATTTCTTTGAGTGTTCAAAACCTAGTATGAACTCAAAACCAACTTCTTCCTAACAAAATTTAGGAAATGAGCCAATAAAATGAGTTAAGACAGGTAGTTTGAGACACAGATGTTGCACACGTGTGCACACATGCACACACACACACACACACACACACACAAAGAGTGTTCAGGAATATTTAAAGGATTAGACAGGAAATAAACATGAGGACCTATTGGAACATCCAATCTTAAATATTTTGGATTTCTGGTTAAATATAAAAGGACATAAAGGACCACATAATGTGTAGCTCTGAGTAAATAATTTGTTTCAAATTTGAGTATGCATTTTTTAAAAATCTTACTTTATTGGCTGCCTCATGTTCCAAAATTTGTAGTAGTAATGGTAAGCATAATAAATGATGCTTACGGGGTAAATGTCAAATGCTAGTTGGTAGCAAAATGGGGAGATTTACCATTGCATCCAAAATAACGTTGCTTTAAAAAAAATAAAGGAAGCAATGAATCTTATGAAATGATATACAATTATACTAACAATATTAAAGTGAAGTTCTTTTGGGGCCAAGCTCGCTATGCATGAGCAAGTGAACAAAGGTGAGGTTTAAAGATTTTCATTCTGAAGACAAGATGGTGCAGGAACAGGTGGATGTGGTGTACATCTCTCTCCACGGACGTGTCAGGAATATATCTTCAGATGCAGAAAATCTTGAAGAACATCAGCTGAAAGTGAGCAGAAGTCCCTAACCACCAGAAAGAAATATATAGATCCACACAAAACTTGGTAGGATGAAGGAAGGAAGGAGAAAAGAAAAAAATGAGCAGGACTGGACCTGCACCTGGGGGTTGGGAGAACTGAAGCAGGGGTCAGATCCCAACATCGGAGCAATTCTTTGGGACAGAGGGGAAGCATTTCACTCTGTTTTAGAGTGCAACAGCTGATCTGTGACAGTATGAATGAAGTGAGAACCACACAGACCATCCTTGCTGTAGCCCTACATACCCCGGACAGGGATGCAAGTCCTCTGGAACATGTGGCAGCTAGGAGCTGAAACATAGGGATTATAAAGCAATCCCAGGGTGAAGTCTGCTATTGACTGAGGGGAGATGGCCTGAGGGGATGTGAGGCAGGAAATTGCAGTGGGGAATGACTTTGGAGAAAGACAGGCAGCTGTAGAGGCAAGGAGATACTGCTGAGTCGTGCAGGGGATAGAGCCATCACTGTAGCCTCTCTCTCCCTACACACCAACACCAGCAGCTGACCAGTAGAGAAAGACTCCAGAGAGTGTGGCCATTTAAGTACCTGCTGTACCAAGCAACAGAGAAGGATCAGCCAGGGAGGCCCTTTGAATGCCAGCTGCCAGAGGCTAGAAGAAGACACTAAAAGTGCCATAGCTCCTGTGCCTGAGGCCACCATCATCCCTGCACACTTGGTATCGTCGAGTCCCTGCCGTCCAAGCAGCTGTGCCACCTCCACGCTCGATTCTCACTGGGGCAGAGCTGCCAAAAGCTAGGGAAAAACCTAAGAACACCATGTCTCCTGCTTCTGTGGCCACCAGCTCCCCTGCATACCTGGCACTGTCAGGGTCCCTGAAATTCAAACAACTGTGCTGCCTTCACTGGGTCAGACACAAGTCCTCCAGGGCAGCCTCAGGAGCAAATTTCTGTGGATGACCCACATGCAGAGATGGGGATAAAACCACAGTTGAACCCCAGGGGCAGTGGGGCTAAGGAAGAGGATCTAAAACCTCACCAGTACTTGTACAAGCTGCAGATTAAATCTCCACAATCAACTAGGCAAACTCTGTGTCTATGGAATATACAAAAGGACAGTGAGAGTTCCCAGAAAAGAAAACAAATTAGCTCTGTAGCTATGGACACTGAAGGTAAGAGCATGCAGGAGGAGGGCCAGATTAGAGTCTGAGCTGTCTCCACAGCAGATCCAGAGACCAGCCCAGTATTGGAGGGGATCCAAGGGAGGCAGAGGGGCACTGTGACTTACAGTGATGGAAAGGATGCAGACAACTGAGATCTGAGAAAAATATTTATTATTATTCTTGCATTTTGATTTTTTCTGTAGTTGATTTTTGTATATGTGTTTTAATCACCTTGAATGCTATAACAAATGGCTTGTTGAATCTCAGTTCCTTGGCCAGAGATTGGTCCTAAGCCTTTGGAGAGGGAGTCCTAAGTCTAGGACACTAAATTGCCAGAGAACCCCTGACCCCAAGAAGTATTAATTAGTGAGAACTCCAACAAAGGCCTCCACCTGCATCCAGGAGCTGGCATCACTCAACTACCAAGCAGCACCTAGTGCAGGATGCCTCACCCAAACAACAAGCAAGACAAAAATAAACCCAATCATTAGCAGACACACTTCCCACAGACACCTGAGAACATACCACCTGACATAGCCCTGCCCATCAGAGAGAAGAAAACAAAAACAAAAAACCTCATTTCCTCCACCAGAACACAAGTCCCTCCCAACATGAAGCCTACACAAACCACTGGACCAACTTTACCATGAAGAGCAGAAAAGGAAGGAGGAATACAATCCTAAAGTCTGAGAAAAGAAGACCTCAAAAACAGTCAGTTATTAAAAAATGAAAAGACAGAGAAATATTATACAAATGAAGGAACAAGGTAAAAACTCATGAGTGAAGACCAAATAAATAAAGAGGAAGTAGGCAAGCTACCCAAAAAAGAACTCAGAGTAATGATAGTAAAGATGATCCAAAACCTTGAAAATTGAATGGAGAAACTGTAAGAATCAATTAGTAAGTTTAGCAAAGACCTAGAGGAAATGAAGAATAAACAAACAAGGATGAACAACACAATTACTGAAATTAAAAATACTCTAGAAGAAATGAATAGCAGAATAACTGAGGCAGAAGAATGTGTGAGCTGGAAGATAGAATGGTGGAAATAACTGCTTAAGAGAATAAAAGGAAAAAGAATGCAAAGAATTGAGGATTATCTCAGAGACCTCTGGAACAATATTAAATGCACAAATATTTGAAGTATAGAGTTCTCAGAAGAAGAGAAAAAGAAAGACTCTGAGAAAATTTTTGAAGAGATTATAGTCTAAAGTTTCCCTAACATGGGAAAGGAAATTGTCAATCAAATCCAAGAAGTGCAGAAAGTCCCATATAGGATAAACCTAAGGAGAAACATGTCACAATACATACTAATCAAACAAAGATTAAACACAAAAAGGAATATTAAAAACAGCAAGGTAAAAGCAATAAGTAACATAGAAGGGAAACTCCATACAATTAAGAGCTGATCTTTCAGAAAAAAAAAAAAAAAAAAACCTCTGCAGGCCAGAAGAGAATGACAGAATATATGTAAGTACTGAAAGGGAAAAATGTACAATAAAGATTACCCAGCAAGGATCTCATTCAAAACCAATGGAGAAATCAAAAGCTTTACAGACAAGCAAAAGTTAAGAGAATTTAGCACCACCAAACCAGTTTTGCAGCAATGTTAAAGGGATTTTTATAGGCATGAAACACAAGAGAAGCAAAAGACCAACAAAACAAACCCAAAACAATTAAGAAAATGCCAATAAGAACATACATAATTAATTTAAATGTAAATGGATTAAATGCTCCAACTAAAAGACACAGACTGGCTGAGTGGATACAAATACAAAATCCATATATGTGCAGTCTACAAGGGACCCACTTCAAACCAAGAGACACATACAGATTTAGAGTGTATGTAGGATGGAAAAAGATATCTCATGCAAATGAAAATCAGAAGAAATTCAGAGTTGCAATTCTCATATCAGTCAAAAAAGACCTTAAAATAAATAATATTACAAGAAATAAGGAAGGACACTACATAATAATTAAGGGATCAATCCAAAAAGACGATATAACAATTGTAAATATTTATGCACCCAACATAGGAGCACCTCAGTACATAAGGCAAACACTAACAGACGCAGAAGAGGAAATTGGCAGTAAATATTAGGGGATTTTAATGCCCCACTTACACCAATGGACAGATCATCAAAACAAAATTAATAAGAAAACATAAGCCTTTAACAGACCAAATGGACCTAATTGAAATCTTAACAACATTTCATCCAAATGCAGAAGAATACAGTTTCTTCTCAAGGGCACATGGAATATTCTGCAGGATAGACCACATCTTCAGTCACAAATCAAGCCTCAGTAGACTTAAGAAAATTGAAATCAAACAAGCATCTTTTCTGACTACAATGTTATGAGACTAGATGTCATTTACAGGAGAAAAAAACTATTAAAAAAAAAAAGCACAACCACATGGAGATTAAATAATATGTTTTAAATAATGAACAGGTTACTGAAGAAATAAGAAGGGAAATCAAAAAATACCTAGGAACAAATGTCAACAAAAATACAATGACCCAAAACCTATGGGAGACAGCAAAAACAGTTCTAAGAGGGAATTTTATAGCAACACAATCCTACCTCAAAAAACAAGAAAAACATCAAATAGACAACCTAGCTTTACACTTAAAACAGCTGGAAAAAGAAAGAAAAGCAAAATTATTTAAAGGAAAGAAATCATAAGGCGTGGAGCAGAAATAAATGAATAAGAAATGAAGGAAATGATAGTAAAAATCAATAAAACTAAAAACTAGTTCTTTGAGAAGATAAACAAAATTTACAAATGCTTAACCAGACTCATCAAGAAAAAAAGGAAGAAGAATCAATAAAATTAGAAATGAAAAAGGAGAGGTTACAATAAACAATGCAATAAATATCAAGGATCATAAGAGACTGTTAAGAGCAATGCCAATAAAATGGACAACCTGGAAGAATAGAAAGATTCTTAGAAAAGTTCAGCCTTCTAAGACTGAACCAGAAAAAATAAAAATTATGAATAAGCCAATCACAAGGACAGAAATTGAAACTGTGATCAAAAATCGCCCCCAAAAGCAAAAGCACTGGGCCAGATGGCTTCACTGGTGAATTCTATCAAACATTTAGAGAAGAGTTAATGCCTGTCCTTCTCAAACTCTGCCAAAAATTTGCAGAGGAAGGAACACTACCAAACTCATTGTCTGAGGCCACCATCACCCTGATGCCAAAACCAGATAAGAATATCACAAAAAATGAAAATTACAGGCCTGTATCTCTGATGAACATAGATGCAAAAATCTTTAGCAAAATTCAACAACACATTAAAAAGATCATACACTATGATTAAGTTGGATTTATCCCAAGGATAAAGATCAGTCATCCAGTCCTGTCACTTCATGGCAAATACATGGGGAAATAATGGAAACAGTGACAGACTTTATTTTCTTGGGCTCCAAAATCACTACAGATGGTGATTGCAGCCATGAAATTAAAAAAAAACACTTGGTGCCTAGAAGAGAAACTATGACAAACCCAGACAGTGTATTAAAAAGCAGAGACATCACTTTGCGTGGACAACAACCCATCACTCCCTTGGACAACAAGGAGATCAAACTGGTCAGTCCTAGAGGAAATCCTCCCTAAATATTCATTGGAAGGATTGACGCTGAAGCTCCAATAGTTTGGCCGCCTGATGCAAAGAGCCGACTCATTGGAAAAGACCCTGATGTGGGGATAGACTGAAGGCAAAAGAGAATAGGACAGCATAGAATGATATGATTGGCTGGCAACACTGACTCAGTGGACATGAATCTGAGCAAAATCCAGGAGATAGGGGAGGACAGAGGAGCTTTGGTGAGCTACAGTCCTTGAGGTTGCAAAGAGCTGGACACAAGTTAGTAACTGAACAACAATGAAATTATTTACCCTCCTTGTGACTCAACTGTGATATAGTATTAAGGAATAGAGTTATACACTCCATTTATTTTCTTAGATCCTGTCATTTATAAGTGGTTCGATGTTGGTAATTTACTACTCTTAATATAGGTTTCCTCATCAACACAATGATGATCACAGCACCTCCGCCAAGGTTATTGTGAGGTGATGTAACGCATCTAGCATCTAGCACAGTGATGACATATAATAGGCTCTCATAAAATGAAAGCAATTAGAATACAAAATGAATAGGTTAGGGGACTTTTAACAGTGTTTTACCCCTTTCCAAAGTGAAGGTTAAAATCCACCTAGCGTATATTCCAGGTATTTGTAGGATGATTCTCATTAAGTGTCTAGATTGTTGCCTATTTTACAAATTTCATGAAGCAACTACTTCTATTAAGGTCCATCAGGCTTTTACAACTCAAATCTGTTTTCTTTCTTTCATTTTATGTTGATTCTTTGGTTGAAACAAATTCTAAAGATGAGGACTTTTTTTTTTCAATGATTTTTAACTATTCCTGTCATTTACAGTGCCATCTTAAATGAAACAAACATTAAAGAAATAATAAATATATAGATAGATGGTAGATAGATGTGATCATATAGTGGGAGGCTGTTGAATTTTCCATGTTTCATGCCATCCTTATCATGTGGTAAAACAGTAAGAGCACAAGATGGAATTAGTAATAAGAGAAAAAATACCAAAATTGTTTTAATCTCAGAATGGCATATAGTGGCATATATTCAAAAGAAATCCATATTCATAAAAAAAGATAAATGGGGGAAAAAAAACCTTATTTCTCCACAGAAAATCTCTTATGGTTGTTGAAATGTTAAATTCTCTCAAGCCTTATGAAGTAGTCACTTCTATGGTAAAGAAGCCAAAGATACAGAAGGCTAATTATATTGTTGGTTGCAGCCCAACAGTGACTTATTCTTGCAAGTTATTAGGGTGTTTAAGGACTGCTAAATCAAGAATTTATTAAAATAATCTGTGTTTTCCTTGAATTTGCCAAAGCATCAGGATTATAGAGGAGAATATGTAAGATTATATAATGTTAACTAAAAGATCATAAGCTCAAGTTTCTAGCTGAAGTCAAACTAATTTGACTTAAAATTAGAAGAGTTTTATTTCACACTTGGTATTCTTAGCAGGCTCATGCACTTTATGCAGGAAGTTCACATTTTGATAAGAAATTTTATCTTAAACTGGGGTGAAAATGGGAAATTTAGGGAAATCTTTACTGCCAAATGAAATAGAAAGGATTGAATTTCATTTTTATATCCCTAGCTTCTAAATGGCAGGTAGTTTTCCCATCATTTGCTTGGGAACTGTTCTTTTTCCCATTTAAAGCTACTTTTTATGTTACATGAAATGTATCACTGATGGTGAGATCCCACCAGTAGAATTAAGATCAGTGAAAAGTATTTGTAATATGAAAGTGTCGTTTCTTCACTCAGAACAGCTACCTCTCCCTCCAAGCAATTTATATTAATATTTTAAGTCAGCTCTGTTGCTTACCCTCTGTGAATTTTTTCACGGCTATTATCATTCCCAGTGAATTTCTATGGTAGACTCTGTTATAACAAATTAAGTGCTTGGTTTTGTGTTAACCACAGTTCTTGCTTGAAATCTCATAGGTAACAAATTGTCATTCCAAGAAAACTGAAAACTACTGAGTAGCAGAGAAAGCCATGTCACATGATGAGTAAAATTGGCTTCATGTAAAGATCAGGCATCCTTGGAACTGTCTAGAGAACACTCTATTTTCTATAAATGGTATCTGAATAAGAAATGTCACCTAATCCGTGGGTTATAGTCAGAGAAGCAGCTGAAGTAAAGATGTTTGTTTCATCGGTACTCCACATAGTAGCTTAGTTGACTAGCCTTAGATTTAAAATAGAAAAATTAGGGTTTACATGGGGAATGACGATGAGAAAAGAATTAAGTGTTTAGTGATTAAGTAGTGAAGGAACAAGAGTACTGAAGGTGAGGAGAGGGGAGCAATTGGAGGGAAGAGCAGATGAGAATTACCTCTGATTTAGAATCATATGTGCCTCCCCCCCACCCCCGCCCAGGACTGTAACGTCTCTTTCCATGAAAGTTCCAGAGCTTCCACAGAGAGAACTTGTTCTGTGGGAGAAGAGGGATGCTTCTCTGGAGAGGCACAGTGTCCATCACTTGGCTGTGTTCCTGGTCTATATCTTGCACAGCTCATCTCTAAATTGAATGTGAAGCAAAGGTTTTCAAGTTGAAAACAAGAGCAAAACCAAAATGAAGCAGAAGGAATTATTGTATTGCAATCTCTGAAACGCTTTGGGACATAAGCAGCATTTCTTGAGTGCCCCTCTCACAAAATATGACCCCAAAGAGGAGGAAATATTACCTTTCTCAGGATAGTATACCCTATAGTTTCAATAGTGCAAGAGATAGATCTGGATGTTCTTAGAGGAAACAGCAGCACCTGGTGGGCAAGTGATAATCCATCAGGGTTGTATAAGGCACTAAAGAATTCAATGGAGTAGTCACAGTGGCAGCCAACAGAAAAACTGGTTTGTTTGTGAGAATAAGTTTTTAACCTCTTTGAAGATCCCAGATATGTTTGGCTGGGGAAGAGAAAGGATTTTCTAGAGAAATAGAAATCAAAGTCAATAAAAATTGCTTTATTATTATCACTGTAATTCCACTTGTGCCACAGTATGTTAAAGCATAAATAATTTTCAATATTTGCCTTTCAATGAGGCAAATCTTAGAAAAAATCTTTCAAACTTTAGAAAAAGAATCAGAGTAAAGGATATAAAAATCTTCTCTGAAGTAAAGTTATTTGTAACTTTTGAGTATGAAGTCCGTAATAAGTTGGTTGATTCAGGCTCTTATTATGGAGATGAACAATTCTTCCTGATATGCCAGAAATCATTAAAGCAATATAATCACTGAACAATTATTTTGTTTCAGTTTTAATCTTTATTGGACTATAGTTACAGGGCTTCTCTGATAGTTCAGTTGATAAAGCATCCTCCTGCAATGCAGAAGACCCTGGTTCCATTCCTGGGTTGGGAAGATACATTGGAGAAGGGAAGGTTAACCACTTCAGTATTCTTGGGCTTCCTTCTGGCTCAGCTGGTAAAGAATCCACCTGCAATGCAGGAGACCTGGATTCGATCCCTGGGTTGGGAAGATGCCCTGGAGAAGTGAATAGCTACCCACTCCAGTTGATTTACGATGTTGTGTTAGTTTCTCCCATACAAAAAAGGCAATCATATATATATATATATATATATATAAATATATATATATATATATGACATATATATATATAACAGTTAGATGTATAACAATTTTAGATTCTTTTCCTATATAGGTCATTACAGAGTATTGACAAGAGTTCCCTGTGCTATAGAGCAGGTCCTTATTAGTTATATACTTTATACACAGTAGTATGTATGTTAATCCCAATTATTTTGAACATTTACAGTACTTGAGTGAGTGAGTGAAGTCGCTCAGTCGTATCCGACTCTTTACGACCCCATGCACTGTAGCCTACCTACCACACTCCTCCCTCCATGGGATTCTCCTGGCAAGAGTACCGGAGTGGATTGCCATTTCCTTCTCCAGGGGATCTTCCCTACCCAGGGATCAAACCCAGGTCTCCCACATTCCAGGCAGACCCTTTAGCCTTTGAGCCACCAGGGAAGCCCCCAGTTTATTTTGGAGGTCGTTGATAAATATAGTGGGACTTCTTATTTTTTTTTTTTTTTACATTTAGTGAGGCAAGCATCTTTTGAACAAAGAAGGAGAGTGAAACTAGAGAGTGTAGATATTTATGAAAAAAAAATCTCTTGCTCTTTAAATGTGATATTTTAGACCAGATACAGAGGTATTTTGGTAAATTTGCTATTAAACTCAGAGATTGAACTCTTAAGATTTTTAGGAGGAACAAAATATTATAATTTATTTTGAGCAATCACTGAAAAGGGAAAAAAAGAGATATGAGTGAGCTCTCATGGATGTTCCTAGGAAGCCTGCATGATCTTGACTTTTGAAAAGCAACCATTCTTTCCTTAAGTTCCTGTGGACAGGAAACAGAGACTGAGAGATCTAGAGGTTTGGCTCCTATTTAGCTGACCAGGTGGCTTGAGGTTTCCCTGGTGGCTCAGATGGTAAAGAATCTGCCTGCAATTCAGGAGACTTGGGTTCAATCCCTGGGTTGAGAAGAACCCCTGGAGAGGGGAATGGATACCCACTCCAGTATTCTTGCCTGGAGAATCCCATGGACAGAGAAGTCTGGTGCGCTATAGTTCATGGGGTCACAAAGAGTTGGACACAACTGAATGACTAACACTGTTTTCCAATCATAATATTAATTGCATTTTCACCTTATTAGTTTCATGAGTACTTAGCATGTGTCAGGCACTATCATAAATGATCTATTTATTCATCTGAGTCTCCTAACAATCCATGAGTAAAGTGTTTTTAATCCCACTTTTCAGATGAGAAAATTACACATAAGTAACGTACAAGTTCACAGATATAAGTGGCAGAGCAAGGATCTGATCCCAAGTAGTCTGACTTCAGAAACTGCCTTATTAATGGTGGAATTCATCCTTCATGTTTTGTATTTGCCTAAATAAGGAGTTCTGCTGTTGTCTCTCAAAGAGAATTGTAGCCAAGCTGTTTGTGGACTTGCTTCAAGTAAGAGAAAAAAGCCATCAGTCAAAAACAATTCGTCTCAACTTGAAAAATAATCTAACATGTACTTCCATATAACTACAAGGCTAGGATGCTTTGTATTTGGGGCAGGATATTACCACCTTTTATCCTGAGAATGAAGATCAGTATCCTGTATTTTAAAAATGGTCTTTCCTGTCTTGTTATTATTCACCAATTTGAGGGAAAATCTCTGACTTCCTCAATGACTATCATATTCTCCTCCCACTCTCGTATTACCAGCCATCATTGTTTTTGAGAATCTAGCATCCATATACTTTGGTCAGTTAAACTCACAATTCTACCTTGCTGCTGCTGCTACTGCTGCTAAGTCGCTTCAGTCGTGTCCGACTCTGTGCGACCCCATAGACGGCAGCCCATCAGGCTCCCCCATCACTGGGATTCTCTAGGCAAGAATACTGGAGTGGGTTGCCATTTCCTTCTCCAATGCGTGAAAGTGAAAAGTGAAAGTGAACTCGCTCAGTCGTGTCTGACTCTTTGCAACCCCATGCACTGCAGCCTACCAGGCTCCTCCATCCATGGGATTTTCCAGGCAAGAGTACTGGAGTGGGGTGCCATTGCCTTCTCCTTAGGACAATTAAGTTTTGTTTGTTTGTTTGTTTGTTTGTTTGTTTTTCCCATCACAGTCTCAAATGTAGAATCACCCAATGCAATTTCCTTCCTTTGCTGCCTCATTCTTTCTCTACATCCTTCCTTTTATCCTTTCTTACCACCTTCCTTCTGAAAGGAAAACATGTGTCAGGCACTTGAATAGAAACTGGGGTTTTGATAAAAAGAAATAGACATTTTTTTCATCTGAAAATATAATAGGAAAAGATCAATGTGGAAACCCATTATTGTAGTATGGAACGAAAAATATGCAATGGAAGCTCAAAAAAGATAGAAGCAGTGGAATCTTGGTGAACCAGGTCTCAGAGGAGGAAAAAAAAAAAAAAACACTATGTGACATTTACCACTTTCCAGGTTCTGAATACCCTCTCTGGAAGACAGCAAGCTACCAAAAATCACATCATTAAATGGGGAGTGGGAAAGAGATAGGTATGTTTTTCTCCCATAAGATGATATAAGCCGCCTAGAGCACTGTTTTTGCTATAAGTGATTAACCATAAATAGGTTTGGAAGAAATTGTCACAGTGGAGTTCACATTTGATTTGTTTCTCATGTCTCCTAAACTCTTAAGTCCTTGATATGTAGCTTTAATACTTTTATTCCCACCCCACTCATGTCTATTATAAACATATGATGAGTTCACTAGTTCAATATAGATGGAAAGATAGAGAAATACATATCACTAGGCTAAACTACAACATATACATATAGGTGGAAAGACAGATAGGTGTGATAGCTTATGGTGAATGGTGTCGGATTCCTGACCTCTGAAGAAGATTTAGCTTTGGGATCAGGCACCAGGCTTGATCACTCAAGAACTTTTGTATAGCAGAGTTTTATTAAAGTATAAAAGGGACAGAGAAAGCTTCTGACATAGACATCAGAAGGGGACAGAGAGTGCCCCCACTTGCTAGTCTTAGCAAGGAAGTTACATACTTTTTCAATTGGTTATTACAGCAAATCAAAAGAATGTCTCAAGATTGTAAAGATCTTACCAGACCCACCCCCATAATATATATTTTAAGATGACAGGACTAGTCAGAAGTTTCTTAAGAAAGAGAAACAAGCCCTCAAGCAGGGTACATTATTGTTACATTATCATTGGTACAGAGTTAAAGGAAAAAAACATCCTTGAGCAAGATGAGCTGTTTTGTTGTGTAATCATTAGCTCTGGTCTTAAAGAAAAAAAAAAAAAAAAAGTTTGTCCTTTTCTCATTCTTGAGAACCTCAGACCCCTATCTCCTCCTTGAGAGCCCCAGACCCCTTTTTCTTACTCAGGGACCCCAGACTTCTTATCAACCTACCGAAGATTGACTCTCTTAGGTATAGGGATATGGCTATAAATGTTCAATTCAGTCGCTCAGTCATGTCCAACTCTTTGCGACCCCATGAACTGCAGCAGATCAGGCTTCCCTGTCCATCAACACCAACTCCTGGAACTTACTCAAAGTCAAGTCCATCGAGTCGGTGATGGCATACATGTGAATTAATACAAATATTAATTTATAATAATATTAGTAATTAAATATTCTCAAGAGGAAAAACCACTATAAGTATGCCTAAACTACTATATTGCTACATGCAGTCATAGGCCTTCTCAATATCTACTTGTGAGTTCATATTAATTCACTTTATTTTGTCTATCACTGCTGCTCTGTTATCCTTTTGTTCACCTTTACTTAACTTTCTGTTTCTTTATAATTGCTATTACAAATGTTTCCTACTATTCTACAATCATCATTTCCACTTTTGATGGAAATTCTCACAAAATAACCTCAATTCCATCTCTTCTGGGATTAAGTTCAAACAACATGAAGCTCTTCTTCCTTTTTTTTTTGTGCCTTAAAATGCTGCTTCTGCTTCATTAACTCCCCATTAAACTTACTCATGTATGATTCTAGACTTGCTTATTCCTGACTTTGAAAGTTTTTCCCAGCATTTGTCAATATTATGTCCTATATCTTCATAATTCTATTTTATTGGCTGTTTCCCCACAACTATAAACAAATTTGACTTTTTTTACCCACACAAAAATTTTTTCTTCAGTTGCATATAAACTCAAGCTATAATTTTAGCTTTCTTTTTTTTCTGTAATATATACTTTTCAAGAGAGTTTTCTAAACTATTTTTCTCTTGTTGTCCATTTAACATTGATTAATGTTACTTTCACTCCAGCTTTTCTCTTCACTCCTCTATGATAATTCATATTTTGAAGGTCACACTACGTGCCCAAAGAGAAACTCCCGAGACTATTTTTATGAGTGCATACTAATTGGCCTCTTTGTACCTGGTTTTCTTGAGATGTATTCTATGCTGTCATTTTGGTGTCCTTCTCCATCTCTGCTTTTCTGTCTCATTGTATAGCTTCTTTCCCAATCCCAACTCTATAAGCATATTCTCCTTTGGCTCCTTTTTTTGTGGCAATTGTATCTACTCAATAATTCCAGCTAATAAGATAGCTAGATGATTTGCATCCTTTTGAATATTTAGTATTAGACATTTAACTTTAATCAGTGTGTGTGTGTGTGTGTGTGTGTGTGTGTGTGTGTGTGTATGTAGTGGAATCACAACGTGTTTCCACTGATGACTAATGGTGTTAAGTAGCTTTTCATGCACTTTTTTTTGCAAATTTTGTGTAGGAATATATGAATATTTTGCTCTGAATTGTCTTTTCAAGTTTTTTTTCCCATCTTCAACTCTGTGGTTTGCTTTTCTTCATTGATGTGTAGGAGTGCTTTACATGTGTTCTAGATGACAGCTTTTTGACAGATGTTTATCTTCCTTTCTAGTGCCTTGTCTTTGAATATTTAATGTTTGGTGTTTTTTTGTTTGTTTGTTTGAAAAGCTGATGTTTTAACTTTAAAGTCCAATTTATTTTATTTAAATTTATGATAGTTCTGGCAGTGTCCTATTAAGTAAACATACATGTTTTCCTTTATAGTTTTCTGGATGTTGAAAATATTAACATTTATATTTATGTATATAATGTATCACATATTAATTTTGTATGAAACATGAGATAGTGGTTGAGGTTTACTCAGTTATTCTGGAATCATATGTTGAAAAATACTTTCCTTTGAACTATCGATGGAAAAGATCAAAGTGACCACCAGTTGACACAAGAGCTTGACCCAGGACATTGTAGGCTCCTCACCAACTCCCCTGTCCTTGGAATGTGCATTCTTCCCACTTTTCCTGTGATAGAAGTCATTTTTAAGGACCTAGCCTTGAGAGAGTAAGGTATTGTTGCAACCATCTGAATGAATATTTGACTGAACCCTAGTAAGACCTCCATACAGTCAGCCTTCTGTGGACTCTAAATCCTGGGATTCAAAATGCTGATTGAAAACACTTTCTTAAAAATTCCAGAAAATTTCAGAAAGCAAAACTTCAATTGTTGCATGCTGATAAATGTTTACACATTGTATTTACCTTATTATAGATCTAGAGATGATTTAAAGTATACAGGAATGTATAAAGGTTATAGGACTATACTATGTCATTTTGTATAAAGGGCTTAAGCATGCTCGGATTTCTGTGTATGCAAAAGGTCCTGGAACCGATCCCCTGTAGATACCAAAGGACAAATGTATAAACTTTTAAGATTCTCATGGGCAGGGGCAGTGATCTTCCCTTGTGACCACACAATAAAAACCTTGCAAATAAGTGCCCTTGATCATACCAATCTGGAGTAGCCCATCTCTCTGGCCCATGGTGTATGGGGGCCAGTTTGCCAACTGACAATTTGTTGGCACCTCTTTAAAAATCAAATGACAAGTGGGTTGGGACTTCCCTGGTGGTCCAGTGGTTGAGAGTCTGTGCTTCCAATGCAGAGGGTGTGGGTTCCATCCCTGGTCAGGGAAATGAAATCTTGCATGCTGTATTCTGCAGCCAAAAAAAAAAGAAAATCAATGACAGTGGGTTTAGTCTCTGTGTTCCAATGATCAATTTTTCTATCCTTGTAAAACTAACAGATTATTTAGATTACTGTAGCATTATAGGAATCTTAAATTGGATAGTGTAAGTAAATATTCCAACTTTATGCTTCTTTTTCAAGATTAACTTGGGAATTTTAGTACTTTATGTTATGATATATATTTTAGAATAAACTTGTCAGTTTCTGCAAAAAAAAAAAAAAAAAAAAGCCTGCTGGGATCAAGATGGCAGAGTGGGAAGATTCTGAGCTCACCTCCTCCAATGGGTACACCAAAACTATTAATACAACTTCATATAGAACAACAGCTATCTCTAAGAACAACCTGAAGATGAGCAGAACAGATTTTCTACAACTAAGGATATAAAGAAAAGGTGACATTGAGGGGGACCAAGAGCAGAAATGCAGTCTAGTCAGACCCACACCTCTGGGTCAGTGGCCTAAAATAAAAGCGATACCATAACCACAGAGGTCCCTGACTGAGGAGCAAGGGGTCTGAGCACTGGGGTCCCCTGCCCAGGATACCTGCACCAGGAAGATGAGTCCCCATAATATCTGGCTTTGGAAACCAATAAGGCTTATATCTGGAGAACTATAGGAGTCAGAGACTCCACTCCTGAAAGGCGCACATGCAAACTCAGTTGATTCCAGTTCCAGCACAGAGATAGCCACTTGAAAAGCAACTGGGTCATTGTAGAAGGATAGTAGAAGGAGATTTACTCATGAACATTAGGGCATATTCCAGAGGAGCAGTGATCTGATGAAACTTTCCTCAGAGATGAAAGCAGCACTAGTGGGTGCCATTTGTTTTTTACTCTCCCTCCATCCAATTAGACTGGTACTCATGGATACTATTTCTTTCCCTCTAAATCAACCTAGCCAACACTATTTGAACCCCTCTAAAGTGGTTCCCACACCACCCAAAAAAGGAATCCATAATTGGTATCAGCGCCCTCTCAAAGTGGCTCTTACTTTACAGGTCAGTCCTCTACTCCATTATTCCCATAACAGTCATGACCAACTCTATCTGGCAGCCAGATGCACAAGGAGCCAGCCCTGCACATAGTGTACCCACAGCAGTTGCAGCGAGGCCTTATAAACAGCCAAGCCAGGAACCAGCCCTTCCCATCAGGTTATCTGAAGTAATTGAGACACAACCACAACAGGACATGCACGTAGCACATACAGGGGATACTCCTGGAGCACCTGGCTTTGGTGACCAAGGGGGATTGTGCCACTGGACCCATTAGGAGACCTTTTATATAAGATCACTCTTCTAAGACCAGGAGATGTGGCTGCTATACCTAATGCATAGAAAAAACACAGTGAGTTGGACAAAATGAGATACTTTGACACAGAAGAACAAGACAAAACCTCAGAAAATGGACTTACAAACTGAGATAAGAAATTTACCAAAAAAAGACTTCAAAGTATTAATCATAAGTATGCCCAATAAAATCAGAAGTATGAATGAATGCAATGAGAACATCAATGAAGTTATAAAAATATCTTAAAAAATACATCTGAAAACTATAAAATTGAAATGAATCAACAGCAGATTAGAGGATACAAAATAATGGACCAGTGATCTGGAAGACAGAGTAGTGGAAATAATCAGAAGAGCAAAAAGAAAACAATTTATTTTTAAAATGAAAATTTAGTTTAAGGAAACTCTGGGATAAAGTTAATCATAATAACATTCACATTATAGGGGTCCCAGAAGGAGAAGAGAAAGAAAAAGGGACAGAAAATGGATTGAAGAAATAATAGCTGAAAACGTCCCTAACCTGGTGAAGGAAACAGACATCCAAAGCACAGAATCTCAAACAACATGAAATCAATGAGACCCACACCAAGAGACATTATAATTAAAATGTCAAAAGTTAAAAGTGACAATCTTAAAAGTATCAAGAGACAAACAGCTAGTTATGCTAATAGGTATTAGGCAGACCCCATAAAATTATAATCTAATTTTCAGCAGAAACTTTAAAGGCTAAAAGGGACTGGCACCAAATATCAAAGTGCTGACAGGGAGACAAAAACAAACAACAAAAAAAAAGACAAGCCAAAACAACCTTAGATGATCCAGTTGCTTTGGAAAACAATCTAGCAATTCTTCAAAGGATTAAACAGAGGTGCTACCATATAACCTGGCAATCCACTCCTTAATAAATTTCTGAGAGAAATGAAAACCTTTATCAACACAAAACTTACAGAAAAATGTTCACAACAATGTTAGTTTAGTATCCAAAGTGGGAAATAACACAAATTTATTTAATCATTCACCATTCCATCAAACGATGGATGGATAAAGTATTATATAGTCCATACAATGGAATTTTCTTTGGCAATAAAAAGGAATGATGTACTGATCTGTACTACAACATGAATAACCTTTTAAACCTGCTAAATGACAGAAGTCACAGAAGACCACATATTATAAGATTCCATTTATATTAAATGTCAAAAATAGGCACATCTATAGAGACAGGAAGTAGATTGGTGATTGCCCTGGGCTGGTGGTAGGGATTGAGGAAAAGGAAGAGTGTAAACTGTACACTTAATCTATGTACAGTTTCTTCTGTAATGGATGTGATGAGAATCTTCTAAAATTGATTAAAGTAATGGCTTGCACTATTCAATAAATGTACTAAAACCCACTAAATTGTGTGCTTTAAGTGGGTGAATTTTATCTTATATTTCAATAAAGCTGTTATGTTTTTAAAAACAAATAAAATTTTGAATGTGTGTTGACATTGTCAAGTACTTTCTCTGCTTCTACTGAACTGATTATACTTTTATGTAGCCTTATTCTATGAATATGGTGAACTATATCTAATTATAAATATTAACTCAACTTTGCATTCTTGGTGTAAACTTTCCTTGTTTTTTTCTCATTATTATATAATGTTTATTTGCTAATATATTGTTAAATTTATGCATTCATGCTAAATGTTAGTCTGTAATTTTATTTTTTGTATTGTTCTTTGTTCTGGTTGTGGTATCAGAATTATTAGATTATTCTGGCCTCATAAATTGAGTTAGAATGCTGCCTCTAACTTCTGAAATAGTTTAATTGGCATTACTTCTTAAAATTTTTAATACAAATTTCTGATGAAGACATCCAGGCAGGGAATTGGAATTGTGGGAAGCTTTTGAATACAAATTCTATTTCTTTAGTAAGTATTAAGCTATTCCTTTGTGTATATTGTGTGCAAGTATCAGAGTTAGAATATAGAGAGTATACAACTTAGTTTCTCAAAACTTTAGAGTTAACCAAAAATACCCTCAATTTTAAGATGAACAAAATGTGTGCATTTTGCAAAGACAATTTTGAGATGTATTTAGTGAGTCTTTATTGTGCCAGATAGACGTGAATACAGATAATGACAAATTTCCCAAGGGAAGAAAAGTATGTATAAAATGTAAAACTCCCCAGTGTCTCTGGAAGTAATCAATCACTGATGGGCTGCCTGCTTTGGACTGACTTTGATATGAATGTCAAGAAGCATCCAAGCTGTCTTTTTGAGGCTTTTGCTGAGGCTGACAAATGCACACTAGGCTACTGTGCCAGTAAGCACATCCATATGGTTGAGACCTAGTAAAGTGTCAGCATACTTAAACAACAGAGGATGGAAAGAAAAATATGATGCACCTGCTGCTTCTTTCAAAAGCCAAATCATTGTATGAAATCATTGTACCTTATTTATGACTATTCACCTCATTTAATCTGAAGTCACTCTCCAACCACTAAGATCATCTGAATGTGGCATATAAATATTTTTAAAATTTATACACACTTAAAAATTCAAGTGATATATATATAGGATTATTGGAAATAATTTGGAAGATATAAAAATGAAAGCAAAAATGAAAAAAAAAACCCTTTTTTTAACTTACTTTCAGAGTTAAACTCAGAATATTTACTTAATAAAAGAATGTGTTTATAATTCATAATTAATATAATGGTATATGTTTATCATTGGAGAAGCAAATGGCAACCCACTCCAGTACTCTTGCCTGGAGAATGCCATGGACAGAGGAGCCTGGTAGGCTACAGTCCATGGGGTTGCAAAGAGTAAAGCCGGACACGACTGAGCAACTTCACATCATGTTTATTATATAAATAGTTTATATAAATTTTATAAAGCATCATTTTTAAGTTATTTTTTATTAGTATAATTTTCCCATTTAAGGTATACTTTAAAAGTTTTCTTAATAGTAAAATATAATGCCATTCTATAACTACACTAGAATTTGTTTAATCATTATTTGTTTTGATTTGCATAGTATATCTCTATATATTCCTTTGGTAGATTTTCTTATTCTTTGGATAGGTCCTATAAGATGAAATAATCAGTCAAATCGTATAGACTTATTCTTAAGTTTATTGATATTATAGTCCTACTTTGTCTCTTAAAGATCAATGGGAATATTTAAATTCACACAGTAGATGAATAAAAGTATCATTTGCTTGCATGCTTGCAAACACTTGATTTTTAAAATATCTTTGAACATTTGCTGGGAAAGTACTTTATTGTTTTCTTAATTTTAACTTATTTAGAGATTCATATGATTGAACATTTTAAATAAATATTATTAATAATTACCTTTTTCTATAAATCACATTATCCCCTTTCCCTACTTACCTGTTGGTATTTTAGTGTAATTTTTATTAATATATAAGCTCTTTAATGAGCAAATATTCTCCTTGACCTTGTTTGCCTTTTAATAAAATTTATTTTTTGTATGAAAATAATTGTATCTGCATTTAAGCTTTTTAGTTCTTTTCTGATTTATTTAATTGCACATATTTTTAGACTATCTCTTTTCATATTTATGAAAATTATTCCCCTACCCATTGGCAAGTGTCTTACAGTTTTTAATTTAATTTATCTGGAATTTATTTTGGAGTCCTTAGCCTTGTTGTTGCCTGGAGAATCCCATGGACAGAGGAGCCTGGTAGGCTGCAGTCCATGGGGTCGCTAGGGGTTGGACACGACTGAGCGACTTCACTTTCACTTTTCACTTGCATGCTTTGGAGAAGGAAATGGCAACCCACTCCAGTGTTCTTCCCTGGAGAATCCCAGGGACGGGGGAGCCTGGTGAGCTGCCATCTATGGGGTCTCACAGAGTCGGACACGACTGAAGCGACTTAGCAGCAGCAGCAGCAGCAGCAGCCTTGTTGTAAAGGAATCTGCCTTTTGCACCACTTGTTAAAGAGATTGTCTTTACTCCATTGTATATTCTTGCCTCCTTTGTCAAAGATAACGTGTCCATATGTGTGTGGATTTATCTCCGGGCTTTCTATTTTGTTCCATTGATCTATATTTCTGTCTTTGTGCCAGTACCATACTGTCTTGATGACTGTGGCTTTGTAGTAGAGCCTGAAGTCAGGCAAGTTGATTCCTCCAGTTCCATTCTTCTTTCTCCAGATTGCTTTGGCTCTTCGAGGTTTTTTGTATTTCCATACACATCTTGAAATTATTTGATCTAGTTCTGTGAAAAATACTGCTGGTAGCTTGATAGGGATTGCATTGAATCTGTAGATTGCTTTGGGTAACCACTTGTAAAAGAATGAAACTAGATCACTTTCTAACACCACACACAAAAATAAACTCAAAATGGATTAAAGATCTAAATGTAAGACCAGAAACTATAAAACTCCTAGAGGAGAACATAGGCAAAACACTCTCCGACATAAATCACAGCAGGATCCTCTATGATACACCTCCCAGAATTCTGGAAATAAAAGCAAAAATAAACAAATGGGATCTAGTTAAAATTAAAAGCTTCTGCACAACAAAGGAAACTATAAGCAAGGTGAAAAGACAGCCTTCGGAATGGGAGAAAATAATAGCAAATGAAGCAACTGACAAACAACTAATCTCAAAAAATATACAAGCAACTTATGCAGCTCAACTCCAGAAAAATAAATGACCCAATCAAAAAATGGGCCAAAGAACTAAATAGACATTTCTCCAGAGAAGACATACAGATGGCTAACAAACACATGAAAAGATGCTCAACATCACTCATTATCAGAGAAATGCAAATCAAGACCACAATGAGGTACCACTTCACACCAGTCAGAATGGCTGTGATCCAAAAGTCTGCAAGTAGTAAATGCTGGAGAGGGTGTGGGGAAAAGGGAACCCTCTTACACTGTTGGTGGGAATGCAAACTAGTACAGCCACTATGGAGAACAGTGTGGAGATTCCTTAAAAAATTGCAAATAGAACTGCCATTTGACCCAGCCATCCCACTGCTGGGCATACACACCGAGGAAACCAGAATAGAAAGAGACACATGTACCTCAATGTTCATTGCAGTGCTGTTTATAATAGCCAGGACATGGAAACAACCTAGATGTCCATCAGCAGATGAGTGGATAAGAAAGCTGTGGTGCATATACACAATGGAGTATTACTCAGCCATTAAAAAGAATACATTTGAATCAGTTCTGTTGAGATGGATGAAACTGGAGCCGATTATACAGAGTGAAGTAAGCCAGAAAGAAAAACACCAATACAGTATACTAACGCATATATATGGAATTTAGAAAGATGGTAATGATGACCCTGTATGCGAAACAGCAAAAGAGACACAGATGTGCAGAGCGGACTTTTTGACTCTGAGGGAGAGGGAGAGGGTGGGATGATTTGGGAGAATGGCATTGAAACATGTATACTATCATGTAAGAAACGAATCGCCAGTCTATGTTCGATGCATGATACAGGATGCTTGGGGCTGGTGCACGGGGATGATCCAAAGAGATGATATGGGGTGGGAGGTGGGAGGGGGGGTTCATGTTTGTGAACTCATGTACACCCGTGGTGGATTCATGTCAATGTATGGCAAAACCAATACAGTATTATAAAGTAAAAATAAAAATTAAAAAAAAAAAGAAAAAGGCATCTGCCTTTTGATTCTCATCATTAAATTTAAACTTACTAGGTAATTAAGAAAACCTTAATAGGTAGTGAAGTTGGGTTTCACTTGTTGGTTAGTCATTAAGTCATATCTGACTCTTTTGTGACTCCATGGACTGTACCCTGACAGGCTCCTCTGGTCATGGGATTTCCTAGCAAGAATACTGGAGTAAGTTGCCATTTCCTTCTTCAGAGGATCTATCTGACCCAGGAATCAAACTTATGTCTTCTGCATTGACAGGCAGGTTCTTTACCATTGAACCTGCAGGGAAGTCCTTGTACTTTAATTATTCCAAAAATATTATTTGTATATTTCTATATGTTAGAAGGATCTTCAGTAGTGCACTACAGTTAGTGACTATGCATATTTCTATTGCACAAGCAAAGAAGACACCTTTTCCACAGGAAAGAATAATCTAGAAGAGGGAGAGAGAGAACAGTATTTGAGCTAATGTGAGAATAATAGAAGTCTGTTTTCAAGAAATAGACTTCAGAAAATCTGTTTCTAAAACAGAAAGTCTATTTTCATGTAAAATAGTAGTATTGTGGTTCTGTAGGGTAATGTCTTTTTTACTGAGAGATGGATTCTCCAGTATTCTTGTTCTTGAGATAAACATGCAGAAGTATTGCTATTGGATGTACCCATTCTTCAAATGGTTTGGTATATTACCTAGGGAGCCTTTACCTAGGGAGAGAAATGGAGCAGTTAGTGAATATGGGGTGTTTACTGAAATTATTTTCTAACTTTTTTATTATTCTGAAAAATTTCTAAATAGATACATGCATTAGGATAATAGCAGTTTCTCCCTCATAGGCTTAGTATGAGCACTAAACCTGCTTGTCTATGTGAAGTTATTACTATGTTTGATAAATTGTTACAATTTAATACATGTTAGCTAATATTCAATCACAGAGAACTTTTATACAAAAATACTGGGAATACATTTTCCAATGATGATGATGATGAGGATGGTGATGATAATGATATTAATAATGATTTAGCCCAATCCTCCATGTTATGTCTATATCTGTCTAAAAAAAACTTGCACACATTTTTTTCTCAATTCATACTTGAATGCCTCAAATAAGAGTACCTTATTATCTTAAAACTTTTATTCTTGCACAGACTCATTCTTTGTGCCATTTTAAATCCCTTTTCATTCATATGTATCAAGGGTATACTTCTCAGTTGAGATTAGGATTTTTTCTTAGTTATGAATTAACACATTGCTTATATTACTGATCTAGGCATTACATGTACAACTCTTGTTTTCCCTGCCTGATTACTCTAAATCCTTCAAAGAATGCAGTTATAGTACCAACTGGTAGTGTGAAGCCAAATGTGGTTTTAGAGCATAAGGGAAAAAAGATAGCTTAAGAAGAGTAATCTATATGGGTCAGGAATTGCTCTTTCAGATTGTGCCCAATTGTAAAAGTAGTTTTCAAAAAAATCTGAAGTTTAAGTGAGAAAAGTCATATTCCTTTAAAGATTCCTCTGATTGCATTATACAACTCACAGTACAAAGAAGGACTAGATTCTTCCGTGTACTCAGAATTCTAGCATTCCCTTTTTATTTCCTAAGTGCACAGATATTGCCTGTTAAAAAAAAAAAAAAAACTGGTCCCAGAATAAGATTAATGTAGATGAGATTCCCTCAAGCACTGTACCAACCATGATCCCTTCAATTGAAATTTCTGCTTCCTTGGGTTTTGCAAGAAAAGAAATTTAATTATTCCTGAAGACAAATGTATTAATATTTAATAAAAACAAAGTCAGTTGACAGTGTTAGCAAAAAATAAGAAATGTACATAAAGCCTATCTCTATCTGAATAAGATTACTGAATTAAGCAACTTTAACTCCTAGACATGAAATAAGATGTGATTGAGAAGAAAAATTTCCAGCAGAAAAAAAAAATTTTGATTATTAAGCTAAGAAGTTGAACAGATAATTTGTAGAACTAGACCACACAGCTTTATTCTCAGTAAGATTTTTTCAGATGTTGGTAGATACGTATGTAATTACTAATGGTCTAGTTAATCAACAACTATGTTAACTATGTGTTACCTACCATAAGCTAAAGACTATAGAATGTATAGTGGACACAGTTTTTTCCCATCTCTGGTCCTTTGCATTCTGACTCCCTCAACATTCTCTGTGTTTTACTTTTGGGTAGTTCAAAGTTTGTTGTTCAGTCGCACAGTCATGTCCAACACTTTGTGACCCTGTAGCACACCAGGCATACCTGTTCTTCATCTCCTGGAGCTTGTTCAAATTCATGTCCATGAGTCAGTGATGGCATCCAACCATCTCATCCTCTGTCGTCCCCTTCTCCTTGCGTCAATCATTCCCAGCATCAGGGTCTTTTCTAATGAGTTGGCTCTTCCCATCAGGTGGCCAAATTATTAGAGCTTCAGCTTCAGCATAAGTCCTTCCAATGAATGTTCAGGATGGATTTCCTTTAGGATCGACTGGTTTGATCTCGTTGCAGTCCAAGGGACTCTAAAGAGTCTTCTCCAAAACCACAGTTCAAAAGCATCAATTCTTCAGCATTCAGCCTCCTTTATGGTCCAACTCTCACATCCAACATGAGTACTGAAAAAACCATAGCTTTGACTAGACAGATCTTTTGTCAGCAAAGTAATGTCTCTGCTTTTTAATATATATATGTATATATATATATGTCAAGGACAGTCCAGTTTGGTTTGGGCCATACTCTTTCTTGTGACTTCACCATATGAAACGTGGTTGTAAGATCATGGCACTAGGGAAAGGTGGTGGAAGACACAGAAAAGTGTCTAAAAGCTAAGCCTGAGTGAACTTAGGTAATTGCCTCCCACAAGCCATTGGCAAGAGCTCAGTTACATGACTCCAGTAAAATGGAAATGCTGCTAGACAATAGGCCTTCCTGTGTGCCTAGGAGGAAAAATGTCTCCATCTCATTGAAAATGTCTCCATCTCAGTACTTTCTGTAGAGATTAATAGTCTCATAAAATATAAGCCCTGAGTAAATGTTGTCCACTTCCCCCCCTCCAAATATGGGGGGAAGGTCTTCATAAAAATCAAAGCAGAGAGGCATTGTCCTGATTATATCATTTGAGACTCTCATGTGACTTCAGAAGTACTTCCCTCCTTTTTCCTAAGTACAGTTTAAGCTGGATTTCTCCTTCTTGAAATTAGGAGTCATTACCAATTAAGAGCTGTTACGCTGTCTAGTCCAGTGGTTCTTAAAATTAGCTTCATTAATCAATAAGAATCCACAGTAAATAATTTATTAATTAAACATTGTATCCTTAACACTATAGTGCACTTGGCAAACTTCTACTCATCTGTCAAATTTCATTCTAGTGTCACCCTCTCACTGAAATGTCTTCTTCATGTTTTTTACACAGCTCCTCTGTCAAGTCACATAATTCTCACTGGCAGCATGGCATGGAAAAATAAAAGCATGGGCACTGAAGCTAGACTTTCTAACTTAGATATAAATGTTGGCCTTCCAATTATCAACTTTGTGACACTGGGCACTGAATTTCATCTATTTGTGCCTTAGTTTTTGCAACTGTAAACTGATTGTGATATGTTGTTATTTTAAGGAGGCTTTGTTCAATAGATGCCAGATATTTTATTACTATAATTATTATTTTTAATAAACTGTGGACTTTTTAAGAACAAAGGCTGTATTTATTAACTTAATTTTTCTACAGTGCTTAGAACATGCTTATTCCCTAGTTAGTACTCATTGAATTTTAGTTGAAAGGATTACATTAGTAGAACTATATTAGTAGAAGTAATTATGATAGCAACTAGCATTATTAAGCATTTACTATGTGCCAAGCATGGTTCTAAGTGTCAAGTATGTATTAAATTTTATAATGAATAAAGAGAGTAAACAATATATCTCTCAGGGTAGTTAACTTTTTATTGTAATTAAAAAAAAATTAATTGTTTTAAAATATGAGGTTATTTTTCATTGACATAACATTTAGTTTTGATATTGCTGTTTGGATAAGTCTCCTATGCAGCACTTCTAAAGGTACTGACTCGGGACTCCAGTCTTTGAACTTGGTGCTAAATATTCTTTACAAGAGCTTCAGATGTTACCCTGGAATGGAAGAGATAAAAGAATCATAAATAGGGTTTTGCTGTATCTTTTAATTAGGACCCTGTCTATAAATGTGTCTATTACTTTCATGTCCATTCTATGATTCTGTTGGCCAATCTTTCCAACATGATTGCACAACAATGAAAGCAAACAAACAAACAAAACACAACTCAAGCTTCCTTTGTGATCATTAGTGCAATTGAAATATCTGATAAACTGGACATTTTTAAAATCTACTTGAAATCTACTTGAAAGGAGACAAGATTAACCCTCAAACACTTGAAAAATAAAGATAACTACTATTGGAGAAAGCTCCACTAAAGAAGAACTTGAATGCGCCCTAAAGGATGAGAAGTTGGATGGTTGGAAAAAATGGTTAAGCTATTCCAAGTGAGGTGACTGGGACCCCTAAAGGTGTGGATGAAGACAATAGGAACAGTTCCTTCTAGAGAGCTGACAGGTGTGAAAGCTCCAGAATCAATGAAATTTAGCAACAGATGTAGCACACGGTAACTAAAATTATGTACCAATTGATGCAGGCATCCTTCTTTCTAGAGAAACATTTTGACATAGAACTAAGCATATTGCTGACTGCAGTTTAGATTGACTTCACTGTGGTCAGAAAAACAGATTCTTTAAATCTGAATCCACTTTTTTTCTAACCATGGTATTCTGCATAAGATGATTTTAGAATGATGAATGATGGCACAGTTTCAACCTGTTGCACCAGTACTGAATCCCAATTGTTTTTATAGTCTAGTCTTATCACTTCAAGCTGACTAGATTCTACTTGAAAATAGACACTATTCCATGTTCCAAGCACAGCAAAAGCAAACACAACAGTTGTTTTAAAAATATTTCTGTATCTTTGATTCAATAGATACTTTTTTATAGATAGCTGGTGCGGCAATTCTTTTCTACTTCTGTTGTTGTTGTTCAGTCACTAAGTTGTGTCCAACTCTTTGCAACCATGTGTACTGCAGGACGCCAGGTTTTCCTATCCCCTACCATCTCCTGGAGTCTGCTCAAACTCATGTCCATTGAATCATGTCCATTGAATTGTGATGGCATCAACCATCTCATCCTCTGTCACCTGTTTCTCTTCCTGTCCTTAATCTTTCTCAGCATCAGGATCTTTCCCAATGAATAGGCTGTTTGCATTAAGTGGTCAAATTTTGGAGTTTCAGCTTCAACATCAGTCCTTTCAACGAATATTCAAGATTGATTTCCTTTAGGATTGACTGGTCTGATCTCCTTGCAGTCCAAAGGACTTCTCTTCCAGCACTACAGTTTGAAAGTATCAATGCTTCTGCATTCAGCTTTCTTTATGGTCCAGCTCTTACATCCACACCCATACATAGCTACTAGAAAAACCACAGCTTTGAATATATGGACCTTTGTCAGCAAAGTAATGCATCTGCTTTTTAATACCCTGTCTAGGTTTACCATAGCTTTTCTTCCAAGGAGCAAGTGTCTTTTATTTTGATGGCTGCAATCACAGTCTGCAGTGATTATGGAGCCCAAGAAAATGAAATCTTCCACTATTTCCATTTTTCCCTATATGTTTGCCATGAAGTGATGGAATTGGATGCCATGATCTTAGGTTTTTGAGTGTTGAGTTTTAAGCCATCTTTTTCACTCCCCTCTTTCACTTTCATCAAGAGTCTCTTCAGTACCTCTTCTCTTTCTTCCATTCGGGTAGTATGGTATGCATTCTGAAGTTGTTGATATTTCTTCCTGCAATCTTGATTCCAACTTGTGATTCATCCAGTCCAGAATTTTGCATGATGTACTCTGCATAGAAGTTAAATAAGCCAGGTGACAACATACAGCCTTGATGTACTGCTTTCCCAGTTTTGAACCAGTTCATGTTTCCACGGTAGCTCAGATGGTAAAGAATCTTCCTGTAATGCAGAAGACCCAGGTTCGATCCCTGGGTTAAGAAGATTGCCCTAGAAAAGGGAATGACAACCCACTCCAGTATTCTTGCCTGGAGAATCCTATGGACAGAGGAGCCTGGCAGGCTAAAGTCCAGGGGTTGCAGAGTGAGACACAAATGAGCAACAAACACTACTATTGTTCTATGTCTGATTCTAACTGTTGCTTCTTGACCTGCATACAGGTTTCTCAGGGAGCAGGTAAGGTGGTCTGGTATTTACATCACTTTAAAAATTTTCCACAATTTGTTGTGATCCACATAGTCAAAGGATTCAGAGTAGTCAATGAAGAAGGAGTAGATGTTTTTCTGGAATTCTTTTTCTTTTTCTTTTTTTCTTTTAATTTTTATTTTTACTTTATTTTACTTTACAATCCTGTATTGGTTTTGCCATACGTTGACATGAATCCACCACGGGTGTACATGAGTTCACAAACATGAACCCCCCCTCCCACCTCCCACCCCATATCATCTCTCTGGATCATCCCTGTGCAACAGCCCCAAGCATCCTGTATCCTGTATCAAAAATAGACTGGTGATTCGTTTCTTACATGATAGTATACATGTTTCAGTGCCATTCTCCCAAATCATCCCACCCTCTCCCTCTCCCTCAGAGTCCGAAAGTCCGTTCTATACATCTGTGTCTCTTTTGCTGTCTCACATACAGGGTTATCGTTACCATCTTTCTAAATTCCATATATATGTGTTAGTATACTGTATTGGTGTTTTTCTTTCTGGCTTACTTCACTCTGTATAATCGGCTCCAGTTTCATCCATCTCAACAGAACTGATTCAAATGTATTCTTTTTAATGGCTGAGTAATACTCCATTGTGTATATGTACCACAGCTTTCTTATCCATTCGTCTGCTGATGGACATCAAGGTTGTTTCCACGTCCTGGCTATTATAAACAGTGCTGCGATGAACATTGACGTACATGTGACTCTTTCTATTCTGGTTTTCTCAGTGTGTATGCCCAGCAGTGGGATTGCTGGGCCATATGGCAATTCTATTTGCAATTTTTTAAGGAATCTCCACACTGTTCTCCATAGTGGCTGTACTAGTTTGCATTCCCACCAATAGTGTAAGAGGGTTCCCTTTTCCCCACACCCTCTCCAGCATTTACTACTTGCAGACTTTTGGATCACAGCCATTCTGACTGGTGTGAAGTGGTACCTCATTGTGGTCTTGATTTGCATTTCTCTGATAATGAGTGTTGTTGAGCATCTTTTCATGTGTTTGTTAGCCATCTGTATGTCTTCTTTGGAGAAATGTCTATTTAGTTATTTGGCCCATTTTTTGATTGGGTCATTTATTTTTCTGGAGTTGAGCTGCATAAGTTGCTTGAGATTTGTTGTTTGAGATTAGTTGTTTGTCAGTTGCTTCATTTGCTATTATTTTCTCCCATTCCGAAGGCTGTCTTTTCACCTTGCTTATAGTTTCCTTTGTTGTGCAGAAGCTTTTAATTTTAACTAGATCCCATTTGTTTATTTTTGCTTTTATTTCCAGAATTCTGGAAGGTGGATCATAGAGGATCCTGCTGTGGTTTATGTCGGAGAGTGCTTTGCCTATGTTCTCCTCTAGGAGTTTTATAGTTTCTGGTCTTACATTTAGATCTTTAATCCATTTTGAGTTTATTTTTGTGTGTGGTGTTAGAAAGTGATCTGGTTTCATTCTTTTACAAGTGGTTGACCAGTTTTCCCAGCACCACTTGTTAAAGAGATTGTCTTTACTCCATTGTATATTCTTGCCTCCTTTGTCAAAGATAAGGTGTCCATAGGTGTGTGGATTTATCTCTGGGCTTTCTATTTTGTTCCATTGATCTATATGTCTGTCTTTGTGCCAGTACCATACTGTCTTGATGACTGTGGCTTTGTAGTAGAGCCTGAAGTCAGGCAAGTTGATTCCTCCAGTTCCATTCTTCTTTCTCAAGATTGCTTTGGCTATTTGAGGTTTTTTGTATTTCCATACAAATCTTGAAATTATTTGTTCTAGTTCTGTGAAAAATACCGTTGGTAGCTTGATAGGGATTGCATTGAATCTGTAGATTGCTTTGGGTAGTGTACTCATTTTCACTATATTGATTCTTCCAATCCATGAACATGGTATATTTCTCCATCTATTATTGTCCTCTTTGTTTTCTTTCATCAGTGTTTTATAGTTTTCTATATATAGGTCTTTAGTTTCTTTAGGTAGATATATTCCTAAGTATTTTATTCTCTTCGTTGCAATGGTGAATGGAATTGTTTCCTTAATTTCTTTTTCTACTTTCTCATTAATAGTGTATAGGCATGCAAGGGATTTCTTTGTGTTGATTTTATATCCTGCAACTTTACTATATTCATTGATTAGCTCTAGTAATTTTCTGGTGGAGTCTTTAGGGTTTTCTATGTACAGGATCATGTCATCTGCAAACAGTGAGAGTTTTACTTCTTCTTATCCAATTTGGATTCCTTTTATTTCTTTTTCTCCTCTGATTGTTGTGGCCAAAACTTCCAGAACTATGTTGAATAGTAGCGGTGAAAGTGGGCACCCTTGTCTTGTTCCTGACTTTAGGGGAAATGCTTTCCATTTTTCACCATTGAGGATAATGTTTGCTGTGGGTTTGTCATATATAGTTTTTATTATGTTGAGCTATGATCCTTCTATTCCTGCTTTCTGGAGAGTTTTTATCATAAATGGCTGTTGAATTTTGTCTTAGGCCTTCTCTGCATCTATTGAGATAATCATATGGCTTTTACTTTTCAATTTGTTAATGTGGTGAATTACATTGATTGATTTGCAGATATTGAAGAATCCTTGCATCTCTGGGATAAAGCCCACTTGGTCATGGTGTATCATCTTTTTAATGTGTTGTTGGATTCTGATTGCTAGAATTTTGTTGAGGATTTTTGCATCTATGTTCATCAGTGATATTGGCCTGTAATTTTCTGTTTTTGTGGCATCTTTGTCAGGTTTTGGTATTAGGGTGATGGTGACCTCATAGAATGAGTTTGAAAGTTTACCTTCCTCTGCAATATTCTGGAAGATCCTGAATAGGATAGGTGTTAGCTCTCCTTGAAATTTTTGGTAGAATTCAGCTGTGAAGCCATCTGGACCTGGGCTTTTGTTTGCTGGAAGATTTCTGATTACAGTTTCAATTTCCGTGCTTGTGATAGGTCTGTTAAGATTTTCTATTTCTTCCTGGTTCAGTTTTGGAAAGTTGTACTTTTCTAAGAATTTTTCCATTTCTTCCACGTTGTCCAATTTATTGACATATAATTGCTGATAGTAGTCTCTTATGATCCTTTGTATTTCTGTGTTGTCTGTTGTGATCTCTCCATTTTCATTTCTAATTTTATTGATTTCATTTTTCTCTCTTTGCTTCTTGATGAGTCTGGCTAATGGTTCGTCAATTTTATTTATCCTTTCAAAGAACCACCTTTTGGCTTTGTTGATTTTTGCTATGGTCTCTTTTGTTTCTTTTGCATTTATTTCTGCCCTAATTTTTAAGATTTCTTTCCTTCTACTCACTCTGGGGTTCTCCATTTCTTCCTTTTCTAGTTGCTTTAGGTGCAGAGTTAGGTTATTTATTTGACTTTTTTCTTGTTTCTTGAGGTATGCCTGTATTGCTATGAACTTTCCTCTTGGCACTGCTTTTATAGTGTCCCACAGGTTTTGAGTTGTTGTGTTTTCATTTTTATTAGTTTCTATGCAAATTTTTATTTCTTTTTTGATTTCTTCTGTGATTTGTTGGTTATTCAGAAGCGTGTTGTTCAGCCTCCATATGTTGGAATTTTTAATAGTTCTTCTCCTGTAATTGAGATCTAATCTTAATGCATTATGGTCAGAAAAGATGCTTGGAATGATTTCAGTTTTTTTGAATTTATTAAGGTTAGATTTATGGCCCAGGATGTGGTCTATGCTGGAGAAGGTTCTGTGCCCACTTGAGAAAAAGGTGAAATTCATTGTTTTGGGGTAAAATGTCCTATAAATATCAATTAGGTCTAACTGGTCTAATGTATCATTTAAAGTTTGCATTTCTTTGTTAATTTTCTGTTTAGTTGATCTGTCCATAGGTGTGAGTGGGGTATTAAAGTCTCCCACTATTATTGTGTTACTGTTAATTTCCACTTTCATACTTGTTAGCATTTGTCTTACATATTGTGGTGCTCCTATGTTGCGTGCATATATATTTATAATTGTTATATCTTCTTCTTGGATTGATCCTTTGATCATTAAGTAGTGGCCTTCTTTGTCTCTTTTCACAGCTTTTGTTTTAAAGTCTATTTTATCAGATATGAGTATTGCCACTCCTGCTTTCTTTTGGTCTCTATTTGCATGGAATATCTTTTTCCAGCCCTTCACTTTCAGTCCGTATGTGTCCCTTGTTTTGAGGTGGGTCTCTTGTAGGCAGCATATATAGGGATCTTGTTTTTGTATCCATTCAGCCAGTCTTTGCCTTTTGGTTGGGGCATTCAACCCATTTACTTTTAAGGTAATTATTGATAGGTATAATCCTGTTGCCATTTACTTTACTGTTTTGGGTTCAGGTTTATATGCCCTTTTTTTGTTTCCTGTCTAGAGAATATCCTTAAGCATTTGTTGGAGAGCTGGTTTGGTGGTCTGAATTCTCTCAGCTTTTGCTTGTCTGTAAAGCTTTTGATTTCTCCTTCGTATTTGAATGAGATCCTTGCTGGGTACAGTAATCTGGGCTGTAGGTTATTTTCTTTCATCACTTTAAGTATGTCTTGCCATTCCCTCCTGGCCTGAAGAGTTTCTATTGAAAAATCAGCTATTATCCTTATGGGAATCCCCTTGTGTGTTATTTGTTGTTTTTCCCTTGCTGCTTTTAATATTTGTTCTTTGTGTTTGATCTTTGTTAATTTGATTAAGATTAATATGTGTCTTGGGGTGTTTTGCCTTGGGTTTATCCTATTTGGAACTCTCTGTGTTTCTTGGACTTGGGTGATTATTTCCTTCCCGATTTTAGGGAAGTTTTCAACTATTATCTCCTCAAGGATTTTCTCATGGTCTTTCTTTTTGTCTTCTTCTTATGGGACTCCTATAATTCAAATATTGTAGCATTGCATATTGTCCTGGAGGTCTCTGAGATTGTCCTTATTTCTTTTAATTTGTTTATCTTTTTTCCTCTCTGATTCATTTATTTCTACCATTCTATCTTCTATTTCATTAATCCTATCTTCTGCCTCCATTATTCTACTATTTGTTGCCTCCAGAATGTTTCTGATCTCATTTATTACATTATTCATTATATATTGAATATAGTATATATTCAATATGTATATTGAATATATAATATATAATATATGCAATATATAATATAATATTATAATATATAATATAATATATAATAATATAAAATAATATATATTATCATATAATAATATATAATAATATAATCATTATATATTTAATATATATAATAATATAATCATTATATATTTAATATATATAATATAATATATATTATATTTTATATAATATATATAATATATAAAATATAAAAATTTAAAAATATATAAGTTTATAAATATATACATATATAATATAAAAAATAAACTATAATATATAATATATAAAATATATAAATATATATAATATATAAAAATATATAATATATTAATATATAAATAAATATATATATAAATATATTAATTATATAAAAATAATATATAATATATATAAAATATATAAAATACATATATAATATATAAAATATATAATATATTATATTATGTAAAAATATATAATATATAATATATAATATATAAAATATATTAAATATATGAATATATAATATATAAATATATAATATATGTAATATATATAATTATGTAAAATATATTTAATATTATAATTATATATTATTATATAATAATATAATATATAATATATACTCTTTTTTATTTCTTTTAGGTCCTTGTTAAACCTTTCTTGCATCTTCTCAGTCCTTGTCTCCAGGCTATTTATCTGTGATTCCATTTTGATTTCAAGATATTGGGTCATTTTCATTATCAATATTTGGAATTCTTTCTCAGGTAGATTTCCTATCTCTTCCTCTTTTGTTTGGTTGGTGGGCATTTCTCCGGCTTTGGACTTAAGCCTCCTGCTTCTGGTTTTCAGTTTTATTTATACAGTAACCTCAAGACTTCTCCATCTATACAGCACTGATTATAAAACATCTAGGTTAAAGATGAAAAGGTTTTCCACATTGAGGGACACCCAGAGAGGTTCACTGAGTTACATGGAGAAGAGAAGAGGGAGGGGGTAGTTAGAGGTGACTGGAATGAGATGAGGTGGGATCAAAAGAGGAGAGAGAAAGCTTGTCAGTAGTCACTTCCTTATGTGCACTGCTCAGAGGTGTTCACAGAGTTATACAGGGAAGAGGAGAGGGAGGAAGTAGACAGAGGTGGGCAGGAGGATAAAAGAGGGAAATGAAAAGGAGAGAGACAGATCCAGCCAGTAACCAGTTCCCTAAGTGTTCTCCAATGTCTGGAACACACAGAGATTCACAGAGTTGGGTAGAGAAGAGAAGGGGGAGGGAAGAGACAGAGGCCACCTGGTGGAGAAAAAGGAGAGTTCAAAGGAGAAGAGAGTGGTCAAACCAGTAATCTAACTCTCAGGTAAAATTTGGTACTGAAGATTGGGTTTTTAAATGTACAAAATTGACAACAAATACCAAAAAGCAAAGATTAAAAATCTAGAGTAGAGGTTGGATTTTCAAAAATATAATATTAAAGTAAAGAAGAAGAAGAAGGAGAAGAAAGAAAGAAAAAAAAACAACAAAGCCACAAAAATTATTAAAAAAACAACAACCACAGAAATAGTATATACGGCATTTGCTTTAAAAATAGGGTCTTTTTTTTTTGAAAAGTAATAGTAGGTTATAAAAATAAAAATTAAAGGAGAAATAGAGGACTTAAAAATTTAAAAAGGTTAAAAAAATAATAAAAGAAAAGAAAAAACAATCACACAACAATATCAACAACAACAACAAAAAATGAATGATCATAAAAATAGCAAAGATATATCCAACCCTTTCTCTGGTGTTGTGGGCAGTGTCAGGTCACTTCCAAGGCGGTTCCCTCTGTTTAACTTCTTCTGTTTGCTATCTTCTTCAGTGTCTGATTTCCACCCTGTTGGGGGGGTGGGGGGCGGTGGTGGACACTTTCTTTTTTTTTTTTTTTTTCAGCTTATTTGTTCAGTTGTACTGTGGGAAGGAGGGATGCTGCAAATAAGTAACACTGGCATGTGCTTGCAGTGTCTCAGCCCCACTGGGCCTGCCCCTGCTCGTGGTGCACACCACTCAGGCTCTACATTGCTCCGCCGGGAACCATCTGAGGCCAGCCCTAGGCTGCATGCACCTCCCCCGTCTAAGCCGTTCAGGCTCGGTGCTCAGGTAGCCCTCAGAGGCGTCTGAGGCCGGCCCTAGGCTGCATGCACCTCCCCGGTCTAAGCCACTTGGGCTTGGCGCTCAGTTAGCCCTCAGAGGCACAGATTCGGTTGGCCTGGCGTTTTGTGCCCTTCCCAGGTCCGAGTAGCTCAGGTGTTTGGCGAGTGCAGTCGCTGCGACTTATCACCTTTCCCGTCTCTGCTGCTCAGTTTTCTGGGTGTATTGCTTGCGTCCCTTCTCTGGTGGCTGATGACTGTCCAGAACCCCCAGAAGTCTTAGTTAGCAAAGAAGCCTGCTTGCATTTTGGTAGGTAATGTCTCTCTTGGGCTGCGATTGCCCCCTTCCACGCCTTACGGCTCTGGTTGCCTGTCACCGGAGGGGGATGGTCTGCAGCTGGCTATTTCTGTTCTGTCCTTTGTTCTGTGCGCGGTCCTGGCAGTGTCTTATGTTTGAGCTTTTCGTGTGGTAGCTATCCCACAGTTTAGTTTGCTAGCCCAAGTTAGTTCGCTCTGGTTACACATGGGGCGTTCAGGCCCGAATCTTACAAAGCACTGCAGCCCATGCCACCCGCGCCTCCCGTGCCTCTCTGCCCAGCCCCCACTTGCTAGTGGCGGATGCAGGCGTCTGTGCTGCTTCTCCACTGGGGGAGTTACTGTTGGGCTTGTAATCTGTTGGTTTTAATTATTTATTTATTTTTCCTTCCTGTTATGTTGCCCTCTGTGCTTCCAAGGCTTGCCACAGACTCGACAGTGAGAGTGTTTCCTGGTGTTTGGAAACCTCTATTCTTAAGATTCCCTTCCCAGGACGGAGCTCCCTCCCTCCCTCCTTTGTCTCCTTTTTTGTCCTTTATATTTTTTCCTACCTGTTTTTGAAGACAATGATCTGCTTTCCTGGGTGCCTGATGTCCTCTGCCAGCATTCAGAAGTTGTTTTGTGGAATTTACTCAGCGTTGAAATGTTCTTTTGAGGAATTTGTGAGGGAGAAAGTGATCTCCCCATCCTATTCCTCTGCCATCTTAGGACCGCCCCCCTCTCTTGCTTTTTCTATGATGCAGCAGATATTGGCAATTTAATCTCTGGTTCCTCTGTCTTTTCAAAATCCAGCTTGTACATCTGGAAGTTCTCTGTTCATATACTGTTGAAGCCTAGCTTGAAAGATTTTAGCATTACCTTGCTAGCATGTGAAATAAACATGATGGTATGGTAATTTGAACATTCTTTGGCATTGCTCTTCTTTAGGATTGGAATGAAAACTGACCTTTTCCAGTCCTGTAGCCATTGCTGTCTTTCAAATCTGCTAGCATATTGACTGCAGCATTTTAACAGGCAATAACATAATCCCAAAATTCTATTTTTTTTTCTTTTTTTAAAATTATTCCTACTGGCTAGTGAAAGAATAAAAGCTAAGTTGTGACATTTCATATCATGGGATCATCTTGATCTCTGCAATCCATCTTGAGAAACAGCACAGCTGACAACTATCTTGCCTGTTGATACAACTACCAGTAATCCATATGCTGTTGTATATGCTATTCTCTGATACATTATGCTTTCACTCTTCTGCCACATTTGAAGGTTGGGTGCCATGTTAGCTTGTGTGGGTGTCCAAGTGCGACTTAAAATTCTAGTGCCTTCTCTTGTTCAAGTTCTAAGGCATTTATGGGAAGTGTAAATGCTTCCTGAGAATGCATCTGCCAAGTGATGGATTAAATAAGTAAAGAAATAGAAATGACATATCATGTAAAGCTCAATTCAGGTCCAACTGGGGTGTCTCCAAGAACCAATTTTTTTAAATAAATTTTAATCTATATTAAATTTATATCTTAAAGTAAATGGTTACAGAGATAAATGGCTCTCTGTATAGAAAATAATTTACATAAAGTAACTCTTAATATGAAACATGCTTTCTCTAAAGTTCAAAGTAGTTGGTTGACAATGTTCTACCTTTCAATGAATTGCATCTTTATGCTTCTGGATAATACATGTGTGTGTGTGTGTGTGTGTGTGTGTGTGTGTGTGTGTGTGTGTTTGTATACACATACATATATATTTTTTTCCTATGTTGAGCCAGTGAGGTCTGGTTGAAGGCATATGAATTAAATTTTGAGGCCAGGGGTTAAGAATTTGTGTTTAGACAAGGAGTGTTGTCTTCACTATTGCAGGGGGAAAAAAAAAACAACACTGTCTCAAGGAGGAGATAACAAATCAGCTAAATAAGGCAACTTGTTTTCCAAGAAATAATATTTGACAGCCTAAGTAGGCCAAGCTAATGAGGAGCCTTTAAATACAGGATCTCTTGTAGGAGTCAGGAGATATTATTGTAATAATTATTTTCATTATATCAGAGTTCAATCTTATAGATTTAGGCTAATGGATAAATCGGACAGTGGACAAGAAGAAATGCCAGGAAAAGAGGATTAGAATATAGAGTTTTCAGAGAAAAAGGAAACGGGATAGAGAGTTACTGAATCTGGGCTCCTCTCTCTATATATATATGTATGTGTATCTATTTCCATAATATATGATTCTTTTCAATCTTCAACCTCATAACAATTTCCTAGTCCAACCATTTGTGAATAGAGCAGCAGGATTAGTTTCATTCACTCAATATATGCAGAAATAATAAGGCTCCACCACCTAGTCAAGAAGAAATATATCAGGTATGCTTCCTGATGCAGTGAGTCCTCCACTTTTATATGTAAGCTATATAAAACTCAGCATTCAAGGTTAAGGGTCAGTGATGAATGCTGGGATAACTGTGATGGTAATCAGCATGTGATTACCATGTGATTACCATTACAATCAGGGAGTGGTCATTAATGTTCAGATTTTACTTTGTCTCTCAGGCTCTGTTTTAAGTAAATGTCATATAATTCATTTAATCTTCACAGTAACACTTTGGAATAAATACTATTATTGCTCCATATTTTACAGAAAAAAAAAATGAAGCCTAAAATAGTTAAAAATTTTTCCTAAATAACAGAGCTAAGAGATATCAGGGAGATTTAGCAGTGATAAAACAAACAAAAAATAAAGCTCTAAACTGAAATAGCTGGGACTTTGTGGTAGAAGAAAATAGCACCAATAAGCCTTGTATATTTATGTAGTCCCCCCCCCCCCCCGCCACCCACCCAACAAAGCAATACAGGTCTCCCCAGTGAATCTCTTTTAGAAGACATCCCTATCAGAGAGATGGAGCTTTCTGGAATCTCACTATCTAAGGTGATAATGTGAGAACCTAATTCTGATTTTTTTTTTCTTGATGTCCTTTACCACTCTGTATAGAATGTAATTTTCACTAATTACAAAAGGATATTGGTGGTTAAAAGATGGTTTTGTTCTCCTTCAACTAGATTAGATATGCATCTAAATCCCAGTTATCATGATAGGATAGCTTACACACTCTGGCCAACTACTTTGTTCCAGTTTTCCACATTCTCATTTGATAACCCTGCAGTAAAGACTGAATGCAGGCACTCTCAGAAGTTATAAGTTTTATACTTTATTTGTGGTAACTGTTCCTCCAAGACCACAAAGAATAAACCACCAAGTTGCAGCACACCTCAGGTTACTGATTCCTCCCAAGAAGGAGGAATTTGTGAATAGAGCAGCAGGATTAGTTTCATTCACTAGACACATATTTACATATTCAAAACTAATTTACATATTCAAAACTACTATGTAAATTTATGTTTTCAACATGTATTCTTTCCTGCTATTGACATGTTAGAGGTTAGGCTTTATCTGAAAATTATAAATATAAAACCTTGACATTAACATAGATTACATGTCAATATGAAATCTGGCAAGAATGGTGCTATCCAATAAATCTGATGGGAAGAGTTAAATTTCTTTCCATGTACCAGCATTGGAAATTATATTTGATTGAAAAATGAGTGTTCTCACTTACATGAGAGGCAGCAGATCTCAAGTAGTCATATATCAATAAATAGCTAATAACAGGCATTGTATATGTAATTAAATAATCATAACAATTATTCTTCTTCAATAGGACTGGAGTACCCTGTGTTGTGCAGCTGAGTAAATTATTGCATTTGATGGTTTCCTGTTTTACTCTAAAAAGCAAAGACTGTAAATAATGTAGCTGTTAACTGTCACACAACTCATATCATTAATAGAAGGAATATTTATAGAACCCCAAGGAAACCTAATATGACAGAAAAAGGAAAAAAGAAGAGAGCAAAATTGTGAATAGAAATACTAGTAGAAGTAGCAAGTAATACAGTAGATAAAATATAACAAAATACAAATTGATTTTACATAGCATTCTTCCAATCAACATATGTTTTGATGCTAGGAAGTTCTTCTAGGTGAGATATTTTGATCGAAAAGTATGTACTGAGTTTTAATATTATCTGTTATTGGCTGATGTACAAAAGTCTGTTTATATCAAAATAAGAATAACAGGTTTCACTTCAGTTCAGTAGCTCAGTCGTGTACGACTCTTTGCGACCCGATGAATTGCAGCACTTCAGGCTGCCCTGTCCATCACCAACTCCCGGAGTTCACCCAAACTCATGTCCATCGAGTCGGTGATACCATCCAGCCATCTCATCCTCTGTCGACCCTTTCTCCTCCTGCCCACAGTCCCTCCCAGCATCAGCGTCTTTTCCAATGAGTCAGCTCTTCGCATGAGGTGGCTGAAGTATTGCAGTTTCAGCTTTAGCATCAGTCTTTCCAATGAACACCCAGGACTGATCTCCTTCAGGATGGACTGGTTGGATCTCCTTGCAGTCCAAGGGACTCTCAAGAGTCTTCTCCAACACTACGGTTCAAAAGCATCAATTCTTCTGCACTCAGCTTTCTTTATAGTCCAACTCTCACATCCATACATGACTACTGGAAAAACCATAGCCTTGACTAGAGGGACCTTTGTTGACAAAGTAATGTCTTTGCTTTTTAATATGCTGTCTAGGTTGGTCATAACTTTTCTTCCAAGGAGTAAGCATCTTTTAATTTCATGGCTGCAATCACCATCTGTAGTGATTTTGGAGCCCCCCAAAATAAAAAGTCTGACACGGTTTCCACTGTTTCCCCATTGGTTTACTTAAGTATTAATAGTCTCCTAAAATTGTATTCAGATATAACTTTGAGTCAGCTCTTCATAATAGTATATGGGAATAATAGTAACTTTAAGAATATAGAAGAAAAGAGCCTGGAATTTGGACTAGCATTCAGTGGAAATCCAATCTTCTTATGATTTTCTTCCCTTCAACTTGTATCACATATCATCTAACTTTAAGATGCCTAATGTTTCAAAATGATATCTGGAACTCCAGAAATCTTACCTACATACTAGTCAGCATAAAGGAGTAGGGCACAGAGGCTGACTCAGTATGCTTTTAGGGGTCACTATTCAACCTACTGCAATCATCAACCAAATTTGAGGGGAAAAAGTTCTCACATGTTGCTTACAATATAGTCATCTTATGTGTAAAGTTGAAAGAAAAGGAATTAAAAATGATAGTATCACATAAACACTAGCCAAAAAAAGCTATAGTAAATTTATATCAGAAAATTCAGATATTAAGACAAGAATTATTATAAAGATTGTTGTTGTTCAGTCACTAAGTCATGTCTGATGCTTTGTGAACCCATGGACTACAGCATGCCAGTCTTCACCATCCTCTGGAGTTTGCTCAAACTCTTGTCCATTGAATCAGTGATGCCATCCAACCATCTCATCCTCTGTCACCCCCTTCTCCTCCAGCCCTCAATCTTTCTCAGCATCAGAGTGTTTTCCAATGAGTCGGTTCTTTGCATCAGGTGGCCAAAGTATTGGAGCTTTGGCTTCAACATCAGTCCTTCCAATGAATATTCAGGGTTGATTTCCTTTAAGATTGACTGGTTTGATCCCAAAAACGTAGAAGAAAGGAAATAATACTAGTAGAAGCAGAGACTCAAAAAAAAATCAATAATTATCAAAAATTCCAAAGTTTGTTTCTACCAAGGCTAATAATATGATGAATTCAAGGTGAAACTGAAAAGGAGACAGAGATTGAGGGTATGAGAGGAGCCTCTGGATCACCAGGTGATAGGCAATCAGATTGGGCAACCAGTTCTGAGGGGCTCATATCTGGACTCTTCGAGGCTGATTGCTTATATCTACAGATAATGATTTCCTTTTTGCTCTTGATGTACCTCTAAGAATCATACCGGTTTAATAATGTTGGCCCAAGCTTTAATTTTTAATGTTGAGATGCAAAAGCAAAAGTATCCAAAACAAACACCATCTGAGTTAAAATGATACTTCTTTTAGATTCCTGAGGTCTCCATAAATCAATTTCAGTAGCAGAGTCTGTGTTTCTGCTGCAGAAACTTGGGATGATTCTAGTTAGGAGGGGATATAAATAAGGTTTATTAAAATTTATACAACTGAGTAGTCTAAACAGAGGGGAAAAATAGACAGAATGAAAGTGTTGGTATAGTGGACATTGGGACTCCTTCAGATCACATTTCTAGGTCAAACCTGTTAAACTACATACATCTAAAGCTTATACTTTTTCTGTCTCAAAATTTTCCTAAATAATCCTAACTAGATCATGAGGACCTTGTAGAACATGAAGTAAAATTTTTGTTTTTTTCTAAATGTCAGGGGGAATCACTGGGAAGGATTTTGTGTAAAAGGTCATTGTAGCTGTTGTTTGGAGAATGGGTATCCTCAACATGAATGGAAGCAAGGAGACCATTCATGTAGCTGTTGTTGTGTAGTCACTAAGTAGTAGCTATACTCACCCAGCCAATCTCTGGGAGATAAATGTTCATGAAACTAATGGGTCTAAATGACTCAGACCCATGGCAATGTCAGATACAGAGTTACTTCCTCAAGCTGTGTTAATTAACCATCCTCTTGCCTAATTATCTTGGGGGAATCATTTTTCGCTGTGAAAATGATTTTTGAGAGAATGCCTCTTCTTTTCTTTTTTCTTAAGCAGAGAGGAAACTGAAAATTGAAAATCTTCTGTTTATAGCAAAAGTAATATGAAAGATGTTAGAAATCTTTCAGCTAGAAAAATAATTACCCCAAATCAAAGGCATGAAAACGCCGACTGGCTCTTGTAAATGTATTTTAGGTCATGTAAATGGTGTTAAAAGTTGCAATTAAAGATGGATTTTTCCCTGTGGGAAAGCTACATGCAATTTTCAGCTACAGAAATGTCCTTTCTCTTTGAATCTGAGGCATCCATCTTTGCAAACAGGTAATCTGTTTTATACTACATGTAAGAATTGTTGCCAAGGTCAATGTCTTAGTTATGTAATGTGGGAAGAATCACCTCTTGCGCCTGATATTTATTTTGTGTTAGGAGTATTAGACTGAAATAGTTGGATGGCAGATGTTATGGAACTAATTCTGTATTTCCTTTCTGATTTCTAGAAAATTAGTTAATTCTAATCCATCAAAAATTATTCTCTAACATAATTTTTTCTTCACTTCTGTTGTAGGGTTTTAAGATTATTTTAAGAAGGATCTTTGCTCCTACACTCATTATACAATTTTAAAGGACTAAGTTTTAATCATTTTTTACCTGGAGTTCTTGGTCATTCTTTATTATAGTAAGCCTTCAGGTTATATCTTATTTGTGAAGTAAACTCTAAAGCAACTTTGAATACCCTCTAAGAAACATTTGGCTTTAGGAACTAGAAAGACTTTCCATATCCTTATTTTACAGAGTTCTGATGTATCAATTATCAGTTCAGTGCTTCATGAGCATGACTTTCATCCAGTCATTAATAAACACTAGCAGTGGCAACCCACTCCAGTACCTTTGCCTGGAAAATCCCATGGGTGGAGGAGCCTGGTAGGCTGCAGTCCATGGGGTTGCTAAGAGTGGGACATGACTGACTGATGTCACTTTCACTTTTCCCTTTCATGCATTGGAGAAGGACATAGCAACCCACTCCAGTGTTCTTGCCTGGAGAATCCCAGGGACGGGGGAGCCTGGTGGGCTGCCGTCTATGGGGTCACACAGAGTCAGACATGACTGAAGCGACTTAGCAGTAGCAGCAGCAGCAGCAAACAACATTTATGTAACAGACACCATGTTAAGTTCTCAGCATGCAGTAGCCAACAAAACTGATGGGATTCTTGCTCCCAACGAGCCTTCAATCTAGTGTGAGCAAAAGTCCATTCATCCAAGTTTCTTCACTCTGCTGAGCTCCAGTAAGATGTAGAGAAGCCACCAGGCACTGCATTTAAGAGTTTCTACTTTATTTTGAAGATGAAACTCTGATATTTCCTCTGTGGCTTTAGATTTGCACATGCATTGCCTTTGGGCCAGGTGTCAACTTGTGACTATGAGACACTGGCTTTTAAATGGTTTTAAAATATATATATTTTTAAATTAGACCCACAGATTTTTGAGTTGCTCTTTTGCCTGTCAGGCATTTAAATGTGTGGGTACCTATGTACATATGTCTGTATATATTTGCTTTCCCCCTTTCTGCTTATTCAGTGACCCCTAAGAGAGATCAATGTGATCCATTTACAAATATGGTAGCTATTTTGAGTATAAAAGATGTAACCTCAGGAAGAATTTATTTTTTCTTAAAGCAGAACTCTATACTCATTTCCCTTCTCTGGGGACACAGTGAATAATGTGTGAAAGTTAGGGAGTAATTAAGAGTAATGACAATGTCAACACTAGGACAAGTGATAAATCTTAGTTTGTTTATGACTTAGAAACTTTATTAATGTTTAGTCAAAAGACTACTTCTGAGTAGTCAAAATATGTTACTGCTTCTGAGTAGTCTAAAATATGCTAGAGTGATACTTAAGCTTCAGAAATGGAGAAATAGACTACCAAAATATATGTTCAAAAATTTCCTCCCAGGAAGCAGAAAAAAATAAACTTTGATATTCCACAGATTATTTTAGAGCATGTACAAATTCTAGACTTTTGTACAATATTTCACTTACCGTTAAATATGTGTATGTCCTTGGTGCCTACTGTGTATACTGAAGTTGTAGTTCCCACTGTAGGTGATCACGGGGAAGTGTGATGAAGACACTAAAACATAAATAACTACAAAAGTGTGACTAGTACAAAAATAACAATCTATGCAAAGTGCCGTGGAGTTACAAAGTTTGTGATACTCAAATTGGTCCTTCTAAGGAAGGAAATGCAATGTCAGCCCTAGAGCTTTCAATTTATTATCCTGTTGTGGGGTCCAGCTTAGGCATTTGTTTTGAAGTTTCAATGATATGTCTATATGGAGCCAAACTGGGAACCATAGATCCGTTTTGCTGAGTTTCCTTGCGCTTGGCAGTTTTATGATTTATCCCAGAGAATAGGCCTAGTTACAATGCATATTTCTGGTAACCATCCCTAAGGACTTTGATTCAGTATGTCTGTGGAGAGATATAGAAATGTATATTTTTAATAAGCTATTTCTGTGATTTTTCTGTAGGGGAATCTAAGAACATACTTTGAAAAACAATTCCACTGGGGCTTGAGGAATCTCAAGTAGTGCCAATTAAAAGGTTTCCTGGGTTTTAGAAATTTCTAACATTAAGAGGAGATTAGACAGTAAAAGATGTTTTTAGGAATAATAGAAGAGAGATTTCATACATGTGCCAAAGTACACCTTGGTTTTAAAACAGTGCTTTCATTTTGGAAGGGCCTTCTAAGGTGATTTGATCCAATAAAATATATTGATATCACTTACGACATCACAAATGAATGGCCATGTAAAATTGGCTGAAATTCTCTTGGGGAGTTTCTTACATCTCTGTCCATTTGTATGTAACTCCAGTTGTCCACCTAAACTGACAATGCAAGTGAAGTGTTAGTCCCTCAACCGTATCTAACACTTTGTGACCCCATGGACTTTAGCCCACCAGGTTTCTCTGTGAATAAAATTCTCCAAGCAAGAATACTGGAGTTGGTAGCCATTCCCTTCTCTAGGAGATATTCCCGACCCAGGACAGATCCTTTACTGTCTGAGCCACCAGGGAAGCCGAAGCTGACCATTAGTTCAGTCGCTCAGTCATGTCTGACTCTTTGAGACCACACGGACTGCAGCACGCCAGGCCTCCCTATCCATCAAAACTCCCAGAGCTTGCTCATCCCCTTCTCCTCCTGCCTTCAATCTTTCCCAGCATCACGGTCTTTTCAGATGAGTCAGTTTTTCGCATCAGGTGGCCAAAGTATTGGAGCCTCAGCTTCAACATCAGTCCTTCCAATGAATATTCAGGACTGATTTCTTTTAGGATGGATTGGCTGGATCTCTTTGCAGTTCAAGGGACTCTCAAGTCTTCTCCAACACCACAGTTCAAAAGCGTCAATTCTTTGGCACTCAGCTTTCTTTATAGTCCAACTCTCACATCCATACATGACTACTGGAAAAAACATAGCTTTGACTAGACTGACCTTTATCAGCAATGTCTTTTTAATATGCTGTCTAGATTGGTCACAGCTTTTCTTCCAAGGAGCAAGCGTCTTTTAATTCTATGGCTGCAGTCACCATCTGCAGTGATTTTGGAACCCAAGAAAATGAAGTCTGTCACTGTTTCCATTGTTTCCCCATCTATTTACCATGAAGTGATGGGACCAGATGCCATGATCTTAGTTCTTTTAATGTTGAGTTTTAAGCCAGCTTTTTCACTCTCCTCTTTCACTTTCATTAAGAGTCTCCTCAGTTCCTCTTCACTCTTTGCCATAAAGGGGGATGTCACCTGTGTATCTGAGGTTATTGATACTTCTCCTAGCAATCTTGATTTCAGCTTGTGCTTCATCCAGCCCGGCATTTTGCATGATATACTTACTCTGCGTATAAGTTAAATAAGCAGGGTGACAATATACACCCTTCATGTACTTCTTTCCCGATTTGGAACTAGTCTGTTGTTCCATGTCCGGTTCTAACTGTTGTTTCATGACCTGCATACAGATTTCTCAGGAGGCAGGTGAGGTGATGTGGTATTCCCATCTCTTGAGGAATTTTCCACAGTTTGTTGTGATCTACACAGTCAAAGGTGATGATATCTACCAATAAATACCTTTTCTACTATGGCTTTTGACAATAGTAAACAAGCCAACTTCTTCCTCTCTATGGCCCTCTGTATGTTAAACATATTTATTGACCATCTTTTTCATGATACTTTGAAATCTGTCAGCCTCAGAAAGTGTCTTCTTAAATGCTCCTAGGAGAGCAGAGTTACTGATGATTTTTATGCCCATATCCACTGCTACCTTCTGTGAGTACACTTCCTGAGAACACTTAGTTTAGTGCATTTACCTAATAGTAGGAAATCAACCTTAAATAGAACTTGAAGAAATGAGTGGTTTTCTGTGGATTCCTTCAAATTATTGCCTGACATGAGGAGGATGAATTCATTCCATCAGAAACTGAGTTGTCCAGAATCATATAACCAAGCCTAATCTTCCTGAAATCCCTCTCAGAATTGGTTTTCAAGTATACTTGAATGAGATATGTCATAATTCTGAAAGGTGGTCAGGGGTAGAGGGAGGGAGCAGAGAAATTACAAAAGTTGAGCTGTTTCGGTGTATTAAGTCTTTACCTCTAGGGCTTTCCTAGTGGCTTGGACAGTAAAGAATCTGCCTGGAATGCAGGAGACCCAGGTTCGATCCCTACATCAGGAAGATACCCTGGAGAAGGAAATGGCAACCCACTCCAGTATTCTTGCCTGGAGAATTCCATGGAATTCTCTCTGGTGGGCTACAGTCCATGGGGTTGCAAGAGTCAAACACGACTAAGTGACTAACGCACACATGCACAAGGTTTACCTCTACTCCACACCCAAAGCCATGTGTCTGGATTGTTATATTCTGATTCCAGAGAATTTCATTTAGCACCAGAGGTGATAAATTGATCATTTCATGCTATATACTCTCTACTGGTTTAGCAAAGCAGGAAGCATAATCTCGGTGGTGAATCTTTGATTTGCAAAGTTGTTTTTCTAACAGCTGTGGCAGGTATATAGATAGATTGATATAGATGTATATCGATCTACCTATCTATCTATATCTATATATATTATGTACAAACAAGGATGAAGACTTATTTAAAAGATTAGGGGGACATGGAGGAAAGGAAGAGAGAATGTCTGTTCTATGGTTTATGCAGTAAGAAAAGGTGTTGCAAAAGAAAAACTGGGAACTAGGCTTAAAAAAAGAGAAGATCTAAAATCTTCTAAGGTAGAAATAAATGAAATATTCTATTCCTAGTGAAAATTTTTTTCACTGATCAGTCTACCAAGATGGCTAGCAGTGAAGTGGGAAGCAGGAGATGTGGGCAGGCAATTGTAGAACTAGAAGATCTGGATGATCCTTCTTTCTATACCATGCATTATATATATATATATACATATGTCTGAACTTGCTTGGTAATATGGTCAACTAATCACTGCTGCACATTATCCATAATGATGTTTAATCCACTCAGGACACATCTCCAATTTATCTTATGAATTATTACTTTCTCATGGTACCCAAAGCCTTCTACAAAAAACCTTCCTCCAAAATTGTGCTGTACTAAATATCTCAGGGCACCAGAGCCAGCAATTTTTGTCTTTGCTGTGCCATGAACATGGTAGTCTCATTCATACCTCCAGTCATTGTTCTTGCTGATCTTTTACCAGGCAGATTACTGAGTCTATTAATAATATCCTATTGAAGATCTACTTATTTTTCATGATTCAATGTTACAATGATACATCATACAATATCCATGAAACCCTTCTTGAATTTTTAATACTTGCTGAATTTATAAAACTTTTATTAGATAACAGGCTTTGTACCATGTGTTGACTATATTATTATATATCCTAATATTGAATATATTATTATCTTAATCTTTATATCCATTCCATAAAAAAAGCATTGTTTTTCTTATTTTAGGACTGGGACTGGAAATTTATACAAGTTTTGTTTATCCTTATTGTCACCAAGTTTATAAGGGTTGACTTGGAATTTGGACTTAAATTTGCAGATACAGGAATCAACACTCATCTTCATTGTCCTTTATCACCTTTTATTATTACTCCGCCCTCTGTTTATCTTTGCCCAAATGTACTTTTGCCTCTATTTAGTACACATTCCAACTTTGAATACAAACAGTTGGTTGCAGGTCCTTATCCTTCCTCTGCTATTAGCAGTTCTTTCTCATCTCCCCATCATCTTTCTCAGTGAGAGAAAGAGCTGTGCTCAATAAATAGTTATTGAATTCAAGATGAGGGACCGGCTGGGAAATAGTGAAGAACAGGGAAGCCTGGCATGCTACAGTCCATGGGATCGCAAAAAAGATGGACACGACTTAGCGAATGAAAAACAACAATAATGTAGGACCAATGGCTAAAATTTTTGCTTTTGGCTATGATGTAGAAGCCTGTGTCAGAATAACTCACAGTAACAGAAATACAAAAGGAAGTCATTTAGCTAGAAGGAAAATAATCCCAGATGAAAGAGGAAGCAAATGAAATGTAAAGTGGGGGTGGGGGGAAAATGTAAATAAATCTAAATAAATACAGGTTGTCTAAAACTATAAGGATAATGATTGTGAGTTTTAAGATATGTAGTAAGAATTGTAAAAAATATTTTATTGTTGGAAAAATGGTAAAAGTAATCATTTATTATATATTTCGATAAGACAATGCAGGAGCTGACCATCTCTTCAAAACAAACTACTCAGCTGATGCTCTGTATCCGAACTCCCTTTCAGCTTTTGTGGACCTCCTCTATGTATCTTCCACTACTGCCTCGCTATTCCCCACATTTCACCAGCAATAGGGCATGCAAAATCTTTTCCATCTTTTATTAAAAGTAAACTTCAGTCAAAACTAAAACCATAGTAACTACTTTCAAGCCCATACTTCCCTCCAGCTACTTTCATTTCATTTCTTATTCTCAGGTGAATCTCTCAAATGAAGTGTCCTCACTCTTATTCTTCTTTTTCACCACCCATTCCCTACTCAACCGACTTGTATATTTATATAACCCTTTCCACTCCATTAGAACTGTCCTCACAAAGGTCAACAGTGGCTTTCCCTTTTGTAATGACAAAATACTTTTCTGGATCCTCACTTTAATATCTCAAGAACATTTGATTCATTTGAGAACATTGTCCTTTTAAAAGCATGTTTTCTTTGGATGTGCTAATTCACAAATTCTTGGTTTTCCTATTTTGAACTTGTTTCATTTCGGTCTCAATTTCTGAATTTTTTTTTCCTACTCACCTTTAAATTTTCTACTTCACTTTACATGTTTTTGTTATTTATTGATGTATAAATTACATATAGTTCTGGGCTTAATTTTAACCCTTCAAAATCCATATGTTGAAGTACTAACTCCCTGTACTTTGAACGTGACAATAAGGTAAAATGTGATCCTATGGGTGGGTCCCAATCCAATATGACTGATGTTCTTTTATTAGAAGATAAATATAGGTACATATACATGTAGGTATAGAGGAAATATCAGATAAGGACACAGCAAGAAGCCAGTTATCTTTAAAACAGGGAGAGAGGCATCGGAAGGAATCAGCCCTGCTAACATCTTGATCTTAGACTTTTAAGACTCTGGAAGAATTATGTTTGATGTTTTAGTAAGGGTCAGGCCACTTCTGGTTTGTCCCTCTTTCTCATACAGGGAATTCCCTGACTTGTTATTTCAATCCTGGAGCATCTCTTGTTTCCTCATCTCCAAAAAGAATAAAGGATATTCAGCTCCACCCTTCAGACATTTTGAACTTTGCCCTCTAGCCTCTTTCCTTGAAACTTCAGTAAGCAAATCTGAGGGAGATCCAAAATACATGCTTGAAGTAGTTCTCTCTCTCTGGCAAGGCAAGATTTTGCCTATGAAGCACTCAAAGATTATAAAGGTTTTCTTCTTCTTCTTCTTCTTCTTCTTTTTCTTCTTCTTCTTCTTTTTCTGCATTTTGGAAGATGCTTTCTAGTCCTCAAACCTCCTGATCATTCCCTGGCTGCTCTTTCAAGGCTCTGTAAGTTTTCAATCTGTTTCCAAGGATTTTATTTCTCTGCTAAGAGTTTGCTGATCTTTTCAACTATTTTATTAAATCTGTGTGAACCAAAATTGATACTAAATCCATGACCAACTTCCAAGGTGGTGCTAGTGGTAAAGAACCCCCCAGCCAATTTAGGAGATGCAGGTTAGATCCCTGGGTTGGGAAGATCCCCTGGAAAAGAGCATGGCAACCCACTCTAGTATTCTTGCCTGGAGAATCCCATGGACAGAGGAGCCTGGTGGGCTATAGTCCATGGGGTCACAAAGAGTCGAACATGACTGCAGAAACTTAGCACTCAAGCATGCTGTGACCAAACTCTACAGAGCCCTCAGTCTTGAACATGGCCAGTGATAGCCAACCCAATTTGGATTGGCCCCTTTGCCTCTGAGATTTCAATTCATTAGTGCCTATGGCTCACATGGTGCTCTTGTTTCTTTGAAATATGATTTGTGTGGTCTATACAGATTTTTCTGTTTGTTGTACTGTGTATATTAGGTGGCTTATTCAACTTTCTACATCTACATGGAAGCAAAGGGCATCTGCTAGGATACTAAAGTTTAGAGCTTCTTGGGACTTAAGTATTGATGCTCTTTTGTTTATACATTTTTCCTTATTGATCACATCTTTACAAGACTTTTATATGTATTTTGCCAGACAAAATCCGTCTTCTGAGCTCAATATTGGTTCATAAAATGATCTCTATAGCCCAACCTCTGTTATGTTACAAAGCACCTTAAACTTTTCAAGTCCAAAATTAAACACATGCTTATTTCCCCTATGTGGGCTCTTGCATGTTTTGGTGAATAGTGGCATCTTGCAGCTTGTAGCATTTACATTCACTGCCCAGAAGCCTGAGAGTATTCTTTGACTTCTCCCTCACTTATACTTCCCTGGGGGATCACAAGTCATTATCATTTTACCATATTTCTTCACTGCATCCTGTTCTCTGTATGTATACTACCTTCCTCCTGGTCCTTGCTTCCATCATTGCTCACTTCAACTTTTGCGATAGCCATATAGCTCTTCTTGCCTCTGTCCTTGATTTTCACATTTGTGACAAGTGTTTGTTTCCTCTGTCCAGGCTGCTATCAGTCAGTCAGTCAGTTCAGTCACTCAGTCGTGTCCGACTCTTTGCGACCCCATGAATTGCAGCACGTCGGGCTGCCCTGTCCATCACCATCTCCCGGAGTTCACTCAAACTCACATCCATCGAGTCGGTGATGACATCCAGCCATCTCATCCTCTGTCGTCCCCTTCTCCTCCTGCCCCCAATCCCTCCCAGCATCAGAATCTTTTCCAATGAGTCAACTCTTCACATGAGGTGGCCAAAGTATTGGAGTTTCAGCTTCAACATCAGTCCTTCCAATGAACACCCAGGACTGATCTCCTTTAGAATGAACTATTTGGATCTCCTTGCAGTCCAAGGGACTCTCAAGAGTCTTCTCCAACACCACAGTTTAAAAGAATCAATTCTTTGGTGCTCAGCTTTCATCACAGTTCAACTCTCACATTGATACATGACCACAGGAAAAACCATAGCCTTGACTAAACGGACATTTGTTGGCAAAGTAATATCTCTGCTTTTCAATATGCTATCTAGGCTGGTCATAACTTTTCTTCCAAGGAGTAAGCATCTTTTAGTTTCATGGCTACAGTCACCATCTGCAGTGATTTTGGAGCCCACAAAAGATAAAGTTGGACACTGTTTCCACTGTTTCCCCATCTATTTCCCATGAAGTGATGGGACCAGATGCCATGATCTTAGTTTTCTGAATGTTGAGCTTTAAGCCAACTTTCTCACTCTCCTCTTTCACTTTCATCAAGAGGCTTTTTAGCTCCTCTTCACTTTCTGCCATAAGGGTGGTATCATCTGCATATCTGATATTTCTCCCGGCAACCTGGATTCCAGCTTGTGCTTCTTCCAGCCCACCGTTTTTCATAATGTACTCTGCATATAAGTTAAATAAGCAGGGTGACAATATACTGCCTTGACGTACTCCTTTTCCTATTTGGAACCAGTCTGTTGTTCCATGTCCAATTCTAACTGTTGCTTCCTGACATGCATATAGGTTTCTCAAGAGGCAGGTCAGGTGGTCTGGTATTCCCATCTCTTTCAGAATTTTCCACAGTTTATTGTGATCCACACAGTCAAAGGCTTTGGCATAGTCATTAAAGCAGAAATAGATGTTTTTCTGGAACTCTCTTGCTTTTTCCATGATCCAGCAGAGGTTGGCAATTTGATCTCTGGTTCCTCTGCATTTTCTAAAACCAGCTTGAACATTGGAATTTCACAGTTCACATATTGCTGAAGCCTGGCTTGGAGAATTTTGAGCATTACTTTACTAGCATGTGAGATGAGTGCAATTGTGCGGTAGTTTGAGCATTCTTTGGCATTGCCTTTCTTTGGGATTGGAATGAAAACTGACCTTTTTCAGTCCTGTGGCCACTGCTGAGTTTTCCAAATTTGCTGACATATTGAGTGCAGCACTTTCACAGCATCATCTTTCAGGATTTGAAATAGCTCAATCGGAATTCCATCACCTCCACTAGCTTTGTTCATAGTGATGCTTTCTAAGGCACACTTGACTTCACATTCCAGGATGTCTGGCTCTAGGTGAGTGATCATACCATTGTGATTACCTTGGTCCTGAAGATTTTTTTGTATAGTTCTTCTGTGTATTCTTGCCACCTCTTCTTAATATCTTCTGCTTCTGTTAGGTCCATACCATTTCTGTCCTTCATTGAGCCCATCTTTGCATGAAATATTCCCTTGGTAACTCTAAGTTTCATGAAGAGATCTCTAGTCTTTCTCATTCTGTTGTTTTTCTCTTTCTTTGCATTGATCGTTGAAGAAGGCTTTCTTATCTCTTCTTGCTATTCTTTGTAATTCTGCATTCAGATGCTTGTATCTTTCCTTTTCTCCTTTGCTTTTCACTTCTTTTCTTTTCATAGCTATTTGTTCAGACCCCCCCGCCCCCAGACAGCCATTTTGCTTTTTTGCATTTCTTTCCCATGGGGATGGTCTTGATCCCTGTCTCTTGTACAATGTCATGAACCTCAGTCCATAGAACCTCAAGGTGCTATAATAGAGTACTACAGACTAGGTGGCTTATAAACATCAGAAATTTATTTCTTAGAGTTCTAGAGGCTGGGAAATACAAGATCAAGTTGCACTTGTAACTTTGGTTTCTAATGAAACCCCACTTCCTGGTTTTCATTGTGTTCTCACAGGCTGAGGGAGTGAAGAACCTTTCTAGGGTCAGATTTACAAGGGCACTAATCTCATTGCCTTCATGATCTAAACATTTCCCAAACTCTCCATTTCTTAAGACCATTTGTCTAGGGATTATATTTCAATATGTGAATTTTGGAAGGGGACACAAATATTCAGTCTATAGTACTTTAGTGTCTTGTAAGTAGTGTTTTTACCTGACCTGATTTATTTATAGCTATCAATTTTTCATTATAATATCTATATAATATTTTAAAAAGGCATTAAATCTCTGTGATTCAGCAAGTAGGCTGATTAGCAGCATTCTTTGCTTTACCCTGCTTTATTCAGCTTCAGTTTGAGTGTTTTGGGAGTTTTTTGCTGTTGATAATCAACTTAAGTAATCTCCACTTCAAAGATTTTCATATATGTTGTTACCCTGAATTAAACACTTTTCTCTACTTTATATCAAGAGAATAGCTTCTACCTATTTTTTAGTTCTAAAATAAGTGTCACCTTTTTGGAAGAGCCTTTGATTAGTCTGCATCCTAAGGTTGATATTTCTCTCTCATACATATTATACTCTCCTCTACTCCTCTATGACACTATCGAGAAAGGGTTTCTTTTTTATAGAGGAAATTTCCAACATAAACAAAAGAGAAAATAATACAATAAGCTACCATACACTCATCATCCAGATTCAAAAATGGCCAATTTTGTTTCATCTACTATGACAAAACCTTTGACTGTGTAGATCGCAATAAACCATGGAAAATTCTGAAAGAGATGGGAATACCAGACCACCTGAACTACCTCTTGAGAAATCTTTATACAGGTCAGGAAGCAACAGTTAGAACTGGACATGGAACGACAGACTAGTTCCAAATAGGAAAAGGAGTACGTCAAGGCTGTATATTGTCACCCTGCTTATTTAACTTCTATGCAGAGTACATCACGAGACACACTGGGCTGGAGGGAGCACAAGCTGGCATCAAGATTGCCGGCAGAAATATCAATGACCTCAGATATGCAGATGACATCATCCATATGGCAGAAAGTGAAGAAGAACTAAAGAGCCTCTTGATGAAAGTGCAAGAGGAGAGTGAAAAATGTTGGCTTAAAGTTCAACATTCATAAAACGAAGATCATGGCATCTGGTCCCATCACTTCATGGGAAATAGACGGGGAAACAGTGGAAACAGTGACTGACTTTATTTTTCTGGGCTCCAAAATCACTGCAGATGGTGAGTGCAGCCATGAAATTAAAAGACGCTTACTCCTTGGAAGGAAAGTTATGACCAACCTAGACAGCCTATTAAAAAGAAGAGATATTACTTCGCCAGCAAAAGTCCATCTAGTCAAGGCTATGATTTTTCCAGTGGCCATGTATGGATGTGAGAGTTGGACTATAAAGAAAGTTGAGCGTCAAAGAATTGATGCTTTTGAACTGTGGTGTTGGAGAAGACTCTTGAGAGTCCCTTGGACTGCAAGGAAATCCAACCAGTCAATCCTAAAGGAGATCAGTCCTGGGTGTTCACTGGAAGGACTGATGTTGAAGCTGAAACACCAATACTTTGGCCACCTGATGCAAAGAGATGACTCATTTGAAAAGACCCTGATGCTGAGAAAGATTGAGGGCAGGAGGAGTAGGGGATGACAGACGATGAGATGGTTGGATGGCATCACCGACTCTATGGACATGGGTTTGGGTGGACTCCGGGAGTTGGTGATGGACAGGGAGGCCTGGTGTGCTGTGATTTATGGGGTCACAAAGAGTCGGACACAGCTGAGCGACTGAAGTGAACTACTGCCTAATATCTCCTTTCCTCACCTTCACTATTTTGACATAAATTCTATAAACATTGCAATATGCATATCGAAAGTTCCTTATCTTATGCCATTGATCACATAAAACATCTACAGTGTTTTCAATATTTTCATAGTATTATAAAATACCTGTCATTATTTCTTTGTCTCTGACCCCCCTTTTTCTCTCTCATCCCAGTTTATTTGAATTAGGATTCTAAGCATGAACCAGAAAATAAGAACACTTTCAGTGGATTGGCATCTTTTTAAAATATGTTTTTATACATGATTCTTTTATTTTGTTGTTGGTTTTGCCGTTTATTTTTTGAAGAACCATGAGTTATTTGCCATGTTAATTTCTCCAATTCTTTCATTGTACCTTATAATGACATTTAACATATTCCTTTCTCTTTGATTTTGATATTTTGGGAAAACTGTGACCCAGGTGGTCTCATGTGCTTTCATCAGGAGCTACATTATTCTATTTTAACCTTTCTTTGTGAGCTCAATTTTCATTGATATGTGTGATCATTATCCTAGGCTATTTTTCCATGTATTGTATATTCCACAAGGGCAGAAACTATTCCAATCCTGTGTCTGATAGAATACCTGTCATTAATAATGTGCTCAGTGTACCCTTAATTGACTGAGTGAATAAGAATATATAGCCTGCTCTTTTAATTTATTGAATTGTTACACAGCATTTGCCTCCATGTGGATTTTTGGGTTGCTACAGTGACAAACTCTCATAAGTTACTTCCTGGGCTGGACTAAAACTGTTGTCACATTATATATCAATGAACTTTTTAACAGATGCTTTCAATCAATCACGCACTTTTCCCACACTACAGAGAACTATCAGCTGATGAAGGATTTCAAAGCATATAAACCTCCAGAATTTGATTACTCTAAATCTGAAAACGGTTGTCAAGAAAGTAAGTCGATCCACTTTTCAGCTGGAGCACTTTTCATCCAAATTGCTCCTAGTTAATCCATGGCAGTGTTGTTGTGGCCTTTAAACCTGAACTGTCTGGAATTGCTTGGAACTAAGTTAACAACATGATGTAAGCTTTGTGGTTTACAGTTTAATATACTCAACACTAGTGGTGCTTTTTTTACTTCAGTAGACATAAAGAATTTCCATGATTGAAGGTAACAGTAAACATTGTGTGCCTTTATTGCTTCTGTTGTTTGATCTATATGCTGTCAACTAAACACAAACATAATATTTTTTCAACCTTTTCTTAGATGTGTTGTATTTTTTGATTTTCTCCTCTTTGTCTACAAAGACAGGACAAAGTAAAAAAGAAGCCCACTACTCTGCTGTTGTAGGCCCATTTCATATGTTGATATAAATAATGTGAATGGAAGTCATTTGTCAAAAATACATTTATTGGAACTAGAATTACTTTATGTGCAGAAATTGCTGGATTGGTTTGCCAGCTCTTACTAAATAATTAATCAAATCTTGATTTGCTAGAAATATAATACAAAAGGAGCACATAATAAAATTAAATAATGTTTTTCTATCTTGTAATAGTATTTTGAAGAAAATGTATTTACACCTCATTGCTATACTATTATGTAGAATTTAGTAATCAAATATGCACAGTCATAATTCAAACTAGACATAATAATCAGTGGTTATATTTTATGAATACTCAATTTCAAAACTCTTTCCAGTCAAAGCCATCACCCCTTCCTAGGTTTCTCTCCATCTGATGAAGACATATAATAAAAAATAATCCTCTTTGATAAAGACAGAACATTTGGTTGCCTCCTGATTAAGCTCCAGGTACTGAGGAACCATGTTTTACTTACCTGTGAAATGCTACATTAAGTAATATTTTATCCTATGTTTCTGTAAAAACCACTGGAATCTCCCTCTAACCCAGCCATTGAAATTAAAATTCATTACTTTTCCTGAAAATTAAAGAAAAAAAGTAAAGCATTTTCAAAAATTATTATAATTCCTGCCACTGAGGAACATAACAAACTTTTCTTAGATTTATTACATTGATTCAAGAAATGGTGATGAATACATCCCCTTTGTAAAAACTCGTTGGGAAATTTTCTTGGAACTTTCTATCTGAGACCTCTTTAAATCTCTTAAATGTTGTTCAACTTTAAATCTTGTGAACTCTATAATTCACAAGCTAACCATATTTTCTCTTTTCTTTGGTTATTGGGCAAATTTAAAGTCAGGCTGTGGCCCATCTGGAATTTGAGCATGATCTTTCACCCATCTTTGGAATATTCACCACCCTTAACTTGGGAGTGGATAGTTTCCTATCTTTATGTTTTTGTTTGTTTTAAATTCTAGTATTCTTTCATATTACTTATTAAAATTAGAAATATAAATCCCAAGGTATCTTATCTTACTGTACACAGTCACTGTCTTTGAAATAGTTGTAAGAGTCTTATATTTTTTATTCTATGTCCCATTTCAATTTATTCTATCAAGTCTTTTTAGGGAAATTTATTTTTTGCTTATTGAGTTTGATGTTTCCATTTCATGATTTGTAGTTTCCTGATTCCTTGGTAATTCTTAGTGTTTTTGTTTGTTTGCTTATTTGTTTTGCTTTAAAAATCATTTTCAGTGTGGTCTCTTGCATAATTTCTTTAGTTGTTTTTCTGTAGATCTCATTTCTTATGCTGTCTTACTTTCAGAATCACTTTAATTTTTTGTGTCTTTTGGCAGCTATGATTTTCATTGTCTAGCATGTTTTCTATAATTGAATAAATTTTTGTAATTTCATGGATGAGAAGGATATATCAGCCCAATTTGCCATCTTAATTCAGTCTCCTTCAATCATCAGTTTTTATTCTGCTGAAGGAAGGGTTTTTCATTTGAGGATGTTTGTATATCCATTTCTAGACTGTCTATTCTGTTTGTGTTTATTTCAACAATACCAGACTCTATGATCACTTTAGATTTATAGTAAGTCTTGAAATTGAGTTGTTTGTCATCCATCCTTGTTATTCTTCTTCCAGGTGTTTTGTATGTTAGTTTACTTTGTTTTCTGCCTTTCCATACAAATTTAATAATAGTTTGTTGACATCTACAAAAGAGGTTGATGGGATGTTGATTGTGATTGAATTGAAGCCATAGACCAAGATGGGGATAATTAACGTTTTAACAACATTGAGTGTTACAATTTAATGACTATAGAATAGCTCTCCACTTATTTAGCTCTTATTTGATTTCTGTACCGGAGTTTTATAGCTTCATAAATACCGATCCTAAAAATTGTATGTTAAATTTATCCTAAATATTTCAATTTGGATGCTAATATAAGTGATATTATGTGATTTAATTTCAAGTTACAATTAGTTTTTGCTGATTTAAAAGCAATAGATTTTTTAATAGTAATCATCTGTCCTGTAGCCTTCCTATAAACTTTCATTAGTTGCAGGAATTATTCCTTGATTCTCATGGATTTTTAACATAGACAGTCATATCATCTGCAGACAAGACCAGCTGGATTTTCTCATGTGCAATTTGCATACTGTTTATTTCCTTTTCTTGTCTCATTGAATTATTTAGGTCTTCCACCTACAATGTTCATCACAGGCAAAGAAGAGTACATCCTTACCTTGTCCCCAGTCAAGCATTCAGTTTGTAATCATTAAATACAATATTAGCTGAATGCTTCTACAAATGTTACTTACACGTGCAAGGTAAGAGAAACCCAAATAAGACTGTAGGTGTTGCAAGAGGGTATCAGAGGGCAGACACAATGAAACCATACTTACAGAAAACTACCCAATCTAATCACACTAGGACCACAGACTTGTCTAACTCGATGAAACCAAGCCATGCCATGTGGGGCCACCCAAGATGGGCGGGTCATGGTGGAGAGGTCTAACAGAATATGGTCCACTGTAGAACGGAATGGCAAACCACTTCAGTATTCTTGCCTTGAGAACCCCATGAATGAAAAGGCAAAATGATAGGATACTGAAAGAGGAACTCCCCAGGTTGGTAGGTGCCCAATATGCTACTCGAGATCAGTGGAGAAATAACTTCAGAAAGATTGAAGGGATGGGGACAAATAAAACAACACCCAGTTGTGGATGGGACTGGTGATAGAAGCAAGGTCCAATGCTGTAAAGAGCAATATTGCTTAGGAACCTGGAATGTTAGGTCCATGAATCAAGGGAAATTGGAAGTGGTCATACAGGAGATGGCAAGAGTGAACGTTGACATTCTAGGAGTCAGCGAACTAAAATGGACTGGAATGGGTGAATTTAACTCAGAAGACCATCATATCTACTACTGCGGGCAGGAATCCCTTAGAAGAAATGGAGTAGCCATCATGGTCAACAAAAGAGTCCGAAATGCAGTACTTGGATGCAATCTCAAAGATGACACAATGACCTCTGTTCGTTTCCAAGGCAAACCATTCTATATCACAGTCATCCAAGTCTATTCCCCCAACCAGTAATGCTGAAGAACCTGAAGTTGAACAGTTCTATGAAGACCTACAAGACCTTTTAGAACTAACACCCCCAAAAGATGTTCTTTTCATTATAGGAGACTGGAATACAAAAGCAGGAAGTCATGAAACACCTGGAGTAACAGGCAAATTTGGCCTTGGAATATGGAATGAAGCAGGGCAAAGACTAATAGAGTTTTACCAAGAGAATGCACTGGTCATAGCAAACACCCTCTTCCAACAACACAAGAGAAGACTCTACACATGGACATACCAGATGGTCAACAGCAAAATCAGATTGATTATATTCTTTGCTGCCAAAGATGGAGAAGCTCTATACAGTCAGCAAAAACAAAACCAGGAGCTGACTGCGGCTCAGACCATGAACTCCTTATTGCCAAATTCAGACTTAAATTGAGGAAAGTGGGGAAAACCACTCAACCATTCAGGTATGACCTAAATCAAATTCCTTATGATTATACAGTGGAAGTGAAATAGATTTACGGGACTAGATCTGATAGATAGAGTGCCTGATGAACTATGGACTGAAGTTCGTGATATTTTACAGGAGACGGGGATCAAGATAATCCCCATGGAAAAGAAATGCAAAAAGCAAAATGGCTGTCTGGGGAGGCCTTACAAATAGCTGTGAAAAGAAGAAAAGCAAAACCAAAGGAGAAAAGGAAAGATATAAGCAGCTGAATGCAGAGTTTCAATGAATAGCAAGAAGAGATAAGAAAGCCTTCTTCAGTGATCAGTGCAAAGAAATAGAGGAAAAGAACAGAATGGGAAAGACTAGAGATCTCTTCAAGAAAATTAGAGATACCAAGGGAACATTTCATGCAAAGATGGGCTCGATAAAGGACAGAAATCATATGGACCTAACAGAAGCAGAAGATATTAAGTAGAGGTGGCAAGAATACACGGAAGAACTGTGCAAAAAAGATCTTCATGATCCAGATAATCATGATGGTGTGATCACTCATCTAGAGCCAGACATCCTGGAATGTGAAGTCAAGTGGGCCTTAGAAAGCATCACTACTAACAAAGCTAGTGGAGGTGATGGAATTCCAGTGGAGCTATTTCAAATCCTGAAAGATGACGCTGTCAAAGTGTTGCACTCAATATGCCAGCAAATTTGGAAAACTCAGCAGTGGCCACAGGACTGGAAAGGTCAGTTTTCATTCCAATCCCAAAGAAAGGCAATGCCAAAGAATGCTCAAACTACTGCACAATTGCACTCATCTCACATGCTAGTAAAGTAATGCTCAAAATTCTCCAAGGCAGGCTTCAGCAATATGTGAACCATGAACTTACAGATGTTCAAGCTGTTTTTAGAAAAGGCAGAGGAACCAGAGATCAAATTGCCAACATCCACTGGATCATGGAAAAAGGAAGAGAGTTCCAGAAAAACATCTATTTCTGCTTTAATGACTATGCCAAAGCCTTTGACTGTGTGGATCACAATAAACTGTGGAAAATTCTGAAAGAGATGGGAATACCAGACCACCTGACCTGCCTCTTGAGAAACCTGTAGGCAGGTCAGGAAGCAACAGTTTGAACTGGACATGGAACGACAGACTGGTTCCAAATAGGAAAAGGAGTACATCAAGGCTGTATATTGTCACCCTGCTTATTTAACTTCTATGCAGAGTACATCATGAGAATTGCTGGGCTGGAAGAAGCACAAGCTAGAATCAAGATTTCTGGGAGATATATCAATAACTTCAGACATGCAGATGACACCACCTTTATGGCAGAAAGTGAAGAGGAGCTAAAAAGCCTCTTGATGAAAGTGAAAGAGGAGAGTGAAAAAGTTGGCTCAAAGCTCTACATTCAGAAAACTAAGATCATGGCATCTGGTCCCATCACTTCATGGGAAACAGTGTCAGACTTTATTTTGGGGGGCTCTGAAATCACTGCAGATGGTGAGTGCAGCCATGAAATTAAAAATCACTTACTCCTTGGAAGGAAAGTTATGACCAACCTAGATAGCCTATTGAAAAGCAGAGACATTACTTTGCCAACAAAGGTCCATGTGGTCAAGGCTATGTTTTTTCTAGTAATCATGTATGGATGTGAGAGTTGGACTGTGAGATAGCTGAGCACTGAAGAATTGATGCTTTTGAACTGTGGTGTTGGAGAAGACTCTTGAAAGTCCCTTGGACTGCAAGGAGATCCAACCAGTCCATTCTGAAGGAGATTAGTCCTGGATGTTCTTTGGAAGGAATGATGATAAAGCTGAAACTCCAATACTTTGGCCACCTCATGTGAAGGTTTGACTCATTGGAAAAGATTCTGATCCTGGGACGTGTTGGGAGCAGGAGGAAAAGGGGACAACAGAGGATGAGATGGCTGGATGGCATCACTGACTCTATGGACGTGGGTTTCGGTGAACTCTGGGAGTTGGTGATGGACAGGGAGGCCTGGTGTGCTGCAGTTCATGGGATCGCAAAGAGTTGGACACGACTGAGCGACTGAACTGATCTGAACTGAACAAATTGAGGAAATTTCCCTCTATTGCCACCTTGTTGAATGTTTTTATCATGAATGCATAAACTGTCAAACTGTTTTCTGCATCACATAATATCATTATATTTTTCTTCTTCAGCCAGTTGAAGTGATGATTAAATTGTGTTTGAAGTTTGAATAAGTTTTGTATACCTGGAATAAGGCACTATTGATCATCATGCATAATTATTTTAATACACTATTAGATGCAATTTGACAGTATTTTGTTGAGATTTTGGCATATATGCTTAAGAGATACTGGTATGTAATTTTTCATTCTTGTAATGTCTTTATCTGTTTTCTTATTAGAATAATGCTGGCATCATAGAATGAGTTAGGAAATATTCCTTTCTGCTTGTATTTTTTGAAAGAGACTGTAGAGAATTTCTTATTTAATGTTTGTATAATTCACCAATGAAATCATTTGTGCCTGTTACTTTCTTTTAGTGAGAGATTATTATTTATTGATTAAAAATATTTAATATTAATAGACTTATTTAGATTATTCATTTTTCCTTTTGTGAGTTTTTTAATTCTTTCAAGGTATAAATTTATTTCATCTGTTATCAAATTTGTAGGCACTGAGTTGTTCAGATGTTCCATTCTTATTCTTTTAATGGCCATTGGATATATATTTTTATTTAGCATCCTATTAAAAGGACACACTATCATTTCTCCATTATTTATTTTTTGTTTGTTTGTTTTTGAATTTCTCTTTCTTACTCTTGACTTTCAACAGCCAGTTTCCTTCCCAGAGACAACTACTTTTATCAGTTTTGTTGTATCTTTTCAGAAACATTTTGTAAATAAACCAAAATTAGATGTATATTATTTTCTCTCATGTTGCTCAAATAAACATTGCTTTGCACTTATTTTTCATTTAACACTAAATCTTGGAAATTATTCCATATCAGTTCATGGACTGATTACTCATTCTTATTATGCATATTGTTTTTAAATGTAATATTTATTTACTTAGTTCACTATGAATTGACATTTGTTTTTAATCAGTCTTTTTTTTGTTTTTTACTAATGACAAAACAGTAAATAGCTTTCCACTAATATCATTTAGAAGGAATCTTTTGGCTAAACTCATAAAAGTTAATTTTCTACAAAATAGTATGTGCATTTTAATTCTGATGCATGTTTGATTATATAACATGTTATATAGAATTGTACAGATGTATACTTCTCCCACAATGTAAAAGATTATTCAATCTGTGCCTTGACAATACATGACTTTTTTTAAGTTTGACTGTCTTATAAATGAAAAATAGTTTTAGTATAATTTTATATTGCATTTATTTTATCATGTGTGAAATATCTTAACATGTTTAATGCCATTCCAATTCCTATTTTGTTGAATTTTAGTTGTTATATTCAATTAAAATTTAAATATTTTTAATATTTTTTATTTTTTAAAATATTTGATATTTTTCTTATAAAGGTCATTCTGTATGAGGAAAATTGGCTCTTTGTTTGAAATATCAGTTTTAATTTTGCTTCCAATTTGCTGTTCATTCTTCTTTGTCTATGGCAGTTTCTGATATATAAGCTTACTTTTATTTTTGTTATAATTAAGCAGACTTTTCTAAATATGACAGAAAATTCAGAAGTTCATACATTTTTTATGAAACTGAGATTAAAAATAATTATAAATACCATCTCATGTTTTGTTACTAGTAATATCTAGGCTTCATTATTTACATTTAAACCTTGGATCATTTGTGGATACATTCTGGTATGACATATACATCCAAATTTATTTGATTTTAAATACACATCCAGTTACTTCAACCACAATTCACAATTTTTAAAAAATCCTCCCTGTCAACTAAAAAAGATGTACAATGTGAGCATTGAGAGTTAAGTTTTATTTGGGGCAAAATGAGGACTACAGCCTGGGAGATAGTACTTCAAATAGTTCTAAGAGACTACTCCAAAGATGTCTTGGGGGAAGGTCAACAAAAAAGATTTTGGTGAAGGGAAAGTTTAATGCAATCAAGCATTTGTTATACAGAAGGTTTTCTGCTAGTCACGAGGAGCTGATGTCATCATGAAGGAATTTGATGCTTTCCTAAATATGAGGAAATGCAACGATTGGGATCATGAAATCAGTTCCTGAAAATATCTATCCAAAGACCTACTCCACCAGTTTCCCTGAAGCACAGAGTGCCTCACTCTCCACTCTGAATTCCCCTCAGTGGGTGTTGAAGGTTAGCAGCTGCAGCAGCACAGAGCTCAATCTCCACAGAGGTGGATGGCAATTACCCTTGTTGTCTTTCAGTCCCTGGCAAATGCTCTTGGCAGGTGCCAGTTTGGAGTTATACTCCCTGTGCTACAGATCACTCTTTGCTTAACTGGTTTTTATTGACTTAGATCCTTATAGAATTCTTTTTTTTTTTTTTAATTTGTAGCCTCTATTCTTTCCTAATTTATAATTCCCCCTAGAATCAAAGAATCTAGAGCAAACTGGATGTATTTAGAAGCCGGCTGAACTTTTGTTACTCGGGCTTGTAATGTTAAATTTAAACCACCATTTAATACAATTTAGCATTTTTGGGGCACTGGAGCATATTGGATATTATTGTACTTCAGTAATTTCCATATTCATAAACTCTGTTTGGAATCTCAGCTATGTATTCCTACTTTTAAAATCAGTCAATTCTACAAGATACATACTCTATATCCACTGTGAGCAAGGCATAGCACTCTGCTTGGCATTGTATAACAAACAAAGATATTTAAGATCAACCCCAACTTTCAAGAAACTTATAGAAAGCACAGAATTAAAATAGTAGGTCAATATTATAATAAGTATTCAGTTCACTTCAGTCACTCAGTTGTATCTGACTCTTTGTGACCCAATGGACTGCAGCACGCCAGGCTATTCTGTCTATCACCAACTCCCAGAGCTTGCTCAAACCCATATCCATTGAGTCGGTGATACCATCCAATCATCTCATCCTCTGTCCCCACTTTTAGTCTTTCCTAGCATCAGGTTCTTTTCTAAGAAGACAGTTCTTCACATCAGGTGGCCAAAGTATTGGAGCTTCAGCTTCAGCATCAGTCCTTCTAGGAATTTTAGGGACTGATTTCTTTAGGATTGACTGATTGGATCTCTTTGCTGTCCAAGGAACTCTCGAGATTCTTCTCCAACATCACAGTTTAAAAGCATCATTTCCTCAGTGCTTAGCTGTCTTCACAGTCCGACTCTCATATCCATACATAACTACTGGAAAAACCATAGCATTGACTAGATGGACCTTTGTTGGCAAAGTAGTGTCTCTGCTTTTTAATATGCTGTTTAGGTTGGTCATGGCTATTCTTCCAAGGAGTAAGCATCTTTTAATTTCATGTCTGCAGTCACCATCTGCAGTGATTTTGGAGCGCCCCAAAATAAAATAAGCCACTGTTTCCACTGTTTCCCCATCTATCTGCCATGAAGTGATGGAACTGGATGCCATGATCTTAGTTTTTTGCGTGTTGAGTTTTAACCCAACATTTTCACTCTCCTGTTTCACTTTCATCAAGAAGATCTTTAGTTCCTCTTTATTTTCTGTCTTAAGGATGGCGTCATCTGCATATCTGAGGTTATTTATATTTCTACCAGCAATCTTGATTCCAGCTTGTGCTTCATCCAGCCCAACATTTCACATGATGTATTCTGCATATAAGTTAAATAAGCAGGATGACAATATACAGCCTTGATGTACTACTTTCCCAATTTGGAGACAGTCCGTTTTTCCATGTCTGGTTCTGTTGCTCCTTGACTTGCATACAGATTTCTCAGGAGGCAGATCAAGTGGTCTGGTATTTCCATCTCTTAAAGAATTTTCCACAGGTTGATGTGATCCACACAGTCAAAGGCTTTGGCGTAGTCAATAAAGCAGAAGTAGATGATTTTTTGAAACTCTCATGCTTTTTATATGATCCAGTGGATATTGCCAGTTTGATCTCTGGTTCTTCTGCCTTTTCTAAATCCAGCTTTAACATCTAGACATTCTCGATTCACATACTGCTGAAGCCTGGCTTGGATAATTTTGAGCATTACTTTGCTAGTGTGTGAGATGAGTGCAATTTGCTGTAGTTTGACCATTCTTTGGCATTACCTTTCTTTGGGATTGTTTGAAAACTAAAGTTTTCCAGTCCTGTGGCTGCTGCTCAGTTTTCTAAATTTGCTGGCATATTAAGGGCAGCACTTTAACACCATCCACCATCTTTTAGGATTTGAAATAGCTCACCTGGAATTCCATCACCTCCACTAGCTTTGTTCCTAATGATGCTTCCTAAGACTCATTTGACTTTGCATTCCCAGATGTCTGGCTCTAGGTGAGTGATCACACCATTGTGATTATCTGGGTCACGAAGATCTTTTATGTATAGTCCTTCGGTGTATTCTTGACACCTCTTCTTGATATCTTATGCTTCTGTTAGGTCCATGCCATTTCTGTCCTTTATCGAGCCCATCTTTGCATGAAATGTTCCCTTGGTATCTCTAATTTTCTTGAAGAGATCACTAGTCTTTCCCATTCTATTGTTTTCCTCCTTTTTTTTTTTTTTTTGCACTGATCACTTAGGAAGGCTTTCATCTCTCTTCTTGCCATTGTTTTGTACTCTGCATTCAGATGGATATATCTTTCCTTTTTCCCTTTGCCTTCATTTCTCTTCTTTTTTCAGCTATTTGTAAGGCCTTCTCAGACAACCATTTGCCTTTTCTCCTACTATTAAATTTTAGGAGGAAATAGTTTTCTCAAAATATACAGAGTGATAATGTTATGGAAGGAAAAAAGAAGGAAAATTTTCATATGTTTGTGAAAGATTTAGGCAGAAAGCATTCGTGGAAAAGGAAGTATCTGAGATGGTCACTAGTAGTTGGGATATCCTCTTTAAATGTCATCCTTGGATAGGAAAATCTGAAGGAAAAAAAAAAAAAAAAGGTGGAGGGGTCAGAAAACTTCCCACACAGGTAGAAGTCTTGTTTAATTGGGATATAGAATACTTACTGAGGAGCAAGGAGAACTAATTTCGAGAAGGTAAATTGGCATCAGGTCAAGAATGGCATTTGCTTAGAATTTTCAGGTAACAGGGAACCATTAAAAGTTTGAAAAGGTGGAGACTCACATAATCTTGATTAAAAAAAATAATAAACCAGGTAGTCAGATAAGGTCATTAACACAGTTTTATTTATGAAGCATTTAAGAAGTAATCATTATTCCTGCTATGGGAAATCAATTCCCCTGCCCTTACTGTTTCTACTTTGTGTTTATCAGCATGTGGTGCATTGAGGTGGATGTAATACTGAATATGGGGCTCCCTCCTAAAACCTGATAGATCATAGGAGTAAAATAATAAGTAAATGTTGACTTTGGAGTTTTGATTTTGTGCCTCACATAATAGGAAAAGACTTTGGTGTTTCTGTTATTCTGTGGGGCGGTTTTGGCAAGTGAAGTTACTTGAGGTGAAAGGCTTTCATCTGTGTTGTCCCCCTGAATGTGCTTTGAGGATTGGTAGAAAATCACATAATGTCTTCAGGTGACAACAAGAAGACTATGCTGGAATACTTTGTATGACTGTCTAGCTTTTTCCCAAAACTTTCTGGAAGACTTCTAGCAATAATGCATTAAAAAAAATAATAATCTGCTATGTAAATTTAATTTGCTAAAAAGCTTATGAATAAATAACCAAAACCACAGTCTAATCAGTATTTTAAACTCACATAATTATGTGATGGTAGCTTGAAGGAGAGGATGGACAGCTGACTGAATGCCTTTGACCTCTTGCCCTGCACCTGTCCACAAACCTTCCTCCCTTCCTTGAGGCTTCAATTTATAAAAAATGTTTGCTTCACTTGTGAAGGCAGAGAGACCTTTGAAGTCTCTGATCCCCAAAGGTCAGGATTGACATCTTGATTTAGCACCCAGATGTCCATGTTCCCTTTTTTTTTTTTTTCCCATCTAACACTGCCAGAAAGGCTTTCCTAGGGAAGAATTTCTAATAGCTAAGCCCTTTGAGTAACAGATGACATCTAGGGTTCTTTTAGAGTTATGGTAGCTGGACTTCTATTTCTACCCTGGTTCATGAGGGAGAAAGCTATATTTCATATTTTACCTTGCTGGAGATTAGAATAGATGAGAAATACTGAGAGAGAGGGAGAGAGTGCACTGAGTAATAATCATTATGGAGGAAAGGAGTGTGAAAGTACATGCAGGAGTTGTAAGAAGTTAAGAGATGCTAGGAATATAAGAAATCAGGCTGACAGTAACGTTAGGGAGGGTACCCAAGACAGCAGCCCCTATCATATCTCAAACTGCAGAATTTCCTCTGTGATTGATCTGGTTACTGCCTTCAGCCAAAAACCAAAGGCTTCCTTGCCCCCTCAACAGTAACAGATTCAACAAGTACATATCCATTACTATTGTTTACAAAGTACATGTTACATACTAGGATCTCAGGATCTCTATTATCTCAATGATGCTATTATCAATCATGTTGAAAGAAAGGGAAACTGAGCCTTGGTATTTGAATCCAGATCTATATTAACAGAAATGTCTCGATTCTTGGTGAGATAGTGTAAGATATAATTATTGGGTTACTTTTGAAAGAATTGGAACCTTAGAAGCACTTTCTCATCTTTGTAGAGTGGTTTCTGTGGAAGAAAGAGAGGACAGGCATTCCAGGGCTATATTTCATCCTGTCAAAGAGAGCCTTTGGCTTCCCATCAAGTGTGAGTACCTGTACAATTAACCGAGGCATTATTGAGGTGAACTCTGGCTTGGAAACTTAGAAATATGCTTTTGAAAGCAATTGTAGGAAAGGAAGGGCTAAAAAAGTCAGCATTTTTGAAGCAGAAAGAAAAAGGTTTACAAAGAGAAGTCTATTAAAGTCATCAGCTTTCCCTTGCTTAAGGTCAAAAATGTACAGTATGCTGAAATACTATTATATCTCAAATGCGTTCCAACAATCATCTGTTTCCTTGCTCTTGTCAGGTCTCTGCCTGAGGTCTTTCTATTTGATCACTGTTGTGTTAATGACTGAAAACCAGAGAATAGTCTATGATATCTACAAATAGTGAGGGGAAGCAGTAATATGTGGTTGGATATTGTTTTACATCATGGAAGTCAGTCTGCTGTAGAAAGTATTGACTTATAGTTGAAGGCAAAGAAATTTATCAGGAAAGTAAACTCAAGCACAAAAGAAGCGCAAAAATCTCAGATAACGGGGTATATGGAGTCCTTTCTCCAGTGTGTGTTTGGCAACGTTATTGAGATTAAAGTTCTGATTTCCAGAAGATTATTCTTCAAGGCGTATTAGTCTCTGTCATTTCCATAATGCATCAAGGTCAGAAAATAGCTTTTTAAACCACTTAATGAAATGAACACATGGATAGAATTTGAATCTTATCAAATATAGAGACTTCAATCAAAATATGCGTGCCTAGTTCTAGACAGGTATACAATCTGTTTTTAAATTTCCTTATGGCAAGTACATAGGACTTTCTTGGTGATTTGGATGGTAAAGAATATGCATGCAATGCAGCATACAGAGCAAACATTTAATAACTATAAATACATGAAAGAACGGAAATAAGGGAAGGAGGGAGGAAATAAATAGTCAAGTGTCAGGATTTATAAGCCTATTCTATAACTCTAGAGCAACCATCGTGCATCAGAATTTTGATCAATGAAATATAATAGTTTGGGGAGGCATCATCCTTGGGTCTATGAGGTTAGTTCTATCAAGGATTTCAGTAATCACCTACTCTGTATAATATTTATAGTAAGAAATTTGAGGGTCAGAGAAATGTAATAACTAAAGTTGTAACTCTGGTCAGTGTCAAGGCTAGGATGAAAATTCAGATTTCCCAATATTCTCTTTGGTGAACATTTGGACTCTATTTAAAATCCAGTGTCAAGGTTAATAAACTTTTATTTGTGTTTCTTTCTGCTTTACTCACATTATGTATTATCTAATAGTGTTCACTTTTGCAAATATTTATTGAGTCCCTGTTGAATGCCAAATACTGCTCAGGACAAGGATTCAGCAATGAATGAAGCAAGTGTAGTCTCTGATCTCCTGCCTAATGGAAGCCAGATATTAAACAAATATTTATAAGTGTGTAAATCCAGGTGTTAAAAATCTGGAGCCTGGTAGGATCCTTGTCAAAGCAGTCTTTATTATTTCTACTTTGCAAGTAGGAAAGTATTGATGACAATCCTCCGGGCTTTACTACACAGCTCAACCCAAAAGAAGACAAGATATGCCAGCTGAGGACAATGAACTTTCATACCTACTGGAGTCCACTTAAGGACATTAGTCCTTTCAACTGCCTTCAGGAGAATCCTTCTGTTTCCTACTTTGTGCTACCAGGCAGAGACAGTTGTTCTCCAGTAGCAATCCCAGGTCTCCAATTAGGCTTTGACAGCAGTGAGCCAGGAGAACTCAAAACTAAGATGTCATTATGTTGATGGACTGTTCCCCATGCCCAACACTCCTTGTGGAAAGGAGAGGATTCAGTACTACCTAGCTCCAAGAGCTTTATGGTCACTTGCCTGCAACCTCAAAAAACTCCACGTTAATTACATTTTAACAAGATGTGTATCCTCTGATATAAAATAATCAGCACAGTACTGTGTAACACATTCAATATGTTTGGTTCAGGTGCAGTGAAGTGAGACAATTCCATAGGAAAGTCTTCCATTTGCTCGAGAGAGTCTACCTAAAACCATGTGATAACTCCTTTATCTATTTCCAGATATTATTCCAATTCTTTTAAAGTATTTTGCCAATCTTCTTAATTGCTTATTGGCCAAGTTACCTGTGATTGGGAGTCCCATACATGAATTGAAAGCTTTATTTTTCCAAATACCTAAAATATATTCAGTCCTTAAAAGAGGTAGTGTAATAAATAGATTTTTATATATCTTTTCACTTAAATATTCCCAGAAACTCCATGATAGAAGTACTGTTATTATCCCTATTTTAGAGAAGAGGAAATTGAGGCTTAGAAAATTGAGATGCTTCTCCCAGAGCCACAGCAAATAATTAGGAACATTGGGATTCAGCCCTGGGCAGTATCCTTCCAGAGCTTGTTCTTAGCTACTGAGTCCTTGATGCCTCTATGAAAGTTCTAGGCACCCAGGGGCTTGTATTAGTTCATTTTTATTGCTGCTGTAAAAAAAGAAATGCCATAACATTATGGCTTTAAGCAACACAGATTTATTACCTAATAATTTTAAAGATCAGAATCCAAAACTAGTCTTATTGGGCTAAAGTCAGTGTGTTAGCAGGACTACATTCCCTGTGGAAGTTTTGGTAGAGTCCATTTCTCAAAGCTTTTAGAGGCTGCCTATATCCCCTGGCTTGTGGCCCCTTTGATTTTCAAAGCTAACAATGGGCAACCCAGTCTTTCTCATGTAACATCACTCTAACACTTTTGCCTCCCTTTCCCACATTTTTTTCACTTTAATTGGCAGAACTGGGAAATAGAAGTAGTATATTTTTATGGTATACAAAGTGGCATTTTTATATATGTATATTTTATGAAATGATTACCACAATCAAGTAGATTAACATATCTATCAACCCATATAGTTATACTGTGCCTACACATGTGAACGATGAGAATATTTAACAGACTAAGTGGGATGTTTACTTTTAAAAGGAGTTCTGAGGCTCTAACTCAGACCAGTCTTGGGTAGGAGAAACAGAGAAAGAATTATCATTGAAAATAATTCTCCAAGTGGTTTTTATGCTGATGGTTCGCAGGCTACACTTTGAGAAACAGAGAAACACTCTCAACCTTCTCCATATTTAAGGACCCTCATGATTACATGAAGTCCACCTGGATACTCCAGGATAATGTCCCCATCTCAGTTCCATAGCTCGGATGGTAAAGTGTCTGCCTCCAATGCGGGAGACCTGTGTTTGATCCCTGGGTTGGGAAGATCCCCTGGAGAAGGAAATGGCAACTCACTCCAGTACTCTTGACTGGACAGTTCCATGGAGGAGCCTGGTAAGCTACAGTCCGTGGGATTGCAAAGAGTTGGACATGACTGAGAAACTTCACTGGCATTAGTGACCTTAATCCATTTGCAACCTTAATTTCTCTTTGCCAGGGAATTTAATATATTCACAGGTTCAAGGGACTCTGACATGAACACCTCGGTTGTTATTCTACCCACTTCTAGGTTCAAGACCTAGAAATACTTTAGTGATCAATTTGCACCTCCTGGGAAACCTCTGGTTCTGAAGACATAGAACATAGAAAAACTTCTCCTGGGGCAAATATTGGTGTTCCTTGAATAATTTATTTAAAGTAACTGGCCCCTAAAATACAATGAGGCAGTACTCCTTTTTCCCTAAAGTGAAGCTAAGTCAGGGATGAGAGAAGCCAGTATAATATAAAAATGAATAATTAAAAAAATGTAGAAGGTGGCAGAGGGGATTTATCCCTCTCCTCTTCAATTCTGTGATCTTCCCTGGTAGCTAAGATGGTAAAGTGTCCACCTGTAATGCAGGATACCTGGATTCAATCCTTGGGTCAGGAAGATTCTCTGCAGAAGGAAATGACAACCCTCACTAGTATTCTTGCCTGGGAAATCCCATGGACAGAGGAGCCTTGTGAGCTACAGTCCATGGGGTTGTGAAAGAGTCAGACACAACTGAACGACCGAGCACATAGTCATGTGTACAGCACCAGTGCCCTTCACACAGCAGACTTCCTGCCCTGGGAACTATTTGCTGCAAATTCATGGAGGTTAAGCAAGTCCCCAGGGCTACAAGTTTTCTGCAAACTCTGTGAGTTATATTTACTTGGAGGAATATGACAAACAAATATCCCCTGGAGAACCCAACCTTCTTGCCAGTTAGAGAGACAGATGTTTCTGGATAGTAGTTTCACACTCAGACCTTTTTGATCTGAGGCAGTAAAAAGCTTGAAAAGTGCCAGAGCATCCTGCACCACAAACTCCTCCAGAGTTGCTAACCCTACAAGACAATAAGAGCTGTGGGGATCAGAAGCCCCGTTTCCCTGCAAGATTGACACAATGCCAACTTTAGGGATGCCCTGTCCATTTAACCCTGTTCATTCCAGAAAGTGCCCCAGTGCTTTCCATGACTTCCCCTAATCTCGAAAACTTATTTTGTATTTTTATTCATATATATATATATGACTATATACAGAAAGAGACAAAAAAAAAAAAAAAAGAGAGACTGAAAGAGACAGAGAATTCTTAAGATGGGTCAGATCCTGTGCTACAATCTTTTTATAGGGAGTCTCACTTAATATTCATTATAATTCTATGAGGAACATTGTACTTGTATCCCCCATTTTAAAGATATGAAAACTGAGGCTCCCAAAATATAAATAACTTGGCCAATGTCACAGAGATATGATGCATACAACTATGTCCATACATTTGCTCTTTTTAAAGTGCTGCCTAATTTGGCAAGATTTCTCAATAGACAGTGACTTAATGGTACATTTGAAAGTTAAATAGGTAGCTTTTGTTAATTATGCTTGGACAATAGGAATACACTGGAACCGTCCCAGGCAAAACAGGACATGTCATTGTACTCAGATATTACTCTTTTAACCATACTCTGCATTAATGTCAGGCTTTACAAGCTATGAAACTTTTCTTATATAGTCTCTCCTCTGACTTTCTCAACAACCTTCAGAAGAAGATGAAACACTAGGTTCAAAATGCTTAAGCAATATTCAGGCTGTTGTAGGCCCAGAGAAGGACTGAGTCCCTTGCTCTGAGTGGAGTGCTTTGCTGACTGCATCAAACCTGTCTGAAACAACCTGCTTGAAGGAACATTTCCCCCATAAGTGACCAAAGGTAGAAATTCCAGATCTTGCAGTAGGTTTGTTTGGGGCAGGGGACATCTTTGGTACTCTTTCAGTGGCAACACCAAGGCTACCTGCCTCCTTCTAGCTAAAAGCAGACCTCTCTTTAAGTCATCCTGACACCCAGAGGCATGACAAAGTGGGCTTGCGTCTCCAGCTTTGCCATACCCAGGAGATTTGGAGAAAAGGAATTCATCTTCCTATGAAGAAGCCTCTATTTGAAATTTGCAATTTCCTTTAATTTCACATTACAAGTAAAGCTTTATATGTTTATATATATATGAATTATAAAATGTGTATAATGTTTATATATATTATGTGTATAATATATATACATGTTTATACATATATTATGTGTACATATATTATACATAATATAATATATTATGTGTGTATGTATATATACATACACAATATAATGTATATTAATATAATATAATATGTATATATATACATTATATATATATACACCAAGGCTATATGTATATTATATGTATGTTATATGTATATGTTATATGCTATATGTATATGTTATATTCTATATGTATATGCTCTATGTATATTATACATATATATATAATATATATATACCAAGACTATATGTACTATATAATATATATACACATTATATATATATATACACCAAAGCTACCTGCCTTCACGTCTTCATGTATAATTAATTGTATATAATTTAAAAAGCTGTATTATGTGCTCCTATTGTTATAAAATTGTTCAATCTATCTACACATGCATTCATTCATCTATCCATTTATTCCTTCTGAACATAGCTAGAATAATTTTCATCAAACCATAATAATGATATTTTCCTCTTGGTTGGAAAAAGCTATTTTGAGTACTTTCTTCTGCTTAATTTTTTACTTTTCTGCATAGTTTAAAATTTCACAGTGAACATATTAACTTTTTTAAAGATGTAAAATTTTTAAAAGGCAAGACTTAAGATTGGTTTCAAAGGCAAAAATTAATTAATGAAGAGTTTCTATTATGCTCCCTATGTGGGTTTCCACAGTATGAAGCCCTAACTAAATTTATTTCCTGCTTCAAGTATCATAACTTGGTGTTGGGCTTTCTAGGTCACTCAGTGAAAGAATCTGCCTGACAATTTAGGAGACACGAATTCAATCCCTGGGCCAGAGAGCTCTCTTGGATGGAAATGCAACCCACTCCAGTATTCTTGCCTGGAAAAACCCCATAGACAGAAGAGCTTGGTGTACTCCAGTCCATGGGATCACAAAGAATTGGACACTACTTAGCCACTGAACAATAACAACTTGGGGTTACTATAAAAATTTTCTCTTTGCCAAGATTGATATTAGTTGAAGTCCATTGTCCCAGCAAAATTGTTAGTAACACATTTCTCTCTAAACTGTCCTTATTTGAAAATAAATATATGGTCCCTGTAGTAGGTTGGGTTCTTCTGGAGATGGGCTCTGATAAAAGGTTTGATGTCCAAGATATTTACATGGAAGTGCATTTGTAATCACCACCTTTGGAAAAAAGAGGAAGACACAGAATTAGGTAGAAACTGAGCTCAAGTAGCCTGGCTAAACCCATGGGGAACACTAGAGTTAAAGTGGTCCTTCAGAGTCATCCAAGGGACTGAGATGCACTGACAAGTTCTTGGATATAGGCCACCTTGAAAGGGGCATGACTTGAGTGGAGCAAGTGTCTCCCACTTAAGGAATTACTGAAGAGTCCCTCTGCTGATAGCAGTTGGACAACACAGTCTTCATTAAGAGGAGGTCTGGGTGGCATCTTAGCATTGTTCTGCTCTTACTGAAGTATAGCTTTATGGGGTCCAAGCACCTCTCTGGGCACCAAATTAGTTGTCCCATTTCATTTCTATGGAGAGAAGAGTTGCCTCTAAAACTAGCTACCTAATGAGAAGGGATCTCCACAGACCCAAGTAGAAGTGAGATAATTTTTCTAATGGTTCTCAGGATATGTGTGGTCATAGTGGTGAATAAAAGTCACTTAGGTTGTATTGTGCTCGCTTCGGCAGCACATATACTAAAACTGGAATGATACAGAGAAGATTAGCATGGCCCCTGCGCAAGGATGACATTCAAATTCATGAAGTGTTCCATATTTTGGGGGGGGGATTCCCTGGTGGCTCAGACAGTAAAGCATCTGCCCACAATGTGGGAGGCCCGGGTTCGATCCCTGGGTTGGGAAGATCCCCTGGAGAAGGAAATGGCAACCCACTCCAGTACTCTTGCCTAGAAAATTCCATGGATGGAGGAGCCTGGCGGGCTACAGTCCATGCGGTCACAAAGAGTTGGACACGACTTCACTTTCACTTTCACTTTAAGTTGTATTAGGCTCCTTTGTTGTAAATTCCTCAGTAATTACGCCTTGTAATTGCACGAAAAGGACAAAGACTTTCTCTGAAGTCCTCCCAACCTAAGACTTTCTCTGCTTGGAAAGAACAGTCAAGGTTCCACGTCTTCAGTCCTTTCTCTGGGGAGGTTAATGTTTTTTAACACACACACGCAACAAATACCATCAGCACCAATAAATATATCAACATCAATTAAAGAGAAGATTAATGTTACCCTGGTTGCCTTTGTGGTTCAGGACTCTAGAAGGTGGTTTCTATCTCTTTCAAATTCACAGTTTCCTTGTTTGAGGGGTTTTCAGTTAGATTCAAGGAGATCTCAGATTATGGGAAGGATTCTTTCTGACTATCCTATTTTAGGTCTTTTATTTAAAGATGTGACTGGATTTTTCTTTTCTTTCTTTACATTCTACTTTTTCCCCCTCCCCTTCTGAATTCATTCAGTTGTTAATAAAAATAAATACTCTGGCCAATAACCCTAAAAGTAGAGAGTAGTATCATGTCCACTTTAAATATGAAGACTCTTAGATTCAAATATGTTAAGTAACCTACCCAAAGGTTTTTCACCCTGAGATGGAGCTGAAGTTCAAACCAGGCCTGTCTGGGTCCAGAGCTCATTCCCTTCACCATGAAGACTCTGTCCTGTAATGAAAGAGCCACTATTTAAAAATGGGTAACCTTGAAGAGTGGAAGCTCTCCCTACCTACCCTGTTTCACTGACACTTGGAAAATCGCTGATTCAACTTGTAGAAAAAGAGTGATTGAAACGTGAATGTGTTAAAGGAGGTTTTTGAAGGACCCAGGTTCATTCTGGGTAGCGGCAATGTGTGGGGCATCCAACTAAAAATAATTAATATTGTGGTAATAATCAGTTCTTTTCAGGGTGTATTGTGCAGTGGTTAAAACAGGGTTCAGGGAAATATGTGTTATTTAGCAAGGAATCATTAGAGCTTTAGAGAAAAATGAACCATTATTTGTCTTTCATTTCAGTTTTTTTTCCTCGGGCTCCTAATTTGGACCCAGGATTTCCTCATTAATGGTATAAATGGGATTAATGACTTCATACCAGCAGAGAACATAAAGTACTTAAGAACTCCAGCCACATGACACATTATTGTAGTAGCAAATGGTGAGGTATTTAGCATTTATATTGTACTTTATTTGCAATGTGCTTATTTTGATCCCATACTCACACACACATTATAACCCTAATGATTACTTTGTGCTTTTCTATTTGTTATACTTGTATGTATTTGTAGCCATTTAAATGTATAATATTAAGCAAAATTAATGCTCATGAAAGCCTGCAGCTGCCTGCCCTGTGTGGTCTGATGATTCATTTATTCATAGAGCCTTTGTTTCCCCTGCTGAGGATTTTAACCCAAGTCTTCTGACCATCTGGGTGGGCTGTTTGGGGTCAGGGACTCTAGATCAGTTGTTGGTCAAGACTTCAATGATGCCCTAGGGTTATTTGGTTCACTGAGGGGCTTCTATTTAGGGCAGCATCTCCACTGAGAGTTCTCTGGCTGCAAATTCTATAGCCTCTTATCCCTTTAAATAGTCCCAGACCTTTCTTGGATGCCCAAGTTTTATTAATTAACCAACTCCTAGATGATAGCAATCTAGGGAAATGCAGAGTAGATTATGGTGCTTTGCCATACCTTTCCATTGAACACCTTTCATGACTCCTCCAGTTTCTGTGTTTAAGTGGTGGTGATGATGATGATGATAATGATATAATAATGTCGACAGCAGTAATAGTAATAGAATAATAAATATGACGCAGGAAGTTATGTAAGTACTCTACATATACTATCTTCTTTGCTCCTCAGAAAACCTTTTGGGTTAATTGCTAACATTATTTCAATTTTCGAGAGGTGGAAGATGAAATTTGAAAAGTTCAGTTGACTTGCCTGTTGTCCCATGTCTAGGAAATCTTATTCTAGTATTCAAACCCAAGCAAAATGGACACCAAAGCAACTAACTATGGACTTTAATTCCACCTCAAATCACTTGAGTCTCACAATCAAAAAGAGCATTTTATGTTGGTCGTTGAAAACAGGCAGTGTCATCTGTGATCCAGTTTGTGCACTCAGATTATTCTGATACTTATGATTAAAAGTCAAGGCATTATCCTTAGAGAGGCATTTCTCTTGTCTCTTCATTTCATTTTTCCCTCCTCATTTTTTTTTCCTTTTAAGAATAATTGCCACTTTCTCATTATTGTGCTTTTCCTGTTCAGTTTAGAATTCAAAGTTTATAATTCATCTCTTTATGCCCCCTATTTTAATAGGATTTAATTGTCTTGGGAGTGTTGCTATCTAATTACCTACTTATGAAATAAGACACTGTCAAGTGGCAAGTGGTCTCATAAGAATGTGAATTTCGTTGACATTTGAAAAATTGCAACCTCTTGTTTATTTGTCTTTCCTCTACCCTCTTACCTCTGGCTGCTCTAGGTCTCCTAAGCAACTCTCTGTTGTCAGGAGGTGACCTGGGGTATAGTTTTATACCTGGGTCATAACTTAGTAGGTTAACTCTGTCAGGAGAATTGACATTAATATGACTGCAACTCATATCAATGATGTAAGAAGGGTGGTGTTTGAATTAAGGAAATGTTTCTCAAGTGGTAAAACCTTAAGTAAATTGAAGTGACAATAATTTTTTTTTTATGTGCTTGCTGGTTTTCAGACAAAGTAATAAACTCTCTCCACAGTATCTCAAACTCTGATCTCTTTGCTTCTACATAATGCACCTAGGATCTAATCACTGAGGTCTACCTGCATGGAGGACCATGTTGACAGGAAAGTCTCCCATGTGATGATTAGCCAGAAGTACCACAGCTTCTGCCTACAGGCAGCGGTGTCTCAGAGAGAATTGGCCACTCACTCTCAAGGGTAACATTTTCCTCCCAATAGGTAAGAATTTACCTGGCTTCTAGAGATGAGGTGGCAGAGGTGAGGCTGTTGCTGAGGGAGCAGTTTTCTGTCCCAGAATCTGCAGGTGCATCTCCTCTGTGGGCAGAGTTAACTTTTCCCTTCAATTCTAGTAGAAGACCAGCATGTCCTTTGTGAGGGAGGACCACTTTTTGAGCACTTACTGTGTACTAGACACTTTTAGACTTATGGAAAATTGGTTACTTTTTAACCTGTGTAGTGGTTGCTGAAACACTGCTCTATAAGGTGGACAGATGGAAAGACACATGAAAAGAACTGATTTTGCAGAAACTGCCCTTCTTGGCTTTCTTGTTGCTTTCATTACCCAAGGGCAGTATTTAGATAGAAGACTGCTGAACCTCTCCACTCTAGAATGCATCTACACACACAGCTGGGAGTTGCCAACTTTAGAATAAATATTTTGCCTTTACCTTTTCTCTCAAAGGATACTCAAATTCTCAGCATGAACTTGGAGGTCCCTTTTTATTATTAATTACTGTCCTTTTTAATCTGGAAGTTAGAGTATCTCATGGCTCTGAGTTCTATTTACTATCACACCCACTCCACGAAAAAAAAATCAGAAGAGAATACAGTATGGTTGAGTAGTGTCCTTGCTGTCTGAGATTGTGGGTCACAAGCCGGTTTTATAGTGTTGACCTCTGTAAATGCCACTTGGAAAAGTCCTTGTCACTTTTAGAGCTGCTGCAACTCAGGATCTCAGACAGCTACCATTTGTAGCATCAAATCAGCGTGAATAAGTTGCTCAGATTTAACGTCTGTTGAGACCCAGGGAGAGATCATCCAAAGAGCCTGAAGATTAATCAGACTTCCTGTCTCAATAGGAAGTGAATAAAAAACGTCTGTGAGTGAAAGTGTCAGCATGTTGAATTTCATAAATCTGTTAGCAACTTAACACTGCATGTACATGACAGAAAGTAAATCATTTTTTTTATCTAATGTTAATTTTAATTGTTTACTCCGTATTATAGATAAACTACTTCCTAGCTGGTAGTCACACTTATAGGGGGCATGGATGCATTTTATTTTCATTTTAACCTGCTTCTGATTCAGTGGTTCAGGTGACAAGTGACCAAGCAACCGATTAAGAAAATAATCTGTAATAGGTGAGTGTGAATCACTTTTGGCTGTGTCCAATGAGACATAATTGTTGATATTGACAACACTTTGAATTGCATTGATTTTCCAGTCCAGCTGAAAACCTTTTTATTTTCACCTGTGTTACTCCTCTTTCTTATAAAACAGTTTGTACAGTGGGGGAAAAAAAAAAAAAACATGTTAGGTACAAGTTCCACACACTTGTCTATGCTGTCTTCCTGAAGGAAATGTATTCTATATTTTATTTGCCAACTTTGCCACCCAAAAGAAAGGGCCCCTTTTTCTAATTTATTCAAAAATACCAACATATGAGCAAACAGAAGTGCCAGGAACAGAATAGACATTCTATAGACTGTGTATAAAGCTCATACAAAGTATTTATTCATTTATTCACACCAGCAATATGGGAAGTGAAACTCAGAGAAATGAAACAACTACCTGGAATCACATGGCTGGTAGGTGGACATGTTGGATTTTGGTTCCTTGTCTATGCCATTGTAGAGCTCTGGGCCTAGTCCAGTGGGTCCTAAGTCCTATACTGACCTCAGAAATGGTTTCCTAGGGGAAAGTCCTTTGTCATGCCTGAGATAAAATGGATAAGAGGTAACATCTCTGCGACTGCCCCAGCCGGTTATAGAATCTTTTATTTTTCTTATTTCCCAAATCACTCTCACAGCATCAACAGCTATGCTGCTGCTGCTGCTGCTCCTGCTGCTGTGTTGCTTCAGTCATGTCCGACTCTGTGCAACCCCATAGACGGCAGCCCACACCAGGGTCCCCCATCCCTGGGATTCTCCAGGCAAGAACACTGGAGTGGGTTGCCATTTCCTCCTTCAATGCATGAAAGTGATAAGTGAAAGTGAAGTCGCTCAGTTGTATCCGACTCTTAGCGACCCCATACGCTGCAGCCTACCAGGCTCCCTCTGTCCATGGGATTTTTCCAGGCAAGAATACTGGAGTGGGTTGCCATTGCCTTCTCCACAACCACTATCCACTGACTCTTAAAAAAAAAAAAAAAAGTTTACCCTTCGAACTTTCAGAAGGAACACAGGGCTCTCTTCTAGTCAAGAATCATTTTGTGGCAAGAAAGACTAAAATGTTCCAATGCAGAGAGAGAAAGGACCACAATGATGTCTCAAGGGAACAGAAGAAAAGCTGAATGCTAAAGACCTGAATTTATCTCCTTGTTGCTTCTATGGTTCTCTTCCCTCACATATTCCATTTTGTTTCCGTCATCTGCTTCCTTTGGTCACTAATTCTTCATAAATATATGTGCACATCTTCTAATACTGTGAGCCTGATTTACTTTGCAGCTACTCTCACATCCACAGTTTGAAATTTAACTGAGAACCCTGATTCAAATTTGCAACCCTGGGCATCCCATTGGCTTAATTTTTTCCACTTTTTCCATCCTACTCAGGCATCTTCTCCTATTATGTTTGGTGGACCTGGTTTCTATAGAGTTTTTTTTTTTTTTTTAATTTTTTTTTTAAATTTTAAAATCTTTAATTCTTACATGCATTCCCAAACATGAACCCCCCTTCCACCTCCCTCCCCATAACATCTCTCTGGGTCATCCCCATGCACCAGCCCCAAGCATGCTGTATCCTGTGTCAAACATAGACTGGCGATTCGATTCTTACATGATAGTATACATGTTTCAATGCCATTCTCCCAAATCATCCCACCCTCTCCCTCTCCCTCCCAAAAGTCCGTTATACACATCTGTGTCTTTTTTTGCTGTCTTGCATACAGGGTCGTCATTGCCATCTTTCTAAATTCCATATATATGTGTTAGTATACTGTATTGGTGTTTTTCTTTCTGGCTTACTTCACTCTGTATAATCGGCTCCAGTTTCATCCATCTCATCAGAACTGATTCAAATGAATTCTTTTTAATGGCTGAGTAATACTCCATTGTGTATATGTACCAAAGCTTTCTTATCCATTCATCTGCTGATGGACATCTAGGTTGTTTCCATGTCCTGGCTATTATAAACAGTGCTGCGATGAATATTGGGGTACAAGTGTCTCTTTCAATTCTGGTTTCCTTGGTGTGTATGCCCAGCAGTGGGATTGCTGGGTCATAAGGTAGTTCTATTTGCAATTTTTAAAGGGATCTCCACACTGTTCTCCATAGTGGCTGTACTAGTTTGCATTCCCACCAACAGTGTAGGAGGGTTCCCTTTTCTCCACACCCTCTCCAGCATTTATTGCTTGCAGATTTTTGGATCAAAGCCATTCTGACTGGTGTGAAGTGGTACCTCATTGTGGTTTTGATTTGCATTTCTCTAATAGTGAGTGATGTTGAGCATCTTTTCATGTGTTTGTTAGCCATCCGTATGTCTTCTTTGGAGAAATGTCTATTTAGTTCTTTGGCCCATTTAATAAACGACCCAATCTATAGAGATTTTATTGGGAGAAAGGATGTAAGATTAGGGTTTGTGTGCTTCAAGGTGCCAAGAGTTGGGAGTCCGTGTCAATGGGCATAGATTGGTAGTTTCTGAAATAAATTTTATGTACTTTCTAGATTCTTGGACTGATCTGACACTTAGGAAGGGTCTTTAACAGATCCAATTCATGGCAAAGGCTATAATAGTTAAAGTGTTATTCCAAGTATAATGTTTGATGTGATAAAAGAATAAATATTGATGAGTCTTAGAGTAAGAATGAAGAGAATAGAGGGGCTGTTAGATTTAGGGGGATTCTGGTCATCTGTCTTTTAATTTTGGGGTCCATACTAATTGTTGTTTTTCAGTGGCTAAGTCATGTCCAGCTCTTTGGGACCCCATGAAATGTATCATGCATCATGCCCTCTATCTTCTACTATCTCCCAGAGTTTGCTCAAATTTATGTCCATTGAGTTGTAATACCCCTTTAAATACTCTAGTCCTACTTATGACTGGTGGCTTGGAACCAAGAGTGCCCTCAAGTCATCTGCATATTACATCTGATATGATGCTAAGCTCTGATTCTGACCCTCTGCTTAAACCTCCCTGAACATCTGGTTCCCTTAGTTAAGATGTCTACAGCTTCACTGGAGTAACCTGTTTAAATTTCAATTCTTGACTAGCCTCCTCGGACCAGCCATCAATTTTTAGACAACCTTCTTGGCACACTCTTAAGATGCAGCTTCTCATCTGGATGCTTGCACTCCATCTGCGCATACCTAGGCTTATAGTTTTACCTTTCTTTGTCTTACGTGTTATCCCACATTTACCTAAGTCAGGCACTATGTCTAGTTCTTCCCTAGCACTGGCTTATTTAATCTTCAGAAAGACCCTCTGTGGTGGCTAATATCATTCTCTATTTTTTGAAGAGTAAAATAAGTTTTGGAGAGATATAATATCCAAAATAACCCAGAAACTAGAAAGCTCATGTGATTTAAATTCAAACTCTGCAGCCTATACTCTTGATGCACCACACTACCCTGATCCGTGACAGAATAAAAGATGAAGACCCATCACACTGAATCTGCTGTGGGTGAGCAGCAACACACTCATTCCTCCGGTAGAGTTGCCTAAGAGTGAGACATCCTGAAATGCGAAGTGAAGTGGGCCTTAGGAAGCATCACAACAAATAAAGCTAGTGGAGGTGATGGAATTCCAGTTGAGCTACTTCAAATTCTAAAAGATGATGGATGCTGTTAGGGTGCTGCCCTCAACATGCCAGCAAATTTGGAAAACTGAGCAGTGGCCACAGGACTGGAAAAAGTCCATTTTCATTCCAATCCCAAAGAAAGGCAATGCCAAAGAATGTTCAAACTACCACACAATTGCACTCATCTCACACACTAGCAAAGTAATGCTCAAAATTCTCCAAGCCAAGCATCAACAATATGTGAACTGTGAACTTCCAGATGTTCAAGCTGGATTTAGAAAAGGCAGAGGAACCAGAGTTCAAATTGCCAACATACGTTGGCTCATCAAAAAAGCAAGAGAGTTCTAGAAAAACATCTCCTTCTGCTTTATTGACTATGCCAAAGCCTTTGACTGTGTGGATCATAATAAAATGTGGAAAATTCTGAAAGAGATAGGAATATCAGACCATCTGACCAGCCTCCTGAGAAATCTGTATGCAGGTCAAGAAGCAACAGTTAGAACTGTACATGAAACAACAGATTGTTTCCAAATTGGAAAAGGCGTATGTCAAGGCTGCATATTGTCATCCTGCTTATTTAACTTATATGCAGAGGACACCATGTGAAATGCCAGGTTGGATGAAGCACAAACTGGAATCAAGATTACTAGGAGAAATATCAATAACCTCAGATATGCAGATGATACCACCCTTATGGCAGAAAGCAAAGGAGAACTAAGGAGCCTCTTGATGAAAGTGAAAGAGGAGAATGAAAAAGCTGGCTTAACACTCAACATTCAGGAAACAGATCATTGCATCTGGTCCCATCACTTCATTGCAAATAGATGGGGAAATAGTGAGGGACTTTTTCTTGGACTCCAAAATTACTGCTGATGGTGACTGCAGCCATGAAATTGAAAGACGCTTGCTTTTGGATGAAAAACTATGATCAACCGAGACAGCATATTAAAAACAGAGACATTACTTTGCCAATAAAAGTCTGTCTAGTCAAAGCTATGTTTTTTCCAGTAGTCGTGTATGGATGTAAGAGTTAGACTATAAAGAAAGTTCAGCAGAGAAGAATTGATGCTTTTGAACTGTGATGTTGGAGAAGACTGTTGAGAGTCTCTTGGAGTGCAAGGAGTTTAAGCCAGTCAATCCTAAAGGAAATCAGTCCTGAATATTCACTGGAAGGATTGATGCTGAAGCTGAAATTCCAAAACTTTGACCACCTGACGTGAAGAACTGACATATTGGAAAAGACCCTGATGCTGGGAAAGATTGAAGATGGGAGGAGAAGGTATGACAGAGGATGAGGTGGTTGGATGGCATCACTGATGTGATGGACATGAGCTTGAGTAAGCTCTGGGATTTGGTGACGAAGCTTGGCATGCTGCAGTCCATGGGGTCACAAAGAGTCGGACACAGCTGAGGGACTGAACTGAACTGAAGAGTCGTCTACCTTCTTAGATTTTGTCTTGTGATCTTGGAGGCACAAACCAGCTTTTCAAAATCTTATCTGATGGGAGTTGTTCTATACATCTGCTTTCATCACCATTGAAGGAAGATTTTACTATAATGAGTGTGAGTGTGTGTGTGTGTGTGTGTGTGTGGTGGTGGTGGTGGTGAATGTACATGTTTGTGTATGTGCTTTCTGCTCAGCTTCCTCTCTTTTCCTAGAAGAAGACTTGTAGTTTTTTCTCTGAGCATTAGACTAACTATCAATGGTTGGACTTCCCTAGAGCATAGGTTTTATTTTGAAGCAATTAGCACTTTTACAATTAAGTATGATTACATGGCTCACTGATTTCTTCTGATGGTTGATTTACTTAAGGAATTTGATATTGATCATCATGATGATGACAACTTGGTGTTGATGATGATAATAATAATATATTGTTTTTTATTATTTGGCCCTGGCAAAAATCTCTGAATTCCTTCTCCCATGTAAATGGAATTCTGCATAGTGAAAAACCTGACATCTGTCACTTCCATCATGAAATATTGATCATTTCAAACCATCTGATTTAAAGGCAGATGTTAATAACATGCTTTATCACTAATGGGTGATTTAAAACAAACAAAAAAGTAAGGCAAACTGCTTTGAATCCCATCTAATCTCTTCATCTTCAGTCAAATGATCAGAAAACTCCTCAGGTCATTTTGGACTATATTGACCAAGATAGATAAGAAAAGAAATCCAAGGATAGCTCTGAGACACATTCTAAAAACAAAATAATGGCATATCTCCAGCTCCTTTAAGCCAATTTCTGTGACTCAGATGAAAGCATCCCAATTATCTATACCTCTGTATCCCAACATGCCTTATCATGCTCCCTTCCCACAAGTGTTGCTTCAGGCATCTATTGCTGCTGCTCAGAAATTTGGTAGTTGAAATAACAACCACATAATTATAACTCACACTTCTGTAGACCAAGAAATCTGGCAGCCATTGTGTAAGTGATTCTTCCATACTGTGTGGCATCAGTGGAAGTCACTTCAGGTAAACAACTTTCAGACAATCTGATTTAGAGGGTACATAATCGTTTAGTCACATGTCTGGTACTACCTGTCTAGGCAGGAATACTGAGCTTGGGATTGCAGACTGAGGAGCCCATTGATGGTCCTTCCAGCATGACAGTGTCAAGTTATTTAGATTTATGTGGTGTCTCAGGGCTCTGAGAGGAAGTTTGTCATAAACAATAAAGATATTTTATTGTCTAGGTCTTATGTGACCTAGAGATGAAAGTCATATTAATGTCACTTCTGCCCACTCAGTTGGTTGAACCAGTTACATATCTATCTAGATTTCAGGACAAGGACTTCACATCCTAATGGGAGGAACATCAAAGAATGTATGGCTATGTTTTTAAATTATCACAGTTGTGTAGACACATTCTTTTATTCCCCCAAATTACCAGATCTAAGTATAAACAGGAAATCTGTCCCAGACTTAAAGATGCAAAGTTCATATCTTTCTCCAACTTTTTGCCTTCAGAGGTGACTTCAATCTACTCCAGTTTCTTGGGCTACATTTTTTCTAAAAAGAATTATTTTTAGCTAAATGTCTAGTTTGAAATGGACTCTACTAATTTTGGACTATGCAACAATAGATGAGACATTCACCGTGGTAATCTCAATGTCCTCATCCTCAGAAAGGAAATAAAAATATGCACTCTTATTTTTCTCACATGTTTTTCTAGGAACAGAATGGGATGGCATATGCCAAAATGTTTAACAACTACGCAGATACTACTTTGTCTATTATTGTTGTATTTGTTAGACATAAATTATATAAACTATATGAATAGTATACCTGGACCTTAAGAGCAATTTAAGGTGGGAGAGAGGTGGATTTCCTTTTAATCAAGTAAGACAAATCTTGACTTTCTGAAAACTCAAGAAGTAACAGACCTGCCCTTCTCACATTTGCATTTTACTTAATGCTCTGAGATCTGCACTTTCTTTCCCTCCATGTTGTTTTGTCTTATTTGAAACTTGTCAGGTAGTATGTGATGTCAGGGAAAAGTCCAAAGAAGCAGTTCACCTCTGTGGATGGTTAAGTGAGTTTTCTCTCTCCTTTTCTCACTATTTCTTCATGCTCACACTCACCACAGGCTGAATTTGAACACTGTCTTCAATGGTAACTCAAAGGGATCTTGCGCCCATATAAAGCACGTAGGGTAGATTTAAGACCAAGTGAAATGTAGATGCTTCCCCATATTGTTAGTAACTAACTGCTGATTAATTTGTGCCTGGAACAGGGTCCCAAGCAGCAAAGAAATGGGCTCATCTGAACAGGGTTCAACTATATTCCATTAATGTGGGTTAATAGATCATGAAATACATAGCAGGGTTTATCGATAGCAGGGTTTATCAATAGCAGGGTTTCATATAATGTTAAGATTGTATGAAACTTTAGAATAAGGAAAACCTGGGCTTAAATTGGTTGCACCAATTGCTAGTCATATTACCCTGTGTGGTTGCTTATTTTCTAAGTTTCAATTTTGTTATCCAAACAAATGTTGACTGGAATAATATTCTGCTCACAACACTGTGGTGGGAAAAGGAAATGGCAACCCACTCCAGTGTTCTTGTCTGGAGAATCCTATGGACAGAGGAGCCTAGTGGCCTGCTGTCCATGGGGTCACACAGAGTCAGACACGACTGAAGCGACCTAGCATGCATGCATGCATTGGAGAGGGAAATGGCAACCCACTCCAGTGTTCTTGCCTGGAGAATCCCAGGGACGGAGGAGCCTGGTGGGCTGCTCTCTGTGAGGTCGCATAGTTGGACACGATTGAATCGACTTAGCAGCAGCAGCACAACACTATTGTAGGATTAAGTGAAATATATAACTTAGCACAGTGCCTGGCTTGGAAGACATACCCTTCAAATCATGGCTTAATACAATAACATTATTGTCCTTCATAGATATAATTAGTGATATTGTTTGTGTATAATAAGATATTTCTTTGTGCCAGACATCGAACCAGCTCCCATCATTGTCCTGTTTAGTTTTTCTCAACCAGTTTCCTCAGGGACTTCCAGAAGGACAGGGCTGGACTCGTAGGGAGCTGTCCTCCCCAGTGAGTCATGTTGAGCCCAGGATATTGTGACTGCATTAGATTGGCACCTGGATCAGCAGAGTCAAATCTGATCAACAGCTAACTCAAAAAGCCTGTCCATCCAGATGCAGAACCTCTGCCACCACAGGACCTGCCGACTTCCCCCCCGCAACCTTTTTTTTCAAACAGCTTATTCATAATTGATAAGATTCAAGGACATCTCCATCATCTACTGTCCTGAGTTAATGAAATATATTGTTAACCAAAACAGTAGTGCTTAAAATGGTTATTGATTCCTACTTTCATCTGGGGACAAGCTAATTTCCTTTGAATGGGGATTTTACTGACAAAATGAGATGAACATCTAAGCATTTCTCTTCCTGGTTCCATCTGCAGCATGATATCACAATTGCTTAAAGCAACCAGATATTGATAACTTAAACACCAGCCAATCAAGAAAATATTCCTTATGAGACTTCTACAAAGAGGAAAATAGGCAGATACCCAGTCCTGTGGCTCCTAGTTGGAACAAACTTCTTTTTATTTAATGGGTTGCTGAGTAAGAAAGGAGAGGAGCTGCACTTATCTAATTGCTTCTTAAGTATTATTAGAAAAAAATATTGATAGGCCTGGGGAGAAAAAAATGTTATAATTTAAGTGTACACTTGGCCAAGAAATTAGTGTGTTAGTCTGTTGTTGTGTAAAAAATTACTAAATTTTAGCAATTTAAAACAAGACTCATTTATTAGCTCACAGTTCTGAAGGTCAGAAATTCAGACACAGTGCAACTAGTTTTTTTGTTCAGGCTGAAGTCAAGGTTTCAGGATGCATTCTGATCTGGAGGCACTTCCTTTTCACATAGGTTGTTGGAGGAATTCAGTTCTAGCAGCTGTAGGACCAAGGGGCTTGTTTCGTTGTTGATTGTCAGCAGGGATCCACTCTTAGCTCCTAGAGGTCAGCCATATTCCTTGATACACAACACTCTCCATCTTCAATACCAGCAGAAGAATTCTCTTGTGTTAAATCCCTCTTACAATTGTAATTTCTGACTTTTTGTCTTTGATTTCTAGACTTAGAATTAAGGGACTCATGTTGATTTTGTCGGGCTAATCTAGATAATTTTCGTGTCTTAATGTCAATTGATTGAAGATCATAATTACATCTATCAAATACCTTTATATTATTATCTCTATTAGTGTTTGACTGGGTATCTGGGAAAAGATGTCTGTATATAAGTTATTAGGAATCTTAGAATCCTGCCTGCCACACCAGAGCTAAGGGTTATATGAATGCCATGGTTGGAAAGCCTCTTCTGTCATTTTAGCTAGGGAAAGGAGCCTTTGAAGGTTAGCAGACATTTGGTCTTGTTAAAAATGTCCATAAGACATCTGTTTCATGAGACATAAGACATTTAATCCATTCCAAGTGTCCTTGATATTTGAACCTGTCCAAAAGCATTCATCATGGACCAAATATATTCATGGATGTTTTAGACAAGACAGGATTTCAAGAACCTTTTGGTGTGTCTCAATGGATGTTTCAGAGATGACCAAATGGCCTATGAGACTTGCAAAAGTAACAGCTGCAGACTTTTGGCAAATGTTTCCAGTAACCACTACTGCAGAGGTTAAATAAATGCATTTCAGTTCATTTGAATGGTCATGAAGTACTTTGTGTATTGTATATATGACTTAAACATTCTTTGAAGCAAATGAAGGCAAGAAAATTTCCTTCAAAAGCATAATTACTTTGAACTAGAATGTAAGCAGCATCACAATTCAATGAACTAATAATAACAACAGTAGCTATAATAAATATGTAAATACATATTTCAGTTTTCATTATTTTATTAGGCCTCCCTTAAAAAAAAATACTTAAGTAAACTCAAAAGGGATTAAAGATCTAAATGTAAGACCAGAAACTATAAAACTCCTAGAGGAGAACATAGGCAAAACACTCTCTGACATAAATCACTGCAGGATCCTCTATGATCCACCTCCCAGAATTCTGGAAATAAAAGCAAAAATAAACAAATGGGATCTAATTAAAATTAAAAGCTTCTGCACAACAAAGGAAAATATAAGCAAGGTGAAAAGACAGCCTTCGGAATGGGAGAAAATAATAGCAAATGAAGCAACTGACAAACAACTAATCTCAAAAATATACAAGCAACTTATGCAGCTCAATTCAAGAAAAATAAACGACCCAATCAAAAAATGGGCCAAAGAACTAAATAGGCATTTCTCCAAAGAAGACATACAGATGGCTAACAAACACATGAAAAGATGCTCAACATCACTCATTATCAGAGAAATGCAAATCAAAACCACAATGAGGTACCACTTCACACCAGTCAGAATGGCTGCGATCCAAAAATCTGCAAGCAATAAATGCTGGAGAGGGTGTGGAGAAAAGGGAACCCTCCTACACTGTTGGTGAGAATGCAAACTAGTACAGCCACTATGGAGAACAGTGTGGAGATTCCTTAAAAACTTGCAAATAGAACTGCCTTATGACCCAGCAATCCCACTGCTGGGCATACACACCAAGGAAACCAGAATTGAAAGAGACACATGTACCCCAATGTTCATTGCAGCACTGTTTATAATAGCCAGGACATGGAAACAACCTAGATGTCCATCAGCAGATGAATGGATAAGAAAGCTTTGGTACATATACACAAAGGAGTATTACTCAGCCATTAAAAAGAATACATTTGAATCAGTTATAATGAGGTGGATGAAACTGGAGCCAATTATACAGAATGAAGTAAGCCAGAAAGAAAAACACCAATACAGTATACTAACACATATATATGGAATTTAGAAAGATGGCAATGACGACCCTGTATGCAAGACAGCAAAAAAGACACAGATGTGTATAACGGACTTTTGGGAGGGAGAGGGAGAGGGTGGGGTGATTTGGGAGAATGGCATTAAACATGTATACTATCATGTAAGAATCGAGTCACCAGTCTATGTCCGACGCAGGATACAGGATGCTTGGGGCTGGTGCACAGGGATGACCCAGAGGGATGTTGTGGGGAAGGAGGTGGGAGGGGGGTTCATGTTTGGGATCGCATGTACACCCATGGTGGATTCATGTCAATGTATGGCAAAACCAATACAGTATTGTAAAGTAAAATAAAGTAAAAATAAAAATTTTAAAAAAAGGAAAAAAGAAAGCTGTGGTACATATACACAATGGAGTATTACTCAGCCATTAAAAAGAACACATTTAAATCAGTTCTGATGAGATGGATGAAACTGGAGCCGATTATACAGAGTGAAGTAAGCCAGAAAGAAAAACACCAATACAGTATACTAACACATATATATGGAATTTAGAAAGATGGCAATGATGACCCTGTATGCAAGACAGCAAAAAAGACACAGATGTGTATAGTGGACTTTTGGACTCAGAGGGAGAGGGAGAGGGTGGGATGATTTGGGAGAATGGCATTGAAACATGTATACTATCATGTAAGAATCGAATCACCAGTCTATGTCCGATGCAGGATACAGGATGCTTGGGGCTGGTGCACGGGGATGACCCAGAGAGATGTTATGGGGAGGGAGGTGGGAGGTGGGCTCATGTTTGGGAATGCATGTACACCCATGGTGGATTCATGTCAATGTATGGCAAAACCAATACAGTATTGTAAAGTAAAATAAAGTAAAAATAAAAATAAAATAATAAAATAAAATAAAAAATAAAAGTTAAAAAAAATACTTGAAATCAGCAACATGACGTGGTTTATGGTCTCTAAAATATGGTGTAAGAGCCAGTGATAATAAATGACTGAGTTACTGAGGGAGGTGAATCTTAAAAATGCAAATCAATGAGCTATATCTTAGAATCTACTGAATGAGAATCACTTGGGGGTTTGGCTTTTGAATCTGCCTTTTAAACAACCCTTGAAAGTAATTTGTTTGCATTGAAGATGGAAATATTCCTTTCACTATGATAAGAGTTCAGTAGTATAAATTTTTGAACTCATTTCCCTGCCCCTTACTCCCATCTCAGGTGATACAGAATAATAGGTGCTTTGACTGGCAAAGAATATAATAGGCATACTTGGCTTACCTCATTTTCATGTTTTTTGGAGAACCTGACTGTCCTCCTGGGGACTGTCCTCCTGACTGTCCTCTTTCTCCATGCCCTATATAAAGTGACTGGATTATAAATATGCCTAATTTTTCCTTCTATTTATGTAGTTCATTTTGTTAAGTTACTATGTCAAGCTGTATTCTCCTATTCATCCTATTTCATAATGAGGATGATATTTTGAGCTCTTATTTGCCTTGCTATTTTCCTTCATTGCTTATTTCTTTCAGAACTTAGGTAGGGCAGAGGATAGTTTTGTTGTTGTTGTTGTTGTTTGTTTTTAATTATTGGGCCTCCCAAAATCCTAATATCTTTTATTGGCTATTCCTTCTATCATCAAATACACTCATCATAAAAGAGCATTTCTCTAAAACTGTGCTTTATTTGATGTCTTTACCTTCACCCATTCACTCTATTTGGAAAAACACCTACTTTATTAGATACTGATAACTTTTTTTTTTCCCCCTAGAGAAAGAGTAAACTGGCATCCCTCCTCGTAAATCATAAATTCTCTTTCCTCTGCTGAATCTCCCTTCTCAGCCTGCTGCTGCTGCTAAGTCACTTCAGTCGTGTCCCACTCTATGTGACCCCAGAGACGGCAGCCCACCAGGCTCCCCGTCCCTGAGATTCTCCAGGCAAGAACACTGGAGTGGGTTGCCATTTCCTTCTCCAATGCGTGAAAGTGAAAAGTGAAAGTGAAGTCATTCAGTCGTGTCCAACTCCTACCGACCCCATGGACTGCAGCCTACCAGGCTCCTCTGTCCATGGGATTTGCCAGACAAGAGTACTGGAGTGGATTGCCATTGCCTTCTCTGCTTCTCAGCCTGCTCTCCTTAAAATTCCAATTCTTTTTTTTTAAATAAATAAATATATATATATATATGTATATTCTCTTCATGCGAGAGATCATTTGCTTTTCCTTCAATCTTACTTGAAATCAGGAATCCTTTAATTTATTTAGTCAGAGTAGGAGACCTCAGAGAAGGCAATGGCACCCCACTCCAGTACTCTTGCCTGGAAAATCCCATGGATGGAGGAGCCTGGTAGGCTGCAGTCCATGGGGTCGCGAAGAGTTGGACACGACTGAGCGACTTCACTTTCACTTTTTACTTTCATGCATTGGAGAAGGAAATGGCAACACACTCCAGTGTTCTTGCCTGGAGAATGCCAGGGACGGGGGAGCCTGATGGGCTGCCGTCTATGGGGTCGCACAGAGTCGGACACGAGTGAAGCGACTTAGCAGCAGGAGACCTCAAAGCTCCCCAGCTGAAGATCCTACCATAAAGGCCATGGCAGCAAGGAGTTCTTCCTTTAAGGCCTGAAAACATAGACCTACTTCTTTTACTCTTTCTTTAACCAGTCAACTCCTTCCACTCACTTCTGAGAACGTGCTACTAATAACTTTTGAAAATTATGATTTTGTCTTTAGTCATCAAATTGTTAGTTTCCTGGGCAAGAATACTAGAGTGGGTTCCATTTCTTACTCCAGGGGATCTTCCCAATCCAGGGGTCAAACCTGATCTCCCATGTCTCCTGCATTGGCAGGCAGATTCTTTAACATTGAGCCACCTGGGAAGCCCCATAATAAATGTATCCCGATGAAATCCCTTGGGATCTCTTACTATTATTTGCAATAATGCAAGCAATACATAGAGATGTAGAAAATATGAATATATAAAAATAATATGATACCATATTTGCTGTTCTGTTTTAACAGATTTAAAACTAAGTTAGAAGCACTACTATATATAAAATAGATAACCAAAAAGGACCTACCTCTGTAAAACACAGAGTGCTACACTCAATATTTTGTAATAACCTATAAGGGAAAAGAATCTGAAGAAGAGAATGTAAAGAAAGAAACACACACCTACCTACATACATGTATGTATGTATATGTGTATGTATGTGTGTATATATATATATATATATATATATATGAGCATTTCCCAGGTGGTGCTAGTGGCACAGGAGAGATAAGAGACGTGGGTTCAATCCCTGGATCCCTGGATGGGAATATTCCCTGGAGGAGGACATGGCAACCCACTCTAGTACTCTTGCCTGGAAAAATCTCATGGACAGAGGAGACTGGTGGGATACAGTCCATAGTGTCTCAAAGAGTGGGACACAACAGAAGTGACTGAGCACATGCATATATATTGGAATCACTTTGCTGTACAGCTGAAAGTAACACAACATTGTAAATCAGCTATACATCAGTTTTTAAAGTTATATAGATACAATTTTATTGTTAAATAAAATATCATAATATGGACATTTCTTAATGTTATTACAAACAAAAAGTAAAATTGTTAATATTTGAATATTCCAGTGGATTTACCAATAAATAGTTTATCACTTCCAATCTTTCTATAGACTACCCTGAATATCTTTATATATAACAGCTTTTTTTTTTTTTACTTTATTTTACTTTACAATACTGTATTGGTTTTGCCATACATTGACATGAATCCACCACGGGTGTACATGCGATCCCAAACATGAACCCCCCTCCCACCTCCCTCCCCATAACATCCCTCTGGGTCATCCCCGTGCACCAGCCCCAAGCATGCTGTATCCTGCATCGGACACAGACTGGCGATTTGATTCTTACATGATAGTATACATGTTTCAATGCCATTCTCCCAAATCATCCCACCCTCTCCCTCTCCCTCTGAGTCCAAAAGTCCACTATACACATCTGTGTCTTTTTTGCTGTCTTGCATACAGGGTCATCATTGCCATCTTTCTAAATTCCATATATATGTGTTAGTATACTGTATTGATGTTTTTCTTTCTGGCTTACTTCACTCTGTATAATCGGCGCCAGCGGTACACCCAGAAAACTATAACAGCTTTTTGAAGTTTAGAGAAAATATTTCCTTAGTATTTACTCCCATACTGGAGATACAGGGTTAAAATTACTACTAACTATAATTAGTATTTTTTTTTAACTTTTATCACAATGTTTGCAGCCACTTCCTTTCCTTGCTCTTTGATGAGGCTTTCATCAATTTGAGTATGGATGTGTGTGTGCATGTGTGCATGTATGCATGCTAAGTCGCTCAGTTGTGTCCAACTCCTTGCAACCCTATGGACTGTAGCCTTCCAAGCTCCTCCGTCCATAAGATTCTTAGGCAAGAATACCAGAATGGGTTGTCATGCCCTCCTTCAGGGAATCTTCCTGACAGGCAATCGAACACATGTCTCTTATATCTCCTGCATTGGCAGGTGGGTTCTTTACCACTAGCACCACCTGAGAAGCCCTAAGCGTGGACATCCATCAGTAATTTTTATAAATATAAAAATCATATAAATCTCAATTTTACAGGACAGCTTTTACAAAGCTTTTCTTTGAGATCAATGCTATTCTGCACAGTTTTATAAAGTTTGTACACTACTCCAAGTCTCCTGGGTGAGTGAGTAAGTAGGATTTACAGTCTTAACTAATGCTGGACTCACCAAACCCTTCACCTTGGGCTGTCTCTGCTCAGTGGTGTTCCTATTTCTAATTTGTAAAGGGGCATCCCATTCTCACCAAGTCATTAGCCTATCTGCAGATGGTACTGTTTCTAATTAGCACAAATACGTCTTGTAGGGCAGAGGAGTCCTGACCAAGATTTTAAAGGCAAGAGGATCCAAGCTGTACAATAGGTATCTCTGGTAATACTAATTCCTAAAAGAAAGTGTGATCAACCTGTGGAGATTAGCTTTGCGTGAGGGACACATGCAAACACCATGAGGAGCTTGGAATATCTAAGTTTTGTTTTGTTGTTTTAGCATGGCAGTTGAAGTTTTCCCCATGAGATCTGTCCAGCTTGTTTTCTCATGTTTATTATGATCTTTTATGCTGCTTGTTCTCATAATATCTCTTCATTTCTTTCCCTTTGTTCTTATAAATCTGTTTCATCTTTTAAAGGAGAAGGTAATGGCAACCCATTCCAGTACTCTTGCCTGGAAAATCCCATGGATGGAGGAGCCTGGTAGGCTACAGTCCGTGGGGTCACTAAGAGTCGAACACAACTGAGCGACTTCACTTTCACTTTCATGAATTGGAGAAAGAAATGGCAACCCACTCCAGTGTTCTTGCCTGGAGAATCCCAGGGACAGGGAAGCCTGGTGGGCTGCCACCTATAGGGTTGCACAGAGTCATACACAACTGAAGCAGCATCTTTTAAAATTCAGCTGACTCTCCAGTTCAGTTCAGTTCAGTCACTCAGTCTTGTCTGACTCTGCGACTCCAGCATGCCAGGACTCCCTGTCCATCACCAACTCCCAGAGTCCACCCAAACCCATGTCCATTGAGTCGGTGATGCCATCCAGCCATCTCATCCTCTGTTGTCACCTTCTCCTATTGCCATCAATCTTTCCCAGCATCAGGGTCTTTTCCACTGAGTCAGCTCTTCGCATCAGGTGGCCAAAGTATTGGAGTTTCAGCTTCAACATCAGTCCTTCGAGTGAACACCCAGGACTAATCTTCTATAGGATGGACTGGTTGGATCTCCTTGCAGTCCAAGGGACTCTCAAGAGTCTTATCCAATACTACAGTTCAAAAGCATCAATTCTTCTGCACTCAGGTTTCTTCACAATCCAACTCTCACATCCATACATGACCACTGGAAAAACTATAGCCTTGACTAGATGGACCTTTGTTGGCAAAGTAATGTCTCTGCTTTTTAATATGCTGTCTAAGTTGGTCATAACTTTCCTTCCAAGGATTAAACGTCTTTTAATTTCATGGCTGCAGTCACCATCTGCAATGATTTTGGAGCCCAGAAAAGTAAATCTGACTCCGCAGCTATTCAGTCGCGTCCGACTCTGTACAACCCCATAGACGGCAGCCTGCCAGGCTCCCCCATCCGTGGGATTCTCTAGACAAGAACACTGGAGTGGGTTGCCATTTCCTTCTCCAATGCATGAAAGTGAAAAGTGAAAGTGAAGTCGCTCAGTTGTGTCCGACACTTAGTGATGCCATGGACTGCAGCCTACCAGGCTCCTCCATCCATGGGATTTTCCAGGCAAGAGTACTGGAGTGGGGTGCCATAAATCTGACTCTATACCTAGCTTATTCAGTTCAGTTCAGTTGCTGAATCCGACTCTTTGCAACCCTATGGATTGCAGGACACCAGGCTTCCCTGTCCATTGCCAAATCCCAGAACTTACTCAAACTCATGTCTATCGAGTCGGTGATGCCATCCATCCATCTCATCCTCTGTCATGCCCTTCTCCTCCCACCTTCAATCTTTCCCAGCATCAGGGTCTTTTCCAGTGAGTCAGTTCTTTGCATCAGGTAGTCAAAGTATTGGAGTTTCAACTTCAGCATCAGTTCTTCCAATGATTATTCAGGACTGATTTCCTTTAGGATTGACTGGTTGGATCTCCTTGCAGACCAACGGACTCTCAAGAGTCTTCTCCAGCACCACAGTTCAAAAGCATCAATTCTTCAGTGCTCAGCTTTCTTTATAGTCCTACTCTCACATCCATACATGACTACTGGAAAAACCATAGCTTTGACTAGATGGATCTTTGTTGTCAAAGCAATGTCTCTGCTTTTTAATATGCTGTCTAGGTTGGTCATAGGTTTTCTTCCAAGGAGCAAGTGTCTTTTAATTTCATGGCTGCAGTCATCATCTGCAGTGATTTTTGAGCCCCCTAAAATAAAATCAGCCACTGTTCCCACTGTTTCCCCATCTATTTGCCATGAAGTGATGGGACTAGATGCCATGATCTTAGTTTCCTGCATGTTAAGTTTTAAGCCAGCTTTTTCACTCTCCTCTTTCACTTTCAGGAAGAGGCTCCTTAGTTCTTCTTTGCTTTCTGCCATAAGGGTGGTGTCATCTGCATATCTGAGGTTATTGATATTTCTCCTAGCAATCTTGATTCCAGGTTTTGCTTCATCCAGCCCAGCATTTCTCATGATATCTTCTGCATATAAGTTAAATAAGCAGAATGACAATATACAGCCTTGACATACTTCTTTCCCGATTTGGAACCAATCTGTTGTTTCATGTACAATTCTAACTGTTCTTCTTGACCTGCATACAGATTTCTCAGGAGGCAGGTCAGGTGGTCTGGTATTCCCATCTCTTTATGAATTTTCCACAGTTTATGGTAATCCACACAGCCAAAGGCTTTGGCATAGTCAATAAAGCAGAAGGAGATGTTCTTCTGGAATTCTCTTGCTTTTTCCATGATCCAACGGATGTTGGCAATATGATCTCTGGTTCTTCTACCTTTTCTAAACCCACCTTGACAATTTGGAAGTCACTTTTCATGTACTGTTGAAGTCTGGCTTGGAGAATTTTGAGCAATACTTTACTAGTATGTGAGATGAGTGCAATCATGTGGTAGTTTGAACAGTCTTTGGCATTGCCTTTCTTTGGGATGGAATAAAAAAGGACTATTTCCAGTCTTGTGGCTACTGCTGAGTTTTCCAAATTTGCTGGCATATTGAGGGCAGCACTTGCACAGCATCATCTTTTAGGATTTGACATAGCTCAACTGGAATTCCATCACCTCCACTAGCTTTATTTGTAGTGATGCTTCCTAAGGCCCACTTGACCTCACATTCCAGGATGTCTGGCTCTAGGTGAGTGATCACACCATTGTGATTATCTGGGTCCTGAAGATCTTTTTCTGTATAGTTCTTTTGTGTATTCTTGCCACCTCTTCTTAATATCTTCTGCTTCTGTTAGGTCCATACCATTTCTGTCCTCTGCTCTGCCAATCTTTGCATGAAATGTTCCCTAGGCATCTCTAATTTTCTTGAAGAGCTCTCTAGTCTTTCCCATTCTATTGTTTTCCTCTATTTTTTTGCATTGATCACTGAGGAAGGCTTTCTTATCTCTCTGTGCTATTCTTTGAAACTGCATTCCAATGGCTATATCTTTCCTTTGCCTTTACCTTTTCTTCTTTTCTCAGCTATTTGTAAAGCCTCCTCAGACAACCATTTTGCCTTTTTGCGTTTCATTTTCTTGTGAATGATCTTGATCACTGTCTCCTGTACAACGTCATGAACCTCCGTCGAATAGTTCTTCAGGCACTCTTTCTGTCAGGTCTAATCCCTTGAATCGATTCCAAGTTATTCGGAGGCAATTCTCTGAAGATCTCTTGTGTTTTTGTCTGTCTTGTGAACTGAGCTCTTGACTGCCTTTTCTTCCGAACTATATTTTCAAAGATTCTTCATAATGAACAGATATGAAATATACAAATAGCAAGGGGAGGTTTAGTTACAGCTTCAGAAGACCAGAATACTGTCTCCCATTGAAACAAACGTGATGGTTTTCTTATTGCCTATTATAAAAGATTTGCATTCCTCAAACTTAAGGCTCCCCTTCTTGCTGTATTTCTGTACTTCTATAAATATTGGAGATTGAAGAACCAAGGTAAGTGCTGTTTGCTGTAATAAACTTGCCACTGTTTCTGGCCCTGGAATTTCATAATCCCTACCAGTGTCCATTAAACTCTGGCTGGATAACTCATTAACTTGAAAGCAGGGTAAAACCTCAAACCTTAACATTTTTTAACATTTTTGTGACAATTTTTTAAGTCACTACAATTCTTAAAAAGCAATTACTTTTCCTCCTTTGAATGCAAAACATCCATATTTTCAACAATTATATTATGTTGCAGTTGGTGTACAGGCTCTGGAACCAGATTACCTTGTTTAGAAAGTAGACTCCATTGCTTATACTTTGAGAGACCCTGGGAAAATTTATTAATTTTTTTGTACCTCAGCTTCATTATCTATAAAATGGTAATGACAATAGTACCTATTGCCTGGACTTAGAGCGAGAAGAAACACATGAATATGATTATCACTGCAGTGAATAGCAAGTCATCTTGCCGTTTGTTTTATGTGTATAAACCTTGTTTTATCAAATGAACTCTTAAGTTATCAAGGGCATAATTTCCTTTACCTCTCTTTCTCTGTGTATGTGTGTATTTAATTCTGTCTTTTAATTCTTATAGATCTCTGCACAAGCCGGACCCTGTTTTCTTAAAAACAGTGAAAATGGACAAGCAGCAATCTGACCAAACTATAGGTTATATTTCCTTACTTTCTTTCTTCCTCCCTCCCTCATTCCATTTCTCCTTGCTTCCCTTCCTTCTCTCCTTCCTTCCATGAATAAATGTTTATTGAACACCCAGTGTATTCCAACATTAGGGGATGAAAGATACTAGAGAATTATGACCCAGACATAGAACCCCACATAAGCAGACACATGAACAGATGATTGGGATGTAGAAAGAACAGTGTATAAAGCTAAACGCAATAAAAGTTTTAGTGTACAGAAGAGGAACAACTGACTTGGATGAAACCAGGAGAGGTTTACGCATAGCTAGAACTATGGGGACAGTTGTTATGTGATTCTTAACTATAGAATGACACTTATATAGTATTAAGGAATAGATGATAGATGAAATTGAATGACTGGGAATCCATTACCTCTTGGAGAGAGAGTTGAGTCAGCACTGGCAGTGTGTCTTTCATGAAAGAGGGCCCAGTACAGGTTTACCTTCTTGTTCGAATAATGCTTTCTCTTTGTTGTTCAGTTTCTCAGTAGTGTCCAACTCCTTGTGACTCCATGGACCAGACCATGCCGGGCTTCTCTGTCCTTCACTATCTCCCAGAGTTTGTGCAAACTCATGTCCATTTAGTCAATGATGCCATCCAAGCATGTCATTTTCTGTTGCTCCCTCTTCTCTTGCACTCAATCTTTTCCAGCGTTAGGGTCTTTTCCAATGAGTTGGCTCTTCACATCAGGTAGCCAAAGTATTGGAGCTTCAGCATCCGTCCTTCCAATGAATATTCAACGTTGATTTCCTTTAAGATTGATTGGTGCTTTCTCTATGCACATGCATATCCTAAAGGGGGAAAAAATGAACAAGATAATCCTTTTAGCAAATAATTAATATTCCCATCAATTTCTACCCTAATGGAAGAAAAAGTTTGGAGATATAGTCATAAACATTTTAGCTGAGTCAAATACTTTTGTTCGGTTCCTTTTCAGGCAAGAACCAGGCAGCAAGTCACTTGTGGCTTAATTAGTATATCATATTAAAACAAGGTAATTTAATTGCAATTAGTGTTAGAATAATTTATTCATAAAATGCCAGTATATATATTTATTTCCTATAATCCATTACTTCCAGCCTGCCACTATGTGTGCTCCATTAAATTATCAAGTGCAAGGTCATTAACCTACAAATCTGCTTGCCATCATGTTTTTAGATTGCATTCTGTTTGCTCTTTCGTTGGGATTAAATTGTTAACCCTCCTAGGTCATTTATCTTTAGCTATTTAATTTCTCTCTGATCATCTAAAGGCTCTAATCATGATTATTGCTAATTAAACAGGTGTGACCTACTCAGAAAACAGTTGGCTTTCCTGGAACACCTGGTAGGGATCCAAAACTGAGTCGGCTCTCTTTTTTGTCCATTGTTCCTCATAATTTTCTCACATCATTAGTGATTCTAAAATTGTAATACGTCTGCATGTTCTGGACTATTAAAATTTTGGTGACCTTAACAAAGATCATTTGGGTGATCAGCTGATCATCCAGATAGTGAATCTGCAGTTGTAGAGGGAGTTTTCCCAGGCCAATACCTTTACATAGAGGGATAAAAAAAGAAAAACTTATTTTACCAGCACAGAATGCTTGCATCTCTAGTCAAAGCAAGAGTTCTTTATGTTCTTTCGGAGTGTACTTGTTTGTAAAAGAATAGATAATACAGTCCAAACCCACTCACACTGTTGGCAGATTGACTGCTTGTTGGGTGGAGTAGAGAGAAATCCAGTATATTAAGTTCCTCCTGCCGAAGTAGCAGGAAATATTGAGATAGAGATTTTTCAGATCCATAGCCCCAGGCAAATTTTCTAACTCTTTTAAAGAAGTACTACTACAAACACCATCTTGTATAGAGGGAGAAACTGAGACCTAGAGATACAGTTACTTGCCCAGTATATCTGGCATAAAAGTCAAAGCTAGGTTTCCAAGATTCTGAGGCTCAATTTTCCTTTTAGCATTACCACATTCTATTTTGCTGTTAGCATTACCATATATGGAGTATCTATTTAAGAAACTATACTGTTTAAGAATTAACCACATTTTGCGTTTTTTCCCATTCCATTTCACATCCTTGCTATGCTCTGCTAAGCAAGAGATCTCCGGAGAAGTAGGGAAAGAAAATGCAAGGCAATCTGTTTTACATACTGCTGGTGTGTTACTGAGGTCACACCTTCGGGACAAAGGTATTCGCTATCCCAGCTTCAGGAGCGTTGCTGCTGATATATCTCAACCAAGTTTCTCCCCAGAAAATGCTCTTGGGCAAAAGAAACTGCTTCACCCAGGTTTAGACCCCTTTTCTACAGCACCCCTCATCAAATGACAGGTTGATGCAGAGAAATAAATGTCTGGCCGTTGCTTCAATTAGGGTTATCTCTGGCTATTCTAAACTCAGTGCTGTCTGTGTAATTAGCTGTGAATTCTATTGAAACTGAATCATAGTTCAACTTCTTCCTAGTCTCTTCCTGTACCCCTTACTCCCGTACAGATGTTCTTGTTAAAACACAATCCCAAACAAAATACCAGAATGCCAGTCTACATCACAAACCCTAGTTTCTGATTTTGATACTTGAAGTAGAGGGAGTCATAAGTAGTCCTAGGGAACACTCTTAAATGGTATTTTGGGACAGATACACCACCAGCAGGCAGTGGAAACTTCATCATTGTTGGAGGGTGGAATGCTGATAGTCTTTTTGCTATCTTTTCAGTCCATGTAAATACATTCACCGGTAGTGAAATGAGACAGTATATTGGTGAAAGGGAATGCACAGGCAGGTTAAATACCTCTGGCATTTGAGAAATACAGAGCAGTTACTATAGGAACAATGAGACAGGATGGTTGTGGCTAGGGCTAATCAATGTATTGTAGAAAGACAGCAAAATGAAATGCAGAGGGCAATTAATCACCAGTTTGAAGATAAGGACCATTGGTTTTGCAATTAGAGTACAGAGGCGGGAAAAAAAAAAAAAAACAACTAAGGATCAAGTCTGCTACTCAAATATAAAGGAAACAGAAGATTCCAGAGAAGGTTGAATTCTCAAAAAGATCAGGTCTGCTTTGCTGGGGCAGAGCCCTGACTACAAAAACTGGAGAGACTCTCAGTATTAGGCTGGGGTTATCTGGTTACATAAACTCATAAACCTGGATCCACACAAGTACCTAAACTGCAGATAGAACACCTTTCTCTGGTAAAGGCCAATGTACTTAATCATTTAAAAGCAAAGGCAAGTCCTCTGCTCTATAAGACAATATAAATACTCTTTGAGAATTGAACTTCACCACCCTTACTGGCCACAGGACCAAAGTGTAACATTAATCCCAACACACACTAGTCAGGGAAGTCTAGGCTAAAAGTGGGAAAAATACTTTACCCCGTGGAGCTACAGGAGTTGAAGAACCAAGCCAGCTCAAACTGACAGTAGCCAGGAAATTACATGTGGGACTAGATGATGAGGAATCTTCATCTATGGGCAGATCACAGAGGTGGACAGGAATGAATAGCTGTGAAAAGAAGAGAAGCAAAAAGCAAAGGAGAAAAGGAATGATATAAGCATCTGAATGCAGAGTTACAAAAAATAGCAAGAAGAGATAAGAAAGCCTTCCTCAGCAATCAATGCAAAGAAATAGAGGCAAACAACAGAATGGGAAAGACTAGAGATCTCTTCAAGAAAATTAGAGATACCAAGGGAATATTTCATGCAAGATGGGCTCGATAAAGGACAGAAATGGTATGGACCTAACAGAAGCAGAAGATATTAAGAAGAGGTGGCAAGAATACACAGAATAACTATACAAAAAAGATCTTCATGACCCAGATAATCACAATGGTGTGATCACTCACCTAGAGCCAGACATCCTGGAATGTGAAGTCAAGTGGGCCTTAGAAAACATTACTACAAACAAAGCTAGTGGAGGTGATGGAATTCCAGTTGAGCTATTTCAAATCCTGGAAGATGATGCTGTGAAAGTGTTGCACTCAATATGCCAGCAAATTTGGAAAACTCAGCAGTGGCCACAGGACTGAAAAAGGTCAGTTTTCATTCCAATCCCAAAGAAAGGCAATGCCAAAGAATGCTCAAAGTACCGCACAATTGCACTCATCTCATACTAGTAAAGTAATGCTCAAAATTCTCCAAGCCAGGCTTCAGCAATATGTGAACCGTGAACTTCCAGTCATTCAAGCTGGTTTTAGAAAAGGCAGAGGAACCAGAGATCAAATTGCCAACATCCGCTGGATCATGGGAAAAGCAAGAGAGTTCCAGAAAAACATCTATTTCTGCTTTCTTGACTATGCCAAAGCCTTTGTCTGTGTAGATCACAATAAACTATAGAAAATTCTGAAAGAGATGGGAATACCAGACCACCTGACCTGCCTCTTGAGAAACCTATATGCAGGTCAGGAAGCAACAGTTAGAACTGGACATGGAACAACAGATTGGTTCCAAATAGGAAAAGGAGTAGGTCAGTGCTGTATATTGTCACCCTGCTTATTTAACTTATATGCAGGGTACATCATGAGAAACGCTGGGCTGGAAGAAGCACAAGCTGGAATCAAGATTGCCAGGAGAAATATCAATAACCTCAGATATGCAGGTAACAACACCCTTATGGCAGAAAATGAAGAGCAACTAAAAAACCTCTTGATGCAAGTGAAAGTGGAGAGTGAAAAAGTTGTTTTAAAGCTCAACATTCAGAAAACGAAGATCATGGCATCTGGTCCCATCACTTCATGGGATATAGATGGGGAAACAGTGGAAACAGTGTCAGACTTTATTTTTCTGGGCTCCAAAATCACTGCAGATGGTGACTGTAGCCATGAAATTAAAAGACGCTTACTCCTTGGAAGAAAAGTTATGACCAATCTAGATAGCATATTGAAAAGCAGAGACATTATTGTGCCAACAAAGGTCCGTCTAGTCAAGGCTATAGTGTTTCCAGTGGTCATGTATGGATGTGAGAGTTGGACTGTGAAGAAAGCTTAGCACTGAAGAGTTGATGCTTTTGAACTGTGGTGTTGGAGAAGACTCTTGAGAGTCCCTTGGACTGCAAGGAGATCCAACCAATCCATTCTGAAGGAGATCAGCCCTGGGATTTCTTTGGAAGGAATCATGAGAAAGCTGAAACTCCAGTACTTTGGCCACCTCATGCGAAAAGTTAACTCATTGAAAAAGACTCTGATGCTGGGAGGGATTGGTGGCCGGAGGAGAAGGGGATGACAGAGGATGAGATGGCTGTATGGCATCACTGACCCGATGGACGTGAGTCTGAGTGAATGCTGGGAGTTGGTGATGGACATGGAGGCCTCACATGCTTTGATTCATGGGGTCCCAATGAGTCGGACACCACTGAGCAACTGAACTGAACTGAATGTTGTCTTGATTTAATACCCTTACAAAAATTCTGGGAAACAGTGCTAACCTGCATCTAGAAGGGCTCTTGAAAGTCTGAAGAATGCAATCATTCTTTTAATAATGAAGAATGTAGAAATGTCAGGGCTGCTGAGGTAGATATTGGGAAAAATAGATTAAGATGTTCAGAGGTGTGGAAATACTAAAGTATATATTCTATGAAAGGCCATTAAAAAGCAACAGGTTTTGTTCTGTGAGAGGGCTACAGGACTTTGTGTTCCAAGGAGATAATGAATGTGCTTGTGAAAGGAACCTGATCATTACTGAAAAGTTCACACCCATGATCATCTGTTGTTTGAGGCTAGGATAGGAGACACTATTATAAACCTGACCTGCCTAATAGCAATGGAATGATAGCCTATCAAAATCACAGGGACTATATTCCTTAGAACTGAAATTTTAGAAAGATAAACACAATGATCATAATAAGTTATAAGGTCTAAATGACAACCAAGGCAGCCTAACTCATAGAGAATTATGGAAGAAGTTAATATTAGTAAAACAGTATTTCTGGGGGTGAAAGGATTAAGCATGATGAAAGGTCAATGCTCAATCTGTACATTCAAAAGAGATTAAAGACAATCAAGGGGCTAAGGGAAAAGACACTAATCACAAACCACAATTCTTTGCCCAGTTTATGAAACTGAGTTGATTTTCAGATATATCACACACTGGTGAAGAGGTCAAGTCCAAGGAAAGAAGAATCATGTAACATCACAAATATATACAGTAGTGGAGTCCCTTGTTCTCAACGAGATTTAAGGCCATAAACTTGGATAACTTTTCATTTGGATAAAGAGTTCCAAGGCTTTTTGAGGAATGTTGGATGTAGGGTCTGCTTTGACTTGTAGATAAAGGTATGACTCATTCTGACTGACCATTCCCTGGTCCTCAAATGTATGGATAGAATGAACAATGTGGTTGTTGGCAGGACCTTCTGTTATTGCATTAGACTGTGGGGTAAGGGCTGCCAGAGTGAGGAAAGAGATGTAGACCAAGATTTTAAATTAAAAACAGTATTGTGTTTCAAGTAGAACCAGGACTAGGGTGAAGAAAACTAGAGACCTAGCGAACAAAATTTAAGAAAATACATTCAATACTATCCTTCCTAGCCCTGACCATGACCCTGAGAGAACTAAACAATGTAGGGGAGAAGGTTCCAATGTTATCCATTTTTAACGGCCCCATCAAAAATGGATGGGTATGGGAATATGGCAGTGAAGTGTTCCAGCTCCACAAAGTATCAGGTTCAATGGCAGATGCTATGCCAGATGAGGGACTTTTGATAAAGTAGATCGAAAAACCTCAGGTACGTAGTATCACACTGATCTGGAAAATGCACACTTCCCTATCCCTGCCAAGAGAGGTATCAGAAATGTTTTGCATTCATGCAGGGTATTAAAAGTATGCGTGCATGAGTGCTAGTCACTTCAGTTGTGTCCGACTCCTAAAATTCTATGAACTGCAGCCAACAAGGCTCCTCTGTCCATGGGATTCTCTGGGCAAGAATACTAAAGACAGTTGCCATGCCAGGTGATCTTCCCAACTCAGGGATAGAACCTGCAGCTCCTGCGGCTCCTGCACTGCAGGTGGATTCTTTACTACTGAGCCACTGCTGCTGCTGCTGCTAAATCGCTGCAGTCGTGTCTGAGTCTGTGCGACCCCATAGACGGCAGCCCACCAGGCTCCCCCGTCCCTGGGATTCTCCAGGCAAGAACACTGGAGTGGGTTGCCATTTCCTTCTCCAATGCATGAAAATGAAAAGTGAAAGTGAAGTCGCTCAGTCATGTCGACTCTTAGTGACCCCATGGACTGCAGCCTACCAGGCTCCTCCGTCCATGGGATTTTCCAGGCAAGAGTACTGGAGTGGGTTGCCATTGCCTTCCCCCACTGAGCCACTGGGTAAGCCCAAATAACAATATACATTCACCTTTATGCCTTAGAGGTACATTCATTCTCTTATCCCTTGGTATAATATCCTTTTGGTATAATATCATTTACAATAATCTTCACTGTCTGGATTTTCTAGAATATCATGTTGTTTCTACTATATTATGTTATTATGTTGTTAACCATATCAGATGAACAAAAGGCAGCAAAAATGTTGGAAACTTTGGTAGACATATATATTCCAAACAGGTAGGTAAAGTCTACAGTTTAGGGACCAACACAAAACTGAAGTTTTCAGGGCTCTAGTGGACATGCCAGTATATCTGCTCCAAAATAAAGTACAAAAATTTGCTTCTTCCACTTCCTAGCACTAAGAAATACAGCATGACAATCCTCTTCAGGTACTGCAAGCATCATGTTTCACAGGTAACAAAATTAGTTCAGTGCATTTACCAAGTGACATAAAAACTACAGTGTGTCCTAGTGTGTATAAAGGCACTGAATAAAATTCAGGATGTGGTGTAAGTTCTACCATATGACCTGTCCTATCTTTTTGTATTACATTTACCTGCAATGGGAAAATAAACCAAACAGATTTTATATGCAGATTCAGTAAAAGTATCAAAGCATAGGCCTCCTATATTTCTTTAAATATAAATGCTTATTTATATATATTTCTTTAAATATAAATATAAATGACATTACATAACCACATGGTCATAACTACTGGTCATGAGCTGATTTCCTTCTGACTCAGCAATAAGCGTGGGCATTATTAGATAACAATTGTATATACAAGATCAGGCAGGAGTCAGGCACCAGTAAGCAGATTAATAAGGTTTACCAGACACCCATGTTATCTACCACTTTTGCTATATTACCTCAATCTCTGCTAATACCTATGGTGACCAGCCAACAAATAAAGAAAAGTACTCACCTGATCCATGGGCAAGTTAGCCCAGTATATTGAGGCATACTGAAATTCTTCTTAAATACATTACAGACTCACAACAGTGAACTGGAAAGATAGAAGTGAAGAGGAATTATTCACTTATAATTAGAATAGCTTAGAATCCATTTTTTTAAAAAAATTCAGAGCTATATTTTTTAGAGTAGTTTTAGGGTCATAGCAAAATTGAAAGGAAGATACAGAGATTTCCCATGTATGCATGTAGCTACCGCCCCCGACACACATGCATAGCCTCCCATAATCAACATCCCCGACCAGATTAGTGGTTTGTTAAAACTAATGAACCTGCATTGACAGATTATAATCATCCTAAATCTTTAGTTTACATTATGGTTTACTGTTAGTGTTGTACATTTTAAGAGTTTGGACAAATATGTAATAGCATGTATCCATCATTATGGTATCATATAGAGTATTTTCACTGGCCTAAGCAGCTTCTGTGATCTATCTATTCATCCCTCCTCATGCACCCAACCTAAAGAAACTACTGGACATTTTACTGTACCCATAGATTTGCCTTGTCCAAAATGTCATATAGTTGGAATTATGTCCTATGTAGCCATTCCAGATTGGCTTATTTCACTTAGTAATAATGTGTTTAAGGTTCATCCATGTCTTTTTGTGGCTTGGTTGTTCATTTCTTTTTATCATCAAATAAAATTCCGTTGTCTGGATGTACCATAGTTTATTTATCCATTCACCTACTAAAGAACATCTTGGTTACTTCCAAGTTTTGGAAATTATGAGTAAAGTTACTATAAACATCCATGTGCAGGTTTTTGTGAGCACATATGTTTTTCACTCCTTTGGGTAAATTCCAAGGAGCACAATTGCTAGATCATATGGTAAGAGTATATTTAATTCTATAAGAAATCACCAAACTCTGTCTCAAAGTGGCTGCACCATTTTTTAATTTCCACCAGCAATGAGTGAGTTTCCTGTTACTCCACATCTTCCCCAGCATTTGGTGTTGGCATTCCAGATTTTGGTCATCATAATAGATATATAGTGTCATAATACACTTTTAATGAAATGATGTGGCCTGAGATGCAGTTGTATGAAATCATGGACCAAATGGTTGATCAGGGGCCTAGAAGGAGAAAGAGTGGAGAATCGTAGACAAGAAGTCTTGGGAAGGGGTCTGCAGATATTCTTTGTAGAGTAGAAATGTGAAAACCATTGTATCACAAACTAACATCTGTTGCAATGCATCTCTCATTCAAAAATCACTAAATAACCACGTGGATGAAAGTCAACTGGTTGATTACACTATTACTAGCATAAAAGATACATGAGTGGAGACGTTATAATGACAGGAATGGAGACCACACAAGCCCAACGGCATGGGCTTGCACTCACCAAAACTTATCTAGCTATTGCCACTGCAACAGATGTCCAATCTGCAATAGAAACAAATGGCGAGCTGTAGTATCACACCAGCCCTCAAAGATATAAATCATTCACTAGGTGGCAATTCTATTAGATTGAGTTCAGTCCATCATGAAAAAGTGCATCAATTCATCTTGATAAATTTGACACACATTCTAAGTGTGGTTTGTGATTCCTTGCCTACAGACCCTTAGCAAGCCCTGCTGCTTCTGCTAAGTCACTTCAGTTGTGTTCGACTCTGTGCGACCCCATAGACGGCAGCCCACCTGGCTCTCCCATCCCTGGGATTCTCCAGGCAAGAATACTGGAGTGGGTTGCTATTTCCTTCTCCAATGCATGAAAGTGAAAAGTGAAAGTGAAGTCGCTCAGTCGTGTCCGACTCCTAGCGATCCCGTGGACAGCAGCCTACCAGGCTCCTCCATCCATGGGACCTTCCTGGCAAGTGTACCGGAATGAGTTGCCATTGCCTCCTCCCACACAACCGTCCAAAAGTCTTACACAGTATTGACCATTATATGATGCTATGTACCCTAATGCTGAACATAAGCATCTAGGAATCAAGGGGTAGATATAGGAGAAACCCCACTATTCATTAGTCTCAGTGACCCACTTGCAGAATGTGTGCTTCCCATCTCTGTAACTCTATTTCTGTAGATTGAGATGTCCCTAAAACTACCACTAATATTTCATTGTTCCTGTGAGCACACAAATGACTGAGGTGATTCCTAAAAAGTGCTTTTTCACAGTGTTCAAAATACAATGAACACTTCATGTAATGTTATTTATCATTTAGCTATTTGATTAAGCAGAAATAAAATCTCCATATTTCACAGTCTTAGGTTAAGCAGAGACAAAATATTTTCCATGGCTAAATGCAAATTATCTTTTAAAATGCAAAATTTAATTCGCTTACATTTATATTTACAAAAAAATTTATATAACTTCATGCTGTGTGCTAAGTCACTTCAGTCATGTCCAACTCTGTGCAACACTATGGGCTGCAGCCTGCCAAGCTCCTCTGTCCATGGGATTCTCCAGAAAAGAATACTAGAGTGGGTTGCTGTGTCCTCATCCAGGGGATCTTCCTGACCCAGAAATGGAAACTGTGTCTCTTACATCTACCTGCATTGGCAGGCAAGCTCTTTACCATTAGCACCACCTGGGAAGCCCAAAAATTATATTTTAAGTATTTAAATTTATTTGAATAAAATTCACACTAGATGAAAATGACTAAATACTGCATTTGATAATGTCCTTATACTTTGCTAATGATCCAAATGAAAAGAAAATTAGTATATGGACCAAATGTATTTCTCGCAAAAACTTTATGTTGAAGTACTGTGCTGTGCTTAGTCACTCAGTTCAGTCCAACTCTTTGTAACCTCATGGACTGTAGCCTGCCAGGCTCCTCTGTCCATGGGGATTCTCCAGGCAAGAATACTCGAGTGGGTTGCCATGCCTTCCTCCAGGGGATCTTCCCACCCCAGGGATCAAACCCAGGTCTCCTGCATTGCAGGCGGACTCTCTACTGCCTGAGCCACTGTTGAAATTCTAGCTCCCTATAACTCACAACGTGACTTTATTTGGCATTAGGGTATTTATAAAGGTTGTTAGGTTAAAATGAGGTCATTAGGATGACCCCTATTTAAAAATGCTTGTTGTCCTTATGAGAAGAGAAAATGTGGACATAGACATATAGAAGGAAGGTATAGGGGGAAGAAATTATCTACATGAAAAAGAGAAAAGTCTAGAACACATCCTTCCTTCATAATCCATAGAAAGAACCAAGTTGCTGACATCTTGATCATGGACTCCTAACCCCCAGAACATGAGGCGAATTTCTATTAAGTCACTCAGCCTAGGGTACTTTGTGATGGCAGTCCTACCAACTTAGAGAATTTAGGAGACATTCCATTTACTGAGTTTTCTCTTCCTGCTTTTCTGATAAAATAATTTTTCCTTTTTGCCTTGTGAGGGGGATTAGAGTCATTGGATTCCTTTTAGCTGTACTTTAAGGAATTAAAGTCAGGACTCATAAGAGCCACACATTTTGAAGCATAATAAAAATCTCTCTTCAATAGTCAGAATTAAATATTGGACCAAACAGGAAAATAAAGAAGAAAAAAAACCTTTTTTTTTTAAGCAGATAAAGACAATGTCTTCTATCATAACAGATCCATTGATCTATCTATCTATATAATTGATCTCTTTTTAGTATAAAACTCTGATTAAAAATATTTTTACTTGGTATTCACTTGACATACTTATTTACTGTAATCATAAGTACTTAGGTGACATTTCAATTAAGCAACATAATCACAGAATATAAAGAAACTGATCTGTTTTGTTTTGTTTTCTTCCAAATTGGCTTTGCTCTCTTATGACTTAGGAGACAAGAAAACAAAACATTCATCTGCCTCATGTGTTCAACTATTCTGATCACTTCACTTACAATTTAGACAAATGAAGCAGGCATCATTGTAATCATTTTAACAATGAGAAAATAGAAGTTCAGAAATATTTGAAGTTTTCCAACAGCCTATAGTTAGTAAATGGTTAAGACTGCTGGCTTCCAAGCTGTGTTCTCCTTCCTGTCTGCTCTCAGCAGAAACTAAATGTAGCTGCATCCTTTCTATCAGCAGGAAGGCTTCAAGTTTCTCCACTAAGCAAACTTATTCCCTATATTCATACAAATGAGCAAATAAATTACCTTTTGCCTTGTAAGAGAGCCATATTTCTGCAATTTTTTGCTTTCTTCTCAAGCAAAGGAAAAAAATAAAGGTATCAACTAATAAAATAAAAATATCAATATTTTATATTTCTGCATTGAATCTTTTCCTTATTATCATCAATAAGCAGACATATTGTTTTCTCTTAGTTGTGAGCAATTCAAGTTGTATTTTACTCTTCCTTTTTAATATTGCATAATAAATATTTATTCTTTCTTTTGCTTGTTCAACACTTGATCACTCACTGTAGGCCAGCTCTCTGCTAGTCATTCAAAATGTAGGGGATTAAACATGCTCTTTATGCTTGCAAATGTCACACTCTATGGGGGTAAACTGATATGGACATCAAAGATGATAATATGGAGAGACAAATGTTACAAGTGATACCTCTGTCAGCTTAAGTCAAGGATAATCGTGACAGGAAGGGAATGTTTCCTTGGCAAAAGTAGGAAGAAGTATGGAACAGTAATTGTAAGTGGCCAAAATGTACATGGGGGAGGGATGTCAGGCGGCATGGTTAGAGGGGAAAACATTAAGTGGATCATTAAATGGAGTAAACAGTAAGCTAACAAGTGGATTTAAACAGTAAGCAAGAACTTTAACTTCTGTTGTTTTCTTAACATCTCCTTGATGAGCAGTCAGTAAAAATAGCCATTTTAACAGCAGCCATTTTTCTGCACTACCCTGTGTTAACATCTGGAGGAAAGTCATACCGTCAAGGGGGCAGTAGAATGATTTACTGGATGTATAGGACTTTGATGATCTTGTTTTCAGAGGGATTTTGGATTTATGTTTGACCATAAGAAAGCTTATTTTAAATTTAAATAATTAGAGAGAATTGGGATAATTTATCACATTTTAATGTTTTCTAGGGGGGAGTGAATTGGATTATTCTTTCCTTGTCATTCTATCCAGCAGATTCTGTCCTATTCGAGTAATTTAAATTTGCATTTATCTGGCAAAAATACACAGAAGAACTGTACAAAAAAGATATTCACGACAAAGATAACCACGATGGTGTAATCACTCATGTAGAGCCAGACATCCTGGCCTTAGAAAGCATCACTACGAACAAAGCTAGTGGAGGTGATGGAATTCCAGTTGCGCTATTTCAAATCCTGAAAGATGATGCTGTGAAAGTGCTACACTCAGTATGCCAGCAAATTTGGAAAACTTGGCAGTAGCCACAGGACTGGAAAAGGTCAGTTTACATTCCAATCCCAAAGAAAGGTAATGCCAAAGATGCTCAAACTACTGCACAGTTGCACTCATCTCACACACTAGTAAAGTAATGCTCAAAATTCTCCAAGCCAGGCTTCAGCAATACATGAACCGTGAACTTCCAGATATTCAAGCTGGTTTTAGAAAAGGCAGAGGATGGCATCCAGTCCCATCACTTCATGGGAAATAGATGGGGAAACAGTGGAAACAGTGCCAGACTTTATTTCTGTGGGCTCCAAAATCACTGCAGATAGTGACTGCAGCCATGAAATCAAAAGACGCTTACTCCTTGGAAGGAAAGTTATGGCCAACCTAGATAGCATATTGAAAAGCAGAGACATTACTCTACCAACAAAGGTTTGTCTAGTCAAGGCTATGGTTTTTCCAGTGGGTCATGTATGAATGTGAGAGTTGGACTGTGAAGAATGCTGAGCACCGAAGAATTGATGCTTTTGAACTGTGGTGTTGGCGAAGACTCTTGAGAGTCCCTTGGACTGCAAGGAGATCCAACCAGTCCATTCTGAAGGAGATCAGTCCTGGGTGTTCATTGGAAGGACTGATGCTAAAGCTGAAACTCCAAAACTTTGGCCACCTCATGCGAAGAGTTGACTCATTGGAAAAGACTTTGATGCTGGGAGGGATTGGGGGCAGGAGGAGAAGGGGACAACAGAGGATGAGATGGCTGGGTGGCATCACCGACTCAATGGACCTGAGTTTGAGTGAACTCTGGGAGTTGGTGATGGACAGGGAGGCCTGGCATGCTGCAATTCATGGGGTCACAAAGAGTCAGACATGACAGAGCGACTGAAGTGAGCTGAAAGTCTAAGTGCTTATCAATATTACTGCAATTTTACTATAGTTTCTAGGTCTAATATTATAGGGTTCTGTAGGGTTGCCCTTTGCTGGCCTTTCCATTCACAAAGTGTGTGTTATCATCACCACAGTGCTTGACAGATCACCTTGCTGGGGCTTGTCCACAGTTTTGGCTGGACATCAGAATCACCTGACAGTGTTTAAAAGTTCTGACACTCAAGCCAAAAGCCATAACAAATTAAATCGGAATATTTGATATCTGGAGCTGGGATCAAGATGTGTGTGTAATTTTTCCGGTTTTTCTAATGGATAGTTAAGGTTAAGAATGACTGGTGTGTGGTCATCAGTATGAATCATTTATATTGTTTTAAATTCACACACTAGACATTCACTGTGTACCTGCTCTGTACCTGCTCAGTTCAGTTCAGTTGCTCAGTTGTCTCCTACTCTTTGCAACCCCATGAACTGCAGCATGCCAAGCCTCCCTGTCCATCACCAACTCCCGGAGTTCACTCATACTCAATCCCATCGAGTCGGTGATGCCATCCAGCCATCTCATCCTCTGTCATCCCCTTTTCCTCCTGCCCCCAACCCCTCCCAGCATCAGAGTCTTTTTCAATGAGTCAACTCTTCGCATGAGGTGACCAAAGTACTGGAGTTTCAGCTTTCGCATGATTCCTTCCAAAGAACACCCAGGGCTGATCTCCTTTAGAATGGACTGGTTGGATTTTCTTGCAGTCCATGGGACTCTCAAGAGTCTTCGCCAACACCACAGTTCAAAAGCATCAATTCTTTGGCACTCAGCTTTCTTCACAATCCAACTCTCACATCCATACATGACTACTGGAAAAACCACAGCCTTGACTAGACGAACCTTTGTTGGTAGAGTAATGTCTCTGCGTTTTAATATGCTATCTAGTTTGCTCATAACTTACCTTCCAAGGAGTAAGTGTCTTTTAATTTCATGGCTGCAATCACCATCTGTAGTGATTTTGGAGCCCAGAAAAATAAAGTCTAACACTGTTTCCACTGTTTCCCTATCAATTTCCCACGAAGTGATGGGACCAGATGCCATGATCTTCGTTTTCTGATTGTTGAGCTTTAAGCCAACTTTTTCACTCTCTGCTTTCACTTGCCTCAAGAGGCTCTTTAGTTCCTCTTCACTTTCTGCCATAAGGGTGGTGTCATCTGCATATCTTAGGTTATTGATATTTCTCCTGGCAATCTTGATTTCAGCTTGTGCTTCTTCAAGCCCAGCGTTTCTCATGATGTACTCTGCATATAATTTAAATAAACAGGGTGACAATATTCAGACATAGTCAATAAGCCAGAAATAGATGCTTTTCTGGAACTCTCTTGCTTTTTTGATGATCCAGCAGATGTTGGTAATTTGATCTCTGGTTCCTCTGCCTTTTCTAAAACCACCTTGAACATCTGGAAGTCTGAATTCAATTTAAATCTGAATTTAGCAATAAGGAGTTCATGATCTGAGCCACAGTCAGTTCCTTGTCTTGTTTTTGCTGACTGTATAGAGCTTCTCCATCTTTGGCTGCAAAGAATATAATCAATCTGATTTCACTGTTGACCATCTGGTGATGTCCAAACGAACAGAGATCATTCTGTCGTTTTTGAGATTGCATCCAAGTACTGCATTTCAGACTCTTTTGTTGACCATGATGGCTATTCCTTATTGCCAAATTCAGACTTACATTGAAGAAAGTAGGGAAAACCACTAGACCATTCAGGTATAACCTAAAAACCAAATCCCTTATGATTATACAGTGGAAGGGAGGAATAGATTTAAGGGACTAGATCTGATAGATAGAGTGCCTGATGAACTATGGATGGAGGTTCGTGACATTGTTCAGGAGACAGAGATCAAGACCATCCCCATGGAAAAGAAATGCAAAAAAGTAAAATGGCTGTCTGGGGAGGCCTTACAAATAGCTGTGAAAAGAAGAAAAGTGAAAAGCAAAGGAGAAAAGGAAAGATATAAGCATCTGAATGCAGAGTTCCAAAGAATAGCAAGAAGAGATAAGAAAGCCTTCCTCAGTGATCAATGCAAAGAAATAGAGGAAAACAACAGAATGGGAAAGACTAGAGATCTCTTCAAGAAAATTAGAGATACCAAGGGAACATTTCATGCAAAGATGGGCTCGGTAAAGGACAGAAATGGTCTGGACCTAACAGAAGCAGAAGATATTAAGAAGAGGTGGCAAGAATACACAGAGGAACTGTACAAAATTATCTTCATGACCAAGATAATCACAATGGTGTGATCACTCACCTAGAGCCAGACATCCTGGAATGTGAAGTCAAGTGTGCCTTAGAAAGCATCACTACGAACAAAGCTAGTGGAGGTGATGGAATTCCAGTGGAACTATTTCAAATCCTGTACCTGCTAGAAGAATGTTAAGCACTGATTAGAAAAACAAAGGGATAATACCAGGTCTTATTCTCTGCTTTTGTTGTTGTTCAGTCACTAAGTTGCATCCAACTTTTTGCAAAGCCATGGACTACTGCATGCCAGTCTCTTCTGTCCTTTACTGTCTCCTAGAATTTGCTCAGATTCATGTCCATTGAGTCAGTAATGCTATCAAACCATTTGTAGAAGGTGACATTTTAGATTGAGACCCAAGTAAATTATATATGAAATGGTAACCAAAAATCAAGAGATCATAGAAACGAGGTGTTGCATATATGTTCCATATGTATTGCTCTTTTCTATGGAAAATAGGGGCTAAGTGCTTCAGTTTGTTCAGAGACAATAATGACTTACCCTTGTTTCCTTGCAGTAATTATTAATAACACCTTATTTAATCTCAAATTTCCTAGTTTAGCTAATGAATTATATGAGTACCCTAAATATTAAATAATGAAGCAATGGTAAATCATGGGATGAACCCATGATAGAGGCAAATACAATGGGGAGATGTAGAACTGGCCAGGAGAGAATGAGATAAAGTTAGAGGGCCTCACATGAGCAAGCAAATACTCAGATTAGAATTTCTTTTTATATTCATGGTAGTAGAAATTTATTTTACACAAACACAATGGCAGCTTTGGCCTCTGCTTTTTTTTTTAACCTTCCTGCAATAACTGTCTTGTGATGAGCCTGTCACCCCCATCAGTGCCCACAGCCTGCTCTGGATTTCTGTTTTGGTTTGCTCAGCATTGATTGACCCACCAAGGCTTTTAGAGTATTTTTCTATAATATGATTGTCAACCCCAAAATAATGTGATTTGTTGAGAGATTTTTCAGCTCTTACCACTGACAATAAAACAACCACATTTGTAATATGGTGACATCAAGCAGTATTGTGGATAAATTTGGTAGAAAGGAACAATGTATCTACACAGAACAATTTTTCAGGGTCAATACCTCTCCCTTATAAAGTCAAGGCCACCATAAGAAGTTAATTCAGTTTATAATTATTGCATATTAATGGAGTGTTCAGTTATGTACTTGATCCTAAGCATATAGCACAGACCTCTAGTCTGATGAACTTCACAGTCTAGAAACTTCATATTCTGCACAGGAACCTACATCGAGTTGTTATATAATTTATGGAACTAAGGTAAGCATTTACTACTCTGTACCATTGCATACTCTCTTCACTAGCCCCAGGATCAACACTCCACCCCATATAAAGCAGCTAAAAGGCTTCACTGGTGGCTTAGACCATTAAAAGACATGTGTTCAATCTCTGGGTCAGGAAGATCCCCTGGAGAAGGGAATGGCTACCCACTCCAGTATTCTTGCTTGGAGAATTCCATGGACAAAGAAGCCTGGTGGGCTGTAGTCCATGGGATCACAGAGAGTCAGACATGATTGAGTGACTAACACAAACACACACAAGAGATGCTACATCCATAGCACTGGAGCTATATTCTATTTACATGTAGAAATCTGTTCTTCAGCAATTTTTGCAGCCCATAAAAATGTGGACCTCTACGTTCAAGGACAATCTTTATGTTAACGTGTCCAATGACGTTTATTGCAATTGTTGACTTCAATCTGAAATTCCTCTAGGAGTTGAGGGACTGGAAGACTCTGTAACCAGGTAACATAAAAGAACGCTGTGTGTCTTTCTCATCACAGAACCTCTTCATCAGGAGAGGATTGTCCCTGGAATGGGCGAGTTAGGTTTCTTAAAAGATCATTTAGCTGAATTTCCCGAAGCCAGTGAATAAATGATTTATCATAAATATGTATGTGCTCCAGTGCTGTATTTAAATGGCAGAGTGAGCTCACTTTTCACTACTTTTAAAATTATTTTTCCTTTTTCCATCTTCTCTTTTCCCCTTTCCCCTCTTTTTCTTTTACCTAATTGTAAGCCTCTCATCAACTCTCCAACTTCATTTTTGTTTACATTTTTAACCAAACTATCAGATGAATAAATAATTGGTGTGCACGTGATTGTTGTGCATTAAAGATATAGACCCACTAGAAACATAAGGCAAAGAAAAGCAGAAATATTGTTGGGCAAAGCATGTAAACTAATAATTTCTAATAATTAGTTTACTTCTTAGAAATTCTTCCCTACAGTTCACTGTATTTAAACCTTGTTGGCATGGAGTCTTACACTATATATAACAATCACATAGATAGAAATGATTTTCTGTTAACACCTATGAAAAGGAATAGCACTATGGAATACAGGGAACAAAGAGCCCTGGTTAATTAGAAATTATAGGAGCAATAGCATCACAAAAGCATAATTTTTTATTCATATCCATTGTGCCTTATGCAGTCACCTAAACTGGGAAATACTAGCTCCTTCAACAGCTCGCAGACAGAGATGAAAACAAATGCACAATTACCAAAGATGTAATGCTACTAAGAAAGCTGGGTGGGGATGTGACCTCAGCTAAGGAAAACTGGAGAATTCTGGGGGAAAGAGGAGAACTTGAAGCTCAGATTAGTAAGAAGAATGGTGAAGACTGAGTGGCACCAAGGGGTAAGGAGGAGAAAGTGTTCTAGTGAGAAGTATAAAACACAGAGACAAAAGAGATTATAACATAATAGGAAACATTAAGTAGCTCAGTGTGGCAAAATAGTTTAAGGAGAGGCATGGGAAAGCTGTAGCTAGAGAGGTCAGCAGGGCCAGATGATACGGATTCTAGAGGGGCCTCTCTGTGCTTACTTGTGGAGAGCCACATTACCTTCATGAGTTCATGACAATATGGACTTTTCCATAGATAACATTATCAGCATAATTTTATTAAAGACAATCTCTTTAACAAGTGGTTCTTGGAAAACTGGTCAACCACTTGTAAAAGAATGAAACTAGAACACTCTCTAACACCATACACAAAATGAACTCAAAATGGATTAAAGATCTAAACGTAAGACCAGAAACTATAAAACTCCTAGAGGAGAACATAGGCAAAACACTCTCTGACATACATCACAGTAGGATCCTCTATGACCCACCTTCCACTATATTGGAAATAAATGCAAAAATAAACAAATGGAACCTATCTAAACTTATCAGCATTATTTTAAATAGCAATACCCCCATCCATGTTTCTTAGCTGGTAAATATGCAGAGAAGGATGTGACAGCTGCAAGTATCAAGGCTGTACCAAGAGTGCCTTTTAGCCAAAGCTGTGCAGAGTGTGGGGAAAAACGCTAAAGGAAGAATAGATCAAGTCTGGCAAGAGAAGAGTCTATATGATTCATCAAAGTCAGATGGAAGTTAGAAACACATATCATTAAAGTGAAATTCCTAAGTAGGGAATCATAGAAAGAAGCCCTGGATGGAATCAATAGTTTAGAGTCTAGACAATTCTTAACTCATGGGTTAATGCCAGTGGCTGATAGACATGTGCCTTCTGTGTTGGAATGCTTGCAATGTCAGAAGTTCAAGAGTGGAGGAGACTGTTGAACCCCTTGATATTACTTAGTCACATCCTATGCCAGATTCTTCAATATTGCTTCACTTTGGCTTTATGCCCTTATCTCTTTGGCTTCTCTGGTGCCAGGATTTGATTGGCACAGAAGCACACATATCTGTTATTTCCTGGTTTTCCATATCCTTCAACTGGCAAATTACAATAGAATTTTACTGAGACAGAATGGCGCTTCTTAATAAAATATTTTAATCAATAGTTATAAGCCCTCTGACATAGAAAAATACTAAATTATAAGTAGAAATTGTTTCAATTTGAGTTTGAAGTCAGTCCAACAACTCATGTTCCAACATGTCTGGACATGGGTGCCTGATGTGTAGGGCATCTCAACATTTGCCTGTTTATATATAGGACCAAGTTACATCCAAGGAGAGAACTCTCAGGGAAGACAATAAATGCAGAGAATAACATGGTTTTTACTATGTAGTTTTCCCCTAAAAGTGAAGTCTCTCAGTCGTTTCTGACTCTTTGCAACCCCCTGGACTGTAGCCTGCTAGTGCAGCCCTAAATGGACTCATATCTGGGTCCTATATAGAGATGTGCTTTAAGCAAAAATAAAATGATTTGCTTACATGACATGTTTTGTAAGACATTGTGGAGTAAGGGAAGATTCCATTGATAACCATGTGGCAAAGTTTAGCATAAATAAAATCCCTGTGCCCAGGACCCAGCCTGCTTTATGACTTGCAGAATTCCAAGAGCTCTAGGATTGCAGCATATCATATTTCAACTGCAGAGCCTGAAAGGAGAGGCCATGTGGTCTATGCCTTGAGCTGCCAGGAGGAGAAAATATATTCTTTGAAGGTCCTGGAAGCAGTGGACCCAGTGAACAATATTGTCCTTGTGGAGAGAAGAGAGATGTTTAGCCACTCAAGCAGCTTCCTAGGTAGCAAAGAACAAGATGAAAGACCAGTTGTAGCAGAATTTGTTCAAGGGCATGTGAGGCCTCTGCTGGGAATTTCCAGATATAAATGAATGCAACATAGACAGGAAGCGACATTTTCGTCTGTGTCAATGGGTGGGGACAAGAGCCAAAGAAACTTTGCTGATCGATGGTGTCCCCAGGTCTACTGTCTTTTTAAGGTTTCTTTTTGTCTCCTTCTTGAATGTTAAGAGATCCCTATCATGTTGTATTGTACTTTATGATGCATTCAGAATTGATTTATGGGTTTAAAATTCTGGTAAGTCTGTCTGTGTCTAGAGACATGAAAATGGGTAACACTATGAAGTTATTAAGTTTGTTCATTCCTTCATTGCGTGCTCAGTCACTTCAGTCATGTCCAACTCTTTGCGGCCATATCGACTATACCCTGCCAGGCTCCTCTGTTGATGGGATTCTCCAGTCAAGAATATTGGAGTGGCTTGCCATTTCCTACTCCAGGGGATCTTCCTGACCTAGGGATTGAATCCATAGTTCCTGTATCTCCTGCATTGGCAGGTGGGTTCTTTACCATTAGTGCCACCTGGTACTATTGAGAGCTCATTAGGGCCCATGTACTAGGATAGGTACAAGGGATAGATAGGAGAGTAAGCATGGTTTGCAGTTTCAATGTCCTAAAATATAGGAGGATAAAGAAAACTGTTAAAATGATGATGGGGCACTGCCTATCTACATCTCTTATAATGTAGATTTAGTGACTTGATGGATTATAAATATAGTTAAATGAACATGGTAATGCATTAGGTAGGGAAAATGTGTGACAATTGGTGAAAAGAAAGGGCTTCTCTGGTGACTCGGATCGTAAAGAATCCTCCTGCAGCATAGGAGACTCAGGTTTGATCCCTGGGTTAAGAAGATCCCAGGAGTAGGAAATGGCTACCCACTCCAGTATCCTTGCCTGGAGAATCCCATGGACAGAGAATGTTGGAGGGCTACAGTCCATGGGGTTGCAAAGAGCCAGACATGGCTGAGTGATTAAACATACACACACACAGTGAAAAGAAAACCACTTGGGATACTAGATTTTTTTTCCTATACTTGTAGAATTTCATAGTGTGTCAGGATTCAAAGGAATATAAAATGTTATCCAGCTTTACTCTGTCTTGTAATTGGTTCTGGACATATCTAATGAGGTTTTAATTTTTTTTAGCTATTATTTTTTCTGCTTGGGAAAGGTTTCCATGATGTTTTTGTTGTTGTTTTGAATTAAGACTAATTTTTCACTGAGAAATAAAGTTCTACAATATTATTTAAATATTCAGACATGACTTGAAAAATATACTTTCTGTCTAAGCATTCATTGTAGGTGAAAATTTGATCAGGAACAGAATGTCCACATAAAATTAAAAATATCTCCCCACAAATTGCTTATTAAATAAAATGAAGGAAAATAAGAACTTTCAAATGAGAAAAAAGTTGTGAAAACCATCTGAACCAATTTAATATCATCTAAAATGGAACAAATCAATATCAGATAGCTTCTGACATGGTGCCCTGAAAAGGACAATAATTACCAACACAGTTTTGTTGTCAAAAATGCATAATAGGGATCTAGTTATGAGTGAAACATCAAACACAAATTAACTGCACTAGTCTCTTCAAAGAGTCAAGTTTAGGAAAGACAAGGGTGGTGTGAAGACTTTTGCAGAATAAAGGACACCAAAGAACCAGGTCAACTAGATACTATCTGTAATCTTGGTTTATATGCTGGATCAGGGAACAGTCACATGCTGCCAAGTCACTTCAGTCATGTCTGAGTCTGTGCGACCCCATAGACAGCAGCCCAACCAGGCTCCCCCGTCCCTGGGATTCTGGGCAAGAACACCGGAGTGGGTTGCCATTTCCTTCTCCAATACATGAAAGTGAAAAGTGAAAGTGAAGTCACTCAGTCGTGTCCGACTCTTGGCGACCCCATGGACTGCAGCCTACTAGGCTCCTCTATCCATGGGATTTTTCCAGGCAAGAGTACTGGAGTGGGGTGCCATTGCCTTCTCTGACAGTCACATAGAGAGTTATAAATAAAATCATTGTAAAAGTTGAAGATATTTGAATATGGACTGAACTTGAATAATATATAATATTATTATATAATATTGCATTTCATTATTGTGCTAATTGTGTTTTGGTCATGTGATAGAATATCCCTCTTTTAAGAAATATATTCTGATGCATTTAAAGGTAAATGAATATATCTCCAAATTCTTTCAAAGTATGTCAAAAAGAAATTGGGCCTGTATGTGTGTAAGTGAGAGAGAGAGACTGAGAGAGACTGTGTTTATTCCTAAGATTGACTGCTTTGCCCCTTGACTGACCCTGTTGATTCTGCCTGTGGCCCTGAGGTATGTGGCATGTTCCCTTCTCCTGGGAACTGTGAGCAACAAACTATTTTTAATGGCAATTTTCTCCTGATCTGTGGCCCTGACCATACCTGAATATATAATCGATATTTTAAAACAGGTCCTGGTGCTCAGAATCCCTCATTTGCCTGGTCTTTGACATTTGACTTTGGTTTCTTACAAAATCAAAGTGACAATTTGCTTTTCCAATTGTCATGGGCTTATTTATGCCTTTAGAAAACCCCATTCACATTCACAGTATATTTGCAAGAGGTAAGGAAGAGGGATGGCTTGTTAAAACAATTATCTTATTATTGCCTTAGGAAGAATTTTAATATATGGAATAAAATATCCTTGTACTGTAGTTTAAAATAACTTCAGAAGGAATACCTGTTATTCAAAACTATTTCATAATTAACAGTTTATGAGTTTTACTTTGTAAAGCCAGTCATGTGCATTTCTTCATTTGATCATTGTGGCATCTGGCTTATTCTTTCCACTTTCCAGATGAAAGACGGTAAGTGTAGAGAAGTTGTGACTCACTAGGCAGCAAAGTTAACATTAGAACTCTGGTCGACATGGTCCCAGTCTTGTTTCTTCCTTCCTATCATGTTGAATCCTACTAATGCTGCTTGTCATGATGAGACAGAGATAATAATGAGGTAGATTCAAAGTATTACATATGTCATCTTTATTTTTTATTTCTTCAAATGCAGCCTTTCCTTTATGCCCAAACATAGCTCACGGTCATATTTCATGAGCCAGAGAAAAGAAATTGTTCTTCTAATTTTTCCCTAGGCTTTCTCCTTCCATGCTAAGAACTATTTTTCAGTGCTATTTTTTTAACTGTAAATAAGGTTACAAGAGGGAGTATTCAAGCAAAACGATTATAATTGGCTACAAACATAATCCAATAACTTCATTTCACCCATATTGTTAAAAGAGTTAATTGGACCTACACAGACAGCCACAAGCTAAATATACTGTGGAATGCACACAGCAAATCTGATTTCCTCCATATATATCCCTCTTCTAAAGTGATGTTCATCAAAGGGGATGCAAGGATTCTTCAGTGTAATTCCCAAAGTGTATCCATTTGTCCATGTGATTTTGAATATGTAATCCTGTCAGTTCAGGAAGGAGAGAGAGTAGGAGGGAAAGAGAAAGAGAGAGAGAGAATGTATCCATGTATCTAACACCTATATATTGGGTGAGCCAAAAAATTCATTTGGGTTTTCCCATAAGACGTTCCAGAGTATGTTTGCAATATCTTTGCAGACAAAACAGGTACACAATAAAAAGGCATAACTAACATTGCAGTCAAGCTCAGGCCTAATCTGAGAGGGGCTTCACCTCATTTCTACCCCAAAACACTACCTTTAACATCTATGTGCATTAATCCAGGTGAGGAGAGGTGCCTTTTTTCTAGGTAGATGTTTCCCCTCTGGGCCCATCTGTTTCAGGAAGTGGGAGCCCTTCCAGGGCTCCAAAGTGAGCTCTTGTCTAATACTGGGAAATGAATTGTCTGAGGACATACAGATATGGACAAAGCAAGAGGCTTTACTGGGAAGGGGCAGCTGAGTGGAGGACAGCAAGATAAGGGGACTCAGGAGAACCACTTTGACATGTGGCTCACAGTTTTGGGTTTTATGGGATTAGTTTTCAGTTTGTCCCTGGCCAATCATTCTGACTCTAGACTTTTCTGGTGGCACAGGCGTTGCTCAGCCAAGATGGATTCCAGTGAGGAGGAATCTAGGAGGGTGGTAGGACATGTGGCCTTTTGACCTTTCCCAAATTCTTCCAGTTGGTGGTGGCTTGTTCCTTACCAGGACCTCCTGTTGTAGAATAACTCACACAAATTGTTACTATGGTGGCTGGTTAGGTGGGTGGTTTCAGTCAGTGTGTTTCTGCTAATACAACAGCGTAATTTTTCTCTTGAAAAATTCAAAATATAGTAAAATCTTATTTTTTCAGAACTTACTGACTTGGAAGTATACTGTTTGGGTCACTAGTTACCCCATTAGAGGTATTAGAAAGACTTTTTGTGTTTATGGTACTTTGGTCAACTGATGCAAAGAACTGACTCATTGGGAAAGACCCTGATGCTAGTAAAGATTGAATGCACAAGAAGAAGGGGATGATAGAGGATGAGATGTTTGGATAGCATCACCGACGTGATAGACATGAGTTTGAGTAGGCTTTGGGAGTTGATGATGGACAGGGAAGCCTGGTGAACTGCAGTCCATGGGGTCACAGAGTTGGACAAGACTGAGCTACTGAACTGAACTTGTGTTTATGAATTTCTGGTCCCCGTGCACTCTATTCATACTGTAAGCAGTGCCAGGAAATAATTAAGCTTACATGCTTCACTTTTGAAAAGAAATTATAATCACTTTTTTAGTTTTACTAATGGGGTCATGAATAAATGTGAATAGATTTTTAAAATATGAAATAAAGTACTGAGATAACAGTCAGTAAACCAATTCAACAAAAAATAATGTAAGTAAGTATAAAATAAAATGTGTCTTATTTCCAAATACAAGTTGTATTTAGTCATTTTTCAAACATAAATTATATCCTAAGAAATGAATTTCCATGTACAAATATCAATAGTTCACTAAGAAAGATTTTTTTCCTTGAATTTTTTTTGGTAATACTTTGTTAATTCAAACTTTAGTTTGTAGCTTTTAAATACACCTCATAATTGGGACTTTCCCCAATTCAAATTGCTGTTCATTTCAGTTAATATGAATTAATAAATTTGTATGCCAACCATTTTCATGGTCTGAGTTGACAAGCCTCAGACTTGGGATTTTGTGTTAAGGTTTAAATTTGTTTTCCTTTTCAAAGAAAGTAAATTATCTTTGAAAATTTATTAACTACTTCTGCTTAATAAGAAAGAAGAAAAAGAGAGTACTTGTTTCTCACTCTGAGCTCATTACTAATGGAGTATTTTATAAATTCTGTGTTTATCTCTTAACAGTATAATTCAGTATTTATTAGCCATTTATGTCTCAAGAAAGAGATCATGCCCCTGCCATTCATCTGTTCTGCTTCCTTTTAGGATGTTAAATGTACTTTGTTTAATTAGGGCTAACTTTATCCTCCCCAAATTTGTTCTTATTCATGTGTTTACCAAGAGCATATTCAGCATTGTGCTATAAGCTGCAGGAGCCAGAATGGAGGTAATTTTAATTGTTAGTGTACCAATAATAGTCATTATCAAAGACTTATGGAGTTTTCAGTCTTGTAGGAGAGATGAACCATAATCTCCAAACAGTTAATGAACAATACAAGATCATCTATGATTAAGGAAAATTATTTGAGAATCTAGCTGTTAGTTTTATGGGAATGGAGAAATGATTGAATATAATATTTATAGAAGGTGAGACTTGATTTGAAACTGGAGGTGGGGATGACTAGGATATAAATAGAATAAAATGTAAAAAGACAGACTTCAGATTCAGGTTGCAAAGTGCAACTTCAAGACCAAAGCTACTGATGTCTTTGGATGAGTGAGTAAGGCAGGCTAGTCTTTTTTATCCTTTGATTAATGAAGGTAAATCCATGGATGTCAGTGATTTGGGCTTTTCCTAATTTATGCAGCTTAATCTTTATTGGAATAGCAATCTACTTCCCTTTGGAAGGTTCCTCTTAAGCTCAAACTATTTATTTTCTAAAGGGATTTTTTTTTCCCCTAGAATCCTATTGATATATATACCTGCTGCCTATATTTGATTGGATCTGGATAGGACCTTGACCTGAACTTAATAAATGAGTCACCTATTCATATTCATGATTTTTGGTCTTGGAACAAGGGAGATCATTAGATCAGTTTTTGTATTCACATCTGTAAGATGTGAAACTTGAAAACACCCATCAATCTGGAGTTGACCACGTGTAAAAACCTTCCCTGAGATAGGAGGGAAGAATGAGACTGATATACAGAGAGAAATGAGAATGTGTTTGGTGTGTGGGGTGAACAGAGAAAGAGAGATCATCTTAAGCATGTTGATGGTTCTGTTAGGTCTAAGATCTAATGATAGTCTTGTTCTCAGCTTACTGTTTTAGTGCTTGCAAGTAAAAAACAAACAAACAAAAAAAGCTAAATTATTCTTTAGTAAATGCTGTTGTCTTAATAGGGCTTCCCTGATGGCTCAGATGGTAAAGAATCTGTTTGCAATGCAGGAGACCCAGATCTGAATATGTGTTTCTACTCCAAAATTCATATGGTGAACTCTTAACCTACCGGGATGATGATATTAGGAGATGGAGACTGAGGGTTGATTAGGTCAGGAGAGCAGAACACTCATGAATGGAATTCAAGCATTTATAAAAGGGCCTCACAAAGCCCCCTAGCCCTTTCCACCAAGTGAGGATATAAGAAACCTGCCATGGGGATCAGGGCCCTCTCCTGACAATGCGAGCACCCTGTCCTTGGACTTGCAGCCTCCACAACTGTGAGAAATATATTTCTGTTGTTTACAAATCACCTAGTCTCTGACATTTGTTATAGTGGCCCACAAGGACTAAGACAGCAAATTACCAACTGATTTGGAAATGCAAAGTTCAGCCTGTGCTTATCCATATAGCACCATTGTGCAAATTAAAATCAAGATACATCCTCTGATTGCCACAGGAGCATAAACTTTATCAACGGGATTACAGAGTGCCTCACAGCTCCTACTCACCAAGCCCTTAACCTATTGTCTTTGTGCAGTTAATAAACTATACAACCATTCAAAGCAGTCTTAAAAAGAGGTCCTGGATCTTTAATCTTGGCTATAAAAACTCTTTTGTTTTAATGATTCCCCTCTATTCTTTTTTAACTGCCAATTTATTTGTTTCCAGCCAAAATATCCTGCAGGTACTAGGAAATGTTTTGTGAGCATCTTCTTTTTCCAGTGAGCTGCACAAACAGAACTTTTTTTTTTTTTTCAATGAAAATGAGAGTATCAGTAGACATGAGTGAAAAATGTAGACAAAGAAGACCCAGTCCTATTTGCCTTTAGTTTTATGATTTGAATACTTTAAGCAGGAAACTGTACCTTGGTTCTTGAGTTAATTCTTTTGGCAGTTACACTAAACTTGGGCACCAAATAATGTTTCCAGAGAAATAGAAAATTGGTGTGTACTCATTATATTGTAGCAAAAAATGAAGTCATAATACAAACAAAATGTTCACAGCAGGAATAGTTATTCCTGGGCAGGTCTAGTTATGCCTCAAAGCGTCTAAAATCAGAGGAAACCCACCCCTGTTTCCAAGCCTTGAGAAGAGGCAAGGGCTTTTAATTTTCATGTGTGGGGAAATACCTTAAAGGGGTATATTCTTCACCATAAATTATTGTGCAATTTGTAATATTTTTATTAAGAAGAATACTACATAGCTTAGCAGCTCAGAGATAGAAGAATCCATTTTATACATAAAGGAGCTATCCTGCAGAGTAACTAAATATGGAACTAAGAGGAAATGACCTTAATAAGAACAGAAATTATTCAGCAGTAAATTTACAGATTTAAAAAAAAATCTTATTGGGAGGTTGGCAATTTGTGATTTTTGAAACCAATCAGTCAGCCAAAATTTATGTGAAGGGCAGGTAGAAACTATAGTTGAAGACACAATTCCGCATCCTCAGAACTGTTGTTTAGATCCTAATTTTCTCTTTTCCAGATTATGACAGAAGCTTCCCAATATCTCTGATCTTAATGTTGTTTCCCTTGAGCTCTGTGACCAAAGTTAATTTGCTCAGTTATGAGAGGCATGTATCTCTACAGTCAGACTTCATAGTGTGTGCGTGCTCAGTTGTGTCTGACTCTTTGGACACATGGACTATAGCCTGCCAGGCTTCTCTGTCCATGGGATTTTCCAGGGAAGAATACTGGAGTGGGTTGCCTTTTTCTCTTCCAGGGAAGCTTCCTGACCCAGGGAACAAACCCGTGTCCCCTCTGTCTCTTGCAGCTGCTGCTGCTGCAAAGTCGCTTCAGTCGTGTCCGACTGTGCAACCCCATAGATGGCAGCCCACCTGGCTCCCCCGTGCCTGGGATTCTCCAGGCAAGAACACTGGAGTGGATTGCCATAGAGAGATACTTTAATCTTGAACTGTGTGGGAAGGCCACTCCGACTGCCTGAGTTCAAATCATAGCTCTGTTACTTTCCAGATATGACCTTAGTCAAGCTGCCTATCTTTTCAAGATCTTGCTTTCTTCATCCATGAAATGGAAATTCAGATGGCACCTATCCAGCAGGGTTGTTATGAAGATACAGTGTCTATATTTGTTTGTTTCCAGCTTAGATTATAATCTGCTTGAATGAAAGGGATCATGTCTTGGTCATATGCAAAATCTAATGTAGAGTAATGTTCCTTGGAAGTAGTGTGAGAGATGCCTAAAAGTGATGGCAGCACATGCTGTGTGTGTAAAAGATTATATACAGACTCCATGCTGTAGGTTTTGAAATAGAAAAATAACTCTATATCAGAGAACACAAGGAATTTATTTTTCTTCTTAAAGAAGACATAGCTTGAGCTTGACTAAAAGGATGGGTTAGATTTGGGTAGGTGGAGAGGGAATTTTGTTACAGAAATAGAGTGATTTATTTAAGTAATACTTGTTTCACAAATTTAGTCAACTCTCAATTAATTGATTAAATAGGCTGGTCTAAAAATTATAATTAATTTCAAATCATCAATCAGCCAGTCAGTCAGTTTAGTCACTCAGTCGTGCCTGACTCTTTGCCACCCCATGGACGGCAGTGCAACAGGCTTCCCTGTCCATCACCAACTCCTGGAGCTAACTCAACTCATGCCCATCGAGTCAGTGATGCCATCCATCCGTCTCATCGTCTGTCGTCCCCTTCTCCTCTTGCCATCAATCTTTCCCAGCATCAGGGTCTTTTCAAATGAGTCAGCTCTTCTTATCATGTGGCCAAGGTGTTGGAGTTTCAGCTTCAACATCAGTCCTTCCAATGAACATTCAGGACTGATTTCCTTTAGGATGGACTGGTTGGATCTCCTTGAAGTCCAAGGGACTCTCAAGAGTCTTCTCCAACACCACAATTCAAATCATAGTTACAAAAATTAATACAAATGTGTTTAGTGCAAATGTACTCAATTAAACATAGCATACAATATTTAGTACACATTTATTTATTACTGGTCAATATATTCATACTTTATGCACAATGACTGGGCAATCTTAGAGTCCCAACATAGATTTGGGCTATATTAACTAGGATAGGCCATTTGCTTTAACAAATAGTTCCCAAAATGTGTAAAAGTTCACAGAACATAGAAGTATTTCTTGCTTAGATAACTTTCTGAAGAATGAGAACCTATAGTAGCTCCAAATTAATCAAGCTAAATTTAGAAAAATTCCTTCCTAACAAGAATGTTCTGTAAAAGAAATTCTATACTTGTTATCAGTCACTATCCATTCCTCCTCCTGCCAGCCCATGGCAACCACCATTCTATTTTCTGTATCTACAGATTTGCCTATTCTGGAATATCCAATTAATGATATCATACGATTTGTTGCATTTTGTGTATGATTTCTTTCAGTTAGCATGTTTTCAAAGTCCATTCAGTTGAAACATGAATTATTTATTTGTATGACTGGATAATAGTACAATGTATGGTTGTAACACATCTGTTGAACAATGAACAAATTAATGAATATTTGTGATATTTCAACTTTTTTTGGCTAATACTGTGAGCAATAATGTGATGAACATTTATGTACAGGTTTTTATACTGACATACATTTTAATTAATTTTGGGTATATATCTAGGATTGGAAACCCACTCCAGTACTCTTGCCTGGAAAATCCCATGGACAGAGGAGCCTGGTAGGCTGCAGTCCATGGGGTCACTAAGAGTCAGACACTACAGAGTGACTTCACTTTCACTTTTCACTTTCATGCATTGGAGAAGGAAATGGCAACCCACTCTAGTGTTCTTGCCTGGAGAATCCCAGGGATGGGGGAGCCTGGTGGGCTGCCATCTATGAGGTCGCACAGAGTCTGACATGACTGCAGCGATTTACCAGCATTTAGCAGCAGCAAGGTAACTCTTTAACATTATGAGAAATTGCCAGCTCTTTTACAACATGATTCACCATTTGTATTATGACCAGAAATGTATGTGCTTCAATTTCTCAAAATTCTCATTACTGTACATTTTTAGATTTTAGTACTAATAATGGGTGTGAAGTGGTATCTCATTGTAGTTTTGATTTGCATTCTACTTATGGCTAACAATATGATCATTTCTTTGTGATTATTTTCCATTTGTATATCTTCTTTAAAAATGTCTATTCAAAATTTTACCCAATTTTTATTATTAATTTATAACAATTCTTTATACATTTCGGATGCTTTCCTCTGATCACATTCTTGATTTACAAATATTTTCATCCATTCCATGCATTTTCCTTTCACTTTCTTGATAAGTTCTCTTTAAAACATAAAAGGGTTTTATTTTGATAAAGTCCATTTAATCTTTTTTTTTTTCCTTTTGTTGAATATGCTTTTGGTGACACATCTAAGAAATTTTGTTTAATGCAATATCAGTAAGATTTGGGCCTGTATTTTCTTCTAAGAGATTCATAATTTTAGAGCTTTCAATTAGGATTTTGATTCATTTAGAACAAAGGTTTATATGGTGTGATGTTGGAGTTCAACATTAATGTTTTGTTTATGGACATTCAATTTTCCTAACACCATTTGTAGGAAAGGACTGTTGAATTTTTTGGCATTCCTGTCAATAATCAATTGACTAAAAATATATGGATTTATTTGTGAACTCTTATTTTTATATCTGTATCTATCATTATGCTAATATGACAGTCTTGATGATTGTGAATTTATTAAATTTGAAATTAGAAAGTGTGTGTCCTACAACTTTGTTCTTCTGTTTCAAGATTCTGTTGGGTATTCTTCCCCTTGCATGTCGACATGAATTTTAAAATTATCTTCTTAATTTCTTGGGAAAATTAAAGGTTCTTGGAATTTTGATAAGCATCACATAAATCTGTAGATAACTTTGGAGACTATTACCATCTTAACAACATTGTTTTCTAATTTATGAACTTTTGTCTTTTCAGAATGAAATGTCTTTTCATTTATTTATGTCTTTAATTTCATTTTACAAAGTTTTATACATTTCAGAATATAAGTCTTACAGTTTGGGTACATTGTGTCTTTCTGGGAGTTTTTCCATGTCACTGAGTTTAACTAATTTGGAATATTCCATTGTTAAGGATATTCCTTTTTAAGTCTTCTACTATATGTAAGGTTAGTGGCAATGGTTCCTCTTTCATTTCTGATTTTAGTAAGTTAATCTTTTCTATTTTTTATTCCTTCATCTAGTTAAGGGTTTATGAACTTTATCGATCTCTTCAAAGAACAAATATTTTGTTTCACTAATTTCCTATATGTTATTCTATTCTTTATTTCAGTTCAGTTCAGTTCAGTTGCTCAGTCGTGTCCAACTCTTTGTGACCGCATGAATTGCAGGACACCAGGCCTCCCTGTCCATCACCAACTCCCAGAGTTCACTCAGACTCATGTCCATTGAGTCAGTGATGCCATCCAGCCGTCTCATCCTCTGTTGCCCCCTTCTCCTCCTTCCCCCAATGCCTCCCAGCATCAGAGTCTTTCCAATGAGTCAACTCTTCGCATGAGGTGGCCAAAGTACTGGAGTTTCAGCTTTAGCATCATTCCTTCCAAAGAAATCCCAGGGCTGATCTCCTTCAGAATGGACTGGTTGGATCTCCTTGCAGTCCAAGGGACTCCCAAGAGTTTTCTCCAACACCACAGTTCAAAAGCATCAATTCTTCGGCACTCAGCTTTCTACACAGTCCAACTCTCACATCCATACATGACCACAGGAAAAACCATAGCCTTGACTACATGGACCTTTGTTGGCAAAGTAATGTCTCTGCTTTTCAATAGGCTATCTAGGTTGGCCATAACTTTCCTTCCAAGGAGTAAGCATCTTTTAATTTCATGGTTGCAATCACCATCTGCAGTGATTTTGGAACCCCCCAAAATAAAGTCTGACACTGTTTCCACTGTTTCCCCATCTATTTCCCATGAAGTGATGGGACTGGATGCCATGATCTTCATTTTCTGAATGTTGAGCCTTAAGCCAACTTTTTCACTCTCCTCTTTCACTTTCATCAAGAGGCTTTTTAGTTCCTCTTCACTTTCTGCCATAAGGGTGGTGTCATCTGCATATCTGAGGTTATTGATATTTCTCCTGGCAATCTTGATTCCAGCTTGTTCTTCTTCCAGCACAGAATTTCTCATGATGTACTCTGCATATAAGTTAAATAAGCAGGGTGACAATATACAGCATTGACCTACTCCTTTTCCTATTTGGAACCAATCTGTTGTTCCATGTCCAGTTCTAACTGTTGCTTCCTGACCTGCATATAGGTTTCTCAAGAGGCAGATCAGGTGGTCTGGTATTTCCATCTCTTTCAGAATTTTCCACAGTTTATTGTGTTCCACACAGTCAAAGGCTTTGGCATAGTCAATAAAGCAGAAATATATGTTTTTCTGGAACTCTCTTGCCTTTTCCATGATCCAGCAGATGGCAATTTGTTCTCTGATTCCTCTGCCTTTTAAAACCAGCTTGAACATCTGGAAGTTCATGGTTCACGTATTGCTGAAGCCTGGCTTGGAGAATTTTGAGCATTACTTTACTAACATGTGAGATGAGTGCAATTGTGTAGTAGTTAGAGCATTCTTTGGCATTGCCTTTCTTTGGGATTGGATTTTCCAGTCCCGTGGCCACTGCTGAGTTTTCCAAATTTGCTGGCATATGGAGTGCAGCACTTTCACAGCATCATCTTTCTGGATTTGAAACAGCTCGACTAGAATTCCATCACCTCCACTACCTTTGTTCATAGTGATGCTTTCTAAGGCCCACTTGACTTCACATTCCAGGATGTCTGGCTCTAGGTGAGTGATCACACCATTGTGATTATCTTGCTCATGAAGATCTTTTTCGTACAGTTCTTCTGTGTATTTTTGCCACCTCTTCTTACTATTTTCTGCTTCTGTTAGGTCCATACCATTTCTGTCCTTTATTGAGCCCATCTTTGCATGAAATGTTCCCTTGGTATCTCTAATTTTCTTGAAGAGATCTCTAGTCTTTCCCATTCTGTTGTTTCCTCTATTTCTTTGCATTGATCACTGAGGAAGGCTTTCTTATCTCTTCTTGCTATTCTTTGGAACTCTAATATTTATTATTGCTTTTCTTTCAATTTTTATTTTTATTCTTTGGTTTAGTACACTGTTCTTTTTCTGTTTCTTAAGGTACAAGTAAAGAATTTATTTTGATTATTTTATTATTTTTAATGTATACATGTATAGCTATAAATTTCTTTCTAAGCACCACTTTTGCTATATCAAAATTTTTGCCCTATTGTATCTGTGCTTATCTCAAAGTATTCTGATTCCCTTTTGATTCACTTTTAAATCTTTGGTTACATAGCAGTGTGTTGTTTAATTTCTTCATATTTTGAATTTTTCATATTTCCCTTGTTTCTGTTTCTTAATTCTATTTCAGTGTGATTAGAGAACATGCTACATATTTTTTTCAGCATTTTAAATTACTGAGATTTGTTTTACGGCACAATACATGGCTTATCATGGAGAATCCTGCTGTTGTTTAATAAAGGGGTCCCTTAGACCTAGTTGGTCTATAATGGGTCTCAGAATTCAACACTGAAGTACTGAAATATCACACTCAAACTGTGATCTTCAAAATATTGCTAGCCAGGACAATTTTAGGACTGACATTGGTTGCTTTTCCATCTGTCAGAGAACATACTTTTGCATTGCCTGTTTGTCAATATCTGAAAACAGTCATTTCACATGTTTGTTTCTCCTTTTTTTATTGTTAAAAGTAAGAAGATAAGTCCAGTTACAGTTACAGTATCAAAGTTGGAATCAAAAAGTCCCATCCTTCCTAGCTGATTTTTAATTACTTGTTTTTTCCCTGAGTACTTCATGTAACGAGAAATTTTAAAATGCACTGAAAGATTTATTACCAACAATAATAGCAAAAACATCAGTGTCTTGCTTAAACTTTCCCCTTCATCTTATCAAGCCTTTCAAAAGCACTTTTCTCTGTTTCATCTGTTTCTTGAAAGAGATTAGCCATCAGTTCCCTGGCCTTTCTTTCCAGTATTGACACTGATTTGTTGCTTGGTTAAGAAAAATTTCTTCTGTGTATTAATAACCAAATATTATTCTCTATACATTAATGCTACTATTTTCGAGGATAAAACATGAAGTCGCTCAGTCGTGTCCGACTCTTTGCGACCCCGTGGACTGTAGCCCACCAGGCTTCTCCGTTCATGGGATTCTGCAGGCAAGAATACTGGAGTGGGTACCCATTTCCTTCTCCAGGGCATTAATCACTTTAGCATGTACCAAACCCTGTGCATCAGAGTTTGGAAATGCTTTTAGATGAGTGGTAATATACAATTATGGTTAAAGATCCAAACTCTAGATTTAGAAAGACAGCTCCATCTCTCACATTTGCAAACATTTTAGCATTCTACAAGTTGCAGAAAGCTTTAATTTTCATTTGGATAATTGATATAGTGGTTATAGTAATACCTACTTCACAGTCATTTTTCTGAGCAATAAATGAGATATCAGTAAAATGCTTAACCTAGAATATGCTGTATTTAGTATAGGGTGCACATTTACATTTTATCAGTATATTAGAGAAGTAGAAGAAGGAGGTGGGGAAGAGAGGAGTAGGAAGAGAAAGAATAGCAAGGAAAAGAAGGGAAAGGAAGAAGTCATTAAGTGTTAAAAACTCTCAAGGTGTATTATATGAAGGCTTAGGTGGACTCTTGCAAGTGAAGTGCAGGTCACTCAATTGTGTCCAACTCTTTGTGACCCCATGGACTTCAGCCTACCAGGATCCTCTGTCCATAGGATTCTCCAGGCCAGAATGCTGGAGTGGGTAGACGCTCCCTTCTCCAAGGGATTTTCCTGACCCAGGGATTGAACTTGGGTCTCCCTCATTGCAGGTAAATTCTTTAACATCTGAGCTACCAGGGAATCTTACAACTTAATTTTTAATAAGTGTTTCTCTCTGTCATTGCAATGTACATTTATTCTGCCCATTGCTATTGAGCTATATAACTTTACTTTTCCACCAGAAAAAAATTTTAATTTGCTGGTTGCATCAGTTAAATACCTGGAAGGGTGGAAGGAGTAATTTGCTGGGGGTACTATCTGCCATGCCGTTCTGACATCTTTGCATGGATAGAATTAATAATAGCCTCATTAAAAATTTAATCACATCTCAATCTATACTCTGTGGCCCCTGGGACTTCAACCAAAATTAAACCTCAGGAAAATTATAGTACATAAGGGAAATGAATGTTTTCAATAACTCCTTTAAACATAATCTTCAGGGAGTACAATCGGAAAGTTTTCCAAACCAGACTGATTATTAGGGTACACAGATATTAACTTCAGATACATTTGATATTTTCTTCCTCTATCTTCATGCCCCTATTCTTTCCTTAACAGTGTTGTTAAAACCATAAAGTATGACACAAAGTCACTTGCTTCTAGAGCCCAGATATTCTGTGGTCATGGTATGTGTACCCCACAACCCAGCTCAAAGATCAGTTACATCCAGGGATAGTTATGCAGCTATCTTAATTCTGGGGCTCCTAGAAAACTTCCAGAAAATTCTTCAAATTTCTCCTGACGAAGAGTCAGACACAGAACCTCTTCTATACCCAAAGACACCTTGGTCCCTGAGTTCATAGCTAGTAACAGGATCAGGGCATCATGTTGGTGAACAACTATGTAATAAGTTTAGGCATAGCAACTGCTGGCAACTCAGAGAAGAGTTTCAACTCTTAATACACCGTAGATATTCAACATATGAATGTCAAACTGATCTAAATAATCTGTAAAAGACTATAACAACCAGGCTTATTTCACCAACCCCCAACATATTCCTGGCTAAACACCATGCCACCATATGACGTCCTAGAAAGAGTGGTTCCTTTCACAATAGCTGGATAAAATTTACTTAGGGAAAAAACTGCTGTAAAAACAATAAAAAGCCATGCAGAGATGATATTATAACTATCTCTCTGTATTTCCTACTGAGAAAAATTGGCCTGCTGCATTATGCTTGTACAATCTAGTTATTTACTTACATTTGGGTTTCCCAAGTGGCTCAGATGGTAAAGAATCCTGCCAATTCAGAACACCCGGGTTCAATCCCTGGGTCAGGAAGATCCCCTGGAAAAGGGAATGGCAACCCGCTCCAGTATTCTTACCTAGAGAATTGCATGAGCAGAGGAGCCTGGTGGGCTACCATCCATGGGGTTGCAAAGAGTCAGACATGACTGAGCAGTTGACTAAGCATGCATGCTCTTACACAAAATCAGCATGCTAACTTTCAGTCCATTATCATAACCAGCTAATTTAATTTGCTTTTCAAATCACATGCACACGTATATGCACACATGTGTGTATGTGTATATGTATATATGACTATGTGTATGTGCATATATACTTATATAGAGAGAATATATGCATATATATGGGCTTTCCCAGTTGCTCAAGGGTAAAGAGTCCACCTGCAATACAGAAGTTGCAGGAGATGCATGTTCAATCCCTAGGTTGGGAAGATCCCCTGGAGGAGGGCATGGCAATCCACTCCAGTATTCTTACCTGGAGAATCCCATGAGCAGAGGAGCTCGCTGGATATATATAGTCCATGGGGTTACAACGAGTCAGATAAGACTGAAGTGACTTAATACGCATGCATGCATGTGTATATACATATATAGACTATAAACTTACATATATATAGGCAAAGTAAAATGCAGCGTAAAAAAAAACTAGACAGAAGCCAAATTTTATTTGGAGCTAGCGTTTAATTAACACATGTGCATAACTTCTATATGATATTCAGATAATAAGGCAATGCTTATTCCAGACAGAATCTCTTAAGACTGGATCTATTCTTAAAGACAATGTCCTGTGAGTAATGTATTTTTTTGTTCAGTAAATCTCTGTTGTCAGCATATGCCTCATTGACATCACCAACAGCAAAAGATACTTATGAAGACTTACATTTCAAACATGTGCTTGGGGCACAGAACACAGTTGCTAAATGAAGAGGTAGCCAGGGTCTGTTTACTGTTTGTGCCAGGAATTTTGCATTTATTCTTATGCAAACACTGAAAGATAGTTTACTTTATGAGTTAAGAGGGGAAGTCTCAAAGACATTAAATAAATTGCCTGTGGATACACAGCTTGTGTCTTACACAGCAGAGATGCCTACCAGTTTTGTATTCAACATTCTTCCATACTCTTATATCAAAATACAAATTTTGAAAGATCTGGGAGGAGGGATCGCGGGTCATCTGTGTGTGCTAGCTGGCTTTACCCAAAGGGACAGTAAGCTTTATCATATCTTCATGACAAAAGAGATAGTTATACTACTTAGGGTTGAGGCACTCCAGGGGAAGTTTGCCTCCTACCCTCCCACAGAAACTAGGAAATAAGGACACTCTCGTCATCAATGATGACATTTCAAACGGATAGCTCCCAGGTCCTTGAGAAAGACACTTTAGATTGTAAACTGGCAAAAATCATTTGTAAAAGATTGGCATCTCAAAGAGGTGGACAAATGATTTATAGTTACAGGTTTTCCATAGGAAATGCTCCAAGAAAAGGGATACTATGAGCCAAGAGGCAGGAAAAACATCCTGTCCAAAATAGTACAGTAGAGGGGACTGCTAAGGTACTCCTGGCCAGTAGAAATACATCTGGCCTAGTTTCTTGTGTCTTTTCCTTTACCTGTTGTACCTTTATCTGTCTCCTTAGTTTTTGTCTTTATGTACCTATCATCTCACCATTGGTAAAGGATACCATGAAAGATAAGTATGACGTATGCACATATGAACACTTATAAGAGCTCAGTGTTTCTGCCAATCACTGATAGCACTAGAGCTTATGAGTCCTTCTCTCCAGGTATCTGCTTCTGTCTTCAGTTCAGTTCAGTCACTCAGTCGTGTCCAACTCTTTTTTCCCCATGAATCGCAGTACGCCAGGCCTCCCTGTCCATCACCAACTCCTGGAGTTCATTCAGACTCACGTCCATCAAGTCAGTGATGCTATCCAGTCATCTCATCCTCGGTTGTCCCCTTCTCCTCCCGCCCCCAATCCCTCCCAGCATCAGAGTCTTTTCCAATGAGTCAACCCTTCGCATGAGGTGGCCAAAGTACTGGAGTTTCAGCCTCAGCATCATTCCTTCCAAAGAAATCCCAGGGCTGATCTCCTTCAGAATGGACTGATTGGATCTCCTTGCAGTCCAAGGGACTCTCAAGAGTCTTCTCCAACATCACAGTTCAAAAGCATCAATTCTTCGGTGCTCAGCCTTCTTCACAGTCCAACTCTCATTTACATCCCCTAAAACTGTTCCTTTCAGTGACACCTCATATTCTCCAAGGCATGAATTGTCTAAAGAATATTATTGTTTTTGTTACCCTTCACTTGTCTTTAGATTTGCCATTGGTACATTTCATTGTCTTTTACTGCAGCGTTCACAGACTTAGATTTTAATCCATGTGTGCTGTGTGTGCGTGGATTTAATATTAGGTGTGCATCTTGCTTTCTTAACTGGAGAATTGTGGTAAAAATGAAAGAGTTGCTTGGAAAAATGATTGTCTTGAGTGTTCTACAGGCATTCCTTTTCACCAAGGGAGCTTCTCTCATTTTCCTTATCCTTCACTCTCTCTGTCTCTCTCTTTTTCTTTATGGCTCCAAACTGTGGTACAGCTTTTCTGAATCCTTTCTCAGGTCATGATGAACTCACAGATCTTACATGAGAGAAAGCAAAGTGGAAACTGACTAAGCTGAGCAGGCTGCAGCATTTGAAACATCACACTGTTTCTATGAATGAAATAATTCCTCTGATAAATGCTATTCTCCTGAAAATATAATCTTAGAAGAGAGGATAGTTGAAAAATGAGCATTCTTGAAGGACATGAGCAGTGAAATGAACTTTAGATCTAACAGGAAATTAGAAGGAAGAGTAAACATGTCAGTAGCAGAGGATACTAGGTTGCTATCTATCAAGGTATAGTGTTATCCATCCTAGTGCACTAATCAGGAATCTAAATACTGAAATATTCATGAAGAGGGTGGAAGCAAAGAAGATGACTTGGGCCCTAGAGCTCCATTTTGATGAAAGCTATGCTGCAAAGATAAGGAGAGAGGAAAAAAGGGTCATGAACAAAGGTCATGAAGTCCATCTTCATTTTTTTCCCTTTTAATTTCTGTAACACTCACAAAATGAGAATATCAGAAAATATAAATAAAACACACATGCTTGGTATTGTTAAAAACAAAAGTTCAACCATGTAAAATTTAAACATCTTATTAGCTTTATAGAACTATCTATGAATCAAGCAACATCCCAGAAAGTAGAGAGGAGTTCCAAAGGGCTACAGAAGGGGAAAGGATTTTGAAATCAAGACAAAAAAATAGTAAACAACCAAAACATTATATTGGCTTTAATAATCTATGGGGTATAAAAGGGTAATCTGTGTGACAGATTACCTCTTTGGTGTTGAGCAGAAAATTCTTGTTTTACTGGTTAAAACTACATTTCTGGGGGAAGGTGAAGCTTTGGTTAGGTGAGGTATTAAGCCCCCATTTGGTAGCATAACCAAGCATAAATGACTCCATTTTGGGCCTGCCATTATCTTTTTAAAGATATAATACAGATTATACAGAGTGAAGTAAGCCAGAAAGAAAAACACCAATACAGTATACTAACACACGTATACGGAATTTAGAAAGATGGTAATGATAACCCTGTATACGAGACAGCAAAAGAGACACAGATGTATAGAGCGGACTTTTGGACTCTGAGGGAGAGGGAGAGGGTGGGATGATGTGGGAGAATGGCATTGAAACATGTACACTATCATGTAAGAAACGAATCGCCAGTCTATGTTTGATACAGGATACAGGATGCTTGGGGCTGGTGCACAGGGATGATCCAGAGAGATGATATGGGGTGGGAGGTGGGAGGGGGGTTCAGGATTGGGAACTGATGTACACCCATGGCAGATTCATGTCAATGTATGGCAAAACCAATACAGTATTGTAAAGTAAAATAAAGTAAAAATTAAAATTAAAAAAAAAACAACACTTTCTATAGACTGGAAAGAGAGTAGGTCTTTCTGGAATATCTGTCTTCCAGGAATATTTCAATATATTAATAATTTTTGCAAAAATCAATGTGATATAAACTCAGTGAGGAATGGGTTACATTCTCAGTACAGCCCCATTATTTAATGCCAGGATTCAGTTATCATCACTACACTTAGATTATATTTTCCAAATGGAATGAAAGTAGTTGAGACACTTCACTCACACAAGATGAGACAACAGGCCAGGGGAAAGAATGGTGAGGACCAGTCTACAATGTCCTCAGTAATAAGGCCTTTCGCTTATCAATATCTCAGTGGCCTTTTACATTTTTACTACTGCTAACACTCAACTAAAGAGATTAGTTCTTATTCTTTCCCTTAAAATGCATTTCTAGAATGCAAGCAGAGGAAATAGTGACTATACAGGAAATAGTGAACACCCTGATTAAGTTTCCAAGAAATCTGACCAACAATACTGTCAAATGCTTCATTATAAAGATATATGTAAAGGGAAACAAATTGTGCTTGAGAATATAAATTGCCTGGAGTGCTAAAAATGCTAGTTAAGCACTTACTTAATAAAGGTATAGAAGACATGCAAACTGTTTTTCATTAGATATATTTTGTTTCTGTATTCTAAAATAGGACAATAGTAACTTTCAACTTTTATTCAGTAACAGATAAATCAGCTCGTATATATTTTGATGTCACAAAGTATTGAAGCTTAAGATAAAACTCTGTCCAGTACTTATAGTCAAAAATAGTTGGTAAATAAATGAGTTAGGGTAAAAAGAAAAACTTAGCAAATTAATGAAGTAGGGGTCTGCTTATGCTTCTAATGTGAAAGGTAATTCAATTTTCATTTGGTCAGAGTTAATCATAAAAACAACTTAAGGGAAGTCCTAAAGTAAACTAATATATGAAGTTAAAACAGAAGTAAGAAGAGAAAAAACATATTAATGGCCACTCATGACAATCAGGAGAGACCATCACACTTAACAAATTATTACTCTTGATGGATAGAAATGTGCCTAATAAACTTGGCCGTTACATTTCTCTGCTCCATGCTTGAGATAGTTATTGATCTCTGCCTATGACACATATTTATGAGGCCTTTGTCACCAGTCTTTGTGTAGCTTAAGAGGCTGGTGCTCTTGACTCATTCTTTCTACGCTATTCTTATGTAACTATTCTTCAGAAGTGTTATTTGAAAGTCTGTGGTTTAACTGATTTGATGCATGGGTTCTAGGTGGCTAAAGGCATTTGCTCAGAATCAACTCCCCTTTACCACTTAATTTCGTATTACACATGCCTGCCTATTGATACATGTTCTCATTTGTCTCCTGCTCTGCTTCTACTTTATCATGCAGATTCAGGATGCATGAAAAGTGTCTCACTCTTTTTGCCCACACTGCAGTTCTTTGTCTCTAGATGGTCTCGATTTTAAAACATTGTACCTTTTTCTACTGGAGATTACAAAGATCACCAATTTTTCTCACTAAACTCACTACACGAACTCAGAGTATAACTTTATGCCACACTTACAAGCATGCAGACTTTACTTCAGTCCCTTTTGGAATAATATTTTTAATTAAGGAAAGCGAGGAATAAAAAGAGAGATGGAGTGAAGGAAAGAAGGAAACAAGGAAGGAAGAAAAGAAGAGGTTTATGTTTTTCTATTTTTTATGCCTCCTAGCATAGCTCATAAGCAATATGCCCCTCTCACATCACTCTCAAACCAAGAAAACTAAAAGGGGTACATATGAATCTTGTGATTTATTTACTCTGTAGAAAGTTCTTATTTTAAGGTTGAAATTAGAAAATAGATCATTTAAGTGGTTGAACATAGGTGTCATTGCTGCTTTTCAAGCTTTCTGGGAAAGCTGCAAGATGAATGATATACCAGCTGTGGTTGAGAGGCAAGAAATCTGCCCTTTCACTCTTTACCCACCGTTTATAATCGTTGTGACTTTCTGTGATCATTTTCCCTGATTTTATGAGCTGTTGGTTTTTCATGAAGACATGCTTGATTGTCTCCAAGAGTTCTGTGTTCCAGCATTGTTTGCTGGACTTGCTCCAAATAGTGTAGTCCAAAAAAAGATTCAGAGGGCTTCCCAGGTGGTGCTGGTGGTGAAGAATCCACCTGCCAATGCAGGAGAATCAAGAGATGTGAGTTCAATCCCTGAATTGGGAAGATCCTCTGGAGGAAGAAATGGCACCCTACTCCAGTATTCTTGCCTATCAATCCCATGGACAAAGGAGCCTGGTGAGCTACAGTCCATGGGGGTGCAGAAATTCACATGCCACTGAGCACATAAAAGACAGATTCTAGGTGGTAGGTGGCATAGGTAGTGTGGTATGCTAAGGTAGCTGATTTGATTTTTATGGAGGTTTAATCCTAATCACTGAGCTATATCTGATTGCTGGTCAAACTTTGTGATAGAGGTTCTCATCTATATTCTGTGCTGCTCACTGGTAGGCATAAGGGATCATTATAAGGAATGAAGGTACCTGCCCTTTGGGACAATAAAATAGTTGCCTCTGTTGATTTAAAACAAATAGAGCGTCAGATATTTCTTCAGAAAAATTGGATTTATTGGAGGTCAATAGAGAATCGCAGTTCAGCATCTGCCAAATATGGTTAATCATGTTTAAGTGCCCACATAGCAAGAGGACAAAAACGCTTTTATAGAGGGTAAAAGGAAATCAGGAGAGCTATAGTAAACAAAAATGCCATAGATTTTCATTGGCTGAGTCCTTGCCAGGAAAAAAAAAAAGTGTGCTTTTTCTTCCCTTTGGCCTCTGAAATTGACAAAGGAAGTGAGTTTCCCTTTCTTCTCTGTGACCTCTATTTAATTAAGGTTCCTATTAATTAATTTTTTACATTTCTCCTTTTGGATCAAGATCTTTCTCTGAAAACATCACTCATCAAGAGTCAGGTTTTCTAGTTTCTAGAAACCTTGGGGAAATTGTCTCATCTAGTATTATTTGCTTCAATTTAAGGAAATTTTACTTTCAGTTTGCCAGATAATGTGCAGGTTGAGTCAGGTGTTTGGCATTTCCTTTAGATATGTCACATGAATCCAAGAATCTATTCGTTGGAGTTTCAAAGCACAAGAATTTTTTTAGCAGTACATAGATGGGGAAACAGTGTAAACAGTGTCAGACTTTATTTTCTTGGGCTCCAAAATCACTGCAGATGGTGACTGCAGCCATGAAATTAAAAGACGCTTACTCCTTGGAAGGAAAGTTATGACCAACCTAGATAGCATATTCAAAAGCAGAGACATTACTTTGCCAACAAAGGTCCGTCTAGACAAGGCTATGATTTTACCAGTGGTCATGTATGGATGTGAGCGTTGGACTGTGAGGAAGGCTGAGTGCCAAAGAATTGATGCTTTTGAACTGTGGTGTTGGAGAAGACTCTTGAGAGTCCCTTGGACTGCAAGTAGATCCAACCAGTCCATTCTGAAGGAGATCAGCCCTGGCATTTCTTTGGAAAGAATGATGCTAAAGCTGAAACTCCAGTACTTTGGCCACCCCATGCGAAGAGTTGACTCACTGGAAAAGACTCTGATGCTGGGAGAGATTGGGGGCAGGAAGAGAAGGGCACGACAGATGATGAGATGGCTGGATGGCATCACTGACTCAATGGACGTGAGTCTGAGTGAACTCTAGGAGTTAGTGATGGACAGGGAGGCCTGGTGTGCTGCAATTCATGGGGTCACAAAGAGTTGGACACGACTGATCGACTGAACTGAACTGAACTGAACTGAACTGACCTGGTAGGCAACTTCCCAGTGAGACTGAAGAGAGTTCTTCTGGAGATGTCTTTCCCAATAGATGAAATCTCCATCTGAGATAAGTCAAAGAAACCAGGTTGTTAAGTTTGGCCGACTATTTTAAGTTCCTCAGCTACTTTGTGAGGTTATTCACTTAGTTTGGAAAAATCTTTGTTCCTCGCAGTTCAGCTTTAGTCCAGGGGATATAAGAAATTAAGGAGTTAGCCTTTGGATCCTAATAAGACTCAATTTTCAAGGGATAGTTTCTGATAAATTCAGAGGAAAAGGAAATGGGGAGAGTTTCAGAGGAAAAAAGAAGTACCAAGAGAGAACTAGTATGGAGGAACTGAGAGTATGGAAGCGTTGAAGAATAAAAGGGAAGGAGGAAGATGACACCAGAGATGGAGCCTGAATGTGAGCATCTTAGGGAGGGCCACCTTCAAAATACTTAGATAACTGGGGGCCATTTCTGAGAGATTATTTTTATAGAGTAAAACAATGATTTTTAAACAGTTTATAGCTCAAACAACTCAAATCAAACAAATTGCTATAGATACAGTCTGCAGGTCTAACACCAGCCAGTCCTTAGGAAACAGCTTGGTCCCAGAGAAGCCCAAACCACAAGGTTCTCATTTAGTTTCCAACTCTAAGGGAATTGGGCTGACAGCTGAATTTGCACCATTCAGTGAAGAAGAACCTGCTCCTGAAGGAATGGGCTAAGAGCATCTCAACCAGCTTTGTTTGAAACACTCTGATCTCAAAATCATAACAAAGTACCTTAACCAGAAGGAATACAACCTTAAAATACACCCCAAATAAAGCCTGGAGAGTTAATGTGAAGAGTGTGAGGGCAAATTAAAGAGAAATGCTCAAATTCCAAAGTCTGTGAGAAAAGCAGTTGAGCTCAGTGGGCTCAATTTGTGGGCACTACATCTTTTTGCTCAGCAGCATTGGATCCTTTGGAGGGGCAGGGAGGGATATTCTCTGGTCCCTGTATAAGCCATCACAGTGTTGATCATAAACAATAGACCATAAGATATTTCTCCAGCAAAAATGGGTTTATTCAGCATTAAATTGCAATTCAGGCTATGTAACCATGGCAAACCACGTGGAAGAGCACATAGAGCAAGAGAAAGAGAACACTTTAATAGAGAAATAAAGAAAATTGGAAGGGTTACAGAAACAAACAGTTTAGGGTTGTTTATCGGCTAAGTTCTTCCAGGATAAAAGAGGGGTCTTTCTTCTTCCTGTTGGGTTCTGCTTGCAGAGTGTAACAGTTTCCCCTTCTGGTATACTGATTTTATTTCATTAAGGTTTCTGTTTATTAATTTTGTATAACCCAAACTCATTGCTCTCTTTTCTAAAATACCGTTAATCTGAAATCCAAGATTGTAAAGAAAATGAGATTCCAATTAGAGAGATTTCCTAGTGTGAACAAGGCAATTATTAAAAATTGTTTTACAGCCTCCAAAACCAGATAGTTCAGAGCAAGTTCTGTGAAAAATACAGTTTCTTCATTTGTCTGTCTTTCTCTCCTTTCCTGTCTGCACTGTGTCCCTCTTCTTATTCTAACTCTGATCTTTCCAAATTTGGTATAACCAACACGACCCCTCCCCAATGCTTTGTCTCTTCTGTGAAGTATGTGACACTGCTATTAGGAGAATTTGACTGTTTGGAGTCTTAAAAGAGCATCTCAACTTGATATTTCTAACTGTCACCTATTCCTCTTCAGCAGACAGTTCTTTAGCTTCTAGAATCATCATGCCCTCCCTAGAACTCCTCTTCTTCAAACAATCTTCTCTTTCAATATTCATCATCCCAGTAAATGATATCACTATCTCATTTGCAATCAAAGATATTTTTCCATTTTTTACTTTCTCAAACTTAGATCTAATTGTTACCAGTAGTTGTTGACTTTGCATTCAGTGCTATTTCCCAAACTGTCAACACCTTGCCAACTACAGAATTTCCCAGTGTATTTTTTCCAGCTGAATTAGTGCAAGATTCACAAAGCTGTTGACTCTAGTTTTTGTCCCTTATCATCCATATCCCCACTGTCCCTAGCACAATTTACTACTATACAAATAGGATGTTATTTCTTCTTGTTTAAAATTCCATGATGGTTTCCTACATCTCAGAGTGTAAAGCTCAACCTCCTTAGTTAAAATTACATACCAGCCTCTTCATGATCTGTCAGCTTTCTCGTATTATTTGCTAGTCTTTCCCACTCATACCCTTCGGCTCTGTGCACATTTGAAGGATCATGCTTCCAAATGACTCTGCACCAGTGCACACACTATTTCTTCTCAAAATGCTTCACTTACCTTTCTTTCCCTAGAGAATCAGAACTGAGACCTCAAAACAATACTAAAATATTACCTTGTTCCCTTTCCAAATTGTGAACCAACTAATAACTTTTCCTTTGGATTTTAATTTTTATTCTTTAGTCTTATGCTGTTTTCTAATTCAATATGTTCTGATGTTTCCACAGAACTGTGAATTTAGAATGTCATGGACTATTCAGAGTTGATGAAATCATTCAAAAATAATAGAGGATACTTTTACTTCTAGCCAAGAAGAGGTAACTAGGGCTAAATTTACCTCACTGCACAAAACAACTAAAAACTGGAAAATAAAATATAAGAAACAACAGTTTTTAAGACATTGTAAGCCTAAGGACAGTGATCTCTGAAAATGGACAAGGTTGACTGTGATTAACAGCTTATTGCCTAGAGAGCACACCTGGGTGATAACACAGTGAGGGGAATCCCCAGGGAAAGACTGGTGGTCTTCTTGAGTTGAGGAGATGAAGCTAGGCATCTTTTAATTTCATGGGTGCAGTCACTGTCCGCAGCGATTTTGGAGCCCAAGAAAATAAAGCCTGTCACTGCTTCCATTGCTTCCCCATCTATTTTACAATATATCAGTTAAACTTTATCACAAAGATATTTTCCCATATACCCACATATTATCTGTAGTTCAGTAAAGGAAAATATATAAATCTAGTGTATATAAAATCTAGTGTAATATGAGGGTTTCCGTCATAGCTTAGTTGGTAAAGAATCCACCTGCAACGCAGGAGACTCCGGTTACCCACTCCAGTATTCTGGCCTCGCAAAGAGTAAGACACGACTGAGCGAGCAACTTTCACTTTCATTTCAGTGTAATATTATGTAACTCATTATCTTGGTAGGTTAATGATAAATGGCACAGATAGACATTTGATTCCATATCCAGAATATAAATTCCTCAAAGCAAAGCTTATGTTACATGCTTTTAAAATATTAATCAGGATTTCTTAATTTTGGCACTGTGACCTTTCAGTTCAGTTCAGTCACTCAGTCGTGTCCGGCTCTTTGCGACCCCATGAATCGCAGCATGCCAGGCCTCCCTGTCCATCACCAACTCCCAGAGTTCACTCAGACTCACGTCCATCGAGTCAGTGATGCCATCCAGCCATCTCATCCTCGGTCATCCCCTTCTCCTCCTGCCCTCAATCCTTCCCAGCATCAGAGTCTTTTCCAATGAGTCAACTCTTCGTATGAGGTGGCCAAAGTACTGGAGTTTCAGCCTCAGCATCATTCCTTCCAAAGAAATTCCAGGGCTGATCTCCTTCAGAATAGACTGGCTGGATCTCCTTACAGTCCAAGGGACTCTCAAGAGTCTTCTCCAACACCGCAGTTCAAAAGCATCAATTCTTTGGCGCTCAGCTTTCTTCACAGTCCAACTCTCACATCCATACATGACCACAGGAAAAACCATAGCCTTGACTAGACGGACCTTTGTTGGCAAAGTAATGTCTCTGCTTTTGAATATGCTATCTAGGTTGGTCATAACTTTTCTTTCAAGGGGGCCGATAATTCTCGGTTGTGAGATCCTGTCCTATGCATTATAGTATGTTTAGCCACATGCTTGGTTTCTAGTCAGTAGATGCTAGTAGCATTTCTCCTCCACAGCTGTGACAACCAAAAATGTCTCCAGACACTGCCAAATATCCTGTAAGGGCAAAATTGTCCCTGTGATAAGAAAGACTAATGTAAATAAATTTTTAGCATAGTTCTTCAGTAGTATTTTAAACAGAAAATGGAGAGATATTTGGATGAGCATTCTTCCATGAGAGCAATGGCATATGAAAGAATGGTTGGCAGGACAGCTTGAAGGAGGAAATTGCATCTACATTCTGATGGAGTTCAGAGTATGTCACCTTGTCATATTGAATATTTTAAGGAGTCTGAGAAAATGGCAGAAGCAAGGAGGTCTCCCTGACCTTTCTCTCTGCCATTCTCCCCAGAAGCAGGTCTTGAGACCCTCATGTGTTGGGTGACTTCCCTGTACTAGAAGAGGGAAGAAACATCCTTATCTCCAAGACTGAGGGACTCCAAGAAGAACTCACAGAACAGACACTGTTAAATTTCTCTCACTTTACAATCCTTAGTTCATACTCTGTCCTATCACATTTCTCCACAACTGTCCGCTCTCCATCAAACTGAGCATAAAGCACTCCACTGTAACGATTTCTTCAGGTCTTTGTTTCCTTATGAAGGCTCCTATGTCACACAAAACTTCCATTACATAAATGTATACGCTTTTCTCCTGTTATTCTGTCTTCTTCAGTTTAATTTTCCAACCCAGACAGGGGCCATGAGAAGGTCGAGGAAAATTTTTTATTCTCTTACATTTCTTTTTTTATTTGTATTGAAGTATAGTTGCTTTACAATGTGGTGTTAGTTTACTCCTCTACATTTCTTATCTGTTATAACCCCAGAGCTGAAAATCCCCACATGCTCAAGATCAGAAATTGACTTATGGATTAATGAATTAGGAAATGAATGTCAATGAAAAATTTTAACTTGCAAATTGGACTTGCCAATTATTTTCAAATTCCTTATGGATATGCTCAATGGGAGAAAAAAAATTATTTGTTGTGTTTGATGTTAAGAATGTTATCCCAAATCAGTACGTTTGATTTGACTCAGGAGAGTACAGTTCCAAATAAGGTAAAATGCTATGCTGTCTTTGCTGATTCAATTTTATTTCTCAATATATTCTTGCCTCTGTAGGGTAGGAATCTCATATCCCTTGATCACTGTTATGTTTCCCTCGCTAGCTGAGCGGCAGCTAAGTACTATACATTATTGAAAATTACATACACTCATATGTGAAAAAGTTTAGAAATTTTCAAATATAAAAGTAGAGAGTTCCCCATCATTGGAGATATTGCCCAAATGATTACATTTCCCAAATGATTACACAGTGTGGATCTTATAACAAGAAAGCTAGCATCAGATAGAAGTTGAACTATATGATCGGTAAGACTTTTTGCCTATTCTGACCATTATATTGTAGAGTTCCATTAACTTTATGACTATAATTTGACTACTTTTTATACAAGTGTCCTAGCATTTCTCAAAAGATGAAGTACCTTGACACGTGAGATGAGAGAGCTGAACCTCTTGTCATGGGGCCATGAGATGAACCTTTTATTAATGGCTTAAAGACATTTAAAAAGTCCTTCTCTTTCTTCTTCTTCCAGATCATCTCACCCTGTTACATAAATTTCAGAATTTATAGGTTTCCCAGAACTGTTGTAAGAGGCCCCCTTGCTAGAGGCTAACTGAATAAATTTTTCTTCCTAAATGGTGGTTAACGATGGGGTTTCTCTCAGGGAATACACCACAGAAGCCAAGCTGTAGTCAATAAAGCCTATGTTATTAAATGTTCCTCAAGTGCTGCTCCAAAGTGCCATACAAATGTTACATACTGTGATGTGTGTGCATTCCCTTCCTTGCGGATGTATTAAGAGAGTAAACGGAGAGCAGTAACAGCAGTCTTTAGGGCCTCCTAGCTCCTGGAGTACCTTTTTCTGGGGACAAAATCACACTGGTTGAAATTCCTTTTCTGATGGAAATATTCTTTATTGGAAGACATCCCCAGAGCAGCATGGTCTGTTGCCACACACAAAACAGCATCTTAGTTTTAAAAATAACACCTTCTGAAGTTTTCTTAATCTGTCTGGAAATGATTATGTGCCATTTGGGCATTTGTCAGCTTATTTCATCTCCCATGCACATATTGCTCGATAAAATATAGTTTATTGTTTTCACTTCTTAATTTAAAAAAACCATCAGCATTTGAGAGTGAATAAAAATAATAATTAGTAATAAACAATGGCTTCAGAATGCTGAAAAATCTGCAAAAGGGACTGCAGTAGATTATGAAAATGGTCATAATACTTTGTAATACCTCTGATTTAAAGATGAGGTTCAATCCCTACCTGTTCTGCTGTGCTGTGGTATTTTGACTTGTCTGTGGCAAAGATGATGACCTTGTGCAAGTTCACAGTCAAGGCTGCAGGATAGCTTGCAGCTCCAGCTGTTAGTGCTTTTGTATTGTTACACCGCTGTGTGAAGAAATTGAGGCTTATAGACTCCCACTTTTGCCAAATTTGACAACCTGCCAAACACAGGTTGGAAGTGAACATGTTCTTCCTCACTCAATTGCTAGTCAGTCTGCTACCTATGGCCAACTGACTACAGACTTCTCTTCCAATAGTGTATATATGTTAATCCCAAATTCCCGATTCATGTCCCTTTCTTTTCCCTTTAGTTAGACATGTTTGTTTTCTATGTCTATGAATCTATTTCTGTTTTATAAATAAGTTCAGTTGTACAGTTTTTTCAAGATACCACATATATGTGACATCACATATTTGTCTTTCTTTGTCTGATTTACTTCACTTTGTATGATAACCTCTATGTCTATCCATGCTGCTGCAAATGGCACCTTTTTCATTCATTTTATGGCTGAGTATTATTCCATAGTATATTTATGTGTGTGTACATGTGTTCTTTATCCATGCACCTGTCAGTGGACATTTAGGTGGCTTACATGCTTGACTACTGTAAACAGTGCTGAAATGAACATGGAGGTGCATATATCTTTTCAAATTAGAGTTTTCTCCAAAGTGGGAATGCTGGATCATATAGTAGCTATATTTTTAGTTTTTTAAGGACCCTCCATACTGTTCTTCATAATTGATGTACCAATTTACATTCCCAACAACCAGTATAGAAGGGTTCCCTTTTCTCCACACCCTCTCCAGCATATATTATTTGTAGACTTTTTGATAATGGCCATTCTGACTGATGTGATGTATCACCTCATTGTAGTTCTGACTCACATTTCTCTAATAATTAGCAGTGTTTAGTAGTGTTTCTTGTGCTTGTTGGCCATCTGTATGTCTTCTCTGGAGAAAAATCTATTTAAGTCTTCTACCCATTTTTTGATTGGGTTGTTTGCTTTTTTGATATTGAATTATACAAACTGTTTGTATATTTTGGAAATCAGTCCCTTGTCAGTAGCATTGTTGTCAGCATTTTCTCTCATTATGTGAATTGGCTTTTTGTTTTGCTTCTGGTTTCCTTTGTTATGCAAAAACTTTTAAGTTTACTTTGGTCTCATTTGTTTATTTTTCTTTTATTTCTATTACCCTAAGATACAGGTCCAAAAATATATTGCTGAAATTTATGTCAAAAAGTGTTCTGCCTATATCTTCCTCTAGGACTTTTATAGTATCTGGTCTTACATTTATCTATTTAATCCATTTGAGTTTATTTTTATACAGTACTAGAGAATGTTCTAATTTCATTCTTTTGCATGTAATTGTTCCATTTTCTCAGCACTACTTATTGAAAAGGCTGTGTTTTCTTCATTGTATATTCTTACTTCTTTTGTAGTAGATTAATTGACTGTAAGTATGTAGCTTTATTTCTGGGCTTTCCATCCTGTTCTATTGATCTTCATATCTATTTCTGTGTCACTACCATACTGCTTTGATTACTGTAGATCTGTGGTATAATCTGAAGTTAGGGAGCATGATTCCTCCAGTTTCATTCTTCTTTCTCAATATTATTTTTGCTATTCAGGGACTTTTTTGTTTCCATACAAATTTTAAAAGATTTTTCTTCTAGTTCTATAAAAAGTGCCTTTGGTAATTTGATAGGAATTTCATTGAATCTAGCTTGTCTGGTGTAGTATGGCATTTTAACAATACTGATTCTTCCAATCTAAGACCACAGTATATCTTTATATGTGTTGAATATTGAAACAATCACGTTTGGTAAATGTGATTTTTTTTCTTAGACGACACTTATAGTAAATTCAGTTTAAATCAATCAAAGAACTCCCAGTTGACTCCCCCATTATTGTGAGCTAAAAAAAAAAAAAGTGATTGTTTTAAGCTAACGAATTTTAGTATAATTTGTTACATAGCAAAAAATATCTGAAAAGTAAATTGCTCCATAGGAATGAGGTAATGTGGTGACAGATTTCAATCATATGCCTGTTTTTAATTTCTCTTCTAGAATGCAGACGTATCAAAGCAGAAAACTCATTTTTCTTGCTTGTGGCTATATGGCCAGTAACCAAGACAGTAAACAAGGAAGAGTTAATGAATCCAATTTAGTGGCAAATACTTTCAATGTGACACTGTATTAGTTTTACACTATTCTATCCTGCTTTATATGCTAAGAAAACTGCTATCAAGAGGCAACCTCTGTCCAAGTCAAACTAAGAGGTCTCTCTCATGAGTGTAGGTTGAATTTTCCTCTTATCCTGATATACAACATCACACAAGGATCTATAGTAAGTAGTCTCTCTCTATCCTCACCTCTTCTTTTTGTCTATAAAGTAGAATTTAACATACAGCATGCCTTGCCTCAATAGTCCAATAACTAATCAGTCACAGGTACCTTGTTACAACTGGTTTTAGAGCTGTGTTACTGTCAACTGTAGTATCTAAAGATACTTGTCTTTGGAGAAAATAACTTTACCTACAGTTAGACTGTGATAATGATATAAGAGACACAGCTCAGTTGTAGTCTGAAATAACTACTCATGAACAAGAACTTCATGCCCACTTCAGGGAATAAACTACTCTTGAGTGGACCATGATTTGGAAAAACAAAAAAGCTAGAGATTATATTTCCTTGATTAGGTATAGAAGATTAGCAAAATATTACCCTGACACATTCACAAAAGGCAACAGCAGTCTTATAACTTTTATAAACACAGACAAATCTGACAAGTCTTAAGCTAATATTGGATGACTAATGTCAATGTATATGCAGGGAAAATAAATTAACAAACAAAAACAAAGACAACCTACTATTTCAATCAGTAGTGGAAAGAGTCAATGTTATAACTTAAATTTTAATAAATTCTGAACTTCATATTTGATTGTTACTAACTACAGGCCACAGTTGACTAATTCATATTGTTTATGTAAAATAAATGAATATGTATTACATAAAAGAAAGGAAATGCAATGTTTATCTTTTATTTAGTTAATAAATTGATGTGGGGAAATGATGGGATTAATCAGTTAATGTCTATCAATTTCCTACAAAAATTTAAAATTTCAAAATGTTGCTGATTAATAAACTGCAAGAAAAGCTAACATTCTGTTTTTCTAATATTCTAATAAAAATCTAATGTTCTGATTAGTAAATGCTATCCCTTTACCCCACCCCTCTAATGTGGATTCTTAGATCAGCAGCCACTAAAGACGAAAGATTTAAAATTAAAACACTTTTACTCCTGCAGCAAAGGCATGCATATATATATGGTTAAAGACAGATAACCACCTTTTGAAAATATTTTAGTTTTTTCAGCATGTAGTTGATTCAGATCATCACTTTTAAGCCTGTTCATCTAGCATTCCTTTGATTAAATGACTGATGCCCTTTAATCATGGTGAGGATGACAGGAGTAAGGTAGAACAACTAAGGAAGCGGAATAAAGAAGCTTAAATTAATCCCCCTTTTCTCTGTGTTGTTCAACACTACAAACACTAGTCGGCATCTAAGTATAGGTTTATATATGTACACAAATATGTGTACATATATAACTAGTTCTACAGCTTCACTAGTCACATTTCAAGGGCTTGGTACCCACATGTGACTACTGCTTGGCATTTAAGGCAATGCAATATAGAAAATTTTTATCATCTCAGAGAAGTCTGTTAGAGAGCACTGTACTAGAGTATAATTTAATCAGTTTTGAATCCCACTCAAAAGCTATATACCGCAGCCAAGTATGGGTGAAATTTTATTTTAGATAAAAACTTTTATTCATATTATTGTTTTAAATTGAAATATAGTTGATTTGAAATATTGTGTTAGTTATAGGTACACAGCAAAGTGATTCCATTATATGTATACCTATTTTCAGATTTTTGTTTATTATATGTTTTTATAATATATTACATATAGTTCCTGTGCTCTACAAAAAATATTTCTTATCTATTTTATACATAGTGGTGTTATCTGATAATCCCATATTCCTAATTTATTTATGCCCCAAATTGAATGATCATTTTTTTATGTCTGTGAATCTATTTATGTATTGTTAATAAGTTTGTTTGTATTATTAATACTCTCTAGTTTTCCTCTAAGTTAAAAATGCATGTAGCAAAACTTCTCATTGAATTTAAAATGTTTGTGTTCATGATGGCTCTTTAAGAAAAAGTATAATATATGCATTGATTTCTAAAGTTATTTAACCTAAGAAACCTATTTTTAAAGTTTTTCACTGGGCTGTTCTTATTAAGAACTCACAGTTCTGTTGGCAACATTCAGTTTGCTTTATCAAAAAGTACCAGCTAGCAATACATAAATTATAGCAATCCTCCTCAAAAAGCCTCAGATTTTCTCTGCACCAGGGAAAGTTGCTCATCCAAGAAAAGTTTATGTTAATGGCAGAGCCTGCATATCTTCTCAATTTTTTTCTTATCCTATAGATGTAGTAGATTATTAAAACTAAACATTCACTCATTGAATTTTAATAACTCAAAGAATACTGGTGTGGGTAGCCTATTCCCTTCTCCAGTGGATCTTCCCGATCTGGGAATCAAACTGGGGTCTCCTATATTGCTGGCGGATTCTTTACCAATTGAGCTATCAAGGAAACCCAAACAGCAATAGACAAGGTTTTTTCAATCATTCTAACCTAAGTAAGGGTAAGGAGAGTTATTAAGATTCACTTTCTTAATAACTTTTGTGATCTATCAATTACCAAAGTGTTTACATCAGTCCTTAAAACTCATGAAGAAGAGAAAGAGTGACAGAAATTCAAATAACAAGATTGTTATTCCCCTTTCAGTTAGCAACCAAGGCTCACGTGTGTTTCTCTAACACAGAATTGGTAAGTGATGGAGCTGAGATGGAAAAACAAGACTTCTAATTCCAAAAAGCCTTTTCCTCCTTCTTCAGCCAAAACTCTGCCAATGCTAGTGGCCCTTCTTGATGGGAAGAAAAGGAATTTTAGACTCACACAAAGAATAAGAGTTGGAATAGGTTATCCTGTTAAAAAAGAGTGCAATGAGAGGCAAAGAGCAGTCATCGGACCATAGGGATTCAGAAATCTGGCTGGGAATATATTTGTTTCTTGTCTAGGGTTCAGTTCCACCACTTGAGAATGATTTTTTGAAACTCTTGGGTCTGCCTTCTCACCTCCTGGTTCTATTCTCTGAATCTTTTTTCCTTTAATTGCAATTCTTTTAAAATGTTCATGGGATTCTTAATGTTTTGATGTTCAGTTTATTAAAAGGAATCACACCTGCAAATCTTTACAAGACAGGTTCCTCTCTGCTTGGGCTGAGAACCAGAATGCAGAAGACAATACTCTTTAAGATTCTTAAAAGCCTCTTTATCTTGTTAGCAGCACCTATGAAGCATGGCTTTAAATTATTTCAAAATCTTAACAAAAGACTTTGATTTTAAAACTTTTAAATGTTATTTATCCTGTTGACAAGTTTTACTTTGAGAGAGGAATCTGGCTTTTGGATAGTATGGTAATTATAAAATAGGTTTATTTTTAAATCTAGAAAAGCCAAACTCATCTACATTTCATAAAATGTTGCTCACAATCAGAATAGTTATGTATCCACATTCAAGATAGAAAGATAGATAGATGTCCATATTTTGTCAACAGTCATCAAAAGAGACCAGATGGCACATTCAATGATTTACCTAGTGATCATCTTAGCCAAACCACCTGCTCATTACATGTATTTTATATTTTCCATTTTACCCCAGGTGACAAAGTTGTTGCCAAGCTTTTTGCCACCATATTACAAAGGTGATTTTTATCCACACTCTAGTACTCATTTCTCCTCTGTCTTTCCAGCCTTCACCATAAGTCTGCCTGAACTTTTTTTTAACATGTCTACCACCCAGTCCAATTTCAGTGCCACATTTCATAAAGTTGTTTTTTTTGTAGCACCCCAATACTAGCTACCAAATTCTATTCCAATAAACTATTGTTTTGTAAAACACCGCTCCAAAACCTAGTGGCTTAAATTATAAACATTGTAGTTCAGGGCTTTGGGCAAAGCTTGGGCTGTGTAATATTTCTGTTCACATGGAATGAATGTAGGTCAGTGGAATGCATTTGTCTGCAGGATGAGCTGGTCTGGAGGGTCCAAAACAGCTTCATTCACATCCCTTGTGACTTGGTGTGGACATTATGGAGATTTTAGGTTTGGATTTCTTACTCGTTGGCTGAACACTCTCAGAGAGTTTTTTAAAGAGCCCTCCATGGGAGCTACATGCTTTTAATGACCTAGCATCAGATACCTCAAAACATTACTTTTCCATATACATTTGGTCAAGCAAGTTTACCAGGTTCAATAGCAGGGAATTATATATCTTCTAAGTACTAGGAAAAGTAGCAAATAATTTTTCAGTCACCTCTAATCATGAAAGTTGGTTTTTCATGGGACTGTGAAGTGTAGGTTCACACTGGATAGAAATAAAAATTCCAGATAATTTTTTGTTCTCCCGAGAGTTTTTACTTCTCTACCAGTTTTTTCCCCCTCTGAAACCTTAGTGTTGTCTGAAATTTATACATTTTTTCAATAGTCAGTTAGATTCTTTATGTTATAAATGACTCAAAATCTGACTAAAATAAGATATACAGATACACTTTTTTTTTTTTTAAGTCTTGGTCCAAAGAATAAATTTTCTAACTCAAGTAACAGAAGAGACCATGGTGGCTGACTTCAGATGATATTTAAACCAGGGGACCAAATCATGCCATCAGGTCTCAGTATCTCCATTTTATGACTCTAAGCTGATTCAGTCGTAGGTCTGTGCAATGGCAAATTTTCTACAAGATTTTTTAGGCCTGTATATTCCCATGTTCAAATCCAGTGACAAAGAAGCTTATATTTTCAGTAATTAGAAAATAGTTCCAGGATTAGTTCCGATTGGATCTGAAGCAATGATTGTGAACAGGAAAATATAAACAGTGGGCCAAGATCATGTGCCTGGGAACACATGCACTCCTGGAGCAATTCTGTGTGTGAAATCATCTGGATTCAAAAAGCATGAAAGTGGGACAGATGCTTCCATAGAAACAACACATTTTTACTAAGAAAATAGAGACGTGATGCCAAGAGGCAGATGCAACAACTTTCTATCACACTTACGCTCTTCATATGAAGAACTGGCCCTCACCAACTGCAGCTATTGAATCCATCCAAACCTTACAGGTCTGTCTACGATACCAGTTCCTCTATGAAGCTGGCTTTGACTCATTCACCTGTTCTCTTTCCTGCACTGGATGCCCTTCAAAATTTAGGTCAAGTTAAATGTAAACTTTTTCATTTGGAATTATATAATAAGCCTTTCCTATAGTTGTTCTTGCACTAATTTTAGATTCTTCACAAATGCGTACCATTCTTAGAAGGGGAAGCTCTGTATTAGTCATCTTTGATGCCTTTGCAGACCTAGTCCGATAGCCTATACTTAGCAGATATATTGTAAAGATCTGTTGAATTAAATGAGCTTAGTGGACATGGAACAACAGACTGGTTCCAAATAGGAAAAGGAGTGCATCAAGGCTGTATATTGTCATCTTGCTTCTTTAACTTATATGCAGAGTACATCATGAGAAATGCTGGGCTAGATGAAGCACAATCTGGAAATCAAGATTGCCAGGAGAAATATCAATAACCTCAGATTTGCAAATGACACCACCCTTATGGCAGAAAGTGAAGAAGAACGAAAGAGCCTCTTGATGAAAGTGAAAGAGGAGAGTGAAAAAGCTGGCTTAAAACTCAACATTCAGAAAACTAAGATCATGCCATCCGGTTCCATCACTTCATGGCAATTAGATGGGGAAACAGTGGAAACAGTGGCTGACTTTACATTTCTTCGCTCCAAAATCACTGCAGATGGTGATAGCAGCCATGAAATTAAAAGACGCTTACTCCTTGGAAGGAAAGTTATGACCAACCTAGACAGCATATTAAAAATCAGAGACATTACTTGGCCAACAAAGTTTGTCTAGTCAAGGCTATGGTTTTTCCGGTAGTCATGTGTGGATGTGAGAGTTGGACTATAAAGAAAGCTGAGCGCCAAAGAATGATGCTTTTGAACTGTGGTGTTGGAGAATACTCTTGAGAGTCCCTTGGACTGCAAGGAAATCCAACCCGTGAATCCTAAAGAAAATCAGTCCTGAAAATTCATTGAAAGGACTGATGCTGAAGCTGAAACTCCAATAGTTTGGCCACCTGATGCGAAGAACTGTCTCATTAGAAAATACCCTGATGCTGGGAGAGATTGAAGGCAAGAGGAGAAGGGGACCACAGAGGATGAGATGGTTGGATGGCATCACTGACTCAATGGATATGAGTTTGAGTAAACTCTGGGAGTTGGTGATGGATAGGGAGGCTTGACATGCTGCAGTCCATGGGGTCGCAAAGAGTCAGACAGGACTGAGCAACTGATCTGAACTGAAGGACCCCATGATTATAAGATAGTAACTAAGGTTTCATTACATATTTTTAAAATTTAACAATATTCTTTTAATTCCTTCTTTCTTTTTTTTTTTTTTTTAAATTTTCTGCTGTGAATAGTTAAAGGTGATCCATGCAACTGATTCAAAAATTATGAGAAGGGACTTTCCTGGTGGTTAAGACTTTGCTTTCTGGTGCAGGGGGTGTGGGTTCAACCCCTAGTACAGGAACTAAGATCCCACATGCCTCACACCCAAAAGAACAACCCAAAATATAAAACAGAAGCAATATTGTAACAAATTCAATGAAGACTTTATAAATGGTCCATCATTTAAAAAAAATATGAGAAGGTATCTTCTGAAGGGGTCTCTGAGTAAAATGTCTTCGGTCTTGAAAAAAAAGATTTTTTCCATGTCCTTGCTGAGATGTTTCATATTAATGGGACATATATAGCTATAGCAGGTAATGTGTGGCCCTTAGTGGAGTTACCTTGACAGATAAGGCAAACACAATGAGTCTGGAAAAGCATAGATTAAAAGAGCACAAGCTGAGTTGCTGCTATCAGGCTTCTGTCTTAATAATCTATGAACTGCCAAACCCTACATTTGGTAAATGTGTTCATTGTTTAGGCCAGTAGTGTTGTGTTTACTTATTATTTGTAGCCAAAAGCACCTCTATTAGTGACCAGAGTCAGGAATGGAATATGGGTTTATTGTTTTCCAACTTAGGGATTTTTTCCAAGAGATTTTTGTATTTAGTGAGAAAGAAGAACTCTGCCTTCTGGGAAATAGTGCAATTTGTGAGTCTGAGCTAAACTGATGGAGAGTACTGTTCCTGGATACCCATTTCACAGATGTAATGCTTAGGAAATAACATGCTAGCATCTTTAGATAGCCTTGGAATAATAGAGCTGCATTCAGAATATAGTTTCTGTCCTTAACCATGTTTCATTTTTACCTCCTATCTTATCTGAGAACTGACCCTTTCTGGTGCAATGTATTATAGCCGATTTTTCTGCTTGTTATCTCAGCAATGCTAGGTAGGAGGTATGCTGGCTCTTGGTCACTTGATGTGTACAAAGTGATTGGCTGAATGTGTGACTCCAGAGAAAACAAATCCCAAGAAGCAGAGAGGAAGAATGGGAAATAAAGGACAGAAAGAAAAATTTGGCCAATTCCGCCTCTAGGATGAAAACATCATCCTGATTTTTATGTTAAAATATGACCAGGTCTAGACTTAGAAATTGGTGGTGACTCGAACTTACAGTTCAGAGCTTTTGTGTGGATGAATGAGGAATATTTCATAAATCATAAGGCAGAAACTGTTCCTGGTCGTTCTTTCCATCTTGCCATCTTAGCATGGCAATTATTTTGTGTGGGTATGCCCTAAACAGATATTTAAATCAAGAAGCAGAGAAGGGAGTAGAGAATCATGTGATTGGACAATAGTTATATTCCTTTGTTCAAGTTTTGGCTCCTATGAGCTATGTTTCCTAAACATGGCACAGAATCAATTGTCACATTTTCTTAGAGAGTTGTGGTACCATTAAAACAAAATAAATTGAAAAACCAGTCAGTGCCTTCTTATTTGTTGTGATTTATTTTTCCAGTTTTATAAATTAAGCACCACAGTAAAATCCACCCTGACTTCTAAGTGATGGGCAGATGAAACTGAATTATAATTTAACTTCCACAGTTTTAAAATGTGTTATTTCCCAGATAGAAAATATAGCTCTGGAATTGGTATTTTCTTTCTTTTTCTTATGAGCTGATTGATTAAGACCTTTTCAATTGACATGATTTAATAGACTGTCCTTTTATTGTCTGTGTTTACAATGAATTTATTCATTAAATATTTATTGAACATCTACAATATGCTAGTCTTCCTGCTAGACAGTGCATTAATTTCCTATCACTGATGTAACAAATTGCCACAACCCTAAAACAATACTATTTTTTCTTAAACTTCCAGGAGTCAAAAGTCTGAAATGAGTTTTACAGGCTAAAATCAACGTGCCAGCACAGCTAGTTCCTTCTGAAGGCTGCAAGGAAGGCTCTGTGTCTTGCTTCTTCTACTTCTAGAGGCTACTGGCATTGCTTCATCCGTTGCTACATTCCTCCAGTCTGTCCTATCTGTCATCAGCCTCCTATTACTCATTCTGCTCTCCTGCATCCCATTTGTAAGGATTACTAGGGTTAAATCAGACCTACCTGGATAGTCCAGTATAATCTCCACATCTCAAGATATTTAACTTAATTGCATTGCAAAATCCACTTTTCCTTATAAGGTAGTATTTACAGCTTTTGAGGAGTAGGAAGTGAAGATATCTTTTTCTGAAGAGGGCCACTTTATTAACACAATTACAGTGCTTTTATAAGAATAAATGAGAGAAATCCTTGTGAAATATGAGGTCAAAAGAGAGAAGATTTATATACAGCTGCTGCTAAGTCACTTCAGTCGTGTCCGACTCTGTGTGACCCCATAGACGGCAGTCCATCAAGATCCCCCGTCCCTGGGATTCTCCAAGCAAGAACATTGGAGTGGGTTGCCATTTCCTTCTCCAATGCATGAAAGTGAAAAGTGAAAGTGAAGTCGCTCAGTTGTATCCGACTTTTCGCAACCCCATGAACTGCAGCCTACCAGGCTCCTCTGTTGATGAGATTTTCCAGGCAAGAGTACTGGAGTGGGTTGCCATTGCCTTCTCCCTATATACAGCTGAGGACACAGTAAATGTTTATTGAAGGGGATGACTGAGCTGGAATTTGAAGTATGGGGATATCTGGGGCAGAAGTGATGCTAATTGAGATGTTTTTGAATACTTTCTGAGAGAGAGGGCACTTTGGTAAGTGCTTTATGAATTCCTTCATTTGTTATAAGTGCCTCATGTTGTAGGAACTGCTTTTATTCCATTGTGGTTATCAGGGAATAGGGAGATTTGCTCCAAATTACATAGTTCATGACTGGGCATGCTCTGCTGCAGGTGATCCAGGATGAGGTAATAGGAATGGTAAGGGCAAGGACATAGAGGCAAATGGAAAATAACTTTACTTCCTCCACCCCCTACACCCATCACAATGGCCCCATGTATTAATACAAGTCTCAAGGCCCTGGTTGGGCAGAGAAGTTACCTTGTGCAACAAGAAATGTGGAGACTAGAGACATCAGACATGACTGAGTGACTTCACTTTCAATTTTCACTTTCCACTTTCATGCATTGGAGAAGGAAATGGCAACCCAATCCAGTGTTCTTGGCTGGAGAATCCCAGGGATGGGGGAGCCTGGTGGGCTGCCGTCTATGGTGTCGCACAGAGTCGGACACGACTGAAGCGACTTAGCAGCAGTAGCAGCAGCAGAGACATAGGAAAGCTAATGTATCCCAAAACTCTTAAAAAGAACTCTGCTTTTGTTTTTTTTGTTTTTTTGGGTTTTTTTTTTCAGTTAGTAAAAAAAAAAATGTGTCATCTAGAAAATATTCATCTGGCATAACAAACTTTGTACTACAGTGTGACTTTAGTTAGCAATATTGTGTTGCATACTTGAAATTTGATTAAGAGGGAAATACTGAAGTGTTCTCACAGGAAAGAAAGAGGAAGGAAGAGGGAAAGAAAGAAAAGGAAAATAGTGACTATGATGTGATGGATATCTTAATTAGCTTGATTATGGTGATTATTTCACAATGTATACATATATCAAAATTAAATTATACACCTCAAGCATGTATAATTTTATTTGTCAATCACATTTCAGTAAAACTGGGAAAAAAAGTGACTTCTAAGATTGGGTAGAAGAATTCCTTTTGCTGAGCCATGAAGCCTCTAATGCATGGGTCAAAAGCATCCTCATTTTAGAGGAAAGTCCGGTACCAGTCCTCCTAGTAGATGATTGGAAGGGAAGATGATTGGAATGATCAGAAGGAAACTGAAACAAACACATGGCTATACCCACAGAGTTATACACTAACGGAAAGATGGCAGCATAACTTGTATTTATGCAACCACTAAAATTTTGATGTGAATCTTTAGACAAGGAAAGGTGCAGTATCTTGTTAATTGGAAAAAAATAGGTCACAGTCTCATAGTACTTCAGTTCAGTTCCGTCGCTCAGTCATGTCTGACTGTTTGTGACCCCATGTGCTGCAGCACGCCAGGTTTCTCTGTCTATCACAAGCACCTGGAGCTTGCTGAAACTCATGTCCATTGAGTTGGTGATGCCATCCAACAATCTCATCCTCTGCCGTCCTCTTCTCCTCCTGCCTTCAATCTTTCCCAGCATCAGGGTCTTTTCCAAGGAGTCAGTTCTTTGCATCAGATAGCCAAAGTATTAGAGTTTCAGCTTCAGCATCAGTCCTTCTAATGAATATTCAGGACTGATTTCCTTGAGCATTGGTTGGTTGGATCTCCTTGCAATTCAAGGGACTCTCAAGAGTTTTTTCCAACACCACAGTTCAAAAACACCAATTCTTCGGCACTCAGCTTTCTTTATGGTCCAACTCTCATATCCATACATGACTACTGGAAAAACCATAGCTTTGACTAGACAGATCTTTGTTGGAAAAATAATGTCTCTGCTTTTTAATATGCTGTCTAGGTTGGTCATAGCTTTTCTTCCAAGGAGCAGGCATCTTTTAATTTCATGGCTGCAGTCACCATCTTCAGTGATTTTGGAGCCCAAGAAAATAAAGTCTGTCACTGTTTCCATTGTTTCCCCATCTATTTGCCATGCAGTGATGGGATCAGATGCCATGATCTTAGTCTTCTGAATGTTGAGTTTTAAACTAGCTTTTTCACTCTCCTCTTTCACTTTCATCAAGAGGCTTTTTAGTTATTCACTTTCTGCCATAAGGGTGGTGTCATCTGCATATCTGAGGTTATTGATATTTCTCCCGGCAATCTTGATTCCAGCTTGTGCTTCATCCAGCCCTGCATTTTGCATAATGTACTCTGCATATAAGTTAAATAAGCAGGGTGAGTGTATACAGCCTTGATGTACTCCTTTTCCTATTTGGAACCAGTCTGTTGTTCCATGTCCGGTTCTGACTGTTGCTTCTTATAGCAACTTAACACTTCAGTTTTGTCTAAAAATACGAGTACAGTACATTGGATAAATGCTGAGAGAACAAGCATTAGCTTTGGTTATATTTGCTTGTTGAGAGTATAGATGATTTCTATTTGTTTTCTGTTTGTTTTCCTTTGGTTCTATCCTTACTGCCTACCCCAGCACCCCCCCCTTTTTAACACTGAACACAAATTTTATTTGTAGTAAAAAAAAAAAAAAAGATGTCAATAAAGAACTTTTGAAAGAGATCTTAACAGTCTTTTTCCCCTCTACATCACTGTAAATGTTGAAAATAATTTATTGTATTATCTCAGGGATGTTCCTGGAGCCTCAAAAGAAAAAAGAAAGAAAGAAAGAAATGAACATTCCAGAGTGGAGAAGCATGAACATGAAAATGTTTGAGAAAACAAAGTAGGTTTTGCAGCTTTTCCTCACACTGACTTGTTTATCAGTGGGATGATTACAACAATGAAGTAGGAAGAAAAAATAGTTCAATTACACTTAATTAGTTCCAGTGGCTGTTGGCTATTTTAGCCCTCATTTATGAATATTATTAGCAGGCAGACTGAATCTTGTGTTGCAACCTATGTAAAACAGGTTTATTTTCTTTTCTTCATTTTTTTTTATTCTTTGTTTGCTTTCCTTTTCCTTGGCAAACACTGCCAGAGTAATGGATTAAATTACTGTTAAGCCTATTTTATGAGATATTATTTTAGCAGGTCCTATAAGACAGTAATAAGGAGAAAATTCAATAATATTGGCATGATAAAGTGAAAACTATTAATAAGTAGAAAGAGTTCATCATAGTCATTAGATCTGAATGTTGGAAAGAAGCACAGTTGACAGAGGTTGGCAAAATTGCATTACAAAGTCATTTAATTTCTATATGGAATTTTTTAGTAAGTAATTAATATAAATAGTTCTGACTGGTTTTAAAAACCATGGATACTGACAAAAATAAAGGAGTAGATGATGGGAAGCAGATGGATCATTTAATTTATTTCTCAATTACAGTTGACATATCAGGCACAGAAACCTGCAAGTCATCTATTTCTTTATGGCCCATTTTGCAGCTGTGTTTATTGTCATAACAAATAAATACATTATCTCATTAATGGAAAGCTGAATATTTTTTATTCCAAAAAGCACATTCAAATACAATGCTTCTTCTACAAAAGGAGCACAAAATGTGGGGAGGGAGAGGGTATTCGCCCAGCTGAATGCTGCAGAGGAGGAGGGCCTGTGTGGAGTGAAGGTTTCAGAAAATAAGATGTAGTCACAGCAAAGTGTAACCTGTTCTCGTTTAGATATGATCTACTAGTCCTTCTCAGAGAGCCATGCTATCAAACAGAGTCACACTTGTAAATCTTTATGCGTTTCCTAGTTAATGCATATTGCATCTGAGATGCAGATGGATAATAAACTTTATTACAGTACATTTTAGAGTCTCTTTTCAACTAGAAGTGCCAGAAAGACTGGAGGAAATATCAGAGCCTACTTCTAGTGCTGTATTTAATGTTGTAAAAACAATATACGTTGGATTAGGAACAAATAGGTGCTTTATTCTCAGGTGAACAGATGGACTATTACAGTCTAACGGTTTCCCCACTAGAATACTACAGTTTCTGGTGGGTTTTGTTTGGAGTGGTTGCTAAAGATTGACTCTAAGGATCAAAAGGCATACAGTTTTTGATTACTTATTGTTTCTTCACTTTGAATTAGGAACTCATCTGTTCTATGAGTATTCAATATAGGTAAGGATTATAAAAAATGGGAATGTAATTATTGAAAACACAATCTTTGGTTTTATTTGAACCTATAACCCATTAATTAATCCCACTCATTAATTTTCTTGATTATTATATTCTTTGTTATCTGACCAAATGGGTCACCTTTATTCAATAGTTGTATCCACTAAAAATACATGCAAACCAAATCTTGGGAATATTATGTTTAATATACATATCCATAGAGATCTTTATACAAATCTTAAGTTTTTCACATTTTACTTTTATGACCTTAGATTATTGATCTATTACATTGATGCAGAAGTAATTGTGGTTTTACATTGCTGAAGTTTGCCATTTGATATTGGAATACATTCTTAAATAAATATGGTTATGTTATACTTCATTTTAATGTGCATTTCTTGCTTTATGTTTTTTGCTAATGACTTATTATGCTGTGCTGTGCTGTGCTTAGTCAGTCAGTCATGTCAGACCCTTTGAGACCCCATGGACTGTAGCCCACCAGGCTCCTCTGACCGTGGGGATTCTCCAGGCAAGAATACTGGAGTGGGTTGGCTTGCCCTTCTCCAGGGGTGCCCTGCCCTCCTCCAGGGGATCTTCCCAACCCAAGGATCAAATCCAGGTCTCCCACACTGCACGGGGATTCTTTACCATCTGAGCCACCTGAGAAACCCAAGAATACTGGAATGGGTAGCCTATCCCTTCTCCGGGGGATCTTCCCGACCACAGTCTCCTGCATTGCATATGGATTCTTTACCAGCTGAGGTACCAGGGAAGCCCAACGACTTATTACTTACTGTTTATTTTATATCTGTTTTATACTATGGAAATGATGTTAGACCGAAAGCAAATTTGAGCATTTTTTTTAATTAATGTTCAGAAAGGGTGGTAAAGCAGCAAAGACAACTCGCAATATCATCAATACATTTAGCCCTGGAACTGATTATTAATAAATGTACAGTGCAATGATGGTTCAAGAAATTTTGCAAAGGAGATGAGAGCCTTGAAGATGATGAGAATAATGACTGGCCATTGGAAGTTGACAATAATCAACGGAAAGCAATCATCAAAGCTGATCTAACAACTATATGAGAAGTTGCTAGAGAACTTAATGTTGACCATTCTGTGGTCATTCAACATTGAAGCAAATAGAAAAGGTGAAAAAGCTCAATAAGTGGGTGCCTCATGAACTGACTGAAAATAAAAAACAATCATCCTTTGAAGTGTCATCTTATTTTATTTCTTGCAAGAACAGACAATTTCTTATTTCAACTGTGACATGTGATGAAAAGTGGATTTTGTATAACAACTGGCAATGAACAGCTCAGTGGTTGGACCAAGAAGAAGCTGTAAAACATTTCCTAAAGCCAAACTTGCACAAGGGAAAAGGTCATGGTCACTATTTGGTGGTCTGCTGCCAGTCTAATCCATTATGACTTTCTGAATCTTGACAAAACAATTATATATCAGCAAATCAATGAGATGTGCTGAAAACTGCAATGCCTGGAGCTGGCATTGGTCAACAGAATGGGCCCAATTCTTCTCTGCAAAAACACCTGACCACACATTGCACAATCAATGCTTCAAAAGTTGAAGAAATTGGGCTACAAAGTTTTGCCTCATCTGCCGTATTCACCTGATTTCTCATTGACCAATTACCACTTTTTTAAGCATCTCAACAACTTTTTACAGAGAAAACACTTCCACAACCAGCAGGAGGCAGAAAATGCTTTTTAAGAGTTTGTCGAATCCTGAAGTGCATATTTTTGCACTACAGGAATAGACAAAGTTATTTATCACTGGCAAAAGTGTGTTGATTGTAACGCTTCCTATTTTGGTTAATAAAGATGTGTTTGAGCCTAGTTAAACAATAACAAATAATATCATAAATTAATACCTCTGGCCCTCAGTTTTCTAATCTAAAACATAGGGATGATAAGAGTATTTCATTGTCTTGTGACATTAAATGAGATAATTCCTGTGAAAGATTAGAAAAATGCCTAGCCCAGAGTAGGCACTAAAATTGCTGCTTTAATATTATAATATATATGACTACATCATAACATGTTCATATTATATATTGTTATAATCTTTGGTATATAATGAAAAACATAAAATACTCCACTAAGGTGGGGAAATTTATTATATGTATCGTGTATCAGCTTCCTCAGTATGTAAGTTTTTAGCTTTGTGTTGGATAAATTCTTAAAGCAGACTATTTGTATACCAGTTTAGAATATAGAAAAAATGACTCATGTTCCAATAAAGCATGCTAATCCAATAAAACATAACTTCAAATACCTTGTATCTCCATATAAAGCTAAGGTACAAGCCTAATATACAAACCCTAAAGCTTCAGAAAGATTGCCAGTGATTGGGCTAAAGTTAAAACTTTGCTCTAATGATAAATTTGATGTCATTCAAGTCAATTGAGGGAGCGTGGTTTGGATGACAGCATATTCAAATATCTGCATATCCTATGACTATACACCTATCACACACATACACACATCTGGAATTTTGGGGTCTATGCATTTTTGGAGATCTAGTGTTGCCTGGCTACAGTGTTCTCATCCCAGAATACTTCCAAAGGTGTATGTATTTTATCTTTCGATGCATCTGTAACAGAGAGAAAAGCTCACTAGAGAAGAGAAAGGAAAAGTTAGCAAAGGAGAGAGATTGGGTCTGATTCTGATTTGTGGGGTGCTAAAAAAGGCTTCAGGAGGAAAAATATGAAAGCCAGTGAATTGGTTACTATATGGTGTGTCATTTGATTGATGCTTTCTTCATGACTTCTAAGTCTTTTTTTCCCTTAAAAACCTCTAAATTGTCAGTGAAATAAAAGTTAGTGAATTAAGTGTGTGGCTATGGCATTGATGGGTTAAGCATTGAAAGACTGAACATTAAATCTGGTTTAGGGTCTAGGAAACAAATAAGGACACCCATCCCACAAAACAGGAGAAGTCAAGGAAACAGGCCCAAATGAAATTCACAGAAATATTTTGGGGAGCTACAGACTCCCACAAGCCATGGGATTGTGTGTGTCCTATACTTAAGTAATTTTGCCTAGATCTTTAGGGTCAGAAGCTCTAGCAAGCATCTGAATTGCAGTTACAATTTACAAGGCACTTACCATTGACGGTTTGTCCCCTAGATATGCTATGTGAGTAAGAGCATTGGCTCTCTAGACAGTGATGAAGAGGTAGGATGATGCTGCAGCTAAGTCCTCTGTAAAGTCATCTGTAGAGGATATTTTTATCTTTCAACAATGATGAACAAAGAGAATGCAGCCCATCCTGATTCTTCTCAGAAGTACAGTCTATGAAACTCTGGGCTGTCTCTCTCTGTGAAGCTCAATTTTCCTGAGTTTTTAGCTCAGCTTACTCATGAGCAAGCTCAGACAGTCACTCTCTTGATCCCCACCTGGTGGGGTGTTGCATGAATAATGATGACAAAAAGGAAAAGCAAGCCTGAGGAACTATTGTGAGAAAGCAGGAGTGGTTGGCACAGGTGTTCAGGAATGTGAAAGGGTGTGTGGGTTCCTTTAAGATGCCAATTCCATGAGTCTCAGTAGGCAGCAGCTGGAAAGATAAATGAGGAAACAGAGTTTTAATTTCATACTTAAGTCACAATTACAATAGAAAATAAGTGAAAAGTGGCGACTGTTTCCCTACAGTGACTTTAAGCTCATTTAAAAGTTATATGACTTGGCCATCAAGTGGCAAAAATTAAGACTGACATAGATGACTTCAAGTTTTTAGTTCAATGTTGCCTTCTTCAACATATATCATGTCTATCTCAAATTAGAACTAAGATTAGACATGAATTTGTGTATATTTAAAACACAAAACCTTGGAAAGAGTGTTAGAAGTATCTGGCAGAGTATTGTATAGGCATGCCTGCATTTGAGCATGTCAGACAGATGATGAAGTTGCATCCAAACAAAATGCATGACAAAATTGATGATTTCTTCCTAAAAATGGATACTGTAATTAAGTTTTGCAGCCAAAAGAGAAAATTATCTGTTCACTATCATGATTATTACACTGATTAATTTGTTCTAAGGCAATTAGTTCAAGTAATCTTTTGAATACTGTTAGCTATAGATTTTATTAGACTGTATGTAACAGAAAGCCTATGATAATATCCTAGCCAAATGGAGATTATTGATACTTATGATGTAATAAGAATCCAAATTTGAGTAGTCCTAGGCTTCTGCAGCTGCTTTAGAAACCAGGGTCCGTCTGGCTCGCTTTCTTGAACAAAGGCTTCTCTCCTTCTTGCCTCAGTGACTGTTTCAGGTAGAAGAAAGAAGTAAAAAGGAACTGTAATGGTTGCATTAGCAAAGCAAAGGCTTTCCAGAAATTCCCAGTAGATATTTGCTTACACTTTATTGGAGAGAAGAAAAGTGAAAAACAAGGGAGAAAGGGAAAGTTACATCCAACTAAATGCAGAGTTCCAAAGAATAGCAAGGAGAGACAAGAAGCCTTTCTTCCATGAATAGTGCATAAAACCAGAAGAAAACAACAGAAGGGGGAATACTAGAGATCTTTTCAGGAAAATTGGTCACAATAAAGTACAGAAAGAGTAGAGACCTTATAGACATTGAAGAGAGCAAGAACAGATGGAAAGAATGCACAGAAGAACTGTAAAAAAAAAAAAGACCTGAACAAACCAGTTTACTATGATGGGTAGTCAGTCACCCAGAGCCAGACATTCTGGAGTGTGAAGTCAAGTGGGCCTTAGGAAGCACTGCTGTTAATAAAGCTAGTGGATGCAATGGAATTCCAGTAGAACTGTTCAAAACCCTAAAGGATGATACCATCAAGATGTTGCATTCAATATGGCAACAAATCTGGAAGCCCTAGCAGTGGCCACAGGACTAGAAAAGGTCAATCTTCATCCCAATTCCCAAGAAGGGTAGTACTAAAGAATGTTCTAACCATCAGATAATTGCACTCATCTCCTATTCTAGTAAGGTCATGATTAAAATCTTGCATTCTAGGCTTCAGCATGTTAACCAAGAATTTCCAGATGTCCAATCTGGGTTGAGAAATGGCAGAGAAACCAGAGATCAAATTGCCAACATTCACTGGATCATAGAGAAAGCAACAGAATTCCACAAAAATATATACCTCTGTTTCATTGACTACACTAAAGCTTTTGACTGTGTGGATCATAACAAATCATGGAAAGCTCTGATAGAGATGGGGACAGATCTTACCTGTCTCTTGAGAAACCTGTATGCGAGTCAAAAAGCAACAGTTAAAACCCTGTATGGAACAACTGATTGGTTCAAGACTGAGAAAGGAGTACAATCGTGCTGTCTGCTGTCACCCTGTTTGTTTAACCTATACGCTGGGCACATCATGAGAAACGCAGGGCTAGATGAGTTATAAGCTGGAATCAAGATAGGCTGGAGACTCATCAATGACCTCATGTATGTGGATGATACTGCTCTAATGGCAGAAAGCAAAGAGGAACTAAAAAGCCTCTTGATGAAGGAGGAGAGTGAAAGAGCTGGCTTAAGGCTAAATATTAAAAAATACTAAGATTGTGGCATCCAGCCCCATTATTTCATGGCAAATAGAAGGGGAAAAGGTGGACGTAGTGACAGATTTCCTCTTCTTGGGCTCTAAAATCACTGTGGATGATGGCCCTAGCCATGAAATCAGAAAACACTTGCTTTTTGGCAGGAAAGCTATGACAAACCTAGACAGGATGTTGAAAAGCAAAGACACGACTCTGCTAAAAAAGGTCCATATAGTCAAGGCTATTATCTTTCCAGTGGTCACGTACAGTTGTGAGACCTGGACGATAAAGAAGGTAAAATGCCAAAGAATTGATGTCTTCAAACTGTGGTGCTGGAGAAGACTCCTGAGAGTCCCTTGGACAGCAAGGAGATCAAACCAGTCATTCTTAAGGGAGATCAATCCTGCATCCTCACAGGAAGGTCTGATGCTGAAACTGAAGCTCCAGTATTTTGCTCATATGATGCAAACAGATGAGTCATTGGAAAATTCCCTGATACTGGGAAAGAGCAAGGGCTGAAAGAGAAGAGGCATCAGAGGATGAGATGGCCGGATGGCATCACTGATGCAATGGACATGAACTTGGGCAAACTTTAGGAGATGATGAGGGATGGGGAGACCTGGCGTGCTGCACTCCATGGGGTCGCAAAGAATTGGACACTACTGGGTGACACTACTGCAGCCATGAAATTAAAAGACGCTTACTCCTTGGAAGAAAAGTTATGACCAACCTAGATAGTATATTCAAAAGCAGAGATATTACTTTGCCGACTAAGGTCCATCTAGTCAAGGCTATGGTTTTTCCTGTGGTCATGTATGGATGTGAGAGTTGGACTGTGAAGAAGGCTGAGCGCCAAAGAATTGATGCTTTTGAACTGTGGTGTTGGAGAAGTCTCTTGAGAGTCCCTTGGACTGCAAGTAGATCCAACCAGTCCATTCTGAAGGAGATCAACCCTGGGATTTCTTTGAAAGGAATGATGCTAAGACTGAAGCTCCAGTACTTTGGCCACCTCATGCGAAGAGTTGACTCATTGGAAAAGTCTCTGATGCTGGGAGAGATTGGGGGCAGGAGGAGAAGGGGACGACCGAGGATGAGATGACTGGATGACATCATGGACTCGATGGACGTGAGTCTGAGTGAACTCTGGGAGTCGGTGATGGACAGGGAGGCCTGGTGTGCTGAGATTCATGGGGTCACAAAGAGTCAGACACGACTGAGCGACTGCACTGAACTGAACTGAACTGGGTGACAGCAACAATACTATGTCATTTGCCTTCTCTTACATTCAATAAAAACTAGAAAAATTAAAAATTAGCTATGCTCATCACTAACTAAAATAAATAAAGTTTATATAAAAAGGAATAAAAGTAGAAAGGGTATCCTGAAGACAATGAGCCCTGTCTGCTCCTATGATGGTCTTGTTCAGATGAGCTTGTGCTGTGGAGGAATCTAAGCCATGAAGCAAATATTATTAGTTCATTTACTCATTAAGCAAATGTTGATTGAGTTATTATAATAGTGGTACAAAGGCTAGATACAGCCCATCCATTGAAGTATATTATGGTCCAGTGAGAGAAACAGACCCCAGATGATTGCCCAGCAATCTGGTCTCTGCTGTGAGTGGAGAACCATAGGCAGCCTACTAAATACAAGGGCAGCTGACCTCCCAGGAAGGCAGTGAGTGCAGTCTTTCCAGATTAGGGACCCTCTAAAGAAACACTTACACTTTACATTTCAAAAGGATGGTCTTGATTATCATGTCAATTAAGCTGTAGGAAATTTCAGAGTAGATGTGCTATGTTTTAACTATGTGATCTTGGTCAATTGCTTAATCTTTCTGAGTATCAATTTTCCTCTACTGTTTTTATGAAAATCTCAGGACTAATAGATTAAATGAGCTAATAATAAATAAAATTACCTTGCAGTGGTAACTACTAAATTATTGTTGACTGAAAACAAGACTTCGCACAAATTCTACCACAATCTCCATTTCATAGCTCAGGCCAATGTGGTTCTGAAATGTTATCTACCTTTTCAACAGTCTCACAGTCAACAAGTGAAAGAGCTGAGGCCCCTGGCCCAAGAAATCTGACTCTAAATGTTACCTGCTCTACACCATTTTCACCTCTACCTTGGCATTAAAAAACATCCAATAGATACAGATTTTGCTGTGGATTGTAACATTCACACAACATCCATGAAGAAAATGTGTGTTTTATGAAGTCATCAAATTGGGGTATTTTGGTCTTTCTGTCCCATCACTTCACATCCAAGTGATCAGATTCAAACAACAATAATAGAAGATATCTCCTGTTTTGAAAGCACTGTAAAAGACACTAAGAGTATATTACCTATGATGGCAGATATAGTGAGACTCCCTGGTGGAACTCTCATATCTGAAATTATTCTTGCTTTCAGGAATGTCTAATGTGTTTATAAATATTAGCTATTTTCCCCCAAGAGCTTTCAAAAAATACTTGAAATTATGTTTAATGAAATGTACAACATGAGGATGGGAAACATTGAGGGCAGGAGGAGAAGGGGATGACAGAGGATAAGCAGGTTGGATGGCATCACTGACTCAATGGACATGGGTTTGGGTGGACTCCAGGAGTTAGTAATGGACAGGGAGGCCTGACATGCTGCGATTCATGGGGTCACAAAGAGTCACACATGACTGAGCGACTGAACTGAACTGAACAAATATCAAAACAGGGTGTAACTGTCTAACCCAAAATTCCAAATCAATGCAACAAAGCTCAAATATACCTAAACATAACCACCAAAAGAAAGAGAAGAATTAATTAATAATGAGTAATAGTGATGGGGTGAAATCAGAAAATCTAAATTTAAGGACTGCAATGTTGTTAGATATAACACTCAGTAATGATTTTCCTAGAATCAAAGACTTCCCTGTAGCTCAAATGGTAAAGAATCTGCCTGTGAGGCAGGAGACCAGGGTTCAGTCCCTCAGTTGGGAAGTTCCTCTGGAGAAGGGAATGGCAATCCACTCCAATACTCTTGCCTGGAGAATTCCATGGACAGAGAAGCCTGGAGGGCTACAGTCTGTGGGGTCGCAGAGTCGGACACGACTGAGTGACTAACACACATAATCAAAGTAAAAACTTAAATAGGACATATGACAGAGTTCTTATTGCATAATAAAAGGAAGTGGTTCTTCCTATGTAATACAAGAATGGAAGCCAAATTTTAATATTTTCTTTTTCAAAAAGCAAAGATCATGGCATCTGGCCCCATCACTTCATGGCAAATAGAAGTGGAAACAATGGAAACATTGACAGACTTTATTTTCTTGGGCTCCAAATTACTGTGGACAGTGGCTACAGCCATGAAATTAAAAGATGTTTGCTCTTTGGAAGAAAAGCAATGACTAACCTAGACAGTGTATTAAATAGCAGAAAGATTACTTTGCCTACAAAAGTCTGTATAGTCCAAGTTTTTCCAATAAGTCATGTACACATGTGAGAGCTGGATAACAAAAAGGCTGAGCGCCAAAGAATTAGTGCTGGAGAAGACTCTTGAGAGTCCCTTGGACAGCAAGGAAATCAAACCAGTCAATCCTAAAGGAAATCAATCCTGAATATTCATTGGAAGGACTGATGCTGAAGCTGAAGCCCCAATTCTTTGGCCACCTGATGCAGAGAGTGGACTCACTGGAAAAGACCCGATGCTGGGAAAGATTGAATACAGGAGGAGAAGGGGACGACAGAGGAGATGGCTGGGTGGCATCACTGACTCAATGGACATGAGTTTGAGCAAACTCTGGGATATGATGAAGGACAGGGAAGCCTTGCATGCTTCAGTACAAGGGGTCTCAAAGAATCAGACATGACTGAGTGACTGAACAACAACTAAATTTGAAGTCACAAGAAGCCTAATTTTGTAAGGTTGTTAGGTTCTTGATATTTTAAAAATATAGATATCTTACTTATCAATGTTCTAAAAGAACTATTTTAAAATAGGTAACTATCAACAGATGTGCCTAAGACCAAAATTGGTTTGATGCTAAGATATAGAGTAGACATGGAATCTTTTGAGGAACACATGTGTTCTGTTGCTCTGGACAAGCAGGGATCTGTAATTGTGTTGGTTCTATAAAATCAACAAGGGTCTCACACTAGTTATGACTTTGCAGGCAGCTGTCTACAGAGAATAAACCAATTACATCTCAAAGAAAGGGGCTGGAAACTCCAGCCTTGCCTTTAATTGGCATAATATTGTTTCCAAACATCTTTTCCCAATGTCCCCTAAGTATTTGAGAAACAAAGCTTGTTTTATGCTAATTTCAGTGAAATGAAGCAGGAAGACGAATACAGATACCTCTGTTATACTATCAGTTCAAAATTATTTTCAAGTAGTACTTAATTTTATCATTTTCATCTGTACATTCCTACCATTTTAGTTTATTAATTTTCTTCTAAACTGTACCTGGCTGATAGCCTAGTGCAGTGTCTCCAGGGGAGAATTATTTTATGAGAGGAAAAACCCAACAATGCTGGGATGTGTTTATAAGTATACAGCTTCTGTGTTTACTTAAGCATTGGAATGTCATATCAATGAAACAAAAACAGAAATGGAATCCTGTGTGTGTGTGTGTGTGTGTGTGTGTGTAATTGGAGAACTGGATATTGGAGAGACTTGGAAGGGATCACATTTGGCAATCAATGGCTGGGGCTGGTATTTAAAGAAAGCCCACACATTCATTAAAATCACTGAACAAAAATCTCAGCTTCATATGAATAGACATAGTGTTTTTCCTATTTCATTTTTAATATATTTATGAGAGAAAAAAAATCTCACTTCATCACTGACAGTTCCATCAGAGCACTTTTGACTTACAATTGGCATGCAAATGCCTGGGTAGATTGTTCTGCAGATTAATTCCTATTTAGAGCAGAGGAACATCCCCAGGGAGACAGAGCAGAATCACTGACCTGCACCGTATTAAACCCCCATAATCCAGAGATAGAAACTACCTTGAAATAAAAGGTTGGGTGAGGAAGGTGGGGAGAGGGTATAGAGTTTTTACTATAGATGTGGAAGTGAGGGCCAGTGGTAAACCTTGGCTATGTTTTTGATCTCGGATTCTCCAGATCTGCCCCCAGCCCTCAGCTTTATGTCTTACCCAAATGTTTCTTTAATTCCATTTTAATTTTATAGTAATAATAATGAATTTTAGTTTCCTGAATTATATATTCTTGTTGTTTCTTACCCATAACATTCCTTTTTTCACCACTGTACGTGTAGATCAGACAAGCCAATAGCTAGTCATACCAGTTACAGTAAATTAAGGTCATATTGCTCATGTAAACTCATCTCATATAAACTCAGAAAGTCTCCAATCCCTCTATCTGAATGTAGCTATATTGTATTGCATATCCATCAGCTTTTAATATCTTAAGTGGAGCCAGAATTCTCATATCATTTTCATAAGCTTACTATTTCTCCCCCAATCCCTGTCCCATCCACATCAATATATGTATACCATTCCCTAGAAGGCAATGGCACCCCACTCCAGTACTCTTGCCTGGAAAATCCCATGGGCGGAGGAGCCTGGCAGGCTACAGTCCCTGGGGTTGCAAAGAGTCGGACACGACTGAGCGACTTCACTTTCACTTTTCACTATCATGCATTGGAAAAGGAAATGGCAACCCCCTCCAGTATTCTTGCCTGGAGAGTCCCAGGGACAGGGGAGCCTGGTGGGCTGCCATCTATGGGTTCGCACAGAGTCAGACACGACTGAAGTGACTTAGCAGCAGCAGCAGCAGAGACTGCAGGAATTTGAATGGTTAAAGCTCAGAGATTGTGCCATTTGAACTGAATGAGTCATGGCTTTTGTCTCTTTGTTCTCTTTATTGCCCATAAACACTGAACATTTAGACAATATATTTGATTTGAGGTTAGCTGGTACCTAAAGTAGGTCAATAGGAGAAGGAAATGGCAACCCACTGCCGTATTCTTGTCTGGAGAATCCCATGGACAGAGGAGCCTGTCAGGCTACAGTCCATGGGGTTGTAAGAATTGGACACGACATAGCGACTAAACTGCCACCACCAAAGTAGGTCAATGGGAGCTAGAATAGGTTAAAGAGTAAACACTAGGAGAGATCAAATGTGGCAGAAGGTAAGATGGGAGAGGTAAGCAATCAATTTATGGAAGAAATGCATGAGAATATATTTCCCTTGCTCCCACTGAGCAGAGCCTTATGGGAGCATGCCTATATCAGTGACAGTTAGCTCAGATTCTGGAGGGCACAGACCTGGGGGTTGAAGCCAACAAGCTGAAGATGGCTAAGGAGAAAGATGCAAGCACTTGTTTATTGATGGTGCCAGTGTGATGCTTAATAAATAAACCCTGGGAAGACCGTCTATATGTTCCTTAGTGACAAAATAGATTTATATATTCTAATTCAATTTTAATTGGACGATTCCATTAATTACAGCTGAAATCTATCTGATTTGAGTCCATTATATACTTTGTGGGTTTCTTCACCCTACTGCCTTTTATACCATGTTTAATTTCCAATAATGCTAGAAGGAAGGTGATGCATTCTTCTTAAATTCTAAAGATGGAGGAAATTTTAGAGGTAATAAATGAAGCTGACCTGTGAAAAGTACATAGACTGACTACATTTTGAAGCATATATGAATTATATTTATTCTGAACTTACATAAAACACACAATTTTGATTAAGCTAGATTTAATATCTAGGAGAATGTGAGCACTAGAAAGGACTGGAGAAGAAACTGCATGCCCTCTGAGATGTAAGCATGCTGCTGTTGTTCAGTTGCTAAGTTGTGTCTGACTGTTTGTCACCCTATAGACTGCAACATGCCAGGCTTCCCTATCCTTCACTATCTCCCAGAGTTTTCTCTATTTTTATGTCCATTGAGTCAGTGATGCTATCTAACCATTTCATCCTCTACCACTCTCTTCTCCTCCTACCCTCAATCTTTCCCAGCATCAGGATGTTTTCCAATGAATCAGCTCTTCTTGTACCAAGTAGTCAAAATATTGGAGCTTCAGCTTCAATACCAGTCCTTCCAGTGAATATTCAGGCTTGATTTCCTTTAGGATTGACTGTTTTGATTTCCCTGCTGTCCAAGGGGCTCTCAAGAGTCTCTTCTAGTACTGCAATTCAAAAGTATCAATTTTTTTTGGTGCTCAGCCTTCTTTCTGGTTCAACTATTATATCCATACATGACTACTGATAAAACCATAGCTCTGACTACAAATATTTGTTGGCAAAGTGATGTCTCTGCTTTTCAATATGCTGTCTAGGTTTGTCATAGGTTTTCTTTCAAGGAGCAAGCATCTTTTAATTTCATAGCTGCAGTTGTCATCCACAGTAATTTTGGAGGCCAAGAAAATAATTCTGTCACCGTTTCCAATTTTTCCCCTTTTATTTGCCATGAAGTGATGGGATCAGATGCCATGATCATAGTTTTTTGAATGATGAGTTTAAACCAGTCTTTTCACTCACCTCTTTCACCTTCATCAAGAGGCTCTTTAGTTCCTCTTCATGTTATGCCATTAGAGTGGTATCATCTGCATATCTTAATATATAAGCATACCCTATTACAAAATAATACTCTTAACCAACTCAAGGCTCATTCAGCTCTGACATTTGAGAAAGGCAGGCTCTAACACCTGTAATTGGTCCTCTGGGTGGGCTGCAGTTAATATAAACATGGATAAATCAGAAAGTGCTATTCATGTCTCCTGACTCTTGTCAGCAACACTCAGTGGTCTAGGGAGCAACATTAAAACAATAATAGCCACATGACTAAATTGTGACTTTTGTGTTGGTTTAGTTACCTATTTGCCTCCAACTTATCTCTTGTCAATAGTATTGAGATTAGCTGAAAGAAGGTAATTGCTTCTCCCAGTACCTTTTAATAAACAGGTATCTTCCTCAGGGTAAATTCATGCACACCTCCAGTTATACTTGAGAATTTGGGGAATTTAAAAATGACACACATGTTATGACTTGTTGATTTTTTGTTCACTAGAGAACATTTTTAATTTGTTTAATTATTTTTCAAGTTGGCTTTTGCTTCACACTTACTAACCTCTGGGAATCTTACTGTAATTTATCTATTGGCTGTGGCTGACCCTGTTGAATATAATGATCTAGATTATTAGTTTGATATTTTAAGAAATAAAGACAGCTTCATTATTGAAAAAAATTTACATGTGTATTTTATTTCCGAGAACATGGGCTGGTTACATGGAAATTACGGGAGTATAGTCAGTAAATTGATCCCCACAAGTGCACTGTGTCCCCTGGGCTGGACTGCTGTTCTTAGTAGCAGGACTTGTTGCTTAATTGCTTTCATCAGCATGTCAGGCTGAGGTTGAAAAACAAACAACATGTTTCAAAATGTCTTCTCTTCTAATTAAGTATGACGGAGTAATTTGCTTCAATCTTACACCAAGTCAGAGTTTGACAGTATTTTTTTCTTCTTATAATGTTAAGAAGAGCAAGTTAATAAAAGCATGTAATAAAAATATGTGTCCTTGCACAATATTTTTAAATGAGATGTCCAAATGATTTTTACAATTTTGCTGAACTCACTGTTATAAATATTAATTTTTAAACTGATGTCATCCCTATATTATCATTAATGAACTAAGGAAAATGAGGTCTAGATGCTGAAATCATTTGGCAATTATTCAAAGAGTTGGAGTGTCTTCTCTCAGGAAGAATTATGAAAGGTGAAGTGTCATTGTTGGATGGAAACATATTTTATACATTCCTCAGTAATTGGGTAATCAGTGGAGTTATTTCTGATATTGGGAGTACTGAGAATTCTTTACACAGACTATTAAGTAAAAGACTTTAACTCAACAACTATTACTATATCTTGACTGTGTTTTTAGAAGTCAGCCCTCCTGCCTCACACACATCAAGCCAGTTATAAAATTGAGATTACAGATAGTTTGCTACTCATGTATAAAAACACCTACCATTTACTGAGGAGAATTAGGTTCAATGCTTGAAATTTGTGATTCTCCAAACAATCCTGTAGGAAGTTGAAATACTATCCATTTTACAACTGTAGAGAATGAGGACCTAGGAATTTACAAATCATGTTCTGGAAGGGATTCAAACAAAGGCTTATTTTGTTATTTCACAACTAAGATTTTAACCCTCTGTGCAACTCAATGTGCACACCTCTGAGCATGTATGCCTGCATACACACACACACACACACACACACACACACACACACACACACACACACACATACACATACATACACACACATGCATATATGCAATTCAAGGTAGGTTGCTGTAGGGCTGATGCTAACTAATGTGAAGGAGTGGAGAAATAATTTACTAATTGGGTAAATTATTAAGAGGCAAAGCCAATTGTTCCATTAAACTTTTCCTACCATATTATAAAAGGATTTGGTGTCTGTTGCAAAGAACAACTATAAGACACGACTGTAGGCTCCAACTTGAAAGCCTGAAAGCAAAATTATGAGGCACCTCCTATGCCCAGATAGAGATGCACTAAAAACTACCTGAAGAAATCCAGTACAGACATGATCAGAGCATAATCCTGTTATTATTTGCTTTAAAATACTTACTTTTTAAATGTAGAAAATCATTTTAGATACAAACTTTGTAGTATGCAATTATATACTAATTTCCCAATGAATTTTTAGAATGAATATGGCTAGCAGGAAATATCATGCTTAACTTAAGAATTTTTAACTCAAATATCTAAATATAATCATATTTTCATTTTAAAGATATTATTAAAAGATACTATAAAGTTGGTTTGGGTAAGGAGTAAATTGAAAAGGACAATTGTAAAAGTAAATATATATGACAATAAAAGTAAACAGGACCGAGATGAGCACTTTACACATGGTAGATGCTAATTCAATATTTGACAGATGACTGAATAGCAATAGTAATGTAAAATGATAAGTATTGCCTTGTAGTGTGTGAACATTTACTATGGTGAAAATTTCACTGGGTATTAGCAAAATGTCAATGTCTTGAGATTTTATTTAAGGAATAATATATAAAAAGATGTTTCTTTATGGGGAAAATAGAAAATCATCTTGCATTTGAATCACATATAAAAATAATAGTTATTGTAAATAAGATTAAAAAATTGTCCAGTGGCTTGTTTCATTTAAGATTAAGATTTTGAACAAATAATCACTATGAAATTTTTCAAAAATAATGAAAGATGATTTATTCCTCAAAGATGATATACCCAAGGGCAGAGAAATACTTCCTTTTCTTTTCCAAATAAGTTTTAGATTTTTCATTTCATGAAATTATCTTAGGAAAAATTCCTTTATTTTACTTCTATGTTCCAAAAATGAAAGATACCTTTTTCAGCCTAAGATTCTACTGGTTAAAAGTAATATTAAATTGAACTTTAAAAGACAGTGGGGGTTTTTTTATACTGACTTTTTTTTCAAAATATAAAAGAGACATATTCAGAATCAATATTATCTTAGTGGTGACTGCTCAATGACTTGTATAAAATAATTAGTCTTGTTTAGAATAACAGGATGCACACAACAGAAAATATAGTTAAGATTTAATTTTAAAGTAAGACAGCATGATTGCCTCTCTCGCAGAATAACAGAAGACAATATTCAGCTCATCCTTGTTAAATTATTAAACTAATTTCCTTTTTACAAAATCATCAAAGTTTGAAGCAGAAAACGGAAGTGAATTTCCAAGTGAAACTTCTCTAGCCAGCAACCTGGTCAAAGAATTAAATTACTTTGGCTTAAATGCATTATATATTCATTGGGCTTATTATAGTCCAAATAAAAGATTTATTTTTTTTTCTGTTAAGAATAAAGTTTAGTATGAAATACAGAACAGAAATTTACTAAACTTTTGCTTAATTTTGTACTCTTCTCAAATCTGCAGGATTTTTTCTTTTCTTTTTTTTTTCAGATGATTCATAATAAGCTAATGAATCTAATTCATTCCGTTTGTATCAATGTTAACAACAGATGTTGTATGGAGTACTGGTCTTATGCAAGGCACTATGTGTGCTAGGAATTGGCGCTAGCGGCTGCTGACCTACTGAAAAAGACTAATTTGAAAGATGCAGTTATTTTCCAGCTCCAGCAAAAGCACAACTCTCTGACTTCTGTGCCAGGAAACTGAGGCTCGTTCACTCTGACAGGATTGGCACTCTTCTCAGACCCACTTAGAAGCTTTTTACCCAAATTATTGTATTAGGAAAATTATTGCTGCCCTTGCCCGAGTATTTACTTTGCAAATTATTCTTGCAAGGTCATTTTGGTTTCTGTGTAGTAGGAAAAGACTGTTTCTAAGTAGTAGGAGTTCAATATTTTTTCCTGGGTTTTTCCCTCAGGAGCAGGTAACTCAGGTTTAATGCTCACTTCATATTAGTGCATGTCCATTAGTGCATACCCCATGTCAGCACACACCTGATAATAGTCCATGTTATCATATATCAGCCCACCTCATGGTAAGGTGTGTTCCATTTTAGTGTATGTCCTATGAGAGTGAGAATCCTTATTAGTGTATATTAGTGTACTTTTCATGTTATCCCTTGTTAATGCATACCTCAGATTTGCAGAAGTATCATTTTAGTGTGTATCCATGTTAATGCATGTCCCATGTTAGCTTACATATCAAGTTAGCACACAGTCCATATAAACACATACATGCATGCTCAGTCACTCAGTTGTGTCCAACTCTTTGTGACCCCATGGACTGGAATCCACAAGATTGCTCTGTCCATAAAATTTTTCAGGCAATAATACTGGAGTGGTTTGCTGGAGCCTGGTAGGCTAGAGTCCATAGGATTGCAAAGAGTCATACACAACTGAGCAACTTTATTAGTTCACTGGGTTGACGGTTCCTCCTCGAGGGCATCTTCCCTTCCGAGGATTGAAACCACCTGTCTTGTGCCACCTGCATTGGCAGGTGGATTCTTTACTACTCACCTGTGTGAGGAGGGTGGCTTCAAAATCACTTGGATGATGACTGCAGCCATAAAATGAAAAGATGCTTGCTCTTTGGAAGAAAGCTATGACAAACCTAGACAGTGTATTAAAAAGGAGTGACATTACTTTGCCAACAAAGGTCCATCTAGTCAAAGCTATGGTTTTTCCAGTAGTCAGGTACAGATGTGAGACTTGGACCATAAATAAGGCTGAGCACTCAAGAATTGATACTTTCAAAATGTGGTCTGGAGAAAACTCTTGGGAGCCCTTTGGACTTCAAGGAGATCAAACCAGTCAATCCTAAAGTAAATCAACACTGAATATTCATCTGGAAGGCATGATGCTGAAGCTGAAGCTCCAATACTTTGGCTACCTGATGGGAAGACCTGACTCATTGGAAAAGACCCTGATGCTGGGAAAGATTGAAAGAAAAAGGAGAAGGGGTTGGCAGAGGATAAGATGGTTAGACAGCTTCACTGCATCAATGGACATGAATTTGAGCAAACTCTGGGAGATAGTCGAGGACAGAGGAACCTGGCCTGCTGCATTCCATCAGGTTGCAAAGAGTCAGACACAACTTGGCAACTGAACAACAACATATAAACACACATCCTGTTTACCATGTTAGTGCAAATCCCACTTTAGCACACATCTTATAATTCCCCACATTTAAGAATTGAGGTACAGAAGATCCAGAAATGGGGTTATTTCTAGGTAATGGCATTTGAGGTATAGATTTCTTCTATCTTTTCTCCTGCTTTTTTGGGTAATTTCTATGATCTAGGTCTCAGATGGGCATTCTGGCAAGAAAGGAGATGATTGAAAAATGGTGGAATCGGTAACCCTCTTTGTGTCTTTTTGGCCAGCGTTGCATTTTTGTCCTTTCTCTAATTACAAGACAGTCGAGGAATCTAGGATTTTACCTTTTATAGATTCCTCAATAGGAAGAGGTAAGTGGAAAAGTGGGTGAAAACTAGAAATGGTGTGGAGGCGGTACTAACATGGCGGAGGAATAAGATGGGGAGACCACTTTCTCTCCCACAAATTCATTGAAAGAACATTTGAGCACTGAGCAAATTCCACAGAACAACTTCTGAATGCTGGCAGAGGACATCAGGCACCCAGAAAAGCAGCCTATTGTCTTCGAAAAGAGGTAGGACAAAATATAAAAGATAAAAAGAGACAAAAGAGGTAGGGACAGAGATCTGTCCCGGGAAGGGAGTCTTAAAAAAGAGAAAAGTTTACAAACACCAGGAAATACTCTCTCTGGAGGGTCTGTGGTGAGCCTTGGAATCTCAGAGGGCAAAATAACAAGGAGGAAAAATAAATAAATAATTAAAACCCACAGATGACGTGCCCAACAGCAACTCCCAGCGGTGCAACAGCCCAGATGCTTGCATCCTCCACTAGCAAGCCAGGGGGAGGGACAGGGAGGAGAGGGTGGCATTGCTTAGGACAAGGACCGGGCCTGAATGCCCTGAGGGCAATCTGAGGGAACTAGCTTGAGATAGCTATTCATACTGGGATAGTTACCCCATGATCCGGTGAAAAGCCCTAACCACCGCCAAGTACAGTCACAGAACAAAGGACTGAGCAGAGTTAGCTGGCTGCGGACCGGCCCATCCCCCGCCAGAGACAGGCAGGCGAGGAAAGCCAGAGCCAGAAGGGGGCAATTGCAGCCCCAGAGAGACATCCTATACCAAACTGCAAGCAGACTTCATTGCTAACCAAGACTTCTTGGGATTCTGGATGGTTGACATCGGCTGGGAGGGTCTCAGCCAGAGATCAGCTTCCCAGAAGAAAGAAGGCACCCCCCTTGTACACCCAGAAAACCGAGTGGCTGGGATGGGGAAGGGGGTAAGTTGCAGCTTTCAACTGGGGTCAACTACGCACACTAAGGACCTGGTCACCTGAGCTGCTCGGACCTGGGACGGGTGCAAAATGCAGGCCCAACCAAGTCTGTGCCTTTGTAGAGTACCCGAGAACCTGAATCTGAGTGGCTTAGACCTGGGAAGTGCATGCAAACCAGGGCCCACATCAGACAGTTCCTGGCAGAGCAATGTAGAGTCTAAGCAGTGTAGACTTGGAAAGCACACATGCCATGAGCAGGGGCAAACCCAGTGTGGCTGAATCACTGTGAACTCACACCAGTGATATTTGTTTGCAGTGTTCCTCCCTCCTCAAAGCACGGCTGAATAAGCAAGCCTAAAAAAAGTGACCACCACCGTGCCCATTGTGTCAGGGCAGAAATTAGACACTGAAGAGATGAGTAAACAGAAGAAGTTAACATAAACAGAGGGAACCACTTTGGAAGTGACAGGTGCAATAGATTAAAACCCTATAGTTAACACCAACTACATAGGAAGGGGCCTATAGACCATGAGAAGTACAAGCCGGACCAAGGAACTATCTGAAAATGGACTGACCCACACTGTCTGCAACAGCTCCAGAAAAAGCCTTAGATATATTTTTACTTTTATCATTTTTAAAATTAAAAAAATAATTTATTATATTTAATTTTTAATTTTTTTTTATTTTTAAGTCCCCATTACTCCTTTAATTTTAATTTTTATAACCTACTATTACCTTGCCACAAAAAAAGAAAGACCCTATTTTTAAAGCAAACTTCATATATATATATTTTATAATTTCTATGACTTTGTGTTTTTGTTGTTTGTTTGTTTGTTTGTTTTCAGTTTTTTGTTTGTTTGTTTTAATATTGTATTTTTCAGCATATAACCTCTACTCAAGATTTTTAATCTTTCCTCTTTGGATTTGTTATCAACTTTATACCTTTAAGAACCCAGTCTTCAGTACCCATTTTTACTTGGAAGCGAGGTTACTGGCCTGATTATTCTCTCCTCCTTTTGACTCCCCTTTTTCTCCACCATGTCACCTCTATCTCCCCTCTCCCCCTTTTCTTTTCTACCCAACTCTGTGAGTCTCTGTGTGTTCTGGGCTGTGGAGAACACTTAGGGAACTGATTACTGACCGGATCTGTCTCTCTCATTTGATTCCCCCCTTTATCCTCCTGGCCACCTCTCTCTCCTTCCTCCCTCTTCTCTTCTCTGTGTAACTCTGTGAACATCTCTGAGGGATCCAGAATGTGGAGAGCACATAGGGAAGTGATTACTGGCTAGCTTGCTCTCTCCCCTTTTGATCCCTCCTCTTATCCTCCTGAGGCTTCCCTGGGGGCTCAGATGATAAAGCATCTGCCTACAATGCAGGAGACCTGGGTTCGATCCCTAGCTCGGGAAGATCTCCGGAGGAAGAAATGGCAACCTGCTCCAGTATTCTTACCTGGAAAATCCCATGGATGGAGGAGCCTGGTAGGCTACAGTTCATGGGGTCGCAAAGACACAGTCACTCAGACACAACTGAGTGACTTCACTCACTCTTCTCCTCCTGGTCACCTCTGTTTCCCTCTACCCTCTTCTCTTCTCTTCTCTGTGTAACTCTGTGTACCTCTCCGAGTGTCCCTCACTGTGGAGAAACTTTTCATCATTAACCTAGATGTTTTATCATCTGGGAGGAGCTGCCCCATGCCCGAGGCCAGAGGCGTTGGCTGGGCAGATCAACCCATGTCCAAGGATCCCTGGCTGTGTTGGCATAGGAGGGCCTAGAGGAGCTATCCCACGTTGAAGGTCAGGAAAGATGGTGGTGAGGAGATACCCTTCATCCAAGGTAAGGAGCAGTGGCTGTGCTTTGCGGGAGCAGCCGTGAAGAGATACTCCATGCGCAAGGTAAGAGAAACCCAAGTAAGATGGTAGGTGTTGCAAGAGGGCATCAGAGGGCAGTCACAATGAAACCATACTCACAGAAAACTAGTCAATCTAATCACACTAGGACCACAGCCTTGTCTAACTCAATGAAACCAAGCCATGCCATGTGGGGCCACCCAAGATGGGCGGGTCATGGTGGAGAGGTCTGATAGAAGGTGGTCCACTGGAGAAGGGAATGGCAAACCACTTCAGTATTCTACCCTTGAGAAGCCCATGAACAGTATGAAAAGGCAAAATAATAGGATACTGAAAGAAGAACTCCCCAGGTCAGTAGGTGTCCAATACGCTACTGGAGATCAGTGGAGAAATAACTCCAGAAAGAATGAAGGGATGAAGCCAAAGCAAAAACAATACCCAGCTGTCGATGTGACTGGTGATAGAAACAAAGTCCGATGCTATAAAGAGCAATATTGCATAGGAACCTGGAATGTCAGGTCCATGAATCAAGGCAAATTGGAAGTGGTCAAACAAGAGATGGCAAGAGTGAACATCGACATTCTAGGAATCAGCAAAGTAAAATGGACTGGAATGGGTGAATTTAACTCAGGTGACCATTATATCTACTACTGTGCACAGGAATCCCTGAGAAGAAATGGAGTAACTATCATGGTCAGCAAAAGAGTCCAAAATGCAGTACTTGGATGCAGTATCAAAAACGACAGAATGATCTCTGTTTGTTTCCAAGGGAAACCATTCAACATCACCGTAATCCAAGCCTATGCCCCAACCAGTAATGCTGAAGAAGCTGAAATTGAACAGTTCTATGAAGACCTACAAGACCTTTTGGAACTAACACCCCAAAAAGATGTCCTTTTCTTTATAGGGGACTGGAATGCAAAAATAGGAAGTCAAGAAACACCTGGAGTAACAGGCAAATTTGGGCTTGGAATGCAGAATGAAACAGGGCAAAGGCTAATAGTTTCGCCAAGAAAATGCACTGGTCATAGCAAACACCCTCTTCTAACAACACAAGCGAAGTCTCTACACGTGGACATCACCAGATGGTCAACACCGAAATCAGATTGATTATATTCTTTGCAGCCAAAGATGGAGAAGCTCCATACAGTAAGCAAAAACAAGACCAGGAGCTGACTGTGGCTCAGATCATGAACTCATTATTGCCAAATTCAGACTTAAATTGAAGAAAGTAGGGAAAACCGCTAGACCATTCAGGTATGACCTAAATCAAATCCCTTATGATTATACAGTGGAAGTGAGAAATAGATTTAAGGACCTAGACTTGATAGATAGAGTGCTTGATGAACTATTGAATGAGGTTCATGACATTGTACAGGAGACAGGGATAAAGACCATCCCCATGGGAAAGAAATGCAAGAAGGCAACATTGCTGTCTGAGGAGGCCTTACAAATAGCTGTGAAAAGAAGAAAAGTGAAAAGCAATGGAGAAAAGGAAAGATTTAAGCATCTGAATGCAGAGTTCCAAAGAATAGCAAGAAGAGATAAGAAAGCTTCTTCAACGATCAATGTAAAGAAATAGAGGAAAAGAACAGAATGGGAAAGACTAGAGATCTCCTCAAGAAAATTAGAGATACCAAGGGAACATTTCATGCAAAGATGGGCTTGATAAAGGACAGAAATGGTCTGGACCTTACAGAAGGAGAAGATATTAAGAAGACGTGGCAAGAATACACAGAACTGTACAAAAAAGATCTTCAAGACCCGGATAATCACGATGGTGTTATCACTCATCTAGAGCCAGACATCCTGGAATGTGAAGTAAAGTGTGCCTTAGAAAGCATCACTATGAACAAAGCTAGTGGAGGTGATGGAATTCCAGTTGAGCTATTGCAAATCCTGAAAGATGATGCTGTGAAAGTACTGTACTCAATATGCCAGCAAATTTGGAAACCTCAGCAGTGGCCACAGGACTGGAAAAGGTCAGTTTTCATTCCAATTCCAAAGAAAGGCAATGCCAAAGAATGCTCAAACTACCGCACAGTTGTACTTATCTCACACACTAGTAAAATAATGCTTAAAATTCTCCAAGCCAGACTTCAACAATATGTGAACCATGAACTTCCTGATGTTCAAGCTGGTTTTAGAAAAGCAGAAGAACCAGAGATCAAACTGCAAAAACCGCTGGATCATTTGAAAAGCAACAGAGTTCCAGAAAAACATCTATTTCTGCTTTATTGACTATGCCAAAGCCTTTGACTGTGTGGAACACAATAAACTGTGGAAAATTCTGAGAGAGATGGAAATACCAGACCACCTGACCTGCCTCTTGAAAAATCTGTATGCAGGTCAGGAAGCAACAGTTAGAACTGGACATGGAATGACAGACTGGTTTCAAATAGGAAAAGGAGTACGTCAAGTCTGTATATTGTCACCCTGCTTATTTAACTTACATGCAGAGTACATCATGAGGAATGCTGGACTGGAAGAAACACAAGCTGGAATCAAGATTGCCAGGAGAAATATCAATAACCTCAGATATGCAGATGACACCAGCCTTATGGCAGAAAGTGAAGAGGAGCTAAAAAGCCTCTTGATGAAAGTGAAAGAGGAGAGTGAAAATGTTGGCTTAAAGCTCAACATTCAGAAAACAAAGGTCATGGCATCCGGTCCCATCACTTCATGTGAAATAGATGGGGAAACAGTGGAAACAGTGTCAGACTTTATGTTTTGGGCCTCCAAAATCACTGCAGATGGTGACTGCAGCCATGAAATTAAATGATGCTTACTCCTTGGAAGAAAAGATATGACCAACCTAGATAGCATATTCAAAAGCAGAGACATTACTTTGCCAACAAAGGTCCATCTAGTCAAGGCTATGGTTTTTCCAGTAGTCATGTATGGATGTGAGAGTTGGACTATGAAGAAGGCTGAGTGCCGAAGAATTGGTGCTTTTGAACTGTGGTGTTGGAGAAGACTCTTGAGAGTTCCTTGGACCGCAAGGCGATCCTACCAGTCCATTCTGAAGGAGATCAGCTTGGATTTCTTTGGAAGGAATGATGCTAAAGCTGAAATTCCAGTACTTTGGCCACCTCATGTGAAGAATTGACTCATTGGAAAATACTTTGATGCTGGGAGGGTTTGGGGGTAGGAGGAGAAGGGGACGACAGAGATGAGGATGAGCCAGGGGATGAGATGGCTGGATGGCATCACTAACTCAATGGACATGAGTCTAAGTGAACTCCGGGAGTTGGTGATGGACAGGGAGGCCTGGCGTGCTGCTATTCATGGGGTCACAAAGAGTCAGACATGACTGAATGACTGTACTGCACTGTTGTATAGATGGAGAAGTCGTGAGGCTACTGTAAGAATAAGACTGAAAACCAGAGGCAGGAGGCTTATGTCCAAATCCTGAGGACACAGAGAACTCCTGAATCCAGGGAACATTAATCGATAGGAGCTCATCAAATGCCTCCGTACCTACACTGAAACCAAGCACCACCCAAGGGCCAAGAAGCTCCAGAGCAAGATATACCATGCAAATTCTCCAGCAACACAGGAACATAACCGTGAGCCTCAAACCCATTGACATTTCAAAACTTATTACTGGACACTTCATTACACTCCAGAAAGAAGAAATCCAGCCCGACCCACCAGAACACCGACACAAGCTTCCCTAACCAAGAAACCTTGACAAGCCACCCATCCAACCCCACCCACAGCAAGGAACCTCCACCATAAAGAGAAACAACCAACTGCCAGTATACAGAAAGGCCACCCCAAACACAGCAATATAAATAAGATGAAAAGTCAGAGGAATACCCAGCAGGTAAAGAAACAGGATAAATGTCCACCAAACCAAACAAAAGAAGAAGAGATAGGGAATCTATCTGATAAAGAATTCCAAATAATGATAGTAAAAATGATCCAAAATCTTGAAAACAAATTGGAGTTACAGATAAATACCCTGGAGGCAAGGATTAAGAAGATGCAAGAAAGGTTTAACAAGGACCTAGAAGAAATAAAAAAGAGTCAATATATAATGAATAATAAAATAAATGAGATCAAAAACACTCTGGAGGGAACCAACAGTACAATAATGGAGGCAGAAGATAAGATAAGTGAGGTAGAAGATAGAATGATAGAAATAAATGAAACAGAGGAAAAAAGAAAAATGAATTAAAAGAAATGAGGACAACCTCTGAGACCTCTGGGACAATGTTGAACACCCCAACATTCAAATCATAGGAGTCCCAGAAGAAGACAAAAAGAAAGACCATGAAAAAATTCTTGAGGAGATAATAGTTGAAAACCTCCCTAAAATGGGGAAGGAAATAATCACCCAAGTCCAAGAAACACAGAGAGTCCCAAACAGGATAAACCCAAGGTGAAACACCCCAAGACATATATTAATCAACAAAGATCAAACACAAAGAACAAATATTAAAAGCAGCAAGGGAAAAACAACAAATAATACACAAGGGGATTCCCATAAGGATAACAGCTGTTCTTTCAATAGAAAGTCTTCAGGCCAGAAGGGAATGGCAGGACATACTTAAAGTGATGAAAGAAAATAACTTACAGCCCAGGTTACTATACCCAGAAAGAATCTCTTTCAAATGTGAAGGAGAAATCAAAAGCTTTACAGACAAGCAAAAGCTGAGAGAATTCAGCACCACCAAACCAGCTCTCCAACAAATGCTAAAGGATCTCTCTAGACAGGAAACACAGAAAGTGTGTATAAACTTGAACCCAAAACAATAAAATAAATGGCAATGGGATCATACTTATCAGTAATTACCTTAAATTTAAATGGGTTGAATGCCCAACCAAAAGACAAAGACTGGCTAAATGGATACAAAAACAAGACCCCCATATACGTTGTCTACAAGAGACCCACCTCGAAACAAGGGACACATACAGACCGAAAGTGAAGGGCTGGAAAAAGATATCCCATGCAAATAGAAACCAAAAGAAAGCAGGAGTAGTAATACTCATATCAGATAAAATAGACTTTAAAACAAAGGCTGTGAAAAGAGACAAAGATGGGCACTACATAATGATCAAAGGATCAATCCAAGAAGATATAACAATTATAAATATACATGCACCCAACATAGGAGCACCACAATATGTAAGACAAATGCTAACAAGTATGAAAGGGGAAATCAACAATAACACAATAATAGTGGGATACTTTAATACCCCACTCACACCTATGGACAGATCAACTAAACAGAAAATTAACAAGGAAACACAAACTTTAAATGATACAATAGACCAGTTAGACCTAATTGATAGGACATTTGAAATGAATGTCCTAATTGAAATGTCCCTAATACGACATTTCACCCCAAAACAATGAATTTCACCTTTTTCTCAAGCGCACATGGAACCTTCTCCAGGATAGATCACATACTGAGCCATAAATCTAGCCTTGTTAAATTCACAAAAATTGAAATCATTCCAAGCATCTTTTCTGATCACAATGCAGTAAGAATAGATCTCAATTACAGGAGAAAACTATTAAAAATCACAACATATGGAGGCTGAACAACACGCTGTCAAATAACCAAAAATCACAGAAGAAATCAAAAAATATATCAAAATATGCATAGAAACGAATGAAAAAAACACACACACATACAACAACCCAAAACCTATGGGATACTGTAAAAGTAGTACTAAGGAGAGGGTTCGTAGCAATACAGGCTTACCTCAAGAAACAAGAAAAAGGCAAATAAATAACCTAACTCTACACCTAAAGCAACTTGAAAAGGAAGAAATTATGAACCCCAGGGTTAGTAGAAGGAAATAAATCTTAAAAATTAGGGCAGAAATAAATGCAAAAGAAACAAAAGAGACCATAGCAAAAATCAACAAAACCAAAAGCTGGTTCTTGGAGAAGATAAATAAAATTGACAAACCATTAGCCAGACTCATCAAGAAACAAAAGGAGAAAAATCAAATCAACAAAATTAGAAATGAAAATGGAGAGATTACAACAGACAACACAAAAATACAAAGGATCATAAGAGAGTATTATCAGCAATTGTATGCAAATAAAATGGACAACTTGGAAAAAATGGACAAATCCTTAGAAAAGTACAACTTTCCAAAATTGAACCAGGAAGAAATGGGAAATCTTAACAGACCCATCACAGGCACAGAAATTGAAACTGTAATCAAAAATCTTCCAACAAACAAAAACCCAGGACCAGACAGCTTCACAGCTGAATTCTACCAAAAATTTAGAGAAGAACTAACACCTATCCTACGCAAACTCTTCCAGAGAATTGCAGAGGAAGGTAAACTTCCAAATTCATTCTATGAGGCCACCATCACCCTAATATCAAAACCTGACAAAGATGCCACATAAAAGAAAACTACAGGCCAATATCTCTGATGAACATAGATGCAAAAATTCTTAACAAAATTCTAGCAAACAGAATCCAACAACATATTAAAAAGATCATACGTCATGACCAAGTGTGCTTTATCCCAGGGATGCAAGGATCCTTCAATATCCGCAAATTAATCAGTGTGATACTCCACATTAACAAAGAGAAAAATAAGCCATATGATTATCTCAATAGATGCAGAGAAGCCTTTGATAAAATTCAACATCCATTTAATATAAAAACCCTCCAGAGAGCAGGAATAGAAGGAACATCAGTTCAGTTCAGTTCAGTCGCTCAGTCATGTCCAACTTTTTGGGACCCCATGAATCGCAGCACGTCAGACGTTCCTGTCCATCACCAACTCTCGGAGTTCACTCAACTCACTTCCATCGAGTCAGTGATGCCATCCAGCCTTTTCATCCTCTGTCGTCCCCTTCTTCTCCAGCCCCCAACCCCTCCCAGCATCAGAGTCTTTTCCAGTGAGTCAACTCTTCACATGAGGTGGCCAAAGTACAGGAGTTTCAGCTTTAGCATCATTCCTTCCAAAGAAATCGCAGGGCTGATCTCCTTCAGAATGGGCTGGTTGGATCTCCTTGCAGTCCAAGGGACTCTCAAGAGTCTTCTCCAACGCCACAGTTCAAAAGCATCAATTCTTTGGCGCTCAGCTTTCTTCACAGTCCAACTCTCACATCCATACATGACCACTGGAAAAACAATAGCCTTGACTAGATGGACCTTTGTTGGCAAAGTAATGTCTCTGCTTTTGAATATGCTATCTAGGTTGGTCATAACTTTTCTTCCAAGGAGTAAGTGTCTTTTAATTTCATGGCTGCAGTCACCATCTGCAGTGATTTTGGAGCTAAAAAAAGATAAAGTCTGACACTGTTTCCACTGTTTCCCCATCTATTTCCCATGAAGTGATAGGACCAGAAGGAACATACCTCAACATAATAAAAGCTATATGTGACAAACCCTCAGGAAACATTATCCTCAATGGTGAAAAATTGAAAGTATTTGCCCTAAAGTCAGGAACAAGACAAGGGTGCCCACTCTCACCACTACTATTCAACATAGTTTTGGAAGTTTTGGCCACAGCAATCAAAGCAGAAAAGGAAGTAAAAGGAATCCAGATTGGAAAAAGAAGAAGTAAAACTCTCACTGTTTGCGGATGACATGATCCTCTACATAGAAAACCCTAAAGACACCACCAGAAAATTGCTAGAGCTAATCAGTGAATATAGTAAAATTGCAGGATATGATATTGACACACAGAAATCCCTTGTATTCCTATACACTTACTATGAAAAAACAGAGAAATTAAGGAAACAATTCCATTCACCATTGCAACAAAAAGAATAAAATACTTAGAAATATATTTACCTAAAGAAACAAAAGACCTATATATAGAAAACTATAAAACACTGGTGAAATAAATCAAAGAGGAAACAAACAGATGGAGAAATAGACCGTGTTCATGGATTGGAAGAATCAATATAGTGCAAATGAGTATACTACCCAAAGCAATCTATAGATTCAATGCAATCCCTATCAAGCTACCAACAGTATTTTTCAGAGAACTAGAACAAATAATTTCACAATTTGTATGGAAATGAAGAAAACCTTGAATAGCCAAAGCAATCTTGAGAAAGAAGAATGGAACTGGAGGAAACAACCTGCCTGACTTCAGTCTCTACTACAAAGCCACAGTCATCAAGACAGTATGGTACTGGCACAAAGACAGAAATATAAATCAATGGAACAAAATAGAAAGCCCAGAGATAAATCCACACACCTATGGACACTTTATCTTTGACAAAGGCAGCAAGAAAATACAATGGAGAAAAGACAATCTCTTTAACAAGTGGTGCTGGCAAAACTGGTCAACCACTTGTAAAAGAATGAAACTAGAACACTTTTTAACACCATACAAAAAAATAAATTCAAAATGAATTAAAGATCTAAATGTAGGACCAGAAACTATTAAACTCCTGGAGGAAATCATAGGCAAAACACTCTCCGACATAAACCACAGCAGGATCCTCTATGACCCACCTCCCAGAGTATTGGAAATAAAAGCAAATATAAACAAATGAGACCTAATTAAAATTGAAAGCTTCTGCATATCAAAGGAAACTATAAGCAAGGTGAAAAGACAGCCTTCAGAATGGGAGAAAATAATAGCAAAAGAAGCAATAGACAAAGTTAATCTCAAAAATATGCAACCAACACCTGCAGCTCAATTCCAGAAAAATAAAAGACCCAATCAAAACGTGGGCCAAAGAACTAAATAGACATTTCTCCAAAGAAGACATACAGATAACTAACAAACACATGAAAAGATGCTCCATGTTACTCATTATCAAAGAAATGCAAATCAAAACCACAATGAGGTACCATTTCACACCAGTCAGAATGGCTGCTATCCAAAAGTCTACAAGCAATAAATGCTGGCGATGGTGTGGAGACAAGGGCACCCTCTTATACTGTTGGTGGGAATGCAAACTAGTACAGCCACTATGGAGAACAGTGTGGAGATTCCTTAAAAACTGGAAATAGAACTGCCATATGACCCAGCGATCCCACTGCTGGGCATACACACTGAGGAAATCAGAATCGAAAGAGACAAGTGTACCCCAACGTTCATTGCAGCACCATTTATAATAGCCAGGACATGGAAGCAACCTAGATGTCCATCAGCAGACGAATGGATAAGAAAGCTTTGGTACATATACACAATGGAATATTACTCAGCCATGAAAAAGAATGCATTTGAATCAGTTCTAATGAGGTGGATGAAACTGAGCATATTATACAGAGTGAAGTAAGTGAGAAAGAAAAACACCCATACAGTATACTAACACATATATATGGAATTTAGAAAGAAGGTAACAATAACCCTGTATGCAAGACAGCAAAAAAGACACAGATGTATTGAACAGTCTTTTGGACTCTGTGGGAGAGGGTGAGGGCAGGATGATATGGGAGAATGGCATTGAAACATGTAAAATATCATATGTGAAATGAATCACCAGTCCAGGTTTGATGCGTGATACAGGGTGCTTAGGGCTGGTGCTCTGGTTTGACTCAGAGGGATGGGATAGGGAGGGAGGTGGGAGGGGGGTTCAGGATGGGGAACACATGTACAGTCATGGCAGATTCAAGTCAATGTATGGCAAAACCAATACACTATTGTAAAGTAAAATTAATTAATTAATTAATTTAAAAAAATAGAAATGATGTGACCACTGTAGTGTCTGGTAGTGATTAGAATGTGTCAATACAGTTGACCCTTGAGCACCAGGCATAGCAGGATGGTTAGTGGTGCCAGCACTCTGCAGAGTAGAAAAATTATATTTTAAACATGTGATCTCTATATATGCTCCATCCCTCCCCATCCTCAGATCTGCATCTGACTCCACTAATCTTGGATCCTGTAGTCTTAGTCTTTACTGCCAGGAGCCAGCACGGGAGGTCCCACCCATGACAAAGGTCATGAGGAAGAGCCCTGACAGGCAAAGGCAGGATCAGGACTCAAAGGGATCCCCTAGATCTGCTTGAGTATCTACCTCAAAACCAAAATCTGTCTGTTTACTGTTTGCTATACTATACTCTTCTGACATTAAGGTGGCGGGGGGTGGGGGGAGGCTATCCCTGACCACCTTTCTCTAAAGAAAATTAACTTAGAGTTCTAGTTAATAAGTCTCTTGGGCGTAATTGGAGTGTTTCAATTCAAACCCCTCTGATAGCTTTCTAACCTCCCTGACAGACTTATCTGGACTTTTACAACTACTCATATGATTGTTTATAGCCTCCCAACCACGAGAGGCACAGGAAGCTTATAACATTCTAGGAATGTAGAGCCTTTTGAGGAGTTAAAAATCATTAGAATAGAAATGGTTAAGGGTTTCATTGTTAAGCCAATACTTGCTGCCAAGTTTTCATATCCTTTATTTGTTGTGTACCCAGGAGTGCATTAATTAATATAGTTGGTATATAGAAAAAACAAGTAGCAACATAGATCTTTGAGTTAAGTACTTTTTTTGTTGTAACCCACTGCACCTTTGTTCTATAAGGATGTAACTTTATTTAGGATTTGAGGGTGATGCAGATTAAAGAAAAACACTTCAAGGGAAAATGAGTTTTTTGGTTGTTTAACATTCATCAAGGAAAAGAGCCATAAAATGTTAACAGGCCTCTTGGTCAGAAGATAATGTAAATCTCCTGAGACCTTTTGCATACGGAAAAGTATGCAGAAAGAAAGCCTGGTATCAATAAGGGTCAGGACTGCTGCCCCTGCGTGACTCTGCATCTTCCATTATGTAAAACTTAGGGTATATAAGCACCTTTTGAAAATAAACTTATGGGATTTTTGCACAAGCTTGGCCTCCCTCTTGTTAATTTTCTCTCTCTCTCTCTCTCTTTCTCCCTCTCCCTCCCTCTCTTTTTCAGGAACACAGAGGCTCTCTGCATTCACTTTTCTGCCCAGGCTTCTAAGACCCACGTGAGAGGGAGCCCAAGGTGGGGCACCCTCTGCTATTCAAGCGGGCACCTGTGGCCTATGTGAACAGAGCAAATCTCTTGTCTTGTGGCTTTTTTTTGGTTTTCTGTGTAAACCAAGGAATATCAGCCTCTTTCTCTCCTCTATTTTCTTAACTGTTTTCTTATCTCTATATATATCTCTAAGTCTATAAGTCTATATCTATATACCTCTCTTGCCTCGCCATCCACACTTCGGATACCCTGGATCCAACCAGGGCTGGACCCCAGTAATTTACTATTTTAAAAAATTCATATATAAGTGGACCTGTGAAGTTTTAACTCATGTTCAAGAATCATCTGGACTCCTATATTTTATACAAGGAAGAGTTATATTAAGAAGTTACATTAAGAGTTTATATTAAGAAGAGTTATCACTAAAAGTTCTGTGCAAGTTATTTACAACTTCTGGATTTGGGGTTTTTCCAGTAGTCATGTATGGATGTGAGAGTTGGATTATAAAGAAAGCTGAGCACCGAAGAATAGATGCTTTTGAACTGTGATGTTGGAGAAGACTCTTGAGAGTCCCTTGGACTGCAAAGAGATCCAACCAGTCCATCCTAAAGGAAATCAGTCCTGAATATTCACTGGAAGGACAGATGCTGAAGCTGAAACCCCAATACTTTGGCCACCTGATGAGAAGAGCTGATTCATATGAAAAGACCCTGATCACTGGGAAAGACTGAAGGCATGGTGAGGAGGGGATGACAGAGGATGAGATGGTTGGATGGCATCACTGTCTCAATGGACATGAGTTTGAGTAAACTCCTGGATTTGGTGATGCAGAGAAGCCTGGCGTGCTGCAGTCCATGGGGTAGCAAAGAGTCAAGACATGACTAAGCAACTGAACTGAACTAAACTGAACATCTAATGTATTTCTTTTCAACTATGTGGGAGAGATTTTTTAATTAAGAAACTCAAATTATCTTAAAATTGTATTGAGTTAGTAAAGCACTGGTAAACAATCACTAATTATGACATCTACAAAGTAAAGAGATTTGAGGGACCAAGGTTATATCCTTTATTGACTTAAGATTGATTTATTTCATTTTTCTAGGTCCTTATGGCAGAAAGTGAAGAGGAACTAAAAAGCCACTTGATGAAAGTGAAAGAGGAGCGTGAAAAAGTTGGCTTAAAGATCAACATTCAGAAAACGAAGATCATGGCGTCCGGTCCCATCACTTCATGGGAAATAGATGGGGAAACAGTGGAAACAGTGTCAGACTTTATGTTTTTGGGCTCCAAAATCACTGCAGATGATGACTGCAGCCATGAAATTAAAAGACGTTTACTCCTTGGAAGAAAAGTTATGACCAACCTAGACAGCATATTCAAAAGGAGAAACATTACTTTGCTGACTAAGGTCCGTCTAGTCAAGGCTATGGTTTTTCCAGTAGTCATGTATGGATGTGAGAGTTGGACTGTGAATAAGGCTGAGTGCTGAAGAACTGATGCTTTTGAACTGTGGTGTTGGAGAAGACTCTTGAAAGTCCCTTGGACTGCAAGGAGATCCAACTAGTCCATTCTGAAGGAGATCAGCCCTGGGATTTCTTTGGAAAAAATGATGCTAAAGCTGAAACTCCAGTACTTTGGCCACCTCATGCGAAGAGTTGACTCATTGGAAAAGACTTTGATGCTGGGAGGGATTGGGGGCAGGAGGAGAAGGGGATGACAGAGGATGAGATGGCTGGATGGCATCATGAACTCCTTGGACGTGAGTCTGAGTGAACTCCGGGAGTTGGTGATGGACAGGGAGGCCTGGTGTCCTGCAATTCATGGGGTCGCAAAGAGTGGGACACTACTGAGCCACTGAACTGAACTGAACTGAGGCCTAAAGTTTGATATAGTCAGTTTGGTAAATGCCATTACATTACAGATAACTCTTTGAGATATCCTGGGTTTTCTACATTTGTCCAATGGACTTCCTGCAATCTATTTCCCTCTCTAATATTTATTCTGGCATCCCTAAATGTCCTGTGTGTTTATACAAGCCTTCCCTGGGCATAGGAGTATGTATTGATGTGAGGCTGACTCTCAAGAGAGGTGATTCTTCCATATTTATTAAATCAGTTTCTTGACACAGCTCTATGTTAGCATGGTAGATGTAGGATATTTGTAGTCACATCTACTTTAACTTGGAGAAAGAGATGGCTACCCACTCCAGTATTCTTGTCTGGAGAATTCCATGGACAGAGGAACCTGGTGCACTACAGTCCATGGGAACGCAAAGGGTTGGACATAACTGAGTGACTAACTCTCTCTACTTTAAATTTCACTTTTTGAAGCACCTCACCTTGTGGAGTTTCAGGGACAAATTCAATCCTTAGCACTTCTCATTCTGATGTCTTACCCAGTTTCAGCTTTTGTTTTGTGTTATGTGCTTGTATATATGAACTTGGATTAAAAGTGGATTCCTAATGCTCTCTCCTGTCTTCAGTGTGAATATCTGCAGAAATCCAAAAGTGTTGAGAAAGTATCAGTATTAGGGAGTCTTTCACTGTCTTGGCCTTCTGGTATTTTAGACCTCCTTCAGGTTGACGATACTAACACAAAGTAGAAGCTCTTTTTACTGTTTAAAAATAACATTAATAACATGGAGAATATTAGTGAAAGATCAAAGAATGCACTTAATGTGCATCTAAAGATGTTAAAGTGAAATTGAAATTGTTAATCGCTCAGTCATGTCCGACTCTTTTCAACCCCATGGACTGTAGCCTATCACGCTCTGTCCATGGAATTCTCCAGGCAAGAATACTGGAGTGGGTCACCATTTCCATCTCCAGGGGATCTTCCTGGCTCAGGGATCAAACATGGGCCTCCTGAATTGCAGGCAGATTCTTTACTGTCTGAGCCACCAGGGAAGCCCCAAAGAGGTTGAAGTTGGTTTTTTTATAAAGGAAAGCAGCAGGCACTAAAAACTGGGTTTCAGTTCAGTTCAGTCTCTCAGTCGTGTCTGACTCTTTGAGACCCCATGGAATACAGCACCCCAGGCTTCCCTGTCCATCACCAACTCCCAGAGCTTGCTCAAACTCAGGTCCATTGAGTCAGTGATGCCATCCAACCATCTCATCCTCTGGCATCCCCTTCTCTTCCTGCCTTCAACCTTTCCCATCATTGGGGTCTTTTCCAGTGAGTCAGCTGTTCACATTAGATGGCCAAAGTATTGGAGCTTCAGCTTCACCATCAGTCCTTCCAGTGAGTATTCAGGACTGATTTCCTTTACGATGAACTGCTTTGATCTCCTTGCAGTCCAAGGGACTCTCAAGAGTCTTCTCCAACACCACAGTTCAAAAGCATCAATTCTTCGGCACTCAGCCTTCTTCACAGTCCAACTCTCACATCCATATATAACTACTGGAAAACCAAAGCTTTGACTAGATCTTTGTTAGAAAAGTAATGTCTCTGATTTTTAATATGCTGTCTAGGTTGGTCATAGCTTTTCTTCCAAGGAGCAAGCGTCTTTTAATCTCATGGCTGCAGTATGAGAGCATGATTGCTTACCGTTCATCTGCAGTAATTTTGGAGCCCAAGAAAATTAAAGTCTGTCACTGTTTCCATTGTTTCCCCATCTATTTGCCATGAAGTGATGGGACCAGGTGCCACGATCCTACTTTTGATGTAATATGAATAACAATGATCAAGAACATAGAAAATGCTATTACTGTTTCTTAAGACTCTATCAACAGTTTGGAAAACCACATCACAATGTAAACTTATATACAGTTTCATTGTCAGCCCAATTGTCCAGGTTATTTAAAAATAGTTAACTACAACTATTTACACTGCTCAAATAATTAACCCCAATGTTTTAAAAACTTGAATATAAGACTTGAAGCCATAACAGTTCTAGAAGAAACACAAGGGGAAATTTTGTCTTGGTAATTATTTTGTGAATGTAATTTCTAAACTACAGGGAATAAAAAGCAAAAATAAGCAAATTGGACTACAGAAAATTAAACAACTGCTGCAAAGCAAAGGAAACAATCAACAAAATGAAAAAACAATCAATGGAAGGAGAGAAAATATTTGCAAAAGATGTGATAAGGGTTAATATAAAAATGTAGAAAAAGGGTATATGTCTCAATAGCAAAAAAAAAAAAAATCTTATTTAAAATTGGACAAAGCACTTGAATAGACATTTTTCCAAAGAAGACATACTAATGACTAGCAAGTACATGAAAAGATTATTAGCATCACTAATCATCAGAGAAATGCAAATCAAAAACCATCAAATAGAATCTCTCACCTGTTAGAATGGCTTTTATCAAAAAGACAAGAGCTAATTAAAAAAAAAAAAAAAACCACAAGAGGTAACGAGTGTTGATAAGGATGTGGAGAAAGGGAACACTTGTACACTATTGATAGGAATTTAAATTGACGTTACTTCTGGATATACATCTGAAGAAAATGAAGTCAGTATCTCAAAGAGATACTTGCACTGCCATGTTCATTGCAGCATTGTTCACTATAGCCAAGATATGAAAGCATTCTAAGTGCATGTTGAGGCATAAATGTATAAAGAAAATTTTATATTATGGGCTTCCCTGGTGGCTCAGAGGCTAAAGCATCTGCCTGCAATGCGGGAGACCTGGGTTCGATCCCTGGGTCGGGAAGATCCCATATAATGAAATAATTTAGCCATGAGAAAGAAGGAAATCTTCCATTTGTAACAATGTGGATGAACCTAGAAGACTTTCAGTTCAGTTCAGTTATTCAGTCATGTCCAACTCTTAGCAACCCCATGGACTGCAGCACACCAGGCTTCCCTGTCCATTGCCAACTCCTGGAGGTTGTTCAGATTTATATCCATGGAGTCAGTGATGCCATCCAACCATCTCATCCTCTGTCATCCCCTTCTCTTCCTGCCTTCAATCTTTCCCAGCATCAGGGTCTTTTCCAATGAGTCAGTTCTTCACATCAGGTGGCCAAATTATTGGAGCTTCAGCTTCAGCATCAGTCCTTCCAATGAATATGGGAAGGGTTGATATCGAATACAGCATATTAAGTGAATTTAACCAGAGAGAAACAGACAAACACTATATGATCTCACTTATCTTAAAAAAAATAAAGTTGATTCATATACATGAAATAGAATGTTGGTTTACCAGGGGCTGAGGGATATGGTTGACTGGGAGATTCTGTAGAGGCCTTCAGTTATAAAATGAATATACTCTGGGGTTCTAATATAGAGCAAGTGGACTAAAGTTAATAATACTGTGTTATGTACTTGCTTTTTGTTTAAAGAATATGTCTTAAGCATTCTTACTGCGCACACACAGAAATAATGGTAAATATAGGAGGTGGTTGATTTGTTAACTAGCCTGATTGTGGTAATCATTTTACAGAATTTATGTACGTCAAATCATCATATTGCACACTTTGCTGCTGCTAAGTCGCTTCAGTCGTGTCCGACTCTGTGCAACCCCATAGACGGCAGCCCACCAGGCTCCCCGTCCCTGGGATTCTCCAGGCAAGAACACTGGAGTGGGTTGCCATTTCCTTCTCCAATGCATGAAAGTGAAAAGTGAAAGTGAAGTCGGTGAGTCGTGTCAGACTCAGCGACCCCATGGACTGCAGCCCACCAGGCTCCTCTGTCCATGGGATTTCCCGGGCAAGAGTACTGGAGTGGGGTGCCTTTGCCTTCTCCGATTGCACACTTTAAACATACACAAATTTATTTGTCAATGATACCTCCTTAAAGCTCCATTATCCAGTATTTTCAAGCTTTAGGAGATCATTTGATTTTTCAGGACAGAGGATCGTTCTTACTCTTTTGGAAATGTTCTCTAGCTCTAGAATCTTTAATGTCCTCAAATTCCAAATTCAAAAAATGTCTTTGAATTTTAAAGTTAAAATTCCAACATAAAAAAGCTTACATCAACATTTCTGTGACATTTCTGTAACTCTCTCTCCCCTTTCCAGTTTTGCTCCCCCAGAGGAAAGTTCTTTTAAATGACTTAGAGATATTTATGTTGGTACTTCTAAATAATTTATGTACATTGATATGTTTAAATTTTCTTGGTTTGTCGAGTTTCTACATTATCTACTTATGTAGAATAATCACTGTGAAACACACCACTATATCTCTTCTTCCCCATTCTCCTAGTAGAGTTGTATCAAATGTTTTTTGTGTGTGCTCAGTTGCTCAGTTGTGTCCAACTCTTTGTGACCCCATTGACTGTAGCCCACCAGGCTCCTCTGTCCATGGGATTTTCCAGGCAAGAATGCTTGAGTGGGTAGCTATTCTCTTATCCCTGAGATCTTCCCAAACCTGGGACTGAACCTACATTTCCCGTGTTTCCTGCATTGGCAGGCAAACTCTTTTATCACTGAGCCACCTGGGAAGCCCCACCAGATGTTTCAGTTAAGTGTGTAATTACCATTTAAATTGTTTTATAAATGGCTTATATTATTATATATCTGTTGCTCATCTGAATTTTTACATGTATGTTTTGTTGCATATCATCTGCTCACTAAATAGACGAATAATACCAAATAATCATGGGCTTTTTTGAGGGAATATTTGGGGTTTCCTAGAGTTAATAGTGATTGTTTTTTGCTTGCATAGTCTATAGTGTGCTTACCATCATTTACTTTTGTCACTATTAATATGTGGAGATCAGTATTTTTACTATTGTTAGTTTCATTTTTGCTCCTATTTAACGTGATTAAGTCTTTCAGAGAATCTATAAGTTCTTTTTTTTTTTTTTTTTTTTTTACATAATTTCTCTAGAACCTTCCCTCCTGGAGCTTACATTCACCAGCCATTGTATGTGTTGTGTTGCCCTTTTCCCTTACTCCAGAGTTATTGTTTCCTGAAACTTGTCTTTTCCTTTTATTGGATTTATTCCCCACATTTTGCTGGGAAACAACCTCATTAACTTTTAAAGAAAAAATTCTGGGAGGAAAAAAAAATGAGTCATTGCATATCTTAAAAGGTTTTTGTTCTATCTTCATCCTTGCTTGACATTTTGGTTGAACATATAATTCTAGTATACAGTGATTTTCCCTCATAATATTACTGAAGCTATGGATCTGATGCCTTTGACACCTCCAGCTATTGTTGTGAACCCTAGTGATATCCTGGTCTTTGTACAATTTCAGCCACTGTGGAATATTTTACAGTCTGCTCTTTATATCCCTGATGTTCTGAAATTCCAAAATATATTCCTAGATTTGAATTTATTTTTATTCATTGTGTTGAAATAATAGTTAACTCTTTCAATCTGGAAATTAGTGTCATTTCATTTTCAGGAATTTGGAAAGTATGGTAAAAGTATTGTTTCCCACTATATTCACTGAAAACAAACACATTTGCTTCTTGCTTCTTTGAGGCTCTGGGAACATTGTCTGACATAAACATGATGATTTCTAAACTCATGCCTCACTCCCCTCCACCTCATAGCATGCTCAGTCCAAACTTCATGCATTTTTCAGGCCCTCTCTTTTTCTTCCTTCCACTCATTCAAATTTTATTAGTCACCAGTGCTGAGCCCAAGTCCCAAGAGCTCTAGCAAGACCTCTGAAAATTCTAATTTTCATGTGTCTCTCATTTGGAATTTTGTTATCAACATCTCACATTTTAGCACCAAATTAAATGCATGGCCATAGTCGTGAGAGACAGTAAAGTTACTCGTTTTCTGTTGTTGTTGTTATTATTGTTCAGTCACTGAGTTGTATCCAACTCTTTGCAATCCCATGGACAACATCATATCAGGCCTCCCTGTCCTTCACTTTCTCCCAGAGTTTGCTCAAATTCATGTCCTTTGAATCAATGATGCCATCCAACCATTTCATCCTCTGCCATCTCCTTCTCCTCCTGCCCTCAATCTTTCCCAGCCCCACTGTCTTTTCTAATGAATCAGCTCTTCTCATCTGGTGGCCAAGTATTGGAACTTCAGCATCGGTCCTTGCCATGAATATTCAGGATTGATTTCCTTTAGGATTGACTGGTTTGATCTCCTTGCAGTCCAAGGGACTCTCAAAAGTCTCCAGAACCGCAATTCAAGAGCATCGTTCTTTAGTGCTCAGCCTTCTTTATGTTATACAACTTTCGCATCCATATATGACCACTGGAACAATCATACAGTAGTCTATACAGACCTTTGTCAGTAAAATGATGTCGTTTATTTTTAATACACTGTCTAGGTTTGTCATAGTTTTCCTTTCAAGGATTTTTTTTTTTTTTTTTACCAATCTCTTTCATTTAGTATCTCTCTCTTATTCTTTCCCTTTACTTTGAGGTCAAAATACTTTAGGTAACTTAAATAGCTTAGTAACTAATTATGATAATTTTGATAATAATTGTAATAGGTTAGAACTTTAGTTTTTATAGAAAATCTAATATTGTTTCAAACATTTTCCCTTGATATCTTCTTCTACCACTTCATCTCCCAAATAAACTATACAAATTCTTTTCAATTTTCCCAATGCTACATCATTGTAAATTACTACGATATTTTCTTAGAGAAGACAAAAAAGTTTTCTGAATGCTTAAAAAAAATAAATTTAGAAAGTGAAGCCCTTCCTTTCTCATGATGTCTGAAATACAAGCAGGCTCCAATGAAAAGGAACAGGAATCAGTTTCAGTGTTCTCAATGCACACTTTGTTATTTTCCATCTAGTACAGTATATTAGATGCCATTAGCCATATCTAAGTAGGCAGGAAAAAACTACTTCCATTAGATGTTTTCACTCAGATGAGACTTTTTAGGTTTCTCTGTTCTACCTAATATGTGCATTTTAATTTAAATATATTCTTAATAAGAGCTGAAGAAAACTCATCTCACAAAATTACCAATGTGCATTGATTTCTATGTAATAATATATTTTAAAAATTCATCCAAATATTTCTTAGTCAAGGTCTTAAATAATCTACTTCTATTATTTTAAAATGTATTCAGTTGCATTTGTAATTATATAGAGCATTTTTAGTAGTGGAATACATGATGTGATTGCAAACTTTCCAACTTCCATTTCCAAGCACATTATCAGAAGAATCCATGAAATATCAAAGAGTTTGCCTAAAACAGAGATCTTCAGGAAGCCACCTGATGAAAACCTAGGAGAAGCAAAGTTCTGAAGGTTAAGGAAATCAAAGGCAAATATAACTAGATACCAGAAAGTGAGGTTTTGAGATGGGAAATAAAAGAAATCCTAATTTACATACAGTACTTTGGAGGACATATGTTCTGAGATAAAATGCCAACTGCTTAATTTTCATATTCATGGAAAATCTTCACTTTCAGTGCTTTCATTTCAAAGGAATCTGCCAGGGATGAGGAAGGAGGTTAATTCTGACATATGAGTGATAAAAATGAAATGTCAGATTTCTGGACATATCCTACTAAAGGTAAACTGATTGTTTCCCTCAAGACAGTGCTCACACTGTTTCACTGAGATGCCTACTCTCCGTTGAATCTAAGTAAATGGATAACTTGTATATAATCAATAAAGTGCAGCAGAAGGGACACTGTGTGACTCTTAGGCCTGGTGCAGCTTCTACCTGATTTGTTGGAACACCTGTCTTTGTTGCCTGGCTACCATGTAAAGAGTTTACCTACTCCAAAGCATCCATACTTTGAAGAAGCCAAGCCAAATAGAATTATAATATGTAAATTTTAAGGTTGGCAGTACTAATCTTTGAGTCATTCTTGTCATATGAATGCATATGAATTATCCCTTTGATGATTCTAGCCTCCAACTATAGCATCACCTCCAATTTCCAAGACTACCCACCATAGGCCCTAGACATCATGAAGAAGAGTAAGGTGCCCAACTGAATAATAATCAATTTCCCAACTTGTAGACTCTACCATAATAATAAAACGACTATTTTAAGCAAATGAGTTGAAGGATTGTTAATTTGCTACAAAGAAATTTAAACCAGAAAGACATTTCTGATTTGCAGTTTGGAGCATATAAAAATTATATATGCACCACCATTGGACAAAGAATACAATAAGTGGAGTGAAACAGGTGTGATTTCTTATTTGCTTTGTAAATTTTTAAGTGAGTTGGTTGGAGATAGAGAATGTAAATAATAAACCAAATAATGTTTGTTTGAACCAATGTGTACTTTGAGCAGAATTTCACTTTATGTACTATTTCAAAGGCACTTCCCAGGTAGCTCAGTGGTAATGAATCAGTGCAGGAGACACAAGAAAGGTGAGTTCGACTTGTGGGTCAGGAAGATACCCTGGGGTAGGACAGGCAACCCATTCCAATACTCTTGCCTGGAAAATTCCATGGAAAGAGGAGCTTGGCAGATTGCAGTCCATGGGGTCACAAAGGGATGGACATGACTGAGCATGCATGAATGCACTATTTCAAAAAAGGATATGCAAATACCTTCCTTGATGCCGTTTCTCTTTATATTCATCCTGTTAGCATATTTTGCCATTTTGAGTCTTAATTTAAAAGTCCAGTTCCCAAGATTTTGTTCCACTTTCCACAGTGTCACAAAGAATGCTAGGGTACAGAAATATTGCTAAACTCTGAGCATCACATGCTTACTGACAATGAATGCCACCCTTTGGAGATGTCCTTAGGAAGAATTAAGATTCTAAACTGTGCTGTTTATGAATTTTATATTGCGTTTTGTCAGGAGACAGGACCTTTAATTAAACCTTGAGCTTTTACAGTAATGTGTTCTGCACCAGCCTGAATCTTGATCTCCACTGATGTGCTCTATTCTGTTTTACTCCACATCAGTGGACAGGTTGCAGCTCGCTTTTTTACAAGCATGTTTCATTTGAATTTGGAATGGATGCTTCAAAGTACAAATGAAATGGACTGGCATTTTTCCTATTTTTCTAAAGCACCTAACCTTGGAGACAGCACTGCTTTTCCAAGGTTTAACAGCTAGTTAGTATCTCGTTTAGGACTAGAACCCACAGTAAAGAATTTAAGAGGTAATTTAACAAACTTAATGGAGAACCCCTCCAGCACCAAATATTAGGTTAATAAACCAATAAGACATTTTCTTGTTCAAAAAGACTGAAAGCATGCTCCAGAAAAGAGACTTTGCAGTCAGCATGGTTAAAAAACTGAAGTCTGAACCGAGCACAATGAAATTACAGAGGGGGAAATAAATAATTTTGAGTTAAAGGAAAAGCTGGAGTGTTTTTTTAAAAAATATTTATTTATTTTTAGTTGATTGATGGTTGCTTTACAATATTGGTTTGATTTCTGTCATACATCAACATGAATTAACCATAGGTGTACATATGTCCCTTCCCTCTTGAATCGCCCTCCCACCTCTCACCCATTCCCACCCCTCTAGTTATTACAGAGCCCCAGTTTGAGTCATATAGCAAATTCCCACTGGCTATCTATTTGCCTATATTAGTGTATATGCTTCCATGCTACCTTCTCCATTCTAAGTCGTAGAGGAGGAAAATTATGGTGTTGGCTATGAGCCAGAGGGGAGCAGTGCTCATGCTGTCATGCCCAACCCTTTGAGACCACATGTTCTGCAGTCTCCCAGGCTTCTCTGTCCATGCAGTTTCCCAGGCAGAAATACTGGAGTGAGTGGCCAATTCCTCCTCCAGGGAATCATCCTAACCCAGGATCAAACCCATGTCTCCTGCATCTTCTGCATTACAGGCAGATTTTTTAACACTAAGCCACCAGGAAAGCCCAGAGGGGAACAGAGGAGCATTTAAATGTGTTCCGGTCTTAGGGAAGAGAATGAGCAAGGACTCAAAGCGCCTAGTCTATTGAGGGGGCCAGAGGGCATTGCACGTAACTAGAGTGGGATCCAAAAAATGCCAGTAGGGATACAAGCAGGCTAATATATTGGTGTCCCTCTAGACCATTATAAATAAATAGATATCAGTGTAAGTACATGCACATACATCTGCAAATATTCATTTACTTTTTAAAGAGTGGTTTACTGTCAATTGAGGTAAAGATAAGGAAAAAAATTATTGTGACACTGTTTGGTTTCTACTATAGTGAAAAGGTCACCTCTACCCTAATTTTGGACTTCCCTGGTGATTCAGATGGTAAAGCATCTCCCTGGGTTGGGAAGATCCCCTGGAGAAGGAAATGACAACCCACTACAGTATTCTTGCCTGGAGAATACCATGGACGGAGGAACTTGGTAGGCTACAGTCCATGAGGTCGCAAAGAGTCAGACACGACTGAGCGACTTCACGTCACCCTAATTTCACCTCTAGCTCATCTTTTGTTCCCTGGTTAGTGTCTCGGATTGAATTGTAATGACCAGATGATGAAATTTAGGCTTGCATTTCAGATGTCTCAATGCGTAACCCAAACAGTCCAGCAAAATGTTACTTAATAGCCAGTATAAAGTTTCCCCCAAATGAAATGTAGTCAGTGAAATATTTTCCTTATTGTAACAATTTGTTTACTGTTTTAGCATACTGTTTAGTATAGATTAGTGTTCTGAGCAACTAGTTTCCCAGCATGTCCCAGCATGTCCCTTTGGTCTGAAGCATGGGTGTGTGAGGGGGAATTGAAAGTGACAGAGGGGAAGGCTGATGGCAAATGGTCTTGTGTGTCTGGTTACAACATTTGAGTAAATTCTTCAGCCCATTGAAAGGGTCAGGGAGGAGGGAGTTCTGTGTGTGTGTGTGTGTGTGTGTGTGTGTGTGCATGCACACGCGCGCATGTGCCCATGGGCACATGCTGGACCTCCTCTGGGTCTGGCTCTGATTCCTCCTCTGGAATTAGTTTTTAATGCCTGGAAAACAATCTCACCAGTCTTATTTAGTCTATAACTTAACAGATAGTTTTAGCCATGAAATAACCTAACAGACTGTTTAAAATCTTGTTGCCACAAATTAAGTGGTTTCCATTTTCTTTCAGCTTTATTATTAATTTTAGTTACCTTGCCTTTAGAACCTAAGTTCTTCCTTCCTAACTCACCCTCAGTATCCTGGTCTTTCTATACTAAGCCAAGGACTCTTTTCATAATATATACAGATTATAACTTTATTTTTTAATATAGAGATGAAGTTGTCTTTCCCTCATTGTCAATGTGTGTGCATGTGTGTGTGTGTGTGTGTGTGTGTGTGTGTGTGTGAGCTCAGTTCCATTCAGTTCAGTCACTTAGTCATGTCCAACTCTTTGAGACCCCATGGACCACAGGACTCCAGCCCTCCCGGTCTATCACCAACTCCTGGAGTTTCCTCAAACTCATCTCCATTGAGACGGTGATGCCATTTAACCATCTCATTCTCTGTCGTTCCCTCTCTTCCTGCCTTCAATCTTGCCCAGCATCAGAGTCTTTTCCAAGGAGTCAGCTCTTCACATCAGGTGTCCAAAGTATTGGAGTTTCAGCTACAACATCAGTCCTTCCAATTAACACTCAGGACTGATCTCTTTTAGGATGGACTGGTTGGATCTCCTTGCAGTCCAAGGGACTCTCAAGAATCTTCTCCAACACCACAGTTCAAAAGCATCAATTCTTCTGCACTAGCTTTCTTTATAATTCAACTCTCATATCCATATATGACTACTGGAAAAACCATAGCCTCTATGAGACAGACCTTTGTTGGCAAAGTAATGTTTCTGCTTTTTAATATGCTGTCTAGGTTGGTCATAGCTTTCGTTCCAAGGAGTAAATATAGTAATGCCCTACTGTCTGTGAACCCCATGGACTGTAGCCTGCCAGGCTCCTCTGCTCATAGAATTTTCCAGGCAAGAATACTGGTGTGGGTTGTCATTTCCTTCTCTAGAATCTTCCCTACACAGGGATTGAACTCACATCTCTTATATCTCCTTCATTGACAAGCAGGTTCCTTACCACATTAAGTCAATAACTTGGCCAAAGTACTGTACTGTCTCAAAACACTTCTTGTGAAATGACCTGAGTGACCTAAAGTGATCGTATCACAAGTTGTTGATGATCTCAGGAGACAAGGTACACAGAGAACCAGCACAGTGCACATGCAACAGATGTTCCATAATAGGTGCTAATAAGAAGTTTCACTGGATTAGGTCAGGCAAAGGTGTGTCTCAATATAGCTCTGCTCCTATTGTGACAAGCTAAAGGGACTTAAAGCCTTCAACAGAGTGAGACTTCATTGAACATTGCACCCCTATTAGATTTAATGATTTGCTTTCTTTTGAACTTTTGTTTCCTGTAGAATATGTAGTGCCATTTCATTCTACCAAAAACTTTGAGCATGTGATTTCAGTATTCAGCTGTAAATCTGAGGACAGAGAGTAACTCATGAATTTTGATGCCAGTTGCTTTCTGAGTCTAGAACCCAACATGGAAACCATAGTGCATTTCACTTGGCCTCATTTCAAATGGCACAGTGCATTGCAGTGATACAAAGTACATATAAGTACAGTGCAGGCCATGATTATGTGGAACGTGTTCCATAATTTTAACAAAGCCAGGTATTACCTTGGTGTCTACTTTCATGTATATCCATTCTATTTAAGTCAGCTAAAAGAGCAATCAAGTTTCAGTGACTAAAGCTACTGCCTTGGAGAATTGGAAAGTATTTTCTTCTCCAACAGTGCATTACTATATAATTTTCTGAGATATTGTTAATTCTAGGGACAAGATTGCTACATTATACAAGGCTCCTTTCAAATCCAAATACGTTATACCTAAGATTTTATGTTAATCACTTCTGTCATGTCCGACTTTTGTGACCTCATTGACTGTAGCCCACCAGGCTCCTCTGTCCATGGGATTTCCCAGGGAAGAATACTGGAGTGGGTAGCGATTCACTTCTTCAGGGGATCTTCCAGATTCAGGGATCAAACATAGGTCTCCTGCATTGCAGGTGGGTTCTTCACCAAAGAGCTATAAGAGGTGCTGATTTGATATCGTGTGTGGGGAAGATCCCCTTGAGGAGGGCATGACAACCCACTCCAGTATTCTTGCCTGAGAAATCCCATGGACATAGGAGCCTGGCAAACTATAGTCTAAGGTGTCACACAGAGATGGACACAACTAAAGTGACTTAGCACACACCTACATAGCAGACTTCATACATTACACAAGGCTGCTTTCAAATCTAAATAGGTTACACCTACGACTGCAGAAAACTTGGGAGGTGCCTCTATAGTCTTTCTAGTCCCTGACTGGAAAGGAAATTTGAAATAACTTATTTTCATGATTTCCAGCCTTATTTTAGCTGCTGATACTTTTTTGCCTCTCTAAATCAATCTTGGACAATTAATTCAACACAAATAGTACATAGAAGCCAAGTCTCTGATTAGAGATCCAGATTTTCAGCTTAGCATCTCCCATTCCTAATACGTGAAATTTTTTAAATGTGAAAAGTCACTTAACTTTTCTGAGCCTTATTTTTAATCTTTGAATGGGAAAAATAATACTTGCCTTAGTTCACAGAGTGATTGTAAAAATCAAACAGATAATTTATGGAAAAAATATCTTTAAATTATAATATGTGTCTAAAATATTATCAAGGCATGCAAATGGAAGCACACAAGTTAGCACATTTTAAAATTAATAAATTGTGGTATAATCCAGAAGTATTCTACAAAATGTAGAGAATGAAATGTTCTTGGTAGTTTATGTAATGACTCTTTTCTGGATATTCTTTGCTGAACCCAGGAATTAGGATTTAGCATATTGGGGGCTTGGGGATAAGTATATACTTTCTGCTGCGAGTAGAACAGAGTAATGTGCATTTGCTCTTTCCTAGATTATCTTCTTTCCACTTTCCTCTTTTGTCTAAGTTCTTCATTCTTTTTCCTTAGTGTGAGGACCCATATTGTTTCTCAGGATACATTGGGTACATTGCTCACAATTGCCCAGTAAGGCTGGGGTTCACACAGTCAGGATTTCATTAGCATGGTTTGTGTCTCAGGAGTCAGAACCTTGCTGTTGTGAATTCTGACCCCTCTGGCAGCTGTTTTGTTTCTTCATAGAGCACTCTCTACATTACAGCTTCCCTTGTGGCTCAGATGGTAAAGAATACATTATAGCACACTAAATGATCACCTGAAGTGATAAAATCTTACTGGGATCCATATCTCTGGAGACTGACAATTTACTAATAGAACACTGTAAATCCCTCTTCTCTCTTTCTTGCACATTTTGAATGGAAACCAAGTGTTCTGTGTAGAGAGAGGGAGAGAATCCTGAATGTGTTTAGTAGAAAGAGGAACATAGAAAGGGCTTATCTGTGAACAGGAGCTGTAACTTCTTGGGCTAAGATGTGTTTATCCGTTTTCAAACCTGGCGGACTTTCTTGGCCCCTGTGAGGTGGAGCAGAAGGATAAGATACGCAAACCCACAGACTTCCTGTAAATGTGATGAGAAAATAAACTCTGTGCTCTAGAGGCAGCCCTGGTGCCTCCCGATGTCTCATGTCTCTGTACTGCCTCAGAAATCCAGTTTCTTATATGCATGCAGACATTCTGCTGCTTAGAGCAATAATCCAGTTATGCCAAAAGAGGTGGTGACAACAGCATTTCTATGTCTTGGTCTTGCCCTTCTAATTGTGATTGCTCATGAAGATACTGGCCTTCAGTCTATCTTTGGAATCAGCAGAAAACAACCATTTTCCATTCTGAAACAGGCATGATGACTGATTGGAGTAGGTATAAAAATCACTCTCTGCTTTATGATGTGTGGATTAATGAAAGTATTAAACCATTCTAATGATAGAGAAGGAAATTATTTCCACTGTAGTTGGAAGAAATAAAACTGTTCAATCTTAAATTAAAGAGGTCTAAAACTTTGCAAGCTCATCAAAAGTGCATGGGCAACAAAGAGGTACAAGTTTATAACCCATTCTGGAGTACCTTAAGTTCTTAACATCTATCATTTTTCTGCTTCATTACTGTTGGTGTGCTTCTCAAAAGCTTCTGGGGAAACTAATTTTTGTAGAAAAGAATAAATAAATGTAGGTCAGGCTAATATGTTTTTTTTCATAGGGAATATAGGGATTTCCCCCCATTTTATTAACTTGATGCCCTGTTAATTTTATTTCATTGACACTGTTGCCTTTGTAACAGCTGGGTCCCGGCTTGAATGGTATGATCTACCACTCAAAGATTAAATCTGAACGTGGACAAAATCCAAACAATGTTTTCTTGAGAAGGTCACAATTTGTGTGCATACCCCTTAAATTGGTGAGATTGGTCGAGTTTTGTTTGTAGAGTCAGCATAGGCTTGCAGAAAATAGGAATATAAAAAGTGATGTCAGATATATGTATCAAGCATCTCCTGTGTAGCACTTTTTCCTCTCAGTCCTTCATCTGATTTCAGAAAGAATTACAGCCCCCAGTTTAACTCAGACTCTGACCAACTTTGCTTGAATTCCAAATCTGAGGGCACCTACCCTTTGCTTAATGGGGTTGTGTCCTAGGAAACTGATAGGAACTTGTTGGGCATTCATGCATGCACAATGAGAAAGTTCAGTCCATTTAGGACCATGGAACTACCTTAGCCACTGGGCGGGGAGCTTAGAACCATACACTTCCCTTTTCATTCCCTGGACAAGAAATTTAGAGAGCCATTTCACATCTTCTCAAAAGTCATCATGGGGTCAATCATCCTAACTGTGTCCAAATCAATAACTTGTCCTTGTATCGGCTTCATTTCATTTCCCCTGTCTCTCATACCTGCTCTGTGAGGTTACATTAAATAGTAAACTACATTCTCAGAAAGTTTTATCTCATGCTCAGCTTTAAGGGGAACCCATACTAAGGGCTTTCATGATAGCTCAGCTGCTAAAGAATTCATGTGCAATGGAGGAGACCCTTATTTGATCCCTGGGTTGGGAAGACCCCCTGGAGGAGGGCATGGCAACCCACTCTAGTATTCTTGCCTGGAGACTCCCCATGGACAGAGGAGGCTGGAGGGCTACAGTCCATGGGGTCGCAGAGTTAAACATGACTGAGTGACTATGCATAGCACACAACACACACTAAGACAACATTTCTATTCTTTAAAATATGTTATTTATGGGTCACATGTGCTGTTCTCACTTCTCTCCCCACCACTAATGAACCACAGAATTCTTCAACATTCAGCCAAGGAATGGCCTTACAAACCCTTTCATTATAAAGTCCAGATTTATCACTCTTTTTTTATTTTGCACATATTAACCTTCCTCGCCTTATGAACCCTTCCTCTATTCCCGTGTTAACATGTCCTCTGCCTCTCTGGAATCAGTTGCTTTCTATAAGTGCATGAAGAACTAAGTCCTCCATCTGTCTCTTGTGTATTTCATTGTAGATACTGTGCAGGGGGCGAGGCTACTCTTTAGCCTGTTTCCCTTTCTTATTTGTCACTCAGTGGAATTTAGGATTCAATTTTCTGTCTCACAAAGTTTCAATCATTATTATATAGTCAGAGCTTTGATTACAGTAGAAACTTCAAATGTCACCTCTGAAAAGAACATGTTTCTACCATTTAAAACCACTGCCCAAGACCATTTGCCCCCAAACCTAAATTAGGTCCATCTCTACACTAACATTCTCCCAGAGACACTGCATGTTTTAGTTCAAGACATTTTTTTTAAAATCTTTGACTTCATAATTTTTTCTCCAACTTACTCACATGGTATCCCAAAGTTTCCATTCCTGTATGCTAAATCAGACTTCTGAGATGCTAAACTTGTTTTGATTTCTTGACTCCAAATTATTTTCCTCTTTCATCTCTGAAACCCTGTAAGTTTGTCCTTTAAACAAAAACGTGTAAAAATTACTTCCAGAGCTAAGAATGAGAAAACAGTATGGACATTCTGATACCTATTTTCCTCCAGTTATTTCAAAGTAGTGTGAAGGTGGCTTGTATCTCTGGATAATTATTACATCTTTGATATCATCGCACGTCAGAGACTTACCATAAATAATTGTTGATAGAAATTATTAATGGATAAATCATAATGGATAACATTCATTAATCCAATAATGGATCAATATCCATTAATTATTAATGGATACATTGAAAATGGCTGGAGGAAAGTCAATAATCTTGAATAAATATCTTGACAAAATGAAATGAAGAATCTAGCCGGTAGAGATGAGAGTTGTTCCTTAATCTCACATCTTGTAGGTTATTGTAAGTTTCTGAAATAGACCTTGAAAATTTCAATTAAAAAGAACATAAAAGGAAAAGCACGTCTCTGAATGCTCTCTACACATGGGCAGGGAGGAATGCTTTATGGGATATTACTGCCTGACGTGCTGCAATTCATGGGGTCGCAAAGAGTCGGACACCACTGAGCGACTGAACTGAACTGAACTCTTATCCAAACTTGCCACTTCTTAGTCCACGTTTTATTCTGGTTGTTGCTGCACCTACCAGTACAGTCAGGTGTAAGCTGATAGCACTTACGCTGAGCTGCTTGTTTCTATCCCAGACATTGCCACTGACTCTGAATTGGATACCTGTAGAAATCCACTCAACCATTTTGATGCATGTGCAAACCTAGACATGGAAGTTATTTAATACCCCAGTGAAAATCCTGCCATCAATGATGAAGGAAACTAATACATAACAGTCCCTCTTTGTCCCTTTGTTGGAAAATCATGGTACTTCAAAAGATTCACAGTGAGGTTTAGTCAGTTACAATAAACTTAGTAAGTCATTCTTGAACTAGTTTTCTTTCCTTCTATAATTCACTCTTAGAAGACCCCATCTCAAATTCCCTGGGATTCCTTCTAACAACAAACGAAACAATATGCAAGTCTTCATCTGAGGCTTTAGTGGGATCTAATTTAAGATGGTCTGAATGAGAACTGGCCTAGAAAACAGACCTTCAGGACAGATTTCTGAAACTGGATCATTCACAGTTCAGTGACAAAAGGCTCCCAAATAGTGATGATAAGTGGATTGATGACAACACCTGGGATGCGAAATCATCATGATAAACCAGATTGTCACTAGTGGTACATTATAATTAGATGACATAAGAAGGTAAGGTAAAAGCAGAAGATATTAAGAAGAGGTAGCAAGAATACACAGAAGAACTATACAAAAAAAGATCTTAATGACTCAGATAACTGTGATGGTGTGATCAGTCACATAGAGACAGACATCCTGGAATGCAAAGCTAAGTTGGCCTGGGAAAGTATCACTATGAGCAAAGCTAGTGGAGGTGATGGAATTCCAGTTGAGCTATTTTTCAAATCCTAAAAGATGATGCTGTGAAAGTGCTACACTCAATATGCCAGCAAATTTGGAAAACTCAGCAGTGGCCACAGGACTGGAAAAGATCAGTTTTCATTACAATCTCAAAGAAAGGCAATGCCAAAGAATGCTCAAACTACTGCACAATTGAACCCCTCTCATATGCTAGCAGAGTAGTGATCAAAATTCTTGAAGTCAGCCTTCAACAGTATGTGAACCATGAACTTCCAGAAGTTCAAGCTGGTTTTAGAAAAGCCAGAGGAACCAGAGATCAAATTGCTAACATCCACTGGATCTTCAACAAAGCAAGAGAGTCCCAGAAAAAGATCTATTTCTGCTTTATTGACTATGCCCAAGCCTTTGACTATGTGGATCACAACAAACTGTGGAAAATTCTTCAAGAGATGGGAATACCAGACCACCTGACCTGCCTCCTGAGAAATCTTTATGCAGGTCAAGAAACAGTTAGAACTGGACATGGAACAACAGACTGGTTACAAATATGGAAAGGAGTAGGTCAAAGTTGTATATTGTCACCTTGCTAATTTAATTTATAGGCAGAGTATATCATGTGAAATGCCAGGCTGGATGAAGCACAAGCTGGAATCAAGATTGTTGGGGGAAATATCAATAACCTCATATATGCTGGTGACACCACCCTTATGGCAGAAAGCAAAGAAAGAACTAAAGTGCCTCTTGATGAAAATGAAAGAGAAGAGTGAAAAAATTGGCTTAAAACTCAACATTCAGAAACTGAAGATGATGGCATCTGGTGCCATCACTTCATGGCAAATAGACAGGGAAATAATGGAAATAGTTTAGTTCAGTTCAGCCACTCAGTCGTGTATGACTCTTTGCGACCCCGTGGACTGAAGCACACCAGGCCTCCCTGTCCATTACCAAGTCCCAGAGTTTACCCAAACTGATGTCCATTGAGTCAGTGATGCCATCCAACCATTTCATCCTCTGTGGTCCCTTTCTCCTCCCACCTTCAATCATTCCTAGCATTAGGGTCTTTTCAAATGAGTCAGTTCTTTGCATTACATGAACAAAGTATTGGAATTCAGCTTCAGCGTCTGTCCTTCCAGTGAATATTCAGAACTGATTTCCTTTAGGATTGACTGGTTGGATTTCCTTGCCATCCAAGGGATTCTCAAGAGTCTTCTCCAACACCACAGTTCAAAACCATCAGTTCTTCAACACTCAGCTTTATTTATAGTCTAAATCTCACATCCATACATGACTACTGTATAAAACCATAGCTTTGACTAGATATACATTTTTTGGCAAAGTAATGTCTCTGCTTTTTATTATGCTATCTAGGTTGGTCATAACTTTTCTTCCAAGGAGTAACCATCTTTTAATTTCATGGCTGCAGTCACCATCTGCAGCAATGTTGGAGCTCAAAAAAATAAAGTCTGTCACTGTTTCCATTGTTTACCCATCTATTTCCCATGAAGTGATGGAACTGGATGCCATGGTCTTAGTTTTCTGAATGTTGAGCATTAGGCTGACTTTTTCACTCTCCTCTTTCACTTTCATCAAGAGGCTCTTTAGTTCTTCACTTTCTGACATAAGAGTGGTGTCATCTGCGTATATGAGGTTATTGATATTTCTTCCAGTAATCTTGATTCCAGCTTGTGCTTCATCCAGTCAAGGGTTTCTTGTATTCGGCATGATGTATTTGGCATATAAGTTAAATAAGCAGGGTGACAATATACAGCCTTAATGTACTACTTTCCCTATTTGGAACCAGTCTCTTGTTACATGTCTAGTTCTAACTGTTGCTTCCTAACCTGCATAGAGATTGTTCAAGAAGCAGGAAAAGTGGTCTAATATTCCCATCTCTTGAAGAATTTTCCACAGTTTGTTGTGATCCACATAGTCAAAGGCTTGGGCATAGTCAATAAAGCAGAAATAGATCTTTTTCTGGGACTCTCTTGCTTTGTTGAAGATCCAGTGGATGTTAGCAATTTGATCTCTGGTTCCTCTGCCTTTTCTAAAACCAGCTTGAACATTTGGAAGTTCATGGTTCACATGCTGTTGAAGCCTGACTTTGAGAATTTTGAGCATTACATTGCTAGCATACGAGATGAGTGCAATTTTGGTGTAGTTTGAGCATTCTTTGGCATTGCCTTTCTTTGAGATTGGAATGAAAACTGACCTTTTCCAATCCTGTGGCCACTGCTGAGTGTTCCAAATTTGCTGGCATATTGAGTGTAGCACTTTCACAGCATCATCTTTCAGTATTTGAAATAGCTCAACTGGAATGCCATCACCTCCACTAGCTTTGTTTGTAGTGATGCTTCCTAAGGTCCACTTGAGTTCTCAACCCAGAATGTCTGTCTCTATGTGAGTGATCACATCATCACAGTTATGTGGGTCATTAAGGTCATTTTTGTACAGCATTTCTGTGTATTCTTGCAACCTCTTCTTAATATCTTCTGCTTCTTGTTAGGTCCATACCATTTCTGTCCTTTATTAAGCCCATCTTGCATGAAATGTTTCCTTGTTATCTCTAATTATATTGAAGAGATCTCTAGTCTTTCCCATTCTATTGTTTTCCTCTATTACTTTGCACTGATCCCTGAGGAAGGCTATCTTATCTGTACTTGCTATTCTTTGGAACTCTGCATTCAAATGGGTATATCTTTCCTTTTCTCCTTTGCTCTTTGCTCCTCTTCTTTTCACAGCTATCTGCAAGGCCTCTGCAGACAGCCATTTTGCTTTTTTGCATTTGTTTTTCTTGGGGATGGTCTTGATCCCTGTTTCCTGTACAATGTCATGAACCTCCATCCATAGTTCATCAGGCACTCTATCTATCAGATCTAGTCTGTTAAATCCATTTCTCACTTTTGCTGTATAATCATAAGGGACTTTATTTAGGTCATACCTCAATGGTCTAGTGGTTTTCCCTACTTTCTTCAATTAAAGTCTGATTTTGGCAATAAGGATTTCATGATCTGAGGCCCATTCAGCTCCCGGTCTTGTTTTTGCTGACTGTATAGAGCTTCTCCATCTTTGGCTGCAAAGAATATAATCAATCTGATTTCAGTGTTGACCATCTGGTGATGTCCATGTGTAGAGTCTTCTCTTGTGTTGTTGGAAGAGGGTGTTTGCTATGACCAGTGCATTTTGTTGGCAAAACTCTATTAGCCTTTGCCCTTCTTCATTCTGAATTCCAAGGCCAAATTTGCCTGTAACTCCAGGTGCTTCTTGACTTCCTACTGTTGTTTGTCAGTCCCTTATAATGAAAGGAACATCTTTTTTGGGCTGTTAGTTCTAAACGGCCTTGTATTTCTTCATAGAAGACAAGAAATGGGAACAGTGAGAGGCTTTATTTTGAGGGGCTGTAAAATCATTGCAGATGGTGACTACAGCCATGGAATTAAAAGATGCTTGCTCCTTAGAAGAAAGGCTATGACCAACCTATATAGCATATTAAAAAGTAGAGACATTGCTTTGCCAACAAAGGTCCATCTAGTCAAAGCTATGGTTTTTCCAGTAGTCTTGTATGAATGTGAGAGTTGTACTATAAAGAAAGCTGAGCACTGAAGTATTGATGTTTTTGAAGTGTGGTGTTGGAGAAGACTCTTGAGAGTCCCTTGGACTGAAAGGAGATCCAAACAGTCAAACCTAAAGGAAAACAGTCCTGAATATTCATTGGAGTGACTGATGCTGAAGCTGAAACTCCAAAACTTTGGCCACCTTAAGTGCAGAACTGACTCACTGGAAAAGACCCTGATGCTGATAAAGACTGAAGGCAGGAGAAGGGAATAACAGAGTATGAGATGGTTGGATTTCATCACTCAATGGGCATGAGTTGGACTCAATGTACATGAGTTTGAGCAAACTCATGGAAGTTGGTGCTGCACAGGGAAGCCTGACATGGTGCAGTCCTTAGGGTCGCAATGAGTCAGACACAACTGAGTGACTAAACTGGACTGAACTAAACTGAAGAATGTAAGGTATTATCATATTTAATGGTGATATTTAAACAACCATTAAAAGGTGAATCATTCATTTATAAATGTTTTAGTGTTGACCGACAGCTTTTGAAATCTACAATAATGAATGCAACATGCTCAGAGTTAGCCAGCTATCAACTCATGGCATGCTATGAGACTTAGAGTGGCTCTATGGTAGTATTTAAATAGATCTAGGACTCTGAAAGTGTCAGGGTGAGTGTGCTAAATATTAAGCTCAAGATTTAGCTTTAAAGCTAGGAGAGCTACAAAGTAGAGTGACAAAGCCTCAGTAAGTTTGATACAATATAAACAAAATTATGGGAGGTAACTGAAATCTTTGAAAAGGACATTTAATTGATCAGTATAAGTAAAGTGAATGCCTATATTTTCCCCTAAGAAACATGGCCAGAAGAAGCAGCAATATACTCCGTGTAAGAATTGGCCTTGAGATACAGCCAGTAGTTCCCCTGTGTCAGATGCATTAAAAAATTGACATCTGCTCTTTTCAGTATTGGCCTCACCTTCCCTTATCACAGTCACACTGATAATATGATTACATTTCAACTCAGCCCAAGTAGAGAAATACAGTGCATATATTAGGAAAACACAGTTTATATCCTCCGGCCCCCACCAATAGTGCAATATCTGCCTATTGTTTACTGGAAGAAAGTAAGAGGAGCATGTGTTAGGATGAACCTTGAGGATGTTGGACCAATGAGGCTAAACAAAATGCTGGGCAGAAGATAGACATGAAAGCTGGTGAACAGAAGGCTCACTGCAGGTGTCAAAATGAAAAATTTTGCTGTCACTGAGTTTTCAAAGGAAAACCAGTTTTCATGGATTGAAAGAAAGACTGTGTCTCCTTTATGAAGGATTCTAATGTCATTACCTGAACATATGATAAATAATGCATTCATGCTAAGTCGCTTCAGTCATGTCCAGCTCTTTGTGATTGTATGGACCATAGCCCGCCAAACTCTCCCATCCATGGGATTCTCCAGGTAAGACTACTGGAGGGGGTTGCCATGCCTTCTTCCAGGGAATCTTCCCGACCCAGAGATTAAACCCACTTCTCTTAACGTTTCCCTCATTGGCAGGCAGTTTCTTTACCACTAGCATCACCTGGGAAGCCCATGATATGTAGTAGTCTGTTGTTTTCTCTTAGGGATTTGTAGTCATTTACAGAAAACTTGTACTCTAGAGAAAGAATTGTGCCCATCATTACTGATTGACTTTTGGTAAGAAGTCTGAATTAATATTGAAATTAATGCTTTGGTACAATCAAAGTAGAATCCAATACAATGTGGATTTACAGAAGTCAGATCATAAGTGGAGTACTGGTAGGTTTAGTGGATTTAAAAACACACCCTAGAACCTGAGTATATAATTGGGATGTAGCCCTTGGCAAAATCCTACCATTGACTCCTTATTGGAATATGAACAAGTCCTCCACACCTACTCAATGAGATGACTTCCCAAAGTAAAGTATCAACACAATAGCCCTCCTTTTAGGGGCTTTTTGAAGGGACTCTAGTCTGTGACCAATGCCTCAATGCATAAGACCGATCTCCTTTCTAGATCTTCTGTTAGAAACTGTTGAGAAAGAGAACATCGCTTACTGCTAACCTTGGCAATATTTGCTGCACACCTGTACCTGCAAAGGACCACCTTGCAGGGGAATATGCTCCAAAACAAAGCCATCACAGCATAAAAGCAGAAAGGAAATATGGAAAGAAATTGATTACTAATACAGCTATTTGACCATGGATTCAGACTTCTTTAGGTTTCACATTTGGTTTGACCAAAATATTACATTGTGTTCTAAAGCCGATATGAATTATATTTTTGTCACAAGCAACCCAGGCATTTATTTCTGAGTTGTCTGGCCCAATGGTGACATTCACTTATCAGGCCACAGTTGCAGAAATTGCCTATTTACAGTTAAACTTGGGCATGAAGGTAGCAATGTATACTCCAGGATATTAATGACTGTCAAACACAGTCTTTTGTATCCACTAATGAAGTAGTACCTATCTTTTAATGATCAGAGTAAATTAACAACACCTCTATGATTTTTTTTTTTTCTTTTCCTACTGAGGAGGCGGAAATGACCAAGTGCAACTTCAGGTTTTAAGGTTAGTGGAACTCATGTTACCTAGTTAGGTGAGCTACCATCCCAGTTTGTCTAGGGCTGATGACACTTCTGGGAAGCAGGACTTTCTGTTTAAAACCTGGATGGTCCCATGCAAACCAGACAAGTTGGTCACCCTAACCTTAGTTAAGGTATTCCCTGATCAGGAAATAAAAGTCTCTATATCCATGGGAACACTATGAAAAAATGCCCCGAGTGGTTCACCGGGAGGGTTTGAAGCAGGCCACTCCTATCTTTGGGATTTTTTCATAAATTCCAGACCTGTATATTCTACTTATAGTAACAGTAATACCATGTGATGCCTGTTGGTTTAAGTTTAAAAAATATTGCCTAATACCTAAAGTCAACACAATCTGGTGCCTCAGCTATGCCTTCAAGAGGCAACTATTACTGTAGTTTGTTCCACTAACCTTGATGTATTATGTCTCTTGAAGAGATTAATGGTGTGTCATAGCTTGAGAGCCTTCTTATGAATTGGTATTAATGTAAATGTTAGTGGATCTGAGCAGTCCAAAGGATGGACTATTTTAGAAACTCCCTGTGCCTGTTTAATGGAACACCTGTAGGACCTACTTAGCCATTTCTAATACCTGTACAAGTCTGAAAATGGAAAAAAGTGAAAACTCAACAAGGTAATCTATGACCCAGGGTAAATATTCTCCTTTCCTATTCCTTGCACATAAAGTACTGAAGCTCTTCCTACATGGAGTCTCACAAAATCCCTTATGGGATCCAGCCCCATTTGCTCCTAGCAGTGATAAACTTGACAACACACTGATGAGTTTGCTCCTCTTCCACCCCTGTTCCACCTCTGTTCCTTGGGAACAATTACCAAAATAAACTAGCTGCACACAGCCTTGTTTCAGACTATGATTTATAGGGTGTATGGGTGAGTTTCAGATATTATTAGCCTAAAACCAAAACCTTAACACTTTGTCTAAGGCAGAACTCTTCCTTGGAAGTGATAAAACTCTAATCAGAACTGGTTTAAACCCATGAGGTGACTCATTAGACAAATGACTTGTTAACTCAATGAACCTATGAGCCATGCTGTGTAGGGCCACCCAAGATGAATGGGTCAGGGTGAAAAGTTCTAACAAAACATGACTCACTGGAGAAGGGAATGGCAAACCACTTCAGCATTCTTGCCTTGAGAACCCCATGAATAGTATGAAAAGGCAAAAAGATATGACGCTGAAAGATGAACTCCCTAGATCAGTATGTGCCCGATATGATACTAGAGGAGAGAGAAGAAATAGCTCCAGAAGGAATGAGAAACTGATTCAGGGGAAACAGCACCCAGTTGTGGACGTGTCTGGAGATGAAAGAAAAGTCCAATGCTGTAAAAAACAGCATAGGAACCTGAAATGTTAGGCCCATGAATAAAGATAAATTGGAAGTGGTCAAACATGGCAAGAAGATGGCAAGAATGAACATCAAAATTTTAGGCATCAGTGAGTTAAAATGGGCCAGAATGGGTGAATTTAATTCAGATTACCATTATATCTACTGCATTATATCACTTAGAAGAAATGGAGTAGCCCTCATAATCAACAAAAGAGTCTGAAATGCAGTACTTGGGTGCAGTCTCAAAAATGACAGAATGATCTCTATTCATCTCCAAGGCAAACCATTTAATATCACAGTAATCCAAGTCTATGCCCCAATGAATAAAGCTGAAGAAGCTGCAGTTGAACGGTTCTATGAAGACTTTTAAGACCTTCTAGAACTAATACCTAAAAAAGATGTCCTTTTCATCATAGGGGACTGGAATGCAAAAGTAGGATGTCAAGAGATACCTGGAGTAACAGGCAAATTTGGCCTTGGAGCACAAAATGAAGCAGGGAAAAGGCTAATAGAGTTTTGTGAAGAGAACACAGTGGTCATAGCAAACACCCTCTTCTAACAACACAAGAGACAACTCTAAACATGGACATCACCAGATGGTCAATACTGAAGTCAGATGAGTATATTCTTTGAAGCTGAAGATGGAGAAGCTCTATACAGTCAGCAAAAACAAGACCAGGATCTCACTGTGGCTCAGATTATGAAACCCTTAATGCCAAATTCAGACTTAAATTGAAGAAAGTAGGGAAAACCACTAGGCCATTCAGGTATGACCTAAAGCAAATCCTTTACAATAATACTGTGAAAGTGACAAATAGATTCAAGGAATTAGATCTGATAGACAGAGTGCCTGAAGAACTATGGACAGAGATTCATAACAGGGTACAGGAGGCAAGGATCAAAAAAATCCCTAAGAAAAAGAAATACAAAAAGGCAAAATGGTGTTCTGAGGAGGCCTTACAAAGAACTGAGAAAAGAAGGGCAGCAAAAGGCAAAGGAAAAAGGGAAATATATATCTTACTGAAAGCAGAGGTGCAAAGAATAGCAAGGAGAGATAAGAAAGCCTTCCTAAGTGAACAGTGCAAAGAAATAGAGGAAAACAATAAAATAAGAAAGACTATGTCAGACTTTATTTTTGGGGGCTCCAAAATCACTGCAGATGGTGACTGCAGCCATGAAATTCCTTGGAAGAAAAGTTATGACCAACCTAGATAGTATATTCAAAAGCAGAGACATCACTTTGCCGACAAAGGTCCGTCTAGTCAAGCCTATGGTTTTTCCAGTAGTCATGTATGGATGTGAGAGTTGGACCGTGAAGAAGGCTGAGTGCTGAAGAATTGATGCTTTTGAACTGTGGTGTTGGAGAAGACTCTTGAGAGTCCCTTGGACTGCAAGGAGATCCAACCAGTCATTCTGAAGGAGATCAACCCTGGGATTTCTTTGGAAGGAAAGATGCTAAAGCTGAAACTCCAGTACTTTGGCCACCTCATGCGAAGAGCTGACTCATTGGAAAAGACTTTGATGCTGGGAGGGATTGGGGGCAGGAGGAAAAGGGGACGACAGAGGATGAGATGGCTGGATGGTATCACTGACTCGATGGACGTGACTCTGAGTGAGCTCCGGGAGATGGTGATGGACAGGGAGGCCTGGCATGCTGTGATTCATGGGGTCGCAAAGAGTCGGACATGACTGAGTGACTGAACTGAACTGATAGATCTCTTCAAGAAAATCAGAGATACCTAGGGAACATTTCATGCAAAGATGGACATAATAAAGGACAGAAACAATATGGACCCAACAGAAGCAGAATATATTAAGAAGAGGTGGCAAGAATACACAAAACTATACAAAAAAGATCTTAATGACTCAGATAACTTTGATTGTGTGATCACTCACCTAGAGCCAGACATCTTGGAGTGCAAAGGTACATGGGCCTTAGAAAGCATCACTATGAACAAACGTAGTGGAGGTGATAGAATTCCAGCTGAGCTATTTCAAATTCTAAAAGATGATGCTGTGAAAGTGCTACACTCAATATGCCAGCAAGTTTGAAAAACTTAGCATTGGCCACAGGATTGGAAAAAGTCAGTTTTTATTCCACTCCCAAAGAAAGGCAATGCCAAAGAGTGTTCAAAGTACTACAGAACTGCACTCATCTCACACACTAGCAATGTGATGCTCAAAACTAAAGAGTCTCTTGAAAAAAGTGAAAGAGAAGAGTGAAAAAGTTGACTTAAAATTAAACATTCAAAAAATGAAGATCATGGCATCTGGTCCCATCACTTCATGGCAAATAGATGGAGAAACAATGGAAACAGTGACAGACCTTATTTTCTTTGCCACCAAAATCACTGCAGATGGTGACAGCAGCCATGCAATTAAAAGACACTTGTTCCTGGATGAAATGCTATTACAAACAAAGACAGAATATTATAAAGCAGAGACGTTACTTTGCCACCAAAGATCTGTATATTCAAAGCTATGGTTTTTCCACTAGTCATGTATGGATGTGAGAGATGGACCATAAAGAAGGCTAAGCACTGAAGAATTGTTGCTTTTGAACTGTGGTGTTGGAGAAGACTCTTGAGAGTCCCTTGGACTGCAAGGAGATCAAACCAGTCCATCCTAAAGGAAATCAACCCTGAATATTCATTAGATGAACTGATGCTGAAGTTGAAGCTCCAATTCTTTGGTCACCTGATACAAAGATCTGAGTCGCTGGAAAAGATCCTGATGCTGGGAAAGACTGAAGGCAGGAGGAAAAGGGAAAACAGAGGACGCAGTGGTTGGATGACATCACCAATTCAATGGACATGAGCTTGAACAAGCTCCCAGAGTTTGTGAAGGACAGGGATGCCTACTGTGCTGTAGTCCTTGTGGTCTCAAGGAGTCAAACAGGACTGAGAGACTGAATAACAAGCAAGTCTGGACCCGGGGGCTCATATCATTTTATTTGTGTGTGGTCCTTTTGCATCTTTCTGCTTTGCTTATTTTCTCTGGTAGCTTCTTTTTAACTTGATTCCCTCTGTCCTCCACTGTCTCCCAGAGTTTGCTCAGATTTGCTTCCATTGAGTTGGTGGTGCTATCCAACCATCTTGTCCTCTGCTGCCTGTTTCTCCTTTTGCCTTCAGTCTTTCCCACCATAAGGGTCTTTTCAGTGAGTGGGCACTTTGCTTTTCTAACCTCTGTCCCTAAACAAAACACTCAGCCCTCCTGCTGGGACTCCAGGTTCTCTTCCACTGCTCTTCCTGGTATACACACATTATGCCTCTAAGGTCAGCTAACGCACCTCCAGTGCCCTCTGTGAGATTCTCCATTTCTTTACATGACCATCATTCAGGGAAAGTCACTCACTCCATCAGTACCATTTAACATTGTTAGCTTTTGTGTGTGAGAGAGCATTCAAGCAGCAAGGGACACCTACCAGGGTCATCAGAATTCGCTGATGCATTTTGTCAAGTACCAGGGAGTCTCCATAATAAAAGAGAAGCAGGCTGAGACATTTTGAGTGGCTCAATTCATCATGGAACTAACAGGACATATGAGGTGGGCTGATGGAAAAATACCAAGGGGATCAGGGAGAAATGTGTTGCTAAAAAATGCCTAACAGAGCTTCTTTTTTTGTGTTTCCTTCACAAGGTTAGGACTTGAAAATGGATCTTTTTTCAGGAGCTCATGCAACAATTCTATCTTGAATCTCAAGGAAGTTGCAGTCTCTGCTCTCGCTGCTGCTTGTCAGCTGTGTGGTGGGGAAACAGAGCCATCTTGATTGGATCAGGGACTTCTCCACCTACTCATGTCAAAGAGACTAAAAAGTATTGCCTATTATAACTATTAAGTTGTCCATGGTTGGTGCTTAGTGCAGCCTATAGTGAAGGATTTGCTTCCTGGGTGTCCTAGTTAACTTTAGTGCCTGTCCTTGGGCTGCACCTAAATCTTACTTGTCATTTCGTCAAGTGGCATTATTTTATCACAATATGAATGAAGGGAGAGAGCATATTAGGTCAGTGCATGATGCCTTAATCTTACTGGAAAAGGGAATCATTGTGTATGATTTATTCATGATAAGGTCAGGAATGTCATTTTCATGATAAAGAGCACCCAGCAATGAGAGCATGACTCATGCAGTGTCACGTGGACCAGGTGCCCTGGAGGCTCTGCCAGACCCCTCCACCCCTTCTTATAGCTATGGAAAGAAGATTAATTCCCAAAAGTCTCAAGTAGTGTGTTTCTTGATTTCTTCTCTAGCTCAATTTAGGATCTTCATTAAGTAGCTCTATCAGAAAGATCATGCGCCATTTTTCAGAGGAAACATTATTCCTAAACAAGATTATGTGCACAATGGCCTCACATTTAAATATCACACAGTAGATTTCTACCATAATTCCACATTTAATCTTGTCTTTCCACTGTCTATGGATTACATTCCAAATGTTTGGCTTGTCAAATTAAAATTTTCAGCATTCTTCCCCAACGTGATATTTCAACCACAGCTAAAATCACACATTGTCCATTTCAAAACTATACTATGTCCACTGATGCCTAATGATGTTACAGATGTTTTTCATTCAGTGTGAAATTACCTTCTCTTACTTGGCATATTCTATATCTAGTCAGATATCCAATATTCAAAGATTTATGAGAAATCTTTCTAAATTCAGCAAATGTTAATCCCTCCATCCCTTATGCCTCTTAAGAAAAAGAGCTTATTTTTATTATCTTAGAATTGTTAGTCACATTTTGCTACCAGATTTAGCTTTTGTCACTGCTTCATGTAATTGGTTTGTAATAAATTTGTGCCTCCCTCTTGACATTTTTTCCTTTATGCCTTCCTTTCTTCTTCCTTTCTTATTTCATTCTTTTTGCCCCTTTATTTAATACATGTGTACTTATACTTGAAGAAGGCAATGGCACCCCACTCCAGTACTCTTGCCTGGAAAATCCCATGGATGGAGGAGCCTGGTAGGCTGCAGTCCATGGGATCGCTAAGAGTTGGACACGACTGAGCAACTTCACTGTCACTTTTTACTTTCATGCATTGGAGAAGGCAATGGCAACCCACTCCAGTGTTCTTGCCTGGAGAATCCCAGGGACGGGGGAGCCTGGTGGGCTGCCGTCTATGGGGTCACACAGAGTCGGACACGACTGAAGTGACTTAGCAGCAGTAGCAACAGCAGCAGTACTTAAACTATTTATAGCTAACTACGTGTTCAATACTGGAAAAAAAAGGACGGCATTCCTGGCCTCATAGCATTTTCATTTCAGTGGTATGACCCCTGTGCCTCACGGTGTATGCTGAATAGTAATATGTTGTTGTTAGTTGTGTCTGACTTTAATGCGACCCCATGGACTGTAGCCCACCAGGCTCCTCTCTTCATGGGATTTCCCAGGCAGGAATACTGAAGTGGGTTGCCATTTTCTTCTCCAGAGTAGTGATACTGACCATGGTATTTATGACAAAAGTTAGTTTTACAACTTGGAAGAAGGTCCTCATGAAAGTTAAGCTCTTACTCCCCTAGAGACTGTGAGATGAAGGACTCTCTCTTCCTTAGTGATTACATTTCACAGAAATGACTCTCAGATTCTTGAGAAGGATATATAAAGCTAGCAAGAGGCTTTAAAAAAAAACTTTATGTCTGAAACAGACAGATTAAGAATTTACAATTGCAAATTTTCTAAAGAAACTATCTTAAGAAAAGGGAGGTCAGGGATCTCAAGTCAGGAAGAAGCCTGTCTAAAGGTGAGGTGAGCCGAGGGCAATGTTAAGTTCTCTCAGTGTGAGTGACTAGACTAGGACAATCTTGGATGAGACAACATTGCTCTGCTCCTCGTAGGACCTCATTCTCCAGGAAAGTAGCTCAGACTTGTCTCCATGTCAGCTTCAGAGGTCAGAGAGTCAGAAATAGAGTCTGAAAAGACTGCTTGGGGTCTAGGCTCAGACCTGGCATACTGTCACACTACATTCCTTTGACCAAATTACAAGTCTTCTTATAAGAAACCTAAAAATGTGGCAATTAATTCCACTTTTAATGGAGGGAATAGGGAGGTATGGAAACGCAAGTCACTTTGGAAAATGCCATAGGCTGGAAAATCGGGGCATTTTGGCACCAAATTAATCAATCAAGTGATTCTCCTCACAGGACTGTAATTGCCAATGGCAGAAATACATATATTATTTTGAATCTCTGAAAACCAAGACTTACTTCTCTATAATCAGTAATACAGATTTTTTAAAATAGTATATTCTGAAACTTTCTCATAGCTACTAGTGTAGAAACCACTTAGTAATCCATGAAATATTAAATTTCAAAAAAAATGAATGTGTTCCCTCTGCTTATAGCCAGCATGTGAAGCTGAGTATTCAACATACTTTTCACAGTGCAGAGAGCCTGCCAACTTGCATATTGCTCCTAAACTTCTGTTTTCTCCCTGTGGTTTCTGTCTGTACTGTCTCCGCCTGTGGTATCACACATTCATCTATATTGAATAGATCTCTTGGTTTGGGCTGAAGGTGGAAACTTGTGGGGATGTTTAATGTGACAGAATTCACAGGACTGATTGTCTATAATCATGCATGCTGGTAACTAAGTCGTTCAGTCATGTCCAACTCTGTGCGACCCCATGGATTGCAGCACACCAGACTCACCTGTCCTTCACTCACTCCCAGAGTTTACTCAAATTCATGTCCATTGAATTGGTGATGCCCTCCAACCATCTCATCCTCTGTCCAACCTTCTCCTCCTGCCCTCATTCTTTCCCAGCATCAGGGCCTTTTCCAATGAATCAGCTCTTCGCATAAGGTGGCCTATGTATTGGAGCTTCAGCTTCAGCATCAGTCCTTCCAATGAATATTCAGGGTTGCTTTCCTTTAGGATTGACTGGTTTGCTCTCCTTGCTGTCCACGGGACTCTCAAGAGTCTTCTCCAGCACCACAGTTCAAAAGCAACAATTCTTCACTGCTCAGCTTTCTTTATAGTCCAACTCTCACATGCATACATGACTACTGAAAAAAGCATAGTTTGACTATATGGACCTTTGTCAGCAAAGTGATGTCTCCACTTTTTAATACACTGTCTAGGTTTGTCTAGGTAACTAAGTTATTGATACTCAATTTGAACACCTGTAAATAAATGTGTTGGATTTGGGTTTTTCCAGTTTTAGGTCCTCCCCTACCCCCGCCGGAATTTAGTACTTGTATGCAATTTGTCGTGAAACTTTTTGACAGAAACTTTCAGAGATATAAGCTCCTTTAAAAATCTTTGTGGTGTGTGATATTGTATGTATGATGTCTAGAATTATTATTGTTATTATTGTTCTCTTTAACTGAGTATTTTTTATATGTCAGGCATACATTACCTTATTTAGTACCCTCCTCAGATAATCCAGTAAGAAATGTACTATTATCCTTATTTTACAACTGACATTAAAACTAAACAAAGCTCTTACACCATTGGTGGGAATGCAAACTAGTACAGCCACTATGGAGAACAGTGTGGAGATTCCTTAAAAAATTGCAAATAGAACTGCCATATGACCCAGCAATCCTACTGGTGGGCATACACACCGAGGAAACCAGAATTGAAAGAGACACATGTACCCCAATGTTCATCGCAGCACTGTTTATAATAGCCAGGACATGGAAACAACCTAGATGTCCATCAGCAGATGAATGGATAAGAAAGCTTTGGTACATATACACAATGGAGTATTACTCAGCCATTAAAAAGAATACATTTGAATCAGTTCTAATGAGATGGATGAACCTGGAGCCAATTATACAGGGTGAAATAAGCCAGAAAGAAAAACACCAATACAGTATACTAACACATACATATGGAATTTAGAAAGATGGTAATGAGCACTCTGTATGTGAGGCAGCAAAAGAGACACAGATGTATAGAACAGACTTTTTGGACTGTGAGGGAGAGGGAGAGGGTGGGATGATTTGGGAGAATGGCACTGGAATATGTATACTATCATGTAATAAATGAATCACCAGTCTATGTTCGATACAGGATACAGGATGCTTGGGGCTGGTGCATGGGGATGATCCAGAGAGATGATATGGGGTGGGAGGTGGGAGGGGGGTTCATGATTGGGAACTCATGTACACCCGTGGCAGATTCATGTCAATGTATGGCAAAACCAATACAGTATTGTAAAGTAAAATGAAATAAAAATAAAAATTTAAAAAAAAAAGAAAAACGAAAAAATAAAACTAAACAAAGCAAACAAAAAGCTCTGAAACTTGAAAGTAGATTCTCCAAGTTCCCATAACTAGGAAATTATTAAATCTTTGTTAGGTTTGGGTCTATATGATTCAGGACTGCCCCAGTGACTTAGCAGTAAAGAATCTGGCTACAATGTGGGAACCACAATACACGTGGGTTCTCAGTAAGATCCCTTGGAGGAGGGCATGGCAATCCACTCCAGTTTTCTTGCCTGGAGAATTCCATGGTCAGAGGAGCCTGTTGTAGGCTACAGTCCATAGAATTGCAAAGAGTCGGACACAACTAAAGCATCTTAGCACGGCATGGCATGGCATGTGATTCAAAGATCATGTTCTCTTACACCAGCTCTGTTCCCCTCTACATGCAGAATAAGAGCAAGCAACAGTTGGGCCTTTTCAGGAGTCTTTACAAGGTCAAGAAATATAAAAAGGACAAGTTTCCATTCTTGATCACTCCTATCCCAATCAATATATTCCCACTATGTTCTTTAAAACCAAACCTCTGTATCTTACCTTATCCAATGATAGTGTCAGAAACCTGATAATACTGTTTCCAATATTTATAGTTTCAAAGTATTTCCCATACACATGTTTCAATTTTAAATCTTTTCCACTAAGAAACTACTGAGTGTGACCTCAATTTCTGTGCTACAAATATGTATATATGTATTCTGAATATACCATATATTTACCGTGATTCTGGATTTCAAAATATAAATACATTTAGTCACAGTAATCCATAAATTAAAAGCCAAAATTCAGAGTGACAGTGTACTGATACTGTCAACCTCTAAACAGACAGTGGAAAAAGACCCACAGTTTTTTGCCTTGCACTGAACCTTTGAAAGTGGAAATCGGTCCACTTAGTTGTGTGTGTGTGTGTGTGTGTGTGTGTGTGTGTGTTTTAATGGAGCTGGTCATTTCCTTACAGGCACCACTAAAAGACGAGGAAAGCAAATAGTTCCACAAAAAACTGCACAGGAATCTTAAATTAATCTCCAGAGGCTGTGGAACCAGAGGGAAAACTGTTGGGAAGACTGCATATATTGCTTGCCTATGTTTATTTAATGTACACCGAAATGTTTTCCTGTGACCTTGACTTATATCAGTTCTGATGAGATGGATGAAACTGGAGCCGATTATACAGAGTGAAGTAAGCCAGAAAGAAAAACACCAATACAGTATACTAACACATATATATGGAATTTAGAAAGATGGCAATGATGACCCTGTATGCAAGACAGGAAAAAAGACACAGCGGTGTATAACGGACTTTTGGACTCAGAGAGAGAGGGAGAGGGTGGGATGATTTGGGAGAATGGCATTCTATCATGTATACAATCATGTAAGAATTGAATCGCCAGTCTATGTCTGACGCAGGATACAGCATGCTTGGGGCTGGTGCATGGGGATGACCCAGAGGGATGTTATGGGGAGGGAGGTGGGAGGGGGTTTCATGTTTGGGAACACATGTAAGAATTAAAGATTTTAAAATTAAATAAAAAAAATTTAATTTAAAAAAAAAGAAAAAAAAAGAGAAAAAAAGAAAATCCAATAAAATTTGGAAGCGTCTCTTTGTTTTGAGGAATGAATTTCAGAAGTATATTTAGAGTGGCCAGCATTCTACATTATCACCGTGAGAGACATGTTAAAGGAACAGAACCTATGTGTCAGAATCAAGCACTCATATACATACACTGAATGCCCAATGGAGGCCACCTATTAAAAGCCCTGCTCTTGAGTAATTTGTCAAACAATTATGGATGCATATGTGTGTGTACAATTTATTAGTTGTATGCATACTAAATAGTAAGTGCTTTAGAGACATCATCTCCCCACAAGCCCTAACAGGTTAGTATTATCTCCATGTGGTGGCTAACTAAATGATTGATTCAAAATGTACGATCTTTGAACATATAATCAGGATATATGTTTGTATGTATGCAATGTGTTAGGCACAGTGGATGATAAAAACAAAATTTGTGGAATCATTGGCAAAATAAGTGTTATATGAAATATCAGTAAATAACACAAAATATACTATTTTATCCCCAGCAGTAAAAGAGTTTCTAGGCCAAGGGAGTTCTTTTAGGGGAGGCCTAGTGGAAATAGCATAAGGGAACAACTTTTCCAATGGCGACAACAGCATAGGCAAAGACATTCAGGAGGAGAATTGTAATAACAACATTGTGAGTTCAATGATTTGTATTATTTATCAATACTAATATTATGAAGGCAGGGCTAATGTTAATTAAGGGAAGGATGGATAATCTGGGAGAATTCTTCAGAAAACAATGTATTATAGACTGTTTGTCTCTTTGGAACTTTCTCTTCCTCTCCCTGTGATTCTGCTGTGGCTGCTAACCAAGGGATGTTCCACATCTCTTTCCTAGGAAAAGTTGGCACCAGCTCAGCCAATAGCATCCATTTTGAAGACTGAAGTGAATGGAGAGCCTCTGTGATCATCAGCATTAAGGGCCACCTAGCAGTGCAGCTGCTGGAAGTCAGGGGACTAGTAGCCCAGGACAGGATCCACCTAAGTCAGAACCCAAGCAGCAGCCACAGCGCTAAGAACCTGACAGAATTATGATGATGTAAAAGAGTCACCAAACACAGCCCTCCCCACAGGTATAATTTCAGCTCCTTTCTTTATCTTTCCATGAAGGAAAATTTCATAGCTTTAACCACAAGGGACAGAAAGACTTTGGGATCGCTAAACAAACAATGAATCAGGAGAACATTAATATTTATTATAAAACATTCGCAATGCATGTTGTTCTACTTTGTCTTATTTAGACATATTAAAGTGTATCAGAAGCTGGGTAAAAATGCATCTTTCAATCACCAAACATCATTTATTTAACTTGTGCTGCTGGTTTATTATTTCTTTCATGGGAGTAATTTCATATACTGCTGCTTTCAAGAGAGCACTACCCCCCCTTTCTCCACCCTGCTCATCACTTCCATCTCTTTACCAGTCAGTTTATATGACCATTGTTCCTTTTTCTCTTCACTTCCTCATCACTTTCCGTCTCAGGAAGAGGATCTAACTCCAAACAGGGTGAGTGTGCTTGGTCTCTCAGTTGTGTCTGACTCTTTGTGACCCCCATGGAACTTGCCTGCCAAGTTCTGCTCATGGAATTTTCCAGGCAAGAATGGACTGGGTTGCCATTTCCTATTCCAGGAGATCTTCCCAACCCAGGGAGGAAACCCAAGTCACTTATGTCTTCTCCATTGGCAGACAGAATATTTATCACTAGCATTGCCTGGGAAAATGATAAGAAACCTAGAAAATTATCTTCTAAAGGGGTTGAGTTATTTTCATTTACCCCCAAATAACATTTTTTCATTCCTGACCCACACCAAAACAAAAAGTGGTGAGTTGCCTACCTTCACACCTTAAATGTAAGTAAGCTTTACGCATTATATGTGGTTTCTTATGTTCATGACTTACGCTACTAAAATTTGAAGTACTGGGTAGAGTAGAAATAAATTTGAGTTTATAAAGAGGTTAAACCTTTATTTGTTCCCAATGGATCTTGTGCTCTGGATAGGCAGTGATTAAATAAGCTTCTCATGATTCATAGAAACATAAATAAGTTTTCTAGTAACAGATTGCAGTTAGGTTCAGATTAAGCTTGTAATAACTATGTAGGCTTTGTTGACAAGGAGCTGTTTCAGACATCATAGGTGAGGAGGTGTGTTGAGACTTCCAGCTCAATGGCCAGTTCTGTCTCAAGTGTCCTCAAAAATATATACATGCAACTGATGAGGCCTATCACAGCTATTATAAAGCACAAAATAAATCTCCAAGAAAGGCTTCAGATTCAACATGAATTCCTCTTATGTAGAATAAAATGTTCAGTCACTAAACTTAAGAAACACTGGTGTCTAAGCAAGAGGGGATGATCTGGGTTTGCACCTGGAAGGAGTTAAGCTAGGCAATAGTAAAATCGTCTGAGCAGGTAGATGGAAAGACTTCAGAATGGAGGCCAAAAGGTAGTAATGGAAGCTACATCTCTCCAGGTCTGGACTGGACAGATTCTCACTCATGGTAAAAAAAAAAAAAAAAAAATGTCCCACCATGTCCTCACAAGATAACTTCTCATTACAAAACTAAATGTTAAGGCACGTGTTTGAGAAAAAGGCATAAGAAGAAATAGATTTGTTCGTCTTCTTTCTGCCTCTAATTCATAGCATAGAAAAGAAAGAGAGAGCAGATAATGAGGCAGGTGGTGGGAAGAATGAGTGAATGAACATGGAAACATGATAAGAAGCAAGGAATAGGGAAGCCTGGAAGAAAGCTTAAGGCATATGTGTCAGTCATTTAGTGACCTGCAGGACGGGTGTAATCAGGTTGAAATGACAATCAATGGTATTCAGAGAATAAGAATAGGAAAGTTGCTACAGTGGCGACTTTCAGCATGGGAGCTGGAAGGCATGAAAACCAGAAAAGGGATGTTGTTGCAAAGTCAGTCATCCTAGTTTTTTCTCGGTATCAGACCATGACTTAGACCTGGAGGGTTTCTTGTTAATTGCATGAGTCCTTGGTTCTTTTTGTAATCTGTTGGTAGTAGCACCTTTTTCTTTCTCCCTCTCCCTCTATTCTATTTTCTGTTTCTCTAAATTAGTGTATTAAATACTCTGATCGTGAGACAACCACATGGTTGGTTCAAATGTCCCAGTTTGATACATGCTAATTATAGCTGAAAATAATGAAGGGAGGAAAGATCTGAAGTAAATGATGTAGATTCAGAGAGTGGAGAGATAAACCTGGGTGGGATATCCTGCATTAAAATGTATAAATGTCATAAATACTGCAGCTTTACTAAGTCTGTGAATCTTGCTGAGACTCAGTTTTCTCATCTTTTAAACGTGAGTAAACACATTTATCTTGTGATTGTGATGGAGAATGAAATACAGAAGTGCTTGACATGGTTCTTTCCACTGAATGTTACAATATTTCATAAAAATGAGGTAGACAATCCAAGATTAAATTCTTGATACTAAGAGACAGCATAGGCTTCTAGAAAGAACTTTGGCTTAGGACATAGTTATTCCATCCCTTTGATGTACCAGCACTTTGCATTAGATATGCCATTTTGGTTTCTGAGTTTCAGTTTGTATATCTGCAAATGGAAATGATCTACTTTGTGGCTTTTTAAAAAGGATTATTTATAATGCCCAGGAAAGAACAACTCAGTCATAGAGAGGGATAATTTATGTGAAGAGGATATGGAAAGAGTACGTGTCCTTTTTATGCTGCCTCTTGAATTAGGCTATGGAGAGCAAATTAATAATGAGTAGTTCAGGTAAAGATTATCAATCCCTGAATAGAAGATGCAGAAATTGCTTTGACATATTATTTAAAGCTTGAGGAACACCTCTCATTAGCAATGGAATTAGTGTCTAATGTTGGAAATGGTGGGAAAAAACAGGGTAAACTGGTGAGCATGTTGACAACTACCAGCATGATTATCTTGTTAAAGAGGGCAGAGAAATGTAAGAAACAAAGCTATCAGATAATCACCATAACAAGCAGTGTTTGCCCCTGTCAAATTGACTTGTCTTCCTGACTAAACATGCAGCCAGATTTCCAGGAGTTTTCAGATCCCAGAAAATTAACTTCTGGGAACCCAGGACATGGTTATTTACCTCCTCTATATTCCACATTACTACTTCTCCTTGTTTCTTTCTCTCTCTCTCCTTCTCACTTTCCTCTTTGTAGAGCCCTTTTGTCTGCTATGGACGCCATATGATTGAAGAAGATAGCCCCCCTCAACTCTGAAATGTGTGTATTATAATCCCACACAAAAGCAACAACTCACTCTGTTCAAATCATCCCTGAGTCTGCATTCAGAACACCTATTAGAGAGAAGGCAATGTTTGCTCAACCCATATCGAAGGCCAATGGGTGATTCAATCTACTGTTCCAGAGGTTCAGGGCCATTCTGTAGTCAAGGAAAACAGTATGAGTTAGTACAGAACATAAATAAGCAAGTCTTGCCTAAAGAGGTAGGGCCAGTTTCCTGTGCTACCAAGAGCACTTAGTGAGAGACTGTTTTTCTCACTCATTGACTCTGTTCATGTGAAGTGATGGGAGGTGGACATATGGAAGAGAAGGAATGCTCAACTGGACCAAGTCAGAAGGGAGCAATTCTATGTAGTTTTCCCCTGCCAGCCAATCAGAATAACAGAGTGAACCAGACTTTTCCACCACTCTTGTCATGATTCAGTTTCCCATCAGAAGGTATTTATTGCTTAGTTTAAGCTAAGGATTTTCTTGGGGAGTCAGGGTGAAAGAAGTTTATCCTGACTTCCTGTTCAAATAAAGGAGCATACCTAGAGTGAATGCACCAAATCTCATTAATATAAAAGCATTAGTCCAGTAATTATCTGTATTGATGGTTAATCAACTTTCCTGTTAAGTGAAAGAATAAATTCCATGGTATTTTCCCACTCATTAAGGATACTGCCAGATGACAGTTTCTACATTTTCCTTTCTCTACACCCTAAATTGCAGAGATAAATTCTACTATCATTTTTATGGAAGCCTCTATATGAATCTGAAACTTTTATTATGTTAGCATTTGCATTGACAAATTTCCAAAACTAGGTAATTGTAAGGTCTTGTAAATCACCACACTTGTAAATCATCATCATCACCACATTAATGAAGAGTGACAGAAGTTGACCAGAGTTATAGGGGTGTCAGACAGTCTTCGTCCTCTTTCTGAGTATCTTAGCCAGCCCCTACTCCTTCCTCCAGCTCAACTATCTGAGCAGCAGTTCAGAATAATTTCAGCAGAGGATTGGAAAATTGGTTATATCTCAGCTTAATAATGGATCAATAATGCTCTTTAGAATATGTGTTGTAAAGAATTCTGTGTTGTTTCTATATCGGCATTAAATCACTTGGAATATGATTGACAATTGATGCATAATTATGCTCAACCCGATCTCTCTCTCTCTCTCTCTTTCTCTCTCTCTGTCCACTAATTACTGTACGAAATAGGTACTGTTATCTTTACAGGCCAGGCATCTGAGGGAGTAGTGAAATTGGGAATCTAGGCCAGGAAGTCTGAATTTAGTGCTCTTAACCCCTGTGCTGCGATTCATGGGGTCGCAAAGAGTCGGACACGACTGAGAAACTGAACTGAACTGAACTGAACCCCTGTGCCATATAGGCTCCAGATTGCAGGGAATTAATGCTGATGGTGGAGCTAGTGGTAAAGAACCCGCCTGCCAATGCAGGAGACAACAAGAGACTGGGGTTCGATTCCTGGGTTGGGAAGATCCCCTGGAGGAGGGCACAGCAACCCACTTCAGTATTCTTGCCTGGAGAATCCCCAGGGGCAGAGGAGCCTGGTGGGCTACAGTCCATAGGTTTACAAAGAGTCAGACACAACTAAAGTGACTTAGCATGCGCAGCCCGCATAAGGCACAGATGCAGGACAGTCAGGTAGAGAGTTTCGTGAGCTCCGTTACGTGCTCCTTCATACCCACCGGCCTCACTGCTAACTTAATTCAGATCCCTCCTTGTCTCTTTGACTTCCACAGTAGCCCTATGGGATAGTTGTAATTACTCTTAAATATGCATCTTTAGGATGGTTTGAAAACACTCAGGACAGTGGCCACTATAACGCTAAATAAGGAGAGCTCCAAGTATATTTTGCTCTTTAGTTAAGATATTGGCATTTGGAGAAGGGATCCATTGAATCATAAATGTAGATGCATTTGCAAGTCCCTGTTACATCTCAGCAATGGTATATTTCAATGAAGAAAAGTTAAAGGAACAAGTTAAAAAGAATTCTGGTTGCTGTGTTTATGTATATTTATTGTCAAATAGTATCAAATCCACTTTGTTGAAGGTAAATATTTTGTGAACTCATTTGTGTTTATAATTCTTATCTGTCAGTTATTTATGCTTTATTTTGAAAGGCAACAAATTCATAAAAATTATAGTATTAGCAAAACCTTCCATCAACCTCTTTTCATTATTCTATGTAATTTGTGTTTAGAGAATTTGTTTCAGGTTGATTTATTTTTATCAAACCTTTGCTTGGAAACATCTCTTTTCTGCTTATGATAAGCACAAATAAATCTTATTCTCCTCTTTCCCAATCCATTTCCTAGGCAACACACACAGATGGTCAATAGTTCACAAAAGTAGGCAACAGACCATGTAAATAGCCTTCAAATTATTACCAGTGCATCTTCGTAATAAAGCCAAAATTCTGCATGAGAGCTGATTGCATGTGCACACCTCCATATCATTTCCCCTGGGAAAGGCAACAACCAGTCTCCCCAGTACTATGTGATTTTAGCCTATTATTAGCATGACTGCTTCTCCACATCAGAGAAACATCAGAGAGCATCAGAGAAAGAAGCCTCAATTGGCAGGAAAGGGGTTCATTTTCTGTATTTTTTTTTTTTCAGAATCAGAAATGTTTATCTATGAGACATGAGAGGAAAGGGGATCTGTCAATGTGCCAAGTGGGAAGCCAGAACTGTGCCCACCTACCAGCTAGAAGAGAGGGAACACTCCATGACATAGTGGAATAAGTAAGGGCCATTATGCATACAGAGCCAGCATCAATCCTGTATGGATCATTCACCATCTGTGAGACCCTCAAGTAGGTTTCTTAATATTTTAAAGTTTATTTCCTCATCTGTGAAACAGAGATAATGACAGTCCAGATTGTTGTGCTGTTTAAATGAGATAATGTCCACAGTACTCTGGCGAAATGTCTGTATCAACATAGTTGTTCAGCAAAAGCCAGTTCGCTACTGTCCAGTAGCTCCCAGCAGAAACTAAGATTTAATTTGAGTCCCAAATCCATCATTTCAGCAAAGGCCTTTGGTTAACTGCCAAATGAACTATTCTATAGGAGAAAGATGGCTTCTCTTTTGTTGAATACTAGGGCTTCCCTTGTGGCTCAGAAGTTAAAGCATCCGCCTGCAATGTGGGAGACCCGGGTTCGATCCCTGGGTCAGGAAGATCCCCTGGAGAAGGAAATGGCAACCCACTCCAGTATTCTTGCCTGGGAAATCCCATGGACACAGGAGCCTGGTGCCTACAGCCCACAGGGTCACAAACAGTTGGACACCCTTCTTTTCATATGTACATGCATGTGTGTGTGTTGGGTGCTTGAGTAGGGCTGTCCAATAATTTCAATGTTATTCTTCCTTCGATCCATTTAGCTCCCTCTAACTATTTAACTTGCCCTTTCTGCATAATTTTACCTTCTGCTCCCCTCCAATGTACACTTGAGAAATCATCACTTTTCCATACCCCATTCAGTTTGGGTAAATAATATATCCCGGTTCTAGGGGTAAGCATATAATTCAGTCCCTTGCCAGTTAATGCTTTTGTTGATCTTTTTATTATAGAAAATTCAAGAAGACCACATTTTCCTTCATAGATGGTGGGTCAGAATCTAACATACAAAGAACTTTTCCCCAGAATGTGTCTAACATTGGGACAAAGGAAAGGAGAGTAGATTTTGTTGGCATGATTTGAGCCCTTAGATCCAGCTATATATGGAGAATGTGTAAGCACAGGATGCTAAAGGGTGAGAGACTTCTTTTCCAGACTGAGGTCAGGGAGCCAAAGATGTTTTCTCTGAGAGAAGTGTTTGTCCAGGGTTAGCCATGAAAAGAATGTAGGTAATGTGAGTCTTGAAAAAGAAGTACAAGTGCACCACTGCATTAATATGGAAGAGGAGAGAGGTCTTGGCAATGGGAAGAAATTGAGAAAGACTGGAGGTGATGGGGCAAGTATATGGTGAAACATCTTTGTCATTGGCTTTTTCATATTTTTCTTTTTAACTCATCTCCCCTTAACAGCAAAAGTGAATGATGAAAAAGGTTTTCAACAATTAGTGGAAATATTCGAGACTACAGGTTTCTGAGGAAGGAACACTGAATTATCTGGATGATAAAACATTCAACAGTTCAAAGAAATGGGTAGAACAAAATATCAATGGGGAAACAAATTAAAATACTATTTACTACCAGCGAAGTGGTTCTAAATTCCTAGCAGAGACAGAGAGGACTATTTTCTTCATATATATCTGTGCTTAAAGTGGTTTCTCATGCATTATGTAAAATATTCTCTCCTTCTATGCCTTCTCTGTTTCCTCCTTTAATCTATTCCTTTCTACCTCTTCTGGAAAAGCCCAGCAAATTCTTCCCATATAACCCCAGCCTGCAGTTTACACTGTCTTCCATAGCTATTATTTTGCCACTATATGTACTGAAGTTCAATAAATGTGTTGAATGAATGAATACATGAATATTAAATGAATGCATTGAATCATTTGTTTATTTATTCAGTAATTAACTATTGATCCCAGATTATTGGAAACTGAGGATTTGGAAGTAAAATCTTCATTCCTTGATCTCAAGGAGCTCACACATTTGTGTACCAGCGGAGAGTTTCCTGAGAGCAGGATTTGTTTCTTCTAAATATTTCCCATTTTGATATATTTACAGCATGAATACATTTGAATTGACTTACCCTATTTTGTGCATTATGAAAAAGGGGTCAAGTAATTTTCATTACTAGAGAGGTAGAGTTGCTCTGAAAGTGGGGTAAAGCCATGTATTTGGTGAGTTCCTTATATCTGCTATGAAAGAGTCAAGAGCATTGTAGGGCTCCAGACGCCCTAGCTTGTTGAAAGTGGAACACTTTGTATTTTCATACCACAGACCTCCCAGAACTGAAGTCCTGAGGTGGGGTTAGGGTTTACAAGTGAGAGGGTGCCTGGGATTGAGCTATATCATCTATAGTGTAAGCAAATATTGATATCCTCCTAAGGTTAATTGTCCCTTTTGGCTGCAATGTGGAATGATGTAAAAGCTGGGAAGAATGAAGGAGTCTTGCTTTCAGTTAAATAAATTTTTAATGCTGAAGTTCTAAATTATCCCAGTGTTAATAGATTTGTTTGAGTCATAATTCATGTCAGACTTGATCAACTTTGAATATTTTAACCAGATATGAGCTACAATTATGTATTCATTGTTACATTATAAGATACTTGAACATTAGAATTTTTCTGTTTATGGTGGAATTTTTTTATTTTCTATTTTTTGATAAAGAATATGTAGCACAAAGTGGAAGGTAGATGAAGGAACTTTAGTCTTTCTTATCAACTTTTAATTGGGAAAAGTTCCCTAGCTTCTCTGTGCCTCTGTCATCTCATCTAAAAAATGGCGATAATATTCCTGTTTGATTGAGCTGAAAGTTTATTCAGGATTCTGTGAGGACACTGTCATGGCTACTCCCTGCTCTCAACCTCCTTCTGAATCATTCTTTTCTTTGTATGTTGTATCTTGAGACAGTCCTTCACATTGTATTTTCTCCCTAGATTGTACAATTATTGAGGCCAAAGATAAGGCCTTATTTGTTATAGTCAAACAGTATAGGTACTAGTTAATGTACTTGGGAGAGAAGAGAGAGAAGGAGGAAAAATAATGTTTATTCATTTACTCATTCAGTAAATATATACGGGAGAAAGTATCATATGAATCCAGGTATTAGTAGTGTTTACACCAGTAAGACAATGTGGTTTCAACCTCAGCTGTCCTTGTGCTCCTCTCCTGCGAGAACAGTTTATGGGTATTATATCCACTTTATCATCTCACAAAACTCTTAAAGACCTAAAGCAGTGGAACATATCTAAACATCTACTGAATAGATTGGGGAACAGAAGATCAAGCTGGAAATATAATGACTGACAAACTTTTCCTAGTGTATTTCTCTGAGTACTAGTTTTCTCCAGCAGATGTGACAGGATTACTTGATGTCTGGCAAAGAGCATTCCCTCTTAGTTCAGTCTTCCTTTTGTTCTCTAGAACAAGTGTTTTATATAACACATATATTCTATCTATTAGCAAGTAAATATTTATAAACATAGAGTACAGTTGAAAGAATGTATGTTTTGGAAAGAGTAGATCCTAAGTTCTACCACCACATCTCTACCACTGATAATCTAGGCCTTAAGAAAAATTGCTTAACTTCTCTGAACCTCACATTTCTCCTCTTAAATATGATATAACAATACATACCTCATGGTGAGTCTTGAAATAATGAATGTCGATAGCCTGATCTGCATGTAAGATAAGGGATAAGAAATAAAGACTCTAAAATGTTTAACATTCTAAAATGCCAAGATTCAGAAATCAAATTTGAATAAAATTCTCTATTTGACAAATATTAACCTGTTCTGTCATAAACCTAAATATAAATGTATCTGTCTTTATTTAGTTCTTTGTTGGTGGGAGAGAACTATACTCACGTTAGAATGAAAGTCAAGACTTGACAAACTCCCCAGCAAGAGTCCAGTCTTGGTAGCCACCTTTGGTCCAGGACCACCTGCTGCTTCCCACTGGATCACACATTTCTGATGGAGGTGTTCTCTATGGATAGATGACAGGATGTCTCAGGTCATACCCCAAGTCAGGGAGCTGTTTCTAGAGTTAGTATGTTATGTCCTGAGATTCTGTAATCACTCAGCAGCCTCTCTTCACAGATTTAACTTCCTTCCAAATGACCTAATGTTGCAGATAAATGCTTCCTGTGGTATGGGAATTTATAACAGGCAGTAATTAATTACAGGTTAAGAAAATAAAATAGGAAATAAGGTAGTGATTTTAAAGTTCTAAACAGAGTCAAGGGTTGAATCTAAACAAATTGGCTTCCTGATGAAGCATTCCTCCAGGGGCTCTACATAACCTTCTATTTTAATGAGTATTTACCAAGACTAGAGGCTTTTCTAGGCTGCTGCAACCCAGTTACCATGAAAAAAAAAAAGGCCGAAGAGTCTAAACTCTGTAACAGATCCAAGATTGCTGGATTCAAAAGGATATTATACTAAAAAAATAACACTACAGCCTGGGATAATTAATTTTTCCTTTCTCCAAGTTGCCGCCCAAGGGATCTTATTAGAATGTTATGATTGTGTAGGGTTGAGACTTGGAGTGGATGGGATTTGCTCCGTCAAAAGACTCTAAATTAAAACTGAGGCTTCCTCATCTTCAAATCTCTTCTACTATAGCCCACTCAGCCAGGGAATTAAGAAATTTCTGTGTTTTTGTCAATTACAGAATGACTTATGTTTCAATTATTGATACCATAAGTGACCCCTTGATATTCTGAATCATTGAATTAGCCATTCAAAGATGGTCTTCTCTTTTAAGTGGTCATTATAAAGAACCTGCCGAACAGCAGGAGATGTGGGTTTGATTCCTATGTTGAGAAGATCTCCTGGAGAAGGAAATAGCCACCCATTACTGAGCTGTATTTCTGCCCTGGGAAATCCCATGGACAGAGGAACCTGATGGGCTATAGTCCACGGGGTTGCAAAAGAGTCGATCATGACTTAGCAACTAAACAACAACATATCTTTCTACTTAAAATAGGACATGCGCATGCAAGATATGACTTTGTACTGTATGCTTTTTAAATAATTGTATAAAGTAGTTCTAATATCACCACTGACTGCTGTGAGAAGTGAAGACTTCCCAAAAGTCACAGTTAATAAATATTAAATAGGACTTTCAGTTCAGTTCAGTCAGTCAGTCGTGTCTGACTCTTTGCGACCCCATGAATCGCAGCATGCCAGGCCTCCCAGTCCATCACCAACTCCCGGAGTTCACTCAGACTCACATCAATCGAGTCAGTGATGCCATCCAGCCATCTCATCCTCAGTCGTCCACTTCTCCTCCTGCCCCCAATCCCTCCCAGCATCAGAGTCTTTTCCAATGAGTCAACTCTTCGCATGAGGTGGCCAAAATATTGGAGTTTCAGCTTCAGCATAATTTCTTCCAAAGAAATCCCAGGGCTGATCTCCTTCAGAATGGACTGGTTGGATCTCCTTGCAGTCCAAGGGACTCTCAAGAGTCTTCTCCAACACCACAGTTCAAAGCCATCGATTCTTTGGTCTCACATCCATACATGACCACAGGAAAAACCATAGGCTTGACCTTAGTCATCAAAGTAATGTCTCTGCTTTTGAATATACTATCTAGGTTGGTCATAACTTTTCTTCCAAGGAGTAAGCGTCTTTTAATTTCATGGCTGCAATCACCATTTGCAGTGATTTTGGAGCCCAAAAAATAATGTCTGACACTGTTTCCACTGTTTCCCCATCTATTTGCCCTGAAGTGATGGGACAGGATGCCATGATCTTCGTTTTCTGAATGTTGAGCTTTAAGCCAACTTTTTCACTCTCCACTTTCACTTGCATCAAGAGGCTTTTTTGTTCCTCTTCACTTTCTGCCATAAGGGTGGTGTCATCTGCATATTTGAGGTTATTGATATTTCTCCCTGCAATCTTGATTCCAGCTTGTGCTTCTTCCAGGCCAGCATTTCCCATGATGTACTCTGCATATAAGTTAACTAAGCAGGGTGACAGTATACACCCTTGATGTACTCCTTTTCCTATTTGAAACCAGTCTGTTGTTCCATGTCCAGTTCTAACTGTTGCTTCCTGACCTGCATACAGATTTCTCAAGAGGCAGGTCAGGTGGTCTGGTATTCCCATCTCTCAGAATTGTCCACAGTTTATTGTGATCCACACAGTCAAAGGCTTTGACATAGTCAATAAAGCAGAAATAGATGTTTTTCTAGAACTCTTTTGCTTTTTACATGATCCAGTGGATGTTGGCAATTTGATCTCTGGTTCTTCTGCCTTTTCTAAAACCAGCTTGAACCATTGGAAGTTCATGGTTCACGTATTGCTGAAGCCTGGCTTGGAGAATTTTGAGCATTACTTTACTAGCATGCGAGATGAGTGCAATTGTGGGGTAGTTTGAGCATTCTTTGGCATTGCCTTTCTTTGGAATTGGGATGAAAACTAACCTTTTCATGTCCTGTGGCCACTGCTGAGTTTTCCAAATTTGCTGGCATATTGAATGCAGCACTTTCACAGCATCATCTTTCAGGATTTGAAACAGCTCCACTGGAATTCCATCACCTCCACTAGCTTTGTTCATAGCGATGCTTTCCAAGGCCCACTTGACTTCACATTCCAGGATGTCTGGCTCGAGATTAGTGATCACATCATCATGATTATCTGTGTCGTGAAGATCTTTTTTGTACAGTTCTTCTGTGTATTCTTGCCACCTCTTCTTAATATCTTCTGCTTCTGTTAGGTCCAGACCATTTCTGTCCTTTGTCGAGTCCATCTTTGCATGAAATGTTCCCTTGGTATCACTAATTTTCTGGAAGAGATCTCTAGTCTTTCCCATTCTGTTCTTTTCCTCTATTTCTTTGCATTGATCGCTGAAGAAGGCTTTCTTATCTCTTCTTGCTGTTCTTTGGAACTCTGCATTCAGATGCTTATATCTTTCCTTTTCTCCTTTGCTTTTCACCTCTCTTCTTTTCACAGCTATTTGTAAGGCCTCCCCAGACAGCCATGTTGCTTTTTTGCATTACTTTTCCATGGGGATGGCCTTGATCCCTGTCTCCTGTACAATGTCATGAACCTCATTGCATAGTTCATCAGGCACTCTATCTATCAGATCTAGGCCCTTAAATCTATTTCTCACTTCTGCTGTATAATCATAAGGGATTTGATTTAGGTCATACCTGAATGGTCTGCTTCCCTGGTGGCTCAGAGGTAAAAGTGTCTGCCTGCAATGCAGGAGACCTGGGTTCGACCCCTGGGTTGGAAAGATCCCCTGGAGAAGGAAATGGCAACCCACTGCAGTACTCTTGCCTGGAGAATCCCATTGAGGGAGGAGCCTGGTAGGCTATAGGGTTGCAAAGAGTCAGACACGACTGAGCTACTTTACTTTACTTTACTTTTGAATGGTCTAGCAGTTTTCCCTACTTTCTTCAATTTAAGTCTGAATTTGGTAATAAGGAGTTCATGATCTGAGCCACAGTCAGCTCCTGGTCTTGTTTTTGTTGACTCTATAGAGCTCCATCTTTGGCTGCAAAGAATATAATCAATCTGATTTCGGTGTTGACCATCTGGTGATGTCCATGTGTAGAGTCTTCTCTTGTGTTGTTGGAAGAGGGTGTTTGCTATGACCAGTGTGTTCTCTTGGCAAAACTCTATTAGTCTTTGCACTGCTTCATTCCACATTCCAAGGCCAAATTTGCCTGTTATCCCAGGTGTTTCTTGACTTCCTACTTTTGCATTGCAGTCCCGTATAATGAAAAGGACATCTTTTTGGGTGTTAGTTCTAAAAGGTCTTGTAGGTCTTCATAAAACCATTCAACTTCAGCTTCTTCAGCATTACTGGTTGAGGCATAGACTTGGATTACTGTGATATTGAATGGTTTGCCTTGGAGACGAACAGAGATCATTCTGTCGTTTTTGAGATTGCATCTAAGTACTGCATTTTGGACTCTTTTGTTGACCATGATGGCTACTCCATTTCTTCTGAGGGATTCCTGCCCATAGTAGAAGATATAATGGTCACCTGAGTTAAATTCACCCATTGCAGTCCATTTTAGTTTGCTGATTCCTAGAATGTTGACATTCACTCTTTCCATCTCTTGCTTGACCACTTCCAATTTGCCTTGATTCATGGACCTGACATTCCAGGTTCCTATGCAATATTGCTCTTTACAGCATCAGACCTTGCTACTATCACCAGTCACATCCACAGCTGCATATTGTTTTTGCTTTGGCTTCATCCTTTCATTCTTTCTGGAGTTATTTCTCCAGTGATATCCAGTAGCATATTGGGCACCTACTGACCTGGGGTGGAGAAGGCAATGGCACCCCACTCCAGTACTCTTGCCTGGAAAATCCCATGGACGGAGGAGCCTGGTAGGCTGCAGTCCATGGGGTCGCTAAGAGTCAGACACGACTGAAGCGACTTAGCAACTGACCTGTGGAGTTCCTCTTTCAGTATCCTATCATTTTGCCTTTTCATACTGTTCATGGGGCTCTCAAGGCAAGAATACTGAAGTGGTTTGCCATTCCCTTTTCCAGTGGACCACATTCTGTCAGACCTCCCCACCATGACCCGCCCATCTTGGGTTGCCCCACAGGCATGGCTTGGTTTCATTGAGTTAGACGAGGCTGTGGTCCTAGTGTGGTTAGATTGGCTAGTTTTCTGTGAGTATGGTTTCAGTGTGTCTGCCCTCTGATGCCCTCTTGCAACACCTACCATCTTACTTGGGTTTCTTTTACCTTGGGCTTGGGGTATCTCTTCACGGCTGATCCAGCAAAGTACAGCCACTGCTCCTTACCTTGCTTGAGGGGTATCTCCTTACTGCTGCCCTTCCTGATCTTCAACGTGGGATGGCTCCTTTAGGCCCTCCTATGCCCACGCAATGAGTGTCAAAAAATTATGTGGTCGTGGTAAACAAAACCTCAATTAATCAGAATAGAGCATTTATGGAATATTAATATCCTAATATTCTATTAAATATTTTGGACTCAAAAATATGTTTGTTTGGTGGTATAACATTTTTGGTTTCCCTGGTGACTCAGTCCATAAAGAATCCACCTGCAATGCAGGAGACCTGGCTTTGATCCCTGAGTTGGTAAGATCCCCTGGAGAAGGAAATGGAAACCCATTCCAGTATTCTTGCCTGGGAAATCCCCTGGACAGAGGAGCCTGCCAGGCTACAGTGCATGGGATTGCAAGAGTTGAACATGACTTTAGCAACTAAACCACTTAAACTACATAACACATTTACATTTCTACAGGTAGGAGTTGGTGTCTAATTCTACAGGCCTTGAATATATCCTGACCTTGGTGACTTGCTTATAGCAAATAGAGTGTAGCAAAATTATGCCTCACAACTTCTTTCAAGGCTGGATCATAAAAATATGTTAAAAGCCTTTGCCTAGCTTTCTCTTTTAGAACCCAAACTACTATGTAGGAAATCTGTCTGCTCTGAAGTTGCTATGCTGGGGAGACCACATGGATAAACTACTAGAGAAAGATGAAAACGCCTGAGGAGATCCAGCTGATTCATCCCCGAGGTCTGAGTCTTCCCAGTTCATGTACCAGACTTGTGGATAAAGACGTTTTTGAGGCAGGTTCAGCCCCAGCCGATGCCTGCCTTTAACTGCAAAGATGCCAAAGAAGGATTGCCTAGCTTAGTTCAGACAGTACCAAGAGCTATGTGAGACAATGATGTTAAAGTCTTGATCTTACCTCTAGTTTGGTGTATATTATTGCATGGTAATAAATAACTCAAATAGGAGAATAGTGACAGGAACAGCGTGGCTGGAGGAAAAAAAAAAAAAATATATATATATCATGCTGGGGTAAAAGCAAAATAAAACTGGAAAATATGGTTAGACCAGACTAAGAGAACCTTGAATGTTGGGCTAAAGAGTTCAACATTTTCTCTTTAACAAAAAGAAAATACTTGACATCTTCAGAAGACAATTATGGTAGGATGGTACAGACAAACACTTGGAAAGAGGTGACCAAGTCTGGGCAAGATAATTACTGGAAAGCTCTAAGTAGCACCATGAAAGCCCTAAAAGAGAGAAGTGAAGATAAAGAGACTGACTAAATTCTTTTTTAAAAATCCCATTTTAACTTGTGGGGGATCAAATACTCCTGACTTATTCTTGTTTTGTTATCTGTATAGTGTCTTACACATGCTGACACGTGACAGTCCCACTGCATATATTCATGGGCAAGAAAACAATCGTGGCTTAATAAAAATACTTTGGGATTGATAGAGGGGGAACTTGGTTCTGTTATTGGCTTCACAACTTACTGATCATGTAAAAATTAAATAAACTCCACAGGACTCATTTTCTTCTATTGAAAATGCAATAATATTACATGCCTCAAAGGCTTGCTGCAAGCATCTAATCTTCATTTTAAACCTCTCCTTGGCCAATTATATGTTACCTCTGCTATGTTGTATAGGCAGACCCTTCTAAACTCAAGTCTCTAACCCCAATCTGTCCCCCTAATTCAGAACAATATATCCACCTGACATGGCCTAGTGATAATTCAGAATAGACATATAAAATAAAATTAGCCATTTCCTTGTTTCAAATCCTCTACTACCACACAGTCTAAAATATGCTATTTCAGAGGGGCAGTGACTTAACTGAAAACTAAATTCCAGTGACAAAATCTGGCCCCAGTAAGAGACTATTAGAGGAAAATTGTTTGATTTGGGAAATTGTCTGACACTACTTACATTTTTTATCTCATACCCAGCTATCTCTTCTAATCAAATTTAGATGTACCCAAGTTACCTAGTGAAAGCAGTGACTGATTTTCTTTTCTTGGGCTTCAAAATCACTGTCAATGGTGACTACAGCCATGAAATTCAAAGATGCTTGTCCCTTGGAAGGAAAGCTATGACAAAATTAGACAGTGTATTAAAAAGCAGAGTTGTCACTTTTCTGACAAAGGTCTGTATAGTCAAAGCTATGGCTTTTCCAGTTGTCATGTATGGATATGAGAGTTTGACTATAAAGAAGGATGAGTGCCGAAGAATTGATACTTTTGAACTTTGGTGCTAGAGAAGACTCTTGAGAATCCCTTGGGCTAAAGGGGATCAAATGGTCAATCCTAAAGGAAATCAACCCTGAATATTCATTGAAAGGACTAATGCTGAAGCTGAAGCTCGAATACTTTGTCCACTTGATGCAAACAGCAGTCTCATTGGAAACAACTCCAATGCTGGGAAAGAGTGAAGGTGAAAGGAGAAGGGGGTGGCAAAGGATGAGATAATTAGATGGCACGACTGACACAATGGACATAAATCTGAGCAAACTCCAGGAGGTAGTGGAGGGCAAAAGAGCCTGGCGTGCTATTGTCTAAAAGGTCACAAAGAGTCAGGCACAACTTGGCAACTGAAAGACAAGTTTCACCTTGTACTTTCATTTATTGTTTAAATATGAATGAATTAATGAATGGCAAGAGTGATGTGCAGTGTAAATATGTGTAATTGATTTATTTAAAAGTCATATGCCCACATTAACATACTTTAGCTCACCTACAGCTAACTCAGCTGCAGTCCGAAGGAAACAACAAAATGTTAAATAAAATATGTAACCAGAACACCTGATGATGCCATAGACAGTGTAGGTATCTGTGATTATATACCCATTGCCTGTTGTCTCCATAATATCTCGATTTTCTTTACTTAGAAAGCACAAAGTATCTATGGTGACTGTGGGGATTCTCTGAAATCATAGGATGAAAACTTAAATCATAGTTGACACATGGGATTCTGAACAATATTAATTTGGACTTCTGAATTTGAAGAAAATCAGATGACACAGCTGAGTCTATATTTTGTAACCAAAGTGTTACAAAATGGATTATAAACAAACCATAAGGAAATAAAGCTGTGATAATTTCCCCTTGCTGATGAAACTTGGAAAGGGATTCTAGACCAAGAATTTCTTTGTACCTCTGGACCTTACTCTGTGATACCTCTTGTCAAGGAAAACTCTAAGCTAGATTTCAAATCAATCTTAATTAAGATTACAGCTAAGAACTTCCCTTCTAGTCGGAATAATTGAACTTTTACTCAGTGTAGGCTTGATGCATCATTTTACATAATAAGAGATGTGGAATAAATTGTAGCTCTTCATCCTAGAAGCTTCTTATAAGTCAGTGGGATGGAGAGTTTTGAAGAGTTTCTTCTGCTCATTTTCTTAGTGCTGTTCCCCCCCCCCTTTCTTTTTTTAAGCAGCCTGAACTGATTTACATTTTATATTTGGCAGGTTTGGAGGCAGCTGGGGCAGAGCCTAGGTTTACTGAGGGGGACTGAAGAAGCTTAGACTGATGGAAAAACACAAGCCAAACTCTAATCTGCATAAAAGGAGGCCTGGTTGCCACCACCCAATATGTCACCTGTTTTCTGGCCATCCAAACTGGCTTCTGTCTTTCTTTCCAGATGATCATCTACATGAAGGTTCAGCTGTCTCTGATTGCAAGGAATAAGTCATGACTAACTGGTGGTGCTAGTGCTAAGGAACCCATCTGCCAGTGCAGGAGACATGAGAGACAGGTTTGATCACTGTTTTGGGATGATCTCCCAGAGGATGTCTTGGCAAGCCCCTTCAGTATTCTTGCCTGGAGAATCCCATGGACAGAGGAGTCTGGTGGGCTACAATCCATAGGGTTGCAAAGTCAGACACCACTGAAGCAACTTAGCACAGCATGCACAAGGTAATGCTACTTACTTCTGTACCCTAGATATAATAAAAGTGAAGTCATTACTCCTCTCAAAATCCTTAAGAAATCATTCGTTAGGAAATGGTTAGAAGGACCCTAGATCATAATAAAAATAAATTAATTTTTTTCAGTAGTCAAAAAAGCTGATACTTATATAAACTAAACTCATTAACACAAAAATATTTCAATGCAATTAGAGGCAATGTTTACCAAATAGAGCTATTTAATAACTATATTTGAAATGTGTTATTCATCTAAAATGCTAAGCATAAGCTATAGTCTCACTTACTCTCAATCCCAGAAATGCAAATAATATTTCTAAAAGCATAATGTTTCTTGAATACAATGAAGACAAAGCTAAGTAGATCAGTAACAAAGAAACTTCCTAGTTATAGTAGAAATTAAAAGGGAAAGGGCTGATTCCAGTTTCAGTAACACCCGGAGTACTTTGTATTATATTAAACTTCCTTAAATAAAAATTTAAAATTTCAGAAAAAAATCATAAAAATACATTTGCAAGTATTATAGAATGAGAAAGAGCGGGCAAAAATGTGAGATTAATTGAGCTTCGAATGAAGGAAGAAACATGTGTGACATCTTTGTTTTATAGATTTGATCCTTGGGAGGCACTCCACATTATTATGACATACTTCTACTGTAGAAAACTATAGGATTATAGGTGTGCTGTGGTAGATGACAGAAACTGCAGCTGCCATAGTGACTGGAAATTGAGAGAATAACTCAAAAAAAGAAAGAGCCACAGTTGGGACAGCTCCAATATTTACATATGAATTAGTCTCAAATCCATAGCCAACCCCTGAATTTCACACGTACAGGGAAAACTCCCAAAACTCAACAGAAGCAATCATGGAAAAACTGAAAATACTAAGTAGTAGAAATTTAAGCTACTCACTACAACAGGGGAGGGCTTCCCTTAAGGCTCAGATGGTAAAGAACCTGCCTGCAATGAAGGAGACCCTATTGAACTCCTGGGTTGAGAATATCCCTGGAGAAGGGAATGGCTACCCACTCCTGTATTCTTGCCTGGAGAATTCCGTGGACAGAGGAGCCTCGTGGGCTATAGTCCATGGGGTCACAAAGAGTCAGAAACGACTGAAGGACTTTCACTCAATCACTCACAACAGGGGAAGATGAATGAAAAGTTTAGAGTCTGAATCCTACAAATTAAACAGGTGTGGTAAGAACACTGAGGTTTCCATTAAAACATCAGAGAGGCTAAGCCTTATGAATAGAGACTGAATCCCAGGACTAAGAATTCACCATAAGACTAAGGGCAAATCTGAAGGAAAAAAAAAAAAAAACTGACAAATATAAGCAATGCAAAATTTCAATGTGATGAACTAATAATTTGTTTGCTAAGATGAACACTTCAAAGGAAGGTAGCAGAGGCTAGAGTCTATAGTGTACCATTTAAAATGTCCAATGTACAGTCAAAACTTTTTTAAAAATGTGAAAAAACAACTCTTTTAGCTAGGATTGAGAGAAAAAGCAGTCAATATAAAAAGTGTCACTATGACAGAGTTGCCAAATTAGCAGAAAAGAAGTGACCTCAAGGTGAAAAATCAATGGACTAATTCTTGTAAAACAAAGTAAATAGGAATTCTAGTATCTCAGAGTAAAATATTTAAATTGGAAAAATAGACCAATTGTCTTAACAGTCGATTGCAACTGCAAAAGAAAATAGGATAATGATCAGTAAAAATTACTCAATCTGAGAAGAGTGAAAAATAGATGAACAAAGACTCAATTACCTGTGAGATGAGGACCAGTGACTTACCATGTATATAATAGAACCCCTAGAAGAAGAGGAGGAGAAAGTAGTGGACTGCTTACTGAGAGTTACAATAATTATCATGCATTAAGACTGTGAAAAGAAGAGAAGCAAAAAGCAAGGGAGAAAGGAAATGTATAAGCATGTGAATACAGAGCAAGCAGAGATAAGAAAGCCTTCCTCAGTGATCAATGCAAAGAAATAGAGGAAAACAACAGAATGGGAAAGACTAGAGATCTCTTCAAGAAAATTAGAGATACCAAGGGAACATTCATGCAAAGATAGGCTCGATAAAGGACAGAAATGGTATGGACCTAACAGAAGCAGAAGAAATCAAGAGGAGGTGGTAAGAATACACAGAAGAACTATACAAAAAAGATCTTCATGACATAGATAATCACGATGGTGTGATCACTCACCTACAGCCAGACATCCTGGAATATGAAGTCAAGTGGGCCTTAGAAAGCATCGCTATGAACAAAGCTAGTGGAGGTGATGGAATTCCAGTGGAGCTGTTTCAAATCCTGAAAGATGATGCTGTGAAAGTGCTGCATTCAATATGCCAGCAAATTTGGAAAACTCAGCAGTGACCACAGGACTGGAAAAGGTCAGTTTTCATTCCAATCCCAAAGAAAGGCAATGTCAAAAATGCTCAAACTACCACACAATTGCACTCATCTCACACGCTAGTAAAGTAATGCTCAAAATTCTCCAAGCCAGGCTTCAGCAATATATGAACCGTGAACTTCCAGTTGTTCAAGCTGGTTTTAGAAAATGCAGAGGAACCAAAAATCAAATTGCCAACATCTGCTGGATCATCGAAAAAGTAAGAGAGTTCCAGAAAAACATCCATTTCTGTTTTATTGACTATGCCAAAGCCTTTGACTGTGTGGATCACAATAAACCATGGAAAATTCTGAGAGAGATGGGAATACCAGACCACCTGACCTGCCTCTTGAGAAACCTATATGCAGGTCAGGAAGCAACAGTTAGAACTGGACATGGAACAACAGACTGGTTTCAAATAGGAAAAGGAGTATGTCAAGGCTGTATATTTTCACCCTGCTTATGTAACTTATATGCACACTACATCATGAGAAACACTGGGCTGGAAGAAGCACAAGCTGGAATCAAGATTGCCAGGAGAAATATCAATAACCTCAAATATGCAGATGACACCACCCTTATGGCAGAAAGTGAAGAGGAACAAAAAAGCCTCTTGATGTAAGTGAAAGTGGAGAGTGAAAATGTTGGCCTAAAGCTCAACATTCAGAAAACTAAGATCATTGCATCTGGTTCCATCACTTCATGGGAAATGGGGAAACAGTGGAAACAGTGTCAGACTTTATTTTTTTGGGCTCCAAAATGACTGCAGATGGTGATTGCAGCCATGAAATTAAAAGACTCTTACTCCTTGGAAGGAAAGTTATGACCAACCTAGAAAGCATATTCAAAAGCAGAGACATTACTTTGCTGACTAAGGTCCATCTAGTCAAGGCTATGGTTTTTCCTGTGGTCACGTATGGATGTGAGAATTGGACTGTGAAGAAGGCTGAGCACCAAAGTATTCATGCTTTTGAACTGTGGTGTTGGAGAAGCCTCTTGAGAGTCCCTTGGACTGCAAGGAGATCCAACCAGTCCATTCTGAAGGAGATCAGCCCTGGCATTTCTTTGGAAGGAATGATGCTGAGGCTGAAACTCCAGTACTTTGGCCACCTCATGCGAAAAGTTGACTCATTGGAAAAGACTCTGATGCTGGGAGGGATTGGGGGCAGGAGGAGAAGGGGAAGACAGAGGATGAGATGGTTGCATGGCATCACCGACTTGGTGGACACGAGTTTGAGTGAACTCTGGGAGTTGGTAATGGACAGTGAGGCCTGGTGTGCTGCGATTCATGGGGTTGCAATGAGTCGGACATGACTGAACAACTGAACTGAACTGAACTGATGAACTTACCATGTTCTAGGCGTTATACTAAAGCCCTTTCATATAAAATGCCACCTTTATTTCTATGAACTCCATGTTTTAGGTATTAGTACACCCCAGTTCTATAGATGTGTAAAATGAGACTCAGAGAATTTAATTGACTTTCCCAGGTTCCTACAGTCACAGAGAAATCTAAATGCCACACAGTTTGAGTCTGACCAATCGCCATGCTTGTGCATCTGCCACATATTACCTTCCATTAATGTAAGTTTCATGAATTATTTCAAGTATTCTAAATCTGCTGCCAGTGCAGTTTTAATGGAGATATTATTATTCATCCTCTACTATCAAACTAAGAAAGAAGTGTTCCAGGTATCATCTTGTCATAGCAAGATTTTTCAGGTTGGGAAAAAAAAAATGTAATGTTTGAGAGCCAGTTGTTATGAGCTTGCAAGAGCCAATTATACATATCTTTTTCCAGGTCCATGTTTAGTCGCATCAGGCTAGTAGCTTGAAAATGGCATAGTACAACATTTACACTGTTCTACCATTGGCAAATATTATAAACTGGAGCTTTATTTCCCCTCCCATACTAGTTCCTCTCCCTCTCTACAGAGTCAGCTATAAACATTTGCCAGTGTACCACTGACATTTAACAATATACCTCTGAGTCCTATCCTAATGACTTGAAATAAAATCTATTTTTCCATAAACATGCACACACACACACACAGACACAAATCAAAGATAACATGTATCTTCATGTGCCATATACATCAAGAGGCAAATTTATCAATTTAGATTTCTCCCTATATGTGTTTGCCACTTTCTTCTCTGTATTGACCCCATTTCAAACAAACTCTTACTTTGTGATGAAAGATGGCTAGAGAATTTCCAAAAGAAACAAAAAACATCCCTCTCTTGCTCATTCCAAATACATCCTAAGATTAGTTTTATCAATTCTAAGTTTGTTCCCTATCTGTGCATCCAATTTTGTGGCTAAGAGAGAGGTTTAATCCTAAATCACACGCCTCTCTCTGGAGCTGGAAGTGGGGTCAGCCCCTCCCAGGGTATGGCACTTGAGATAATAGAAACTACAGTTCCTCCAAGGGAAATGACATTTTTACCAAAGGGGGATTCTAAGTTACATGGCTGAAATAATAATAGACATTCACTGCAGAACACAGCACATACATGAATATTCTATCTTAAACCATGTGTGGAATAGGAATCAGTATCATTTCTAGGCCAAGGCATGAGAGAAGGCTGGTAATACTGTTCTAATATTATGGAGACTTTTGACCACTCTACAACACGCGAGTCTTTTATGCCCACTGGAGGCCTCTCTCACAAAACATCTTTCTTGCCACAGAAGTATTTGAATAGGATCTCAACCAAATTAATTAAGAATCTGCCTGCAATGCGGGAGATCTGTTTTTGATACCTGGGTTGGTAAGATCCCCTGGAGAAGGGGAAGGCTACCCACTCCAGTATTCTTGTCTGGAGAATTCCATGGACTGTATAGTCCATGGGGTCACAAAGAGTCAGACATGACTGAGTGACTTTCACTTTCCTTTTCCTTTCAACCAAATTTCTTAGCAACCCAATCTTGTCCACATCATGCCTTAGTGCAGTCTGGCCACCTAGCACAGTCCCAGAGCAGTGTGGATGAATGACACTAACCTGGTTAAAGGATGGGGGCGGGAAAAAAAAAAAAAAAAACAAGGAAGAGCAAAAACTTTATTTTTCTAATGTTACAAGAGTATAAGCAAGAACATGAGTTTAATCTTCCATGGGTTTTTCAACCACGATCTGGGATTTAGCATAAGAAATATTAAATGCAATCTGAAACCATGAAACAGGATGTGAATCTATGTTTTAGTCTTATTTAAAATGAATGAGGCTGCCAGTTCCCATTTCAGCAACAATATTTTATAAAGCTCTGCTTTGTAGATTGATCCTGCTGCACACATGGATTACCAGAGAGGTACTGCTCAAGTTTCCAAAGCAGAGGAGTGGTCCTTTGAGGCGCAGCTACAGAATCAAGAAGAGGCAGGTAAATCTCTGGCTCTCAACTTATTTTTCCCTTTTTCACATCTACTTGCTTTTTCAATAGAGTCACATTGCTCTCACATATGCTTCCTCTGCCTTGGATATGTTTGCTGCTGCTAAGTAGCTTCAGTAGTGTCCTACTCTGTGCGACCCCAGAGACAGCAGCCCACCAGGCTCCCCCGTCCCTGGGATTCTCCAGGCAAGAACACTGGAGTGGGTTGCCATTTCCTTCTCCAGTGCATGAAAGTGAAAAGTGAAAGTGAAGTCGCTGAGTCGGACATGACTGCAGCCTGCCAGGCTCCTCCATCCATGGGATTTGCCAGACAAGAGTACTGGAGTGGGTTGTCATTGCCTTCTCCAAGAGTACAAGAGATATATTTACTATCTCCTTTCGCCCAAAATGAAGCTGGTCCACATAATTCCAAACCAGGGTCAAAGTGAGGACAAGAGACTTTGTTGGTCAAATGTGTGGTCAGATTTCACTACTATAAAAAGATGCATGTGTTCTCTATGTTGGATCAAGAGACCACTTTTTCTCAAAAACCAATGCTGTTTGAAATCACTGCGTCTCAGATACTGTGACTGTGACTTTTGGAAGTACTTACACAAATGTGTATGCTCTTCATCTTCAATTGTTGTTGTTTTTGTCACTAAGACATGTCCAAGTCTTTTGAAACCCCATGGCCTGTAGCCCACCAGGTTCCTCTGTCCATGGGATTTCCCAGGCAAGAATACTAGAGTGGGTTGCCAGTTCCTTCTCATGGGGATCTTCCCAACCCAGAAATGGAACCCACATTTCCTGCGTAGCAGGCAGACTCTTTTTCCCTGAGCTAAATACATCCTTTCAACTCTCCATTAATCTAAACTTTATTACAACTTCAGATTTATTCATGCCATTCCTTTTCCCACTGCAATATCTCTTTCTCTTTCATCCATCCAATCTACATCCTGATCTCATTTTAAGACCTGCCTCATATCATATCCCCTCCTTCTCAAACCATTAGCTTCTATGATAGCTGATGACTGATACTCTTCAGGATTTCTGTTTACAGTGCTCAGTCATGTCTGAATTCTTTGCAACCCCATGTACTGTAGCCCACTAGGCTCCTCTATCCATGGGATTTCCCAGGCAAGAATACTGGGGTAGGTTGCCATTTCCTCCTCCAGGGGAACTTCCTGACCATCAGCATGATTCATTTTAATACTTAATCATGAATTTTTTTCTTGTGTATTTTTTGTGCTTTTTTTGTTTTTGTTTTTACATTTTTAGAGCCCAGGCCACCTCCACACACCTAAAGAGCTGGCCCCACAATTTTGTATTCCTCATTATAATAGCATTTGTTGCTGTAGTGACCCCAATTACTTCCTTATACATTATCACATTTCTCTAACTACTGATTTCTTAATTCTCAAATTTGATGTATTTCAGTAGTATCCAGGGGGATCAAAAAAAGAGAAAATGACACACTCCTGAGATTTATTCCTGAGGCTTCAGTTCAGAAGATCTTGGACAGATTCAGGTATTGTGCTTTCCTTTTTATAAAATTAACCAAAATTATTCTGAGGTTCGTGACTCAAGACTGAACTCTGAAAAAATGTTTATATGAAACTTTTAATTTATTCTTTCCAGTGTCTTCGTGAGTCATTAGTAAATTGTTGTCCTAAAAAAAAAAAAAAAAAAAAAAAAACAAGACAGAGAGTGAGAGAGAGAACATCCTGCTATCTACACAGCCACACAACTAAGCCTGAAAATAGAAGAGATTTATCTTCTGAATGTGAAGTTTAAAGACACCTCTCTGCCTCTGGGCCAGTGGATGCTGAGTGACCCAAATTTCTCTCACAACTGAATTGTCCTGATGAAAGGGTTCACAGAGAAGAGTCATATACTTGGATGGCCAATCAGTTGCACAACACTATCAAAATTTTCAAAGAATATTAGCTGGAATCCCAGGCTATCATTTGCCTAAGAAATCATGCAATATGATTATGAATCAGATTGGATTACTTATCACCATTTAGAAACATAAATCGGGGTGGAGAGTGGGGTCACCTCGTAGGTATAGGTTTCTTCATATTTATTGATCTTATAAGAAGCACTGGGGGTCAAATAGGAAGTTGAGATGCTTCAGTGGCTCATCCAGTGCCCACTAACAGCTCCAGTGAGGTTTTCATTTGTGAAGCTCCAGAGAGTATGGACCAGGGAGGCTCAGGAGAATGGTAGCAGAATGGTTATAATATCAATGGGCCATGCCGATTCCAAGAGACATGAGTCCTGATGCCCAGTCTCTATAAATTAAAGATAGCTATCTTTGTTAGACCCTTTGCTAAAAATTTTTATTCATTTTCTCATTTGAGTTTCCCAACACAATTACCATGGTCCATTTTGCAGCTGAAGAAACCATGTTACAGAAGATTAAATGATTTGCCTAATAGTGCAGAGCTTTTAAGTGGTAAAATGGGGATTTGAAGCAGGCAGGCTGACTCAGAGACTACACCAAACTACTAAAATATTGTGTAACTGCTTCATATGTTAGAGATCTCAGATAACTTAATCTATATACACCTATTATATATGGGGCACCTATATGCTATATTCTATATATATGCTATATTATATATGGGTACCTATATTCTGAGTACTGCGTAGGACTAACCTATATTTCAAGTAAAACAAATCATACAAGAGAGGCAAAGTAAAGTTAAATGCCTACAGTGCCCTGACACATAATATGGAGGATATAATTCCAGTTCAAAGGTAAGAAGCATTTACCTCCAACCCATTATGTAGAAATGCTGATCTAAAATTGCAAGATCTCTTAATGTTGTTTTCTGGAAAAGTATGTGAAATATTTGAATTTTAAATATTAACTAAAAATCCTGAAAATTTAAAAAAAATTTCTCTAGAATGCTAGTCTGACTTCTATCCATTATACAAACGTAGCCTTATTCATAGAAGTAGGCTTTGTACTAGAAGAGAGAAGGAAATCTCTTAGCCAACCAGGATCTATAAGGTCTTGTTCCTATAATAGATCTGAGTGTGAGGTATCTTCAATGTATATTTTTCTTAACATCTTCAATTCTAGACCATTCTAAATCTTCATATTCTATAGAATATGAGAAATCATAACCTTGATCTTGAGCAACTTACTTTTATTGATATGATTGAGAATATGGAAATCACATAAATAAGATTGATAAAATTGATCTGAAATATCTTTTGCAAAAGCTCACAGAAAGAACATACTCCCTACCTGTTAGAAGCAATTGGAAATAAAATAATAAAAAAAAAAATTAAACCTTCTCAGGCATAAATTATAAGAGAACTGTAAGAACAAGGTCACTAAAACTCTACCAGTAGAAATATATTTGAGAAAATTGTTTAAAAAGAAGCTAGTATTCTAGGTAAAGGATTTTGTCAAAATGCATAGCCATATGGGAGAGAAGAGTCAGGAAGTTAAGTGTTTTCAAATAGCTATAGGCTGTTTTAATAGAGAGAAGATTCAAATTTTTCCTTGATAAATCTAAGGGTTAGAGTTAGTATTGATTCAAAGTCAGCTTTTGCTTTGGTAAAGGGAAGCACTTCTCAAAAGTATCACATGTAGATAAGTCTGTGCCAAGAAATAGTGAGTTCCTTGTCACTAAAAATATATAAAGCAAAGCTAGAGGAACAAACATTGGGACTGCTGAAGGAGGCATTTGAGCATTAAAAGGTGGGGTGAATATAGTGCTGGTTTACAAACCTGACTGCTCATCAGAATCAACAAGATCTTGAAACATGGAATTATAAGAGTTTGATTCACTAGGTCTAGGAGGAGCCTAGAACTTGTGTTTAGGATAAGCAATGGCTTCCCTGGTGGCTCAGATGGTAAGGAATCTGCCTGCAATGCAGGAAACTCAGGTTTGATCCCTGGGTTGGGAAGATCCCCTGGAGAAAGGAATGGCTACCCACTCCAGTATTCTTGCCTTCAGAATTTCATGGACAGAGGAGCCAGGTGGGCTACAGTTTATGGGGTCACAAAGAGTCAGACACAACTGAGCAGCACCACACAGCACAGTACAGTGATGGAGCAGAAAACGACTGCATATGCTGCCAAATGCATGTTGCATTCTATTTAAGAAGAAAGGTGCCCCTGGAATTAGGGATTCTGGAATAGCAGAAAGGAGGTGACTCCGGGAAGATAGTAACACCTGTGGTAGCTTTGTGAGCCATGGCTCATGTAAAGTCTTCTGCCTCACCCAGAACAGTCATGATTACCTGTCTCCCAACCCACCCTAGAGCACTCAGAGCCTCCCATAGCCTATGAATGAAATTAATTCAAAGGACAAAAATAATGAAGAAGGAAGCTGCGAAAGAAGAATCTTTGGGGGCAAAAAAGATTTTCCAAATGCAATGATATTTATCTGATTAATGCCTTGGCTGCTTGCCTATATCTTCACTAAGAGGCAGACAGAATTTTCTGAAAAGGAGCTGATTGAGCAGGAATGTGGTGAATATATAAAGCATACTCAATGACAAACACAGTCATGGTGACTAGTTTCAGAGGAGGGGCAGTGCTCATGGCACTACAAATTTCCATTTCTGATGCCTCCTCAGCAGCAGAAGGCCAACAAAGTCACCTTATGATGATCAGATGGCTCTGTGAAACTCTTTAGTTTCATTTTCCCTCCAGGACAGGACAATGGAAATAAGAAAGACTTTTTTTTTAGTCTAAAGCAGAACAAATTTTGCTAAATTAAAAATAATTCTGGATAAATAAAGGTCAGTCAGATCTTATGGCTCTTTCTTCATTAACAACAAAAAACAACATCCAGTATTGTTGCTTCAAGCTCTTTGTTTTTTGGAGTTTTTTTTAATCAAATGGACATGCTGGCAGATCCCATCAGCAGGGCCAAGTAAGGCTCGTGTTACATTACTAGAATCATAAATGGCCAGCTTTGCGTGCATGCTCACTCATATCTGACTATTTGCAGTGCCATGAACTGTAGCCTACTAGGCTCCTCTGTCCATGAAATTTTCCTAGGCAAGAATGCTGAAGTATTCTTTACTCTAAGGGGATCTTCCTGACCCAGGGATCAAACCTGCATCTCCTCCATTGGTAAACAGGTTCTTTACCACTGAGCCACCTGGAAAGCCAGCCAAGAAAAAAGCCAAATTACATATGTATGTATGTACAATTTTATATATGTATGTGACCAACCTAGACAGCATATTAAAAAGCAGAGACATTACTTTGTCAACAAAGGTCCATCTAGTCAAGGCTATGGTTTTTCCAGTACTCATGTATGGATATGAGAGTTGGACTATAAAGCAAGCTGAGTGCCAAAGAATTGATGCTTTTGAACTGTGGTGTTGGAGAAGACTCTTGAGAATCCCTTGGACTGCAAGGAGATCCAACCAGTCCATTCTAAAGCAGATGAGTGCTGGGTGTTCTTTGGAAGGAATGATGCTAAAGCTGAAACTCCAGTACTTTGGCCACCTGATGTGAAGAGCTGACTCATTTGAAAAGACCCTGATGCTGGGAAAGATTGAGGGCAGGAGGAGAAGGAGATGACAGAGGATGAGATGGTTGGATGGCATCACTGACTCAATGGACATGGGTTTGGGTAGACTCTGGGTGTTGGTGACGGGACAGGGAGGCCTGATGTGCTGCGATCCATGGGGTCACAAGGAGTCGGTCACGACTAAGCGATTGAACTGAACTGATGTGTGTGTGTGTGTGTGTGTGTGTATATATATATATATATATAGGTATGTATGTACATATAGGCTTCCCTGGTGTCTCAGACGGTAAAGAATCTGCCTGCAATGTGAGAGACTCAGGTTCGATCCCTGGGTTGGGAAGATGCCCTGGAAAGGGGGAGTGGCCCCCCATGGTAGTACTCTTGCCTAGAGAATCCACATGGACAGAGGAGCCTGTCAGGCTACAGTCCATGGGGTCGCAAAGAGTTAGACTCAGATGCAACTGAGTGACTTACACAGACACACAAACACACACACACACATATACACAGTCATATAATAATACTATAACTGTATATATATATATATATATATATATATATATATAGATATAGATATACTCACATAATAGCATATCATAGGGCTTCCCAGGTGGTACTAGTGGTAAAGAATCCGCCTGTTAATGCAGGAGATGTAAGAGACATGCATTTGATCCCCGGGGTCGAGAAGAGCCCTGGGGAAGTGAATGGTAACCCATGCCAATACTCTTGCCTGGAGAATTCCATGGTCAGAGGGGCCTGGAGGGCTACAGTCCTTGGGACCACAAAGAAATGGACAGGACTGAAGTGACAGCTCGAACACACACATATACTCATATAACAGCATTATAACTATATTTCAATGTTTTGAATAATACTTTTACACTAGAGATTGACCTTTCTGGAAATAGCAATGGGACAATTGTACAGTATGTTTTTGCTTACCGAGGTTCGATGTTCTTCAGAAATAAGACTGCAACAACAAAGGAAATCAGAAGGCCTCTGACACATGGTGATAGTTCTCTTTATGAACTGGACCATGTTGACATAATCTTTGAAGCACAGAGTATCTGTGAGATATCAAGAGAAACTATCTTCAGATCTTGTTAATGAATGTAATCTGGATGGTATAGAAAAAGATTAGATAGAAAACCAAGTTGGAGGCCTTTCATAATGAGACAGTAAGACTGTTGTTGAAAAATTAACTGAGGCATGTTAAACATTTTAAGATTCTATTTGAGCAAAAATCTATTTGGATTGGAGAGTCCCAAATCAGAAAGGTTGGATGTGCTCCATTGACAGGAGCTAGGGGAAAGTATACTCCCTAGAAGAGACAGAAGCAAATCAAGGAAATTATTTGATTGGTGGTAGCTTAAGCAGCTACTTTATTTGAGAAAGTCTAGCTGGCTGTGATTGGTTGTCCGTAGATTTTCATTTCCTCACCTTGAGGTATTACAGACGAGATTTGGTTTACTTATGTAAGGAAATTGCTGCCTAAAAAATTCAAGCAACCTCAGTCTGATGGTTTCCTTGTTTAAATAATATAACAGTGTATAGCAAGAGACACATGTACCCCAATGTTCATCGCAGCACTGTATATAATAACCAGGACATGGAAACAACCTAGATGTCCATCAGCAGATGAATGGATAAGAAAGCTGTGGTACATATACACAATGGAGTATTACTCAGCCGTTAAAAAGAATTCATTTGAATCAGTTCTGATAAGATGGATGAAACTGGAGCCAATTATACAGAGTGAAGTAAGCCAGAAAGAAAAACACCAATACAGTATACTAACACATATATATGGAATTTAGAAAGATGGCAGTGATGACCCTGTATGCAAGACAGGAAAAAAGACACAGATGTGTATAACGGACTTTTGGACTCAGAGGGAGAGGGAGAGGATGGGATGATTTGGGAGAATGGCATTCTAACATGTATACTATCATGTAAGAATTGAATCGCCAGTCTATGTCTGACGCAGGATACATCATGCTTGGGGCTGGTGCATGGGGATGACCCACAGAGATGTTATGGGGAGGGAGGTGGGAAGGGGGTTCATGTTTGGGAATGCATGTAATAATTAAAGATTTTAAAATTAAAAAAAATAAAAAAATAATAAAAATAAAAAAATAATAATATAACAGTGTATAGCAGTAGATATTTGAAACTTGTTTCAGATAAAATTTGTGCCATTTACCATGGAATGTAAATAGCATGTACTCAATTAATGTTTGTTAAACTGATTTGAATTTGGAATGTGAGTAGACATAGAAGTTAGAAATGATTACCAAATATAGTGCCTGCATCAGGGGTAGACAGACTACTTCCCAGAGGCCAGCTGCATGTTTTTGTAAATAACATTTCTTTGGAACACAGGCATGCCCCTTTGTTTACATATGGTCTATTGCTGCTTTTGTGCTACAGGGGCAGAGTTTGAGTCATCATAGCAGAGACCATATGACCTTCAAGTCTACAAGTCTAAAATAGTTACCCTATGGGACTTCATGGGATGTTTGCTGACATCTATTCTGCATATTTGTAATGGTGATGGTAAGAAACACAAGAAGAGGTTTCAAAGTGGGTGAAAGGTAATGAGTTTAATTGGATCAGTTGGTTCTGCAAATAACTGTGATTGCTGCAAGTAAGAAAAAAAATATAAAAGAGATCATAACAAATATGTGTTGCCAGTGTTATATCAACAGATGATCTTTATATTTAAGCAATATGACATTTTATATTTTTAACAAACTGGACTCTTTAGTAAAGTGTGATCTGCAATGTGGTCTGGAAATACAATATAAATAATATCCAGACATAAGGAAGGGGATGCATAATTATTATTATCACTTTTTCCCACATGTCAATACTGTTTTATGAAGAATAAAAAAGAGATCTACCAGAATTGTATATTAATCAGCATGCGATCAGGAATTAAAACTCCACTACTTATTTTAACAGTGTGAAATTATTACTAAAGTCAGTCAGTCTGGGGTGTTCATTGGAAGGACTGATGTTGAAGCTGAAACTCCAATACTTTGGCCACCTCATGTGAAAAGTTGACTCATTGGAAAAGACCCTGATGCTGGGAGGGATTTGGGGCAGGAGGAGAAGGGGATGACAGAGGATGAGATGGCTGGATGGCATTGCCGACTCGATGGACATAAGTTTGGGTAAACTCCTAGAGTTGGTGATGGACAGGGAGGCCTGGCATGCTGCAATTCATGGGGTCGCAAAGAGTTGGACATGACTGAGACACTGAACTGAACTGATTTAGGCAGAGAGAGGGGAGGTTAGCCTCCTTTGATACTGAAAGTCAGGATGCTTACGAAGAGACTCATAGACTAAGGAAAAAGACTCAACGTTTCACAATTCTTAGCCTCACTCAAATCTATTCACTATTCTCACCAATTTTCATAATCCTTTTCATCTTTAGTAATTCCCTGATTATCACATAACAGACTCTTCAAATGTGTGAATTTAACTTACATTGTAATTCTGCAACTCAAACAAATTTATTTTCAATATAACTATCAGTAGGGTCATCCTTGCAGATAAAGAATTAGAGGATCTTTCAGGAACATCAAACATTCACTCTAATCCCTTAAAAAAAATAAACTAAAGGTTTAAAAGTCAGAGCTTATGATTTTCTATTTGCGATCTCTCCAGTATAGTCATAAATAGCCTTACTGCTCCTATAGTTCTTAAAGCTACTATTACAACCATAGTAGTGAAGTACTTCACTGACTAGGTCCTTAAAAGTGCCTACTTGATAAACATATCATCACATTCAAGCTTACTCTGAACCTCAGTAGATTCAGTTACACTCTGACACAAATATTTTACTGTGTGTGATTTACCATTTATCATTCTTTACTAACCAGAGTATTAAGTGGACGCAAACTGCATTTTTACTCAAACCTATATAAATATTTTGTTTCATTGTTTACATATATGCTATTATATATATATATATATATATATATATATATATATAAAATACTTTGATTTTTAGGGGGCTTCCCAGGTGGTGCTAGTGGTAAAGAACCTGTCTTCCATGCAGGAGATGCAAGAGACACGAAATGGATCCCTGGGGTGGGGGGAGGGGGACGATCCCAACCTATGGCAACCTGCTTCAGTATTCTTGCTGGAGAATCCCATGGACAGGGGAGCCGGGGGCAGTGGGGTGCTGCCCATACAGTTGCAAAGAATCAGATAAGACTTCTGTGACTTAGCATGCACCCATATGCACTTTGGTTGTTAGAGATTAATATTACCTTGTGATTTTGATAAATTAATTAGCCTCTTCTAGCAGTTGTTTTGCAAATTTTATAAAACTGTTCAGTCAGTTCAGTTCAGTTCAGTCGCTCAGTCGTGTCTGACTCTTTGGGACCCCATGAATCACAGCACGCCAGGCCTCCCTGTCCATCACCATCTCCCAGAGTTCACTCAGACTCAAGTCCATCGAGTCCGTGATGCCATCCAGCCGTCTCATCCTCCGTCGTCCCCTTCTCCTCCTGCCCCCAATCCCTCCCAGCATCATAGTCTTTTCCAATGAGTCAACACTTTGCATGAGGTGGCCAAAGTACTGGAGCTTTGGCTTTAGCATCATCCTTCCAAAGAAATCCCAGGGTTGATCTCCTTCAGAATGGACTAGTGGGATCTCCTTGCAGTCCAAGGGACTCTCAAGAGTCTTCTCCAACACCACAGTTCAAAAGCATCAATTCTTCGGTGCTCTGCCTTCTTCACAATCCAACTCTCACATCCATACATGACCGCAGGAAAAACCATAGTCTTGACTATATGGACCTTAGTCGGCAAAGTAACATCTCTGCTTTTGAATATGCTATCTAGGTTGATCATAACTTTTCTTCTAAGGAGAAAGCGTCTTTTAATTTCACGGCTGCAGTCACCATCTGCAGTCATTTTGGAGCCCCAAAAAATAAAGTCTGACACTGTTTCCACTGTTTCCCCATCTATTTGCCATGAAGTGATGGGACTGGATGCCATGATCTTTGTTTTCTGAATGTTGAGCTTTAGGCCAACTTTTTCACTCTCCTCTTTCACTTTCATCAAGAGGCTTTTTAGTTCCTCTTCACTTTCTGCCATAAGGGTGGTGTCATCTGCATATCTGAGGTTATTGATATTTCTCCTGGCAATCTTGCTTCCAGCTTGTGCTTCTTCCAGTCCACCGTACCTCATGATGTAATGGGCTTATAAGTTAAATAAACAGGGTGACAATATACAGCCTTGACATACTCCTTTTCCTATTAAGAACCAGTCTGTTGTTTCATGTCCAGTTCTAACTGTTGCTTCCTGACCTGCATATAGGTTTCTCAAGAGGCAGGTCAGGTGGTCTGGTATTCCCATCTCTTTCAGAATTTCCCACAGTTTATTGTGATCCACATAGTCAAAGGCTTTGGCATAGTCAATAAAGCAGAAATAGATGTTTTTCTGGAACTCTCTTGCTTTTTCCATGATCCAGCGGATGTTGGCAATTTGATCTCTGGTTCTTCTGCCTTTTCTAAAACTGGCTTGAACATCAGGGAGTTCACGGTTCACGTATTGCTGAAGCCTGGCTTGGAGAATTTTGAGCATTACTTTACTAGCATGTGAGCTCAGTGCAATTGTGCGGTAGTTTGAGCATTCTTTGGCGTTGCCTTTCTTTGGGATTGGAATGAAAACTGACCTTTTCCAGTCCTGTGGCCCCTGCTGAGTTTTCCAAATTTGCTGGCATATTGAGTGCAGCACTTTCAATTTCAATTCATTTTACTTTATTTTTTATTTTATTGATTGTATTTCTGTGTCAATGATTTTATTTCTTCATGTCAGTGATTGACCTCTGGTATAATGTCTCAGTGGCTGTGACGGACCACACACAAGCCTGGAAGAGAGTGACAACCGAAAGTGCCAGGCTGCGATGGCGCAGAAGCGGCTGAGAGGTTCTCCTTGAACTCCACTTTCAAGGTCAGCAGGGGTGACCTCGTCCAAGGTAAGGAGCAGTGGCTGTGCTTTGCTAAAGGAGCTAAGAAGAGACACCCCACGTCCAAGGTAAGAGAAACCCAACCAAGATGTTACGTGTTGCGAGAGGGCAACAGAGGGCAGACACACTGAAACCATAGTCACAGAAAACTAGTCAATCTAATCACATGGACCACAGCCATGTCTAGCTCAATGAAACCAAGCCATGATGTGTGGGGCCACCCAAGATGGACAGGTCATGGTGGAAAGGTCTGACAGAATGTGGTCCACTGGAGAAGGGAATGGCAAACCACTTCAATATTCTTGCCTTGAGAATCCCATGAACAGTATGAAAAGGCAAAATGATTGGATACTGAAAAAGGAACTCCCCAGGTCAGTAAGTGCCCAATATGCTACTGGAGACCACTGGAGAAATAACTCCAGGAAGAATGAAGGGATGAAGCCAAAGCAAAAACAATACCCAGCTGTGGATGTGACTGGTGACAGAAGCAAGCTCTGATGCTGTAATGAGCAATATTGCGTAGGAACCTGGAATGTTAGGTCCATGAATCAAGGCAAATTGGAAGTGGTTAAACAGGAGATGGCAAGAGTGAACGTCAACATTCTAGAAATCAGCAAACTAAAATGGACTGCAATGGGTGAATTTAACTCAGAAGACGATTATATCTACTACTGCGGGCAGGAATCCCTTAGAAGAAATGTAGTAGCCATCATGGTCAACAAAATAGTCCGTAATGCAGTACTTGGATGGAATCTCAAAAATGACAGAATGATCTCTGTTTGTTTCCAAGGGAAACCATTCAATATCATGGTGATCCAAGCCTAGGCCCCAACCAGTAATGCTGAAGAAGCTGAAGTTGAACAGTACTATGAAGACCTACAGGACCTTTTAGAACTAACACCCCCAAAAGATGTCCTTTTCATTATAGGGGACTGGAATGCAAAAGTAGGAAGTCAAGAAACACCTGGAGTTACAGGCAAATGTGGCCTTGGATTAAGGAATGAAGCAGGGCAAAGGGTAATAGAGTTTTGCCAAGAGAACGCACTGGTCATAGCAAACACCCTCTTACAACAACACAAAAGAAGACCCTACACATGGAAGCCACCAGATGGTCAACAGAGAAATCAGATTGATTATATTCTTTGCAGCCAAAGATGGAGAAGCTCTATACAGTCAGCAAAAACAAGACCGAGAGCTGACTGTGGCTCAGATCATGAACTCCATATTGCCAAATTCAGACTTAAATTGAAGAAAGTAGGGAAAACCACTAGACCATTCAGGTAGGACCTAAATCAAATTCCTTATGATTATACAGTGGAAGTGAGAAATAGATTTAAGGGACTAGATCTGATAGACTGCCTAATGAACTATTGGTGGAGGTTCCTGACATTGTACAGGACGCAGGTTCAAGACCATCCCCATTGAAAAGAAATGCAAAAAAGCAAAATGGCTATCTGAGGAGGCCTTAAAATAGCTGTGAAAAGAAGAAAAATGAAAAGCAAAGGAGAAAAGGAAAGATATAAACATCTGAATGCAGAGTTCCAAAGAATAGCAAGGAGAGATAAGAAAGACTTCCTCAGCAATCAATGCAAGGAAATAGAGGAAAACAACAGAATGGGAAAGACTAGAGATATCTTCAAGAAAATCAGAGATACCAAGGGAACATTTCACGCAAAGATGGGTTTGATAAAGGACAGAAATGATATGGACCTAACAGAAGCAGAAGATATTAAGAAGAGGTGGCAAGAATACACAGAAGAACTGTACAAAAAAAGATCTTCATGACACAGATAATCACGATGATGTGATCACTCACCTAGAGCCAGACATCCTGGAATGTGAAGTCAAGTGGGCCTTAGAAAGCATCACTACGAACAAAGCTAGTGGAGGTGATGGAATTCCTGTTGAGCTCTTTCAAATCCTGAAAGATGATGCTGTGAAAGTGCTGCATTCAATATGCCAGCAAATTTGGAAAACTCAGCAGTGGCCAGAGGACTGGAAAAGGTCAGTTTTCATTCAATCTGAAAGAAAGGCAATACCAAAGAATGCTCAAACTACTGCACAGTTTCACTCATATCACACGCTAGTAAAATAATGCTCAAAATTCTCCAAGCCAGGCTTCAGCAATATGTGAACCTTGAAATTACTGATGTTTAAGCTGGTTTTAGAAAGTGCAGAGGAACCAGAGATCAAATTGCCAACATCCGCTGGATCATGGAAAAAGCAAGAGAATTCCAGAAAAACATCTATTTCTGCTTTATTGACTATGCCAAAGCCTTTGACTGTGTGGATCACAATAAACTGTGGGAAATTCTGAAAGAGATGGGAATACCAGACCACCTGACCTGCCTCTCGAGAAACCTATATGCAGGTCAGGAAGCAACAGTTAGAACTGGACATGGAACAACAAATTGGTTCCAAATAAGAAAAGGAGTATGTCAAGGCTGTATATTTTCACCCTGCTTATGTAACTTATATGCACACTACATCATGAGAAACGCTGGACTGGAAGAAGCACAAGCTGGAATCAAGATTGCCGGGAGAAATATCAGTAACCTCACATATGCAGATGACATCACCCTTATGGCAGAAAGTGAAGAGGAACTAAAAAGCCTCTTGACGAAAGTGAAAGTGGAGAGTGAAAATGTTGGCCTAAACCTCAACATTCAGAAAACGAAGATCATGGCATCTGGTCCCATCACTTCATGGGAAATTGATGGGGAAACAGTGGAAACAGTGTCAGACTTTATTTTTTGGGGCTCCAAAATGACTGCAGATGGTGATTGCAGCCATGAAATTAAAAGATGCTTACTCCTTGGAAAGAATGTTATGACCATTCTAGATAGCATATTAAGAAACAGAGACATTACTTTGCCAACAAAGGTCCATCTAATCAAGGCTATGGTTTTTCCAGTGGTCATGTATGGATGTGAGAGTTGGACTGTGAAGAAGGCTTAGCACTGAAGAATTGATGCTTTTGAACTGTAGTGTCGGAGAAGACTCTTGAGAGTCCCTTGGATTGCAAGGAGATCCAACCAGTCCATGCTAGGGGAGATCATTCCTGGGTGTTCATGGAAGGACTGATGCTGAAGCTGAAACTCCAATACTTTGGCCACCTCATGCAAAGAGTTGACTCATTGGAAAAGGCTCTGATGCTGGGAGGGATTGGGGGCATGAGGAGAAGGGGACGACAGAGAATGAGATGGCTGGATGCATCACTGACTTGATGGACATGAATTTGGGTAGTCTCTGGGAGTTTTGTTGGACAGGGATGCCTGGCATGCTGACATTGGGTTACAAAGAGTTGGACATGACTGAGCGACTGAACTGAACTGATAATTTTGAACAGAAGAGGAAAGAGGAAGGATGTGTGTTTGCTTCTTTATCTTAAAGACAAAGCATTCACTATTTCACAATTTGGTATATGATATTATCTGGGAGTTATGCCTTAGGAAGACTTCCCAGGTGGTGCTGGTGGTAAAGAACCCTCTTGCCAATGCAGGAGAGGCAAGAGAAAGGGGTTCAATCCCTGGGTTTATAGAATCGCTAGGGTCTATAGTGTCGCAAAGAGTCAGACATGACTGAAGAGACTTAGCACACATGTGGGTTTATATATATATCTGTATCTATCCTTTTTTATTATATTGAGAAAATTCTCTTCTGTTCTTAGCCTCTAAGAGTTTGTTTATTTTATAATGGGTAAAATTTGAGCTTTTCAAATACATTGTACAAACATTGAAATGATCTTATGGTTGAATAGATTCCTGCCGTGTGACTTCAGTTCAGTTCAGTCACTCAGTCGTGTCCGACTCTTTGCGACCCCATGAATCGCAGCACACCAGGCCTTCCTTTTCATCACCAACTCCCGGAGTTCACTCAGACTCACGTCCATCGAGTCAGTGATGTCACCCAGCCATCTCATCCTCTGTCGTCCCCTTCTCCTCCTGCCCCCAATCCCTCCCAGCATCAGAGTCTTTTCCAATGAGTCAACTCTTCACATGAGGTGGCCAAGTACTGGAGTTTCAGCTTCAGCATCATTCCTTCCAAGGAAATCCCACAGCTGATCTCCTTCAGAATGGACTGGTTGGATCTCCTTGCAGTTCAAGAGACTCTCAAGAGTCTTCTCCAACACCACAGTCCAAAAGCATCAGTTCTTTGGCGCTCAGCCTTCTTTACAGTCCAACTCTCACATCCATACATGACCACAGGAAAAACCATAGCCTTGACTAGACAGACCTTAGTTGGCACAGTAATGTCTCTGCTTTTGAATATGCTATCATGGTTGGTCATAACTTTTCTTCCAAGGAGTAAGCATCTTTTAATTTCATGGCTGCAGTCACCATGTGCAGTGATTTTGGAGCCGTATGTCTTATTGCTAAGTTATTTTGACAATTAGTTATCTTAGGTCTGCTTGTTTGAAAATTATTATTTAGAGATTTTTTTTATAAATTATAACTCTGACCAGATAGTTTTCTGTTCTTTGCTTTATCTCTCTTTCAGTATTTTGAAATATTAAAGATGTGGCTTTGTTTTCTAGTTTGCCCACTTCCTGAAAAAAGAAGTATGGCAATCCATATATTTTTTCCTTTTGTATTTCATGTTTATTTTCTCTGGCTACATTCAAGTTTATTCCTTTATCTTTATATTTCAGAAGTTTCAGTATGACATGCTAATGTGTGTGCATCTGTTTTAATTTGGTCTTTTTTAAATTCTGAATAAGGATTTCTGAATTTCATGGTTCTATATTTTATCATCACTTATTAATCTTAGAAAATTATTGACCATTATCACATCAAACAGTTTTTGAGCAAACATTTCTCCTCTCCTTCCATTTGGGACCCCAATCACATATGCTGGATGTAAGATATTGTCCCATGACAGTTTGCTACTTTCATCACTGTTTTCTTCAGCTTTTGTTTTATTTTAGATAATTTATGTTAACTTATTTTCAAACATGCTGATCCTTCCTGTGCTGTGATTGTGTCACTGGAAAAATTTTTGATAATACTACATATGTTGTATGCCTATCTATAATAACCTTATTTACACAAGCCCTCCTTAATTCACAAAGCTTCAGTAATACATACACATGTTAGGAGAATCCACAGTGTGCAAGTAACTTAAATATAATGTGTCATACTAACCCAAATAAAGCATGCATGAAAAATATGCATGTAAAGCTGTTCACATGAAGGTACTAGACAACCTACATCTTTTGTGGTAAAATAGAAAAGGAAGAAAAATAGGTTTATTAACTAGCATTTGAAGCTGACATTGTGCTTGGTTAAAACACCCTCACACCTAAATTGGCCCCATATGAATATTAAATCATTGCTACATACCCCCCATGCTATAATGGAAGGAGGTTCCTGGAGCACAAAATATTTCTTTAAAGTGTTCCTAAGTAAACTCCCTTCCTCCTATAGCCTTTCAAGGATAAATATGTATATATAATAATATTATATACCAAATTTTATAAATAAGAGTTAGCTCTCTTTGCATCAGGTGACCAAAGCATTGGAGCTTCAGCTTCATCAGTCCTTCAAATGAATATTCATGGTCGATTTCCTTTAGGATTGACTGGTTTGATCTCCTTGCTGTCCAAGGGACTCTCAAGAGTCTTCTCCACCACCACAGTATGAAAGCATCAGTTCTTTGGCGCTTAGCGGTCTTCATGGTCCAACTCTCACATCCATACATGGTTACTGGAAAAACCATAGCTTTGACTCTATGAGCCTCTGTCTTTGTTGGCAAAGTGATATCTCTGCTTTTTAATATACTGTCTAGGTTGGTCATAACTTTTCTTACAAGGAGCAAGCATCTTTTAATTTCATAGTTGCAGTTACTATCTGTGGTGATTTTGGAGCCCAAGAAAATAAAGTCTGTCACTGTTTCCACTGTTTCCCCATCTATTTGCCATGAAATGATGGGACCAGATGCCATGATCTTAGGTTTTGGAATACTGAGTTTTAAGCCAGCTTTTTTCACTGTGCTCTTTTACCTTCATCAAGAGGCTTTTTAGTACCTCTTCACTTTCAACATTAGGGTGATGTCATCTGCATATCTCAGGTAATTGATATTTCTCCTGGCAATCTTGATTCCAGCTTATGTTTCATCCAGGCTGACATTTCACATGATATTCATTGGAAAGATTGATGCTGAAGCTGAAGCTCCAATACTTGGCCACCTGATGTGAAGAGCTGACTCATTGGAAAAGACCCTGGTGTTGGAAAAGATTGAAGGCAGAAGGAGAAGGGGATGACCAAGGATGAGATGGTTGATGGCATCACTGACTTGATGGATGTGAGTCTGAGTAAACTCCGGGAGATGTACTCTTTTCCCAATTTGAAACCAGTGCATTGTTCCATATCTGGTTCTAACTCTTGCTTCCTGACCTGCATACAGGTTTCTCAGAAGGCAGGTAAAGTGGTCTGGTATTCTGATCTCTTTAAGAGTTTTGGACACTTTGTTTTAATCCACATAGTCAAAAGTTTTAGCGTAGTCAATGAAGCAGAAGCAGATGTTTTTCTGGAACTCCTTTGCTATTCTATCATCCACTGGATATTGGTTCTTTGATCTCTGGTTCCTCTGCCTATTTAAACCCAGCTTATACAACTGGAAGTTCACAGTTCACATACTGTTAATGCCTAGCTTGATTTTGAGCATTACCTTGCTAGCAAGTGAAATAACTGCAATTGTATGATAGTCTGAACATTCTTTGGCATTGCCTTTCTTTGGGATTAGAATGAAAACTGACCTTTTCCAATCCTGCGGCCACTGCTGAATTTTCCAAATTTGCTGGCATATTGAGTGCACAATTTAACAGCTTCTCCTTTAGGATTTGAAATAGCTCTTCTGGAATTCCATCACTTACATAACTTTGTTCATAGTATTACTTCCTAAGGCCCACTTGACTTCACATTCCAGGATGTCTGGCTCTAGGTGAGTGATCACACCATCGTGGTTATCTGGGTCATCAAGACCTTTTTTGTGTACTTCTTCTGTGTATTTTTGCCACCTCTTCTTAATATCTTCTGCTTATTTAGGTCCATACCATTTCTGTCCTTTATTGTGCCCATCATTGCATGAAATGTTCCCTTGGTATCTCTGATTTTCTTGAAGAGATCTCTAGTCATTCCCATTCTATTGTTTTCCTCTATTTCTTTGCATTGATCACTGAGGAATTCTTTTTCATCTCTCCTTGCTATTCTGTGGAATGCTGCATTCAGATGGGTATATCTTTCCTTTTCTCCTTTGCCTTTTGCTTCTCTGATTTTGTCAGCTATTTGTAAGGCCTCCTCAGACAATCATTTTACCTTTGCATTTCTTTTTCTTTGGGATAGTTTTGATCATGTCTCCTGTACAATGTTATAAACCTCAGAGTACTAGAACTATGGATGGAGGTCCTTAAAGGCAAATATAGTTATATATTCTATTGGGTTAACCAAAAACATGGATAACCTTGAACAAACTGTATTTACATATAGTATGAAGGTAAAATATGTGCCAGTATGGTTTCACTATTCTGTTACCTTAGTTAAGAAAACCTTTATTTTTATGTGTATGCAGAATAGTCCAGGTATATATATGCATAAGTATTTTCATATTTTCATCTATTTCATAGTGTTTGGGCTTAAATAGCAGGTTAATCTGTAAAGACATTACTCCAAATCAAATAAATTCTCATTCCATTTGTTATAAGATCATTTTGTTAAGTATAATTCAAAGTAATATAATAAATAATTATGTGAGAAGACAAACATAAAACAAAAATATTATTTAACAAGAGGAAATGGCTTATCTTTCATAGTGAAACAGTATATGGGAACTCAAATGAAATAGTCAAAAGAGTAGAACTATTTTGACTATCCAGTCAAAAAGAGTAGTACCACTCAAAATTCTCAATTCCTCGCTCTCTGTTGTATTATTCTTCCTGTATAGGCCACAAAAATATACCAGAGATGATGAAATATTATTCCTTCTAGAGGAAAATAAAGGAGTCAGAAGTGTTTTTGCAATAGTTAAATGTTATATATAAACCATGTTCTTTGGAATAAACACAAATAGAGAAAATGGGTTGGACTAGAAAGGTTTTAAGAGAGATAAATAAGAAGGAAAGCAAAGCACTAGATTTGGAAAATCAAACTATAAATTGGCAGACAGAAATTCTGGACTTCTCTCAAGTTTCTGTGTCTACAAATAATTATATCAATTGCCAGATAACCCAGAGCAAACAGGAGGAAGAGTCACAGAAATAATTTGGACTCAAAAGCAAGGATTTAGGAAAATGAAACTTATCAGGCTGAAAAATCCAGATAGAAAGTTTGGAAGTGGAATGTATTGTTAAAATGTATTGTTAAAATTCTAGCCCTCTTGTGCATTCCTTGACCAATGAGCAAGTTTAGGGGATTTGAATAAGAAACAAAATATATGGGAAAACAATCTCCTCTGCAAATTGTAAGTACTGTCTCAAGGTCAAACAGCATATTCTCAACACCAAAAATGGTGATATTTCTAAAAAGAACAAAGCAGTCAAACTAATAAGGGCTGCTATGAAAGCCCATGTGCTTAAAATAGGAAATGAGCCTCATTCCCATGTTTATTGTTCTTGGAAATTTAGAAAATTGGCAGATTTAACAAAATGTAGACATCACATTTCCATCAGATGTTGATGATGATAAATTCCAAACATCTTGATTTCTCAATTCTGATATTTTTATCATAAATCAACCTATGCATGATTCTTTGACTGACTGTGGGTTTGAAATCAATTGAATGCTTTAGAATCAAAAAGTCAACTATCTGTTTCTTGAGCCAAGGTTTTGCTGGATCACAGTTGTTTTGATACAAGGTTCTTGAGGCAGGCCTGAGTTATCAACTGTTATGCTAGTCAGTACTCAGGTGCCAGAATATGACCTAGAAGCTGACTGAGTAAATAATTCCAATGAACTAAAAAATTTCAATCCTTTAGCAACTATGGATTCATGACTACATATATTTATTCCAGGTAAAGCTGAAACCTGATATTCCTTAACTTTACAAGAAAAGCTAATATTCATTGAACTAGTCATTGGTACAAGGGACTCAAAGCTAAATGAGGCACAATCCCTCCCATCATTATGCTCACTTATAGTTGTCTGAGAGCTTTGAAGGTTCTACGTTGTATAATACACATTATTATATAGATATCCTAGGATTTGATGATATTACCCAGAAGTGTGGTATTAGCCAAAAGAATGATATTAGCCAGAAGGTCAGATTTGCATTTAATTGAATTTATTCCAAGAAAAATGTGAATATTTGAATTAGAGACAAGTGAAAGAGATGGGAATACCAGACTACCTGACCTGCCTTTGAGAAACTTATATGCAGGTCAGGAAGCAACAGTTAGAACTGGACATGGAACAAAAGACTGGTTCCAGAAAGGAAAAAGAGTACGTCAAGGCTGCATATTGTCACCTTGCTTATTTAACTTATATGCAGAGTACATCATGAGAAATGCTGGGCTGGAAGAAACAAGCTGGAATCAAGATTTCTGGGAGAAATATCAATAACCTCAGATATGTGGATGACACCACCCTTATGGCAGAAAGTGAAGAGGAACTAAAAAGCTTCTTGATAAAATTAAGAGGATAGTGAAAAAGTTGGCTTAAAGCTAAACATTCAGAAAACTAAGATCATGGCATCTGGTCCCATCATTTCATGGGAAATAGATGGGAAAACAGTGGAAACAGTGTCAGACTTTATTTTGGGGGGCTCCAAAATCACTGCAGATGGTGACTGCAGCCATGAAATTAAAAGACGCTTACTGCTTGGAAGAAAAGTTATGACCAACCTAGATAGCATATTCAAAAGCAGAGACATTACTTTGTTTCCAGTGGTCAAACGCATCAATTCTTCGGCGCTCAGCCTTCTTCACAGTCCAACTCTCACATCCATACCTGACCACAGGAAAAACCATAGCCTTGACTAGGCGGACCTTAGTCGGCAAAGTAATGTCTCTGCTTTTGAATATACTATCTAGGTTGGTCATAACTTTTCTTCCAAGGAGTAAGCATCTTTTAATTTCATGGCTGCAGTCACCATCTGCAGTGATTTTGGAGCCCAAAAAAAATAAAGTCTGACACTGTTTCCACTGTTTCCCCATCTATTTCCCATGAAGTGATGGGAGCAGATGCCATGATCTTTGTTTTCTGAATGTTGAGCTTTAAGCTAACTTTTTCACTCTCCTCTTTCACTTTCATGAAGAGGCTTTTTAGCTTTTCACTTTCTGCCATAAGGGTGATGTCATCTGCATATCTGAGGTTATTAATATTTCTCCTGGCAATCTTGAGGGTCCCTTGGACTGCAAGGAGATCCAACTAGTCCATTCTGAAGGAGATCAACCCTGGGATTTCTTTGGAAGGAATGATGCTAAAGCTGAAGCGCCAGTACTTTGAACACCTCATGTGAAGAGTTGACTTATTGGAAAAGACTGATGCTGGGAGGGATTGGGGGCAGGAGGAGAAGGGGACGACCCAGGATGAGATGGCTGGATGGCATCACGGACTCGATGGACGTGAGTCTGAGTGAACTCCGGGAGATGGTGATGGACAGTGAGGCCTGGCATGCTGCGATTCATGGGGTCGCAAAGAGTCGGACACGACTGAGCGACTGAACTGAACTGAACTGTATGGATGTGACAGTTGGATTGTGAAGAAAGCTGAGCACTGAAGAATTGATGCTTTTGAACTGTGGTTTTGTAGAAGACTCTTGAGAGTCCCTTGGCCTACAAGGAAATTCACCCAGTCCATCCTAGGGGAGATCAGTCCTGGGTGTTCATGGACAGACTGATGCTGAAGCTGAAACTCCAGTAATTTGGCCACCTCACGTGAAGAGTTGACTCATTGGAAAAGACCCTGATGCTGGGAGGGATTGTGGGCAGGAGGAGAAGGGGACGACAGAGGATGAGCTGGCTGGATGGCATCGCTAACTTGATGGACATGAGTTCCATCATGAAGCAGGGGTTGTGGAATGTAGAGGTTAAACAAGAATTCAGTTCAGTTCAGTCATTCAGTCATGTCCAACTTTTGTGACCCCATGAACCACAGCACACCAGGCGTCACTGTCCTTCACCAACTCTTGGAGCTCATCCAAACCCATTTCCATTGAGTCGGTGATGCCATCTAACCATCTCATCTTCTGTTGTCCTCTTCTCCTCTTGCCCTCATTCTTTCCCAGCATCAGTGTCTTTTCAAATGAGTCAGCTCTTTGCATCAGGGTGTCTTTCAAATGAGTCAGCTCTTCGCATCAGGTGGCTAAAGTATTGGAGTTTCAGCTTCAACATCAGTCCTACCAATGAACACCCAGGACTGATCTCCTTTAGTCACTTAAAGGTAGAGTTATAGGACTTGTGGAACAACTGTGGAGAGAGGTGAGTGAGAGTAGGGATTGTGGAGGGTTCCATGGTGTTAGGTTTGGGCAACTGGATAATTGTATCATTCATCAAAATATGAATCATAGGAAGAAGAGGGACAATATTAGAAGGAAGTAATGTTTACATTTTTCCAGGTCAAGAGGAATTTCTGAGTTATCTGTGTAAAGATATTTGCAGGAATATATGGGTTTTGAATTCAGTTGTGCAATGACCCAGGATGTATTGAGATTTTTTTTACCTTAGAAGGGATTGCCTTAGTGCAGATGTAGAGAAGAAATTTAATCATAAGATGGATGTTTAGGTTAAATGCCACACATATTGACTGATATGTTATAAAGGTTAGGTTGTAGTACTGGAATATTTAGTAATATATCTGCTTACATTAGTACCTAATAATGATGATAATATTCACTTACCTAATAATGATGATAACATACACAGGATTTTTTTTAAATGGCTCCTATGGTCCTCTCCTCCCAGCATCCACATCCTTTGATACATTTGTGTCCATTTGTACCTCCTCTTATCATCATGAGCAGTAGGAGGTCAGTTCAGTTGCTCAGTCGTGTCCGACTCTTTGTGACCCCATGAACCACAGCATGCCAGGCCTCCCTATTCATCACCAACTGCCAGAGTCTACCCAAACCCATGTCCATTGAGTAGGTGATGCCATCCAACCATCTCATCCTCTGTCGTCCCCTTCTCCTCCTGCTCTCAATATTTCCCAGCATCAGGGTCTTTTCAAATGAATCAGTTCTTCGCATCAGATGGCCAAAGTATTGCAGTAGGAGTACCCAACCTTAAATCTGGGCTAACTGTCCCCTTATTTTAGATGATAGAAGTCATCACAAGTTCTGAGTTGAAGTTTCAAGATGTCTTACATACTTCTACTCTCTGTCTCTTCAAACATCACCACTACCGTGATAGGAAGTCCAGGCTAATCTGTTGGAGCATGAAAAGTGATGTGGATTAAAGTCCCTGCTGACCCAGCCAAGGCCATTCCAAAGCAACTAGCCAGCAGCTGACATACCAACTGTAGCATAACCAAGCCCTGTGGCACTTCCCACTGACCTCTAGTCTCTTCAGCAATAGCAAATGCTTGTTGTTTCAATCCACTAATTTTTTTAATATTTTGCTCACTGCTAAAACCTCTTTGAATGTTTAAATCATGGAGTTTTTTAAAGAAATTCTGAAAAAAATATTAACCAGAATATAAGGTCTAAAAAGATTTCAGTGATTAAATAGATATTCAGTTACATGAAAAAGTGGCTTTTGTGTTCTGTGATGCATATATATATGACATGTTCATATATTTAGGTTATGAATATTCATATTAATATATTCACATAGTCATACATTAAGCACAGGAACATTTTTCCTGGTATCTGAATCACTTGTTGTAAAGAAATAGTCATTCAGATCCTTGGGATTCAGATACAAGGCTAAATTCCATTATGTACACTCATTATTATCATGGCCCAGAGCAGAGGCCCCTTTGCTCTTCACTTTCCTCAATATTTTTCCTATTTTTTGTAAGCTCGTGCAGTTATGAGGTGAGGTGAGGTGAAGCCGCTCAGTCGTGTCTGACTCTTTGCGACCCCGTGGGCTGTAGCCTACCAGCCTTCTCCGTCCATGGGATTCTCCAGGCAAGAATACTGGAGTGGGTTACCATTTCCTTCTCCAGGGGATCTTCCCGACCCAGGGATCGAACCTGGGTCTCCTGCATTGGAGGCAGACGCTTTAACCTCTGAGCCACCAGGGAAGCTAATCATGGGCAACTTACACCTTGTGCGTGTGTGCTAAGTTGCTTCAGTCGTATTACACGGCCCTGTGGACTAAAGCCTGCCAGACTCCTCTGTCCATGGGATTCTCCAGGCAAGAATACTGGAGTGGGTTTCCATTCCATCCTCCAGGGGATCCTCCCAACCCAGGGATTGAACCTGTGTCTCTTAATTCTCCTGCACTGGCAGGTATGTTCTTTACCACTAAGTACCACCTAACTGTGGTACTGTGAAGAAGGCTGAATGCTGAAGAATTGATGCATTTGAACTGTGGTGTTGGAGAAGACTCTTGAGAGTCCCTTGGACTGCAAGGAGATCCAACCAGTCCATTCTGAAGGAGATCAGCCCTGGGATTTCTTTGGAAGGAATGATGCTAAAGCTGAAGCTCCAGTACTTTGGCCACCTCCGGTGAAGAGTTGACTCATTGGAAAAGACTCTGATGCTGGGAGGGATTGGGGGCAGGAGGAGAAGGGGACGACCGAGGATGAGATGGCTGGATGGCATCACTGACTCGATGAACGTGAGACTGAGTGAACTCCGGGAGATGGTGATGGACAGGGAGGCCTGGCGTGCTGCGATTCATGGGGTTGCAAAGAGTCGGACACGACTGAGCAACTGAACTGAACTGAACTGAATCACCTAACTAAGAACAAATATATTCAGGAGAATTTTCATCAAAATAGTTATAAAGGGATATTGCTCTGCCCCCTCAATCTCCAATACTTTCAGCATTTCTTTAAAAGATGATTTCTAATTAAAAAGAGATTCTGATAAAATTGTTCCATTGACCACATGCTACCACTGATGAGGAGCCCATGAGAGAAGGACTATGGCTTGTCCTTGTACAGCTTCCATATGCTCTGTTTTAGATCCATTTGGGCCCATCTCGTTGACTGGATAAAAGATATTTTTCAGTAAATGATTTTCAGGCCCAAATCAGTCTACCAGCCCATTCACTCTTGGCCCAGTCTTCTACTATGGATTTAAACTGGACTGCTTCCTATATATCACAGCCTTCCTGCAGAACTGCACTCTTCTAAGGTCCCAGGCAGCCTGAGATTCAGAGAGTGAACCAGCTTCTTAAAATCACATAAAGCCTTCTTAAGGCTGGCTCTGATGGGCCCAGCTTTCAGGGCTGGTCAAGGCTCTTTACTGAGGACATAGGACTTTGCTCTGCTCTGACATGACCGTGTTTCTCTTGGGGTCCCAGGTTCCACTGTCTCTTTTTACTTGACTATTGTGTCCCCTTTCCAGTCTTCCTTAACAGTCCCAGTTCTGTCTGATGAATTCAGAAAGATAAATAAAAATAGGCAGGGTTCCTGCATGCACGGGTCTTGTTCTTGTTTTTAAAGTGGGATCAATTTTCTACTGGGCTTCCCAGGTGAATCCACCTGTCAATGCAAGAAACACAAGAGATCCCCTAGGACATGGCAACCTGTTCCAGTATTCTTGCCTGGAAAATTCCATGGACAGAGGATCCTGGCAGAGCTACAGTCCATGGGGTCACAGAGAGTCCCCACGCCTGAGCCACTGAGCATGCATGCACATAATTTTCAGCTGTGACTTTCTGTGTCCTATAGGGGAGTGGAAGGCTTCCATTAATGCTATCTTAAGGGATGACATTTCTGCAGGTAAACATGTGACCACAAATTGAAACTATTACTTATCATCCAACCCCCACCCTGTAAATGAGCACAACTGATCTGATAGTAAGGTCAGGAGGCACTCTGACTTCAATGTGAAAATCTAAATTTGTACAACTAAATCCAAATATTAATGCCATTCTCTTCAGAATACAAAAGTACTAAAAATACAAGTTAAAAGTGTTGACAAGGATGTGGAAAAATTGGTAACCTCATACACTGCTGGTAGGAATGTTGAGTGGCATAGCTGCTTTGGAAAATAATTTGTAACTTCCCTAAATAGTTAAGCCTATAATCATCATATAAATGAGAAATTCCTCAACAGAGTGTACTCCCAAGAGAAATAAGATCATGTGTCTACCCCAAAATTTGTACATAAATGTCCATAGCAGCATTGTTTATGATAACCAAAATCTTTATACAATTCAAATGTCCATCAATTGATGAATGAATAAATAAGATGTGGTATAACCACTGATGGAATATTGTTTGGTAATAAAAAAAAAAATGTGAAGTACTGATAGATTCTACAGCATGAATGAAACTTGAAAACATAAAAAGCAAAAGAGGCCAAACACAAAAATAAGCATGTATTTTAAATTCTGTTTATATAAAATATCCAGAACAGACAAATCTATAGAGACTGAAACAGATTACTAAGAAGGGCTGAGGCGGTTTGGTTGAAGGCTGAGTAGTGTAGCATTTATTTTGGGGACAATGAAAATGTTCTAAAATTAGTTGTGGTGATGGATGCTTGTTTGTGTGGATATATATTGAAAGCCATTGAGATGACGTATGGTGTGTGAATTATATCTCAGTAAACTGCTTTAAAACATGAAACAAAATAAGCCTTTAAATGTTCAGAATATTCATTGCAATTTTCCCTCAAATATTGAATTGTGCTAGTGAATTGCCATGATGGATAAAATGAGATTCAGGTTTTAAAGCCTATTACTGTAGTATAAAATAAGGCCCTGAGGTGTGAGAATTGAGTAGATTATATTGCCACCTGTGGCCCAGTGAAGTCTCTTTTCAAAGTGGAGAAGTCCCATAAATCTATCAGCCTGATTTTTCCCTATAGGACTTATTGGCATGAATCAAATACAAAGCCCCTGAAATGTTTTTTACAATCATCTACCTGAGAGTCAACCTTTTTAGCTGCTAATCCAACTTTAATTGCTCTTGACATAGGTGAAATTAGGGAACACAACAAATACAATCTAGGATGATCCTTCAAGTCTAGGAAGCTTCACCATCAACAAGATTTTACTGTCTGAGTAAATATATATAGATAGATATAGGTATTTAGTAAAGTGTTTCATATGTATACATATGTATATGTAGTACATATACATTATATATATATTTACTTATTTATATATTCTTTACCATTCATATTATTGTTCAGTCTCTCAATCATGGCTGACTCTTTGCAACCTCATGGACTGCCACACACCAGATTTCCCTGCCTTTCACCAACTCCCGAAGCTTTCTAAAACTCATGTCCATTAAGTCAGTGATGCCATCCAGCTGTTTTGTCCTCTATCATCCCTTTCTCCTCCTGCCTTCAGTCTTTCCCAGCATCAGTGTCTTCTCTAATGAAGCAGCTTTTTGCATCAGGTGGCCAAAGTATTGAACTTCAGCATCAGCATCAGTCCTTACAATGAATATTCAGGGTTGATTTCCTTTAGGATTGACTAGTTTGGTATCCTTGCAGTCCAAGGGACTCTCAGGAGTCTTCTCCAACACCACAGTTCAAAAGCATCAATTCTTCAGTGCTCAGCCATGGTAAACAATCGGGTGGTCCTAGTGGTAAAGAACCTACCTGCCAAGGCAAGAGACACAGGAGACTTGGGTTCGATCCCTGGGTCAGGAAGATCCCCTGGAGGAGGGAATGGCAACGCACTCCAGTATTCTTGCCTGGAGAATCCCACTGACAGAGGAGCCTTGAAAGCTATGGTCCATAGGGTCACAAAGAGTTGGACACAACTGAAGCAACTTAGCATTCACATGTATGCATGCACACACACATATATACACATATACATACTTGGTTGGTGTACCCTAAAGGATGGTGACCTTCCTTTATAAAAAATTGTGCAACTTTCAAGTCAAGCTATTGTCCTTAGTAAAGACAGCGTGTGATCCTCTTGGGGGAGCTAGAGTGAGACCAGAGGATGGGGATAAGAGAGGTGCCGTAACAGCCCAGTGTGCCCTTCTTATGGAGGATTAAAGCTGTACAGCTACAACCCATTATTCTCATTCCTATTACAGTGAATCGATCTTTATTTTGTGTTCTCAAGAAAAGTTTGTCTTCAGTTAATATTGGGTTTTAAATAGCAAATCATGGCTTTAGTGCTTTGTTGGTAATCTCTCTGATTTCTTCATACCATCTTCGTTGGGGGCTGCCATGTCCCGGGGATACAGAACCTTTAGTGTTCCAGGAGACAATCTTCATCCAAGATTTAGTTAAATCTGTGGACGCAGATCTATCTCATCAGCCTTGAAGTCAGAGATAACTAGAGGTTCTGTCTGTTGATGTCTCTTCTCTGATATTAGTCATTTGTCAGTTTTAAAGTTTTTATTTCTCTAATCTAAGACCACCAGCCTTGTACTAGCATCTTATCTGACATGGGGTCATTGGATGCTATTCTTGTACCTTGGAAGATTATAGTCTGTGCAGAGGGTGTGGTGATGTGTATGTGTGTGCATGTGTGTGTTTGTGAGACAGAGAGAGAGAGGAATATATTAAGAAAAGCAAAGTTATTAAGCAGTGTAGTAATATAATTCACTCAGTTTATAGTCACAAAAGCTAACCTTATAATCATCTTAGTTGGGAGATGATACAGAATAAGCCACAGGTTTCTCTAAATCTCATTTTTCTAATCTGAAAAATCAGCAAAAATAGTGAATCAGTTACAGCCTTGTCCTGAAGATAAAATATGTAAGATACATGAAATTACTGTAAATATAAGGCAGTCTTTTACAACACTAATTTATGTGACCCCTGGTTCAGATGGTATGTGTATTAAAGGTTCAGAAGAGGGAAGAGCAGCCTTTCACACTGTGTGGGTCCTAACCAGTGCTCCGCTTCCATCCTCATGAATGTGGTGTCCTATATTTTGATTATTTTCCTTCACAAAAATAAAGTCTCTCTTCAAGCTGTTTCAAACCATGGACCAGCCAGGGCAGGCTCTGAGCATCCCACAGTGTGAATCAGCCAAGTACTTCCTTTTCTCTCTGCATTTTCAATAGAATGCAGGCAGCTGACCCTCTGAGAACAGGCTCCAACTATAAGCTCAATTATGTGAAATATGCACCCTGGGGCACTTGCAGCTGCCAATGGAGGGAATTTGGGAAATTAGATTGAGAAATTGGATTGAAGTTGTAAGCACTGCCAATTTGCATTTTCCGAAGCTTCTAGAGACTGAGACTACCACTTAAAGGATTAATGGGGAAATGTGTTGACTCCCTTGCAAGATTTTTGCTGCTATTAAATAAATTTCTTAACTAAGGACCAGTCACTTTCACGAAAGTAGCATTGCACTGGCTTGAATGCATGCAAACAACCCATAACCTTGTTCCATTGAGGCAGCAAAAATATGACCGTCAGTGAAGCAGGACAGAAACCTATTATATGTTGCTTTAAGATTTGACTACTTGAAAAAAAAAAAAAAAAAAAAGATTTGACTGCTTGAGCAAAATACCTGCCTTTTGCCTGAGGCTAGATTATGCTGCAAAAATGTGCCCTAATCCAAGATGGTTAATTCTAAACTGGATCTTAAGACGTGAATGGAGATTTCTACTGCAGACACCCTAATATATTATAAAACCAGATGATTTTGGGGGGATTTTGAGGCACGTTACTCAGATTTCCTATTCCTGACCATCAGTGATGGTCTTTACATCAATCAAAAAACAATCCCTCCAGGCTCCTCTGTCCATGGGATTCTCTAAGCAAGAATCATGGAGCGGGTTACCATGCCCTCCTCCAGGGGATCGTCGCAACCCAGGGGTCTTTTACATCTCCTGCATTGGCACTAGTGCCGCCAGGGAAACGTGTGCTCACTCCTACTTCTAATTGAAAAAACACACCAAGAAAAGATCTAGTATAAGCCATTTACCCCGCATGTGTGCTGTGTGCTCAGTGGCTTCAGTTGTGTCAAACAGTTTGCAACTCCACAGATTGTAGACTCCCAGGTTCCTAAGTCCATGGGATTCTCTAGGCAAGAATTCTTGAGTGGGTTCCATGCCCTCCTCCAGGGGATCTTCCCAACCCAGGGATTGAACCCACATCTCCTGCATCTTCTGCATTTCAGGTGGATTCATTACCCACTAAGTTAGTCACCTGGGAAGCCCTTATCCTGTATCATGACTTTCAGTTAGGAGGGTGGAATCACTGTGAAAGCATGAGTTTTACTTTGAGTGTCAACTGAAATCAGTGGTGATGATCTGGGAGTACTTCATTAAGAGAGATTCTGAGGTCATTTCTACACTCAAAGTGGGTTTCTTGTTGGAAAGTAAAGTGCTGTGAAGGAGGTGCAAGGATCAATCATCAAGGACTACTCTAAGTTTCAGTTCAGTTCAGTTGCTCAGTAGTGTCTCTCTTTGCGATCCCATGAATCGCAGCACACCAGGCCTCTCTGTCCATCACCAACTCCTGGAGTTCACTCAGATTCACATCCATCGAGTCAGTATTGCCATCCAGCCATCTCATCCTCTGTCGTCCCCTTCTCCTCCTGCCCCCAATCCCTCCCAGCATCAGAGTCTTTTCCAATGAGTCAACTCTTCGCATGAGGTGGCCAAAGTACTGGAGTTTCAGCTTTAGCATCATTCCTTCCAAAGAAATCCCAGGGCTGATCTCCTTCAGAATGGACTGGTTGGATCTCCTTGCAGTCCAAGGGACTCTCAAGAGTCTTCTCCAACACCACAGTTCAAAAGCATCAATTCTTCGGCACTCTGCCTTCTTCACAGTCCAACTCTCACATCCATACATGACTAGAGGAAAAACAATAGCCTTGATAGACGGAACTCAGTCGGCAATGTCTCTGCTTTTAAATTTGCTATCTAGGTTGGTCATAACTTTTCTTCTAACGAGTAAGTGTCTATTAATTCCATGGCTGCAGTCACCATCTGCAGTGATTTTGGAGCCCCCAATAATAAAGTCTGACACTGTTTCCACTGTTTCCCCATCTATTTCTCATGAAGTGATGGGACCGGATGCCATGATCTTCGTTTTCTGAATGTTGAGCTTTAAGACAACTTTTTCACTCTCCTCTTTCACTTTCATCAAGAGGCGTTTTAGTTCTTCTTCACTTTCTGCCATAAGGGTGGTGTCATCTGCATATCTGAGGTTATTGATACTTCAAGCAATCTTGATTCCAGCCTGTGCTTCTTCCAGTCCAGCGTTTCTCATGATGTACTCTGCATATAGGTTAACTAAGCAGGGTGACAATATACAGCCTTGATGTACTCCTTTTCCTATTTGGAACCAGTCTGTTGTTCTATGTCCAGTTCTAACTGTTGCTTCCTGAGCTGCCTACAGACTTCTCAAGAGGCAGGTCAGGTGGTCTGGTATTCCCATCTCTCTCAGAATTTCCCACAGTTTATTGTGATCCACACAGTCAAAGGCTTTGGCTTAGTCAATAAAGCAGAAATAGATGTCTTCCTGGAACTCTCTTGCTTTTTCCATGATCCAGCGGATGTTGGCAATTTGATCTCTGGTTCCTCCACCTTTTCTAAAACCAGCTTGAACATCAAGGAGTTCACTGCCCACATATTGCTCAAGCCTGGCTTGGAGAATTTTGAGCATTACTTTACTAGCATGTGAGATGAGTGCAATTGTGTGGTCGTTTGAGCATTCTTTGGCATTGCCTTTCTTTGGAATTGGAATGAAAACTGACCTTTTTCAGTTCTGTGGCCACTGCTGAGTTTTCCAAATTTGCAGGCATATTGAGTGCAACACTTTAACAGCATCATCTTTCAGGATTTGAAACAGCTCAACTGGAATTCCACCACCTCCACTAGCTTTGTTCGTAGTGATGCTTTCTAAGGCCCACTTGACTTCACATTCCAGGACGTCTGGCTCTAGATGAGTGATCACACGATCGTGATTATCTGGGTCATGAACATCTTTTTTGTACAGTTTTTCTTAATATCTTCTTAATATCTTCTGCTTCTGTTAGGTCCATACCATTACTGTCCTTTATCGAGCCCTTCTTTGCGTGAAATGTTCCCTTGGTATCTCTAATTTTCTTGAAGGGATCTCTAGTCTTTCCCATTCTGTTCTTTTCCTCTATTTCTTTGCATTGATCATTGAAGAAGGCTTTCTTATTTCTTCTTGCTATTCTTTGGAACTCTGCCTTCAGATGCTTATATCTTTCCTTTTCTCCTTTGCGTTTCACTTTTCTTCTTTTCACAGCTATTTGTAAGGCCTCCTCAGGCAGCCATTTTGCTTTTGTGCATTTCTTTTCCATGGGGATGGTCTTCATCCCTGTCTCCTGTACAATGTCACGAACCTCATTGCATAGTTCATCAGGCACTCTATCTATCAGATCTAGGCCCTTCAATCTATTTCTCACTTCCACTGTACAATCATGAGGGATTTGATTTTCGGTCATACCTGAATGGTCTAGCAGTTTTCCCTACTTTTTTCAATTTAAGTCTGAGTTTGGTAATAAGGAGTTCATGATCTGAGCCACAGTCAGCTCCTGGTCTTGTTTTTGTTGACTCTATAGAGCTTCTCTTTCTTTGGCTGCAAAGAATATAATCAATCTGATTTCGGTGTTGACCATCTGGTGATGTCCATGTGTAGTCTTCTCTTGCATTGTTAAAAGAGGGTGTTTGCTATGACGAGTGCATTTTCTTGGCAAAACTCTATTAGTCTTTGCCCTGCTTCATTCTGCATTCCAAGGCCAAATTTGCCTGTTATTCCAGGTGTTTCTTGACTTCCTACTTTTGCATTCCAGTCCCCTATAATGAAAAGGACATCTTTTTTGGGCGTTAGTTCTAAAAGATCTTGTAGGTATTCATAGAACCATTCAACTTCAGCTTCAGCATTACTGGTTGGGGCATAGACTTGGATTACTGTGATACTGAATGGTTTGCCTGGAGATGAACAGAGATCATTTTGTCGTTTTTGAGATTGCATCCAAGTACTGCATTTTGGACTCTTTTGTTGACCATGATTGCTACTCCATTTCTTTTGAGGTGTTCCTGCCCGCAGTAGTAGACATAATGGTCTTCTGAGTTAAATTCACCCATTGCAGTCCATTTTAGTTTGCTGATTCCTAGAATGTTGACGTTCACTCTTGCCATCTGTTTGACCACTTCCAATTTACCTTGATTCATGGACCTGACATTCCAGGTTCCTATGCAGTATTGTTCTTTACAACATCGGATCTTGCTTCTATCACCAGTCACATCCACAGCTGGGTATTGTTTTTGCTTTGGCTTCATCCCTTCATTCTTTCTGGAGTTATTTCTCCAGTGATCTCCAGTAGCATATTGGGCACTTACTGACCTGGGGAGTTCCTCTTTCAGTATCCTATCATTTTTCCTTTTCATACTGTTCATGGGATTCTCAAGGCAAGAATATTGAAGTGGTTTGCCATTCCCTTCTCCAGTGGACCACATCCCTTATTCTCAAAACAATCTGTAATCTCTTAGAACTCTAAGCCAAACTTTAAAGGAACATTAGTCTTTTTTCATGATTCATTAGTGGGAAATAGGTGAATCCTGTGTTGATACAGCTCCCTCAGTGGTACAAGATAAGAGTTTTTCACATGCATTCACACCAACATAATTCTACTTGGAGGGAAAAGACTGGCCTTTATTTACTGAAATTTATTACATTTAGTTATAGTTCACATCTTACTTTCAAAGTAGAAAATTTTATTTCTTCAATTTTTGTCACCCCATAAGAAATATTCCTGTAAAATTTCTGGTATGAGGTCTTTCCACTTCAGTATGAATTAGAGTGGGTGATATCTGATCCTTAGAATGGGAAATAGGTTTCAACCTGGATGCCTACACTGATCACTAGAGGCAGCCTGGGGTAATTTACTGAGGAAGATAGGAGACTATGTTCCAGGTGGGGCAGGGGTGAAGGAATCCATCAGTTGACTATCAACGTCTACCATACGGATAAGAATGGAGGAGTGGAAGCTGATGTCTTATATCATTGGCTAGTAAGAATGTATTATTGAATATAAAGAACACCCAAGACTTGTCTCTACACTAACTTTTGTTTCTAACACATTGTCTGATAATGGTGAGTGATGTTACCACTGATCAAGATAATCTCCAAAATAAAGAAATGCAAAAAGGCAAAATGGTTGTCTGAGGAGGCCTTACAAATAGCTGAGAAAAGTGAAGGGCTAAGGAGAAAAGGAAAGATATATCCATTTGAATGCAGACTTCCAAAGAACAGCAAGGAGAAATAAGAAAGCCTTCCTTAGTGATCAATGCAAAGGAATAGGGAAAAACAATAGAATGGGAAAGACCAGAGATCTCTTCAAGAGAAATACCATTAGAGATATTAAGGGAACATTTCATGCAATGATGGGCACAATAAAGGACAGAAATGGTGTGGAGCTAAAATAAGCAGAAGATATTAAGAAGAGGTGGCAGGAATACACAGAAGAACTACACAAAAGAGATCTTCATGACCCAGATAATCACCATGGTGTGATCACTCACCTAGAGCCAGACATCCTGGAATGTGAAGTCAAGTGGGCCTTAGGAGGCATCACTATGAACAAAGTTAATGGAGATGATGGAATTCCAGTTGAGCTGTTTCAATTCCTGAAAGATGATGCTGTTAAAATGTTGTACTCAATATGCCAGCAAATTTGGAAAACTCAGCAGTGGCCACAGGACTAGAAAAGGTCAGTTTTCATTCCAATCCCAAAGAAGGCAATGCCAAAGAATGTTCAAACTACCACATAACTGCACTCATCTCACACACTAGCAAAGTAATGCTCAAAATTCTCCAAGCAAGGCTTCAACAGTATGTGAACTCTGAACTTCCAGATGTTCAAGCTGGGTTTAGAAAAAGCAGAGGAACCAGAGATCAAATTGCCAACATCCACTGCATCATTGAAAAAGCATGAGAGTTCCAGAAAAACATCTACTTCTGCTTCATTGACTATGACAAAGCCTTTGACTGTGTGGATCACAACAAACTGGAAAATTCTTGAAGAGATGGGACTATCAGGCCACCTGACCTGCCTCCCTAGAAATCTTTTATGCAGGTCAACAAGCAACAGTTAGAATTGTACATGGATCAATAGACTGGTTCCAAATTGGGAAAGGAGTACATCAAGGCTGTATATTGTCACCCTGCTTATTTAACTTATATGCACAGTACATCATAAGGATTGCTGGACTGGATGAAGCACAAGGTTGAATTAAGATTTCTGGGAGAAATATCAACAACCTCAGATATGCAGATGACACCACACTTTGGCAGAAAGTGAAGAACTAAAGGGCTCCTTCATGAAAGTGAAAAAAGAGTGTGAAAAAGTTGGCTTAAAACTCAACATTCAGAAAACTAAGATATGGCATCTGGTGGCATCACTTCATGGCAAATAGATGGGGAAACAGTGGAAACAGTGACAGCCTTTATTTTGAGGGGCTCCAAAATCACTGCAGATGGTGACTGCAGCCATGAAATTAAAAGATGCTTGCTCCTTGGGAGAAGAGTTTTGACCAACATAGACAGCATATTAAAAAGCAGAGACGTTAGTTTGCTAACAAAGATCTGTCTAGTCAAAGCTGTGGCTTTTCCAGTAGTCATGTATGGATGTGAGATTTGGACTATAAAGAAAGCTGAGCCCCGAAGAATTGATGCTTTTAACTGTGATGTTGGAGAAGACTCTTGAGAGTCCCTTGGACTGCAAGGAGATCCAACCAATCCATCCTAAAGGAAATCAGTGCTGAATATTCATTGGAAGGACTGACGCTGAAACTGAAATGCTAATATGCAGAAATGATTCATTTGAAAACACCCTGATGCTGGGAAAGATTAAAGGTGGGTGAAGAAAGGGATGACAGAGGATTAGATGTTTGGATGGTATCACTACTCAATGGACATGAGGTTGAGTAAACTCTGGGAGTTGGTAATGTACTGAGAGGTCTGGCATGCTACAGTCAATGGGGCTGCAAAGAGTCGGGCATGAATGAGCAACTGGACTGAATTGAACTGATATTACCATTTCAGCCTTAATCAGTAAGTATTAGAAGGCTGTTTACTAATGCATAATATCATAGGATATTTTTTATGGTCTTTTACATTTTATTCTAATATAATTTCAGGCTTATAAAAAGTTATAAGTGTTGTACGAAGAAGGTGTATATATCATTTGCAAATATTAATATGGTCTCTCTTGTTTTCCCTTTCTGTGTGCATACACGTACAACTGTGTTGACACTGTTACTTGCTCCCTCTTCATGCCTCCCTCTGCCTTACCTTCTCTCTCTTCTCTTTCTCTTTCACGTGTTTATATATCTGCCTGTAATCTATCTCTACAGATGCTTATGCTGCTGATGCTGCTGCTGCTAAGTCACTTCAGTCGTGTGCGACTCTGTGTGACCCCATAGACAGAAGCCCACCAGGCTCCCCCGTCCCTGGGATTCTCCAGGCAAGAATACTGGAGTGGGTTGCCGTTTCCTTCTCCAATGCGTGAAAGTGAAAGTGAAGTCGCTCAGTCGTGTCCAAATCTTAGCGACCCCATGGACTGCAGCCCACCAGGCTCCTCTGTCCATGGGATTTTCCAGGCAAGAGTACTGGAGTGGGGTGCCATTGCCTTCTCCGACACATGCTTATACATGTGTATATTTTTTTTTAAACTTTCAAATAATTAAAAATAGAACTACCATATGATCTGGTGGTCCCACTTCTGGGTATATATCCAAAAGACATGAAATCAGTATCTGCACTCCCATGGTTTTTGCATCATTGTTCACAATGCCAAGACATGGAAACATCCTAAGTGCCCCTTGATGGAAGGATGAATGTGATATAGATCTAGCTATATCTGTATCTATGATGGGACATTATTCAATCCTAGAAAGGGAAAAAATTCTTCCATTTGCAGCAACCTGAATGAACATGGAAGACATTACACTAAGTGTAATGTCAGAGACAGAAATACAAATACTGTGTTATCTCACTTGTATATGAAATCTAAGTCTATCTCAGACATATCTTATTTACCACTATTTTACATACGAGTTTTAACATCTATTAATGAATTTTGCTTGAAAAAATATTTATAATGATTATTGCCAGTTGACAATTTTCTATACTTACTACTTAGATCTTTTACAATATACTAAGAAAGAACTTTTCATTTATTTATATAGAAGTGGACTCATTAATTAGTTTAGTATATGGGTTAGCAATTCTCTACTATCATTATATTTTTAAATATGCTCAAATGATCTCAGATTTAGCAAATGGTGTCCATGAAGCTGGTACGCTTTGAATACTTCTTTACTTTATGGCACAAAATAATATTCTAGCATATCTTGTTCTGTTCTACCCTATCTCTGAAATCAACCACTTCTCCACAGTTTCCTAGATTCTTTTTTAAATTAATTTTTATTGAAGTATAGTTGCCTTACAATATTGTATTAGTTTGTAATCCTAGATTCTTTAAATAGAAAATGATATAAGAAATCAAGATCAGTGCTCCGTGTTACTTGAGGATCACTGCTCCTAAGCTCTCTTAATGCACAGTTAGTAACTATATGTACATACAAATACGTATACACAGGTACATAAAAACTCATGCATTTATACCTCTACGTATTTCTCAATTTATCTATATTTATTGATGTATCTATATACATACAAGCCTACATACACACATGCACACATATATGTATGAATATGCATACTGAACAAAACATCTAAAATTATATTAAAATCATAAGTTCATACTGATACTACCAACTCCAGTGAGATACTAGAGTTCATAATGTTCTTCTCCCTTTCAAACACTTCTTATGACAATGAGCAACCTGCCTCCAATTTGCTACAATATAGTTGCTTAATTTGCTTAGCCTCAGAAAACACAGAAAGTTGTTTTCAGAATTGTTAACCCATCATTTTGTGAAAAAGAAACCTAACCAAAGTCCAACATATTTTAGAACTAATTTTGTCTTTAGCCTGAGGCATATAATCTAAATACTGAAAAGTTGAAAAGTTACCTGATTTAGGGTTTTTTTTTTTTTTTTTCCCCCTCTTTGTAATGTGGTTACATTATTTCTCCAGATATAGCCTGTAAAATGCTTCTGGTTGTACTGTGTTTCAGAAATCCCCTCATACACATTATTTTTTGTTTGTTTGTTTTTGAGAATTTGAAACATTCACAGTATTGTAAAATTCATTGTTCAAAATGGCATGCTCAGAGAAGCATCATGTCCCGTCTTATACTTCTGTACTTTCCAGCTTTCTTGCCCATATCATGTAAGTGACTGAAATTATGGATCTGTGGTTTATATTCCTGTGTTTTTTATATGTATAATTAAAAAATACAGGCATATTTTCTCATTTCCCTGTCTTTCTTACACAAAGAACAGCATACTTCATGCAGTCATCTGTATTTTGATTTTTTCACTAAATTGTTTATCTGAAAAATTACTTCATGTTACAGAGATCTTTCTCATTCCAATTATTTTATTCTGGCTATATTTTACTATATTTTGTGACTATACCACCAATTACTGAACTGTTTTTTCTATGTATTAGCACATAAGATGTTGTCGGTATTTTGCATTTTTAATCAACATTGCAATGCATACCCCCTTACACATGAATTTTCCTATTTTAGGAGATATATCTTCAGAGTAAATTCGTAGAAATTGGATTTTTAGGCCTCAATGTGAGCACACATGTCTTTTTGTTGAAAATGAAAATTTTTCCTCTATAAGTTTATTTCAAATAGCATCACATGAGTATCAGAGTGACTGCTTCTCCACATCTCCACCAGCAAAGTATTATATATTGTGTGTGGGTGCACGCTTGCTCAGTCATTTCAGTCATGTCTGACACTTTGCAACCCTAGGGGCTATAGCCTGCCAGGCACCTCTGTCCATGGGATTCTCCATGCAAGAGTACTGGAGTGGGTTGCCAGGCCCTCCTCCAGGGTATTTTGCTGCCCCAGGGATTGAACTGGTGTCTTCTGCATCTTCTTCATCCTAGGCAGATTCTTTACCACTAAGCCACCCCACAAGCCCGTTATATATGACCATATTTATTTTATTCTTGCCAATCTGATATATAACAAATGGTAACCCAGTACAGTTTTATTTTCTGTTTTGCCAGTATGAGAGAGATTAAATATAGTTTCATATCTTTATACATTTCCTGAGAATTATTTGAAAATGTATATTGCCTCTTCTTTGTCATACTTTGGGCAATTTGTCAAACGTATTCAGAGTTCTTTGCATCAAGAATATTAATTCATTTGAGATATACATTGCAAATTTTGTTTTCACCTGTGTTTTTAATTTGGATATAAGAAAATGTTGCCATTCAATTACTATTATGATGTTAATTAATATTCTATTCTACTGAATCTAGACATGAAAAGACCTCAAATATAATGACTAATGCCACTAAATAAATAGGAAAATTGAGCTTCGAAGAGATCAAATTGTCCAAAATCAATATATAATGTGCGTGTATAGAAACAGCTGTGTTAGTCGCTCAGTCTTTTCCCATTCTTTGCCACTCCACGGACTGTAGCCCTCCAGGCTCTGTCCATGGGATCCTCCAGGCACGAATACTGGAGTGGGTTGCCATGCCCTATTCCGGGGGAATACACACATATATACACATTTTACATATACATGTATAAAATAAACCATATACATTTAAACTTTTATTTTTTTAACGCAGGGCCCAATCCCCAGCAATGCCTAGACCTTGAAGTACAAAGAGGTTGGGGCTGGACCCCTTTCCCTTCCCTCCTCCTCCTCCCTCCGCCCCCAGGCTCTGCAGGCACCCACAGGTGCCCACAGGTACTGCCGACTGGCCTCATCAACCAGTTCTTCCACTGGCTCAGGAGCTTCTGGGACCATGAGGCATTGCGCGGCAGATGGATAGCCACGTGTTGGTAGGCGGGGTTGTTGAGTGAGGGCGAGTTGCGGGGCACATGAACCATCATGTGCTGGTGGGCGGGGTCATCCAGGAGGGCGTGAGGAGGTGGGCTGCATGCAGTTGACAGTTTCCTTTCTCTCCTGTGGAGCTGTGAAGGGTTGGTAGCTACCTGTCCATGCTGGCCTGTTTCATGCTCCCCAGCGAGGTCTTGTCGCGGGCCACTGGCCAGGGCACACCCTCCAGCCACTGGGATTGCCCAGCTTGTTCCTGTTCACAGGTTTGTGCTAAGCCACGAGGCCATGGTCTGATGGCCAGTGTCTGCAGTGCATCCTTGACAGCACTGGGCCGAAGCCTCTATGCAGGCAGGGCCAGGAAGTGGCCCACCACGTGGCAGGACAGGTAAGCGGCAATTAGATAAATGTAACCATAAATGTTTATATTTAAACTTATTAAACTGGTTGTTCCTGAGGATACGGTGATGAGGATAATCAGAGATGGTTGACCTTGTCAGCAAAGTTATTGTGACTACTTCTAATGGAGTAAGAAATGAGCTACCACTTAAAGTATGTGTTAATTAGGAGATGATTGAAGGAGAGTAGAATCGTAGACCAAAAAGAAGACACTGTGTGGAGGACAGTGATTGTAAGGAGCAGAGGCAGACAAGCTAGTTGGCTGTCACCTGAGAGAAAGGGCAGAAGGGTATGTGAGGGGCCTGTAGAGAGAGAGAGTGGCTAATTGTTGTGGTTCTTGAAGCAAAAATTAAATCACTTAAAGTGAAGAAAGGGAGATGACAAGATCTTGTTTTGCTTTGTAAGCAACCAGATTATTTGTCAAATGAAGACTTGATAGAGTGGGACTAACTTAAAAATATATATATTGAAGTCTAGTTGATTTATAATGTGTTGATTTCTGCTGTGTGGCAAAGTAATTCAGTTATGCATGTGTATACATTATTTTTCATATTCTTTTCCATTATGGTTTGTCACAGGGTATTGAATGTAGTTCCCTGTGCTATACTATAGGACCTTTTTAAAAATCCATCTTATATATGTAATAGTTAGCATGTGCTACTTCCAAACTCCAAGCCCAGCTCTCCCCTACTCTCTTCCCAGTTGTCAACAAGTCTGTTCTCTATGTCTGTGAACCTGTTTCTACTTCATAGATACATTCATTTGTGTCATATTTTAGATTCTACAGTTTAGTGATATGGTATTTATCTTTCTTTTTCTTCAGTTAGCATGATAATCTCTAGGTCTATCCCTGTTGCTGGAAGTGGCATTATTTCATTCTTTTTTATGGCTGAGTAGTATTCCATTGTGTATATATGCCACATCTTTATCCATTCCTCTGTCAGCGGGTGTTTAGGCTGTTTCCATGTTTTGGCTGCCTTGAACAGTACTGTTACGAACATAGGGGAACATGCATCTTTCTGAAATATGGTTTTGTCTGGATATATGCCCAGGAGTGGGGTTGCTGGATTACATGGCCAATCTGTTCTTAGTTTTTTGAGGAAACTCCATACTGTTTTCTATAGTAGCTGCACCAATTTATATTCAGAGTGGGGCATACTTGAATTGAGGTAATCGATTCAGAAACTCTTGATCCAAGCAAAGTTTTTACTGATGTGTTTATGATATAGATTCTTTAATCAAAATTTAGCTTTGAGTTCTTTCTGTGTGTCATGTCCTAGATTCTGGGCTAAAAGTAGAAAGATATAGATAGCTATAAACAATATTTAAGTGCTATAATGTACAGTACGCCTTTATAAATTGTATGTGAAGTGTAAGGAGGCTATTTTTAGGATGACACTCAAGTTTCTGGCTTGTGAAAACAAAACATACTTCCCTTGTAGCTCAGCTGATAAAGAATCTGCCTGCAATGCAGGAGACCCAGGTTCGATCCCTGGGTTAGGAAGATCCCCTGGAGAAGGGAAAGAATACTCTGGTATTCTGACCTAGAGAATTCCATGAACTATGTAGTCCATGGGGTTGCAAAGAGTTGGACATGACTGAGGGAATTTCACTTCACTTCACTATGTTTGGGGAGGAAATTCAAGTCTTTGGACTGGACATTTTGAGAATTTATAAAGTTATTGAGACAGTGTTCGGAAGATGTCAAAGATGCACCTAGTCGAATGAATTCAGAGTGCAAGAGATTTGTGTGTCAGAGATGCAGGCCAGATTATGAGTTGCCTGCAAATAGTTGGTATTCAACAGTGTTGGTAGGTAAGATCGTCTAGGGAGAGTGAATATAATAGGAGGAAAAGAGCAGAGCTTGTATTTAGCCTTGAGGGGCAGCAGCATGAAATGACTGGGTGGAGGGGAGTGAGCTTGGCAAGATATTTAAGAGGGAAGCTAGAATAGCGTAGTGCCATGGAAACTAATTGGCTGTAGTTTTGGAAGAAGCAGGAATGTATATATGGATAGTGTCAAGTAATTCTAGTAAAGCAAATAAAGAAGAACCAAAATTATTCATTTGATTTAGTTAAACAGATCCCATTCTTGAACTTCATAAAAGCTGGGGAGTGAGGGAGAGGTGAGGAAGTGGAAGCAAATGGGGGAAGTTTGGCTGAAAGGAGGAAAATGGGAGATTAAAAGTTGGAAATTTTTCAATGAAAACATGTAAGTTTTCTTTGGGTCTGAGATTCTAATTTTTTTTTTTCTCCATTTAGTTTAGTTCCCTGCTTTATCAAACCTCCCAGATGTGGATTTTTGGTTTTCATAGGTAGTACCCCCAACGATCAGTTAAGAGAACCCACCCAGGTTCCGCAGTACACATGAAGATCTCACAATAAGCAAATCATCTCAGAGAATAAATGCCCAGGTTGCTGTTGGAAGGGTTCCCAGGATGGGAAGATAACATTTAACAACCACCATAAGGGTTTTATCTTTATTAACCAAAGTGCAACTCTGGGGAACATCTCAATATGAATAAATGATGCATTTGCTAATGCGGCCAGCATTCAAAAGTAATAAATTTATTGCTTTACATGACAAGTAATAGTGACAGTTCTCTTTTCCTAAATAATATATCTCATTAACTGAAGCTGTGTGTTTTCTTAACACTAACTCACTCAGTGCTGTCACTTTTCTAAACACAAACTGCTTGAAACTCATAGATATTCTTTATGATCCCTGAAACTCTGCATCTCTACAACTCCTTTTGTTTCTGAGTGAGTTTTATTGCGGCAAAGAGGTTGCAAACTAAGACTTGTCACTTTCTGGTGGCAGTAATTTAGCATCTAATGAGCAAAATTCATAAGGCCCCCAAAAAGCTCAGTAGCTCAGGAGCTGATGCTGGGGCACAAATGGAATTGACTTTAAAAGGCAGTGAATGTGACTCAGAAATGGAAATCAAGCTGAGAAAGAATTCTCCAGTGTGTATGTGAGAAGGAACAAAAAGGAAATATTGAATTCTGATAATTAGAAGAAGTTAAACCAACTAAAAATGGGCAGCTGATGTCTTGGTAGTAATGTTAATAAAACAATAATCATGATATTAACAATAGCCCTCATTTATCAAGTGCCAGAAACTGTTTGAAAGCTCAACTTGTTTCATCATTCCCTTGTGAATTTTGCAAATGTTTTAATTTCTTGAAACTCCAATTATAAATCTGAAAAATGGAAATAAACATAATGACTGAAGTCACAAAGCAAGCTTCAAGTTATTGATTTTAAATCTAGGTTCATTGTTCAAACTCTTAACCATTATGTGCATCATTAAACTTGTAATAAGGATCTTTCCACACGTGGCTACAAATAAGCTATGTGATTCAGAAAGGGAGAGGTAAGTGAAAGGTTTAGGTATGAATTTTGCCCCATACGTAAAGTAAGGAGATTGAACTAGACAAATTATCCACTCTTATTCAGAGTGAATCATTTATCCTTTCTATTGCGAGAAATTTCTTCAGAATGGCTGCATCTAAAATCTCTACTGTCACTGCTGGAGAAAACAAAACTTTAATAGTCATTCACAGCCAACGCTCCAGATGTATAAACAAAGAATTAAAAAGGTGAATGAATGAATGATCAAAGGTCTATGTTGGTGGCACTATTTTAAGTGCTATGGAAATATAATAGCAATAGTAAGAAACAGAGTCAAGGCAGAGATAACAGTTTCCTCTGACATCCCTGACCTGAGATATTTTCCTATATAAGAATTCTTAGGCTGGGTGGAATACTTACATGTCATCAGAAGGATCTGTCCCTCATTGTTGGTGCAATGAATCTCTCTAATGTTTTCTTCTTCCGTTTTAGTTTACCAGTATGCAGTGTTCCTGAAATTCATAATGTATTTTCCTATAGATTGACTGTTACTGATAAAATGCAATTAGGTGGCTATCCTTAAGTACAGATATGTTCATAAGTCTAAACTTATTTTAATATCAGGATCTCTGGGACCAAAGAGTGCATTTGAACATCAAATACAACTTCATAATGCATATCATATATTGGAAAACTTCATATTCAAATCAATTTTCTCTGATGTCAGTACTAATATATTGAATTTTTGCTTAATATTTATTTGGCTTATTTTTTGTGTTATTTCTGTTTGGTATATCTCTTATAATCTGTATATGAAATGGTTATTTAAAAATCTGGAACACATTTTTTAAACATGAAAATAGAATCAATTTATTAACTTACCATTGCATTTATATTTCAGTTTTATTATTTTTTTTTCATCATTTATCTCACTTTCCCCTCCTTCCCTTCTTCCTACATTCTGTTGTCTTTACCATCTTTTTCTCAACTACTTTATTTTTTCTATAGATATTTGCTATTTTGTCTTATTCATTTGAAAATTGTAATAGTTATTTTGTAGTCTCTTTTACTTTGTTTTCTTTTGATTTATTAGAAAGGATGATTGATTTTACTCTATAAATTCTATTTAATATTTATATTTTAATCTCATCTCATTTTTAACATATTTTTATATTTAAAAATAGTAATAAGGTTGTGAAAGCAACCCAGGTGTTCATCAGTGAATGAATGGATAAATAAAATTTTGTATATACAACAGGAGAATATTGTGCAGTCTTAACAGGAAAAGAAATTCGATATATGCTCCAACATGGATAAACCTTGAAGACATTACATTAAGTGAAATAAACCAGTCACAAAAAGGTTATTATATGATTCCACTTACATGAGGTACTTAGATAAGTGAAAATCATGGAGACAGAAAATAGAACAGTAGTTGTCAGGAGCTGAGGGGAAGGGAAGACTGATGTCTTCTTATTTAATCAGTATAAAGTTGAAATTTCACAATATGAGAGTTGTGGAGATGGATGGTGGTAATGTTAGAATAATTTTTATGTATTTAATGTCACTGAACTAAACACTTAAAGGTGGTTCATGTGGTAAATTTTTTGTTTGTGCATTTTACAAAAATAGAAAATTTGGGAAACAACCCTATGGTGATGCGTTTTGCTTTGTTTTCCTGTGGCTGGTTCATGCACCCGTGGATTTCTACCGAGTTTTAAAATCTGTTCTGCCAGGAATCTAGGAATTCATTGATCCTAGATGAGTTTTGTTGTCAATACCTCAAACAGAAATTTCAAATTCATGCAGTTCTTTAAAATGTGAGTCACAAGCTATATGTGGTCCAGATTTAAGTAGTGATTTCTTGAAGTTTTGTTTGTTTGTTTTTTAAATCTCCTTTTGTCCAGATACTATCACAAATACTGCTTATTTCAGAAGCTAGAAGGAAAGGGAGTATCTCATCAATTTAGCAAAGAGAGATAAATGTCAGAAGTGAATTAACCAAGATTATTCATAATTTGAAAACAGAAATTAAATGTTTAGTCTTATATTTATAGTTTTCAGTTACTTCATATTTTTATATATCTATGCATGAACTCATGCCATGAGTTAAAAATACAGAATTAACATATGGTAAAAAAAAGAAAGGAAATAAAAAACTATTAAAGTATTAGTTAACTGAAATTTTAATTAAATATATGTTTTATACTTTCTAATCCAATAATTCTACCTAGGAATTTACCCTAAGGATATAACTGGAGAAGTGTGTAAAGAATATGAATGTTTATCACAGCATTGTTGATTATATTAGAAAATCTGAACCAAAGTACAGTCCAGTGATAACTAATTAGTTAAATTATGACATCAATACAATAGAATATGATAAAGCTATTAAAATGATGTTAAGTAAATATATTTATGAGGTAGAAATATGTTTATATTTAGTTGCTTTTATAAGTTACAAGATGTTATTTTATAAATCCACTTTTTAAAGAAAAATTACAGAGAGAAAAATATGTAGAAGCTTATATATCAAAATTAATAGATTTTTATATTGTGTTTAATAATAATTTTTATTTTCTGCTTTATGATTATTTTTAAATTTTCATTCAATGCATACATAATTTTATACAAAGTACTTATCAATGACGATTTTGAGTATTTAAGATATTTTTGTTTAGTTAGGTTTTGCTGAAATTAGTACTTGCAATTGGCTAACAAATATGAAATCTAGAATCTTGATTTTTTTTTTCAACTGAGATCCAATTAGTCAAGCTAATATCTAGCTTTTAGAATTAAAATGTGATCATCTGAATAATTCATGAATTGGTTTTTTCCTGCTTCCTGCTGGGGTCATGGTACCCACCCATGGGCTGTCCAGAATTGGAGAGAAAACAAAGCTTCTCTTGCATGGGATCTACAATAGGAATGTCATATTCATTTTCATCGTGAGTCATTCTACACCCACTCACATCTCTTTCGTGATACAGAGCAAACACTTAAGGATTCCTTCTGTGACATTCTGACTTCAAAATTTATCCTCCTTTAAGTCTATTCTTCTGTCTTATAAGACCTTGTCAAGTGGAAGAAATATGACTCTCTGAGCATCTTGTCTCCCAGAGAAAATTTCCTTGCCAGAATGGAGGCAGTGTGGCCTCAGGGCCCCTTGTAGATAGCTCTCCTTCATTTTGTGTAGCTATGAAAAAACACCTAAGTGAGAGTCATAGCTCAGCTTATGCTAACTGGCTTGAGAATGCTAACTGCTAATTGCTAAGTAGGTAATATAAAACATGCATTATGACAGCATTATTTTAAAAAATATTGCATTTGATCAAATTGTACTAAAGTGTTTATATTAGATTGTGTTGATGAACTGATCTGAAAATATTGAGTGCTGTGAATGCCAGTAAATTAACTGTAGAGTGAATTATTCTATAAGGATGAAAAGACTGGGATCTTAGCATTCTTTCTTCTTACTCTGAAACTCCTTTTATTATTTTTTGTTTTATAATTATTCCACATTCAAATTAAACAACATATGTATCAAGGCACTTACTTTCTTCTGTCTCTGCAGTTTTAGATATGTCCTTCATTCTACTTTGAATGCCTTCTCTTTTTATATTCCTTATGTAGCTCCTGTCCTACCAAATATTGCCTCCCAGAACCTTGATTGCCTTGCCTCCAGAAGCAAGGGTCCTTTCTTTTCGGATGAATGGTGTGTCTTAGTGCCTAGCACATATATCCGATCTAACTTGAGACCTAATGAAAGCTAGTTGCTTTAACAAATCAATGGATAGACTCTAATATATAGCACATAAGGTATATCTATATATTTACATGTAGCTATTTAGTTACAGCACATGTAAGTATATAGATAGAGCACATTTTTTTAAGCCTTACATTTCTTGGGAGCACACATTTTCTTCCTGTTTCGATGCTAAGTCATTTTAGGCCAGGGATTAAGTCATTGGTATTTCTGTACTCGTTTATTGCAACAGTGATAGTCACAGTTTTTCACATAGGTTAGGAATTCAATCAAATTGATTAAATACAAGAACATATATAAATGAATATACTTATTGCCATTGTGCATGTTTTATACCATTCATATTGCAGTATTCTGTTACAAGGTATTATATGTCGTTTCATTTTTATTGAATAGTAAATCAACCAAAGAAAAAACTTGCATCTTGTACATATTTATACATACTTTACCTTTTTCCACTTTCTGTGTCTGAAGTTGATCTCTCATCATGCACTCATATTGTGTTTGTTGAATAAATGAATAAATGCACAAAAAGATACCTTCACATCCTTCCAGTCAGCCATTTATTTACTCTCTTTTTCTTGTATTTGAGGTATCTCATCTATGCCAAACATTAACTTTACTCACTGTATATTCCAAGTACTCAGCACAGCCCTGCTCACAATTAACTCCATGTGTTTGTCTGTATACTCATAGAAGAGCTCATAATTTAGAGTAGTTGGAGGAGGTAGAATTCATGCTTAGCTTTAAGAGAAAAGAGTGCTCACAGTCTCCCTCTCTATCATGATGATAATGATTGGATTGTACTTACTTTGGGGCATGGCTAGAAACTTGAGATTATAGCAGGAAGGGCTAGGCTAGGCTGCTCTGAACACAGATCCATACTTTGGGTTCTGAGGACACATCCAGATGACAAAATTGAGAGATCAGTCTTGAAAAAGCTAGAGAACTTGAAGATTATGGTCCAGGCAAGATGGGAATTTGGGAAGTTTGGCAGCGCAGAGGAATCCAGGACTGGCACCATTCAGAAATGAAAGGAGTCAAGCATTTGGCAAATGGAAAACTTTCTGGAAATGATCTTGATTAATGCTTTCAGTTTAAGAGTAAAGGAATAGCAAAATCACACTTAAAGAATATAAGAAGGAAACAGAGCTATTATGGCATGAAAAGGACAAATCACAAAATAAAATACTAGTACTATAGACATAGTAATTAAGAACTTTTATTCATTCAGCAGCATTATTAATAATGGAAAGGAAAATCACAGACAAGGAGAAAAAAATTTTCAATATGTTTAATAAATGGCTTGCTACCAAAATACATAAATAACTCCTTCAAAGTTATCATTTAGAGGTTAATACCAATAAAAAAAATAGATAAAATAATTGAAGCACTTTTTCACAGAATGAGATAAGGCAAATAACTGCATAAAAAAAAGGGTGTTCAAATTCCTGTCATTATGATATGTGAATTAAAACTATTGTGAAATACCTGTACATGTACTAAACAAAATTACTAAAATGATAAAGACAAACAGTAGTAAGCATAGATGATAATGAATCTAGAAACTCTCTTACTGCTGGTTTGAGTGTAAATTGGTTAAAACACCATTTAAAACACTTCACAGCAAGCAAAACTGAATCTGTGCATATTTTATAAAGTAATGATCATATTCCTAGGTATCTACCCAAAAGAATCGCCAGTCTATGTCTGACGCAGGATACAGCATGCTTGGGGCTGGTGCATGGGGATGACCCACAGAGATGTTATGCGGAGGGAGGTGGGAGGGGGGTTCATGTTTGGGAACACATGTAAGAATTAAAGATTTTAAAATTTAAAAAAAAAATAATTAATTAAAAAAAAAGAAATTCTGAAACTTCAAAAGATCTGTGCAATAATTTCCAATAATAGTTGAATAAATCATGGTATATTTTTATTTTGAGCTAAAAATCAGTAAGAATGAGTGAACTATAACTGTACACAGCCATATGAGTGCATCTCATAGTAAATACTGAGTAAAGTACATACCATATGATTACAGACAATGGTAACCTATAATACTAGAAATTAATGTAATAATTACTTTTGGTTGTAGGGATGGGGCAGGCGGTGGATAGATAAATAACATAAGACTTTTCATTATGAGAATATTATAAATTTGATTTTGGTGCTAGATTCAGACATTTATTTCATAAAAATTAGTTGTGTTCTATTATAATTTTTCCTTTTTGGTGTGTGAATTCAAAAATAAACATCTGAAGAATCCAAAAGGTTATTTGTCATTTTCTCTACCCATGTCTTTTTCTTTTATTCCTTTCCCCCTCACTCTCTCTACATTAATTTCTTATTCTTCTTTTCTATTTTTCTTTATTTTATCTCATCTGTTTTCTCAATCTGCCCCATCAAATACTTCTGTTAATTGAAGCTCATGGACTGTGGGTTTCCTGACTGAGCCCAAACTTTCTGTGTCTCTACACTTCTCTACCTGTTAAGAGTGCCCTCTGCCCTTGTCTCTGTTTCTCTGATGATGCCCAGACTTCATGAATCAATAGATCCCCATTTCTACCATGAATCCTTCTCTTAGTTCTCCAGCTGGCATAGACAGCTCCCTCTTCAGAGATTCTGTCTTACACACTTGCCACTTACCTACCATTGCACAGATGGTATATGTACCTCAAAATATACATTTGTGGAGACATATATGCCCAGCAAATAGTAAGTTCTCAGTCAGTGCTTGTTGATCAATTCATGGTGGCTGGTGAGAAAGAGAAAATGGGAACCAGAGACATGTACTTTCACAGGCTTATTTGATCCATCTTGTATTTCTTTCCATAATCTGTTCTCTGTACATTTTCTATTATGACTTGTCCTTCATTGTTTCTTGGTTCTCTATTTTATTTTCCTCCAGTTTTATTCTCTCACTTCCCTTATCCTTTGCCAGGAGGTCGTATCCTTTTTCTCCTATTCTTTCTTTGAAAGATTTCCAAGGCTATGAAACCCCCTCCTCCTCCTTTCTAACCCTCCTCTTCAGTTCACCCACCCACACACTCTAAGTAATTCAAGTTTTATTTAGAATGAGTAAAAATAAAATTGCTCCAGGGCACAGACCATGTAGGCCAAGCTTTGCCTGGAGACAGTATTTACAGCTGAGTGATAAACTGGGATTGTTATCAAGGGGTTGACAGCCTGTTAACTAAAGCAAGGCTAGAAATTTTGTCATAAGAATTGCTGAACATGGGAGAGTAAATACTTAATGGCTCCTGCAGTAAAAATAAGTGTGTAAATAGCAACCAGCATAATAAGAATTACTATGGTCAGTTTGGGGACTGAATTATGATAAGGGTAAGCCTATGAGGACAGACTCACCCTGGCTTGAAGACATTACCTCCAGAATAAGACCAGGATCTGTTGGAAGTCCAGGCTGACAGATTTTGCAATATGGGGGTCTAAGAGCTTGTCCCTAGACAAATAGTAGCTGAGTAACTCTTTGTAAAGCTATAGAGTTTCCTGTCTCAAAGTAATAAAAGTATAATAAAGACTGGGATTCAGATAAAGAGAACAAGGCAAGAAGCTAGTTTTGCAGACTGGATCACAGATTCCCCCCACCCACACCCAGGAACCCAGAAGAAATAATTTATTAGGTTCAGTGAATGAAATCCAAGTTCCTTCTGTGTCCAGGGATGAGCTACATTTCCCCTTGCACTTAGACTTAGCTATGTTCTTAAGTTGTGACCAATAAAATGTAGGGGAGAGGAAGTTGTATATGACCCCCAGGCTTGCCTGTTAATACTGTCTCATGCACACTCCCATCCTCCGTACCTTTCCTCAGCTGTGGCTGATTGGAGAAAAATTTGATATGGTGGTTCTCAAGATAGAAGCCTAGAATGTTGAGTTACTCCTTAAGGAGAGTCATTCAGAAAACAAAGAAAGAGAAATTAGAAACAGACACGTCTACTCACTTGCACTCAGAAAACCTTTCTCAGCTTGTAGATGGCATAAGAAATCAGCTTTCATTTTATTAAGAAGTTAAAAATGGACAGAAATTAGTCTACCATGACAAATTATAGGATTATAGAATAGTCGATAGTAAGCCTGACCAGCATGGTTCATGGGTTGATTATGATTTTCCAGTTTTTGCCATTCTTCTTTTTTGTTTTGTTTTTTGTTTCCTGGTTGGTTTAAAAGTCCTCTTTATTCCTAGAAAACAATCCCAAACCTCATTCAATGTGATTTGGATCAGTGGACTCCCACATCCTCCATATTTAGGGGTGATACATGATTCAGACCTGAATAGTCAGCATATTCAGTCTCTCAGCATCTTAGTTATATAGGGATTCATGATCAAAAAATGGGTTCAGTCAAAATGAATCTTTCCAATAGCTAAGTAGTTACAAGAATGTCAAGCTGGATCTTCAGAGGGTCTTTATGAGGAAAAAAAGCCTTCTTGAGAATGAAGCTAACATTGCTATTCAGTTGCCCAGTCATGTCCAACTCTTTCTGAACCCCATGGACTGCAGTACACCAAGCCCCCTGTCCTTCACCAGCTCCCAGAGTTGCCCAAGTTCATGTTCATTGCATTGGTGATGCCATCAAGCCATTTCATCCTCTGATGCCCTCTTCTTCTTCTGACCTTGGATCTTCCCAGAATCAGGTTGTAGATTTCCAGTGAGTCGTCTGTTTGCATCAGATGACCAAAATACTGGAGCTTCAGCTTCAGCATCATTCCTTCTTGTGAGTATTCAGGGTGGATCCAACATTCAGAAAACGAAGATCATGGCATCTGGTCCCATCACTTCATGGGAAATAGACGGGGAAACAATGGAAACAGTGTCAGACTTTATTTTGGGGGGCTCCAAAATCACTGCAGATGGTGATTCAGCCATGAAATTAAAAGACACTTATTCCTTGGAAGGAAAGTTATGACCAACCTAGATAGCATATTCAAAAGCAGAGACATTACTTTGCCAACAAAGGTCCATCTAGTGAAGACTATGGTTTTTCCAGTGGACATGTATGGATGTGAAAGTTGGACTGTGAAGAAAGCTGAGTGCCAAAGAATTGGTGCTTTTGAATGATGGAGTTGGAGAAGCCTCTTGAGAGTCCCTTGGACTGCAAGGAGATCCAACCAGTTCATTCTGAAGGAGATCAGCCCTGGGATTTCTTTGGAAGGAATGATGCTAAAGCTGAAACTCCAGTACTTTGGCCACCTCATGCGAAGAGTTGACTCATTGGAAAAGACCCTGATGCTGGGAGGGATTAGGGGCAGGATGAGAAGGGGATGATAGAGGATGAGATGGCTGGATGGCATCACTAACTTTATGGACATGAGTTTGGGTAAACTCAGGAAGTTGGTGATGGACAGGGAGGCCTGGCGTACTGCTATTCATGGGGTTGCAAAGAGTCGGACACAACTGAGAGACTGAACTGAACTGAACTGAACTGAACTCCCTTAAGATTGACTGGTTTGATCTCCTTGCTTTCGAAGGAACTCTCAGGAGTCTTCCTCAGCAGCACAGTTTGAAGGCATAAATTCTTTAGTGTTCTGCCTTCTTTACAGTCCAGTTCTCACAACCATACATGACCAGTGGGGAAGACCATAGCCTTGACTATACAATCCTTTGTGAGCAGAGTGATGTCTCTGCTTTTCAACACACTGTCTAGGTTTGTCATCGCTTTCCTGTCAAGAGGCAATTGTCTTCTGATTTCATGGTTGTAGTCACTGTCCACAGTAATTTTGGAGCCCAAACAGAGGAAATCTGTCACTACTTCCACCTTTTCCCCTTTTATTCACCATGCAGTAATTGGGCAGGGCCAGATGCCATGATCTTAGTGTTTTTTTTTTTTTTTGTTTGTTTTTTTAATATTTAGTCTTAAGCCAGCTCTTTCACGCTTCTATTTCACCCTCATCAAGAGGCTCTTTAGGTCGCTTTCTTCCATTAGAATCATATCATCTGCATACTGGAAGTTGTTTACGTTCCTCCCACCTATCTTGATTCCAGCTTGTAACTCATCCAGCCCAGCATTTCTCATGATGTGCTCAGTGTACAGTTTAAACAAACAGGGTAACATCAGATAGCCCTGTTGTACTTCTTTCTCAATCTTGAACCAATCAGTTATTCCATACATTCTAACTGTTGCTTCTTGAACTGCATACAAGTTTATCAGGAGACAGGTAAGATGGTTTGGTATTTCCATCTCTCCAGACCGTGAAATTCCTGATGTTCAAGCTGGTTTTAGAAAAGGCAGAGGAACCAGAGATCAAATTGTCAACATCTGCTGGATCATGGAAAAAAGCAAGAGAGTTCCAGAAAAACATCTATTTCTGCTTTATTGACTATGCCAAAGCCTTTGACAGTGTGGAGCACAATAAACTGTGGAAAATTCTGAAAGAGATGGGAATGCCAGACCACCTAACCTGTCTCTTGAAAAATCTGTATACAGCTCAGGAAGCAACAGTTAGAACTGGACATGGAACAACAGATTGGTTTCAAATAGGAAAAGGAGAACATCAAGGCTGTATATTGTTACCCTGCTTATTTAACTTACATGCAGAGTACATCATGAGAAATGCTGGACTGGAAGAAACACAAGCTGGAATCAAGATTGCCGGGAGAAATATCAATACCTCAGATATGCAGATGACACCACCTTTATGGCAGAAAGTGAAGAGGAACTCAAAAGCCTCTTGATATCAGTGAAAGTGGAGAGTGAAAAAGTTGGCTTAAAGTTCAACATTCAGAAAACAAAGATCGTGGCATCTGGTCCCATCACTTCATGGGAAATAGATGGGGAAACAGTGGAAACAGTGTCAGACTTTATTTTTGGGGGGCTCCAAAATCACTGCAGATGGTGACTGCAGCCATGAAATTAAGACGCTTACTCCTTGGAAGAAAAGTCATGACCAAACTAGATAGCATATTAAAAACAGAGACATTACTTTGCCAACTAAGGTCCATCTAGTCAAGGCTATGGTTTTTCCAGTGGTCATGTATGGATGTGAGAATTGGACTGTGAAGAAGGCTGAGTGCTGAAGATTGATGCTTTAGAACTGTGGTGTTGGAGAAGACTGTTGAGAGTCCCTTGGACTGCAAGGAGATCCAACCAGTCCATTCTGAAGGAGATCAGCCCTGGGATTTCTTTGGAAGGAAAGATGCTAAAGCTGAACCTCTAGTACTTTGGCTACCTCATGCAAAGAGTTGACTCATTGGAAAAGACTCTGATGCTGGGAGGGATTGAGGGCAGGAGGAGAAGCAGACAACAGAGGATGAAATGGCTGGATGGCATCACTGACTCGATGGACGTGAGTCTGAGTGTCTCCGGGAGTTGGTGATGAACAGGGAAGCCTGGCGATTCATGGGGTCGCAAGGAGTCAGACACAACTGAGCAACTGAACTGAACTGAACTGAACTGAAGAGCTTATTAAAAAGCAGAGACATTACTTTGTCAACAAAGGTTCCTCTAGTCAAGGCTATGGTTTTTTCCAGTGGTCATGTATGGATGTGAGAGTTGGACTATAAAGAAAACTGAGCACAGAAGAATTGATGTTTTTGAACTGTGATGTTGGAGAAGGCTGTTGAGAGTCCCTTGGACTGCAAGGAGATCCAACCAGTCCATCCTAAAGGAGATCAGTCCTGGGTGTTCATTGGAAGGACAGATGTTGAAGCTGAAACTCCAATACTTTGGCCACCTGATGTTAAGAGCTGACTCATTTGAAAAGACCCTGAAGCTGAGAAAGATTGAGGGCAAGAGGAGAAGGAGAGAACAGAGGATGAGATGGTTGGATGGCATCACCGATTCAATGGACATGAGTTTTGGTTAACTCTGGGAGTTGGTATTGGACAGGGAAGCCTGGCGTGCTGCGGTTATGGGGTCGCAAAGAGTCAGACACAACTGAGTGACTGAACTGAACTAAGAGCTTTCCACAGTTTGTCATGATTCACATGGTCAAAGGCTTTAACATAGTTGATGAAACAGAATTAGATGTTTTATGAAATTCCCTTGCTTTTTCTATCACCCAGCAGACGTTGGCGATTTGATCTCTAGTTCCTCTGCCTTTTCTAAACCCAGCATGGACATCTGGAAGTCCTTGGTTTGCAAAATGCTGAAGTGTATCATGCAAAATTTTTAAGCTTGACCTTACTAGCATGGGAGATGAGTGCAGTTTTCGAATGGTTAGCACGTTCTTTGGTGCTAACATAGTAGAAAGCAAAACTGAGACATAGAGATAGCTTCTTGATAACATTATTTGAACACACAAAGCCAACTATTCTTGATTGAAGCAGCTTTGAACATTTTATTGATGTAGGCAATTTTTCTTTCAAGAAAGTGCAAGCGGACTTTCCTGAGAAACAGAATAAAAATAAATGATTTGAACCTTTTTACCTGACTTTTTGGTCTTCCCAGGAGGCTCAGGGGTAAAAAGTACTCCTGCCAGTGCAGGAGACACAAGAGACTTGGGTTTGATGCCTGAGTCACGAACGTTCCTTGGAGTAGGAAATGGCAACCCACTCCAGTGCTCTTGCGTGGAAAATTCTAGGGACAGAGGAACCTGGTGGGCTGCAGTCCACAGGGTTGTGGAGAGTCAGACACAACTGAGCATACACACACACACACACACACACACACCTAACTTTTTGTCCAGGTTGGATAAAGTAGTTCCAGATAAAGTTAAAAATGAGAAGAGAAAATGTGTGGAGCAGGATATCTCCCTATCTGATCATCATTCAAAAGGACATATAATACTGAGTTATTACAGAGAGAAAACTCAATAAATGTTTCTGATGGATCAAGTATATATCTCACACCATGCAAATAATATCTGACTATAATTTTTTATTTCATATACAATCCTAATCATAAATCTTCCTTATACTTAGTATGACAGTATGGTTTATTATTCAAGCTGACATACTTTTGAGAGTGAAATAACTGTTAATAATTGCACTGAATAACATGTATAAACCATCTATTCCAGGGCAAATCTGGGCATATTTTCTCCTACATATAAATAAAAAATTTTGATGTGAACTTATACAGAAACTATTTGTTCAAATCCCAGTGATAATACCCAGTTCTCATTTTGTCTCTTTAGAATATAGACAACAATAAAGTGAAGTATGAGTATGAAAATGGTAAGTATGATAATACTTATGAAGAACTTAAGTATTATCCAGTGAGGTTTTCATTCCTCCTAATATAAAAATATTTTGTGAATATATGTGTGTGCGTATATATGTGTCAGTGAATTTTTATGAAGACATTGACCATAAGAAGCTCTGAAGTCATTGTGATCGTCTAGAAAATAATTCTTACTCTATTCAAATTCTTAACAGGCTGTTCTAAGGTTCTTTCTGTTTTATCCACCTATTGATTAAGGATCAGTTTATTAAATTTTTAGTGGTTTGTTCACTGTGCTGAGACATAGACCAATAATAAGCAGTTAAAGAAAAACGGGAAAAAAATGCTCAGAAAACCAATAAGAGGTTCATATAAATGAGACAAATGTGTCACTTCTGAAGATATATTAAATGTTGCATGAGGGTAGAAGGGATTTAACAAAAAGAAGAATGAATCCAAACACTGAAAGGCCAAAATTTTGGAATTTTGCCTTCTTATCTGTAGTCAAGTCAGCAGGAAGGCTTTTAAGTATGTGAGTGATCTGGTTCTGAAGACTATATGGTGGCTATGATACCATAAGGCTGCAGTTAATGATGAAAATAAGAATAATGATCATGAACATTTGCTGGACTTCTGCTATTGTCTGGCTGTTGTTACAGTGTTTTACATGTTTTAACTCATGTAATCATCAGACAATCCAGTGAATTAGTTATTTCTACTCACCCCATTTTATATCAGAGGAAAACAAGACATTAAAATGTCAAGGCACTGTTCAGTGTCATCAAGATTACAAATAATTTTACTGAGATTCAAATCCAGACTCTTTTTCTTCAGATTCCACATGGAATCACTAAATTAGAAGAGCTTCTGAAATTAACAGACCTCAGCTAAGGAGAATAAACCTAGGAAAAATGTGAAGAAACAAGGTACAGGGTATAACTTCAGAGTTGCAAGATTTTGATTTTCTAATTATATGGCAGTGTGGTGGCAAGTTCCAGAAAGAGGAAAGAACTGGGGATCATTTTACATTTAGATCTAGAACTGTTTAATGATGGTATCAGAGAAGAACTCCAACTTCATAAAGCCAAAAGAAATAAGAACATGGATAAGCCAGCAAGCAAGCTGGCCTGCATTAGCTGCATGGGTACAAAAAGTAGACAGTGAGACTCAATGGATCTGAGTAAGACAGGATGTCAATCACTGCACAGCAAGGAAATAGCCAGGCTCTGAACACAGTAGCACTGATCTCCTACCCCCAAGGTTCACAGAGTGATGTGATGGGCTTGATGGCATCTACACACTGAGTGGATTGTACTGCAGCTGGGCTAAGGGCAAGTAAATAGGACAGTCCCCAGTTTCCAGGGAGTAAATGGTAGAACTAAAGTCATGCTACCTCAGTCTTGGACAAACTAATTGCCTACACAAGTAGCAGCAGAAATGGCTCAGGATCAGAGGATAATTAGGCCTTGAGGTTTGGCATATCCAAGAATGGGTAAGAACATCAGGGCCATGACCGGCAGCCTCTCCTAACAGTGATGACTTAGTCAAGCTAAGAACTACATGGTGCTCATTTTTTTAAGAAAAGGTAATAATTTCAGTATATATGAGAATGTAATGAACTAGAGATACTATTAGGATATCCAGAAAGAGCTAGTGAGAAAAATTGGGAGTGAAGGCAAACATTCAGGCAATGGCAACCCACTCCAGTACTCTTGCCTGGAAAATCCCATGGATGGAGAAGCCTGGTAGGCTGCAGTCCATGGGGTCGCTGAGTCGGGCACGACTGAGCGACTTCACTTTCACTTTTCACTTTCATGTATTGGAGAAGGAAATGGCAATCCACTCCAGTGTTCTTGCCTAGAGAATCCCAGGGACGGAGGAGCCTGGTGGGCTGCAGTCCATGGGGTCGCACAGAATCGCACACGACTGAAGCGACTTAGCAGCAGCAGCAGCAGCAGTTAAAGCCACAGCTAAGGAAAAAATAAATGGAATTCTTTTTTGCTTTACTTGACTAAAAACATGAAGAAATGAATCCCGATTGAAATGAATCCCGATTTCTCTTTCCTCTCTGTATTTCCTACTTCTTTAAAGCCCAACTCAAGCATGACCCCTAGTGCAGTTTTTAGGACAGTATTGCCATTCACTAATATTAGGGATTGGCAGACTAACTGGCAGATAAATGAAACATGTTTTTGTGTATGTATGTGTGTGTGAAATGTTATCTAAGAACATTCATTTTCCTCATATGAGTTCCTATAGCATGTACTATCGTGATCATTTATTATTTCCCATGTGTATAAAACCTTTTACAACTCATTTTTTCCCTACTTATGTTCCACTGGCTTGGAAAATATTTAAGGACAAGGGCTACTATTAAGTGAACATCTTTATATTCCCCACAGCTTCCAGCAAACTGCCTTGTCTGAGATTAGTATTAAACAAAGGCCTTCATTTTGACACAAGCAAGTGGAAGCACAGTACATATTTTGTGTTTGTATCTATGTTCCCCAAAGAGGAAAATGTCAAAGAAATAGCTTTCATATTTGACCATTAAGTATGTGTCCATCACAGTACTCTTCTCATTATCTACATTTTCTCATTTAATAACATTTAATCACAGCAAACCAGAAAGGCTAGCATTATTATCCCCTTTAAACAGAAGATGAAACTGGGACTCAGAAAGAATAAATCATTTGTCTAGAAATATAAAGACAGAGAACAGGAACTGGGTTTTATGCCTAATATATCCAGATCCAAACCCCATGTTAAACACAAGTATAACTTGTTTACACTTTTTATACTGCCGCTTTCTTTGAGAAAGTCATAGCTGTTAACCAAAGTCGTTATTTCTAGAATCTAAATTTTAGGAATAAGACTGTCCCTTTCCAGATTACAGCCAACGAGTAAGCCTTAAGTGCAGCCACAAATGAAGGACCTGAACACCACAGGTGTTAGGGAAGTTCCAAATTAATGGTCTGCCCAGCTCACCCTACACAGCAAGACACTGCTACATCTACTTCCCCAAGGGTTAAGAGGCTGAGGATGATGAAAGCAGATCCTCTCTGCTCCCTCCTCTTGACAATAGGAACAGCAGGGCCCTGCCCAACTCATTTGCTGATCAAGGTGATATTATTAGTAGTAGTCAAGGGTTTTTCATCCACCAAGTCTTCTTAAACCCCATTACTGAATGGAAGTTTTCATCTCAGACAGTTGACCTTTTGGTAGCCTGCTCAGACTATGAAGCAGTCTAATCATTTAGGCCAGGTTACTCCATGTTTATACAGGCTGCTTTGGCAGCTTCCAAAAGACCTCCAGCAGCCTGAAGTCCTTTCATCAAATCTTACTCATCTCTAATCTTCATGTATATTTACTTGCATTTTATACTTTATTTCCTGCCAGCTACCAATTATGGTAAATATTAGAATGATTTATGAACAACTAATTTCTAAGCAAACACCCTAATTAATCTTCACAGAAATCCCATGAGAAACCTTGTGTCCTTATTTTTCAGATTAGAAAGCTGACACTTAGGCATTTGAAGTGACATGCACAAGCTTACTCTGACAATAAGTAGCATCACTTCAGAGGTGAATTCAGCTCCTGTTAATCTAATTGCGTCTCTACAGCAAAGCTGCCTGTCAAATAACACTTTGCATTTGTTTAGTGCTTTACAGTTTAAAATTTCTCACGACATAGATGATCTGACCTCATCCTTACAGTGGCCCTGATGGATAAGGAAGGCAGGCAATATTCTCTTCTTTTCTAGAGGAAGAAACAGGCCCAAAGAGTTTAAAATACCTGTTTGAAGGAACTTAGCAAGTGAGTACCTGAGCCGAAGCTGAAAGCTGAGCTCAAGAGAGTCCCATCATTGCTCTTTTGAGTGCCATCCTACAAGGCCACTTATTCCAGAAAGTTCCATTTTCTAACTGTGTCTTTCCTGTCAATGAGAAAAGGACATAATCATGTTACATTTTCAAAGGAACATGCAGTTGACTGAGACAGTAATATTTAGGTGGCACAAAGATGGTGCAGATGGAAGGAAGATAGCACAGTGGAGAGCTCTTGAGTACCCTGATGCCAAGAAGTCCCCTGCTGCTCAAGGAACAGCATGTGAGAATCAGGCCTCTGGCTGCAAGGGCTTTGTGGTGTAGCCATACAAGCCCTATAGCAAAACTTTGTAGCCAGACTTTGGCATCCAGTAGATTCAAGGCCATGTCAAATGACCTTGGGCTATTTACATGTCTTACTTCAGTACCATTTTCTTCATCTGAGAACTGAGGTAAACATAATGCCTACTTCATGGAAAATTTGGGAGGAGGAGGATGTAAATAAACGTCACAAATACACAGTATTTTGTGACTGAAGAGAAGGAGAATGAAATGAGGGTGCACATATGAATGGAGGTGATGATGTGTGTGAGTGGAACGGAAAGGAAATAGACAGGAGATTGAAGTCTGACTTTATCTACTGCTTGTGTCCAGAACTTATTGTGAGTTTAAAATATCAAATTTATTCTGCTTCTCTCAGTCTTGTATTGACATCCTCCATGACAGTTTGCAAGGCAGTTTCATAGAAATGCCTAGAAACTAATCTTCACAGCCATCAAAGAGAGATACTAGAGGGGAAATTTACCCCACCTTATCCATATTGTCTGTTCTGTGTATGCCCACTAGACAGGGAAAGGAACATATCCATGGAATGATGAGAGGGAGAGCTCAGAAATAGATTTTTTAGACCAATATACCCATTTTTGTGGGACTTACGTAGCACAGCCACAGAACTTGGGCTTGAGAAAAATGTTAGAAGTCATTCATCCATCTTCATAGCCAACTCTGGACATCCCTGTTATGATTTTGGTGTTGAGTTCTCTTCACAATCTCAAATTTTTTCCTTTGGCTGAATTCTTCACCTTTGCTCAAACATTCCTCTAGGCCCAAATTCCAGTATTTACCTTATTCTCTCTTCTATTCATCTAAACAAGAGGATTCTGTTCCACCCAATAGGATTTCACTGATGCTCACTGACAGTTAAATAAACCTACATTTCCAAATGCTATATCCTGCATATTTTATTACTAGGTTTGGAATATCTTTTCCCTCCTTTCATCTAAGCTAGATGTATTCATCCTGTGAGGAATAATTTATATTTTTCCCCACATATGATCCATCCTTAGCTCACACCAATCTCTCCTTTTAATTTTAAGCCCATATTTTTATTCAGATTGTTTGGCAGTTGATCAGTTGCTTGTGATTCATTAACATGTACTCATGCCTTACTCTCGTACCCATATTGCCTCCTCCATAAGAAAAAGAAAGATAATTTTAATTTTGTGTCACCTATGTTGTATAGGCTGCCACCTAGCAAGTATTAATATTTAGAAAAATATATTTTGAACAATACCTTTAAATTAAAAAGAATAATCTTTTTGGGCATTGTAATTGATTCAGCACAGCATAATTAATAGTGTCTTGTATGATAAATAATGATAGTGCCCATTTATTGGGCCTTCATTATTTGACAATCCCTGTTGTACATGCTCTGAATGGAATATCTAGTCTTATAGTTGTAATAACTCAACCTATGGCAAAATAGAGGAAGAGAGAAGTTAAGTTGCTAAAAGTACACATCTAGTAAGATGGTGGGGTTGAGTGTTGATCCCAGGCTGTCTAGTCTCAGAGACCACATTTTAAAACTACTTCTTTCCCTGGTGGCTCAATTGGTAAAGAATCCAGCTATAATACAGGAGACTGCTGGCAATGCAGGAGACCTGGGTTCAATTCCCTGGAGAAGGAAATGGCACCCCACTCCAATTTTCTTGTCTGAGAAATCCCATGGACAGAGGAGCATGGCAGGCTACAGTCCATGGGGTTGCAAGAGTTGGACATGACTTAGCGACTAAACTACTACTTATATTTCTCCTTAGTACTTGGTTGCCCTGGGATTCCTTTACATGCAGTAGATCCTTGTAAAAAAGAGTTTTGTTGCTGGTCATAGTGTTGAGTGATAAGATGACATGCTGCTGCTGCTGCTGCTGCTGCTGCTAAGTCGCTTCAGTCATGTCCGACTTTGTGCAACCCTATAGACAGCAGCCCACCAGGCTTTCCTGTCCCTGGGATTCTCCAGGCAAGAACACTGGAGTGGGTTTCCATTTCCTTCTCCAATGCATGAAAGTGAAAAGTGAAAGGGAAGTCACTCAGTCACGTCTGACTCATAGCAACCCCATGAACTGCAGCCTACCAGGCTCCTCCATCCTTGGGATTTTCCAGGCAAGTGTACTGGAGTGGGGTGCCATCACTTTCTCCAGACAAGATGCCATGGGGGAAAGCTATTCTCATCTAAGATTTCTGGAAAATAATTGTTTCTGAATAGAGATTTCTACTCCAGTTTTATTCTGTCATATCTACAGTGAAAGAAGAAGTGACATTAAATGCATGTACTTTTATACCTGCTCCCAGCATTTTGCCCTGGATTCCCCTTTCCATAATTATCCTTATGTCTTTCTTGTAAAACACATAATACCCAAATAAAAGAAAGGCCTCCTGTGTTACCATTCCCATTTCCTGGGTGATTCTTCCTCACTCTATTCAATATACTCAACTCATTCATTCACTCAACCTAGCTCTTGTTACTTCTTTTGAGTCAGTTACTATCTTAAACACAGTGAATAGAGTAGGGAACAGGACCAAGTGTCATCTCATGGAGCTTACATTTTATTCTATGAGGAGGAAGTGAATATTCATATATGATGGGAAATAGCTAGTGCAGATGTAGAGCTTATGAACAAGAGAGACAGTGAAATAAGTGATAGTAGGGACCCATGATAAGGCAGGAGAAGATGGGATGCAGAACACAGGCCAGATTAGCCTCGGGCAGGAGGGTCTTTGGCTCCACCATCACTAGAGGGAAAGAGAATGGTAGCCAGAGTGCGAGCGCTAGTTATCTTCTCTGAGCAGGTTGAGATGGACTTTCAAGGCAAGTAGATAAAGTTCAAAATAACCACCACAGGAGAGGGGTGTTCTGCGAAAAGAAACATTGAAAGAGGAGGGGAGTGATGTTGAGAGCCTGTTTGCGTTTTATAACCACAAAATTTATGGGCATGCCAAATTTTATGGGCTGAGTAGTGATGAAGTCCCAGAAGTATTCCAGGCATTCCAGGGTCACATCAACTCTCCTGCCATATTTTCAACTACACTTGGTTTTTAAAATATTTGTTAATATGTCTGATGATCACCTGAGTTTGGGAACCATTAATTTGCATCACTTGCATCTCATCTCATCCCAGCCTCCTGAAGCAACATTTCCAATGAATAAACAGTGAGATATAGGGGAGGAGGTTGTGATCCCCATTGTCAACAAGCTGAGGCTTTAGACAAATCACCTCTCCACTCTGTTTCTTCATCTATAGAAGAATGGAGAGTAGGTTAGAAGATCCCCCAAGTACCTTCGCCTCTGCTATTCTTTGATCCAGGTAAGAGAAAGTAGTGTGAAATGAAAAGATAGCAGCATCTTGGCCAATTACCCTTCCTCTCTCCCTCCCCCAGCCTCCTTGAAATCCAGAAAGCAAAGCCTATACTCTCTCCCCCTTTATCTCTCTTTGCACTTGAGGGATGTCTGAGCTAAGGCATGCTGCGAGATCAAGAGAAGCGAGGACTGCCTTTAACAAATTTCCTCTGTACATTAATGTCACAAGTGACAAGACAATTTTACAGGGAAAAGAGGAAATGTACTTGTTTTGTGGGAATAAAAGTGAGAGATTAAAACTTGAAGATTCACAGAGCGTTTTGGGGAACTTTAAAGACAACTCTACCCTAAGAAAACTCTTAGATTTCCAGGGGGGGAGCTGTTTAGTCTATTTTCTGTCTGTAATCTTTTATGGCCTTTATGAGAAAAATGGTTGCATGTTACTCATAGTAACCAAGATGAAAAAAGAAATGAAAGTTGGTAGCTCTGTGATAGATTTAAGAGATCTTGATGCCAAGCCTCTTCCTTAAAGGAGTTATAGAGGAGTTGACTGGGTCTGTGTCCTCCAGTCACTAAGGTATACATCAGGACTAATAAAAATGAGGACATGTATTGCGTGTATTAAAGCCCTGTTATTAGGTTGGTACAGACATAATTGTGATTTTTGCATTGCTGAAATTTTCCACTTGATATTGGAATACATTCTTAAATGTGGTTTGTTATGCATCATTTTATTTTAATTTTACTATTTTTTAAAAATTTATTTTAACTGGAGGCTAATTACTTTACAATATTGTATTGGTTTTGCCATACATCAACATGAATCCACCACGGGTGTACACGTGTTCCCCATCCTAAACCCCCCTCCCACCTCCCTCCCCATACCATCCCTCTGGGTCATCCCAGTGCACCAGCCTCGAGCATCCTGCATCCTGCATCGAACCTGAGCGGGAGAGGGTGGGATGTTATGCATCATTTTAACACACATTTCTTACTTTATGTTTTTTTGCTAATGATTTATTACCTGCTATTTATTTTGTATTTACTTTAGGCTATGGAAGTGATGTTAGACAAAAAGCAAATTTGAGCAATTTTCTTATTTGAGTTCAAAATGGGTGGCAAAACCCCAAGACAACTTGCAGCATCAACAACGCATTTGGCCCAGGAACTGCTAACAAACGTATGGTGCCGTGGTGGTTAAGAAGTTTTGTATATGTACCACAGCTTTCTTATCCATTCGTCTGCTGATGGACATCTAGGTTGCTTCCATGTCCTGGCTATTATAATGAGTGCTGCGATGAACATTGGGGTACACATGTCTCTTTTGATTCTGGTTTCCTCAGTGTGTATGCCCAGCAGTGGGATTACTGGGTCAAATGGCAGTTCTATTTCCAGTTTTTTAAGGAATCTCCACACTGTTCTCCATAGAGGCTGTACTAGTTTGCATTCCCACCAACAGTGTAAGAGGGTTCCCTTTTCTTCACACCCTCTCCAGCATTTATTCTTGTAGACTTTTGGATAGCAGACATTCTGACTGGCGTGAAATGGTACCTCATTGTGGTTTTGATTTGCATTTCTCTGATAATGAGTGATGTTGAGCATCTTTTCACGTGTTTATTAGCCATCTGTATGTCTTCTTTGGAGACTGGAACCTATTATACCTAGTGAAGTAAGCCAGAAATAAAAACACCAGAACAGAATACTAACGCATATATATGCAATTTAGAAAGATGGTAATGATAACCCTATATGCAAGACAGCAAAAGAGACACAGATGTACAGAACAGTCTTTTGGACTCTGGGAGAGGGCGAGGGTGGGATGATATGGGGGAATGGCATTGAAACATGTATATTATCATATGTGAAATGAATTGCCAGTCCAGGTTCAATGCATGAGACAGGGTGCTCAGGGCTGGTGCACTGGGATGACTCAGAGGGATGGGATGGGGAGGGAGGTGGGAAGGGGCCTCAGAATGGGGAACACATGTACACTCGAGGCAGATTCATGTCAATGTATGGCAAAACCACTACAATATTGTAATTGCCCTTCAATTAAAATAAATTTATATTAACAACAACAAAAAAAAAAGTTTTGCAAAGGAGACAAGAGCCTTGAAGATGAGGAGCATAGTTGGCAGCCATCCGAAGTTGCTAACTACCAACTGAGAGCAACGCCAAAGCTGAACTTCTTACAACTGCAGGAGAAGTTGCCGAAAGAACTCAACTTTGACCATATTGCAGTCGTTCAGCATTTGAAGCAAATTGGAAAGGTGAAAAGCTTGGTAAGTGGGTGCCTCATGAACTGATGGCAAATCAAAAAATATCTTGGTTTTCACGTGTCATCTACTCTGATTCTGGACAACTACATACTATTTCTTGATTGGATTGTGACTTGGGATGAAAAGTATATTTCACATGACAGCCGGTGATGACCAGCTCAGTGGCTGGACTGAGAAGAAACTCCAAAGCACTTTGCAATGCCAAATTTGCACACAGAAAAATAGGTCAGGGTCCCTGGTGGGCTGCTGCCCTTCTGATCCACTATAGCTTTCTGAATCCTGGCAAAACTATTACATCTGAGAAGTATGCTCAGCAAATTGATGAGATGCACTGAAAACTGCAATGCCTAAAGCTGACACTGGCCAACAGAAATGGCCTGATTCTTTTCAACTACAGTGCCTGACCACACGTCCCACAAACAGTGCTTCAAAGGTTGAACGAGTTGGGCTATAAAGTTTTGCCTCATCTGCTATATTCTTCTGACCTCTTGCCAACTGACTACCACTGTTTCAGACATCTTGACAACTTTTTGCAGAGAAAATAATTCCATAACCAGCAGGACAGAAAAAAACACTTTCCAAGAGTTTATCAAATCCCAAAGCATGGATTTTTATGCTACAGCAATAAACAAACATTTGTCATTGGCAAAAATATGTTGATTATAATGGTTCTTGTTTTGATTAGTAAAGATTTGTTTAAACCTAGTTATAATGAATTAAAATGCATTCTCTGAAACCGCGGTTACTTTTGCATCAACCTTATTAATAGAACAGATAGCCAATACTTATATAATATGAAGGCGAGTTCTCGTAAAAGTCTATAATTGAGAAAAATACCTTTTTCTCCATTTATTTATTCTCTCCATTTACTCTCTCTCTTTTGCTACCTCAAATTCTTCTTGTCTCCAAGCATGTGTCAGTATCCTCAATCTTTAAATACTATCTCTTGGATTAAGTTTTGTTACTAATTCATTTCTCTATTATTCTCAATAGAGTTTTCAAGAGTCTTTTAAACAAATGACACCATCTCAAAATCCTCACCTGTTATTAACCATTAGACCTGTCATAAAATGGGAACTCTCTATTTCCATGAAAACTACTCCCATCAAGTAAATCAACAACCTCCATGTTGCTTGATCCAGTACAGGCTTCAATTTCCATCTTAATCTTTTGACCACATTCAACACACATAATTGACTGTTACTATTTCTAACTTCTGTGATACTATACTCATTCAATTTTTTTATAACTCGTGGACCATTCCATTAGTCTGTGTGTGCGTACACACACACATGCATGTATGTATGCCCACAGATGTATATATGGAGTAGGGACAATATGCATAAAAGTAAATACTTAGCACTTTCATTCAATGATTTATTTCCATATGCACACATTTGTGTAATGACCATCCAAACAAAGATATAGAATATTTTTAGAAGTTTTTCATGTCACTTCCCAGGCAATACACTTCTTCTCAAAGAGGTAAGTACTGTTCTGACTTCTGTAAACATATATTGCAAGGCTCGCAGGAGCAGCAGGAGATGGCAAGGCACATTAGTCCACACGTCTCTGTGTGAGAACCATTCTTCTAATATCCCACTGACCAAATCAAGTAACACGGGCAAGCCAGATTAACAGTGGAGTAAGAGATGCCCCTTTTTATTAAGAGGAACTGCAAAGGCACATTACAAAGGAATGTTTCCACTTTTGCTAAATATACAGAGAGAGGAGGAGGATAGAGAGGTGTGTCTGTGTATTGTCTCCCTGTTTACCACCACTTTTGATGTGGGTAACATTTCACCATGACAGGGACCAAGCCTACAGTGTTTTCCTATTGGTCTCTAGTGCCTAGTCCACTGACTGTTGCATAGATATTAATAAATATTAATAAATATTGTGTTGAAGGGGGACAGATGACTAATGGTTGATATGTATTTAAGTTCAGATTTCATAACTCTCACTTGGTGCTTAGAGAAAGGCCTTTCAACAGAGTTTTGTAGATCTGCAGAAACAAGGAACGCAGGGTAGTTAGTATGCAGATTATAAATATGGCTGATTATTAGAAACAGATTAAGCCGAGGTGACAGTCTTCTCCAAATGTCTACGTTCCAATGCAAGAAAAGATCTGTATTCCTTTGCTTTCTTAAAAGAACCATGCTTCTGTTTTGTTTACTTCTTTGTTTTCTGGAGAATTTTTTATTGTCCCTTTAGTTTTTGATTACATTTGATAAAACTGACAGTGATAATAACAGCTAGCATTTGTTGAGTGCTTTCAATATGGCCCACCTGCAGTGCAGGTGACCCCAGTTCGATTCCTGGGTCCATAAGATCTGCTGGAGAAGGGATAGGCTACCCACTCCAGTATTCTTGGGTTTCCCTGCTGGCTCAGCTGGTAAAGAATGCAACTGCAGTGCAGGAGATGTGCATTCGATCCCTGGGTTGGGAATATCGCCTGAAGAAGGGAAAGGCTACCCAGTCCAGTATTCTGGCCTGGAGAATTCCATGGACTCTGTAATCCATGGGGTTACAAAGAGTCTGACACAACTGAGGGACTTTCACTTTCAATATGGTAAGCACTGGGCAATTATTACATTTAAAAATTACATGTAATTATTAAAATTACAATTTAATTTTACAATTAATAAATTATAATTTCATTATTACATTTAATTCTCAAAACTTTTCTATGTAGTAATATTGTTATTGTCCCCATCTCATTGGCTAGGATACTGAGACTAAGAGAAATGAAGTAACTTTCTTATGGTATCAAAGAAACAATGTGGTGGAACTAGGACTCAAACACAAGACTGTTTCCAAGCTCATTATCTTAAGTGCTATGCATCCTGGCTCTCGTGATTATATTTATTTGGAACTTTTAGAGTTAAAATTTAGTGGAATTTATCTGCAAAAACAAGTTTTTAGAATTATGTACAACTTTTAATGTTTCCTGGTTCAACATCCAAAATTTGAAATGTCTCTGCAGTGTACTTGACAAGCACTTGCCTCATTATTTTTGTAATCTCATCAGTGATAAGGGAGCTAACAACTTTACTAGAAAGCCTATGACATTTCTAGGGTAGAAAATTTATTTTATAACCAGAGTGAGCTTGAAACCCAACAGATCCTCTTGAGTTTGTAGGTGGGCTAATCTTATAGTCACCCATCTTAGTGTCAGTGAATTAGTAACTGGAAATCAAAAATAGGCATCTAATGGAAATTAAGTTGAGATGCATTCATTTTATTACTGGAAAATCGTTTATGGCTTCCCACCTCAGAACTCAATATTTAAATTTACCTGTCAGATCATAAGTGAATGAATAGACTTGGGATGGTATGTTGACTGCATACTGGGGAGGAGGACAAAAGAGTGAAAAGGTCTGGTCACCAGGCTCTGTAATTGGGGCAGGTACTCAACACTCAAAGAAACAAAGTAGGTGGACCCCTACTCCCAAGATTTCAATTCAGTACACATTCCTTTCTGTTTAAAATAACCCTGTTGATGTTAGATTCTCCCCAGTATCTCTTTCTAAATTAGATTTTTTAGAAGGATCAGAAGCCTCCAGGGGATCTTCTCAACCCAGGGATCGAACCCAGGTCTCCTGTATTGCAGGCAAATGCTTTCACATCTGAGCCACCAGGGAAGCCAAGAGAATTGGCAAATGAAATAAAATATTCTCTCAGTATTGCCAGCTTTGGAGTGTACGGTGTTTGGGAGTGTGCAAATATGTGTGGATTCGGGAAGATGAAACAAAATTGTTCTCCAGAAATCATGAAGCATGAGAAGTTCCCCACCCGTGTCTCAACAAGAACTCACACATCATCACTTGGGAAGGAGTTAGACTCCTCTCATAGCAAAACTGAAGTAAAGGATTGTAAATATCAGTGTTATTTCTTTAGATAACTGCTATTGCAGATCTGTTTCACAGAACATTCTCCCTGGAATTAGTCCCTGAGGAAAAGATTTTATCCTCCCCTGCCCCCTCATCCTTTGGTCCTGGAAAACTGAAGAATACAATTGTCCTCTTGTTTGGACATCTATAAAACCCATTAGCTTATTAGAGGATGTGGCAAGTACAAAAATTGAAGCAAAGCACACTCTTAAACCTAACTATATATCACTGATTTCCCCAAATAAAACTTTTTAGTAGGCTATGGGACTACTGTCAGGAAACACAAGCTACCGCTTACTGTTGCTCAAGTCGTACACTGTGCAAGTTGAGGATGACTGTTGCCTTTCTCTTCTCCTAAATTTGTGTAGCTATTACAACAATTTTCCGGCAGATGGCAATAAAATTTCTTAAGGTAGGGATGCCTCCCCCCCCCCGCAACTCACCTAAATTCACCCTTTACAGATGCAATGAAAATATCACCACTCATTTTAGAGCCATGGTCTTCACTGGCAGTGGAAGAGATTCTGCAAACCAGGACATGGTTCTTTTAAGGTAATAAGCTGAGTTGTATTCCTTGAGGGTTTTTTAAAAACATAAAATTGGTGTTCCAGGAAACATTAAACTCAATTGCCCTCACATACCCCAATACCTTCAACCAGAGACATTTTTTTTTTTTTTTGCTTTCTCTTCTTTAGAATCATAATAAAACCAGTCAGCAAACAGATGGGTTTCATCCCTGACCTGAGACAGTGAGCCATGCCAAACACCAGAGTTCTTTGCCCCAGGGCAGTGGGATTCATGGACTTCATTAATTCTAAGAGTCCAGTTACCTGTGAATTTATAGAGGTCACCTGCTGCAGGGATAGGACATTGAGCTGGTAGACAGGGTGTCTTGTTTCTGATTCTGACTTTGTGACACATATGATTATGATATATCAATGGCCTTCTATTTACCTCAATTTTCTCATGGGGAAAATTGAGATGATCATATCCACCATTTCTGTCTGTCTTAATTGTGGAGTTGGGATACAGTAAATTGACCAAAAAAATGTGGAAGGTCATTATAGACCATAATTTACTATATAAAACATAAAGGTTTTTAAAATACTATTTCGATTTTGTCTTTAAGGCAAAGATCACAAGGTCTAGTCTTTAAAGGACCAGTTAGGTAGTTGTGCCAGCTATTAAGCTATTGATTCTTAACTTCCAACCCACCTTTCTTTACACTGTTTTGTAACCTTCGGTTATGAAAACAGTATTTTAGCTTAAAAGCCACTGCAAACTCTGTCCACAGAAGCAACAAAAGGAGACGGAGAGGTTAGAGGAGGGTCAAATAATTTACTCTTTTTATTTTGCTTCCTTTTCCTATTTTACTGCAATTCCTGTTTTTTGTTCTGTTCCTACTTCTGCATTTCTGATTTTATCACTACCAGCATAGCATTTCTCTACCTCAGTAACCACAGTACATTCCAGAATGAGCAGTTAATTCCAGTTTGCAGATTGTCAAACTTTTGCAGATTGTCTCATCATACCTCCTCCAGACACCCACACAAGGCAATGCCCTTTTCTGCAAAAGTCCAGGTTGCAGCCTCAGAGGTTGATTTCATCTCTGCAGGGGCCCTCCCACAGAGTTTCAGGTTTAACAAGTACAGTCTCTTTCCTGATTTTCTCCCAGCCCCAGGGGTGGCAACTGCTTATAGCTGTGTAATTTCCAGTTCCTCAACTGGCTCCTGATTAATACAGAAATATAAATTACTGAAGTAAGCTTGGTCTAATTGTTATTCTTGCATACTTACATTTGATTTGTGTAGTAAACACACAGTGGTCTTTTATTTGCATAGATTTAAGTGATCTTCCTCTATTTATTGTCCATTCTTTCTTTCTGCTTTTTAATGAAGCGTGTAATACTCTCACACTAGCTCTATTTATCCATGCTTGCCAAGCATATGTCCAACGAATATTTCACTTAACATTAGTGGAAAAGTTAAGCACAGCTGTAGCAAGAAAGGACAGCTATCACTGGAACTCAGGATTTCGGGGAAATTGGGAGAGATGGAGAAAGTGACAGACTAGAGATTGCACACAAAGGTGATGACTGACTCAGTTCCTGCCGACTGTTACCAGGGAGGCGTGAGCTCATGTCCCTGTGTCCCCACATTTTTCAAAAGAAGCCAGAAATCCAGAGCTTTGTATCCTAAATTTAAGTGCACTTAAAGTTACTGGAAAAGAATTTTAAATATCATGCTGGCCAGAATCATGTAAACCAAACAGTAGCCATCTGTGGTCAGATCTTGCCCAGTACCTGTTAGAGTTGCTTTGTAATAGCATTTGATCTTATTTCTATAAACCAAGTTTTCATGCACACACTCATACCTTCAGATAATCACATTACAACAGAAGAATGAACACCTTGTATCTAAGAAGAAAAGCACAGTTATTAATGGAAAGCATTGATCTCATAATCATGATTTCAGAAAAGACCTATTAAGAAGTTATCTTTATAACTGAATCAATTCAAGGGAAAGTTGTTGTTGAAAGGTTTTGAGGAATAGAAGCTAGATTAGAAACAAAATGCTTTAAATTTTTAAAATCACTTGAATATACTTGGCATTTTCTTCTAAAATATAAACCTCAGAATAGTAATAGCAAGTTCCAACCCATGAGCAGTACAGCAGTTACTTGTACAGAGAAACTGCTGTTCACTAGGGGACTTATGATAAGTTTTGGAAAATGCTGATGGCAGGCTATTACCTTTCCAATATTGTATGATTTTAGAGCTTTTTAATTGTATGGAACTGAAACAGATTTGGAGTAAAGGATATTATTGCATGTGATGGTGGGTTGTAAGCATAGTGTTTACAATAATGGGAAGATGCCTGTTTTAGTTTCAGTTCAGTTCAGTTCAGTTCAGTTGCTCAGTCGTGTCTGACTTTTTGTGACCCCATGTATCACAGCACGCCAGGCCTCCCTGTTCATCACCAGTTCCCGGAGTTCACTCAGACTCACGTCCATCGAGTCAGTGATGCCATCCAGCCATCTCATCCTCTGTCGTCCCCTTCTTCTCCTGCCCCCAATCCCTCCCAGCATCAGAGTCTTTTCCAGTGAGTCAACTCTTCGCATGAGGTGGCCAAAGCACTGGAGTTTCAGCTTTAACATCATTCATTCCAAATAAATCCATTTAAAGTCAATTAATTTGTCAACAAATTATTCATTCCATAGGGCCACCTACTAGTCAGCTGAGAAACTGTGAAGGATGCTTTTCTCTTCCTCTTCACGTCTGGTCAACCTGTTTCAATTACCTAGATTCCCTCCCTATCTTATTCCATTTCCACCTGTCAGAGCAGTACTGAATTTTCACTGCTCACTTAGGTAGATAACCTTTTCTAAAAAGACCATTTTTAAGCAGTTTTAGCTTCACAGCAACATTGAAAAGAAGGTATTGAGATTTCCTAGAAATGGATGAACTAACTGACACATTGTAATTACCTAAAGTCCATAATTTACATTATGGTCCATTTTTGGTGTTGTACGTTTTGTGGGTTTAATGTGAATGACATGTGTCCATTATTATAGTGTCATACAGTGTGTTTTCACAGTCCTAAAAATCCTCTGGGCTCTGCCTATTAGTGTTTACTCTCGTCTCCAACATCTGATAATCTTGTGTCTTTTTCAGAATTCCGTTTAGTTGGAATAGTACAGTAAATAGTCTTTTTAGATTGGTTTATTTAAACTGTTAATATGCATTTAGGTTTTCTGCATATCTTTCATGGTCTGATTGTTTCTTTTTAGTACCAAGTAATGTTTTATTGTTACTATATTTCATAGTTTATTTATCCACTCATCTACTGTAGCACATCCTAGTTGCTTCTAAGTTGGGACAATTATGATTAAGGCTGCTGTAACCATATATTTGTTGGTTTTTAAGTGGATATAAGTTATCAGCTTCTTTAAATAGATACAAAAGAGTGTAATTGATGAATCATATGGTAAGAATATGTTTTTGCTGGTTCACATCCTTACCAGTGTTTGGTGACGTCAGTATACTGGATTTAGGTCATTCCAGTAGCTATGTAATGGTATCCCATTGTTGCTCTAATTTGCATTTCCCTGATGACACATGATGTAGAGCATCTTTAAATATGCTAATTTGCAATTTTTTTATGTTCTTGGAACAAGTATCTGTTGAGATTTTTGGTCCATTTTTTATTAAATTGTTTTCTTGTTGTTGACTTTAGAGTTTTTTGTATAATTTGAATGCCAGTCTTTATCACATATCTTTTGCAAATATTTTCTCTCAGTGTGTAGCTTATCATCTTTTGATACTGTCCTTCACAGAGCAAAAGTCCAGCTTATCGTTTAACTGTTTTATGGATTTTGACTTTGGCATTGCATTGAAAAAGCCACCCCTGTACCCACAATCATCTAGGTTTTGTAGAGTTGGTTTTGGTGAAGAGTATAAGATCTGTGTCTAAATTCTTTTCCTTTTTGCATAGGGATATCCAGATTTTCTAGCACCATTACTTGTAAAGACTATATTTGCCCTGCTTTGCTTTTGCTTGTTTGTCAAAATTAGTTGACTGTATTTGTGTGGGTTTTTTCTGACCTCAGTACCATTAATCTACTGTGTACCTTTTCACCAACATGACATAGTCTTGGTTACTGAATCTTTATTGTGATTCTTGATGTCAGGTCATTTCAAGCCTCCACCATGTTTTCCTTCAATATTATGTCAGCTATTTTGCATTTTTATCTTTCCATATAGTATACAAACTTTTAAATATCTTTCATTGATTTCTCTAAATTGTTTTGTTTTGTTGTTGTCTCTTGGTAGATTCTGTGTAGTTGGCTCCTATGATTTGTACTCTGTCTTCCTTCTAAGAATCCTTTCAGTGAGACTTTCCACTGCCTCTGCTTAAATATTTTATTTTTGAGATTTAATTTTCAGTTCCTTTTCTTCTTTCTCAATATCCCTATGCTGAGCAATTTTATTAAACTTTTCACTTTAATTAAAATATATGTTCTTATAGATCCTAAAATTATAGGTTGAGTTCCATCCTCTTTACTTGATTTCAGACAAATCACTCTACTTCACTGTTCAGTTCAGTTCAGTTCAGTTCAGTTCAGTTCAGTCGCTCCATTGTGTCCAACTCTTTGTAACCCCAAGAATCGCAGCACTCCAGGCCTCCTTGTCCATCACCATCTCCTGGAGTTCACTCAGACTCACGTCCATCGAGTCTGTGATGCCATCCAGCCATCTCATCCTCTGTTGTCCCCTCTTCCTCCTTCGCCCAATCCCTCCCAGCATCAGAGTCTTTTCCAATGAGTCAACTCTTCGCCTGAGGTGGCCAGAGTACTGGAGTTTCAGTTTTAGCATCATTCCTTCCAAAGAACACCCAGGGCTGATCTCCTTTAGAATGGACTGGTTGGATCTCCTTGCAGTCCAAGGGACGCTCAAGAGTCTTCTCCAATACCACAGTTCAAAAGCATCAATTCTTCGGCGTTCAACTTTCTTCACAGTCCAACTCACATCCATACGTGACCACTGGAAAAACCATAACCTTGACTAGGCGGACCTTTTTTGGCAATGTCTCTGCTTTTGAATATGCTATCTAGGTTGGTCATAACTTTTCTTCCAAGGAATAAGTGTCTTTTAATTTCATGGCTACAATCACCATCTGCAGTGATTTTGGAGCCCAAAATAATAAAGTCTGACACTGTTTCCATTGTTTCCCCATCTATTTCCCATGAAGTGATGGACCAGATGCCATAATCTCGTTGTTGGACATCCAAATGGCCATCAGTTAGGCATCTTCACTTCCAAATCAACACAACGGCCCTTGCCTTTTTCCAACAAGCTTCCCCTTTCACCACTGATTTCTACCATCTTTCTTGGAGTTGAAGCCATTAAACCTGAGCATTTTCCTTGACTTTCCCATCTCTCTTGTTTTTCACAGCTAATCAGTCACTAGACTCACTTGTTTCTTTCCTCATAGTATTTATCAAGTCTTTCTAACTTATCCCCATTCCCACAACTGCTGTCATCTCAACTGAGGCCATAATGCCTCTCTTACCTGTATTCCTGCTACAAACTGTGAACAAGTCTTGTAGGCTCAAATCCTGCCATAAACCAACCAATTCTCCACATCATGGCCAAAAAGTTTTACCAAAGCTCAATTATGAGCCACTGTCCAGCTTACAAAACATGCATTGACTTGGCTTATAAATATTATCATCATCTAACCTGTGATTGACTTTATGCCTTTCTTTATATATTTCCTTTTGCATCTTTTACTCCTGTGTTAATACAGGCAATTGCCATTTCACTGAACTTGCCTTAATCTTCAATTTAATATGTCAACTGATTGGAGATTCCAAACCTCTTTTTCATCCTTCTATTAAGTATTCTTAATAGAAGGCCATCTAAGATATGGGGGAAAAACCTTGATTCAAAGTCATCCAGGTACAGTTATAAATCCTTGTTGTACACTCAATAGCTTTATAATTTTTTGTAACAGAGTATCCTTTCTGCATCATCCATAAAATGAGGATTATAGTATCTACTTCCCAGAATTTTTGTGACGATTAAATGAAATAATGCATGTAAAGTGATGGACATGAAGTAGGTGCTCTTGAAATGGAAAGAGCCTTGATGGCAGAAGCAATGATAATGAAGGTGCTGAGGGATGACAATGACAAGGGAATAATGATGGTGTTACAAATGCCTTGGTCAGGATGCAGACTCGGGACCTTCTAGCTCTATAGTCCAAATATAGCACTGAGGCCTGGCCAGTCTCTCCAGGCTTCTTTGGCCTCCATAATCTCTGACCTTCTCCAGCATGAAAATGTGTACCACCACAAAATTCATTTCAGAAACACATTCACCTTGAAGGGTTAGCTTCTGCTTGATGTATTTTCTTACTCAGGGATATTAATAATGTTTTGAATTTTACTATAGTATTTGGAAGCTCACAGATATTTTTCTTATTAAGTCAATCAATATGCACAATATACTTGAATTAAATCATGCCACATAGCAAGCCCTATATAAATTTTAGCTGCTATTAATATTTGTATCAAACCTATTATCAGTATTACATGTTAGTTCATGTAATTCTTGCAACAACATACTATGAAGTAAGTAGAGTGGATTTTTAAATTCTCAATGAACAGAATAAGATACTCAACCTCAGAAAAACCTAGTGATTGCTAGCATTTAGCTTTCTGCTCAAAGACAGGGGATTTTTCTTTGCTTAAGATGACTTTTCCCAGCACCTGGTGCTTGGCTTCTCACATAGCAGGTGCTCTCCATCACTATTGTTAAATGCTTATGTAGCTAATTTGGAAAGACCATAGGAAAACATTGGCTCAGAAGCCCAGTTAGGTCTAAGTCAAGTATAACATCCATATTATATACAAAAATAAGAATGAATAACTTGATTCAAACATGTATATACAAATAAAACAAATGACAACTAAAACTAGATGCTATATAAACTGTATGAAAGCTTTGCTTGAAATCACAAGGTCTTTAATATGTGCTGACCTTTCAGATATCCTCAAATGACTTTAACTGCTTTTTTAAGAAAAGTCTGAAAACGGCTAGTGATCAATACAATACTCAGGGAAATGAACAACAGAAGTAAATTTCCAGGCTCTTGACTGGGACAAAAATGAGATGATCTCAATGATTATCTCTTCAGATAAGGTTCACTTATGAGTAGACCTTGGTGTTTCCCTTTATAGAATGTGGTAAAAGAGGCAGAGACATGTAAACTGCTTAACTCACAACAGTAACTTGTTAAAAAAAAAAAAAAAAAAAACACGTGTTTAACTGAGGTCAAGAAAAACAAATGTTCTAAAGTAATTCTGATGCTGGGAAAGATTGAGGGCAAGAGGAGAAGGGGGAGACAGAGGATGAGATGGTTGGGTGGCATCACTGACTCAATGGACATGAGTTTAAGTAAACTCAGGGAGATGGTGAAGGACAGGGAAGGCTGGCGTGCTGCAGTCCACAGGGTCACAAAGAGCTGCACATGACTTAGTGAGTGAACAACAACAACAAGAGTGACTTGAGCCCAGTGGTGGGGGAGCATTTGCATTCTCAAGGGCCACCAAGCTCAGGCAGACTTTGCACTAGAGGGGTATGGGTGGGTGTGGGAGGCGGGGGGTGGGGGCGGCATGGGGCGGTGTCTGTGCTACATCAATAATTCATAGAACTCCAACCATTTTTTTTAACAGTGTTCATCACTCAATGTCTAGTATTATTTTGATAAATGCACCAGGATAATTTAAGGTGATAACTGGTGAAGGAGTACATGAGCTTCTCTTTGTATGATTTTTACAACTTTTCTATAAATCTAAAATTATTCAAAAATAAAATTTTTATTTTAAATTATACATTATGTTTTCTATTAAGAGTGCCAAGCATACAAAGGATGACTTGGATAATTAGGGAATGTTTCCAAGAGAAAATGATTGTTAAAGTCTTTGTAAAAAATGAGTAGTAGTAAGTTGGGGCAGGAATAGGGAAGTAAATATTTAATAGCCTAATGTTTTTTTCCAAATAACATTTCACATCTTGCTGTGTCAATTACTGAATTTCATCAGTTTTATTCGGTACAAGTAGTTTCTGGAATAGATATACACTAAATTATTTTGTTATGAATATTTAGGGTATTAATATTTTTCCCCTTTTTGTAACCAAATCTGTAGGAAACATTATTTCCACTTACATTTTAAGAACTTGTTTAATTTTCTCCCAGTAAACTGTAATCTTCCTGAGAACAACAGCTGTGCTTATCTTGTTTACTCATTAGTCCCCAAAATATGGTATAATACTTAATAAAACTTCATTGAATAAATGGAGATGTAGTGTATGCAAAGCCATGAAGGAGGAAAAAAAAACAGTAAGGCATGTAAGAAGCTTAAAAGTAGTTTTTTTATAGCTGGAATGAAGGACGCCCATTGTGAAATTTGAGGAGACAGGAAATAAATTGAAGGGGTGACATTCACCCTCTAATACAGTCAACAAAATGTTTATTTCAGACACAGTCTGTGTCATGCATTGTAACTAAAAAGTAAGGAATACATTTGCTCACCCAGGGAGTTTTTTAAGATTGCAGGAACTACAATATGAAGGACTTTTCTTTCTCTTTGTCTTAAAAACTGTAAGAAGCTTTTGAAATATTTTAAAATAGGAATCTTATATCTTTGCATCAGCTGTAGTTCTGTAGAAAGAAACAGAAAAAGGCAATATTAGGAAACAGAAGCTCAGTTAGAAGTTTGTTGCACTAGTCTGGGTAGAAATGATGGATGCTTCCACTGAATTAATTGTTTAGAGACTACAAAGGAGTGGGGTCTGGAGGGGCAGCTAAGATTAGGAGGATGTGATGTGGTGGCACCTGAGAGAGGAAATTTAAGAGGAAGACACTGGATTAAGATCAGCTAGGAGTCAGCATCAGCTATACTATATAACTGATTTGTTGTGGAGAAAGACAAGAAAAGAAATGGAATATGGATCACAATTTGATGGCTTGCATCATTGAATGAGGGGTGGAAACAGCACACACTGAGAAACGTTAATTGAGGACAGCGCAGTCTGTTATGGGTATGGAAAGGGCTTTTGGAATATGTTGAGTTAGATTTCACTCTAAAGCTCCTAGATGAAGATGCCCAGAGAGTGCGCTTGAGTATCCTGATTTCTAGGGAGAGAGCTCTGGCTGGAGATATGGATGTATGTAAATATTAATTTGAGTGGCCATATCTCTAGTCTTTTATATAATCATTGCAAGTGAGTTTACTCAGGGACACTAAGGAGACAAGAAGGAAAGATAACCTAGAGTGGACCGTGGAGAATGCCAGTGTTCAAGATAAGAAAAAGAGGAGCATAAAAAAACACATTTGGAAGTCAGGGTCAGAGTAGTGGCAGGGTTAATAGGTAAGAATGATTTAAGAGGTGTATTAAAGTGTAGTTCAGGAAGTAGGAATAATTCCACACTACCAAATGTGAATGAAGGAATCAAATAATGATGCACTTATAAGTGATAGGATGTACACAATTGGGAAGTCATCCATAGTCTAAATTAGAGCAATCATAGGCACTGTGCCAGTTCATAACAGGGAAAACTGCATTTAACTTATACAACAGCTTATGACAGGTAATATAATCCTAATTTTACAGATGAAGAAATGTTAGCTTAACTAACTGATTCACAGCCACACAACTAGAGATAAAACTCATAATCAGACCTAAGAATGCTGATGCCGAAAACTGCACCTCGAGCAACTAAGCTCTACTGTGCCACCCACTGACATACCTAATTATTTTCAGTTTAGCACTGGACAGCTTAGAGTTTTATTGTATCCTTCAATTTTTCATAAACGTATTAATTCTCAAATGATATTCTGAAAGTATCCTTTGGACTAAGTCATATCATATGCCTCAGTGTGTTCCCCCAAGTTTTTAGTCCAAAACAAGTTACCCATAGGTGTCGCATAAATTCCATTCAACAACTTATATTGAAAAGAAATGAGCATTTAAAGCTTTGGAGTAAAGGCAGAGAAGCCAAATTGTCGTCCAGTGACACAAGTGGAAGATCGAAGGTCACAATCAACTCTATTGACTATAATCCCTGGTTCTAAGAACCAAGTCATTATACTTCTCTAATGATTTATGAGTGAAATTTCCAAGGTTATAAGACTATGCTACACAAATGAGGTCATACTCACATCTCAGGTGGGCAGGTCCTTTGAGCTTAGAGTCCGGAAAAACTATTGTAGAAGGAGCATACTTTTCATCTTCCAACTAATAAATAAATCACCAGTTGTTTTATATTTCAAAATAACTGAACAGCACTCCAGGGCTCTGTAAAGGTTTTGTTTTCTAGGTCCATGGCACGCAAGCCATTGTCTCAATTGTGTGCACGATTATCTACTTAAGAGACAGCATGGATTTTGCATTCTTCTGAAAAAGTGGACACCGTGGATATATTTTGCATAAAACTAGCTGCCATAATGTAATTAGAGGGGAAACAAATTTTGCCATCTTGATGACAGCATGTGAAACCCAAACTAGGCAATATAGTTGGCTTTGAGAAAATGGAATCTTGTATTTTTTGACAGTGTAATTATTACTGTGTCAGCTTATTCAACTTTTTCATAAAATCACTTAATACTTCACAAAGATATTACTTTTGCCATCAAATATCACTTTGGGAAATGTTAATAATTTAGGAACTTCTTGCTATATTAAAAATGGCTAAATTACTAAATGCATGAAGTGCCATAACCTGAGAGTCCTCCCACCTTAAAAGTTTTGTTTGAATAGCTCAGTCCCAATGTGAGACATTGGAGAGGCTCAGAGACTCAGAGGGCACCATTAAGTGTCTACTGTCTGGTACTGGGAACCCTGATAGTCAACAGCTCAGTCGCAAACAATTTAGGAAAGTAGCCCTACTATTTTTACAAGAGAGAATTTTCTCTCTAATAAAAGTATTGTTATAAGTTCATTTTTTAAACATACCTAAAGGCATGTCTTAAAAGACTCTCATTTGAGGTAAAGTACACTGATAATTGACATTTCTTTTTACTATTTTTAAGTTGATTTTTAGAATTTATTTGCATCAAGTAAAACTCACTGCTTTTGTTATAGACTAACATGAGTTTTTACCAACATATTCAGTCCTGTATCTACTACCATAATAAAAATACAGATCAGTTCTTCCACCCCCTCCAAATTCCTTTGTTGTGCCCTTTTATATTCAATCTCCTCCACCCTATTCTAGTCCCTGGCAGCCACTGAGCTGTTTTTCATTCCTGTAGTTTTGCTTTTCACTTTTGTATAAATAAAATTATACAGGAAGCAACATTTTGAGTCTGAATTTTTCACTTAGAATAATGCACTTGAGAGTCATCCATATCATGTATATCAAAATATTGTTGTTTAATTGAAGGATACTGTTTCATTGTATAGAATGCCGTAGCTTATTTATCCTGAAAAAATACATTTGTAATGCTATGATGGCAGTATAATAATGACAAATATGCAGGTGCTTTTTGTGTGTCAGGCATTATTCTAGCTCAGTCCACATACTGCCAGTTGGGGGAAGTCATTGAGTAGACGTGACCAAGAGTTTGACCTGTGAGTTGGACCTGGACAACTGGAGGCTCATCACCCTCTTTCCTGTCCTTAGAATATGCCTCCCGTTTGCCTTCTCCATTCTCAGAAGTTGCCCTAAGGATATAGCCTTGACATAATACTGTGGTAATGAGACTGTCTGTACTGTTCTGAACCCACTTAAGGCCTCTATATAAAATTTTAAGATTCTGACAGTGGGGGAGATGCAGAAATCCACTTACCTTGGGGCCACCCAAAACAGCCTTGTAAGTCAGTTCCCTTGCTTATTAAACCTGCCACTTACAAATTTGAAGAAGTAGAGCTGCTTCTTCTTTGCTCTCTCTGTCCTCTGCATTAGGAAGGAAGTCTGTTTCATTTTACACCTGATAATTTCCTAAGAAGGTTCATGAATTAACAATACCTCACTTAATTTTGTCATCAAATCACTATTCAACTTCATAGAAAAGAAAATGGAGGCAAAATATTATATAACCTCCCTAGGACCACACCATTTATAAATGTCATAACCTATACTTGAATCTGAGGAGGCAAACCAGAACCTATCATTGTAACCACTATCATAAACTGCTCCCCAGTAATAGCTAACAATTATCGAGTTTTTCTTTGGACCATGGCAAGCATTTTCTCAATTGATTTTTACATGAATAAGGGTAGTTTGAGAAAAATGAAGTTTTCAGAGATTATGCAACTTGCCCCAAATCACACTGATAATATTACCTAATTTTCAACAAAATTGTGAAAACTAGGCCTCAGTACTTTTAGGGGTATTAAGTTTTGATCAGTTTCTGGCTCTCAATTGTTTTATAATATCTTACTACAACATTGCGTTTCCAATTCTTCTCAGCATGCATAGAACTTTTTGCAATTCGGATAACTTGTTGGACATTGATACAAATCATCTTCCAGCTTTTAGGATTAGATAATAAAATATATTTGATACAAAAGATATCTAGTCTCTATCTTAATTTATTTCTGTCTGTGGAGACTTGGAAAAATTTTTAAAAGTCTACTATTCCTGATTCAAATTATGTGGAGTTGACATATGAAAAAAATTATATTTATTTTAACTTCATGTTGGTCCTGAAGAAGCTAAATCTTTATTCCAGAATACAAATAATAACAAAATTTGTTCCTGGATTGCTTATATTATCACCTTATCATGAGCACTGTAGAACTGGAAACAACAATCTTCTGTAGAAATGACTAAAGGAAGGATCTGCTTTTATTTTTCAGCTGTTTAATAGTAGTAATAATATGGCTCATGACTTTAAGAAAAAGATCTTGAAGTACTCTGCTGCTGCTGCTGCTGCTGAGTCGCTTCAGTTGTGTCCGACTCTGTGCGACCCCATAGACGGCACCCCACCAGGCTCTGGCGTCACTGCGACTCTCCAGGCAAGAACACTGGAGTGCGTTGCCATTTCCTTCTCCAATGCATGAAAGTGAGAAGTGAAATTGAAGTCACTCAGCCATGTCCGACTCTTAGCGACCCCATGGGCTGCAGCCTATCAGGCTCCTCCATCCACGGGATCTTCCAGACAAGAGTACTGGAGTGGGGTGCCATTGCCTTCTCCTACATATTATAATTAACACTTACTGTACTAAGGACATAGATATTATATCAATTTTATTGAAGCATAGGATATAGAAAGCAAATTTGAGGGCTTAGGGTTGAAGTCATGGCCTGCTGATAAAAATAATGTTTTCTGGTAGAGACAGATTTATTACATGAAACAACAAGCAGTAAACTCTGTTACCTAACATTTCATCAAATTGGCACACTGTACGTCCCATTGGTCCTTTGGCTTATTAATTTGTCACTAACTTGCTGTATGGACCTTCCTATATGGCTCAGTAGAATCTACCTGCCAAGCAGGAGACTCAAGTTGATCCCTGGGTCGAGAATATCTCATGGAGAAGGAAATAGCAAGTCACTCCAGTATTCTTGCTTAGAGAATCCCATGGACAGAAGCGCCTGGCAGGTTTTGGTCCATGGGGTCGCAAGAGTCAGACACCACTTAGTGACTAAACAGCAACAAGGACAACGGACTTGCTGTATAAGAAACATGTATCAGGTATACTCTTTCCTACCCTCATTTCTGGATTCATTTATGATATATTATTGTATGGGGGCGATATCTTGTTTCTGAACAACCTTAAACATTGTGGTCAACTATCTCATCTATGATTTTTTAGTCCCATATACGTTTGGCTTAGTATAGGATATTTGCCATGCAACAAAAGATGTGTTCTAAAGTGAGATTAGGACAACCCAGAGAGATAGGACAGGACCAGCCTTAATATGGAGCAAGGATTATGGCACTGTTTCTAGTTGTTCATGTGAGTGGTAATTATCAATTACTTGCAAATTTTACAGTATAAGGTGATTATTTTTTTAAATAATTGGAGTTGTCCAGAATAGATTCGTTTGCCTTTGTAGACAGTGAATTATAAAGAAAAGATTCCTTCATATAGCGGGTGATTTGACTAGATGCAGAGCAAGGATTCATCCAGTTCTAAGAAGCTGACTAGAAAATTAGTTTAAACATTTAATAATAAATTTATTGAGGTATAATTTACATATGATAAACTCAATGCTTAAAATATATAATTTGATATGTTTATTTTGCCATGTTAACCATTTTTAATTGTATAGTTCAATAGTATTCAGTCAGTTCACACTGTTGTCCAACAGCTCTACAAAGCACTTTCATCAGCACATTCAGCAAAACTGAAACTCTATATCCAACAAACAACACTCCACCCTCTGCTTCTGCCCAGATCTTGTAATCACCATTCTGTTTTTTGTTTCTGTAAATGCATCATATAAATGCAATTCTACATACTTGTCTTTCCTGTAATTGGTTTGTTTCACTTAGCATAGTGTCCTCAACTTTCATCAGTGTTGCAGCAGGTGACAGGATGTCCTTCCTTGTTGATACTGAATAGTATTCCATTGTGTGTATATACCACATTGTGTTTATCATTGATGGCATCTGGGTTGCTTCTTCCTCTTGGCTATTGTCAACATACTGCTATGAACATGGGCATGCAAGTATATCTTTGAAATCCTGTTTTCACTTATTTTGCTTATCCAGAAGTGAGATTTCTGAATTATTTTGTAATTCTGTTTTAATTCTTTTGAGGAACCGCTATACTGTTTTCCATAGTCCATAGAAAATTTCCATTCCAATTAAACATTCCTACTTACAGTGGTCATGGGTCTAAATCCTCCACATTCTCAGCAACACTTTAAAGAACATTTTGTTGTTCTTTAAAGTGGCCATTATAGTGGTTGGGAGATTTAGTTCAAACTCTTATAACTAGGAAGTTCATGAATTGAAAACCACAAAATTTTCCTGATTCAGATAATTTTCATTGTTACTAATTATAAATATCTTTGTACAAGGTACTTCACCTCTCCTGCAGTTTTTCCAAGACATTAGATGAGAGTAAGAATAATAACAATACATACCCTAAAAATAGAGTCTTGTGTGTTATATGTGGTATATGTATAGACAGGTATATCTACAAACATCGTATGTTGAAAGATATGAATATAGATAAATATATGTGATGGGTGATTATACATGATTGAATCCTTATAGTATTACAGATATATGGTAACTTCTTTGGCAAATTTTGCTATATAGCGGCCTTCCATTTTCTGTCTCACTCCCCACTTCCCTAGGATCACATCCCAGATTAATTTTTTGCCTAGAGTCTTTGTTGCAGAGTCTGCTTCTAGGGAAATCAGACTAATACAAACACCCAAGCCTTTCAAATCATGCAAATATATTTATTTAAAGTTTGAATTAGGAGGAGTATATTTGATGAACCTAGTTCCTGGAAGTTATCTTTATTTCTTGTGTTACTATTTTGATGGTTGTACTCATCACATAGAATGAAGAACAGTTAATAATTCTTTAACACCCTCCCCATCTCTTCCTGTTGAGGGAGAATGATAGCTCTGTATAGGGCACTACACAATCAGAGGTTGAGAATCTCAGGCCTGAGCAAGACCAATAGCAGCACAAAGGCCATTTCTCCATGTCTGTTAGCAAATATAAGGGCTGTGTTTGACATTCTCATTTGTTCCTCTGTGTTTTCTCTCCTAATTATCAGAAGATGAGCAGTATGAAAAATGAGTAGAAATAAGAGTTAATTCTTTGCAGATTTAAAGAGTGTTTGAGCTTCCTGAGGGCGATTCCTGGAAAGAATTATGTAGAGAGTGGATTTTTCTGTTCTGGTGAGACCCACATCGAATGCTGTAATCTTTGGAAAATGGTAGGGATATAAATGAGTAGCAGTCAAAACATACTATAGGCATGAAGATGCAGCCTCCAATTTTCTTATGAAATCCTTCCTTTTATTGATTTCTGCCTGCTCTAATCTATCTCAATGATCATTTGGATCCTCTGGAGGTGGGATCAAAAGTGAATTAAAAAAAAAAAATGTCTTCCATCTTTGTCTAACAGCAACCTCTGCACAATTCAAGTTCCATATCTTCACTAAATCCTTCCTAGAAGTCACCCATCCCCAGATCAGTGTTTTTCTTCTCTTCCCCATGTTTCCATTGTGTTCTGTACTTCTGCCTTTGTGATTATCATTTTGTATGAAACTGCATTTACTCTCAGCCTGGATTGAATGTGTGCTCTTAGGGGATAGAAACAAAACTTTTTTTTTTTTTTTTTTCTCTCTTCCTCTGGGATTCAGCATAATGTATGGCATATATTTATAGATAAAAGTTTACATATTGTCATTAAATCTATAAACTGTTTTATTTCAGTGACTTGAGAGCAGTGGACATTACTGACCACCTACTCAGTGCTAGGCACTCTGCTAAATGCTTTATAAGATTCGTTTAATCTCACAAATGCTCTATACTTTGTAAGTGGCTGCAGAACAAACCATCTTAAATTTAGTTGCTTTAAACAAAAGCCACTAAGCCTCTAAAGTTAATCTTCAGAGGGCACTACCTTGGGCATGTGCAAGATCACCCCGGAATGACAGTGGTTGTAGCCAGTCTCTTTCTGACTGTCTCTCCCCGTACATTTTTGTTAAATTCTCTCTTTTAGTATGACACCTACCTGTTAGTCTCTATTCTTTTCTGGATCACTGCTCAGTTGATATTTACAATGCCACAACTAATATTGCTCAATTGATATTTCCACACAACCTGAGCCAAGTAAATTTGTGACCTTTTACTGAACTAGTTTTTGAGACCAGTCCTTGAGATTTGTTTTGACCTAGTGGTGGACTTTTCTTAGTTGTCTCTTTCCTGGGTTCTCATGGGTAAACTAGATGGCCTATGGTTTAGCTTCTTATTCTCAGGAAGTTACATGCCTCCTCTTATTGGCTGATCATCATAATATCCATTTTGGGGAGGGAAGTAGAGTTCCCTTAGGATTGAATTGTGCCATACTTTGACAGATGATGCTGTGAAAGTGCTGCACTCAATATGCCAGCAAATTTGGAAAACTCAGCAGTGGCCACACAACTGGAAAATGTCAGTTTTCATTCCAGTCCCAAAGAAAGGCAATGCCAAAGAATGTTCGAATGATGACACAATTGCATTCATCTCACATGCTAGTAAAGTAATGCTCAACATTCTCCAAGCCAGGCTTCACCAATACGTGAAACATGAACTTCTTGATGTTCAAGCTGGTTTTAGAAAAGGCACAGGAACCAGAGATCAAATTGCCAACGTCTGCTGGATCATCAAAAAAGCGAGAGAGTTCCAGAAAAACATCTATTTCTGCTTTATTGACTATGCCAAAGCCTTTGACTGTGTGGATCACAATAAACTGTGGAAAATTCTTCAAGAGATGGGAATACCAGACCACCTGACCTGCCTCTTGAGAAACCTATATGCAGGTCAGGAAGCAACAGTTAGAACTGGACATGGAACAACAGATTGGTTCCAAATAGAAAAAGGAGAATGTCAAGGCTGTGTATTGTCACCTTGCTTATTTAACTTATATGCAGAGTACATCGTGAGAAACGCTGGGCTGGAAGAAGCACAAGCTGGAATCAAGATTGCCGGGAGAAGTATCAATAACCTCAGATATGCAGATGACACCACCCTTATGGCAGAGAGTGAAGAGGAACTAAAAAGCCTCCTGATGAAAGTGAAAGTGGAGAGTGAAAAAGTTGGCTTAAAGCTCAACATTCAGAAAATCAAGATCATAGCATCCGGTCCCATCACTTCATGGGAAATAGATGGGGAAACAGTGGAAACAGTGTCAGACTTTATTTTTTTGGGCTCCAAAATCACTGCAGATGGTGACTGCAGCCATGAAAGGCGCTTACTCCTTGGAAGAAAAGTCATGACCAACCTAGATAGCATATTCAAAAGCAGAGACATTACTTTGCCGACTAAGGTCCAGTCAAGGCTATGGTTTTTCTTTTGGTCATGTATGGATGTGAGAGTTGGACTGTGAAGAAGGCTGAGCACCGAAGAATTGATGCTTTTGAACTGTGGTGTTGGAGAAGACTCTTGGGAGTCCCTTGGAGTGCAAGGAGATCCAACCAGTCCATTCTGAAGGAGATCAGCCCTGGGATTTTTTTGGAAGCAATGATGCTAAAGCTGAAACTCCAGTACTTTGGCCACCTCATCCGAAGAGTTGACTCATTGGAAAAGACTCTGATGCTGGGAGGGACTGGTGGCAGGAGGAGAAGGGGACAACAGAGGATGAGATGGGTGGATGGCATCGCTGACCTAATGGACATGAGTCTGAGTGAAGTCCGGGAGAAGGTGATGGACAGGGAGGCCTGGCGTGCTGCGATTCATGGGGTTGCAAAGAGTCAGACACAACTGAGCGACTGAACTGAACTGAACTTGTTTCAAATAAAGTCAGTTTCTTCCAGGACAGCTTCAGGGTTGTCTGCTCTTATGAACTTCCTTCATCCCTGGGAAAATTCTCAGAGCCACTTATCTGGAGCCAAAGGCTCAGAGCAGTAGTCTGCCTTTCTTGTAGATACACCCACTTTGTAACAAGGGAGTTGTTTGGGAGCCGTAGCTTCTGGCTTCCTCTACTTTCCTCTAATGGTATGGAGCCCTTGCCCTTATTAGTGAGCTGCAGGAGGGCAACTGTGGTCCTAATATGTTGGACTTTATGCCTAATGTAGAGTCTCTATTTGTGGGAGGAGAAAGGAGCCACTCTTACCGGGAATTTAGCCTCTGCAGTGCACAGGTGGGATAGTGGGTGGATGAGTAATGTTTACCCTCTCTTCCAGAAACAAAATGCCCAAAGTCATGCCACTTGTCCTATGATGATACCATTGTGCTGATGCTACACAGTGAGCTAAGCTGTCATCACTGCTGGCATGCCCACTTCTGAACCTTGAATATGGCTCTTTCTGCTGCTGCCATCAACAAAATTGACTTGAAAATGTACTTGTGTTGTTATTGTGACTCACTATATTAAGAGTCAAAACTGAGTATGTGGATGCAATTGATTTGAGAATCTAGATCACAGCCATGCATCCTATCCATACAGGAAGTTGGGGGAGTGAGCATCTAGTATTTTCATCCTGATAGTAGGGAGTGAAACTTATCTTCTGTCAGTAAGTATGAAGTTGGGAATGCCTTATAGGCAGAAAAGATGCTTATTGTACATGTCTTTAGAAAGCATATTTTGAATTAATGAATAACAGAACTAGGAATAGTTACTATGAGAGGTTATAAGTAATCTCAAGTCTCTCTCAAACACCGAGTAGGAGGACAATGAGCCAATTATCATAAAAAGCCAATGAGAGGACTAACATGGGCTTCATTCTTTCCATGATTCTTTATTGAATGCCTTCTCTGTGCTAGCCATTGTGTCAGGTAAACGGGACTTGGTGGTGAGGACAAACAGACATGTGCCTGCACTGAAGATGATTATAGCCTTCAAGAGGAGATGTGTGTTAACTTTTAGGAAATGTACATGTGTAAATATATTATAAATATTAAATGAGTATGGAATTGGGATGTGACCTCAAAAGAAGATTAAGCCAAAGCTTATCTGGGAAAAGAATGAGCAAAGATCTAGAGAATAAAGAGAAAAGTCGCGAAGTAAAGAGGAAGTGGAGAGGGTAAATCAAAAGTATTCCTGATAACAGAGGAAAAAACACTTGCAAAGGTCATGTGGAGACTGGAACAAGGTCCTCTAAGACACTAAAAAAAGCAGTTCATGGATGGCAGAAAATTTTGTGCAATTTCAGAATGCAAATGGACACAGGGATAATACTGAGTTTTGGAGAGCTTATTAAGGATAGGGATTTTTTCCTAAGAACTGTGGGAAATCATGGAGGGATTTTGTAGCAGACTCTTTGGGACACAACTGAGCGACTACACTTTCACTTTTCACTTGCATGCATTGGAGAAGGAAATGGCAACCCACTCCAGTGTTCTTGCCTGGAGAATCCCAGGGATGGGGGAGCCCGGTGGGCTGCCATCTATGGGGTCGCACAGAGTCGGACACGACTGAAGTGACTTAGTAGCAGCAGCTTCCTGTTATAATCATGTGTATGTTTGGAAAAGGTAACACGAGTCCCAGTGAGGAGGGTGGATTAGAGAGTGCATGAGTGGTTACAGGACAACAACTAGGAGGCTGCTGGACTAGCCTAGATGAGAGGGGATAGTCGCTTTGCCTGCAGTGGCAGCAATTAAGATAGAAATAAAATATATACATCCTAGGATGAAGCTGACGGAGATGCAGGAGAAGTAGGTGGCAAGGAAGACATACACCAGTTTTGCATTTACTGAAGCCCAGTTTAATGCTCTACAAGGGCTGGCAGACTGAGTCCTGCCAGATCGGACTTTTCCCCAAATTCAGTTCAGTTCAGTTCAGTTCAGTTGCTCAGTCATGTCCGACTCTTTGTGACCCCATGGACTGCAGCACACCAGACCTCCCTATCCATCACCAACTCCTGGACCCTGCTCAAACTCATTTCCACAAATTTCCCCAAACTGAATTTCCCCAAATTCATCATCTGCTACTATTTAAAATGAAGTTTGTCATATAAAACAAAATATATTTAGGTTCTCCCTATTCTTCTCTAATAAAATTTGAAACATCAATCCACCCTATAACATTCTTGATAACTTATTTTTATCTCTATTTAAAAAGTCATCTTTTAAATATTTTAGGTTGTTGATGTTTAGTCGCTCTGTCACGTCCATCTCTTTATAACCCCATGGACTACAATACAACAGCTTCCCTGTCCTTCCTATTTCTTGGAATTTGCTCAAACTCATGTCCATTGAGTCTGTGTTGGCATCCAACCATCTTGTCCTCTGTTGTCGCCTTCTCTTCCTGCCTTCAATCCTTTCCAGCATCAGGGGCTTTTCCAGTGAGTCAGCTCTTCACATCAGGTGGCCAGGTATTGGAGCTTCAACTTCAACATTAGTCCATATTCATGGCTGATTTCTTTAAAGAATGACTGGTTTGTCTCCTTGAAGGCCAAGGGACTCTAAAGAGTCTACTCCAGCACCACAATTCGAAGGCATCAATTTTTTGTTTCTCAACCTTTTTTATTGTCCTGCTTTCACATCTGTACATGACTACTGGCAAAACCAGAGCTTTGACAATACTGACCTTTGTTAGAAAGTAATGTCTCTGCTTTTTAATATGCTGTCTAGGTTTGTCACTGCATTTCTTCCAAAGAACAAATGTCTTTTAATTTCATGACTGCAGTCACTGTCCACAGTGATTTTGGAGCCCAAGAAAAAATCTGCCACTGTTTCCATTGTTTTCCCATCTATTTGCCATGAAGTGATGAGACCACATGCCATGATATTAATTTTTTGAATGTTGAGTTTTAAGCCAGATTTTTCACTGTCCCTTACCACCTTCATCAAGAAGCTCTTTAGTTCCTCTCTGCTTTCTGCCATAAGGGTGGTGTCATCTATATATCTGAGGTTATTGATATTTCTCCCTGCAATCTTGATTCCAGCTTGTGCTTCATCCAGTCTGACATTTTGTATGATGTACTCTGCATAGAAGTTAAATAAGTAGAGTGACAACATACAGCCTATACATACTCCTTTCCCAATTTGAACCAGTCTTTTGTTCCATGTCCAGTTCTAACTGTTGCTTCTTGATCTGCACATGGTTTTTGCAGGAGCCAGGTAAGGTGATCTGGTATGCCCATCTCCTTAAGAATTTTCCACAGTTTGTTGTATCCACACAGTCAAAGGCTTTAGCATAATCAGTGAAGCAGAAATAGATGAATTTCTGGAATTCTCTTGCTTTATCTATGATGCAGTGGATATTGGCAATTTGATCTCTGGTTTCTTTGCCTTTTCTAAATCCAGCTTGTCCATCTGAAAGTTCTCAGTTCACATACTGTTGAAGCCTAGCTGGAAGGATTTTAAGCATTACCTTCCTAGCATGTGAAATAAGCACAGTTGTATGGTAGTTTGAACATTCTTTGGCATTGCCCTTCTTTGGGATTGGAATGAAAACTGATCTTTTCCAATCCTGTGGCCACTGCTGAATTTTCCAAATTTTCTGGCATGTTGAGTGCAGCAGTTTAACAGCATCATCTTTTAAGATTTTAAATAGCTCAGCTAGAATTCCATCATCTCCACTAGCTTTCTTTGTAGTGATGGCCACTTGACTTCACGCTGCAGGATGTCTGGCCCTCAGTATTGATCACACCATTGTGGATTTTTTAGTTTTGATTGTGTAGGGTTGGTGCCCCTAATGTGCGTGTTGTTCCAGGGTCAACTGTACTCCTTAGAATGGTGTCCCAGGAATTTGGGGATACCCCTTAAATGCTCAATGGGAATCATAATTACCAGATTTTCTGTACTTGCTATTGGTGGCAACTAAATCACAGGACCCATGAAAGTTTTGAGGGATGACATGTTGAAATCGTAAATTTGGGGCCCATGTTACTTCTGAGGCTACACTGAACAAATATATGGCAGTGGACATTTCTGAGTGGATAATGATTGTGGAAACAGGTAACCCAGAACAAACTTAAGTAACTTCACAAAATTGCTGAAGCCACCCCACCACCTATCTCGAAAGTCTTCCCATGGTTTATCATTGCTCACCCTTTTAGAAACAGATCTGTGATACTTCAAAGGACAGTGGTTCTTGACCAGCAGCATAAGCATTAGAAAGGAACACTGTTCACACCCCACATTTATAAGTAAAATATACTTTACTGGATATTTTAGGAAAATCAGAAGAAGAGTTCTGAGTGCACATTCAGCCTGATGTCCTTGGAAGTTCTATCCTTTCCTTGTTTCTTTCCTTGTCTCCTCCTCTAGGGCTGTCTTGGGAGTTTCAAGTCCTTTTCTTTTATGAGTTGAGTATTACCATCACTTGGCATCAGGCCCTCAGAGTCACCTCTGCACTTAACCCCTAACAAAATGAGTCAATAAAGCCATCTTCGACCAAGAGGGAAGTTGTGATTGTAGATACCCATTTCAGAAGATAGAAGGCAAAGGAATTTGGGTCCATACCTAGAAGTGATAAGTCACTAAATAGGCCCTTGGGCTTCTCTGGTGGCTTAGACTGTAAGGAATCTGCCTGCAGTGCAGGAGACCAGCTTCGATTCCTGGGTCAGGAAGATCCTCTGGAGAAGGGAATGGCAACACACTCCACTATTCTTGCCTGGAGAATTTCTTGGACAGATGAGCCTAGCAGGCTACAGTCCATGGGGTTGCAAAAAGTTGGGCATGACTGAACAACTAACACATAGGCTCTTGACCAGAAGTGTGACATGACATTAACATTGAATAATTCCTATGAATTACTTTCTATATAGCAGACATTTTCATGTACAGCATTTATACCCCCTACTACCTTGGGGGTGAGAGTTTATTGGTATTTCAGAGATAAGAGAAGTGAGACTCAGAGAAAGCCTGAGTGATGACTTTCCCAGAGTCATATAGATTAAGTGAATGATAGAATTAAAATCTATGCCAGAACCCACATCCAAAGCTGGTGTCCTTTAAATAAAAATAAATTAGACAATTTTGTGTGAATAGGCACAATTATCAGGAAAAGAAAATTATTGGCCTTGAAGTGGCACTCTATTTTGGAAGGTGGGAGAAAATGGTGGGAGGTAGAGATGAAACTCTCAGCAGATGAAGACTCCACCCAGGAAATACTCAGAAATACTCCAGGCTTCCAGTTTGTTCTGAATCAGTTGAGGACCAAGAGGTACCCAAAGCAAAAAGCAGCAGTTTAGCAGTCTGAACTTTCACAGCATCACCCTTCTCTGGGTTGTGAATCAGGTCCCAGAGAAATCACAGCAGGGCCAGGCAAGGTGGGAAATGGATATTTCCTCCCTGAATGTGAGCCAATGCAGCTTTGTCACTCCAGTCAGTTCCTATCAACTTTCTCGGCTGTGTTTATGTCCACTTTGAGGTTTCTTGATTTCCTGCTGGGCCTCTAATAGACATGTGAACCCAGAGTGCAATTGTGAAGTCAAGAAGGGTGAGGCGAGGGTAACAAAGGGAAAAAGAAGGACAGAAGGAAAGGAGTCCATACACAAAATCTGTATCTGTTCAGTGACATGATCCAGAAGTTTATAGGGTCACACAGCAGAGAGCCATCTCTGGCAGGCAGACATTTCTGTGGAACTTTGTGCAGGCCCACACATCAATATGATTACAGGAAAATGTTGGCAGGCCCAGCAGGTCAGGCTGCCATTTTGATTCTAGGAAGATAGGAGCCACTCAGAGAGGATTTTGGACATCTTCTCTGTGTGCTCTCTGGTCAAGCATGGCTTTTGTTCACAGTTCCATAAGGGTTATATATTTTTGTGTTCGCAGAGACATGGCACACTCATCATTCCTTGTTTACATGGAATAGATTGCTCTTCTGTGGGTTGAATCTCCCTGCTGGAGATGAGCAATGGCCCTCAGTGCTTATACCATCTTATTTGAGATAGCTGTCAAGAATGGAGAATAGTAGATCCTATTTGAGTTTCAAGGATAAAATTAGGATATTCATAAAAGCATTGCACATAATTGTGTTCACATGATTAGTTTTAGATATATTGCTCATTAACCAATGCACTTTTATGAATAAGGCACTGGGATAAATTATTTTATATATTATCATTAATCCCAACCATGTACTTTTTTTTAAAATTGAAGGTTAATTGCTTTACAGAATTTTGTGGTTTTCTGTCAAACATCAACAAGTATCAGCCATAGGTACACCCAAGGCCCCTTCCTCCTAAAACTCCCTCCCATTTGCCTCCCCATCCCATCCTTCTGGATTGTTACAGGGTCCCTCTTTGAGTTCCCTGAGTCATACAGCAAATTCCCATTGGCTATCTGTCTTTAAGTTTCCATGTTACTCTCCATACATCTCACCTCTCCCTTCTCCCCTCCCCCGTGTCCATAGATCTGTTCTCTATGTCTGTTTTTCCACTGTTGCCCTGAAAATGAATTCATCAATACCCTCTTTCTAGATTCCATATACATGTCAGTATACAATATTTATATTTCTCTTTCTGACTTACTTCACTCTGCATAATGGACTCTATATTCATCCGCCTCATTAGAACTGACTCAAATGTGTTCCTTTTTACGGCTGAGTGGTATTCCATTGTGTATGTGCACCACTGCTTCTTAATCCACTCATCTGTCGATGGACATTTGGGCTGCTTCCATGTCCTAGCTATTATAAATAGTGCTGCAGTGAACATTGGAGTACATGTGTCTTTTTCTTTTTTTTTTTTTTAATTTTTATTTTTACTTTATTTTACTTTACAATACTGTATTGGTTTTGCCATACATTGACATGAGTCTGCCACGGGTGTACATGAGTTCCCAATCATGAACCCCCCCTCCCACCTCCCACCCCATATCATCTCTCTGGAGCATTCCCGTGCACCAGCCCCAAGCATCCCGTATCCTGTATCGAACATAGACTGGCGATTCACTTATTACATGATAGTATACGTGTTTCAATGCCATTCTCCCAAATCATCCCACCCTCTCCCTCTCCCTCTGAGTCCAAAAGTCCGTTCTACACATCTGTGTCTCTTTTGCTGTCTCACATACAGGGTCATCATTGCCATCTTTCTAAATTCCATATATATGTGTTAGTATACTGTATTGGTGTTTTTCTTTCTGGCTTACTTCACTCTGTATAATTGGCTCCAGTTTCATCCATCTCATTATAACTGATTCAAATGTATTCTTTTTAATGGCTGGGTAATACTCCATTGTGTATATGTACCACAGCTTTCTTATCCACTCATCTGCTGATGGACATCTAGGTTGTTTCCGTGTCCTGGCTATTATAAATAGTGCTGCAATGAACATTGGGGTACACGTGTCTCTTTCTATTCTGGTTTCCTCGGTGTGTATGCCCAGCAGTGGGATTGCTGGGTCATAAGGCAGTTCTATTTCCAGTTTTTTAAGGAATCTCCACACTGTTCTCCAAAGTGGCTGTACTAGTTTGCATTCCCACCAACAGTGTAGGAGGATTCCCTTTTCTCCACACCCTCTCCAGCATTTATTGCTTGCAGATTTTTGGATCGCAGCCATTCTGACTGGTGAGAAGTGGTACTTCACTGTGGTCTTGATTTGCATTTCTCTGATTATGAGTGATGTTGAGCATCTTTTCATGTGTTTGTTAGCCATCTGTATGTCTTTTTTGGAGAAATGTCTATTTAGTTCTTTGGCCCGTTTTGTGATTGGGTAGTTTATTTTTCTGGAATTGAGCTGCATAAGTTGTTTGTATATTTTTGAGGTTAGTTGTTTGTCCGTTGCTTCATTTGCTATTATTTTCTCCCATTCAGAAGGCTGTCTTTTCACCTTGCTTATAGTTTCCTTTGTTGTGCAGACACTTTTAATTTTAACTAGATCCCATTTGTTTATTTTTGCTTTTATTTCCAATATTCTGGGAGGTGGATCATAGAGGATCCTGCTGTGATTTATGTCGGAGAGTGTTTTGCCTATGTTCTCCTGTAGGAGTTTTATAGTTTCTGGTCTTACACTTAGATCTTTAATCCATTTTGAGTTTATTTTTGTGTGTGGTGTTAGAAAGTGATCTAGTTTCATTCCTTTACAAGTGGTTGACCAGTTTTCCCAGCACCACTTGTTAAAGAGATTGTCTTTCCTCCATTGTATATTCTTGCCTCCTTTGTCAAAGATAAGGTGTCCATAGGTGTCCTCAGGGTATATGCCTAATAGTGGGATTGCTTGGTCATATGGTGGTTTTATTCCTAGTTTTTTAAGGAATCTCCATACCATCTTCCATAGTGGCTGTATTGGTTTACATTCCCACCAGCAATGCAAGAGGGCTCACTTTTCTCCACACTTTCTCCAGCACTTCTTGTTTATAGAATTTTTGATGATGGCCATTCTGATTGGTGTGAGGTGGTATCTCATTGTAGCTAACCATGTAGTTTTAAGTAAATATTATGTCTTCCAGTAAAAGAATTTGAACATTAGAGAGCTAAGTTTACTTGTCTAAGATAATACAGCTCATACATGGTAAAACTGGGATTAAAATTCTAGTTCCTCTCTCTGAAATGTTAATACTATCTCTACTGAATTCTCAATCAACAAAATATTCAGAGGTTTGTGTCACAGTAAGAGCTTTGTTTGGAATCAGAAAAATTGAGTGTGTTCTGTATATTCTGTTTCCTAATAAGTTGTTGAAGGCTTGCTTTCTTTCCCCATAATTGACACATCTGATTCTTTTTTCTCAGAAAGACATATAACAAAACACTGTATAGTATTCTTATCATATCAATTAATAAAACCTATCATCAGGTTTTTTTCCCATATTTTACTCCTTATCCATAAAGTACTAAGTGCTGTATCAATTTTTCTCAGAAGGATAGTTTCTTTATGAGACATCAGACAAGGAAGTTATGTAGCATGATTGCAAATGGGATAGACTTGGTCTCCATAGTGTAGAAGCGAAGTGGTGTCATTTCAAGGATCAGAGTTACATTTCAGTGGAAGAGAAGGTCAGAAGAGTGATAATGGACAAATTTAAAACACACGGGGCATCAGAGGGCTAGTGATCTAGTCCTAAATATTCTACTATCTCATGGAAGGACCCAGTAAGGAAGGCTTCTTCCCTTTCGGTCTCAGTGGAGTCACATATAGAAGGAATCGTTTACTTAATTCGCATTTGTGTGTGCTAAGTGGTTTCAGTTGTGTCCAACTATGTGTGATCCCTTCGACTGTAGCCTTCTAGGCTCCTCTGTCCATGGGGTTCTCCAGGCAAAGATACTGGAGTCTGTTGCCATTTCCTTCTCCAGGGGATCTTCCTGACCCAGGAATCAAACCTGTATCTCTTAGGTCTCTTGCATTGGCAGGTGGGTTCTTTACCCCTAGTACCACCTGGGAAGCCCAATTCACATTTACATCTGCTTAAATTTCAGACATATTGTTAGTAAAATTAGAAACTTATTTGAAAAAAAAAAAGATAAGTGTAAATACATGTGAAGATAAAGGTATAAATAATTTATTCAAACCCTCTAGGAATTCTCATTTTGTTTGTAGGGATTACCAGTTGGTATAGGAATTCTGGGAATAAAATTAATAATTAGTAAAGAAAGGAATGTCATTAATACCCTTAGCTCTGCAATAGAGTGGGCTACTGCAGGCAATAAATTTTTAAATTATCATTTAACATAGGCTTCTCTTTGAAATATATCCTGACCACTACAGAGTTCAAATTGTTCTAATAAACTTTATTTTGAACACCAGAATAATAATAGAGATAAGAAGCACTAAGTTGAAACCCAGTTAGTTACAATGACCACATAATTTTAATAGCAGTGTTGTTGCTTAGGGTGCTATGATTCCACAGCATAAAAACACAGAATATTAAGGGTGTCAGACAACGGGAAGACTAGGAGAATATGAATTGGACCCACAAATTTCTGTTAAGACAGCATTTAGATAAGCACCCTATTTTTATCGTAAAGGCAAAAATCAATTATATTATCTTTCTAAAACAAATATATATATACATATGTATATATATATTTGAATAGTTGAAGATTAAGAGAAACAAATTCTTATACCCAGACACTTAGAAACCATGGTAGTCTCAGATCAGGCAACTATTGTGGATGAATAGGAATCCTTTGCATAAAGTTAGAATGAAGCTCTGTCCTTGAACAGATACCAAAGTTTATTAAGGGCATGGAGGCACAGCACTTGGACAAGATAAGCAGCAGAAAGTATCCACTCACAGAAGTCAGTGCCCAAAGTTCCAAGACATGGTGTTAGAAAACTAAAATTTGTATTATGAGGATAGGAAAGCAAATTGCACAACACTTTCCCAAGTATTGCTTCATATTACCTTGAAAAGTTGAGAATAAGAAAATCTGTTACCTGGCAGTTACACTCTGGGGCTCTCCCTAGAGAAACTTGCTTGCGTTTTCACACACAGATATCTATAAGAGCATTCAATAATTTTTTAAAGTGAAGCAATCTAGATTCTGATCAATGGTAGAATGGATAAATAAATTATAGTATGGTCATACATTGAAGCACTATTCAGAAGCTAAAATGAGTGAAGTAAAAAAGCACCATCTAAGGTTGGACATCCTAGAAAATAGACTCCAAGTCACACATTTCACACTGGAAGTTTACTGGGGATTGCCCTTGGGAGCAACATCTGTTAGGGAATAAATGAAGCAGAACTGGACAGAAAATTTTCCTGCAGTGATACAGCCATAGCAGAGACCTCAGTTAACCCCATGTGGGGCTTTGACATGGGGATGATTTTCAAAGTTATCCAAAATCTAGATAAGGGCCAGACCTCTGTACCTTAATTGACTAATTATTGGATAGTTGCTCCTGGGAAAGTGTGACCCGGGGCAAGGCAGATACCCCCCTTTGGCTAAGGTCAATTCCTGGAAAAAGCAATCCCTAGAGAAGGTCTCAACTGAGAACAACCAGTAGACAACTAGCACATCCAAATCCTGAGTGGCTCAGTTCTGAGATTGCTGAAAGAAAATACAAGAAGCATACCAGAACGTCCAGAATAGACATTCATCAAAGTGATTTCATATCCTAACATATGTTGAAGCAAAAAGCAAGATACAGAAGAATACAGAAAAGCACAATGCAATCACTGTATAACATTTAAAAACATGAACAGTGATGCATGTTATTAGACATCCATAAATAAGAAATAAATGCATTAAATATGAATAGTAATGAAAATATCAAGTTCAATATAATAGTTACTACTGAATACAAAAGGAGATGTATGTATATTTTCACTATCTAGGTGTCTAGATGATGTATATTTAGTAATTTACAGAATTCTTGACAAATATTTATGTGTTTGATATATTTTATTGGGAAATAATAAAACTTTAATCTGAAAAATAAAATTATGATTTTTAATAAGCTCATTTATCCATCCACTTATTATATATGTATATACACACATATATGTATATACATGTATATGCACATAGTTGTTTTATGGCTGAATATTCCGTTGTATATATGTACCATACATTTTATGTGTGTGTATATATATATTATATAAAATACATTTTAAAACAGACCTTAGGTCTAAAATCAGCCTCTTAAATGCTAAGAGAAACAAGAGAAGTGTAAGGTATGGCCCTTGTTCTCAAAGGGCTTTATCTAGTCTGGGAAATACAAGACCAACAAGAAAATTAAGACAATAATGTAAGATTTATGTAGTTGTTGGGCTTCCCTGGTGGCTGAGACAGTAAAGACTCTGCCTACAATGCAGGAGATGGGATGTGAGCCTGGATCTGTAAGATCTCCAGTGGATGGGAATGGCTATCCACTGCAGTATTCTTGCTTGGAGAATTTCGTGGATAGAGGAGCCTGGCAGGCTACAGTCCATGGGTCACACGGATTCAGACATGACTGAGCAACTAACACTTTCTTTCACTTTATGTAGTAGTTGTTGTTCAGTCTCTAAGTCATGCCCACTCTTTGCAATCCAGTGGACTGCAGCCCTAAGCCATGCCTGATTCTTTGCAACCCTGTGGACTGTAGCCTGACTGGCTTCCCTGTCCTCACTGTCTCCCAAAGTTTGCTCAAGCTCAGGTCCATTGAGTTGGTGATGCTATCCATCCATCTCACCTTCTGTCACCCTAATCTCCTCCTGCCCTAAACCTTTTTCAGCATCAGCATCTTTTCCACTGAATCAGCTCTTCACATGAGGTGGCCAAAATATCAAAGCTTCAGTGTTAGCATCAGTTCTTCCAATGAGTATTCAGGATTGATTTCCTTTAAGATTGATATATTTGATCTCCTTGCTGTCCAAGGGACTCTAAAGAGTCTTCTCCAGTACCACAATTCAAAAATATCAGCCTTCTTTATGGTTAAATTCTCACATCCATATGACTACTTGAAAAACCATAGCTTTGACTATACGGACCTTTGTGAGCAACATGATGTTTCTGCTTTTTAATATGCTGTCTAGTTCTGTATAGCTTTCCTTTCAAGGATCAAGTGTCTTTTTATTTCATGGCTGCAGTCACCATCTGCAGCGATTTTTGAGCTCAGGAAAATAAAATCTGTCACTGCTTCCACTTTTTCCCCTTCTATTTGCCATGAAGTGATGGGAATAAATGCTCTGATCTTTGTTGTTGTTGTTTTTGTTGTTGTTGTTGTTTTGAATGTTGAGTTTTAAGCCGGCTTTTTCACTCTCTTTCACCCTCATCAAGAGGCTCTTTAGTTCCTCTTGCTTTCTGCCACTAGAGTGGCATCAGCTGCATTTCTGAAGTAGGTGATAGTTCACCTGGCAAACTTGATTCCAGCTTGTGATTCTTCCAACCTGGGATTTTGCACAGTGTATTCTGCATGTACATTAAATAAGCAGGGTGACGATATGCAGCCTTGATGTACTCTTTTTCCAATTTTGAACCTTCCAGTGTTCCATGTCCAGTTCTAACTGTTGCTTCTTGACCCTCATATCAGTTTCTTAGGAGGCAGATAAGGTGATCTGGTATTCCCATCTCTTCAAGATTTCTCCACAGTTTGTTGTGATCCACATAGCCAGAGGCTTTAACATTATCACTGAAGCAGAAGTAGATTTTTTTTTGGAATTCCCTTGATTTCTCTATGATCCAACAATTGTTGGCAATTTGATCTGTGGTTCCTCTGCCTTTTCTAAATCCAATTTGTGCATCTGTAAAAGTTTGGTTCATGTACTGCTGAAACCGAGCTTGAAGGATTTTGAGTGTTACCTTGCTAGCACAATGAGCATAACTGTACAGTAATTTGAGCATTCTTTGGAATTGCCTTTCTTTGGGAGTGGAGTGAAAACTGACCTTTTCCAGTCCTGTGGTTGTGCTGAATTTTCCAAATTTGCTGGCATATTGACTGTAGCACTTTAACAGCATCATCTTTTAGGATTTGAAATAGCTCAGTGGAATTTTCTCACATCCACTAGCTTTGTTCATAGTAATACTTCCTAAGGCCCACTTGTCTTCACACTTGATGATCTGGCTCTAGGTGAGTGACCCGACCATCATGGTTATCCAGGTCATTAAGACCTTTTTTGTATATTTCTTCTGTGTATTCTTGCCACCTCTTCCTAATATTTTCTGCTTCTGTAAGATCCTTACCTTTTCTGTTGTTTCTCATGACCTTCCTTGTGAAATGTTTTGTTGGTATCTCCAATTTTCTGGAAGAGATCTCTAGTCTTTCCCATTCTATTGTTTTCCTGTATCTTTGCACTGTTCACTTAAGAAGAAACTTTGTTATCTCTCCTTGCTATTCTCTGGAACTCTGCATTCAGTTGCGTATATCTTTCCTTCTCCTTTGCCTTTCACTTCTCTTTGTTTTTTCTCAGCTATTTGTAAAGCCTCCTCAGACAACCACTTTGCCTTCTTGCATTTCTTTTTCTTGGGGATGGTTTTGGAAGATTTATGTAGGAGAACCTGTGTGTAAAGTGAAGATATTGCTTTAAACACTAGCACACAATACAGGCTGTCTCTCAAGGACCTGGATAAAGTTAAAAGAATGTGAATGTGAAGCAAGAACACAGGAAAATAAAACCCTCTTTGAGTTCTTCACTTTCCAGGATGCAGAGAAATCTATTAACAACACCTATGTTATTTCAAATGTTTCTTACAGTGCCCTAAAATCCTACACCAAGAGTGATTTTCATTTATAGTATGTCTTTCATGAAAATATCACAACTCTCGTAGAGGTATATCAGTGATAGGACATGTATTAATCAGTCATTATGATATCCTGTGTAAGGTAATACTTGTAACTATGTTTCTACCCTAAGAACTTTTTATTTATGAAGATATATATTTATACCAGAAGATATCTTTCTTCTTAGTGGAGAACCAAGTGATTTACTATAGGAGAGTTCTGGGTACTTGACAACCAATTTTGAAGGATTGTATAAACAGGATATACTTACCACTTAAAGGAATGGCCAGAACACCAGGGAGGACCTATCAGTACTGATATCTATACTTATATCTGTTATAACATCTTTGGCTGCCTTTAAAAATTGTTGTGCCATTGTCCTCCATGAATCTCCTTAAGCCCACAATTTGTTGTGCTTGATATTGTTTCATGGTTTATGTAGGAGATGCACTGGATAATTTTAGAGGTAACAATGTCCAAAATGACTTCTGTTCATGTGAACATAACGGGATAGCTTTTTTTTTTTTTTTTTGGCCTCTGTCCATAAATAATCTAGTTTGAGAGGCAAAGGCTGAGCGCCGAAGAATTGATGCTTTTGAACTGTGGTGTTGGAGAAGGCTTTTGAGAGTCCCTTGGACTGCAAGGAGATCCAACCAGTCCATTCTGAAGGAGATCAGCCCTGGGATTTCTTTGGAAGGAATGATGCTGAAGCTGAGTTCCAGTACTCTGGCCACCTCATGCGAAGAGTTAACTCATTGGAAAAGACTCTGATGCGGGGAGGGATTGGGGGCAGGAGGAGAAGGGGACGACCGAGGATGAGATGGCAGGATGGCATCACAGACTCGATGGACGTGAGTCTGAGTGAACTCCGGGAGATGGAGATGGACAGGGAGGCCTGGCGTGCTGCAATTCATGGGGTCGCAAAGAGTCGGACACGACTGAGCGACTGAACTGAACTGAACTGAGAGGCTAAGGAAAGTTCAATGTTGTGGTGTTTCAGTGTTCTAATAATTCTCCAAAAAATGTCTGATGCCACTGAGCCCATCTGAGGTTATGTTATTAAGCCGCCGGTATTTGTGATAGCTTCAAACCCAGCTGCTCATTCAGCTTTCATTTTTCCTTCGTGAGAAGCTATTTAATTTTGCGTTATATTTCACATGCTTTTGCATTTTTATTTTTATTTTTATAACATCCTCATAAATTAGCGATATTTCATGAGGAAACTGAGGTCTAGAGAGACTATGATTTTGCCTTAGGTCAGATGGTGGCCATTACAAAACTAAATTTAGAACCAGAAAGTCTTTACCAGTTTTTTAATCTACCTAGTGACTGGTCATTGAATATTGCATTGAAATGTGAACCAAGAAGTAGTGTCGATAAGATGATAAAATATGAGCTACGATTACTACTCAACAGAAGTATAATTTTTTTTATTGGAGTATAGTTACTTTACACTGCTATGTCAGTTTCTGCTGTAAAGCAAAGTGAATCAGTATATCCCCTTTTTATTTGGATTTCCTTCACTTATAGGTCACCATAGAGACCAAGTAGAGTTCCCTGTGCTATAGCATAGGTTCTTATTAGTTATCTATTTTATACACAGTAGTATATGTATATATGTATTGTATTTGAAGAACTTTCTCATTGGAAAAGACCTAACTCTGAGAAAGATTGAAGGCAGGAGAAAGGGATGACAGAGGATGAGATGGTTGGATGGCATCACCAACTCGATGGACATGAGTTTGAGCAAGCTCCAGGAGTTGGTGATGGACCTACTCCAGGGAACCCTGGCATGCTGCAGTCCATGGGGTCATAAAGAGTCAGACCCAACTGAGTAACTGAACTGAACTGAGTGTATGTATGTCAGTCTCAATCTCCCAACTCATCCCACCACCTTCCTTACACCTTGGTATCCATACATTCTTCTCTACATTTGTGTCTCTGTTTCTGATCTGCAAATAAGATTATCTTTGCCATTTGTCTAGATCCCACATATATGCTTTAGTATATATTTGTTTTTGTTTTTCTTTCTGACTTACTTCACTCTATATGACAGCCTTTAGGTTCATCCATATCTCTGCAAATGACACAATTGTGTTCCTTGTTATGGCTGAGTAATATTACATTGTATATATGTAACAAATCATCTTTATCAAGTCCTCTGTTGATGGACATTTAGGTTGTATCCATGTACTGGGAACTGTAAATAGTGCTGCAGTGTACATTGGGGTGAATGTATCTTTTTTAATTATGGTTTTCTCTGGGTATATGCCCAGGGGTGGGATTGCTGGGTCATATAGTTATACTATTTTTAGTTTTTTAAGGATCCTCTGTAATGTTCTCCATAATGACTATATCACTTTACATTCCCACCAACAATGTAAAAGGGCTCCCTTTTCTCCACAGCCTCTCCAGAATTTATTGTTTGTAGACTTTTTGATGATGGCCATTCAAACTGGTGTGAAGTAATACCCCATTGTAGTTTCAATCTGCATTTCTCTAATAATTAGTGGTGTTGAGCATCTTTTCATGTCTTTTTTGGTCATCTGTATGTCTTCTTTGGAGAAATTCAGATTCATACTTTTGTGGGAGTCTATCTAGTCCAGCAATGAAATTCCAGCACAACTTTGGAGCTAAAAAAATCGAGAATCAGTGCATCAAAGAAGGTAAGAAGAACAGTTTTACTTTACTTGTGTCACTCCTTCTCCAAGGTAGCATAGATCAGTACCTAGAGAGACCTTCTTGGCCTCTAATTCCTCCCACAAGTGAAAGTGAAAGCATCGGGTGAATGAGTACCTGGGTGACCTGGCCATTACAGACATTGCCCAGAATGTCACTTCCTTCTTTCCTCAGCCAGATTACTGAGGAGATCAGCACCGCTGAGTCATTGGGAGAGGCTGAGACCAGGGGAAAGAAGTTGCACACCCTACCAATCCCACTAGGAGAAGGAAATGTCAACCCACTCCAGTACTCTTGCCTGGAAAATTCCATGGATGGAGGAGTCTGATAGGCTACAGTCCATGGGGTTGCAAAGAGTTGGACACTACAGAGTGACTTCACTTTATTTCTTTCTATAGTTCCTTTTGGAGAAGGAAATGACAACCCAGTCCAGTGTTCTTGCCTGGAGAATCCCATGGATGGAGGGGTCTGGTAGGCTACAGTCTATGGGGTCGCAAAGAGTCAGACATAACTAAGCAACTAACACATACACACACACACACACACACACACACACACAAACCAATTCCCTATAGACTCCAATGGGAAACCTTCCCATAAGCTATTTGGAACACCTTGATCGTGAACCCATCCCACATGATGCATGAGTATGTCAAATGCTTTGTGTCCCTCACTTTCTCCCTCTCCAAGGTTGGATCCAAGTACACCCCTGTAGACAGTGAGAACAGGTGTCTCAGACAACTTGACTCTGTGTGACTGAGAAAATGTACACAAAACTGAGCAAATCACACCACCCTAGGAAAAGAAATAAGAGATTATCAACACAAATTATTGCTTTGCAGAATAGAGAAGGTGTTCAATCTTAAGAAAAAAATCCCCCACAAGATGTGGAATGAGCACATTGATGTATGAGAAAGAAATGTAAGAGAGTCTTCGATCCCTGTCCAGTCTGCTGGTAAAGGTGTTTCTCTGCCAAAACTAAATCATAGAGAGTGAAGGAGATGCTTGCTTCTTCAGTTGCAAAGGCAGCAATTAAAGACTTCAAGGAACATGGAAAGTCAAGGAACCATGACACAAAAGGAACAAAATTATGTTCTTGTAGCCAGTCTGAAAGAAATGGAGATCTGCAATTTGCCTAACAAAGAATTCAAAATAATTGTTTTACGGAAGCTCAGTGAGCTTCAAGAGAACACAGATAGAAATTCAACAAAATCAAAGAACAATACTTGAACAAAATGTATTCAATAAAGAAGTTCAATAAAAAATAGAAATCATAAGAAAACCAGAAATTCTAGAGCTTAGAATACAATGAATAAAATTAAAAATGCAGTAGTGAGACCCTTAGCAGTAGGCTGGATCAAGCAAAAGAAAGGCTAAGGATTTTATGGTACATCTTCAACAGAGCTAACATTCTTATAATGGTAGTCTCAGAAGATGAGTGAGAGAAAGAGGCAGAAAGTCTGTTTAAAGAAATAATGAATGGGAATTCCCTGGTGGTCCAATTGTCAGGACTCTGCTTTCACTGCCAAGGGCCTGCATTCACTCCCAGGGCTTGAGTTCAAATCAACCAGCAGGACCAAAAAGAAAGAAAAGAAAGAATGAAAGAAAGGATGAAAATCTCCCAAATCTGGTGACATATATTTACATCCTGGTCCATGAAGATAAGAAATATACAATTAGGTTAAACCCCCAAATACTTCACAGATACATATTAAAATCAAACTGTCAAAAATTAAAAACAAAAAAGATCTTTGAAAACAGCAAGAGAACCATTTCCAAGCTCGGTGTATGAGGTAACCACCACCCAGATACTAAAGCCAGACAAAGATTAAATGGATTGTTTGAGGATTTTACTATTGGGTTATATGAACTGTTTATATACCTTGGATATTAACTTGTGTTCAGATAAATAAAAATTTAAAAACTAAAAAATAACTGCATGTTTTCATGGGTAGTGTTTGGGTAAATGTTAATCAATAAGTGCTCTCCCTCTTTCCCTGCTGTCTGGTATCATTCACTAATCAACTGAGTGATCTTAAAAATAATTCCATTTCTCTATGCTTAAATTTCCCATTTTACATATTAATAGGGTTAGCTTAGACAAGTGTTTTTCAACATATGTTTGACAAGATACAGCAACAGCTGAAAGAATTCTGTCATCAAAGTGAAAGTCACTCAATCGTATCCAGATCTTTGCAACTTTTCCCCAGGCCAGAATACTGGAGTGGGTGGCCTTTTCCTTCTCCAGAGGATCTTGCCAACCTAAGGATAAAATCTGGGTGTCCTGCATTGCAGGCAGATTCTTTACTAGCTGAGTCACCAAGGAAGCCCAAGAATACTGGAGTGGGTAGCCTATCCCTTCTCCAGGGTATCTTACTGACCCAGGAATCGAACTGGGGTATCCTGCATTGCAGGTGGGTTCTTTACCAGCTGAGCTACTGAACATATCTGGGGGGAAAATGTATTCAGTATCCCTTATATCTATTCTTTGTTGTTGTTCAGTCAGTAAGTTGTGTCCAACTCTCTGCATGGACCCCATGGACTCCAGCAGAGTTTGCTCAAACTCATGTCCTTTGAGTTGGTGATGCCTTCCAACCATCTCATCCTGTCATCTCCTTCTCCTCTTTCCCTCAATCTTTCCCAGCATCAGGGTATTTTCCAATGAATTGGGTCTTCGCAGCAGGTGACCAGTGTATTGGAGCTTCAGCTTCAGCATCAGTCCTTCCAGTGAATATTCAGGTTGATTCCCCTTAGGATTGACTGGTTTGATTTTGCCGTCCAAGGGACTCTCAAGAGACTTCTCCAGCGCCACAGTTCAAAAGCATCAATACTTCAGCACTTAGCCTTCTTTGTGGTTCAACTCTCACATCTGTACATGACTACTGGAAAAACCATAGCTTAGAGGTTAACCATTAATAATCTAAAGGCTCTGAAAATTTCTACATACCTATTAAAAAGTCTATTAGAAAAAATTATTTGAGGGTAATTATTAATGGTTGTCAGCCAATGATAGAGAATTCGCTAAGCAATAAACTTGGAGTAAATTCAACATTTCTGTTGAGCCAGAAAATAAGAACCATGGCTTTCCTTACTGGGGGTAAGCTCCTTACTGCATGCAGAATTCGTCAGTTACAAATTCCTGTTAAGAAATATATCCATATAGATCTTGCTTACCCCCTTTCTAGGGAAATAATAGCTCTTCTTTCTCATCCCTAAATGTCATCTGTGCAGCAAAGCATAAATAAGAGCAGTAATCAGAAGAAATATGAAAATGATCTAACTCAGAACAAAAGAACAGCAGATGGCAGATTTAACTTCTGTTTATAATGTACAGTGGGAGGAAATACTAAGGTGCGTTTAGTCATTCTGATTTTTGACTAGAGGGAAAAGGAAGATCTAAGAGTGTTGCTCTTCAGGCACTTGAACATTTGTTGTGGGGCAGATTTATAACATCACAGAAGCTCATACTGTAAGAGAAAAAGCCACACTAACTCCATTAGCTTCATAATAGCAGATTGCAGCCGGTTTATGACTGTGCATTTTACACTTAAAGAAAACTGGGTAATACAGTCCAGTATTGGAGTTACCTTACAAAAGATTCTGGGTTCAATCCCTGGGTCTGGAAGATCCCCTGGAGAAGTGAATGGCTACCCACTCCAGTATTCTTGCCTGGAGAATTCCATGGAAAAAAGAGCCTGGTGGGCTACAAAGGGGTCCATAGGGTCACAAAGAGTTGGATACAGCTGAGCAACTAACACTTTCATTCACTTCACATAATCTTTATACATATACATCAGACATGTAATGACTATCCAGATACCCACATGCCCATGTAAGTGCAGAGCTCATGGATTTTTTTCTAAACCAAACATACCCATGCAGTCAACACTCAGATTAAAAACAGACCTCCACCAGCACCAGTGTCCTTTCCCTTATGATCTTTTCCACATTGGTCCCTACTGTATAGATGTAACATCCTTGCTGACAACATCTATTAGTTTTGACTGTTTTTGAAATTTACATTAGAGTAAAACTATGCAGTATTTACTCTTTCATGTGATTTCTTTAGTTCAATAAATATCTATATCATTGTGTATATGTCTTTACGTATTCAGCCATGGATTAGCAATTGAGAAGTTTCCAGTTTGGGGCTATTATAAGGAATATTGCTATGTACATTCTGTCATTCCATATATTACCTTAAATTTTTATTTGGTCACATCTGTCATTTCTCTTTTCAGTGTTTCAGTGGTGCTCAGCTGTAATCACCCTGTTCTAGTTCAGTTCAGTTCAGTCTCTCAGTCGTGTCCGACTCTTTGCGACACCATGAATAACAGCACGCCAGGCCTCCCTGTCCATCACCAACTCCCGGACTTCACTCAAACTCATGTCCACCGAGTCGGTGATGCCATCCAGCCATCTCATCCTCTGTAGTCCCCTTCTTCTCCTGCCCCCAATCCCTCCGAGCATCAGCGTCTTTTCCAATGATTCAACTCTTCGCATGAGGTGGCCAAAGTATTGGAATTTCAGTTCTAAGGCCCTTGTAATTACTATTTTTCCCATACCTGTCAAATCCTTGAGGAACTGCACAACTCCTCCCATCAGTATCTTGCCCCAGTTCAGCAGAGATAAAAGCCTTTGCCAGTGTAATTGCATGCCAGTGGTTATTTACCAGTATTCCACTTTCCACTAGTAATGGATGCCTGGTTTCCAGCTAGCCAAAAAGTGCTTCATATCCGGAGTCTTCTCCTTAGAAGAACCAGCTCTCTTAGGTCAGATTTTCTAAAAGGAGCCCCCAAACTTAGAGTATGTATTCAAGTGGGTTAATTAAGTAAATGTTCACAGAGAAACTAGTAAGTGGGTGGAGAAAGTACCTCAATGAAAATAAAGCCAAGCTAGAATTCAATGTCAGTTGAAGCCTTGTTCGCCATCTGATTTCACAGGAAGCATCAGAATCTAAACAATTCAGAATTCGTCCTACATCGGTAAAAGTTGAGCTTTTGTATTATTTACCAAGTATTTACTGGTCGTGAGCTGCTGTGAAACAAGGTGGGTGGTATGACTCATGAAAATCACTAGAACTTCATAAAAACTAAGTGCCCCTGGTAGCCCAAAGGCATACTCTAAAGAAAGTTGGTGGAAGCCCGTAACAGGAAAGCTAATAGAAGCTCAAATATGATTTCAGGGGAACAGTAAAGGGGATTAAGATGAATCTGGGAAGAGCACCAAGAGCATCTGCTGCACTTCTGTAGCTTTTCTGGCACCCAGAGAGCACTTTGGTAGTGTAGTATCATGTTAGTACTGATGCCTGGGAATTTGCTTTGCATTAAATATTTTTTACATCCACTGTCTTCTACATTTACAATATCTAAGTAGGATAGGCAGAATAGATATTATCTCATAATTGATGAAGAAATAGTTATAGGGTCATGAAATTAGTAAGTATCACAGATAGGGCCACAGCCAAATAGTCTGACTTCTTGTCCGAGTCTCTGGTTCTCCCATTAACGGATGCTCCTTATTATATCTTTGAGCATCCCCTAAACTTGTTTTTCACCTGTCCAAAGCAGTTTTCTATCTGTAGTCACTTTTGCTGCCATCAGTCAGTTTTCAACAGAATTGATATTCTGTAGTGCATCAAATTCCAAATATGTGATCAGCAATATGGTAACAGACACGGGTGACATGGGCTTCTGAGGTAGCGCTAGTGGTAAAGAACCCGCCTGCCAATGGAAGAGCATAAGAGATGCAGGTTCCATCCCTGTGTCGGGAAGATCCTCTGGGGGAAGGGCATGGCAATCCAGTCCAGTATTCTTGCCTGGAGAATCCCATGGACAGGGCCTGGAGGGCTATAGTCCATAGCGTTACAAGGAGGCGGACACGACTGAAGCGACTTAACATACACACAGAACAGGTAACACAAAAGAGAACAAGAGCAGCTCCTTTGTCTGTAATGGACTTATGATATGTTACATGTTGAATTGTGTCCCTAAAATGATATGTTAAAGACCTAACCCCCATTACCTGTGAATCTGCCCTTATTTGGAAATAGGTTCTTTGTAGATTTACTCAGGTTAAGATAAGGTCTCTAGGGTGGGACTTCATCCAGCAAGACTGGTGTCCTCCTCTAGAAGCCAGGGAAGAACAAGGAAGGATGTCCCTCTACAGGCTTAAGGGAGCCTGGCCCTGCTATCACCTTGATTTCAGACTCTTGGCTTCCAGAAATTTGAGACGATAAATTTTTATTGTTGTAAGTCTGACAGATTGTGGCTCTGTTTTGGCAGCCATAGGAAACTAACACATGATTATTGAGGAAATACAAGAATACCAGGCATGATAAGACTTAGCATATGACTGATAAATGTAGAAGTGAAGTGAAGTCGAAGTGAAGTCGCTCAGTCATGCCCGACTCTTTGCGACCCCATAGACAGTAGCCTGCACCAAGCTCCTCTGTCCGTGGGATTTTCTAGGCAAGAGTACTGGAGTGGGTTGCTGTTAGACTTACTTTAGAATCTTGAAACTGGGAGGTCTAGGTTTTAACTTTGTATAAATCATTTGACCTCCCTGAATATTAAGTTCTTCATCAAAGGCATCTTGTTCCTGCCTCAGACATCAGTCAAGTGAAGGAGCAGTGAAGCAATGAGCAGTGAACAGTACTGCTGCTGCTGCTGCTGCTAAGTCGCTTCGGTCGTGTCTGACTCTGTGCGACCCCATAGACAGCAGTCCACCAGGCTCCCTCGTCCTTTGGATTCTCCAGGCAAGAACATTGGAGTGGATTGCCATTTCCTTCTCCAATGCATGAAAGGTGAACAGTACTACCTTCACAGTTTCTGTTTTAACTTGAGAGGAGAGATTCACCTATTACTTTTTAATGCTGGTGTAAAAGCAAGAGTCTTTTTGTAATTTTTTTGAAAATATTTCAAAAGCACCCAAAGATACAAAAAGTTCTCTGGAGTTGGGCTGCATTTAACTTCTCTTTGCAAATTTCTGGGAAGTTGCAGGCATTTAATTTGTTAGGCTTCCTTACTTAACTAACAGACATTCATATATCTGTGCCATATCAAAGAGAAGACAGAGATAAAATGAGGAGATTTTGTTATAAAGTTTGGGTGATGGTAGCTCCTCAGGAAAAAGCCAAGCCACAGTAAGGATATTAAAACCTGTGCAGAATTGTAAGAAATAATTTATGTCATGGGAATACTGCACCAAGGTACTGTGCATAGAAGACAGATGTTTGGAATACAGGCCCTCCCAGAGAATGAAAAGTTCTGCATATATTCACAGCTGTCTCCTCTCAGGGTTAGGTTTTGCTCCAGAGCCAGTTTGAGAGTCTTATTTCAAATAAAAGCTCTTTTTCAATCTGTAATGAATTGAGATTCCAGCAGGTAGGACTCATTGAGTGAAATTGTTCCTTGCTATCATACATTCATTCACATCTCTGAGCTATTTAGAGGAAATTATCCATGGGTTTTGTATTATTAATTTAAAAGCTGTTGCAGTTGTTCTGTTTTCATCAGTGTAACTTTAAAACATGTTAGAGCATTAGTGGGAAAATATATTTTCAATACATCTAACTCTCTATTGCTGGAACTGGGACATCTGAAATTTATTTTTCATTTATAGCCAATTGCATAGATAAACTTGAGAAAAGTTAGCATTCTCCTAAAAATATCGTAAGCTGTAATTCCCCCTTGTTAAGCCCTTTATTAGAAAGACTTTGTCTGATCTGGGTATAGTGAGAGAGAAAAGGTGCCAAATTCCATTGTTGAAAGCTACTCTATAATTGGTCACCTGGTTATATAAATTGAGTTTTTGAATTTCATGTAGAATTTGATCTGCCATGCTAAATTCAAAATGGAATTCAAATTATCCTCTGAGTTGCATATAAGATTGTTTTTGCTAATATAATAAAAATATAAAAAGATATTCATGAAGGAAACATTGAAACGCTGGGGAAATAAGTGATGGGCATGTTAATGCCTTCATAGCATGTCATATGGGTTTTCCTGTCAAGAAACTTTAAATATCTAAAAGAAGAGAGTAAGTAAATGCCTAAATAAATAAATACTCCTAGGAAGTAAACGAATGAACTTTGAAAGAAAATGTAGTTGTATCTTATTATTTTGCTTCAGTTGGTGATTGCAGCCATGAAATTAAAAACGCTTACTCCTTGAAAGGAAAGTCATGACCAACCTAGACAGCATATTCAAAAGCAAAGACATTACTTTGCCAACAAAGGTCTATCTAGTCAAGGCTATGGTTTTTCCAGTAGTCATGTATGGATGTGAGAGTTGGACTGTGAAGAAAACTGAACAACGAACAACTGATGCTTTTGAACTTTGGTGTTGGAGGAGACTCTTGAGAGTCCCTTGGACTGAAATGAGATCAGTCCTGGGATTTCTTTGGAAGGAATGATGCTAAAGCGGAAATTCCAGTACTTTGGCCACCTCATGCAAAGAGTTGACTCATTGGAAAAGACTCTGATGCTGGGAGGAATTGGGGGCAGGAGGAGAAGGGGATGACAGAGGATGAGATGGCTGGATGGCATCACCGACTCGATGGACATGAGTTTGAGTGAACTCCGGGAGTTGGTGATGGGCAGAGAGGCTGGCCTGCTGCAATTCATGGAGTCGCCAAAAGTCAGACACAACTGAGCAACTAGACTGAACTGAACTGAAGCCAAAGCATTTTTTAGTTGATATTCTGTTTATTTGCTTCATTTGGTTTTGCTTTTCTTTTAAGAAATGAATGATTGTTGATCAGCATGAGGGAATGTGGACCTTTTTCTTCCCGAGGTCATTGCTGTTAAACATTTAATGTTTGTCTATAGTTAAGAGTAGTATATAGTTCATTTTTGCTTTTAAATAATCTGAAAACTGTCTTCTGGAATAATTCACCCAATTATAACTAATATTATTAATGATATAGTAGGTTTATAGCTCCCATCTTTATTTTCCATTTGTCTTGTGTTTTCTGATACTTTTTGTTATTCTTTCTTTTCTTTATTTGAATTAACATTTGAATTAATTTATTTTATTTTATTAATACATTAGTTAAACATTTGTAAATGTTATTAGGTATTTTGGAAATGACAGAATGCATCCTAGACTGATTAGAACCTAATGAAAATCATTACTTTTACCCTTTACTCTTCCTATTATAATTTTAAAATTTAAAAACAGTATGTACTTCATTTTTAAGTTGTCTTTCATGGATTATCTGCTAAGTCAGACATTATTTTCTTTAACTACCTTTTGACTATCTTCTCATCCTGAGTACATGTACTTGAAAATTAACTTAGTTTTATTTTTTCCTTTAAAGATAGTGTCTATTATTGATATTAATACTATCAATAATTTTAATAATACTTATTTCTCTCTGATTATCAGCATTGTTTGCATGATATACCAAAGTGCACATTGTGTGTCCTGCTCAGTGTTGGATGAGCTCCTTTTGTTTTTAGATGTATCTTTTAATAGTGTAATACTTTCTCAAGCATTTTGTCTTCAGATATCAAATTTCACTCTCTTCACTCTCTTTTTTCTATGATTCCACTTATACATTTTTGCCATAGCCCAAATCTGATTGATTTTCATCTTGTACATTTTATAATTCTCTATATAATTCTTTATGGGAATTTTTGTTGGAATTGGTTGATTTTGTGTTCATGAGTTCTTCAGTTAGCTGATAATCTAGTGACTGAATAATTGCCCCTTCTTTTTTCCCCACTTGAATTGAAGTATAACATATACAATACTCACCAATTTAAAGTGTGTAATTTCAATGGGTTTTGATAAAAAAGGTATACAATTTTGAGTCATAGAGAAAAACAAAAACTAAATGTTGAAACCAAAATTATCCTCAGAAAAATTATCTGAGCTTTTTCTATCTTTGAAACCTCTTATAGCAATCTACAGTGATAATACATACACTGAAAGATATCTAGAGAGCTTTGAGACATTGCTAGTAGTTTAGAAGACTTAAGAGTAATTTCTATAATGTATTTAAAGTAACTATGATTATAAGGTATGACTATTTATCAAACTTAGCAAAACTCTCAGAAGTCATTCTGGAGCTTCATTATTCTACTTGTTGCTGACAGTAAGGAAACTTAGTTTTCTAAGTATGATAGCATCTTAGGAATTTATGTCAGGCTTCTTACAGCTTCTTCAGTCATGAATCAGGAAACATCATTGCGATTTTCACCTCTGTCCAAATTTATAATGCTGCCGTTATAATTTAGTTTCAAATCACCTACCCTTCTTTTTACATGTATGTGAGAGTAGAGTTTAAAAGACAGTGTAATTCAGCATCTATTTTTCTTCATATAAAACAAGTTTTTAAACATTGGGTTGATGAGGAAATAGCATGGCAAAGGATAGACACAAATGTCCATTTTCAGACTCTAATGTGATAGGTAAATTCTAATAGGGAGTTAGTGGAATAAAGTGAAAGAAGGGCCAGGAATCACTATAAACAACTGTAATTTTCAGAGCAGTGGCATAGGGGTTGGGTATACCAACTCAAATTAGGGGTTTATAAAATCCAGGAGGAAGTATTAGGGTCTATTTCCATTCAATGTTTGTTGATTAAATTTAGAATTAACCTTAACGAAACAGAGAATTGCACAGTTTTATGAATCAATGTGTATTTTATTTTCTTTCCCCAAACAGTCTTTGTAAAGTTACACAAAGGAAATAAAACAGGAGAGGAGGGTATATTTATAAATACAGTGCAGTAAGGAGCAGGCTCCTGTTTCTACAAATCCCGGAGGAGGTGACCTCGTGGACTATTGTGATCATTACAGTCACCACGAAAGGCCAGCCAGCATTGTTGATGAACCTGGGCACTCGGTTCTACTGTTTTCTCACTTTATTCTTGTGTGAGATACCATCAGAAGGGGTGCTTGTTTTCATAGTGTACACACAAAAGATATGGAGCAATGGGGGCTAATGACTTGAATATTAGGGACAGGAACCTGGCACTTTTTCCACAGAATTCCCCTGATTCAACTGTGAAAATGGATTTTCAAATCAAACAGACAATTAAATCTCAATTTTGTGTCTACAACAGTAATCCTGTAGAAATAAACTGATTTCTCAGAGACATGTCAGTTCAGTTCAGTCGCTTAGTCGTGTCTGACTATTTGTTACCCCGTGAATCGCAGCACGCCAGGCCTCCCTGTCCATCACCAACTACCGGAGTTCACTCATCCCATGTCCATCAAGTCAGTGATGCCATCCAGCTATCTCATCCTCTGTCGTCCCCTTCTCCTCCTGCCCCCAAACCCTCCCAGCATGAGAGTCTTTTCCAATGAGTCAACTCTTCGCATGAGGTGGCCAAAGTACTGGAGTTTCAGCTTCAGCATCATTCCTTCCAAAGAAATCCCAGGGCTGATCTCCTTCAGAAGGGACTGGTTGGATCTCCTTGCAGTCCAAGAAACCCTCAAGAGTCTTCTCCAACACTGGAGTTTAAAACTATCAATTCTTCGGTGCTCAGCCTTCTTCACAGTCCACTTCTCACATCCATACATGATCATTGGAAAAACCATAGCCTTGACTAGACGGACCTTAGTTGGCAAAGTAATGTCTCTGCTTTTGAATATGCTATCTAGGTTGGTCATAACTTTTCTTCCAAGGAGTAAGCGTCTTTTAATTTCATGGCTGCAGTCACTATCTGCAATGATTTTGGAGCCCCCCAAAATAAAGTCTGACACTGTTTCCACTGTTTCCCCATCTATTTCCCATGAAGTCATGGGACCGGATGCCATGATCTTCGTTTTCTGAATGTTGAGCTTTAAGCTAACTTTTTCACTCTCCACTTTCTCTTTCATCAGGAGGCTTTTCAGTTCCTCTTCACTTTCTGCCATAAAGGTGGTGTCATCTGCATATCTGAGGTTATTGATATTTCTCCCGGCAATCTTGATTCCAGCTTGTGTTTCTTCCAGTCCTGCATTTCTCATTATGTACTCTGCATATAAGTTAGATAAGCAGGGTGAAAATATACAGCTTTGACGCACTCCTTTTCCTATTTGGAACCAGTCTATTGTTCCATGTCCAGTTCTAACTGTTGCTTCCTGACCTGCATATAGGTTTCTCAAGAGGCAGGTCAGGTGGTCTGGTATTCCCATCTCTTGAAGAATCTTCCACAGTTTATTGTGATCCACACAGTCAAAGGCTTTGGCATAGTCAATACAGCAGAAATAGATGTTTTTTCTGGAACTCTCTTGCTTTTTCCATGATCCAGCACATGTTGGCAATTTGATCTCTGGTTCCTCTGCCTTTTCTAAAACCAGCTTGAACATCTGGAAGTTCACAGTTCACGTATTACTGAAGCCTGGCTTGAAGAATTTTGAGCATTACTTTACTAGCATGTGAGATGCGTGCAATTGTGTGGTAGTTTGAGCATTCTTTGGCATTGCCTTTCTTTGGGATTGGAATGAAAACTGACCTTTTCCAGTCCTGTGGCCACTACTGAGTTTTCCAAATTTGCTGGCATATTGAGTGCAGCACTTTCACAGCATCATCTTTCAGGATTTGAAATAGTTCAACTGGAATTCCATCACCTCCACTAGCTTTGTTCATAGTGATGCCTTCTAAGGCCCACTTGACTTCACATTCCAGAATGTCTGGCTCTAGATGAGTGATCACACCATTGTGATTATCCGAGTCGTGAAAATCTTTTTTGTACAGTTCTTCTTGCCACCTCTTCTTAATGTCTTCTTTAGTCTAAGCTAATAACTGATACTAGAGTTTTGTGAATTAAATATTATAATATGTATAAAATAATATGTGAAATACACAGTCTCTGGTCTGTATGATTAAGTGTATGGGAAAGAATCTTTAAAAGGAGGAGAGAAAGAAAGAATATCCTATCCTAATTAGGCTTTTAAGCCACTTTTATTTACATTTTTCAGTTTAAGAGAAACCTGACTCTCAGTATTCTAATCCAAATAATTACATAATTAAACAGCATATTTCCAGACTAATTTTCCAAAGAACAGTTTAATGGTTTACTTTTATAAATATGTGAGAATCAATGTAATTGTATTTTAACTTTTAAATCTGTTCAAGAATAATCACTGGAAAATATTTAAGATTGAGGATCTAAATATTTTAGGTATTTAATGACACAGACAAGTAGCAGTTTCTACTATTTTCTTAATGTTAGGGAAGTGAATGACTGTGGAATGGAGAAGGCAAATCAAACAGAAACAACATGTTTGAAAGCGACTGTTTCCCCCATCTCCCCAGATGGAGGCAAGAACACGTGAACACACATAAACACACATACTCATACACACACGTGCATACACAAAGCAATTCCCCACAGCTCTTTTTCCTGGGCTCTGAACTTTTCTTCCCCATCAAAGTCATTCTTCCTTGTCCATGAGGCAAAACCTCTGTTGCTACTGGATAGCCTTGTTCCTCCTTGCAGAAGATGGGGAATTCAGAAGATTCTTTTCTTTTGAACTGTCTCTGTACCTTTAACAGCTTCATTAAAATATTATAGGATTTATAAGCATCAAATTATAATTACATTTTACATAAAAGTTGCATTTACTAATATCCTGGAGACTGGTCCCTCTCCAACTTGGGATTGTCAGTGTGTTTTAGGTCATTATGCTTAATGTTACTGGTAGTCTTCCAATTTCCTACCTGAGAGTATGTGCACAACAGCACTATAAACATTTCTGAGGTCTTAACAAGAGATGTTACAACCACGCCTTTGATGTACGTCTGCCATAAGACCGAGTTTTACATGGAGTGTGCATGCGTGCTTAGTCACTCAGTGGTATCTGATTCTTTGTGACCCTGAGCACTACAGCCTGCCATGCTCCTCTGTCCATGGGGATTCTCCAGGCAAGAATACTGGAGTGGGTTGCCATGCCCTCTTCCAAGGGATCTTCCCATCGAGGGATCAAACCCAGGTCTCCTTTATTACGAACAGATTCTTTACCATCTAAGCCACCAGGTAAGTCCAAGAATACTGGAATGGGTAGCTTATCCCTTCTCTAGGGTATCTTCCTGACCCAGGAATCGAACCAGGGTCTCTTGCATTGCAGGCAGATTCTTTACCAGCTGAGCTACCAAAGAAGTCCTTTACATGTAATAATCAATACTTTATCTTATTCTGGGGCCATTTGTTACTTAGAGACCCTCTTCCCAGCAAAAGTGTTAAAACTTCTTGTTTGACTCATCTCCACAAAATTCTTTCTTGCTTTCCTTCATTCCATATTTGTGTCCATTTTTGTCCATAGTTTGAACTCAGAGTCTAACCAGTATCAGCAAATTTCCTTATTTCCACAGTCTTACATTACACTAAAATAATTTCAGAATTGCTTCACCCATACCACTTAAACTTAAGACAAAGAGCTTAGTTAACATCCGCCCATCCCAAATGAGCATAAACAGGTAAATGAATCAAATTCTGTGCATACAAATTCACTTGAATTATGTTATTTCATTTTATTTTGTTCATTTTTCCTTTAATGTGGCCATATTGTCTATTTAGGATTAAATTGGATATATTTGTCTTGGTATGATTTGTTTTAGTTCTCTCCTTTTAATGGACTTAGTGGGATTTTTTGGTTTATTCATTTTATCTTGTTTTAGGACATCAGATGCCTCCATAAGTCAAAAGAGATACTGTGGCATCTCTTTATATAAATGTATTCCTTTTGTATTTTATAATGTCTTTTACTTTATTTCTCCCACACACACGTTGAACTCATGATAGGTGTTTGCTTCAATATTTTCTGCTTTGTCTTTCCTCTTTTTTTGTAAAGAAAAAATTGTAAATATATAATTATAAAATGTTTTATATATTACATTATATTTAATTATGTGTATATAATTATTTCCATTAATTTCTTACATACTATATGATCTTCTGTTGTTTGCTTTCTTCATACCAAAAATCACACCATTTTATTTTATTTTATTTTCAATTGCAACTTTGCACTTCATTTGATAAATATGCCATTGTGTATTCAACTCAATTTCTCTGTCTAGATATTTAGGCATGCAATATTTGGCAATTACAAATAATTCTGAAATTTTTCCACATGAAATTTTTATTTTTGAGGATTTTTCTTCAGAGTGGTTTCCTAGAAGAGTCATTTCTTAGAGAAAATGTAAATGCATATGTAGCTTTGTTAGACACTGCTGAATTTTGTACCCAAAGCTGCAGTAGCATTTAAATTGTTTGCCAGTATAATAGTTGAGAAATGATATCTCAATATAGTTTTAACTTACATTTGTACATATCATAAATTTAAACACCATTTTATATATTTATGGTAAATTAGCTCTTCACATCTGTGGCCAACTTTTTGAGTCTATGGCCCTTCTTCTACAAGATTTTTGGAATTTTTCTTCAATTTGTAAAAGTTCTTTTTTATATTAGGAATATTAAATTATTTTCTACATATGTTGCAAATATTTTATTCTAATTTTTAATTTCTATTTTATCTTTGCTTGTAAAGATTTTCTCATGAAACAGACATTTTTATTTTTATTTTATGCAGTCAAATTTATCCATGTTTAGTATAGAATTTGGGTCATAGTTTAAAGAGCTTTTCCTTATATTTAAATTATAAAGGAATTGGATTTTCTCTTAGTATTGCATAGATTCACATTTTTACTTCTCTGTAATATAAGAGGGGCTTCCCAGGTGGCTCAGTGGTAAAGAACCCTTCTGCCAAGCAGGAGATGCAAGTTTGATCCCTGGGTCTGGAAGATCCCCTAGAGAAGAAAATGGCAACCCCACCAGTATTCTTGCCTGGAAAAATCCCATGGGCAGAGGAGCCTGACAGGCTAAAGTCTAAGGGGTCTCAAAGAGCCAGACATGACTTAGCCACTCAGATACAAACAACAAATTATTTATGGACAGTAACTAACTTTTTATATTTTAAAATAGTTGTTATTATTTATTTTAAAGTCTATCCTTGATTCATTCATTTTAGATACAATCTTTCCCACATATACTGGATTTCTAAAGGAAGTTGTGTATATTTCTCAAATTTCTGCTCTATTCCATTTTATTACATTCCCCTACCAATTCATTCACCAATATCATAGCATTTAAACAGAAAGTCTTTGTACCATGTTTTGCTAGCTCGTAGAGTAATTCTCTTTCCTGGTTATTCATTTTCAATACTTTCTCAACTATTCTTGTGTGTTTATTTTTGTTTATGAATTTTAGAATTAACTTTCTAGGTCCATAAAAACTTTGTTGATACTCTCTTTGGGATCACACAAAATTTTTAAGTTGATTAGGGGAAATGAAACTTTTGATGATTTTCAATGCAAAACAAAACAAAATCAGTGTCTACAGTTTTTAAGTTTACCTTTTTGTCTAGAGGGGATGTATGCATAGTTTTCCAACTATACATCCTCAGCAGAAAAAAAAAAAAGTGTTATAACAATAGCTGGTACTTGATGTTCTCTTGAAGCAAACATTGTCTTTTATCTGGAAAAGAGTGTCTTGATAACTATGTTGAATAGACGGGAATAGAGGGCGACACAGTATTAAGATATCAGACAGAGAAGAAGTACTGCCCTGGAGACAGAGAAGAATTCTGAATTTTGGGAATTATCCAGAACAAAATGGAAAGAAAGTTAAAATTGGCAGAGGAGGGCAGAGTCAAAAAAGTGGTAGAAAGTTGTACAAGACATAATGTGAACTGTGTCACTTTCAAGTTCACTCTGGAACTAAAAAAGAAATCTTCCAGAAGCCACAAGAAGGCTTTGTGTCTCCTATCAAATTTTTATTTCTTAGGGAAAGAGTATTCACACAGAGAAGGAGAAATGTGATTATTCTTAACGCAGAGTCACGGACACAGTTGAGCAACTGAACTGAACTGAACTGATAACGTAGAACCAGAAGTAACTCAGAATTGAAGCTCCATGGTGCTTGGTGGGAATCTTAGAAAAGAATACATATATCCAATTGGTAGGGGTTTAAATTAGTTTTAAATTATCATTGCCTTGGATACTTAGTGACAGTGAGGTTCTCAGTGACCATAATTTACAACAATTATGAATTACATGAATTATATGAATTACAACAATAAATAAGAAATTAAGAACATCATTTATAAGTACTTTGGCACACTAACTTAAAAAGGGGCTAGAGAAGAATATCATCCCATCATCCAGCAGGTATGAGGCTCTTAGGGATGTGCATGTCAAGATGTGTATGGCAAAGGGGACCTCCATAAGGTCGACTGTGCAGTACTACCATAATTGACAATAGTATAATGTTAGCTAATAGTTTTTTGTCATATGTATATATACATACACACAGATATATCTATATCTATATCTATATCTATATCTATATCTATATCTATATCTATATCTATATCTGAGGAAGGCAATGGCACCCCACTCCAGTACTCTTGCCTGAAAAATCCACTGGACGGAGGAGCCTGGTAGGCTGCAGTCCATGGGGTCACACAGAGTTGAACACAACTGAAGTGACTCAGCAGCAGCATATCTATATCTATACACACACATCACATCTTTTAAGAGTTGCTGTCTTTGGAAGAACTGAAGAAAGTGCATGAAAAATAAAATTAAAAGAATGTCAATCTTTGGAAAATATTTATAATATCTGTACTGCTTTGGCGGGGAAAAAAAACCAGGTAATTTATTTTTAAAAATTTTGCCCCCCGTTGGCCATTGTTAGCTCTAAGGGCACAGCCACAGCCATAGCCACAGGATTTGTTAATATTGTGTTAATTAATCCATGCTGTATAATGTCTCATTACTTCAATGTATGCTTCCTGTGCATTGCCAAGATGCAATAAAAGAAAATTAAAATAACCAAAGAGGCATAATTTATGGCATTTTTTCCTAAAGCATGCTTTTAAATAACACTCAGTCAGAACAATGTCATCAAAGACATTTGGGGATTACACACTGTACTATTAATAAATAGTTGGGGTAAGATGAATTATGTTAGTAATGGCGATGCAACTTAGATGTATATTTTATAGTGTGAAGAAATGGTTTCCTGGGGGAGGGTGTGAAACATCCTTCATTTGTCACCACATGAGCACAAATAAGTTATGGGAAAGAGGTACTGGGAAAAATGTCAGAAGATCTGTGAAGATAAGGATCAGGGGCCACCCCACCCCCAAATTCAAGGATCTTTTTTTTTTTTCTTTTTTTACTTTATTTTACTTTACAATACTGTATTGGTTTTGCCATACATTGACATGAATCCACCACAGGTGTACATGCATTCCCAAATATGAACCCCCCTCCCACCTCCCTCCCCATAACATCTCTCTGGGTCATCCCCATGCACCAGCCCCAAGCATCCTGTATCCTGCATCGACATAGACTGGCGATTTGTTTCTTAGATGATAGTATACATGTTTCAATGCCATTCTCCCAAATCATCCCACCCTCTCCCTCTCCCTCACAGTCCAAAGGTCCGCTCTACACATCTGTGTCTCTTTTACTGTCTCGCATACAGGGTCATCATTGCCATATTTCTAAATTCCATATATATGTGTTAGTATACTGTATTGGTGTTTTTCTTTCTGGCTCTCTGCATAATCAGCTCCAGTTTCATCCATCTCATTAGAACTGATTCAAATGTATTCTTTTTAATGGCTGAGTAATACTCCATTGTGTATATGTACCACAGCTTTCTTATCCATTCATCTGCTGATGGGCATCTAGGTTGTTTCCATGTCCTGGCTATTATAAACAGTGCTGCCATGAACACTAGGGTACATGTGTCTCTTTCAATTCTGGTTTCCTTGGTGTGTATGCCCAGCAGTGGGATTGCTGGGTCATAAGGCAGTTCTATTTCCAGTTTTTTAAGGAATCTTCACACTGTTCTCCATAGTGGCTGTACTAGTTTGCATTCCCACCAGGTTCCCTTTTCTCCACACCCTCTCCAGCATTTATTGCTTGCTGACTTTGGAATCGCAGACATTCTGACTGGTGTGAAGTGGTACCTCATTGTGATCTTGATTTGCATTTCTCTAATAATGAGTGATGTTGAGCACCTTTTCCTGTTTGTTAGCCATCTGTATGTCTTCTTTGGAGAAATGTCTATTTAGTTATTTGGCTTATTTGTTGATTGGGTCATTTATTTTTCTGGAATTGAGCTGCAGGAGTTTTTTGTATATTTTTGAGATTAGTTGTTTGTCAGTTGCTTCATTTGCTATTATTTTCTCCCTTTCAGAAGGCTGTCTTTTCACCTGGCTTATATTTTCTTTTGTTGTGCAGAAGCGTTTAATTTTAATTAGATCCCATTTGTTTATTTTTGCTTTTATTTCCAGAATTATGCGGGGTGGATCATAGAGGATCCTGCTGTGATTTATACCGGAGAGTGTTTTGCCTATGTTCTCCTGTAGGAGTTTTATAGTTTCTGGTCTTACATTTAGATCTTTAATCCATTTTGAGTTTATTTTTGTGTGTGGTGTTAGAAAGTGTTCTAGTTTCATTCTTTTACAAGTGGTTGACCAGTTTTCTCAGCACCACTTGTTAAAGAGATTGCCTTTTCTCCATTGTATATTCTTGCCTCCTTTGTCAAAGATAAGATGTCCATAGGTGTGTGGATTTATCTCTGGGCTTTCTATTTTGTTCCATTGATCTATATGTCTGTCTTTGTGCCAGTACCATACTCTCTTGATGACTGTGGCTTTGCTGTAGAGCCTGAAGTCAGGGAAGTTGATTCCTCCAGTTCCATTCTTCTTTCTCAAGATTGCTTTGGCTATTCGAGGTTTTTTTGTATTTCCATACAAATCTTGAAATTATTTGTTCTAGTTCTGTGAAAAATATCGCTGGTAGCTTGATAGGGATTGCGTTGAATTTGTAGATTGCTTTGGGTAGTATACTCATTTTCACTATATTGATTCTTCCAATCCATGAACATGGAATATTTCTCCATCTATTAGTGTCCTCTTTGATTTCTCTCATCAGTGTTTTATAGTTTTCTATATATAGGTCTTTAGTTTCTTTAGGTAGATATATTCCTAAGTATTTTATTCTTTTCATTGCAGTGGTGAATGGAATTGTCTTTAATTTCTTTTTCTTTCTCATTATTAGTGTATAGGAATGCAAGGGATATCTGTGTGTTGATTTTATATCCTGCAACTTTACTATATTCATTGATTAGCTCTAGAAATTTTCTGGTGGAGACTTTAGGGTTTTCTATGTAGAGGATCATGTCATCTGCAAATAGTGAGAGTTTTACTTCTTCTTTTCCAATTTGGATTCCTTTTATTTCTTTTTCTGCTCTGATTGTTGTGGCCAAAACTTCAAGAACTATGTTTAACAGTAGCAGTGACAGTGGGCACCCTTGTCTTGTTCCTGACTTTAGGGGAAATGCTTTCCATTTTTCACCATTGAGGATAATGTTTGCTGTGGGTTTTTCATATATAGCTTTTATTATGTTGAGGTATGTTCCTTCTATTCCTGCTTTCTGGAGAGTTTTTATCATAAATGGATGTTGAATTTGGTCAAAGGCCTTCTCTGCATCTATTGAGATAATCATATTGCTTTCATTTTTTAGTTTGTTAATGTGGTGAATTACATTGATTGATTTGCGGATATTGAAGAATCCTTGCATCCCTGGGATAAAGCCCACTTGGTCATGGTGTATGACCTTTTTAATATTTTGTTGGATTCTGATTGCTAGAATTTTATTGAGGATTTTTGCATCTATGTTCATCAGTGATATTGGCCTGTAGTTTTCTTTTTTTGTAGCATCTTTGTCAGGTTTTGGTATTAGGGTGATGGTGGCCTCATAGAATGAGTTTGGAAGTTTACCTTCCTCTGCTATTTTCTGGAAGAGTCTGAGTAGGATAGGTGTTAGCTCTTCTCTAAATTTTTGGTAGAATTCAGCTGTGAAGCCATCTGGACCTGGGCTTTTGTTTGCTGGAAGATTTCTGATTACAGTTTCAATCTCTGTGCTTTTGATGAGTCTGTTAAGATTTTTTATTTCTTCCTGGTTCAGTTTTGGAAAGTTGTAGTTTTCTAAGAATTTGTCCATTTCTTCCACGTTGTCCATTTTACTGGCATATAATTGCTAATAGTAGTCTCTTATGATCCTTTGTATTTCTGTGTTGTCTGTTGTGATCTCTCCATTTTCATTTCTAATTTTATTGATTTGATTTTTCTCTCTTTGTTTCTTGATGAGTCTGGCTAATCGTTTGTCAATTTTATTTATCCTTTCAAAGAACCAGCTTTTGGCTTTGTTGATTTTTGCTATGGTCTCTTTTGTTTCTTTTGCATTTATTTCTGCCCTAATTTTTAAGATTTCTTTCCTTCTATTAACTCTGGGGTTCTCCATTTCTTCTTTTTCTAGTTGCTTTAGGTGTAAAGTTAGGTTATTTATTTGACCTTTTCCTATTTCTTGAGGTATGCCTGTATTGCTATGAACTTTCCTCTTAGCACTGCTTTTACAATATCCCACAGGTTTTGGGTTGTTGTGTTTTCATTTTCATTAGTTTCCATGCATAGTTTGATTTCTTTTTTGATTTCTTCTGTGATTTGTTGGTTATTCAGAAGTGTGTTGTTCAGCCTCCATATGTTGGAATTAAAATTTTTAATAGCTTTTCTCCTGTAATTGAGATCTAATCTTAATGCATTATGGTCCGAAAAGGTGCTTGGAATGATTTCGGTTTTTTTGAATTTATCAAGTTTAGATTTATGGCCCCGGATGTGATCTATCCTGGAGAAGGTTCCGTGAGCACTTGAGAAAAAGGTGAAATTCATTGTTTTGGGGTGAAATGTCTTATAGATATCAATTAGGTCTAACTGGTCTATTGTATCATTTAAAGTTTGTGTTTCCTTGTTAATTTTCTGTTTAGTTAATCTGTCCATAGGTGTGAGTGGGGTATTAAAGTCTCCCACTATTATTGTGTTATTGTTGATTTCCCCTTTCATACTTGTTAGCATTTATCTTACATATTGCGGTGCTCCTATATTGGGTGCATATATATTTATAATCGTTATATCTTCTTCTTGGATCGATCCTTTGATCATTATGTAGTGGCCTTCTTGTCTCTTTTCACAGCCTTTGTTTTAAAGTCTATCTTATCGGATATGAGTATTGCCACTCCTGCTTTCTTTTGGTCTATATTTGTGTGGAATATCTTTTTCCAGCCCTTCACTTTCAGTCTGTATGTGTCCCTTGTTTTGAGGTAGATCTCTTGTAAGCAGCATATAGAGGGGTCTTGTTTTTGTATCCATTCGGCCAGTCTTTGCGTTTTGGTTGGGGCATTCAACCCATTTACGTTTAAGGTAATTACTGATAAGTATGATCCCATTACCATTTACTTTATTGTTTTGGGTTCAGGTTTATACACCCTTTTTGTGTTTCCTGTCTAGAGAATATCTTTTAGAATTTGTTGGAGAGCTGGTTTGGTGGTGCTGAATTCTCTCAGCTTTTGCTTGTCTGTAAAGCTTTTGATTTCTCCTTCGTATTTGAATGAGATCCTTGCTGGGTACACTAATCTGGGCTCTAGGTTATTTTCTTTCATCACTTTAAGTATGTCTTGCCATTCCCTCCTGGCCTGAAGAGTTTCTATTGAAAGATCAGCTGTTATCCTTATGGGATTCCCCTTGTGTGTTATTTGTTGTTTTTCCCTTGCTGCTTTTAATATTTGTTCTTTGTGTTTGATCTTTGTTAATTTGATTAATATGTGTCTTGGGGTGTTTCGCCTTGGGTTTATCCTATTTGGAACTCCCTGTGTTTCTTGGACTTGGGTGATTATTTCCTTCCCCATTTTAGGGAAGTTTTCAACTATTATCTCCTCAAGAATTTTCTCATGATCTTTCTTTTTGTCTTCTTCTTCTGGGACTCCTATAATTCAAATGTTGGAGCGTTTCATATTGTCCTGGAGGTCTCTGAGATTGTCCTCATTTCTTTTAATTCGTTTTTCTTGTTTCCTCTCTGATTCATTTATTTCTACCATTCTATCTTCTATTTCACTAATCCTATCTTCTGCCTCTGTTATGCTACTATTTGTAGCCTCCAGAGTGTTTCTGATCTCATTTATTGCATTATTCATTATACATTGACTCCTTTTTATTTCTTCTAGGTCCTTGTTAAACCTTTCTTGCATCTTCTCAATCCTTGTCTCCAGGCTATTTATCTGTGATTCCATTTTGATTTAAAGATTTTGGATCATTTTCACTATCAATGTTCAGAATTCTTTCTCAGGTAGATTCCCTATCTCTTCCTCTTTTGTTTGGTTTGGTGGGCATTTCTCCTGTTCCTTTACCTGCTGAGTATTCCTCTGTCTCTTCATCTTGGTTATATTGGTGCATTTGAGGTGGCCTTCCTATATTCTGGGAATTTGTGGAGTTCTCTTTATTATGGAGCTTCCTCACTGTGGGTGGGGTTGTATCAGTGACTTGTCAAGGTTTCCCAGTTAGGGAGGCTTGTGTTGTAGTTCTGGTGGGTGGAGCTGGGTTTCTTCTCTCTGGAGTGGAATAGAGTGACCAGTAATGGGTTATGAGATGTCAGTGGTTTTGGAGTAACTTTGAGCTGCCTGTATATGGAAGCTCTGGGGTGTGTTCCTGTATTGCTGTCGAATTTGCGTGGTACGTCTTGCTCTGGAACTTGTTGGCCCTTGGGTGGAGCTTGGTTTCAGTGTAGATATGGAGGTGTTTGATGCACTCCTATTGATTAATGTTCCCTGAATTCAGGAGTTCTCTGATGTTCTCAGGCTTTGGACTTAAGCCTCCTGCTCCTGGTTTTCAGTTTTGTTTTTACAGTAGCCTCTAGACTTCTCCATCTATACAGCACTGGTGATAAAACATCTAGGTTAAAGATGAAAAGTTTCTCCACATTGAGGGACACCCAGAGAGGTTCACTGAGTTACATGGAGAAAAGTAGAGGGAGGGGGTAGTTAGAGGTGACTGGAATGAGATGAGGTGGGGTCAAAAGAGGAGAGAGCAAGCTAGCCAGTAATCACCTCCTTATGTGTGCTCCACAGTCTGGACCGCTCAGAGGTGTCCACAGAGTTATACAGGGAAGAGGAGAGGGAGGAAGTAGACAGAGGTGGCCAGGAGGATAAAAGAGGGAAATGAAAAGGAGAGAGACAAATCCAGCCAGTAACCAGTTCCTTAGGCGTTCTCCACCATCTGGAACACACAGAGATTCACAGAGTTGGATAGAGAAGAGAAGGGGGAGGGAAGAGACAGAGGCCACCTGGTGGAGAAAAAGGAGAGTCCAAAGGAAGAGAGAGTGGTCAAGCCAGTAATCTCGCTCTCAGGTAAAATTGGGTAGTGAAGTTTGGGTTTTTAAATGTACAAAATTGACAACAAAAAACAAAAAGCAAAGATTAAAAATCTAGAGTAGAGGTTGGATTTTCAAAAATACAATATTAAAGGAAAGAAGAAGAAGGAAAAAAGAAAAAAAAAAACAAGAAAATAAAAAAAAACAAAGCCACAAGAATTATTAAAAACACCACCACCAACCACACAAAGACTATATATGGTGTTTGCTTTAAAAAATAGTCTTTTTTTTTTTTGAAAAGTAATAGTAGGTTATAGAAATAAAAATTAGAGGAGAAATAGAGGACTTAACAATTTTTAAAAGTTAGGGAAAAAAAAAAAAGAAGAGAAAGAAAAGAAGAAAAAACAACCCCACAACAGCATCAACAAAAAACAAAAACAAAAAAATAAAATAAAATAAAAAGGAATGATTGTAAAAATAGTAAAGATATATCTGGCCCTTTCTCTGGTGTTGTGGGCAATGTGGGGTCACTTCCAAGGCGGTTTCCTCTGTTTAACTTCTGTTTGCTGGACTCTTCAGTGTCTGATTTCCGTCCTGACACGGGGGGCGGGGTGGGCGGTGGTGGACACTTTTTTCTTTTTTTTTTAGGCTCACTTGTTCAGTCGCACTGTGGGGAGGGAGGGATGCTGCAAACAAATAACACTGTCGTGTGCACGCAGTGTCTCAGCCCCACTGGGCCTGTCCCTGCTCTCAGCGCACAAACCACTCAGGCTCAACGTTGCTCCTCTGGGAACCGTCTGAGGCCAGCCCTAGGCTGCATGCACCTTCCCGGTCTAAGCTGCTCAGGTTCGGCGCTCAGGTAGCCCTCAGAGGTGCATATTCGGTTGGGACTGCGTTTTGTGCCCTTCCCAGGTCCGAGTATCTCAGGTGTTTGGCAAGTGCGGTCGCTGCGACTTGTCGCCTTTCCTGTCTCTGCTGCTCAGTTTTCTGGGTGTACCGTTGGGGCTCCTTGTGAGGCAGATGGTGACTGTCCAGCAGCCCCAGAAGTCTTAGCAAAGAAGCCTGCTTGCAGTTTGGTAGGTAAAGTCTCTCTGGGGCTGCGATTGCCCCTTTCCAGCCTTTATGGCTCCGGCTGCCTGTCCCCCGCGGGGGATGGTCTGCAGCCAGCTTTTTCCATTCTGTCCTTTGTTCTGTGCATGGTCCTGGCAGTGTCTTATGTTTGAGCTCTTCATGTGGTAGCTATCCCACAGTCTGGTTTGCTAGCCCAAGTTAGTTCGTTCTCGTTACGCGTGGGGCATTCCTGCCCGATTCCTACAAAGCACTGCAGCCCGCACCTCCCGCGCCTCCCTCAAATTCAAGCATCTTTTGACTGAAGAGAGAAAAATAACTATAGCAAACTGGTGGAGAGGGCTGGTAAAGCCAGCTTCCAGTTCCCTCCTGCTGTCTACAGAGAGTCATGGTCATGGAGATCCTATCGTGGATAAATTAGTTCTCTGTCTCTAAGGTGATTCTTATGGCTTGGGGGTCCCTTATAAACACAATGGCTTCATTTAAAATCATGTCTGGATATGTGCAAACCTTATTTCTCCACATAGATTGGAACGTTACAAAGAACAGAAGAGTTGAGTGTTATTTGGGTGAGAAAAAAAAACAGGGACTAAAAAGAATACATTATACATTTTCATTGGAAAAGGCGATGTCACCCCACTCCAGTACTCTTGCCTGGAAAATCCCATGGACAGAGGAGCCTGGTGGGCTGCAGTCCATGGGCTCGCGAAGTCGGACACAACTGAGCGACTTCACTTTCACTTTTCACCTTCATGCATTGGAGAAGGAAATGGCAACCCACTCTAGCGTTCTTGCCTGGAGAATCCCAGGGACTGCAGAGCTTGGTGGGCTGCCATCTATGGAGTTTCACAGAGTCAGACACGACTGAAGTGACTTAACAGCAGTGGCAGCAGATTTTTTAAAGTGTTGATATTTTCAGTATAAGTCCATCAGCTTTGTTCTTCTTCAAGACTATCCTAACAATGCTTGACCTTTTGCATTTCCATATACATTTTCTAAAGAATTTATTAGTTTCTGGGAAAATTACTAGAATTTTTATTGTAAAAAAAATCACTGGCTCGATGGACATGAGTCTGAGTGAACTCCAGGAGTTGGTGATGGACAGGGAGGCCTAGCATGCTGCGATTAATGGGGTTGTAAAGAGTCGGACACAACTGAGCAACTGAACTGAACTGAACTGAACTTATTGTAATTATATGGTATTTATAGATTATTTTGGAAGAACTGACATCTTTCCGGTACTTAGTCTGCCCATCTGTGAACAGGGATTGTTTTTCATTTTATTTTGGTCTTCTTTAATTTGTCTTACTTATGTTTCATAACTTTTGGGATAGATATCTTGCGCAAGTATTAGAAGAGTTGTTCCTAGGTGATTTATTTTTAATACTAAAATAAAATCAAAACTGGAATCAACCAAAATGACTTTCAACAGTAAAACAGATAAACTTTGATACATTCATATATGAAAGCAAACCAGAAAATTCTATGTGCTGTATGATAGCAGTTGCATGACATCTTGAGAAAGGCAAAATTATGGATATGGCAAAAAGATCACAGGGTGTTTGGAAGCTTCCCTCTTGGAACTTCATTTGCTGCATCCCATAGGATTTGAGTCATCATGTTTTCATCTTCATTTGTCTCTAGGTGTGATAAACAATGTAACTTTATTGCAAACATGAGAATCACCTTTTCTGAAAAATTTGAGGGGAAAGAGGTTGATCCAAGTAACTTTTGCAATTAGTGATATCTGTAACACTAAAAGCAAAAGAAACAATATATAAGTACCATACTTTAGTTGATAAAGCTGCTTCCTATGGTAGTATGACTTCACAATTTGATACCACTATACATGTTTACTGGAACTTAAAAATTAGCAAATTGGATCATGCATGACAGGAACAAAATTTCTCAGTGTTGGAGTAGAAATTTAAAGGTAAGCAAGGTGGAGAAGCTAGACTGATCTGTGTGTTAATGGATTAGTGTTGGAGAGCTCAGTATACAATAATGTTTAGATTCAGTTCAGTGCAGTTCAGTTCAGTCACTTAGTCGTGTCTGACTCCTCACGACCCCATGAATCGCAGCACGCTAGGCCTCCCTGTCCATCACCAACTACCGGAGTTCACTCAGACTCACGTCCATCGAGTTCGTGATGCCATCCAGCCATCTCATCCTCTGTCGTCCCCTTCTCCTCCTGCCCTAAATCCCTCCCAGCATCAGAGTCTTTTCCAATGAGTCAACTCTTCGCATGAGGTGGCCAAAGTACTGGAATTTCAGCTTTAGCATCATTCCTTCCAAAGAAATCCCAGGGTTGATCTCCTTCAGAATGGACTGGTTGGATCTCCTTGCAGTCCAAGGGACTCTCAAGAGTCTTCTCTAACACCAAAGTTCAAAAGCATCAGTTCTTCGGCGCTCAGCCTTCTTCACAGTCCAACTCTCACATCCATACATGACTACTGGAAAAACCATAGTCTTGACTAGACGGACCTTAGTTGGCAAAGTAATGTCTCTGCTTTTGAATATGCTATCTAGGTGGGTCATAACTTTTCTTCCAAGGAGTAAGCGTCTTTTAATTTCATGGCTGCAGTCTCCATCTGCAGTGATTTTGGAGCCCAAAAAAATAAAGTCTGACACTGTTTCCACTGTTTCCCCATCTATTTCCCATGAAGTGATGGGACCGGATGCCATGATCTTCGTTTTCTGAATGTCGAGCTTTAAGCCAACGTTTTCACTCTCCTCTTTCACTTTCATCAAGAGGCTCTTTAGTTCCTCTTCAGTTTCTGCCATAAGGCTGGTGTCATCTGCATATCTGAGGTTATTGACATTTCTCCCGGCAATCTTGATTTCAGCTTGTGTTTCTTCCAGCCTAGCGTTTCTCATGATGTACTCTGCATATAAGTTAAATAAGCAGGGTGACAATATACAGCCTTGACATACTCCTTTTCCTATTTGGAACCAGTCTGTTGTTCCATGTCCAGTTCTAACTGTTGCTTCCTGACCTGCATACAGATTTCTTAGTGGTTACTTACAGATATATCTATAGATGTGAGTATATGAATGAGTTAGTATTCGACTGGCCAAAAAGTTCCTTCAAGTTTTTCCATAAAATGTTTTTGCAAAACCTAATATATACGTGTATTTCATTGCTGTGTCAGGTGGGAGGGCTTAGAAATGATAGAAAGCCCATGACGCAGATATTACTTGATCTTTAATGCCTAGAAGCCAGCTGAAAAAACAGTTCAACAGCCAAAGCGGGAACAATTGGGCAACAAGATAAAGCAGTCCTGGGTTACAACCCCAAGTATAAAATAAATATCATGAATCCATCCTGATAAATGATTGAATAAGTAAATAAACAAAAAAAGAAGAAGCAAATCTCCCAAGCAAAAGAATCCAAATAATTTATGTGCATATTCTGTCCTCTCCAGATGTGAGATGGCTTTCTACTCTTTAAATGTGGGCTGCAAATAATGACCTTCCAAAAAGTCCAGTATGAAAAGGAGAGAGGAGGAGGGAGAAAAATTTTACAGTGGAGAAATCTGACAAGACTTCAGCCAAGTGATCAAAGTCAATGTCAGCCATGATAGCCATGTTAATCATTGATACAATTTAATGAAAATGACCCTTTATTTCAACTTTCTTCTTTCTGCCCCCAACTCATAATACCAGTCTCTGCTTAGTTGCTCAGTTGTGTCTGACTCTTTGTGACCTTTTGACTATAGCCCACCTGGTTTCTCTGTCCATGGGATTTTTTCAGGCAGGAATACTGGACTGGGTTGCTGTTTCCTCCTCCATGGGATCTTCCTGACCTATGTATCAAACTCTCATCTCCTGCATCACAGGCAGATTCTATACCCACTGAGGCATCAGAGAAACCAGTCCTAGTCTAATCATGGGGAAAATATCATGCAATTTTTGTCTGCGAGACATTCTACCTGATCAGAACTCCTCAAAATCGTTTGGGTCATAAAAAATCGAGGAAAGTCCAAGAACTCTCATAGTTCAGAGAAGTCTAAGGAGAAATCATAATTCTGTGTAATGCAGTGTGGTATCCTGCATGGGATTCAAAACAGTAAAAAGAAAAGAAAAGAGCACATTAATTTAAAAAGGGGGGGGAAAAAGAGGAAACCAGAATAAGATGTAATCTTTAGGTAGTCATATTGCTTCAGAATTGGCTCATTAATTGTAACATGTACCATACTAATGTAAGATGTTAAAAATAATAAGGGAACCTGGGTTTGGGATTTTTGAGAATTTTCTGTGTTATTGCCATAGATGTGTGGGGTTTCTTTTATGTGTGTGTTTTTTTTTTTAATCTATTCAAAACTATTCTACAATTGAAAGATATTTTAGGGGAAATTGAGAATCTTTTTCTCATTTTCCTTTGTCTATAGGCTTCTGAATAAAATACATTATATATTTCTGTAATGACCTTGAATCCATAGACCTCATTAATTCACTTATTAAATTTAATTATTTTTAGATTTGTATTTGTATTTTTTTGGTTCAAATATCAAATCATTTGAGAATAATGACAGGTTTTTTTTGTTTTTGTTTTTGTTTTTGTTTTGTTCCATTTTTAAACTATGTGCTTTCCTTTCATTTGTTTCTCTTGTGACATTAGTTAGGACTTCCAGTACATGCCACAATTTCCTGTCCTGTGTAATGTCCTTGTCACATTTTGGAATCAAAGTTAGCTGGCCTCAGAAAAGGACAGTTAAGAATTTGCCCTGCATTATTTTTTTTTTTTTTCCTTTCTTTTTGGAAATGTCTGTTGAAGATTGATGGTACCCTTGTCTTAAGTACTTCTCTTAAATTACCAGTGAATTCATATGAATTTTTGGTTCTTCTTCAGAGGAGATATATTTTTTTAAATAACACTTTCAACTTCCACATAATTAAGAATCTTCAGTTCTATTCATTTTACTATAAGGTTTGGTCAGTTTCATTTCTAAGTATTTTCTATCTCAATTTATTAAATATATTGGCATAAATTGTTCATAACATAAAGGGATTTATTTTCTTTTTGATACCCATAAGATTAGTAATGATGTTCCCTTTTGTGGGAGCTGGAAGAATGAAAAGGTAATAAAGAAAGAACATAGACAATATAAAGATAAATTTAAATTTGATTGAATATCTAAAACAACAAAAATGACAGAATCTTGAGGGGACTGTAACAGCATAAGCATGAGTAGAATATACTGTGACCATTGTAAACTGTAGGTTTTGCTACATGACCAAAAAACCAGGAAGACTTTGGATACATCTGCAGATAATTCTGTGTTATGATCAAATGCAGTATAGAAGAAAGCTAACCTCAACTACTTCTAATATTTATAACCAGAGTAGGTAATAGCAACTGTGTGCTAATCAACATTTTTAGTAATGGTGGGAGCCTTAGTAATCAACCTTATGCCTCATATAATTGTAGTCAAAACTAAAATCAGGAAAGGAATAGAAAACCCTTAAGTTACATTTCACCACTTCATAATATTGCTCTTGATTAACCCAGCTAGTTTCAGTTTATTCAATTGCCAAACAAAGTCTTGAGCTACCAGTTGTCCGGTAGCTAACTACTTCATGTGAGGGCACTGTTCATATCCCTCATTTTGTCAGACTCCCAGAACTGGTAGTGTATGCCGAGTGGGGAAGATTAAGAATGAAGGAACATTCCAATTATGATTTTCTTTCTTCTATACATTCCTGTTTTTCCATTTAAAGAAGACTGTTCAGATACACACTACTACATACAAAATAGATAAATGACAAGGTCCAACTGTATATTACAGGAAACTATATTCAGATCCTGTGATAAATGATAATGGAGAAGGGAAGAAAAAGAATAAAGGAACAAAGGGAAAAGGGAAGGAAGAAAGAATGGAAATAATGTTATCAACAAATATAGAAAAATGTGAATAGTAAAATCTAAACGTGCATGAGGTGATGTTTACTGCAAAAATATTTAATCATTATTGTTTGTTTCCAAATAATTATAGTAAAATACTGGAAATATTATTAAAGTGACTAGAAGAGATGTTTATAGTCAAAATTCAAAGTTTAGAAAAGAAAAAAAAAGTCAAAACCAAGTATCTCACTTTCCAGTTGTGGAAGAAACTTAAAAAAAGGTAAATAAAGTACAAAAATTGAAATGGAAATAAATAAAATAGTTAAAGAAAGATACAATAAAAGTGTACTTTTTTAATTTAAATTTATTTATTTTAATTGGAGGTTAATTACTTTACAATATTGTGTTGGTTTTGCCATACCTCAACATGAATCCACCACGGGTGTACACATGTTCCCAATCTTGAACCCCCCTCCCACTTCCCTCACCATGCCATCCCTCTGGGTCATCTTAGTCCACCAGCCCCAAGCATCCTGTATCCTGCATCAAACCTGGACTGGTGATTTGTTTCTTATATGATATTACACATGTTTCAATGTCATTCTCCCAAATCATCTCCCCTTCTCCCTTTCCCACAGAGTCCAAAAGACTGTTCTATACATCTGTGTCTCTTTTGCTGTCTCACATACAGGGTTATCGTTACCATCATTCTAAATTCCATATATATGCTTTAGTATACTGTATCGGTGTTTTTCTTTCTGGCTTAATTCGCTCTGTATAATGGGCTGCAGTTTCATCTACCTCATTAGAACTGATTCAAATGTATTCTTTTTAATGGCTGAGTAATACTCCATTGTGTGTATGTACCACAGCTTTCTTATCCATTCAACTGCTGATGGGCATCTAGGTTGCTTTCATGTCCTGGCTATTATAAACAGTGCTGCCATGAACACTGGGGTACATGTGTTCTTTCAGTTCTGGTTTCCTCAGTGTGTATGCCCAGCAGTGGGATTGCTGGGTCATAAGGCAGTTCTATTTCCAGTTTTTTTAAGGAATCTCCGCACTGTTCTCCATAGTGGCTGTACTAGTTTGCATTCCCACCAACAGTGTAGGAGGGTTCCCTTTACTCCACACCCTCTCCAGCATTTATTGCTTGTAGACTTTTGGATCGCAGCCATTCTGACTGGCATGAAATAGTATCTCTTTGTGGTTTTGATTTGCACTTCTCTAATAATGAGTGATGTTGAGCATCTTTTCCTGTGTTTGTTAGCCATCTGTATGTCTTCTTTGGAGAAATGTCTATTTAGTTCTTTGGCCCATTTTTTGATTGGGTCGTTTATTTTTCTGGAATTGAGCTGCAGGGATTGCTTGTATATTTTTGAGATTAGTTGTTTGTCAGTTGCTTCATTTGCTATTATTTTCTCCCTTTCAGAAGGCTGTCTTTTCACCTTGCTTATAGTTTCTTTTGTTGTGCAGAAGCTTTTAATTTTAATTAGATCCCATTTGATTATTTTTAGTTTTATTTCCAATATTCTGGGAAGTGGGTCATAGAGGATCCTGCTGTGATTTATGTCAGAGAGTGTTTTGCCTATGTTCTCCTGTAAGAGTTTTATAGTTTCTGGTCTTACATTTAGATCTTTAATCCATTTCGAGTTTATTTTTGTGTATGGTGTTAGAAAGTGTTCTAGTTTCATTCTTTTACAAGTGGTTGACCAGTTTTCCCAGCACCACTTGTTAAAGAGATTGTCTTTTCTCCATTGTATATTCTTGCCTCCTTTGTCAAAGATAAGGTGTCCATAGGTGTGTGGATTTATCTCTGGGCTTTCTATTTTGTTCCATTGATCTATATGTCTGTCTTTGTGCCAGTACCATACTGTCTTGATGACTGTGGCTTTGTAGTAGAGCCTGAAGTCAGGCAGGTTGATTCTTCCAGTTCCATTCTTCTTTCTCAAGATTGCTTTGGCTATGCAAGTTTTTTTGTATTTCCATACAAATCTTGAAATTATTTGTTCTAGTTCTGTGAAAAATATCGCTGGTAGCTTGATAGGGATTGCATTGAATTTGTAGATTGCTTTGGGTAGTATACTCATTTTCACTATAATGATTCTTCTGATCCATGAACATGGAATATTTCTCCATCTATTAGTGTCCTCTTTGATTTCTTTCACTAGTGTTTTATAGTTTTCTATATATAGGTCTTTAGTTTCTTTAGGTAGATATATTCCTAAGTATTTTATTCTTTTCATTGCAATGGTGAATGGGATTGTTTCCTTAATTTCTTTTTCTACTTTCTCATTATTAGTGTATAGGAAGCAAGGGATTTCTGTGTGTTGATTTTATATCCTGCAACTTTACTATATTCATTGATTAGCTCTAGTAATTTTCTGGTGGAGTCTTTAGGGTTTTCTATGTAGAGGATCATGTCATCTGCAAACAGTGAGAGTTTTACTTCTTTCAATTTGGATTCCTTTTATTTCTTTTTCTGCTCTGATTGCTGTGGCAAAAACTTCCAAAACTATGTGTGCTTTTTAACATAGGTACTAAAAAGATAAGTCAAAAAAGCCAAAAGTTTTTTCTTCATAAGGACTAAGAAATAATAAAGCCTTAAAATTCTGATCAAGGAGAGATGGACATAGACAAAGATAGAGAGAATTAACAATTCATATCAGTAGATAAGACTACAGATTCTGTAAACATTGCAAATAAAATAAAAATATATTTTGAAAAACTATGTGCACGTGAATTTTAAAACAAGTGTACAGATTTTGAAAAACACCAAAAGTGATAGGAAGAAATGAGAAATTGCATAGTCTTTTATTTTAAAATGTAAATCTATATTTTAGTATTAAATAATTAAATGTATTTATTTCAAAACTACCTGGCTCAGCTGTCAAATGGAAGAATATTTCTAAATTCTGCCATTTATTTAATGAATAAATAATGCCAGTTTTATACAAAAAGTTCAGAGAAAAAGAAAAACCTTAAAACACTTCTCATTTCCTTGAGGCAGGAATAGCTTTGATATCAAAACTTGGTAGAATTATAACAGTAAAATAATATCACAAGGTTCAGTCTGTATTAACATAGGTTCAAAATTCCTAAAAAAATTATTAACAAAATTACTATAAGGAAATTTTAGTTAAAATATTAATATGTACAACAATCACATGGGATTTGTTTTAGTAGTGTGTTGGTTAATCATTTGAAAGTACTTGATTGCATTACACATCAAAGAATTTTTTAGACATATATTACCATAATTGATGGACATGCATTCGATAAATTTCACCACCCATTCAAAAACTGTCAGCAAGTTAAGAATAGATGGGAATTTCTTTTCAGTAGTGCCCTGGATGTCCTAGCCAGTACAATAAGGCAATAAGGTAGACTACTATCTGATAGACAGATGGCAGATATAAAAGTAAATGTCAGTAAATAAAGAAAAAACCTTTATTAATCAATTTTAAAAATTCTATATTGAAAGTTTTTTAAAAAGAAATCTACCAACAAACTGAAATTTGTAAACAAATTTAACAAAGTTCCTGAATACATTTCCAACTGTAAGATCAAATGTGTTTCTACATGTTAGCAATGAAAAATAATGGAAATACAATTTCAATAAATGAAATTTACCACATAAAAATAAATATTTATGAATAAATCTAAAAAAATCACTTCTACACTGAAACTTAGAATATGTTGCTGTGGGAAATTATAGAATAAATAATTTGGAAGATAAGTAATGCCCATGAATCAAAAATCTAAACAATGGTAGAATGTCAGTTTTCCTCAAATTTATCTATAGGTTCAAGCCATTCCACTCAAATTTATAATAGAAAATATAACTTATTAACATTTTGTAAATGTATTAAAATTGGCATTCTGTATCTGAAGTTTACATGGAAATAAAAAATGTCTGTAAGAACCAAGACAATCTTAAAGAAGAGCAAAGAGCAATTGTGCTACTAGATATCAATATAAAACACAATAATTGTTTCAGTGTTCTTTTGGCAGAAATGAGGGCAAGTGGGCAGAGAGAGTATAATAGAGTCCCAAAACAGATCAATATATGATGGGCACTTTGTTGCTGTTATTCGGTCACTTAGTTATGTCCAACTGTCAGCAACTCCATGGACTACAGCACACCAGGCTTCCCTGTCTTTCACCATCTCCCGGAGCTTGCTCAAACTCATGTCCATTGAATCAGTGAAGCCATCCAACCATTTCATCCTCTGTCATCCCCTTCTTCTCCTGCCTTCAATCTTTCCCAGCATTAGGGTCCTTTCAAATGAGTCAGCTCTTTGTATCAGTTGGCTAAAGTATTGGAGTTCCAGCTTCATCATCAGTCCTTACAATGAATATTCAAAACTGATTTCCTTTAGGATGGACTGGTAGGATCTCCTTGCTGTCCAAGGGACTCTCAAGAGTCTTCTCCAACACCATAGTTCAAAAGCATCAATTCTTTGTTGCTCAGCTTTCTTTATAGTCCAACTCTCACATCCATATGTGACTACTGGTAAAACCATACCTTTGGCTAGACAGAACTTTGTCAGCAAAGTAATGTGTCTGCTTTTCAATATGCTGTCTAGTTGGTCATAGCTTTTCTTCCAAGCAGAAAGTGTCTTTTAATTTCATGGCTGAAGTCACCATCTGCAGTGATTTTGTAGCCCCAAAAAATAAAGTCTCTCACTATTTCCATTGTTTCCCCATCTATTTGCCATGAAGTGATGGGACCAGATGCCATGATCTTAGTTTTTTGCATTTCGAGTTTTAAGCCAGCTTTTTCACTCTCCTCCTTCACTTTCATCAAGAGGCCCTTTAATTCCTCTTCACTTTCTGCCATAAGGGTGGGGTCATCTGCATATCTGAGGTTATTGATATTTCTCCCAGTAATCTTGATTCCAGCTTGTGCTTCATCCAGCCCAACATTTCTCATGATGTAGTCTGCATATAAGTGCATTGAAACATACCCAAGAGAACATAAATCCACCAAAATATGAATTTACCTTTATTCATAATGGCTCAAACCTAGAAATTACACATGTCCATTAGCAGTAGAATAGATAAATTTTTGTACATCCATCAAAAGAACAAAGTACTGATACACATGACTACATGGAAGAAATTCACAAAGTTTATGTTCAGGTATAGAAGCCAGATACATGTCATACAATTCTGCTTATATGATGCTTAACAACAGATTAAAATAATCTGTGCATTAGAATTTCAAAAAGATTACCTCTGTGGAAGTATTGACTTAGACATCAGGGCTTTGTGGGGGTCTGGAAATAGTCTATACCTTGATGTTTTTCTGTTTACCCAGGTGATTACATAAGAAAAATGTATTGAGCTATGTACATAAGATACTTTATTATGCCTTTCATTTAATAAAGGGAAAAAGAGAAGTAAGAATTTATGAATGAATGAAGCATATGCTGTGCTACCTCATCATGTGTTTATTAAGCACACCTGACCACAGCCTATCAGGAAAGGATGATTGGTCCTGTCTTTAATGTCCTGAGTGATCTTGATGTCTATTTTACTGTGAAGGAGGTAAGCAGAATGCAGTTGACCATGGGATCCACTCATTGTTCTGTATACTACCTCTCAGACATTACCTGCTAATGGAGTATTGATATAACCTCATTAAAGTTTATCTGAGGCACCAGGTGAGGATGATCCTCTGAGGAGTTGAGGTGTTGTCTTTATACTTTGAAACAACAGGCTTTATGTGGGGTAGTTTCCCAAACAGGTAAAAAGTGTGGGTAAGCAAATCAGAAGATGGATTTAGAAATGTTTTCGCTCACCATCATTCTCAAAGATACATCTGGCAACTCTCTTCTCCATTGTATTAGTTCAGTTTTCCAGGACGAGGATGCTTCCACTAAAAAACGAAATGAAAGTTCTATTAAACCTGACAAAATAGATGCTGTTGGTCATTTGGCTTCTTCTTGTGTGATATAAGCAGGAAAAGAAAGGAACTGCTATTCTGATAGGAGTAATCTTCTCAATTATCATGAGATCTGGTTGCTATTAGATAATGGATAGGAAGAGATGCCTGTAATTTAGAGTATTCACTGCAATCTATTTTGGTACTTCTTTCCCCAGCAATAGCCCTAAAGGGGCAATTACAACCAGAGCTTAACAAGGACATAATAAATAGATCAGACCTTGTAAGAATACACGTCTGATTTATGCCACAGGATAATCAGTCTAGAGGAGCCAAAGTGCAGGACTAATTTTAAGGGGATTTTAGAATGTTTGGTAGAGAACAGTGTGTTTAAAGCAAAGGGTATCCCAACAACAAGTGCTGTAGAAGAAGCTATATTCTTTGTCTCTGTCTCCATCTCTGTCTCTCTCCCTTTTAAATGTAATAGGCCATACATCATTGAAGTATCAATGAAAAGTTGAGCTAAATTTAATATGGTGCTGAGTGGATGCATGGTGAAGAAGATGGACTGTAGCAGACACTGTACTGCTCAGCACAGAACCATGCTCTCCTCCAAATATCCTCACATGTATGTCTGTCTTGAAGGTCACTTCTACCAGCTTTGCCTACATATCAAGTATGCTGAACATTCCAGAGAGTCAGTATCACCTGGGAGCAACCTTCAACAAATGAGGAATGGATAGTAACATTACAAATGCTCTCTCAATTGTTGGGTAAATCTGAGAAACATGAATGGCACTAGCTTCAAGAGTTGTCCAAAACCAATAAGCCTTGTACACCCAGTGGTACCTTGCTTCATGTGTATCTTCTATTAATTGCCTCCACTTACCTATAGCTTATCCCCACTTATCTACCAGAGTGTCTTAGAATTATCTCTGATAGAATCCTTATGTCAAATCTGGCTTCTTGGAGGACACTAAGCAGAGTGCTATATGCAGTATTGCTTCATATATTTTTAAACACAACAAAAAGCTATATGTCACGAAATGCATTTATTGTGCCTTTGATGGCAACTGTTCATTAAAAAAAAAAAAAAAAAAGCAAAGCATTGAGTTTAAAAGATAGGGGAAAAGGCCCCAGCTTTAGTTACTAGGTGATCTTGAAAAAGTCATGTAACATCTCTCGATGTCATTTTCTTCCATTGTGAAATGAACTCTTGATGCAAAACTAGTACTATATAATTCAGTTATTTACATTATTCTACTGAATTTTTTTTCCACTCCTACCCTTTTTCTTCTGTTTCTCTCATGCATGGCCTCTGCACCACATCATTTTCAAATACATTATACAAATTATATTTTTGTCTGGTTACTATGGTGATCAGTGCAACTCGAATGCTTGGATAGAAGTGCTGAATTTTGTTCTCATCAAAAATAATTCTTATTGTTCCTGTTATATCTTGTAGAAAGTAGAGAAACCTATGAACTGGTGACTGGTAGTACTTGAGCATCTGAACACATGCTGAAACCCCTGTGGTAAGAGAATGAGAGGCAGAGACAAAGGAGTACAAGGTAGTGGCCCCCTTAATAATTGAAAAATAATTTTGAACAAAGGATCAGTGATTTTCTATAACTCTGGGACAATTTACCTCTTTACTTTTAGCAGTGAACCAATTAAGTAGGCGATGAGTGAGGACTACTGAAAGATAAAAAAGCGTTTGAAAGTTGCAGTTAAATTTCAGACTAGTCAGATTTTCCAGGGCATAATTCTTTAAGTGACAAATAATCTACTCATGTGAATTTTCCTCTATCAGTATCTCTGACTCCAACCTAAAATACTTTCCACTAATGCTTCACAATGTCGATGAAACCCCTATACTTCCTTTAAAAGTATTTGTTTTCTGAGGTTTCTGTTTTCTGAGTTTACAGGATAGCAGACTTTGGGCTGGATATAGGCCATATATAGGTTTTTTAATTAAGGTAACCAACAGTTCTAGTTTTCCCTGGATGCAGGACTTTCAGTTTTAAAACTGGGTCTATCTAAGGCAAGTCAGGATGAGTTGGTCACTCTAGTTTTTTTTCTTTGAACTACACAGTATTAAAAAAAAATGATATCTTGAATCAATACCCCATATATTAAAATAGAGAAATTCTACATAGTTATTTAGAATTTGAATTTTTTTGTAAAACCATACTTGGCAACATGGGGCCTTCAAAACCTCATAAGTATTTGAATGGCAGCTGTTCTTTCCAGAGTTGAGGTTAAAGCTCTCCACTTTGCTGCTATCCCCACTTCTCCCTGTTGTCTCCCAACAGTGTGACCAGAACACTATCTTCTCTCTGATGCTGTTTTTCTTATCTTTGCCTAGCTTTTAACTATTTATAATACCCGCCTTGCCCCTTGGTGTTTGTAAGATCACAAGCTACATTTTTCAAATGTCATTTTTTTTCTTTGCTATAAAGGTCCATCCTCTTGCTACACTCAGAGAACATATTCTTATATTTAAAGATGATTCAACCATGCTTTGACATACTCTACAACTTGAGTCGAATATTTCCTTTTATACTTTTCCTCTCTTGCACATCAATAGAACATTCATCACATGATGGTTAAGTTATTTATTTATAAGTATTTCTATTTCCCCGGAAACTACTATATACAGAAGGAGAGACAGAGAGAGAAATAAACATTTAATGTAGCATCAATTTACTTTTAGTATAAAATCTGCAAACTGTAAGTTGAAGTAGAGAGGTAATATGGAGTAAGCTTTGAAGAATGAAAAGAACTCATTTAGACAGGTACAATTCTGCTGATGAGGATCAAAATTCATAACACTTTGTATAGCAATGTAAAGAAAAGTGTATGTTCCTAATGATCTATCAATTTCACTTCTCAACATCTGCCTTAGAGAAACAACTACACCTCATAATGCCTGCAGGGTGATACTCCTTTTAGCATTTATTCATTTTTTTTTCTTTTTTTTTTTATTAAATTTTAAAATCTTTAATTCTTACATGTGTTCCCAAACATAAGATTTGGAAACAAATGACAAAGAATGGAGAGATAATTAAATTGTGATATGTCTATTAGGAAATATTACTAGAATTCAAAGAAGAAGATAGATATTTACTATTTACTATCTTTTTAAGTCTTCAAAACAGCAATTTAAAAAAGCAAAACAAAATATGCTGTACCAAAATATTACATATACACAAATATAACTGAAACTATGTGTGTAAATATGCTAGGACATGCATTGAAAAAGAGTCTAGAAGGAAACACCTAGGTGGTAACAATGAGTATCTCAGGATGAGAAAAAGATTTTAATGTCATCAAAGGGCTCTTGAAACTGAAAGTCACTCAGTCATGTCCGATTCTTTATGACCCCATGGACTATACAGTCCTTGGAATTCTCCAGGCCAGAATACTGTAGCTGTTCCCTTCTCCAGGGGATCTTCACAACCCAGGGATTGAACCCAGGTCTCCTGCATTGCAGGCGGATTCTTTATAAAGAGGGCTTAGGCTATTTAATCTTTTTTTTTTTTTAAGAGGGAGAAGAAATAGCAAGCATTCATATTACTATCACTGATAATCACCCACTGTTAACTGTTGCTTTTTGCTTCCACTTAATCATTCAAAAATAAAATGCATGCTTATTATAAAAATCTTAAACACTGTGGAACAACACAGATAAGTGAAAATAACCCAGCTCAGAAAGCAAGTATATTTTATATTAGGTGTACATCATTCCAAAAAGTTTTCTTAAGAAACCCTTTCTTTTTTCAAAGAAACCCTTAGGTATATATACAGAATTATTTTCCAAGTGTGTCCTCATAATGCAAATTGATGCTCTTTTTAGTAAAAAAGTATAACAGAAGAGAGTAAACTGAAGCAGCTCTTGAATTTAAAGCATGTGATGCATTACCACAGAGACATTATTTCCTAAATTGTAGTTTAAACTCTAAATAATAAAAGATTAAGAAAAAAAATGAGGGTAAAAACATAATATGTTTCTTTAACTTTGTGTTTGTTCAAGGTAGTATCAGTTCACTCCTGCTGTGAGAGACAAGGATAATTGACTCCTTGTCTTCCCTTTTACCTTCTGATATTTCACTTTACATCGTCAGTTCTAAGTCTGTTCTATAGCATAATTTGATATAGTTTGGCCTATAAATTTATTAACTATTCACCATCAGTTCTTTGGTGCAGTTTATCTATTCCTGAGAGGTTTTTAAAATATCTTAAATCACAGTATTAGAACTTTTTTTAATTCAAGAAGGATTCACAGGAGTTTTATTCCCTGAGATATTTCATGTTTCAGATTGCCTGCCTATTGACTTTGAATATTCTTGAATTACACTTTCTTATCTTCAGAACATTGTTTCTGTAGAGGAATTGGAGGTCTATCAGATTTTTTTATCCTGTGTTTTTCTTTTTTCTTTTTTTTTTTAATGTCTGAAGTGTCTTTCTTTATTCTTAATGAGCTTAAATAGTAGCTTGTATATTTTGTATCACATTTTCATGGACAGTTTCACAATCTTTCAATATTTAGATAGACTGTACCCAATATTTGGATACAGTTTTTTGGGTTTTTTTAGGATATGTTTTATTAAGTAGCTAAATGAGTTTCTCTTTAATATTTACTCAAATACTCCAGTTATTCTTACATTGGAATGTGTTTATCAATTGTCCATTTATCAGTGATCAGTTCTTATTTTAATGAATTAAAATTATTTTAATGTAGTAACATCATATAAAAAAAAGCCAAGCAATTTCCCTATGTTCCTTGAAATGTTTTTTTTTTTTTCAATTTAGATCTGAATGTTTTTATTCTTCAGCATGTCTTTATTTTCTTCCTTTTCTTTCAATTAGATTACTTGATCTAGGGAATTCTTGGAAATTTTATCAGTCCCACACTTCACTGCATCACCCTAAAATTTCACTGTTTTGTCAGAGACAGCCTGTTGGTTCCCTTTTTCACAAGTTTGTGATTCTCTTAAGTCAAAAAAAAAGGTGAAACTTATTAATTGTGCTTCTTTCCCAGCTGGGTGTACTAGTAAGAATTCTCCGAATTTTATTGACATACTGAGAATGTTTGGGATTCTGGGGATCCAAGCAAGAATCAAAGTCTCACTGTAGCTCCCGACTTCACTCCAGACTCTCCTGTTCCTTTCGTGTCCCACCTGTTTTGAAGACTACAAATTTCAGTTCTAAATCCTAGATTCATGAGACTCATTTGGGAATTTATTTTTTTACTGCAAATACCTAGGTTCTGTTTCTCACAAAATGGATCTGGGTTGAGAGGTGAACATCCTCTTTAAAAAAAAAAAAATATTCGGTAAATTCTAATAAGCAGGCAAGTTTTAGACTCTATTAACAATTGCTTTTTAGGGAGTGGAGTTTTCTTTTTTTTTTTTTTCAGTTAATTAAGGGTAAGATTCTGAGAGACAGCATCAGTTCACTCTCTCAACATTGAAATACACTGCATTTTTCAGAATAGGCTATTTCTGTATCAAACAGTCTCCAGTATCAGAGTCCTATGACAATAATTTTTGTAGCATTGTATAGAAAACATCTAACATAGATATTTTTGATGGTGTAACACTCTTGAGCAGTCAGAGACCATAGATACCCAGATTTTGGTTCCTGTATGTTCAACACATGATTTGGAAATTATGCTGTCAGCATCCAGCTGGCAGGTGGGGGAATGGAGCACACTTCTCCTCACTGCCACTAGTCTGGAAGGCACTGTGTCATGTGAAGTGAAGTAGGTGCTCAGCATGGCCCATAAGGACAACCAGCCACTGGCTACCACATAGGCTCATTAATGATTGTACGGTTTTCCACAACAAATGCTTGTGTATTATTAGCTACAACTAAATTCGGTCTCTAAATAAAGAAGAAATCAAATAATTTCGACAAAGAGATCAGGCAGTGAAGAGATCAAGTTGCTTAGAGAAAAGAGAGTTTTCTGAAGAAAAAAAATAATGGTGGATTGAAGAGAATAAACAAACCCCCAAAAGAAGAACATGGACTTCTAGGCAGATAAATTTAAATTGAATAGTATTGGCAACAGTAGCCACAAAGTTTCTTGGTCAGGGGCAGAAACACATATCAAGCCATCATGAATTAGAGTTCAGAAAATCAAGCAAGATCTTTGCCAAATTCCCCAAAGATAGCAGACAATGATGGTATGTAGTTAGGCACTGTAGTTAGTCTTGTTCATGATTTCCTGTCAGAACAGGTAAAATGACATTCTGTTTTCTGTGCTCCCAAATCATTTCTTTGACCTTTAGGTACAGAATTAGAGAGTCAAGAATGTTTATAAGAAAAACAAATCTAGAAAGTAAAGCCCATATCCCAACAACAGCCTCCAATTTCTTGTGGAAAAAGTGATGACAAAGCTAGATAAATAAGGGTCTTCGTAATTTGGGAGGGAAGAATGGCTTTGCTTCCTGCAGATGTTTAGAATGAAACTATCTGTTGAAACAAAGCACCACTGAGTTCTCTCCCCAACAAATTCCCAGAGCTTCCATCTAAGAGGAAACTACTGAGGTTGTAATCTGCAGCTGAATAACCTCACGATCTCTGTTTGTATTCTTCCCTGCCATACGCTATCTAATCTTTCAGAAACATTGGTGGGATGGTTCCCTGAAATGCGGTGCTCTCTGTTGGCTGGACCCCAGCTCTGAGTACACATTCTAGCACAGTTCTTGGCGCACGATAGGGGTTAGTCATATGAATAAATGCATGTTTACCTACTTTGCCTTCTGATAAATAGTCTTTAAAAAAATAGTATAATGAAAATACTTTGGAGTCTAGAGAACTGAGTCCTAATTTCCATTCTGCCTCTAACTTAAAATGTGGCCTTGAATCACTCTGAGGGTTTTGCAACCTGAAGAAACACCTGGTCTCCAATTTTTTTAAAAACCTAGCATTTTGTGGTTCTGTTTGTTTGCCAATCCTCTAGTTAATCTGTGTTGAATTTTTTGGTTGTTTTTTTAGTTTTTACAATGTTATGTTGGTTTCTGCCATACAACAATGCAACTCAGCCATAATTATACATATATCCCCTTCCTCTTTACCTTCTCTTTCCCCACCTCCCATCTAGGTCAGCACAGAGCACCGGACAGGGCTCCCTTTGTTATACAGCAACTTCTCACCAGCTGTTCACTTTACACATAATAGTGTTTATATGTTGATGCTACTGTCTCCATCAGCGCTACTCTTTCCCTCCCCGATGGTGTCCACAGGCCCATTCACTACAGATGAACAGAAGAAGAAAATTAGAAAAAAGAGTCAAATTTTGCTAATAGAATGGATTAAAATAAAATGGTTTTAATCAGTGCCTTGTTATTACATGAACTTCTAGTAATCATGTAGTGAAAAAACAAATATGTCTCCATCTCACCTTCTCTATGAAATTGAGCATACAGAGCACACATTCCCATTAACTGGGATGCTACATGTATTTCTTTCTCCTTGGGCTGTGTTGTCTTCTGGGGCTTAGGAGAGACGTTGACATTCACAGTTCACAGTCAGTAATGTATTGAAAATTAGCTGGACACTTGGAATATGCTAAGCAACTTAAAGTGTTGGAGGCATTTCGAGACGTTAAAGCTAATCACTCCAACTGGAATTTATCCAGGACAGCCATGGAAAATGCATCGTGAAGATTTTATTGACTATAAGTGGCAGAGACCTTGATTTTATGTGTCCTCTAAATGACAACACCTCTCTTCTCCCAGTCGTCTGCCAGAAGTAGGGGAAGACAAATTGATCTTCTCAACAGAGATTACTTGGACCTAAAATGTCACAAAACCATTCTTGTGTGTGTGTGTGTGTGTGTGTTTTTCCAGAGGTAACAGCAACATAGAAAGTCTGTAGAAGGCCAAGTAATAGAGACTCAAAGTCTTGAGCTTCCCTGATTTCTAATTCTCAGCCTGCTAATTACTGACTGTGAGGCTTGGACAATAAATAAAGCAGATAGAGTACCTCATGGGAGTCCTCCCAAGAATCTTTAGGAGTCTCCAGGAATGCCCCCATCTATTAGCCAGAATGTCTGTTCTGATATCTTTTCCTGTTCTTACTCAATTTCATCCACTTAAGGTCTTTATGATAACACCATTGTCTGTGTCTGGAGTACCAGCCCCTTATGCTGCAAAGTTCATCAGCCCTGAAAGGAACAACAGGTTTCTCTACAGCATGGGGGAAATTGTCCTTACCTGCTCTACACAGCCTTTTGTCTTCTAAACTCCACATTAACGTTACTTGGGCTATAGACTCGTGGGGCTACCATTAAAATAGCTCCCTCACCATCTCTCTTAACCAGTCTCTCCTCAGGAACCTCAGTTGGTCCTCAAAACTGGACCAACTGACTGGACAAGGGGATGCATCCTCCTCTTTCTTTCCATCCCTCCCATACCAACTGGCAGTCATGTATTTGTCTAGTCACTAGGTTGTGTTCGATTCTTTTGCAACCCCATGGACAGTAGCCCAACAGGCTCCTCTGCCCATGGTATTGTGCAGGCAAGAATACTGGAGTGGGTTGCCATTTCCTTCTCCAAGGAATCTTCCCAGCCTTGGGATCAAACCTGCATCTCATGCATTGGCAGGCAGGTTCTTTACCACTGAGATACCTGGGAAGCAACAATTAAATAACTTCCTGCCCAAATCAAAGCCTAAGGTAGCAAAATCTATGCATGTCAGTTTATGCAATTGAGTGCTCTCAAGAGTCATTTCTCCATAGTTTTTTTTTTTTTTTTCTTTCCCCAAACAGCCCGGTCTGGATCCCATTCTGAGTCACTCAAGAGTCTCTGCTAAATGATAACTAAGGGAGATATAGCTGATGGAAGTTGTGGGCCCTGCCCAAAGTCCTCCCTGACTTTAGCAAAGAGTTTTGTTTCTTTAGAATGTTATCACTTCAGCAGAGGGTAGCCCTGCATTTCTTTGTGACTTAAGCAATGCCATTACTGCCTAGAGAATGGAGAGATAGGGGATTTACTGCTTGAAAGACTTCTTAATAAGTCATTGGCCTCAGCAGAGGTGCTTTTCCTTAATTTATAGGAGAAGTGATCAATCACTGGGAAATACATCCTGCTCATTAAAGTGAGCCATTGGCCTCTGGCCAACTCATCACCCTGAACTACAGGGTCTGGGACAGGGGAGTGAGGGACAGCCTGTCTCTGCCACTGATTTTCAGGGCACAGTTATAAGTTTTATCATTGCATCAGAGGCCTCAAAGTGTATAAAAAAGCTGAGACTTGGAAAAACAGTTGTGTGGGATGATATATGAGAAGAGAAGAGATTTATATTTCATATGGTTACTGAAAGAAAGAAGCTTCCAGCTCTTCCTGAAAGTATAAATGATCCTTGTAACAGGGATCATCTGTAAGACTTGGAAACCTGATGCTCAAACTAGGGATTGTGAAATGTACAGTGAGCACTAAGCTATCAAACTCCTACACCTTTCCTTTTCAGTGTAAGGGGAAAGGGCAGGAGTAAGATTAGAAGAAACAGGAAAGCAAGGGGAAGGACAGGAGGGACAGGAGGAGTGAAAGAAAAGAGAAACTGAACTCTTCAAATCAGGGAATCAGAAGAGAAAGCGGAAGTTAAAATCAGAAGGCATATTGTGTCTAAATTGCTCAGCAGTCTGGCAGACATGACTCAAATCTAATGTCATTCTTATTTTCAAACGTTCAGAATCACTAAGAAATTGCTGTTTTTCTCCCTGTCATTTGTAGAAATGAAGAAAAAAAAAAAAAAACAGACTTCAGGGCAGCTAGGCAGACATCCCATATCACACTTGCCTGAGCTTCAGCTGGTTCTTTGGACCCCAGAGAGGCAGCTTCTGGCTTACTGCTTCTTGACACACAGGTCCCCTCAGTGAGTCCCTTGCCCTCTAGAGAAGAGGAGGTCTTTGGCGAGTAAGAGCAAATGGGAGCTATTTTGCTCTCTTACTTTTATCAAGGCATTGCTATAAGGACTTCAGAAGATTAAATTATGAAATAACCCACCCTCCCCTGGTAATTTTGTTTCTTTCACTCACGGCTCTTGTAAGAGAATCCATCTATCTCTCTCCCAGTACAATCTACTCTCAGAGACATTTCACAGTGAGATGTCAGTGGATTTATCTTTATGTAAACCCTAAGTCTAAAAGCATTCATTGCTAAAAGTAGAATTTAGTTTCAGTTTAGCCTGTGAGAAGTCTGTAGTTGTCCAAGATCCAGTGAAATCACCCTTGATGTGATCTCAAAGATCCTAAGAGATCTTGCCTCTCCCCAGGTTACAGACCCTATATTCTACTGTGATGTTTCTTTTTTTTTTTCCCTCTCAAACCATCGTCCAATCAATACAGAGTCTTTTTATGTGTTCTTTCACCTAGAACTCTCTTTGACTGTTCATCACATAGTAAAATCAAGCTTAGCCTTTACATCTCAGCTCACATGTCACTTCATGGAAGACTTCCCCACCTTCCCGGACTGGGGCAAACCTCCCTACTCCTGGTGCTGAAATTCCTGTGCACCACTCCCCTATAGCATTTACCATTTGTTTCTTATTGGAATCATTCTATCAATGGCTATCTTTTCCTCTCCATTGTAAATAAGGAGTCTGAAAGTATATATGCATTTTTAGCATTGTTTTCTCAGTACTAAATGCAAATCTAAGGGGGTAATATTCCAGACAAAAAGGCAAGATAGTTTAAAAGCTGTAAAGTATGAATAAGTCTGACATGTCCCAGCCAGCAGAAGACAGAGAAATAGCAGAAGATGAGATCAGGGAGGAAGATAGGAACAGATCATGGAGAAACTCCAAGGTCTAGTTCCAGATTTTATCTAAACAAATGAGAAATGTTTGTTTTTCCATTTTTCCTCATTGAAAAGGAATATATATACATATATATGTATATATAAAAAGACATAATTAAATGTATAAATTAAAATTTATATATATATTTGTTTTGTTTTACTTTTAATTTTTTCAAAAATACTATCAATTTCCCGTATACCTTTCAAGCAGCCTTCCATAATGTAAACACCTGTACATTATCATCAAAATCAAGAAATTTACATTGATACCACTAACTAAACTACAGACTGGATTTCGTCAGTTTTACACGCACTGTGTGTGTGTCTCTATCTGTAGTACTATGAAATCACATCACATGTGTAGATTTATGTAACTAGCAATACAGGATATAGAACAATTCCATCATCACAAAGGAACTACCTCATGTTACCCTTTTATAGCCCCAATTACCAACCTTATATCTATCACTATAATTTTGTCATTTCTGCAGTGTCATATAAATGGAGTCATATACCATGTCACTTTTGCAGTTGGCTATTTTTGCTCAGCATAATGCCCTTGTTTATAGTCATCTTGCAGAGATGAAATGGACAACTGATGCAACATTTGGTTTGAATGTCGACATTTGATTTGGATGCTACACATTCACCAAGAGGGTATGGGAATGTTTATTGCTCACAGAATGTGGCTTTTTGGTGAAAGCAGAATATTCTCCCAATCAGGTACAAAAATGTCTTGAAAAAAAAAGCAGGGGCCAGCTATCTTTGGTTTATTATGATCAAGGAGTGGGACTGTGGTGAGGGTTACTAGATGCAGCCCAGGGCTTTCATTTTTGCATGCCCAACTGCATTCTGTCTGGATGCAGAATTATATGATAGTTCCAGTGGCAACACACCCCAGTATTCTTGCCTGGAGAATCCCATGGACAAAGGAGCCCGGTAGGCTATAGTCTAAAGGGTCACAAAGAGTCGGACATGACTGAGCGACTAAGCACACACACAACCCCCAAAACACAGGTACAACTGGACATCTACTATGTGCCAAGGATTGTCCTTGATGTTGGAGACCAGAGATGATGAAGATCCTATACTTGCTCTTGTGAGCAGACAGATTTGCTTGCTTGAATTTGGGCATTATAAGCAGCTTTGGATGAAATAACTAAATATATGTTATAAAATATTTTTCTATTGTGCTGTGCTGTGAGGCTATTGACTGGGTTCTTATCACCTCTACACTTCCCAAAATGCCTGAAACTTAATATATTTTTTATTAAAATAAGCATTTTGTCAGGAAGACAAAGCAAAAATAATGGAAAAACTTGAACAATATTATGAAGGTACAGTAAAATGCAGTAATGTAAAATCAGATAACAAATATTTATTTACCTGAATTCCATTTTTGAAGGCAATATAAGAAATGAAATTCCTGTTTACCTTTTTTTGAAAAAAAAAAGGCAAACCTTGCTACTTTATGGGAAGGTGGCAAAAAAAAGGTGTACTGAAATCATTCTAGAACATTTAGAAAGAATATATGAACACACGAGGAAAGCAAAGCACATGTGGTGGGAATGCTAGCAGGTGCAAAATGCTCACTCTTCAGTATTTTGCAGTAATTTAATTTATGATTTGGGTAGCAAGCAACCCTGCATTATGGTTAGTAAGGGGAAAGGGTGCAGTTGAGGTTTGGCTACAAGTCATGAGATCCAAAAGGCAACAGGTATTTGTTTTGAATATATATATGCTATAAAATAGCTATGATATTTGGCTACTGGAACATTTTGAAAAAAAAAAATCTGCTCCTATCATTTATAATCATAACATCTCATTGGATATCAGACAGTCATCCCATTCTTGCCTCAACCCTTCAGTGAAAATTGATAGTTTTTGCCTTCAAATTTCTATGTTGGGCTACTTATCGGTTTTAAACATATTGTTAGCTATCCTCTGTAAATTACATTTCTCTCTTAAATCTAAGAAAGAAAAAAAATTCTATTTTAGTTCCTGATAACTGCTAGGAGAGACAACTGGAGTCATTTGGATAGCGTGTTATGCTCTACTGCCCACTTTAAAATGCCTCCAGTGTCCCTAAATTGTGTTCCTAGATAGTAAATTATCAGTTTTATCTTCTATAGATTTTAACATATTCCCATCAAGTAATTTTATTACTAACTCCAACCACATGTTTGGGGTCTAATGGCCCTGTCTTATTTCCTGCTAGTTCCCAAATAATCCCCTTGGTTCAGAATTCTATCTTCTCTGCCTTTAGTCATCTCTCATATCCAACGGGCAAAACTATAATCTAGCCTTTGAGACTCTGGGGCACAGATGGATAATCACAGTTTTCTTTTTCCATGGCATTCTCCAGGCAAGAATACTGGAGTGAGTTGGCATTCCCTTCTCCAGGGGATCTTCCCAACCCAGGGATCAAGCCCCCGAGTCTCCTGCGGTTCCTGCATTGCAGGTAGAGTCCTTACTACTGAGCTTAAAAATAAATAGATTGCCTGTTATTTCTTCAACAAAAAAACAAAGCAAAACAAATGAGTTTATTCGGAATCAGTGGACAATTGCAATTTGGAGTCTGCAATCACAGCAAGCCACTTGCAAGCCCCTACACAGCAAGGGAAGGAGAACTCTATATATAGAGAAAAGAAAGTTGGGACTGCTACACTCAGCAAAGAATATGTGTTTTTTCATTGGCTGTGGGGCTGAACTGTTGCCAGAGAAGAGGAATATTCCTTCTTCCTGATGGCTCTGCTAATCACTGGAAGTGAGAGCTCCCCCTACTGGTTTTCTGACTCTACATAATTGAAGTTTCTGTTTGTTAATTGTTCACATCCCAGATCATTGTACCTCAAAATCAGCTATCTGATAGCAGATCAGTGGAGCCTCGATGTGAAAATACAAGAGCATCCTGTTGCCTATTAATTACAGTCAAATGTTTGTGGTCCCCAAGGCAGGCTTTTATCAAGTGGGGAGTTGACTTGGAAGCATTAATCATTGATGAGAACTTTCTCATTAATGCTTTGTTTTGCATTTTGTTAGACAGAACTCATTATTATTTAAAGGTATCTCTAGATATTCTGATGATTTTTATGAATACAACAAAATTCCAAGATTTTGTCTCCTCTCTCTTAGAGTCATCTCCTTCTTAGAAGCTTGCAGGTATTTCACTCCACCTGTTCTCTTTCTCACCGTCTTCTATTTAGGCCTAAGAGAAAGACATTTCAGCAAAGATGTGGGTTCTGACTGGGTATGGTCAAGAAATTCAGCTGTGCCCATCAGTTTCCTGGGTCAGAAAAACACAAGTCAGACTTGGTGACAGAAAGAGGGCTGGGAAAAACTGGTGAAAGCAAAGACTCACCTGAAACATTTTGGCCAATTGCAATTTTGAGATGCCATTTTTGTTTTTTAATCTGGATGTAAAGGATTTAAAGTCTGCAGTTATTCTAAATGTGTTCTGTTGAGTTCCATAGTACATGAAATGCCAACAATTCACAATTCATTTCTGACATGTCTCTTTCTTAATTTAAAGTTTAGACTTAATTAAAGAAAACTTTGGGTTTATCAGGCTTTCATGGAGTCATGTCCTTAATTCTTCTGATAATCCATTTGCCCAGCTGAAAAAGTAGAGTTATGTCACTTTAATCCTTTCAGAGTTTCTAAAGGTAGAATGTGGCAGGCACATTCTACAAGTCTTTGCCCTTAGGTTGTATCTTAATGGCAGTGTCCAGAGTTTGGGCTTTGCCCTAAAGTTTTATTTGAATGGACAAATATTTGAAATGATTGAAAACTTTGATTGTTATCTTGAAAGCTTGAAATGTTTGGGCTGTTTATCAGTTCAGTTCAGTTCAGTCGCTCAGTCGTATCCGACTCTTTGCAACCCCATGAATCACAGCACGCCAGGCCTCCCTGTCCATCACCAACTCCCAGAGTTCACTCAGATTCACGTCCATCGAATCGGTGATGCCATCCAGCCATCTCATCCTTTGTCGTCCCCTTCTCCTCCTGCCCCCAATTCCTCCCAGCATCAGAGTCTTTTCCAATGAGTCAACTCTTCACATGAGGTGGCCAAGTACTGGAGTTTCAGCTTCAGCATCATTCCATCCAAGGAAATCCCAGGGCTGATCTCCTTCAGAATGGACTGGTTGGATCTCCTTGCAGTCCAAGAGAATCTCAAGAGTCTTCTCCAACACCACAGTTCAAAAGCATCAATTCTTCGGTGCTCAGCCTTCTTCACAGTCCAACTCTCACATCCATACATCACCACAGGAAAAACCATAGCCTTGACTAGACGGACCTTAGTCAGCAAAGTAATGTTTCTGCTTTTGAATATACTATCTAGGTCTATAGACCCTGTCAATTATATTTGTGAATCTTTTTTTATCTGAACTCATCAAATTCACTTAGTAGCCACCAGCTCACATTTTCAATATTACAACTCAAAACCATTTAGCTGAAGGTTCAAGATAATTAGTAATATCCTGTGTATTCCAAGTTACCCCAGGGAATAGACATGCCAAATATGTTGCCGCTGCATAACTTGGGTTGCCACATTCTCAGCACCCTCTAAGTGTTTTCTCACTGTTCGTTACCAGTCCTAGAGACAATATTTTAGACTTCCGTTATGGTAATGTACCACTTCCAATACAAATTTCTGTATCAGTCAGCTAATGCACAATAATATTGCCTAATAAATCTTCCCAAGTATCAGCCGCTTACAACAACCAGTACCTATTCTTATTTTATGAGTCTGTACACTGCCTACAGTTTAGCTTATGGAGACTGACTTAGCTCCAGGCTCCAGGCCCATATATATTTATTCTGAGGTCCAGATAGAAGGAACAGTAGCTATTCAGAGCATGTTCTTCTAATAGCAAATCACTGAAGCATAGAAGGACAAACTTCTGAGCACAGTTAAAACTTCTGCTTCTGTCATATCAATTTAAATTCCGTTGGCCAAAACATATTACATGCCATGCCCAAGGAGTAGTCTCTGCTCACCATGAAGCCATCACAAAGTTGTGATTGTTATTATTCTTCTATAGAAAAATAAGAAATTCTAGGAACAGAAATGGGAGAAGGAAATGGCAACCCACTCCAGTATTCTTGCCTGGAGAATCCTGTGGACAGAGGAGCCTGGGAGGCTGCTGTCCATAGGGTCGCACAGAGTCAGACACGACTGAAGTGACTTAGCATGCATGCATGCATTAGAGAAGGAAATGGCAACCCGCTCCAGTATTCTTGCCTGGAGAATCCCAGGAAACTGAGGAGCCTAGTGGGCTGCCGTCTATGGGGTCGCACAGAGTCAGACACGACTGAAGCCACTTAGCAGCAGCAGGAGCAGGAACAGCAATGTAATCTACCATAGAATCCAACCCACTAGGCCAATCAGATAGCTTTTATTGAGATTGAACAGTTACTTTTGATCTAAAGAACTACAGGACAGTCCTTTTTGCTATATAATTGAATTTGAGGGTAGGGAAAAGCTAGTCTAAAGAGAAAGAGCAGAATGAATCAGAACAACCACTGCATAAAGCGAAGTATGAGAGGCACAGAGAACTCCCTTGATCCTTGACATCTTTCCCTTTCCTGCTTTTAATTCCTTCCTGAGGCTCAAAAGTTTTCTTCTGCTTCTTTAAGACCCTTTCCTTAACCTTAAAATATATTTCAGTTTTATTTTTAAATTAGGTATATGTTTTTGGTCTTCAACCCCATTTCTGACAGAGTTCCTAAAACACTTGGAATTTCTTAACTGGGGAGATAAAGTATCTTTTGTTATGTTAGTGTGATGGCCTTTGTTACCTATTAGGTAACCAAAGAAACAGGGCTGATTGCCAAAGAAGTTAACCATTTAATTAAGGTTTGGAACTTTCAGTCCCACCCCCAAACTCCAGGGAGGGAAAAAGGGCTGGGGACTGAGTTCAGTTGCCAAAGACCAATAATTTATCAAGCATGTCTGTGTATCAGAGCCTCCTTAAAAACCCAAAAGGGTAGGGTTTTGCAGGCTTCAAGTGAGTGAACACACGGAGATTCAGGGAAAGTTGCACACTCAGAGAGAGCGTGGAAGCACTTAATCCTTTTCCATGTACCTTGTCTTGGGCATCCTTTCCGTCTGGCCATTCCTGAGCTATTTCTTTTTATCATCAGTTGGTGATCTAGTAAGAAAAATGTTTCTTACTAGAAACGTTTTTGAGATCTTGGCTCAAAAACATTTTTGAGATCAAGCCAACATTTTGGCTTGAGATCTTGAGCCATTCTAAAAAATTAAACAAACCGAAGATCGTGGTCACTGAAACCTTCAGTCTTATCTGGTAGGTCAGAAGCACTGGTGATGACCTAGTTTTGTCATGATCTAGCTTTGTGGTGATGACCTAGCCTCTGAAGTGGTTGTGGGAGGAAGTCTAGTAGGACTGAGCCTTTAACTTGTGAGATCGGATGCAGATCAGTTCAGTTGCTCAGCTGTGTCTGACTCTGCGACCCCATGGACTGCAGCATGCCAAGCTTCCCTGTCCATCACCAACTCCCAGAGTTCACTCAAACTCACGTCCATCGAGTCGGTGATGCCATCCAACCATCTCATGCTCTGTCATCCCCTTCTCCTCCCGCCTTCAGTCTTTCCCAGCATCAGGGTCTTTTCCAACGTGTCAGTTCTTCACATCAGGTGGCCAGAGTACTGGAGTTTCAGTTTCAGCATCAGTACTTCCAATGAATATTCAGGACTAATTTCCTTTAGGATAGACTTGTTGGAACTCCTTGCTGTCCAAGGGACTCTCAAGAGTCTTCTCTAGCACCACAGATAGCAGGGTCAAAATTAAGTTGAAGTAGAGGACACACAGCTTCCCAGGTGGTGCAATGGTAAAGAATGTGCCTGCTGATACAGGAGACAGAAAAGACTCGGGTTTGACCCCTGGGCTGGGAAGATCCCCTGGAGGAGGATTGGACAACCTGTTCCAGTATTCTTACCTGGGAAATTCCATGGACAGAGGAGCCTGGTGGGCTAAAGTCTATGGGGTGGCAAAGAGTCAGACATGACTAAGTGACTGAGCACATACATAGGACATACATAGGACACACAGCTGGTGGTGGAGACTTGCTAGGTGGTATATGAAACTAGACCAGATCGATGATTCCTTGAGGCCTTTCTAGCTTAGAAGCTCTAGGAGAGGTTCTTTCAAGGTGTACAGCTATCCTGAAGGATCTGTGCCTTTGTCACACTCACACGCATTGCCAGTGTTAGTGGAGACTACCCAAAAGTGAGAGGATGTCTCAACATAAGCCTGCACCGCACAAACAAGTCAAAGAGTATATGCCCTTCCAGAAGAGCATGATGATTATCTAGGCATCAGCTATGTGCCTTCTTTTAGGGTCCAGAGTAAGCACATTAACTCAAGATTTATTGTGTTTTTATAATGGGAGCAAAAAAAAAAAAAAAGGAATGGTAAGCCATAGAATGAACAGGAAGCAAAATCAGTTTATTTTATACACATCATCTTCAAAGACTGAATTATGTGCACAAACAACTTGGGGGTAATTTTTTTTTTTTTTCTGGACAATCTATCCAGTTGCTGCAACCTACTCTCCACTTCCTCAGAAAACCGGGTAGCATGTTAACAAGTCTTGTCCTTGGACATATTGTTGGCAGAGATGTTATCTCAGGAAAGGGCAAGCAGAGGGATGCTCCATTTTGCTTCTACTTGACATGAATAAGACTTTTTTTCTTATTTAATCAAAGATGCACTATTGACAGGAATTCATGAGTTCCAGATTTCTTTACCCACTGCAGAACAAAACCTATAGTCTTTCCTCAGATGGTTGGCCTGTGGAGTTCCTCCAGTGTATATCCAAGTATTAAACCTAGCATCTTGGTGAAGAATATGGTTTGATTCCAGTTTTCTTCCCTCTTGGATTGGCAGTGTTATTTACTTCAAGAAGATTTGAATCATTATACAATATACATAATTTGTTAGTGGTCTGACATGAAACAAATTGCTTAACCTCTCTAAGGCTTATATTTAAGGTAGTGATAATAATGCCTACTTCTTAGAGTTATTATTTTATAAAAAGATGATACATACAAAGAGGTCAGCAAAGTATCTGGCAAAAAGATTTGTTTTTATCTCCTGCTTTATTGCACTAACATTATATATGGATGGATACACTATGGACGATATACCTTTTTAGGGGAAAATGAAGGCCTTACCTCTTGACATTTTAATATCTATTGATCTTCAGTCTTATCCAGGTATTCACTGGACTAAAACAGTTCTGTCCCTCTCCAGGGCTTTATGGCTCCTGTGCTATGTCTTCATAGAATATTAGAACCGGAAAAAACCTTAGAGTTATTCATTTTCCAGATGAAAGAACAGACGACTGGAAAGATGAGGCGGCTTGCTCAAGGTCATTCAGCTAGTAGTGACAAGACTGATGTTATACTCTATTTTACCCCATGTTTCACTTTGTCATCCAAACTAGTATCTGAAAATGAAGAACTTACAAATTTCTTTGGTTAGTTTCCTGCTAATTTCAGCAAAAACTACAACAATATACAACAAAGATAATAATAACAAAATGGTCTATTTTTCCAGCTTCTTCTTGGCTCCAGATGATGTACTTAGATATTAAATCTAAAGTTTTGTAGTCAGGAGACAGAAATACAAATGACTTTGAGTAGATTTCAGAAATCAGTATGAATTAAACACATTCATAGAGCCCAAATATCTCTAAACTCCAATTATCTTTGAAGGGCCCACTACAGGATCTAATAAGAGAATAGAAAGGCCCTCCCAGAACCCCCACAAAACTCAAGACCCAGGAATACTCAGCAGGTAACCAGCAGTATGATCCAGAAACAGGCTTCATTAAAGCACAAAGCAGTGTACAAAGCTAGACCACCTGCATTGTTGAGACCTAGAATTTGTTCAAAACAGATAGAATAGAAGAGAAAAAGGAAAAAAATAAAAAATAAAAGCTTTAGTTAGCTCCAAGAGAGAGAGTTTGTGTTTGCTCTAATGTCCCATGAGAGGGTGTATTCATGAAGTAACTATGCCTGAAAATTGACAGCTGTGCAGTTGGCAGTTTAGATATAGGACCAAAATATATAGTGAGTTGGAGGCTGAGCCTGGTGATTGCTAGCATCATATGTGGGAATGATGCTTGTGACTTAGATGTGGAAAATGTATGTTTTCAAACTTGAGACATCTGTAAGTACCATGTTTTGTACCATGCATACAGGTAACAAAGAGAATGGCTCAAGATGCTATATTCACAGGTAGTTATTCCCAAAATCATCAAAACCTCAATGATTTGTGAGAGAAATAGGTAGTGAGTGCATTAGAGTTTCAGTCAACAGAGCTCACTAGGATTGAGGAGTTGAAGGAGGGCTTCCCAGGCCCCACAATTCTGGCTTGAGCTCTGCACTCCCACTCTGATTATCTTTTACTGGAATCTTTGGGTCCTCACCCTGATAGTTCAACATAGGTTGTTTTGGTAGTGTCCTTGTTAAACACTTAAATCCAATCAGGAAGTTTTCTACAAATGGTGACCCTAAGACTGTTCCTGAGATTTCCTCATTGTGCTTTCAAATGATTAGTCTATGTGGAATACTCTTTATCAGCCCAGACTTAGCACACTGATTGTTTATATTCTTCTATTTACATGATTTTCAAGCTCCTATGTCTTCCTAACAAAGGCCATCAAACATTATTATTTATTCCTATTTCTACAAATGTCCAAGTCTTTTTTTTTTCAGCCCAGCAATAACTCTGAAATAGATTTCTTTTCTCCAGATTACTAATATCACTTATTTTTTACACTGCTACCTGCAAATACTGAATTTTAAAGTTACCACTGCCAATTTATTCATACCCTTGAGTGACTGAGCTTCTGAATGATTGAGGAATTATTCCTACCTATAATAGGGAATCTCTTCACTCTTCTCAGCCAGTCGTTACATCAACATGCATTAGAATATCACAGTTAACCATATCACAATTAGTGAGCCATTAACAGAACTGCTCCGAGAGCCTCTTAATTTTTTCAAGATATAGTCAGTTGTTGTTATCCTTAACTAGTAAATAGTATTATCATCAGTTTTTGCTGGTAAATATTTAACAATCAGCTCTCCAGGTAAACAGTCCTGATTTTGACTATTCACTGATTTCCATGGTGTAAATAGTCCCACCATGTCTGACTTAAAGCAGCATATTTGAGATGACTGAACACAGAATTGGGAAGAGAAGCTCACAATCAGCTCTTTTGAGCCCATATGAGGTGGTTCCAACAACACCAGTGAATAAGCATTATTTAACAATGCACTTTTTGCTGTAACTGAATAAAGGTGTCATTATTTTTCGATGGGTTTACAGTTTGAATGAGGAAAAAGAGCATATGCACACAAAACATGCATATCCTCATATATATTCTAATAAAGTGTGAAGCATAGGGGGATTTTTTTTCAGAGTTCACAGTTGAAAGGTAATTATTAGTATGGATATTTTAGTATATGGAAAATGCTGTGCATGTTATCATGTTTAATAAGAAAAACAGAAGTCTATTACAAGGTATTTGCACATGCTTAAAATACTGCTTTGATGAGTTAAAAAGGCAGCAATTAAATGTCCATGTTGAGAACCCTTTTTTATGCAGTTCAAGTATTTTGAACAGCCACCCACAGGTCTCTGAATTTGGATGGTTACTCTCTGTTCATTCTCCAGGATGTAATGTACAAAGTGATTTATTCAACAAAAATCTATATAACATACTCTACCAGGTACTGCACAAAGAACTACTGGTGAAAGAGAATGAAATGGACAAGTGGGAGGAACAATGATATTGATATGGCTGCATATTTACCTACACAGTGGTATGATCATATCTGCTATGAAAGGAATGTGCAGGGTATTATAAGAACTCATGACAGGAAATTGATGTAGAATGGAAGTAGAAGTTCTCTGAAGATGTGATAATTAAACAATGACAGAAAATTTGAATGGAATTTAATTAGAGAAAGAGAAGAGTATTGGAAGGTACAGTAAAAGCCAAGGGAACTGTAGCACATATAATCTCCAAGGCCCTGGGGGGTGACACATTTTAGAAAGTTGACCATTGTGGACTGAATGCCAGAGAAGGGAAGATGGCCAGAGATGAAGCTGGAGAGACAAGGAAAAGCCAGATCAGTAAGTGTCTGGGGGATAGTACCCTAGAATTTGAATTTTATTCCAAGAAGTAAGATAGTCACTGGGATTGGGGTTGGACAAAAAGTGAATGGGAGAGTGATATGATGAGAGGTCCCTTGAGGATCTCAAAAATATGGCATTAAACATACAGAACATGAAGCAGGTCTTGATTCCATTTAGTACATTTCTGCTTTGGGGATGATATAAAGAAATACTTCTTTGAGCATCACTCTTATTTCTGGGCATCTTTTTACCAAAAAAAAAAAAGGCCCAAATGCTAAGAATATCATCAGATGGTTTTATCTTTGTGGTGTCCATCTGGACAGGACTCTCTAGACTATCCTGACAGATGGGTGGGGGAGATCTGATGCTTTTTGTCTCTGAGAACAATAGAGACTTCCTGAGTGCTACCTGTCAGCCTCTTATTAGTTACAGGAATCCAGTACTTTGGGAATGCGGAGTTCAAAAGTGATGGAGAGGAAGATGTTTTGAGGGTGGGGGATGGGAGGGGAGTGGTTGTCTGTGGACAAAGCAGCAGATTTGTTCCAGTTTTAGAATTTGGAGGAGAGTTCTGTTAGCTCCTCACCAAGATTTCCCAACCCCTCTAGCACAAATGCTCAAAATTCTGTTGTGAGTGTTAACCTGGATAGAAGTAGATTTTTAAGTGGTTAAATATCAAATTGAAGTTAACAACCTGCGACTTGACCATATTCATAGAAATTACCTAAATAAGCAGCTTGAGGTTCATTTCACACAGGGAGGGAGAGAAATTAGACCAGAGATTTGCTATTGATTCTCAGCTGCTGCTGCCTCCTCAGCTCCATTGATGGGTATTGGGGACATGTTTTATTTTTGTCTACTCTGAACTCATCCTTTCTTACAATGTGTCCCGGTAATACAAGCTTCCTCTCTGCCTCCTCCTATCAAAACAAACAAAAAAATTTCCTTGCTTCACTAGATGCCGCTTCTGCTTTGTTTCTTGACTCACAAAATTTTTATTCTTACTGATTTTTTTTATGGTGGTAAGATTGAGTAAAAGGAAATGTCTCAAGAATTCAACACAAGAATATCATATTGTGAACTCCCTAACAGTCAGCTCCATTATATGATAGAATAAAATCCCAGGAGGTATAGTTAGAGGGCAGTTGTCTGCATTACTTAAAACTCAACTGGACAAAGAGTCATGGAAAATGTGCTCCCAGGACCGTCAGAGCTTCAGCCAAATGAGAATGAAGAAAGTGAACATAAAAGATTTAGCTTTTATCCTCATTTCAGTTTTTCTCTAGGCTGAATTGTGAAGCCCCTGCTAAAGTCAGCTATATGTGTGCTTATTTGCTCAGTCGTATCTGACTTTTTGCCATCCCATGGTCTGTAGACTGCCAAGCCTCTCTACTCATGGGATTCTCCAGGCAAGAATACTACAGTGGGTTGCTATTTGCTTCTCCAGGTTATCTCCCCAGCCCAGGGATCAAACCAGGATCCCTTGCATTGCAGATGGATTTACTGTCTGAGCCATCTGGGAAGTCCAAAATCAGCTATTATCTATAAATAAAAAATTTCTTGTTTCACTGCTGCCACATTCCTTATACTAGGGGGAAAAGCAATTCTTCCTTCAGTGATCAAGAAGCAGCATAGATGCTCAGTTAAAAAATTTCAGATCCAAGTTGTAATTCTGGGCCTGTTCCCAATTCTGTAGCAATCCTATGGAAATGATATGGGAAAGGTCAGTATGTAACACTTCTACAAATGTACCTAATTATATTATACATTTCTTCCTAAAAAGTTTATCCACAAATCAGTAATGCTTTCATCTCACATGAAAAAAACACTATTTTCTGATTATAAGATATTATAACAATTACTCTATTTATGTATTTCTTTCTTTGTTTTTTTAATATATATCAGCTAAAAGTCTGGCTCCAGACCAAAATCCTATGTGATCTTTCAGCCTAGTCATTGGCAATTCCAGAGCTTTGCTTGGCAGGCCCTGGGGGAGGGGAAGGTAGCTGTCCTCCCCATGCAGACTTGATACACTGTCAGGGCATTTTCTTCAAGGACTGGAGCAAGCTGTAGTCAAGGACTCAGGCTCAGGAACTTGTATTCAGAGGTTTCCATGTTGAAAGCCTCTGCTGAGGCGCTTCCTAGGAGATTTTGCCAACACCTCCTCATCAGAGGTCTTGGCTTAAGTACTTTTCTTCACACTGACTGAGTTTATCTTCATGCCTACCTCTTCCCTCCCTTTGATCCTAGGTCTTGTAAAAAGGCAGGAGCCTTTTCTGCAGAACTCCTCCGTAGTGAGACAGTTCCCTCCTCTGTGCTACATGTCATCTGAGCCAATCCAGGGCCCATTCTGTAGGGAAGATGGGACATTGTGGAGCTGATACATTTTTTTAAATCTCTTGCCTCTACTGTCTCAGAAGGGAAGAAAGGCTTGATTGCTAACTTCTGATTTGACCCACTGTCTCTTCATCTGACCAAACCAGCATTACATGACAGTAAAGAAAATTTTGTGACCCCCAATTATGTGAGCTGCATGCATCAATGTTTTGAAGTAAATCTGTGTCCCTATTGCCTAGCAGTCTAGGTACGAGGAAAGGTGAAGTGGCTTTCTATGACAATGGTGTAAGTATGGTAAATGCAGCCCTCATCCCTCCAAAAAAATTCAGTTAAAAAATACTATGTTTTGATAAGCCAAAGTACCATATGCATAGCTCTCATAGTTTATGGAACTCTGTGGAAGACAAAATAATGTTCCCTCCAGAGATGTCCACATCCTAATCCTGGATCCTGTTATGTTATTTTGTGTGTGTGTGTGTGTATGTGTGTGCTCGCTCACTCAGTCAGTTCAGTTCATTCACTCAGTCATGTCCAACACTTTGTGACCCCATGGACTGCAGCATGCCAGGCTTCCCTGTCCATCATCAGCTCCCAGAGCTTACTCAAATTCATGTCCATCAAGTCGGTGATGCCATCCAACCATCTCATCCTCTGGCATTGCCTTCTCCTCCTGCCTTCAATGTTTCCCAGCATCAGTATCTTTTCCAGTGAGTCAGTTCTTCGCATCAGGTGGCCAGAGTATTGGAGTTTCAGCTTCAGCATCAGTCCTTCCAATGAATATTCAGGACTGATTTCCCTTAGGTTGGATTGGTTGGATTTCTTTGTCGTCCAAGGGACTTTCAAGAGTCTTCTCCAACACCACAGTTCAAAAGCATCAATTCTTTGGTGCTCAGCTTCCTTTATAGTCCAACTCTCACATCCATACATGATTACTGGAAAAACAAAAGCTTACTACATGGACCTTTTTTGGCAAAGTAATGTCTCTGCTTTTTACTGTACTGTCTAGGATAGTCATAGCTTTTCTTCCAAGGAGCAAGCATCTTTTAATTTCATGGCTGCTGCAGTGATTTTGGAGCCCAAGAAAATAAAAGTCTGTCCCTGTTTCCATAATTTCCCCATCTATTTGCCATGAAATGATGGGACCAGATGCCATGATCTTCATTGTTTGAATGTTGAGTTTTAAGCCAGCTTTTTTACTTTCCTCTTTCACCTTCATCAAGAGGCTCTTTATTTCCTCTTTGCTTTCTGCCATAAGGTTGGTATCATCTGCATATCTGAGGTTACTGATATTTCTCTCTGCAATTTTGATTCCAGCTTGTGATTCACCCAGTCTGGAACTTCACATGATGTACTCTTCAAATTAAATAAGCAGGGTGACAATATACAACCTTGACGTACTCCTTTCCCAATTTGGAACAAGTTCATTGTTCCATCTCCAGTTCTAACTTGCTTCTTGACCTGAATACAGATTTCTCAGGAAGCAGGTAAGGTGGTCTGGTATTCCCATCTTTAAGAATTCTCCACAGTTTGTCATGATCCACATAGTTAAAGGTTTTAAGTCAATGAAGCAGAAGTAGATGTTTTTCTTGTATTCTCTTGCTTTTTCTGTAATCTAACGGATGTTGACAATTTGATCTCTGGTTCCTCTGCCTGTTCTAAATCCAGCTAGAACATCGGGATGTTCTCAGTTCATGTACTGTTGAAGACTAGCTTGAAGAAATTTCAGCATTACTTTGCTAGCATGTGAGATGAGTGCAATGTTGCAGTAGTTTGAACGACAGAGGATGAAATGGTTGGATGGCATCACCAACTCAATGGTCATGTGTTTGAGCAAGCTTCAGGAGTTGGTGATGGACAGGGAAGCCTGGCATGATGCAGTCCATGGGGTCACAAAGAGTCGGCTACTGAGCTGAACTGAACTTAAACATTGTCTTTCTTTGGGATTGGAGTGAAAACTGACTTTTTCCAGTCCTGTGGCCACTGCTCAGTTTTCCAAATTTGCTGGCATATTTAGTGCAGCTTTTTCACCACATCATCTTTTAGGATTTGAAGTAGATCAGCTGGAATTCCATCACCTCCACTAGCTTTGTTCGTAGTGATGCTTCCTAAGGCCCACTTGACTTCACACACCAGGAGGTCTGGCACTACGTGAGTGATCACACCATCATGGGTAACTGGGTCACTGAGATCTTTTTTGTATAGTTCTGTGTATTCTTGCCACCTCTTCTTAATATCTACTGCTTCTGTTAGGTCCATACCATTTCTGTCCTTTATTGTGCCCATTTTGCATGAAATGTTCCCTTGGTATCTCTAATTTTCCTGAAGAGATCTCTAGTCTTTCCCATTCTGTTATTTTCCTCTATTCTCTGCATTGATCACTGAGGAAGCCTTTTTATCTCTCCTTGCTATTTGGAACTCTGCATTCAAATGGGTATATCTTTCCTTTTCTCCTTTGTCTTTAGCTACTCTTCTTTTCTCATCTATTAGTAAGGTCCCCTCAGACAGCCTTTTTGCCTTTTTTCATTTTTTTTTTCCTCCTTGGGGATGGTCTTGATCACTGCCTCCTGTACAGTGTGGTGAACTTTTGTCCATAGCTTTTCAGGCACTCTGTCTATCAGATCTAATCCCTTGAATCTTTTTGTCACTTCCACTGTATAATCGTAAGGGATTTTATTTTGGTCATACATGAATTGTGTAGTGGTTTTTGCTCTTTCTTCAGTTTAAGTCTGAATTTTGCAATTAAGAGTTCATGATCTGAGCTACAGTCAGCTCCTGGTCTTGTTTTTGCTAACCGTATAGAGCTTCTCCATCTTCAGCTGCAAAGAATATAATCAGTCTCATTTCAGTATTGACCACGTGGTGATGTCCATGTGTAGAGTCATCTCTTGTGTTGTTGAATGAGGGTGTTTGCTATGGCCAGTGTGGTCTCTTGACAAAACTCTGTTAGCCTTTGTCCTGCTTCATTTTGTATTCCAAGGCCAAATTTACCTGTTACTCCCGGTATCTCTTGATTTCCTACTTTTGCATTCCAGTCCCCTATCATGAAAAGGAAATCCTTTTGGGGTGTTAGTTCTAGAAGGTCTTGTAGGTCTTCATAAAACCATTGAACTTCAGCTTCTTCAGCATTACTAGTTGGGGCATAGACTTGGACTACTATGATATTGAATGGTTTGCCTTGGAAACCAACGGAGATCATTCTTTCATTTTTGAGATTGCATTCAAGTACTGCATTTTGGACTCTTTTGTGGACTGTGAGGGCTACTCCTTTTCTTATAAGGGATTTTTGCCTACAGCAACAATGGTAAACTAATACAGGCTCTTTCATAAGCATCCTTTCACTTAAATAGCAAAGCAGCTTCTTGAAGTAGATATTATTATCTCTACCTGAAAAATTATATCCTATTTATAAGCTTTAGTTTGTCTATTTGGGGGAAATAATTTGCTTAGTCTTGCACAGATGGTAAGAGACAGAGCTTGAACTCAAACATAGATCAATAAATCAAATCCCTATCTTTTTTCTATGATATTTTCCACCCTCCCAAGTTTCTTTGGAACTTCAGAAATATATAGATGTGTTTTATTGCTAATTCTTACTGCCTCTTACCCTCATCCTCTGCATATGCCTGGCCAAACAACCACAAACATAAATACAATGTTTTAACCAGTACCCCAGAAGCAATTTGTGCTTGTCTACTTGCAAACAGCTTTAATGCACAAGGTAAGTGAAGTGAAGTGAAAGTTGCTCAGTTGTGTCCAACTTTTTGCGACCTCATGGACTGATAGTGGAATTCTCCAGGCCAGAATATTGGAGTGGGTAGCTGTTCCTTTCTCTAGGGGATCTTCCCAACCCAGGGATCAAACCCAGGTCTCCCATATTGCAGGCGGATTCTTTACTAACCGAGCCATAAAGGAAGTCCTATTCTCCAATACACTGATGAAATAGACAGTTCATATACACCAATCTTCACCTATAATTGTTTTTAATAGATAGTAGCTCTGATATCATGTCTTCACTTCTTATTGCTAGACTCTACCACCTAATTCTGCAAGAGAAACATTCCCCAGGACTGGCTGGATAAGAGGAACACTAAAGATACAGTTGCAACCATCCAAGGGGTGACACAGAAATGCCTCTGGTATTAAAGCAATATCCAGAAGTAGACAATAACTTTGAATAGATCTCATTTACAAAGTAACCTCATATTATCCAAAACAAGGACACACACTGAGGCACAGATAAATCCAGACAGACAGAGAGAGATCTCACAGTTTTCTGCTTGAGATTTAAAATGTCTCTTTAACTCTTCTCTCTCTCTCTCTTTTTTTTTCCCCAGGCTTGAAATTCTAATTTGCCCAAGCCTGAGGTCTCAAGCAAATTGGGCTCTGTATTTCAAGGATGTGACAAAGGTTGCATGCTGTGCTAAATCATTTTAGGATATCTCTTATGAAAATTCTTGGGGATTTTATGCAACTGGGATGAAGAAGTTAACTTTGTACCTGATCGTCATCATGATCAGTTTGGAGGACTCTCTGTCCCTGGCTCCCTGACCAAATCAGGTTCTACTGCTAAGAGGTCACACCACTTAAAGGCTTTCCCACGTGCTCTGAGAAAGCACCTGTGTGGGCAGGAACATCTTATGACTGATTTGAGTCAATGGGAGGTCCAAGCAATGTCTATCATCCCACTGTCATAAGCAAGAGCATGCTGTCTCCTACAAGTGACTGGTTCCTTCTACCAACCATAGATAACCATCAAAAACCTCACAGCCCTGCCCTAGAGGATAACAAGTGTAAAAATAGCAAACTGGTGGACATGGAATGAATACTCTGAATAGCATGAACACTGCTTAGGAAGAGACCATGCCTCATTAAAAAAGTACATCAGACCTCCACTCAGTCATCATTCAATGATGCACTGCTCTATATTCATTCTTCATGTCTCCCCAGCAGAAGGGTTCTGCTTTGATCACCTGCCCATGTAGCTTTGTGTCTCTAATCTACTGTATATCTCTTTTTCCGCTTAGCAGTTTCTGTATTACTGATCCAGTCTTTTATTTTTAACAAAGACTCATCTCAGAAAAAAAAAAAAAAATCTCAATTTTGTCTTTGGTTCCCTGAGAAAAGGTTGCTGTGATAAGAATAATAAAAACATTAATTCGTGTTCTCACTTAATTAAGACATCGAGCCCAGCAGGCATGTATGGATATTCACATCTTTTTCAGATGGAAAAAAAAAAAAAAAAACTGAGCTTAAAGAAATTAAGTATATTTCTGAAGATTATATGCACACAGACCTGGGTCTGATTCATAACCAGATACTTTCTGCTGCTGCTGGGCAGGGTGAGAAGGCAAGACTGGTTATCACAGTTGGTGAGTTCTTTGAGCCATATGCGTCCAAGCCCTTCCCATTTCATAACCACTATTATGATAAATGAGGACTGGGCTCAGGGAAAGTGAATGGAGATCCATTCTTAAAATGATAAGGAGCCCAATGAAAAGGCCAGGCAGACTGCTAAACTGAGTTATCAGTCTAAATGGTTTAGACAGACAGAATTTGGAGTCAAAGCTAATGATATAAAAATTAGCCCAAAGAGATAAAAGCTGAAGCAGAACATGCAGAAGTTTAGAGATAGAGCCCGAATTCATTCCCCAAGCTGATTGGTACCAAGATGACATGTGATTATAATGAAACAATGTCTCTCTAAGAAGACATTAAAATAAATAAAATATAATAAACAAGAAAATAAACTAAGACTGACCTGTACTCCATATGGACAGTGTAGTTTGGTACTTACAGGAGTGTTAATACAGATAACTATTTTTTAAAATATTTTTTCATGGATATCAGGAAAAAATTAAGTTTAAATAGTATGTTTAATGCATAATTTTATATTTTCAATGAGGCTAAGTTTGGGGAGACAGAGACAGAGAAAGAAAGAATTTGAAGATAATGTCAGGAAGTACTGCTAAGTAAATGTGCGGTAAAATTATAGCAATTTGGATAAGGCAAAAGTTATTAAGCTCTTATGAGAATACTCTCTGAAAAGAGGAAAATCCTTTATAAATCAATGATAATTGCAACAATTCCAACTAAAAGAAACAGATGACTATACATTTAATTAAGTAGTACTTCTTGTGATTTCTCTTACAAACTCACCAATGTTCTGGTTCCGTTAATGTTTGACAACACAGGGGAAGATAAAATACCTACTATCCATCATGATGAAACAAATAGTCTTGTGAAGGCAAGATAAAGTCCAGAAAATTTGGCAAAAAAAAAAAAAAAATGTTGACTGTGAACCTGAGAAGCTCAGATGGTAAATCAGACACAAGAAGAAGAAAGCATGGAAAAGACCAGAGAGGTTTCATGGAATGAAGGAAATATAGTCTGCCCCTTGAAGGATGTGTTGAATTTGCCTAAGTGTGGAGGAAAGAACAGTATAATAGAGTAAACCATGTTATTTAAGATGAAATTAGTAGGTTGCATTTCTTTAGAGATGTAGAAATGAGTTAGGTAGTAAGTAGGCATTAAAGAGGTAACCTATATTGGGGAAAGTAATCTAACCAAAATTAATGTGTCCAGGTAATTCAACCAACATAAAGGCTGTGCTCATTTCACATGCCAGCAAGGTAATGCTCAAAATCCTCCAAGCTAGGCTTCCATAGTATGTGAATGGAGAACTTCCAGGTGTACAGCTGGGTTTAGAAAAGGCAGAAGAACCAGACATCAAATTGCTGACATCTTTTGGATCACAGAAAAAGTGAGAGATTTCCAGAAACAAACAAACAAATGAAAAAACAAACAAAAAAAAACCTGCTTCATTGACTACACTAAAGCTTTTGACTATGTGGATCACAGCAAATGTGGAAAATTCTTAAAGGGATGGGAATACCAGACCACCTTACCTGCCTCCTGAGTAACCTGTATGCAGGTCAAGAAGCAACAATTAAAACTTGACCTGAAACAATAGACTAGTTCAAACTGGGAAAGGAGTATGTCAAGGCTGTATACTGTCACCCTGCTTATTTAAATTCTCTGCAGAGCACATCATGTGAAATGCCAGCTGGATGACTCACAAGCTGGAATCAAGATTGCTGGGAGAAATAACAACATCAGATATACAGATGATGCCTCTCTAATGACAGAAAGTGAAGAGGAACTAAAGACCTTTTGATGAAACTGAAAGAAGAGAGTGAAAGAGGTAGCTTAAAACTCAGCTTTCAGTAAACGAAGATTATGACATCTAGTCCCATCACTTCTTGGCAAATTGATGGGGATAAAGTGGAAACAGTGGCATATTTTATCTTGTTGAGATCCAAAATCATTGCTGATGGTGACTGCAGCCATGAAATTAGAAGACACTTGTTCCTTGGAAGGAAATTTTGACAAATGTAGACAATGTATTAAAAAGCAGAGACATCACTTTGCTGACAGTGGTCTGTCTATTCAAAGCTCTGGTTTTTCCAGTAGTCATGTATGTATGTGAGAGTCGAGCCATAAAGAAAGCTGATCACTGAAGAATTGATGCTTTTGAATTGTGGTGTTGGAGAAGATTCATGAGAGTCCATGGACAGCAAGGAGATCCAATCAGTCAATCCTAAAGGAAATCAACCCTGAATATTCATGGAAAGACTGATGCTGAAATTGAAGCTTCAATACTTTGGCCACCTGATGTGAAGAGCTGACTCACTGGAAAAGACCCTGATACTGGGAAAGGTTGAGGGCCAGAGGAGAAGGAGGCAACAGAGGATGAAATGATTGGATAGCATCACTGACTCAATGGAGATGAATTTGAGCAACTCCAGGAGATAATAAAGGGCAGGAAAACCTGGCATGCTGCAGTGCATGGAGTCACAAAGAGTTGGACACAACTTAGTGAATGAACACATATACACAAAGGTTTGGGATTAGTGTCAGCTTGGAGAGTCTCTGGATTTATAGTGACATATTTTTCGCCTCACCAGCTTTTCGCTTCATGAATAGCTGGGCTCAAAGACTCATCTCTTTAAAAACAGTCATTCTGACTGGAAAGTCTATGATGATGAAGATGAAAATACTTACTCATAAGGCCACTGAGACATGCTATAGCATATGCTATACGTCAGGCACTATACTAGAAAGCCTGAGGATATTGAAATGTCAGTTCTATTTAAGGCAATTTTCTGTCTTAAAACCAAACCAAAACAAACGAAAAAGCAAACTCCCCATCTGGGAGGGAAAGCGGACAAATAAATGTCTGATTATAATGTATTATGAAAATGGTAAGGGGACAATCAAGGACATTTCAAGGTATCATATGCAACAATTAACCGAATCACCATGGTCAGGGAAAAAGAGACAGTTAAGGGTGTTTTAGTAGTAACTGGAAAGACAAGTAGACATGAACACAGTCAATTAAGTAGAGAAAGGTACCAAAAAGAAAGAGGGAAGACAGTATGTAAAAACAAAACTAAGAAGGAGCAATGTTCAGAGAGGAGTAAATGTTTCAGTATACTGATATATAGGCAGCATTGAAATAGAAATTAAAGAATGAAGTTAGCAAGAAAGCAGAGATACAGCTTATCAAAACATGAATTAGATTAACCTTCCTTTAGAAAAGAACTATAGATACACGTTAACACACAAACACATACACAAATATATACATGCATGATATATACGGTTAGATGTTTGTATTGAAGAGCACCAACTAAAGCAGCACCTGAGGGGCATGGTACTTGAAATAAGGGTAATACACAAGATGAAGGACACACTGATCTTGAGTTTTTCTGGGGACATTTTCTGGTTGGCAATGCAGGGAGTAGAGCCCCAAGCACTAAGTGTCAGTTTAGTGAACCGAAGAATCTAAAGAGTCAGAGACCAAACCTCAGGAACACGTGTATACCTGTGGCAGATTCATGCTGATGTATGGCAAAACCAATACAATATTGTAAAGTAATTAGCCTCCAATTAAAATAAATACATTTATATTAAGAAAAAAAAAAGAAAATGTGGGTGACATTTTAGAGCAGAAGGAATCACAGAGAAATAAGTCTAAAAATCTGCATAAAATATCCTCAAGTCACTGAATAACTTCCAAATCCTTCACACAACAGGAAAAGTCCATGAAACCCAGCACAAAAGCTTAGTAAATGAAAGAACAGAGCACAGATTTCTGGTGTCACTCAGAGCCGCGGTGATGAGGGGCACAGTTCAAACACTGCCAAGAGGGCCCTTGGTAAACACCTGGGGATTTGTGCTGAGACCCCAGAAGGACTTGGCATTAGAAATGAGAACGATTCCTAGCATTAAACACAAAACTAACATAGATCAATAAAGCTGAAAACTGTCCTTAAAAGGACAAAGGTCATTTACTGCAACACTACCTTTATGACAAGAGAAAATGTGTGTTCACAGAAAGAAAACATCATCAAGATTTACTTTTTTTCATTCATAAATCCAGGATCCAATCAATAAATTACGATAATACATGGCAAAAATAAAGACTAAGTGACATCAAGTCAATAGAAAACAAGGAATAAAAGATTTTTTAAAAATCAGGATTTTCAGAAAAGAACTTTAAAATAGTTACAATCAATACATTTTTAAAAAAAAGAAAGGAGAGAATTGTAAGCATAAAACAAAACATGAAAATATATCAATCTAAAAATTATAAAAATTGCCTATAAAATATACCCAAAGCTTAAAAATAATTATCCCAGATATAAATATGGAACTACCCCCCCCCAAAAAAAAAAAGCAGCACACAGGAAAGGTAAAAATGAGGATGTCACAGTTAGCTTTTTAGGATGTATATGGAAAGTTCACTGTACTGTGCGCTCCCCAACACTTTTGGAGAGTAAAAGAAGCACTATTGGGTGGAGGGATACCAAACAGTTAATGCTCTGTGGCCTTCCACTCTCTTGTCGTCCCTTCACTAGATGAAGTCTGCCCCAGGAAGTGGGCTGATGGGGGAAAGTGATCTTGGACAAGATAGGTCTCTTCAACCAAGGACAAATGGCATTGAAATGGAGCAGAGTGCTATGGCCCTTTCCCCTCATGTCCTCTGTCTGCCTTTTGTCTGTAGAAAAACTTTAACCAAAGACTCAGTTTAGTCAGAGAAGTGAGAAAATGCAGAAACAAAGGAGAGCAAATAGGACAAAATAAAAATAGTCATTAAGCAAAGTCAAGGACCTTAAATTCCTCCTAAAGGGCTATCAATAGTATTCTGACCCATATACAATGCGCTGCACTGTATATATGAAAATGCCCACCTGGTGGAAGAAGTTTGACCACATGATGTTCAGGCTATCTGACGTAAGCTGCTACCATTCCAGGAATTGGCCTAAAGGAAATGAGAATGAACCAGTCTTGGACATGAAGATTAATTGTACTTAAGACAATCAAGATGACACTGATCAGACCACTGCATAACCAACTTCAAAATGACTGTCAGAACCGATGGTGTTTCTCCATGTAACCCCCTCCTTCCACCTATATAGCCCCTCCCCTTGGAAACTCCCCTTTAACTCTTCAAAATTTCTTGCCTGCCAGTTGTCAGAAGAGGGGATGGGAGGACGTGGAGTTGGCCTCTGGACATGAATCCACCATTGCTCCTAGTGGCCAACCTCAGAAATAAAGCAAGTGTTCCTTTCCACCATCCTTGCCTCTTTATTGGCTTTTGAGCAGCAAGCAATGGGACCCCACTTTAACTAACAGTATGGAGAGAAACCAAGCTGTGTGCTGTTGGCTATTAACACTAGAGCTGTTGAGTGAATGAATGTTTCAGTCCTAAGAGGTTAGATCTGGGCAGTGCAATGCCATGTCTAGTACAGTTTTACCTCTTAGGTACTTGAATCTACAGAAATAGCCTGAAGATGTTGAGGGTTCAGACCAGACCATCTCAATAAAATGAATATTGCTGTAAAGTGACTGGGATGAACTGTTGGTTTGCCAGTGCATAGAAAGTTATGTTTATATGGTGTGTGAAATAGCATTATGTCTAAAAAAAAAACAATGTACATATCTAAACTTAAAAATATGCCATTTATTAAAAAAAATGCTAATCCTCATCTGAGCCTTCAGGGAGTCATAATCTTCTTAAAATAGTAACATCAAAGATCAGTGATCATGAATCACCATAACAAATGTAATAATAATGAAAAAGCTCAAAATATTGCAAGAATTACCAAAATGAGACACAGACACAGAGTGAGCAAATGCTAATGCGAAAATGGTACCAATAGACTTGCTTTAGGAAGGGTTGCCAAAAACCTTTGATTTTTTAAAAACAAAAACACTATCTTTGAAGTACAGTAAAGAAAAGCACCCTGGAGAAGGATATGGCTACCCATTCCAATATTTTTGCCTGGGAAACCCCATGGACAGAGGAGCCTGGCAGGCTACAGTCCATGTGGTCACACATGGACAAGAGTCAGACAACAACTGAGCGACTTTACACACACAAACACACAAAGGTGAAACACCGTAAAATGAAGCATGTCTGTACTTATATCTTAAAAGTTCATGAAGCAACTTCTTCAGGATTCTGGTAGACTTTTTTTTTTTTCCCTCTGGATGAATTATATAAGGAGAATATTTATGGTATTAGAGTTTAACTATTCAGCTGCATTCCAGGCCAGAACTTAATATCGTCTACCATTGATTCTAGATTCCTCTCTCCTGGTATAGGTGAATTACCTGATGGGGTGACAACCCCTCATTCCTAGCTGAGTCAGCAAGGCTTTGGTCTTTGAATCAGGGTGCTATGTTTGTTCATTTGCCATCATAGCCAGTCAGCAGATTCCTGAATGGGTCATTTAGATGTCAAACATGTCTCCCTGCCCTGTTTTACAATAGTAGACTGAACTCCCTCTTAATACACATGTCATAGCGGTGACTCCTTTCCTTGCCTGATGGTCTGAGAAGCTGAGAAAGAATGGGCGACAGTTTCTGTGGGCAATTTAGTAGCACTGCTGCTATCTGCAAATGAATACCTCTGAACTTCCAGAGCCCAAGATTGTTGTTGTTGTTGTTTTTTCTTGGAAGGCACTGGGTTTGTAAGGCTGAGATTATGACGGGGGTACTTGAGGATTCACAGACTTTCCAGAATCACCCTCTATTTGCCACATAGTAATAAGAGTATACCTGCTGTAGTCTCCTCCCAGGAAAAGGATGAACAGGCTTCCTTACTACTCCTTTTATCTAACTGTGAATATTAGAAAGAACTATAGAACCACAGGCAGGAAGCTATGGTACTGGGCAGATCTAGGAAGAATGCCAGAATAAGTTACCTTCTCTGACATAAAGACTGCTCTTGAGGGATTATGGACATGAGCTATTCTGACAATAGCCTCCCTTTCAAGGCTTTAGTTTTCCAAGTGTTGCCAGTGTTCCAATTTGGCTCCCAGGACATGATCTGATATTTACTGATGTGCATCATGACTAAAGTGAAAAGAAAATCAATAAGCTGTCCATCCAACCTCTAATGCTAATGATACTTGCCTTTGGGTTCACCCGCCTCCATGCTGCAGGCTCCTGGGGCCTTGCTGTTCTTCTCCTGTTGCATCCTTGCTGTTCTCAGTGTGCATTAAGAAGAGTCAGGGATGCCACCAGGATTGCATGTTTCCTCTGATTCACTGTACCTTCTGATCCTCCCGAGATTTTATTTCCAGCATAATCCTGGGGACACTTGGAATAACAATGAGAAGGCAGAATTTAGAATTTGGTGATCTAAAGCTCTCATCTTCTAACATCACTTTGGAAAAACATTTTATGCTTCACATTTCGGGACATCAGGCACCTCGTCTCTAAAAGGAAATATCAATTTCTCTTTCAGCTAAATACTTCTGTGATTCTATAAGATATTACAGGGATTTTAATTTGCCAAAGTTTTGCCAAAGGGAAATAAGTACTTTACATAATCCTGAAACTTTCCAAGGATGAAATATGCCTGATTCATTGCTATTTCTATCATATGGCATTGATTCGATCAGATCTGAGTTACTGATTGATGGATGAAGTTGAGTTTTTTTAGCCAGCTAATTTCATAAACATTTATAATGAAACAAAAATAGAATGAATGACATGGGACCAATTATAGGGTGAGTCACATAACATTGGAGCTGCCCTAGTTAAACCTCAGCTTCTTTGGCTATAAATTAAGGACATTACCATGTCACAGGGTTTCCATAAGGTTATCTGATTTGATACTTATAAATCACGTTAACACTGTGCCTAAGCTTCTTAACTGTTTAATATACCTTGTCACTTTTCTCAGGTTTTGATTGCAAGGTCAGTAATTATGTAAATAACAAGTAATATTCATGCTGACAGCAATTAGGAAGAATGTTCCTCTTCCTCCTTTGAATAACCATGAAAATACTGAGTTCTAAACCCCCAGCCCTCCTACACCTAAAGAAATTAAATGGGCCCTTAATGTTTAAATTTATCAATGCTATATAAATAAGGATGGAAAATGAAGTACAAATGTTTGTCATCTCTGTTAAAATATATTTTCTAGCCTCAGGGAACTTTAATACTACTGCCAAAGCCCCTGTCTTGTGCCACCTTATGCTCACAACATCCATCCAGGTACCTCCTACCCTCCTTGCTAAGAGGAGAGTCTATGCAAATTTTAAAAAGTTTTTATGAAAGTTAAGTTTCATAAAATCCAATCAAATTATTTTTGTAGTTCTTCCTTATTAGGACCCATCTAAGAAAACTGTGGTTTCCCAAAATCCATGATTATTTCTCCTATAATTATTTTATTTTGGATGGTTTTAATTGAGTTAAATAATCCATTTTGGGGAAATTTATACGTCTAGTGTGTGCTAAGGATCAAAGTTTGTTTGTTTGTTTTTTTCCTAAATAGATATTCTTTTTTTTTCAGCTGCATTTTATAAAGATTATTCTTTCACACACTGAATTATCTTAACATCTGACATTTTTACTGCAAATCAACTGGGAATGTGTGTGTATTTCTTCTTCTTTCCTTGCTGTTCTGTTCAGTTGATCTATCTGTCTGATGAAAATATGACATTGTCTTAAATACTGTTAGGTAGTGTGGTTCCCCAGCCTTTTCAAGATTATTTTGTACATTTTAAATCATTTACGTTTTCACTAAACATTTTAACAAATTACACCTTGTAAAAACAACAACAACAACAACGCTGTTTGTATTTGACATAGGACCACTAGTACAATACTGAATAGAAGTGATGAGTGTATATAACCTATAACTCCCAGTCTTAGGCAAGTGGTATTCGTTGTTATACCTGTAAACACGATTTTAGCTGTAGATTTTTCATAAATGTACTTCATCAGTTTTAGGAAGTTATTTTCTATTCTTTATTTAGTTTATACAACGAATATGTGTTGACTTTCAGCAAATGCTATTCAGCACATTTTTCCCTTGGAGAAGGAAATGGCAACCCACTCAATATTCTTGCCTGGGAAGTCCCATAGACAGAGGAGCCTGGTAGGCTATAGTCTATGGGGCTGCAAAGAGCTGGACATGAGTTAGCAACTATAAAACAATAACAAATTCAGCATATATAAAATAATCATATTTTTCTCTTTCATTTCATTAATAAAGTAAATAGAATTGATTGTCGTTCACATGTTAAAAGAACATTGCTTCCTCATACAAATTCTACTGAGTCATTATTTTTATCAGTTTTACATATTGGATTTTATTTTTTAATATTATCTTAAAGATATTTTTGTCTAATTTCATGAGAAAAATTTGTTGGTAATGTTTATTCTTCATAGTGTCTATTTTATGAATAAGAATAAACTTGGTCCCATAAAATGTGTTGGGCAATATTTCTTTCTACTTGATGTTCTGAAAGAGTTAGTGTAGAATTTATATTATTTCCCCTTTATGTGTTTGATAGAATTCACCTAAAGGATTTTTGAAGCTTAATGTATTGCTGAAAGTGAAAATAATATATTGTATAATATATTATTTTAATATATTGCCTAGTTATATAAATATATTATATATCATGAATAAATTAATATTATAAATGTATAATAAATTAATATATAAATAAATTATTATTTAATATATTATTGAAAGTGAAGATAATATATTGTTGAAAGCTCAGTTATGTCTGACTCTTTGATACTGGAGTGGGTAGCCTATCCTTTCTCTAGTGGATCTTCCCAACCCAGGAATCAAACCAGGGTCTCCTGCATTGCAGGAGCTATCAGGGAAGCCAGTTGAAGTAAATAGAATTTGCCTTCTTCTTGTGCTAGTTTTCATAATTTGTGTCTTTTATGGAATGTTTACAGTAAAACTAAGCTGTCAAATTTATTGATATGGCTTTCTTCATAATATTCAGTTTTTCTCCCATTAAATAGCAGCTTTAATTAAATATACTTCACATATCATGTAATTCAACCCTATATAATGTACAATTCAAAAATTTTTGTTTTGTTTCATTTTGGAAATTTTCTCTATTCCTTATGAACCATGACAGTCAGTTTTACAACATTTGTCAGTCCAGAAAGAATTCCAGTACCCATCAGAGGTTGCTTTGCACTTTTCCCTACCAACCCCATTCCTAGGCAACCACTAATGTGATTTCTGTCCATGTATATTCTTATTCTGGACATTTCAAATAAATGAAATCATGCAGGATGTCATATTTTTTTTGTTAACTAACTTCTCCCACTTTCCATAATATTTTTAAGTTTAATCCATGTTTTAGCACGTGTTAGAACTTCATTTTTTTATTGTTGAATAATATTGCATTGTATAAATACACCACTTTTAATTTTTCCATTCCTTAGTTGATAGACATTTGGATTGTATATATTCTTTACTTATTATGAATAATGGTTCTATGAACATTAGTGTACAAATTTTTGTGTAGACATATTTTCAGTTATCTTGGATAAATACCTAGGAGTGGAATTTGCTGGGTCACATTGCAACTTTATGTTTAACCATTTGAGTAAGAACCAGACCATTTTACAAAATGGCTGAAACATTTTACATTCCTACCAGCAATGAATAATTCCAGTTCCTCCACTTTCTTGCTGACACTTGTTATCCTGTCTTTTTTATTTTAGGCATCCTAGTATGTGTGACATGGATTCTCTCTGTGGCTAGTATTATTGAACATCATTTCATTTGCTTATTGGACAAATGTATAACTTCTTTATAGATATGAATATTCACACAGCAGTTAAGAATGTTCTGTAGATGTCTGTTAGTCCTTGTTGGATCATCAGTTCAGTTCAGTTCAGTCTCTCAGTCATTGCCGACTCTTTGCGACCCCATGAACTGCAGCATCTCAGGCCTCCCTGTCCATCACCATCACCCAGAGTTCACTCAGACTCACATCCATCGAGTCGGTTATGCCATCCAGCCATCTCATCCTCTGTCATCCCTTTTTCCTCCTGTCCCAAATCCCTCCCAGCATCAGTCTTTTCCAATGAGTCAACTCTTCGCATGAGGTGGCCAAAGTACTGGAGTTTCAGCTTCAGCATCATTCCTTCCAAAGAAAACCCAGGGCTGATCTCCTTTAGAATGGACTGGTTGGATCTCCTTGCAGTCCAAGGGACTCTCAAGAGTCTTCTCCAACACTATAGTTCAAAAGCATCAATTCTTCATTGCTCAGCTTTCTTCACAGTCCAACTCTCACATCCATACATGACCACTGGAAAAACGATAACCTTGATTAGACAGTCCTTTGTTGGCAAAGTAATGTCTCTGCTTTTGAATATGCTATCTAGGTTGGTCATGACTTTTCTTCCAGGGAGTAAGGGTCTTTTAATTTCATGGCTGCAATCACCATTTGCAGTGATTTTGGAGCCCCCAAAAATAAAGTCTGACACTGTTTCCACTGTTTCCCTATCTATTTCCCATGAAGTGATGGGACCGGATGCCGTGATCTTCGTTTTCTGAATGTTGAGTTTTAAGCCAACTTTTTCACTCTCCTCTTTCACTGTCATCAGGAGGCTTTTTAGTTCCTCTTCACTTTCTGCCATAAGGGTGGTGTCATCTGCATATCTGAGGTTACTGAGATTTCTCCCAGCAATCTTGATTCCAGTTGGTCTTCTTCCAGCCTAGCGTTTCTCATGATGTACTCTGCATATAAGTTAAATAAACCGGGTGACAATATACAGCCTTGACGTACTCCTTTTCCTATTTGGAACCAGTTTGTTGTTCCATGTACAGTTCTGACTGTTGCTTTCTGACCTGCATATAGGTTTCTGAAGAGGCAGGTCAGGTGGTCTGGTATTCCCATCTCTTTGAGAATTTTCCACAGTTTGTTGTGATCCACACAGTCAAAGGCTTTGACATAGTCAGTAAAGCAGAAATAGATGTTTTTCTGGAAGTCTCTTGCTTTTTCGATGATCCAGCGGATGTTGGCAATTTCATCTCTGGTTCCTCTGCCTTTTCTAAAACCAGCTTGAACATCTGGAAGCTCAGTACTGTTCAAAGCTTCCATTTTCTTGTTGATCTTCTGATTAATTTTTCTGTCATTTTGAAAGGGGTGCTAAAGTCTGCAACTGTTACTGTTGGATTGTTTGTTTCCCCTTTTAATTTTGTCAGTTTTTATACTTCCTCAATTTTATTTTATTTTTTTATTTAAATTTTTATTTTTACTTTATTTTACTTTACAATACTGTATTGGTTTTGCCATACATTAACATGAATCCACCACAGGTGTACATGAGTTCCCAACCCTGAACCCCCCTCCCACCATCCTCCCCATATCATCTCTCTGGGTCATCCCCGTGCACCAGCCCCAAGCATGCTGTATCCTGCATCGGACAGAGACTGGCGATTCTATTCTTACATGATAGTATACATGTTTCAATGCCATTCTCCCAAATCATCCCACCCTCTCCCTCTCCCTCTGAGTCCAAAAGTCCGCTATACACATCTGTGTCTTTTTTGCTGTCTTGCATACAGGGTCATCATTGCCATCTTTCTAAATTCCATATATATGTGTTAGTATATGCATATATATTTATAATTATTCTATCTTCTTGAGAGATTAAACTTTATTTATTTATTTTATGCTCATAAAGCATTTTATTTTTTTCCTTTTTAAAAATTTTTTCAATACTGTACTGATTTTGCCATACATTGACATGAATCCACCACAGGTGTACATGAGTTCCCAACCCTGAACCCCCCTCCCACCATCCTCCCCATATCATCTCTCTGGGTCATCCCAGTGCACCAGCCCCAAGCATCCTGTATCCTGCATCGAACCTAGACTAGCAATTCGTTTCTTACATGATAGTATACATGTTTCAATGCCTTTCTCCGAAATCATCCACCCTCTCCCTCTCCCACAGAGTCCAAAAGTCTGTTCTTTACATCTGTGTCTCTTTTGCTGTCTCGCATGCAGGGTTATCATTGCCATCTTTCTAAATTCCATATATATGTGTTAGTATACTGTTTTGGTGTTTTTTCTTTCTGGCTTACTTCACTCTGTATAATCGGCTCCAGTTTCATCCACCTCTAAACATTATTTTTTTAATTGTGGTAAGAACACTTATGAGATATCCACTCTTGCAGGTTTTAAGTGTGCAATATATTGTCATGTATAGGCAGAATATTGTGCAGCAGATCTCTAGAACTAATTTATCTTGAATACTGAACTTTTATACTCCTTGATTAACAACTCCACCTACCCCCTTCCACTCAGCTACTGGCAGCTGCTCTTCTGATTTTTGCTTCTACTAGTTTAACTATTTTAGATTCCTCATATAGGTGGAGTCATGCACCATTTGTCTTTCTATGACTTGATTATTACATTTTGAACGTTATCAGGGTTCACTCATGTTGTCAATACTGCAGGAGTTTTTTTTTTCTTTTTTGATACTGAATGATGAGCATTGTTTGTATACCTCCTTTATATAACCCATTCACCTATTCATAAACATTTAGATTCTTTCCACATCTTCATTATTGTCAATAGTGCTGCAGTAAAGAAGGCAATGGCACCCCACTCCAGTACTCTTGCCTGGAAAATCCCATGGATGGAAGAGCCTGGTGGGCTGCAGTCCATGGGGTCACTAAGAGTCAGGCACGACTGAGCGATTTCACTTTCACTCATTGGAGAAGGAAATGGCAACCCACTCCAGTGGTCTTGCCTGGAGAATCCCAGGGACAGAGGAGCCTAGTGGGCTGCCGTCTATGGGGTCGCACAGAGTCGGACACGACTAAAGCGACTTAGCAGCAGCAGCAAACATGGAGTACGGATTACTCTTCAAGATGCTGATTTCAACTCTTTGGGATAAATGCCAAGAAGTGAGATATCTAGGTCATATAATAGTTATGTTTTTAATTTTCTGATGAACTTTTGCATTGTTTTTCTTAGTGGCTACATCATTTTGCTTTCCCATTGGCAATGTATAAGAGTTCCATTTCTCCACATTATCATTAATAGTTGATATCTTTTGTTTTAGTGATAATAATTATCCAAACAGGTATGAGGCACTATCTCACTGTGGCTTTGATTTGAATTTATTACTCTGATAGATAGTGACATTGAGCATCTTTTCAGATACATTGGACATTAGTATGTCTTTTTAGAGAAATGTCTACTCATGTTCTTAGTCCATTTTAAATCAAGTAATTAGTTTTTCTTTCATTTGTAGTTTTTAATATTAATATTTTAGAAATTAACCCTGTATCAGACATGTGGATTGTAGTATCTTTGCCTTCTCCATAGATGATCTACCCACTTTGCTTATTTTCGTCCTGAGTAGAAGCCTTTTAGTTTGATGCAGTCCCATTCATCTATTTTTGCTTTTGTTTTCTGTGATTTTGGTGAAATCATGAATACTCATGAAATTATCGGCAAGACAAATTCCCTGCTTTTCCCCTATATTTTCTTTGAAGAATTTTACAGTTTCAAATATTATGTTTGAGTCTTTAAATTTTGAGCTGATTTTTGTTTCTGGTATAAGATAAAGGCCCAGTTTGATTTTTTTGCAGGTGAATATTCACTTTTACCAACACCATTTGTTGAAGACAGTATCCTATCCTTATAGTGTATCCTTGACACTCTTGTAGAACATCAGTTGGCCACACATGTGTGGGGCTATTTCTAGGCTCTCTGTTCTGTTCCATTAACCTATGTCTGTCTTTCTCTTGATAGCATGTTTTAGTGACTACAGCTTAATAATATATTTTGAAATCAGCCTGTGTAATGCCTACACAGTTGTCCATTTTCAGGATTTATTTTTGTGTTTTACTCTCAGAGGCACTTTATTTAAAATTTAAAAATTAATATAAATTTTAGGAACTTCCCTGCTGGTCCAGTAGTTAAAACCTGCACTTCCACTCCACTCCAAGGGGAACATGTGCCATGAGGTGGGGCCAAAAAGTGAAAAAAACATGAATAAAGTCATTTTTCCTACATCTGTAAAAATGCATTTGGGATTTTTGATAAGGATTGCATTGAATTTGTAAATCACTTTGGTTAATATAAACATGTTAACAATATAAAGTGTTCTGATAGATGAACATGGGATTACTTTCAATTTGTTTGTGTCTCATTTAATTTCTTTCATCAGGATTTGTAATATTCAGGGTACAGCATTTTACTTCCTTAGGTTTATTTTTAACTATTTTATTATTTTTAATGCTATTATAAATGGAATTGTTTTTGTAACTCTTTTTTCAGATATTTCATTATTATTAGTAATTTTGTTATTTTGATTTTTGTATCCTGAAACTTTACTGTATTCATCTATTAGTTCTAATAGTATTCTGATGGAGACTGTGGGCTTTTCCATATATGAGTTCAAGTCATGTGCAAATAGAGGCAATTTTACTTTTCCCTTTGAGATTTTTGATGCCTCTTACTTATTTTTCTTGCCTCATTCCTAGGCTAGAACTTACAATACTATGCTAAAGATAAGCGGCATGGGTAAGCAACCTTGTCTTCCTGATCTCATTGGAAAAGCTTTCAGTTTTTCGTTGTTGAGAATGTTAGCTCTTGGCTATTTATATATGAACTTTATTCAAATGGTAAAGAATCTTCCTGCAATGTGGGAGACACAAGTTCGATCCCTGGGTTGGGAGGATCCCCTGGAGAAGGAAATGGCAACCCCCTCCAGTATTCTTGCCTAGAGAATTGCATGGACAGAGGAGTCTGGCAGGATATAGTCCATGGGGCTACAAAGAGTTGGTCATGACTGAGCAAATTTAGATAGATAGATGTTTGTTTAATCTCCTGCTATTCCTAGTTTGTTAATTTTATGATTAAAGATTGCTGGATTTTGCTAAATGCTTTTTCAGCTTTTATTAGATGATCATGTAATTTTTATCCTTATTATTTTAATGCGGTTAAATGAATTTTTGTTTGTTGATCCTTCCTTGCATCCCCAGGGATAAATCCCAGTTGGTCATGGTGTATGATCTTTTGGATGTGTAGTTGAATTCGGTTTTGCATCTGTGTTCATATGGAATGTTTGCCTGTAATTTCCTTTTCTTGTAGTGTCTGTGTCTGGTTTTAGTATCAGGGTAATTCTAGCTTCATAAACTAAGTTTTGAAGTGTTCCCTCCTCTTTAATTTTGTGAAAGAGTTTCAGAAGGATTGCCTTTAATTCTTTAAATGTTAAGTAAAATGTGCCAGTGAAGCCATCTGGCCCTGAATTTTTCTTTTTTGGAAGGTTGTTGATTACTGATTCAATCTCCTTACCAGTTATTTTTCTGTACATTTCTAGGAATATATCCAAGTTTTCTAGTTATTCAGTTCTTTGGTGTATAATTGTTCATAGCAATCTCTTATGATACTTTCTATTTCTGTGGCATCAGTTGTAATATCTCCACTTGCATTTGTTGATTTTGTTTCTGTACTCTCACTTTTTTCTTTGTTATTCTAACTAAAAGTTTGTTGATTTTATATTTTTTTCCAAAAAAGAACCTCAGTTTGTTGAGATTTTTTTCCTATTGTTTTCTGTTCTCTGTTTTACTTATCCCTGATCTAATCCTTATTATTGCCTTTTTCTACTAACTTCAGCCTTAATTCTCTCTTCCTTTTCTTGTTCTTTGAGGTATGAATTTATATTTTTTATTTGAGATCTTTCTTCTTTTTAAATGTAGATGTTTATTATTATTAACCTGTAGTACTGCTTTTGCCTCATCTCATTGATTTTGGTATGTGTGTTCATTTTTATTTGCTTTAAATTTTTTTCTAATTTCCCTTTTGATTTTCCCTTTGACACATTGGTTGTTCAGAAGTGTTCTATTTAATTTTCATATATTTGTGAATTTTTTGGTTTTCCTTTTGCTGTTGACTTCTAGATTTTTTTCATTCTGGTTAGAAAAACTACATAGTATTATTTCAATCTTCTTAAACTTGTTAATCCTTGTGACCAATTATATGATCTATTGTGTAGAATACCTCATATGTACTTGAGAAGCATGACTTGTTCTGCTGCTGTTGGATTGAATATTATATGTATGTCTATAAGAGCTGTTTGTTATATTGTTGTTATTTAGTTCCTAAGTCATGTCCAACTCTTTGCAACTCCACGGACTGCAGCATGCCAGCCTTCTCTGTCCTTTCCTGGAGTCTGCTCACACTCATGACCATTGAGATGCTGATGCCAGCCAACCATCTCATCCTCTGTTGTCCCTTTCTCCTCCTGCCCTCAATCTTTCCCAGCATCAGGGTCTTTTCCAATTAATCAGCTCCTTGCATCTGATGGCCAAAATATTAGAGCTTCAACTTCAGCATCAGTCCTTCCAATGAATAGTCAGGGTTGATTTCCTTTAGGATTGACTGATTTGATCTCCTTCCTGTCCAAGGGATTCTCAAGAGTCTTCTCCAGCATCACAGTTCAAAAGCATTAATTCTTCAGTGCTCAGCTTTCTTTATTGTCCAACTTTCATATCCATATATGACTACTGAAAAAACCATAACGTTGACTATATGGACCTTTGTCGGCAAAGTTATGTCACTGCTTTTCAATGCACTGTCTATGTTTGTCATAGCTTTTCTTCCAAGGAGCAAGCATCTTTTAATTTCATGGCTGCAGGTACCATCTGCAGTGATTTTGGAGCCCAGGAAAAGAAAATCTGTCACTGTTTCCAGTTTTTCCCCATATATTTGCCATGAAGTGATGGGACCAGATGCCTTGATCTTATTTTTTGAATGTTGAGTTTTAAGCCAGCTTTTTCACTCTCCTCTTTTACCCTCATCAAGAGGCTCTTTGGTTCCTCTTCACTTTCTGCCATTAGGGTGGTATAACCTGCATATCTGAGGTTGTTGATATTTCTGCCAGCACTCTTGATTCCAACTTGTGATTCATCCAGCACTGTTCAAGTCTTCTTTGTCTTTATTGATTTTTCCATCTGGTTATTCTGTTTATTACTGTAAGTGAGATACTGGAGTCTCCCACTATTATTGTATTGCTGTGTATTTCTTCCTGCATTCCTGTCAATGTTTATATATTTGTATGCTTTGATACTGTGTGTGTATTTATATTTATAACTGTAATATCTTTCTGGGAGTTTAGACCCATTATCTTTATATAATGTCCTTTTTTGTTTCCTGTGACAATATTTGACTTAATGTTTAATTTGTCTGATATAAATATAGACATCCTGATCTCTTTTGGTTACTATTTGCAAAAATGTCTTTTTCCAGCCTTGTGCTTTCAGCATATGTGAGTCTTTAAAATGAGTAATTTATAGACACCAACTCTTAGCCATGCTTTCTAGGAATTTAGTCTCTGCACCTTGCAGCTGAAGATAGTGTGACATACTGGAGATCTGCCCCACCCAATGAGATACCTTATCCTTTGACTGAGAACTAGCAGAGAAGAAACCTGTTTTCTCAGTCACACATCATCTGAAGTATTTCTTCATGCTGATCTGGGAGATGGGGCTGCAGGGAAAGCGTCATAGCTCAAGAAGCACAAACTCATTGTCCTTACTAAGATTTAATTGATTTTCTTGAATAAATGTTTCTCCCATTGCTATATGCCCATATGATAAGTTCCATAGAATTTAAATTGTTGTTGTTATTCTTTTATATAAATAATAAAAATTTTGGGCTTCCCAGGTGGTGCTAGTGGTAAAGAACCTGCCTGCCAATGCAGGAGACTTAAGAGATACAGGTTTGATCCCTGGGCCAGGAAGACTCCCTGGCGATGGAAATGGCAACCCACTCCAGTATTCTTGTCAGGAGAATCACATGCACAGAGGAGCCTGGTGGTCTACAGTCTGTAGGATTGCACAGTGTCGGACATGATCAAAGTGACTTAGCACGCATGGCTCTTTCACTGGGGAGTGGGTCCACAGATCTCCCACAGCAGTTCCAGGGGTGAGCAATTTCACTTACTATCCTATAAAGACTATAGGACTTGTAGTAATATACCACTCTTCACTCTGATATTGATAATGTGTATGTTCTTTCTTTTTACTTCATTTCTAATTACTAATATTATTATAAAAAATCCAGGTGTTGATTTTATTGGATTTTCTCTATTTCTTAAATCTTTCTTATGTCACTGATTTCTACATTTCTATTATTTCCTCCCTACTCTTTATTCTGGGTTTAGTTTGTTCTCTTTCCTTTATCTCAAATGAGAGTCTCAATTATTTATTTTTAGATTTTTTTTTTTTTTCATTTTCTGACGTAGGCGTTTAAAGATAAGTACATGCGTGCTCAGTTGCTTCAGTCATGTCTGACTCTTTGCAACCCTATGGACTGTAACCCACTAGGCTGTGCATGGGATTCTCCAGGCAAGAATATTGGAATGGGTTGTCCTGCCCTCCTCCAGGGGATCTTCTCAACCCAGGGATCAAATCCATGTCTCCTGAGTCTCCTGCATTGCAGGTGGATTTTTACCCACTGAACCACTTGGAAAGCCCCATTTAAAGTTATAGTTTCCTATAAGCACTGATTTAGCAATGGAGGCAAAGCAAAGTCAGCAGGTAAAAATACAACAATAGTTATATATTTTTGTTACTCTGTTGGCCTGAGAGCAAGTATTCAATAAAAGGAAATCATCTGGTACCTCCAACCTGCCATAAGGAAAATTAATACTTCTAATTCCTTGGTGATAATAGATACAGTTTATAAATGAGCTGTCAGATTTGAATATAAGTTAAGAGAACAGGACATTGAAACATCCTATACTACTTAAAATATCCTCACCATTCACCTTCCTCTTTTATTAAACCATTCTTTAATGAGTACCTAGTCTATGCCAAGTACGGGACTAGGTCCAGGACACTACGCAGTGAACAGGACCTTGCTCTCAAAAAGTTCACAACTTTAGACACTGGCTGCTGCTACTGCTGCTAAGTCGCTTCAGTCGTGTCCGACTCTGTGTGACCCCATAGACGGCAGCCCACCAGGCTGCCCCATCCCTGGGATTCTCCATGCAAAAACACTGGAGTAGGTTGCCATTGCCTTCTCCGTTAGACACTGGCTATCCTTGTGCAAAACTAAATTGGCTTTCTAGATAGGCAAACAGTTTAGGCTTCATATAATAGAATGTCTTCACTTCCAAACCTAATTTTTCAACTTCCTAACTTTGTAAAATTGAAATCAAATACTTGCTTTTCCTGTGTCTCAGGTTCTCCCTTGTCTTTGGAAACAAATTAGAATGCTACATGCCTCATATGGTTGTCATGAAATCATTAACTATAAATAGTCAGTGCCTGCCAGAACATAGGTATTCATTTATGACCCCTTTCTATCATCAGTTGTTACATCTCTAAAGATCTCTGTACAAGACATAGAGAACACGATGGACCACTGTTCAGGCAATGTCAGAGAAGCTGGAGGTGGAAATGCCTAAGCAGATGCAGACGGTGGTTTCAGGTATAAATCACTTAGTTTTTCAAGCTGTATAAATATTTATTTTGCATACGAGAGATCTTCTACAGTGCTATAACAAGGATAAATAGCTCTTTAGAACTGGGGACGTTTTAGGATTTCTAAGACCTTTGAGCATGGGGCTTAGAGTCCCTATTTTCTGAAAGAAGCACTCAGGTGTCTGGGTGTTATTTCAAGACTCATATTGGCTTTTTTTCTACTAATTTTATACTGCTCTGACATGCTTTATTGCCTGAGAATATGTCCAGCCTGTGAAGCTGGGAATTAATTTCCTAATTTGCATTTTCATGAAGTCAGGGATGCATTTTTCTTCAGGAGCACATGTCAGTTACTTGTAGAAAGAATTCAGTCTCAAGAAAACGTGGGAATGATGTGAATACTATGAATGGAAGTCACAGACATATACATTTGTAGGGGAAGACATGTTTTAAGAAGCCATCTTAGAGAAAGACCCTGTTGTACCCCCTGTTGGCCAGTGTAGATACTGTAACTTTTGGAAAGAGATACATGACTATATAAATGTCTGAGATTTTAACTCCCAAACTTCCAGTTACTTGATGTGCCTGACCATATGGCTGTGAGAGCCTATGGGAATCTAAACTCTTACTTCATATCCACATAAGAAAGAAAAAGGAGGTATAGGGGAGCAACATTTGCTACCCCAAGGTGTGTGTCTTTGGCATGGGGATTAATTTAGGCTGTTAATTTTAAGAAACAGTAGATTTTGGAAGTTTTTTTCTTGTTACATTGCCTTAAAAAATGTAGAAAGAAATCCTGTTCTTGAAATCGCCAGAGATCTCTGCAAATAAATGGTCTAAGTGTGGGGAAACAACAAGACCTAGGGATCAGAGATTACTCTGTGTCCTGTTGTCTTTGCGTGGCTCAGCAAACATTTGTTTACCAAAGGCTTGCTTTCATCTCCATGTGAGTTGCCCTTCTCCCTTTTGAAGCCCAAACCACTATCCCAGACATTCTCTTTTGTCTTTAGCTAAAAATGGTATTTAAGGTGGGGGTTTCAATCATTTGGGAGAGTTACTCAATTCTGGGTCTCTCCTATGTATACATGTTATTAAACTTTTGTTTGCTTTTCTCCTGTTGAGCTGTCTCATGTCCATCTATTCCTTAGATCAGCCTGAAGAACTTAAAAGTATAGAAAAAATTTCTTCCTCCTTAACAATATATTTAAATTTGTGTGTATATATACATACATTTACATATATTATATATATGTATTTATATAGCTATAGTTATTTTTAATATTCCAGCTTGTAATTGGAGGCAAATAACTCCTATTTTGGATATAATCTTCACATGTTTATCATAAAAGAATTAGTTACTGATTCAAATTCATAAATAAAATTTATAGTTTAAATATAACCAAGAAGTTGCCACCCTCCTTTAGTTCAATTTTAGACATCATGTTCTAGATTTACAGAAGTCTAGAAATAATTGGTGCCCATCTCATGATTTTACTTACTTTGAGTCAACTCAAGCAAAAAATATGTAATTTTGATTCTAAAAAGTCATTCCATTCAGCAAAGGATATTCTATCCATGTAGTTGAAAAACTGGGTCAGCAATGATTCATAATTATAGATGACTATTTACTATAGACTAAATGTGTGTGTCCCTTCCAAAGTTCATACGTTGAAAGTTAATGCTCAATATGAAAATAAGAATGGGACCTTTGGGAGTTGATTTGGTCATGCGGATAGAGACATCATGAATGGGATTATTGCTTTTATAAAGAGATCACAAATATCCCTCTCGCCTTTCCTGCCATGTGAGGACACAGCCCAAAGAAGGCTGTCTGAGATCTAGGGAACAGCTCTTCTAGATAACAGACCTGCAAGCACCTTGCCTTTGAATTTTCTGGCCTGTGAAATATGAGAAATCAACTTCTGTTGTTTATAAGCCACCCAATCTATGGTATTTTGCTATAGCAGTGGTTATTATCGCTGTAAGACACTATTACATGAGAAATAAGTAGGCTTTGGGGAATTGTTTCCATATGGGTAATTATGGCATGTAAATGTAAATGCAAAGGATAACAATACATTTTCCCCTTGAGATTAATTCCCATTTCTCATGTAGAAATGTTTCTCTCCACAGACAACATGCTGATGATTTGGTTTTGTGGAGATGAAAAATTATTTTCTGCGGCATACATTTGTCACCTATAACTACTAAGAAATGTGTCCTTGAGATGGTCCTTCAAACTGAGAATTGTGTTCTTGCTTTTAAAAAATTTTAAGCAAATTCATGCACATACCTGGGAATAGGTCTCCTCCCTTCTAGTCCCAAGTGGTAGATATAGCTTTCTGATTTAAGATAGCATTTAAGACAGCATTCTGATTTTAGGTCTCTGTAATATCTTTGTCTTCCTTTTGGAAGTGTTCTTCCAAAAAGTGCAAAACAGGGAGAATTTCTTTTTGGTCCATAGTAGGTTTTTCTGAGTGTACGAGGGAAGATGGAGGGAAGTTGGCCAAGTGTTCCTAGGAACTATAGAAGTAGAATGCATTATTTTCCTACACAATCCAGGTACTCGCTATCATTTGTTAATCTCAGAATCCCAGGCGTTCTTCCTAAATGTCGAACAGAGTTGTTTACCAGTATCAGAGCAAGTCTTGCAATAATGAATCTAATGACTAAGATATTTTAAAAATGAAATAATAAAAATTTTAAGTGAGTTTTTTAACTGCTCATTGTCAGAAACCAAGTGGCCTAACTGTTGTAAACACAAAGAAATGATCATAGCATCATTTTTAAACTGTAGAAATATCTTATTGAATGATGTCTAAGCTGCAGGATGACCAGAAATGCATGATAGCATCAGTCAGTACTTACTGAACTCGATTTCTAGACTAAAAAATCACGGTATAGAAGAGAACTAATGACAGGTCTATTTTCGGGGGGATGGTGGGTAGGGAGAAAGAGGAGGCAGGATGATGGGAAAGAGTCATCTACTTCAGCTTGAGAAGTTGGAGACCTTCAGGTTCTGATATCACCAGCATTATGTGGTGATAATGCAGGGGACATGACAAGGGTAAACATAGCTCAGCTTCCAGGGTTGTTTCTATGTTCTTAAAAGCCTTTGCAAATAAACATTTTATATTAAAATGTTAAAATGTGCTATAAATTCAAATGAGCAATTTACATGTTTGAAAAATATGTCAATGTTGCAAGAAATTTTACTTATTGTTGTAAGTTGCTTAGGTTGAATCCCACACTTCACTTCTTTCTTCCATCAGGATATGTCAGGAAAGCAGAGTTAAGATGCCTTTTTCCAGTTTTGAGATGACAAAAAAGGGCACTCAGAAAACTAAAGTGAGTTATATAGACTACACAGTGTCTATGGGCAGAGCTGAATCTGGGTTCCTCTTTCTCCTACTCTAGGACTCTTCCCCTGACCCACACAGGAATAGCGAGACAGCACAGATGGCTGCTGGGCAGATCCGGGCTGGCTGACTCTGGTTGATCCCTCTTGCTCCATCCTGAATCTCTGGATAAAGACAGATTCAGTGAATATTCTTCCAGAGGAGAAATCAGTCCCTGGGCTGTCGAGGCCTTGTCCTCTGCAGAAGCAATATCTCATTCCTCCCATACTTTTTCTACTCTCCTGAAACACTTTCCCCCTGACAAGAGCCAGGTTCCCTCCTCTCTGCATGAACTTCCTCACTTACTTATTTTATGTAATGAATATTTGCAAACTGTTGTGTATCACATACCACTCCAGTTTTGTCACTAAGTTATGACCAACTCTTTGTGGCCCTATGGTCTGCAGCATGCCAGGCTTCCTGTCCTTCCCTATCTCCTGGAGTTTGGTCAAACTTATGTCCATTGAGTCAGTCGGTGATGCTATTCAACCATCTCACTCCTCTGTCACCTCCTTCTCCTCTTACTCTCAATCTTTCCTAGCATCAGGGTCCTTTCAATGAGCTGACTCTTCCTATCAGGTGGTCATAAGTATTGGAGTTTCAGCTTCAGCATCAGTCCTTCCAATGAATATTTAAGGTTGATTTTTTTAGGATCAACTGGTTTGATCTGCTTGCTGTCCAAGGGACTCTCAAAAGTCTTCTCCAGCACCACAGTTTGAAAGCATCAGTTCTTGAGCAGTCAGCCTTCCTTATGGTCCAACTTTCATATCCATACATGAGCTTTGACTATATGGACTTTTGTTGGCAAAATGATGCCTCTACTTTTTAATACACTGCCTAGATTGTCATAACTTTATTCCAAAGAGCAAGCGTCTTTTACTTTCATGGCTGCAGTCACCATCTGTAGTGATTTTGGAGCCCAAGAAAATAAAGTCTGTCACTGTTTCCATTGTTTCCCCATCTATTTGCCATGAAGTGATGGGACCATATGCTATGAGCTTAGTTTTTTGAATGTTGAGTTTTAAGCCAGCTTTTTTCACTCTCCTCTTTCACCTTCATCAAGAGGTTCTTTAGTCCTTCACTTTCTGACATTGGGGTGATATCATCTACATATCTGAGGTTATTGATGTTTCTCCCAGCAATCTTGATTCCAGCTTGTGCTTCATCCAGCCCAATATTTCACGTGATGTACCCTGCAGATAAGTTAAATAAGCACGGTGACAATATACAGCCTTGACATACTCCTTTCTCAGTTTTGAACCAGTCCATTGTTCCATGTCCGGTTATAACTGTTGCTTCTTGACCTGCATACAAGTTTCTCAGGAGGCAGGTAAGGTGGTCTGGTATGATTGGTACACATGACCGCAGTTTTTAAAGACATGTAAATAATGTTTATAGAAGCTCTAATAGTGCAGATTGAAAACAGCCAAAAATATTTCCCAAGATAGGAACATGCATGTTAATAGTGACATAGAGCTAGCTAAGCCAGCTGTCATCTCTTCCCTCTGTGGGCATGCAGTCTAACAGAATAGAGAAGGAGAGTGAATCTATATATTTCACACACATATCTTTTATGAGCCCCATCTCCGAACAAGAGTTTTACTTTCCTTGGCTTCGTTACACTTTTTATTGAGAACTTGCATACATGGCAGAAGGTGCCCAGATCTTAAATGGGCAGCTCAGTAATTTTTCATGTCTGTATAGAACATTTCCAGTATCCTTAAGGCTCTCCCATGTAAAACACACCATGAATTAATCACTGTTTTGATATCCAACACCATGTATTATTTTTGCCTATTCTTGTTTTTTTAATTTAAATTTAGTTGATTAAATTGTTGCATTAGTTACTGCTGTAGAGCAAAATGTATTAGTTATGCCTATATCCACTCTTTTTTTAGATTCTTTTTCCATATAGTTTACTAAAGTATTGAGATTTCCCTGTGCTATATGGATGAACCTAGAATCTGTCATACTGAGTGAAATAAGTCAGATAGAGAAAGATGAATATATGATATTCTTAAATATGTAATTTTAAAAAATGGTACAAAGGAACTTATTTACAAAATGGAAGTAGAGTCACAGATGTAGAAAACAAACTTATGGTTACCACGGAGAAAAGCATGGAGTGGATTGGGAGTGAGATGAATTGGGAGACTGGGACTGACAAATATACACTGCTGCTGCTGTTGCTGTTGCTGCTGCTGCTGCTGCTGCTGCTGCTGCTGCTGCTGCTGCTGTTGCTGCTAAATCGCTTCAGTCGTGTCTGATTCTGTGCGACCCTATAGACAGCAGCCCACCAGGCTGCCCCGTCCCTGGGATTCTCCAGGCAAAAACACTGGAGTGGGTTGCCATTTCCTTCTCCAATGCCTGAAAGTGAAAAGTGAAAGTGAAGTCACTCAGTCGTGTCTGACTCTTAGCGACCGTATGGACTCCAGTCCACTAGGCTACTCCGTCCATGGGATTTTCCAGGCAAGAGTACTGGAGTGGGGTGAAATACACACTACTCTATATAAAATAGATAACTAATAAGGACCTACTGTGTAGTACTTTGCCTATTCTTTAATTTCATTTATGAATCATATAGTGTGTTTTCTTTGAAGGCGTGGGCTGATCTGTGTAATATCACATCTGTATGAGTCTCTTAAGTTATCCTGTTAATAATAGTTTATTTTGTTGAGTAGCACATCATTGCATATATAGATCATAATTTACTTCTTCATTCATTTTGTGTAGACACTGAAGCTGGTGTACATTCTCAGACATCATGGTGGAGGAGCAAGCCCTTGTCATCATTCTCTCTTCTACTGAGTGCTTCAGAGGAGGGGAAAGATCCTGAATTTCAGAATCAAACCTGTTCATCAAAGTACAAGTTGCAGAAAAAAAAATATGTAAATAAATATGTAATGAAAATTTATATTAAAAATATCTCATCTTCATGCCACATCCCATATCTCCACACTTTTCATCTTCCTCATACAAACAATATATGAACATGTTTTTCCCCTTTTAACACAGGATGCATTAAATTTTTATGTTCTTGAGCAGCTGAAGTAATGAACATGCCTTCTCACCATACCTAGATCCCAGTTATATTAATGGGCATCTTTGCAATTTCTCATACAGAATATATTTGCTTAGTTGGGAAATCATCATAACTTCTGATATGTATAGAGTATATTTTAGTTGACATGGAATTTTTATACAAATCATTTCATTTGATTCTCATTTTACAGAGATAGGAACTTTTTAATTAATATTTATTAAATGTCTACTCTGTGGCACCACTCTTCTGAATGCTGCAGATATAAAGTCAAGCAAAGCACATTTCCCCCCTTAATAAATTATGTCTGTTGCAAAGATAGATATATAAGCTAAATTAAAATACAAGGTGGCATAGGAACCCTAAAACACCATAGCATTTTTACATCCACGAAAATAATAAATGTTACTGTATTATTATTCAAGAATTTTGGTAAACAACTCTACATAGGGCAGTCAGATGGAATGCATATTAGATATGAAACTTGAAGAAAGAGGAGGAATTCATCAAGACGACCTTGGGGAAAAAGAAAGGAAGCATTTTTAATAGAGATAACACCTGTGCAAAGGCCAGGTGGTATGATATAGTTTGGAGCATCAGCCCAAGGTCATGCAAATATTTAAAGACAAAGCTTATGTTCAAATTCAGTGCTCTCTCTACAGGATATTTTCCCCCAGTTGTGTGTTTAAACTCTGACCAACACACTACCTTCAGTTTCCTGAATGAAATACTGTATGAGCAATGGCCTCTAAAATGGGTGCACACAGCAAATCATTAGCATTTTTATTTCAACTCATATTACATTTGGGAAGAAATTGCTCTGTGCTGACAAATTGCAACAGTTATGAACATGGTAATAACATAACAAGAATAATCAAATGCAATTGGAATGAAAATGCGTTAGTTCAAGCTGGGCTTCAGCTTTTATAATGTTCATTCAAGTTTAATGTCCTTTATGATTTTCTGGAAGCTATGATAGACTGCTTGTGCAATTTGATTTTGTTTAGCAATTTGTGTTCCCAACCACAGCCTCAAATTTTTCAGAGGAAAACTAACCTGCTTTCTGTCATCTGGTCATAGGAATATACAAACTAAGCTCGGGCTAGGTTGAATTGAGTAAGGTTGAATAATTTATATTCATGCTCAATCTATTATCATCATCAAATTCAAATTGAGCTAGTTTAAGAGGATGTATAAATAACCTTTGAAAGCAATTTGCTCAAAGTTTGGCCCTTTAATTGCTTCTCTCAGGCTGATCAGAGATGACGGAAACTTGTACATTGTTGATGGTCCCGTTCTGGCTACTGTGGCCATTACTCTTGGTTGGTGACATTGATTTTCTGTTTTTTAAAAATGTGGGTAGTGTCTGCTAGGAAGTGAGTGGGAGGCTAAATGACTTATTTTGAAGCTGCATTTTTTTAATGAAGTTCTTAATAATTTATTTATTTGGGCTGTACTGGGTCTCCATTGCTCTGTGAGCTTTTCTCTAGTTGCAGTGAGCAGGGGCTACTCTGTAGTTGTGGTACATGGGCTTCTCATGGCAATACCTTCTCTTGTTGCAGAGCCTGGGCTCTAGGGGGAACAGACTTCAGTAGTGGAAGCACATGGGCTCAGTAGTTGTGGTTCCCAGGTTCACAGGCTCCATAGCTGTTCTGGTAACACTGAGGAGAGACATAGGAGACCTCTAGCTGCACCACTGACCTCCTTCATCTTTTCCTCTAGCCTTTTAATCTCAGTTAAAAAATACAGATACAGGGCTTTCTTGGTGACTCATTAGTGAAGAATCTACCAGCCAATGCAGGACTAGGGTTCAATCCCTGATACAGGAAGATCTCACATGCCGTGGAACAACTAAGCCTATGCATCACAATTATTAAGGCTTTGCTCTAGAACCTGAGAGACACAACCACTGATCCATGAGAAGCCTGTGCACCACAACTAGAGAGTAACCCCTGATACAAAGACTGTATCCTCCCTGGCTTCTATTTCATTAGTTTTCTGTGTAAATAAAACAGCAAAACCTTTCTACTCTCTTTTTTCCATTTAAGGTCTATGGATGAAAATTGTAAGCCCACTACAGTAACTGATTTCCTAAGCAACCATCTTCTCAGCAAAGGAAGAGAACATGAAAACAGTAGGCTGATAAGTCACTAAAAGTCATTATCAAATCCATTTGTTTTTACTACCTGCATTAGAAATGTACTTCTCATTAGCCTCTGTGTCAAGAATGTAGTCCTAGATATAACTAGGTAATTCTAGGAAGGGATAGGATGACCTCTAAAGCACCCCCCCCCAACTCTGTTGGTTCTTGGTGGAAATTGTAGTGAATCCACTATGATTCACTTCTTCTACTGTGACATCAGATACTCTTTGTACACTATAGCCTGGAGACGTAATCCAGCCAAGTGCCTCTTCTATTTTGTGTGTGTTGTTTGTTTATCTTATAAACCCACATGACCTGTATGTTACAGAGATGCAGTGGTATTTCATGAATGCTGGATGGAAAGCAAGCCTTTAAAGGCACTCAAATGAAACATCACTCAATGGTGAACTTTACTCACTCAGTGTTTTCCTCTGGTTTTGCCTCCTTCAGGTCACTACCTGTTTTTAGAAATAAAGTTTCATTGTAACATAGTTACAATCATTCATTTATGACTCAATGGCAGAGTTGAATGGATGGTTATGACAGAGATCATAGTTTGCCTGCAACACCTAAAGTATTTACTATTAGCATTTTATAGGAGAAAATTGCCAACTTCTCTATTCTAAGGAGCTTCAGACATAATGATCTTATTCCCTTATTTTATTTACAGAAATGGGTGGCTTGGATGGGAAAGAATCTGTCTTTAATGAAGGAGACACAGATTTGATCCCTGGGTTGTGAAGATGCCCTAGAAATGGACTGGCTACCCACTCCAGTATTCTTGCCTGAAGAATCCCATGGACAGAGGAGCCTCATGGACTACAGTCCATGGGGTGGCAGGTAATTGTACACGACTGAGCAACTAACACTTTCTTTTCACTTTCAGACATAATGATCTTATTCCCTTATGTTATGTACATAAATATTTCTTTCTGAGAGTTTAAATGTTATAATTTTTCCTTGCAGTTCAAATGAATCAAGGAAGTAGGTGAGAGTTAGCCCACTAAATTAACTGTTAAGTCCACAGTCATGAGAATTAGGAGCAAATTCTTTGTTTTACTACTACTGTTACTGTTATTATTATTAGCTTGCACTACCCTATATGAATGTCATTGTGCAAAGCAGTTGAAAAATGTCTCTTGTAATCCTCTCATCAACCTTATGTGAGATACAATGCTATCATGCCCATTTTACACATGAGGAAATTGAAACTCCGCATTGCCACATAATTTGCCCATAAAATACACTTCCCCAAGTACATGATAGCCAAAAACTGGAGTCTGAGCCTTTCTGACCTTGACATTTATGATTTTAACAAAAAAGGTAAGCAGCCAAATGAAGTGTGTTCCATAGAGTTTCATTCAGTAACTGAATTCATGAGATCATAGCAAATTCAACATGTATTTGAACTCCCCACTTACTCAAGGCAGTGTCAGTTCAGTTCAGTTCAGTCACTCAATCATGTCTGACTCTTTACGACCCCATGGACTGCAGCAGGCCAGGCCTCCCTGTCCATCACCAACTCCCAGAGTTTACTCAAACTCATGTCCACTCAGTTGGTGATGCCTTCCAACCATCTCATCCTCTGTCATCCCCTTCTCCTGCCTTCAATCTTTCCCAGCATCAGGGTCTTTTCATATGAATCAGCTCTTCTCATCAAGTGGCCAAAGTACTGGGGTTTCAGCTTCAGCATCAGTCCTTCCAATGAATATTCAGGACTGATTTCCTCTAGGATGGGCTGTTTGGATTTCCTTGCAGTCCAAGCGACTCTCAAGAGTCTTCTCCAACACCATAGTTCAAAAGCAGCAATTCTTCAGCGCTCAGCCTTCTTTATAGTCTAACTCTCACATCCATTAATGACTGCTAGAAAAGGCAGTATAGTAAATACCAAATGACACAGAACCATGAGTATGACAGAGATATGTTTTTAGGGAACCTCATTTTTGGTTAGCATGTGCTCCTGTTTAGAAAGTAAATACTTCATAAATGGGCTTCCCAGGTGGCCCTAGTGGTAAAGAACTTACATGTATGCTAATACAGGAAATGCAAAAGATGTGGGTTTGATCCCTGTGTTGGGAAGACCCGCTGGAGGAGGCCATGGCAACCCACTCTAGTATTGCCTGGAGAATCCCATGGACAGAGAAGCCTGCCGGGCTACAGTTGCAAAAACTCAGACCTGACCAAAGTGATTTAGCATGCATGCACACATTTCATTTAAAACTTCATGATTACCTCAAGCTTAATCTCTCTTATTAGTTAGCTTCCCTCTAAGCCTTAGCTAAATAAACTGGTTTCAGTGGAGTTGATACAGAGGTATAGCTGCAGCACTTTGAGGACATCCTCTTTTGGAGCATGCAAATTTGGCTGCTAGGAAGGTAAAGGGTTATGGTTTTGAGTTATAGGACATCACATTATTAGAATGTTGGTGAGGGAAAAAATTTTTCTCTACCTTCTAGGTTCTTCTAGCTGATCTAAGAATTAAATTGGCATAACACAGATTAACAGGAGAAAAATAAAAGATGTTTAACAAGTATATCTGGGAGAAACTGAGGAAAACTAAGTAGTCACCAAAATGACCTAACCCCTCACCTTAAATACCATCTTCAGCTAAAGACCAAAGAGGATGTTGAGGGTTGTAGTTTTGGATTTCAAAGAGGAGGATGGCAGTTTACATGGATATGGAAAGGGAAATGCTTTGTAAACACTTGTTTACTGGGCTTTATAGAGACAGTGGGTTGTCGTTCAGTCACTCATTGTGTCCAACACTGTGACCTCATGGACTGCAGCATGCCAGGCTTCCCTGTTCTTCACTCTCCCAGAGGTTCCTCAAACTCATGTCCATTGAGTCCCTGATGCCATCTAATCATCTCATCCTAGGTCTCCCCTTTCTCCTGCTGCCCTCAATCTTTCCCAAGATTAGTGTTTTTTCCAGTGAACCAGCTCTTTGCATCAGGTGGCCAAAGTATCGCAGTTTCAGCTTCAACATCAGTCCTTCCAATGAATAGTCAGAGTTCATTTCCTTTAGGATTGACTGGTTTGATCTCGTTGCTGTCCAAGGGACTCTCAAGAGTCTTCCAGCACCGCAGCTTGAAAGCATTAATTATTCAGTGCTCAGTCTTCTTTATGGTCCAACTCTCACATCTGTACATGACAAAAACATAACTTTGACTATACGGACTTTTGTTGGCAAAGTGATGCCTCTACTTTTTAATACACTATCTATCTAGGTTGTCATAGCTTTTCTTCCAAGGAGCAAGAGTCTTTTAATTTCAAGGCTGAGGTCACAATCAGCAATGATTTTGGAGCACTAAAAAATAAAATCAGTCACTGTTTCCATTTTTTACCTATTTGCCATTAAGTGATGGGATCAGATGCCATGATCTTAGTTTTTTGAATGCTGAGTTTTAAGCTAGCTTTTTCACTGTCCTCTTTCACCTTCATCAAGAGGCTCTTTAGTTCTTCTTCACTCTCTGGTATAAGCATGGTGTCATCTGCGTATCTGGGGTTGTTGGTATTTCTCTCAGCAATCTTGATTCCATTCCAAAAAAGCTATGGTCAAAGCTATGGTTTTTCCACTAGTCATATATGGATGTGAGAGTTGGACTATAAAGAAAGCTGAATGCTGAATAGATGCTTTTGAACTGTATGTTGGAGAAGTGTTCTTGCCACCTCTCCTTAATATCTTCTGATTCTGTTAGGTCCTTACAATTTCTGTCCTTTATTGTGCTGCTCTTTGTAAGAAATGTTCCCTTGGTATCTCTAATTTTCTGAAGAGTTCTCTAGTCTTTCCCATTCTATTGCTTTCCTCTATTTCTTTTTAGTATTCAAAGGGACACAGACTCAATTCTTATTTCTAGGTCTTGCTGAGTTTCCCTCGCCATCCTAGGTCATATTCTTTGCAGATATCTCTGGTGATAAGCTCTGCTCCAGAAAGAGGCCATTTACCTAAATTCTTTTAGGCAGTCAAAGGGACCATAGCAAGAAACATCTCTTGGCTCTTCATTTCTTAAAAATAATCAACCTAAATTAATCCTCATGTCAAATGTGAGGTAGTGGAGTTTTGCTCTCCTACAAAGGGGAACCTGAATATGGTGCAGGGGTGGCATTAGGTAAAGTACAAGGAGTTCCCTGAGTGTCAGTGTAGCTGAAAACATGAGAGGTTAGAGGAAAAAACAAGAAATTGACCCAGGCAGCCCTCAAATAGGAAACTTGCTTATTGGGCAATTTTATTAATACCAAACTGAATGGCAAATTTGGTGAGAAGGTAAGAAGTGTAGAAATAGTTTCAAGTATTTCTAGAAAGTGATTGATTGGAAGGCCATGTCAGGTCCTGAATCAATGAAGCACACTCTGTGATGTAACTCAGGCAGCTGAAACAATAAGAAGGGTGACACAATGCTGCCTCCAGGGTTGCCTCTGGTGGAATATCTCAGGGAGGAGATCATATGGTGATGGATTTTATTTGCCAGCTTCTCTTCCTCTCTGGTGTGAAGCTCTCTCTTGTCTAGTCTATTTGATGTTATCTTGGGGCCCATTACCTATTCCACACCCCATTTTCCCAACAATGAGGCCATTTCTGGGCCTGGGACTCTCTCAAGCTTCCAAATGAGAGAATGTCAAGTCGGTAAAGGGGGAAAATGCTTGCTTTTGCTTTTATGCTGCCAACCTTCATCTCTCCTGATGTCTTTGTCTTCCATATTCTGAATCTCATGTGAAGATGCCAAACTGAAAATAAGGGCTTTCAATCCACCAAGACTCTCTTTAATGTTTTAAAAAAACCTCTTAGTCAGAAATTGGTGCAGTACTGAAGCCATCAGGAGAAATGAAGACTGACAGTTTAATTTCACTAAATACTGTAAGAGAAAAGATGTCAGCCACAATGACTGGTGGGCCTGCCCTGGGTGATAGATGTGGACTATGCAGGAGAAAATTAATAGTTATTTTTTTAAAATCTTTTCAAGACTTTACATGGAAAAACGTGGAGTGACTCCTCTGCGTGAGGACTTCAGGCTATATTTTGCTTCTTTCCCCCTGATTTCATTTTACCACATAAACTAAATTGGACTTACTTATTTATGAATACACAAAGGAAAATTTCAAAATGCCTCTTCGTGTTCATCTTGCTTGGGCTGTGTGCCCTCTGTGCATTCTCATCTCATACCATCTTTGAGGATGATGTCTCAGCAGTGACAAGTACATTTACAAGGCTCAGGTCTTCTCCATTCAGATGCTTCTCAATTTAGAATCCGTCAAACACATCAGATACAAGAGGTCTGACATTATTGAAATAGCCAAGTAACACACACCATGTTCTTACTTTGGCTTGGAGACAGGGACTTCAACCTTGGAATTAATTGCAGAGGACAAGTTTACTCAACTGAAAAAGTATGACCAAAAAAAAAAAAAAAAAAAAAAAACCTCATCACAGTGGGGGAGGCAATAATAAAAATAGGAATTTTGAACAATTTAACCTTCATGTAAGTGAATTAGAGCATAGAGTGAGTTTTAAGGTGGAGATGGTATAAGGAGAGAATCTCATATATAACCTGTCAAGGGACAGGGCACCCAGGAAGCAGACTGTACAGGAAATATTTGAAGGCATACTACTAGGTCAACAGTGAAGGAAGCCAAATTTTCAAGGAAAAAATGAGTTGGGATGCAGTCATAATAAAAGACTCAGCTGATCTTATGCAGGACCCTGGATTGAGATGACCCTGCAGAGTCCTTTCAATTTGGGGTAAGAAAGTGCTGGGCTTTCATACACCCATCTCAGCCCCCCGGGGAAGAGATGTGACTTTGGGAAAGGTGTTTCTATTCAGCCTATGGTGTGATCTTGGGGATACTCAGCTGTAAAATCTCAGTGTCCAAAAGTGTTGGCAACTGGAGCAACAAAGACTTTGGCCCAGATGTAGGGGAATTAGAAGATGCAATGTGGTTTCTGGAGAAGCTTCCACCTTGAGTCACCTGAATTCCCCTCCATTTATGTCCTGGAAGATGCTCCTTCTGGATTATGGTGGCTGCTTTCCCCAAAGTCAGCTCAAAAGAGGAAGGATAATAGGACCAGTGAACCCCTACCACTGCTTGTCCAAAGGTCACAAATACACTCATCATCTCCCTCTTCTATTAGCAATTCTAGATTTCCCTTTGCTTGTCCAAGTGACGTACTAAGTAGGGTAACACAGATCCTTATTCTTTAGAGCTTGAGATACTTCTCAGGCTGTGGCTACTGTGCTTGTGTATTAATTACCCATGTTAGTATCAAAAGACACCTATGTGGATCAGTTCAGTTCACTCAGTTGTGTCCAACTCTTTGTGATCCCATGGACTGCAGCACACCAGGCTTCCCTGTCCATCACCAACTCCTAGAGCGTGCTCAAACTCATGTCCATCGAGTTGGTGCTCTCATCCTTTGTCATCCCCTTCTCCTCCTGCCTTCAATCTTTCCCAGCATCAGGGTCTTTTCTTATGTGGATCAGTAGGGTGAAAATCCTATTTCTCCCTACCTCCAAGGTAGAAAACTATATCTACTTCTTCCCAGTGAACAGGGTCATGACCAGTGTTGTGACTCTTTCCCTTGCTTGCTGGTCCCTCAAGAATTCCAAAGTTACTGAGTATCAGCCAAGGGCTATTGTTTTTAAAAATTAATACATTACTGCCAATTATAAGGTCTAGCTTCAGAACCCAAGGGCGATACATTGTGAATCTTCTATTTATGTGGACCAGGATATCCTGAAGGCCTTTTCTTACCAGTCACTTCTGATACATAGGGCCTGACATGTCCTGTAGACCAAGCAGCAGGGCTACTTGCACCAAATCCCGGCCCTGCTACAGGGTCCCTTCCTGATGCCTTTGATGTGATCTGATGTGACTGTGGGTCAGTGCAGTATTCCCAGAGGTAGAAGATGCTGCGGCCAAAACCCAAAGAGGTCTACCAGACATTGCACTTCCTTCTTCATCATAAGCACCGTGAAATGCAGTAGTTTGTCCTTTCCTTGGGAAGTGACATCCTGGTATGCCTCATTGGATCCCTAAATAATTCACTGATATAGCAAGATCCTGAATATTCATGGACTTTATCTCTTACTCTTTGACATGTGTGTCTTTTACTGAGTCGTCCAGTGAACTTGTCACTTCTTTCTTATTTGGTCTAATTAGCCTCAAGTCACAAATAAGTTGATTTGTGTCCTGCTCTGTGGGGTGTCCAGATGGCCTGGGTCTCCTCAGACTATGTAATAACATAGGGTAGGAGAGATTAATGATCTTTGAGCTTCTCGGTGAGGCTAATTCCCAGCTCATCAGCACATTCCTCATTGCTTTGGTAAATGGATTGTCTTTTAAGTCTTTCCAAGGAATAATACTCATCTGGTGGATTTTTAAGACTTATATGCATATAACTCTAACAAACCTACTTCTCTGAATCTTTTGAGTCCTTCATCTACATTTTCCCACAAAAATTCTGGCATGTCTTTTACATGCAGGCATTTGTTTATTCCAACTCCTCAGAGAGTATTCCCATTTCAATAAAGTCTCCAAAATCCAACCCAATTAATTCTGCCACCCTTCATCCAGCACCTCAGAACTGTGTTCCTTATATACTGTCCCAATTTCTGCCTATAAATGCTTAACAGATCATACAGCTCTTTTAAAATATACTTTATTTCCTCCCTTAATAACCCCAGCATTCCCTGGCTGGTGTATGTCATGCATTAACCCTAGTTATTGATCAAGTAGTCAAGTGTGGAGGCTCTGATTAGCAAGGCAGAGTCTTCTACATAATCTTCAGATAAGAGTGGGGGTGGGGTTAACAGTGAGAAGTGATACACTTTTGTAGTTACAGATAACCTGAATGAATCTAATGAATCAACTTTTTTTTTTTTTAGTTCATTAACCTGATCTCATTTCTCAGAATCCTATTATTTTCCAAATAGGATCTTGACCTTTGCTTAGCCAACCTGTCAATTCTGAGATCCCCCACTCTATGAAGCTCTATTGGTCTGAGTAAGTCCTGGGACTTGTCCTCATCTTTTTCAGCCCTCCAGCAGCAGGAGATATGAATCTGTTTAATGCTATTTAGAAGGTCCTCTGGCTTTCATTCTTAGCTCTTAATTGCTGGTCAACTGGCCCTCAGCCTTTCATTATCTTTCTTCAGAACATCTATTGCATTGAGGAACGGTGTCCTTCTGGCTCATATTTCCCAATATTTCTCAAATGACTTTTGTATCTTATACCTGCTAGTGCATTTATTTTTACAGTAGCATCTCAGTTCATCGTGAATAAAGTTTTAAAGTTGTCCTGCTCTCTTATTCCAGGGCCTATCTCTGATCCACATCACACCAGAGACGACATTCTCACTGTTACCCTGCCAACGTGTGCTTCAGCTCCAAAAACTCTCACTGGAGGACCTTCTCTCTCAGACCGCTCCTGGACACAACTGTCACAGGTTTTGTTCTTGGGAGTCAGAGTCTGAGATGGAGATTGGAGTACAGGAAAAGTACAGGGAAGTACTCTTGGAACTAGCTCTGGGGGGACAGTGAGACTGGGCAGAGGGAGAATTTGAGCTGTGAGGCAGTCACAAGAAAAGGCATGAGAAAATCCTTCCAGAAACTCTGATGGTCATACAGCTTTCCCAGAGTGGGTGAAGGCAACCAGAACTTCATCTCACACATCTACCTGTCCTCCTATGTGGGTGCCCCTGGTAAGGGCAGTGTGATCTACCATCAGTGATGGATAGTCTCTGGAGGATTCCCAGTGATGAGCCGCCAGTAGCGCTCAGCCTTTGAAAGAATGGCTGCTCCAATCCTTAACCAGGAGAGTGTAGACACATCCCAATAGCCACCATCAGAACAGGAACAACTGTAAGATAATGAGAATGAGACCAGGATGAGACCATAAGGCCTCATGAGAAAAATTTAAGGGGCATGAAAATAATACTGTAGTCCAATATTTTTAACCAAAATTAATGCAAAAACTTTGATGAACAAGATATCAAGTTTTTTAAAGACAGGAGCAGTATTAGTGGTTTATCTTTCACCTCAGGCTCTAATATGACTTGGCACTGCCCTGATATGCATGGCTACCTTTGTTTTATTTGTTGATAATAACTCCTTAAAATATAATTAACTATTCATTAACCCCGAGAATGGTGAAATGATAATGAAAGCACAGCAAAAATTTGCTGAGATTAAATACAAGGGATTGAGCTAGAGACTTCAGTAAAGCACAAGCTCCAATATTTGCAAGACAAGGTCTTCTATCCCCTGTTTTACAGAGAAAACATAATCCAAGAGATTAACAATTACAAAATATCTATTTTTATACAAATCATGTTTGATGATTTAAAATAAATCAATGTCGTTATTTTACAGTCAGACTGCAAACTCAGGAAATGACTCAGAAACATTGATAAAACTTCACACTGGCTACTGAAAAATATCAGGTGTAAATAAGAACTTAGTAAAAGATTTTACTTGACATGCGACATGTGACAACTAGAGCTCTGGAGTCCCTCACCAGCCCTGCTCATATAGAAATAATACTTTGAGATTCAAGGTCCATATTAAATTCCATACTCCCAAGAATACTGTAGGCAGCCCACACTAACTACTGTTTTTCACCATTACAGTCACCATGAAACTTTTTACGTTCATCAGAGCACTTTTCATAGAATGCTAAGAGTTGGAATTACCTAAGGTTATGTATCTTTTCTCTATTATACAATCAATTCTCAGAAGATAGTGTAATTCATTCATTTTTGTCTCACATAAAAGGTAAAGGGTCATGTAAAAGTTCGAAAATTATTAGAAATAATAGATGCAATATGTATGCCCCTCTCTGACTGTTGATTGTCTGCCTCTCTCTGCTCTTCCTCTCCTTCTATGTCTATCTCTATCTCTGTGTTTATGTAGATACACATACACACACTTTTGACCTGTGGTCTCTTCAGAGAAAAATAAATTAATTCCAGCCTTTCTATCTGCACTAGCTTTCTAGGTGTGATCTATCCAAAAAGAAGACTAGACAGTTAGAAAAAGAGGAACAGCCTTTAGGTCGTTTTTTTCCACTAAACTGCATTTTTAGAACACATAATAGACACATTGTACACATTTTACTGACAACATTAAAGAGATGTGAAAATGAAAATAAAGATTGTGCATGTTTGTGTTTCTTAAATGGGGTTCCCCTGAATCAGTTCCTGAGATGAAGAGTTGTGTGCAAATAAGTATTAGGGATGTGATCCCTGGAGAAATAAGGCAGAGAGGATCTCTAATACAAGATCTCTAAATATAAGAGAATATGAGCAAGACACTGCCAACACCCACTATACTCTACCACCTAACACCACAAAAATACACTCATTTATTACATTACATTAATTCTGTCCCATGATGAATCTTCAAAACTCCCTACCATTGCTGAGGGAAATTTCAAAAGGAAGTTTAGTAAGACTACACCCCTGACACTCCAGTTCATCTCCAGGATGTAACTGGTATTTATATGCTCCAGCCCCCCAAATTAGCTGACCTATTTCACATTCTATTTATTCTTTGCTTGTTGGCCTAGTGATAGCTAAGGTGAACGATGTCAGATTCGTGATCTCCGAAGAAGATTTAGCTTTGTGACCAGGGATCAGACTTGATCACTCAAGAGCTTTTGTGTAGCAGAGTTTGATTAAGAAAAGTGACAGGGAAAGCTTCTGACATAGACATCAGAAGGGGGAGGGAGAGTGCCTCTCTTGCTAGTCTTTAGCAAGGGAATTATATTAAATCAGTTATTACAATAAATCATAAGAATATTTCAAGGTTGTAAAAATTTTACCAGACCCACTCACACAATTTATATTTTAGAACAGGATTAGAACTTAACAATAGAAAGATCCTACCAGATCCTCTCCCATAATATACATTCTAAGATATCAGGATTAGTCAGAAGGTAGGCTGTATACTGTCACCCTGCTTATTTAACTTATATTCAGAGTACATCATGAGAAATTCTGGGCTGGATGAAGCCCAAGCTGGAATCAAGGTTTCTGGGAGAAAATATCAATAACCTCAGATATGCAGATGATACCACCATTATGACAGAAAACAAAGAAGAACTAAAGAGACTTTTGAAAATGAAACAAGAGAGTGAAAAAGTTGGCTTAAAGCTCAACATTCAGAAAAATAAGATCATGGCATCTGGTCCCATCACTTCATGGCAAATGGATGGGGAAACAGTGGTAGACTTTATTTTTGGGGGCTCCAAAATCACTGCAGATGGTGACTGCAGCCATGAAATTAAAAGACGCTTGCTCCTTGGAAGAAAAGTTATGACTGATCTAGACAGTGTATTCGTGGAAAATAGATGGGGAAACAGTGGAAACATTGTCAGACTTTCTTTTTTGGGTCTCCAAAATCACTGCAGATGGTGACTGCAGCCATGAAATTAAAAGACGCTTACTCCGTGGAAGAAAAGTTATGACCAACCTAGATAGTATATTCAAAAGTAGAGACATTACTTTGCCAACACAGGTCCAGCTAGTAAAGGCTATGGTTTTTCCAGTAGTCATCTATGGATGTGAGAGTTGGACTGTGAAGAAGGCTGAGCACCGAAGAATTGATGCTTTTGAACTGTGGTGTTGGAGAAGACTCTTGAGAGTCCCTTGGACTGCAGGGAGATCCAACCAGTTCATCCTGAAGGAGATCAGCCCTGGGATTTCTTTGGAAGGAATGATGCTGAAGCTGAAACTCCAGTACTTTGGCCACCTCGGGTGAACAGTTGACTCATTGGAAAAGACTCTGATGCTGGGAGGGATTAAGGGCAGGAGGAGAAGGGGACAACAGAGGATGAGATGGCTGGATGGCATCACCGACTCGATGGACGTGAGTCTGGGTGAACTCCGGGAGTTGGTGATGGACAGGGAGGCCTGGCGTTCTGTGATTCATGGGGACGGAACTGAACTGAATTGAGACAGCGTATTAAAAAGCAGAGACATTATTTGCCAACAAAGGTCCGTCTAGTCAAGGCTATGGTTTTTCCAGTAGTCATGTATGGATGTGAGAGATGGACTATAAAGAAAGCTGAGCAATGAAGAATTGATGCTTTTGAACTGTGGTGTTAGAGAAGACTCTTGAGAGTCCCTTGAACTGCAAGGAGATCCATCAGTCCATCCTAAAGGAAATCAGCCCTGAATATTCATTGAAAGGATTGAGGCTGAAGCACTTTGGCCACTTGATGAGAAGAGCTGACTCATATGAAAAGACCCTGATGCTGGGAAAGATTGAAGGTGATAGGAGACGGGGACGACAGAGGATGAGATGTTTGGATGGCATCACCGACTCGATGGACATGAGTTTGAGTAAACTCTGGGAGTTGGTGATGGACAGGGAGTCATGGCGTGCAGCAGTCCATGGGGTGGCAAAGAGTTGGACACGGCTGAGTGACTGAACTGAACTGAACTTTCGGGAAGGAGACACTCTTAAACCATGATACATTGTTGTTATATAATCCTTAGTACAGAGTTTAAACTGAGTTGTTTGTTGTGTAATCATCAGTTCCAGGCTTAAAGAAAAAAAAATCTTATGTGACTAAGACTAAGGAATGTAGAGAAGGAAAAAAATAGTCCTTTCCTCCTCCTTGAGAACCCCAGATCCCTTTCTCCTCTGGACTCCCAGACTTCTTATCAGCCTGCCTAGGAATTGACTCTCTGGCTAGGTGACTGATCACATGGCACCATACAGACCTTAATTGTTGAAGCATCTAAATCCCAGGTTACTATTCCCTTCTCAGGCTGTGTCTACTGTAATTACCCATTCAGGAAGAAACCGTTAAGGAAGCATCAGGAGACCCCAGATGGATCATCTGGATAGCTTGTTCCTCCTATCACCTTGTAGCAACAACTCTGATGTCCTCATGAGGACAAGGGTCCACTACTCCCATTAGGACTGTGCCTCTCTTCTTTGCCTTCTGGTTGACAGTCATGAGAAAATCAAAGTGATCAGGTAGCAGTGATTGCTTTAAGTTTAGTGAGACTCATGATGTGTCTTTTGGTGTAAGTTCCCTACTCATGGAATCAAGACCTCTCTTATCCTGTCCAATACTGTAACCCCTATCCACACATGACGTAAGCCTTTGAAATGTGATTAGTACAACTGAGAGACAGAATTTAAAGTTTACTCAGTTTCATTAAATTTAAGGTTAAATTTAAAAACTGAAACTGTAAATTGTGTGTGTGTATGTGTGTGAAACACAAATTCAGTTCAGTTGCTCAGTTGTGTCCAACTCTTTGCAACCCCATGGACTGCAGCACGCCAGGCCTTCCTGTCCATCACCAACTCCCAGGGTATACTCAAACTCAAGTTCATCGAGTTGGTGATGCCATCCAACCATCTTATCCTCAGTTAATCCCCTTTTCCTCCTGCATTCAATCTTTCCCAGTATCAGGGTCTTTTCATATGAGTCAGTTTTTTATATCAGGTGGCCAAAGTATTGGAGTTTCAGCTTCAACATCAATCCTTCCAATGAATATTCAGGACTGATTTCCTGTAGAATGGACTGATTGGATCTTCTTGCAGCCCAAGGGACTCTCAAGAGTCTTCTCCAACACCACAGTTCTAAAGCATCAATTCTTCAGTGCTCAGCTTTTTTTATAGTCCAACTCTCACATCCATACATGACTACTGGAAAAACCATAGCTTTGACTAGATGGACCTTTTGGGCAAATAATGTTTCTGCTTTTTAATATGCTGTCTAGGTTGGTCATAACTTTTCTTCCAAGGAGCAATCATGTTTTAATATCATGGCTGCAGTCACCATCTGCAGTGATTTTGGAGCCCCCCAAAATAAAGTCTACCACTGTTTTCACTGTTTCCCAAACTATTTGCCATGAAGTGATGGGACCAGATGCCATGATCTTAGTTTTCTGAATGTTGAATTTTAAGCCAACTTTTTCACTCTTCTCTTTCACTTTCACCAAGAGGCTCTTTAGTTCTTCCTTGCTTTCTACCATAAGGGTGATGTTATCTGCATATCTAAGTTTATTGGTATTTCTCCCAGCAATCTTGATCCCAGCTTGTGCTTCTTCCTGCCAGTGTTTCTCATGATGCATTCTGCACATAAGTAAGCAGGGTGACTGTATACAGCCTTGACACACTCCTTTCTCTATTTGAAACACAAATTGGGTGGTAGCATTTCACTTTAGTAGTGAAATACATAAGATATTATCATTTCATTAAAGTACATTTTTAAGTTTTGTGAGTAATTTCCAGTATTATACGTAAACACATTAACAGTCTAGATGATCCCAACAGATTAATTTAATTAGTATTTTTTCCTACACATTGATGTAACATTTTGATGTGCTTATTTTAATGTTATGCAGACAGCATGAATTAAGAGATACCTATGTGAATTGTAATTGGTAATTAAATTAAAGCACCTATTATTTCATTGCAATATAGTTAAATTATATTATATTTTAAAATAAATATGAATGAAATGTTACATTTAAAATGTAGACATATGCAGAATACAGTGGGGCCAGAGCCATAATTAGCAGTTTTCTTTAAAAAAAAAAAAAGAAACTGGGAGAAAGTGTGTCATAAATTTCATATTGAATGACAATTGTAATTTTTTGACATACAGCAAAATAAATCTGTTATTCTGTGCATTTGAAAAAAATTACGATAAAGTGAACAATGTTGAGATGTTCTCGTCAAATACATAGTAAAATTTGAAAAGTTTCTTGTCAAGCCATTAAAAAAAAAGTAATCAAAATTAGAAAACTGACATCAGAATTAAATATCCAAAAATAAATTTTTAAATGATTTTTAACAGGATCTGAAATTATAACTTTGACCAACTTTAAAATTGTACTGATGCATGAACACACACATACACAAATTAGATGGAAAGATTATTGTTTCTGTTACAGAAATTTTGTTGAAAATCTGTGAAAAGCAGACTAGAAGATATTTCACAAAAAGTGAAAGGCTCCTACTTGGGCCACTAAACAGTTGCTCATAAAATACCAGTTCTTTCTGAAAAGATCAAAGACTACTTGATTCATACCTGAAGAAGTGAAGGTCCTTTTCTTTAGCATTAAATGAGTTGTATGACATAGAAGATGTTGTCCTATTAATAATTAAGGTATATTTTGCCTCAAACAGCTTTAAAATTTGCAAAGAAATTATCAATTATTTGTCAATTTGAGGCCTAAAAAATGAACTCAGAGTACAGATATATTTTAATCTTTTACATGGGTCAAAAAAAGAATTTCAGGTTGATATTTAAAATGGTTGGTTCTCTCACAATAAGTGGTGCTACAGCTTTGTTAGGACTAACGTCCAGATGTATTAGATTTTAAAATAAGAGACTATTTTCCTTATTGTGTTACACGAATGACACACACAAATTATTTATGATTTATACAGGTTTTTAAAGCAAGCTATATGAAAAATATCATGGATATAGTGGTTAAAATTGCTCACTGTTTAAGTGCAAATGCCATGAATCATTATCACCAGTTGGTAGAACTTTTATAAGAGTTGAAAGCAAATTAATTGAATAATCTTATTGCCCCGTTAATGTCAACTGGTAGATTAATGAAATAATTTTATGAAAATTCACTGTATTTATTCCAATTCAAGATTTTTGAAAGAGAAGTAATTTTTAGTTCAGTCTACTATAACAGATATTATAGACTGGGTAGACAACAGATATTTGTTTCTCAAAGTACTGGAAACTGGTGCCAAGATCAAGACACCAGCTGACCTGGTATCTGGGGAGAGCCCACTTCCTGACTTGTAGACAACCAGCTTCTTCTTGTGTTCTCACAGGCCCAAGAGAGAGAGTCAGAGAGGTCTGGCTCTTTTCATAAGGGCATTAATCTTATTGTGAGGGCCTCACTCTCAGAAATTAATCTCACCCATTATACCTTAATGATGTGTTACAAAGGCCCCACCCCCAAAGAGTATCACATTGTGGATTGGGGTTTCAACATCTAAATTTGAAAGGATCATAAACAATAAATCCATAGTAGTAACGTTTGCCAAATACTCACTAATCAAAGACAAAACTGGCAATGTGGTTTATACTTTTCTCACTGCATAAAAACAGATTTGAAGATTCAATGAAAGAAAGAGCTTATTTGTGAACTCCCCAGACAAATGTGATCATTTTTGTTAAGAATACACTTTTCATATCAATAAAAATTATTACTTTATATATTTTTATGATATAGATAAATGTGCAGAATATAACAGCCATAACTATAATCACCAATGTTATATACATGGTTTTAGAAACTACAAGAAAACTTTGAAGAATGCTTTGTTAATATCAGTAAGTTTAGTTTCTTTTCAATTTATAGCATATCCTTTGATTTTCATGTTAATGACTACAAGCTGATGCAAGAATTAGTAGTTTTATTTATAAACAGATGTCGTTTCACAATTGACAAACATTTTCTTCAAAGTCAAATCAGTTTTTTGAAAGAAAGATGAATTGTAGTCAATGTAGACGCAAAAAAACACTGAAGGAAAAATTTTTTTTTTCCTTGATGCACTTACTGAAAACATTTTAAGTACCTTTGGAAGAACTTGGTTGTAAGAATCTAGGCTTGAATCTTAGTATCCTCGTGGGGCTGGTTCCAAGACCCACTGAGGAAACCAAAGGCCACAGATACTCAAGTCCCATAGTCAGGCCTCTATATACAGAGATTCCACATCTGCAGATTTAACCAACAACTGGCAATAAACATAGTACATGATCCTTTGTTGGTTAATTCTTGTGATCCAGAACTTGTGTATAACAAGGGTCACTGTATAGTTTTGGGTGGGGGGGCATGTGTTTAAGTGGACTCATGCAGGTAATCCCATGTGGTTCAAGGCTCACTGTACTTTTCAACTTTAAATTTTATAAAATTTGCTGCTGCTGCTGCTGCTAAGTCACTTCAGTTGTGTCTAACTGTGCGACCCCATAGACAGCAGCCCACCAGGCTCCGCTATCCCTAGGATTCTCCAGGCAAGAATACTGGAGTGGGTTGCCATTTCCTTCTCCATTATAAAATGTAAATTCAGATCAAATATCTCTGATGAAAATTTAGTATCCAAATTAAGATGTGTTTTAGTAATAAAATATGTGCCAGATTTTGGAGATTTAATTTGGAAACAAAGAATGTAAAATACATTGTTAGGAACTCAATATGTAATTACATGTTTAAGTAATATTTTGAGTATATTTGATTCAGTAAAATTTATTATTAGGCTTAGATTCAAAGACTTCTTTTTATTTATTTATTTATTTAGATATGATTACTAGATAATTTTGGACTTCCCTTGTGGCTCAGCTGGTAAAGAATCCACCTGCAATGTGGGAGACCTGGCCTCGATCCCTGGATTGGGAAGATCCTCTGGAGAAGGGAAAGGCTACTCACTCCAGTATTCTGGCCTGGAGAATTCCATGGACGGTATAGTCCATGGGGTCACAAAGAATCAGACATGACTGAGCAATTTTCACACAAGATAAGTTTAAATTAATTACACAGATTGCATTATATTTCTGTGGGAAAATACTGCACAGACAAGAGAAGCACAAATCATTGAATAGTACACTAAAAATGGTGGTAAATAGGTCCATTTCTACTTTTACCCTTGGTTGCCAGACTCATGTTTTCTGATTACTGAGGAGACACTGTTTAAAATACATACTTCATCCTGAAAGACTGCCTTATAAGACTCTGCCTTATAAGATATCATCTACAAATTGTTAATTTAGCTGCTACTTTAAAAGTCCATCCCAAACTTCTGTTAAGCCAACAGTATATGATAGGACTGTGGATTTCATGGGCACTGCTTACTGTTATTCTATCCTCAAAAATACATGATTGCTTCATTTGAGGTGATGCCATCTACTATCTGATACTGTTGATTCAAGCAATACATACTTTGTATGCTCTCAATCTTTTCAAGTTCACTGAGACTTGTTTTATGGCCCAAAGTATAGTCTTAGGCTTCCCAGGTGGCACCGGTGGTAAAGAACCTGCCTGTCAATACAGCTGACCTTTAAGAGATGTGTGTTAAATCCTTGAGTTGGGAAGATTCTCTGGAGTAGGAAATGGCAACCCACTCCGGTATTCTTGCCTGGAGAATTCCATGGACAGAGGAGTCTGGCTGGCTATAGTCCATGGGGTCACAAATAGCTGGACACAACTGAAGCAACTTCACACACACATATAGTCCATCTTGGTGAATGTTCTGTGAGCACAGGAAAGCAGTGCTTCTATTGTTTTTGGTTTGTGCATTCTCTTATATTACATTGTTTGATTTTCCAATTGAAGGCAGCTATACACTTACTCTCATAGCATCCGGTCCCATCACTTCATGGGAAATAGATGGGGAAACAGTGGAAAGTGTCAGACTTTATTTTGGGGGGCTCCAAAATCACTGCAGATGGTGACTGCAGCCATGAAATTAAAAGACGCTTACTCCTTGGAAGAAAAGTTATGACCAACCTAGACAGCATATTAAAAAGCAGAGGCATTACTTTCTGGCTAAGGTCCATCTAGTCAAGGGTATGGTTTTTCCAGTGGTCATGTATGGATGTGAGAGTTGGACTGTGAAGAAGGCTGAGCGCTGAAGAATTGATGCCTTTGAACTGTGGTGTTGGAGAAGACTCTTGAGAGTCCCTTGGACTGAAAGGAGATCCAACCAGTCCATTCTGAAGGAGATCAGCCCTGGATTTCTTTGGAAGGAATGATGTTCAAGCTGAAACTCCAGTACTTTGGCCACCTCATGCGAAGAGTTGACTCATTGGAAAAGACTGATGCTGGGAGGGATTGGGCACAGAGGAGAAGGGGACAACCGAGGATGAGATGGCTGGATGGCATCACTGACTTGATGAATGTGAGTCTGATTGAACTCCGGGAGTTGGTGATGGACAGGGAGGCCTGGCGTGCTGTGATTCATGGGGTCACAAAGAGTCGGACATGACTGAGCGACTGAACTGAACTGAACTGATACACTTACTCCTTGGAAGGAAAGTTATGACCAACCTAGATAGCATATTCAAAAGCAGAGACATTACTTTGCCAACAAACGTCCATCTAGTCAAGGCTACGGTTTTTCTAGTGATCATATATGGATGTGAGTTGGACTGTGAAGAAAGCTGAGCACCGAAGAATTGATGCTTTTGAACTGTGGTGTCAGAGAAGACTCGAGAGTCCCTTGGACTACAAGGAGATCCAACCAGTCCATCCTAAAGAAGATCAGTTCTGGGTGTTCATTGGAAAGACTGATGTTGAAGCTGAAACTCCAATACTTTGGCCACCTCATGCAAAGAGTTGACTCATTGGAAAAGACCCTGATGCTGAGAAGGATTGGGGGCAGGAGGAGAAAGGGACGACAGAGGATGAGATGGCTGGATGGCATCACCAACTCGATAGACATGAGTTTGGGTAAACTTGGGGAGTTGGTGAGGGACAGGGAGGCCTGACGTTCTGCAGTTCATGGGGTCACAAAAAGTCAGACGCGGCTGAGTGACTGAACTGAACTGAAGTGATAACGTTTGCTGGGGCGTTCTGATGTCTCAGATGGTAAAGAATCTGCCTACAATGCAAGAGACCCTATTTGATTCCTGGATCAGAAGGTTCCCCTGGAGAAGGGAAGAATACTCCAGTATTCTTGCCTGGAGAATTCCATGGACAGAGGAGCATGGGAGGCCTTAGTCCATGGAGTCACAAAGAGTCAGGCATGACTAACACACATACACTTGTTTTCTTTCCACTGCCATTAACTAAGATAAAAGTATGTAAATCTCCAACAATAATTTTGTATTTATCTATTACAACTTTAGTTTTATTACCATTGATTTTGTGTTTTTTAAAGCTCTGTTATTGAGTATATGCACATTTAAACTTGTTATATCTATTTGTTGAATGGATTTATTATTAAGCCATATGCCCTTTCTTCCCAGTAATCGTGACTCAAAGTATACTTAAATGATAATAATATAGTTGGAGTATGTAAAAAAAGATACTGTGTTTTCAAATATATTATTGCTAAAGCTTTTTTACTTAACCCTGTAAGCGTCTCCATATTTAAAATGCTTCTTAGACAGACTACATACTTGGTTCTTCTTTTTGTTATCAGTATAATACTAACTATCTTGTAATTAATGTGTTTAGAATATTTATATTTCATGTAATTATCAACCTAGTTAGAATTCAGTCAATTGTTTCACTATTTGTTTGGATACATCTAGATTTTTTCTTTCACTAGTTTCTTTTGGGTTGATTATATTGTTGAGTATTTCATTTTAACTTCAGTATTTGTTTATCAGCTAGGCAGTTTTTGTCATTTTAAATTTTTATTAGCTATTTCAATATGGTTTCTAATTTTTTTGTGTGTGGCTATGCAGCTTGTGAGATATTAGTTTCCCCACCAGGAACTGAACTCAGGCCCACAGTAGCAAAAGTGCCAAATACTAATTACTGGACTGTCAGGGAATTACCTTATGGTTTCTAATAGGCAATGGCACCCCACTCCAGTACTCTTGCCTGGAAAATCCCATGGACAGCAGAGCCTGGTAGGCTGCAGTCCATGGGGTTGCAAAGAGCTCGGACAAGACTGAGTGACTTCACTTTCACTTTTCACTTTCAGGCATTGGAGAAGGAAATGGCAACCCACTCCAGTATTCTTGCCTGGAGAATCCCAGGGACGGGGAAGCCTGATGGGCTGTCGTCTATGTGGTCGCACAGAGTCAGACACGACTGAAGCAACTTAGCAGCAGCAGCAGCAGACATGACTGGCAGTCTTCAAATGATATTATACTATTTCATGTATATTTTGAGAACCCTCATATGCCCCATTCCATGACTTCCTTTGAGGGGTTATTGATATATTTTTTTTTTCTTTCAATAGTCAATTTTTAAAAATGTTATAAAGATAATATAATATTTTATATCTACCCACATATTAATTATTTTATTGCCCTTCATTCATTTGTATTCATGACCCAGATAACCGCAATGGTGTGATTACTCACCTAGAGCCAGACATCCTGTAATGCGAAGTCAAGTGGGCCTTACTACCATCACTACAGTCAAAGCTAGTGGAGGTGATGGAATTCCAGTTGAGCTATGTCAAATCCTAAAAGTGATGCTGTGAAAGTGCTGTACTTAGTATGCCAACAAATCTGGAAAATTCAGCAGTGGCCACAGGACTTGAAAAGGTCAGTTTTCATTCCAATCCCAAAGAAAGGTAATGCCAAAGAATGTTCAAATTACCGCACAATTGCACTCATCTCACAGGCTAGCAAAGTAATGCTCAAAATTCTCCAAGCCAGGCTTCAACAGTCTGTGAACTGTGACTTCCAGATGTTCAAGCTGGATTTAGAAAAGGCAGAGGAACCAGAGATCAAATTGCCAGCATCTGTTGGATCATCAAAAAAGCAAGAGAGTTCCAGATAAATATCTACTTCTGCTTTATTGACTATGTCAAACCCTTTGACTGTGTGGATTACAAAAATATGAGGGAAACTCTTCAAGAGATAGGAGTACCAGACCACCCAACCTGCCTCCTGAGAAATCTGTATACAGGTCAAGTAGCAACATTTAGAACTCAACATGGAACAAGAGTCTGGTTCCAAATAGGAAAAAGAGTACATCAAGGCTGTATATTGTCACCCTGTCATTTAACTTATTGCAGAGTATATCATGTGAAATGCCAGACTGCATGAAGCACTAGCTGGAATTAAGATTGCTGGGAGAAATATCAATAACCTCAGATACACAGATGACACCACCCTTATGGCAGAAAGCAAGAAGAACTAAAGAGCCTCTTGATGAAAATGAAAGAGGAGAGTGAAAAAGTTGAATCAAAGCTCAACATTCAGAAAACTAACATCATGGCATCTGACCCCATCTCTTCATGGCAAATAGATGAGGAAACAATGGAAACAGTGAGAGACTTTATTTTAGGGGGCTCCAAAATCACTGCAGATGGTGAGTGTAGCCATGAAATTAAAACACACTTGCTCCTTGGAAGAAAAGTTATAAACAACCTAGACAGCATATTAAAAAGCAGAGATATTACTTTACCAGCAATGGTCTGTCTAGTCAAAGCTATGGTTTTTCCAGTAGTCATGCACAGATGTGAGAATTAGACAGTAAAGAAAGCTGAGCACCAAAACATTGATGCTTTGGAACTGTGGTGTTGGAGGAGACTCTTGAGAGTCCCTTGGACAGCAAGGAGATTGAATCAGTCCATTCTAAAGAAATCAGTCCTGAATATTCATTGAAAGTACTGATGCTGAAGCTGAAACTCCAATACTTTGGCCACCTGATGCAAAAACCGACTCATTGGAAAAGACCCTGATGCTGGGAAAGGTTGAAGGCAGGAGGAGAAGGGGATGACAGAGAATGAGATGTTGGATGGCATCACTGACACAGCGGACATAAGTTTGAGTACACTCCAGGAGTTGGTGATGGAAAGTGAAGCCTGGTGTGCTGCAGTCCATGGGCTCACAAAGTCAGACATGACTGGTAACCGAACTGATTGACTAACTGCCAGTTTCCATCTGCTAGCATTTCCTTTTCTCTAGAAAAATTATTTTAATTATTTATTTCATTTCAAGTATACTGGTAACAAATTATATCACCTATTTTCAATTTTAAAGTAATTACTACTTTGCCTTATCCCCTTGTTGAAGGATACTTTTACTTCATAAAATTCTGTTGTACAGAATTTTTTTTTCATTCAATATTTCTGGCTTGCTATATATTTGCAAGTAGTTATGGTAATTCTTAACTTTTTTCCTCTATACTTATTATACCTTAAAAAAAATTTTGGTCCTTGAGATGTTCTCCTTACCACTGACTTTCAGAAATGTGATTATAATTTACTTTACAATGCTTTTCTTTGTGTTTATCCAGCTAGAATTTGTTGACTTTCTTAAATTTTTGCCTTGATGATTTTCATCAAATTTAAATTCTTTTCTGACATTTCTTCGTATTTTTTTCTGTCCCATATTCAACTTCTGGGATGATCCTAAAGCACATACAAGGGCCTGCACATTGGGTTACCAATAAGTGCATCAGGAAGGGACATCTGAGTCAAGTTAACAATTATAATTTCTTCTCTCTAAACTATAATTCCTATGGGTTTCCATTAAGCACTTAAAATGGAAGAAATGAGAGGTCCTAACTGGGATATAACATGGAATTACTCAGAAAACCTGTCTGTATGTAGAATAAAGACTATGCACAGGAAAATAGGCAAGAAGGTCAAAAGGAAAAAGGAGAGGGACAGAATCGCAGCTTTGGTTCCTAAGGTCTTCACCAGGCCCTTTTATCTAATACATACAGTATTAGATAAAAATATGGTAGTAATGTTAAATTTACTGATGCTAATAATTGTGTCATAGTCATGTTAAAAATTTGTGTGTGCCTGTGTGCTCAGTCACTTCAGTTGTGTCCAACTCATTGTGACCCCATGGACTATAGCCCACTAGGATCCTCTGTCCATGGGATTCTCCAGCCAAGAATACTAGAGTGGGTTGCCATGCCTCCTTCAGAGGATCTTCCTGATGCAGGTATCAAACTTACATCTCTTATGTCTCCTGCATTGGCAGGTGTTTTTTTTTTTTTTTTTTTTTTACCAAACTTATAATAATCATTAATAGTAGAATAATTATTATTATCATCATGATCATTACCATTTGTTGAATATATGCTGTGCTAAAGCTTTATATGCATTGCTCTCTTCAATTCTCATAAAACCCAGAGAGGAAGCCAGATCAGTAAAGGTTTGTTCTTATAAAGATTTTCCAATGTGGCTATCTCTAGGATTACAATCAGCTGACTAGTGAATGTGGATGCATCTCTGTTATGAAATGAAGTTTAATTCTGCTGGAAAACAAATTATGTCTCTCAAACCTAAAGCACATCAGAATGGAATTAATGTAACCAGGATGAGAGGCTCAGGAGGGTATACTTGCATTCATGTGAAGTAGGGATTTAACAGGAAGTTCAGAAAGCATTAACTTGTTACTTGGTAACAAGAGGGAAAAGGCAGTACAAGGTGGTCATGGTCAAAAGTGCAATACAAACCCTGAGATGTGCGTGGTCCTGGAGCCAGCTCTGGCAATGATCAGATTTGTTGTATGGCCCCTTGGGTAGGTTGCTTGACTCTCAGAGCTGACTTTCTTTACTTGTAATTGATAGAGTGAGAAAGTTTGTTCTGATCTGTGGTTCTTAACACTGGCTGCAGAGTCGAATAACCAGGAAAGCTTGACAAAGTAAAATAGCACATGGCCCCAGGCAAGGCATACAAATTAAATCATTCCCTAGAGGGTGGAGTCTGGAGATATTTATATCCCCAAGAGATTTTTGTTTCTGTTGTTGAGATATTTTCGTTGTTTAGTCACTGAGTCATGTTGGACTTGGAGAAGGAGATGGCACCCCATTCCAGTACTCTTGTATGGAAAATCCCATGGACAGAGAAGCCTGGTAGGCTGCAGTCCATGGGGTTGCTAAGAGTTGGATACAACTGAGAGACTTCACTTTAACTTTTCACTTTCATGCACTGGAGAAGGAAATGGCAACCCACTCTACTGTTCTTGCCTGGAGAATCTCAGGGACGGGGAAGCCTAGTGGGCTTCCGTCTATGGGGTCACACAGAGTCAGACACAACTGAAGTGACTTAGCAGCAGCAGCAACATTTTGGACTCTTTTGCGACCCCATGGACTGTAGCCCACCAGCCTCCTCTTTCCATAGGATTCTACAGCCAAGAATACTAATGGGTTGCCATTTCCTTCTCTGGTATTCAGTTCAGTTCAGTTCGGTTCAGTCGCTCAGTCATGTCCGACTCTGCAACCCCATGAATTGCAGCATGCCAGGCTTCCCTGTCCATCACCAACTCCCGGAGTTCACTCAGACTCATGTCCATTGAGTCAGTGATGCCATTCAGCCATCTCATACTCTGTCGTCTCCTTCTCCTCCTGCACCCAATCCCTCCCAGCATCAAAGTATTTTCCAAAGAGTCAACTCTTCGCATGAGGTGGACAAAGTACTGGAGTTTCAGCTTTAGCATCATTCCTTCCAAAGAAATCCCAGGGTTGATCTCCTTCAGAATGGACTGGTTGGATCTCCTTGCAGTCCAAGGGACTCTCAAGAGTCTTCTCCAACACCACAGTTAAAAGCATCAATTCTTTGGCGCTCAGCCTTCTTCACAGTCCAACTCTCACATCCATACATGACCACAGGAAAAACCATACCCTTGACTAGATGGACCTTAGTCGGCAAAGTAATGTCTCTGCTTTTGAACATGCTGTCTAGGTTGGTCATAACTTTTCTTCCAAGGAGTAAGCGTCTTTTAATTTCATGGCTGCAGTCACCATCTGCAGTGATTTTGGAGCCCCCCAAAATAAAGTCTGACACTGTTTCCACTGTTTTTCCATCAATTTCCCATGAAGTGATGGGACCTGATATACTGTTTCCACTGTTTCCCCATCTATTTCCCATGAAGTGATGGGACCAGATGCCATGATCCTCGTTTTCTGAATGTTGAGATTTAAGCCAACTTTTTCACTCTCCTCTTTCACTTTCATCAAGTTACCTATGTGCAATAAAGCAAACAGATCTTACATGTATAGTTCAATGAATTTTTACCTTGTGTAATTACCTCCTGGATCAAATATATAATAGAACTATGTCACTACTCTTCTGGAGAAGAGAATGGCAGCCCACTCCAGTATTCTTACCTGGAGAATCCCATAGAAATGAGAGCCTGGTGGGCTACAGTCCATGGGGTCGCAAAGAGTCAGACACAAATGAGTGACTAACAGACACACAGACACACAGACACAGACACACAGACACAGACACACACACACACACACACACACACACACACACACACACACATTCCACTACTCTAGAACACCCAGCTTCTCTTCCAGTTAATACTCCCCAACAAGGTAACCATGATGCTGATTTTCATCTCCACAGATCAGTTTTACTAGTTTCTGAATTTAATATAACTGGAATCAGTTTATCTTCTTTTCTGATTGGTTTTTTTCACTCAGTATTAAGTATGTACAGTGTATCCATGGGGCTACCCTGGTGGGTCAGATGAAAAAGAATCCATCTGCCATGCAGGAGACCCAGGTTCAATCCCTGGGTTGGGAAGAACCCCTGAAGAAGAAACTGGCAATCCACTCCAGTATTCTTGCCTGGAATATCTTGTGAACAGAGGAGCCTGTGGGCTACATTCCATGGGGTACCAAGAGTCAGACACACCTTAGCAACTAAACCACCACTCCCAATGTATCCAAAATTTGTTCATTTATTATTTCTTCACAGCATTCCATTATATGAATATGCCATAAGTTTTTAATTGTAGTTGATGGATATTTGAGTTGTTTCTAAAATATTACTTATTATAAATAGCACTGCTATGAACATTCTTGTCTAAGTCATTTGGAAGATACTGAGTATATACCTAGTAGGGGAACTGTTGGAGCAGTGGGCAACTCTTTATCTATCTTAGTAGGTACCACCAAAACATTTTTTTAAAGTAGTTGAACCAGTGTACTTCTGTCAGCAATACATTAGTTACCCAGTTTTTTCGCCTTTTTATAAATATTTGGTATTGTCAGTCTTTGTAGTTTCAAGCCTTCAAGTGAGTGTAGTTGTATTACATTGTTTTGTTATTTGTTTCAGGCTTTGGTTGGCTTGTTTGTAATTTCATTAATGACTGGAGAATTGAGGACCTTTATCTAAACTTGCAGACTATTATGCATATAGACTTATAAACTAATAGACTTATAGACTGTTATGTACTGCTTCCCTCTCAGTTGGTAAAGAATCTGTCTGCAGTGCAGGAGACCCAGGTTTGATTGCTAGGTCAGGAAGATCTCCTGGAGAAAGAAATGGCAACCCACTGCAATATTCTTGCCTGGAGAATCCAGTGGACAGAGGAGCCTGGCAAGCCACATTCCATGGGGTGACAAAAGTTAGACAGGACTTAGCAACTAAACCACCAATATGCATATCCTCTTTGTGAAGGACTGTTGAGTTCTTTCTCCATTTTTAATAATTGTCATCTTCTCATAGATTTGTAGAAGTTCTTCATCTATCCTTGATGCAAGACAGTTTTCAGATATATGGATAGCAAATATTTTCACCCAGGCAATAGCTTGCTTTTTCACTATTTTAATAGCATCTTTCAATGAACAAAAGTTCTTAAGTTGAATGACTGCTGACACTGTTTGGGTTCTCTAGAAAGCAGGCTCTGAAAAAGCCTACTGTTCAAGTTGTTTGTATACTGTCCGTTGGACCAACACTCATGGGAAGGAGGAGAAAATGAGAGATGTCTGTCAATAATAAATGCATGGGGAGCTCTGGAGTGTGTATTACCTCTTAGAGTTATCCAGTGTTGGGACAGAATGTCAGAACTTGTATACATCTGTTTGAATGAGTTGGGTTTCCCTGGTGGCTCAGATGGTAAACAATCTGCCTGCAATGTGGGAGACCCAGGTTTGATCTCTGGGTCAGGAAGATCCCTTGGAGAAGGGAAAGGCTACCCACTGCAGTATTCTTGCCTGGAGAATGCCAAAGATAGAAGAGCCTGGCAGGCTGAAGTCCATGGGGTCACAAAGAGTCCAACACAACTCAGCAACTAAAACTTTCACTTTTTTCACTGGACCAGTCATTGATTGTAGCTGACCCTGGAAGAGCATGACCTTGGACAAGGTGGCTCTCTGTACTAGAGGCTGTCCCTAAAGTAGATGACAGCTGAGCACTGTCCACTGACAGCCCTCTCAGTAGCTGAGGCAACAGATCCTTCCTTGAAGGGCCATCTGGGAGTCATATCTCTAAATCCACTTTAATATCTAAATTATAAATCTTTTATCTTATGGTAGTACTTTTCTGGTTATGTTTAAGAATTTTTTTGTCTACTTCAATATTATGAAAGTTTCCTGCTATGCTTTCTTCTTGAAGCTTTTAAATTTGTTCTTCATATTTAGGCCTTTGAATTTTGTTTATGGTAAGGTTTAAAGTCAAAGTTTCTTTCTTTCAATATGGATATCTAATTGGACCAGGACATATAAAAGACCATTGTTTTCCCACTGCATTTCAGTAATGTTGTTTTTCTCTAAACCTGCATCCAGAGTTGTGGCTTGATGTTTGAGATGGATTTTAAGCTGTCTTTCTGGTCTGCATGTTTTAAGTATATGATAATGGATATTAGAATATGACTGAAAGTAAGTTATGCCATTAGTTAACCTGAAAGTGGTCAATAACAAAATATGTAAAAAAAGAAGTTATGGCAACATAATAAACTTAGGGAAATGCTTTTGAGGCCAAACCAAACCTGATGAAATTGTATTTGAGTTTGGAGAAAGCAAACTGAATTGGTAATAGAAGATTTAGAAAAGGCAGAAGAAACAGAGATCAAATTACCAACATCCACTGGATTATAGAAAAAGCAAGGGGATTCCAGAAAACCATATACTTCTGCTTCCTTGACTATGCTAAAGTCTTTGACTGTGTGGATCACAACAAATTGGAAAATTCTTAAACAGATGAGAATACCAGACCACCTTACCTGTCTTCTGAGAAATCTGTATTTAGGTCAAGAAGCAACAGTTAGAACTGCTCATGGAACAATGGATTGGTTCAAAATTGGGAAAGTAGTATGTCAAGGCTATATATTGCCATCCTGCTTAATTATATGCAGAATACATCATATGAAATGCTGGGCTGAATGAATCGCAAAATGCCATCAAGGTGCTGCATTCAATATTTCAGCAAATCTGGAAGACCCAGCAGTGGCCACAGGACTGGAAGAGGTCAATCCTCATCCCAGTTCCCAAGAAGGTTAGTACTAAAGAATGTTCTAACCATCGCACAGTTGCATTCATCTCCCATCCTAGTGAGGTCATGCTTAAAATCTTACATGCTAGGTGTCAACATTACACAAACCAAGAACTTCCAGATGTTCAAGCTGGGTTTAGAAAAGGCAGAGGAACCAGAGATCAAATTGCCAGCATTTGCTGGATCATAGAGAAAGCAAGAGAATTCCAGAAAATACATTTACCTCTGTTTCATCAACTATGCTGAAGTCTTTCACTGTGTGGATCATAACAAACTGTGGAAAGCTCTTAAAGAGATGGGAATACCAGACCATCTTACTTGTCTCCTGAGAAACCTGTATGTGGGTCAAGAAGCAACAGCTAGAACATCTGTATGGAACAACTGATTGTTTCAATATTGAAAAAGGAGTACAACAGGGCTGTCTGATGTCACCCTGTTTATTTAACCTGTACACTGAGCACATCATGAGAAATGCTGGGCTGGATGAGTTACGAGCTGGACTCAAGTTAGGCAGTAGAAACAGCAACAACCTCAGATATGCAGATGATACTGCTCTAATGGCAGAGAGCAAAGAGGAACTAAAGAGCTTCTTGATGAGGGTGAAGGAGGAGGGTGAAAGAGCTGGCTTAAAACTAAATATTAAGAAAACTAAGATCACGGCATCCAGCCCCATTACTTCATGGCAAATAAAAGGGGATAAGGTGGAAGTAGTGACAGATTTCCTCTTCTTGGGCTTTAAAATCACTGTGAATGGTGACTGCAGCACGGAATTAGAAGACAATTTCTTCTAGGCAGGAAAGCTATAATAAACCTAGACAGTCTGTTGAAAAGCAGAGACATTACTCTGATGACAAGGTCTGTAGAGTCAAGGTTATGGTTTTCCCAGTGGTCACATATGGTTCTGAGAACTGGACCATAAAGAAGGCAGAATGCCAAAGAATTGAGGCCTTCGAACTGTGGTGCTGGAGAAGACTCCTGAAAGTCCCCTGGATAGCAAGGACATCAAACCAGTCAATGTTAAGGGAAATCAACCCTGAATATTCAGTGGAAGGACTGAAGCTGAAGCTGAAGCTCCAGTATTTTGGTGATCTGATATGAACAGCCAGTTCATTGGAAAAATCCCTGATGCCAGCAAAGATTGAGGGAAGAAGGAGAAGAGGGTATCAGAGGATGAGATCACTGGATGACAACACTGATGCAATGGACATGAACTTGGGCAAACTTCGGGAGGTGGTGAGGGACAGAGAGGCCTGGCATGCTGCACTCCATAGAGTCACAAAGAGTCGGACCTGACTGGATCATTGGACAACAGCAACATCAAGTCAGTATATTGTCACCCTACTTATTTAACTTACGTGCAGAGTACTTCATGTGAAATGCTGGGCTGGATGAATCACAAGCTGAGATCATGATTGCCAAGAGAAATTTCAACAATCTAAGATATGCAGATGTGATACCACTCTAATGGAAGAAAGTGCAGATGAACTAAAGGGCCTCTTGATGAGGGGCAAAGAGGAGAGTGAAAAAGCTGGTTTAAAACTCAATATTCAGAAAACTAAGACCATGGCATCTGGTCCCATCACTTCATGGCAAATAGATAGGGCAAATTGGAAACAATGTCAGACTTTATTTACTTGGGCTCCAAAATCACTGCAGACAGTGACTGCAACCAGGAAATTAAAAGACACTTGCTCCTTGAACAAAAAACTATGATAAACCTAGACAGCATATTAAAAACCAGAGACATTAATTTGCTGACAAATGTCCATATAGTCAAACTATGGTTTTTCTAGTAGTCATGTATGGATGTGAGAGTTGGACCATAAAAAAGGCTGAGTGCCAGAGAATTGATGTTTTTGAATTGTGGTGCTGGAGAAGACTCTTGAGTATCCCTTGGACAGCAAGAAGGTCAATCCAGTAAATCCTAAAGGAAATCAACCCTAAATATTCACTGGAAAGACTGATGCTGAAGCTAAAGCTCCAATATTTTGATCAAATGATGGGAAGAGCCAACTCATTGGAAAAGACCCTGATGCTGGGGAAAACTGAGGGCAAGAGGAGAAGGGCATGACAGAGGATGAGATGGTTGGCTGGCATCCCAACTCAAGAGACATGAGTCCATTTGAGCAAACTCTGGGAGATAGTGAAGGACAGGGAAGCCTGGTGTACTGCAGTCCATGGGATCACAAAGAGTGAGACACGACTTAAGGACTGAATAATAATAATGGAGATTTGTTGGATATGTGCAAGTTATTGAAATTCAGCTGAAACACATATAAAATAGGTAGAGCTAATACTGGCAAAATCCTTCTTTAGAGCTGATTAAATGCACAATAGAGATACTAATAAATTTTTCCTTTGGGCATAAAAAAGTGCTGCTTGGAATCAGTAGCATTTTAATAAAGAGTGGGGAATGGAGAATATGTATAAGAGTTTAACTCAGGATTCAAGTTTTGAGAACATTTGGAAATCCCAGGAGGAATTCTGTAAGCAGAGCTTTTCATTTCACCCAGCAACACTGATGTCTGAGTGGTTCTCCACCCGCTCCTGGTTATTTCAACTCTCTATATAATTAGTCTTTTTTTTAAAAAATCCTATCATTTAAGTGTCATCTGAACATAACCTCCTCTAAGAAGTTATCTTTTATTAGTGTCCCTTCCAACCCATCTCTGTTTGCCCCCATTATTTTACCATGTCAAACTGTCATCTAGGCTGTGAGCTTTACAAAGGAAAAGGCCATGAATTATATATTCCTTTATTGTCTTGTTCCTAGCTTATCACATGGCCTATATCACAATAGGTTATTGATAAATTTTTGTTAAATTGGACTATAATTATAACAAAGATACATAAACTGGAGTCTTTTTCCAAGCTCAGAAGGCTAAAATGTGGCTTGGAACATAGTAGGTTCACAGCATCTCTAGTTAAGAGAAAAGTGTCTTTCTCATAACATTTTTATTTTAACACTATAGTGGTAATCATTTTGCCATGTATAAGTATATAAATTAATAGATGTATACCTTAAACTTATGAATTGATTATTTGTCAATTACAATTCATTAAATTTGGAAAAAATAAAATAAATGTTTTTTAGTTTTAGAACAATTTAAAAAGAAAAGTGAAAGAAAATTTATCATGTATGTGAGTTAGAAAAGTGAGGAAAAGTCAAATAGTACCAAATCATAGGGGAGTTCAGTTCAGTCGCTCAGTCGTGTCCGACTCTTTGCGACCCCATGAATCACAGCATGCCAGGCCTCCCTGTATCAAATCCCTATATTTGCTATTTATTTGCCTTTGTGAGTGAAAAATAATGACCTAATAGACATGGGATAGAGTCCTAAAAAGTTGTATGACTGACTGATTTTCCAAAAGCCCATATTTCATAAAAATTATGTCTTTCTCACAAATTCACTTCTGATTCTGAAGAACATTTGGAAATTAGCTGTGGCTATGCATTTCAGCTTTCCAAGTCTCCAATTCATAAACAAGTGAGGTGATTTTTAAACAACATACTAACATTTAAGCCATGTACTCAGAAACTTTCACTTTCTTTAAAAAGGAGAAAATATACTTGTAACCTAGAATAAGCAGTAAGTATATCCTTCTTTGTCACATAATGAATAAAGAAATTTAAGACTATTAACAAAAATGATAGCTCTTGAAAGAATTTTTAATTGTTTTTTTAAAATTATTTTTGCCCTCATAAATACTAACTATAACATTTTTCAGTAGCCATCAAGTACATTTTTCTAGAATTGCAAGCATAACAAGGTATAGAAAACATACTGCTTTGGCCTGGGTTTTATGAAGCTTCATGGCTTAGGTGGTAAAGAATCTACCCACAATGCAGAAGACCTGGGTTCTACCCCTGGGTTGGGAAGATCCCCTGGAGAAGGGAAAGGCTACCCACTCCAGGATTCTGGTCTGGAGAATTCCATGGACTATACAGTCCATGGTGTCGCAAAGAGTCAGACACAACTGAGTGACTCACTCATTCACTGACTATGAAGCCAATATCAATCTTTTGTTTCATAAACTTCAGGCCGGTCATTACCCTAAATGCAGAATTTGTGCATTAAAACACATTGACAGGAATACAAATAAATAAATTCTCAGTGATACTAACCAGTAGGACTACAGAAGTGCAGGCTTCCCTCCCTCACCTGCAGAATGGAATTCAGGAAAAGTTGAAGAGTAGCCAGACCTTGGAGATAAATTTGATTTCTACTGACTCAGTGAATGACTCCCTTTTCACTGTTGTTTGTTTTACGGTGGTAAGAAGAGAAAGGACAAAGGTTTTCATTGAGCCTCATAAACTTAGGTTGATGTTGTTGAAAGTGCCAGTCCAAAATCAGGAGATCTGGAGGGTTTTCAGTTCAGTTCAGTCGCTTAGTCATGTCCAACTCTTTGCAACCCCATGGACTATAGCACACCAGGCTTCCCTGTCCATCACCAACTCCTGGAGCCTACTCAAACTCATGTCCATCGAATCAGTGATGCCATCCAACCATCTTATCCTCTGTCGTCCCCTTCTCCTCCTACCTTCAATCTTTCCCAGCATCAGGATCTTTTCCAATGAGTCGGTTCTTCGCATCCAGTGGCCAGAGTATTGGAATTTTAGCTTTAGCATCAGTCCTTCCAATGAATATTCAGGACTGATTTCCTTTAGGATGGACTGATTGGATCTCCTTGCAGTTCAAGGGACTTTCAAGTGTCTTCTCCAACACCACAGTTCAAAAGCATCAATTCTTCGATCCTCAGCTTTCTCTATAGTCCAACTGCTCTTATGACCTTAAGCAAATCATTCAACTCCACAGGACTCAGAATTTTTTGGTTTGGTTTCAGTTCTTTTTTTTTCCCTAGTATGTGAAATGACAGCACTGAATACTTTATAAAAAACATTAAAAATGGTCTTAGATCTGTAATTCTTAATACTTACAAAATATCTAACCACACCACTTAACCACTCATAACCTTAAAGAGAATTAAGTGTAAATATCATTATTGTAAATTCACAACTGAGTAAATTGATGCTAGTCTAGGAAAAAAAAATCACAACTGGCTACAAGTTGGTGAATCTGGTTCTAGACCTCATAACTTCTCATCATGTGACTTTTCTACTCCCCTAAACTGCTATTCAATGAAGAAAATGCAAACCCTATTTTTAATTGAACTTTCAAGTAAAACTGAGAAATAGTTCGTTTAGTCTCCTGACAATACCCAAGTACAAGGGAAGTGGGGAAACAAAGTCTTTAGTGAAATGGCTCTGTGTTGGACTAAAACTACTTTTTAAAATTAATTTATTTTAATTGGAGGCTAATTACTTTACAATATTGTAGTGGTTTTTGCCATACATTGACATGAATCAGCCATGGGTATATATGTATCCCCCATCCTGACCCCCCCTCCCACCTCCCTCCCCATTCCATCCCTCAGGGTTGTCCCAGAGCACCGGCTTTGAGTGCCCTGTTTCATGCATCTAACTTGGACTGGTGATCAATTTTACATACGGTAATATACATGTTTCAATGTGATTCTCTCAAATCACCCCACCCTCGCCTTCTCCCATGGAATCCAAAAGTCTGTTCTTTATATCTGTGTCTCTTTCCCTATCTCACATATAGGGTCTTCATTACCATCTTTCTAAATTCCATGTATATGTGTTAATATATACTATCTTGGTGTTTTTCTTTCTGGCTTACTTCACTCTGTATAATAGTCTCTAGTTTCATCTACCTCTTTAGAACAGATTCAAATGTGTTCTTTTTAACAGCTGACTAATATCCCATTGTGTATACGTACCACAGCTTTCTTATCCATTCGTCTGCTGATGGACATCTAGGTTGCTTCCATGTCCTAGCTATTGTAAATAGTGCTGTGATGAACATTGAGGTACACGTGTCTATTTCAATTCTGGTTTCCTCGGTATTCATGCCCAGCAATGTGATTGCTGGGTCATTTAGCACTTCTGTTTCCAGTTTTGTAAGGAATCTCCACACTGTTCTCCTTAGTGTCTGTACTAGTTTGTGTTCCCACCAACAGTGTAAGCAGGTTCCCTTTTCTCTGTACCCTATCCAACATTTATTGTTTTTAGACTTTTTGATAGCAGTCATTCTGAATGATGTGAGATGGTACCTCATTATGGTTTTGATTCGCATTTCTCTGATAATGAGTGATGTTGAGCATCTTTTCATGTGTTTGTTAGCCATCTTTATGTCTTCTTTGGCAAAATGTCTGTTTAGTTCTTTGGCCCATTTTTTGATTGAGTCATTTATCTTTCTGGTACTGAGCTGGTCGAGTCCCTTGTATATTTTTGAGATTAATTCTTTGTCAGTTGCTTCATTTGCTATTATTTTGTCCCATTCTGAAGGCTTTTTCACCTTGCTTATATAGCTTCTTTCATTGTGCAAAAGCTTTTAATTTTAATTAGGTCCCACTTTTTTATTTTTGCTTTTCTTTTCAATATTCTGGGAGGTGGGTCATAAAGGATCCTCCTGTGACTTATGTCAAAGAGTGTTTTGCCTATGTTTTCCTCTATGAGTTTTATAGTTTCTGGTCTTACATTTAGATCTTTAATCCGTTTTGAGTTTATTTTTGTATATGGTGTTAGAAAGTGCTCTAATTTCATTATTTTACAGATGGCTGACCAATTTTCACAGCACTACTTGTTAAAGAGATTGTCTATTCTCTATTGTATATTCTTGCCTCCTTCATCAAATATAAGGTGTCCATAGGTGTGTTAAATTATCTCTGGGCTTTCTATATTGTTTCATTGATCTATATTTCTGTCTTTGTGCCAGTACCATACTGTCTTGATGACTGTAGCTTTGTAGTATAGTCTGAAGTCAGGCAGGTTGATTCCTCCAGGTCCATTCTTTTTTCTCAAATTTGCTTTGGCTATTCAAATTATTTTGTATTTCCATACAAATCTTGAAATTATTTGTTCTAGTTCTGTGAAAAATACCATTGGTAGCTTGATAGGGATTGCATTGAATCTATAGATTGTTTTGGGTAGTATACTCATTTTCACCATATTGATTTTTCCAATCCATGAACATGGTGTATTTCTCCATCTATTTGTTTCATCTTTGATTTCTTTCATCAGTGTTTTATAGTTTTCTATATATAGGTCTTTTGTTTCTTTAGGTAGATTTATTCCTAAGTATTTAATTATTTTCATCACAGAGGTGAATGGAATTGTTTCCTTAATTTCTCTTTTTGTTTTCTCATTTGTTTTTGCTTTTGTTTTCTCATTATTAGTGTATAGTGTATAGAAATGCAAGAGATTTCTGTGTGTTAATTCCTGCAACTTTATTATACTCATTGATTAGCTCTAGTAATTTTCTGGTGGTGTCTTTAGGGTTTTTTATGTAGAGGATCATGTCATCTGCAAACAGTGAGAGTTGGACTTCTTTTCCAACCTGGATTCTTTTTATTTCTTTTTCTTCTCTGATTGTTATGGCTAAAATTTCCAAAACTATGTTGAATAATAGTGGTGAGAATGGGCACCCTTGTCTTGTTCCTGACTTTAAGGGAAATGCTTTCAATTTTCCACCATTGAGGATAATGTTTGTTGTGGGTTTATTGTATATGGGTTTTATTATGTTGAGATATGTTCCTTATATGCCTGCTTTCTGGAGGGTTTTTATCATAAATGTATGTTGAATTTTGTCAAAGGCTTTCTCTCCATCTATTGAGATAATCATATGTTTTTTTATCTTTCAATTTGTTAATGTGGTGTATCACATTAATTAATTTGTGAATATTGAAGAATCCTTGCATTCTTATATGTGCTGTCTACAAGAGAACCACCTCAAACCAAGGAATACATACAGACTGAAAGTGAAGGGCTGTAAAAAGATATTTCATGCAAATGGATACCAAAAGAAAGCAGGAATAGCAATACTCATATCAAATAAAATAGACTTTGAAATAAAGGCTGTTAAAAGACACAAAGAAGGACACTACATAATGATCAGAGATCAATCCAAGAAGATATAACAGTTAGAAATATATATGCACCCAACATAGGAGCACCGCAACATGTAAGGCAAGTACTAACAATTATGAAAGGGGAAATTAACAGTACACAGTAATAATGGGAGACTTTAATACCCTACTCACACTTATGGATAGATCAACCAAACAGAAAATCAGCAAAGAAACACAAACTCTAAATGATACAATGGACCAGTTAGACCTTATTGGTATCTATAGGACATTTCACCCCAAAACAATGAATTTCACCTTTTTCTTAAGTGCACATGGAACATTCTCCAGGATAGATCACATCCTGGGCCATAAATCTAGCCTTGGTAAATTCAAAATATGCATAGAAACAAAAATGAAAACACAACCACCCAAAACCTATGGGGTTCAGTAAAAGCAGTGCTAAGAGGAAGGTTCATAGCAATACAAGCTTACCTCAAGAAACAAGAAAACACATGTACACCCATGGCTGATTCATGTCAATGTATGGCAGAACCACTACAGTATTGTAAAGTAAGTAGCCACCAATTAAATAAATTAAAAAAATAAAAAGAATCTTGAAGCAAATAGTGCCTTTCCTTGTGTTAACAAAGCATACTTTTTTTAACCCTACTTTAAAAAAAGAAAAGAGAGAAAAATAAAAAAACTTTACACCCAAAGCAGCTAGAAAAAGAAGAAATGAACAACTCCAGAGTAGTAGAAGGGAAGAAATCAAAAATTAGAGCAGAAATAAATGAAAAAGAAACGAGACTATAGCAAAAATCAACAAAGCTAAAAGGTTGTTCTTTGAGAAGATAAATAAAATAGACAAACCATTAGCCAGACTCATCAAGAAAAAAGGGAGAAGAATCAAATCAACAAAATTAGAAACGAAAATGGAGAAATCACAACAGACAACACAGAAATACAAAGGATCATAAGAGACTACCATCAGCAACGATATGACAATGAAATGGACAACTTGGAAGAAATGGATGAACTCTAAGAAAAGTATAATCTTCCAAAACTGAACCAGGAAGAAATAGAAAACTCAGCATTGGCCACAGGACTGGAAAAGGTCAGTTTTCATTCCAATCCCAATGACGGGCAATGCCAAAGAATGTTCAAACTACCGTTCAGTTGCACTCATTTCACATGTAGCAAGTAATGCTCAAAATCCTTCAAGCTAGGCTTCAACAGTATGTGAACCAAGCACTTCTAGATGCGCAAGCTGGATTTAGAAAAGGCAGAGGAACAAAGCAATCAAATTGCCAATATCCTTTGGATCATAGAAAGAGAAAGAGAGTTCCAAAAAAAATCTACTTCTGCTTCCTTGACTACACTAAACACTTTGTGTGGATCACGAGAAACAGTGGAAAATTCTTAAAGAGATGGGAATACCAGAACACCTGACCTGTCTCCTGTGAGACCTGTATGCAGGTCAAGAAGCAACAGTTAGAACTGGACAAGGAACAGTGGACTGGTTCAAATTTGCAAATGAAGTATATAAAGGTTATATATTATCACCCTGCTTATTTAGTTTATATGCAGGGTATATTATGTGAAATGATGAGTTGGATGACTTACAAGCTGGAATAAAGATTACAGGGAGAAATATAAACAACCTCAGATATGGAAATGATACCACTCTAATGGGAAAAATAGAATAGGAACTAAATAACCTCTTGAGGGGGGTGAAAGAGGAGAGTGAAAAAGCTGGCTTAAAATTCAACATTCAGAAAATAAAGATCATGACATCTGGTCCCATCATTTCATGGCAGATAGATGTTGAAAAAGTGGAAACAGTGACAAGCTTTATTTTCTTGGCCTCCAAATTCACTGTGGACAGTGACTGCAGCCAGGAAATTAAAAGATACTTGCTCCTTGGAAGAAAAACTGTGATAAACCTAGACAGCATATTAAAAATCAGAGACATCACTTTGCTGACAAAGATCCAAATAATGTGTCAAAGGTCTGGTTTTTCCATTAGTCATATACAGATGTGAGAGTTGGACCATAAAAAAAGGCTGAGTGCCTTTCAAATTGTGGTGCTAGAGGGAACTCTTGAGAGTCCCTGGGACAGCAAGGAGATCAAACCAGTCAGTCCTAAAGGAAATCAGCCCTGAATATTCATTGGAAGGACTAATGCTGAAGCTGAATCTCTAACACTTTGGCCACCTGAGGTAGAGAGCTTACTCATTGGAAAAGACCCTGATGCTGGGAAAGATTGAAGGCTAAAGAGAAGAGGGCAACAGAAGATGAGATAGTTGACTGACATCAATGATTCGATGAACATGAGTTTGAGCAAACTCCCGGAGATAGTAAAGGAAGGGAAGCCTGGCATGCTACAGTCCATGGGGTCAGAGTCAGACAGGACTTACTGACTGAACAAGAACAACAATGTAGCAGATGTCGTGCTGAACATTTCATTCTCACAATTTTGTTCTTTTGGCTTAACATAGATGAAAATATGCTACTTGATAAAAGTGAAACTAATCATTATAGGGCACCCAATAATAAGAGAAGGCAATGGCACCCCACGCCAACACTCTTACCTAGAAAATCCCATGGATGGAGGAGCCTGGTGGGCTGCAGACCCCATGGACTGCAGAGTCAGACACGACTGAGCAACTTCACTTCATTTTCATGCATTGGAGAAGGAAATGGCAACCCACTCCAGTATTCTTGCCTGGAGAATCACAGGGCTGGCAGAGCCTGGTGGGCTGCCATCTATGGGGTCACACAGAGTTGGACACAACTGAAGTGACTTAGCAGCAGCAGCAGCTGTAATAAGTGGATTAACCCCAGGCCTCTGCACCTTCAAGTACCTTATTCAGCAAAAGATACTGGGGCATTCTAGTTGGAAATGACAACTATTACTTCATTCTCTGTATCATAGATGCCCTGGTGATTACCGGATACAAGTCCACATCTTCTTGGGAACCTCTCTCACATTCAGTATATAGCTTTCCAGATCATTGTTGTGGTTTTGTGGGTCTGATTCAGCCAGAGGTAAATAAAGTTGATGTAGGAGTAGGCATGTGAATTTCTGGTATGAGCTGTTTCTGGAAATGGCCTGATCACTTTGTTTAAATCCCATGACTAAAACTCAGTCCTTGGCTACATCTAATGGCAAACTGTGTGTCACAGTCATACCAGCCCACATTCTTCTTCACCGTGGTCTTATACTTCCTGTCAAGGATGGAGTAAAGCATGAAGTACTGGAGAATTATTTCTACCCCTTTAGGTCTTCATTTTTACAAAGAAGCCAGTTAATTTCTCACAACCCCAAGCATGTGTGTAACTTCTCCATTACAGAGCTGACGATTCCCTGATGCTGTAAGTTCTTCCAAATTGTGAGATGTTGGGAAGAACACTTAGAAACAAGTTTATTTTCTCTCCTTTCCAAGCTCTGCCATGGAAACAGAAGTGCTTATTTGAACATTATTGTAAGGTGACAAGGAAAAGATTTTGTGTTATATAATTAGGGGGATTTCTCTATCACCCACAGAATAAAATCAAAATTCTGAACTTGGTTTTTCAGGGTCTTCTATTTATTTATTTTTCTCTTGCCATTCTTATCCTCAGAACTACAAGTTTTCCATGTTTTTGCTCCATGATTTTCTAACATCACATTTTTATTCAAACCATTTCTTTTGTCTTTAGTTGTCTTTACCTTTACAACTGCCATCCTTCCACGAATCGTGTCTGGGTTTCCATAATTGGTCAGTAGCACACTCTGTCTCTCTCTCTCTTTCTCTGAATACCCTACATATTTGTAGTCATATTACTTCTCTCCTGCATTATAATCTTTTCTGAACCTGCCTTATCACCTGTATTAAACAACTATATTTGTTGAAGGCCAGAGGGAATCAGACTCTTTTAATATGGAATTAGGTGTACCAGGTGAATTTATCTATATTTACACAGTCCCTGGGACTTCCCTGATAACTCACTTGGTATAGAATCTGCCTGCAATGCAGGAGACCCCAGTTTGATTCCTGGGTCAGGAAGATCCATTGGAGAAGGGATAGGCTACCCCCACCAGCATTCTTAGGCTTTTCTTGTGGCTCAGCTGGTAAAGAATCTGCCTGCAATGCGGGAGACCTGGGTTGGATCCCTGGGTTGAGAAGATCCCCTGGAGAAGGGAAAGGCTACCAATCCAGTTTTCTGGCCTGAGGAATTCCATTGACTACAGTCCATGGGGTCGCAAAGAGTCAGACATGACTGAGCGACTTTCACTTAGTTCACTCACACAGTCCCAGAAGACTAAGTGACTTACTGATTAAATAGGTATGTTTGACCATTAAGAAGACTAAAATAATATGTTTAAAGATATTTATAGAGAGTTTTTTGTGTGTTTGAATTTTGAAGCTACTTTAACATTAAAAATTACCTCACTCATTATTAATTGATTAATAAAAACTTTGATTACCAAATATGTATCCTTTATTACTGTGTCAGTGTCCTACTACTCCTGTCACTTTTTATCACAAATAGTAGCTTAAAACAAAACAAACTTAATATTCTGTGATTCTGGTGGTCAGTGTCTGAAATAGTTCTCTATGGACTAAAGTAAAGGTGCTAGCAGGACTATTCCTTCCATAGGCTTTGCAAGGAGAATCTCTTTCCTGACTTTTCTAACTTCTAGAGGCTACCTGCATTCATTATCTTGTCTTCTCCCTCTGTTTTCCAGCTAACATCATATCATCTTCCAGCTTGTCTCTCTAATTACCACCCCTGTTCCCATCATCAAATGCCATCTCAAGATTTTTAATGCAATTGCATCTGCGAAGTCATTTTGGCATGTCATGTAAAACAGGTTCAAGCATTTGGATATGGACCTCTTTGGGTAACACCATTCTGTAATAAGTATCAAAACAAATGTGTAGCCTTTTTGAGAATTAGTAATCAAAAATTTTGCAGCATTTTCTTCTATAATATGGAAGAACTGTGCACTGTGACTCCAGGACTCTCCCTCTTTGGTATCATAAGGAGAATTTTAGGTTTGGTCCTAATACATAAATAAATAAACTTTTAATTATATTTTCAAGTTTCCAGGTAAAGACAAAAAATAAACTTTTATTTTGATCCTGTAAAACATTTTCAGTTGACCACTAAGGCACACTTAATCATCATACATTTATAAAGCTATGAAATATTTACAATTCCATGCCTAAGGCAGATGTCCTATAATATTGTTGTTCCATGTTCCACAGTTCAACAAATTATGAATATAAACACTCAAATTGATTATTTCAAGCATATTAATGAAAACAAACCTTACCTTAAAATATTTTATTTGAAATTATTTATTTTTCATTCTAAATCATACTGTTTTCTAGACACTTCCAAAATGACATAAATAAGCCTAGCTTATAAAGTTCTATTTCAGCTAACATTTGATCTTTTGGCTCTGCTATTTCCGTATAGGTAAGATTTCATAGGGGCTTCCCAGGTGGCTCGGGAGTAAAGAATCTGCCTGCCAGTGCAGGTGACACAGAAGATGTGGGTTCAATCCTTGGGTCAGGAAGAGCCCCTGGAGAAGGAAATTGCAACTCACTTCAGTGTTATTGCCTGGAGAATCCCATGGACAGAGGAGCCTGGCAGGCTGCAGTCAATGGGGTAGCTTTTCTTTATCAGATATGGTATAGCTATGCCATGATACATAATTTAAATAGGCATCTTTCCCTTATGGCAGAAAGTGAAGAGGAACTAAAAAGCCTCTTGATGAAAGTGAAAGAGGAGAGTGAAAAAGTTGGCTTAAAGCTCAACATCGAGAAAACGAAGATCATGGCATCCGGTCCCATCACTCCATGGGAAATAGATGGAGAAACAGTGGAAACAGTGTCAGACTTTATTTTGGGGGGCTCCAAAATCACTGCAGATGGTGCTTGCAGCCATGAAATTCAAAGACGCTTACTCTGTGGAAGAAAAATTATGACCAACCTAGATAGCATATTCAAAAGCAGAGACATTACTTTGCCGACTAAGGTCCATCTAGTCAAGGCTATGGTTTTTCCAGTAGTCATCTATGGATGTGAGAGTTGGACTGTGAAGAAGGCAGAGTGCCGAAGAATTGATGCTTTTGAACTGTGGTGTTGGAGAAGACTCTTGAGAGTCCCTTGGACTGCAAGGAGATCCAACCAGTCCATTCTGAAGGAGATCAGCCCTGGGATTTCTTTGGAAGGAATGATGCTAAAGCTGAAACTCCAGTACTTTGGCCACCTCATGCAAAGAGTTGACTCATTGGAAAAGACTGATGCTGGGAGGGATTGGGGGCAGGAGAAGAAGGGGACGACAGAGGATGAGATGGCTGGATGGCATCACTGACTCGATGGACACGAGTCTGAGTGAGCTCGGGGAGTTGGTGATGGACAGGGAGGCCTGGCGTGCTGTGATTCATGGGGTCGCAAAGAGTTGGACATGACTGAGCGACTGAACTGAACTGAATGTGTATAATTGGAGAAGACAATGGCAACCCACTGCAGTACTCTTGCCTGGAAAAATCCCATGGACGGAGGAGCCTGGTATGCTGCAGTCCATGGGATCGCTAAGAGTTGGGCACGACTGAGTGACTTCACTTTCACTTTTCACTTTCATGCATTGGAGAAGGAAATGGCAACCCACTCCAATATTCTTGCCTTGAGAATCCCAGGGACAAAGGAGCCTAGTGGGCTGCCATCTATGGGGTCGCACAGAGTTGGACACGACTGAAGTGACTTAATAGCAGCAATATGTATGGTTGAGTATGTTTACTCTTCACCTGAAACATCACAACATTGTTAATCAGCTATACTCCAATACAAAATAATGGAGAAGGAAGTGGCAACCCACTCCAATATTCTTGCCTAGAAAATCCCATGGACAGAGGAGCCTGGTGGGCTACAATCCAGGGGGTTGCAAAGAGTCGAACATGACTGAATGACTAAGGATGTGAACACACATGTATCTATAGCTGTCTATCTATACTGAGAGATATAGAGATATAGATATAATTATTTTCCTAAGTTGATTTTCCTAGAAGGCTGAACAACTCTCCACTACTATTTTGGTGTCTCAAAAGCAGTTCTGGCTAAATAAATGAGTTTGTAGTCCCTGGGAAGGTAGAATTTTGTAATAATTTTTGTAAAAAAAATGAGTCATACAAGAGAACTTTCCTTTGTGGAAGACTGAAACTGTTTTATTAACTTTTATATTAAATACATTTGTTTTTGCCTAAGAGAATGTTCTGTAATGTTCTGTGAGGGACAGAACAATATTTGGGATGCCTACAACATACCAAAACTATACCAGGTTCTGGGATATAATATTGAAAAAAATGGCATTGTCCCTGCCCTTAGGGAATTTATAGTCTGATAGGGAAGACAGGTATTAGTCAAATGATCACAGAAGTAAAGATTTACAATTTTAATGAGTTCTAAGAAGAGGCAGGTGATGATATAAGGGTTTATGATAACTAGTAAGGAAGATCAGGAAGAGTTTCCCTGAGAATATGTTCTTTAGCTGAGACCTGAAGGATAAATGGGAGTGGTCAGGTGGGGAAGAGAAAAGCTAAAAGGTCCAAAGGTAGGGATGGCCACATGCTTAGGCCTATGTGGACAGCTGCCAGGGGCTGAGAGAAGGGTTTTGGAACAGGGTCACTACCATGACAGTAGTAGAGGATGGACAACATCAGATTATAGAGGCCCTGAGTCCATATTACATGTGAATCCATTGAAGGACTTTAAAGAGTGAGACACATTCTAAATCAATGTGGAATTTTTTGAAGACCATCTTGTAGGAAGGAAGAAATGCAGAGGGACTTTATGGACATAAGAGGAAAATATTAAGAAAAGGAGGATAATCATATTCATACTCTCATTTAATTCTCTCTACTGTGTGCCAACCATTTCATTAAATCATCATATCTGACCCTAAGAATAAAAGTTCACTTCGAATCAATTCCAAATTTTCCTTGTCATCCTAACCTCTCACTGGCCTTTGGCCTTCAGAGGTATTATCTTTTCAGTGAAAATAACAAAGAAGAAAAATAATGGAGTAAAGGTCATCATTATGTGACCAGATACTTGAAAGCATGATGCTTATGTCAGTGGCCATTAGTTATTTCATTCAGCATGAGCTGGATACTAGAGCTCAAAGGCCAGCTGGTGGACCAGTCCCATGGCCTCACGGGTTAACCAGTTTCTGTTAAGTTCCAGACTCCCTCCTATGATGACCATGATGTGAATGTGGGTCTTTGTTAAAAGAGCACCAGCTGGCAGGGTGCCACAACTCCTGCAGAGTCTCACATCATATGACTTATTGAGCATAGGTCAATGGTATTACTTTTATAAAGAATGAATAGTGCATTTGCTTACCATCTAGGTCATTATTGCCAATGACACCCAATATAAATCTGAGTTTCTAGTTCATACTACAGAACTATCTACAATGTAGTTATGGACTAATTAGAACTTAGTAAAGCAAGTAAAAATCTTACCTACTCATGATTTAATCACTTTTTCATGAGCTTATGAGGTGGATGTTTGGATTATAATTAGTTGTAAGTACTCTCTATATACCAAAGGCATTCTAATTAAATATTTGAATCTATTACTCTTAATTTCTGTCTTCCTAATTAAACTGAACAGACTGTCTCCTGAGAATGGAGTCTCATTATTTGCCAGTCCTATCATATCCATGAATCCAAATGCGACTCATTACCTTTTTTTTTTTTTTTTTTGTCCTTTTCTTCAGTTGAAATCCCACCCAGACTTCAAGGTCATGCTACTAACAATACCATACCCATTTAGTTTTTGTTGAATATGGATTTTTAAGGTGGCTCTAATGGCTATTTTCTCTGAATCCTCAAATATTTCTCTGTCTCATTTGAATTATATCACATGTTACTTTCTGTATTACCTTCTAAAAACCATTAATACATTTTCACTGTTAAGTTAGTTAAAAGCAGAGATTTCCCCCCTCCCTACCCCCACCAGAAGTATCTAGTACAGCACATTGCAGGTATTCAATATATTGAGCTTAACAGATTTCAGGAGAGTCCCTGACATACCTAACTTGAGGCAATGTCCTCCCACGTTGCCTTGACTGCGGGAAAAGATGTTTCTCATGTTAAAGCTGGGCCAGGTTTCATTGCTGCCAAGCTAATAATAAATATGAATCTAGGCTTCTCAACTGAAAGAAGCTTTTTAGCTGAAATAATTCCAATCTCAAGTGTTAAAATGTGTGAAATGAGCCAAAAATAACAAGGAATGTCAATTGCTCTGTATAAAGGATTTTTTTTTCATTTCTACTTTTGAAGAGGTTAATTTTTGTTCTTCTTATAGAAGACATGATAAGATAAGCAAGGCTTGCTTTTGTTGGTTGGTTTCATTACCTGCATAAGAAAATCTTTCTTTCTAGTAGTTGATATGAAGAGCTTTTCATATTATGTGATATGTGTTAGTTTTGATAATATATAATATAATAGAAGTGTGAGCTTGATCAGGAGATGTAAAATGCTAGAGGATTAAACATGAGAGTTTTAACACAAAGAATTATTAGTTGTTGTAAAAGAGTAACTGTAAGATGTAAGGAAAATCTGTCTGGTACTCTAGAGTACTTATGCAAGTATAAACTTGGAAGGAGTTCAGATCTCACTGGAGAAGGTATGTTTCAGCCCAGTGGATAGCAGAGAAGGTTCCTGATTTGGCCAGGCTGAAGTGGTTTGGATTTGCAGTAAACAGACCAGAGATAGGAGGAAATCAAAGCATTTAGGCTGTATGGCAGCTTGAAGATCTGCAGGGTCACCTAGGTCACAGGTAGGCAGCTTGAAGACTATTCCATAGATAGTTGGCTTCTATTTCTAGAAAGCTGTTTACTAGCCATCACAAAGCTTAGGCTGCAATGTTTCAGAGCGGTTACATTCTGGCTCATGCTGGGCAGATTCTACTAGATATCTTTGTGTGTATGTGTGCACGTTCACAGACACATGTGTATGTCTATGTATATGTGTATATACATATAAACATTTATACAAACCTATCTATTATAAATAATGATATTTCAGATTCCAATCCAAAATAATATGGTGCCCTGAAGTATTCTTTTTTCTCTTCCGTGTTCACAGCTCCTTTCTCCAGCAATGAGAACCATGGCTCCCCATTGCATTCTATATATTTACTTATTTGCACAGTCTTAGAATACATGAAGGTAGTCTCGCAACAGGAAACATACCATTGATAAGAAATAAACCTACTAGAGTTCTCTACTTGTGATTCTTTTTCCCTCCTTTTTGGTAAAACATTTGCAATTATACAATGAAATTCATACATATTAAGTATAAAATTCAATGCGTGCATGCATGCTTATTCGCTAAGTCGTGTCTGACTGCAATCCCATGGACTGTAGCCCGCCAGGCTCCTCTGGCCATGGGATTTCCCAGGCAAGAATACTGGAGTGGGTTGCCATTTCCTTCTCCAGGAGATCTTCCCAACCCAGAGACTGAACCTGCATCTCCTGAATTACTGGCAGGTTCTTTACCACTGAGCCACAAGGGAAGCCTATAAAATTCAATACTTTTAAAATGCTTAAATTTTTGTCATGCCAGAAACGTGACTTGTGCCCCTTATCACTCAGTTATGCCCCAACCCACACAAAATATTTCTTTATATACTTTTGTTCAGTTCAGTTCAGTTCAGCCACTCAGTCATGTCCGACCCTTTGCGACCCCATGAATCTCAGCACGCCAGCCTCCCTGTCCATCACCAACCCGTGGAGTTCACTCAAGCTAATGTCCATCGAGTCGCTGATGCCATCTAGCCATCTCATCCTCTATTGTCCCCTTCTCCTCCTGCCCTCAATCTCTCCCTGCATCAAGGTCTTTTCAAATGAGTCAACTCTTCGCATCAGGTGGCCAAAGCGTTGGAGTTTTAGCTTTAGCATCAATCTTTCCAATGAATACCCAGGATTAATCTCCCTTAGCATGGAATGGTTGGACCTCCTTGCAGTCCAAGGGACTCTCAAGAGTCTTCTCCAACACCACAGTTCAAAAGCATCAATTCTTTGGCGCTCAGCTTTCTTCACAGTCTAACTCTCACATCCATACACAACCACTAGAAAAACTATAGCCTTGACTAGATGAACTTTTGTTGGCAAAGTAATATCTCTGCTTTTTAATATGCTATCTAGGTTGGTGATATATATATATCCTGTTTTAGGATGCCACATAAATAAAATAATATTGAATATACTTTATTGTGTCTGGCTTCTTTTGCTTAATGTAACATTTTAAAGTTTATCATGCTGTTGTGTAGAGCAATATCAATGCTTTTTTATTGCTCAGAATCATTCCATTTTGCTGAAAATGTATTCCATTACAATACATATTCTTGCACCACATTTTTATGTATATTAATTTTCATTTATCTTAGAAAAGTACCTTGGTATGTATTCATGTTTACCTTCATAAAGATTTTTCAAATATGTTTCCATTTTCACCACTACCACCAATGAACAAGGTGCTAGTTGCACTGCCTCAAGGTCAACATCTAGTGTTTCGAGACATTTTTGTTTGTTTGTTTTTGTCATCCCAGGCATATGACGTGCTATATCTTTGAGGGTTTCATTTGCATTTACCTACAAATATGATGTTCAGTGTTATTTCACGAACTTCCTGTTCACGGGAATATTGTTATGGACTGAGTGTGTCCCCTCAAAATTCATATGTTGAGTCTCTGCCCCTCACTTGGCTATATTTGGAGATGAGCCTCTAAGGAAGCAATTAAGGTTAAATGAAGTCATAAAAGTGAAATGCTGTTAGGGTAAGATTAGAGTCCTTGTAAGAGCAGACACCAAGGCACTCTCCTTTGTCATCTCTCTCCCTCCTATTCCTCTCTGCACAGGCAGGCTCTGAGGGAAGGTCATGTGAGCATGCAGTGAGGTGATAACTAACCACGACCCAAGGGGAAAGCCCCCACCAGACCTCACCCCGCTGGCACCTTTGGTCTCAAACTTCTGGTTTGAGAACAATGTGAGAAAAAGTTTCTTCTCAGAACAATGTGAGAAAAAATTCTTGTTGTCTGTGATGTATTTGTTACTGTTTCTCAATTTTTGTTTGTTTTGCTATGACAGCCTAAGCTGACGGACACCTTTTTTTTGTGAAATGTCTATTCAATTTGTTTTTCCATGTGTTTTATTCAGGTTGTTTTCTCTTCTTATTGATTTATAGAAATGCCATCATATTTATATCTCAGGTAAATGGTATCAGTAATGGCTACTGTATTTCAGTATTTAACACATGCTGGATACTGAATTATATGCTGTCTGCATTTTGCTGCGTTTAAGCATCAAAACAACCCTATGAGGGAAAGTAATGTTATAATGCCATAAGATCTTACACAAGGCTCTCTGGTACTCAACTGGATTAATCCCTTCCCATAATTTTACTAACCAAAATTATGCTGCTAGTAAACAGACCATTTGGTCTTTAGATATAGATATAGATATATGTATATCTTATATATATATACATCTTTGGAACATTTCACAATTTGTCTCTTATTGCATATTAGCTGGTCAGTACGTAGAAGCATGTGTGTTTGCATGAATGTGTGTACAGGGAACTTGATAACACATATAATTACCCTCATGCTTCTTTTGTGTCCTCACTTTTGGATGGCTGTATAGCAAACTACTCCATAACTTGGTTAATTAAAACAACAATGATTTCTTATTTCTTATTCTGTGGATTGCTGGGCAATTCTTCTTCTGATTTCACTTGCAGATCACTGGGCTCACTGGTGTAGTTGAAGTCAGACACGGCCTGAAAGACTGGTTGCTCTAAAATGACGTCACTCAGTCATCTGTCACGTGTCGCCTGTTTGCTGGGATGCCTCGGTTCTTCTCTACAAAGTGTGAAGTGTCTCATTGTTCTTGGATAGATCAGCTTCCATTTAGCTTGAGGATCTCAAGGCAGCCTACTAACAGGGAAGGGCCAATATGGCCAATCCCGAATAAATATCTAAGATTTGAGTGCACCTGTTAATGAAAGATGTGAGCATCTCAAAGTGGACTCATGGGGTTTCATTTTATAGATGATTGAATGATGATGTGGAAAGGCCAGTGCTGCTACTGCTGCTGCTAAGTCACTTAAGTCATGTCCAATTCTGTGCGACCCCACAGGCAGCACCCCACCAGGCTCCCCCGTCCCTGGGATTCTCCAGGCAAGAACACTGGAGGGGGTTGCCATTTCTTTCTCCAATGCATGAAAGTGAAAAGGGAAAGTGAAGTCGCTCAGTCGTCTGACTCTTAGCGACCCCATGGACTGCAGGCCACCAGGCTCCTCCATCCATGGGATTTTCCAGGCAAGAGTGCTGGAGTGGGCTGCCAGTGCCTTCTCCAAAGGCCAGTGCTGTTGAAAGACAAATATACTGTTACTCACAGTTCCTCTCGAAATGAGAGGGAAGGCACGCCACACTGGTACAAAAGGGAAAAACAGTCAGTCAAGGGCACAGAGGATCTAGAGAAAGGTATGGGCACCACTTTTATTGAGGCTTCTGTGAGTAAGAAGGAAGGCAGGGTAAACACTGTTCGACTGGCTAGTTTGAATAATTCAAGTGGGCTTTGGGGCACAGGGCTGGTTCCTAATTGTTTGGTATCTTTCCCTGTGTTGATTTAGGGTAGGAAAAATGTTGGCTTTATGTATGAAAGTAAGATAAAAGACTTGGTTAGGAGCGGGGTATAGACTCAGGAGTGGTTGGTTTATATATGAAAAATAGGCCGATATAAAAGCTGTTTACCATCTCTAAGAATTAGCTAGAGGGGTAGTCTCTCCCCTGCAAACAAGGGACTGCAAAAATGTTATAAAGTATAGTAATCATAAGATATTGAAAATTTTAAAATATAATTAATCCAGTGAATAAGATTTTGTGCCCACTATTAATCTGGGGACCCCAAGTATCAGTGCTTTCTGTTAGCCCATGTCAGACAAGGATTAAACAAATCTTTTTCTTTTTCCATCAAATGATAATACTGATGGTTTACTGAGATCTGACTATGTACCAGGCATGTCACTGTTAGTACATTATGAATTTAAAAATCAACACCATTAATTCTCACATAAATCTCATAACATCATAACATCAACACTAGTACAATCTCTACTTTCTAGACAAGTAAACCAGTTATAACATGAGAATTTTTTTCTTTTTGGATCTCAAGATCAGAAAATTGACTTAACTACTCTCACATTATCAGAGTTGACCTGTGCAATAAAAATGAGTTCTTAAGGAAAGGGAATGGCCTAGTCTTGGGGCAGGACAGGGCTTCCTCTAATGTATTTTTATCATCATCTTAACAGTTATCAAAACAAAATATAGCCTTGAAGAAACTAGTATAAAGGGACCATGCTTGGAGAATTTGTGCTGAAATTATAGCCCTTGTCTGTCTGATTCTAAAGCTTAAATATTTAACCACTGAATTCCATTTTCCTAAATAATAAGCTGTGGAAAGCATTCTCCATCTTTGTTCACTCTTGTATATTGTCTCCTATATTAGAGGAGTTGCATATTTCCATAGTTTAAGTAACTCCAATTTAACTTCAAATTTAACTCACTTTGCTTTTTGTAAAATTGCTCTAAATCAGCCAAAGTCTCAGTCACAGACACACTTCCAACAAATTGAATGAGAAAAATGTGTGCAGAAGGAGTGTCGAATGATTCTAGTAGACCATGTAGTTGTCTGTCTTCCTGTTTCCATCTGCATTTCTCTGTAACTCTTAGCTATTTTGTTTTGGAAAGTAGCATTTCCACACTTTACAAAATAATGTTCCTCATTCTTTTAAATGCTAGTAATCTGTGGGCATTTCTGAGTATTTAAGACTTATTCTTAAAGAAACTATGTGCCTCATTTCACAGTCTTCCCTTTAAAATATTAATCCCATGAAACAGGTGGTGCCCAGTGTTGAAATTATAGTCTCTGGATTTCCTGGGTGCATTTTTTAGAATTACGGCCAGCAGTTTCAGAGGTGGAGGGAAAGATAAATGAACAGAATAGTGTCCTCATCATGGAGGCCCAGGTCCAAGAAAAATCTTGAAAAATGCTACATCTCTGCCAATGTCATGCCTTTCGTAGGCAGCATCATCTTCTTCCCATGAGAACAGGCATGAGAATCTTGCTAGGAAGAAAACAAAATTTGAGAGGTAGGATTCCAGGCATATCCTCCTATATTTTAGATCATAGTAACAGAACACTAAACAAACAATAATCCTAACAATAGTATACTTTGTATAGTGAAAGTTGCTCAGTCATGTCTGACACTTTGTGACCCCATGGACTATACAATCCGTGGAATTCTCCAGGCCAGAATACTGGAGTGAGTTACCTTCCCCTTTTTCAGGGGATCTTCCCAACCCAGGGATCAAACCCAAGTCTCCTGCATTCCAGACCAGCTGAGCCACCAGGGAAGCCCAAGAATACTGGAGTGGGTAGCCTATCCCTTCTCCAGTGGATCTTCCTGACCCAGGAATCGAACCAGGGTCTCTTCAATTGCAGACGGATTCTTTACCAACTGAGCTATCAGGGAAGCCCCTTATACTACTCAGATATGCCAAATCCACCCTGGAATTAATTACTTCTGTTTTACCAAATAAAAATCATCATCATTAACTCTCCCAAATCTGAAACATCTTGAGATTAGATAAAATCTAAGACCTCTTGAGAAATCTGTATGCAGGTCAGGAAGAAACAGTTAGAACTGGACATGGAACAACAGACTGGTTCCAAATAGGAAAAGGAGTATGTCAAGGCTGTATATTGTCACCCTGCTTATTTAACTTATATGCAGAGTACATCATGAGAAACGCTAGACCGGGAGAAACACAAGCTGGAATCAAGATTGCTGGGAGAAATATCAATAACCTCAGATATGCAGATGACACCACCCTTATGGAAGAAAGTGAAGAGGAACTAAAAAGCCTCTTGATGAAAGTGAAAGAGGAAAATGAAAAAGTTGGCTTAAAGCTCAACATTCAGAAAATGAAGATCATGGCATCTGGTCCCATCACTTCATGGGATATAGATGGGGAAACGGTGGAAACAGTGTCAGACTTTATTTTTTGGGGCTCCAAAATCACTGCAAATGGTGACTGCAGCCATGAAATTAAAAGGTGCTTTCTCCTTAGAAGAAAAGTTATGATCAACCTAGATAGCATATTCAAAAGCAGAGATATTACTTTGCCAACTAAGGTCCATCTAGTCAAGGCTATGGTTTTTCCAGTGGTCATGTATAGATGTGAAAGTTGGACTGTGAAGAAGGCTGAGCACTGAAGAATTGATGCTTTTGAACTGTGGTGTTGGAGAAGACTCTTGAGAGTCCCTTGGACTGCAAGGAGATCCAACCAGTCCGTTCTGAAGGAGATCAGCCCTGGGATTTCTTTGGAAGGAATGATACTAAAGCTGAAACTCCAGTACTTTGGCCACCTCCAGTGAAGAGTTGACTCATTGGAAAAGGCTCTGATGCTGGGAGGGGTTGAGGGCAGGAAGAGAAGGGGACGACAGAGGATGGCATCACCGACTCGATAGAGGTGAGTCTGAGTGAACTCTGGGAGTTTGTAATGGACAGGGAGGCCTGGCGTGCTGTGATTCATGGGGTCGCAAAGAGTCAGACACGACTGAGTGACTGAACTGAACTGAACTGAAGACCTTCTGAGAGATGGTCTGAGGCATAAAAGTAAATGCATTCTCTAGTATATTTTATTTTTGGAGCCTGAAACTACAAGGGAACAATTCAGATGATGAAAATATCACTGCTTATTGACTCAAAGAATCTGAAGTCACAGATACAAGATACAAGGGAGAAAAAACATCCATTTGTGTCAAAATTCTGGAGAATATTCAGATTTTTAAACTTAGGGATGATTTATTTATTTTTTTTTTAATTTTTTTTTTTTATTAAATTTTAAAATCTTTAATTCTTACATGTGTTCCCAAACATGAAACCCCCTCCCTGGACTTCATGGCAAAGATAGGCTTAAATAAACATGTGAATGAATTAGCCATACTTTTTGTGGGCTTATGAAATTATATATATATATCATTGGAAATGATAGGTGAGAAAAAATTGTACACATGGTATCATTATTAATTGGTTTGAGTTTTTTAACATTTTGAATAGTGAATCATCTCATTTTGTTCTTTGCAAGCATTTTCCTACTTTGGTTTCTGAATAAGAATGGTCAAGAAACCATTTAGCAAAATTAAAGTGAAGTTGATCAGTCATGTCCGACTCTTTGGGACTCCTAGGACTGTAGTCTACCAGGCTCCTCCACCCATGGGATTTTCCAGGCTAGAATACTGGAGTAGGTTGCCATTTCCTTCTCCAGGAAATCTTCCCAACTCAGGGGTTGAACCTAGATCTTCCTCATTGTAGGCAAAAGCTTTACCATCTGAGCCACCAGGTTGACAAATATATTTCCATTTAAAACTCAAGTTTCAACAAGAAGACTGAAACATGACTTATTTTAATAGAAAATAATTAATGTAATATAAATATTTATTAGCGAACTGAATGAAGCGAAGAGAGGAATCTGAGGTATGACAGATGCTGTGATAAAAGGAAATAACTATTTTTCCTAGTGTTGAGTGAACAAAGGGAAGAAGCTGGGATTGTTAAATGTACAGGCTTGGAGAAGTGGCTAAAGCCAGGTCTTTGAGGAAGACATACTGTTTGATGACTCCTTGTACCTCAAAACAGGTCCATGTAGAGGTGGGACTGAGACCATTGGTGAATGGTTGTACTACCCAGAAAATGGTGTTAAGAAATTAAAAGATGCTTGCTCCTTGGAAGAAAAGTCATGACAAACCTAGACAGCATGTTAAAAAGCAGAGACATCACTTTGCCAACAAAGTGATAGTCAAAGTGGTGGTTTTTCTAGTAGTCATGTATGGATGTGAGAGTTGGACAAGACTGAGCACCAGAGAATTGATGCTGTTGAATTGTGGTGCTGGAGAAGACTCTTGAGAGTGTCTTGAACAGCAAGCATACCAAACTTGTCAATCCTAAAGAAAATCAACCCTGAATATTCATGGAAAGATTGATGCGAAAGTTGAAGCTCTAATACTTTGGCCACCTGATGTGAAGAACTGACTCATTGGAAAAGACCCTGATGCTGGGAAAGATTGAGGGCAGAAGGAGAAGAGGGTGACAGAGGATGAGATAACTGGATGGCATCATCGACTTAATGGACTTGAGATTGAACAAACTCAGGGAGATAATGAAGGACAGGGAAGCCTGACATGCTGAAATACATGGGGTCACCAGGAGATGGCTATTGGCTGAGGGACTAAAGAACAGCAACAAACATGCATTTCTATTAAGGGACTCTGTCAGTTGACACAGTCCAAGCTTTAGTTGATAGAAATCACAAGGGTCAGAAGAGGTTACCATCATCCCTTAGGTTCCAGTTGATCTGGTGGTTGAGCATTTCAGACTAATTTTATCACTGAAATAGAACAATGAGTGTTTACAACTGATGTATTATCTTTGTTATTGTTGCTTCTCTTGCCCAATAGCATTTCTGCATTATTTTGTCCCCTTAAGATTATTATTTATTGAGACTTGTTCAAGGGCAAGCATTATGGTCAGGCTTAGATCACAATATGGCTTTAGGCCAAAAATGGCTTCTCTTATGTGAACAAAGTCATGCCTGGTTTACTTTCTTGGGAGACCCCCTACTTTATCTACTTACAGTTGCTTCTAGACTAGAATCATAGCAAAAGAACTTGGAGGTGAACGCTCCTGAAGCTGAAACTCCAACTACTAAGGAGTAGGAGTTGAACAGCTGATGTCTCATGGTGTAACAGAGTAGAAACCTGATTCCATATTGGATCTATTCCTTTAGCTCTAACTTTTGTTTTCAGTTGTGAGTGCTTAGCCATGCTGGCTCTTCATCTTTGTAAAGAATTGTTACCTATAGCCTGAAATATACACAATAACCCTTTCTCAAGACTCTGCCTCCAAGACTTAACGTTTAAAGATTTAACCATTTTTTGTTCATGTAGAGAAAAAAAAGTTGCAGAACAGAGACTAGCACTTATCTTATTGAAAGTTAATGGGAACATTGTGACTAGATAAGACAGTTGAAAGAACAACGAATTGTCATATCCCCTTCCATAGCTGGCCAATACCAACATGTCTGCAACAACCAGCCACACCACCCCACTAATCTTTTAGTATAGAAGAAGCCTAAATTCTGCCTCATGTAAGAGGAGGGTGAAGAGGAGAGCGAAAAAGCTGGCTTAAAACTTAACATTCAAAAACTCTAAGATCATTTCATCTAGTCCCAAGATTTCATGGCAAATAGATGGCTAAAAAGTGGAAACAGTGACAGATTTTATTTTGAGGGGCTCCAAAATCACTGCAGGTGGTGAATGCAGCCAGGAAATTAAAAGATGCTTGCTCCTTGGAAGAAAAGCTATGTCAAACCTAGACAACATATTAAAAAGCAGACATCACTTTGCCGACAAAGGTCTGCATGGAAGTGAAAAGCTATGGAAGTGAAAGTTGCTCAGTCATGTCCAACTCTTTGTGACCCCATGGACTATACAATCCATGGAATTCTCCAGGCCAGAATACTGGAGTGGGCAGCCTTTCCCTTCTCCAGAGGATCTTCCCAGCCCAGGGATAGAAGCCAGGTCTCCTGCATTGCAGGCAGATTCTTTATCAGCTGAACCACAAGGGATTTTCCAGTATTCATGTTAGGATGTGAGAGTTGGACCATAAAGAAAGCTGAGAGCTAAAAAATGGATGCTTTCGAATTAGTGCTAGAGAAGATTCTTGAGACTCCCGTGGACGGCAAGGAGATCAATTTGGTCAATCCTAAATGAAATCAGTCCTGAATATTCACTGGAAAGACTAATACTGAAGCTGAAGCTCCAATACTTTGGCCACCTGATGCGAAGAACTGACTCACTGAAAAAGACACTAATGCTAGGAAAGATTGAGGGCAGGAGGAGAAGGGGGTAAAAAAAGATGAGATGGTTGGATGGCATCACTAACTCAAAGTATTTTGAGTTTAAGCAAACTCAGGGAGATAGTGAAGGAGAGGGAAACCTGGTGTGCTCTAGTTCATGGGGTCGTGAAGAGTCAGGCACAACTGAGCGACTGAACAAAGCAAGATGGTTCTTTGTGTAACTGGTCTGCCATCTCACTCTGCTCAACTTCCAAATAAAGACACTATTCCTTGCTCCAGCACTTCCTTTCTTAATTTACTGGCCTGTCCTGCAGTGAGGTGTATGAGCTTGGACTTGGTAGCAAGAGTTTCTCAGTGAAAGACTTAGAGTGACACATTCCAGTATATGTAAATTACCTGCAAGACACAATTGCCCTCACTGTTACTTCTATTTAATAATATTAATTCATGATGAAGCAACATGTCTCTTATCTTGCATATCTTAACATGCTCCAGACAATTGGAAATTAAGATATTCCACAAAGATAGTGTGTCTCTGAACATTCATGAAATTAATCTTCCACCATCTGCTCTACGTGTGTCTTATTTTTTTTAATTTATTTTTAATTGGAAGATAATCACTTTACAGTATTGTGTTACCTTCTGCCATATAATGGCATAAATCAGCCATAAGTACACATACTTCCCCTCCCTCCTGAACTTTCCCTTCCACTCCCCACCACATCGTACCCATCTAGGTTGTCACAGAGCCCCAGGCTGAGCTTCCTGTGACCATACAGCGTCTTCACACTGGCTGTCGATTTCGCTCATGGTAATGTGTATATGTGAATGCTACTTTCCCAATTTGTTGTACCCTCTCCTTCCCCCACTATGTCCAAAGTCTGTTCTTAATTTCTGTGTCTCTATTCCTGCCCTGCAGATAGGTTCATCAGTACCATTTTTCTAGATTCCCTATATATGCATTAATATATGAAATTTGTTTTCCTTTTTCTGACTTACTTAGCTGTGTATAATAAGCTCTAGGTTCATCCACCTTACTAGAACTGACTCAAATATGTTCCCTATTATGGCTGAGTAATATCCCACTGTATATATGTACCAAAACTTCTTTATCCATTTACCTGCTGATGAACATCTAGATTGCTCCCATGTCCTCACTATTATAAATAGTGCTGCTGTTAACATTGGGGTACACATGCCTTTTTCAATTATGCTTTTTTCATTGTTGTTTCCTGTTCCTCTCGTCTGATTGGCACAATGTCATAAGTGTAGTGGACACTGTCAAGATATCTGAAAAATATATTATGAATGACAGTAACAGAATTCATATTGCAATGATGCAAGTTTAGGAAATAAATTGTGGGATAAAATTAAACTGCCTTTATTGAAGAAATTTTGAAAACTGGAATAGAGGGGAAAAAAGCATTTGCTAGGTACGTGGCTGCATTCTAGGTACCAGAAAATGTGTTGATTAGCTCCTAAATTTACCTTTCCACATCTGAAATAGTAGTACCATTTGGAGTTGTCACCTAATTAAGTTTATGATAATCGCAGTACGTTTTGGAGATCCTTCTCCCTTTCGCATAGGCTAATTAGGAAGACTAAATGGGGTGTGGTAGATATCAGCACTCATGAATATTTTGAGTTCTGGTTGGTGCCGTTGCACTATGCAATTTTCCTAGGAATACAAATTATTCTAATAAAGGAAAGGAAGTTTCAGGGGCTTCCATTTAGTTCTTCCTTTCACAGTAGCCCTCAGTCAACGGGTCAGAGACAATATGTGGATTCTTATATTTGTTGTATCTATTACAATTATTCATTCAAAAAGTGAAAAAATATTCATAGGATTTATTGATAAAACTATTGAGCTTACTTTGATTAAAAAATGAGCCAAAACTCCATTTGTTGCCTAAATTTTATTTGCCCCTAATTAACTGATAGACCGCTGTCACATTTGGGATTCCCAAAAATTATTGTCACATCAAATATAATGTCTACTGATCTTGATAAGTGCTAACTTTTCCCATTTCCCTTTATTAAATGGTCTCCTGTCCCCTGGAGAAGGTATGCAGTCATATCTATATACATACTTGTGTCAGAATGTCAGGACCTATTTTTAAGAAGAGATACCTCCATTGGTCTATGGAGGTTTTTTAAATGGCATGATCTGAATTCGAAGTGAATAGCCATGATTCTCCATGATAGTGTTGAAAAATCACCAGGACTGGAGTTTTACCTTTTAAAAAAATGTGGATGAATTAATCAAAATTAAGCCAACCATCTGTTATATTCCTAGAGGCATCAAAATTTGTTAGCAACCTCACTATAGGTCCAAACAGTCTAATTTCTACTGCCTCCTACTGTTTGTTATGGTAAATATCCTGACGTTGTCCATGGTGATATGCTATCCATTATCCTCTGTCTCCCTGAGATCCTGTCATACCTTTTGAAATAAGGGAGTTATTTCCCATCCTTATATACAATCTAGATAGTGAAGCTACCATAGAGCCTACCAAGGATATGAATGCTCTCATCATTAATGTATTTCTCAGTGCCTTAGTGATACTGTTACCTTGTAAGTACTCTTGGGGAATGTAGTGGGGAAATGATGAAATGCAGGCCTTGAATGTTGATTCTATACCACATTTCTATCTCTGTGAACTTTGTGTTCCTTCCTTTACATAATTCCATAGAAGTTTTAGCCTATAGGTAACATTAAATGAGGGAGAACATTAAGTGCAAGTTTAATCAACCATCAGAAATGTTATAATCATATGTAAAATATGTCCTGCTTTGTCTCTCTCTTTTCTTTTTTTCTTGTCTGCACCATGCCAGTGGCTTGCAGAATTTTAGTTTCAAAACCAAGGATTGAACCCAAGCCATGGCAATGAAAGCCGGAGTCATAACTTAGACCACAAGGGAATTCCCTATCCTGCTTTATCTTTAAGGGGCTACCTTAGAAGCTGTTAGAATCATCCACTCTCATATTCCCCAGATTTCTGCTTGTATAAAGTAGCAAAATCTTTTTTTTAAGTATTAACTATTTTATTCTTCATCTGATGTCGACCTTGTTCTAGAGGATTCATAGCTATGACCCTAGGATTCTAATTCATTAGGATTCTAATTCATGACTCTAGTGACAGTAAACCACATGACCTGTGAACTTCCAGATGTTCAAGCTGGTTTTAGAAAAGGTAGAGGAACCAGAGATCAATTGCCAACATCTATTGGATCATCAAAAAAGCAAGAGAGCTCCAGAAAAAACATCTATTTCTGCTTTATTGACTATGCCAAAGACTTTGACTGTGTGGATCACAATAAACTGTGGAAAATTCTGAAAGAGATGGGAATAGCAGGCCATCTGACCTACCTCTTGAGAAACCTATATGCAGGTCAGGAAGCACCAGTTAGAACTGGGCATGGAACTACAGACTGGTTCCAAATAGGAAAAAGAGTACAACAAGGCTGTATATTGTCACCCTGCATATTTAACTTATACGCAGAGTACATCATGAGAAACACTGGGCTGGAAGAAGCACAAGCTGGAATCAAGATTGCTGGGAGAAATATCAATCACCTCAGATATGCAGATGACACCACCCTTATGGCAGAAATTGAAGAAGAACTTAAAAAGTCTCTTGATGAAAGTGAAAGAAGAGAGTGAAAAGTTGGCTTAAAGCTCAACATTCAGAAAACTAAAGATCATGGCATCCAGTTCCATCACTTCATGGCAAGTAGATGGGGAAACAGTGGCTGATTTTATTTTTCTGGGCTCCAAAATCACTGCAGATGGTGATTGCAACCATGAAATTAAAAGACACTTACTCCTTGGAAGGAAAGTTATGACCAACCTAGACAGCATATTAAAAAGCAGAGACATTACTTTATCAACAAAGGTCCATCTAGGCAAGGCTGTGGTTTTTCCAGTAGTCATGTATGGATGTGAGAGTTGGTCTGTGAAGAAAGCTGAGCACAGAAGAATTGATGCTTTTGAACTGTGGTGTTGGAGAAGACTCTTGAGAGTCCTTTGGACTGCAAGGAGATCCAACCAGTCCATCCTAAAGCAGATCAGTCCTGGGTGTTCATTGGAAGGACTGATGCTGAAGCTGAAACTCCAATATTATTTTGGCCACCTGATGTGAAGATCTAACTCACTGGAAAAGACCCTGATGCTAGGAAAGATTGAGGGCAGGAGGAGAAGGGGATGATAGAGGATGAGATGGTTGGATGGCATCACCCACCGACTCAATGGACATGGGTTTAGGTGGACTGTGGGAGTTGGTGATGAACAGGGAGGCCTGGCATGGGGCCGCTTCACGGGGTTGCAAAGAGTCAGACACTACTGAGTGACTGAACTGAACTGACCAGTGGCAGTAATAGGTAAGTATATGGTAGAACTTCAAGATAATAAGCATTCCTCCATAGGTCAACTCTCTAGATAAACTAGGGCTTCACACAAGAGACAGCTAGACTACAAAGAAACAAGAGGGAAGGCTGCTTCCATTGGAAAAAGAGAACTTAGGGCTTGATAAACTCACTGCAACTTGAAAATATTTTAAGTCAAACTGCATTTAATATACCTTAATATATATATATGCTGCTAAATCGCTTCAATTGTATCTGTCTCTGTGAGATCCCATAGATGGCAGCCCACCAGGCTCCTCTGTCCCTGGGATTTTCCAAGAAGAATACTGAAGTGTGTTACCATTTCCTTCTCCACATATATATACATGTAGATATATGTATATGTATATGTATATATATAATAGAATACTACACAGCCACTTTTTTCATCAAAAAAGATGAAATACTGCCATTTGTGATGGGTATTCTGCCAAGTGAAATAAGTCAGGTGGAGAATGACAGGTACTATATATTTTCACTCTCATGTGGAATATAAAAAGCATAAAAATAAAAAAGAAAATAACCAAACCAAACAGAAACAAACCTGTAGTTACAGGGACCCAAAGCCATGATTCCTGGAGTAGAAGGATTAAGGGAAGGACAAAATGGGTAAAGAAGGGTCACTTGCATGGTGATAGATGGAAACTAAATTTTTAGTGTTGAACACACTCCCCTGGGTACAGATATAGAAATATAAGGTTGTATACATGAAACATATAATGTTATAAACCAGGGTTATACCAATATGTGCTAAGTCACTTCAGTTGTGTCTAACTCTTTGCAACCCTATGGACTATAGCCCACCAGGCTCCTGTGTCCATGGGATTTTCCATGCAAGAATACTGGAGTGGGTTGCCATTCCCTTCTCCAGGGGATCGTCCCAACCCAGGGATCGAACCCATGTCTCTTATGTCTTCTGCATTGGCAGGCAGGTTCTTTACCACTAGCGCCACTTGGGAAGCTGGTTACCCCAGTAAATCTTATTTAAAAGAATAAAGGCCCACCAGAAGTCTCCTTCCCTGATAGCTCAGAATCTGCCTGCAATGAGGGAGACCTGTTGAATACACAACACTCTTTTCAAGTCCAACAACATAGATGAACAAATCCCAAATTCCCATCTTCCAGGATTTGTTTTCTGGGATCATTTTCACCAATTTCTGTATTGTTCAGGTTCTAGTCAAGATATAAAACAATTCAGATAACTGAAAAGGCAAAAAGAGATCTCTGAAGTATGACTGAAGTTTTAGCTTAAATAAGCAGCTAACACCCCTAGGACCTGGGAAAGCAGAGGAAGATGAGAGAAAAGGGGCTCCACACAGCTGGGACTCAGTCTTCCGAGGAGGAGGTAGACCAGACTGGACCTAGTGTCTCAGAATCTCAGTGAAGCACGGCCTTCAAGATGGAACTCCGAGGACACCTCCAAGATATTTTCAGAGGGGCACTCGAGGCATAATTTCGTAGTGTGGGGGAAAAAAAATAAGCAAACTGTAATTATCCACTGATATCAAAACCAGCTACCACAGTGAGGATGAATTGTTTCTGTGGTGACACAAACAGCAAGTAGCAAGTTGATTCACGATTCTCCTCTCACAGACTCTATCTAGCTCCCCCTGTTGGTTGAGCCTAACAAACAGCAGTCAAAAGAGAGATGTCATTTGCACAGCCCCGGGGCCTAGCTTTACAGAGTATAAAAGGGCAGGTTTTAAAGGGAGAGGTTGTTCAGTCACTCAGTCATGTCCCACTCTTTGCAACCCCATGGACTGCAGCCTGCCAGGCTCCTCTGTCCTCCACTATCTCTGGGAGTTTGCTCAAACTCATGTCCATTGAGTAGGTGATGTGCAATCACCATATGCTGAATAATTCAAATAATCCCAATATCAAAGCAAACCACAGGTGTTACCTAAAAACAAGAATTAAAAGGTATATATTTGGCAGGAACTCAAACCAGGCTCCTCCATCCATGGGGGAGCCTGGTAGGCTGCGGTCCATGGGGTCTCTAGGAGTCGGACACGACTGAGTGAATTCACTTTCACTTTTCACTTTCATGCATTGGAGGAGGAAATGGCAACCCACTCCAGTGTTCTTGCCTGGAGAATCCTAGGGACGGGGGAGCCTGGTGGGCTGCCGACTATGGGGTCGCACAGAGTCGGTCACGACTGAAGCAACTTAGCAGCAGCAGCAACAGCAAGGGTTCGTTAATCTGAAGATAGCTTCCATATTATTGTGCAAGGAGGACTTTGTTTTTTCTTTATGATAGCATAACTGAGAACAAAATAATTATGTGCTTTTAAAAAACTCATCCTAATTAAAATGACATGAATTTTATGGTAATAAAATTGTGAGATTCTGGAACTGGTGACTAAGAGTATTTGCTGCATTTCTGTGCACAAGATATTTAAGAAAAGAATATGCCATCTGGATAAGGAGAATGAGAGGTGGAAGAAGGAGCAGGTTCTCTGGATGACCTTTAGAATTTCCTCCCCACTCTTGATAGCATTTTGGTATGTTTTTCTAAAGATCAATTTTGATTTCAAATCATTTTTTAAATATCTGTCCTTATTACTAGCAGGACCTGCATTTGCATAGGGCTTGAAACTTTTTAAAAAACGTTCATACATGTAATGGTTTTCTGTGGCTGACATAACAGATTATCACAGATTTAGTGGCATAAGCAGTACTTTATTAGGAAGTCAAAAGTCTGATTGGTTCTCACTAGACTAAAATCAGGGCATTGGTGTTCCCCTGACTGTGTTCCTTGCCAGGGGCTCTGGAGTGAAAGAAATTTTCTTGTCATCTTTAGCTCTAGAGACCACCACATTCCATGGCTTGGGACTCTCTTTCCCCATCTTAGAAGCCAGCAACTTTGTATCTCTAAGACTGTTCTATATAGTCCTTGCTCCCACTGACCACATCCGGTCAACTTTAAGGACTCTGTGATTAGATTAGACAGGCCTGGATAATCTATATTTCTAGGTCCTTGTGTTAATCACTTGTGCAGAGTCCCTTTTCCAATGTAAATTAGTATATTCACAGTTTCTAGGGATTAAGACAAGGACATCTTTGGGTGTCATTATTCTGACCACCAAAACACTTACTGCCTTTTTGAGCTTCATAGTCATCTCATAGGAAGGCAAGGCAGGTATTTTACGGGTAAAGTTATCCTAACATAGACAAATTCTCAACATCACATTTCAAGCTAATCGCAAGAGCAGAACATGTATGTAAATTTCACACATTAATTTGTTTTTTGTAATGATGTCATGGATCATAACTGTCAACATTTAGAATTACAAAGCCCAGTTCTCTAAAACATAGATGAGGAAACAGAAGCCTAAAGAATTAGTGCTGTACTCTATATCACATAGTAACGCTTGTTGGACCTAGTACTTCAGGAAAGTGCCAGAAAGAAAAGCAAAAAATCTATATTTATTACACCAATTTGCCCATACAAAATTGCTTGGTATCTTTATAAACTATTTTAAACATAAAATTTACAGCCAACATTTCTTTGGGCATCTGGGCTCATGTCCACATGTGGACTTGCTACAGAATAGGCTTCACTGCATGGAACTGGCTCAGGCCCGAATGTTTCATTCTTTTTTTTTTTTTTTTTTTTAAGCATTTTTGGACTTAAACCAAATTGTTTAAGACTCAATCTGTGTGTAACCAATATGTTGAGCAAGCACGACTCCTGACATAATCAAAACACAACTTTATTTTTGTCTCTCACCATCCTTCTAAAATGTGTTCAGTTGTGATAATGTTTCTCTGCTTTTGGTTGAAAACTTCAAGTCCATGACATTTTTGCTTGCTTCTTTCGGTTAAAATATCCTGGAGCTATTTTAAGAAACAAACTGGCCCTAATTCAGAAATCAGAATGCCCAGTTCAGGCTAATAATACAAACTTTGGGTTTGACTGAGCATTACAATGTTCTCACCTTCCCAGCCTGCAGAAGCCTGCGTTTCCTGCAGAAGTCTACAGTAGGAAAAAAGAGCAAGGTTGACTTCTTTTGCATTTCCTTACCTCGTGCTTTTACTGCCCTCACTCCACCTCACTAGATAGTTTTGACCCCTACACAGTTGGAGCAGGGTGAGGGTGGAGTGAAAAAGAAAAATGAAATTTTTGTTTAAACGGTAGTTTCGTGAGCTGGTTTTCTGCTCCCTGGGCTTGGCAACTGTTTAGAGCTGATCTTTTCTCTTTGAATGCTGTTAGAGTCTAGAGTTTCTTTACTGGGTCCCTCTGTCCTAGATCTCATACCCTGGGCATCATGTTGTGGGTGGGGACTTGCCCTAATTTCAGTAACCCTAAATAACCATGGTTACTTCTTGTTTTTTTTGCTACAGGGCTTTGAAACTTTTTCCTGAACTGTCTTGGTGGCACTTCTAAACTGGATCTAAGGTGACTCCAGGTTAGATGTTTTTCTCCCACATGACCCACCTTTGGGCCAAAAGACCTTTGTACTGATCTATTCTTGGGGTGCAGGTTACTTGTTAGAAAACCACAAAACAGTTCTTCCAGGATCATAGGATTTCATTGGTAAGAGAGACTGAATTCTTTGATCATAGACATCATATATCAGGTTTCTTATGGCCTCAAGAACACATACACACTTGGTGGTGGTGGTTTAGTTGCTAAGTTTTGTCTGACTCTTGTGACCCTATGGACTATAACCAGAGGCTCCTCTGTCCATGGGATTTTCCAGGCAAGAACACTGGAGTGGGTTGCCATTTCCTTCTCCAGAGGATCTCCCAAACCCAGGAATCAAACTCGAGTCTCCACGCACAGGCAGATTCTTTACCAAGTTAGCTACCGGGGAAGCCCTTATGTATATATTATCTAGTTGAAAGATTCAAGAGTTGTAGAACTAAAGACTTTCCTTTGAACATTTGCATATATCAATTTGGAAAGGTACTTTGGAATTTTCCATCTATTTACCTAGGTACTTAGCTGAAATACCACCTTTAATTAACTTTTCCATGTGATTCATTGCCAACTTATTAAAATCCATATCCTGGATCAGTGGTTCTGAGAGTTTTGTGTGCATTCGAATCCCCTGTAAATTTTATAAACTTTCTACTTCTGATTCAGTGAGTCAGGTGAGGACAAATAAGTTACGTTTCTTAAAGTTCCCAGGTGGTTCTGGGGACCACACATTGATTCCCACTCTCTGCTATAGCATAAGAGGATGCCTATGTATCTCTGCTTTGGTCCTGCTTGGGAGTTAACATTTGAGACATATAGAAAAGTCACAGGTATAAAATTTCTATATATAAAAGATTTAATCAAAGTAACCCTTCCTACCATCTTTGCTGATAGTAGTGTTATATTCAAAGGTAGGAACTTTGTTTCCAAATTGTAAATGAATTTATACAGCAGCATAATTGATTTTGTTTATCAATTTGCTATTTATTTAACTATTCAATATATTTGTCTATTGATCACCTGTATGTACCGCATATTGTATCACTTTTTCAAAGTGTGACCTCTGGACTGCAGGCATGGAGCAGAGGTTCTTTTGCATGAATCAGAATCACCTGGAGGGTTTCCTAAAACACAGATGGCTGAGCTCCACCCCCAGAGTTTCTAATCTAGTAGGTCCGGGGTGAGGCATGAGAATTTACATCTCCAACAGATTTCCAGTCATTACTAAGCAAATGTCAATAGACACTTGTAAATTGTCTTGAAATGTTAAGTAAGCATTTCTACTTGCTCTTCTCAGTTTTTTTTTTTTTAAGGAAAAATAGTATCTTTTTTAAAAAGTGAAAGTCTCCATGTAAATTATTTAAGATTATTTGTCAACTAAAGAAAAAGGCTTATTTTAGAAGCACAGAACATACAACCTTTCATGATGAAAAGCTACAAATATAGTTCACAGATCATTGTATTTACAGTGTTCTCTTTTTTCTCATTATTCTCTTTCTCCCAATTAGCTTTTTGAAAATCAGGTGAAGGGCTGTAGCTGACAATGATGGGCAAGAATTTCTCTTATCTAGTTAATAAAAATGAATCCTCACCTAAAAATGTTATATTCTTGCTGGCAGTGATTAAAATCCAGTGGTGTATTTAAAAGGTTCCAGTGGATACACAGAACAAGAGAGCACTATGATATCTTAGAGTACTGACTGTAGCCAAAGTATGAGAATACCCCCCCCATTGAAAACAAGTGTAAAACAGGCAATAACAAAAATTATTATTTTAGAAGTTCTTAGAAATAAACTGTGGATAGAGGACAAAAGGCTATAACTCACCCAATGGGTTGAACTCCATATTTCCAGATTTTGTTTCTGAATCCATTTGCCAATTCATGCTTGGGGAATTTTCCCTAAAATAAGTCACACTGGGTCAAGGAGACAAACACTTGGGTTTAGGGTGGACCAAAAACAAAACAAAACAAAACAAAACTGGGACATTAAAATAAGATACTACACAGAAAGGATACACATAAAGTAAATAAAAATAATACGCATGTTACCTCCTCTTGAGCAATTCATGATTTGCACATTGCAGGATAAAAATTCAGGAAAATCAGCAGAAAATCAGCTTAAAGATTAAAAAGCTGAACTGTACAGTGATCCATTGGATCATCAAAAAAGCAAGAGAGTTCCAGAAAAACATCTGCTTTATTGACTATGCCAAAGCCTTTGACTGTGTGGATCACAACAAACTATGGCAAATTCTTAATGGGATGGGAATACCAGAACACCTGACCTGCCTCCTGAGAAATCTGTATGCAGGTCAAGAAGCAACAGTTAGAACTGGACATGAAACAACAGACTGGTTCCAAATTGGGAAAGGAGTATGTCAAGGCTGTATATTGTCACCCTGCTTATTTAAATTATATGCAGAGTACATCATGCAAAATGCCAAGCTGGATGAAGCACAAGCTGGAATCAGATTGCCAGGAAAAATATCAATAACCTAAGATAAATGGATGACACCACGGTTATGGCAGAAAGCAAAGAAGAACTAAAGAGCCTTTTGATGAAAGTGAAAGAAGAGAGTGAAAAAGTTGACTTAGCTCAACATTCAAAAAACAAAGATCATGGCATCCAGCCCCATCACTTCATGGTAGGGAAAACAATGGAAATAGTGAGAAACTTTATTTTTGGGGGTTCCAAAATCACTGCAGATGGTGACTGCAGCCATGAAATTAAAAGATCCTTGCTCCTTTTAAGAAAAGCTTTGACCAACCTAGACAGCATATTAAAAAGCAGAGACATTACTTTGCCAGCAAAAGTCTGTCTAGTCAAAGTTATGGTTTTTCCAAGAATCATGTATGAATGTGAGATTTGGACTATAAAGGAAGCAGAGTGCAGAAGAATTGATGCTTTTGAACTGTGGTGTTGGAGAAGACTCTTGAGAGTCCCTTGGACTGCAAGGAGATCCAACCAGTTCATCCTAAAGGAAATCAGTCCTGAATGTTCATTGGAAGGAATGATGGTGAAGCTGAAGCTCCAATATTTTGGCCACCTGATGTGAAGAACTGATTCACTGGAAAAGACCCTGATGCTGGGACAAATTGAAGGTGAAGGAGAAGGGGACAATAGAGGATGAAATGGTTGAATGGCATCACTGATGCGATGGACATGAGTTTGAGCCAGCCCTAGGATTGGTGATGGACAGGAAAGCCTGGCATGCTGCAGTCCATGGGGTCACAAGGAGATGGACATGACTGAGTGACTGAACTGAACTGAAGAGTGATTTCAGCCACCATATAGTTCTGGGGAAACAAAAGTTCAAGACCCATTAAAGTTGAGTGATCCTTTCCACAGTTTTTTTATTTGTTTGTTTTTGTTTTTGAGATCCCAGGACTGCTTCTTTTAGTAAGTAAAAACTAAGTACAATACAAAATAAAATCAAATAACATGGAATATTTGAAAAATATGGTTAATAAACTTGGCCACCTGATGTGAAGAATTACTAGGTCAACTTAATAAACTTAGATAGCATATCCAACCTAGATAGCATATCCAACCTAGATAGCATTCACAAGCAGAGATACTACTTTGCCTATAAAGGTCCATCTATTCAAGGCTATGGTTTTTCCAGTGGTCGGGTATGGATGTGAGTTCGACTGTGAAGAAGGCTGAGGACTGAAGAAGTGATGCTTTTGAACTGTGGTGTCAGAGAAGACTCTTGAGAGTCCCTTGGACTACAAGGAGATCCAACCAGTCCATTCTAAAGGAAATCAGTCCTGGGTGTTCTTTGGAAGGAATGATGCTGAGGCTGAAACTCTGGTACTTGGGCCACTTCTGTGAAGAGTTGACTCATTGGAAAAGACTCTGATGCGGGGAGGGATTGGGGGCAAGAGGAGAAGGGGACGACAGAAGATGAGATGGCTGGATGGCATCACTGACTCGATGGACTTGAGTTTAACTGAACTCTTGGAGTTGGTGATTGACAGGAAGGCCTGGTGTGCTGCAATTCATGGGGTCGCAAAGAGTTGGACACGACTGAGCAACTGAACTGAACTGAACTAATGACCAGATAAGCCCTCTTGTGGTTCAGAGGGTAAAGAGTCTGCCTGCAATGCAGGAGACCTGGGTTCAATCTCTGGTTGGGATGATCCCCTGGAGAAGGAAATGGCAACCCAGTCCAGTAATCTTGCCTGGAAAATCTCATGGAGGAGCCTGGCAGGTACAGTACTTGGAATCACAAAGAGTCGGACTGAGAGACTTCACTTTCTTTATTTTCACTTTCAATGACCAGATATAAAATGATAAATGTAAATATTGTAGAACACATTCCTCAAGTATGCTTGGAACATTTATCGTTGATCATAGGATAGGCTAGAAAGCAATTTGTGACAAATTTTAAATAATTGAAATTACATACAACATTTTTTTCTGATCACAATGGAAACAAACTAGAAATAAAAACAAATCAGTAACTAGAAAAACATGAATACTTCAAAATCAAAATTGTTAAGAGCTTATTAATCAAAAAATTAAGAAGAAAATTAGAAAATTTAAACTGTATGATGATGAATGGGTCATATCAAAATGTGGGATGCAGCAAAAGTATTAATTAGAGGGAGAATATTTTTTAAGAGTGTGTGTGTGTGTGTATGTGTGCACACATGTGAGTGTGAAAAAGACTGGAAAAATAATACAAATTTCTACACCTTTTGAACTGTGGTGTTGGAGAAGACTCTTGAGAGTCTCTTGGACTGCAAGGAGGTCCAACCAGTCCATCCTAAAGGAGATCAGTCCTGGGTGTTCATTGGAAGGACTGATGTTGAAGCTGAAACTCCAATACTTTGGCCACCTGATGCGAAAAGCTGACTCATTGGAAAGGACGCTGATGCTGGGAAAGATTGCGGGCAGGAGGAGAAGGGGATGACAGAGGATGAGATGGTTGGATGGCATCACTGACTCAATGGACATGGGTTTGGGTGGACTGCGGGAGTTGGTGATGAACAGGGAGGCATGGAGTGCTGCAGTTCATGGGGTCGCAAAGAGTCGGACACAGCTGAGCAACTGAACTGAACAGGACTACACCAAAAGAAGAGAAATATAATGAGAAATTAAGCCTGAGGTAAGAAAGGAGGGAAATTATTAAAGTAGAAATAAAGTAAAACATACAAAATTGGTATAGTAAAATGTTGTTTTTAAAAATTCACAAAATTGATATGCTTCTGGTAAGATGGATCAATACAAATTAAAGAGAACAAAAATTGCCAATTATAAAATCAAAAGAGTATATTAATATAAATCTAATAGATAAAACAATGAGTAGTATGATTGGATAATAAAAACAAATTTATGTTGATAGCTTTAAAATTCAGATTCAGTGTATAAATTATTTGAAATTCACAATGTATTAAAATTAATGCAAAAATAAATTTTATATATGGTATGTATTTTAGAAATTGTATATGTAAATAAAATTTTCCCATGAAGTAAACTCCAGGCCCAGATTACTTCAATGGTTATTTCCCCTAAACAAATAAGGAAAAAAATGAAACTAATCTCATTCACATTCATCTAAAATGTAGAGAAAGTGGGAATAGATATCAACTTATTTTATGAAGCCAACATAATCTTAATTCCAAAATCTGGTATGAACAGTACACAAAAGAAAAATTAAGGAACAAGATATCTCATAAATACAATTTTTTAAACTCCTAAACAAAATATAAACAGATCAGAATCACCAATAAAATAAAATGATAAATTATGTTGAAGTGGAGATTGTTCTAGGAATGCCAGATTAGTTAAACATTCTATAATAAATTTACAGCATCAAACAAAGGAGGAAAATATATAACCATTTCAAAAGATGCATAAAAAGCATGTTAGAAAATTTAAAGCCCATTCATAGTTTTTGAAAAGTCAGCCAACTGAGAATAAAATAAGTTTATTTAACATGATAATGTCACTTAGAGAACAATCCCCAGTAAACAACATTCTTCCTAGTGATTTCCGAGCCCACTGCCACCATTTTTATCCATCATTGTATACATAAATTAATAAGCACATGATAGAAATATTTGAGGGAAAGAAGTAAATTTTGTTTTGTGTATGATATCATTAGGAACATAGAAATTAAAAAATAATCTAAAAATTATTAGAATCAATAAGTAAAATTAACAAGGTCATTAAACACAAAATTAATGTAAATTAATTCTGTTTCAATATAATAGACATAATTAGTTGAAAATTAAGATAGATAATATTTGCAATGCCACCAAATACCTCCAATATTGGGAATAAATTTATTAAAAGATGTACAGGATTTCTACACTAAAAACTAATAAATATTGCTGAGAAGACTGGAAGAATATCTAGGTAAATAAAAAGAAAGAATATATTTATGGACTAGAAGACAGTATTTTTAAGATGTTAATTTCTGCTTAATTGATCTATAGACACATTGCAGTCCCACTAAAATGTCTAGCATTTTTTTAAGTGACAAGGTAATTCTCAAACAATCTGGAAGGACTAAGTAGAGGGGTTCACACCCAATATCAAGATTTATCATAAAAAGTTATAGTAATTAAGAAATATATTTTATTAGCACAGAGTTTTACAAGCTGATCAATTAAGCTGATGAGAAAATTCAGAAACACAAATACACACATATAGTGAGTAGCCTATCCCTTCTCCAGGGGATCTTCCTGACCCAGGAATCGAACTGGTGTTTCCTGCATTGCAGGCAGATTCTTTACCAACTGAGCTATCATGGAAGCCCCAATTAAGAAATGTTTTTTATTAGCACAGTTTTACAAACTGATCAATTAAGCAGAAGAGAAAGTTCAGAAACACAAATGCACAAATATAGTCATCTGGATATACAATAAGTATGTCACAACAGAAAAGTGGGGAAAGGATGGCCTTTTTAACTAACAGTCATGGGTTAATTGGTATCTATATAAAACAACATGAACTTTCAGCTTTACTTCATACCATACATACAAAAGTAATCACATATAGATTATAGAAATAAATATGATAAGTGAACAATATGACATAGAGAAAATAGAATACATTCATGAATGTGGGGTAAGAAAATATTTCTTATGCAGAAAATAATAAGCATTAGCCATACAAAAAGTTTTGAATTGACAAACTGAATTCCATAAATATTAAGCACTTCTATTCATCAAAAATTGACATATTAAAAATCCAAAATTTGGAACATTAGTTGTGAAATTACTGCTCTTATCTATTAAAATATGTGTGGAAAAGGATTTGTGTTTAGATTGTGTGCTAAGTCTCTTCAATCATGTCTGACTCTTTGCGACACAATGGACTGTAGATCACTGGACTCCTCTGTCCATGAACTTCTCTAGGCAAGAAGACTGGAGCAGGTAACCATTTTCTTCTCCAGGGGATCTTCCCAAACCAAGAATCGAACCCAGGTCTCCCACATTGCAACCAGATTCTTTACCATCTGAGCCATCAGAAAAAAAATGCCTACAAATCAATAGGAAAAAGACTGACCATCCAATAATTTTTAAAACTGACCAAAAGCCTGGAAAAAGTGCTTCAGAAAACAGAATATTCAAAGGCCAGTAAATACTTTTAAAAGTACTCAGCATGATTATTCTTTAGGAAAATGAAAATTAAATGACAATGTGATACAGCTACACTTACCTGAATGGCCAAAAAAAAAGAAAAAAGTGTTGGTGAAGATGTGAAATAACTGAAAGTTTCATACATTGCTATTTGGAACAAACACTTTGAAAAACTGGCACCATACAGAAAAGTAAGCATACACCTTAGAACTCATTGATTCCCAGCCACAAAATATATCCTAGAGCATATTTAGTTTATGTCTACTAAATGACATGCGCAAGGATGCTTATGGCACTGTAATCCTAATAGCCAAAAGTAGACACTACTTAAATGTCTATCAACAGTGTAAGGAATAAATAAAGAGTTACAGTTCATGCTATGGAATACTGCACAGGAATAAAATGGACCAATTTCTAGTACACACTTTATGGGTAAAAAAAAAAAAAAACCTCGCAAATATAATATTGAATGGTAACAGCCAAACACAAGATATATACTGATTGATTTTGTTAAATACACTCAAAAAGAGCACAATTAATCTATAGTTATAGAAGTCAGAATAGGCATTCGTTGTCGAGTGTATATGCCCCGGTGTTGTTGACTGCCAGGGAGTGTGTGTATGTGAGTGCATGTGTGTATAAATATAAAATGACTGAAAATTTTAGTTAATACTTCGATATTCCTATGGATACAGGTTAAATTTCAAAGCAATTTAAAAATTGTTTAAATGCTAAAAGCATTGTCATTGTTATTGAGCAGAGTTCTTTACAAACTGCAGCTAAGAGCAATATGTTGGAAAAATATTTTTTTCAGTCCATGTTCTGTTTTAATTTACTTTATTCACTAATTCAACTTTTGTCTTTGGTGTCAATATAGCATTATGTGATACCAGTAGTGGACATCTGTGATTCATTCCAGTGATGATTAACTGATGATATTAAGAAATTCTACCAAAGAAATGAGAATCAGCTTTGTCATTTATTCATTCAACAAACATTTACCAAATGCCTTCTGTTTCTGCACTGGTTTAGATGCTAAGGCAAAGAGATAAATATACAAGACATATAGGACCCATAACATAGAGGAGATTGCAGTCTAATGGAGGAGATAAATGAGTAAGACAGATGATCAAAATAATGAAAATACAATGTCAGAACAGATACCAGGTGCCAAGAGCACATAGAAAAGAAACAGTGGTTACATGCTTAGCACTAAAACAATAGTATTGAAATATATAAGATAATTTCCATAATAAGAACCCTTAAAAAGTTATGGATAAATGTCAAACATTCCCTAATGAAATGACAAGATCTAGGGTGTGATGACATAGGATATGCAGAGAGCAATCAAGAATTAGGCTACAAAGGATGGTTTGTAAGCACCATGAGGTTATCAATTCAGTTCAGTCGCTCAGTCGTGTCCGACTCTTTGCAACCCCATGAATCACAGCACGCCAGGCCTCCCTGTCCATCACCAACTCCCGGAGTTCACTCAGACTCATGTCCATCGAGTCAGTGATGCCATCCAGCCATCTCATCCTCTGTCTTCCCTTTCTCCTCCTGCCCCCAATCCCTTCCAACATCAAAGACTTTTCCAATGAGTCAACTCTTTGCATGAGGTGGCCAAAGTACTGGAGTTTCAGCTTTAGCATCATTCCTTCCAAAGAAATTCCAGGGCTGATCTCCTTCAGAATGGACTGGTTGGATCTCCTTGCAGTCCAAGGGACTCTCAAGAGTCTTCTCCAACACCACAGTTCAAAAGCATCAATTCTTCGGTGCTCTGCCTTCTTCACAGTCCAACTCTCACATCCATACATGACCACTGGAAAAACCATAGCCTTGACTAGACGGACCTTAGTCGGCAAAGTAATGTCTCTGCTTTTGAATATGCTATCTAGGTTGGTCATAACTTTTCTTCCAAGGAGTAAGCGTCTTTTAATTTCATGGCTGCAGTCACCATCTGCAGTGATTTTGGAGCCCCAAAAAATAAAGTCTGACACTGTTTCCACTGTTTCCCCATCTATTTCCCATGAAGTGATGGGACCGGATGCCATGATCTTTGTTTTCTGAATGTTGAGATTTAGGCCAACTTTTTCACTCTCCACTTTCACTTTCATCAAGAGGCTTTTTAGTTCCTCTTCACTTTCTCCCATAGGGGTGGTGTCATCTGCATATCTGAGGTTATTGATATTTCTCCCGGCAATCTTGATTCCAGCTTGTGTTTCTTCCAGTCCAGCATTTCTCATGATGTTCTCTGCATATAAGTTAAATAAGCAGGGTGACAATATACAGCCTTGACATACTCCTTTTCCTATTTGGAACCAGTCTGTTGTTCCATGTCCAGTTCTAACTGTTGCTTCCTGACCTGCATACAGATTTCTCAAGAGGCAGGTCAGGTGGTCTGGTATTCCCATCTCTTTCAGAATTTTCCACAGTTTATTGTGACCCACAGAGTCAAAGTCTTTGGCATAGTCAATAAAGCAGAAATAGATGTTTTTCTGGAACTCTCTTGCTTTTTCCATGATCCAGCGGATGTTGGCAATTTCATCTCTGGTTCCTCTGCCTTTTCTAAAACCATCCATTCGGGGAACCAAAATTTAGAAATATCAGGAAATTGGTCTAGAAGATGGGGAATGGAATAAACAATTTTGATGTAGAGCATCTGCAGAAATCCAGCATTTGGCTAGCAGACATAAAACAGCTTAACAATGAAGCGAATGCCTTCTTATTAATAGGTAGGGACTCATTAGACCTCCAGGACCTAGTCAGCTGCATTAGAACCATAGCTGACTAGAAAATGGACACACCTCAGCCCACAACGTGACTCATACAATCATACCTGGTGATACTGAGATGGTTAAACGTAGCTGAGCATTTCCTAATAGTTTTTTTTTTTTTTTTTTAATGGCAAACACTCCTGATTCTGCATCTGGGCATTTATCTAGGCTTGTTCATGTCTTCAGACTTTGTAATAGCTCTATGATAAGTGGCATGTATTTACCCCATGATATATTAAATAAGGGATTCCTTTGACCTTTCCTAAAGTTAATTTTCATGTTGCAAAGACTAAGTCAAGTCCATGGTCAAAAGTTCAGTCTGCCCCCCCGTTTACTGCTGACCTCCTAGAAGCTTGTAAAGCTCAGGTGCAGATTCCTTGTACCACGATTCACGTGGATGATTGGTTTGGCATGAACCAAGAAGGCAGTAGTTTATTCCATCCATTCAATTTACCTCCAAAGCAAAACTTCTGAGTTTCAGTCTGCTATCTGCTTCTCTTGTCATATATTATAGAGTATGATGGTCTTTAATTTTTGTTTTATATACAGCAGGAAATAAATTCATTTTTATTTAATTGAGTGGATTTTAACTTCTTGTCTGCCACCTAGGGAATGATCCCAAATGAAAATTGGTATTAACCATGTGAAATACCTTTAACAACAACTAACAGGTATTGAGCATAGAACAGCTTTACACAAGGGAAGTGATATAGTTCCATTTTGCAGATTAGGCAACAGAGCTTCAGAAACTCAGATGATATTATACTGCTACAGAGAGACCTCCATGGGATTTAAAACTGAAATCTTGACTTCAAAGTATAGGATTTTAATCCACACTCTGTACTGTCTCCAAGCACCAGAGACAGATAGACACAATAACTTCCAGGTTTGGCCACTTCTCTTGCCTGCCTTGTCAGTGTACTTCTGCACTGCTCCCGGAGATTAACATACTGTCAGGATACTGGGACTCGTGAAGGCTGGAGCGTGTCTGTGCTTTGTCCAGATGGAGCAGAGAAATGGGAACCAGCACACAGTAGTCAGTGCCTGCCCAGCTGTGCTGCTTATTCTTTGCTTTGTTTCCTCCTCCTCTTTGCATGCTCTTCTTGGGCTCTGAGAGAAATTTCCCAAAGATCTTATTTTCCATGACTACTGTACATTTTATACAGTTGTATTCTGCTGGAATATTCTGCCCTAGAAATCTACTGATTTTGGCTTCAGAGTTAACTCCATTCATCTTTGGGTCAGTTCTTTGGAAAAAAGACAAAAATAACGAGACTGCTTGTGATATGGGAAGTTTGGGGTTATTATCTCAGTGGCCCTGAAAGAATTTGAAGGGAAGCTTTCCATTTTTCTTGTCTTCTCTTCTCTAGTTAGCACTCCCAAAGAAACAGAAGTGAAGTCTAGCTCCCACTGAGTTCATTGCTTCCTATTTGTACCTTCAAGGAGACTGGAATAGAAAAAGGATTACAAAGTTGGTTTTGTGATTTACTCTGTCAAAGCCTTTTAATGTTGGAGAAACAGGTGAGAGGGCAGAAGAGAGACAGAATGGTAGAAGTTACAATTTCTAGATCATTTTAAGACGATAATGGATTTTTTAAAAAGACGTTCTAAGAATTTGTGATAAAGGTATCTGGCACATACGCTCAGTCGTGTCTGACTCTTTGCAACCTCACTGACTGTAGTCCGCCAGGTTTCTCTGTTCATGGGATTCTCCAGGCAAGAATACTGCAGTGGATTGCCATTCCCTTCTCCAGAGGATCTTTCTGACCCAGGAATTGAACTCAGGTCTTCTGCACTGCAGTTAGATTCTTTACCATTTGAGCTACAGGGAAGACCTTGCTCAAGGTTCAGTTCAGTAGCCCAGTCATGTCAGACTCTTTGCCACCCTATGGCATGCAGCACGCCAGGCTTCCACATCAACTCCCAGAGCTTACTCAAGCTCATGTCCATCAAGTCGGTGATGCCATTCAACCATCTCATCCTCTGTTGTCCACTTATCAACCCACCTTCAATCTTTCCCAGCATCAGGGTCTTTTCCAATGAATCAGTTCAATGAATCAGGTGGCCAAAATATTGGAGTTTCAGCTTCAGCATCAGTCCTTCCAATGAATAATCAGGACTAATTTCCTTTAGGATGGACTGGTTGGATCTCCTTGCAGTCCAAAGGACTCTCAAAAGTCTCCAACACCACAGTTCAAAAGCATCAGTTCTTTGGCAGTCAGCTTTCTTTATAGTCCAACTCTCACATCCATAATGATTAGTGGAAAAACCATAGCTTGAACTAGATGGACCTTTGTTGGCAAAGAAATGTCCATGCTCTCTAAGTTGGTCATAACCTTTCTTCCAAGGAGCAAGCATCTTTTAATTTCATGGCTGCAGTTATCATCTGCAGTGATTTTGGAGCCCCCCAAAATAAAGTCTCTCACTGTTTCCATTGTTTCCCCATATTTGCCATGAAGTTATGGGACTGAATGCCATGATCTTAGTTTTCTAAATGTTGAGTTTTAAGTCAACTTTTTCACTCTCCTCTTTCACTTTCATCAAGAGTCTCTTTAGTTCTTCTTCACTTTCTGCCATAAGGATGGTGTCATCTCTTTATCTTAGGTTACTGATATTTCTCCCAGCAATCTTGACTCCAACTTGTGCTTCATCCAGCCCAGCATTTCATATGATGTACTCTGCATACAAGTTAAATAAGCAGAGTGACAATACAGCCTTGCCATACTCCTTGACATACTCCTTTCCTGATTTGGAACCAGTGTGTTGTTCCATGTCCAGTTATGTTGCTTCTTGACCTGCATACAGATGACTCATGAGGCAGGTCAGGTGGTCTGGTATACCCAACTCTTTCAGAATTTTCCACAGTTTATTGTGATCTACACAAAGGCTTTGGTATAGTCAATAAAGAAAAAGTAGATGTTTTTCTGGAACTCTCTTGCTTTTTTGATGATCCAACAGATGTTGGCAATTTGAACTCTGGTTCCTCTGCCTTTTCTAAATCCAGCTTGAACATCTTGAAATTCTTGGTTCATGTACTATTGAAGCCTGGCTTGGAGGATTTCAAGCATTACTTCGCTAACGTGTGAGATGAGTGCAATTGTGTGGTAGTTTGAGCATTCTTTGGTATTGCCTTTCTTTGGGATTGGAATGAAAACTGACCTTTTGCAGTCCTGTGGCCACGGCTGAGTTTTCCAAATTTGCTGGCATATTGAGGGCAGCACTTTCACAGCATAATCTTTTAGGATATGAAATAGCTTAACTGGAATTCCATCACCTCTAGCTTTGTTCAGAGTGATGCTTCCTAAGGCCTACTTAACTTCACATTCTAGGATGTCTGGCTCTAGGTGACTGATCACACAATCGTGATTATCTGGGTCATGAAGATCCTTCTGTGTATTGTTGCCACCTCTTTTTAGTATCTTCTGCTTCTGTTAGGTGCATAACATTTCTGTCCTTTATTGACCCATCTTTGCATGAAATGTTCCCTTGGTATCTCTAATTTTCTTGGAGAGGTCTCTAGTCTTTTCCATTCTGTTATTTTCCTCTATTTTTTTGCATTGATCACTGAGGAAGGTTTTCTTATCTCTCCTTGCTGTTCTTTGGAACTCTGCATTCAAATGGATATCTTTCCTTTTCTCAGTTTATCTGTCTAAACAAACTTACTTTGTCATAGTCCATAGTCCACTTTCCACATTTTCTTTATTTCACATTTAGTAAAGACTATTTAAATGGAAAAAATGTCTATGCATATGTGAGTTCCCACAATGACAGTGATATTTTTTTCATGCATTTCTTTTCTTCTTTAACTACACAAGCTGTTTTTTGAAACCTGAAATGATTGTGTAAGAAATGTGCATAATTGCTAAACAAAACAATGTATAATTTTAATTCATATATATATATATACAAATTGGGGGAGGTTTTGGACTAAATCAAGGGAAAAAGGACAACAAATTTTAGTTCTAATTTTTTTTTTCTCTAACTCTATGACCTTGGATAGATTTCTTTATATTCTGTAAGATGCAGGCAAAAACTGCCCCCTACCTATCTTTTGGAGCTGCTGCAAGATTTATTAAACTAGGAGAAAAAAAAGAAAAACTATTTAGAGGTCTGATAAGTGTTATATAAATACAAGGCAGTATTGTTATCTCCAAGAGGTGTAAGAATTTGAATTAAATTTCACAGCACCCTTATGAGTCAAGTAGATAATCTTAGACCTATTTTTACAGATAAGAGGGCTTAAACTCTTCTGTTACAGCCACTAGGTTGGGTATAGGAGAAGAAATACAATTACTGAATTCAGAGCTATGTTAGTACTTGTTGTTACCTGAATATATTTTAAAGGGCAGTTATAAAAAAAATCTCATCATCCCCTTGGCAAGCAATGAGGATAGTCTGCATATTATCCTCCCATTTTCTTTCTGTGGTTCTTACATGAAATTGATCTGAAATGTAAGACACCTTGTCTCAATGGTATCCAAGGGGAGCCAAATATTTTGAGAGCTATTAAAAGACATTGTTCTAATGATGAGGCATATAATGTGATTTAGTGCAGCGAAAGCCAAGGTATCCATCAGACACAGAGAGACCTAGGAAAAGGGAAAAAGAGAAACCAATGTGACAGTTACTGACGTCAGTGAAGTAGCTTCTGTTATAGTGAATATACCACTGCATTCATATAAGGTGTATGTGGTTGTGACTATGTGGTGCATAACACTGCCCCTACCCCTTAACCAAATAAAAGATGATATAACTTGGAGAATACACATTTTCCTTTCAGCCTAAATAAACTCACTCACTTGTTTCCGAAATTAATTGTTCAACATTACTAAAAAATTTTTCAAAGTGCTAATTAGAGTGCCTGACAAATAGTAAATTGCCACTAGGGAAGCCCCGATAAATGTTCCCTGTTATTATTTGGATTTGGAGTAAGAACGAAATGCATGAAATAATATGACTGTCATTGTGTGAACTCATATATCCGTATATATATTCCCATTTAAATAGTCATACTAAATGTGAAATAAAGAAAACCTGGAATGTGGACTGTTGACTGTGACTAAGTAAGTTTATTTAGAGAGATATACTGAGAAAAGGAAAGATATACCCATCTGAATGCAGAGTTCCATAGAATAGCAAGGAGAGATAAGAAAGTCTTTCTCAGTGATCAATGCAGAGAAATAGAGGAAAGTAATAGAATGGGAAAGACTAGAGATATCTTCAAGAAAATTAGAGTCAAGAACACATTAGGAATAAGACACCTGGGTTGAAGCCTTGCCTTGCATGAAATTGTCATGTGACTGCATTTAGTTATTTAACATAACCCTTAAAGTGGGAACAATGGTAGTACTCACTCAGCTGAGACAAATTTTGGAGAAAACCAAATGGGAAAATACATGTGAAATCCTTAACATGGTCTCCAGCACATGGATGCACCTGAGCCACAGAATGTTAACTCTTAGTCGTTGTGAAACTAAGGCTGTTATATTAGTTGCTGCTTTGCTAGCCAGTTATTTACTGCACACTTCCATGAGCCAGGCACCAAAGGAGGCTTTGGGAAAAGAAAGAAGAATAGGGGAGACATGGCCCATATCCACCTGTAGCTTTTGGCGGAAGTATTAACAAAGAAACACTCAAGTAAAATAATTGAAGCCTACAACATGCTAAGAAGGAACTAAGAATGTATTGATGCAGAAAATGTGGAAGGGATTTCTTCTTAGTTTAGGGAGTCAAGGAAAGTCTAAGGAAGTACATGTAAAGTGAAGTTTTCAAAGAAGTCAGCCATGTGAATGAGGGTAATGGTGGATATTACTCTCAGGTAGGTGGAACAGCATTTGTAAAGGTCATGAGTTGAAAAAAAAAAAAAAAAAAAAAACACTTTGGCACATGGGAGGAAGGAATTTCCAGAATGGCTTAATCATGTGGAGGAAGAGTGCTGTCTAATATGACTGAGGAATGGGCAGAACCCAGCTCATGCTAGCCACATGGACCATGACGAGGAGTGTAGGTAGTCTGTTTGAAAAAGTAAGTCACTGAAAGGTTTTACGCACTGGCAATACATTTTTTTATACTTTTGAAAGACCACCTTTGCTGCTTTGTAGGGCTAGGCATCTAAATTTTTTGATCATGCACACCAATCAGCATGTGACTCCAAACTGTTTATGTTCATATTCTCTCCTTCAATAGATAGATAAATAGAGATAGGAATACATAAATAACATAAATATTTATGTGAATCAATAATTAAATTTAATTAGTCTACTCCCTGCACACAAATGAATCACCTTGCGGTGCCATGTTAGTACTTCTACCCCACTTCGGAGATGACTGTTGTAGAGAAAAGATGGAGCAAAGAAGTCTTCGAGTAGGGAGACTAACATGGAGACTATTGGACGAGACCAGCGTAGTCACCAATGATGGCAACTTACACTAGGTGATGGCATATTTTTCATATGAAAAAGACCCCTAAGTGGAATTATAGCGCTATACTCTCTACTGGCCTTTGATATCAACTATTTTCCTAATAAAAGACCCATTCTTAGTGGATCATATTAATAAAACCTGTTGGGTTGTTGGGTTGCAAACACCTTGAAGTAGACTAGCCCACTTTCCTCCATGAGTCGCCTATTTCCTGAGTCCTCTAGAAAAGCACGATACTTTAGGGAGTTACTGGTACTTTCCCTTTCTGCTTGTTGACAAAAGTCCCCGATGATCAGAGCCATAAGAAAATGAATTCATAAAAAAAATAGTTAAAGTCAGTTTCTTCTACATCCGTGTAAACTTTTTCACAAATGGATGATTAAAATCAGGCATTAAAAAATACCTGTCTCTATAAATTCTCAGCAAATGAATTAAAATGCTCTCACATTAAAGGGATTATTGTAGAAGGTGTCTGAAAAGATGAGCGTTGTAAACTCCTTGAGGACAAAATGTTAGTACTACTTGACAGGAAGAACTTCCTTTTGAAACCAAAACAATCTAAATTTTGGTAGGGTAATAATCAGACTAAAACCAGAAAATGTGACTCCACTAATTTATTTTGCTTTTTCCAGTCCTATATTTGGATGGGAGTTCATTTGGGTTCTGAGGCTTTAATCTGGTTTTTCTCTCTTGGAGGAATTTTCACAGATTGGAAAGGAGATTAGCAGGGCATAGAAAGAAGGTATTAAGCCAAGGATCCTGAAAAACTTTGAAAACCTTCCTGAGGAGAGGAAAACAACTGCTCCGGGTCTTGAAAAACAACACTTGCAATTTAAGAGGTAGGAGAACCTGTGGCTCACTTCTCCTCCATCTAGAAGACTCAATCCACCAGTAATCCCTTTTTAGGAGGATTCATGTTTGGGTACTAGTGGTCCTTTTGGAAGAACAGCCTGTGTCTCCTGTAATGGCAAGCAGAACATACTTTTGTTCTTTTAAGTATGCGATTTTAATGGCTGAGGAAACTGTGCTTTTTGCATTGGCACATTTCTTGGATTGATCATGAGAACAATCACTTGAACTGTTTTGTAGCACACCTCTGGCTTGGAAGAAGAGAAATTCTGCTTGGACAGAATTAAAGAGTAGTATTAATTGAAGAATAATGATCATTCTGTTACTTTCAAATTTGGTTTCCCCATCACAAACCCAGGATTCAGATTTTTCAGTGAGGTTACCTTTGCAAAAATGAAAATAAACAAACATATAATGAGAAATTGGAAATTGTACTGTTTTGTTGTGGGATTCATTTATTCAATCAGTAAATACTCATGGAATAATTTAACAGCTACCATGTGATAAGAAAGTATTACCGGGCTCATGAAGACTACAAAGAAAGACATGAGAAGGTATTTCAACCCTTAGAAGCAACTTTCTGTTTGAAAATGGCCTGGATTTTTGAGAAATTCTTTGTAATTTTCAAAGCCCATTCACCTACTATAAATCTTCATGTGAACTTTTGAATAGTAGCAGGGGAGCTAGGCCGGGCAGACCATATAATCATACAATTATGGAATTTTAGGAGTGAAAGGATTTTTAAAGGTCATCTAATGCAACAACTTTGTTTTAAACCTGGGAAGCTGAGAGACTACTGCTTGTTTGAGATTCCACAGCAAACTAATGGCAGAACATCCAGCATCCACATGAAGTTTGCTATTAGGAATCTAAAGGCCTGTGTGGATAGCTCTGGGTTAGGCACTAATGCCACAGGAAAAATGGAGCACCATGCTTCCTTCCCTGTATGCATTTGCACACAGAACTGTATATAACAGACTTGCAGTAAATGTGCTCAGTCATGTCTGTCTCTTCATGACCACATGGACTATAGCCTGCCAGGCTCCTCTGTCTATGGGATTTTCCAGGCAGGAATACTGGAGTCGGCTGCCACTCCCTTCTCCAGGGGATCTTCCCCACCTAAGAATCTAACCTGTGTCTGCTGCACTGGCAGGAAGATTCTTTACCACTGAGCCACCTGGGAAATCTATCTTACAATAAGTATTTATTGAATTAATGACTGATAGATTTCCTACCATATAGGACAGTGTCAAGTACTAAGGCTAAAAGGCAACAACGAACTGGATACTTCTTCCAAGTTGCTCACAACATAGTCTTCCTGTCCTCAATGAGTGTGCAGTCTTTTAAGGAAACCCAAGGTATAGTCCACAAAATACAGTAAGATTGGGTTTAAATACATTGAGTACTTTAGGAGGTCAAGGAAGGAATCTAAGAGTGATAATTGATGAAAAAAATCCCTCAGACTACACACACACACACATCACATACCCGCGATATTTTAATTACATCATTCTCTGCTGATGCTGGGACACACACTGTTCCCAAGGTAAGGTCAAGATGCCAACTCGCTGAGACTAAGAGGAGAAGCCAACTCATCCCTATTCTCCAAACTGAAAATGACCAGAGAGGGGGGTTTAAAAAAGAAAGAAACAGCCACAGAGACTGATAGAAACAATAAAACAGGAATAGGAAATCCCCAACACAGTGACCACTCCGCTGGCCGCCCCCACGGGAGGGGCACTCGGGCTCAGCGCAGAGCCAGGCGGCTGCTGGCGCGCAGAGCGCGCGGAGGCGAGGAGCGGGCGGCGGCGGCGCGGGCGAGCCCAAGGGGAGGGTCGGTGGCTCATCCAGTCCCCGCAGCCACCCGCGCGCAGCGCAGCTCGGGAGCGGGACGCGGCGCTCGGAGCCCCGGCAGCGCCCACCCTTCCTCCCGCGTCGCGCGCCAGCCCCCGCTCCGCCCGCGACTTCAGTTCGGCTCCACCCCCGCGTGGCGGCGGCTCGCTCTGTCCGAATCTGTGCTCGGCACCAACCCAGCCCGGGCAAGCGGCCGCCACCTGCCTCGCGCCGCCACGGCCCGCCCCCACCGCGGCCCAACTTGGATGGAGTTAGGGTCCTGAGCGCCTGCCCCTCGCAGCCGGCCAGCTGAGAGCCCTGCACGCCCGCCTCTGGTCCGGGACCCCTTCGCTCCTCTCCGCTCCCGCGATGGGAAAAGTTGGCGTCGGCGGCGTCTCCCCAGCCGGGCTGAGCGCGCTCCTCGCGGGCGCGGGGCTCTTGGTCCTCTGCGCCCCTGGCTCCAGCGGCGGCGGCTCCTGTTGTCCCCCGCGGCTTCCCAGCGCGGCTCCACGCTGGGCTCTGACCCCAGCGGGGCTTCCTCACCAGGGACCGCGAGGCAGAGCTCCTGCTACGCCCCTGCCCCAACTCGGACGCCCCCTGTTCGCAGTGGCCCCCGGAGACAGAGCGCTGTCCCTGGAGCGGGCGCCGGGCGCTGGGGCGTCGGTAGCGGTTGCTCCACGCTCTGGCCGGAAGAGACGGAGTGGAGAGGATCGAGAGAAGGCTGAGCGAGGAGAGGGGACAAGCAGAAGCCCTCGGGGAGTGCCAAGGGACAGAGGGCAGCACGAGCCTGGGACTTTCGAGCGGGACCCGGACAAAGCCACTCGCTTCCGGCTGGAGGAGCTGAAACTGACCAGCACCACCTTCGCGCTGACGGGCGACTCAGCACACAACCAAGCCATGGTCCACTGGTCTGGCCACAACAGCAGCGTGAGTGAAATGGGACTGAGGGCGAAGGGGTGAAAGATGGAAAGGGTTAAAGTCAACTGTGTGATCTGATGGAGAATTTGGGGAAATGGGGTTTGGAGACTTGAAAGATGCTGCAAATTAGTCCTCCCTGCCCTTCTCCCCAAGGAGTTAAATGCCACCAACTAGGTGATTACCTCCTACCCCTTTCCCAGCAACACCGGCGCCCTCTCCAAACCTCTAACAAAGCTTCTTACAGGGCAGGCAGGTCTCTCTTTCCTGTTTCTTTGGTCTCATTGGAGTAGGATGGAGCCAAGACCAGACAAACAGAGGGGGTTAAAGTATTCTGAATGCAGAAATGAAAGGGTTAAATTTCCAGGCAGCCTCCTGTTCCCTCAAGTGACTTTCCTTTTACTTGCTAGACTTAAGGTTGAGAGCAAGTAAGATTTTTTTTTAAGTCTTTATTTGTTGCCTTTTAATTTTATTTTTGTGTAGAGCTCCTAACCCCTTCTTGCTAGCATGGAAGAGAAATTCAGTGGATAATGAGCTGCCCTTAATGCATTCTGTTTCTGGGGACCAAGTGGATGCAAGTTTCAGGATGGGAACTCTCCAGCATCTTCTAACGGCATCAGCCAGTGTGTTTGGAGAGCTGGGGCTTTCCAGCCTGTGAATGAGTGGTTGTTCTCCGACTTGATCGGTCCCAGGAAGATCAGATATATCTCTGTGACAACAACTCCCTGTTCTCCTCCATTGCCTGACCTCCTGTAGTGAAGAGCTCGAATAAAGACTTCACTCTTGCTTTATTAAAGAAGGAGAGGGATTGCTGAATTTCCAGAAGGCTGATACTTGGGAGAGGACTGTGGTTGCAAGTCCATGAGCTGTGGCCAAGTCAGGGAAGGTCTTAGATTTTTGGAAAAACCTGAGTGTCTGGAATCTGAGGGAGCTATTCCAACTTAAACTGCACCTAGAAACTTCAAGGAGCTGAAATAGTTAAGAAAGAGCTTTGGTGGCAATAACTGTAGGTGATTTAAAAGTATGGAAACTTCTCCATGTTGCTGTTAAGCAGACAAGAACATAGAAACCAAGGACGGTAAAATGAAAAAGAAAAATCAAAGTTTCAGCTTCTATCGGATTACGGAGATTGTCGTATTTGTACTATGCACAAGCTGCGCATCCTGGTACATTTCAAAATGTTTTCAGTTGTGATGTAATTGCCAGAAACCTTCCCAGGGGAGTACCACTTTAGTAAATTGTGTTCATTGTCAGCTTTTTTAATGTGAGTTGTGAACATTTAAAAATAAGAGCCTATCATTATGGATTCCTTGGGTACATAGATATAAATTGTATTAAATCAAATTGTGATAAATAATATTTTGTATCATATCTCTGAGAATATCAGCATGGCTTTCCCTACAGTTTAGCCTTTATGACCAAAGCTATGGTGCCCAGGACTGGTTTAATCAAATAATTGAGACAAATTCTTTTCATTCAAGTTCTGGAGACCCTTGCCCTCATTCCTTACCTTAACTATCATATCTTTCATATCATAATCACTAAAATTAATCCCCCAATTTGAACTTGAATCTTCTTAAACTGATGAAATAACTTTTGCTCTGTTTTAAGTGATTAACTCAAAGCCCTCAGCTTTAAGACGAGATTTTAAACACATCAGACATATTAGATCTTGTATCAAGAAGTAAAGGACCTTGGACTCAAAATATTTCTGGCTTTTAATGTAATTCCAGCTGTAAAATATCACTCACTCATTAGACCTCTACTTTAGTTCACCTCTTGAAAGATCTTGGAAAGAGCAAGAAAAGGAGAGTACATCTTTGGCAAATTTTAGACTCCATTTAAGAAATGCTGTCAAGCCCTCCTGGCCCTTTTTCAATGGTGCTTATAAACCCAGCCAGGCTTATGGGTCAGGGCTTGGATGGGTGACATGTAAAGAAATTGGAGATGATGTAGGAAATAATCAAAGTGCTAAAAGCTGGAGCATTGAAATCATGTAAACTAATGAGATATCTATCCTAAATCTTCATTCTACAAGGTCATACCCTCCATCCCTGCCCACTTATATGCAAATTGTTGCAGTTTTTTTCTCAGTGTATACATATAGGTAGCAGAGGAAGAGAAACAGTGTTTGATCAGGATCTGCCACAAAGCTATCCCAGATTCCTAGGAGAGAGAAAGTTTAAAATATTTTTGGAAGTAAGGAAGGTGGAAAGAAACTTTTCTGGGCAACTTTGTGATGTGAAAAGCAGGGTGGAGACCCGAGTTCTAATTCTGCCTTTGGTTTGATCCTGCTAATCTGATTGCCTGAGTGTGGATTCCCTCATGTCTAAAACAGGAGGGGAGGATGCCTGTCAGATTCATTACTGAGAATTATGTGCCAGGATATACTTAAGAGGGCGTCGTGACTGTAGTGTAGTCTTTGTAATTCTCATCTCATGGCTCTGCACGTTCCCCCAGAGCAAGACATCCACTAACCTAACTGTAAGGACAGCAGTGAGTTGAGGGGGGCGGGGCTCTCATTTTCTTCTCCTTTAACTACCATCCCTTATGGATCCACCCCAACCCATCCAGGGCCAGAGGCAATACACATCCTCTGAACCTGTCTCACCTTTAGCTAAAAGTCTTTGCTAAGTAGGGCTTCTGATGACAATAACACCTGCATTAAAGGTGTAAATGTATGGTAATTATAGGCTGCCTGTCAAACTTGTGAAGAATTCTGGATCCTTCTCTCAACTCTTTCCCTTCTCCTTCCTGCCCCCTCCTCTGTTGGACTTGTGCAGTTGGGTAAAGATATGACTGTTTTGCTTCATCTGTGGGTGTGATGTGATTCCTCTGTGTTGCAGTCTAGCTTGATGAAAAGTGTTGATGAAGTTGGTAGAACACCTGGGGGGATCTTTTGGCATGAAAGGTGCTGGGTATGAATCATTTGTCATGAGCTTGGTGTCGTAAGCAAGAACATATTGTTCCTACCCTACTCATCCAAGGCATGCTGTGCCCTGATCTAAATTTACAGAGTAGTTTTTAGTTTGTTAAAATATATATTTATCTATACATATGTATGATGGGGAAGTGTTTATTCTTTATGTCCAAGGAATTTCAAAGTTCTATACTCATTAATCCTTATAATATCCCTGAGGCAGGTGTCAAGTGTTAATATCTCTTTTTCGTATTTTCATGCTGGAGTCAATTTGAATATTTCAGTTCAATCTCTTGTCCCTTTCTCACTAAAAATAGTGTTACAAGATTCGTTAATAGAGGCTTTTACTTGACATATTTTGCTATTATGATATTTTTAATACTGAATTTATCATAGTGAATGATGATCTGGTTGGCTTTTATGTACTTTTTTGCCTTTTGTTGTTCTGGGACTTGACATTTACTATCCATCCTTAGTGAATAAACTGAGTCCCAACTTGAGTCAGGTTTTGGGGTAGATGCCTGACATTCATCATTTCATTTAATTTTCACAAAAATTTTATGAGTAGGTGTTATTATCTCCATTGCATTAATAAGGAAACTGAGGCTTCAGGAAGTTAAATGGTTTGCCAAGATATGACAGTTCAGGGGCAAAACAGACACCAACCCCCAGGGTGATCTGAGTTCAAAACCCCACAGAATGACTTGTCTTAGAGACGTTAAGGTAGGGTAGAAAAACCCAAACCCTTGAAGATCTGTATTTTAAAGACTCCTGTCTGGGACAGATTTCGCATGGTGGTGGAGGAAGGCATAGTCTTAGCTGGAAACTCCATCTCTTTGTAGGAAAGCAAGGACTGTATAACATGTGCCTGTCACATTGCATTCTTTACCTTAAAGTAGTGATTTGGCTGTTCTTTTTCCGCCCACATCTTCATCTTTACTGAGACATGGGATCCGCACCTGGTGACTCATTGAGCACGAGGTAATGTGCCATCATTCAGCTTTCAGATCTGGTGTTCTTCAGGAATAGATTCCTTTTCTAAGTTAATTACAAATCTGATTTTATAGAGAGGTTGCCTATGAGTACTTCATTTGACTGTGTACTTTGATGTAATTTTTTAAACTTTTTCTAGAGTGAAATAATAAAGGATTTTAGATTTCTCTAGCAAGCCACATAAGACCTTCTTCTCTCATCAGTGCTTTATTCTGTTAATGAGTGTTAATGTGGTGTGACATGGAAGGCAATGAGTTTGGAAGCAGAGTTGAGTTTGAATGTTAGCTGTCCAGTTACCCAGCATGCTGCTTTGAGCAAGATCCTTAAATTCTTTGAGCTTCTGTTTTCTCAACTATAATATGGGGAGGGCACATCTTTTTTTTTCTTCTGAAGATTTGATATCACTTATACAAAGAGGCAGTACATAGCAAGTGCTCAATAAATGGTATTTCTTATTTTGTGTGGCAGAAATACATCTCTCCTGGTAATTACGACCCCTGGGTTATAGTCTTGGCTATATACAAAAGTTAGACATGTCCTGATAGTCCATCAAACTTTTGTAGCCTCAATTTTATCCTCTGTAAAATGACATGAATATACCATAACATCACTGAAATCCCTCACAGACTGTAATCCAGTTTAAACAGTTTGTCAACCTGTAGGTATTTTGCTCCTTCTACATCCAAATAAAGTGCACTGGGAGTATTCAAGATTCAGAAATGACGCACTGACCTATACTCTTGACCTATGAATGAGCAAGCCTTTCATTTCACAAGATTCTTCCTTTCTGTGGTTTATATGCATATCTTTAATAGGAAATTAAGGCATTTGAGCCCCAAGCAGGCATTCATTTCAATGTAGATTTGCAGCAAAATATGGTCTACTAGGTTTATTAAATCATATCTTCAGGTTAAGACCCTTGGTGAAAGTAAAAGTGTTAGTCACGCAGCTGTGTCCGACTCTTTGCAATCCATGGATTGTAGCATGCCAGACTCCTCTGTCCATGGAATTCTCCAGGAAGAATACTGGAGTGGGTAGCCATTGCCTTCTCCAGGGGATCTTGCTGACCCAGGGATCAAATCTGGGTCTCCTGCATTGCAGGTGGATTCTTTACCATCTGAGCCCCCAGCATCTTTGAACAAAAAAATTGCAACCTATTGTGAAATTGGAAAGTAAAGATCCCTTAAGATGTTTTAATGGGATTTTTTTTAGAGTAAATTGACATTAGTGTTGACTTTGAAAATTATGTCCACATCCTTTTAAAGAAGGATCCCAGAAACTCCTAAGCTAGGGTAGAGAAGTTGATGCAGTTTTCTTATTTATTTCAGAGAATAGCAGTTGCTCATATTTAAGGTGGGCTTGTCATATGGCAGCATTAAGGTAAGAAGCTTACACAAATTATACAAAGTATCATATTTACTTTTAATTGTATGAATATGCATTGAATCCTAATATTTGTCAGGCACTGATAGTAGGAACATATGTGGATTGATGCAAAAGGATGAGAAAAAATGATACCTGCCCTCAAAGAGCTTTCAGTCTGCTACCCAAAGAATGCCCTGAAGAAGCAGCAGAAGGTAAGTGTCCTCTGGGGTGTCAGATGCTATAGGAATTCACAGACAGGTTAGGCAGGCATCTTTTGTCTCGGGTGATCTCCAAACTTTATTGCAAAGTAGGTGCTTCAGCCGAACCTTAAAACGCAGAGAAAATTTTAATTAAAAGATGGATATTATTACAAGGGATATTTTGAGCTGAACGGATGGCATGAGTAAATTTGAAAGTGGAGATGTAAAAATTCCTATTTATATCAAGGAAATTAACCTACGTTAAATGTAAACTATATTTACGATTTTAATCTTAGAAATAGTTTCAAAAATATGATGTAAGCATATACACACTCATCTTCTAGTGAGTTTGGCTGTATTCCAAGCCCAAATAGAAAATATTAATAAAAACCTGTATGGTCACTTGAGGGCATAACTGCCCTTATTTGCACATTAAATATCAGCTGGATTCATCGTTGTTTCATTTTTACTCTGACATTTTTCACACGCAGTTTTCACCAACAGACTTTCGTTTGTTTGTTTTAAGTTCTTGATTAGAAATATCACTGGCTGGGATGCCAGGAAGATAAATTAATTTGGCTTCCTGACAGCTTCTGTTAACTAAATGTATGTAAAATATTTGTCCTGTCTTTGTGTATGTCTCAATTACTGTTGTATACCTCTGGCTGGAAAAGTTGGTGAAGGCACCTGTGTGTCCTAGAGGGGAAACTAGCCAAATAGTATCCCTGAAGTGGCCAAAGGGATGGCAGAGAATCGGTGTGGTCAGTGTGAGGTGGAACCAGGCTCCATGAAAGGGCAGTGGTTACTCCCAAGGAGGAGTGCGCATTCCGCTCCTACGGGATGGATGGAACAGTCACATGGTTGGTGAGAAACAAAGCTGGACTCTTACTGTGCACGGTTTACAAGGAAAAAGAGAGCCTATTCTAAGATGTAGGTAGGGGGGAGAAAAAGACGTCAATGCTCTGCAGGAACTCCTACATGAAATTTTGCATGTGTGTGAAAGATATTGTGTCTATTTCTATAGCACTCCTGAATGTTGTTATACCACTTTAGATTGGTGATAGCCCTTTTCCTTTGCAAAATGCCTCAGTTTTCAAAGATGGGAACATTCCTTCGATGACTTCACTTTTCATTCTTGCAACAGTCCTAGGAGATAGAAAAGACAAATATCATCCGCATTCTCAAAGAGGGAAAGCAGGGTGTTGGTATTAAGCGGGTCTGTTAGTGGAAGGGGAAGGTCAAAAATGTTTTGTCACATAGCACGACTGATTCTCAGCTTGGAATGCCACTGGCTTTCCACAGCCAGGAGTTAGGACGCAGCTGCATCCTGGCTTCACAGCTTGCCTCAAGCCCACGCACCTGTGTTTGCAGTGGTTGCCATGCCAGGGTGAAGTATGAATTGGTCATGGAGCTCCTGAGTTCTAGGCTCAGCTATTTGAGTTATTTGGCCTGAGCTTCAGAGCAAGTGGCCTGGTCAAAAGTCATGCTCTTGGCATTGTTTAAGTCTTTTAAAAGGGACCCTAGAGGAAGATGATGGGACTTTTTTGCAAGTAAGGTCTCCAGCAATAACCTCCACCAATAATGGTCTACCGTGTGTGTTCCAGTGCTAATGATCTTCAGAGGTGAGATTACTTATTGCTGGGCTTATTGCAGCAGGCACTTGCGGAGAAAAGGGGGAGAGCCATCTCTTCCCCCTCTTTAATTGCCTTATGCCTATGAAATCTAGTTGAAAATAATACTATGTATGGTCTTGGTCAAAGGAATCTAGAGCTTCAACTTTGGGGAGCAGCGGTAGTCAAACTGAAGGGATGCCTTGTTGACTCCAATGGATTTAATTTGCCCAAGGATTATAATAGGGTTACCAGCTATTGCGTTTTCTACTTCTTCTAACTTTTGGGTGTGGGGATGAGGTTGAGGTGGGAGAAGGGAGCAGAGGAGAGTTTGCCACATTTTAGGGAGACTCCCTGCAGCCAGATAAGCTATATTGGTTATAACAGAAATCGCTCTTAACAATAATAACATAAATAATCACCGATTTAGTGACCAGATGAGTACATTCTGGAGCATCACCATGTTATTTCACTTCATCCTCACACCAGTCTTACACACTAGATGTCATTATCCTTGTCTAAAGCTGAGGAAGTCAAGGCTTAATGATTCGGCCTGAGTTCACCCAGCTTGAAGTTGGTGGCAGTGATAGAATTTTATTTTTGCCCTTTCTGGCTCCAGAACCTTTTCTGTTTGATCATGCTGTCCCTCCACCAGGGTTTACCTCTGATTTTCTTTTAGAGATAATGCCGTAAGTCAGTGCAGAGAACTGTGGGAGAACTCTTGGTAAGAGTGCCCCTCTTTGGGGTACTTCCTTTGATGTCACCCCGATCTGAGGTCTCTGACCTGATATACTTTACTTGGAAATAAGCTGCTCCATGTTGGAGCTTGATCAAAGCCCTCCCCTCCACTCATCCTGTCCCCAGGAGTGGCTTGTCTGGGATTATTAATATGTGTTATCTGGGAGGACGTGTGGATGTGCTGATTGGTTTCTCCCTGCTGGCTGATGACCCATGAGTGACAGTGTGGACAACTTGAACAGTCTTTAAGGGAGGTGCTAATAAGAATCAGATTTTCAGACAACCAACTAATCATGTTGTGCCCTGAAGCCAGTGAATTGATGCCTGCAGTGGTCTTCCCTAATCAGAATTGCAAGAGGCTACTGAGGCACGAAACTGTGGGCTGTGGATCCTGCTCCAGAGCCTGTAGAGGGAGGTGAAAAGCAAAAGGTCTTGCCCTACCTCTACACATTCCAAAACGCACTCTTGATTAGAATCATTAAAGGGGAGAAAAAGCTATTTTAGGCACGGTTGTCACTTTGCTTAGAAACCTATCTGCAGCCTTGTTTACCCTGCCTTGCCTTTTGCTGAACTGACAGAGGATTTCTTAACTGAGCGGCCGTGGGATCCCTCCTTTGGCACCTAGGGCAGCGTTTTTCAATTCATCTTTTTGGGACCTGCTCTTGAATCTGCTGGTGGGGGCTGGGAATCTATGTTTTTCAACATAGATTTCTCAATGCCCTTAGGAACACTGAAGTTTGAAAATAATTTTCCTAAAATTTGTGTGTGAGTTTTGGGGTCTATGAACCCCTTCCGTTGTCTGCTCAGTCTTAGGTCAGTATGCTTCACTTCTCTGCAAGGAGAGCTGAAGCCCAACACTTTAATCACCTGCTCAATGAAAATTAGTCCCCAGTGCTGAGAGCCTGGTGGAAGGCTCTGTAAGAGAAGGGGAGAGAGAAAATGGCACAGCACAGGTGCCGCAGGCAGAGAAAGGCGGTGCCTTTATGCAGATGGTGATGTTTCTGACACTGAGTATATCCTATGCAGTTATCTTTCCTGGATGTCCATATGTTCTTGGGCAAAACAAGTGGCTAAAAGAGTATATTGTTGTAAATGTAACATAACATGTAATGATTGGTTTGAATTCCTGTTCCTAGATACCTGAACTCTGGTGGTTAGCTTTGTAATGTTGTGTCTTATTTGCCTCATGAGTTTATTTATTTATTTTTTTAATTAATTTTTTTTATTTAATTTTAAAATCTTTAATTCTTACATGTGTTCCCAAACATGAACCCCCCTCCCACCTCCCTCCCCATAACATCTCTGTGGGTCAACCCCATGCACCAGCCCCAAGCATGCCTCATGAGTTTGAAAGGAGTAATACTGGTGTACTTTCTCTATGGTTTTCTGATGATTAAAAGAGACAACAGATAGAAAAATGCTAAAAGTGGCATCTGCCGTATAGTAAGAAATCAATAAAGGTTACCTATTATTATTGTTGTTATCATCATTATTTTGTTAGTATTAGTACTATTACTAACAATGCTTGAGTATGATTTACTAAGAGATGTTTGTAATATGTTGCTCATTGCTTCTGTTTCTCCGTTTATGGGTTTGTTTTGTTTTGTTTTCATTCTGGTTCCATTTTCTTATAATGATGCCAGGACTCTCGTCTACTCTTTTTGTCATGCCTTTCCTCATCTATAACTATTTGCACACGATAGTCATTGTAGGGTTCTGGACCAAGTTTCCAGTGTGTGAGTGGCAGGTTGGTAGTTTATACACCAATAAGCGTTTCTCTGACACCGGCTGCATGTCCAGTGCTTTAATTCTGACACTGTCTACCCAGAGGTCACATCAGATTTCAGGTTAAGGACTCAGTTGCACAAGACCATGCCCCACACTCTCCACTTCCAAGGTCAGCCCCAAGTGCAGGTGACCACCTGCACTTCTGGCTGACAGGTTATAGATGGGAGGCTTCAACAGCTTCCTCTTTGTGTTTGTTTAATTTGCTCGAGTGGCTCACAGAACTCAGAGAAGCTTTTCACTTACTAGCTCACCAGTTTATCATAAATGAATATAACTCAGGGACAGTAGATGGAAGAGATGCCCAGGACAAGGCATGGGGGAAGGGTGTGGGGCCTTCCTGTGCTGAGTGCACCACCCTTCTTGATCTCCAACTATTCACCAACCCAGAAGCTCTTGGAACCCTGTCTTGAGTTTTTATGGAAGTTCCATTATACAGGAGCAATTAAATCATTGGCCACTGGGCATTGATTCAAACTTCTGCCCCCTTCCCCGCCCCAGAGGTCGTGGGGGTTGGACTGAAAGTCTCAACCCTCTAATCACATGGTTAGTATTTTGGCAATTAGCCTACACCCTTCCTTGTGGTCCAAAGTCACCTCATTGACATCTCATCACAGGAAAATCCAGGAGTTTTAGAAGTTCAGTGTCAGAAATGGGACTGAGCAAAATAATATAGTTTCATTATGAATCACAACATCACAACTAGCTTACTAAATATTTACTGTTTTGTTTGATATTTCCATGGGAAAAACTGGCTTTCACCTAGAAGAGACAACCCATGACCATATGAGTGTTGTAGAATATTCAGCCATTAAAAGATTGCTTATGTGTCTCATATATATATGTATATATATGGAAACCTTCCACAAAATATAAGAAAGGGGAAATAAAAGAATATGTAAAAATAAAATTTAAAAATAGTACAGATGTAAGTGCTTCACAGGGCACTCAGTAGTAAAGCATCCTCCTGCCATTGCAGGAAATGCAGGTTCAACCCTTGGTTGAGGAAGATCCCCTGGAGGAGGAAATGGCAACCCACTCCAGCATTCTTGCCTGAGAAATCCCACGGGCAGAGGAGACTGGTGGGCTATAGTCCATGGGGTTGCAAAAGAGTCGGACACAACTTAGTGACTAAACAACAACAACAGATGTAAGCCCCACAAAGTATTTCTTTTTTTTTAAATGACTATTGTTCCCTTATATATCCCAAGACCCTAGAAATATACTTAGAAGTGGCTCAATACTTTGCAAAATATTATATAAAATTTCACTTGTGTAATAGAAATAGAGGGAAGGTATGGTTCAAAATGCTTGCCTACGATTATGAATGCTAGCATTGTAGCTGATTTTGTTTGCCCATGGTTTTGGTTTTATTGTTTTCCCATAAACATGCATTGCTTGGTTATTTCTAAAGGTTATTTGAGAAATGAGAAAAAGAAAAAGAAACAAAACAGAGGAGAACAAGCAAGTTTATGAACTTGGCCTCATCAGGATTGCATTCCAGGCAAACTGAGCTAGACAAAGAGCCCATGTCCAAGTTGCCTGATTTGCTTGCAGTCACTATTGTTGGAAAGGAGCTGGTGCCCGCGTGTTTTTTTTTTTTTGTTGTTGTTGTTGTTGTTCAAAGATGCAGGATCACTCCACACCTCTCTTCTAGTTGTGCAGCAGCAGGGGCTTCAGGACCGTTTGCATATCATCCTCTTTGTAGATTCCAGACAGAGAGATCTGGAGGTAACTTCACCTACCTGGCTTTACCTCCGGGAAATTCGAGTAGCTTCTTGTCTCCAGTAAAGAAGCATGCCTCTTAATTTGCATCTCAGTCTCTTTCTTGATCTTGGGCTCCATCTCTCTATCATATATGTTTATATTAGCACATACATCATAGTTGTGGGCATCTCTGTGCATTATACAGCCCTGGTGTCTTTAAGTTTCCACTCTTAAAAGTGAATTACTAGATGCTGCTGTATGGCTACAGTGAGAATGTTTGCTGATTGTGAGAGACAAATGGACAGAGATCTCCAGAATGAGGAAAAAGAACAAAGAAACCAAGAGGAAGAGATTGAGAGACAATGGAAACAGTGAGATGGAAAAAGAGAAGGAATAAGGGAGAGGACGAGACAATATGAGACCATGATAGAGGCAGAGAAAGACAGAGAACAAGACATAGACAGGGAAAGTGGACTGAAAAATAGGATTATAAACAGAAGATGAGGTGCAAGGAGCCAGTGACGCCGTGGATTGAGAAAGGAAAACAGAGAGACAAAGACAGACTTGCAACCAAGGCGTAGAGACAGAGTAAGTCAGAGTTAGAGTTCAAAACAAGAGAAGAAAAATGTCAGCGAGTAGAGAGAAAAGTAGTGAAACTGAAAGTTTCTCAGCCACATCCGACTCTTTATGATGCCATGGATGGTAGCCCATCAGGCTCCTCTGTTCATGGAATTCTCCAGGCAAGAAGACTGGAGTAGGTTGCCATGCCCTTCTCCAGCGGATCTTCCTGACCCAGGGATCAAATCCGGGTCTCCTGTATTGCAGGCAGTTTCTTTACTATCTGAGCCACCAGGGAAGCCCTGAGTAGAGGGAACTTGTTTTCAATTCATAATGTAGAACTAATTTCTACCTCTTCTGGCTGTATATTTCCCGCTATAGTGACAGCACGTCCCTGGCCTTCGCTCTGGAGGTTTTCACACCCAGCCAGGTCACACCTAGCAGCGGCCCATCTTGCATGCTGGACAGCTTTTAGAGGCAAATATGCTGGTGTGTGGGGTGTGCAGTGGAAGAGGTGCATGTAGTGTTTATGTATTTTGAAAAACCTCTTAGATCCCATTGGGGAATAGGACTGATGGTCTGGATGATAGAAAGGCAGCTTCTAACCTTTTCTTCTATACTAGTCCATGCTATTTTGAATTTTTAACATGGGCATGCATTTCTTTAATAATAAAAATCCTAAGACATGTTTTAAGTGGTTGACATGTCAGCACACTACTGAGTGCTGGGAATACAAGATAAATAAGACCTGATCTTTACCCTTGAGGGTGCATATTCTTGTGGAAATAGACAGACACATAAGCAGATAAATAGCAATTTAGTGTGGTAAGTGCATAATAGCTATAATAGAGTTTAGTGCAAAGTGCTATGGGAGCAAAGATGAGTTGGGGACAATTAATTTTTTTTTTGGATGGGAGGCAAGGCTTGAGGAAATGACATTTGAGCCAGGTCTTTATGCAAGGTTAAGAGTTTGCAGAATAGGGCTGGGCAAGAGGTAAGGCCACGCCTACCCATTTTAAACTCTCCAGATCTTGAATCAACAAGCTGTGGTTAGAATGGTACTTTCCTTCTTTATCATCTAAGTGCCCAAGATATTTGGAATCAAATTCACAGTATATTTTGGTATCAGGTTAGACACCCCAGTTTGAAATGTCCTCCTAAGTACTTGGTCTCAAACAGGCCAAAGGAATCTGAATTTTCCAAAGGGTGAAGTTATTCACCTGAATCCTTTCACTGCATGAGTGCTTGCCTATGCACACATGAAGATGCACAATTTTAAATGATTTCTGTCTTCTCTAGTCACAGTAGAATTTGATTAAATAAACACTCAAGGGATTTTTCCTTGGTCATTCTGTATGTTTTAAGTTCAAAGTGAGTGTTTATGTCATTTTCTTGATCTCACTTCTCTAGTCAATATGTGGAACTCATTCAGAATGAGTTGGATGGTCACCACTTAGGATTGCAGTGTGATTATTCAAGGCAGCAGGAGAAAGCAGTGGACTATTCCACATCAGGGTCATCCAGACTTAAGTGGTTATGCCTTGCAAAGAGGACACACACAAAGTAAAGACATAGAAAATTTCCAAAGAATAGATTTGGCTTTTCACTGATTGTTCCCTTTATCTCCTTCTTGTCACAAAGAAGAAATAAGATAAAAAAGAACATAAGAGGGTAGCTGGCGAGGAAAGGCATGGCTAGAGTTGAGGGAGCATGTGTCCTTAGAACCAGATCACCACTTCATTAGTGCTGGAAAGACACTTCCCTGGACTTTGAGTTCTGCCCTTTCCAGGGATATAACCTTCAAACAGACTATGGCTTGAGATGATGTTACAATGTCCAGATCTGCCTCTGAGGTTTCATGATTTAGGAATTTTTTACTAACATTTTGTGCTACTACAGTACATTAAATGACTCAGGAATGTTATCATTTTGACAGAGAAGTGACTTGGGAATGATTTTTTCAGCTGATAGCAAATATGTCCTTAGATATATGAATGACTATCCCTAAGAGTAGGATAAAATCTGCTATGATCTGAATACTTGTATGTTGAAACCTAACTCCACAATGATGGTGTTAGGAGACAAAGTTTGCAGGAGGTAATTATATTATGAAGATGGAGCCCTTATGAATGACATTCAGTATATGTAAATGTCCTTAATTGCTCAGTTATGTCCGAATCTTTGCAACCACATGGACTGTAGCCCTCCAGGTTCCTCTGTCCATGGGGATTCTCCGGGCAAGAATACTGGAGTGGGTTGCTATGTCGTCCTCCAGGGGATCTTCCCACCCCAGGGATCAAACCCAGGCCTCCCACATTGCAGATGGATTCTTTACCCTCTGAGCCACCAGAGAAGCCACTAGTACCCTTATAAAGGTGACCTACGATGCTCCTTTGTCCTCTCTGTCACGTGAGGACACAGCAGGAAGACACCATCTATGCACTAGGAAGGGGGCCCTCACCAGAGACTGGATCTTATGACATTTTGATATTAGGCTTCCTAGACTACAGAACCATGGAAAGAAACGTCTGTCCTTTATAAATCACTTAATCTATGGTATTTTCTCACAGGTCTGAACAGACTAAGATAGGCTCTCTCTAAATAGTCACCGTTTGTTTAATTTCATGTATGAAACTCTCCTTGATATTCATTTAACTTAAAGCCTTAGGGAAAAAGAAGGAAACATTATATTTGCCTTAAAAGCTCACCACCTTTAGAAAGTACCTGAGTACCTCATATTCAGCCTAAATGTTGGTCTTGAAAATATCTGTAAAGAAGCAACAATGATTTCCCATTTAAAAATTAACTTATCTTTCTTTTGTAGGTGGGGTTTGCAGTAGTTTAGTTAAGGCAAGGGTTGACAAACTACACCCCATGGGTCTAAAATGTCCTGTCACTGTTTGCATATAACCCATAAGCTAAGAATTTTTTGTACTTTTAAATGACTAAGAAAATTAAAAAAAAAAAGAGTGATATATTGTGACACTTTAAATTTTTTGATACAAAGTTTTATTGGAATATGATAATTTATTGTCTACAACTACTTTCACTCAAAACTGATAAAGTTGAGTAGTTGTGACAGAGACTGTATAGCTCATTGAAAGTGAAAGTGAAAGAAAGTGAAATCACTCAGTCATGTCCGACTCTTTGCGACCCCGTGGACTGTAGCCCACCAGGCTCCTCCGTCCATGGGATTCTCCAGGCAAGAATACTGGAGTGGGTTGCCATTTCCTTCTCCAGGGGATCTTCCCGACCCAGGGATCGAACCCAGGTCTCCTGCATTGCAGGCAGACGCTTTAACCTCTGAGCCACAGCTCAAAAATTTGTCCTCTGGTCCTTACAGGAAAAGCTTTCTGACTCTGATTTGGGAAATTGGCGATAATGTAAGCAGTGAGGCACGATAAAGACACTGCAGATGCCACCTGCATGGTTGTTTTGTTTCATAGGCATAATACTCTTGCTGCTGCTGCTAAGTCGCTTCAGTTGTGTCCGACTCTGTGCGACCCCATAGACGGCAGCCCACCAGGCTCCCCCGTCCCTGGGATTCTCCAGGCAAGAACACTGGAGTGGGTTGCCATTTCCTTCTCCAATGCATGAAAGTAAAAAGTGACAGTGAAGTCGCTCAGTCATGTCCGACTCTTCGCGACCGCATGGACTGCAGCCTGCCAGGCTCCTCCATCCATGGGATTTTCCAGGCAAGAGTACTGGAGTGCGGTGCCATTGCCTTCTCCACATTGGAAATTCCCAGTCCCAACATGGACCTTTCATTCTCACTTCTCGTCCCTTTGCTCATACTACTTCATGCCCAGTTAAATCTATTTCATGTTTTAAGTCCTTACTTGGATATTGCCTCCTGAAAATTTATCCATTACTTTCAAAGAGAAGTGATACCTGATTCTTATGAAAAGAGATCTTATACCCTGTTCAATCACTAAACATCATCTAGTTTGTAGTTAATGGTGAACTCCTTGAGGGAAAGACTGCATTTCATACATACCAATATCTGGCACATAGGAGATGCTTGATAAATGTACTTTAAAATATCAAAACACTAATGCAGTATGCTGCTGCTGCTAAGTTGCTTCAGTCGTGTCCGACTCTGTGCGACCCCAGAGACGGCAGCCCACCAGGCTCCACCATCCCTGGGATTCTCCAGGCAAGAACCCTGGAGTGGGTTGCCATTTCCTTCTCCAATGCACGAAAGTGAAAAGTGATAGTGAAGTCGCTCTGTCATGTCCGACCCTTAGCAAACCATGGACTGCAGCCCGCCAGGTTCCTCCGTCCATGGGATTTTCCAGGCAAGACTACTGGAGTGGGTTGTCATTGCCTTCTCCAAAAGCAGTATAGTATTGTTTTATTGACACTTTTTACAGTTGGGAAGATAAAAGGTCAGTTTTAAGACAGCAGGATGATGGGCTTTCTGGCTATTTTTCACTGACTCAATTCCTAAAGTATAAACTATGCAGATTACCTCATCCAAATAATTCTAGTATGGCCCCAGTGTAGAGAGAGATATTGAGATAGAGATTTAAGAGTGAGATGGAGAGACATGCAGAGTCACAGCTTTCTCATAGCAGGAAGGGTAGCGATACCTCTTAAAGAGTTCTGATGAGCCAGCTACCAGGATGCTCTGATGGCTAATGGAGGCTTGAGGGAGAAAATGCCTTCATGCTCCACATTTAAGGAGCTGGATTGAGAACCAGTCCCCATGGTACAGAAGTCTCAGAAGAGCCAGAACATTTGAGAAAAATGAGCAGCTATTGCATTGTGAAAGATAAAATTGCATTTGTGGTAATGTACTGAAATGAGAGCCCCATGACAATAAGAAAAGAATTATGGGTTAAAAACTGCATGGTCTTTCAGGCACATTTACCTGAGAGGGTAACTTGAGCCTTGCTGCTTTTCCAAGTGAGTTTAGACATAATAAAATTTCAGTTAAAGGTGGGTGAGGACCGCTAACTATCTAGGGCTCAGGCTATAGCTAATATGATTTTAACCAATACTTGTTGGCTGTTGGCAGTGTGCCAGGCACTATTCCTCATAATGCTCATATTAGTAACAATAGGGAGTAAATAGTGTCATTATCCCCATTTTAGAAATAAAGTGATTGAAAGATGGGACGTTCAGTAACTTACCCAACATCACAGGGATAGCAGAATATAGAATTGAAATTTAAATCCAGATTGTGATCTAAAAATCTAAATCTAAATCTAAAAATCTAAATCCAGTTGTGATTTAAAAATTCTCAGCTCTTGGACATTATATTCTATTGCATTTAGGACAGTATGGTGTTTTATCTTCAAGTAGCTTCACATTTTTCATGTAGTCAGCCATTCATTATTGAGTGCTGAATACCTGGCAAGCATATGCCAGACACTGGGGATTTATTTATGATCAACCCCAGTGATAGTCCTTGGACTGAGAACTTAGTGGTCCACCTAGCCTCTCAAGGGCTGAGAGGTTATGATCGAGGAGTATTTTGAAAAGTAGACTTTTCAGAACTCTCAAAGCTTCCTCATTGCTTAGGGGTTAATTGAAAAAGTATGAAGGAATTTTTTTTTTAATTAGATGAATATTATTGAGCAACAGGTAGCTTGTTGGTTGGCATGGTTAAGATAAGGCAAAAAATGTATTCATAGAAATCTATATCTAAATAAATAGAAACGTTTACAGTTCTCTTTATCATGGACATTGACAAATTAGTAGCTGTGTGTATGTGAAGAACAGTTATATGCCCACACATATTTGCTTCTGCCCCTATGTCTATATCACCAGGCATACTTATGCCTATAGCTAGATAATCTCTTTAGTGCCTTTGCATTATTTTCACATTTTGAGTCAAATTCTGTTCTTCAAGGATATAATAAAACTATGGGATTTATTTTCTATGAAAACCAAAATGCTAGCTCCAATTGTATGATGAGGCAAACATTTTATGTGTAGATTAAAAAAATGATAAAATCTAGTAGTGGCTATAAGCATTGAATTAAAAATAGAATTCAAATGAAGTTACCTAGGAAAGAATTTGGGATCTTTGCTTTTTGCTATAGTTCCTTCTCTCACTTGGAAAATACCCACTTTCTATTTAAGACTGAGAAAGGAGGTTTTTCTCCAGATCAAGGATTGTTTAAGCTGTATTGTGATGTATGCAACCTGCTGCATTTCAACCTAACAGCTAAGTTGTCTTAATTCATTCAGAACAAATTTGAATGGTCTGACCTTGATTTATTATTAAAACTAACTTATAGCCAAGTTGTTTGTGTTTTTAATAGACTTTCTTATTTTTAGGACTGCTAGCATTTTGTTTATGCAAAACTGCTCGCAAAAGCATGGGCTTCTAATTAAGACCTATCATCTTTCTTTGTTAAAACATTTGGTGCATGGTGGTTAATTTCCCTGCACAGTAATCTAGTACTGGACAGAGTTTCTTAAAATGCAGTATCTGTACTGTGATAGAGACAGAAAACCAGAATAGTAAATGGGTTTTGCATCCTTTTGACAAGACCGTTTCTGCAACCTGGGATGACTGACAAAATATCTCCTTCCCAGAAGTCCTTGGTCCCTGGCCTTCCTCCAGTCTCCTCATTTTCTTCTTTAGGTGATTCAGTTCAGCCACATACACTTCACTATTTCTGGTAATTCAAATAACTTGTACCATCAGGGAATGCCTAGTGTGTTTGCCCAGGATTTTCCTACCAAACAATCTGCTTTATTCATTGCTTGCCCATGTTTTAACACCACCTACCACCCACATCAGTATTTATCACATTATTTGCTGGTGGATATGAGCAGAGAATTTGCAATGCTTTTCACACCTCCCCCTTCATCCACAGAAAGACAGAGATTATCACCACTTTGCAGAAGAGAGAGGTAGATTAAATAGCCCCAGGTACCCTTATGGCTTAATTCTTTAAAAAAAAAAAAAAAAAGGCAATGCAGAAAGGCTTGGCATACTGACATAGCTGTTCCTTTCTTTTCAAAAGGTGATGTGGATATTTGTCACATTGTGTCCTTATTGTGCTATAAAAAATGCAGTCAAGGAAACAAATGCAAAATTCCTCTGTGTCTCTTCTGTGATACTATTATTTCTCAAAAATCCTGGCCTCTCCTACACAGAAGAAAACAGATGAAGGGGGAGAGGAATGTCCAGGAGTTCAGCAGGTGGAGCTGTTCTCTATGAGATGGCGCTGAACCTGGCTTCTGCCTTGGGCTGCAGCCGCCCACTGCTGAGTGCAGGCTAAGCCAAGGCCACAGGCTCTTATTTGTTTGGCAGATACAAACTAGCTGCAGGATCTTGTTCTGTCTTTAAATTCAGGTAGTGTTCCACAAGGGCTTCCCAGCTGGCTCAGGGGTAAAGAATCCACCTGCCAGTGCAGGAGAAACAGGTTCGATCCCTGGGTCGGGAAGATCCCCTGCAGAAGGAATTGGCAACCCACTCCAGTATTCTTGCCTGAAGGATCCCATAGACAAGAGAGCTTGGCGGGCTACAATCCATAGCATCATAAAGAGTCGTACATGACTGCGTGATGTTCCACAAGTGTATATCCTTGTATACAATAATGTGGGGACAGGGTTTGTCTGACTTACTCTGTGGCTGACCATTCTGGTACTCATCATCTACAGTCAGTAAAGTCTTAATTAAGAGGAAGGAGGGGGTAGTAATTAAAAATATGGGCTGTGGTGCCCTGTACTTGTTTTCCATTTACTGACTCTGTGCTTTTTGTTGTCGCATGTAAATCTTACCATGCACTTAACTTTCTGGTGGGGCTGAGAAGATAGAACTAGTCTTCCTCTCAAATGGCTTGTAGTTTAAGGGGGAACAAATAGTTAAAATACAACTTGTTAAGTGCAATACGTACAGAAGAGAAGAATTAGCCAGTTGATAGTGGGGTGAGGTAATGATATCAGCAAGGACTTCCAAGAAGAGGTAGCATATTATGTCTTTGGTAAACAAAAAGGGATAGATAAGAGCTTTCAGTTGAAGAGAAAAAGTAGAAAATGTGCCATGTGGGGATGTAGAAATCCCTATGGAAGGATGGACACATGTGGCAGCTTACAGGCATGAGAAGGAATAGCCCATGAAAGATATGAAATGGAAGTCAGGGGAGGGAGATGAGGCCAGAGACTAAGCTGGCATCCTATTACGGAGGGCCTTGCAAACCAAACTGAAGGGACCAGGGAACGGCCTGATGAGCATCTCAGTTTGAAAGAGTTGGATGGATTGGATGGGTGCAGTATTGGAGAAAGAGAGACTGGATGGAGAACTCCTTGGAGAACCCATTCCCGCACTGCTTCCATTTGTGAGGTGCTGAGTGGGCAGCTGGCACCTGACCATGGATGCTGGTGGTGCTTTGTGACTGTCACATGCTTTCCCAAGATAACACTACAGAGGGTAGGACCAACACACACAGTCTGTCTATCACAAGATGTGCACCATCAGTAGTGAGATATTTTGTCTGGTATACCCTTTGCAAGGCCAGAAGCTAACTAGAGGGAAGCCTGTGCTGGGAGTCAGGATGCCTGGGTGTGGGCCCCTGTTCCATCACATGTGCCCTGTGTGCCCAATGAGAGTCATTTTAGTTCTCTGGGGCTGTGTCCTCCATTAGAGAATGAAAATGTCACGCTGCACAATAGCAAAGATCTCACCCATTTTATAGACTTATAAACATGACCCTACTTATGATCTAGTGATGAGAAGGACTTGGGCTGGTATTTAAACTTGAAGAAGAGCTCCAGGGGAAACTGGAATTTAGACAGCTGCTGCTGCTGCTGCTAAGTCACTTTAGTCGTGTCCGACTCTGTGCGACCCCATAGATGGCAGCCCACCAGGCTCCCCCGTCCCTGGGATTCTCCAGGCAAGAACACTGGAGTGGGTTGCCTTTTCCTTCTCCAATGCATGAAAATGAAAAGCGAAAGAGAAGTCGCTCAATCCGACTCTGTGCGACCCCATGGACTGCAGCCCACCAGGCTCATAACAACTGAGGGGACTTTGTAGGGATAAAGTATGAATTTGAACCATGTAAAAATATTTTCCTATGGATCACTACACAGTTGAGTTCAGTACAGTTCACTCAGTCAGGCGTGTCTGACTCTTTGCGACCCCACGAACTGCAGCATGCCAGGCCACCTTGTCCATCACCAACTCCCGGAATTTACTCAAACTCATGTCCATTGAGTTGCTGATGCCATCCAACCATCTCATCCTCTGTCATCCACTTCTCCTCCAGCCTTCAATCTTTCCCAGAATCAGGGTCTTTTCAAATGAGTCAGTTCTTCACATCAGGTGGCCAGAGTACTGGAGTTTTAGTTCAACATCAGTCCTTCCAATGAATATACAGGACTGATTTCCTTTAGGATGGGCTGGTTGGATCTCTTTGCTGTCCAAGGAACTCTCGAGTCTTCTCCAACACCACAGTTCAAAAGCATCAATTCTCTGTGCTCAGTTTTCTTGATAGTTCAACTCTCACATCCATGCATGACCACTGGAAAAACAATAGCCTTGACTAGACCAACCTTTGTTGGCAAAGTAATGTCTCTGTTTTTGAATATGCTGTCTAGGTTGGTCATAACTTTTCTTCCAAGGAGCAAGCGTCTTTTAATGTCATGGGTGTAGTCACCATCTGCAGTGATTTTGGAGCCCAAAAAAATAAAGTCTCTCACTGTTTCCACTGTTTTCCCGTCTATTTGCCATGAAGTGATGGGACCAGATGCCATGATCTTGGTTTTCTGAATGTTGAACTTTAATCCAACTTTTCACTCTCCTCTTTCACTTTCATTGAGAGGCTCTTTAGTTCTTCTTCACTTTCTGCCATAAGGGTGGTGTCATCTGCATATCTGAGATTATTGATATTTCTCCTTGCAATCTTGATTCCAGCTTGTGCTTCATCCAGCCCAACGTTTCTCACAATGTACTCTGCATATAAGTTAAACAAACAGGGTGACAATATACACCTTGATGTACTTCTTTCCCTATTTGGAACCAGTCTATTGCTCCATGTACTGTTTCAACTGTTGCTTCCTGACCTGCATACAGATTTCTCAAGAGGCAGTTCAGGTGGTCTCATATGCCCATCTCTTTAAGAACTTTCCACAGTTTGTGATCATCCACACAGTCAAAGCCTTTGGCATAGTCAATAAAGCAGAAGTAGATGTTTTTCTGGAACTCTTGCTTTTTCAGTGATCCAACGGATGTTGGCAATTTGACCTCTGGTTCCTCTGCCTTTTCTAAAACCAGCTTGAACATCTGGAAGTTCACAGTTCGCATACTGTTGAAACCTGGCTTGGAGAATTTTGAGCATTACTTTACTAGCGTGTGAGTTGAGTACAATTGTGTGGTAGTTTGAGCATTCTTTGGCATTGCGTTTCTTTGGGATTGGAATAAAAACTGACCTTTTCCAGTCCTGTGGCCACTGCTGAGTTTTCCAAATTTGCTGGCATATTGAGTATAGCCCTTTCACAGCATCATCTTTTAGGATTTGAAATAGCTGAACGGGAATTTCATCCCCTCCACTAGCTTTGTTCATAGTGATGCTTCCTAAGGCCTACTTGACTTCACATTCCAGGGTGTCTAGTTCTAGGTGAGTGATCATACCATCGTGGTTATCTGGATCATGAAGATCTTTTTTTTGTAAAGTTCTTCTGTGTGTTCTTGACACCTCTTCTTAATATCTTCTGCTTCTGTTAGGTCCATGCCATTTCTGTCCTTTACTGAGCCCTGAACATTTGCATAAAATGTTCCCTTGGTATCGCTAAATTTCTTGAAGAGATCTCTAGTCTTTCCCATTCTATTGTTTTCCTCTATTTCTTTGTACTGATCACTGAGGAAGTCTTTTTTTTTTTTATCTCTCCTTGCTATTCTTTGGAACTATGCATTCAAATGGATATATCTTTCCTTTTCTTCTTTGCTTTTTGCTTCTCTTCTTTCCTCAGCTATTTGTAAGGCCTCCTCAAATAGCCATTTTCCTTTTTTGCATTTGTTTTTCTTGGGGATGGTCTTGCTCCCTGTCTCCTGTACAATTTCATGAACCTCTTTCCATAGTTCCTCATGCACTCTATCAAATATAATCCCTTAAATCTATTTCTTACTTCTACTGTATAATCGTAAGGGATTTCATTTAGATCATACCTGAATGGTCTAGTAGTTTTCCCTACTTTCTTCGATTTAATATGAACTTGACAATAAGGAGTTCATGATCTGAACCACGGTCAGCTCTTGGTCTTGTTTTTGCTGACTGTATAGACCGTCTCCATCTTTGGCTGCAAAAAATATAATCAATCTGATTTCAGTATTTATCATCTGGTGATGTCCATGGTGTTGTTGGAAGAGAGTGTTTGCTATGACCAGTGCATTCTCTTGGCAAAACTCTATTAGCCTTTGCCCTGCTTCATTCTGTACTCCAAGGCCAAATTTGCCTGTTACTCCAGGTGTTTCTTGACTTCCTACTTTTGCATTCCAGTCCCCTATAATGAAAAGGAAATCTTTTTTGGATGTTAGTTCTAAAAGTTCTTGTAGGTCTTCATAGAACTGTTCAGCTTCAGCTTCTTCAGCATTACTGGTCAGAGTATGGACTTGGATTACCATGATACTGAATAGTTTGCCTTGGAAACGAACAGAGGTCATTCTGTCCTTTTTGAGACTGCATCCAAGTACTGTATTTTGGACTCCTGTTGACCACGATGGCCACTCCATTTCTTCTAAGGGATTTCTGCCAACAGTAGTAGATATAATGGTCATCTGAGTTAAATTCACCCATCCCAGTCCATTTTAGTTTGCTGATTCCTAAACTGTCAACGTTCACTCTTGCTATCTCCTGCTTGACCACTTCCAATTTGCCTTGATTCATGGACCTAACATTCCAGGTTCCTATGCAGTGTTTCTCTTCACAACATCAGACTTTGCTTCCATCATCAGTCACATCCACAATTGGGTGTTGTTTTTGCTTTGGTTCCATCTCTTCATTCTTTCTGGAGTTATGTCTCCACTAATTTCCACTAACATATTGGACACCACCAACCTGGGGAGTTCATCTTTTGGTGTCCTATTTTTTTTTTTTCACCTTTTCATGCTGTTCATGGGATTCTCAAGGCACGAATACTGAAGTGGTTTGCCATTCCCTTTTCCAGTGGGCCACATTCTGTCAGAACTCTGCACCATGACCCATCTGTCTTGGGTGACCCTACACAGCATGGCTCATAGTTTCATCTAGTTAGACAAGGGTTTGGTCCATGTGATCAGATTGGTTAGTTTTCTATGATTGTGGTTTTCAGTCTCTCTGCCCTATGATGGAGAAGAATAAGAGGCTTATGGAAGCTTCTTGATGGGAGAGACTGACTGAGGGGGAAATTGGGTCTTGTTCTGATGGGCGGGGCCATGACTACACAAATAGTGTGTAAATATAGGCTGTGGTTAAATCTACTGAGCATACAGGTGGTGCTTAATAAATATTCAAATCTTAAGCAGGTTTAAGGAACAGATGTCATCTATTTTTCCCTATTTGCCATGCCTAATGCCAGAGCCCTTCTCATACTAATGCTCAAGAACACATCAGTGAAGGAAGATATAAATGTCTTCTTCTGAGCATCGCTGAACATTTATGCAGGACCAGCATTTGTGGTTTCAGCTGCTCTTACAATGCATCTCTCTGGCCTACAAAGTCCAGGTTCCCCCCTCTATCTCCAGTAGGGTTCATAGAGTCAATCAGCAGTAGGAACTCTCTAGATGTCTTATCTCCCAGGCTCAGATTTAACATCTTTCCTCTTCCCAAACCTCTGCTGCATTTGGACACAAGAAAATGGAGAGTGGCCACTGGTAGGCAGCCAATGAGAGGGCTAACCCAGGATCCATGTTGTCAGAGTTGAGTGAGAAAGCTTTAGATGACTAAAGGATCTTCCCTGGTGGGTTAGATTGGAAAGAATCTACATGCAGTGCAGGAGACTGGGGTTTTATCCCTGGGTCAGGGAATGGCAACCCACTCCAGTATTCTTGCCTGGATAATTCCATGGACAGAGGAACCTGGTGGTCTAAGTCCATAGGATTGCAAAGAGTTGGACATGACTGAGTGACTAACACAAAGGAACCAACCTGGTTGGGAGGATACTACATGACACCCCATTCCTTGTCCACCATCTTTTCCCACTCCTCAGAGTGAAAAAGCTTCAAATGTTCTGAGTCATCAGGAACACTTTTGCTTGTGGTGTTCCAAATCAAGGGGAACAAATGGAGCTGTCTTACAGGAAGGCGAACACTGGTGTTCATGATTGTACTTTATTCAAGGAAGGCAGGGGTGGTGATGAAGACAGATAAAGATACTGCTGCCTCAGCAGAGTTCCCCAAATGCAGGGCACACCACGGGGACTGTGCTGGGGGAAGCGTCTGTGTTCAGCAGAAAGCCTGGCATCCAGGGAGTCGCGATCAAAGGCGACAAATCCTCTCTGCCACCACCAGCCTTTAAAATAGACCCAATTAGGCCCAGGACTAGGAACCCAAGGGATTCCTCTATCCCATGCCTGTTTTCATTCCACTCTGCCTAAGACTTGTGCATGTACACAGGCAAGACATCGTGATAATAACTTTTTTGGGTATTCCATGATAAAGGGCCAGGAACAATTTTGAGTCAGTGATCTGAGGACTACCCCAAAGCAAGTCTACATTACATAACCACCAACTTCTTGAAAATAGTCTAATCATCCCTGTGGGGCAAACTGCATCCCTTATCAGCTTGTTCTGGTTGGAGAATGTAACAGTGCTAACAGTTGGCCTGGGAGGAAATGGTGATGTGTACGTCTTTACCTGGAAGAGAGAGTCACAAGTTTAATTTGTTCTAGTGTTAAATAACATGTGTGCCCCTCCTTCCATGATATCCATCTCTGCGATAGTGACCAAGACAAAGCTTTGCCCGTGGGATGCTCAGTGCAGATTCTTATGGACTCAGTTTGAGTTCACATGGGGACTCTGCTAGACACTTTGACTCCTTCTTTTTCCACCAGTCTGATCTTGGTAGTTGAGTGTTGTAAACTGTTGGGTCCCTTACGAAGCAGAAAGATCTCTGAGGTCAGTCCCTCCGGTGCTGTTGTTTCACAGATGAGAAATCTGAGGACTGTGGAGACTGAACTAACTATGCTGTGAAAAACTTCAGAGTGTCAATGCCCTTGACTTTTGTAAAGAGTTTAAAACACTAGTGATGTGTTATGATGGTGAAAGATTGAGTTCAGATTCTTGGTTCTGCCATTTACTAGTTGGGCAACACTGGATAGGTAATTTAATTTTTCCAAGACTGTTTGTTCATCCATAAAATGAAATTAATGTCGCATCTACCTAACAGGGTTAACCTGAGTATTACCAGAGATCATGTATGTCAAGCATTTTGCACAATGCCAAGTCCAAATTAAGTACTTTGCTTGTTCAATATTGAGATAATAAAATGCCTTTGAAGAGATCATAATTATAGATGTCTTGAAAATAATTTGTTACAGAAATATATGTATATTCCTTATCTGAAAGATTGATTAGATAGAAAGCCTTCATAATATAAGAATTTTCTATTAAAAGTAAGCCACAGAATGCATTCACTTAAAAAGCAACATTCATTGAGAACATTCAGAATTTTTGTTCAGTCTATGACAACACAGTCTAATAAGAACAATTGTGTGTTCATTTGTTTAGAAAACTAACACTTAAAAGTCAACCACAAAGAAATAGATCACAGAAATGATAGTGTGAAATTATTGCTGATAGTAAAACTGTCATGAAATTAAAAGCTTGAATTTTAACTGTTTTTAGCAGAGAACTCTTTTTCAAGGCTCCTTTGAAACCCTGTGTTGCTGGAATCTATATGCATGAAGGATTTGTGATGGTAGTGGTAGACTTAATTTCACAGATTTTTCAAGGAAATTTTGGTTGCCAAACCTTGAGATACTTAGTGTTTGTTCAGGTAAACATAATTTTTCACACTTTTTTTTTCAGCGATAGGCAAATGAAACTCACAAATGACTGGGATCAAGATCGAGATGGGTTTACTACAGGATTTAATTTGATTGCTGCTTCATCATTGCCTTTGTACAAATGGAGGAGGGGGATTAAGGGTGACGAGAATCCCTAGAGGCCTGCACACCTGGGTGTGTATCTTGTCCCCACTTTTCACAAGCCAGGTGACCTTGAACAAATCATGTGAACACTCTAGACATTTCCTCATCATCAAATTATTAAAATATACTTAGTGTTGATAGTGGCAAGACCACAGGAGTGTTGTAAGAAACAAATGAGAGAACATACAGGAAGCTCTTTGTGTTCAGTTAGGTGTGTGGAGGTTCTGAAAACCTGCTGGTTATTATTAGCTTTATGTCTAGGCTGTTATTAGGTCTTGGTGACTCCGGGTTTCTCAGAAGGAACTGTGCGATCCCTGGAAATAGTTCAAGGAAGAGCCTGCCGAGCGGGTAGTACCCTTTCGTTTTAGAGAGTATGGATTCCGTCAAAGCAGTCCGTTAGCAATGGGGCTGCCTGGAGTGCACAGCCTTCATCGAGTTCTCCGTCTCGGTGTCTGAGGACCTGACTGTGCCATTAAGGTTCTACTTTCCCTTTGCCTCTGTCTTTCCTTTTCTCTTTCTTTGCCCCTCTCTCTTCCCTGTCCCTCTCCTTTGTGTCCCTGGGATTTGTCAGGAGTTCACTGCTGTGTCACCCAGACCACCCTGCTATGTCAGGGCCAGACCACAGGGTCTAGGTGGCAGTGTCTTTATTTCATTTGGAAAGATCTTAGAAGGATAAACGAAGAATGGAAATTGTGTTTTGTGTTGGCTTTTTTTTTTCCTCCCAGACTTTTCAAATTAGCTAGTCTTCCATCAGTAAGGCTAAAACTAAGTGCACACCACTGTCTGTTACCAGCTTGGTTTGTAATTTTAAAAATTGTGTTCATATATGTCTTTTCAAAGCCAGTGACTTCAATGTCCTCTTTTTTTTTTTTTTTTTTAACCTGGAATTTCTATCTAAAGAAAAAAAGAATATCCAGATGATTTAAGCAAATGAGGATTTAATTCTTCAGATTTAATCTTATTTCTGTGCTTAGATTCATAGCTTTAATCTGTAAACAAGCACATCATTAGGGAGATAGGTAATTACACAAATTAGATTGGGGAAACTTTGCCAGGGGAGATGGATTTTGTTTACCCTCATTTGTTTGGCACCAGAGGAATTTCTCACACAAAGAGAACATCTTGTGTGGCTCAAGAAGGGGGAAATAGTGAAAAGTCTAGGAAAGGAATTCTTTTGTCCCTGGGACTGAATCTTGTAGCAATGGGCTTTTGTCTAGCCACTTCATGGAGGTCAGTCTGAGGTGAAGGACAGCAGAGCGCATGGAGCAGATAGAAGCACTGAGGTATCCACTTCTCAGGAGCCTGACACATGTTTGTTGATTAAAATATGTTCTTTGACTTAAATCGAAAGGCTTCTAAAATTTTACGATGTGCTCTCCACATGTTGAAGTACGTCCATGAAAAATGAGTCAAATTGCTTTGGGGATCTTTACTCTTTCAAAGGATGTCTTAGATTTAGTGAGTACATATTGTTCTCAAAGCGTGATTAGTCTACATGAGAAGAAAAAAGTAAATATGAATTGATGTTTCTTTCTGCTCATTTTAAAAGGAGGGTCTGTAAGACTTGATGAGGGGTATAGACCATAACCTTTGGCAGATATGATTGCTGAGGGTTGAGGCAGGCAGAGAAGGAGAAAAGGGAGGAATCACATTCTCTTTAGACGGATGGGTCCTCATAAAGAATAATGATAAATTTACAAAGACAGTTTGGCTCATGGAATCCACATGTTGTCTTTCTCTTATTGACATTAGGGAGCCAGTAAATACTGACAGTAAAATGTGACCTGAAGATAATCACAGTAAAATAAGAATGGTCAGGCACGAAGTTCAGAAAGGATTGGAGGAGTGGAGAGAGCGTTTAAAAAATGAAGCATTCATTTATTCATTTATTTTTTAAGTTGTAAGTTGAGTACCTACTATATATTGGGCACCATATCAGGAATAGGAAATTCATTAGTAACAAATCAAATATGAATTTTGCCCTGAAAAATTTTAGAAATCATGACCTGAGAGAGATGATTATATCTTTAATTATTTTGGTGATAATGAGATTAGAAAGGCAAAATATTAATGTCGCCTATTTTTGAACTTTCTGTAAATGGAACCATTACTATACATACTGTCTTGTAACTGGATTCTTTTGTGACATTCATATGGATCACTCCATATAGTGGCAATAGTTTGTTAATTCTTGTTGCTGTATTCCATCCTATGAGTATACCACAGTTTATCCACTCTCCCAAAGATGTACCTGAGTACCTTGCAGGTTTGGGCCAAATACTGCTGCTATGAACATTCTTATAAAAAATATTTACATTCTCATAAATAACTGTTTACATTCTTATAAATAGCAGGAATTGTGATACATTCTGTGAAAGTGCATATCAAGAGGGTTTAACCTAATGGATAGGGCAGGAGAAACTTTCTGAGGATGTGAAATTTGAGTTAGGGGCAGTTCAATTCAGCCAGAAAGAATGGTATTTACTGACATCCAGGGCAAGAAGAAGATTCAATTAGAGAACTCCTTTAGAGCAAGAATGTCTAGAAATATGTGGGACCAATGCAGTGGGCCTCATTCAGCGTGCCCTCAGAACCTGGTGCCCATAGCACCCAAGGTCTACTCCATCCTCTCTGCCCTTTCCACTGTCCAGCCCCCTCCTCCTGTTTCTGGCTTCCAGGCTGGAGGAATGATTTCTGAGGCTCCAGATTGGTAACTACAGAAGGCAGAGATCCTCTGTGGGAGACAGAAAATGAGAGTGGCCCTGGGGAGCTCTGTGATTGCAAAGCCCCAGATTCTTCTGCTGGTGAAATACTTATCTTCCAAAATGGAACCCTGGACATTGTATTTTATTAGGAGAGTTCAATCTTCGATCTTAGACTATCTGATGGAGTAATTTGAAGGGAATTTGTTCTAAATAGAATTGGATGAAACTAATTCTCCCAAAGGTGTTTTGCAAATGGAAAAAAAAAATGGAAGTAGGGGAGGCTTGGTAGTGGGTGGGGAAGCAGTAAGTGTGCACTGGGCTAAGGGAGGTGTGCAAAGGCCAAGAGAATAACAGCAAACTTGACCTCGCATCTGTTTCTACTTGGTTGTGAGAAAACTACAAATGGCTTACTCAGCAGATTCCTGTTCCTGGGCAAGGCACTATTGCAGACAGGCTAAGAAAGTGGACCCTGAGATCAGATGGCCTGGACTTGAACCCTGATGCCTCTGTTTATTAGCTGGGTAATCTCGAGCATGCTTCAGCCTACCCATATCTCCATTCCTTCATATTTAATGTGACATAATATCAATAAAGGTAGTTCTGAGGGTAAGGTGATTACATATGAGGCACTTAGAACAGTGCCTGCTACATCTTGGCACCTTTGTAATTGTTAGATATTACTGTTAGTCAGACCCCATCACTTTTCTGCTGCAATTTTAGATAAGACACAGTCTCTCTTTGAGCCTCAGTTTCTTCATCTTTACTCACAATCTGAGCTCCTGGAGACATTTATGTACCATTTATAATTCTCCAAAGCTGAGATGGTGCAATCACGTGGCCTGGTGCTGTGGGATGTTTTGTGTGCACCCGATGTTGACAACCGCATCCCCAGATTTGTCTAGCAGAACCCACTACTGTCAAGATGTGATGAAATGCAATCTGAACTTGATGCATTTTGTTTTCTTTGCAAGCTGTGTAGAACCCTAGTTTGGATCAGAAAATAAAGATTTATGGCTTGTGTTCTATTCTCTCACTCCTTTTGGTTGTTATGATTTCAGTAGGTCCCTCTTATGGAAAGAAGCAGGGATTCTCTGTCTCTTCTTGCATATGGGTTCACAAGCCACTCCCATGGAAAGTCTTGGCTGAAAGGTCCCCATAAGTTTTGCATAAACATATTTCCAGCTTCCACCTTCTTGATTTCAAGTTATCTTTTCCCTTTTTAAAACAATTTTCCTCTAGGACTTCAGGGTCTTTACTATTAAACAGGGGCTGTGGTTTACTTTCATTGTGATGAAGAACTTAAAAGAAAAACCAGAGGTTATTTATATGGAAACAGGATCATGCCAAGGGTGGGAAGAGATGAGAGGGAGCTCTGGAGACGCCTTCAGTTGCTATAACAACCATATGCAATATCTATTTTTCCTTCCCTCTTTGCTTTTAGTAGCCTATCTAATCTATCTTCTGGTTCTGATTCTAAAAATCACCTGGGATCATTTTACAAAAGGAAATGAGATTTTTTTCTTTAACAATGCTTGAAAAGAAGCACAAATGCAACAGTGGCCCTCAAGGATTGTGGGTCTCCTACCTGCCAGGCGCTTTACTAGGTGTTTAATGTATGTCATTTTGCCGTAATTTCCTGTTTCTTCTAGAACACTGTGGAGAATATATTGCTTTCTGGCCATACAGTGTTAATCTGATACATTTATAGCCAGAGCCATTAGGAAATTCCCAGTGTGTGTTCTGAGTCTGAGCTTTAGAAGGAGCAGCAGGTGGTTGTGGGGAAGATAGTTTGATCACTGTCCTTTCATGATTTGTCCAGTGACTACTGTTCATCATGTAGTGCATTTGGTCACATAACGGTCTGGTTATCTCTCTCCTTGGTTTCCTGGTCTGTGTGCATCAGCCTCTAACCTCTTGCATGCTTTATCAGAAGAGAATACTGACCACTGTTACACTTCAGTGCCTCCACTTTTGCACCTACTATAAGCAAAACTCTGTGCTCATTGCCAAGGAGGGTGTGTAGACACTGTAACAGCCTGCTGGAATCCCTATTCCAAATGGAGAGAGAGTGACATACACAAACAATGCAAACCATATTGCAGTTGTGCTAAGTCCTAAAAGAAACATGCACTGATTCAAGGAAGCTGAAGACCTTATTTTCCTCAGAATAAATTTACCATCACAACATTTACCTGTCGTTGTATAATAGTTCTTTCTGAACTTTATAGAATAGAACTTTCTGAGTGTCCTTTTTTGGCTCTTTGAGTTCAAGGCGCAGACTTTCAGGAAGCACCTGCTATGCGTGAGGCTCTCTGTTCAGCACAGAGGTTGCATATTTACATGTGGAGTAGCATGAGTATGTTTTCAAAGCAACTTCTTTCAAAATTTTCACTGTATTGCCTCTTCCTTGTCTTAGGCAAAGCCACAGACGTAAGACTAATGGCCAAGGCAATACAGCTATAAGCCACAATTAGGCTTTTAAAGATAAATTGGCTTTTGTCATTCCCCTGAAAGTCTTACACACTTATTTTTTGGCATATCTGGGCACCAGAATGATCAGTCCTGCCTTGAGCTTTCCATGGGGCATTCCACCCCACCCCTCACATTGTGGTCCGGATACATTAACCTGCTGTGCAATGATGGGACATAAAGCCTGAATGAGCCCTGTAGTCAAAGGCGGAGGGAGGGAAGGCTGGTTAGTAGGAGTTAATAGCTTACAGTTTAAGAGTTATAAGCAACTTTTAGTTAAATGATAGTTATTTCTCTATGCAGTGGGTTGTACCCCCCATGATTTCTTTCTTCCCCACATCTGTTCCCCACCTCCAGCCCTCATTCCCTTAGAATGAGAGTATGCTAGTTATTTGCCCAGGGCCAGTGAGACCCTCTGACCCCTTTATTGTTTTTAGTAGTAGTAGTTGAAGCATCAGTATGTAGGGAGAAAAAGCTAAATGACTCACACAGAAATTCCAGCAATTGGTGGCTTGGTGGCAGAAGTATTGGAATCCATAGCTCTGAATACTTTCCTTCCCTCAGCGGTTCTTTTTCAGAGTGAAACAGAGCTGGAGGAAGCCAGTTATGTTTGCTAGGGAGAGAGAAATAGACAGATGATTTTAACTGGAATTGAAATCTGGGCATTTATTTAGGATTTCTCTTCTTTTCGAGATGTGGCTATACCCTATTCTGGTTTGCGGATTCCTGAGGTTCTGATTATTAAAGATTTTCAAAAGTTGTGGTTGTATTCCAGAGTACTGAAAGAGACACAAAGGGAAGGATGTCAGAGAAGCATCAGGGCTGAGTTGAAGGGCTCTTCCCACAAAGTCCTTCCTGCCGCCTAGATTTCTAACTCCTTCAAGACGTCTTCTATTCCTGACAAGGGAAAATGGAAACAAAACTGCTCTAAGACTCTTCCACAAGTGTGGCTGTTTTATCAAAGCAAAGAAAAGCCTGTGTGTTTGCTGAGGTAAGCTGTCCATGGGCTCATTTTCCTGTATTTTATTCTAAAATATAGGGGACAGAGGAAATAACAGAAATATGGTTACATACATGGAGTACCAACAGGGCTAGTGAAGATGGTAATCTTTGTGAATCTTGTTAATGCTTTAACAAACAGACAATACTCACAATCAGCACATTGATTCTTTGAATGGAAGCGGGCACGGAAGTGCTGCTTAAAATAAGTGTGTTGATTTTCACATTAAAGTAGGCCAAACTCTCTCTGTTTACAGTATTAATTTGCTTAGCAAGCCCTTTATTTCATTGACAGTAAGGAGATAAGCTTCAGCCCAGCTGTGATTGAATTATCTATCAAGCAACAGGTGTTTGTTGTCTGCTGTCTGTGTGCTAGCGATTGCTGGGCATCATGGTGTGTGCATAAGATAAAGTGGAAGTGTTATTCACTCAGTTGTGTCCGACTCTGCAACCCTGGAGACTGAAGCCTGCCAGGCTCCTCTGTTCATGGAATTCTCCAGGCAAGAATACTGGAGTGCGTTGCCATTTCCTTCTCTAGGAGATCTTCCTGATCTAGGGTTAGAACCAGGTCTCCTGCATTGCAGGAAGATTCTTTACCACCTGAGCCACTGTTCCTAACACTGTAAGACATATATATATATCTTATTTATCTCCAGTTTTCTTTTTTTAAAAAGAAATTTACTCTTGAACTAAGGATACTATGTTAGCTCATTTAAAATTAAATGCTTTCTAGTAGAAATGAACACATAGCCTACTAAACATTAAGTGGAGATATTGATACAGTGCTTTGTAGACCAAGGTGGGGTTCTCCCTGTATGTTTAAAGCTAGGTAGGTTTGGGTAAGAAACATGGAATTTTCCATAAGTGGGGAAAGGCCTGGAAATAGGAATAAAAAATGGGATTTCCTGGAGTTCACGGAAATTTGACTTTGTGGTGAGGAGGTGTGGATGAAGGGTAGAGATGATGAAAGAAGGGAGATGGTGAGAAAGGGAGAGACATGGGGAGCAGGGGTAGGGATGTTGAGAGAGCCTGACGATTGTGGGAGTCTTTAAATGCTAGGCAAAAGAAGATCATCATCCATTCTTACTCATTTGACTCTGAGAGGATTAATTTTTGAGGTTTTGCTTTACTGTTTCTTACAGGAAAGAAAGAAAAACTGAGGGAAAACTAGTTTTCTTTGTTTTGGTCAACAGCTGCCATTCATGTTGGAAGGAGGCCCCCTAGGGAGCAGGCAAGGGAGATGAGAGATATTCCTTATCTTCGGCTGCGCGTTAGTTTCCTAGTCTATAAAATGGATGGGAAACAACTCAGTCAAAATAATTGTCCTGAGAGTACCGTTGTTCAGTATGGACTCTGCCGAGAAACATTCTAAATGGCAAAAGGGTGAAGCGCCTTTTCCAAAGTGCCATGTCATCCTAGAGAAGCACTGAAGCCCAGCTGTGAGGATCAACAGTGTTTGCAGGAGTCTCTGCAGCTGGCAGTTTAGTTTTAGGAGAAGAAAGTGAGACTTGGAGGAGCTGGAACTGGTTAGAGAATAAAGCAGAAACATGATTTGAAAGATCTCAGTAAGAGACCTAGGAAAGGAGGGCATGCCAGTAATAATGGTTTTGTAAACTGGTGTGTGTGTGCTAAGTTGCTTTAGTCATGTCCAACTCTTTGCGATCCCATGGACTGTAGCCTGCCAGACTCAACTGTTCATGGGATTCTCCAGGCAAGAATACTGGAGAGGGTTGCCACGCCCTCCTCCAGGGCATCTTCCCGACTCAGGTATGGAACCCACGTCTCTAGCATGTAGATTGGCATGCAGGTTCTTTACCACTAGTACCACCTGGGAAGCAAATTGCTGGACAAGTGATAACGAGCCCAAATAGAAGACACCTCAGAATTAGGAGAAGTAGTATAAGGGGCAGCAGAAAGCACAGAGGGCCTGGCAAGCTATGTGTGGTGTCGGCAACAAGGAAGCCCTGAAAGTGAGTTCAGCTTCTAGCCCTTTCCACTTATATGAGGCTCCCAGAATAGACAATTCATGGAGGTAAAAGTAAAACAACAGTTACTAGCGGTTGGGAGATGGAGGGATGGAGGGGTGATTGTTTTAGGGGTCCAGAGATTCTGTTTGGGATGGCATTACCTTTCTGGAAATAGATAGTGGCAATGGACAGACAACACTGTTAATGTACCTAATGCTACTGAATTGCACACTTAAAAATGGTTAAAATGGTAAATTTTATGTTATGCTTCAGTTCAGTTCAGTCACTCAGTTGTGTCCGACTCTTTGTGACCCCATGAATTGCAGCACGCCAGGCCTCCCTGTCCATCACCAACTCCCAGAGTTCACCCAAACTCATGTCCATCGAGTCGGTGATGCTATCCAGCCATCTCATCCTCTGTCATTCCCTTCTCTTCCTGCCCCCAATCCCTCCCAGCATCAGAGTCTTTTCCAATGAGTCAACTCTTCGCATGAGGTGGATAAAGTACTGGAGTTTCAGCTTCAACATCATTCCTTCCAAAGAAATCCCAGGGCTGATCTCCTGATCTTCAGAATGGACTGGTTGGATCTCCTTGCAGTCCAAGGGACTCTCAAGAGTCTTCTCCAACACCACAGTTCAAAAACATCAATTCTTCGGTGCTCAGCCCTCTTCACAGTCCAACTCTCACATCCATGCATGATTACTGGAAAAACCATAGCCTTGACTAGATGGGCCTTTGTTGGCAAAGGAATTTCTCTGCTTTTAAATATGCTATCTAGGTTGGTCATAACTTTCCTTCCAAGGAGTAAGCATCTTTAATTTCATGGCTGCAGTCACCAGCTGCAGTGATTTTGGAGCCCAAAAAGATAAAGTCTGACAGTGTTTCCACTGTTTCTCCATCTATTTCTCATGAAGTGATGGGACCAGATGCCATGATCTTCATTTTCTGAATGTTGAGCTTTAAGCCAACTTTTTCACTCTCCTCTTTCACTTTCATCAAGAGGCTCTTTAGTTCTTCTTCACTTTCTGCCATAAGGGTGGTGTCATCTGCACAGTGGTAAACATGTTATGCTTATTTTACCACAATAAAACATCTATTCCTTTCAGGATAAACGAAATAACTCCCAGAGTTGGAGGAGCTCTGTTGTTCAAAATCCACAAGGAAATCTCTTCAACTTTAAGCTGTGTTAAGAACCAAAAGTAAGAGCAGGAGTTGATATCAGAAAGATCCTAAGTGTTAAGATCTTTGTATTTTTATTTTCCTGTTGTTGCCTGTGTGCTGCACAAAAGCTCGTTGCAGCCATGAGAGGCTGCCATTATGATGCTGAATTTATTGCAATTATAGACACATTTTTTCCCAATTTGTTCCTCTGGATAGATTTTGAATATTTTTGGTTAATTATTTAAAGTATATTTTGACACTTACAGTTATTTTTCTTCTGTCTCTGCTTGGAGAATATTTTTCACTTTCCATTTTAAAGATATTAGAAGTATTGAGCTTAATTACAAGAAATACTGATTATTTGTTGCTGGGCAGCCAACTCTATAGCAGAGTGAACTGGTTCCTTCTGCAAATAAAAGCAGCTAGAAGACAAAGAATCCCAGTTTTTTTGGAAAATTTGCTTTGCCCCTAAGGGCCCTTGTGTGGCTAGGTTTTCTAGATTTTCTCCCCACTGGTGGTCCTAATGAAAGTGTTTGGGTTCTCTTAACCTACAACAAAGTTTCCCCTGCAGGATTGGAAAACAGTGATTCCTTATTGCATGCGAAGCTCATCCTTTCTTCTCTGATAGTTTGGTCTTTTTTCCTCTGGATTATATAGAAAACTTGATATGTCTGAAGACATCATGTCTGTTAGTTATAGGGGGTGGACTCTCCTCTGTAATACAGAACAATGTAATTCCATCTCCACTAAATAAATAAACTGACACTGACAGCCCCAGAAACTCCTGCTTCAGCAGGGTAGCACTCCTGTGAACGTCAGAGTATCATCAGTGGTCTCTCATGTAGAACCCAACAATAGCAATAGTGACAGTGAGAGCGAAACTAAAATCAATAAAGAAAAGAGGTTTCAGCCAAGGCATCAAAGAGGTTATTAGGGAGCCAGTGAGAAGGAATTAGAGGAGCCATTGGGAAAGGTCTTAAAAAGCTCCCTTTGAAGGAGTTTGTTCAGAGAGCTTCTTGAATGTAAGATGGCAAGACCACATTGCCATCTTCAAATTAAGTGGCAAGTTGGGAAAAGAAGAAAAAATATAAGTAAACTTAAATCATGCTCACAGGAAACATTTTCCTAGTTAATGAGTTAATCCATCCCCTACCTGGTTTCTCCCTGATGAACAAAGGCTGTTGTGTTGTTGTTCAGACTCCTGTGGAGCCGTTGAGAACAACAGGGTTATTTGTAAATACGTTCCTTTTCCTCCCTCCATTTTATGCCAGTGTGCAATTGAGCCCAATCATTGTATTCTCCAAACGTTGAAGGAACTGCCAGCTCTTGCTTGAGCCTGACTGATTTATTCCATGTTCTTTCGTCCCACAGCAACTAAATTCTAGTTAAATTTATTTTTGAACAAAGATAGTCAGCCTCCGAGAGAGGTTTTCTTTTAAATGAATGACAGCATACAGTTCCAAGACCATTCATTTGCTTATATCTATTTGCTGTATCTAGACAGCTATTATCATGCATGTGGTACTTCAGAACAATTTCCCCCAGTCTGCTGTCAGTAGCAACCAGCTGAAGGAGCCTGCTTCAGCCAGACTTGTGCTTGGCATCTTGAATCTGAACCACAGCTTTCCATATCACCTCAGTATTTGGCCAAGCTCATCCTTGGAAACTCGTGCTGGGAAAGACCCTCCTTATTGCAAATAACTGTTTGACTTAAGGGACTATAAATGTATATTTTGTATTTTTCTCCAACCATCTTATAAACAAGTTTGCAGAAATGAACTGTGTTCCTTCCCAGAGCCTGTTCACTAGACATAGTGGCATCATATAGAAGTAAAACCCAGGAAACCTTACCAGGTACTGGATAGTAATAGGTAAAGTTCAGGGAGAGAACTAGTGTTATCCAACAGCTTGGATCAGCATTATGAAGCAGGGAGAGAACTAGGGAAATATTGTACTCCATCTCCAAGTTAAAGGGATATTAGAATTCAAGAAGTTCCAGGTAGAACAGGTGTCCTTAAAAAAATAGTGTTGGCACTGATTAAGCAACACCCTGTGTGATGGGAGTGGGCAGTGCTGTGGATGGTGAGGGGTTTTGTATGTTTGCTTATTTGTCTTTGTAAACACATCACATGGATCTCTTCCTTAGATTTATTCCTCACAAGATCTTCTTCTTACTTGCATTTTACAGAAGAGAAAACTGAGGTTCCATGAGGCTCAGAAACTTGTTTAGAGCCAAACAGCTGGTCCATGGCAGAGATGGAATCAAACACTTGTAGGCCTGATGATTCCAAGATCTTAACTATAAAGCTCATTTGGCCTTTCCTTCTTGTCCATGCCAGTGAAAGTTCACTCTTGCATTCTGTAGGCTTCCCTAATTGTGAAAGGAGAATGGAACATACTGTCAACCCTGCATTCTTTTCTCCCAAAGGACACTTCGGTCTTTGGTTGCTTTTGTGTAAATCCTGTCTCATATAGGGCATGATTTAGGTTAAATTTATATTTATCTGGAAGAAGGGATTAACACTCTGGAGCACAAAAATAGTGCTCCATTAATGTAATTATGTTGAGATCACAGCTCCTTGCCTAAAGAGATTTGTAGGAACTTATTCTTATCTTGGGGCTTCGCTAATGGCTCAGTGGTAAAGAACCTGCCTGCCAATGCAGGAGACGTGGGTTTGATCTGTGGGTTTGGAAGATCCTCTGGAGAAGGAAATGGTAACCCAATCTAGTATTCTTGCCAGAGGAGCCTGGTGGGCTACAGTCCATGGAATCATGAAAGAGTTGGACATGACTTAGCCACTAAAGCAACAATGCTTATCTTGGAGAATTTATAATCTAGTAGAAGCTTCGGAAGGAAAAGAAAGTAATGTGTGTTGAGAATCTTTTGAGTTCCAGTCGTTTTGACTGTTTTGCATAACTATTTTTATTCAGTCCTTGAAATAGGAAAGACACTATTAGTGTCTCCATTTTACAGTGAGACAAGTTTCCAAGATGATGCATTATTGACCAAAGATTATAGCTAGTAAGTGAGAGGCAAGATTTAAACCCATATGTGCCTGACTCCAAAACTGGTCTTTGTTGTCATATTCACCTAACTGCCTACTGTATAAGACAGAGTGCCACAGATTCAGAAATTGTAATGGGTCCTACCAGAATGTGAGCATGAGGGGGGTGTGTGCTCCATACAGGAAGAAAGTATATGTGAGGTGACACAGAGTCAGAAAGGATAGAGTGTGTACAGAAGACATGATTAGAGCTTGCTCTGTTTTTTAAGTTCCTCCACTATCTTCTGGAAAAATGTTTCCATCTTCCTACTATCTTGAAAATTAATCAGACAGTGGCCAAGATTATGCCATGTGGGAAAGATACACAAAAAGGATGCAGGAACACGTAAGAAAATGAACGAAAAGAAATGCCGGTTACATTGGAAGCCCTACAAACAACACGTCTCCTGAGAAAATCAAAGTAATGATGGAGTCAAATGAAGGTGGAGTCAAGCAGACATATCCTGGAGAATTAGAATTCAAGGCATGGCATGGAAAGCAAAGAGAGCTGTAGGTAAGTGAAAATGCATTTATTGGTCCAAGCAATGTAACAAAAAGAAATGTCCTAAATGGCAACATAAAATCCTGGACCAGTTCATTTCTCTTACCTGGCAAGATCGGGCTCATTATCAGCAAGCTTCCTTGAAGAGCCAATGTACCATGGGCATTTTTTGCAGTTACTCATCTTCTCTGAATAATCAGCCTGTCACGAACAGGATTGAAGTTGGCATCTCATTTGCTGCTGAAGTCACCAAAGATCTGTAAATCATGTTAACCACCGCTGGGCTCAAAGAAGCAGGTGGAGGGTGTGGGGAAGGCTACTTGCCCATGGCGCTAAGTTGTACACTCTTCCCTTGCTGTTGCTATTTATGGTAAGTGGCCTGCTTACAAGTATTCTCCTGATTTGCTCATTAGTTCCTAACAAATCTTTTAGAGTCTTTTTTTCTGTCATGAATAGACTGTGTCTCTTCTGCTTGGAATTGATTCATTAATACAATTATGTTGAGGTCACAGATCCTCCCTCATAACTGGGATACAGGGAAATGCCCACAATTAAAGGAGATAAAATCCACATCCATCAAAAGAAGTGCTCTGGCAGGGAGCAGAACTATTGTGTCCCCTCTCCTTGGCATTTCATAATGAGCCTAGACACATGGAGACAGACTCTCTGCAGACGAGCAGGGAGAGGGTCCTAAGGAAAATTTCTGACTTCATTCCGGTCACCGAGGGTGGTTTAAGTCAAATGACTAGAATGCAGGAAATAATGGGGGTTCTTCTCTTAATGGTCAATAGGAGGTTAAATTTTTTTGTTTCTCATTAAGTTTTTATTTCAGTCTAGATTCCAGGAATTGTAATGAATTAGATACTTGTCTAAGATTTTTCCTGTGAACTGCAGTATTCTAAGTGGTACAGGAATGCTGTCAAAGATGCTGACCATATGTCCTTAAAGTCCTTAGAGTTTGTCTGGGCTGACAATCGAAATATTTTATTTAATTGCAGTTTTAAAATTTAGGAGAAGGCATTAGAGAGAGATTTGTTGTTTGTTTGTTTGTTTGTTTTAGAAAGGGTGAAGTAATTGTCTGCTTCCTTGGAGGAGGTCAGGCTGAAAGTGAGCTAAAAGTGAAAGGGGATATTGTGACAACGACATATACCAGAAGGAAAGAAAAGGGACGAGTAGGTCAAAGAAGAGATAATAAAGTCAAGCAGAGATAAATGTGACCTTAAATAGCTATTTAATCACATTGAATCATGTTTAATCATGTATTATAGACAGTTACCAACATGTTAGTTTATTGGCAAATCACCTTAGGGACAGAGGAAGGAAGAGCATTCCAATTTAGAAGCATTGGTAGCATTTCTTCTGGGACCCGAAGCATTTCCCATAATGATGGTTTAATACAATCTTGGTCAATTACCTTTCTGTGAGCACTGGGGATGTGTGCCACCTTGCTGGAAATGTTAAAATCCCATTAAACTTCAGTTATTAGTAGCAGAAAGAAAAAAAAAAAGAAAGAAACCTGAGTGATTCAATTAAGACACAAGCGGCCAAATGTCTGTGGCACTGAATGAATTTTCCTGTTATGACCAAGAAATACTGATTTTCAAGTTGGCTATTTTCCCCCTTATTCACTGTTATCATTGGCTTCCCAGCCTTCTAATGCTGCCCTAGTTGCCAGATTTTCAGAGATTCAGCCCATATCCAAACACACTAATCAACTTCTGTATACAAAGACGATACAGCCACCACCAGGAAGACTGCTGAGCCATGACTAAGTATTCACACCCCCTCCCTTCCTTTGTTTCGAGAGTATAGATGAGGTGATATTGCTGGGGTTTGAAATACTGCTTCTTGGGATCAAGAAGTTGGATCAGACTACATGACTTATGTGTAAGATGTATTTGTGTGTAGCTCACTAGCAATTTCCTAGAAACGAATATCCTCGTGCAGAAAAAGCCACACAATGCAGGTTTGTTAAGGAAAGGAGTAAATCACCTCCAAAGGAGGCTCTTAGGTCCAGCTTTGCTGATACTCGGTGGTGGGTAAAGTGCTTAATTCTTGAGCACACCTGTTGTTGTTGTTCTATAAATTGAGGAGTGAGATCTGTGTGATTTCCAGGGATTCTTCTAGCAACCATGTTATATAATTTTGTGAAAGCATTCTACAAACACCGGGAAAGGCCGATACAAACCAATCAACAAACAAAAAGTACCCCCAAATCCTCGGATCTGCATATTAGATATCAGTGAATTTTCCCATAAGGATAATCTTTACATTGACTCTTGTGTCCTTCTGTGTGCGTGTGGTGGGCGGGGGGGTCGGGGAGTGGGGTCCCTTAACTATTTATTCTGGAGGAAATCTAGCTGATTTTAATCATGTTGTGGTACTCAAGGGCATTGTGTGAATGGATTTATTTTGGTTTGTCATTAATTTATAATTGATTAGTATTGCATTGGTAATATAAAATCAGGCTGATCTAGCAAGCTTGAATGAAGCTCAGTATCTCTCGTCTCTATTATTAATAAGTAGGATCTGGAGAGGCAGGCTCTTCTGGGCTGACTTGCTAAGGAAGCCCTTCTAGTGAGGATAGTCACAGATTGGTGGGATGCTTCAAGTTCATCCCAACTTCCCAATGGCACAGCCAAAACAATTTTCGCGTTGAACCTGCCAAATATCATTATCATCCTTTTAAATTTTGGGCTGAACGAATGAGCAAAGCTTCTAAGCCTTTCTGGAAAACAAAAAAAGAAAAGGGGCATTTTCATTTTGAGAAAGCTTGGAGGAGTAGGCATTGAGTATTCAGCTCTCAACAACTGCATCTTGCTGACCAAAAGGTTCCCTTGATCAAGTGGGAGAAATTATGTATGCCTTGTGAGTTTTGATAAGAGAAAATTATACATTTCATACAGAGCCTGGCCAGTTATTTACCAGGTTTGGATGTTTTCGTTTTTTTGTTTTTTTTTTTTTTGGTACTATACCAGTGCTCAGATCAAACAGACTACCAATTCCCAGGAAAAAGTAGACAGGGAGGAGGTTCCACTATTCATGATGCATTTACCTTCTTTTTCAGCTTGTTGTGATCAGTTATGAACACTTTGGAGCTAGCTTCAAGTCACCCATTTAAGAGACCTAAATTTCAAATCCGATCAGGGTTGATTCTTTTTTACATCATTTCTCTGACAGGTTTCCCATGACATACCTGATCCTAAGATTGCAATCAGGCTTGCTGAGAGAGTATGACTTAAATATATTTAGTAGAGGCTTGTCTCCACTGCTGTGGTCAAAATTGGGAGCTCGAGCGTTGCATCATGCTATGCTATTGAGGCTACCTGCACACGTCTCTCTTTTTTTGAGGCTCAACAAAAAACATCTTCATGACCCAGATAATCATGATGGTGTGATCACTCACCTAGAGCCAGACATCCTGGAATGTGCCTTAGGAAGCATCACTACAAACAAAGTTAGTGGAAGTGATGGAATTCCAGTTGAGCTATTTCAAATCCTAAAAGATGATGCTGTGAAAGGGCTGCACTCAATATGCCAGCAAATTTGGAAAACTCAGCAGGGGCCACAGGACTGGAAAAGGTCAGTTTTCATTCCAATCCCAAAGAAAGGCAATGCCAAAAAATGCTCAAACTACCGCACAATTGCACTCATCTCACACGCTAGTAAAGTAATGCTCAAAATTCTCCAAGCTAGCCTTCAGCAATACGTGAACTGTGAGCTTCCAGATGTTCAAGCTCGTTTTAGAAAAGGCAGAAGAACCAGAGATGAAATTGCCAACATCCACTGGATCATTGAAAAAGCATGAGAGTTCCAGAAAAAACATCTACTTCTGCTTTATTGACTATGCCAAAGCCTTTGACTGTGTGGATCACAATAAATTGAAAAATCCTGAAAGATATGGGATTACCAAACCACCTGACCTTCCTCCTGAGAAATCTGTATGCAGGTTAGGAAGCAACAGTTAGAACTGGACCTGGAACAGCAGACTGGTTCCAAATAGGAAAAGGAGTATGTCAAGGCTGTATATTGTCACTCTGCTTATTTAACTTATATGCAGAGTACATCATGATAGACACTGGATTGGATGAAGCACAAGCTGGAATCCAGATTGCTGGGAGAAATATCAATAACTTCAGGTATGCAGATGACACCACCCTTATGGCAGAAAGCGAAGAAGAACTAAAGAGTCTCTTGATGACAGTGAAAGAGGAAAGTGAAAATGTTGGCTTAAAGCTCAACATTCAGAAAACCAAGATCATGGCATCTGGTCCTGTCATTTCATATCAAATAGATGGGGAACATTGGAAACAGTGGCTGACTTTATTTTCAGTTCAGGTCAGTCTCTCAGTCGTGTCTGACTCTTTGCAACCCCATGAATCGCAGCACGCCAGGCCTCCTTGTCCATCACCAACTCCCGGAGTTCACTCAGATTCATGGCCATTGAGTCAGTGATGCCATCCAGCCATCTCATCCTCTGTTGTCCCCTTCTCCTCCTGAACCCAACCCCTCCCAGCATCAAAGTCTTTTCCAATGAGTCAACTCTTCGCATGAGGTGGCTAAAGTACTGGAGTTTCAGCTTCAGCATCATTCCTTCCAAAGAAATCCCAGGGCTGATCTCCTTCAGAATGGACTGGTTGGATCTCCTTGCAGTCCAAGGGACTCTCAAGAGTCTTCTCCAACACCACAGTTCAAAAGCGTCAATTCTTCGGTGCTCAGCCTTCTTCACAGTCCAACTCTCACATCCATACATGACTACTGGAAAAACCATAGCCTTAACTAGACGGACCTTAGTTGGCAAAGTAATGTCTCTGCTTTTGAATATGCTATCTAGGTTGGTCATAACTTTTCTTCCAAGGAGTAAGCGTCTTTTAATTTCATGGCTGCAATCACCATCTGCAGTGATTTTGGAGCCCCCCAAAATAAAGTCTGACACTGTTTCCACTGTTTCCCCATCTATTTCCCATGACTTTATTTTGGGGGGCTCCAAAATCATTGCAGATGGTGATTGCAGCCATGAAATTAAAAGACGCTTACTCCTTGGAAGGAAAGTTATGACCAACCTAGATAGCATATTAAAAAGCAGACATTACTTTGTCAACAAAGGTCCATCTAGTCAGGGCTATGGTTTTTCCAGTAGTGATGTATGGATGTGAGAGTGGACTCTAATGAAAGCTGAGTGCCAAAGAATTGATGCCTTTGAACTGTGGTGTTGGAGAAGACTCTTGAGAGTCCCTTGGACTGCAAGGAGATCCAACCAGTCCATCCTAAAGGAGGTCAATCCTGGGTGTTGTTTGGAAGGCCTGATGTTGAAGCTGAAACTCCTATACTTTGGCCACCTGATGCGAAGAGCTGATTCATTGGAAAAGACCCTGATGCTGGGGAAGATTGAGAGCAGGAGGAGAAGGGGATGGCAGGGGATGATGTGGTTGGATGGCATCACTGACACAATGGACATGAGTTTGAGTAAACTCTAGGTGTTGGTGATGGACAGGGAGGCCTGGCATGCTGCGGTTCATGGGGTCGCAAAGAGTTGGACATGACTGAGCGACTGAGCTGAACTGACCTGAAGCTCAACCAGATCAATGATAGTGTGTTCTATAAGGACACAAACAGTAAAGCATGGTGCAAAGGAGTTTTCATACATTTTATTATTTAATCCTCCCTCTAATCTCTATGGATAGATTTTAGCTTTGTCTCTATTTTTCAGACAATAAAACAGGCTTAGAAAAGGCAATGTGTTCAAGTCATCTAGCTAATAAATGGTAAAGCAAAGATTTTAACCCATTTTTTGCTGTCTCCAGGGCTCCTATTTAAACACTAAGCTGTATCCTATAGTATAAGAAGGAGGTCAAAGATTAACTTTGAGTTAAATTAAACATTTAAAAAAATATCCAGTTAAATTATCATCTTCAACACTGGACCAGAGTCTTTTTATAATCTTAACACTGATTTGTGGTAAATTATGCTTATTGAGTATATCTCATGTGCTGGATTCTGGGCTAATATGGGGGATATATAAGTGAGTTTAAACTCATTTCATGTTTGTTGGTTTCAAAGCCTTCTGCCTTTTCACTTTCCATGTATTCACTTCAAGTTTCTCTAGTTGAACTACTTTCAAGAATTAACATTCATGTAGAGCTAGTCCATTTTAGTTTCTGTGTTCCTATTTCTTGAATGGTACGATTAGGACTTCCCTGGTAGGTCAGTGGTAAATAATCCACCTGCCGATGCAGAAGACCTGAGTTTGATCCCTAATTCAGGAAGATCCCCTGAAGAAGGAAATCGCAATCTGCTCCAATATTCTTTCCTGGAAAATCCTATGGACAGAGAAATCTGGTGGACTACAGTCCCTGGGGTAGCGAAGAGTCAGGTATGACCGAGCAACTAAAAAGCAACAGTGGTTATCTGGCATATTGCTTCACTGCCATACACACATTATTTCATCTATTTTAAGCATTCAGCATTGTGTGGGGGCAAACCTGTAAATGCAACGACCAATGATTTCATTTTATAGTGGGAAGATGCAGCTACGTTTAGAATCCTGTACCATGCACTCACTTCCAAGGTGGGAATTACCTTGGTTCTGTAAACACTTTGGACCTCATTCAGTTCGCTGCTTGTTGTTTTTTGTTTGAGTTTGTTTGTTTGGCAATTTGTCTCTGCCCTATAATTTTTAGAAGTCAGAAGAAATTGAAAAAGAGAGGGGGGAAGCATTGTGGATGTTAAGGAATGTATTTTTTCATCTTGAATGTGAGTGAAATCATCACTGGGAAAGCAGTGACAATGAGCATAAGGGGCTTGTCGAAATGACTGAGATCGTCTCTGCGTCTTTAACTATGTCTAAAATGACATCAACAACGCTGAGGATTTGCTTATCATTATGCCGACTTGAGTTTTCTTTCCTGTTCCTCTTCGTGCCCAATTTATAGCTTATCTCTAGCTGCAGAACTCAGGCTGTTAAGAAAAGTGCTAAATTGGTGCTTCAGTTTAGACCATGAAACAAAAAATTTCTCCTGTTTCTGTTTTTACTTCGTAAAGAGATGATAGCCAGTTTATAATGACACTGAGGTTTCCCTGAAGCTGCCATCGTGCTATTGTGCTGCCAATATCAAAGATAAAGACAGTGAACTTGAAAACTTTTTTATTCAGTAAGTAACTAAATACTGCAGTTCTTCATTTATGAATCATTTAAAGTAGGTGTCTTGTGTTCTTCAGATTCACACACACATGCACGCACCAACACTCACAGTCCTGTTTTTTTGTTTTTTGTTTTAATCTATATTTGAGTAGCTTTTTCCCCACCTTTCCTGGTTTAGCGATCAGAGAGGCAGAACCTTGACGTTAGAGTAGAACTCCTGCTACTTTCTGCTCAGCAGTTCTCTTTCTGAATGGAAAAAAAGAAAGAGGAAGGAAATGCAAACAACCTTCTGATGGATTTACTTGAGGAAAAAAAAACAATGGAAGAAATAGCAGGGTTGACAAGGTCAGGAAAGGCAGGCACTTGGTGTGTTTGGCTTAGGAGTGAGAATAGAGACGGAAATAAGGAAATAATTTGAAAGGATATTTCTTCTTATGAAGTGACCTCTTCATGCCCCCTGAAATGGATGGGACCAGAACCAGGCTTCCTAGCACTCCTCAAGCCTGGTACTAAGTGCAAACCAGCCCATCTACATTCATGGGCATCTAGTTGCTAATGGCTTCCCACGGGGGTGTGCCCTATCCACCAGTCAGTTTCTGCATGGAGATACACTTGCCTTCATTTCTTTTCCTCCTCTTTTGGGTTTTTTGTTGTTGTTGTTGTTGTACAGTCAATGCATGAGCAGATTATTGTTGTAAAAGATGAAAACAACATAAAATAGTGGTTTCCTTAGATCCCTTCTCCCTGTGCCCAAGCCACAGTTCCCTTTCCAGAGTGAACCACTATACATCTTTTTCGGATAGTTTATATTTGTTATGGATAGAGATACATATGCAAGGCAATAAAAATGCATGGTTTTCTTGTTTTTAAAATAACTAGTATCATGCTGTCTATACTGTTATGCAAATTGTATCTTTTCTCTAAATGATATTTCTTGGGCATTTGCCATGATGTTACTTAAAGAATACCGTATGATGATTTTAGAATAGAATGGGGTTTAAAATGTGGCTAAATCACACTTAGCCATTTTACTGTTAACGTGTTTAACAATAAAGTGATAATAGGCACTATCTAGCCTTCTCTGTTGGGTTTTTCTTGAAACAACTCCAAAGCTAGGTGGTGGTGGTGGTGTTCATTCAGCAAGTCCTATCCAACTTTCTGAGACCCCATGGACTGCAGCATGCCAGGCCTCCCTGTCCATCATCATCTCCTGGTGTTTGCCCAAGTTCATATCCATTGAATTGATAATGCTATCCAACCATCTCCTCCTCTGCCACCATATTCTCCCTCTGCCTTCAATCTTTCCCAGTATCAGGGTCTTTTCCTGAGTCAGCTCTTTGCATCAGGTGGCCAAAGTATTGGAGCTTCAGCGTCAGTCCTTCCAATGAATATTCAGGGTTGATTTCCATTAGATTGACTGGTTTGATCTCCTTGCTGTCCAAGTGACTCTCAAGAATCTTCTCTAGCACCAATCACTGCCTTGTCGTGGGAAGGAACTTGCATAACCCAATGAAGCTATGAGCCATGACGTACGTGCAGGGCCACTTAAGATGGATGGGTCATATGGAGAGCTCTGACCAAACATGGTTCACTGGAGGAAATTATGGCAAACCACTCTAGTATTCTTGCTGTGAGAAACCCGTGAACTGTATAAAAAGCTAGGCAGGATCTTCCCAAATCCACCATCGTATGAATTTTGCACTGGGAAAACCTAATTCATGGAGAGCAGGGAGAATGCTTATGTTCTTACGGTCAGTTCAGCTCTGGACTCCTGCTGTGCTTAAATCTGTACACTTTATGGTTCTTCTCAAAATTTCATACATTTTTTGCTTAAGCAAAAATGTCCCTGAGAAGAGCCAGAAAGGAATTGTATTTTTCTGAGTTCCTGTGGTATGACAGGCACACTTTTTTAAAAAAATATAAATTTATTTTTAATTGGAGGCTGATTACTTTAAAATATTGTATTGGTTTTGCCATACATTGACATGGATCTGCCACCGGTGTACATGTGTTCCCCATCCTGAATCCCCCTTCCACCTCCCTCCCCATCCCATCCCTCTGGGTCATCCCAGTGCACCAGCCCTGAGCACCCTGTCTCATGCATCAAACCTGGACTGGCGATCTGTTTCACATATGATAATATACATGTTTCAATGCTATTCTCCCAAATCATCCTACCTTCTCCCTCTCCCACAGAGTCCAAAATACTAAGTCCAATATACATCTGTGTCTCTTTTGCTGTCTCACATACAGGGTTATCGTTACCATCTTTTTAGATTCCATATATATGTGTTAGTATACTGTATTGGTGTTTTTCTTTCTGGCTTACTTCACTCTGTATAATAGGCTCCAGTTTTATCCACCTCATTAGAACTGATTCTAATGCATTCTTTTTAATGGCTGAGTAATATTCCATTGTGTATATGTACCACAGCTTTCTTATCCATTCATCTGCTGATGGACATCTAGGTTGCTTCCATGTCCTGACTATTATAAACAGTGCTGCGATGAACATTGGGATACACGTGTCTCTTTCAATTCTGGTTTCCTTGGTGTGTATGCCCAGCAGTGGGATTGCTGGGTCATATGGCAGTTCTATTTCCAGTTTTTAAAGTAATCTCCACACTGTTCTCCATAGTGGGTCAGGCACACTTATGAATGACATAATGTCATCCTGTGGCAATTCTGAGAAATAAGTGATACCATCCTTAGTTTATAAAGAATGAAGTAACCTGCCTGATATTACATACACTAAGTGGTGCAGTCTAAAATTGAAATACTCTGGCTCCAAAAACATTTGGGATTTCCACTAGGCCATGCTACCTTCTAATTGAACTTCATTTTCAAATGCCTGCTCTTTTGCTCTTTGTGTGCATGCGTGCTAAGTTGCTTCAGTCGTGTCTGATTCTTTGTGACCCTACGGATTGTAGCTTACCAGGCTCCTCTGTCCATGGGATTCTCCATGGAAGAATACTGGAGTGGGTTCCCATGCCTTCCTCCATAGAATCTTCCCGAATCAGGGATCAAACCAGCATCTCTTGTGTATTCTGAATTGGCAGGCAGGCTTTTTTTTTTTTTTTTTACCACTTGTGTCGCCTGGGAAACCCCTTTTTCTCTTTCAGTTCAGTCAGTTTAGTCTTTCTGTCGTGTCTGACTCTTTGCGACCCCATGGACTGCAGTACGCCAGGCTTCGCTGTCCATTACCAACTCCCGGAGCTTGCTCAAACTCGTCCTTCGGTGATGCCATCCACCATTTCATCGTCTGTCGTCCCCTTCTCCTGCCTTCAGTCTTTCCCACTATCAGGGTCTTTTCCAGTGAGTCAGCTCTTTGCATCAGGTGGCAAAAGTATTGGAGCTTCAGCTTCAGCATCAGTCTTTCCAATGAATATTCAGGGTTGATTTCCTTTAGGATTGACTGGTTTGAGCTCCTTGCAGTCCAAGGGGCTCTCAAGAGTCTTCTCCAGCACCACAGTTCAAAAGCATCAGTCCTCTTCATTTCTCCATGCAGACCCTAGCAAAGCAATCACATCCCCATCTTCCTCTGCTTCTCTGCGTAGATCAGTGTCTGCTGCTATTTGTACTTGAGACTTGAAATGCAGAACCTAGGGACTTTCTCACTGTGGTCTCCCCTACAAGGAATGTGTGAAAAGGAATGTTCTGTGGAAATTAAAATGGGTTTTCTTCAATGTGGTTAGTCTGCTTACCGCATTTTCAGTTGTAGCAATTTGGTGCCAGTGATGCATGGCTGGTTTAAGCAAGCGTGCTTTGCCTCTCAAGTTAGTCATCCCTGGTTTCATGGAAAGAATCCTCCCTTAGAGAAATAACAGGTGGGAAAGATCTATTAGGTTATTCTGTGCATTATGAGATTGCTTACTGCTGTGAATTTTCCAGGTCTTTGCTTTTTCCCTATTCCAAGTGACCCATGTGATGTCTTTCATCTCTTTCTGTAACTAATACCTATTACTGTTGGGATTTGCTTAGTCTAAGTGTCCTCTTATTTTGAATCTGCTAGTATAATCACTCTTACCATCAAAGAATAAAATAATCTAGCACTATACAATCATGTCTCCTAGGCACTTGTCTATAGGCAGATTAATTTTTTTATTAATTTGTTTCATTATTCATGAGTTCATTTATTTGTTCAGCAAATACAAACTAAATGCCTTCTCTGTATATCTCTATAAGAGATACCTTATGACCTGGCAATGGATTTTGTGACGTATAATGGATTTCATGATATGAAATATATGACATATAATGATGCACGGTAGTTAACATCCAATACTGACCCTCCAAGAGTTTGGCTTCTCATTATTTCTGTCACTAAATGTACTCACTTGCAAAGGTAATGACAGTATGGAGTGGAATTAATAACAGTGATGTAACATAGGAGATATGTTACAAAGCAGGTCATGACTAAAAGCCTAGTATTTATCCTTGATGGCATGTGTCTTATGCTCTGAACAGGTAGATATCAGAATGAGCTGGAAGAGGTAATGGGCAGCTTACTAAGCGCATGGCAGGTTTTGGAGTGCTATGATCAATTTGGCTGTAAATGAACAGTTCCATGCATAAAGACTCTCCAGCCTCCTTCAATTTCTACCACTGCGTTGTCTGATGATCAATACACATATTGTTTTGTCTGAAGATTATTTTGACTTAATTTGTTACAGACCTAAGAATTACTGAGCTTTTCTCTTTGGTCAAGGATTAGGGGTTTATTTAATTTTACTGTCTCAACAATAACATAAGACAGTCAAGATACTCTTCATGTTACTAATAAAACAAAAGTCAAGGCCAATCAAGGCAATATAGATTTTTTCAAGGCCTCAGACATAGTAAGGTATTTCTGATTCCAAAGGCCATGCTTTATAATTCCTTAACTGGAGTATGCTAGGAGCCCTTGAAATGCAAATTTTACTTAAACCACATTCCTTCTTTAAAATCAAATGTATACTTCAGCAAAGTGCATGAAATGTACAAAGCAACAAAATTCTATAGATAAGCAATTACAGCACCTCTAATATGTCTTTACTGTATCTGAGTCCATCCTAATAACTTTTATCATTCATCTCTGAACCCTTACTAATTTTTTTTGCACAATTTGGAAAGTATACTTCAATGTTGGAAATTATACACAATGATATTTTGATATTTTCCCTTCTTCTCTTGCTTCCTTCGCTAGTGGATTTGTTACTTTAGGGATTTGTTTACTACCTTAATTGTGCTGGCTCTATGGTAAGTTTAATTAGGGTATATAGCAGTCAGAATAGTTTAGTTGATGCTGCAATAACAAACAACCCCAAATTATCAGAGATTTGAAGCAAGAAAGGTTTGTATCTTATATTTCCAGTGTGAGTTATTTATGGAGGCTCTGGTCTGCATAATTATCACTCCAGGACCCAGGCATTAAAGAGTCCACTCTCTGTAACTTTTCTAATTGTTGACTCTGGAGGAGAGAGCCTACGGAGGATCTCACATTATAATTAAATGTTCTGATGTGGACGTTATATATGTCACTTCTTGTAATTGCTCTTTGTCCAGGTCTAGTCACATGTCCCATTGATGTCCAGAAATAGATGGAACAATGAAGATGATAGAGTACTCAAGATATGGTTATTTCTGCAGGAGAGAACGTGGTTGATATTGCCCCTATCCTCAAAAGCTAAAAGAAATAGAAGTAGACAAGAGCATAAAACTAGAATAGATATAGTGAAAGTGAAGTCGCTCAGTCGTGTCCGACTCTTTGCGACCCCATGGACTGTAGCCTATCAAGCTCCTCCGTCCATGGGATTTTCCAGGCAAGAGTGCTGGAGTGGATTGCCATTTCCTTCTCCAGGGGATCTTCCCAACCCAGGAATCGAACCCGGGTCTCCCGCATTGCAGGCAGACGCTTTACCGTCTGAGCCACCAGGGAAGCAATGCACCTAGATATCATTTAGTCTGTGCACTCATCCATTGATCTGTTTATCCTTTTATATAAGTTTGTATAAAGTTTCTCACAACCTTATGGAAAAAAGGAGGGATACTTTTTAAATTGGAGGACCTTGGATATTAGGTAAATCAGTAGAGGAAAGTAATAAAGTGCAAGGATAAATCTTTTGTGGCCATGTGCATGTGATGTGATATAGGAGAAGGCAATGGCACCCCACTCCAGTACTCTTGCCTGGAAAATCCCAGGGACGGAGGAGCCTGGTAGGCTGCAGTTCATGCGGACATGACTGAGCGACTTCTCTTTCACTTTTCACTTTCATGCATTGGAGAAGGAAAAGGCAACCCACTCCAGTGTCCTTGCCTGGAGAGTCCCAGGGACGGGGGAGCCTGGTGGGCTGTTGTCTATGGGGTCACACAGAGTCGGAAACGACTGAAGTGACTTAGCAGCAGCAGCAGCGGCATGTGATATAACACTATTTCTTGGATTATTCCCTAAATTCACTGTCAACTTTCTGGTAGCTAAATAATAAAATAATGCTCATGCTTTATAAGATTAGTAATATTTTGATTTAAAAAATCTGCTTAAGAATCTTTATTCCTGGTACTAAGAGCTGATTGGATTTTTTTCTTCAGAACTTTGCAGAAGCCATCTCCTCAAGAGACACAATATCTTTTTCTTATCATTCAATTCAATATTTAGATGGGTGTCTTATGGAAGAGTGGCACTTCTTTGGGGCTAAATAACTGCTGAATAAATTGGTAGTTCTCAAGTGTGTCTGGTATCTTCTCGTAAAGCTTCTTTGCTGTAAACATCTTTGCCACAAACATTTTTGACACATTTTTTACTGTATAACTAATTGGCTCTAAAGCAGTTTTGCCATAAAAAGATAAAACAACTGTTTGGCCTTTTGGTTGGACAGTTTGATTTCAATTGGTTGACTGTTTGGTTTCATTTCTCCATTGATGCAGTATCCCATTTGTATATTACGTGAATCTGAAAGAGGCTGAGGGACTCAAAGGCTCCAAGTTGAACCCACATTTCCTTAGAACTTTAGAATGTTTATCAACAGACATGTAACAGTATGCCAAGAAGAAACAACAGTGCAAAAGGTTTTCACACTGTGATACAAAACTCATTTACAAATATACATTTCAGTGGTTTGAAACTAATACCCCTCTTAATGAAAGAAGACATTTTAGAAAAAAGAAGTGTGATTCCTAGCAAGGAAATGGATCAACAAGCAAAAAGAAAAGTATAAAATACTATAAATGAAAGACTTTTAAGACAATGGCTTAGATAGGACCCACAAAATAAAATCAGTCATTTGACCAGTGTTGCTGTGAATCTGTGGAGCTTCCCTGGCGACTCAGTGGTAACGAATCTGCTGCAGTGCAGGAGACCCAGGTTCCATCCCTGGGTCGGGAAGATCTCCTGGAAGAGGACATGGCAACCTACTCCAATACTCTTGCCTGGAGAATTCCATGGACAGAGGAGTCCCGCAGGCTACAGGTTTGCAGAGTCGGACATGACTGAAGTGACCAAGCAGCAGCAGCCACTGCCATGAATCTACACCATTTTAAATGTATTCAAGTATTTGGTGTCTTTTTAATTTTGTTATGAAAAATGAATATCATGGAATGGCCCTCTTTTATTTTTTATTGTTGTATCTTTTATGGCAAAATTACCTTATGGCCAATTAGTTATGTGGCAAAATATTTGCAGTGAAAATGCTGTGGCAGAAATGTTAATAGTAAAGAAGCTTAAGGTAAAAATACCTAGAACATCTATCAGGTCTGTTTTGAGCTCAATAAAAGACATTTAATATTATCTGTTCATTGCATCTTTTCAACAACGTATATTGAGTTTGTGATATGCTGGGATGGATTTGAAGAATACCAAGACTAGGTGTGTAACTGGATTAATTGACCTATTGTATGATTATTATTGAAAGGGCATCTTGTTCTTGTCAAATGAAGAATGGTGATCCAGCATAAAATTATCCGAAGAGTGAGCCTAAAATTATCCTAAAAGTGACTGTACATAGTAATAAGGGAGAATATTTCACTCACTACAAAGTTGTTAGTATTATTATTATACCTTCAAAAATATATGTTGATAATCAAGAAATAAAATCGGCTTTCTGTCCAGCATTTCCTCTCCTTATTGCTTCTTCTGTATATAGCATGGGCATACAGGCTGTTCCTGAATGCTCTTCTCTTCTTGATTCTGTCTTCCTCACAACTGAGGTTGTTTTACACTTGCCAGCCTCCTATTTCTTAGATCTGGCCACTGCCTCCTGATCTGCTCTTTCCTACAATCTGCACCCAGAGGTGACTCTTTAAAATGTGAGCCATACCTGTGTATCTGAATGGAACTTTCTTTCCTCCACCACTCAGAGAATTTGGTGAAGGAGGGCTGAGCAAAGGAAAGGATTTTTTCATACTAGTATCAGATAAGGTTAAGGGCTCTTCCAAAATGCCAAATCCTGGGAAGTCTTCCGAATTTCCCTTTTTTGGAGTGGACATCTTTGGTTTGGCCTATGAAACATGCTTTTTTTCTGGGAACATCATGGTGGTGATCTTTACCTTCCCACACTCCCTGTCCATGTGGTTATAGCAGAGCAGATCTCACAATCCAGATCCTGAGAGATACATGACTCGGGTCTGTCACTGAACGTATAGCATCCCCTTGGCAGAAACATTGGCTCAGGAGAAGGAAGGTGACTAAAGCCAGTCCGTCCAAGCCATGGAGACTCACTTTCTAGACTGTTGTTGGAACTTATGGGTAATAGGGAATTTTTTTCAAAGTAGGGCAGCTAAGCAGGGAAGATATAAATTAAGTATAAGAAGATGGCAACTTAGTGAGAATTTGCTTAAGTATTATCCAACAGCAAGGAGAGCTGAGCTAAGAGGTGTGGAGAGGCTGATTTCTGACAACATCCGAGCACCTGCAGGCAGTCGTACCTGAGGATTCACTCCTTGAACTTCTCAGATCCGTGGACAATGTACTTCTTTGTTATTTAAGTTAGATAGAGTTGGGTTTCTGCCATTTGTGTCTAAACGTATTCTGACTAACCCTCCCATCCATTGAAGCAGAGGAAAAACCACATCTGCAACACTTTTTCCAAATAGAGCAGTGGATGACAACTCAGTGGACAATGAAACGATGGCCTGTTTAGAACTTGAGTTTGCTGCTCCCCTGGCCGTGGCCACAGGTGGTCTGGAGGATTTGGTCTCTGAGTCATGCAGGAAGGCGCACAAAGGGGCATTATGGGGCTAATGGATGCATCTCTGGGAGTCCCTCCTCTGCTTCCTGCTGGAATGTAAAAGCCTACACAATGCAGATGGCATATTTCATTAATACAAACAGAAGTCCAGGCAACAGATGCTTTGGGGACTGAGGGGAAAGGAGATCTCTATATTTCTCCAACAGCAACAACTTGGATGACAAATTTCTCCCACTGAGCATATTGAACCACAAGCAAGGAAACATGTAGTTTTCAAGCCTTAGGCAGTCTATGATATTTAAAAGTAGGAAGATCAAATTTAGTATTTTTGGACAAAGATTACTTATGCAGAGGAAGCCACGGTGGAAAGGAAAGAGCAGGAAAAAGTGAGGTATCTTTGTGAATTTCCCAGGGCTTCAGGTTGGGCACGGCATCTTGTGTTCTGTATCTGTCTAGAGAGCATATATTAATAAACCTTTGTCGGCACCATTCCCTTCACAGTGACAAAAGCCAAGCCAGGCCAATTATTTGCACATCAAGGGTTGGATTAAGATGGCTCCTGTTTCTTAGATCGTTTTGTGAGAAATGTAATGCACAGATGATTAATTACAGAGCAGATCCAGTCTTCTTTCTCTTTGTGATCAGGTTAAATAAAAATGCCCAAGTTTAATTTATGAAATGATGTCTAGGTGTAGTGATTAAAGAATTATAACAATTGCACAATACTTTTTGCCCATATTCTCCTGAGCTCACTGTGACTTTGGACAGCTTCCCAGGAAGGAGTGTGGAAAAAAAGAATGGTATGGGGATAGAAAGAATAAAATAGGTAGATAGTGTTTTTGCACTATTTGATTCTATTTCCCTGAAGGAGGAAGGAAGATTGATCACAAGCATTTGATGGAAGTATTATTTTAATTTTTGTGACTCCTCAAATGCCAGTACGCTTAATGCCAGTAAAATATTGTGGACAGTGATCACAGGACATCTTTCTGCTCACAAAAAGTAAAGATTACACACATATATGTAGGCGTGTAAGCATCTGCCTCTAATGTGGGAGACCTGGGTTCAACCCCTGGGTCAGGAATATCCTCTGGAGAAAGAAATGGCAACCCACTCTAGTATTCTTGCCTGGAGAATACCATGGATGGAGGAGCCTAGTGGGCTACAGTCCATGGGGTCGCAAAGAGTTGGACACAACTGAGTGACTTAACTTTATGTAGGCGTGTATGTGTGCCCTTCTAATTGTGTGTGTACATTTTTAGCCAATTCAATTGTCAGGGTAAAAAAGGCTGAATTAGTCTGAAGAACTATGTGTCTCTGCTAAGTGTCTTCAGTCATATCTGACTCTTTGAGGCCCTAGGGACTGTAGCCTGCTGGGCTCCTCTGTTCATGGGATTGTCCAGGGAAGAAAACTGGAGTGGGTCAACATGCCCTCCTCCAGGTGATAGTGCCAACCCAGGGATCGAACTCACGTCTCTTGTGTCTCCTGAACTGGCACGCACCACCTAGGAAGCCCAAAGAACTATAATTGATGGCTTTGTCCTTATTTATTTATTTACTCTTTTGCCTATAATAGGTAGATGGTCTGACTCCTCTGGTTTTGCAATGATTTTTCTTTCTTTTTTCTTTCTAGTGCTAAAGTAAAATCTTAAGCAATAACCACTCAGATATAGGAAGCAAAATAAAACACCTTTAACAAATCCATTAGGTTCCCTTTTCCTGTGTATCTCAATGGAGTGATAACCATTAAAAGTGTGAGCCATGTAGGAGTCAGTACTACACGGCTGCTAGAAACCAGTCTTCACTGGGTAGGACTTGTTTGTTCTTACTGTCCTGGCCTAGATCGCTCACACCTTACGTTTTTGATTGATTTCCCTAAATTCAGAGGTCTCCTCAAATCTATCCAGGAAGGTGAGACATGCAGCTTAGTTTACATAAGAAAAGCCACACATTTTCCTCTCTCTACTTAAAATCCTCTCATCATATCTGCAGTGTTTGAATAGTAAAATAAAATAATGAGAAGTACCTAAAATGCAATGATTATTATTAATCATCCATTTACCTGTTCATGCTTTACTTATGGATGCAGCAGATACAGATTATATGATGCATTATGTCAGTTCTAGTCATTAGGAGAAAATGGTAACTAAGATAAATATAGTCTATTATGATCCATAAAGGAAAGTTCTCTTTCTGTTTTGTCTAATCTGTGATGAAAATGTACATTGAGAATCCCATAGCAAGGGAAAAACGACAGCAAATAGAGTCACTGTAAGTCAAGAACTGCATACTCAAAAAGACTAAAGGGACCATGTAGATTACATATATGTACAAACTGGGTCAGCTGAGAATCGATAGGACATGATGAAACTTGTAGGTAACTAGAGAATGTCATGCTTAAAAGATGTTCCAGTTTTTATTTTGAAGATTATTGAGTCAACTTTTCCCAAACACACACACACACACACACACACACACACACACACACATTTAGTCCCTGGAAATCTTGTTTCTGGAAATATGTTATATAACATTCTCAAATTTGAGGCTATTGTTTTCATTCAAGAACATATGTCAAAAAAAAAAAAAAAAGGAACATATGTCTATTGTTCCTCAGCAGAAAGAATTAGTATTTTTTCCTAGGAAGGGAGACTTTTGAAGTAACATTAAGAATCTTGGCAGATAAACATTTACTCTTAAATGGATACTTTATTATCCTTTCTCCTGACTCCTCTGTAGGAGAGAGATTTAAAAACAATGTCAGGAGAGAATAATCAAGATCCAGCCCACTAACTACCAAGGTTGTGGGTTAGAACTAATGCTGACTCCTGTGGGTAATGTTCAGCTTGAATAACTAAAAAGAAGAACTGTTACCCTACCAACAAGGAAAACTTAAACCAACCCAATCAGGGTGATTTTCAGGCTTTTTTTGAGATTCTCACTAAATGCTGTTTTATTGTGTTCCTGGGTGCAGCAATAGCTTTGACTCTGTCATAAAGCCTGCCTAAGAGACTATTGACTTACTTATTATTACAGTTTACAAAATGTACCCATGCTTGAGAAACTCATTTGAATCTATATGAAGCAAGACCACTGAAATGCTTATTAAACTCACACCTCAAAAGCTTATAGAAGTTTCTTGAAGAATTTTTTCTTTATTTAGCAGAAGTGGTTATGTGACTCAGAAAGAGTAAAGCCTCTTAGGAGACAAAAATGTCTGTCTCTCTTTGCATGTGCAGATGTAAGACAGTTGTCATTTGTGGTTATGATTGCAACAAAATTAGCAGTAGGTGTAAATAATCACAGTATATTACAATTACAGAACCCACCTGCCAACGTAGGCGATGTAAGAGATGTGGGTTTGATCCATGGGTCAAGAAAATCCCCTGGAGGAGGGCATGGCAACCCACTCCATGCCTGGAGAATCCCATGGACAGAGGAGCCTTGTGGACTGCAGTTCATAGGGTCGCAGAGAGTCAGACACAACTGAAGTGACTTCGTACGCAGGCATGTAATTACAGATTTTATTGTATTTCCTCTAGGATTTAAGATGAATGAGGTCAGGAGTCATGTCTCCTTACTCATTATATCTCCTACTACAAATACAATGGCTGGCATATATTATACACTTCATACATATCTGTTTGATCCATATAGAACAAATGAACTAATTAATCTGGGTTACTTTCTGCTCTAATATCATTGAATTTCTACTTTATCATTTTATTATATGAACCCATAGTTCTCTGGTTCAACAATTTTAAAGAAAATGTATATGCCCTGGTGCTTCAGGTGGTAAAGAATCTGCCTGCAATGTAGAAGATTTGGATCCCATCCCTGGGTCTGAAAGATCCCCAGAAGAAGAGAATGGCTATCCACTCAATATTCTTGCCTGGAGAGTTCCATGGACCAAGGAGCCTAGTGGGTTATGGTCCATGGGGTTGCAAAGAGTTGAACATGACTGAATGACTAACACTTTCACGTTTCATATTAAAAATATCTGAACACTGTTCAGTAGAACATTCCATAATGATGAAAATATTTATACCTGTTCTCTTCAATATGGTAACCAACAGCCACATGTGACTATTAGCAGTTTAAATGTAACTAGTGTTACCGAGAAACTGAATTTGTAATTTAGTTTTATTTAATTTATATGGCTGCCATATTTGTATGGTGCATAGACCATTGACTTTAGGAAACATATTTTTTTTCCTATGGAACAGGGACTCTGTGTATGAACATGCTTATGGAAAGGATCACATTTGTGTGTTTTTCAATTATTCCTTCCTCAAAATCTTTGTAAATCAAGATTGGAGTCTGAATTAAAATAAAAAGAGACATATTATGTAGCATGCAGTTAATAGAGGAAGAACATATCATGTATCAAGTTGCCTCTGAAGAACTTGCATTTGCTAATTAAGACCGAATGCAGCTGATACTCTTCTGTGAAGCCTTCCTTTTCTGTGTCTTCTAGAGCCCCATAGAACTTTGTCAATACCTCTAAACTTATATATGGCTCTACTGTAGATTGTTTTCAAGGCAACTAAAACTTCCTTAATGAAATGGGCACTTTATCTTAAAAAAAATATGTACAGAAGCTCATAGCAGGTCTATGAACTCATACATGGTTGGTCTTTCATGAATAGTTACTGAGTGAAAAAGAACTTCCAGATGTTCAAGCTCATCTTAGAAAAAGCAGAGGAACCAGAGATGAAATTGCCAACATCTGCTGGATCATCAAAAAAGCAAGATAGTTCCAAAAAATATCTATTTCTGCTTTATTGACTATGCCAAAGCCTTTGACTGTGTGGATCACAATAAACTGTGGAAAATTATTCAAGACATGGGAATACCAGACCACCTGACCTGCCTCTTGAGAAATCTGTGTGCAGGCCAGGAAGCAACAGTTAGAACTGGACATGGAACAACAGACTGGTTCTAAATAGGAAAAGGAGTACATCAAGGCTGCATATTGTCACCCTGCTTATTTAACTTATATGCAGAGTACATCATGAGAAATGCTGGGCTGGATGAAGCACAAGCTGGAATCAAGATTCCTGGGACAAATATCAATAACCTCGGATATGCAGATGACACCACCCTTATGGCAGAAAGTGGAGAACTAAAGAGCCTCTTGATGAAAGTGAAAGAAGAGAGTAAAAAAGTTGGCTTAAAGCTCAACATTCAGAAAAGTAAGATCATGGCATCCGGTCCCATCACTTCATGGCAAATAGATGGGGAAACAGTGGAAACTGTCAGACTTTATTTTTTGGGGCTCCAAAATCACTGCAGATGGTGAGTGCAGCCATGAAATTAAAAGATGTTTACTCCTTGGAAGGAAGGTTATGACCAACCTAGAAGCATATTAAAAAGCAGAGACATTACTTTGCCAACAAAGTTCCGTCTAGTCAAGGCTATGATTTTTCCAGTGGTCACGTATGGATGTGAGAGTTGGACTATAAAGAAAGCTGAGCACAGAAGAATTGATGCTTTTGAACTGTGGTGTTGGAGAAGACTCTTGAGAGTCCCTTGGACTGCAAGGAGATCCAACCAGCCTATCCAAAAGGAGATCAGTCCTGGGTATTCATTGGAAGGACTGATGTTGAAGAAGAAACTCCAATACTTTGGCCACCTGATGCAAAGAGCTAACTCATTGGAAAAGACCCTGCTGCTGGGAGGTTGAGGGCAGGAGGAGAAGGGGATGGCAGAGGATGAGATGGTTGGATGGCATCACTGACTCAATGGGCATGGGTTCAGGTTGACTCCAGGAGTTGGTGATGGACCCAGAGGCCTGGCATGCTGTGGTTCATGGTGTCGCAAAGAATTGGACATGACTGAGCAACTGAACTGAACTGAACTGAAAAAGAATGAAGTTTGGGGTCAGCAAATGTGGGTTATAGACCAGTTCTGAGTCTCTGCCATTTACTTAGTGACTTACTTAATACTTCTAAGTTTCAGTTTTCTTATTTTTCAAACAGAGATATTAATATATGTTTCCCAAGGATAACAGATGAGGATCACATGGAAGAAAGCATACCCTTGTAACAACCATTAAAAGTAGATCTAACTGTTATCATAATGGCTTTCAGATAGAAATCTCTAAGGACCTTATTTCAGTTCCAGGAAGAAGTTATACCAAAAGTGTTGGAAGTTTTGCCACAAAGCATTAGTTGAATTCCTCCCATTGCTTCCAAAATTGTGTCATCTCCAAAAACAAGGTATTAGGTGAACCCAAGCAGAGAACAATAAATTTCCTATTTTGACATACCTCCCTGCCATATGATACACACTAATATGCTAGGTCCTTTATTTTTACAATTGATGAAGATAGCCTAAATACCTCATGGGGGAGAAAACCAAAACATACAAGTATTGCTCTGAACCATGATGTCAGCTCACCAGACTGCATTAGGAAAACTACTTGCTTTTAGTATGGTTAGCAACTGCTGGAAAAGAGTGATTAATTCTGGGCCCCTCACTTTCTGCTGTGTGACCCTCTGGGTGTTCAGAGAAAAGCCATAGGATTAAGAGGCTGGGATGCATTGACTTGGGAGGCAAGATGAAACCACTAAATATACAGAAGTTGACAAAGAAAGGTTCAATGAGAAATATCACAGTTATCGGCCAGTGGTTGTCTAACATAAAATGAAGAACAACCTAGATACTATGCCAGGAAAAAAAAAAAAAAAGATGCATTATAAAAGGTGGCTATTTTGTAGTTTATCTAATGATTGTTTGCATAAAAGTAAGGCATGACCTGCACAGGAAAGAATCCCATCACAATAGTGCTTTGCAGAAAATGTTCTTTCACATGGAGGATGTAACAGATATTCATCAATGATCCTGGTGTGTAACAGGGAAAGAATGGGGAATTTTCACTTATTTATCTGATAGCATTCTTACAAAGTCTCAATGATGTAGACTTTTGTATGAGTTGGTCTTGGCAGCAAAGAGAAGTGGAAATAAAGGAGAGTTTAGTGAAGGGACTATTCAGGAGCTGTTTTTAAAGGAAACCAGTAAGCAATGCGGAAGCACAGAGGCACTAGCAACAGTGTCTAGTCATTACCTCTGACCCTGAAGAGTCAGAGAGAGAGCTAGGTGGACAGAGTGGAGAGGGAGCCAGAGCAGTGTGGGAAGCAGGAAATGGGAGAGACGCAGACACAGGCAGGAGTGTGGCCACTGCTAATCAGTAGAGGGGCGGATGCTAAAGGGTGATGACGAACAGATGTGCTCTACCTCTCCAGTCTTGGAACTCTTGCCAGTCCCTCCCATTGACCCAGCCAGCAGCCACAGGGCAAAGGGGGCCCTGTTGATACAGCCCCTAATGTCAGCATCCTTTGGTCAGCAGTATGAGGAAGGAGGGTAGGGACGGATCTGGACTAGCAAATGGATATTATCCAACCAGTTTTTGGTCTTTATTTTATGAAAAGGGAAAATGCAATCCAGAATAACTAGATGATTTACTTAATGCCATGCAACAGAGAACTCAAACCACAGATTTCTGATTCCAGAGTGCTTGTTTCTTAAGTTCTCCATTTCTCTTTCCCTTGTTTAAAATAAAGTGCAGATTGGACTAAGTTCCTAGATTCCGTCACATGAGCACCGAGGGTCTCGTTCAGTTCCTCGACAGAAGACTGTGTCCTAACATGACCATCTTTATGTCCAGTTCTATATCCCAGAACTTTACGTTCATCACAGGTAGGTATGCTGAGAACGAGCGTGAGTTTCTCTGTGTTGGAGTGAAGATTTCAATACTGAGGGAGGTTTTTCTCTTTAAATACAGAATGAGGGGTTGAGGAAAATCAGTGTTTAGATAGCATAGAAAATTGAATGGAGGAAGTGAGATAGGAGATTTAACCAGGAATTGGGGGTGGATTGGTTATGTTAGGAATTTTGCCTCTAAAAATATTGATAATTTTAGCAAACCTTTAACTGAGTGTGCATGATATGGCAAGCTGTGTTCTAAAACCTCCGACTTTATGTACATAATCTTGGTTCCCAATAAGTAGCTGTTTACCTACTTACAGGTGAGAAAATGGAGGCATTAAAAAAGTTGAAATTCATACCAGTAGTTTGTGGTGATCAGGATTTGACCCTAGTCATCTAGCTTACCTCATAGCAGGCTCTTTCAACCTTTTAATACCTATTGAAGCAAAACACAGAGGCTTTAAGATCATATTCCTCATTAAACATGGATGAAAAATAACTTCATCTATTTCTTCTGCAGTACAGCAGTAACTTAGCCATATATTATCTGCCTTTAGAGTTATTGCAAACACTGGATAAGATATAATTTGTCTATTAGCAAATAGGAGTGATTGTGCCATTTTAGTATATTTTATAATGGAGACTTGTCATTGTTTCTAGTTAGATGAAAATAGGGACTAGGCAGTGAGGGTTTCATAAATACAAAAGGAAAATTCCTGGGCAAGTTGTGAAATGTATCTTTATTCTTGGGTTTTTATGCAAATTGAATCCCACACACCATTTGAAAATAACTGTGTTGGGGTTATATGGTTTATTGTAAGCAGGGCATGTACTATTTTTCATATTTGGCTTTATAATATTTTTATCTGAATCATTTTTACCATGCTCCTTGGAGAAGAGGTAACTTTTTGTGTGTAATTCCTCATGATTTCTGCCCTATACTTAGCCATTTGGTAACTTTCTAAAATTTTATTTTACTGAAAAATGCAGCACTGATAAATCATTGGTCTTCCATATAGAGTGGATTTAAAATTTATACACTCTGACTCAGGTAGGTAGAAATATAACTTTATTCCTTCATAACTGAATATTGCTTGCTCACCAATACCAATTTCTGCTTAAGGAAGGAATACTCTTATGCCACTTGAATTTATCTCACCCACTTCCAGTCTAAGTCTCTTGGTTTTAGGTTAAATTCAACTCTCTAGAGAAGATACTTACTCTTTCAGAGTTTTTTCCGTGCCTCTTCTCTTTCCCTTTTACTGTGGTTTAGCGGGACCATGAGTTCAGTGTTACATGTAGCGTGATGAAGTGGAGAGGAGGCCTGGGATTCTTGCAGACTTTGGTTCTTACTTTGGTTCTTGCGGACTTCCACCAAAGAATGTCACTCCTGGCTCTTTCATGTTGACTGACTCTGGTGCAGTTGTGGATGAGATCAGTTACCTACTCTTTCCTTTTGTGATACGCATTGAGATCCATCTCTTGGTAGACTAAGCTCCCATCTTAATGTTTACTTACATTTCCTACCACCCCCACTCCTGCCCTGCCAAGATCAGCTTGGCTGCCATTTAATCCCTAGCTTGGACCATCTACCCTAACTTCTTCTCCAGAGTTACCACCTCTTGATTAATGAGCAGCTGCTGCCTTTAGGAAAGATCTGTGTCTTACATTGGGGCCTTACATTAGGCCAAGTAGAATTTCCACATCTTTACTCCTTGAAGCTGTCCCATGTTGATGTGAGGCACTCTGAAAGACTGCCTCTGCCCATATTCTAGAAAGAAATCCCATGAGTCTGTCCTTCCCACAGATCACCAGACCTATCTATGACACTTCTGTTGTTCCCTCAACTGAAGATTTTCTCTGTAAATGGTGCAGGACTGGCTGTGTCAGGGACCATACCTACATCTGTGTTGTTCCTTGAATTCTTATGGCTCTTCCCTCCAGGTCAAGTGCCTCTCTTTCTCTCTCTTTTTATTTGGTCTGGCAAACTGCTCCTGTATTCTTCCCTACTCACTGCTTATCCTGTTCTCTGATTCTACCAACCACTGATATATGGAAGCTTAAAAAAATCAAAACAAAAGGCACTTCTCTCTTTCTTGTCTAATTGTTGCCAATCAAAATGTCTTGGGCTCTAAATCTCTTGTGTGGGCTGTGTCTTTGAAAAAATAACTACTTTTGGAAGTTGCAGTTGAATGAGGAATTTACTTCTCTAGGCTGTATCTCCTGTTTCCTCTTTTGAACTTATATTATCTCACTCTCCTGGTCTATTTTTAGTGAAAAAAGGACTGTATGGGGAAAAAATTGTCGAGAAAGAATATAATTTGGATAGTATTTATAAATATTAGCTAACCTTAGTAGTAGATTGGAGCTGCTTTAATGCCAATTTGGAAACATACTTAATAGATATTTCCCAGTGAGTTGTTTCTCTCCCTGATTGAGAGATGTCCCTTAGCATGTTAATATTATGTATTAAGCTTTCTGTAGCAAATATTTACCATGCATCACTGTTGGAGGGTTGGGGATATAGCAGAGAATAAAAGAAACAAAAAAGTTGCCCTCATAGAGTTGATAGTCTAAAAAAAAAAGAAAATATATGGATAAGCAAAACATGAAGGGCTTTTTATAGTCATCAATGTTATGGAAACAATATAGTAAGGAAGAATGGCAAAAAATCTGGAAGAAGCAAGGCTTTTTGAAGTTTTAAATAAAGTGATGAAAGCTGAAAACTCTTCAAGAAGTGAGGGAGCAAGCCATATGGTGGACTGATGGTGGTTCAGGCAGAGGAATAGCAAGTAGAGAGTTTCTGAGGCGGGAATAACCTTGTTGTGTTCAAGAAAGAGCAAGAAAACAGCAGCTGAAGCAGAGTAAGGCAGGGGGAAGACAGAAAGGAATGAAGTACAGAGGTCATGAAGGAAGAGAAGCGATGGGCAGCTCGTGGAAACCCTTGCGGACCATCAGAGGGAATGCGGCTTTGATCCTGAGGGAGAAGGGGATCCGATGGACGTTTTTAGTCAATAAATGACATGAAAGGCTCACTTTTTAACAGACTGTCCCTAGTCGAAAATAGGCTGGAGCAAAGGGTAAAATGAAGAGATTCCATGCAGGAAGCTATTTTAGAAACGGAAATAAGTGATAGAGCTAGTTCAGAACAGGGATGTACTGCTATAAGTTACGTAAAGTGTGGGTGTGTTGGTTATATATGTGGACATCACCCAGACACGTGGGGAACCCACACTGCATAATGGTTAAAACACACAGGTTCTCTGTGATCAGGCTGCTTACAGTTCAAGCACTTACTGTGAAGTCTTGGAGAATTCCACTAAAGCCTAAGGTGCATGGGGCTTTAATGAGGATTAAATGAGAAATAACATGAAAAGCAAAAAAAAAAAAAAAAAATTGTGCCTAGCTCATAAAATTCCAACCATTATCTGGCGCTATTAATGTCACAGTTTCTTTTACTGTTGAACTTGAAAAAAGCAAAGTTGTGATCATTTAGGGTGTTTTTTTGTTTTTCATTTTTGTTTTTCTCCCCATGGTTTGCTTTCAGTACATTTACCTGGTGATCTCCTCCCCCTTGAAAAAACAATCAGAAACAAACAAACAAAAAAAAAACTTTCAGTGCTTTCAAGATTTATCTGGTATAGGTGCTTAGAAGTAAATACAGACCATCTGCTTCTTGAGGCCTGCGCTTGGTTTTCAATTTGAAAGCCATGCAAAGATGCACTTGGGTATAAAATAATACATAAAAGTAAAAATTTGATAGATTTCTCATATCAGGTTACTAAGTTGTTAAATAATTTCTGTGCTGATGCATAGTATACATTTGGCTCCTGAGTGGGGACTCTGTAGGAAGAATAAAGGCTCTTAAGAGCCATTTGATTAGCAGGTGTATTGGACTGCATCTTAATCATGAGCAAGCAGGGAGCATGATGATGCTGAAAGTCAACTAATAGCTGCTATGCTGGTAGCACTCAGTGTGTGCCAGGCCCTGGGCCACATCCATGAACTCTCATCCTGTAATATAGGTGATATCACTCCTACTGTTTAGATAAGTGGGCTCAACACTACAGTTTCCAGAGATGTAAACAGCCATCTCTAGAAGAATTCTTATTTCACATCTTGGTTTTTCATTGCAGAATAGCTCAGCTCAATCTTGGGCAGCATTCACTCTTGATGTGCCCTTGGCATCTTATAATCTAACAGAGGGTGCATATAACAGTTAGTGAGGCTTTCCCTTTGCTGAGCTCGCACTTTTCAGTTCCACTTAGCATGGATTCCAATCTTCCTACATAGGAGCATGTCTGAACTTCAGGTGTATGCATGTGCTCTCTTTACAACCACATTTCCATAGGTGGTTTAAGTGTGAGTTCTTCTCATCTTCCTTCATAAGCCAGCTTTCAATATTGTTAACGCATTTTTGCAGCTCTTCTTAAAATTCTTTTGCAGTTTCTTGCATCTTCTGGTCCTATCGATGCTCCCAAATGCACTGAGGTACAGACTATTTTGCACTCTGATGGTGTTCTTGGGGCGCTCACTCATGCACAAAGACGGGATCATCAGAAGGTAAGTGATGGGTCATGAACACATGCAGCAGCAATGTGGGTGTTGGGAGACAAGATGTTGCATTTCACCACTCCATCTGCACCGTGGAGCGAGCTGAAGAAAATACTGAAGCCATATGGACCATTTAGGCTGTGAGGGAGCGGGTTCCAGCTGTTAGATACAGATGGGGGTCTCCAGAGGTTATGATATCCTCAGCATTTGAAAGCTTTTAGGCTAGGAACTCAGAAGTAAGCATTACTGCAGAATGTGATTGACTTGTTTTCCACCTGGTACCTTAATGTAGCAACGAATTAACTCAGTCTCTGGAATTTCAAAGTCATGCTTAAACTGTTAAAGATGACTTTAAAAGAAGCACTCCGTTCATTTTCCTGAGTTTGCAGAACTGCCCAAAGACCAGAGATGCACATGAGAAATGTCAGACTTATACTCCCAGAAATGGAAATCAGTACCCCATTCTAAATCTACCACTCCCATGTCTATATGAACCCATTAAATGATGCAACGATAGATTATTATAATCAGAATACTGATTCCATTTAGAGGGAGAAGGAGCAGAGTTTACTTCGAATCCTAAGCCATTAGTCATCATTGATGCTGGGGACTCATAAACAAGTGGTGAGGATTAAGGGATTTATCAGAGAAGGCTCAGATTGGGCTACTCACCAGCTCCACTGCACAGGCAGTAAGGGATTAGTAGAGGAGTTACTGTCAGTAGCAGCTGCAGGACAAGATTTTTGATAAAACGTGGTTAAGGACAGCTTTATTAACTACTTTTCTTGGTGTTTTCTCCGAGTTGCACCGTAATACAGGGCTGGAATCTCTCTCTTTTTTTCCTCCAGAAACCCCATGCATGGGGTAGTTTTTTTTTCCCTATATGATTGCTCTCTTTTAGGTCACTGATGATCTCTCCTTTCATCATTTTACTTACCATATTGTGTGTGTGTGTGTGTGTGTGTCTGTATACACATTAGAATAAATTTCTGGCTGTGTTGCTGGATCCTAGATCCAGCGTATCTCTCCACATCATGTCAGCTGTGAGATGGTGTGGTCAAGGGCAGGAGAGCACAGAGTGAAAAGCCTGGCTCGTGTGCCAGGCAGACTTGGGTTTTGCATCCCAGATTAGCATTTTACCAGTCAACCTCACTGGAACCCTGATTCATCAAAATAAAGGCTTTGGTCCAAATTAAGTGTGAGGTCAATGAGGCTGTTATTATTTATCAATTTATCATCTCTCCCAGGCCCAGCATCTCCCAACCCCAGATAAGCATCTAGGTTTAGTGTTGCTCTCCAACACAGCTGGAAAAGAATGACTAATGGCTACACATAGCTTTGAATGTTGTAATTTCGTACATTCATTTACTATCTTAAAAATATTGGAAGATATAAATGGTAATTCTTATCGGTCATCATCATCATTACTACTACCATCATTTTACATATGAAAAAGGGAAAGTAAGCAAAGCAGTGATCCAGTCCAAATTACAAATCTGAAGCACTCTCTCTTCCTAAAAAAAAAAATAGAGAGATAGATATTAGTCACACAACAAAACACTTAATTTGTCCCCAGCTTGCATGTTAACTAGAGCCTGCTGCCTCCCATTCCACTTTCTTCCCCCTCTTTAGTCCCTCCCCCATAGAGCCCAGTGAGACTCACACTTCTCTAGGGCTCTCGCCCAGGATGGGTGTATTGTGACAGGCCACTGGTGAGAAGAGTACTCTTGGCATTCCTCGTTCCTTGCAAGGAACTGTGAGCAAGAGGAAAGGAGATCAAGAGGGCTTACTCGTCTCAGAGAGAGGCGTGGGCCGCTCTGTATGGAAGCCACCCAGGCTCCCCACCTCTTTTCACTCTATAATGCCATCCTGTCATTGTCAGCTGAGTTATGAAGTGAAGTAAACACAGACTTAAGAGATTTGGTGGGTCTACAGATAATTCATTTTTCCTTCAAGTTTTCTGTTCAGAATTTTGCGTCTGAAAAGAGCTTTGGCAGTTTTAGAGTCATTTTGAAAATTATAAAGACGGATGAATAGGTATTGCTAGACTTCGGTGGGTTTAAGACTGTAAGAACTTTGAGTAACTTGAATCTGGCTTTCTGCCATTTTTCTGAGTTCAGTGTGTTGGTGGATAAAGATGAGGCTTGGAAAGGTACAGAGGGGACAGATAACATATCCATTTTACACCTGGGAGAACTGATTTGCCCTGGCTTTACTGCACTTAACTTGAACCTTGTTGTCTTTGTCTTGCGGTATTTTACCCCTCTCTACTTCATTCATTTGTCTTTCATTTATCATTATACACTCACCAGTTTGAGTGCCTGCTCAAGGTTTTGTTCTGTGCTTAGTGATGGGACATAGCAGTGAGAAGGACACACATTTTCTTACTCCTCAGAGATAGAGGAGTCTTTATGACTCCTTAAAATTCTGGGTTAGATGATATTAAAGCACAGGAATATGTTTTATTTATTTTTTTATTTTTACTTTATTTTACTTTACAATACTGTATTGGTTTTGCCATACATTGACATGAATCCAGGAATATGTTTTAGCTTCTGCAGATTTTTCAGGATTTTCAAAAGTCTACAGTTCTTTTTATTCCTCCCCTTCGGATTTTAGATTTTCATATTCCTGGGTTTAATTTAGACTGGTCTTTCCTAAAATGCAGAGGAGTAGACAATGGACAGCACTAATAGTAATTGGATGAAAATCACATAAAAGCTAAAAAATCTAGGCTATTTTTTGTTCACTCCAAAAAAAGCATTCTTAGTTCATGTCAAGTACATCAGCTTTGCTAGTTATTAGTGTATTCTATGAAAACATTGATTTTAGCTTTTATTTTATTTCAGCAAAAATGCCAACAAAATAAAATTAGCAATTAAAATGCTCAAAAAAGACAGAATTTTTCATATTTTTCATTGATTTAGTTTGGGATGATTACTGATATTTTAGAAGTTAACCATTGGTTATTACAGACTGGTTTTCAGGAGTGACTTGTACATGATAGATTCTAAGTCATATTCTTACTGCAATTTGAGTTTAGATAATAGCAGTGATTAAAATTAGTAATAGTGATAAATTATAGTAACATTGATAGTAATTTTTCAAAAAGCCTAGATAAAGAGGTGGAAGGGAAAGGTGCAGATCTCTCCTATAATCTAAGAAAAAGCTGAAGAGGAAGGTTCAGGAAAGGAGGAGGGCAACATGAGGGCCTACAGTATAAGTTGCTAATGAATTTTTATTCTCAGACCCTGATATTGATGTAACTTAAACTCTGCGTAATGATTTCAGTTTGGTTCAGTTCCCCATGAGCTGTGCCCAGAGAGACAGAGGCAGAAAGTTGCTGATCAGCAAGTAGTGGCTTTGTGAGCTGATATTCTGATAAAAAATGAGTCAGACAGTTGAACAATATGCCTTCTTCATTACACCTTTGAGCCTGCCCTACTTATTTACACAGCTTCTCTTATATGCCAGAGGTACCCTTGCTTACCAATTCAGCTATCACACAAGATAAGCAGAGTGCCAGTCATCCTCTACCCAACCAGGAAAAAACCTGAGTCTCACCCAGAGGCTGTACCTAGATGCAGTGTGATGAGCAGGTATTAAATCTGCTTGTCAGTCACTGAGTCTCCTAGGTGATGTGCTCACCTCCTAATTTTTTACTTGACCTTGTTGCACAGTTCGGAGATCTCTGGATAAAATGGTGAATTTACCTATCACTAGTTGCACAGAGTCGGACACGACTGAAGTGACTCAGCAGCAGCAGCAGCAGTACAACAATGGCACCCTACTCCAGTGCTCTTGCCTGGACAATCCCATGGATGGAGGAGCCTGGTGGGCTGCAGTCTGTGGGGTCGCTAAGAGTCAGACACGACTGAGCGACTTCACTTTCACTTTTACTTTCATGCATTGGAGAAGGAAATGGCAGCCCACTCCAGTGGTATTGCCTTGAGAATCCCAGGGACAGGGAAGCCTGGTGGGCTGCCGTCTATGGGGTCGCACAGAGTCGGACACGACTGAGCGACTTAGCAGCAGCATCAGCAGCGGTGCAACATGTATATAGTCTTTGGGGAAAAGAGTGGGAACAGAATAATTCAAACCATTTGAAAAATTAAAAATCACTTCAGTAAGACAATCACTTAACCCACAGCAACTAAGAAACTCAAGGAACCAAAAGGAAAACAGGCAGAGCCTTATAAGGAAGCTTTCTGTAGACACTAGTCCTTTGGTAATATTTATCTTTTGTCTACCCTTCATTCTAGATTTTTTATGTCTTTATGTTGAATGGAATGTTTACTCCTCAAATGTTTGACTCCCTGGTGGCTCTGCCTGTATAAGGTCCTTGTAATCTTTCAGTTAATCCTTGTTCCCTTGTTACTTGTCATCACCTTCATCATCACTCCTACATAGTACTGTGCATATACCAGGTACAAGGAATTATAAGGCTTGGTGAGATCTACATATGTGTTTATGTATGTCTGTAATGTGTATATAAATATATATTTTACATATATATATATATATATATATATAGTTGTTCAGTCACTCAGTCATGTCCGACTCTTTGTGACCCCATGGACGGCAGCACACCAGGCTTCCCTGTCTTTCACCATCTCCAGAGCTAGCTCAAACTCGTGTCCGTTGAGTCAGTGATGCCATCCAACGATCTCATACTCTGTCATCCCCTTCTCCTCCTGCCTTCAATCTTTCCCAGCATCAGGATCTTTTCTAATTAGCTGGCTCTTTGCTATTGGAGCTTCAGCTCCAGCATCAGTCCTTCCAATGAATATTCAGGACTGATTTTCTTTAGGATTGACAGGTTTGATCTTGCATTCCAAGGGACTCTCAAAAGTCTTCTCCAACACCACAGTTAAAAGGATCAATTCTTTGGCATTTAGCCTTTTTTATGGCCCAATTCTCACATCCATACATGACTGCTGGAAAAACAATAGCTTTAACTAGACAGGCCTTTGTCGGTAAAGTAATGTCTGCTTTTTAATACACTGTCTAGATTTGTCATAGCTTTTCATTCAAGGAGCAAGTGTCTTTTATTTTCATGGCTGCAGTCACCATTTGCAGTGATTTTGAAGCCCAAGAACATAAAGTTTTTCACTATTTCCATTGTTGTCCCATCTATTTGCGTTGAGGTGATAGGACTGGATGCCATGATCTTTGTTTTTTGAATGCTGAGTTTTAAGGCAGCTTTTTCACTTTCCTCTTTCACCTTCATCAAAAAAAAAAAAAAAAAGAACTGATGCTGTAGCTGAAGCTCCAATACTTCGGCCACCTAAAAAAAAAAAAAAAAAAAAAAGGCTCTTTAGCTCCTCTTCATGTTCTGCCATAAGGGTGGTGTCATCTGCATATCTGAGGTTATTGATGTTTCTCCCAGCAATCTTGATTCCAGCTTGTGCTTCATCCAGCCTGGCATTTTGCATGATGTACTCTGCATATAAGTTAAATAAGTAGGGTGACAATATACAGCCTTTATTTTTTATATTGTCAAAAAAATACCAGCCTTTTTTTGTATAGTGTGTATTGTATATTTGTGTTTATGGCTAAGCATCGTGAGGTATATAATCCCAGTGTAGATTTAAGCTATTGTGTGTCAGTAACCTTAAAGTTACTTTCATCATTTATTTTTATTATAATTATGGCTTTTTGCAGCTTAATTAAAATTTAACTTTATTTTGTATTATTATTTTTTAATACCCTTTACACTGTACTTCTATCAATTCAGCTATTTGTAAGGCCTCCTCAGACAACCATTTTGACTCTTTTTCTTGTGAATGGTCTTGATTACCACCTTCTGTACAATGTCACGAACTTCCATCCATAGTTCTTCAGGCAATCTGTCTATCAAATCTAATCCCGTGAATCTATTTCTCACTTCCACTGTACAATTGTAAGGGATTTGATTTAGATCATAGCTGAATGGTCTAATGGTTTTCCCTACTTTCTTCGATTTAAGTCTGATTTGGCAATTAGGAGTTCATGATCTGAGCCACAGTTAGTTCCCAGTCTTGTTTTTGCTGACTGTATAGAGCTTCTCCATCTTTGGCTACAAAGAATATAATCAATCTGATTTCGGTATTGACCATCCGGTGTTGTCCATGTGTAGAGTCGTCTTCTGTATTGTTGGAAGAGGATATTTGCTATGATTAGTGTGTTCTCTTGGCAAAACTCAGTTAGCCTTTGCCCTGCCTCATTTTGTACTCCAAGGCCAAACTTGCCTGTTACTCCAGGTATCTGTTAACTTCCTACTGTTGCATTCTAGTCACCTGTGATGAAAAGGGCATCTTTTTTTGGTGTTAGTCCTAGAAAATCTTGAAGGTCTTCATAGAACCATTCAACTCAGCTTCTTCAGCATTAGTCGTTGGGGCATAATAGTGGATTATTGTGATTTTGAATGGTTTGCCTTGGAGATGAACAGAGGTCATTCTCGTTTTTGAGACTGCACCCAAGTACTGCATTTCAGACTCCTTTGTTGACTGTGAGGGCTACTCAATTTCTTCTAAGGGATTCTCACCCACAGTAGTAGATATAATAGTCATCTGAATTAAATTCACTCATTCCAGTCTACTTTATATGTGTGTGTGTGTATATATAAATATATATATATGTATATTTTTATATATATATATAACTTATTCAATCTTTAAAACAATTCAAGAAATGATTTTTATAGGGAAAGATTCTTGTTTATTAAGATACATTAAATTGTTTCCTAATATAACAGCTGCTGCTGCTGCTGCTGCTAAGTCACTTCAGTCGTGTCTGACTCTGTACGACCTCATAGACAGCAGCCCATCAGGCTCCCCCGTCCCTGGGATTCTCCAGGCAAGAACACGGGAGCAGGTTGCCATTTCCTTCTCCAGTGCATGAAAGTGAAAAATGAAAGTGAAGTTGCTCAGTCATGTCCGACTCTTAGCGATCCCATGGACTGCACCATACCAGGCTTCTCCATCCATGGGATTTTCCAGGCAAGAGTACTAGGAAGTCATAAAACTAATCTACAGAACTCTTTCAGGGTCTTTCGATTATACCCTATTGCCTTTTACTTATGAAATGAAAACATTTTTCTTCAGGAAAACTGAACATGTAGGCAAAAGATAAAGCTGCTTAATAAAACAGACTGGCTAGTGCTACTATGGAATGTCTTGTTTTCCAGGGAAAAAAAAAAGAAAAGAATTAATCACCCTAATCTGTTGATAATGCTCTAAATTTGAGAGGCCAGCAAGCCACATGGTGGGAGGTTAAATGCAGTGGGTTTCTTGAATTTTATTCAGGACAGGTATGTGTCCTTACCAAAAATGAGACTGAGACTCACAAAGTTAAAAGACAAGAATCACAGGGCAATAAAAATGAAATCGAGATTTTGTAACTCTTAGTGTTTTTTATATCACTGCTAGTATTTCTAGGTGGAATTAAACAGTGTCATGTAACAGAGCTCTCTATTTCACAGCCATGCTTTAGATCACTTAGTCTACCTAAAAACAATGATATAAATATTATTTCCATAGCTTTCTAATTTTTTTTTAAGCCATGAGAAAGGCAAACAAACAGGAGTTTGGTTAGTTTCCCCACAATCACACTTCTATGTGACACCATCAAAATGTTTAATTTAGATCCACCTCGCTCCTAATTCATGATGTTTCTACTCTGACATACTATTTATAGCTTGATAAATTTATCATTTTAAGAGATAAAAGACCTAGGATACATGTTTCAAAATATCTCAATATTTTAAGCTGTTAAATATTAACTTCTCTTGTTTATTAAGAACTCTAATCTCTTAGAGTGTAGACATCCCCACTCACTTCATCTGTGTCACTCAGTGTATCATCTGTTCACACTGGAGGTTTGATAGTGGATTAATTTTGCGTCTGTATATTCACAATTTGGAATTTTTGTGGTTTTGGCTAGGTTTTTCCTTAATATACAGTGGATTAGGACTTCTGTGTGAATTGTGAAACTCTTAAATGATGATACGTCTCTAGAAAGCAATGAACACTCTAGGTATCATGCTTATATGAGAGTCCTCAGATGCTTCTCCAGTCTCTGAATTCTCTACACTGTGAAAGCAAGCTTTGAAAATCTGTATTTTGACAGCATCTGTGGAAGTGCTTTAAACTCGAAGTCACTTCCAGGCTTTAGAGTTCTTTATTCAGTCACATTCTCCTTTTGAACAATATGGCTTAGAAATGTGTTTGGTAATGGGGGAAAGGCCTTGGGTTTTTTTATTGTCAAATTCCAATTGCTTTGTGAGTGATTGTAAAATGTAGAGCTAGTGTCTGTAATGCAATTGCCTCAGCATAATACAAAATGCTCATTGTCAACTTCTCCTGAGAAAACACAGTGTACTGCTGTTCTAAAGAATTCTGTTTATACTTCTCCAGTGTTCAGCCGAGTAGTACCTTTAAATGTGTAGGACCTTCAACGTGTAACATACATCTGGGTATCACGAAACTTCTGTATTTTCTGAGCTGGGAAATGGAGCAGATGCTCTTGGGAACCTGATTTACTTGCTCTATTTCTCTTCAAAAGAGACCCTGGCATTTTTTTCCTCTCACATTTCCCCACAGTTGCGGTGTGCCCTTATTGTTGTTTCTAACTAGGATACTGCTGCTGCTGCTGCTGCTAAGTTGCTTCAGTCGTGTCCGACCCTGTGCGACCCTTGTGCAGCCCACCAGGCTCCTGCATCCCTGGGATTCTCCAGGCAAGAACACTGAGTGGGTTGCCATTTCCTTCCCCAATAATTAGTGTACTCCTTGATACTAAATACATTATTTGAGAGTCTAATCAAAATAAAGTACCATGTGAGTTGTCCATAAAGGACAATCTATAAAGTGAGCCATTATCATGTTTCTGTGTTTTTGGAAGTAGATTTTGTGTTTATTTGCAGAAGGTGAATCATTAAATTCTGCATAAGAATTCGCTCTCATCTGAGGAGACCCGGGTTGAGTCAGTTCAGTTATATGTTGATGTTCTAGCCCGCTTTAGTTGGTTGAGTTTAAATGGGATTAGCTGAGGACAAATCCAGCTTTCCTAAAAAGCACACAATGTAGTTTTCAGAATTTTTGAGATGTGATGGTTTAGAAAAGCTTAGCCAGAAGCCATCTGGCATATCTCTGTTTCTTTCACTGTCTCTCTTTCTCTCTCCCTTTCTTCAAATGTGAATAAGTTAAAGGACTTCCCTCTTGTGTCCCTAAGATTTTATGTACCTGGACCTTGAGGTCTCTTCAAAAAAACAGAGGCTTGGGGGGCTTCATGCTTCTCTAACCTTTCACCAAGACCCGACATTGCATTGAGATATGAGCACATGATTTTAGAAGCTGTGCCTTAGAAAATTTGCATGAGCTTCAGTCTCTGTCAGATGGAGCATTAATGTTTGAGTAAACTTGTAATCAGAATCTCAGGAACCATGATTCTGCTATTTTTTTTAGGAGATGGAATAGAGTAGAGCTCCAAATAATTTGAACACTGTATTCTTTTTAGATAAATGCACAGTATTTTTGGAATGATGTATGTTTGAAGTTTATGAGTTGTAAGATTGACAGTCCTCAGAAATTTTACATGATAGGATGTTGCTTTAGACTTAGGTATTCTTCTCTTCACATGTGCTCTCCAAAATTCCAAGTTCCCCTTGGTGATGTGGGGCTGAGCCTTACCTGTAATAATACCAAACCTTCTTAAATATGGAAGCATCTGACTTTCATGGATCCCTTCTCACATCAGGTAATCCAGCTCTTGGATATTAAAGATCTGATGTAATAATAATAATAAAAAGTATTTCTCTGTGCAGTAAAGAAAGTAAACTATTAACCTTTGAACAAAACTGTATCTAAATTAAAGAACAATTGAAGCTTATGCAGATGACACCACCCTTATGGCAGAAAGTGAAGAGGAACTAAAAAGCCTCTTGATGAAAGTGAAAGTGGAGAGTGAAAAAGTTGGCTTAAAGCTCAACATTCAGAAAACGAAGATCATGGCATCTGCTCCCATCACTTCATGGGAAATTGATGGGGAAACAGTGGAGACAGTGTCAGACTTTATTTTTGGGGGCTCCAAAATCACTGCAGATGGTGACTGCAGCCATGAAATTAAAAGACGCTTACTCCTTGGAAGAAAAGTTATGACCAACCTAGATAGCATATTCAAAAGCAGAGAAATTACTTTGCCAGCAAAGGTCCGTCTAGTTCAAGGCTATGGTTTTTCCTGTGGTCATGTTTAGATGTGAGAGTTGGACTGTGAAGAAGGCTGAGTGCCGAAGAATTGATGCTTTTGAACTGTGGTGTTGGAAAAGACTCTTGAGAGTCCCTTGGACTGCAAGGAGATCCAACCAGTCCATTCTGAAGGAGATCAGCCCTGGGATTTCTTTGGAAGAAATGATGCTGAAGCTGAAACTCCAGTACTTTGGCCACCTCATGCGAGGAGTTGACTCATTGGAAAAGACTCTGATGCTGGGAGGGATTGGGGGCAGGAGGAGCAGGGGACAACAGAGGATGAGATGGCTAGATGGCATCACTGACTCGATGGACGTGAGTCTGAGTGAACTCCAGGAGTTGGTGATGGACAGGGAGGCCTGGTGTGCTGCGATTCATGGGGTTGCAAAGAGTCGGACATGACTGAGAGACTGAACTGAACTGAAAGCTTATCTAAAAATGTTTTAAAAGTGAAATAAATTTAAAAATTAAAATAAGCTCATCTTTAAGGGAAGTGTGAAAGTTAAGTTACAAACACATAAGGCAATTTCATTTCCACCTCAGAGCCCTTGAGGGCAGAGAGATCCCTGTTATGACAGCTGGGAAATCATGCTCTGACAACAGGCAACTCTTTGCTCCGAGGGTTTGTGGACGTGTAGGTGTGCTTAAAAAGAAAATTAATCCTGAAATGAATGTGAAGGAAAACTGTGCAATTCCACAACAAATTATACAATTACAAGTAGCTCTTCTGCTTCAAAAATGCCAAATGGGAAGTGATGCTGTCTCTTTGGAAGAATCTCTTTTTATCAGTTTTAAGCAGGTTATTTTCTCCACAGACATAGAAACACAGTCAGGTATATTATATTTGTGTGAGTTGAAAGATAATGAGAGGATTTTTCTAGCACTTTCCCATTTGTCCAGGTAGCTTACAACAATGGTTTGCTTTGTGGATTCTTCTCTATCATAGCCAGAGATGGGACCAGTGATTACTAAGTAGCTCTTGTTTGATTTTTTTTTTTCTCATTGATGTTATTAATGTTACTCCTTTTTATTCTGTTTTTCTCCATTATACATTTTTTTTTCTTTATGTATCTTCATGTATTTATGAGCTCTAAAAACCTGCTACTTCAAGAAATAGACTAAATGATAGCCTAAGCAAGAACTACATAAATATGATTCAGTTCAGTTCAGTTGTTCAGTCGTGTCTGACTCTTTGCGACCCCATGAATCGAAATATGATTAGCTTTTCTGAATATGATAGGATGCAGTTGTTATAAAAGGCACAGAGGAGAAAACAGTGCTGAAAGGAACTCAAGTCTTTCACCTACAGGAGGCTGACTTGGGGAGCAGTAGTTGAGAACCATTGTCAACATGGCAAATTTTGTGGGTAAGTGATAGGATGGTACAGTGCAGTGATCAGCATGTCCCAGCATTCACACTCTGTTCACATCACATATAAAAGGCAATAGAGTCAGTTCTCTTTATTTAAGTGAATTATACAGAATTCCCTGTGAAGAAATGCATTATGATCTCTTCTTAGACATCTTATTTTGGGTCAGCCTGTGGCTTGGTGACCTGAGTTGTTTCAGGAGATGTTCTTTTACTTTAGCATGATCTGCTGAGTAATCAAGTTATGATGAGATTGGCCTCCTGCAGCACAACTATCATTCAAAAATACACACATACCTCTTATGTTCATAGCAGCACTAGTCACAATAGCCAAGACATTGAAACCACTTAAATGTCCACCAACAAACAGATGAATGGATAAAGAATATGTGGTACCTATATACATTGGAATATTAGTCATAAAAAAGTATGAAATGACACCATTTGCTGCAACATGGACCTAGAGATTATCATACCAAGTGAAGTGAGTCAGAAAGAGAAAGACAAACACTATATGATATCACTTATATTTGGAATCTAACATATGACACAAATGAACTTATCTATGAAATAGATTAACAGACATAGAGAACAGACTTACTGTTGCCAAGGTGGAGGGGGGTGAATTGGAACTTTGGTATTAGCAAAGGCTAGCTATTATGTATAGAAAAGGTCCTACTGTATAGTACAGGGAACTATATCCAATATCCTGTGATAAACCATAATGAAAAAGGATATTAAAAAGAAGAATGTACATACATATACAAATGCACTTCAATAAAAACATTTAAAAAAAATGGTTGGTCTCCTGTAGAACAGAAAGGAAAAGATTAAAGAGGTAGTTTAGGGGTGGCTTCCCTATAGCTCAGCTGGTAAAGAATCCATCTGCAATGCAGGACACCCTGGTTTGATTCCTGGGTCAAGAAGATCCTCTGGAAAAGGGATAGGCTACCCTCTCTAGTATTCTTGGGCTTCCCCTGTGGCTCAGATGGTAAAGAACCCACCCACAATGCAGGAGACCTGGGTTTGATCAATAGGTTTGGAAGACCCCCTGGAGGAGGGTATACTGGCAACCCACTCCAGTATTCTTGCCAGGAGAATCCCCATGGACAGAGAAGCCGGGAAGGTTACAGTCCATGGGGTCATAGAGTTGGACAAAACTGAGTGACTTAGCACAGCACAGGCCTGCAGGTTCTAGAATAAGACGGACTTGAAACTGAGTCGTGTCTACAGTACTTACTAGCTTTGTGACAAAGTTGACAACCTCTCTGAACCTCTGTGGATTCAGTTATAAAATGAGGATATCCATAATAGTTCTTAATATGGTGGTGAGACTTATCATCAGTGAGATGTAAGTGTAATGCATGTAACACCCTGTTCCTTAAGGAGTATATCAGCTATGATCAGCAAAGACAGATGGAGGAGCAGAGAGACGGTTCTAATGTAGAATAGCACCCTGGGGACCAACAGTGCCGTTTGAATTTTCTATAATCTCTTATTTTAAATATAATGTTTAAGGCATTCAGATAGACTATAATTAATTTAGGATATTGTATATTACTTTTATTGTTTAAACTATTGAGTTTTAAAGATGAATAAAGAATAAAACTTGTTAAAGTTTGCTTTTCTAATTGTCATAACAGTGGGCCAACTTTTAGGTCTCTGTGTTTGAAGTGTTTCTGATGGAAGTGTGGTACCTTCTTCACATGTTTTGATTGGAGAAGGTCCTTCAAAGCTTTTTATAAAATGTTGCCCTGCTTGATTACCAAGGAGCAGATCGTACCAAGAAGTATGTTTTGACGAGACCACACAGGGAGATACTGAAGGACAGGGAAGCCTGGCACGCTGCAGTCCATGGAGGTCGCAAAGAGTCAGACATAACTTAGTGTCCAAATGACAACACAAGGACTTGGAGATGGAATCACGGTTGTCAAAGAGTGTATGATTTTTTTAAAAAAATTTAATTTAGGGAAGTAAGTTGCCTTTAAATTGGAGGCATGATTGATGTTCAGAATCCCTTCTGGCTAATGCTAGAGTGACATGCGTTCAAGGGAGATCATCTCATTTCACTGGTTGCCTGCAGATTGCAGAAAGTATCTCAGGGAGAGATTTAGTGCCAAGGAACTTAGCAGAAAGCCCTCTCTTGGCAGGGGGATGACTACACACTGAAAACAACATTATTGTTTAGTGGCAGCCACTCAGAAAAAGCACTGGGGGTTTCGTCATTCATTGGAAGACTTGGAGGGTGCTAATAAAATACATTAGAGGCAGGTTGTTCAAAATAGTTCTAAAAATGGAAAATAATCCAAATGTTTATTGCAGCAATTTTATTGCTGGGAAACACGGGCTTTACGACCAGAGTGTTTGTAATATATTCACTTGGGTCTCTGAGGAATTTCAGGCTGGTGAGAATTATTTGGATTGCATGAGCATAATTATGTTACAATTTGAGAGCTAAATCTCTCTTTGTGTTTATCATACATTTTATTTTATTAATCTTTGAGATGGGAGCAGCTCATGAGGAAAATTGCTCGCCCGCCAAAGGCAGGAGCTGGGGTCTGTCCAAGACCTTCATTATTAGCCAGTAAATCCAGGTTTTGTGTCAGCTCAGAGTTCTCGCTTTGGTGAGGTTTTCGTGGCATCTGTGTTAAATTCCACTGAGTCGTCACTCCACCAAGGATTCTAGTCAGAGACGATGAGTTTCTTACACAGAATCTCCCTAGTTTGTCTCTGGAGAATCTCTTGCCTCAAATTTTTGTTATCCATGTTCCAGAATTGAGGGTCAAAGATTTTTAGAGGGTTAATTAGCTGACATCCCAGCATCCAGCAAACTCTCTCTTTCTTTCCTTGTTTTTCCCTTGTTCCGTAAGATAAACAGCAAGTCTTTGGTAATGGTGGTTATTGGAGCAAATGGTGATTGCTCACTTCCTTGGTGTCTCCTGCAGGGATAAAGGCTATGATCAGCTGAAGCAGCACACAAAGCCAGCATTATAGAATGGGGCTCAAGCCAACATTATAGAACGGGGCTATTTAAAATATTTAAAAGATGTATAGTTATTTAAAAGATACATAGCTCTTGTTTACTTAACATGTGACCCAATTACTAATCGGATCTATGTTAGCATACCTGTGGAACACCTCCCAAGAATGGTGACAATTCTATATTTTGTCAGAGATGTTACCACCTTCAGAGCATTGCCTTATGATTCCCACCACTATTTTTAATCAGTTAAATTCTTGAGTGCCCATTATGTATTTCATGAGAAATACAGTATCATAAAATGTGGCAAGTGGATTCAGTGAATTTAAGGCTAGTTCCAGAGAGACCTTACATAAATACAACCACAGTGAAACAATAAATGACTTTATAATTGTTCAGTGCTAAATTATAAGATATGGGATGTTGTTGCTTTGGACGTTCAGAAGAGAGGGATGGTGGTTAGACAGTGGTGGTCCTTGAAGAATGGTCAAGTACAAAGGTATAAGTAATTCAAAGTGTGAAGAGTTTCCTAAACACAGATGCTGGAGAAAAATGCAAAGAGCAGCCTGTGGGAGAAAATTGGGTACTGAGGGAGTGTTAGGGAACTGGGTTGAATAGGAGAGGTGTGTCCAGACCAAAGGCATTCATTATTTTTGGAACTGTTTTCATCGCCAGAAAACTCTTCAGTCTGGGATCTGGCTGAGACTGTTATGCAGGAGGATTTCACATGCAAAGTCCATACCCCATAATTCAATGTCAAAGACAGTCTCCCCTCCCTTGGGTGACAAATTACCCTCTCTTTTCTAATCTTGTTTTGAACTCTCTGCAAGCTGAGTTAGAACGCTGGTGAATTGAATTAGTATTTTTTATCCCAAACATTTGTAGTGTTCCAGGGTGGAACCCCCCTTTTTTTTCTATTTAACACTGTGACCTTTTTCTCTAAAAAGTTAGCATTCTACAATGGAAGGTTTCCTTGCTGAATTAAAGAAAAGAGAACCATTTTCCCAAATAATTCTGTGATAGTATTTAATACTGTGCATCACATAGGAAAGACATTTCAAAGCTCATATATTGGCTTCCTCTAAATTTTTTGAATCTCTGTTAATACGCACTTTATATTGATTATAAGTGATGAAGGAATAGCAGTTCCATTTAACAGGTGGGAAGCATGACTTTTCCAGGCCTTGAATGCTAGTTTGGAATTTAAAAAATTTGTGAAAAAGGCTTATCTAATTTCCCAAATTATCAACCCAATTCTCTTCCTAAATTCTCACCTAACTCTTTTCCTAAATGTTCTCTTCTCCCCTGGTTGCCATATTCTCATCTAAATCTCTTCTTTCCCCCTTGATACATACAGCACGCATAGAGCAGATTGGCATTTGCTAGACTCAGCAAAGGGAAGCACTGTGTTTAAGAAGAGGGAGAGCTCTGGAGTCAGAGAGATCAAGTTTGAGAACTGGCTCTGTGTTTCACATTAGTGTGGCCTTGATCCAGTTATTCAGCTCTTCTGTGTTTCATTTCTCTTAACTGTAAAAACATACAGTAGAGGTACCTGCTTAATACATTGCTGTGGGGATTAAGTGAGATATGATATATCAAATGCTTAGTACAAGGCTTGTTTTATAATAGTAAACATCGGCAGTTATTAATAACTATAGTATGCTGGGTACAGCTAGTCTATTTTTATTGTATGATTATCTTTGTTTTATGTTTTCCTAAGCTCCATCTTACATTTCTTTTTGTGTAAATCTAGAAAATACCATAGTCAAGTGTTACCTGTTAATTTATGTTTGATAATAACTAGTGGTGGGCTAAGTAGTAAACTTAAAAGAATGATATAATTTTATAGTATGTATTTTTTAAACATTTTAAGATTGAGTTTAGGATTCATACTGCAGGTGACATTGATTATGCCACCTAATTCAAACTGTAAGTGTTTGTAAAAATGGCATTCAAATTTGGGAATCTGATTACTGAATGAAATGTTTAAGTATATTCAAGACTGGGAACGTGGCTACCCTACGTGGAAGACCTCAGAGACACATCACAGGAGAAAAACTAATAAAACATCAGAGGGGGAAAATGAAAAAAACAAAAAACACATGAAAGTCTAAGTCAGTGGAGACTGAAAGTATGAAGGAAGAGCACTGGCGATGAAAAATAGGACACATCCCTCCGAGGTAGTCTCATTAGAAGTAACAGATGCACATAATCAAGAAGCTGCTTTCATCTTGAAAAAGCAGAACAGATACAGGATGCGTGTCACATTTGAGTGGTGCAGTAGAAGGTCTTTCTCAAGATTTATTGAACAAACTGACTATTCTGATGAAGAAAATGTTTCATTCATTCCAAAGTCCTAGACACCTCCAGTATTGTGTGTGAGAAATGGCTTTGGGGATAATAACAGCTACCACTAGAACAATTAGAAAAATAAACTCCAGGGAACATCTAGGATGATGTTCACCATCTCACCATGATGTTCACCTCACTGGGAATCAAAATCATATGTACGTCTATTTCGTCACAAAAAGTTGTATGATGCTCTCTCAAAAGCTCCATCACTGGACTCATTAAGTGTTGATTCTGAGAACGAAGAGTAGATTATGCTTAGACTGAACCACATGAATACACAACATTTCTTTACATGCGGTTGATTATTAGTAAATATTTGTTGGAAGAAGGAATTAAACTTTTTTCAAATGCTGCATGTTATGCTGGTACAGTTTTGTGATTTTGGGGGGGTGATATGTTTATTGTTTAGATGAGATGCCACAAGAAATATCAATGGTACAGGATGATATGTGCTAAGAAAAAATATTTTAAAAGTCTTCTGTAGTCAGATAGGCTTGGGATATTCTGGCTTATGCAGTGTTAAATAGATTTCTTGACTGTAGGACTTCAGAGGATTTAATATGCCTGTGTGCCTTGTGAATCATCAAGAAGTCTATATTGCTAAGCTTATTTCGCTATAGGCAAGCTTTTCAGAGTATCTCACAGTACTAATGTTTTGCTAAACACAGTCAAAAGCCAAGCAGGAGACTTTGATATTCACAATGTCATTAACTGGTTAGCGGCCCTCAGAAGCTGATGATCTGAGATAATGTGTAGCTTTCTCTAGGTCAGCATCTAGGTTTCAGCCCTTGTATAGAATGTTTCTTAGTTTGTTTGTTAGTGCTGCTGCTGCTGCTGCTGCTGCTAAGTCGCTTCAGTCATGTCTGACTCTGTGCAACCTCATAGATGGCAGCCCACCAGGCTCCCCTGTCCCTGGGATTCTCCAGACAAGAACACTGCAGTGGGTTGCCATTTCCTTCTCCAGTGCATGAAAGTGAGAAGTGAAAGCGAAGTCGCTCAGTCGTATCCAACTCTTCACGACCCCATGGACTGCAGCCTATTCAGCTGTGATTTTTCTTTTTAAACAGCAACATGTCCACCATGTGATTTGTATAGAAACAAGAGTGATTCGAGAACAGATTGTACTAAATGCTCCAGCTAGTGCAAAAGTTGCTCTTCATATAGCAAGCAGAACTTTACTGAAACTTAGACAGATAGACCATTTGTATGTGAAACTTTGCATAAGAAGTGCATAGCTTTAGAAACATGAATGGAGAAATTCAGGACTCTGAAGGAAGTGTAATATATTTGGGAATGTCTGATAATCGTCATGATTTTCCCACTGAGGGTATTAATCTAGCTTCTGTTGGGTGGTAAGTTTACCCAGTTCTCTGTGCTATCTTTGGTGCCAAGAACATTTACTCTAAAAAAGGCATTGCCTTCATTTTGCAGACGAGGAAACTGAGGTCCAGAGAGATCAAGACACTTGATAACCTCATCACACAGGACTGGAATTTCAAAGCAAAGTCTGCCTACCTCCATACTCTCTCGACTGCACTGTTCTTTTTAATGAGAAAGCAACTTTCTTAAATTAGGATTAACAGAAGAGTCACTATTTCTGACTTGTGGTATCGGAATTTCAAGCCCTTTATTTTAATGTCTAAAATCCAGTATAATATGATTAGTTCTAAAACTTCACTATCTGATTTAGGGAACTCACAGTAATTATCTTGAAATGTTCTTCCAGGTTGTACTCAATAAGGCTGATTTTTATTGATGCCCACTGTCCCATTTTTGGATAGTTATGCCTTGAATAGCTACTGTCTAACAAATAGTGAACATTCAATAAATATGAGTTACCATTATCAGAAACAGACATAGAGAATAGACTTATGGGCATGGGGAGAGGGGAGGAGAGGGTGAGATGTACGGAAAGAGTAACATGGAAAGTTACATTACCAAATGTAAAATAGATAGCCAACAGGAATTTGCTGTATGGCTCAGAAAGCTCAAACAGGGGCCCTGTATCAACCTAGAAGGGTGGGATGGAGAGGGCGATGGGAGGGAGGTTCAAAAGGGAGGGGATGTTTGCATACCTATGGCTGATTCATATTCAAGTTTAACAGAAAACAACAAAATCCTGTAAAGCAATTATCCTTTAATAAAAAAAAAAATTACATATAACTTTGAAAAAATAAAATATCAGGCAAAAATAAAAAACAAACGTGAGTTATCATTATCTATGGTAAAGGTAGTGACAGCATTTCTGCTATAGAATGCATGTTATTTAAAAAGTATCCAAGCCCACATTAAATGTTATGTTCTCCATGTAACTTTCTCTAGTATCCTGATTTAGACTATCTCTCCATCCCTTAAGTGTACATAGTGCTATATTTAGCATTTATAAACAGTGATATTTAGCATTTTTTTATTGTTTCTACAAGAGCTAGTGTGGTCTAGGTAAACACAGAGGCTTTGGAGTCAGAATGCCTGGCATTAAACGCTCCTCCCTCCACCATTTGTTATCTATATGACTTGGGTAATGTATTGATAGCTTAAATTTTCTATGCTTCAGTTTCCTTGTCTGTAAAATGGAGATGCATACTAAAAATATCTCTTATATGCCATTGCAAACATTCAGTGTGTTAGTGTATGTTAGGCTTCCAGGTGGCTCAGTGGTAAAGAATCCATCTGCCAACGTAGGAGCTGCAGGAGACATAGGTTTGATCTCTGTGTCAGTAAGATCCCCTGGAGGAGGAAATAGCAACCCACTCCAGTATTCTCGCTGGGAAGTCCGATGGACAGAGGGGCCTGGCAGGCTGCAGTCCATGGGGTTGCAAAGAGTCAGACATGGCTGAGTGATTGAGCATGCACACATGCAGGCATATGTTAGGCATTTGGATGAATGACTGGCAGCTGTTTCTACTCAGTAAATGGTAGCTGTTATTGAATGCAAGGAAAGCTTTACCCTCAACTGGATTATAAGCTCCTTAAGGACTAGGGCCAAACCTAATTCACCTCTGTCTGGCAAATTATAGGCACCAGATAAATATTTCCATTTGAGACATGCCTTGAATGAATGCTTATGGAGATTTTCTCACAGTTTTGCTGTATTTTTCACTGCATTTTTAAAGAACTGTAAATGTCAGGTGAATGTCCCTTAGAAAATTAGTTGCACCTCTTTACCCTTTTATTCATGGTCTTTCTACCTTGGCTGATCCCATCTCTCCAAATCTTTCTCTCTGTTTAAAGCAGTATCCTTAGGGAAGAATTATATAAGAATATCTGTGCTACATGTAATTGAAGTTGTAGCTCATTGTAATTAAAAGTAATTGAGATCATACAGTGAATGGATTTTAGCAGGAGCACAGCAGGCATCATGTAGACAGAGTATCTGGGTGCTTTCCCAGCCTGCTGAACCCCAGTAACTGTGGTGTTGGGAAACAATGAGCTTTTGTGTCAGTGTCCCTGAACATCACTGGGTGCCCTACTGGGGAAGTGACCTTTTAGACAGAGACTTGTTGTGTCCCTTGCTGGCTTTCAATAGTAGTGTAGATAGAGAGTACTTAAGAGACCAGGGTTGAGGGTCAGATCTGCAAGTGGCTACTGGAGCAATTATTTAAACTCCTCCAGTCTTGCCAGCTTCCTTTTTTATTGTTATTTTGTTTTGTTTTATTTTGTTTAGAAATGAGTATTATACTCAATCTCTAGAGTTGATCCAAATAACACATGCACTTTTATTTTTCCCTCTTTATGTAGTATTAAGTGTCTTACTTCTCACTCTCTATAAATATCCATATGTATATGTGTCTTTCTCCACATACACACGCACACACACACACATACATACATACACCCCATACACAGAGGGAGAGAGCAAGGGTGACAGCAAGAGAAAGAAAGGGAGGGAAATTTGTGTTATAGAGATTAAATGATATAGTGCAGTTTAAATTAAATCACTACACTGTCTAGCATGTAGCAAGTGTTTAATGCATGTTGTTAGTATGTTAGATGTTCTAAGGCAACTGCATGGGTTAGGTGGGTAGAAACTTGTTTAATTATTGATTTGAAAATTAAAAAAAAAAAAAATCTAGGGACCGTCACTGAGAGAATTTGGCTTGCCAGTTATTACAGCTCCAAACTCACACCTCTGTAGTTAGCTGGCTTTGAGAAGCTGCAGCTGGGCCTTTCTTAACAGCCTTCCTGCTTCCTTGGGGCTCCATCTTAGGCTCTGCCCATAAAGGACGCTAGAGAAAACCTACTAGGTTGTTTGGGAAAGTAAGGACTCTTCTTTGCTTGCTTCTTTTGGGCCCCCTATCTTCCAGTTTCTGTGAACAATACCCAATTAAAGAGCAAAGCTTTGTCACCTGGGCAGCAGGAACACTTTCCTGTAGTGGCAGTTGAATCTGGTTTGTAGTCTTTCCAACTCAGAGAATCAAGTTCTTTGTGCCGCTCAGTGATAGCACATCAAGGCTATGGTTTTTCCAGTGGTCACGTATGGACGTGAGAGTTGGACTATAAAGAAAGCTGAGTGCCGAAGAATTGATGCTTTTGAACTGTGGTGTTGGAGAAGACTCTTTAGAGTCCCTTGGACTGCAAGGAGGTCCAACCAGTCCATCCTAAAGGAGATCAGTCCTGGGTGTTCATTGGAAGGACTGATGGTGCAGCTGAAACTCCAATACTTTGGCCACCTCATGTGAAAAGTTGACTCATTGGAAAAGACCCTGATGCTGGGAGGGATTGAGGGCAGGAAGAGAAGGGGACGACAGAGGATGAGATGGCTGGATGGCATCACCAACTCGATGAACATGGGTTTGGGTAAACTCCGGGAGTTGATGATGGACAGGGAGGCCTGGCGTATTGCAGTTCATGGGGTCACAAAGAGTTGAACACGACTGAGCGACTGAACTGAACTGAACAGTGATACCACCAGAGCCAAGAGCACCTCCCCATAACAGGTCTGTTTCTAAGCTTTGATAATTCCAACCTCTTTTCACCTTCCTCTCAGCTTTCTATGATTATTATCTCCATGATACCTTTTAGTTGTCTTGTGACACCTTCAGTTACCTAGTTAACAGTTTTATGCCTAGCTAACAGTTCTTCATTTTAAACTCCCTCTGTCATAAATGCTGTGGTTTCTGCCTGGTGAGTGGCCTGAGTGATAGGTGTGTTAGGACCCGTCTCTGTTAATAATGCCAAAGTTAATACTAGTTGGCTAAATGCTAATTGGGTAATGACTTGCTAAGTATAGTTCTTAGATCCAAGGAAGAGGATTAATCTGGAGGAACAATTTTTCCAGGGCTATTTGCCCTTTGCCATTGTTTTGTTGTCAAGTCATGTCTCACTTTTTGCTGCCCCATGGACTGTAGCCCACCAGGCTCTTCTGTCCAGTGGATTTCCTAGGCAAGAATACTGGGATGAGTAGCCATTTCCTTCTCCAGGGGATCTTCCTGACTGAGGGATCAAACCTGCTGCTCCTGCATTGGCAGGCAGCTTCCCTACTGCTGAACCACCAGGGTCAGTTAATGCTTCTTAAAAAAATTATCACATGTATCATGTGAACCTTAATTAAAGAGGATGTTCTCTTCTACACAGCAAGTTCCACAGAGGTGACATGACTGGCCCTAAGGCAGGTGTCCCTTTGCTTCCATATAATCTCTTACATTTGTGTGCAAAAGTTGAGTTCATGGAAACTTTTTGAAGGAGAGGTTTGTTTTTTCAGTAGTGTTTTTTTATTTTTTTATTTTTTTTTTTTACCTCTTAATGGAGCCTTGGCCCATAAAATAGAGAAGGAAATGGCAACCCGCTCAAGTATTTGTGCCTGAAGAATCCCATGGATAGAGGAGCTGGGTGGGCTATGGTCCATAGGGTCACAAAGATTCGGGCACAACTGAAGCAACTTAGAGTGCATGCATCACCCATAAAAACTTGAGACACTCTTGCAGTTGGGTTATTTGAGATGAGGACAAGGAAAAAAAAGAAACTCAAAAATTATTTTGGGAGTGAACATAAAATAAGTACGTAAAAATCTCTCAGGATATGTCCTGCCCTGGAGGTTGCTGTTAGGGCAAGTACTTCCTCTTGCCTGCCAAGGTCCATGCTGCCTCTTTTGGTAGCATGGTTCTGAGCCAGATGGGTTGTGATTCTGACTCTTACTGGTCATTCCAGTGTGCCTGACCTTGAACTGGATAGAGCCAAAGCAAGTGTTTATATTTTGCTTCTTTGCATTTTTGGTGTTAATGCTTAGTAAATGCTGAGTGAAAACTTCCCTGTCACTTGACTCCAGGTCAATAGCAAGCTTCATTTATGGAATCTTTTTTTTTTTTTTTAAGGTATATTCTCTTGGAATGATCATTGGGAGATTTATATCACTCTTTTATAGCACATATATTCAGAGGATAAATATGTATTTTAAAATAAAATATATATATTCAAATATAAACATATATATGAATTAGGTTTCTCTAATACTCAGTTATATAATCATGCCAACTAAGGTCCGTCTAGTCAAGGCTATGGTTTTTCCTGTGGTCATGTATGGATGTGAGAGTTGGACTGTGAAGAAGGCTGAGTGCCGAAGAATTGATGCTTTTGAACTGTGGTGTTGGAGAAGACTCTTGACAGTCCCTTGGACTGCAAGGAGATCCAACTAGTCCATTCTGAAGGAGATCAACCCTTGGATTTCTTTGGAAGGAATGATGTTGAAGCTGAAACTCCAGTACTTTGGCCACCTCATGCGAAGAGTTGCCTCATTGGAAAAGACTCTGATACTGGGAGGAATTGGAGGCAGGAGGAGAAGGGGACGACAGAGGATGAGATGGCTGGATGGCATCACTGACTCAACGGACGTGAGTCTGAGTGAACTCCAGGAGTTGGTAATGGACAGGGAGGCCTGGCGTGCTGCGATTCATGGGGTCGCAAAGAGTCGGACATGACTGAGCAACTGAACTGAACTAAACTGAACTAAGAATGATCATTTTTGTTTTGAGAATTTTCCAACAATCCATACAGTTATACAAATCAGGTATTATTTTTCTGTATTACTCATACCCTATTAGAGTTGGTAGAGTAGATTGAAAGAAAAAGGCATTTTAAAAATGGGAAAACTAAATTATTTGTTTTTCTTGAACTTTGACTTTGCAGCTACTGGTTCTGAACACAGTAGGAAGCCTAGTAAAAGATGCTTTAAATGGAAGATAAGTGCTCAGAATGGAGGTTTTAAATTTTGCAATTCTGCTCTGTTATTTTTCATTAACTCCTATTCTCTCAGAGTGAGCAAAGAGGCAGTTAAGTGTGACTGTAAAATAGTGCAGCCACTGTGGAAAAGTTCAGCAGTTCCTCAAAATTTAAACTTAGTTACCATATGATCCAGCAATTCCATTTGTAGGTATAGACTCAAAAGAATTTAAAACATATATTCACACACAAACAATTGTACATTAATGTTCATAACAACATTATTCCTATTAGCCAAAATATGAAAACAGCCAATAAGTGTCAAGAAGTGAAGTGAAATGACTCAGTCATGTCCAACTCTTTGTGACCCCATGGACTGTAGCCTACCAGGTTCCTCTGCTTATGGGATTTTCCAGACAATACTAGAGTGGGTTGCCATTTCCTTCTCCAGGGGAACTTCCTGACCCAGGGATCGAACCTGGATCTTCCACATTGTAGGCAGACGCTTGCTTTACCACCTGAGCCACAAGAGTTTCCCTAAGATTAGCTTCCCTAATCTTAGAAAGTGGTCTCTCCAAGCTAGGAAGGGGAGAAGGACTCCAGTTACCAAAAGCTAGGCAGTCCTTGCCTTGTTTCCCAGCAATGTTTTTGCAATACTGGCAAGGATTTTGAGAGGGAAAGGGAGGGGGGGGGCGGTCTTAAGAGGGCAAAGCTATGCTGTTCCAAGCTTGCCAGGGAGACAGCAGAGAGTTTGCTTTTCTTCTTTTTTTTCCTTCCTTTTTCTCTGTTGACAGTTTTGTGGACTAGGGACTTAGAATCACCAAGATCATCATCCATGTTTTCACAGCCAATGCTTATGATAGTGCTCTTAATGTGCCAGATATGGTCTAAGCACATTACACCTATTGCTTTAATTCTGACACCTATATGAAGTAGATACTCTTTAGTATTTCCATTTTGTTAATGAGGAAAATGAGTGAGGATCACAGAATTAGAGTGAGTTGTCCAAGGTAACACAGTGACTGATTGAATGAATGGGATTCCAGTTGCTTTTAAAGTTACATGCCTTTCTTATTGATAAGTTGCATCTTGTATAAAAAAAAGAATCTAGTATTTCCTTAAAAAGAAAAAAAAGGACAATTGTTTTTATGAATCAAATTTCACACTTGCTCTGCCTGAATGCCTGAAACACAACATTTCATAAATCTTATTAATATAATAATATGTATACAAAAATTATACTAAGATGTCTTGGAATACTAAACTAGTTGATATCCCATTCCCAAGGAAGTGTTTATGACCAGTTCCTTGCAGAAGGGACAAGTCTAGCAGGACAGTGTGACCTTCTCCCAGACCACTGGGCAAGGATCAGAAGATGGTAATCCGGATGGGTATTCAGAGACTAGCCAACATGTTGCCTGGGAAAAAAATTTGAACCAACCATCTACTTTTCTCCCTAGGATTTGCATCTGTACCCACTTAGTAATAGGAGGCAAGGCAAGGTACATTTAGAGAACAGATGAGTTCGTGAATGACAGAACCAGGGAATGACTTCAGACTCCCACAGGTAAAAGACCTGCCATGGTCTCATCTCCAGAATGATTTTCAGTTTCAGCCTGGCCCCAGAGAAATCACGCTGCCCTATCAGCTCTGTGTAGTTTTACCATAATTCCACAGGCCCTACCCATTTTAACATTCTTAGATTGAGTTTCTTGGCCTAGCAGAGAAGTATGTATCTAATGTAGTGTTCAACCATTTCTGTATTAACCCCACATTTGAAGTATTAAGGTTGGTTAATTAAGCAAGATTATGTTATAGGCAGCCCACTTATAGCCAGTAACAGGATTTTTCATATCCCAATAGTGACAAATCAACATATGTCATTTCTCTGTTTCATTCATTTATATGGTTGGATATACACTATTTATTCTCCATTCTTTTCTCTCTTAGTATTTAATAGAGACCTGTTTTGGGTTTCTTAGAAACATTTCAGCAGTGTTGAAAAAATAATAATCAAAATGATTAAATTATGATAACACAGTAGTCATTTAAATCATGTGATGTAGGAGTCCAAGCTTAATCATCATTAACTAAATGACTTTTGATCCTTGAACTTCATTTCTCTCTAGCCTTGGGTCTCCAGCGCCTAGGGCGATAGATTCATTTGTGGAGCCTTGTAGCAGATGGCTGAGTTTTCACTTTCAGATAGCTATTATCTTTGAAAAGGAAGACTGAAGATGCTAAGTAATATTTACAGGCTTCCTTATGGTTTGCATAACACATTCTCATTTCAGTCAAAACCATTTTTATTTGGTAAAATGACTGCAGGATAATGAACATGGTAGCAACTCACAGAGTAGTTTTCTGCCTGAAGGAATTCGAGGTTCTTTGGAACACAGGGTCCAAAAACAACTCCACAGTGAAATGTAGGAGCTATTTTATGGCTAAATGACAACAGAAAATGCTTGTGATGCTTGGAACCCCAGGGTGGACAGATGCCCTCTCAGTTTCAGACAGAATGAGAAAAGGAGTCATCTAGGTTGATTTGATACAAACTTAAGACTTGGAGAAAAATCATTAAAGTATTAATAACCATTAAAATTTCCACTTTTCTTCAAAGAAGTGTTTCCCTAGGGACTGATAACTTCCTTTTTGAAGGTTGAGAAATATGTTTTTGTTATGATAAGAAGATGGTAAGTTGTCCTAGCATCAAACAAGTTGGATTTGAATCCCATCTCTGCAATTTATTAGGCTTGGGAGCTTAAAAATTTAGAGAAATTTATGAAATGAGGGAAATAATAGTACTCACATTTAGAGTTTCTGTCGAGATTAAATAAGATTATGTATGAGAATATTCAGTATGGTATTAAAAGCCTGCAGCACGCACTAAATGTTAATGCTGATCTGTTTATTACTGTCTTTTGCCACATTCTCATGACTGAGTCAAAATATACTAGCTGTGTGTGCTGAATCCCCTTAGGATTTGTGGTATTGGTACGAGAAGAAAATGCTCACTCAAATACAGTTATTTCTGAGATTTCAAAAGAAAGTGGTGTCGCCTTTTTTTGAGTTCCATACTCTGCTTTGACACTGTTTAGGAGGTGTCCTTATACCAGAAACCTGAGACCCAACTATCTCCTATTAAGTGGGAATCACAGTAAATGACATTTCCTGGTTGTCCTGAAGATGAATGGAGATGAATGGAAGCTATTTGCAAAAATAGCACTACAGAAATGCCATTTCCTTTCATCTGTACCAGTACCAGTCGGGGTTTATAATAAAGTCTGTGGACCGAGTTTCCAGAGATGATGTAATTAGACCAAAATACAGCAGTACATCAACAACCACAAGAGGAAAGCACGTCTGCTGAGAGATGGGTAGGATCAGAAAGGTGGATCCCACCTCTAGATATATTGTTGATAAGCACATCTTCACAAGAGAGTCAGTATGAATGAAATTCCAGCATATGAAGTGCAAATCAGTGTTCAGCAAGCTGTTTACATAAACTGGAGTTCAATATGAGGCAGGCTAGAGGGAAAGCTTCAGAGAGGAGTCACTACTGGCTATGACTTCTTTCCCTAAGTTCTGTTTCCTTGAGAACAGCTGGTAAATGAGCCAGAGTGGATCTGCTGCTCCTCACTCTTTCTCTCCTTCAGGTAGAAAATTCATAATTTTGCACGACAAGCTATTGAAGACGTAGAATTAACCAAGCCAAATGTGTTCATTGGGGGTTGGGTAGACAGGAAAGGACAGATAAATTTATCCCTTTCAGTTCAGGGCTTCCCTGATAGCTCAGCTGGTAAAGAATCCACCTGCAATGCAGGAGACCTGGGTTTGATCCTTGGGTTGGAGAAGGGAATGGCTACCCACTCCAGTATTCTGGCCTAGAGAATTCCATGGACTGTATAGTCTGTAGGGTTGCAAAGAGTCGGACATGACTGAGCAACTTTCACTTTTCAGTTCAGAATTTAGAATCCTAAGATGGTGGGCCCAGTTGATGGTACCTTATTTAATCTTTTCTATTCTTAACCAAGATAATTGTTTAAACGTTAAAATAGAAATGAGTTGAACTTCTTGGGAAAGCTGCAAGTAGCTGCCTAAGACAATTTTAAATATTTGTGAATGAAAACTACTGATTAGTGGAGGGAGTGAGGATGGAGTGAAGTGGTAGTAAACAGTTCCTTAATGTCATTCAACTCAATGAGTTTTAGCAAGTATTGAACTACTGTACAGTTTTCAGCTTTTTTTTTTTATTGTTCTGCCTATTCTTCATTTATTTGAAGTATTTTAAAATTCATCCTGATTTCATTGTGACTGAAGAGTTACATCATGAACTTGGACAAGTACCCGGTGAGTTTCCATTTTTAACTGGGAATGAGATGGCACCACCCTTATGGCAGAAAGTGAAGAGGAACTAGAAAGTGTCTTGATGAAAGTGAAAGTGGGGTGGGGAGTGAGAAAGTTGGCTTACAGCTCAACATTCAGAAAACGAAGAGCATGGCATCTGGTCCCATCACTTCATGGGAAATAGATGGGGAAACAGTGGAAACAGTGTCAGACTTTTATTTTGGGGGCTCCAAAATCACTGCAGATGGTGATTGCTGCCATGAAATTAAAAGACGCTTACTCCTTGGAAGAAAAGTTATGACCAACCTAGATAGCATATTCAAAAGCAGAGACATTATCTTGCCAACAAAGGTCTGTCTAGTCAAGGCTATGGTTTTTCCAGTGGTCATGTATGGATGTGAGAGTTGGACTGTGAAGAAGGCTGAGTGCCGAAGAATTGATGCTTTTGAACTGTGGTGTTGGAGAAGACTCTTGAGAGTCCCTTGGACTGCAAGGAGATCCAACCAGTCCATTCTGAAGGAGATCAGCCCTGGGATTTCTTTGGAAGGAATGATACTAAAGCTGAAACTCCAGTACTTTGGCCACCTCATGTGATGAGTTGACTCACTGGAAAAGACTCTGATGCTGGGAGGGATTGGGGGCAGGAGGAGAATGGGACGACAGAGGATGAGATGGCTGGATGGCATCACTGACTCGATGGATGTGAGTCTGAGTGAACTCTGGGAGTTGGTGATGGACAGGGAGGCCTGGCGTGCTGCGATTCATGGGGTCGCAAAGAGTTGGACACGACTGAGCGACTGAACTGACTGACGGAACTGAAAAAAAAGACAGTTGCAAATTCATTCAAGTGTTTCACTGTGATGTGAGAAAGTTAAGGTTTATCAAAATCTAAGCATACATACATTCATATGTACATAAATGTGAGAACACACATTTTATCCAACTTTCTAGTGTCTAGCAGTTATTTCTTTGGTTCAAGGAAAGATCATCTGCTTCGACTGATTTTCTGATTTTATGGAAGCATATTTATTCCTGTATAGTTTGAAATAAGCAGTGTGGAATTTTTCCCTTTGCAAAAAGAATTATTTTGAAAAAAAGAAAAACAATAAAAATAAAAAACAAGACATTTCACTGAACCACAGTAAAACTCTAATGTCAAAACCCATACTTATCACTGACTTCACATTTCAAGATGCAGTATCTCTGACCTTGTTAAATTTATGGGAACTGGAAAGAAAAGGGGTATTAACATAGGAGAGAGGAAGTGATAAAAGCATGACATGCATCACGCTTTGCAGATTCGTTCATCTGCAGATGATTTGCAGATTCGTTCCCGTGTACCCATGGAGTGGTCTCGTTTTCTTTGGTGGCAGTCTCTCTGGGGTGTTGGAACACCTAACATCTATTTCCTTGACCCTGAAATTCAGACCTCATGTCTCAGCAAGGCTGTATTATTCTGAGCTATGACAGGTAGGTTAGCAATAGTTTTAGCTCCCTATGGCTTTTTAGTCTTAAATCTCCTTATGTTTTCGTGAGTATTTGAATGAAAAAAAAGTGCCTTCAGTTAGTTGTAATTAGAACCTAAATGTGCCCCACCCCAAATTAATTTCAACTATCTAACTCATCTGTAATACTATGACTGAAATAATAGAAAATGATACTATGTAGATATTAATAAATTTAAATATGTTAATATTAATGAAAATATAGTGAAGATGAAAGGAACAAGATGATTATTTCCTTCAGCTTGAGAAATTAAATTCAGTATTCATTGCTTTTATGAATATTATTATGTGAATATAAACTCTTTAAAGGAAATAAAACTGTATTTAAAATTATATACATGTAGCTTGCAAACTGGGTGGTTTTGGAGAGATTGCTTAGCTTCTCTGGGCCTCCGTTTCCTCATTGATAGATGAGGAAGTGGGGGCTACTGATGCTGTTTTAGAGGGTTGCTGTGTTCATTCACTGATATAAGAAAATGTTAAATACATTTTACAGTGTTTGATACAGAGTAAAAATGCGATAAAGTTTAGCTACTAATTTTGTTACCCATTCATATCAGTTTCTAATATTTGTTTCTCACTTATTATTCACTTAACCTTATTCTGTTAATGTTTCTCTAGTTTAATATAATCAGTATGCAATTTTTAATGATTCATTCATGCACTTGTTATGCCCTACTTATTTCCAAAATAACTTTAGATATTTTACATTATATGACACAGATAAAATGAAGCCATAGGTTATATGAGTGAAATAAAACAACCAAATTATTTAAAAGATGAAAGAATAATTATACCAGAACCTAGATTTGGACAGCTATTATATTGGAACCCTGAATTTTGCTCTGAACTGCCCATACAAAGATAAAAAGGAAAAAGTGAATTATCGAACTTTCACTGTCTTATAAAGGGAAATATGTTGGTTTTCTAAGCATAGTTATTTCTCTTGTATTTCAGTCTAAATGGAGTGTATTGCATTGGCTTTTATGTAAGGGATGTTGAAAAACCTAATAGGTGTCTTTGTTGCCAATTTTTCTACTGAAAAAGATCAGTCATAGTTTTAAAACCATGTTCTTTTGATTTTTATAAGGTGGAAATAAGGATTTTTAATTAGATATGTAGAATTTTGCTATGATATGAGAGTGATGTTTCCTTGGGAATTTTTTTACTCAGGTTGTTTCTCATGTGCTAAGCATCCATTATGCATGCATTTGTGACCACATTATTTTTTCTTTAATTTGTTGATTATTTATCTGAATCCATTCTTTTACAATATAGATTATAGTTGCTAAGAATTGAGACTCGTAGGAATTCTTGTTGAGTACCATTAGATTCCTTGGTAGAGACTCTGAATTGCTTTCTCTTCTTTCAAATTTCAAACCTTTTATTTTGTATTGGGATATAGCCACTTAACAATATGGTGGTAGTTTCAGGAAGACAGTGATGGGACTCAGCCAAACATATAAATGTATCTATTCTCTCCCAAACCATCCTTCCATCCAGGCAGGCACATAACACTGTGTTCCATGTGCTATGGGGGGAATGAGTAGAGGGGCTTCTCTTGTGACTCAAATGGTGAAGAATCTGCCTGCAATGCAGGGAACCCCAGTTCAATCCCTGGGTTGGGAAGATCCCCTGGAGAAGGAAATGGCAACCCACTCCTGTATTCTTGCTGGAGAAATCCATGGACAGAAGAGTCTAGTAGGCCACAATCCATATGGGGTTGCAAAGAGTTGGACACCACTAAGCAAATAACACACACACACACACACACACCATGTGCTATACAGTAGGTCTTTGTTGGTTATCCATTTTGAATGTAGCAGCATGTACATTTATTCAGTCATTCAGTCTTGTTCAACATTTTATGACCCCATGGACTACAGCACATCAGGCTTTCCTGTCCTTCACCATCTCCCTGAGTTTGCTTAAATTCATGTCCATTGAGTCAGTGATACCATCCAACTATCTCATCCTCTATCACCCCCTACTCCTCCTGCCTTCAATTTTTCTTAGCATCAGGGTCTTTTCCATTCAGTCAGCTCTTCGCATCAGGTGGCCAAAGCTTCAGCTTCAGCATCAGTCCTTCCAGTGAATATTCAGGGTTAATCTCCTTTAAGATTGACGGGTTTGATCTCCTTGCAATCCAAGGGACTCTAAAGATTCTTCTCCAAAACCACAGTTCAAAAGCATCAGTTCTTCGGCGCTCAGCATGAAAGAAATGGTCCACCTCTCACATTCGTACATGACTCCTGGGAAAACCATAGCTTTTACTATATGGACCTTTGTTGGCAAAGTAATGTCTCTGCTTTTTAATATGCTGTCTATGTTTGTCATTGCTTTTCCTCCAAGGAGTAAGTGTGTTTTAACTTTGTGGCTGCAGTCACCATCTGCAGTGATTTTGGAGCCCAAGAAAATAAAGTTTGCCACTGTTTCCATCGTTAACCCATATATTTGCTATGAAATGATGGGACCGGATGCCATGATATTAGTTTTCTGAATGTTGAGCTTTAAGTCAACTTTTTCACTCTCCTCTTTCACTTTCATCAAGAGGCTTTTTAGTTCCTCTTTACTTTCTGCCATAAGGGTGGTGTCATCTGCATATCTGAGGTTATTGATATTTCTCCTGGCAATCTTGATTCCAGCTTGTGTTTCTTCCAGTCATGCATAAAACCTGGACTGGTGATTAGTTTCACGTATGATATTTTACATATTTCAATGCCATTCTCCCAAATCATCCCACCCTCTCCCTCTCCCACAGAGTCCAAAAGACTGTTCTATACATCTGTGTCTCTTTTGCTGTCTTGCATATAGGGGTATCGTTATCATCTTTCTAAATTCCATATATGTGCATTAGTATACTATATTGGTGTTTTTCTTTCTGGCTTACTTCACTCTGTATAACAGGCTCCAGTTAAATCCACCTCATTAGAACTGATTCAAATGTATTCTTTTTAATGGCTGTACCACAAATTTCTTATCCATTCATCTGCTGATGGACATCTAGGTTGCTTCCATGTCCTGGCTATTATAAACAGTGCTGCGATGAACGTTGGGGTACACATGTCTCTTTCAATTCTGGTTTCCTTGGTGTGTATGCCCAGTAGTGGGATTGCTGGGTCATAAGGCAGTTCTATTTCCAGTTTTTTAAGGAATCTCCACACTGTTCTCCATAGTGGCTGTACTAGTTTGCATTCCCACCAGCCGTGTAAGAGGGTTCCCATTTCTCCACATCCTCTCCAGTAGCAGTCATTCTGGCTGGCATGAAATGGTACCTCATTGAGGTTTTTATTTGCATTTCTCTGATAATGAGTGATGTTGAGCATCTTTTTATGTGTTTGTTAGTCATATGTATGTCTTCTTTGGAGAAATGTCTATTTAGTTCTTTGGCCCATTTTTTGATTGGGTCTTATATTTTTCTGGAATTGAGCTGCAGGAGTTGCTTGTATATTTTTGAGACTAATTCTTTGTCCGTTGTCTGGTTTGTTAACTATTTTCTCCCATTCAGAAGGCTGTCTTTTCACCTTACTTATAGTTTCCTTTGTTGTGCAGAAGCTTTTAATTTTAATTAGGTCCCATTTCTTTATTTTTGCTTTTATTTACAATATTCTGGGAGGTGGGTCATAGAGGATCCTGCTGTGGTTTATGTTAAAGAGTGTTTTGCCTATGTTTTCCTCTAGGAGTTTAATAGTTTCTGGTCTTACGTTTAGATCTTTAATCCATTTTGAGTTTATTTTTGTGTATGGTGTTAGAAAGTGTTTTAGTTTCATTCTTTTACAAGTGGTTGACCAGTTTTCCCAGCACCACTTGTTAAAGAGATTGTCTTTTCTCCATTGTATATTCTTGCCTCCTTTGTCAAAGATGTCTTTCCCTGTCTGTTGTTTTCTTCTATTTCTTTGCATTTTTTACCTTGGTAGACTGACTTTTCTAAGTTCCCTGACTATTCCCCTCACAACCATAAGCTCTAAATTGGTTCATTTTTATGTCTAATTTTCCTTCCTGCCCCCTACCCCCAAAAAGTTGTTTTTCCTTTTCATGACAGAACTCATCACTAGTATAGTTCAGATATTTATCAGCAAGGTTACTACTATTTTTTACTCATAGCTGTTTCTGGGAGGAATAGAGATAGAAAATACATTTTCTTAAATTAACTTCAAAACAGAAGGTATATTTGAAACTGTGAGTACGTGAGCATTTTTAAGTCATTGGTTTAGATGCTGGTGATGAAATAAAATTAACTAAAATATGAATTTTTAAAAAACTCTTTAAAAAATCTGGAGGAAGGTAACTAAATATGATAGGAGGCAGTAAAGAGAAAGCAAAAATGAGTTGTATTCAATATTTTTCTTTTTCTCATATAAAAAATATTGTTTAATTTAGAATGAACTTGTGAGCTGGGTGTGTGTGGTCACAATCTCCACAAGGTAAAGGAAAAGGGTTTTTGGCAAAGGTACTGAATTGGGTGGCTCCCTTTCATGATCACTTTCCAGATGATGATAGTGGTAAAGAATCTGCCTGCCAGTGCAGAAGATGCAGGAGTCATGGGTTCAATCCCTGGGTTGAAAAGATCCCCTAGAGTAGGAAATGGCAACCCATTCTAGTATTCTTGCCTGGAAAATCCCATGGACAGAGGAGCCTGGTGGGCTCTAAGTCCATGGGGCCATAGAGGATCAGACACACTGAGCACAGCACACAGTACGCTTTCATGATCACAGGGAGTGGTTTTGAACAAAATGGGCTTCTCAGGGGCTGAGGGCCTATTGGAGAAATAAAGACAGGATGATGCTGTGTGAGCAGAAGGCTGAGTAGGTCTGAAAGGTTCCCTTTGCATGTTTGGGACCCTAACTAAGTACAGGGCAATACAAATTATAGCCAAGAAATTCACTTGCATGTGTAAAATTAATTAATTTTAATCTCTTAAGAACCTCCCTCAATCCTTTTATCTCAGTTTTGCAGGAAAGATAAAAACAAAAAATGAAGGTTGGATGGATGCTAAGTTATTGAGAACCAGATAAAGAGCCCTGGTAGCAGGAGAACCCGGCTTCCGGAGTGTTCACTGTCATGTCCACCACCCTCTTCATTGTAATGCAGGGTGTTCACACGATTGTGTGTCTGTTTGTGTGTGTACAATGTGATGTGGCAGGGGATTTGTTAGCTGAGTAGAGCCATGTGCTGTCACCTATAAGGAATCTGTGTATGAGGACAAGTGCTAAATTAAGACCATTGTATCTGTCAGAAACAGTCTTTGACCCTCATGATAATCAAATCCAATGCACTTTGGCATTCTGATGTACTTTGTAATTGAATTTTATTTCATTTGATAGACTGTCTATTGCTGGGTCCATGAGTAGATTATGAGGTTTTTTAATTTACTGTTTTTTGACATCCCCAAAACATGATGTAAAGTAGGATTTCTTCTGTCTGGGCTCGTAGAGCATAAGCCGGCTTGATGGCGGGAGGATGGGCCAGATGGACTTCTGAGGTCCCTTTCATTTTACAGAATTCATTATTGTCTCATCTCCTGTTGCTCCAAAGGTCCTTTCATAATAAAGCTCATAGGCAAAGCTCTAAACAGGCCCATCCTTTATACAGCATCCCCTGAATTCTTTACAACAGCAGGACTGCAGATCCTTGAATCTGACATCCACAGCATTTCTGCAATGTTTTCTTTCGTTGTCAGTTATGACCTCGCATGAAATCCAGGCTTCTTGTTTTACTGGGATTTTGAGCATCTCTTCTGTCATCTGAGCAGTTCCCAGGCAGCAGAGATCCTTTGTCTCCACCAGAGATAATATGCCTTTAAACAGTGTGAAACATCGCCAAGTAATTGCTTTTGTTTTAAGGTCCTTATCTTGGCATAGAAAACATTGAAAAATAAGATTGTGTGGGAAACTATAGCCACTTCATGTCACAGTTTCAGCAAAACTAGACTGTTTGCATTTGTCACTTTTGCTGAAAGAGTGTCTTTATAATGTGTGCGTGGGATTTGCTTTCTCCCTCATGGTGGGAGCCAGCTCTATGGAGTGAAGCCCCTTGTTCTGAGCTTATTGGCTGGCCTTCCTATAACCCTAGGCTCCAATGAGAAAACAACAAAGACAGGTTTTATGTTCTGTGTTAGAGATGATTTAGATTATGAGAAGGAATTTTCATACAGACACTAGTCATAGGAAACATATTCAGATCAATGAAAACGTAATGGCTTATGGGTTTCCTGTCACAAGATGCATTACAGGGAAGAGTTTCAGTCTCTGAAAAAAAACAAAAAACAAAAAAAAGCAAAAAACGGCACTACTATTAGCAATGTGCTTTTATCGTCAGTCATTTCCCTAGTTTTCTCTGAAAGGTTGAAAAATGTGTATCAGACTCAGATTTTCAGTGCTTTCAGTTGTACTACTTGAAAATAAAATCTTAAACAGTTGGAACCATAAGCCATAATTCTGTTAACTGATACTTTAATGATATTTAATAGTTGCAGCATTTGTGATTGCTAACCCTTATTTTCTAGTTCCCATGTGCCAGACACAGTTCTACATACACTGATTCATCACTGTGTGTGTCAGTAGAATTGTCACTTCCATCTTTAACCCATAAGGATCCTGAAGCTTGGAGATGGTGAGCAGCTTACTTATTAGACCAAACAGATGAGCAAGAGGGCTGGGATTCAAGCTCAGACATTCTGAATGGGGAGTCTCTGCTTCTTGAGACAGTACAGCATACAGCCTGGAATCACCAAAAAAAAAAATTAGAGTTAAGGTAATTTTATTGTTTATAATTTGTCACCTTCTATAGTTTTGAATGACAGTCTTTGCTGACTATGTAATAAAAAGCCTCTGTTAGCTAGAATATTAGTCAGAAATACCATTTATCTGTCATGCTGGGTAAAAGTTGACTTTAGGTGTGTCTAATATCTTCAAAATAGGGCTGATGGATATATTTCTCTTATAGGAAGGCTGTGAGTCCTGTTCTATAATAGCTGTGTTATAAGAGTCTGTGTTCTCTTTCTTTTATCAATAACAACAGAAATGTTCTGCAGATCAATGAGTTTCTTTTCATTGAAAGTGCTGTACAATGAATGTCTGTGCCCACTCCCACCCCTCCCAGAACTTGTATGCTGAAAGTTAACCCCCAAGGTGATGGTGTCTTCAGGTGAGGCTTTGGGGGATGTGATTAGGTCATGAGAGTAGATCCCTCATGGATAGAGTTAATTGCCTTATGAAAGAGGCTCCAGAGAGCTCCTTGCTCCTCTGACGGTGTCCAGAAGACAGCTCACTAGAGCTAGGAAGTGAACAGAAGAATAAATACTAATATATTGATCCCACTATGCTTCTATTTCCATGTATCATTTAAGAATGTAATTTTCAAGTGAACTGACTATAGCATTTGGAATCTCTAAGTTGAAAACAAGTCTTCTCTAAACTTTAATATTTTTCCTATGATTGCCCTTTGTTAAATGGTGGAATCTTTGAGTGAAATAAGATAATGAAGCTCAGTTCTATTGGACATTGTGAGACACTGGAATCGGAGAGGGAAGCAAGAAGAGAGGGAAGGAAAGAGTAAGAGACGCGGCCACAGATAATGTGTAGAAACTCTATACCTGACTCTAGTTTAACATGAGAAAGAATTACCTTGTTCAGGTTCAGGGGTTGAATGCACTTGGGTCCTTGGAAGAGGTACAAATTGGGAAAGGTGAGCCTGTGATTTGGGGCTGTGACTCCCAAGAGGCAGAGACTGATAATGTTTTATAGGACAGACCTTTATCCCAGTTGATTCCTTTTTCTAACAGACTTGTTTATGGGGTTGTGTTTTAGTGTGTAAAGAATACATTTACTAGCTTTATAATAATCATTGGAAATTGATATTTGTATTCAAGATACTCATTTTATGAGCAAATTTTTTTTCCCCCTGGGGGAAGTGTCTGTTCCATAAAGTGATTATGCCCTGATTACTTGAGAATAAACAATGCTGATTGTATCCTTTTCTTGTCTTTTGAGCTCTGATGGTGTGTTTTTCACTTCTCTGTGTGACCCAGTCACATTCTTTGAAGTTTAATGAAGACATTTAGTATACAGAGAGAGGTCAGTGATCAAGCTGAGAATTCAGGACAGGGGAGGTTGTATGCTAGAGCTGATATGGAAAGTTTCTGGGCATATGATGGCAAAAAAAACTACCAGGGCATGGTAAAAGAGGGATGGACAAAGAGACGTACAGAAAATAAAAATAAACGCAACTAAAACTGTTTCATTGTGAGCATATCAGTTAACTGTGGCCTTAGTGACATAAGCCGCCCATGTGTGACTGGGCTGTGGATATTCAATGGAAACTGTAGTAAGATCAGAGATAGAACCCCAGCTTTCTCTCTCTGCCTTGAAAGAAGTTTGGGCAAACAAAGAGTACATTTCATCATTGCATCAGCCAATTGAATCAACTCATTTCCCTTATTTCTTGCCTTCTTGCCCTTTGCCACTAATAAATGTGTTGAATGAAAAAGAAAACACTATTCTGCTTCCTATAAATCTTTGAATTAGCTACAAATGGGTCTGTGTTGATGACATGAGAGATGGTTTTCTCCTGTACTCATCAGCCATCTCATTTGGCAACTACAGATTCTATGCCACCAGAATGCATAGTGCATTGTTCTATTTCCCAATAATTGGCAGAGAACAGTTGAGACTCAAAAAAAGATCAGTGGCTGTGGAAGACATTATGTCTGGGTCTCCCTGACTGATGGCTCATAGCTCTCCCATCCTGCCCTGCACAGTGGGGCAGTGGCCACGTTCCCTGCTTTCCCCATGCAGAAAGAGAGTGAGCAGAGGGTGGTAAGTAACTTGTTCTTCTAGGACATGGGGGCGGTTTGTCATCTCAGGTCCTGGCCCATTGCTCAGCTCACTGAACCATACAAATACATCTCTTCATAGAGGCTTTTTACAAGCTCCTTTCCTCTTCCTAAGCACATTTTTATAAAATGGTTGATGGGATGTGTGTTGTGATGAAAGCCCCCCAGACGGGTGTACTCTGTACCAGACAATGCGTACAAGGAGCCAGTTCCACCACTTCTCACATTACTTTCTGCCAAATGTCATAAAGAAACTGCTGGTTTCTGAAATTAAACAGCTTTGTTTCTCCATGCTTAGAGCCTAGAATGTCCAAGAGGGTGTGTAAAGAAGGGTAATCTCTCAAAGTAATCCCTCACGGGTGACTTTAGCCTTCAGGAAGGAGAAGATAGTTACCAGCTGGCTCCAGTAGCAACTCCTTTAAGTGGATATTTCTCCTCATTTCTGCCCTGATACAGCTCACACTGAAGCAACTTGTGTCCCATCGCCATATCCTGATAATCTAAACTATTGCTGAAGAAACCACGAGACAGCTCTAGGTGTTAGTTAGAAATGTCTGGCTGTATTATTTTTCCTGTCTCCCATCACCCTGACGGGCTGCCCTTCCCTTTGAATCAAACTGCCATTGTGGCTGTCTGGTAGGAACTTAGTATGCTACTGGTCCAGCGCTGTCACCAGGCTGGGTCCTGCAGAGTGCTCTTAACAGCGCTGTTACGCTCAGAGGAAGAGTCCCTGCCCCCTGGTGAAGTGTAAAAAGCTAAGATGAACTCTGTGCACTAGAAACTAGCACAACATTGTAAATTAGCTCTACTTCAATAATGAAAAAAAAAAAAAAAAAAAAAAACACCAGGAATGTGTAAGCTGACAACGACAAAAAGTGTACGATGAATATTGCTTTGAACAAGCGTTTTCCTTTTAAGTACACTGCTTGCAAGTTATAAAAATGTACCAGTCTAAATCATCTTCTTTGCAAGTAACATACAAAATATTTGGGTAAGTATGAAGCTCTCTTCATCTCTTTGTCTGTTACTTTTGTTTTCTTTTGAACTTTTTATTTTGTATCAGGGTATAGCCGAATAACAACATTGTGATAGTTTCAGGTGACCTGCTAAAGGACTCAGCCATACATATACATGTATTCATTCTCCCCCAAACCCACTCCTCTCTGGGCTGCGGCACAACCTGGAGCAGAGTTCCCTGTGCTATACAATAGTTCCCTGTTGGTTTCCCATTTTAAATACAGCAGTGTGTACATGTCTGTCCCCAGATCCCTAACTATCCTTTCCTCCTAGCAACCATAAGTTCATTTTCTAAGTCTGTGAGTCTCTTTCTGTTTTGTAAGTTCATTTGTATCATTTCCTTTTACATTCCACATATAAGAGATGCCATACAATATTTCTTCTCTGTCTGACTTACTTTGCTCATATGACACTTTCCAAGTCCATCTATGTTGATGCAAATGGCATTATTTCATTCTTTTTAATAGCTGAGTAATATTCCATTGTATATACGTATCACATCTTCTTGATCCATTCCTCTGCCGATAGACATTTAGGTTGTGAAGCGCTCTTCTTTATTAAACCTGCTTGTAGAAATTGAACTCAGCACCTCTGCTCTGTGTCAGTGTCTTTCCTTTTTACCAGATCTCTGCTTCTATTCTGCTCTCTGGCTTGATATGAAAGGAGACTTGTGCTTGACTGTGGTTTACAACACAGAAGGTAACAGGGATGAAAGAGTGGGCAGCAAAATAAACCAGAGGAGAAGAGGAGGATGGTACTGTTTGCTCTTAAAGGTTTTGTTAAGGCATCTTCTCTCCCCCTGAAGTCTTTTCCAGTTCCTTGATTCAAAATCAGTCCCCTTCCACTTCTGTGCTCTTCAGTTCAGTTCAGTTCAGTTCAGTCACTCAGTCGTGTCCGACTCTTTGTGACCCCATGAATCGCAGCATGCCAGGCCTCCCTGTCCATCACCAGCTCCCGGAGTTCACTCAGACTCACGTCCATCGAGTCAGTGATGCCATCCAGCCATCTCATCCTCTGTCGTCCCCTTCTCCTCCTGCCCCAATCCTTCCCAGCATCAGAGTCTTTTCCAATGAGTCAACTCTTCACATGAGGTGGCCAAAGTACTGGAGTTTCAGCTTCAGCATCATTCCTTCCAAGGAAATCCCAGGGCTGATCTCCTTCAGAATGAACTGGTTGGATCTCCTTGTAGTCCAAGGGACTCTCAAGAGTCTTCTCCAACACCACAGTTCAAAAGTATCAATTCTTCAGTGCTCAGCCTTCTTCACAGTCTAACTCTCACATCCATACATGACCACAGGAAAAACCATAGCCTTGACTAGATGGACCTTTGTTGGCAAAGTAATGTCTCTGCTTTTGAATATGCTATCTAGGTTGATCATAACTTTTCTTCCAAGGAGTAAGCATCTTTTAATTTCATGGCTGCAGTCACCATCTGCAGTGATTTTGGAGCCCCCAAAAATAAAGTCTGACACTGTTTCCACTGTTTCCCCATCAATTTGCCATGAAGTAATGGGACCAGATGCCATGATCTTCGTTTTCTGAATGTTGAGCTTTAAGCCAATTTTTTCACTCCCCACTTTCACTTTCATCAAGAGGCTCTTACAGGATTTTATTTCAGGTCCCCCATGGTCCTGACTGCATCTTCCATTTGTTAGATCTGAAGTATCTGTGATTATGTCTGATCTCTGACTCAAGCAGACTCTAGAGAGTCCTAATAAGAATAACTAACACTTAGTGGATGTGAGAGTTGGACTGTGAAGAAAGCTGAGCGCCAAAGAATAGATGCTTTTGAACTGTGGTGTTGGAGAAGACTCTTGATAGTCCCTTGGACTGCAAGGAGATCCAACCAGTCCATTCTGAAGGAGATCAGCCCTGAGATTTCTTTGGAAGGAATGATGCTAAAGCTGAAACCCCAGTACTTTGGCCACCTCATGCATAAAGTTGACTCATTGGAACAGACTCTGATGCTGGGAGGGATTGGGGGCAGGAGGAGAATGGGACGACAGAGGATGAGATGGCTGGATGGCATCACTGACTCGATGGACGTGAGTCTGAGTGAACTCTGGGAGTTGGTGATGGACAGGGAGGCCTGGTGTGCTGCGATTCATGGGGTCGCAAAGAGTCGGACATGACTGAGCGACTGAACTGAACTGAACACTTAATAGGCATGTCTTAGTGACAGGGGCTCAAGAAATGTGATCTCAATGAATCTTTACCTAGTATGCCTTAGAAGCAGAGTCCATTATTCATTGTATTCTATAGATAAAACAAAGAGATGCTAAATGATTTGCTCAAGTCGGAGAGAAAATTAGTGTCAAGACTGAGGGTGACAACCCAGAACTCACTGTGGCCTGTGCACAGCCACTGCCCTGTGGTCTCTGCTTGGCTATCAGTTAATGAGTATCCAAGGGAGCAGAGTGCCCAGCCCTTGGCCCGGCCATTTCACTCCCTGCCCCGGGCTGTTGTGTTAGTCTTTCAGCAAGGTTCTAAATGTGACATTCCCCTGGATACCTGTGACTCCCAGTTAAAATCTCCGCTTTTTGTGTTCAGTCCCTGCCAAACTTTCCTTCTTTCTGTCATTGAACGTGTGCTGATTTCTGTGGGCCCTCCTGCCTTCTTCACCTGGTTCATTTCTTCTCTGCCTCCTGATGTCAACTGAAAGTTCCTCATGTACTTTGCCAATAAAAGCACCCAGCTGCATATTCTCACAGAACCTTTCTTTTACTAAAGTTGTTACAGTTAGAAGTCTTTGTTGTCTCAGGGCCTATGGCTGGTTTCGTTCATCACTGGATCCCCACAACTTATCACAGTGAAAATATCGAAGTTAAAAATATTCAGAAAACTAAGATCATGGCATCCAGTCCCATCACTTCATGGCAAATAGATGGGGAAACAGTGGCTGACTTTATTTTGGGGGGCTCCAAAATCACTGTAGCTAGTGACTGCAGCCATGAAATTAAAAGACGCTTACTCCTTGAAAGAAAAGTTATGACCAACCTAGACAGCAAATTAAAAAGCAGAGACATTACTTTGCCAACAAAGGTCCATCTAGTCAAGGCTATGGTTTTTCCAGTGGTCATGTATGAATGTGAGAGTTGGACTGTGAAGAAAGCTGAGCACTGAAGAACTGATGCTTTTGAACTGTGGTGTTGGAAAAGACTCTTGAGAGTCCCTTGGACTGCAAGGAGATCCAACCAGTCTATTCTAAAGGAGATCAGTCCTGGGTGTTCTTTGGAAGGACTGATGCTGAAGCTGAAATTCCAATACTTTGGCCACCTGATGCGAAGAGCTGACTCATTTGAAAGGACCCTGATGCTGGGAAAGATTGAAGGCAGGAGGAGAAGGGGACGACAGAAGATGAGATGGTTGGATGGCATTACCGACTCAATGGACACGAGTTTGAGTGAACTCTGGGAGTTGGTGATGGACAGGGAGGCCTGGCGAGCTGCAGCCCATTGGGCCACAAAGAGTCTGAACTGAGCGACTGAACTGAACTGGAGAATCTGTTAGCTTTCCACTTGCGTCTTACCTGTTGGAAAGGTTTCTACTTCCTGTTTCTCCTTTTTTGCACCACAACCCTTATCCTTCTCTAGCCAATTATTGTGGAGGCTTTTCAAAATACGTATCACCCAGATCAGAGGTCTTCAACACTTGATGACTACAAAGTCACCTAGAGAGCTCTTAAAAATGTTATAGCTGCACCCAGTCCTGTTCAGCTACATTGGAATCTATTTGGACTACATCCCTGGTATAGGCATTTTTTATTTCCTTAGAGGATTCTTAAGTGAGAACTACTAATTTGAATAGTAATTACACACAATAGGGGCTCTGTAAAGACATGCTCTTTGCTGTCCAGGTATGTGGGTCTCCTAAATACAGACAAGTGAAGTTCAGCAGGAGGTGAACTTGTCTGATGGAAGGGACTCTTGCAAACTCCTCGGAGTGATGGGAAGAAACCACCTTTTTATGGGACACAAGGGTTTCTGCTTGCTCGTGTTTTTAATGAAACCCCTTTGACTTCTGAATCATTCGATTTGCCTGTTCTTTTGCCCTAGGCAGATTTTTGCAAGTATTTTCAGTAAACTCGGCATGAGGACTTTGGTATAGCTGTCTCTCTCTCTCTCTATATATATATATATATGTTTCAAATAGTCTATTTAGCTCTTCAAAGTTGCAAACTAACCTTCCTTTCCAACTGGAGTGACTTTTTCAATTGACTGTGTTTTTCTGATTCAAAAAAAAAGTACACAAATGATAAAGAATAAATATTCATATTTGGTACACTGTGAAGTTCATATTTAACTAGCCTGTCTGATTTCATTTACCAACAGCAAAATGTGACCTGTATTTCTATTTTTATTAATTTTTTTAGCAATAGACTTTAAATACTTTGAGTGATATTTTAAAACATCTCCTAAAAGCTGTTCTTATTTCAGCATAATAAATCATAGATATATAAACCCTGGAAGTATGCATTTTAAAACTTAAGTGGGGGGTATGCATTGGAGAGACTAATGCATCAGGACTCATAGAAATCACAATTAAAGATTTTAAATAGAATTTGGCTTGAGACAGGGTTTCATAAGCATTTGAGGGAATGATTGAGTGGCTTTTAAGTGAGGGAAAAGTAATGGGTTTTTTCTGTAGGTTTTTAATTTACACATAAAAAATGTATTCCCAAGTGAGATATGTTGTTACCCCATGATTTTGCCACACCTAGAAAGCAGTTGATTCCTGCTTTGGGCTGATTAGGTCCTTAAAGTAATAATAAGCCACAGGGCTTCCAGTAAAAATGCAGAGAGAGGAAGGAGGAGAGTTCTGTTTTTGGTTATGAGTTTCTAGAGTTCAATGGGGCGGGGGGTGGGGAAAGTATTTTCTGCAACTATTGATCTCAAGTCTTTTCCTATCACTAATATTCTAAAAGGACCTATTCTGCTTGGATATAATCCACAAATGTTGATGAAAACAGTTCCCATATTAGGATAGAAGTTGCCAAGTAGCCAAAAAAAAAAAAAAAAGAATTCATAGGGGACAAGTGAAAAGAAGACATATTCATGGGAAACTAGGGAACAGATTTGGGATTTCTGTAATATTGGTGTTCTGAAGAGTGCTTCTGTGGCTTTGGAGACTGGAATTCAATTTATGTCTTTGCATCATCTTTTAAGGATGTGTTTTATATATATATATATACATACATACATATACACACACACACATATTATTTATGGGCTTCCCAGGTGGCACAGTGGTAAAGATTTCCCTGCCAGTGCAGCAGATGCAGGAGATGTGGATTCGATCCCTGGGTCGGGAAGATGCTCTGGAGAAAGAAATGGCAATCCACTCCAGGATTCTCGCCTGGAAAATCAGGCACAACTTAGCAACTAAGCATTAACAATAGTGTGTGTGTGTGTGTGTGTGTGTGTGTGTGTGTTTATTCATTTATACCTGCCATGTACTTGGTGCCCAGTAAATCTTACAAGAATCTGAAGGTACAAAAATCTATGACAACCATCCTGGCTTGCCTTGAATGGCTTTTAGTTTATATCTGTTATTGTGGGGTATTATTTACAGTGCCCATCTCAAAAACATCCTAGTAAATTGATAATATATATAGTCACTTTCCTTAGAAGCAATATGTCCAAACTCTTGGGCTTGATTCCCTAAGGTGCAATTGATTAGGCAAATCTTGAAATTTGAAAATGATCTTTGATTTGGGCTGAAACATCATCCTCATGTCTGAAGTTGTGCCCAGATTCCCAGCACTGAGAAATGATAAATGAGAATCTGTGTAACCAGCAAGCGTCCTCAGAGGTGGGTGAGGACCCGAGATATTTAACAGCTCCATTAATGACCTGGAAGAGCTTGATAAGCAGCTTGCTAATGAAACCTGCAGATGACACTTAATTGTGTAGGTGTTGGAAGTGAACAATTGAAGCATGAATTAAAAAAAGGCTCCAAGCCCAGGCAGGAGCTGGAACACAAAAGTCCACTTAGGCTAACTTTGTGAAGCAGATCTGCATCTCTGAGATTGTCAGTTCCTATGTAAACATTACATTAGTGATGCATCTGAAAATGCTTGGCATGAATGTGTAACTCAATATGAATTAGTTAATTCAGATTTAAGTGCAGCATCATAACACCCAAAGTCATTCTTTCTTCCACTATTTTAAGAGTCCCTCAATCTACAATAAATATACTGCTGGGCATCAAGGGATCCATGACCCTCTTGAGATAGTTTACCTGGTATTTGGTGCGTGCCTGTGAGCACTGTGAGTGCATGGCTGGGTGTTTCTCTGGGAAGGGTGTCTTAGCTCTCATGCATGCGTTCAATGGTGTTGTCAATCAGAAACACATTAAGAATCTCTATACTGGTCTGATGTGAATTGATGATTCATTAGAAAAGACCCTGATGCTGGGAAAGATTGAGGGCAGGAGGAGAAGGGGATGACACAGGGTGAGATCGTTGGACGGCATCACCAACGCAATGGTCATGAGTCTGAGCAAACTCCAGGAAGTAGTGAAGGACAGGCCGGGTGTGTTGCAGTTGGACAGACCACAACAACGACTGGTCTGTGAGCTTCTTGTAAGTTGTTCTTGTTGCTGTTGTTTTTCACTGCTCTGCCCACACATTGAACTTTCTGTACCTTCAACATGCCAGAATGGCTCTGAGCTCAGGGCCTGGGCAATTGCTGTTACTGTGCTGTTCTTAATAAAAAATATTAATATTTTCTTGACTGGTAAAACTTCAGCTGTTTGGAAAGGTCTAAAGTGTTAACCCATCTTCAGGCACTTGCTATCACTATGCGTTCCTTTGTTTTCCTCACAAGATAAGAGTAGCTAAATATGGCATTTTCTCTTTTTTTTTTTTTCTTTTCTGTTTCCTTGTGTGCTACCATCCAGTAAATCACCAGTTCCTTGAGAACAGTATCCTTGACTTTCTTGCTCATGGATCTGTGGTAGATCTTCAATGGTTATTTGTGCCAGGGAAGGCGGAAGGAAAGAAGGAAATTATTGTATGTTACATAGTATCTATCACATAGTATATACCATTTATATATAAATGGTTTAATGACTAAAGAACTGACAGGATATATGAATGATAAGCAAGACTCACTGAAAGTGAAAGTTGCTCAATTGTGTCTGACTCTTCACCCCCATGGACTATGCAGTCCATGGAATTCTCTAGTCCAGAATACTGGAGTGGGTAGCCTTTCCTTTCTCCAGGGGAATCTTCCCAACCCAGGGATTGAACCTAGTTCTCCCACATTGCAGGTGGATTTTTTTTTTTTACCAGCTGAGCCACAAGGGAAGCCCAAGACTCACTGAGATTGTTTTAAAGATGTGACGGGAAGGGTAAGACCTGAGCAGTGGAAAAATTCACCCTATTTTTCTTTGACACAATAGGGATTTTTACTCTCCAGCGAACAACACCTTTTCCATTATCCAGTTCATAGATAGTTCTAGGTGGTGCCTTTGGTTCTAAAAAGAAACTATCCAGTCACACTTTCTCTGTGTTGTAGGGATGGACTGATCCATTTTTTGGATACACACAGGTGCTTTGGTTCAACAGCTGACAAGATGAACTCCTGGCATATCGAATTCTATCCAGAATTCAGTTTGGAGGAGAGATACACTAAAAGCATTGTGTGTCTGCTTTCATTTAACAGGACTAGAATTTTCCAGGAATGCAGCCTAAATGGAGTGGCATTTTTATCACAGGGTTTCTGTTCTACAATCAAAATATACCCTTCAAATCAGAAAGCAGTGTCCTAAATTCTCCTCCTCACAGGAGTCATTCTCTTCTGATTGTGGAAAATGAATTTTTCCTTTTTGGCTGAAGCCTTTACTCCTATTCTTATTTGATGGATTCATATCTCACATCTGATTTACCCTGTCAAGTGTTTAAAAGCCACCATTTTCTCTGAAAGCCTGAGAGCCCTGGACACTACGTTGCAGAATAAAAGAAAATATCTGACCCTTGTATGTAAGTGTCAGTTATTGAGCCAAGTCTAGCAGTATCTAAGATTTGGAAAGATTAACAAGTGTATTGATATTTGTTTAGCTAAATCCCTCCCTTAGGCTAGTTTTAAAGAATTAAGTCTTTTGGTTGGTGAGACCTCTTCCCATAGGAACCTGTGCTTGTGGGCCCAGTTCTTTGAAATTCTTGGGATAAAATCATGTACTTGTGGAACAACAAATCCAATTTTATATACTAATACTCTTTATTAAGTGGGCTTGGAGTCAGAATTTGAAACTGAGGGATATAGCATTCATTTACTGATTATTCTCTCTTTATACAAGCCATTAGCTAGAGCTGGCATTTTAGTGGCATCCTGTATATGCCAAAAATACTGGAGAAAAGATTTCCCCTAAAAATCCAGATTCATTTCTAGACTCTTGTAATTTTTACTGCATAATTAACAATAGTGTTTGACACTGTCATCCTCTTGACAGACTCTAACTTGGAACATCTGGTGTTATTTAGCCAAGAGCCTGGTTCTATTCTCCCAGTACAAAAGGGTTCTGATTAATTAATCATTGCCCAACCTGAATAATACATTAAAGATAAACTTCAATGCTTAGGAAAAAAACAAAGGGAAAAGTTTTCTTATGTTACAGAAGATGGAATTTCCTATGAATAGAAATATTAAAATGAGTAAGTTTTAGCACTTACCCCAGGTCCTCAGCCGGAAGTGAAAGAGACAGAGTCTCTTCTTAGATAGCTATGGTTTTGGGTTCAACCAGCAGAGCTTACCACCTGCCCCAAGGTGTTTATATCTCCTATCTTGGCACCTCTTCTTGACTTCAGTGCTTTTGTCTCACACCAATTGCATTCTGTGCCAAGAAGGACTCAAGGAGTGGGGAGTTCAGTGAGAGTCTAGGTGGTGAATTCTGTATGAACTTTATCTGTTTCATTCCCTAATGTGTACCCAGTGCCCACTGAAATCCCTAATCCCAGCACGTGCTCAGTAGGTTGTTTGTTCAATTTACAAATGGAGATCGTTTTGCTGTGCCAACCAGGTTTCCAAGCTATAATTACCCTCTTATCAAAGGCTAGAAATTGGTGCAATTTCTTTCTGTTTTTCTCTGTATGAATGTTGCTCTGTGACTCACAGAGACTTTATATCCAGAATCTTATAAAATGCCTAAAAAGTGTATGATTTTCATTGGGTTAAATAATAACCTGTTTATGATTTGTGTTGCTTTTTCTCTTTTTTTAAGAGCCCTTTACATGGGTTTTTCAAACATAGAGTCTCTGCTACTGGCATTAAATGTGGCCCTCTTGGGTGGATTTGTCAAAATACACCCCCTCCATAAACACCTAATCTCTAGTTATGTCCGTTTTGTGACCTTTCACTTAGGCCTAATACAGATTGCTTTTGTCTTCCATTCCAAAAGTTATCTCACCTGCAATCTGAACGGGTATGAAAAGTTGCACGTAACTAACTTATATTTGTGAGATATCCCACAGACCGAGGAGCCTGGTGGTCTACAGGCTATGGGGTCACAAAGAATTAGACATGATTTAGCGACTAAACAACAGCAACAACTGTATTCTTACAATTCAATACAACTCCTGTATTCTTACCTGGAAAATCTCCTGGAGAGAGGAGCCCAGTGGGCCTCGATCCATGGGGTCACAAAAGAGTCAGATGCAACTTAGAGACTAAACATCAGGTTATCAGTTATTTATCCACTCAAACATGTTAACTTTGCAAATATTAATCCAAGGCAAGGTCCTTATCACTGGAGATACAGCAGTGAATAAAAGAGAAGATTCCTCCTTTCATGGGTCTTACATTCCTAACTGGAAGACAAATGAACAAATTAATGTAGGCTATGCTATTTCAAGTGGTGGTAAGTGCTATGAAGAAAAGTAAGACAGAGTAAGTAGAAAGACAGTGAGATGCTATTCTCAGGTTATTTGTGTTTTTTCGAAGGAACTTACTGGGCATTATTTCTCTGGTAGCTCAGTTGGTAAAGAATCCGCCTGCAATGCAGGAGACCCCAGTTTGATTCCTGGTTCAGGAAGATCCCCTAGAGAAGGGAAAGGCTACCCACTCCAGTATGCTGCCCTGGAGAATTTCATGGGCTGTATAGTCCATGGGGTCGCAAAGAGTCGGACACGACTGAGCGAATTTCACTTTCACTTCTCTGACTATGCTGTATAATGTAACAGGCCCCATCCTCATTCTCCATCCTCCTCTCTCTGCTTCCTTTACTTTCATAGTATTTACTGTCACCTGAAAAATTATTTATATATTTATTTATGGGCTTCCCGGGTAGCTCAGATGGTAAAGAATCTGCCTGCATTGCAGGAGGCCTGGATTCAATCCCCAAACCAGGAAGATCCCCGGGTGAAAGGAATGGCAACCCACTCCAGTATTCTTGCCTGGAGAATTCCATGGACAGACCATGAGTTTGCAAAGAGTTGGACACGACTGAGTGACTAATACTTATGTCTCATTCTTTGTACTTAACTTTCAGTCTAATGATGGAGATAGGAAATACATAAAAATAGCTAAAACATAATATGGAAAATAAGCAAGCCAATAAGAGAGGTACAGTACAGAATCAAGGGGCGTTGAAGAAGTGAAAGGGCCCACCTGAGTAGCAGTAAAGGCTTCTTAGAAGAGGGGTGTCAGCGTGGGCCTGGGTGAGGATGGGACTCTATTCACAGCAACAACTTGATCAAGGACATGGCATTGGGAAAATTCTGGCGATGCACCGAAGTAACACATGGTCCACTTTGGCTTGAGTGCAGGGAGAGAGCCAGATACTCCTGAGAGAACAACATAAAGTTCCTTTGGTGCCAAATTTTGAAGGGCTTCAAATGCCAAAGTGAGAAATTTGAATACAAGAGCCACTTAAAATATATATATATTTCAAACATGTCTCCTGATTATCAGAGTAATTGATTTTCATTATGTAAAGTGTAGACAGCGCCTAATAATAAAGTTTCAGGCTAACAGGTGAGTTAATCAGAGCTCTGGTAACAAAATAGTAACCCATCAGTGGTATATAAACAATTGCAGAGTGGAAAGAGTTGCAGAATAATCATGTAAGTTTATTGACGTCACCCATGGTAGTTTTGTTTTGTTTTTAACTACGTGTTCTGCTGACGTCTGGGTTCTGTCTAAAATAAAATTGAATGCCAGATGGGCCTTTTCCAGAAACCTTATGAAATTCAAATACATAGCCACTATTGTGGTTAAGGGACTGCTTGAGAGACATCAGGTTTTCTCTATTTACTGCTCTTTCTTGCACCTTCTCCTGGAATGGCTGTCCAGAGTGTTGTGAATCCTCAAGGGATACTGATCCTAATTAAAGACCGAACTCTGGGAGGATTTTATTTTGTTTTTAAATTTTTATTTTGTATTGGGGTACAGCCGATTAGTGATGTTGTGATAGTTTCAGGTGAACAGTGAAGGGACTCAGCCGTGCATGCATCCATTCTCTCCCAAACCCCCCTCACATCCAGACTTCCACGTAACATTGAGCAGCGTTCCCGGTGCTATACAGTAGGTCCTTGGGTTAATGCCATTTTAAATACAACAGTGTGTGCATGTCCATCCCAAACTCCCTAACTACTCCTTCCTCCTGGCAACCATAAGTTCATTCTCTGAATCTGTGAGTCTCTGTTTTATAAGTAAGTATATCTGTATCATTTCTTTTTAGATTCTGGGAGGATTTTAAATCCCAGCAATTAATAGATGGATTTAGAAAGCCAAATGATCTCTTCTCGGCAATCCAAGTCCTTTATCTTTTTCAGATTCTTTGCTAGAATAATAAATGTCTTCCTTCTGATGCACAAGAGACACAGTTCAGTACCTAATGTAAAGAGTTTATATTCCTTTTGCATTTCTTCATCTTCTTTCTTGGCTGCATGCTGACTTTTATGGGTTCTAGGCACTTTGCCTTTGGGGCCTCTTTCTCTATAAAAATATATTACAATTATATTTCATGACTGCATTGGTATAAAAACAAATGTATAATGTTATGTACTAAATCATTTTTTGAGCTAAAATTTATATATATATTTTCTCTTCTGTGTCAAAATAAAACATTGCTCTGGTCCCCTAAAACTATTGTGAGCCTCAGGAACTCTACATGATGTGACTAAAGGGCCTGTTGGTCCTTTTTCCTACTTGTGGAGAATTGATGGTAAGCAGAATTGAAAACCAGTATGCATGGCTGAGCCCAAAGTCGTCCATACCCCCTAAAACTATAGATATAGACTTCAGGTTAGATATTGCAAACTTTGAAAACACCTCCAACTTGTACACTGGGAACATGGGGAAAGGTCAGATTCATTTTACTGACCTTTTATTTCCCATCAGTAGTGGCAGCTGCAATCTTCTATTTGCAGTGAATCTAGGAAAAAAAGGTGAGGGGGCTCAGTACTTACATGAGAAGCACCAGAGCCAGTTAACAAGGTCCCTTTTAATGGAATTTCAGTTTTCTAGGTCCCATTTAATGGAGTTAGATATTTTGGATCAGAATCTCAAGTGTTAGAGGCATACAAATCTTATGTACACTTCAGCTTGTAGCCGCTGTCCTACCAAACATCCGTCTTTCACAGGTTGTCAGTTTCGTGTTCATTCCTAAAGAGTCATTATTGTTGTTATCATTCAGTTGCTAAGTTGTATCTGACTCTGTGTCCCCATGGACTGCAGCATACCAGGCTGCCCTGGTCTTCATATCTCCCAGAGTTTGCTCAGATTCATGTCCATTGAGTTAGTGATGCTGTCTAAAACCTGTACAAATGCCATCCCCTTTCCAAAGCTCCTTTGGACCCTTTAATATAAAATTGGCCCCTTCAGTATAAAATCGGCCCCTCCTTTCCTCATGCCCTGCCTGCATATCTGATATACCACCTATGGCACATTAGTGCATTTCTGTAGTTGTGACTATTAACTTGAGGGGAAAACACACACACACTCAGTGTGGATTATTTGGGGATTTACTGAGGACTATAGCCCAGGAGACAGCCTCTCAGATAGCTCTGAGGAACTGTGTCAAAGAGGTGAGGGGGAGGCCAGTATATATAGGATTTTGGCAAATCAAGCATAATCTTGGTAGAAGTTCACTGCCAGTCATGAGGAACTGATACCTCGTTTAATTGCTTTAGTGCTTTTCTAAGTATGGGACAATGCAAGAATCTGGATTCATAAAAATATCTGTCTGAAGGCATTTTCTGCTAGTTTTCCCAGAGCACAGAGTGTCTTGTTCTCAATTCTTCACCCTGAATTCTTTTCAGGGTATACTGCAGGTCAGCAATTGCAGTGACAAATGACTCATTTCTTAGAGAACTGGATGACAAGTGGGATTCCTTAGTTGACATGACTTTTCCTTTACCAGTTAGAATGTTTGTTAAAAGCAGGGCTTATTTCTCATGTGCTTGTTTGTTTTACAAATAACAGCACTTGTTTCTTATAAGCAGAATACCTTTATTATTTAACTATATTTGCTTTTTATGTTTATGTGAACGTGTCTGTGAAAGTGAAAATCTCTCAGTCATGTCCAACTCTTTGCGGCTCCATGGACTATACAGTCCATGAAATTCTCCAGGCCAGGTTACTGGAGTGGGTTGCCTTTCCCTTCCCCAGGGGATCTTCCCAACCCAGGGATAGAACCCAGGTCTCCTGCATTGCACGTGGATTATTTACCAGCTGAGCCACAGAGAAGCCTAAGAATACTGGAATGGGTAGCCTATCCCTTCTCCAGCAGATCTTTCTGACCCAGGAATTGAGAAGAAAGTGTCCGTATGTTTGCTTGTTTATGTATGTTGTCTGTTTATATTCTTAATCCTTAAGGCTAAACACAGAATCTAGCTAATGAGAAGCATGCAGGGTGAGATATCTTGATTTCTTTCTTTATTTTTATTTATTTTTAATAAGAATATAGCCAGTCATGTAATGAGTTACATAAAATTGAGATTCAGAAGCAAGGTGAAAATCATCAGAAAAATATTGCAAGCTGAAGTGAAAAGATTGCCTTCACCATAAACAGTTCTAGTAACAGGTCTTTTTTTTTTTTTTCTGTAAAAGGAAGAAGAAAAACCTAGAAAGGAATGAACGCTGTGTGTTGTAGGTGATCTGTGGTCAATATGAGCATGGGTCAGGAAGCTGATGTGGGAAAGGTATGAGTGTCTAGATGAGAGAATATAAAAATGGACAAGCTCCATAACCCCTCCTTTTATGGAATTCACAGTCTAATGCAGACAGATTATCAAAGATCCAGAGACAGACACAGGCAGAGTTGCAGGGTGGGGTGAGTGGTGGGTGGGGGAGATGTAGTTCAATTCATTGGATATTTATTGAATAAAACAAAGACACAGATCTTCCTTATGGAACTTTTGCTCTAGTAGGTAGACCGACATTAAGCATCAAATCCTACAATGAAAATTATAATCATGGCGAATTCCCTGGTGGTCTAATGGTTAGGACTCTGCACTTTTACTGCCTAATGCCTAATGCATTTTTACTGCCTACTGCCTAATGCCTAGTCTCTGGTTTTAGAACTAAGGTCCCACAAGCCATGCAGCATGGCCGAATAAATAAATAATTAAAGTTATAATTCCAAATTCTGGTAAGCCTATAGGTCATTTCCCATGGAAAGGCTGGGGTCAAGGGGGCGTGAGGGTGAAACATGAGACTGAAAAAATAAGATAGGACCAGATTTTGGCAGCAAGGGGGAGAATGGCTTTGAAGGCCTCGATAACAAGCCCTGTAAGGAAGCGGAGAAAATAAGACACTATCTAGCTTTTGGGCCATGGAAGGAAGAGAAGATGCCCATCACCAGCTAAGAAAGATTCATTAACTCATCAATAGCTTTAAAGAGAATAAAAAAGGCTATTGCTCTTTGTGTCTGTAGAGCTATTCTTCCTATAAATTCAATGCAACTCTATCATATTTCCTGTATGTCTTCATGAAAAGACCATTGTTTCATCTGTCATGGAAGAACATGAACTGTTCAAATGGCAAAATCAACATCTTTCAATATGAATCCCTCAGGTTGAATAACAACTTGTGACAGAAAAGACCTATTAAACTAACCATTACTAATACTATGCCTTCATCCTTGATAACATGAATAAAGTTTATTCCTTTTCCTTAGATTCTTTCTAGCTCTTTGCCTAGTCTAGATTTGAATGACCGAGGATCCAAAGGTCTTTTAACAGTTCCTTGGAAACATTTTCTGGCAATTTGTTTTCTCCTAGGAAAGAGTTCTATGCTTGACTGAATTCTCTGTTTGAAGGATGACGGAAGATAACGAGGAATTCATCTTCTGGAATCTTCAGAATACTATTAAGATGGAATCCTCTAGCTCAAAAACTTGAATAAATAGATTTATGTTGAAATGGCCTAAGGATCTCTAACATGGTGTTCATGCCTGTCAGAGCTGTATCAGTATTTAGTGGTCAGTCATTGCTTGCTCACTGGCAAAAGAAGTTGGAGCTAAATCAGAGGTTTCCTGTGCACAGCATGAGAGCTCCATCTCTGCCTTTCCATGCCAAGGTAAATATCATTAGTCTTTTGTGACACATTCACACAACCTCGAAAAACATTCACTAAAAACAAATTTGAATTCGCATCAGAGAGAAAACTAACTTACCTGTCTAATTCTTGATGATCTCTATGGCTGTTTATCATTCTAGATGATACATGTCTCCTTGAAGTCTTCATTTTAGAATTTGGTGAATACCAGATCCCTTCCTGCCAGATGTGAGCTATTAATTATTATTATCATTGTTTGTAGTTTTTGTTTTGTTGATTTACTGGACCATTTTTCTGAGTACAATGCCAGAACTGATTACACCAGACTCAAAGACAAAGTGAAATCCATAGGTATACATTCTAAATCACAATGGAAGATCTGTGGCTGTGGAGTTCCCGTCACCTTTTACTTAGTGTCATGGTTACAAGCCTAACTACAGAGGGTATGCTGAAGAGTTTGCTGTACTTTGAAGTTGAGATCATTGTAAGTTTTGAATACTATCATCTTTTTGCTTGAGATGGTGCATTTTCTCTTGCATTGCAGGCAGAGTCTTCACTGTCTAAGTCACCAGGGAAGCCCATTTTAAGGTTAATGAATCTTTATTATAGACTCAGACTTGATACTGGAACAGGTATTTAAATTTTTAAAAAGTTTTACGTATTCCCCAAATGCCTTAAGAGCTGTTCTTTTTTTCTTAACAAAACCTAAAAAATAGGTAGGAAACATATCTTTATACCCACTTGAGATAAAGACATTGAGGCGGTGAATGTTTAATTGGTTTGTCTCCGGGAACACAGATACACCCTCTGAAAGTCCTATTTGGACCAGCTGGCTCAGAGGACTATGATCTCACCCCTCTTGACTTTTCACTACTAGCTGGATTTACACACTGGACCTTTTATGTATAATTCTATTTGAATATAAGGCTAAACATATTTTTAAAAAATCACTGGTAGAGAAGAAGGAGAAATTACCTGGGATTTTGAGTACATTTCATTTGCAAGTGAAAAACGCAAATAGGACCCAAACTGACTCCTTAACAGATGGAAGGTACTGCTCCTGGAACTACAATGTCAAGGGATAGCCCTAGCTTATGGCCTCCTTAGATCCCAGGGCTTTACTCAGCAGAAATCTCCCTGCCCAGCTTTCATTGCCATACTTCTCTATATTCGTCTCATCCTTGGCCAGAATCTTTCAGAAAGTGTCCAAGATAGCCAGCAGCCGTGAAGTCTTCACCCACAGAAGAAAAGATCCTCTTTCCCAATGGCGTTAACCAGAGTCCTATGGCTGCCTCTCATTGCTTTCAGTAGGGCCATGTGTTCTCCTGGATAAATCACCTAAATACATATATGTTTTACACATGTGGCTTTTCCCCTCAAATACAAATTGCATCATATTAAACATTTGTTCTGAACTTGGATTTTTCTTCCTACCTAACAACACATTTTAGGTGTTTTTTTTTTTTTTTTTTTTAAGCTGTCAATACATGGAGATCAGTGTTTTCAACTGTTGTATGACATTACACTGAAAAAATGTAATATTGGTTATTTAATAATTTTACCAATAATGAACATGTAAATAATTTCAGTTACCTTTGTTATAGCAAATGATACATTAACAGCATTTTATATAGCCCTTGGGCTGCATATGAGATTATTTCTCTAGGATAGACCCCAGGAGATAGACATGATGGATTAAAAGCTATAGAATTTACAACTTTGATGAGTACCATTTGCCACTGAAAAATTTTACCAGTCTCATGTTTTCAGGTTTTTGTCACTACTGCTGCTAGTAGCAAATCCTTACAGAATACTCACTCTTGACCAGGTACTATGCTAAGTATTCTCAATTCATCCTTCAGTTCAGTTCAGTCGCTCAGTCGTGTCCGACTCTTTGCGACCCCATGAATTGAAGCATGCCAGGCCTCCCTGTCCATCACCAACTCCCGGAGTTCACTCAAACTCACATCCATCGAGTCTGTGATGCCATCCAGCCATCTCATCCTCTGTTCCTTTCTCCTCCTGCCCCCAACCCCTCCCAGCATCAGAGTCTTTTCCAGTGAGTCAGCTCTTCGCATGAGGTGGCCAAAGTACTGCAGTTTCAGCTTCAGCATCATTCCTTCCAATGAACACCTAGGACTGATCTCCTTTAGGATGGAGACTGGTTGGATCTCCTTGCAGTCCAAAGGACTCTCAAGAGCCTTCTCCAACACCACAGTTCAAAAGCATCAATTCTTCGGTGCTCAGCTTTCTTCATAGTCCAACTCTCACATCCATACATGACCCCTGGAAAAACCATAGTCTTGACTAGACGGACCTTTGTTGGCAAAGTAATGTCTCTACTTTTCAATATGCTATCTAGGTTGGTGATAACTTTCCTTCCAAGAAGTAAGCGTCTTTTACTTTCATGGCTGCAGTCACCATCTGCAGTGATTTAATCCTTACTACAGCCCTAATGAGACAGGCAGCCTAGATGGTAAAGAATCTGCCTACAATGCAGGGGACCTAGGTTCAATCCCTGGGTCAGGAAGATACCCTGAAGAAGGAAAGGACAACCCACTCCAGTATTCTTGCCTGGAAAATCCCATTAACAGAGGAGCCTGGTGGGCTATAGTCCATGGGGTCACAAAGAGTCAGACATGACTGAGTCACTAACTTTAACAGCCCTAATAGGATTAGCCTGTGGGATACATGCTAATATCATCATTATCCTTTTACAGAAGAGTATATTGAGGCTTGGGTTTCCCAGTTGGCGTTAGTGGTAAAGAACCCGCCTGCCAGTGCAGGAAATGTAAGAGATGTGGGTTCAATCCCTGGATCGGGAAGATTCCTTGGAGAAGGAAATTGTAACCTACTCCAGGATTCTTGCCTAGAGAATCCCATGGAGAGAAGAGCTTGGTGGACTACAGTCCATAGAGTCACAAAGAGTCAGACGTGACTTGAAGCTACTTAGCACAGCACAACACATACTGAGGCTTAGAGAATTCTAGTTACTGGCCTAAATTTAGAAAGGTGTTTGTCTTGTCTTGATGAGCTAAAGATGAACTTTATATTCTAAAGTTAGAGACCATATTACTTGGACTATCCTAAGTACTCAGGGAAAAAATTTATCCCTGAGTCTTGGGCCAAATACATTAAAGGAGAGAATCTACAAACTTTCTGCCCTTGAGTTCAGTATATGTGATTTGGATTCCATATAATATTCCTGCAGTTATTATCTGGCATAATTAAATGTGAAATGAAATAAAGTCAATAAAACAAAATCTCTGCTGACTTTCTCACTGATCTAAACATTAGCCACTCAGAGAAAATTAACATTGCAAGAAGAAAACTAGAAAACAAAACAGGCCATTAGTTAGAGCAATATACACATTTCCTGCAGTAGGATACGTTTCTCTGTGGAATCACTGGCTTTTGTGTAACATGGTTACTGTGCTGATGACAGTAGCTTAGAATCCTTGCAAGGTGTGTTATCACTTTTGTTGGCTACCTGGATTCAGTTGGTACTAAGAAGCCTTACTTTACTTAATCCTGTGAGGAAATGTGTTTGTTTAAGCTTCAGTCATAGTGTTCAGAATGTTTAGTTCTATTTAATGAAGATTGCAGCAGTGGGAGATTGTCTGGTCTTTTTAAAATATAGATCAGCTGCTGAGCTCTTAGGAGGTGGTTAATTGGTAACTGCTGAGTGGAAAAGGTGCCCACATGCCTCCCAACTGAACCCAGAGGAGAGTTGGAGAGAAAAAGTAGTCCAGTTCCAGTGATTCTGGAAAGAATGAGCTGAGCTCAGTTATTATGACAACCAGGAAATAATCAGACCAGATTATTCTGAGAACCAGGAAATAATCAACCAGATTATTAAATCAAAGTGTCTTAAATTTAAGTCAAAGTGTCTTAAGACACTTTAATTCACATTGAAAGTGAAAGTGAAGTCGCTCAGTCGTGTCCGGCTCTTTGCGACCCCATGGACTGTAGCCTACCAGGCTCTTACGTCCATGGGATTTTCCAGGCAAGAGTGCTGGAATGGATTGCCATTTCCTTCTCCAGGGGATCTTCCCAACCCAGGGATCGAACCCGGGTCTCCCGAAGTGCAGGCAGACACTTTACCATCTGAGCCACCACATTAGAGAGTTTTAAAATATTCTTAGCACATTCCAATTTTAGAAGTTTCTATAGAACAAACAAGAAAGCAGTGTTATATGGGGCCAGAAATTGCAGTTAATAAAGAGGTTTGATATACCCTTTATTGCATACTTTTTGGAGTACCTCCATATTGCTTAAGCTTAATAATGTTTGATAATTTACTTATGTTTTGCTCTGGTAAATTAGTCCTCTTTATTTTGCTATAAACTCTTGTGACATTTCTCTAGCATATTTTAGCATTCTAGAATTAAAGCCTATCATGTTTTGACTCTGGTATTTTTTTCCTGCTATGTTGAATAACAAATTGATGCAGACCTGTTGGCAGGATTAGAAAGAGCAGTATAATATTGAATATGATGAAGATCTTAACTGTTTCAGCCTACAGGAGGCCAACTCCCCTCCCATAGATGGTGGATATTTAGTTATAGCTTATTAGTATCCATGCAGTGCAAGTTTCTGTCCCATTTCTGACAGAAGTACTAACACATATAGCCTTTGTTGCACTTGGAATGTGTATCATGCACTGGGCCATCTTAAATGTGTTTTATTTCATTTAATTCATGCCACCCCTTCAGGGAGGCTCTAAATTCACCTTCTTCCCCTTTTTACCAGTTAAAAGCAAACCAGATTTAAACTGCTCAGCTGGAATCATAGTTATCAAGCAGCTAATTCAAAGCTACATCTCCCCCGTCTGACTCCAGGATTCGTTATACTACCTTACTGAGTGCTTGCTCTGTCTTCCCTGCTATTTCCTTTTTTCCCCTACTCATGTTCTACAACTTTAGGAGGAATTTCTTATGTTTTTTTGCTCATTTGTTTGTTCTCTGTTTAATTTTTCAATTTAGAAAAACTTATGGAATCTCAATTTGGTACCTTTCACAAATGTTCTTTTTCCCTCCATAGCTTTGTTTGGTGACACATGGTCATAAAATCACTAAGCGGAGAAGTGAACAAATAAAGTATCCTCCACACAAAGAACATAGGAAGTTCCTTCTTTTAAAATTTTGTTTGGAAGTTCATTTCTCCTTTTAGCCTCTTCGACTGAAGCAATTGGGACTAATAATCCTTTTCTGATGTTTCTCTCAAAGGGATGCTGTAAGAATTGGATGAGTTGTTTTGCAGGAATAACAATATAATATTCAGTAATTTGAGGGTTGCACCAAGTCTCCCCATGACTTTTGCCTGGAAATAATTTTATTTGAGAAAAACATTGGGTTTCCTTACTCCCACAGCTCATTTATAAAATATGCCAATGTTTATTCAAGCTTCTTCAGAACAAGAAACCAGATAGAAATGCAAACAGATTATGGTTGTTTAATTCTTATTAAGATGCTATCAGGGCTGGCTACCTATAGACCTCTCCTCTCTCTCTAGGAGCTTGGATGCAGTGTATGCCCCACAGTTCTGTAACTTGTGTGACCATGGAAACATATTACAATAACTGAGTCTATTGGAAGGCCAGCTTCATTTCTTTAGTTTTAATTGAAAACAAAAATGACCAGATAGAATACTAGCAAAAAATGGAGCCTTTTTTATAAATGGAACCCTGAACAGTAAGGCAGGATGATGAGAGTACTACTTAAATATTTTATAACTTGAAATTATTTTCACCAAGGTTTCTTTCACCATAATGAGTTGGGCAGTCTGAGTCTAGATATTTTAATAGGGGATAGTCAGGAGATGTGGAAAAGGAGAAAACATTATCTAAGGAGATCCCTAAAATCTCAGAGTTAAAGCTCTAGTTTTAACCAGTTCTTAACAGCTGTGGTTCTCACTTGGTTTGAAATCAACATTGTGAACATTTCCTGTGGGACCAGCTCATAGAGAAACAGTGACTGTCTGGGCCAGGCGACCTAAATAGCTTGATGAGGTCACCTAGAAGCTTGAGGGACCAGGGAATTTTAAGTTCACATATGTAAATATCAGGCACTCCATCCTCAGCATAAGTGTGTATGTGTATGTATGTGTGAGCACGAAGTATAGTGGCAATGGTTCCTCATTTCTGCCTCTCAAATACTCCCTGTAATTGGTATCTAAAATGAAAGGACTGAAGATTTAGCATTTTTTAACATAAAAGTTAAAAAAATGAACTGAACTGATCCCTTAAAGGACTTCCCTGGTGGCTCAGATGGAAAAGCATCTGTCTGCAATGCAGGAGACCCGGGTTCGATCCCTGGGTTAGGAAGATCCACTGGAGAAGGAAATGGCAATCCACTCCAGTACTATTGCCTGGAAAATCCCATGGACAGAGGAGCCTGGTAGGCTACAGTTCATGGGGTTGCAAAGAGTCGGACACGACTGAGTGACTTCATTTACGTTTTTTACTAACATAAAAGTACAAAAACACTTTCTCCTTCATAATCACAAAATTTAAAAAGTTTTGCACCCAGGGCAGGCTATTAATGTAACTCTATCCCTAGCAGATATAACAGCATGGCATAATATAAACATGGAAGCTTTAGGAATCACACTTTCTGGGTTCTAAGCCTGGTTCTGCCACTTACAATAAATATGAGTTTGAACTATAAAATGGGGAGGGTAATTATGTTGATTTCATAGGCAGTTTGTGAGGATTAAAGGAAACCATCCGCATGTGGCATTTAAGAGTGTCAGAATTTTAGAAGTGTCATTCCTTTAGCTATTAGTCAATTCTAAAACACTTTGGAGGTTTAATGATCTTCAGATGTGAAATAACTTAATTGACATGGGATTTCCCATTGACAGACAAAAACAATTTAGAGAAAAGGCCAAATTACAGGTGGCGTTTGCAATCAATCAGTGAACCTTGAACCTCATCTCTGGAAATTTTCACTGGCAATGGAGCCCCAGATGATCAAATACTGTACATAGCATTCTGATTAACTTTTAATCTGCAACTAACGTGAAGTATCCTAGCAAACACCCTCTTCCAACAACACAAGAGAAGTCTCTACACATGGCCATCACCAGATGGTCAATACCAAAATCAGATTGATTATATTCTTTGCAGCCAAAGATAAAGAAGCTCTATACAGTCAGCAAAACTGTACAGGAGCTGATTGTTGCTCAGAACATGAACTCCTTATTGCCAAATTCAGACTTAAATAGAAGAAAGTAGGGAAAACCACTAGGCCATTCAGGTATGACCTAAATGAAATCCCTTACGATTATACAGTGGAAGTGACAAATAGATTCAAGGGATTAGATCTGATAGACAGAGTGCCTGAAGAACTATGGACAGAGGTTTGTGACATTGTATACGAGGCAGTGATCAAGACCATCCCTAAGAAAAACAAATGCAAAAAGGTAAAATGTTTGTCTGATAAGGCCTAAAAAATAGCTGAGAAAAGAAGAGAAGCTAAAGGCAAAGGAGAAAAGGAAAGATATACCCATCTGAATGCAGAGTTCCAAAGAATAACAAGGAGAGATAAGAAAGCCTTCCTCAGCGATCAATGCAAAGAAATAGAGGAAAACAATAGAATGCAAAAGACTAGCGATCTCTTCAAGAAAATTAGAGACACCAAGGGAACATTTCATGCCAAAATGAGCACATTAAAGGACAGAAATGGTATGGACCTAACAGAAAAAGAAGATATTAAGAAAAGGTGGCAAGAATACACAGGAGAACTACACAAAACAGATCTTCATGACCCACATAATCACGATGATGTGATCACTCACCTAGAGCCAGACATCCTGGAATGCGAAGTCAAGTGAGCCTTAGGAAGCATCACTACGAACAAAGCTAGTGGAGGTGATGGAATTCCAGTTGAATATTTCAAATCCTAAAAGATGATGCTGTGAAAGTGCTGCACTCAATATACCAGCAAATTTGGAAAACTCCAGCAGTGGCCATGGAGCTGGAAAAAGTCAGTTTCCATTCCAATCCCAAAGAAAGGCAATGGCAAAGAATGCTCAAACTACCACACAATTGCACTCATCTCACACGCTAGCAAAGTAATGCTCAAAAATCTCCAAGCCAGGCTTCAACAGTATGGGAACCGTGAACTTCCAGGTGTTCAAGCTGGATTTAGAAAAGGCAGAAGAAGCAGAGATCAAATTGCCAACATCCGTTGAATCATCGAAAAATCAGGAGAGTTCCAGGAAAACATCTACTTCTGCTTTATTGATTATGCCAAAGCATTTGTGTGGATCACAATAAACCATGGAAGATTCTGAAAGAGATAAGAATACCAGACCACCTGACCTGCCTCCTGAGAAATCTATATGCAGGTCAAGAAGAAACAATTAGAACTGGACATGGAACAACAGACTGGTTCCAAACCTGGAAAGCAGTACATCAAGGCTGTATACTGTTACTCTGCTTATTTAATTTGTATGCAGAGTACATCATGCAAAACAGTGGGTTGGATGAAGCACAAGCTGGATATTGCCGGGAGAAATATCAATTACCTCAGATATGCAGATGACATGAACCTTATGCCAGAAAGTGAAGAAGAACTGAAGAGCCTCTTGATGAAAGTGAAAGAGGAGAGTGAAAAAGTTGGCTTAAAGCTCAACATTCAGAAAACGAAGATCATGGCATCTGGTCCCATCACTTCATAGCAAATAGATGGGGAAACAGTGAGAAACTCAATTTTGGGGGGCTCCAAAATCACTGCAGATGTTGACTGCAGCCATGAAATTAAAAGATGTTTGCTCCTTGGAAGGAAGGTTATGACCAACCTAGACAGCATATTAAAAAGCAGAGACATTACTTTGCCAAGAAAGTTCCATCCTGTCAAAGCTATGGTTTTTTTAGTAGTCACACATGGATGTGAGAGTTGGACTATAAAGAAAACTGAGCACCAAAGAATTGATGCTTTTGAACAATGGTGTTGGAGAAGGCTCTTGAGAGTCCCTTGGACTGCAAGGAGATACAACCAGTCCATCCTAAAGGAAATCAGTCCTGAATATTCTTTGGGAAGACTGATGCTGAAGCTGAAACTCCAGTACTTTGGCCATCTGATGCAAAGAACGGACTCATTGGAAAAGACCCTGATGCTGGGAAGGATTGAAGGTGGGAGGGAAAGGGGATCACAGAGGATGAGATGGTTGGATGGCATCATCAACGTGATGGACGTGAGTTTGAGTAGGCTCTCAGAGTTGGTAATGGACAGGAAAGCCTTGCATGCCGCAGTGCATGGGGTTGCAAAGAGTTGGACATGATTGAGCGACTGAACTGAACTGAAATGTGAAGTATGGTTTTCCCTCCATTCTTCTACCAAAATATCATTCTACTGGTATGTGGTTTACTGAAGGATGGGACTGCAGGTCACTGAATTAGGTTGAAGAGGTGAAGGTGCTCTACTTAAATCAGTGGGAAGAGATATTCTTGGTGAGAAGCAAAGCACCTGATCGCCTGTGCTTCCCTTGCAAAATGTAGCCCTATATAACATTACACATGAAGAGTTTTTCTGAACGATTCACTGAAGCAAGATGCTCTAAGGTACCTTACCATAATAATGAAGTAGAATCTGTATCTCCACCTCTGCAAAGACGTAGGGAGCTTGGAGATGAGCTGCAGCAGTGTCTTCCACCCCATATGGGATTGGTTGGGATTAAAAAGTTGGTAATCCATATCCAAAACTCTTTTTTTTTTTTTGATACTACAAATGCCCAGTTGGAACTGTACGTATATTAGTATTCATCATTTTACAGAAGAGCTAAATCATTCAGCTTTCTCATGATACTCCTCTTAACGTGTTGAGGATCACACATGTTATCTCAAAGGAATTCAGATGTCAGGTTAGCATTTTCATATATTTCATTAACTGTTCTTGTTGTTGTTCAGTTGATCAGTCATGCACAGCTCTTTGTGACACCATGGACTGCAGCATGCCAGGCTTCCCTGTCCTTCGCCATCTCCCAGAGTTTGCTCAAATTCATGTCCATTGAGTCAATGATCCTATCCAAACTTCTTGTCCTCTGTCGCCCATTTCTCCTCTGGCCCTCAGTCTTTCCCAGCATCAGGGTCTTTTCCAGTGAATCAGCTCTTCATATCAGGTCGCCAAAGATTTGGAGCTTCAGCTTCAGTATCAGTCATTTCAGTGGATATTCAGGGTTGATCTACTTGCAGTCCAAGGGACTCTCAAGAGTCTTCTCCAACACCACAGATCAAAAGCATCAATTCTTTGGCACTCAGCCTTCTTTACGGTCCAACTCTCACATCTATACATGACTACTGGAAGAACTATAGCTTTCACTATGCAGACCTTTGTCAGCAAAGTGATGCCTCTGCTTTTTAATTAACTGTCTAGCTTTATCATAGTTTTTCTTCTAGGAAGCAAGTGTCTTCTAATTTCATGTCTGCAGTCATAGTCCACAGTGATTTTGAAGCCAAAATAAAAAGTCTGTCACTGTTTCCATATTTCCCCCATCTATTTGCCATGAAGTGATGGGACTGGATGCCATGATTTTCGTTTTCTGAATGTTGAGTTTTAAGCCAGCTTTTTCACTCTCCTCTTTCACCTTTATGAAGAGGCTCTTTAGTTCGTCTTTGCTTTCTGGCAGTAGGGTGGGGTCATCTGCATATCTGAGGTTATTGGTATTTCTTCTGGCAGTCTTGAGCCAGCTTGTGCTTCATCCAGCCCAGCGTTCTGCATCATATATTCTGCATATAAGTTAAATAAGCAGGGTGCAAATATACAGGCTGAATGTACTCCTTTCCCAATCTTGTCCGTCATTTTTTTTCCACTTTTGGTTCTACCTGTTGCTTCTTGACCTGCATACAAGTTTCTCAGGAGGCAGGTAAGGTGGTCTGGTATTCCCATCTCTTGAAGAATTTTCCACTGGTTGTTGTGATCCACACAGTCAAAGACTTTAGTGTAGTCATTGAGGCAGAAGTAGATTTTTTTTTTCTCAAATTATCTTGCTTTTTCTATGATCCAACAGATGTTGGCATCTCTGGTTCCTCTATCTTTTCTAAATCCAGCCCATACATCTGGAAGTTCTCGGTTCACATACTGTTGCAGTCTAGCTAGAAGGATTTTGAGCATTACCTTGCTAGCATGTGAAATTAGTGCAGTTGTGTGGTAGTTTGAATATTCTTTGGCATTACTACTCTTTGAGATTGGAATGAAAACTAACCTTTCCAGTCCTGTGGCCACTGCTGAGTGTTCCAAGTTTGCTGGCATATTGAGTGCAGCACTTTAACAGCATCATCTTTTAGGATTTGAAATAAATCAGCTGGAATCCCATCACCTTCACTACTTTGTTCACAGTGATGCTTCCCAAAGCCCACTTCACCTCACACTCCAGGATGTTTGGCTCTGGGTGAGTGACCACACCATCATGGTTATCTGGGTCATTATGATCATTATGATCTTTTTTGTATAGTTCTTTGTATTCTTTCCACCTCTTCTTAATCTCTTCTGGTTCTGTAAGGTCCTTACCTTTACTGTCCTTTATTTTGCCCATCTTTGCATGAAATGTTCCCTTGTTATCTCTAATATTCTTGAAGAGATCTCTCATCTTTCATTATTTCATTAATAAAACAGGTAAATGGATAACTAACCAGGTATTTATTTAAAAACAGAATTGTGTAAAATATGGTGTTTATGGAAGGAAATTTTGAAAGAATTTCTCATAGAAAAGAGGATAAGAGGCAATGTATTAGAAACCCACACCTGTCAGAGAGACAGATGTTTCTTCCATTGGTTAGCTTTTAGATGGAGTTGGAGAGAGCCTCCGTTTTCTCCACTGGAATTGTTAGTGTTGTTTGAAGTTGACAGATGAAGGAAGGACAGGTAGCAAGCTCATGGATGCCTCTCACCCATAATACCTCACGGAGCCTCTGGGTTCCTCACTCCTGGCTCTTTTCTGATACTTGGAGCATGGCCACTGGTATTGACTCAATATTCTTGAGCTCCATCCAGACACCTCCCTTCCATTTCTGTTTATGAGATCTTTACTACACAGTCTAATTAAGACTGAATCAGGGTGCTTACAGATGTGACCAATAAGTGATTTTCCGGTTGGATTGCTCTGTCTGTCTCAGTATTTTCCAAACTGTCCTGTGGAAATCCCTTTCCGAATGTGTTTATGATGCTGATTAAGTTTCTCCAACCCACCACCAGTGAACTAGGGGATTAACTGGCCTATAATTGTATCTCATGTCTCCCAGAGTGTCAGGAGTGATTAATGGACCACAGGCAGCTGCCTTCCCAAACTCTGTATTTCATTATTCAGGAGGCGCACCGCCTCCAGGCCCCCTCACTCCACATGTCTGAAGAGTTCTTCTGGAAGCAGAAAACCCACTTGTTCTGTATACAGCAGAACTTGGAAAATAGGAGAATGGGGCTGAGGATTTAAGAAAAGGAGAAAAGTTTAACAAACTTCAAAGAAGTTAAGCAGCCAGCTAAACTCTGGAAGCATTTTTTATATTGTTAATGGGAGTATTTAATCATCTGTACTTTTTTTTCTGTATGCAAAATGAAGGATTTATTACCTTATTGAATTGTTACGCAATCCTTTACTGATGGAAGTAAGAGTTTAGCCTAGTTCTTGGCACCTAGAACTTAGTGTTTACTGTTAGATGTCAGTGCTTTTACTCAAGGTCTTCACTGTCACCCGTTGGCTGTAGAGACCACACTTCAGATAGCCTGTGCTACGTTCCAGTCTGGACCCAAGCCATTGCATTTTGCAGCTGTGAGACTGAGGCCCAGTGGGAAATAAGAATCCGGAAGGGGATAACGCATGATATTGATATTGGTTGTTGGAACTGTACCTTCCTTTCAAGAGGAAGATGATGAGTTTTTTCTGCTCTCAGGTTGTGGGATGGTCAAGTGTGGTAGTGACTGTGGCAAAAAATCCTTCTAGTGGTCAGATTTTGCTTCTAGACTGCAGACTGCCATAGTGAGTTGAAAGGTGTGATGCCGTCTGAACTGTGTTGTGAGCAGGGGATCAAAGGGAACTTACTTGTGTTATTCCAGCCTCATCTGATTGCTTCTGTCAGTGAACAGCTTCAGGTGACAACATCTCTGTTGTCATTTTTCTTTGGCATTGGACCCTGTGGCTATCATTTTGTCACTAAGTTGTGTTTGACGCTTTTGCCACCCCATGGAATGTAGCCCTCCAGGCTCCTCTGCCCATGCAATTTTCCAGGCAAGAATACTGGAGTGGGTAGCCATTTCCTTCTCCAGGCAGTCTTTCTGACCCAGGGATCGAACCCAGGTCTCCAGCATTGGCAGGCAAAGTCTTTACCACTGAGCCACCTGGGAAACCCAGACCCTATGGAGAGCCACTCAATTCATAAGAACCCTCTTTTCTGGAGACATCTCCGCATATTTGGGGCAATGAGAAGAGGTTCCCAGCAGCTTTGTTTATAGTAAGTGACTTACTTCAAACTTATAGTTGATTGAAATCAAATAGATTCCCCATCCCAGGGATGGAATTGGCACTGAGGGAGAGTAACTGTGTCTATAACTGCTAGAAACCCTGGTTGTTTTGAGTAAGCCATTTTCCACCCAGCATTTGGTCTCAGAAGCAGGAGAGGAAATAAAATGCAGATAAACAGAGAGAAATCAAGAAAAATAAAAAAAAAAAGGACCAGGAGTACTCTTGGAATCTTCATGATTTTCATGCCTGATTTCAGGCCAAGGCTTTCAATCCTTACCAGGCTCCTTTGTGCATATGGTAACTTCACTCGTATTTTCTCTTACTTATTTAATCTAGTTTGAGGTAGTGTCTATTAATTGTTGCAATGGCAAGAGTCCTTACTATATATGTATGTCTATGCTGCAGTCCATGGGGTCACAAAGAGTCGGACACAACTGAGCGACTGCACTAAACTGAACTATGTGTCTTACATGTATTTATGCATCTTGAATGGAACCCTGGGGAACAGGTCCACAGAGAAGAGGTGAGGCTGTGCTCTTGGGTCTGATTGTCAAAAGGTCACAGACAGTGCTGCTGAGTCCAGTGGGCTCTCCTTTCTGTCGTTGGCACCACCAGATTATGCATATGTCTGAAGTTCTGATGATAATGATAGAATAGCCTATGGGGAAGAGCAGCATAGCAGAGTTTGGCCAGATTTCTGACACTGGAAAATAGAAACATAGGGTCCTAGTGCAGAAAAGTTGGGAAAGCGAACCAAGGAGCAGCAGAGAGGTACTGAGTTTAGTGTGGAACACAAATATGCTTTTAAGTGTCAGAGGATCGCCCAGAGAGGATGACCTCTGAGCAGTTAAAAATAATGGTCAAAAAAGCCACGACTCAGTGAAGATGTGATGTCTTTCACATTTTGAGGCTATAATGCAAAGTTCTTTTTTTCCTGTGAATATCATGGAAACCTTCCCCCAAAGTCAGTCATTTTCAATAATAATGGAACTAAAGTCTTTCAGGGCAATTTGCCAAATGATATTACTCTGTGTCTCCAAGCCCTTAGTATTGATTCCTTAAATGACTGTGGACATGATCAATTGCTTTCAGATCGCTAATTTGATGAGTATTATGGGCTCTGGCTAGAAAAAACAAAAGTATTAGAAATGGAAAAAAAAAAAATCTTGCAGAGGTTGTAAAGGATCACTGCAAAGTTACTTTTTAATGGAACCCAGTGAGGTAACTTAGCCATAAATGAAGTAAGAAACTTATTGACATGCCTAATAGTTTTCACAATCTCTGATTATTTCAAGGGTTAGGGAAAGAAAAGATTGTGCTATCAGTATTTTCACATAAGGGGTGAGAAATGTCTGACTTTGATGTGATTTCATCTGTTTAGACATCTGCTTTAGCCTAGATGATAATGTCCTCCAGCTGAGCTAACTTGGCCCATTTGGACACGTGCCAGTTTCTGGGAAAAGAACAGTTTGGAACCCTAGTTCTTTGTTCCTTTGTTTCTCTAAGGACAGCAATGAGAGGGACGAGGTTCTGAGGTTCAGGTGAATTGCACAGATGTTCTTAGAAGACTCAGGACCCCCGTGTATCCATCTGTGTCACTTCTCACTCCTAATGTCTCTCCTGTTCCTTTTTTTGGTTTGTGATTTTGTGTCTTATTCCCCTAGTTCTTTACCAGCTGATCTTTCTTCTCTCTTGTAACATACTTCACCCTTCTGTCCATTTTTTCTCTGTATTTTTGGTATCTTTTCAGTTTTAACCTCAGTGTAATATAAAAATGAATTTTGCCTTTAAAATGATTATTGTATTCCTTGAGTGAGTTTAGCTGCAAAATAAGCTCTTACTCTAACCTTTCATTATTCCTTCAAACAAACAAAATCCCGCTAATTAAATTTGCTCTTTTACTTCTGTGAAATTAGATTTACATATGTCTTATTAATACATGTCTACACCTATCATGTTTGTGATTTTCTCTCTCAGAGCATAGCTATGGGTATGGAAAACTTAGATACCTAAAGTAGCACATAGATAAAAAGCACAGAGGACTTTTGAATTGTACAAATTTTGGATTTTGATGTGGTTCGATTACTTAGTATGTGATTGACCTCAAGCTGTATGACCTCGAACACGATACTGAACTCTGTTTTTGTATCTTTCACTTAGGCGTCAATATAATGTCTATCTCCTGGTGTAGTTAGGAGAATGAAGCCCTATTTTGTGATGCTGGCAGAGTATGTAGCCCAGGACTTTAAGCATTGTCAATAAATGTTTGCCATTATTATTAATATTATTATTAGACTTGTCTGAAATCACCTGGTACCAAGTACTAAATGTGGGTACTGGCACTTGACCAGCAAAAGGGATGTTCTTGTGACTAAAAGAAATAACACAGAGTAGACCACTCTTGATGTCTTTAATTTTTTCAAGTGAAAGATGGTTAAAATAATTTCAGAATCTGTTAGTTCTTGTATGGCATGGAAGTTTCCTCTGGACCTGCATAGCCCTCCAAAACTCACCTTTGGCACCTCTGTGTTCCTTTAGTTGCACTCCAGACATAATTTACATCAGCTCTTTATTGCCATGATGTGCCTTTCTGCCTCAGAGATATTCTGTCTGCCTTGAATGCAGTTGATGTTTTAGCACAGTCTGAAACAAGAATTAAGAGCCTACCTACCAACTTGAGAGTCCCTTGAACTGCAAGGAGATCCAACCAGTCCCTCCTAAAGGATATCAGTCCTAAGTGTTCATTGGAAGGACTGATGTTGAAGATGAAACTTCAATACTTTGGCCACCTGATGCGAAGAGCTGACTCATTTGAAAAGACCCTGCTGCTGGGAAAGATTGAGGGCAGGAGGAGAAGGGGACAACAGGATGAGATTGATGGATGGCATCACTGACTCAGTGGACATGAGTTTGGGTAAACTCTGGGAGTTGGTGATGGACAGGGAAGCCTGGTGTGCTACAGTTCATGGGGTCGCAAAGAGTCAGACACAACTGAGCGACTGAACTGACTGACTGACCAACCTAGAATTTGTATGTGTATTTATACATTCTGTTGTGTGTGCTTGGATTTGATTAATGTGTATTCCATACCCTTAATTGTAGCATCTGTGAAGTCAAAGGCCTCATTTCTTTATTTCTTCCCATATCCAGAATACCTAGTCCTGGCCTGGCACAAAATAAGAATTCAGTCCTTATTTATTGAGTAAATTGAATGTCCCATTGAGAATGTAAGTAGTATGCTTACCATATAGAGGCTTTCCTGTCAACCTTGGATGTGTGTTGTGAATGAGCAAGGTAACATTTACTGTGTGTTTACCGCATATGGTGGTTTGCAGAAATTGTAGGAAGAGGGATGTGAAGACTGATGTTTGCAATAGAATGTTTGAGTAAGTAGTGCATGAGCAAGAGGCTATGAGTAGGTGGATTTCATGGGATGTTTTCTGACTAATGAAACTGATAAACCCATGCTCTTGACTAGTAGAAGGGAATATTAACCTTCTACTAAATTTTCATTCTAAAGAATGAAAATGCTTTATGGTAGTCACGCAGTATTACAGAAAGATGCCCATTGGCCAGTGAATGACCCAAACATCCTCTTAGAAAAGCGAGCGTAAACTCATGCTTGCCTTAGGGAGTTTTCTTTTACTGAGGGTCAGCTACTATCTGTATATCTTGTGGGCTTAATATATACTAATCGTCCCAAAAAGCCATGTTAAGAACATTGTAGGGCTTCATTTGACTTAATATCTTAACATGGTCTGACTTCTTGATTTGTTATCTAGGAACTATGAGTGTTCATTTCCTAGTATCAAAGATCTTTGAATCAGAAAGACTTTAGAGATTGCCTAGTCCAACTGATTTCATTTAAATGATGAGCCAAGAGAAGCCATGAGAGGTAAAGTGACTTGGCAAAGGTCACTTGGCTGCTTCTTTGATTGAGAAGTAAGCAGATGTAATCTGTTATGCCCCTGCAGTGAAATGAAGGGGAGAGTGAAAGAAAATGAGAACTGCTTTGAGGTAAGAAACTCAGGGGTACACATGATAACTGGAGATCACAGTCTTATTTCCCATGATTGATTGATTGATTTTTAAAAAAATATAATAATGCTTAGTTGAGTTGTGAATGGTTTTCTGAGGATTTACCTGCTATAGCCAACCACTCACCTGAACCAAGTATTGCTAATCTCCTTAAAAAAAATTGGATTAACAGTGTTAGCTTCCACTTAATGAGCACCTGCCAAGTCCCAGGCAGGTAGAACCTTTACACTCAGTATTTCCCTTATAGTAGTGACTGCAATCACATGCGGGATAGAAGAGTTTTAAGGAAACTGAGGTTCCAGAGTCAAAATTACAGAAAAAGGAAGTTGTGCAGATGGGAGTCTAACACAGATCTGTCTGAAAAGGAACTATTTTCTGTTCCCTGTCTGCTAACCCAAGTGAAAAAAAGATGGGGAATTCCACATTTAAGGCTAGTCAGATGAGCATGTTTATTTCTGCCTTCATATGTAAAGTCTGCCCTCCCAAATCTGTGGATGTGGAACCCATGGATACAAAGGGACTTGGATACAAAGGATACTGTAAGGGACTTGAGTATCCAGGGGTTTTGGTACCATCAGGGAGTCCTGAATCCAATCCCCACAGATACCGAGGGGGAACTGTATGTTAGCCTAAACCCTGAAATTTCTTTTGAACTAGCTGAGTAGTTTCACCAGGTGAAAATACAGTGACCCCTGTTCTACCTGGCAGGAGTCAGTTGCTCTGGACAGCACCTCCCTCCCCATCAACAGTTGCTTAATTAGGTCAGTTTACGAGGAATAGAATAAAAACGAGTAGCGAATTCAACCCTAGTGTTTTTGTAAAAGTAACTTGTTTCATTTACCAAAACTCAGGTATTCATTCTTTTGCTCACTTACCAACATAGTTTGAGAACTTCTTTTGTATCAAACACAGGTAGAGAAGTGAGGATTCAAATGAATAGGTCTCTGTTTTTCCCATCAAAGTGTTCACATTCTCACTGGGGCATAACAGGCAGGCCAACACATAATTGTGATGCAGTGAGATGGATACCTTGACAGAAATCTTTTTGCCACTGAGCCAGCGGGTTGTGTTTGGGTCTTGGGTAATTCTATATATAAGGACCTGCCAGCGGAGTTGAGCATGGGTACCGTTCTCTGCAGCACTTGGGTGATTGAAACTTCCGTGCTGCCCTTGCCCGTTCTGCTAATAAATCAGGCTGGATCACCAGTGTGGCTTTCCATGGCTGTCCTTGAGGAAGGGTGTCACACAGCTGCTCAGGGATGAGTGTAATGGTTTATGACTTCAGCACCTGAAGTCCTATCACACAGCAAGTTCCCTGGAGATGGTGATCATACAGAACGAATATTGCTTAGCTGGTGATAATGTCATGCTGCCATGCTGAGTTACATGGATTGCCTGATTCCTGCAGCTAAAAAACTCCTGGCTTATTAATTCTGATGCCATGTAAATAGAGTCGGTGTCAAGGAGATCGTAAATGAAAAAATGGATGCTTGGATGGGGACATTAGTGAGGAATAGAGAGCCACCATCACCCCTTTCATCCCTCAGGCTGCCCCTGACAACATCATTATCCAGGTGAGAGGAGGCTTATCACTCACCCAGGTCCTGGAAGGCTTCCAAGTCTTCTTCCCCTTCCCCGACCCTCCAGCCCTATTTTAAACAGTTAATATTTTACAAATCATGGAATCTGGCTTTCTCTTGCTTGCCAGGCCTCCAGGAATAATGGGACCACCCCAGTATAAGAAAGCCTGATCGTCAAGCACCTAAATTACTAACCAGATAAATTAGGGCATGAGTTATGCATACTGTTAAAGGACTCATTAGAGAATTCCTTTAAGACATACTCTCACATTTGACTTACAGAAATTTAATTGCTCGTATAAGCTAGATCTCAAGTCTGCTGACACTCAGCTCATTAACTGGTTTCGAGCCAAGATGTGCGTGTCCAGCCGTGTCAGTTACGTTGCATGTGTGGTCACATCACTGCCAATGTGAAGGGTCACGGGGGGTGTCACATCATGCTGGGTGCTGTCTCCCACTGTCATGCTCATGCTTCTCTTTTCTCTTTTTATCCTGGTCCTTCCCATTCTTTCCCTTCCAGTCTGTCTCTCTGTCTCTGGAAGAAAATATTTTGAGGATAGCTTCTGCTTCAAGCTTTTAATCAAGGCACCCCTTCCAAATAAATCCATCATTCTTCCAAATAAACCCATCACTCTGTTCACTTGAAGATTTTCATATTGTTAAAGAAATTCAGGTAAATTTTCTCCATCTTGTTAAACTTCTTGGAAACATTCCAGTGTGTAAGTGAAGTTTAACTCAGACTCAGAGATTTGGAATCATGTATCCTTTACCACGATGCTTGAGATTTCCTTGTAATGTGAGAGATCATATTCCTGTGGATGGTGGATTTTTAGGTGGGCTCCCATGGGGTCCCTGGGTGGGAGAGAGGAGAGCTTTTTAAGTTGCATGGAGAGAGGTTGATATCACTCTCAAGGCTGACATTCAGATGACCTTCTCCAGCCATGCACCGCTTATCTCTTCATGCCAGGATTATTTCTGCAATCCCTCCACTGGTCCTCCCACTTCTAGGCTCTTGCTCTTGCTTACTGCTGTTGTCAGATACACCTTCCTGAGGGGCTGTTTTATCCCATCAAAGACTCTCATGGCTTCCTGCTGCCTGTGGAATTAAGTTCCATCTCCTCATTCTGACATCTAGGGTCCTCCAGAAATTAACCTGCCCCTGACTGAATTTATCTTCCTGAAACGTGCCATGGTTTTTAGATTCCCCTTGGAGTACCCTTGAGAAATTGACCATTTTGTTATACTCTATAATCAATTGGTTTTGTTTGGGGCCTAGTTTCCAGTGTATCTGATTCTCTTCATCTTCTCTACATACAAATATATTAAGCATTATAAAACTTAATACTATTATGCCTCTCTCTCATACCTTTAGCCCCCCAAATAGCTTCTGATAGTTTATTTCATCTTTAAGCTTCCAATATAAATTCAGTCACCTGATTCAATAGAAGGAGATTATCCTTGAGAGCCCCCTGAGTTAACATGTCTTCCCACAAGTCTTAGCCACATCTCTGGGGTCTCTCTGAAATTTAAGCACTGTTTATACCCATGCTGGCATTTCTTCGGTTTGTTCCCTTCTTTTGAGACAGACTTTGCCATGATGGTAGTTCTAAATCTGAGTTTTAACTAGAGTTTTCAAGTAGTTTTGTTTTACATTTAGTTTTCTTTATAACCTAACCATTCACAGAGGGTTTAAAAAAAAAAAAAATTAACACTTTGGGTTCCTTTTTCTCCCTTGGCAAGCCATATAACAATGCTCCTCTTGCTTTTTAGGTTTCAGTTTTGTGACCCCTTATATAGCATCTGACATAAGTCATTTGACATAATATTATCAGTAACATACTGTGCTTTATATCAGGTAATTTTGTGGGCATTGTTCAGCTTCACAACTCTCCAGTACTGAGAAGACTAACCCTCAGCTCCAAGCAAGCTAGTTAAATCTCTGCAGATTGTTCTAAAATAGATACCTTTCTCATTCCTTACCTATTCAAATCCTTCCAGAATGTTTAATGATACTCAAGAATTATTATATTTCAAGTGTGATAAATGTCTTGCAGTTACTATTCTTTCTAAGAGACCATATCTTCAAAGATGTACCCTCTGACACAAGCACAGATAAAATTTATGATACATTGGGTTTCCTTTAATCCAAAATGCAGATGAGAATGTGGGCAGAAGTACAAAGAAAACAAGATATACTATGCACTTTTCAACATAAATAAAGAGGTAAATGGATACAAGTTCAATTACTGGAAACTGAGTTTATTTGGGAATAGCAGAGAAGTTACTGTTCAGGAATTGCATGTTATAGCAAGCTACAGGCAAGTTCTCTGAGAGTTGAGGGAGGTTGCACTCAAGCCAGTGGTGTAAAAAGTAGGAGTTCAGCAGCGAACTCATTAGCTTGAAGATGGCAAGGGATTCCTGGTGGATGTTCATTGGTCAGGAGGTAAGTCTTGGTCTTCTATAAGTTAGACATTTACAGAAATAAGTCTCTCAGTTCTTAAGGACTGCTCCCAGGGTGTATGTCTGAGATTCTTCATTTGATAAACCTCTGATTCCATGTTAGAGTGGAATCCTTTCACAGTTGGTAATTGCTGAGACTTGCTGATAGTACTGTGTGCTAATGAGCACTTGTATAGTGCTAATATCTCTCAAACTTAATGCATACCAATCACTTGAGGATCTTGTTAAAATTCAGATTCTGATTAGGGAAATCTGGGGCTGGGCATAGAATCCTGTGTAGATGACCCTATTTCATATCTGGATTTCACATCTTCATGTTCAACTAACCAAAGATCAAACATATTTGAAAAAAACAATCTAGCAAATTCCAAATTGTTGAACTTGAATTTGGCATGTGCTGACAATTATTTAATAGCATTTACTTTCTATTAGGTATTATAAGTAGCCTAGAGATGATTTAACGTATATGTAAGTAAGTGCATAGCTTGTGTGCAAATATGACTCTGTTTTGTAAGGGACTTGAGCATCTGCAGATTTGGGTATCTGTGGGGGGTCCTGGAACCAATCCTCACCCATCCCTCATGGATACCATGGGACAACTATATTTCTAAGAAAACTCCAGATAATGCTGATGTGACTGATCCTCTGACTATACTTTTGAAAGCTTTGAGAAGTACAGTGTAATAATATCCTCTTTTCATTACTAAGTATTCACCATTTTCCAAAACAATCACAATTTCCTTCCATCCTTCTTCACCTAACTCAGATTCCATGACTTCCTTCGGGTACTTTCCCCTAATTTCAGAACAAATTGATTTCTCTACATTTTAAGATTAACTAGGCCTTCTGGTCTCTACATTATATTGATATATAACCAGATACTATCTTGAATTGTTAGTTTAAATGTGTGTTTTATTATTTTCTGAGACTGCAAAAATCCTCATGTCACAAGTTCTGCCTAAGGTATTTTATACCATTATATCCCCAGCCATTTTTATGTAGGGTTTGATTTGACTCATGGGGAGAAAAAAGTAGATATTGTCTAACTACTGAAATGCTAAAATGAGTGCAACCAATTAAAAACTTTAGAAAGATAGTTTGGGGATAGGGAGTGGCAGAAAATGAAAGAAAAGTTCTTATTAGCCTGAGAGGGAAAGCCCCTGGTCATTTCAGTTTGGGGTAAGAAGGTCAACCTTTCCTGGAAACTGGCATAGAGGCGACAGAGCCCTGTGCTGGCATCCCCCTGACTGCAGTAGTGAGCTATGTGGCCGCAGCTTATGATAAAATTCAGTAGATGGTGTCTAGAATTATATGCCATGCTGTCAACTCAGTAATTGACACACCTCATCATTCACATACAATGCTCATCCTAATACTGCAGGTAGTTATTATCACCTTTGGTTTCCCAAGTGCATGTTTCCCTCTGAACCAGACAGACCATTTAACCTCTCTAAAGCTGGGCCACATCAGGGTGCAAACCTAGACCTCTGACACTGGAACCCAAGCCCTTCTTTAGTAGGGTCTCACTCTACTGAAAAGTATCTCTAGTGTGGTCTGCTGAACTCAAGAGAGGACCGCCTAGCTCCTGTTTCTCTCTCCCCATCACCTAAATCAAAATGTTAGGGATGGGAGGGCGGGGACTAGAAATGGTGGACATTTAGTGAAATTATTCAGATGGGCTTGGACACCCTTAAGCCTGTACAACCACTATGTTGTTCTCACTGGTTGAATTATACACACACTTCCTGTAGACTGAAATTCGGTTGACTTTAGGCATGCCCTCTGGGTCTGGTTTCCTATCTCTACATTTTTTTTTAAATCATTGTGATGTTTATGAGATTTTGTATATAAAATATCAGGCCTAAAATAGATACTCAAAAGTGTTAGGACTTTCTCTAAAAAATTGGCTCACTTTTTTAAAAAATGGGGACTTAGAAGAAGACTTAGTTAACCCAAATGAAAGTTCTACATTTTATAAGTATATATATAGTATGTGTGTGCAGAGAGAGTTAAATTAGGGAGGGTTAAGGCAGATATGATTGAAAATTTAGTTCCCCTGTGGGGGGTAGGGGGGGGTGGGCAGTACAGGAATCTTTTGTTTGGTAAGTTTAGGCATTACTACCTTCTGCTATCTAAAATTTCAAAAAATCACTCTCTATAAATCAACCACCTAGTCAAAAATGAGAAATTTTGCAAAGCTCCAAAAATCCATTGAAGTGAAGTCACTCAGTCATGTCTGACTCTTTGCGACCCCGTGGACTGTAGCCTACCAGGCTTCTCCGTCCATGGGATTCTCCAGGCAAGAATACTGGAGTAGGTTACCATTTCCTTCCAGGGGATCTTCCTGACCCAGGGATCAAACCCAGGTCTCTCGCATTGGAGGCAGACGCTTTAACCTCTGAGCCACCAGGGAAGCCCAAAATCCATTAGAAAAGACTATTTCTAAATGTGTAGGAAAGAGAAACTTGACACAAATTGAAAGCATTTCTTTTCCACACTGTCTGAGGGTTTCAATACAAAAATAAGCCCTAAAATTTATTTTAATAAGAGTTGCTTTAAAGTGCCTTTTGAGGAACATTGATTCCATCAGAATTAATAGCTGATGTTAATGACAAAAACATTTAACACTGCCAGATTTAAACAGATTTCCTCACAGAAGAAATGCTTTGGGTCTTTGATATACTAACATCTGTAGGAGCAAAAGTTTAATTCCTCAGACATGTAGGTATCAGATATTTTCCCTCTCTCATCCCTTCTCTCTCCTCTAGGCATTGTAGAGAATAGATAATCCAGGAAATACGTCTGGACATCAGATTGTTGAAGTGAGTTATCCCAAATTACAAAGTGAAAGTGTTATTTGCTTCAGTTCAGTCACTCAGTCGTGTCCAACTCTTTGTGACCCCATGAATTGTAGCACGCCAGGCCTCCCTGTCCATCACCAACTCCCAGAGTTTACCCAAACTCGTGTCCATTGAGTCGGTGATGCCATCCAACCATCTCATCCTCAGTCATCCCCTTCTCCTCCTGCCCCCAATCCCTCCCAGCATCAGGGTCTTTTCCAATGAGTTGACTCTTCACATGAGGTGGCCAAAGTATTGGAGTTTCAGCTTTAGCATCAGTCTTTCCAATGAAAACCCAGGACTAATCTCCTTTAGGATGGACTGGTTGGGTCTCCTTGCAGTCCAAGGGACTCTCAAGAGTCTTCTCCAACACCACAGTTCAAAAGAATTAATTCTTCGGCACTCAGCTTTCTTCGCAGTCCAGTTCTCACATCCATACATGACCACAGGAAAAACCATAGCCTTGACTAGACAGACCTTTGTTGGCAAAGTACTTACTTTCTCTGCTTTTTAATATGCTATCTAGGTTGGTGATAACTTTTCTTCCAAGGAGTAAGCGTCTTTAATTTCATGGCTGCAATCACCATCTGCAGTGATTTTGGAGCCCCCCAAAATGAAGTCTGACACTGTTTCCACTGTTTCCCCATCTATTTCCCATGAAGTGATGGGAGCAGATGCCATGATCTTCATTTTCTGAATGTTGAGCTTTAAGCCAACTTTTTCACTCTCCTCTTGCCTCAATTCAGTTCAGTTCAGTCACTCAGTCATGTCCGACTCTTTGCAACCCCATGAATCGCAGCTCGCCAGGCCTCCCTGTCCATCACCAACTCCTGGAGTTCACTCAAACTCACGTCCATCGAGTTAGTGATTCCATCCAGCCATCTCATCTCCTCTTGCCTAGGCGTGTCCAAATCTTCACAACCCCATGGACTGTAGCACACCAGGCTCCTCTGTCTGTGGAATTCTCCAGGCAAAAATTCTCTATTTTTGAACAAAATTCTACAGGCCCAAGTCATTTTGGGATTGTTTTCATTTCATACTACACTTCATTTACTACATGTAATTCTAACTAAAGGAGCTATTTAAACCCATTAGTGAAATCTTGAGATTAGAGACTGTGTGTTTGGTTAGCGTAAGAGGTAATGCCATTTGTCCTATTTGTATCTCCTTTTAGTCATTCTTGTCTGGACAGAGTAACTTGGATAGTTTGAGATAAAAGCACTCATCCCAAATTGACTTCAGTTCAGTGGTCATCATCACAGGGGACATGGGGTGACTCTTGCTAGAAAGAGAAACTAGAATGGCCTTGGCTCATTGAATTTTAGGTACATATTCTCAATGACTTCATTGCTTCTAAAAAGCCTTCTCGGACTTTCTGTAACTTTCCATGATTGCTTCTTCTTGGAATCCCAGAGTACTCACTCTGTTTGCAACTCTTGTTCTGGCATTTACTTGCCTTGTCAGACCAGCAGATTCCCGTGTTGGAGCTGCTTCCCTAAGTAGATCATAAGTTCTAAAAGGGCAGTCATGTCCCAGTGGGCTTAGCACAGAGAACCACAGGCATCACAAGTCTGACAGATACCTGCTGCTAGAGTGGAATGCACAGCCCATCTGTACTGGCCCTTGGCATTTGAGAAATTCCAGTGCTACATGTTGATTGAATGGTACTCTCCCTTTTGAGCTGTTAGGACTTTAAAAGGAACAACTTCTGTAAGGAGCTTGCAGAGACTGAAGTACGTAGCACAAGGAAAGGAATGGCAGAGTGCATGGGCTCCCTTCTAGCAGATCCTGACCTCTTTGGTTCAGTCTAGAACTTTGCAATGTAATTGCCTTTTCTAATTTGGAAAAGTTTAAAAAAATCTTAATGATAACATTTTTTTTGGATCCCAAACTCCTATTCCTATAATAGACAGTCTAGCAATAACAATGGATAGGGGAGGCAACTGTGAGCCTGAGAATATGCACTCCACTGACCTAGGAGCTGCTGCTGCTGCTGCTGCTGCTGCTAAGTCGCTTCAGTCATGTCCGACTGTGCGACCCCATAGACGGCAGCCCACCAGGCTCCCCTGTCCCTGGGATTCTCCAGGCAAGAACACTGGAGTGGGTTGCCATTTCCTTCTCCAATGCATGAAAGTGAAAACTGAAAGTGAAGTTGCTTAGTCATGTCCAACTTAGTGACCCCATGGACTGCAGCCTACCAGGCTCCTCCGTCTATGGAATTTTCCAGGCAAGAGGACTGGAGTGGGGTGCCATTGCCTTCTCCATGACAGAGGAGCAATTGCTTCTAAACATAGTTGTCGCCATCAGGAATTTGAGCCAAGCATGATATGATCTTCAAATGTTAAAAATAGCAATACAAAGTTTAAAAAATAAGAATAACCTGAAATCATTATTCATAATGACAAATCTCCTGATTTTTGAGAAGTTTGTTTATTGAAATTTTACAATCTAACTCTACATCCTAAATGTACAATTTACTACTAGTCAGCATCATATATTTATGCGTTGCTTAAGAGGCCCAAGAAAGAGGTGGTATACGTATAATTATGGCTGATTTTCATCATTGGACAGCAGAAACCAATACAACATTTTAAAGCAATTTTCTTCCAATTAATAAAGAATTTATAAAATAGGTTTTAATCATCTCATGTAGTATTTACAGTATCCTATGAGATGGGCAGGAATCCCCTTCACAGATGTAAAACGTAAGGTTCAGATTGGTGAAGTGGGTTACCCAAAATTACACAAAGTGAGAGTGTTAGTTGCTCAGTCGTGTCCAACTTTCACAACCCCATGGGCTGTAGCCCACCAGGCTCCTCTGTCCATGGAATTTTCCAGGCAAAAATCTTCTATTGCCTGGAGAATTCCATGGAGTGGGTAGCCACTTACTTCTCCAGGGAATCTTCCCAACCCAGAGGGTGAAGCCAGGTCTCCTGCATTGCAGACAGTTTTTTTTACTGTCTGAGCCATCGGGAAGTAGCTGGAACTAGAACTTGGGACTCCCAATTTGTTCACTTGGTGTTCTAACAAACTGCCTTGTCACAAGCCTATATTTATATTTTTCTTTGTTTTTAAAATATATTTTCTTATAAAGTATACCATATGCCTATAAAAATGCACTAATCATGAATTCACTGCACAATGAATGTTCGCTAAGGGAATGTACCTAGAAAGCATCACCCCTCACAGAGATAGCACATTCCCAGCATTCCAGGATTCCCTGCCATATCCCTGCCTTTCTCTCCAAGGCTAGCCAGTCTTCCCACTTCTTACTCAGTAGACTTGAGGGTGTTAAATTTTGCCAGTTCTTTTGCTTCGTGTAAAGAGAACTATACATTTTGTATTATTTCACATCTTCTGCCCAGAGTTGTGTTACGGAAATTTATGTTTGCTCTTCTATATAGCAGTAGTTTGTTCATTTCAATGCTTTGTAACATTTCATTGTATAAATATTCCACTGTTTATCAGTTTCGTTCTTTATGGATATATGCATAGTTTGTGGTTGCTACAAATAATGCTGAAATAAACATTCTTGCACTTGTCTTTAGCACCCAAACATATATATTTTTGTTGAATTATATATAGAAGTGGAATTTCTGCATTATATATAAAGCACTATTTATTATTATTATTATTTTTTTTTCTTATGTGGATTCTTTTTTTTTTTTTTTTTTTTATTAAATTTTAAAATCTTTAATTCTTACATGTGTTCCCAAACATGAAACCCCCTCCCACCTCCCTCCCCATAACATCTCTGTGGGTGATCCCCATGCACCAGCCCCAATCATGCTGTATCCTGTGTCAGACATAGACTGGCGATTCAATTCTTACATGATAGTATACATGATAGAATGCCATTCTCCCAAATCATCCCGCCCTCTCCCTCTCTCTCTGAGTCCAAAAGTCCGTTATACACAGCTGTGTCTTTTTTCCTGTCTTGCATACAGGGTCGTCATTGCCATCTTTCTAAATTCCATATATATGTGTTAGTATACTGTATTGGTGTTTTTCTTTCTGGCTTACTTCACTCTGTATAATCGGCTCCAGTTTCATCCATCTCATCAGAACTGATTCAAATGAATTCTTTTTAACGGCTGAGTAATACTCCATCGTGTATATGTACCAAAGCTTCCTTATCCATTCATCTGCTGATGGACATCTAGGTTGTTTCCATGTCCTGGCTATTATAAACAGTGCTGCGATGAACATTGGGGTACATGTGTCTCTTTCACTTCTGGTTTCCTCGGTGTGTATACCCAGCAGTGGGATTGCTGGGTCATAAGGTAGTTCTATTTGCAATTTTTTAAGGAATCTCCACACTGTTCTCCATAGTGGCTGTACTAGTTTGCATTCCCACCAACAGTGTAGGAGGGTTCCCTTTTCTCCACACCCTCTCCAGCATTTGTTGCTTGCAGATTTTTGGATCGCAGCCATTCTGACTGGTGTGAAGTGGTACCTCATTGTGGTTTTGATTTGCATTTCTCTGATAATGAGTGATGTTGAGCATCTTTTCATGTGTTTGTTAGCCATCCGTATGTCTTCTTTGGAGAAATGTCTATTTAGTTCTTTGGCCCATTTTTTGATTGGGTCGTTTATTTTTCTGGAATTGAGCTGCATAAGTTGCTTGTATATTTTTGAGATTAGTTGTTTGTCAGTTGCTTCATTTGCTATTATTTTCTCCCATTCAGAAGGCTGTCTTTTCACCTTGCTTATAGTTTCCTTTGTTGTGCAGAAGCTTTTAATTTTAATTAGATCCCATTTGTTTATTTTTGCTTTTATTTCCAGAATTCTGGGAGGTGGATCATAGAGGATCCTGCTGTGATTTATGTCTGAGAGTGTTTTGCCTATATTCTCCTCTAGGAGTTTTATAGTTTCTGGTCTTACATTTAGATCTTTAATCCATTTTGAGTTTATTTTTGTGTGCGGTGTTAGAAAGTGATCTAGTTTCATTCTTTTACAAGTGGTTGACCAGTTTTCCCAGCACCACTTGTTAAAGAGATTGTCTTTACTCCATTTTTTTAATTTTTAACTGCACAAGTTTTTCGTTGCTGTGTGTGGGCCTTCTCGAGTTGCAGTGAGTGGTGTGTACTTTCTAGCTGTGGTGCACAGGCCTCTCATTACAGTGACTTCTCTTGTTGCAGAGCATGGCCTCCATGGTGCACGGGCTTCAGTAGTTACAGCACACAGGCTTGGTAGCTGTGGCTTGTGGGCCTAGAGCTTGGGCTCAGTAGAGCTTATGGTGCACGAAATTAGTTGTCCACTATGTGTGGAGTCTTCCCAGACCAGGGTTCAAACCTGTGTCCCATGCATTGGCAGGTGGCTTCTTAACCACTGGACACCCAGGGAAGTCCCAGCACTATTTATTTTGAATAAACACTGCCAAATAGTTTTCCAAAGTAATTAAATCAATGATCATATTCCCACCAGCAGTTTAGGAGAAATCCAGGGGCTCCACATTTTATGAATATAGTTTTGTCATGTCTTTCTAATTTTAACTATTCTGGTGGATATGTCTAGTTATATCATTATGGGCTTTCATTTGTGTTTCCCCAAATAATGAAATTAAGCATTTTTTTCTATTATTTATAAGCTACCTGCTTGTTCTCTTTTGTCAACTCCTTGTTCATGTCCTCTGTTTTTTTTTTTTTTTCCGTTAATCTTTTATTTTGATTGAAGTGTTCTTGATATATTCTAGACATGAGTCCTTTACCATTTATATGTATTGCAAATATCTTTTCCCCACTTGATACCTTCTTTTTTCTTTCTGTTGGTGGTTTTATTTCATGAGTAGAGCCTTCTCATTTTGAAATAGTCAATTTACGTTTCCTTGCCTTGCTGGTAATAGTTTGTAAGTTCTGTTTAATAAGTTCCCTTGTTTACTCCAAGGTCACAAAAAATATTCTTTTGTCTTATCATCTAGAAATTTTATTGTTGCCTTTCACATTTGCATCTACAATTCACCTAGAATTGATTTCTGTGTATGATACAAGTTAAGCGTTAGGGACTACTTTTTACCCTGTAGACGTATCCAGTCGACCAGGTGCCACTTATTGAAAAGACCATACTTCCCCCACTGTTCTGCTGTACAACCTGGTTATAAATCATATGTATATCTCTATGAATCTTTTTCTTAATTATCTCTTTCCAGTGGGTTCATCCTTTTCATTTTCTCTTAATTAATTGTAGCTTTCTAGAAAATCCTAATATCTGGTAGTGAAAGACTTCTAAATTTCCCTTCCTATTTATGACACCCTTGGATCTTAGCCATTTTGTTTCCATCCATGTTCATTTATAATCAACTGCTAATAGTATATTTTTGACTTAGGTATTTTTTAGTTCAAAGTTGTTCCCTTGAGATCTTTACCAATTTGTTGCATTCAATCAGAAATGGTAGAAGTAAAACTCTCACTCCTAATTTGTGCACGTGCTCACAGGGAGATAATAGGGAAGATTTCATGCTAAACATACGCCTTTATTGTTTAAGAACATAGCTCATTCAGAAAGCCAGGGAGCCCCAGGTTAAATGTTACTACATTATTTCAGTTACTATTCTGAAATTATGTCAAAGTCCTTATATTATTTTCAGATGTAATATATCAATTCTCCACATTTTGTTTCTAGGAGAGCTGTCCTTGTCCGAGCCAGGGGTGCTTCTACTTTCAACCCTTTTCACTGGCTGTGTCCTGGGTCTAGAATACCTTTCCTGAGCTACAAGGGCTCCCCAGTTGGTCCTAGTGATAAAGAACCTGCTTACCAATGCAGGAGATGCTTGAGACAAGGGTTTGATCCCTGGGTTGGGAAGACTCCCCGGAGGAGGGCATGGCAGCCCTGGAGAATTCCATGGACTGGGGGGCTACAGTCCATAGGGTCTCAAAGAGTCAGACACGACTGAAGCAACTTAGCATGCATGCACTGATGTGCCTCACTCTCTCATCTTTCTCCAAACCATGCTTAAACATCACCTTGTCAATGAAGCCTAATTCTGGTCGAAATGGTAACTGCTAACCCCCCTTGCCTGCTCTATTTTGTGTGTGTGGTTACAGTAACTCTTTCACTTTCTGACCCAATCTAATGTACTTCCTGATAAGGTTCCATCTAGTGTCTATCTTTCCACAATAGCAAATGTCTTGGCTTTGTAGCTACTGTATCCCAAGGGAAGAAAAGCATCCTGCATGTAGCACATGCTCAACAAATATTTGCAGAATGAATTAAATGAATGAAAGGTTTCCTTCTTAAGCCATGTCTCTCTGTGTGATTACATGGGACAGTCTGGTGATGGGACTGCCTATATAACTCAGTTGGTGTGCCTGAGGGTCTGCGGGTCTTTTTGGAAAGAACATCCTAATCCTAATGCCATCCTAGGCATGGCATTTCAATCCAGTAAGATGTGGTTTTAATGTTTTTAGGGAAAGGATGACTGACCACACTGTAACATCAGCTGTTCCTCCCTTTAGGAATTCATGTCTACATCCCAGATGAACCTTGGAAATAAAACATGACTTTTTTTTTTTTTCCTATAGAAATTCTGTAAAATAAGAGGTTCTGAAACTTGAGTATTCATCAGAATCATTTGGAGGGCTATTAAAACACAGACTGTTAGAGTCTAACCCCAGTATTTATTAATTTCTCAAAATTTTGTCATGGGGCCAGATAATTTGCATTTCTACCATATTCCTAGATTATGCAGATGTTGCTGATCCAGGCCCCACCCTTGAGAACCCTTGCTGTAAGGTATCAGAGAGCAAAGGAGCTGGTTTCAATACCTCCTTAGTTGTGACCCTAGGGAGGAAAGAAAATGGCTTGGTATGTTCCAGGCTTCCACTTTGCAATAGAACAGTTTCCAAACTTTGACACTTTGAAGATACTTAAGAGCTCTGAAGTATTCAGTGAAAAGGACAGTGGTGCCTGGAAGAAGCTTGGTGCCCTGCAGCACCAAACAAAGGCCAGAAGAAAGGGTAGAAGAAGGTGGTGGATGCCTCATAAGGGAAGATCTTTCTCACTCCCACCCTCCCTCTAGTCCTCCGTTCCTTATTTTTTTGCTGAGCACGTTTGAGACACCTCCAAAGATGACCTGATAACACTGAGCAGACCTGTTCATGGGGACCTAGAGATTCTGAATGAGCAGAAGTCGAGTTGCAGTGGTTACACATTTTACAGACCTTTGAGCCCTGATGAGCTTGTTAGAAACAAAATCTTCAGTAACCTGGGCCTGCATCCGTATAGCATGAGGAGGTCAGGCGCACTGGCAGGAGGAGGCCTGGAGGGAATTTATAGTGTCATTGCAGAGTCGATGTTTTATTTCATCCTGTCTTCCAACCAGAGGTTGGAAGAGGTTGGCCAGAGGTAGTTTGCAGACTCCACATCCTAATAAATACTCCTAAAGAGTTCTTTGCCTAGGCTTAATTACAGCGTGTAAATATGCAGACAGCCCATTATTGGGCAGGTGTGGAAGGGAGAGAATGGCATGGAATACAGTATAGGTGGGTAATGACCTCCTATTCGCTCATCCACAGTATGAGTGAGTCTCCTGCTGGCTACCTGTGATTTGAGGTTACCTCAGAACTAATTATCTTCCTCGTGGTGGCAGGTTCCATCTCAGTGCTCTGTGGAGTTCTTGGCTAACTCTGAAACCTTTCCATGCCATTTACTTTAACTTCTGCCAGGCTTCTTGTTGAATTTCAATGAGGCCTGGGCTCTGGGTTAAATGCCATCGGAGTTACCCAACTTTTCCTAGATATTTGATTTCTCACGCTTCTCCAAACCTATTTAAGGCAGATGCAGTTTAGTTTGTGAACGGAACCCACCAGGGGCTATGGAGCAGTAACTAGACTTTGTTTTGTTCAATTCATCATTAATTAGCTATCTGCTGTGTACCAGGTGCTCCTGTCAGCCCCTGGGGATACAGAAGTGAATGCTATTCTCCTGCTCTTCAGGAGCTCAGTCCAGGGAGGAAATTGGACACATCGACATAACGGCAGTGACGTGAACAGTGAACAGCCATTAAGGGATTATAGAAGAGCGACAAGCAGCTCAGCCCAGAGGGGGCAGGGGCAGCTTCTTAGTGACGTCATGACTTGTGATGCTTCTTTGCTATTCTGTAAGAATTAGGGAAATGAGAAAGGAGCAAGCCAAATACAGACAAAATGTTACAAATAAAAGCATGGGCATGGTGGGTCGTATGGTATCTATGGGGAATTATAGTGTTAAGGTGGCAGAGAAAGGATCCCAATGAGTTAACAGTCCTTTTAACAGTCATTCAGTTTTATAGTATTGTGGGCTGAAAAAAATACATGTCGCCTAAAAGTTGAGAGTTAGGTTTATTTGATGGAAATCATGAGGACTTCAAGCCTGGGAGACAGCACCTCAGGTGACCAAGAGAGAACTCTTTCTGAGGAGGTGGGGAGAGGAGCCAGGCTATGTAGAAGTTTACGGCAAGGGGCAGGTAATATGAATATTAAAAGATTACTGTTAATTAAGGAAAACCAGATTTCTTGCATTAAGAAATTTAGTGCTTTTCTATGTATGGAAAGATGCAAGCATTCGGGCTTACTGAAATCAGTTCTTTCATATGCATCTCAGCTATCTGAGGCCAAATCCTACTTTTTGATTGTTCTCATCCTTCATTCCTCATTTACCATAAGTGGCAGCGGATGTGACAGATGGCTGCCTCCTGTACTTTCTCACATTCCCCCGCCCCCAACTCCTCAGCATTTACCAGGGAGGAAGTGGCTGATGGCTGCTGGATGGCTGGTATTGTTTCATCTGCATTTGGAAGGCTGGGATCCCTCCTGGCTGTGACATGACTTGTTTACTGGTATAACAGAAAAGATTTCATTTCACAATATAGTGATAGAGTACATGGATTTTGAAAACAGATTGCCTGAGTTCAAATTCTAATTCTTCAACCAACTAGCTGTGTGGCCATGGGCAAATAAATTATCTGTGCAGGTCGCTTACCCTCTTGAGTCTTAGTCATTGCATGTAAAGTAAGGAGAATGATACTAACTTTCTCACAGAGTTATTGTGAAAGAAAAATAAGTTAATACATGGAAAATGCTTAAGCATAGTAAGAGATAAATAAATGCTGCTGCTGCTAAGTCGCTTCAGTCGTGTCCGACTCTGTGAGACCCCATAGACTGCAGCCCACCAGGCTCCACCGTCCCTGGGATTCTCCAGGCAAGAACACTGGAGTGGGTTGCCATTTCCTTCTCCAGTGCATGAAAGTGAAAAGTAAAAGTGAAATCCCTCAGTCTTGTCCGACTCTTCGTGACCCCATGGGACTGCAGCCTACCAGGCTCCTCCATCCATGGGATTTTCCAAGCAAGAGTACTGGAGTGGGTTGCCATTGCCTTCTCCGAAATAAATGTTAGTAGCTATTATACTTACCTAGAGCAGGGCACCAAGCAAGGTGAATGAGCAGCTCACGCTCAAGAAAACCCAAACTCCCGTATGGCTTTTAGGGAAGGGTTTTTAAGGGCAGCATTTTGCAGTGAGGGTTGCACCAGGTGGACTTTCTTCTGATTGGTTGGTGGTTAGACAACAGGGTGATGTTTGGGGAATCTTAACCATCAATCAGCCTTCTGGTTCCAACCAGTGTGAATTCTGCCTGCTTGTGCTCAGCATGTAGCCCGTCTTCCACTGGACCGGCATCTTAGTTTCTTAGAACATCTCAAAGATATGCATCAGATTGTTATGCATATCACTTGAGGAGGAACTAGAGCTCTGTTTTACCACCGAACTATTTAAGCTATCATAACTTTCCTTTCTTCACTGTTTTTCCTTTGTTTCTGCATTCCCTCACTTCCCTAATTGCTACCTGCTTGAATCTGCTCTTAGGAACTCAGGGAATGTACCTAGGAGGCTAAAGCCTTTTTCTACAATAAAATAAATGGGGGGCGGGGGGACTGGTGGAAGACTGGAACTTTAGTACCCAGGAGGGCCTCATACCTCCTGCTCAGTTTTAACCCTCCCCTTTAAGATTTGATACTCCTCAATCTTGAGGGTAATAGGGATGGTACTAGAAAGGGAATACGGTTTTGGATAGAGAGGTTAATCATAAACTCAGAAAAGGAACTTGGTTTAGGGGGACTTGGTTTTATTATTATTAAATATTTTTTATGCATCATCTCCCAATAGCCCTGTAAGCTGTAAGTATCTGCCTTTTTTTTTTTTGGTCAAACCTGTCTGACTCCAGAACTTTGGCTTTTAATCATTATATTACACTGCAGTTCCAGAGATCTCTGTGGCATGCTTCATATGTCTAGCGCAAAAAAATAAAATAAAATCAAGAAGGAAGTGTGTGAAATGAAACTAGTTTGAAACTCAAGGCTATTCCCTGAGGCCAAACCACAACTTGGGTATTGGGAGGCAGATGTGAAATTGAAGCCACACTAATGTCTCCATTTCAGCCTTAGACAAAGTAACGTAGGAACACCTGAGATCCAGAACCATTGCAGAAATGTGTCACTCTGCCTGTTGCCTGGACAAAAATCCACATGCCAGATCATGTCATTCTCAGGCACTTGCTTCTGATGTTAAAAATTTCCACACAAGAGGGTGAAAGTATAATCATCTTTGATGACTTGTTTTACCTTTTAGGAATGAGGATCTTATGATCTGACACTGATTATAAAGATTATAAAGGCAGTGAAATTTCAAAGTTTGAACCAATTCACCTTCTCAGTCCAGTATCTTCTAACCCAATATACTCCAATGAACTCCAGTATACTCCAGTAGTAAATGAACTGGTTCACTCTGACACACACTGAAGGAGCCTGGGGAGAGAGAACCCCTTTTCAGGCAATGAATTTTAGTGTTTAGGAAAGTCAACAATAACTAAGCAGAAGTTGTGTAGGGAGAAGAGGGTACATTGTCTCAGGTTCTCTGTAATATTCTACTGTACTGTCTAAAAAATCTCTAATACCTCTTTGGGTCAGGCTTTTAGGAGGTGGGTACCTGTCAGGCTCTCCAGGGAGCTAGAATCCTAGGTTGCGGAGAGATGCAGGGTCAATCTTCTAGCTGCCAAGAATGAACAGGAGTCCAGGAAGCATGTAAAGGAGGCATCAGCAGGTGGTTTGCAGGGCGGAAGCAAAGACACAGCTTTTGCAGGAGAGAGAGAGCAACTCTATGAAGTTTGCATGGATTTCTGTTAAGAAGACCAGGATGTGCTTTTCTTTTATGGTGAAAGGTCTCTTCTTGTAACCTGCTCTTGGTTAGTTTGACCTCTTTATTTCCCCTCAGACTTTCCAATTAGCACATTCTTCTTGCAGAAGGCAGCATTTGAATAAAGAGTGAAAACAGTTAGTGTAAGCAGTCTGAGAAATATGAACTGGCATGCTTTTCTCACTGTGGCTGATGCTCTGTGAAAGTGAGAGTGGAACAAACCCAAAGGGGACTTCATTTTGTCCATGGCCAAAAAGTGGAGAGGTTGCTCAAGGGAGCTGCTATTCATGGGGCACCCATCGGCATGGCACAGTGATTAGGGCAGAAGTGCACCTTTCTTTCCTCCTGAGGTTGTTCTGCTCAGCTGAGCACATAGGAATTGCACCTGTCATAGTAGGCAGCTCCTACAGTGTCTCCACAATAACAGGGCTTCCCTCCAGATGGTCTAGTTGACTTAGACATTTTTCTGGAGAGGCATGTGAACAATCTTTGTGTTCTTGTCTCTGTTGGGAAGATAAGTGATTTGAAAGTGCTGATGTGAGAGAAGCTAAAATGATCTGCAGGATGTGCTTGATATAGTGGGGGAAAACAAACAAACCATGGAGGGCAGCTCTGCCAATAGATACTGCAAAAGCCATAGCCATCAGAACTTTGAGCTCTGCCTTAGAAAAGAGATGCCAATATATTCAAAGATGTGAAAAGTGAAAGTGAAAGTCGCTCAGTCGAGTCCAGCTCTTTGCGACCCCATGGACTATGCAGTCCATGTAATTTTCCAGGACAGAATACTGGAGCCTTTCCATTCTCCAGGAGATCTTCCCAACCCAAGGAACGAACCCAGGTCTCTCACATTGCCGGTGGATTCTTTATCAGATGAGCCACAAGTGAGCACTCCCCAAATGACCACAGCGCTAAAGCGAACTTTGTTATTCCCACCATTCCTACTCAACTTCCTTGAGCTGGGCTGATTTCCCAAGTTTTGGTTTTGGTGGCTGAGGAAAGCTCCTAATGGAAGCTGATGCCACAGTCTTTGACATCACAGAGCTGTGGATAAACACATCTGCAGGAGAGATGAGCTGAGTGATGAATGTTGCTACCGATGCAGGATGTTTAACTGAATGGCGTTTTCTTTTCAAGAGTCATTCAGAGAAAACTAGAAAAGAAAAAAAAAAAAAAAATCCTCTGCCTTGTGAGCAAGTAACTGGGTCTCGGATCAGTGGAGCATGATCAAGTGCAGCTGAAGTTTTCTTTCATACTCTGTGTATAGAACAACTGTTTGAAAATGTTTCTGGCTCAGTGGGTTTTCAAACTTACTTAGCTGAGAACCAATATTATAAATGAAACCTTTTGTGAAATCTCCTTCACTTCACCCTCCCCAAAAGCTTTAAACAACATTTCACTGAACTTCAGAATCCCATGTGCTTAGTAAACCTCTGAATTCAAACGAGGTTATTTTGATAAACACAAATTTGAAACAGGTGTGATGGGTGACTATTGCTCATATTAACCAACTGTATGATTGATACCATAGTTGTTGATGTTATACTGGTTCACATAATTAAGTAGTTACGCATTGTAACAATTTTTCAACAACTGAAATCTCAGCCTCAAATGTTCTTACTGATCTTTGCAAATTGAATCACTCCCATCATTTAATAATTATTTGCATTCTTCAATAAGTAAAATCCCAATTTAAAAAAGTTGGAAAACAGATTCCTCAGCAAGTTAAAAATATTTTGGTTAGAAAATATTTTTATATATATTATGAGATAGTAATATTTTTCAGTCTTTTTTTACATGTGTATATTTTAGTACATTTCTCAGTGACTCAATTAATATCTCAAAATGTGAAATTTTATTTTGCTTTATTTGCCAAGTGCAAACTGTAAATTTTCAGTAGCATTGTCCATGGTTGTAAACATTATGCCCTGCATTACCAGACTGTGCAGGCTCTGCTTACCAAACTTCACAATTCACAAGAATCTTGTTATAATTATATTCTAATTTAGAGAGAAACCAACAAAATGTAGTGATTTCTTGTCTCATTTGAAGTATACACACTTGCACCTTGCATTGATCAGAATTAATGAAGGGCTTCAGTGAAAAAATAGAAATTGTAACTCACTGCCCAAATAATTCTAAATGCCTGATCTAGTCAACAGTGTACAATGCATTATCCAATGCAGTTCTGATAGAAGAGAGCATCTTAAAAGTGGTGCTAGTCCAGGAAAGACACAAAGATTGCCTGAATCTATGTGGGGAATAACTTTTTAAGGGCCATGATATTTTAGTTTCTCCTGTTTTTTTTTTTTTTCAACACCAAAACATATGTGAGTACATTTTTGCCATACTGGATCATGTGTTAAAAAAATTAACAGACAAAACAACTGATCCATATTCTTAAGTGTTTCTATTGTATAAATACAGAAAAATTTAACCAAATTAAAAAATCTGCCTGATATCTCCTTATATGATCACAATTTACCAAAACAAGTAAAATGGAGAAAAAGCCATAATAACCTTTTTAATGTACAGTTGCATTCTCATGATCTCCTATAACCCAGACTTCAAGCAAATTCATCCAGAATGTAGAATTTACTTTCTTAGCTCCATCCTTGCACTACATTATCAAATAATTTTTTAAATTGTACCATACCTATATATCAAACTACTTATTGAGGTGTCAATATCAGAAGAGGCATTCACAAACGTTTTTCTATTGTGAGCACATTTCACTTTCATGTGATGAAGCAATTTATACTGAACAATGTTATGACAAAATATTCATCAACATATTTGAATTTTCTTAGTATACATTTTTTTCAGTCATATTAATATGTTTAATTGATCCTGAGAGAATCTGGGTTACATATTTGTATTTTGTATATCAGTGACCTTGTGATTTGCCTGGAACACTATTTTGTAAAATTTTACTATATAAATTACATTGACTTCGACTTACATCACCTTAAAAAGTGAAAGGACTGATAAATGCTTATTGTGCTGTATTTTTATGAGTGACTTTATGGAAGATATTGGATACACTGCTATTTTAGGTATTATTGAAATTGCCATTGGCACCAGTTGAAGAATCATATGATGTCAGTATAGTATGAATTGCTGTCTCATTTTGAAGCTGATCAATGTCATCACAGTCATTCTAATTTTTAAAAAATCCCTAAATGTAATGATACATTTCTAATGTAATTACTTAACCTGTAGTAAATAAAATATTAAAATTTAGATGACAGAAAAAATTGTATAATGATTATTATGGCAATACCTAAAACTTCCATAAGCACTGAAATTCTGTAATATGCTGTGTATTCATTTGTTACTACACATTTATCAAACGGTCATGACAAGGGCCTAAGCTTTGCATGGCCCTTAGCTGGCTGTGGCTCAGTGTGCTGGAGGAGCACGTTTACTGCTAGCATACTCATACACAGTGGACAAGCATTCATGCAGAATATTCCACTTATTTATTTCTGAGTTATCAACCACTCTAAAACATTATGACCGAAAGCCTCAACATTTATTTATTTTCTTTTTTTTGGGGGGGGGGCTCAGATTTTAGGGCTGAAGTTAGGGCAGGGCTTGGCAGTGGCATTGCCACACAGTGTCAGCTGGTGAGACTCACCTAGGACTGACTGGAGGATGGATGTTCAAGGTGCTCATTCATGTGACGACCGAATGTTTCTGGCTGTTACCTATGAGCTCATCCAGGACGGACAGCCAGGTGTCTTGTTTCTCTGCTGGGGCCTCTCCATAGGGTTATTTGGGCTTCCTCATGGCATGGAAGCTGGGCTTCAAGAGAGACTGTTTAAAGACACAGGAAGTGTAAGCTGACTGGTAAGGCTTTGTCTGGAATTTGGTACAGTATCACTTGTGTTATATTCTATTGTCAAAGCATTGAAAGAACCTGTGCAGATTCCCAGAATGAGGCAAGAGACCCTCTCTCTTCTTAGTGTGTGCATCTTAAGTTGCTTCTGTTGTGTCTGACTCTGCGACCCTATAGATTGTAACCCACAAGGCTCTTTGTTCTTCTGAGAAGTGGTGTCAGAGAATCTGTGACCATCTTTAATCACCACATAGAGTTACCACCTTGATAGTCAATGACTCTTCTCAGTCCAGTTCAGTTCAGTTCACTTCAGTCTCTCAGTCGTGTCCAGCTCTTTGCGACCCCATGAATCGCAGCACACCAGGCCTCCCTGTCCATCACCAACTCCCGGAGTTCACTCAGACTCACGTCCATCGAGTCCGTGATGTCATCCAGCCATCTCATCCTCTGTTGTCCCCTTCTCTTCCTGCCCCCAACCCCTCCCAGCATCAGAGTCTTTTCCAATGAGTCAACTCTTCGCATGAGGTGGCCAAAGTACTGGCGTTTCAGCTTCAGCATCATTCCTTCCAAAGAAATCCCAGGGCTGATCTCCTTCAGAATGGACTGGTTGGATCCCCTTGCAGTCCAAGGGACTCTCAAGAGTCTTTTCCAACACCACAGTTCAAAAGCATCAATTCTTCGGTGCTCAGCCTTCTTCACAGTCCAACTCTCACATCCATACATGACTACTGGAAAAACCATAGCCTTAACTAGACGGACCTTAGTCGGCAAAGTAATGTCTCTGCTTTTGAATATGCTATCTAGGTTGGTCATAACTTTTCTTCCAAGGAGTAAGCGTCTTTTAATTTCATGGCTGCAATCACCATCTGCAGTGATTTTGGAGCCCAGAAAAATAAAGTCTGACACTGTTTCCACTGTTTCCCCATCTATTCCCCATGAAGTGATGGGACTGGATGCCATGATCTTAGTTTTCTGAATGTTGAGCTTTAAGCCAACTTTTTCACTCTCCTCTTTCACTTTCATCAGGCGGCTTTTTAGTTCCTCTTCACTTTCTGCCATAAGGGTGGTGTCATCTGCATATCTGAGGTTATTGATATTTCTCCCAGCAATCTTAATTCCAGCTTGTGTTTCTTCCAGTCCAGCATTTCTCATGATGTACTCTGCATAGAAGTTAAATAAGCAGGGTGACAATATACAGCCTTGATGTACTCCTTTTCCTATTTGGAACCAGTCTGTTGTTCCATGTCCAGTTCTAACTGCTGCTTCCTGACCTGCATACAGATTTCTCAAGAGGCAGTTCAGGTGGTCTGGTATTCCCATGTCTTGAATAATTTTCCACAGTTTATTGTGATCCACACAGTCAAAGGCTTTGGCATAGTCAATAAAGCAGAAATAGATGTTTTTCTGGAACTCTCTTGCTTTTTCCATGATGATTCTTCTCAAGGAATTTCAAATAATTACACCAGGATTGCAGTTAAAGTTGTAAACTGAGGTTAACAATGGAAAACAACTTAAACTAGAAAAAAAATGAACACTCTTTCTCTGGAGTGTTAATGTTTGTTATAGAACACATTTGAGAACATAATTTTCAAATTATAACTGTTAAAATTTATCAAAAATAGTTTTAAAAGGAGTGAGAATATTAGAAGAATCTAGGGTTCTGTGAAACATAATTTGAAACTTACTATTTTTCTGTACTCTTCTTTCAAAACCCAACACTTTTTCTTTCCTTAAATACATGTTTTGGGTTTCCTACTTGTTCCCCTCCTGAGTTTCTTTAATTTCTTCATTATACTTTGCAGAGTGTTCCTGTACTACCTGTTCTTTTTTTGTTTTGATTTAATATATTATATCATCATATATTAATTTACTTAACACATGTTTATTGATACCTCTGTGTGTGTGTATGTGTGCGTGTGTTCTGAGTCACTCAATTGTGTCCAATTCTTTGTGACCGCATGTTGTAGCCCACCAGGCTCCTCTGTGCATGGCATTCTCCAGGCAAGAATACTGGAGTGGGTTGCCATTCCCTTCTCCAGGGAATCCTCCTGATCCAGGGATCAAACCTGGGTCTCCTGCATTGCAGATGAATTCTTTACTGTCTGAGCCACCAAGGAAGCCCCTGTTGACACCTACTGCATGCTAATCACAGGGTTGGCTGGGAATCAGAGACACAAGGCCATAAGTTGGAGTTTTCGATCTCTTTCCCCTCACTGTTCTATCACAGGTTCTACAGCAGGACCTATATAATATGTTCTCAGTTAGTATGTGTTGAGTGAGGGAATGGGAGTTTCCAGTCTTCCATAAACTGAACACCTAATAGAAGAGACAGAAGTAAATCAGTTACTGAAACTTGCTGTGATGATGTATTATAATAAATATATAAGTGTTATGGACATATGATAAGGAGCCTCAAGATTATACATCCCAGCCAAAAACAAATTATCACAAAATCAAGAATAGACAACTGATATAATTTTTAATCGTAATAGTATATAAGTGAAGTATTTATTGACTCAAGTAATTCTAGATCTTCATTCAGATGGTTATCATTAGGCATCAAAAGATAGGTAAAAGGAGAACTATAGCTTCATTAATTTTAATGCCAGAAGATATCTCAAAGTCTTATGCCTATTTTTGTTATTCATTATTATTTTTATGATCCCACCTTGTTAAAAAAAAATTCTAAAATTCCCTATGATTACACTGAAATCATATTGTATATGATATGAAATCATATTGTGAAATATTCTTACTGTAGAAACTATGTAAAGTGCAACAAAGTACAAAAAGGAAGTGAAATTGCCTATAAATCTCCAAGATAACTAAATTAACATATATATATATATACACCTGTATACATCTATAGAGATATTTATATAGCTATATCTATGTGTTTCAGATAAATTCTATATCCTTTACTTTATGAAATATTTTTCAAAAAACTATAATTTTACTATCTATATTATTCTGTTATTTAAAATTTCTGTAATTTACTCAACCTCTGTTTTTAAAGTTTATACATTATTCAGCTTCTTTTTCTATTACAAATAATGCTGTGATGAATTTTCTTATGCACATATCTTTGACCTTCTTTCAATTATTTGTTTTGAATTGTTTGCTGTATTTGGTCTTTTTGATAACAGCCATGAATGTTCTAGGACTCTTGTGCAGACATATTCTTTTTCAGATATTTGCATTAAAGTATCTGTGTAGGTAACTATTTGATTGGTCAACAATTGAAGAAAGTTCCTTCAGGACCAGATGACTTGCTGTTTTGTTTTGTTAGGGTAGTTCTTTGGCTGTCTTTAGAAACTTACTTTTATATACATACATATGTGTGCATGTGTGCGTGCACACACGCACACACATACAGGTGTGCATATGAGGATTTATCTAAGTATTTCTACTATGATGGAGGTGACATGATCTACAGTTTTACAGATATTCAGCTCACAAGCCCAAGTATGGGCCTATAGAAGTCCAAGAGGGACTTCTCAGAGGAGCAGACACTTGAACAAAGTCAGGGAGAATATCTGGGAATTAACCAAAGAAGGGACCTGAAGGTTTGTTGTATAAAGAAGTCTGTTTAACAATCCAAACTTTCGTGTGGGAAATTAGAACACACAGAGACAATAGGATTCTCTGCTTTTAAAATGGATATGCTGTGGATTGCTTTTTATTTGTTAATTTTGAGAGGAGGAAGTTTAAGAAATTTTTAACTTTTGCTTTTTGTACAATGCTCTGTAAAATGCACTTTTGATGGTATCACCAGATAAGTCTTTCAAAGGTACTTTTTATGAGTATATAAAGACATTAAATTTTATTCATATAGTAAAACACATTGTGGAGATTATTCTGCTGAAATACTTCTGTATATATTTATAATGGACATTTACTGGAAAATTATACAGTAAAATAGATTAGACAATAGAAGGCATAATTAAATCACATTTATTTCTTGACAAATATAATTGTATGTATTTAAGATGTAAAATGCGATGATTTGATATCCATACATGTTATGAAAAGATTGCCGAAGTCAAGATAATTAGCACATCCATTACCTCACAGAATTAACTCTGTGTGTAAGTGTGTGTGTACTGAGAATGTGTAAGATCCTCTGTCAGTAACTTTAAGTATGCAGAACCGAATTATTAATTATAGTCATGGATCACTTTTTAATGGTGAAATTATATAGTCACAGTATTTCCCTCCCTCTCCCTTCTCTTCCGTCTCTCCTTTCCTTCTTCCTTGCTCCCAAATATTTAGAACTGTATTAATTATGTAATGAGGGGCAGAGTGGTCCTGATCAGGAATCAGGACCTTCCCAGGAACATGGTCTCCATCTCTTACAACTGCTGTCCTCACAGGCCAGAGACTCCTTCCAGAATCACACAGACCCTGCAGATAATGTCATCACCACGAGGGTTGCGGTGCAAGAGTGTTGGTACATTTTTTATGCCTAGAATTTTAGATCTGAAAGAGATACCAGAAAAACATCAGACCTATTATTCCTTCTCAGGCATTTATCTAAATGAGTGATATCCTTGTTTTATGGGATAGCTAAAGCAGGAAGTGACTTCTCAGGATAGATGTAGATACAAATAGAAATGTAGAAATATATTTTATACCTAAACATATAAACATACATGTTCTTATATTGTTGCTCCATTGGAAGAATGCAAAGTGAAAATTTTTTAATGCAGATGAGTACTTTCTATAGGGGGCTTCCCTGGTGGCTCAGACAGTAGAGAATCTGCCTGCCCTAGGGGAGACCTGGGTTTGATCCCTAAGTTGGGAAGATCCCCTGGAGAAGAGAATGGGCACCCACTCTAGTATTCTTGCCTGGAGAATTCCATAGACAGAGGACCCTGGTGGGCTTTAGTCCATGGGGTCGCAAAGAGACAGACACAACTGAGGGACTGACACTTTGATCTATAGAATAACTTCCTGTTGTAAGGAGTGGGCCCGAGGGATACATCCCTTAGCTGACTGTCATCAGAACACCAGTCCCCTCATGGGATCTCAGTAACAACCCTGCACTGACTGAGATGTGGCAGTAAATAGTGGGATAAAGACACGGGACACCTTAGTACTTTTGTGTAAATGTACCCATGTTATTTCTTCTGGGATTTAAACTCAGAGCTAAATTATGAAGTGACATAATTTTATGGTTGAGCTCTCCATAGACACAGATGAGATTCTCTGCTGAATGCAGCCTGGATTTGCTAGACACGATTATCTTAGTTCATTTGTAGGCAAGCGCAACATATATACAATTCATGTGAGATAGCATATTCAGGGAAGTTATGCTCTGTTTTCTTAAATTCTCCCAGGGTTTTGCAGCTGTAGAAATGAGCACTCATTAGCTAGTTTCTGCTTCAGTATGTGCTGTGTGGGTTGGAGAAAGTCGCGCACAGCAAGACAGGGCATCTAACAGCCCCCAAAAGTGACTGTTTTCGAAGCTTCCTAAATTAGTCCTTGGGTAGGAGCTTTCCCAGGGCCTGGGTCTGACAGAATAATTAAAGGAGAATGGGAACATTCACTCAATCCATAATTATTTTTTAGTTTCCATATAGTCTGACCTTACAAATTCAGAATTATTGAGAGAGATATTAGTTTGGCTTAATGAGAAGCATGAAAACTGTAACGTTTTAAATTGAAACATGGCTTTTATTACTTCGGGCGATATTCAAAACCACAAACTAATAGCTTAACACCTTTTGTGGTGATGCTCGTGGGCCTGCTTTAATGATGAGATAGAGATGATTTTTAATTCACTCGACGCCATTCCTTTCCCTGATTCGGCATACAAAGCCAGTGGTGTCTGCCATGTTCACTTACTATGTGACACTTTTTGTTTAATTTACATATTATTGGATAATTTTTTTTCAAAATCATAAAAGTGACACATCACCACTGTAAGAAGCCAAAGGAAAATTAATTCTGTGAGAGAAAAGAGTTAATAAATTTCTTCCCTTCCAACTCAAATCTCAGGTATAACCACTAATAACAGTTTGGCATGAATCCTTGTGGCAACAGGTTTAACTGCCTTGGACAGAACACCCAGGAGATGCTCAGGGAATAGTTGTTAAACTAACTTGAAGCAGTCCCCTGCCTCTCCACAGCCTAAGTTTATCACTAACAGTATCCCACTATTTTTCATTCCTGTTAACCCAACCTCAGCTTGGACGTCTATGGCTTCGTTTTTAACTGAATTCTTTCCTGGGCTTCCCACTGACAGGTTTGTCCCCTTGTATGCTTCATATGACGTTGGAATAATGGGTCTCAAGTGTGCCTGTGCAGTCTTCGCTTGACCAAGAACCCTCCCACCACACCCCCTCAGTGCATAAAGCAAAGAGGATTGAGTGTAGATGCCTCTCTTTCTGGCCCCAGTCTAGCCTGACCACATATCCCATGCAGTTTTCTACCTTACATCTGAAGTTCTAGACAAACTAGACTTTTGACGTTTCTTGTCTATTCCTTGCCCCGTCCTGCATCTCTGCTTATGTTTATGCTGATCCTCAGCCTAGGATTCAATAAAATATTAATTTTAAGGAACTATTATGTTTAAGACAATGTAGAGGTTCATAAGATAGTATTACTATCCTTTAATATGAGAAATGTTGGGATAATTATACAAGAAGCTCTAATAAGATAGTCTTTCCCCCATCTCCCACGATTTGTTTCCATACCAGTAACATCTTCATGTAGTATTCTCTCAAAAGAATCACTGACATCTTTCTTTTCTCCCCTCTTTGAAACTGGCGTTGGTCCTTCTCCACAGTCCACATTCCCATACTTCATATTTTGCCTCATGTTATAACTGTGTCTGTATCTTATTTCACCCACTAGACTGTAAATTTCCTTGAGGACAGGGATTGTGCCATTCATTCATGGGTCCTTTGAAGCAAGCCAGTACTGAGAATAATGTGTTAAAATATGAGTTTATTAAAAAAAGAAAAAAAAAGAGTTTATTAATTTGTATTGTTCAGTGTTGTCTGTACCATCTAATTTAAATACTTACTTTGTGTAAGCCAGATGTTAGTGTGAGGCTTACTGAACCTCAAGTTTCAGGTAAAATTGTAGTTAAGGTTTCTGTTAGTTCTTAGGAATGTGGTGGTAGAGTATGTTCTTAGGACCACTTGGTATCCAGTTCATGGGTGTGCATCAGACACCATAAAATACAAATCATTGTCTGGTTGCTATAGTAACGGCTTTGGGGGAAAAAAATCACTTATTTCCAGTCTTTGTTCGTCTTGTAGGTTTAATTGAAGATCTGGCAGGAAATGGGGAGAAATTAGTGACACAGGCGCGTAGGTTGCTACCATGACTCTTGTTGGATTTCTCTTTCTTTCCTCTCTTACCAGTACTCTCTTCTCCTCACCTGCTCCTTTCCAGTTTGTTTCAGAAACTCCAAACTTTGTCTCCCATGGCTCAGCTGGCATCTGCTGAGACCTTTTTAAGAAAGCACCAAGTAAGAGAAAACAAATAGGAACAAAGAATATAAAACACACAAAAGATAAAAACCCACGATCCAGGTCTATTTCCAAAGACATTTCCTCCTAGCAGGAATTCTGGTGTCAGTCGTCAAGATAATACAATTTTCCCTTTCTTGTTACACTTGAGAAATTCATCTTCATCATGCATAAGTAAAATTCTGAGCTCAGCCCTTGGCTGAATTTGTAAGGCCTGAATTAAGGAGGTGTAGTCTTGAGGCTAGGAAATGGCAACCGACTCCAGCGTTCTTGCCTGGAGAATCCCAGGGACGGGGTGGGGGGGGGGGGGGCGGGCCTGGTGGGCTGCCGTCTATGGGGTCACACAGAGTTGGACACAACTGAAGCAACTTAGCAGCAGCAGCAGCAGTCTTGAGGCTACTGCCTGATCTGGAAACAAGAATGGCTCAGGAGTCCCTGAAGCTAAGTTATTGTTCGAAAGAGCTGAGCTTCTGCTGGTACAAATGGAAACAGTTTGTCTTAGAAGTCAACTCGAAGTGATTTCTCTTCTGACAGAGTGAAGAGATGGGCGAATAAATATGTACTCTAAACTCTGAAATCCTGTTTCTGCTGTGTAATTTAAGGCCAGGGACTAAGCCCGTTTTCTTAAATGAAACAAACGGCGCTATAAATGGTAATAGGAACAATGCATCTTCACTGTTTGATGTGACTCTGATGAGCTCCTGTTAATGAAACAGGACACAGCAGATGGAAAACGATCAGCGTTGAAGATGGAAGATAGGATTCCATATGAAAAACAGACTCGAGTGTCTGGAGAGATCATATCTCAGAGAAGAAAATTGATCTTTGTCTATTTGGGTGTGTATGGCACTGTGTTTGGCAATGTGTGTGTATATGATGTGTGTGTGTATGTGATGGAATGTGGGTGTTTATCCATGTATGTGTTAGGTAGTGGCAGTAAATGGGGTGTATGTGCGTGTGTGTGTGTTTGGTAGTGTATGTATGTATGCTGGGATATGTGTATTTCATGTATGTTTAAGTGCGTATTTAGTGGTCTGAGATGCTGGGCATTCTGTGTGGGTTTCCATTAAGCCTGACTCCTATAAATCTATAGCTGTGGCTTCACTCTGCCTCTTAGGTAGGTATTTAGGGACCTGCCTTCATTTGACCAACTGTAAAACTTTAAAAGTTCAGTTGCTAGTTCTTTTATTTTTCTCCTGAGTAATTAATTTTTTATTGTTTTAATGTTTTATTTTATGTTGAAGTATAGCCAATTAATGATGTTGTGATAGTTTCAGGTGCACAGCTAGTTATTTCTTAAGATTTTAATTTGAATTCTTCTTGACTAACCTCAGATCTCAAGAATTATTCAGCACTAAAGTTCTATAGTCAGTGACAAATGGGAGAACTGAAAAAGAATACAGGGGGGCTGCTATTTAATTGCTCATTTATTATCTTTACCATTTGATTCTACTCTAGAGGCTGTTAGCTTTACTAGCCACAGAAATTAATTTTTGCAAAGTCCAAAACTGTAGGAGCTCAATGTATCAGAGGGGTTATTTTTAGAAGCGATAAAACCGTTCCATTTGTTGTTTAAAATGAGGTAATGCTATGCGTGTGTGGAGCGGGACAGAGTTTGGAAATATTTAGTGCTAATGAATAATTCAGTTTGATTTACTAGAGAAATGAAAGGCTATGGCATTCTGCCCTTCTCTTAATGTAAAAAAGATAATGGCTGTTTCGCTTTAACGGTGTATCAGAAAGTATCTAATATAGCTTATTTTAATTCCAGGTCAAGTCATCAGCCTTTAAAAGTAGTTTAAGACTGGCTGTCATATTAAAGAACACTCAAAAAGAAAAGGAGAGTGAGATGAAATTGTGCTCAATAGTTCCTTTACCTCACCCATACCCAGGCCTCCTTACAGCTTTCTTTTAGTTTTATCTCTGCTGCATAGCTTAAAAATTTTAAGTATAGTTGATTTACAGTATTGTGTAAGTTTCAGGTGCATAGAATAGAGATTCAGTTACACACACACATTTGTTGTTGTTCAGTCGCTAAGTTGTGTCTGACTGTTTGTGACCCCATTGACTGCAGCACGCCAGGCTTTCCTGTCGTCCACTGTCTCCTGGAGATTGCTCAGATTTATGTCCATTGAGTCGGTGATGCTATCTAACCATCTCATCCTCTGCTGCCCTCTTCTCCTTTTGCTTTTTTTTTAATGTGAACATGTTTATAATCTTTTTTGAATTTGTTTCCCTTACAGATTATTACATAATATTGAACATAGTTTTCTGTACTGTAGAGTAGGTCTTCCTTGGTTATCAAAATGTGTTCTTAACTAAAGAAAGTAGCCAGAGGTTGGGAATCCTGATCAGAAGAAAGGTGTTGTGAATGACCCCAGCAATTAAGGTGACCCAGGAGCTTCATTTGTGCTGTTATGCTGACACCTCAGAGGCTGAGATTTCAGAAGCTAAGCTTCATCCTGTAGCTGTTACTTGGCACAGAAAGTTCTATACCCCTTGACTCAGGAGCATTTTAATAAAAGACTAACAAGTCACGTAAAGGCAATGGATATGACCATGTGTGATTTATGTCTGTTAGAATATGCTTATGAAATCTGTGAGCCTGGCATCATCAATACCAGGAGGCTTTGCAGGTTAGGCTTCTGTTTTGTTTTTGTTTTCTGTTTTTCCTTCTAGTTGCATTGAATTGCTTCCTAAAGCAGAAGCAGACAGTGAAAGTATCTGCTGAATCCCTGAGAAGTAACCAGTATAAATGGTCTTAAATGCAGAGTCCATCCGTCCTTTCTCCTCTCCCTACCTGTGCAGCTGTGAATAGGGGAGGTGGATGTCAGGGATGGGGATCCTTGGGAGGCAGTTTAGTGTGATGGGGAGAAGCACTTCACCAAATGAAAGTGTGGTTTTTAATTTACGGATGCTTAATTTTACTGCAAAAATGGTCAAATCATGTTCTCCCACTTTGAACCACATTGTATATTTAGACTTAGGAAAAGTCATTCAGAGAGTGGCGCAGACTTCTCTGGCTTTTGATGCCCCTTGGGAGGTTTCCAGAGGTTTTCTGTCCTGGTTTTAGTTTTTCTTCATATGACTTGAAACACGTCCCCTATTTTGCATGTGTATAAAGTGTTTGGAAATGATATGAATCGAAGGAGTTACTCTTTTTGCAGGCTGAGTTAGGGGATGACTCGGTGGCAATATGTCTACCACAGGAGAGGCTCGCTGTGATCAGAGAGAACTAGTGGGTCAGATTTGGTGAATTTGCGCCAGCCCCTGAGGTTCCAGGAGCCTGTCGAAGCTGCAGGTGTGGAAAAATATGTCAGAAATTCAGAAGCAGTGGCCCTCATGAGCAGGACTGGGCATACTGTGAGCAGCTCGGGCCAGAGACTGACAGCAAGGTGAAGGCTGGGTTCATCAACCACTTGTAACATACCTACTATGTACCAGACATTGTGCTGAGGATAAAGATAAATAATGTGAAGTTCTTCTCTCAGGGTAGTTAACATTACTGAGAAAGAGGATATCAGAGCACTATTTTATGTAATTCCAGCTTTGTGGTCACAACATTACCCGACAACTTAAAGGCACCGACTGTTCTGGTGCAGTTTTGCAAAGAAAAAAAAAGGATGTAAAAATAATTTTATATATTCCTCCTCCTCTTTCCTTTTCCCTAAATGAAGATCCAAAAAAATGCAATGAGAATGGAGTTCCATATGCTTCTTTTGTAATTTTCAGCATATTTCCTTTCATCTTAGAAAACATGATAGATATTCCTTTTTAACTGCCCTGGGCACGGGGCAAGTTTCCCTGAGTGGTAGAGACATGGAGTTTAAGTTCCTTGTAAACTGGACTTTGTCATTTCCCCCAAAAGTACCTTCACTAATCACATTATGTAGGTTACACACTCTGGTCAAATCATCCAGAATGATCACCATATTGCCTGTCTGCTGTTGTATCTTTAAGATCCCTCATTTGCAAACGGAACAATTGTAGCTCTGAAAACAGTATGCTTCTGATTTCTTGGTACAGATAGAGGCAGGTAGAGGAGGGTGGGTAGCGGCTGTGAGAAGTTATGCGTGTGACTTTAATGTGGAACTCAAACTGATTTCTAAGGATCCTAGGTTTCTAGTTTCCCCATTACAGGGGAAAATCTGTGACTTGGTGGAAAATTATATATTATAGCACACCCTTCTGGTAGTTCTCCGATTCTGATTTTGTGAGAGCTAGTTTTTAAGTGTTTGAATTGTATGTAGATAAATGATAACAACAAACCACAATTTTGCCTATGAAAAACGTATCACATCCTGACCTGTAGAGACTCTACCAATTCGCTCAAGCCTCTGAAGGTAGTTTTGCCTCCTTTTGCATATTCATTTCAATACACTGTTAATCTATATATGATACATTGATACTGTGTTGCACTTCTTTGATTGGTTAAAACATCTTCCAAGTTCCCCCTTTATGAGTGTATGTGGTTATATATCTGTGTATGTTACTGATTGACTCACTTGGGCCTTATATGTAAATTGTGTTGTGAAAATTCTAGTGTTTTATTCAAATTAAAGCCCAAGTATGTTGAGCACATTATTCTAATGGTGGTGAGGGAAAAAAAGCCAAATAAATGCCATTGTGATTTATTTTTATATCTATATGATTTTACCATTTTTTGAAAAGTTACCTTTCAGAGCTGTGTTCTTATCACCGTTGCTACTGTTCTGACTATTACTGTTGCAACAACTATTGCTTCCAGCATGACTGGTATTTTGGGGACAGTGTTTTAGTGCTCAACTTCCCATGTAGTCCTAACTTTGGAATAAAAGAGCAACGTAATGCTCCAGAAAATCAGCACCTTTATTAGCTTTTATTTAACTTTTAGTAGCGAGTATTAACCTACCTCACCTGGCAAAATGAAGCTGAAATTCCCCATTTCCTGCTGCCCCTTCCCAATTTATAGGATAACTTGGTGTTTGCTTTGTCTATAGTAATCCCCACCAGAACTTAGCAACTTGATGAATGGATCCCATTAGTTTTCTTGCCTACCCAGACAGATGTGTAATTCTAAGATTCAGCAGGTTTGTTTCAGATTTCTAATTCATTCCTAAAACTGTTCCTTTTTCTTCCCTCTGTTATTCTACTCTCATTTTTTAACCCCTAATACCCACATGTATTTTATACCTCCTTTCACTAATAGTCTTCCCACTGATGAGGCTTCTGTTTGATCTTTTTGGGATTTACTGGAATGGTTTACTTTGCTTTCTTTGCCCAAAGGGTAGAGAGGAGGCAGAATGCATTTTGGTGCCTGCTCTGGGGTGTTTGTCAACGCTTAGCCAGATTGCTGCCAATGAATTATTGCCTGTTCATCGTTCCCTTCTCCTCAAAAATATTCAGCACCATTTCAGAATGTTATATCGTGAGTTCTTAAACCATCACTGGTATTTTCACATTCAAGTAATGCTGCATAACACATTTGCCAGTAAAGTTTAACTTTAAGACCGATTACTTCTACTTCAGGGCAAAAACAGTTCAGTGGCATATACTTCTGTCCAAAATAGTTTTAATCAGCTGTTAAAATTAAATCATCATTTAAATTGATTGCATTTTTTAAGAAAAATGGCTTAGAATCTTTTCTCAAAGTGTCTATTGACTTAAATATGGATCAACTGCTATAATTGTATCTCTGTAATCTTTGATATTTTTGTGATATCCTATTTTTTTAAATTTCCTGATTACTTAGAACTGAATTATATGCTGAGCCATAACATGTGCTATTCTGTGCTTAGTCGCTCAGTCCTGTCCAACTCTTTGCGACCCCATGGACTGTAGCCTGCCAGGCTGCTCTGTCCATGATTATTCTTCAGGCAAGAAAACTGGAGTGGATTGCCATGCCCTCCTCCAGGGGATCTTCCCAACCTAGGGACCAAACCTAGGTCTCCTGAATTGCAGGCAGATATTTTACCATCTGAGCCACCAGGGAAGCCCAAGAATACTGGAGTGGGTAACCCATCCCTTCTGCACGGGATCTTCCTGACCCACGAATCGAACCGAGGTCTTCTGAATTGCAGGCAGATTCTTTATCAGCTGAGCTGCCAGGAAAGCCCAAGCAGTGACTTACTGTTAGAGAAATTGATGCCTGATTATATTCTTTTTCTCTGGCTCTTGTTTTTAAGACATTCAGTATATTTTCTAAGGATTTTTGTCATGCTGTGGTCATTTTACATAAAGAGTTGACCACAAAAGAATCAATTCTGTAGGTAGGAGAATTTGAATAACATACAAATTGCTTGAAACTCCTTGGGACTACATTTAATTAGAGTTTGAATGAGCCTATATTAATTTTATCTTTCTTATCAGGATCATGAACTAGGAATATGTTTATTTTGAATGCTTCCTTTCATGTATCTTATTTCTCCTTTTTCATATCACCGCCTTAAATGAATTCAGTTTACTTGGTTGATTGTATTCTTAGTCACTCAGTTGTGGCCAACTCTCTGTGGCTCCATGGGTTGTAACCCACCAGGCTCCTCTGTCCAGGGAATTTTTCAGGCAAGAATTCCAGAGCAGGTTGCCATTTCCTCTTCCAGGGGATCTTCCTGATGCAGGAATCTAATTACTCCTCTTATGTCTCCTGCATTGGCAGGGGGATCCTTTACCATTAGCGCCATCTGGCAACTTGGTTGCTTATTAATTTCCAAAAGGGTAGGTTTTTTTCCCCTCTTATATACATTCAAATAAAGCATTGGTAGTTTCAGCTGTGAGTTTTGGGGTTATGGTACCATGTCAGATTGGCGGTGATGTTTGTTACAGAATGAAGAAAAATATTATCTAGTTTTCCAGCTTTGATAATTTTTTTGTTTGAAAAAGGAATTCTTGGGCAATCCTCTAGAATCCAATGTTCTAATTCACAGTCCTGCCTGTATCATGTCCCCTCTGTCTTTGATAATTAAATCTTTTATTTCTTTGGGCCTTATATTTTCTGTGAAATAGCAATGATAAATAGTAACAGGATGCTTTGAGGGTTATATTGAATACAGTTTGCACTCAAATATAATCCAAACTACCAGTACAGCTCCATGTAAAATTGTCGCAAACTGAAGCAAGCTATCTGAGTGCAGTCATGAAGACTTTCTGAAAACAAAGGCATGGGAAGAGCCGCCAGCCCTACTCGGGGAACTGAAGAGGCATTCATAACCTTGGCCCTGGAAATAGTGTCTAGACTTACCTTGAAAGTCCTATGAGAAATTTGCTGGATCTTATAATTGACAGGAAAGCCTAGTATTGGGATCTACAATACACATCATGAAAGCACTGTGCAGTTTCGCCATTGTAGAAAAAGCTGTAGGAAATGCATGATATGTTTCACTCTGTTATAATCCCTTGCTATTAAGTCCAAAACTGGCCTCTATTTTCCTGGCTTGAGCCTATACAGAAGAGCACTCCAGTTCCTCATTGTCATGACTAGGAGAGGAGGACTGAGCACTGTGAATGTTGGGGAAGCATCTCTTGTGCAAAGCCAGGGCTCCTTTGTCATTGCTAGTGCTTTTAAGCCCATGCAGACTCTAGCTCTGAAGAGATGTACCCAAAACAAATTACAAACAAGCATCCTACAGCTTATCTATTGTGATCTTGTGTTGACTGCTCAGGCCTCACCTTTTTATTTCCTGTATCTCTCTTCCCTCTAAGTTATTGAAACAGTATTCATTCTGAGTCACATTGTGTAACATGGACTATTTAATTGGGTAAACTATTTCATCTCTTTCACATCTGTCACTGGTAGAAGTGGAAATAAGAAGACTGAAAAGAGTAATTTACTTTTACCATCAGAATCAGATTCTCAATGTAGAAATTAATGAGACGTTTGCATAATTTCAAAATGAAGCTGCAAGAAGAAAATGGAAAAATGATTTTATACAACCTCAATATCTTGCTTTTTCTTTTTCCTGTTAACTCTCCTCTTTTTCTCCTCTGTTCTCTTTCTCCCTGCATAGGCCTTCCTTTTCCACCTTCTAGTGTTTTCTGTAACATATCTTGGAGTTAAAATCCAGCTCTGCTTCAAGGGTAATGAACTTTTAGTCAAAGACTGATAATTATTTGTGATGCTCAAGGCTGAAATCAAGGATTCATCTTCCCTTGGTTCTCTTGACTTTGTTCCAAAGGCATAACTACTTTGTTAGTATAGCTGGCGGGCATAAGTTGAGGACTCATACAGAGAAGATCTATTCAGAGAAAATCAGTTTTCAAGTTAGAATTGCCCACTGCAATTAAGATTTTAAGCATTTCAGCCAAGCTCACCAATTAATCTGGCTAAACATCTATTCTTCTTGTTTCAGGTTCTAGTCCCTTATATCTGAGGAATGGAAAGGCCAGGATAAGGGTGTCAACTCCCATCCAGCTTGTCAAACACATCATTGTGGAGAGAATTATTAAGCCATTTGACTTCTGCAACCAGCACACGGGGAAGCTAAAATAACACTCTCGCTTCTAGAACACATGCTGAGTAGGCATCAGCTTGGGTAGAAAGTTTTCTTGTATCCCAAGGGCCTTACATGTCAAATATAAAATGGAAGTCAAAGGCAATGGAACATCAAACTCTGTGCTGACCTGGTATTTGACAAATGGCTAAACATAAGCAGAAGTCAGATTAGTTAGGCTCATAGAATATTGAGAGCTGAAAAGGTAGCAGCTTTCATTTCAACATGATGTAGAATTTGTGCTCTGATGTGCTGCAGCTATCCGTGATTATGGATGTTGTGGTTGTTCAGTCGTTCAGTCATGTCCAACTCTATGACCCCATGGACTGCTGTCCTTCACCATCTCTCAGAACTTGCTCAAACTCATGAACCCTGAGTTGGTGATGCCATCCAATCATGTCATCCTCTGTCATCCCCTTCTCCTCCTGCCTTCAATCTTTTCCAGCATAAGGGTCTTTTCCAATGAGAGCACTTTGTATCAAGTGGCCAAAATATTCTAGCTTCAGCTTTAGCATCAGTCCTTCCAATGAATATTTGGGGTTTATTTCCTTTAAGATTGACTGGTTTGATCTCCTTGCTGTCCTTGCTGGATGAATCTTGCTGGGTGAGATTATGGATGAGTCTTCCTCTAAGCAAAACCTATTTTGTCTTCCTCTAAGCAAAGACTATGAAAAGCACAAATGTTCATCATTCATTTCGCAAAGGATAATCTACCTCAATGAAAAGAAATATCTACTAATATTTCTAAATTATAAACTCTTTTAATGGAAGTATAATCATTTTTGCATTTTTCATTGGTCATGTTTGCCTCTTTTATTTTAGGAATCAATTTACTCAGTGTCTTAAAAGTAGACCTTTTTCATTAACTGTGTATGTGAGTGCAAAATGAAGAGGATATAGGTAGAAATAGAAAGTGGAAAATGAAGGTTTAAATGCTCTCCAATCTTCTTAAATCCTGTTATTTTTAATTGCAACTATTTGGTCCCCATTTACCTTTGTGATCTATGCCGTCATATACTATGATATCAGTAGCAGCATTCTTTCTGATCAAAGAATCGTTTAAAATATGCAGGAGGCTTCCAAAGCTGTGTAGACTGTGAGAATAATTTGAGTTTTCAGAGTAGAATGAAAGTTTGGTTCTTTCAGTCCTGGACTGGATAAGATGTATTGGTTTAAAGGGACCTAGAGAGACTATCTCTTTGCCTCTGAGTGGATTATCTTAAAAACTATATGCTATTTCAGAGATGTCTTCATTACAAGGGTGTTTTTTGCAAGGTGACCCTTTTTTTGTACCTGTTCAGTAAATATATGACCCATATTAACAACTGCAGATGACACTACCCTTATGCCTGCAGATGGTGACTGCAGCCATGAAATTAAAAGACACTTACTCCTTGGAAGAAAAGTTATGACCAACCTAGATAGCATATTAAAAACTAGAGACATTACTTTGCCAACAAAGGTCCATCTAGTCAAGGCTATGGTTTTTCCAGTAGTCATGTATGGATGTGAGAGTTGGACTATGAAGAAAGCTGAGCACCGAAGATTTGACGCTTTTGAACTGTGGTGTTGGAGAAGACTCTTAAAAGTCCCTTGGACTGCAAGGAGATCCAACCAGCTCATCCTAAAGGAAATCAGTCTTGAATATTCATTGGAAAGACTGATGTTGAAGCTGAAACTCCAATACTTCGGCCACTTGATGCAAAGAACTGACTCATTTGAAAAGAGCCTGATGCTGGGAAAGATTGAAGGCGGGAGGAGAAGGGGACGACAGAGGATGAGATGGTTGGATGGCATCACCGACTCAATGGACATGAGTCTGAGTAAACCCTGGGTGTTGGTGATGGACAGGGAGGCCTGGCGGGCTGCAGTCCATGGGGTTGCAAAAGTCGGACATGACTGAGCAACTAACTGAACTGAATATTAACAGCAACATGGATGGAGCTGAATTATCAATATGTGTATATAAAGAGAAGTTCTGCTTAAGAATGGACAATGTCAGTGAAGGCATAGCCAGGACTAATTGCTTAACTTGGAAGTACTGAGCGATGAGGGAGGGAGAATGGTGATGGTGGATAATAAGAAGAGGCTGTGCTGGGGAAATTGTACTATGGGTCCGAGTTAAAGTGTCAGCACTGTGCTACTGAATGGAGACAGCATGGAGATGAGCGGTAGCGAAAAGAAGTAAGAGAGAGTGAACTACCATACATCAAGGCCACTGCTTGCTATTAGTGAACTTGACAGAATGAGGACACTGCCAACGGGGACAGACAGCCTGAAGAGGGGCTTTAGGGAAGGCACTTGGAGTACTCTAATGTCATTTAAATTAGAGCAAAAAAGCCCCTCCTAAGGACATTTGATCCTTGTCTCATCAGTACACGATTATGTTTTATAGGATAACCTCCTCCTCTTTGCTCGGTATACTATAAGTTTACATGATGTGACTTCTGGCTGATTCCCCTGGAGGTTATTACAAAGTCTAAAGATATTTCTGTGTTAAAATTGTGTTAAGGCATATTTTGATACCTGATTTTATTTATTGCAGAGCATTGCAAGCATTTATACTGCTGTATGAGTGCTAAATATTAATGCCCCCCCCTTTTTTTTTTTTTTTCTCTATTGATACCCAGGCATCAGGTTAGAGTATAATTCTGGGAAAGTAGTCAAACACTTCCTAGGAACTGCCCTACTTTACTCTTAAGAGGCTTCCGTCTTGCAGAGTATTCTAAAATAAATAAATAAATAAATGTTTATCTACCCATTTTTCAATCCAGTGGCTTCCCTGGAAATGTTGAATTTCTCTCTAGAAGTAGACAGATTTTCTTGGATACTGAAAAATCCAGCTGATGAACTAGTGTAATCTCAGCCCTCTAGCTCTAGGTTATACGGAGCAGCCTCACCTTAGCCAGCAGCAAGCAGAGAGAATGTATTTTTCATACACCACCTGTCAGCTGAGATATGGATACTGCCCTTTTCCTGGTACCTCTCTGAGAAAGCAATAATTTAAAACCCACCTGTGTTTTAGATCTTAGGAGTAAGTAAATAGATTGATCCCTTTGCCTCGTGTAAATGCAGGTATGGTGTAACTCACATTTTATAGAATAAAGGTGCTCTTCAGAGTTGTCATGTGAAGTAGAGTTCACGTCTACCTTTCCCATTACTTCTTCTGATGACTTAATTGGACACATTACAGGAAATTCACCAAGCATGGGAAGAAACGGCAGATGGATGGCTTCCCATATTCTTCTGTAATACAATGAAAGCAAAGGAGGATGAGTCTGGTGAAATGGCCTTACTCTAATAGAGTCAGTATATTTCTGGTTTTGTCACTTTTTGTTAAAGTTGGCAGTGACAGAATCCACCTTGAACAAAAGCAGAAAAGAATGAAAAGTATTCTAGAACATAAGTAAAAAATGTTATTTTGTAATAATAATAACAGCAACACTAATCTTCCAAAAGTTGATTAGAATTGAAAGGAGGATTTGGCACTTGTAAAAGACAAGAGCTTTCGTTTGTTTACTTTTAAGAAGGAGCCCTTAGGGTGAGAGAGGAATAGCTTGTATTGGACTAGTCTTCCTGTAAGTAATAGTTATAATCTTAGAAGGAAAAGAAAAACTGCTTCATTGGAGAGGGAGTCAAGAGCAGAAACAGAAGGAGATTTAGCTCATGAGAAAAGGGAAAGGGACTAGGTGAGATCTGTGTTTATAGTTTTTGCCTGAGGGTCTTCCCCCATCCATATGGCACAGGGTGGTTAGACCTCTAGCAGAGGGTCAGTGGATGGAATTTGGGACTTTCAGAGGCTAGTGATTGTGGAGGTATCTAAGAAATGAAGAAGCCACACAGATGAGAGCCTCAAAAATCTGTGTCAAATTGTTGATTCCTGAATTCCAAGGAGCCAGCAGATGAGAACAGCTTGAAGACTAAAAGGGCTGGAAAAGGGTTTCAGCTGCTATTTACTGCAGGGGAAACAGAGATAAGAGCTTGAATCTAACTGAGTTGTAGTAAATACCTTGAGCCTACCATTAAGACACAGAAGGGACACACCTTAGGTATAAAGACTATGTACCAGGCTAAGGATTTTTCCAGAAGCCTAAGTGAAGAGCTGACTCATTTTAAAAGACCTTGATGCTGGGAAAGATTGAGGGCAGGAGAAGAAAGGGACAACAGAGGATGAGATGATTGGATGGCATCACTGACTCAGTGGACATGGGTTTGGGTGGACTCCGGGAGTTGGTGATGGACAGGGAGGCCTGGGTTGCTGTGGTTCATGGGGTCATGAAGAGTCAGACACAACTGAGTGACTGAACTGAACTGAAGTGAAAATATAAACGGCCTCATCAGTAAAGTGTAAAACCAAGCTCCTACAAGCTCCAGGGCTTCCCTTGTGGCTCAGCTGCTAAAGAATCTGCCTGCAATGTGGGAAACCTGGGTTTGATCCCTGGGTTGGGAAGATCCCTTGGAGAAGGAGAAGGCTACCCATGCCAGTATTCTGGCATGGAGAATTCCATGGACTATATAGTCCATGGGGTCGCAAAGAGTCAGACACGGCTGAGTGACTTTCACTCTCATAAGCTCCAGGTGATCAGCCAGTGATATATATATATATAAGCTATCTATTAGGAGTAAAAAAAAAAAATAAAAACTTCATGAAAAGCTAACAGTCTATGTCCATACCACACATCATCCACAGTATTCAATGGATAGTAAAAGATTACTAGTCATGCAAAGAAAAGGGAAAGTGTCATCTATGGTCAAGGGAAAAAGTAGTCAAACCAACCTAAGGATGGTCCAGATGTTAGAGTTAACAACAAAAATTTCAAACTATTGCAAATATGTTCAAGAACTTAAAGAAGATGGTCATGCTGAGAGAATAGATGAAGATCTTAGACGAGAAATGGCAACTATCAGAAAAGAGCCGAATGGAAGTTCTAGAAGTGAAAAATGCTATATGAAATGAAAATATGTATTGGTGAGGAGAATGGAGAGAGAGTAGGGAACTGTAAGAGAGGTGATAGAAATTATCCAATCTGAAGAACTGAGAAAAAAATCTTCACCTCCAAAAACATACATATAAAACTCTCCGATTTGATTTAAAAATTAAGTATCTAAGAAGCTCAGCAAACACCAAATTGGATAGATACAAAGAAGCCACATTTAGCCATCTCAGCTAAGTCAAGTTGCTGAAAAACAGTATTCATGTTTGAAAATTTATTTTAGACAAGGCTGTTACTTAATATGGAGTTGGTTAAGAAACTTGTAATTGTTCCATCACAGTCACCAGTAGAGCTTAAGGATATGGAAGGATTGCTTGATCTGTGAGCAAAGAGATCAGGATTTGAATTCTGGCATTGATGCTGAATGACTGACCTTTGGAGAAAAGGGCCCTCTGTATCACATTGCATAATCTCTAAAATTGTTGATAAGCAGAACTTCCCCTAGAGCTGGGATCAAGATTGACTGAGATTATAGTATATGCACAGACTTTAACAGAATGCCACATAAAACACGCCCTGTAAATGTTCACATCCTTCCTTCTTTTCTTTCTTCTTTCTAGGCATTTGAAGTGTCTGTGAGTATAAATGATTTTGGTTATTTTATATGGTTAAGACATATAGATATTTTATATGATAAAGACATCTTTCTCAGGCAAGAATACTGGAGTGGGTTGCCGTTTCCTTCTCCAGGGGATCTTCTTGACCCAGAGATTGAACCAGGATCTCCTGCATTGCAGGCAAGTTCTTTACAACTGAGCCACCAAGGAAGCCCAAAGACATAGGGGTATATTTAAGAGACAGAAAAATCTACTTTCTAAATCAAACACCTAGATTTTTCAAATATTTATTTCCATTTTCAAGGTGTGTTTCTACTTGTAAGGCTTTGGAGGACCTGCATGGAAAACATAGAACCCTGAAAATTTGCATATTTTTAAGCAACTTAATGAGAACATACTTCATGTTTGCTAGTGTTTTCATTGTATTTTGTGTGTCTGTGAGGTTTCAGGATTTTAAGCATCTCTGAAATATGTTCATAAGTATATGCTTATAAAGATAAAAGTCACTTCTGTATCATCTGGTACTGCATGAACAATGGTCAGAATGGTAACTCTTCCTATTAAGAATAGGGAGATCACTATTACTGCTTCATTTCTGGAAAATTAAGTTGGCTTAGTTGTAGCTAAAGCCTGGCATGCTGTAGTTCATGGGGTCGCAAAGAGTTGGACACGACTTAGTGACTGAACAACGACAACAAAGCTTTGCAGGGAAATCTGAGAAATACTTAAGACTGGTTAGACAACTTACATGTTAGTAAATAAACTTGTGTCCTTGGCAATATATTTCCAAATTGGTTTAAAAATAAACTAATTGCTCTCAACTATATATTATCAGTCTATCCTCTTGAAATCTCACCTTTTGATTATTGAAATCATGCTTCAGTGGCACTTCTTTGCTTTATGATTCTCTCTTATAACTGATTAAAATATATAGGCCTGTTTACATATGTGGTCTATTGTTACCTCTAGTTCCTCTGGTGCATTGGTAAGTTCCATTTACCCAGAAATTGGTAAAAGTACTTAGATCTTGCATTAAAATTTCTTAACAATTGGTCTTTTCATACTGTTCATGGGGTTCTCAAGGCAAGAATACTGAAGTGGTTTGCCATTCCCTTCTCCAGTGTTGGACACGACTGAGCGACTGAACTGAACTGAACAATTGGTCTTTATAAAACCTTTTGTCAATTTTATTATTTTTTTTTACATTAATTGTTGCCCTATATATAAACACCAAGTTAGATGTGACCCTTACAAATTGCCATTAGGGCTCTGGACAAGTTGGAGATAACAGGAATTATGCCATTGGTTCCCCTGCTGGAAAACGCCTCACAATTACTGCTGTTTAGGTGACTTTGCTATTGCTGCTATTTTGTATTAAGTTCTTCAATTCAGAATTTTGTGAGAAAGGCAGAGATGGCCGTGCACACTGTATAGACTTAAATAAGTCCTTACCAGCAGTTATTATTTATAAGAATGGTTACTGATATAGGTACAGTCTGGTTTCAAGGACCGTGGGCAGTGTTACTTAGGAAAACTCTAGTAGTGATAAAAAGGCAAATAAATCCCTGGAAAGCAGGACACACTTTTTACTTGAATAGTGGACCATATTCATTTGTTATATCACAGAAAAAAAAAAAAAAAGTGCTGTTTTTGGTGGGGTCCCCATTGACTTATGGAAAGCAAAGAGTGAATTATTTATTTTACCTTACTATAGATTTTCTAAAGTAAATAGATATGCCATGTCTATCCACTATAGATTTTGGGGTTGTCTCCTGCCCATAAGATATATTAAATAAGAAACTAATATAAAAATGTGACAGTGTATATAATTATTCTGAGTTGGTAAGGCAAAGCATTGTATATTATTGCCAAGGTAAATATTTAAAAGCTAGCAATATTTTGAATGTCCTTTTCTAGCACCTTTGGTATTTCATTCATTTGACCAAAAGTTAGAAATACCCCTGTGCCTGGAAGCTAAGCACCAGTGATGTAAGATGAATATAAAAACATATTAGTGGGTGAGTTTTAACCAAACTCTGGTTAAAATAATACCCCAATAACATTAAAAGGCATTAAAATATGCTGATAAGCTTACAATCAGCAAACTGGACCTTTGCCTTTTCTGGAATATTTAACTGCTCTAGCTTTATCTTTTACCTGTGAAACTGATCCCTTTATGAAACTGAGAGCAAAAGAAGCAGAAACAGAAGGCAGCAGAGATCTTGTCTTAAGAGCCAGGTGCCTTGAAAAGATGTTTTTCTTACTGTTAAGTTCAGATGGATTTCTGGAAATGGTAATAATTTGAGAAGGGAGGAGTGTGCCCTTCCTCCCCATCCTTAAAATCTAAATTAGTTGTCTTGTCCTTGCAACTGGGCACAGTTCTCTATATTTCCACATTCTGTGGACTAATACTGTGAAAGCCTGGCTGTCCTGGTTAATGAATAGACAGTGTATTGAAGAAGCATGATCCTTACCCTGAAAAGAAGAAGCACTACTTTGTTAACAATCCTTCATATCAATATTTATTTGGCTCATTACATATCCCCCCTGTGATTAATGTGATTAATATATATTTAGACATTCTAATAAGTATTCAGATTATTCTAATTCATCAGTACAGTGAGAATTATATGCATTAAGTTGTGATTGAGGTTAAAATTTGTATTTCCTTTGATCAGATTTCAGTAATGGCTTTTCTTGTTAAAAAATCCAATTCACTCTCTTACACACAATCTAATCCAAGACTATGTCCTGTTATACCTGACTACTTCTAGGTACCGAGATCTTTGCACAAATAATGACTATGGTTTGGCTAATATATTGATGTCTGATTCTTGGTGACCTGGGGTTTGGAATTTTACAAAAATGGAAACCCATAGGTTTGAATGGGTCTTGGAGTCAGAAACTCAGGAATGCTCAGTGAATGCTTGATGCTTATGGGCTTTTCTAAGCTTCTCACAGGGGATCCCTGAGAGTTTCCCCTCCCTAGGAACACTGAAGAATCAAATAGTCGGGGACACATTTACAGGGAAGGAGTTGACAGGAAGAACAGACAAACTCAAAGCAAATAGTCTGTTAAAAGCCCCCTGGTACTGTGATGAGAAGCCCTGTCCTGCCTGCCCTCTCTTTGGATAACTGGCTATTTTTCTGAGCTCTGCCATTTTGTATCAACCTGCTTCAACCTGAAGCTGAAGACAGGGAAAAATATTATCAAAGATGAAAAATCAATTATTCTTTTGAATCCTGTGACTGTAAGTACCCAGGAAAGGTAATTTCATCATGTGCCTCTATCCTCTGTTTTAAAAGCACATTGGTTGTATGAAAAGATCAACTGCATCTCTGTCATCAAAGTTCTTTACCCAGAATTAAATGAATGAGCTTCTGAAGGTTGCCTGAGAATTTTATTTACATCTATCGTTCATGAGGGGCTTCTCTAATGGCTCAGACAGTAAAGAATCTGCCTGCAATGCAGGAGACCTGGGTTCGATAAGTAGTGTATGGAGTGTCCAAAGCTGTCATCAGATACTTCAAGTTTATAACCTCCCCCAAATCCAGGTGCAACAAGTTTGGTACTCATAATCTCACTAGAGTTTAAATTTAATTATTTTCCCAAATAAAGCGTTTGGACAAACTCCTGACAGAGCACAATTACAGCAAATATATTCTTATAAACAGGCTGAAACTCCTTTAGCTTTTGGTATGTGGTGCATTTCAGCAACTTTTGACTGCTCTATTTATTTATTTGTTTGTTTGCTTGTTTAGGGGACGGCTTAAGCCTCGTGAATATAATGTAAACACATTTTCTGGATCTTTGGGTTCCTGGGAAAATAGTCTTTATGCTAACCCTGCTATCTGAACTATGGTCTTATTGGTTCAAATGCCTTGACACTTGTTAAAGAATTAGCTATGATGTACCATTCTGCATTTTTCCCCCCTTCCTCATAAACATATGAAACCTTTAGTTCAAAGTTCAAGGAATCACACTTCAGTGAAATAAGTTAAAGCTGTTGGGGGAATGAGTGTTGAAAGAAAAGAGTGAAGAATTGATGACTTATTAACAGTTGTAGTTCTCCACCTTGAGTTATGGATGGTATGTGACGTTATAACCTTACAAATTGCAATCTATAAACAGCTTAGCAAGTATGACCTTTGCATTACAATTGGTTTCACAAAGTATTCAGCTTCTTACAAACAGCTGCCACCAGCATATTTTCTTATAGGCTGAGAAAAAGAGTGGGGCATATAACCAGAGAACTGGGTGCTGTTTAGACAGAGCTCAGTGAGGCCACTTAACAGGCAGATGTGATGGATGATGAGTGACAGCAAATTTCTCAGCCAGGGTGAAAGTCTTAGAAGTTTGCCTGTCATTGATTTACAGTCACCAAAGAGAAAGAGCTAATTAGCTGAAGTTGGTTGACTTAGCACTTTCTCTCCTCCACTTTTGAAACAGGCATGGACTTAGAATTCATAAACAGGACAAAATCGCTCCAGGGTATTTTTTGCCAGTCTTTCTACCTACACTTGTTCCCCAGAATAGGAGGCGAGTCACCAAACTTTGATGTGAGATAGGGCTTGGTTTTTACTCTATGTCACAAATGGTAGAATCAATGTTTAGAGTTCCTTTATATGACTTTGGCAGAAAAATAAGTTGCAGACACGTAATCCATGTTTGCTCTAATATGCTATGTTTGGGTATAACACCTAGATATGGTCCAACATATTGGTCCATTATTATATCTGACTTATTCTTTTTTCTTTTTCTTCTTGGTTCAGTGCATACCTTTGTTAGGTTTTTCAAACATCCCCATTGCCTTTGTGCTGGAATACACTCAAGAGTGTTTGAAATCCCTCTGGAGTCATGAGAAATGAGTTCTATTACTCATCTGCCACCATTCAACTGTTTCAACTCGGGCAATTTATGTACCTTGTCTGGGCTGCAATTTCTCATAATGATAAAAATCATGGTATCTAACATTTTGAGGGACTACTGTGTGCCAGTGCTTTACATATAATATTTCAGTTAATCCTTATAACAATCCTATAAAGTAGGTGCTAACATTATTCCACACCTCTTGATGAGGAAACTTATGGAAGTTAACTGACCACTTAGGATGGTGACAGCTAGGACACAAGCCTGGCAGTCTGATTCCAAGGCCCAGACACTGAAGTTAAGGCTCACAAACTCAGATGTCCATAGGACCACACAAGGATGGTCAGAGAGTGATGGTGTGGAGTTTGCCCCAGAGAATGGAGAGCCCATATCCTATAAGCAAAAGCTACTGCCCCCTCCTTCCAGCTGATTTTGCTGTGTAGGAATGTCACTTTAGCTGCTTTAGTTTTTTCTCCAAGAGAAGCAAGAATTTCAGCTTGGTATAAACTCCTGATTTTGAAATGCTGGCAACCAACTGTCTTTGTTTTTAAAACACATTGAAAATCAATATTGTATAGGACAAGCAAAACATGATTTGGGCCTGCTGTGGTTTGACAATCATCTACTGATCTATGATTTTAATGCCACCTACCCTGCTATATTATAAAATGACTAAATAATCTCTTAAGTACCTCCAACACCAAAATTCTCTAGAATAGCTCAAGCTTCCTGTTTCCATATGTGCGTGTTTTCAAATTGCTTTCTTCTGGCCCTTTTAGGAAAGTTTTTACAGTTAACAAAGAAGACCCTATCCTATTAGTGATGCTTCTATTCTTCTTAGCCTCATTTTTTTCAAAACCTTAACAAGTTATCGTAAATTCTTCCTCCGTTTTTCCTGTAATATCCAGTTAGTCCCACTTTCTTTTTTTCCTCTGTAATCTCTCTTCCTTTTGTTCTTTTCTTTCCATTTCTATTCTGCCACCCTGGTGCAAGCCTCCAAAATTTTACATCAGTGCGTTTAAATAGACTCTTAAGTGTTGTCTTAACTTTCAGGTACGTGTTGCTCTAATCCAGGAGCTGGCAAACTACAGCCTGGGGTGGGGGGGGGGCAGATTTGGCCCCTGGCCTGTTTTGTAAATAAAGGATCTTGGAACTCAGGCATTCCCATTTATAGTCACATCCTTTATGACTGCTTTCATGATCCAACTGCAGAACGAGCAGTTCCAGCAAATGCTTTGTCACCCACAAGCCTAAAACGTTTACCACTGTGTTCTTTACGAGAAAGCTTGATGATACCTGCCTATCCATTCCGTTCATCACTATCAAATCTAACTTTGTATCCTCCGTATCTCGTGTGTTACCTCTGTGCTCAAAATCTTTACTTGCTTTCCTATTTCACATATACACACAGTGACTGCTCAAGATTTCACAACCTGGTATTAGAGATGGTTCTAAAACGACCCTAGTCTGTGTTTACAGCCGTGTTGCAGCCTAGTCTGTGTTACACATCACTTTGGTCTCCAATAAGGCTCGTTTAAATCATGAACCACAATATGCTCACCCTAATTCGGGACTTTTGAGAATGTGCTGCAACCTAATGTGCAGAATAGTTTGCCCATCATACTTTGACTATGATTGCAGTGGGTATTTATGATTATAATTTATTACTGAAACCTACTGTATGTTAAGGACGGCAGTAGGCTTGCACAATAATTTCTTTTGTCCTGGATTGACATACATTTTTAAACACACATTTTGTGTGTTTAAAACTAAAAACTACTACATTAAGTGTTTACTCTTTGATCATATACTGAGGGTTCTTTTATGTCAGACTCTATCCTAGCACAAGAAATTATATTTTGAAAAATAACAACTAGATCACAATCTAATGAATGAGACAAGTATGTCAATACTAAAAATTATGTGCTTAGCTGTAGTAGAAGCACACAATAGTGAAGGACAGATGAAGCCACAAACTCTATCCAGAGAGCCTGGGATGGCTTCACGGAGGCAGTGGCATTGGAGCTGGGTATCAGAAGTTGAAAAAGCCAGAGACCTGAATATTTATGGTGGTTCAAAGAATAACAAGGAGGTCAGGGTTGCAGGAGATTGCACAAAGAATTGGCAAACAGATAAAACTCGAAAAGAGACGTGTGCTATATAGAATGGACCTTGGATGTCTTGTTGAAGAATAAGGAGTTAATCCTCTTAAGACAAAGGAAACCCTGAGAGTTTCTGAGCAGGAGTGTGACAATCAGATTCTACCTTTATTGTAAATTTCTGGGCGGCAGAAACTATATTTTATGTGTCTCTTTGTCTCCCATGGGTTCTACCAGCTCTACTTTGAACATAGTGAACCTTCAATAGAGCCATCTATTGATTAATTTCTCCCTGAGAGGGGAGTGTTTCTGGCTGACTGGTAGCCAACAACATTTTGAATTTTCTCTGAGCTTGATAAAATGCTGACATCTAGTTTTTATTTTATTTTTTTTTTAAGCAGCAAATATCATTAAGGTGATGAGAAGCATCAAATTCATGACATTTCTCTGCCTGTCACCTTCACTCTAGTAGCCAGAAATGTTGTTTGCAGTGTTCAGCAAATTTTTGGCAAAGCTGAAATGACCCAAAATAAGTTGCAAGTTCAATTCTTTCTTAAACCACTTTGAAGTAGAGATGAGAAATACTGGTTCTCTAAACTCTTGAGGATGACACCCTTTTAATAACTATTATTTAAGCCAAAGGGAAATGAAATAATTCAGAAACCTTTTAAGCTATTGATCGAATGGAAAGATTTTGTTCTTCCTACACTTGCCTAAACACTAAGCCCTCAGCCTTTTGAACTGTGACAGGAACGATCAACCTGTACCTATTGTTGCAAGTTACCAGGAGTGATGGAGGTCTCTGAGCATCAGAGCTTAGACTGTCAGACCTCAGGTTATGCTTATGATGGTGACTTTTAAGAAAGGGGGAAAAAGTTCAAAATTTGTAATCTGCGATAATTTAGCCCTATGGAAACTGTGTTTTTTTTTCTTTTTTTTCAATTCCCTAACAAAAACTAGGGTTATGGTTTCATTCTGAGAACTTTATAAAGCTGGGGCAACAGAGCAGTTCCATCTCCAGTCTGACTATAGGAAGAGTACCAGGGTCATTCTGTCTTCAACCTAAACTGGTTTCCCTTGCTACGTTAGATTTGGTGATCAGCAAGTCTGGTGAAGGATAGCACCAGCATCCTTGCCTTGCAGACTGAAAGTGGATTAAGTTTCTGGTCCATAGGGCCAACTTCCCTAAGCGGCACAGGGTCTAGGAGGCACAGGGGGTGCATCTTGCATCCCTTGAAGCCTCTTCTGGTGCCTTTCTCTTGTTTCCCTCTCCACCCCTGGGATCTGCACCGTGTCAACACACACTTCTCCACTCAGATAACGCATGGGCTTCATACTCACCATCCTCTGGTCCCTCGCATGCTTCTAAAGTGATTGTTCTCCTTTTCCTCGCCCCTTGACTAAACCAAGGTCTGAATACAGTGAAACCACCTCTGTGAAAACTTTTAGATTCCCGCCCTCCTACTAGGCAAGTAAGTCATCATAGCATTTTGTATAATACTCCGTCACATCATATAAAGTGGTCTGAAGCCTATAGGATAGTGATCAACTCAAGGGCTTAAAACTCACTGTTTTGTTTCAGTAATGTATCCAGGACACTTAGTTGTGCTTGGTCCACAGTCATTGCAATAATAAAATAATAATAGCTGTGATACAATAGCTCAGTTACACTGTGTTTGTCACAGTATCAGATACATTAGCTCAAGTAGGTGCTCATTTAATTAAAACTTATGGGTAAAGAAAAAAGTATCACTACTGAATCTCATTCAGACCTAGCCTCCTCCAGATCCAGAGAATCCCTTTGTGCAGGCGTATCAGCTTACCGTTATTGGGCCTGCCTCCTGCCAGCGACTGCCATTCAATAATTCTGGCAAGTGGTATCTTTTCCTCGCGACAGAGTGCTAAACAGTGATTTATTGCTTGAATACACATTGCTTTCATGGAAGTGATTTGTTTAAAACAACAGTAAAGCGCTAAATAAATTATTCATTCCATGCTAATTCTTCACTTTTATGCGCTGTAGTAAGCGTCAAAATAAGCAGCCTGTAGGGCATTTTATTTTTTGCCACATTAATCTTGGACAGTTTAGAGGGGGGAAAAAGTAAGAGGGAGTCTAAAGAAGAAGTTCCACTTTCAAGAAAATAGATTTGTTGTTTCCTACTGCCTTGTTCAGCGGCCAGGCAGAGGTGCTGGCTGAGATGTCCCCTTCTACCAGTGTCTCTGAGTCTCCTGCTGAACTGCTGATTAGGCCCAGGGATCCCCTCACAGTCCTGTACTTGGCAGGGAGCACCTGGCTCCCTTTCTCTGCAGACAGTCATTTGCAATGGCCCAATTCTGTCCCAAGGCCAGGAACCTGGTTCTTTCCTGGGAGATTTGCATTTCCTCTGGTATATTAGGTGTTGGGTGGTGGTGTTGTTCAGTCTCTCAGTCATGTCCAACTCTTTGTGACCCCATGGACTGCAGCATGTCAGGCTTCCCTGTCCTTCAGTATCTCAAGGTGTTTTCCAAACTCATGTCCATTGAGTTGATGATGTCGTCCAACCATCTCATCTTCTGTTGCCCCCTTCTCCTCCTACCCTCAATCTTTCCCAACATCAAGGTCTTTTCCAACACTGGGTGCTGGGTTTCTAAATCTCATTGTGTGTCTTGATTTAGGATTAAAGCATTGAAAAGTAAGGGAAGCAGCAGTGATATACTTTTCCATTTTTGCAACTGATTTCCCCCGTGGAATAGAGATACCATTTTTTAAGGCTTTACTTACTCTTCTTTACTAAAGTCTCATTTCCTGCATTGGACATTTGAGTGACTTTCAGTTTATGAAGTCTTCATTATCAGAGTAGCAGATGGCTGGTCTTGTTGTACATCTAGGGGAAGTCTGTTTCATCTTGTCTGACTATGAGACCTCCATGTTTTATCCCTGCTGATGGGAAAGAACTGTGTCTTTCCAGCCTGTGAAATCCAGAGAGGTTCAGTGAGTGAGATGCTAAATTGATCCCTCTGCTTAGGATGCTGAAAGAGCTCATCCATCAAGACCTCTGGCTCTACATCAAAAGCCAGGAAGATCAAGGCTTAAATATGTGTGACTCAAGCCCCATCCTATCCCCTCTCCTATGTGAGAATAACTAAAACTGTCGCCCTAGGGTTGCAAAGTGAATTTGTGTGGTGTGTGAAGCGCCTGGCTTGTAAGAGCTTGGAAAGATTCCATTTACATTCTAGCTAGAGACTGTTCCTTTCTCTTTATTGCCACAGTGGTTAGTTCCCAAAGCATTCAGTTGTAACCTGGCCTATCTGTCTCTCCTGTGGCCTCAATGTGTAATGAGAGCAAGTACCTGTTTCTTATTTTTGCATCCTTGATAGCACTTAGAAGAAGAAATACACACTGTGGTCAGTGCCTAGAGAAGGAATTGGATAAATGGATGGATGGATGGATGGATAGATAGATAGATAGATAGATAGAATCAACATGCCTAAAGACAGACAGAGCTTAGTCTCAGACTAATTAAAAGCAAGAAGTATAATCTTGGAAACTCTTTAAAGCTGCTTCTTTCCCTCTCTAAAGACACCATGTTCAGTTCAGTTCAGTTACTCAGTCATGTCCAACTCTTTGTGACCCCATGGACTGCAGCACGCCAGGCTTCCTTGTCCATCACCAACTCCCAGAGCTTACTCAAACTCATGTCGATCCAGTTGGTGATGCCATCCAACCATCTCATCCTCTGTTTTCCCCTTCTCCTCCCGCCTTCAATCTTTCCCAGTATCACGGTTTGTTCCAATGAGTCAGTAATTCACATCAGGTGGCCAAAGAACTGGAGTTTCAGGTTCAGCATCAGACCTTCCAATGAATATTCAGGACTGATTTCCTTTAGGATGGACTGGTTGGATCTCCTTGCAGTCCAAGGGACTTCTCCAACACCACAGTTCAAAAGCACCGATTCTTTGGCACTCAGCTTTCTTTATAGTCCAACTTTCACATCTATACATGACTACTGGAAAAACCATACCTTTGACGAGAAGGACCTTTGTTGGCAAGGTAATGTCTCTGCTTTTTAATATGCTGTCTATGTTGATCATAGTTTTTCTTCCAAGGAGCAAGCATCTTTTAATTTCATAGCTTCAGTCAGTGATTTTGGATACCCCAAAAGTAAAGTATGTCACTGTTTTCATTTTTTCCCCCATCTATTTGCCATGAAGTGATGAGACCAGATGCCATGATCTTAGTTTTCTGAATGTTAAGTTTTAAGACAACTTTTTCATTTTCCTCTTTCACTTTCATCAAGGGGCTTTTAGTTCTTCTTCACTTTCTCCCATAAGTGTGGTGTCATCTGCATATCTGAGGTTATTGATATTTCTCCTGGCAATCTTGATTCCAGCCTGTGCTTCATCCAGCCCAACATTTCGTATGATGTACTCTGTATATAAGTTAGATAAGCAGGATGACAAAATACAGCCTTGACGTACTCCTTTCCCAATTTGGAACCAATGTGTTGTTCCCTGTCCAGTTAAAACTGTTGCGTCTTGACCTACATACAGATTTCTCAGGAGGCAGGTCAGGTGGTCTGGTATTCCCATCTCTTTCATAATTTTCCACAGTTTGTAGTGATCCACACAGTCAAAGTCTTTGGCATAGTCATGACCCACTCCAGTGTTCTTGCCTGGAGAATCCCAGTGACGGAGGAGCCTGGTGGGCTGCCGTCTATGGGGTCGCACAGAGTCGGACACAACCGAAGTGACTTAGCAGCAGCAGCAGCAGCAGATGCTTTTCTGCAACTCTCTCGCTTTTTTGATGATCCAATGGATGTTTGGAATTTGATCTCTGGTTCTTCTGCCTTTTCTAACACCAGCTTGAACATCTGGAATTTCATGATTCACATATTGCTAAAGCCTGTCTTGGAGAATTTTGAGTATTATTTTGCTAGTGTGTAAGATGAGTGCAATTGTGCAGTAGTTGGAGCATTGTTTGTCTTTGACTTTCTTTGGGATTGAAATGAAAACTGACCTTTTCCAGTCCTTTGGACTTGCTGAGTTTCCAAAGTTGCTGGCATATTGAGTACAGCACTTTTAACAGCATCATATTTTAAGATTTGAAACACCTCAAGTGGAATTCCATCACCTTCACTAGCTTTGTTCATAGTGATGTTTCCTGAGGCCCACCTGACTTCACATTCCAGGATGTCTGGCTCTAGGTGAGTGATCACACCATCATGATTATCTGGGTCATGAAGATCTTTTTGGTATAGTTCTTCTGTGTATTCTTGCCACCTCTTCTTAATATCTTCTGCTTCTGTTAAGTCCATACCATTTCTGTCCTTTACTGTGCTCATCTTTTAATGAAATGTTCCCTTGGTATCTCTAGCTATCTTGAAGAGATCTCTAGTCTTTTGCATTCTATTGTTTTCCTCTATTTCTTTGCATTGATCACTGAGGAAGGCTTTCTGATCTCTCCTTGCTGTTCTTTGGAACTCTGCATTCAAATGGGCATATCTTTCCTTTTCTCCCTTGCCTTTTGCTTCTCTTCTTTTCACAGCTATTTGTAAGGCATCCTCAGACAATCATTTTGGCTTTTTGCATTTCTTTTTCTTGGGGATGGTCTGAGCCCTGTCTCCTGTACAGTGTCATGAACCTCTGTCCATAGTTCTTCAGGCACTCTGTCTATCAGATCTAATCCCTTGAAGCTATTTGTCACTTCCACTGTATAATCCTAAGGGATTTCATTTAAGTCATACCTGAATGGTCAAATCATTTTCCCTACTTTCTTCAATTTACATCTGATTTTGGTAATAAGGGGTTCATGCTCTGAGACAGTCAGCTCCTGGGCTTGATTTTGTTGACTGTATAGAGTTTCTCCATCTTTGGTTGCAAAGAGTATAATCCATCTGATTTCAGTATTGACCATCTGATGATATCCACGTATAGAGTCTTCTCTTGTGTTGTTGGAAGAGGGTGTTTGCTATGACTAGTGTGTTCTCTTGGCAAAATTCTATTAGTCTTTGCCCTGCTTCATTCTGTACTCCAAGGCCAAATTTGCTTGTTACTCCAAGTATTTCTTGACTTCCTACTTTTGCATTCCAGTCTCCTATAATAAAAAGGACATCTTTTGGAGTTGTTAGTTCTAGAAGATCTTGTAGGTCTTCATAGAACCATTCAACTTCAGCTCCTTCAGCATTACTGGTCGGGGCATAGACTCGGATTACTGTGATATTGAATGATTTGCCTTGGAAACTGACAGAGATCATTCTCAATTATGACACTTCATCCAAGTACTGCATTTCAGACTCTTTTTGTTGACCATGATGGCTACTCCATTTCTTCTAAGGGATTTTTGCCCACAGTAGAAAGAGGTTATGTTCTGTTCAGTTCAGTCGCTCAGTTGTGTCCAACTCTTTGCGACCCCATGAATGCAGCATGCCAGGCCTCCCTGTCCATCACCAACTCCCGGAGTTCACTCAGACTCATGTCCATCGAGTCTGTGATGCCATCCAGCCATCTCATCCTCTGTCGTCCCCTTTTCCTCCTGCCCCCAATCCCTCCCAGCATCAGAGTCTTTTCCAATGAGTCAGCTCTTCACATAAGGTGGACAAAGTACTGGAGTTTCAACTTTACATCATTCCTTCCAAAGAACACCCAGAACTGATCTCCTTTAAAATGGACTGGTTGGATCTCCTTGCAGTTCATGGGATTCTCAAGAGTCTTCTCCAACACCACAGTTCAAAAGCATCAATTCTTTGGCACTCAGCTTTCTTCACAGTCCAACTCTCACATCCATACATGACCACTGGAAAAACCATAGCCTTGACTAGACGAACTTTAGTCGGCAAAGTAATGTCTCTGCTTTTGAATATGCTATGTAGGCTGGTCATAACTTTTCTTCCAAGGAGTAATTGTCTTTTAATTTCATGGCTGCAATCACCATCTGCAGTGATTTTGGAGTCCAGAAAAATGAACTCTGACACTGTTTCCACTGTTTCCCCATCTATTTCCCATGAAGTGATGGGACCCAATTCCATGATCTTTGTTTTCTGAATGTTGAGCTTTAAGCCAACTTTTTCACTCTCCTTTTCACTTTTATCAAGAGGCTTTTTAGTTCCTCTTCACTTTCTGCCATAAGGGTGGCGTCATCTGCATATCTGAGGTTATTGATATTTCTCCCAGCAATCTTGATTCCAGCTTGTGTTTCTTCCATGTAGCACGGTATTAATAGTGAAAGACCTGATCTCTGGTCTCAGTTTGTTTGAGTTTAAATCCCAACTTTCCTACTTATGTACTACCTGATATTAAGCAAATTTCTTAAACTTTCTATAATCTTTTTTCTGAAAAGAGACCATAAAAATAAAGGAAGACCTGTTGGCTTCACAGGATATTTAAAAATGAATATATATTATGTTATTCCAAATGCTTAGCAGAGTGACAGATTTTTCTTAAGTACTCAATAAGATAGTAAACTGGTGATAATAATTCAGTTAGAAAAAGCCATTCTAATTTTCTTGTTGTTCAGTTGCTCAGTCATGTCCAATTTGTGACCCCATGGACTGTAGTACACCAGCCTTCTAATTTTATCAATCCTATTTAATAAGAAAAAGGATAAGAAAAAAATTAAAGAAATTAACTGAAGTCATAAAAGGAATTAAAATTGGCTCCTTAACCAAAATCAGTCCTTCTCAACTACTAAGTTTGTGTCTCTACTCTGCCATCTATTCAGACTTTACTTGACTTTGTCCCTGTTGTACAGAGGAAGTTTTGAGAGGCCCATAGGAAATTATTGAAAGTTCTAGCATTCAGACTTTGATTTCAGATATGAACACTGACATATTTACACATTCCCAGGACTGTCCTTTCTTAGACAGAAGAAATTCACAGAATGGGAATTGGGCCTCTCCAGTGTCCTGGCCAACCTTTAGGTAGCTCACAAGTCTGTGCATGAAAGCTAATACTTTTGGATGAAAGGACAGGAAAATCAATAAATCTTTGGATTCAATCATAGACATGTTTTACAACTACTCACCCCTCCCAAAAGAGATATGCAGCACTGAATTATCTGTAGCATTTAATCCTTTAATCAGCTTGGACTTCTAAATGGATCCAAAGTGTTTGGAATGTCTTTCCTAAAATTGGAATTTCATGAAATGGTAGTGCTCTTGTGTTGCAATTACTCAGGTTTTTTTCAGCGTACTCTGTTCCAGAGGCTTGCTGCAGTAATTGCTCATGTAACTGGAACATGTTTTTTATGCCTGGAAAAGTCCATCACCAATATCACTACAGTCAGTCAGACCATCAGCAAATATTGATGTTCTTTAGGTCAGCAGGAGACCTCTGTCTCTAAGGAGGCATTAATATGATGTTGATTTGAATGTGCATGTTAAGAGGCATGTCATGCTTGGCCTTGTAGGTCATATGAAATTTAAACTCTAAGATCAGTGGGGGGCCATAGAAGTGCTCTAAAAAGTGGGAAAAGATGACCAGATTGCTATTTTCAAAAAGATTATAGTGGTAGCAGCACAGAAGGTGGCTTGAGGGAAGCAAGATGAGATCCTGGCAGAGATGTCTCAGGCATTGCACTGGGCTAGACCAGGCTCGTGTGAGATTAGAGGGCAGAGGTTTGTAAGACTTAGTGATTGATTTCAGTTTGGGGAGAAAAGAGAGGGATGGCATCAAGGAAGACTCAGAACTCAAGCTTTAGCAATGACAGTGGCACTTGCTAATAAGCCTGGTGACCTTGAAGATCGAGTACTGAATGGGCCATAGATGTTATTATAATGGGAGCAGACCTTACAAGCGTGTAGTGTAACCATGGGGGAAACTGAAGCCCAAAGTGGTACGTTGGCTTCCTCAGTGTCACAGTGTTATCAGCAGAGCTCAGGCTTAAGTCCATATCACCTGTTTCATACCTGTTCCTGCTGAAATGGAGAACTCCATTGAAAAGATTTAATGAGCATCTAATGTGGAATCTAGTAGGCCTTCCCTGGTGGCTCAGATGGGGAATCTCCCCAAAATGCGGGAGACACGGGTTTGACCCCTGGGTCAGGAAGGTCCCTTGGAGAAGGAAATGGTAACCCACTCTAGTATTCTTGCCTGGAGAATTCCATGGACAGAATAGCTTGGCGGGCTACAGTCTATGGTGTCACAAAGAGTTGGACCCAACTGAGCAACTAATAGTATGGAATTATACTTAAAGGTGGATTTATAGTGGAGTTAAGGAAGCTTAAGAGTCACAGCCTTCATAAGCATGGGCTCCTGGGAGTGTTGGCAGTTTGAGGGAGTTGTAGATTGTTGCAGGTAGTGACGAGAAGTTAGGTTGAAATCAGAAGACATTCCTATTTCCTCATTTTCTGCCAAACTGCCTAAAGCTATCTCAGAATGAAAATATGCAAATCTTTAATGCACTGGTAATTTGTTGTCATCTAATTGGTCATTCTAATGAATATTGACTGTTAAATCTAATTTTATTAACAATTCTGTATTTTCTTAAAGTGAGGCCCCGTCAAGTTGCATGACTTTCATCCTCAGAAGACCTGGGTCCAGGCTTGGTCCTACCAATTGTGTTACCCCTTCCAACTCTCCTGGCTCAGAACTGTCCCAGTCCAGTCCTGCCTCCTGGACTTAGGAACCCCTGCTTCACACCCCAAATTAGCATACGGTTTGTTAAGACTCTTCTTTACTCTCAGAAACTTCTTATTCAAAAACTGGTTCTTCTAAAAGTGTAACCTACTGCATTTGTCAAATGAGGTGGTTGAAATTAGATCTTTCCAGTCCCTTCCTTCCAATTTTGTCCTAAGTTTCTTTTCAAAGAGTGGCAAAATGCTATTGTTTTTTCATAACCACCCACCGGCCATCTAGATGCCATTATAGAGGATTAGAATTAGAATCTTGTAGAAGCATTTTGATTCCATGAGTAAATGACAAAGAACATATAAAAAGCTCTTAACTTCTATAGGATTTTTCCTCCAATAGAAACCTTGATTATTTATTAAGGTATTTGGCTTGGGACTTCAGGATGTTATTTGAATTTCACTTTTAAGTCAACTTTTTCAAGGCTCTGAATTTCCTTTTAGGCAAATTGTGTCTCACCACACATTAGCACTCAGATAAGGCAAATAAAAAATCTGCTCATAGAGATATCAATGGTTATTGATTATTTAGCTCTCTTCATTTCTGGTCCACTTTAAGACTTTCCTATAGTAAAGGAAAACATTTGAACTTACCTTGTTTGAACTATCTCTCATGCACCAGTGTGTTACTCTTGTTGCCTTGGTTAGTTGAAGTAGATATTAAATGAGAAAATTAAAAAAAAAAAAAGGAGAGCTTTCTTTTTCTTTTCATTCTTATTCTTAACTTACTGAAATTCATATTCTGATGCTTGGATCACCATAATATGCATATCTCTTTATTAGCTTTCTGTGTGTTGTCTTAACCTTTAAAAGTGATATTAAAAAAAAAAAAAAAAAGAAATGAGTTCACCTCTTCAGACCCATGAATAACTATATAAAACCAAAGATAGAGAAGCGGAGAGGGAAAGTCTTGCTTTGTTTCTTTCTTTCAAAGCTAAATATAAGGAAGCAAGAACAGAGGGGCCCCTTATTGTTAACACGCTGTTTGCTGTTTAATGGTGCGTTCACCTTGCGTGTGGGTTCTCACAAAGGAAGAGGCTTGATATTAGATAGCATCTCTACTTCAGACAGTGATTTGAGAGCTTGTAGATCTATCTTTCTCAGATCAGCGCCTCAGAGAAGTTGAAAAGGAATATGGCCATTATTCACATCCCCCCTCTTTCCCTCCTATTCAGACTCAGGTTTGTACTGCTTTTACTTCCATATATGGAAGGTTACTTCTCTTTCATTTTCTGGGTTTCCAGAGGGAAGATACTGCACTTTTTTTTTTTTTTAATTGTTTTGAAATTCTGAATTAAGTTCTCTGCCTTATGTGTGTTTCTATGCAAAGTACCAGGTAACCTAATTTGAATAGAGACTAACTCAGGGGAGAATGGTTTGGATATCATCTCGATTCCCTTCTAAGCCCTAAGAGGAGAATGAGGAGAACACGGTATATAGTTTGTTTCTTTATGAAACAGTGGACTTGCAGAGGACATTTCCAGTAGGTTCTTTGTTCTACCTACCACCCACTAAGCTGCCAGCTTCTCTCCACCTATGCTCTAGCTTCATTTGCTTTCATGTCTTGAGACTTTGGCTTTAGGTTTCTGTTTCTTTTTAATATTTCTATTTTACTATCATTTTAATATTTTCTATTTCCCTATATAGTGAGATTTTGCCTTGAATAAGCATTTCCTCATATTTTGTGCAATCATTTTATCTCAATACTCTTCCAGGATGACATTAGTGCTGACATCTGGCTCTTCTTGAAAAAATACATCATTTAATTTAGCATCTCCCTACTTCCTCTGCTATGATGCAGATGATTAAAATGGAGTATCATTTTGGGCAGAGTAATTTAAATAAAGGAAGGAGAGTATAGAATGGCCAACATTATCTACTAGATATGGATCTATGTTTGGAAAATTATCTTCTTTTTTATTATTATTCAAAGAAGAAGAGAAGGAGAAGGAAAGAAAAAAAAGTATAAGAATGGCATATCTCAGTCAGTCTGTTTTGGTTTGGCATTCTAAGATAAATAGATTTTGAAGGGAGTGCCTTTTTTTTTTTCAAATTGATATCATCCCCCACTTTGGGAAACAGAAAAGCAAGTTGATGATCAGAGTTTCTGTTTTTAAGATTTCCATTCAAAAGCAACTTAGGTCTGGTGGGTTTAAGGATCTTGGATTTGTTTGTGAAATATAACGACCTGGCTCTAGGCTTATTACTAACAGGAGAAACCTTGACTTTCTCTAGATAGGGGGCAAGAGATACAAGCTGCCTCCAATGTTGTTCAGTCACTAAATCTTATCTGACTCTTTGTGACCCAATGAAGTGCAGCATGCTAGGCTTCCCTGTCCCCCACTATCTCCCTGAGTTTGCTCAAACTCATGTCCATTGAGTCAGTGATGCCACCCAACCATCTCATTCTCAGCCACCCCCTTCTCCACCCTTCAGTCTTTCCCAGCATCAAGGTCTTTTCCAGTGAGCTGGCTCTTCTTATCAGCCTCTTCAGTATTGGAGCTTCAGCTTCAGCATCAGTCCTCCAATGAGATTTACAGTTTTTCTCACATGCAAATGACTGAGACAGTGGCCCACAGCTCCTGGACCAGCCTTTCACATTAGCCGCAAATGACCTCTACTGGGAAACAGACTCAGAGGAAGGACACATAGCAAATTTTACTAAAAAATGTTCCACTTTTCATGAAACCTTTTCTATATTACAATTTGCCCTGTGTCTAGTGCTGAATGGCAACCCACTCCAGTACTCTTGCCTGGAAGGTCCCATGGACGGAGGAGCCTGGTGGGCTGCAGTCCATGGGGTCGCTAAGAGTCGGACACGACTGAGCGACTTCACTTTCACTTTTCAGTTTCATGCTTTGGAGAGGGAAATGGCAACCCACTCCAGTGTTCTTGCCTGGAGAATCCCAGGGACGGGGGAGCCTGGTGGGCTGCCGTCTATGGGGTTGCACAGAGTCGGATACGACTGAAGTGACTTAGCGTCTAGTGTTGACTAGATTATCTGCATGCCCTCTTTGTGTCTACATCTCTGTTGACTGTCTTATCTCTTAAGTTCCCTGGGGAGGGATCCAGTGACTGACTCAAACCATTTTAGTGCCCTGTAGAGGATATCAATGAATAAACATTACACTAAATGATGTTCAGGCTTCTCTAAAACTGGAAGGTCACTTGGGGATTAAGAACTTTCCATAGGCAAAAACCTACTAACAGCTTTCCAGCTGGCCCTGCACCTCTCATTCATCTCACTCTTTCTACTGGTTTTTCATTTCAAATTATGTTTGTGTGTACTGAATTACTTCCATCTGATGACTTCAATGTGTGGTTGTGAGTGTGTTTGGGCATCATACCAACCTTTGAACTTCCCTCTGGGGCTTCTTAATCTAGGTTATTAGAAGTTATTGATTTCTTTGCTCTTTGATAGCTCAAATGGAACACAAGTATCAGTTCAGTTCAGTCGCTCAGTCGTGTCCGACTCTTTGCAACCCCATGAATCACAGCACGCCAGGCCTCCCTGTCCATCACCAACTCCCGGAGTTCACTCAGACTCGCGTCCATCGAGTCAGTGATGCCATCCAGCCTTCTCATCCTCGGTCGTCCCCTTCTCCTCCTGCCCCCAGTCATTTACATAAATCTTCTTAAAATGTAGATATTATAAAACAGTCTGTTGAAATTTGCAGTTCCCTTAGAATATCATCCATGTAGCCCCTTGACTCCATTAGAATCACACATGTCCTGAATCTAGCCTGAATGCCTCCTTTATAAGATGCTATTCTTGATGATATTTTTCTTTCTTGCCCTCTAAAAGATATGCATGTTTTTCTCCTGCTACATACCTTTTCCTTCCTTATTTTTAATCATCTTTGTACAGCTCAGCCTCTCTACTAGACTGTGAGTTTCCAGAAACTGGTTCCTGAGACTCATTCCCTCATTGAGTCTTTATAGCACACATTTTTTATCCCTGCTTCTTAAGAAGGCATAATAAATGTTTATTGAATTAAATATGTAGAATTTTACAGCTGAAAGTTCTTTCTTCTGAACAAAGCTCCCATTTTCTGGAAATTATAGAAAGTTCTTATCCTTGGATTCATGATCCCCGTAGGATTCAGGAGATCAGGGGAATCGTTAATGGTATATTCATTGTTTAATGCTCATAGATTTTATTAGATCAGATTTTTAAAGAATTCATGGCTCCTTAAAAGAATGAGAACCTCTGTTTAAGTTGGAAAGTTGAATCAAGGCTTTCTGAGCCAAACACACACTCCAGAGCATGCATGTTTTAGGAAAACCACTGTTGTGAGTTTTCTTCTTTTCCCTAAAATTGGAGTACAAGGAAAACAACCAAAAACAAAACAACTTTCTGGCTGTTGAATATCCCTCTTACATTTTGTCCAACTGTGCTATCCCTGTGAAAAATTGTTCCACATCTCTTTGGGACCCTGATTATCCTCTCCCCATATTCGCTTCCATACACATCTTTAAAAACATCCAACCTAATGTCTCTGGCAGGGTGGTGCAGGGAGCAAAAAAGGGTCGTGTGCACCTGGGTGATGAGGGGACACCAGGGCCTACATTAAGGAAGGCCAGTTTAGGAGAATGCTTCAGCCCCTGAACCAGCCTGCTAACATCACCCGTGTGGTTTTGCCAGTGCTCATTCAGAAGTGAATGAAGCCTCCTTCAGGGGAGCAGGGTTATAAGCTCTGACAAGACCGAGTCCTTATGGGGTCTCCTTGTGCTTTGCAAAGGCAGAACCCTGAGTCACTAATGGCTGAGAACATTACACAGAAAATGTCTTGATTTATAGACTAGGACTCCTCTTCATTATTCAGGATTTGGAACTATAGACCCTCAGGAATGAAAAGACTTTAGGATCCTGTATTCAAGGGGCTCACTATCAAGAAGCCCAGGGCACAGTTTTGTTTCCTTTATGATTAGATTCCACCTCCACAGTTGGACACAGAGCAAGGAAAAAAAACAAAAGATTAAAAAGAATTCATAACTGAAAAATGAGGAGACATGACCTACTTAGAAATTCTAAGATTTCCCTGAGATGAGAGAGGGATGAGGTGGAGGTCAGTGGCCAGGCCAGGTGTCCTGGTGGGACTCAGATCTCCCTAAGTGTCCACTGGTTCTCACAGCATACAAAATGCTGTCACTTCAGTCATGTGTGACTCTTGTGATGCCATGGACTATAGCCCACCAGACTCCTCTGTTCATGGGATTCTCCAAGTAAAAATACTGAGGTGGGTTGCCATGCCCTTCTCCAGGGCATATTCCTGACCCAGGGATCGAACCTGGGTCTCCTGCATTGGCAGGCAGGTTCTTTACCACTAGCACCACCTGGGAAGCCTAAGAGCTACCCTAAATTCATAGTTTAAGAAGAATAGAAAGCTTACTAAACTCCTTCAGGAAAGCTTCTTAGTCCACTGCTGCTACCAACTGGGTGGCCACCTATAAGCAAAATAATTAGGAGAGGCCACACAAGAGAGTTCCAGAAAAGCATCTATTTATGCTTTACTGACTATGCCAAAGCCTTTGACTGTGTGGATCACAATAAACTGTGGAAAATTCTGAAAGAGATGGGAATACCAGATCACCAGACTTGCTTCTTGAGAAACCTGTATGCAGGTCAGGAAGCAACAGTTAGAACTGGACATGGAGCAACAGACTGGTTCCAAATAGGAACAGGAGTACGTCAAGGCTGTATATGGTCACCCTGCTTATTTAACTTCTATGCAGAGTACATCATGAGAAACGCTGGCCTGGAAGAAGCACAAGCTGGAATCAAGATTGCCGGGAGACATCTCAATAACCTCAGATATGCAGATGACACCACCCTTATGGCACAAAGTGAAGAAGAACTAAAGAGCCCCTTCATGAAAGTGAAAGAGGAGAGTGAAAAAGTTGGCTTAAAGCTCAACATTCAGAAAATGAAGATAATGACATATGGCCCCGTCACTTCCTGGCAAATAGATGGGGAAACAGTGGAAACAGTGGCTGATTTTATTTTGGGGGGCTCCACAATCACTGCAGTTAGTGATTACAGCCATGAAATTAAAAGACGCTTACTCCTTGGAAGGAAAGTTATGATTAACCTAGACAGCATATTAAAAAGCAGAGACATTACTTTGTCAACAAAGGTCCAGCTAGTCAAAGCTATGGTTTTTCCTGTAGTGATGTATGGATGTGAGAGTTGGACTATAAAGAAAGCTGAGCACAAAAGAATTGATGCTTTGAACTGTGGTGTTGGAGAAGACTCTTGAGAGTCCCTTGGACTGCAAGGAGACCCAACCAGTCTATCCTAAAGGAGATCAGTCCTGGGTGTTCATTGGAAGGACTGATGTTGAAGCTGAAACTCCAATACTTTGATCACCTGATGTGAATAGCTGACTCATTGGAAAAGACCCTGCTGCTGGGAAAGATTGAAGGCAAGAGGAGAAGGGGATGACAGAGGATGAGATGGTGGTATGGCATTGCCAACTCAATGGACATGATTTTGGGTTTTTCCCAAACAAACTTTTTGGTCAAACCCAATATTTATCAAATCAGCCTTGATCACATTGACTGGAATTTATACTTAAATGCTATACACGTGAACTTGGAATTAAACCTGTACATTAAAAGTATTTACCAAATGAATAAAAGTAAATGACCATTTATATGTATTTTTAAGTACGTATGTTTTACTTGATTAATAGGTTCCAGCATTTTTTTGTTTTGTTTGAAAAATACACAGAAATGATAGACAATAAAACTAGAATAGATGGACAATTGTGTTAACCTCTTTTACTCATCTAATGGTGGTAGTTTTGGCTGTGGCCCTTTAACAGATGCTAATTCTATAAAACAGTATTGGTAATTAACCAGAACAGAAAAACAAACAATAACAAATCAACCTTATATAATGGCATATCACCATTCAGGAGTAAGGTGGTGAATAATGCATACAGATAGAAAAGGGGAAAAACAGGGGAAAAGAGAGTTCAAATAATCGATTGAAGCATAACTAAAGGTTAGCAGTTTTCCCTTCTTTCTTGCTTTCATTCTGAAAACAAAAGATTAGATTGATTCAAGCAGATATGCTTTGAAATGCCGTAAAGAACGCCTCACTGGGGCAGTATTGACAAGCTGCCTGAGTGTATCACTGGCATTTTCATTTTACTAGCCCAGCAAGAAAAATCAGGGGGTGGATTTTTACCTCCCTGCCCGCCTGCCTGTGAATTGCTTAAACAACTTCTGCGTGCATGTGTGAGCGGCTCCACACTGTTACATGCTGGGTTAAAAAGGTTCCTTCTCTGGGGCTCCAGTGGCTTCCCTCATCAGATGGATGGGAAATGCAGTTTGTGGCCGGCTGAACTTCATTATTTAGTTTACTGCCATCTTGTATCAAGAGAGCAACTACGGAGAAACGCTTTATGCCCACACCCCCATTTTCTTGGCGGGGGATTTATAGGCCTGTTCGGCAAAATCATACCGAAGTAGAGCAACGACATCTCTGTGTCTTCAAACAAACAGCCACCCCGCTGTCACTGATCAGCGTTCCTGGGATGGCGGTGATTGAAATTTAGCACTTAGAGCAACTTAATTGGCACACGGATCTGTTAAGCATATGCCCCCACCGCAGGCCTGCCATCTGACATGCCCGTAGGGCACCCAGCGCCTCGCACATGCTCACATTTTGCTAAGAAAGTCAGTTTTGAACAGATCCTTGAAGGAAGTCTGTGCAGTGGTTAAAGAGCGAGGTGGCCTTAGAGCTCAGGTCCTCAGATTTGTGCCTGTTTTGGGGTGACCATGGTCCTTCATCCCCTTGAAGTTGGAACAAACCTAAGGCATGGAGTTCCCGTTCGCTTGCTGTGAAAGAAGTGATCAGAATCCACTCGCTGGTGACTGTGTCTTCAGTAAAGCAGCCTTATGCTAGCAGAGTAGACCCATGAGGGATTCAGAAGCTCCTTGGCAGCTTGCTGGCTTGGAATTCAAGGTTAGATCGTTCTGTGCTCACTGTGGCTTCAACTGATCCCTTGGCCTTCAGAGGAAATCCAAAAAATCAATGTCAACATTTTTATGCTGAGTTGGAAACAACAGGACTGGGCCGAATGTTCTAGGTTATGACTATCAAGAGAGAGATACGAACCTCAACAGAAAACAAGGCAGAGCTATTAGGCTCTTCTCATTATGTAAGGAGAGCAAATAAGGGCTGAGACCATCCATGGTTAGAAACACGCTGCTCTGTTGAATCTTCCCCAGTGTCGTGGCACTCCTATGCTTCACTTAACCAGGCGGAGCTAGGTCAGGGCTGCAGGCAACAAAGCCAGCTGCTTTCTGATGCTGCCATGATGGGCATGAGTTCTGGTGGGTCCCAGACCACCAGGCCTTATCTGTATTTATGTTCTTTTCTGGTGTCAGGCAAAATTCTGGGCTCCTAGTAAATGCTTAAAGAATGAGCTAAATTGTTTGGGTTCCTCTGAGTGAGGATGAAGAAAAGCAACAAGTTAAAATTATATGAAGATTTGCCAAAAAGCAAATGAAGCAAGTTTCAGTGTTAATTAATTGCACAGGCCCTTTCCCAGGATGTGCAGATTGGAACTCATGACTTTGTATTTTGTTTCTTATAAAGAGCTGCCTAAATTCTGTAAGCTCTAGGACCCAGGGTCCAGTTTTAGCTGTTTAAGGGAAGGCACTGGCAAGTGAAGTGAAATTTGCTCAGTCGTGTCTGACTCTTTGCAACCCCATGGGCTATACAGTCCGTGGAATTCTCTAGGCCCCAATACTGGAGTGGGTAGCCTTTCCCATCTCCAGGGGATCTCCCCAACCCAGGGATCGAACCAAAGTCTCCTGCATTGCAGGCGGATTCTTTACCAGCTGAGCCACAGGGGAAGCCCAGGCACTGGCAAACCCTTCCCCAATCAGTGTAAGTGGATGCTGCAACAATTCATTCAATTATGTTAAGCACCCGTTAAAGGAATTCTAAGCCCTCCCTTGGGCCATTTCAGTTCTATGAAATTGTAATTGTTTGAAACTAACCGCGAGTTCTTCTTTTGCCTTCAGGTGATTCTCATTTTGACAAAGCTGTATGACTATAACCTGGGGAGCATCACCGAGAGCTCGCTTTGGAGGTAAGGAAATTGAGCTAATAGTTACTGTGTTATTTAAACATGATGCCCTCGGCCAGGCTGCTCCCTCCTCACCCGTTTCCTAGTGAGAAAGTTTCTGGTTTTAAGTTCCCTTTCTTCTCTGTCTGCTCTTTGTTTTCCTTAACCATGTGGAGGGTTTTTGTTGTTGTTTTCCCAGAAGGGCCAGATCCTTTCTTTCTATAGACCTCTTCTTTTGGTCAGAAGTCTTTTTGCTAAAGTGTTCATTAGGTTGTCTTTATGGATGTTGGTTCCCATAGTTCTCACCAATCGTGAGCTTATTGGAGTGGAAATGAAAGAATAAGGATGTCTTTGCAGAGGGGATCAGTATAACTCAAGGTCTGAAGAACTCAGGCAGGCTCCCAGGGCATCACTTTCACAGCTGCTTTTCTGTGGTTCTGCAGCACAGAGGTGTGCACACACACGTGCAAGCATTTATTTCTGGGCTTCACACTACTGAGCCATATATAGAGAGAGTGTATAGTGAGTGATTTTTCAAATGGATGAGCAAATTCTTTAAGAGCGTAGACTAACACATTAGATTTGGCACAAAAGCAAGTCCTCAGATACCCGGACAGTAATTTTGTCCTCCTTTATTCTTGAAAACTATACATTCTCTTGTTTTCTTTCTTAAAAAAAAATCTGTTTGATTTATCTCATTCTTCTTTGGCTCTTCTCCAGTAGCCTGGGTCATGTGCTCAAACCCAAACTAGTCCCTGAAGTCTAGGAGAGAGCCTTCTCTGATTGGCCAGGCCTGGATCACATGATGATCCCTGAGCCTGAGAGGATGCAGACAGACTTCAGAGATGATATTCACACATAGACACATGTACTCTTTCATGCACATGCACAAACACAAAGGCAGAAGTGGTCTGTGGACAGACCAAAGTTAGTAGTGACCACATAAGATCAGTGGGAGGTTCCATTGACTCAGTTTGCAAGACCAGGAGAGACTGGCTGTTCGCTCTGAGTCTCTATGCTGAGGTCTAGGGAGAAAGACTCCAGTCACCCTATTTTTCAGCTGTTCCCCCTGCTCCCAGTACACTTGACAGTGGCTGGGGAGGGAAAGCTGATTTTCATGGTAGCAGTTTGGTTGCAGGGCCTGCCTCTGTTGGGTAATGTGGTGGTCATACAAGAGGAGGCTCATGGATTGAATAGACACCCCAAAAGAATGTACCAGACCTTGCAAGAAGGTTATTCATTAAATTTCATTTTTACTTGATGTCTATTTTTTATTAGACTTGACACTATGTATAAGAAGCTCCAAATAAATTGTCCTGTGCTCTGGGAGAGCCCTTCTATACTAAAGAAAAGGCTAGATTCTGTTATTTTATTTGTTGTCAGGCATTTCAATTAGTGAGCTCTTTTCCCAATGAAGAGGTCAATTATGCAGAGTTTCTGTCCCAAGGAAATTTATGTAACCGAATTCAAGTGTAGGAGGTTTGGTAGGAGCCTCTAAAAGTACAGTTCTTTAATACATTGAGGGCCTGACTCCTGCTGTATTGTTTAAATTCAGTACCTGTTTGTCAGCGTCTCTCAGTAAGCTTATGCTTCTTTGATCAATTTCTCTAATGTATGTGCATAAATGAAAATAAAAGCCAGCTTTTACTCTGTGGTGCATCTGCCATCTAAAGTGTTGTTGGTGTATTAGAAAATTAAAAGATGCGCAGTTCTGTCTCCATGGGATAGAGGCAGAGCAGCCATAACTCTCACTCTGAATAGGCCTAGGAAGGGCACTCTGGAGGGATTTGAGAAACAGCTTGTCCTGGACTGCAGAAGCACACGTCCAGCATGCATCTCTCTCTCTGTTGGGGTACTATTACTGATGCCCCAGTCTAGGAGGACTATTCTTTTCTGATCTTAAGGAATCAGGTTAGTGAAATAAAAAAGACATCTCATTCCAGTGGTATCAGAACTCCCTTCTGAGAGAGCACACTCCATGGCTTTAGTTTGGGAAAATGTGGTAAGAGTGACCTGCTCACTTTTCCATCTTAGAACCAATTTCACTGGAGAATATACACATATGTGTACACACACACACACATTCATAAAAACATACACATATACACACATGCATGAAAAAGTAAAATGTTAGTCGCACAGCTGTGTCTGACTCTTTGCAGGCTCCTTTGTCCATGGAATTCTCCTGGCAGGAATACTGGAGTGGGTTGCCATGCCCTCCTCCAGGGGATTGTTTCAACCCAGGAATTGAACTCGGGTCTCCTGCATTGCAGGCAGATTCTTTACCATCTGAGCCTCCTAGGAAACCTATATATATGCATGTATATATATGTATATATATACATACACACATGTATATATGTATATACATACATACATATATATATGCATATGTGTGAAAGTAGCTCAGTCATCTCTGCCTGTTTGCAACTCTATGGACTGTACAGTCCATGGAATTCTCCAGGCCAAAATACTGGAGTGGGTAGCTTTGAACCCAGGTCTCCCGCATTGCAGGCGGATTCTTTACCAGCTGAGCCACCAGGGAAGCCCCATATATATGCATATATGTACCTATAATATGTATGTGTATATACCCATATATATATTTGCTTTTCTAACATACCCAAAGTAATCCTTTACCTCATATGCCATGTTTTACATGTCTTATCATGTTCTGCATGTTTTGTTATGTTCTACATGTCATATGTGGCAAATTATTACTGTGGGTGTTCTATTCTATTGCAACTGCTCATTTTAATACCTTATAGGAGACCATATACCTGAGTTAAAATATAATTTAGAAAAGAGGAAAGGAGAAAGAAAAATTATTTAGAAAACTTCCCAGTTGCATTTCAGGGCTGCATTTTTTGAGTGGCTCATGGTGCCCATATTCGGTCTTTAGGGACCCTTTTCTGGTCATTAGCATAGGACAGGGACACCTGGATGGGTCAAGGATGGGGACCAGGAAATGAGGTCCTCATGGCCCTATGTCTTCTAATTCAGTCCTACCGAAGGGGACTAGAGTGCTCAGTGCTGACTCATTTTCTTTTTTTAATTTTTATTTTTACTTTATTTTGCTTTACAATACTGTATTGGTTTTGCCATACATTGACATGACTCATTTTCCCCTGCACAAGCTTGCACTTTCTTCTCAGAAAACCTGCCTATGCCTACAGTTGGGGTTTGCTAGGGGCACAGACCATATTTTAGAAATTTTCATGGCTCTCACAGCACTGGATTCAAGACATAGCACATAGATAATGCTCAATAAGTATCTGGTTTTGAAAAGGCTAGTAAGTATTACAATTTTATCTCTACTGCATGGTCATAGACATACGACTCTGTTTCTCACTCATTTATTCAACACAGATGAATTGATTAACTCCTCTGGGCCTTGTATTGTTCTTGTCTGGGAAAGGGAGGGTGGGTGAATACACAGATCCACAGATACAGGCTTTGCCTTCTAGGACTTCGTTGTTTAGAGAGGCTAAGCTCTATGGACAGTTAAAATGAGAGAGAACTGTACTTGTCTGTAACCTGCCTTATGTAATTATATTGAATAAGGTCCTTACACAGCACCCGGAACTGCCAGATCCCAGAATGTGTTTAATCTAATGTAAATAGACAAACTGTCAAACAAATATTAAGTGTTAGCATAAAGATATGAGATAAGTGTTGCTTCTTTACTTTGCTCATGCTTGTGTTTTCTCTTTTCACCTAGACTTTACGTCCTTAAACCCAACACCATTCTGGTTTCATGATAACGGCAGTGATACTTTGCTAATGAAAATGATGACAACAATAATAAAAGTTAACTTTGATCAAGCACTCAGGTTGTATCAGGCACTAAGCTCAGTGCTTGACATGCATTATCGCATCCTCCCAGTTCATTTTTACAGTATGCCAAGGTCACACAATGTGTAAATAATAGCCCACACACTTACAGGCACATTAGTTAATAAACTTCATTCATTTCACTGCTTGTTGATCACCTAGAGTCCTGTCTGCCTTCGGGTGGATTTTGCTGTACCTAAACAAACAACATTTTAATCATATATACATATATGGTTATTATCTATCTGCATCTTAAAATCAGAGTTTTCAAAGCATTATAACATTTTGAGTAGCATTTCCCCTATTCCAGAAAAATACTGGGCAACAGGGAACTGGTTTCTTGTCCAGCAAACAGATACATGGACTTTCTGATTAAGCCTGTATTCTTTATAACTTTTACCAGCTGGGTAGTCCAAAAGGGGCAAGTGGCAAATGCCTCCAGGGTGTTAGGGTAGGAAAGAGGCCGAAAAGCAGCTGACCTTGCACTGGTGTTCTAGGGTTTTCAACCTTGCTGAATCAACAAACCTAGGCTGATGAGCGAGATGCCGCTATTCCAAATTAATGAGCTTTGGCTCCCAGTTGGTCTTGTCATTGATTACACCTTAATCCTGGAGCAGGTTGTTGATTTTGTTTTGTTTTGTGTGGTCCTTCACTCCAGGAGTCAAACTGAGAGGCAAAGGGGATAATCTGCCCCAGAACAATTAATTACACCTCAGGATCTTCTTCCCTTTCCGGAGGATTAGGCTGTGAGACTCCGTAGAGCTGGTGGTTTTACCATATTGAAGCAAGATAAGCTTAAAGGTTGAGCTAAATAAAATGTCAAAATCTAGATACAGTATCTCTGAGAAGAAATGTATTAATCTTTCTTTTTCCCTGGCCAGGGTAATCAGCACTCTGCTGAGAGGCTTAGCTGGTGAGAAAGCCTCGGGCAGTTGTGAAGGGACTGAAGGTGTACTCTCTTAAAGGGATGCACAGCTTACCAAGGGTCTGTTGTAGAGCTTGCCTGCCCTGACTGATTCTCAAATTCACTGCTGTCCTATTTTCCGATCCACATGAAACATAAGCTTATGAAAAGATTTCCACCCTTATGGACTACGCAAGCAGCCATTCCTGCTTTTGTGGAATGAAGGTTAAAGTGGGGAAACGGGTTAGGCCGTTTGGTTCAGCACTGGGAGCCAGCCCTGTTTCCTTGTCACCTGAGTCACTTTGTTTCGCTTTGGGTGTTACAGCGACTGTCAAGAGAAGCGTCCCCATCACATCTGTGTGGACAGAATGCTGCAGAAGGCTTTGAGGCAGCTTCTGTGTGGGGTTGGCTGCAGCTAGTACTTCCTGGAGAGCTCCAGGGGTTCAGGCTGGCAGAAGCTGACCTGAAGATGCTGACTTTTGGCCAACCCTGTGGATAATTCCCACTAGCTGGAAGTCTCTTCCTTCCCACTCCTCCTCCAGGGGAAAAGCAGAGAGTGACATGAATAGGCTGTTAGTCTCAGCTTGGAAGGATGTTTTGCCACATAATTCAGCTTTCAGTCAGTTACAGATACAAAGATTTAGAACAAGGATATGTGGGTGTGCTCAGTCAAATCTGACTGTTTGTGACTTCATGGACTGTAGCCCACCAGGCTCCTCTGTCCATGGGATATTCCAGGCAAGAATACTGAAGTGGATTGCCATTTCCTTCTCTAGGAGATCTTCCCAACCTAGGGATTGAACCTGTGTCTCTTGAGGTTCCTGCATTGGCAGGTGGTTTCTTTACCACTGTGCTACCTGGGAAGCCCCTGGCCAATGTAAGTGCTGCCAATGGCAACCTACTTCAGGACTCCATGGACAAGGAGCCTGGTGGGCTACAGTCCATGGGGTCACAAAGAGTTGGATGCAACAGAGGGTGCGGGCGTGCGCACGCACGCACACACACCCACACCCACACCCACACACACACCCGCACACACATGCCCTATACATCCTGAAAAAGAAAAAAAAGAATAAAGCTAGAGTGTGAGATTTCTGTGTAAGAGGGCTCTTCATGTCACACAAATCCAGTGATGTTAATCATCCCTTGCTGCACATGTTTGCTGTGCTGTGAAGTCTCTGCAGTCGTGTCTGACTCTGTGCAACCCCATAGACGGCAGCCCACCAGGCTCCCCAGTCCCTGGGATTCTCCAGGCAAGAACACTGGAGTGGGTTGCCATTTCCTTCTCCAATGCATGAAAGTGAAAAGTGAAAGTGAAGTTGCTCAGTTGTGTCCGACTCTTAGCGACCCCATGGACTGCAGCCTACCAGGCTCCTCTGTCCATGGGATTTTCCAGGCAAGAGTACTGGAGTGGGGTGCCATTGCCTTCTGTGCCTACCTAATGGCCCCCAGGAAAGAGGCAGGCTCCCCAGCCAGATCAGGAGGTGCCTTGAAGTCTGGACTCCTTTGACTTAATAACTCCTATTCCCACCCACATATTTGTGTCGTAGAGAGCTACTTGTAGTTACTGGGCTTACAAATTCATTTTTTAATCTTATTTTTTAAAGAAATCAAAAGGAATGTATGCTTATTATAATGAACCACACAGTTAGAGGCAAAAGAATTGTTTGTCTTTTCCTTCCCACACAGATTGAGCTTCCCTGAGGTCAGTGATGCTAACCATTTTGGGTGATTCTGTCCACATCATTGTGACCAGACTCAAAAATACCAAGAGATATATACACATATCAGGACCACTTTTTTTGTTTGTTTGAGCAAATAGGAGTAACTATTTACAGGACTCTGACAACCTATTATTTTCACTTAACAGTGAGTCATGAGTGTCCGTCCAGATGAATACATTAAGAAAAATGGGTCAAGTTTATAAGCATCAATTAGTACAGATGTTGTATACTGAATTTAACTACTGCATGCTTAATTAACTTATGTAGTGCTTCTTTTGAGCCAGGAAGTGTTCTCAGTGCTTTTTTATCTTCATAACACCCCTATAAAGCGAGAATTACTAGTATCCCAGGTTTACAGATGGGAGAACTGAGACTTAGAAAAATTAAGTAATGGGCCCAGTGGTCATGCAAATGGTAAGTGTGAGCTGGATCCTGAGTGTGCTCTCTTAACTCCATGCTATGCTTCTTCTCTATGGCCTTTTTATTTGATTTTTATTCTAATTTCTACAATATTACTATTCCATAAGTATGTGTTAGCCCCTCAATTGTGTCCAACTCTTTGTGACCCCATGGACTGTAGCCCACCAGGCTCCTCTGTTCATGGCATTCTCCAGGCAAGAATATTGGAGTGAGCAGCCAATCCCCTCTCCGGGGGATCTTCCCTACCCAGGGATCGAATCCAGGTCTCCTGCATTGCAAGCAGATTCTTTACCTTCGGAGCCATCAGGGAAGCCCTATTTATTACATATAGTGCTTCAATCAGCATGTTTGTAAACATGTTCTTACATTCTGGTAATTTTGTGTATGTAAATTACTCTAGAGTCCTAAAGGCGATATTGCCGTATTAAAACCTAATGCATTTATAATGCTAACAGATACCTGAGATTCCTTTCCAAGATGGTTGGGATAATTCATATACCCGCAGGCAACAACAGACTGTACATTTCCCTATAATATCACCAGCACTGGCTATTTTTTATACTTAAAATTTTGCTGTCTGTTTAGTGAAAATGGTGTCTTGATTGCAGTGTTTAAAGGGGTTTTCTGTGACTACCAGTGATACTGAGTATCTTTTCATATGTATATTGGTCTGTGACACTCTTGAATCCCTGTCTCCATCTCTCCTCTCTTTCTAAGCAAAGGTAATTGCTTCTTCCTCAGTAATCCTGAATGTATTATATACTTGGGCTTATAATGGTTATCAGGTGTATATTTATTTGGTTTGTTTTAATAACCATCTACTAGCCCCCTTTTTTATGTCAGGCACTGTGCTAGGTAGATACTAGGGGTCACAGATGCTTGTTCCCTACAGAAATTCATAACTAGTAAAGGGCAGACACTCAGTGGGTGATCATAGAAGTGTGACAAATGCAGCGCCAAAGTTATGCACGTGTTAGTGTCCCTGTTCATCTATTTCCACACCAGCCTGGAAACTCAAAGACTGTGACCGTCTCTTACTTATTTTTGTTCACTTGGCACCTAAAATGTAACTTGGCATGTATTAAGTTATTTTTATTTTTATTTTTTTGCTTAGAAATAGTATGTTGAGTATTGGTTCAGGGTCTTCTCGGAAAGTCAGGTCGGTATTGTGTACTTATTTAATCCTAAATTTTTAAACTCAAGCCTTCCATATAGGAAATACTGTTTTCAATAATGTGCTACTTGACCTTGTGAAATATCATTGGATTGCACTCAAAGAGTCAGAACACAGGCAGTGCCAAGTGTGAAAACTCCAGATTCAAGTCAAGGAATCCACTAATATCCATCGAACACTAGGCATGCACATTGGAGATTCTGTCAAAATCTTCCTGCATACCTCCTATTTCTGTAGAGATCTGGCTGAGTTCTGCACAGAGATGCTGTTGGCTTTCCTGAGATCTCTGTGAGGGTCTGGCCTCAGATTGCATGTGTTTACTTCTCATTTGCCTCGGTGATTGGCTGTGCTGAGTTCTCCACTTCTCCTTTTAGTAAGTAATAGATGAAATACACACAAAAGCTGTCATTGCCCTGAGGGTGTAGTAATTTTATCAGTATGACCTTAGGAAAGAGTAAAGCAAGTGCAGAACAACTGGCATCCCAATATCAAGCCTGGTTATAAACTCAGAAAGTGGTTAAAGGATGTCAGTTTTGGTTTTCCTACCTTGCCATTGAACAGTACATGATGGAATCTTAACATGTATGTTGTCCCTTGAGATTGAGGTCAGTTCAGTTCAGTCGTGTCCGACTCTTTGTGACCCCATGAATCGCAGCACGCCAGGCCTCCCTGTGCGTCACCATCTCCCAGAGTTCACTCAGACTCACGTCCATCGAGTCGGTGATGCCATCCAGCCATCTCATCCTCTGTCACCACCATCCAATTCCAAAAGGAACCCAATGCTTCCATACCCTCATAGCCTCTCAAAACCTCACTTGATGCTTTGGTCCGTCCTTTGAAGTCAAAACTTGAGCTTATCATTAATAAGTAAGTAAACAGGGGCAGTGGATGTTCTTTGGGTCTAGAGCTCTGCCCTGGGTACAAGGAAGGTCAAAAGATACCCAAGATACAATTAAATTCTTACCTTTCACCAGCATACAATCTCATTATTCAGTCAACATGACTAGCTTGTGCTCATTTTTTAGGTCTCAGCCTGAACACCATCTTATTTTTAAAAAGTTATTGATGCCCACCTATTAAAAGGAGACTCTTTTTCTTTTTACCATAGCTTTTTGTTCCTGTCATTTACTGCATGTGCTGATGTCTAATGATTCTAGTTATCACTTGTTTATTGGCCGATGCCACCAGTAGAATATAAGCTCCCTTAAGGCAGAAATATTGTGTGTCTTACTTTCCATTGTATTTCAAATGCCCAGGAAAGTGCGTGGCACATAGACAGACATTCAAGTGAGATTTCTCAATTAATTGAATGTGTAAGTAAATACATGCCTAGAATCATGGTAAATTGTGTGAATCCATATACATATAAGATTTGATTGTTGCTCTTAAGGAATTCACAGTGGGAGAGAGATAAATAAATGAGAAATTAGTGCATCAAATGTCATAATAGAGGTATTGTAATATGACCTGAGTTGAAGAAGGGAAAGGATATCTGATTTGAATCTTGAGGAACAAGTAAGAATCACACTAGTAAACGGGGCTGTTTATTGACTGAGAATATACTGTTATTCTAAGCATCTTTAAGTGATGATAGTCTGGCATATTGAGGAAACTGTACAAGATTGGAATATACTCTGTGTGTGTAATATTGGGATATACTCTGTACGGAGAGGATATTTGGAGATGATTTTGGAAAAATAGAGGTGGGGTAATTCATATTTTTCTGTGCTAATTATTCTGATATTTATTCCCATTGCAGTATCATTTTTTGGTTTGGGGCAAGGAGGAAACTTGATGAAATGTGAATTTTAGGAAAATAAATGACTCATGGTGTTATGCTGAGAATTTCACTTGGGAAAGAACAAAACTGGTGATCATGGGAACAGCAGTCAGTGGTATCAGAAGAGCTGAGAAGGGAGTGATTTATTTTAGGCCACAAAGGAAGGGATATGGGGTATGGAAGTGGGTAGCAGTGGTGATTTCAATAAATCTTTTAAAGTGAAAATGAACAGGGCGTTGGATAAGGGAGAAGGTGAGAGGAAGAGACACGATTTTCTTGCCTTAGTCTTGGATAGTCCAGTGGGTGGCGAGGTTATTTACTACATACATCTGCTCTGTTGACACCTCCTGAGCACTTTCTCTTAGTGAAGGAGAAAAGGATATGGAGGCAACTCTTTCAAGGAAGAAGTTTTGAAGGGACATAAAGGAAGACATGTAAAAATATGAAAGAGGTCATAGACTAAAGGAGTATCTTCCTTTCCTTAAGTGAGGACAACCCTGTTTTATGGGGGTTGAATCCGTGGAAAGAGATTAAAAATGTAGAACTTAGGAGGCAGTAAAACTGGTCGGGGATTGAACGGCAGAGAGTATAAGGATTGGAGCTTCTATGGTGGGGGGGCCGGTAATCCAGCTATGGTGGATCAGGGTGGATGAGGAGCGGGCCAGAGGGGGAGCACTGCTTCTCCTTCAGCAAGAAGGAAGCCAGGTGGTTTGGAGCAGCTGCTACGGAGCCATGAGGAAGGCCTACTCAGGGAAAGCAGGGGTAGCGCTGGGTGATGCTGAGAGCCCAGCTGAGGCCACAGCCTGGGGGTCAGCGTGGCTGTTTTCACTCCAGTGAGCAGGGGACATCCTCAAGAAGGCAGTTGGTTGTATTTTTCTGGAGCGGTGTTAGAGGACAGGACAGCAAGATGGCTGGGGGCAGTGAGTGGTAGATAAGGGGGTCTGTGCCAAACAGAGATGAAAGTGAAGCTGGGGGTTGGGGGAGGACAAAGAGTAAACAGTAGGACCTCCCCCTCCCAATCCAAGCATGTTTAAAAGCGTAAAGAACACTGAAGAAATAATATCTAGACTTTTTATAATATTAAACTTAGACTGTATCTAGCTTCCAGGGGACTCTAGGAAAAGGACCTGGTAAGAGAAGGTGGCGTTAATCAGAAAAATTTTCTAAAAGATACTGTTAAGAAATCCACCCAGATCTGTAGGAGAAGGAGCTGCTATTTCTCCACGTGTATATGAAACAGCTAGATCTGTTTATCAGGCCTCCAACATTCTGAGTGAAAACTCACACTGTGGGGAAACACTGGGCAGCCTTCTCTGGTTGAGTTATATTAGATTTTTCTCTGTGAAGCTGCTGACTCCAAGGCTAAGACTTGTGGACCACATCTGGTAGCCACCGTGATGCCTTTAAGAAAATAGTGCCAGCCTAGATATCACATTGAAGTGATGTTGATTTCCTTTCTGGTTACTCTTTTCTTCTTATCACAATTTGCTCTGGAGCCCATGCCAAAAATGTGCTTCTTTGATATTAAAGTCTGCTTTTCAGAATTTAATTTTCTGGACTCTCAGTTGACCTTGGCTTCTCCTATCTTTATCCTGTTAGGTATTTATAGTCCTTGACTTTGATAACTCCATTTAGTAGCATTCTCAATAAAGGAAGCTCATTATGTGTTCCAGACATGGTGAACTACGTGTAGGTTCTGCCAAACAACATGTGCCCTTGGAAGGCTGTCCGTAAACAAGTCAGCGCTTTGGGCTCAAGCATTGGCTGTCCAGACATAAATCCAGGCTCTGTCCACTTACTAGCTCTGAGATGATGGGGAAGTTTTCTAATCTCTGCTTCATTTCCTCATCATCAAAGGGGATGCAATAGTATTTATCTAGTACAATTATAGTGACACATATTTAAAAAATGTGCATCACTTACTAATTACACAGTAAATAAAGTGAATAATCTAAAACCAATGAAAATCTTAGATCTTGTACTTCTGTGGTCTTTCCTTCTTCATCTGAAATGCCTTTTCCCTTAAGGCTAGTTGTCTAGTAAATAATAATGATAGCCATTTATACAGATGATTTACTGTGTGTTAGACTCAGCTGGTAAAGAACCTGCCTGCCAGTGCAGAAGATACAGGAGACATGGGTCAAAAGATCCCCTGGGAAAGGAAATGGCGACCCACTCCAGTCTTCTTGCCTGGGAAATCCCATGTACAGAGGAGCCTGGCAGGCCACAGTCCATGGAGTCGCAAGGAGTCTGACACGACCTAGTGACTAAACAACAACAACAAAGACACTCCTCTAAGAACTTTATATGTATTAACCATAAGTGAATCCTCTCGATACCCTCCGAGTTTGGTTATATCATTATACACATTTTATAGATGAGGATATGGCTTAGAGTCACAAGAATACTAGGCAGTAGAGAAGAGATCTGAATTCAAGCAGTCTGGCTCCAGAGCCTGGCTTTGAACCCCAGAGGGACCATCTCTTGTGTGACCCCTTTCTTGACCAGCACCTTCCACACAGAATAAATCACTGCTCATGTACTCTTTCTGGTACATATTTTCTGTACATAATTTCCTTTTTTGATGTATTACTTTGAGTCATTAGTACTTTCTGTATATTTATTCCCCTTACAGGGACCATCTTGAAGCTTGCCTATTACGTTATTAACCTTTGTATCCATAGCACCAGCTATAGTTCTTGGCCCATTGTAGTTGTTCAGTAAAAAGAGCACCAGGACAATAGATTGGGGAGTTCAGTTAGTTCAGTTCAGTCGCTCAGTCGTGTCCGACTCTTTGTGACCCCAGAGATTGTAGCATGTCAGGCTTCCTTGTCCATTACCAGCTCCCAGAGCTTTCTCAAACTCATGTCCATCGAGTTGGTGATGCCATCCAACCATCTCATCCTCTGTCACTCCCTTCTCCTCACACTTTCAATCTTTCCCAGAATCAGAGTCTTTTCAAATGAGTCAGTTCTTCTCATCAGGTGGCCGAAGTATTGGAGTTTCAACTTCAACATCAGTCCTTCTAATGAATATTCAGGACTGGTTTCCTTTAGGATTGACTGGTTGAATCTCCCTGCAGTCCAAGGGACTCTCAAGAGTCTTCTCCAACACCACAGTTCAAAAGCATCAATTCTTCAGCACTCAGCTTTCTTTATAGCCCAACTCTCATATCCATACATGACCACTGGAAAAACCATAGCTTTGACTAGATGGACCTTTATTGGCAAAGTAATGTCTCTGCTTTTTAATATGCTGTCTCGATTGGTCATAGTTTTTCTTTCAAGGAGCAAGTGTCTTTTAATTTCATGGCTGCAGTCACCATCTACAATGATTTTGGAGCCCCCCAAAATAAAGTCTGTCACAGTTTCCATTGTTTCCCTATCTATTTGCCATGAAGTGATGGGAGTGGATACCATGACTGAGGAGAGAAGACTTAAAAAACAAGTGAACTGTGTCATCTGTGGACATAATTAATTGATGCAAAGCTTGCAGCTTACTGTATATCACAAGTAATCAAAGGGTAACAGAAGTAGTTTAATCAAATGTCAGGTCTTGCTCTCATTCATTGCCATTGTACATGAAGGAGGTGGCAAATATTAATTTGATTCTGCCATGTAGGTTGACACTGCCATACAGCTTGTCTGTAATTATGCTTTGGTGTATGTTGGAAGCTGATATTATTGTAAAGGGGAGATGAATTTATCCCTGTCAGTACCTCCTAGGGATTTCCCTGATAGCTCAGTTGGTAAAGAATCCACCTGCAATGCAGGAGACCCCAGTTTAATTCCTGGGTCAGGAAGATCTCTTGGAGAAAGGGCAGGCTACCCACTCCAGTATTCTTGGACTTCCCTTGTGGCTCAGCTGGTAAAGAATCTGCCCTCAATGCGGGAGACCTGAGTTCAATCCCTGGGTTGGGAAAATCCGTTAGAGAAGGGAAAGGCTACCAACTCCAGTATTCTGGCCTGGAGAATTCCATGGACTAGTCCATGGAGTCAAAAAGGTCAGACATGGAGTCAAGAAGGGTGAGCAATTTTCACTTTCACTTTCTTTCAGTATCTCCTAGTTTCTTTTCCTTTGGGTACCATTGGGGGGTTGTTTAACAACAAATGTAATGTTGAGCCCATTTGAATTCCTAATTCTGAGCCCTGCACACTGCGCTGTCACCAGAGAATAAACTTCACATAGGAGAAATAGGGGCCCCCATCAGAGAGCAGTATGGTCTCTGACCAAAGCTAGGGGAGCCTTGTGTGTCAATGAAGCTGGCACTTAGGGGTGGGGTCTTCATCCTGTGTGTCATAGGGCACACGGGATGAAACAGCATTACTGAAGAGTTTTAGGAAACCTGTTTTCTTATTTCAGGTGAAGTTTCTGAGCTACTGTTCATCCATAAATCAAGCTGGGGCATTTTCAGCTCTGTTCTCCTCTTTCCAATGGGAAATGGTGTGCTGAAGAGTTATTCCTCAGCACGGCTTTATTTCTTTCTCCTGCTGGGATGTATTAGCAAGGTCATCACCTTTGGTTTATTGGCTTCAAACAATCTGTGATTGCAGAGGATTATGACTTCTTAGCTTGCAGAAGCAGGAGATGCAATCAATTCATGAAAGGCACAGGACTTTTTCTTTTTCTCTCTTAAAAAATGTATATTTATTTCTGCCAGCATTTCTGGAGACCAAGACTTAAAAGAGCTTTTTGAAAAGAATTTATCATTGAATGTCCTGCTTCATTGCTTCTTTCAAATAAGAACACTGAGCCAAGCCAATGTGAATTTAGATTTAACTCTTTGAGTTTGAAAGAAATGAGATGACTTCACAAAAGTCTTTCCCCCTTTCCTGACTCCAAACCAAATTAATTGGGAAATGTATACTCATTACAGTATGCCAAACAGATACCCTTTGAAATAACTGGGGACTCAGATTAGTAATACCTACTGGTTGATGAATACGTTCTCTTTGGTAAGGCAAGAAATTTTTTTGTCTGAAAAACTCTTAGACTTTGATTAGTATTTATTGAAATATCAGTTTTCTGACTTATATTGACTATATATCTAGCTTCTTGGATCACCCTTCCTCAGCCTGTTGTTGCCTTTCTCCTGGGTGGGAATCTATTGCTTCTAACTCAAAGATGTGTGAGCATTTAAACCTTCTTTCTTCCACACTGCATGGGATGTTTCCTCTTTGGAGGTCGCAGAAAACAATCACAAAGACCTGTGTCTTCAGAACTGAGAAAACTGATGTTTTCACATGGAAACTATACTTGTACCAGGGTGCAGTGGGCGCTGGTCTGCAGTAGCCTTGGCAAGCAGAGTTTTGCTGACACCAAGTACTTACTGCTGCACTCTTGATAGAGGCCTGGCCTCTGAGTTCCCCTTCTTGGCAGCTCTACAGAGGTCAGAGGCTGATGCTCTGAGGCTGAGATGACACATGAATATGTGTACTCTGCCTTTACCCACCACTATTTTTGTTTAGGTCACTTTTACAGTACCTGCAAAACTAGAAGACTCTTCTTAAACAAAAACCCTGCTTACTTACTCACTGGTCAGTCTAAGCTCATGATTCATGACTTCTCCAATCACCAGGAAGCATGCAGGATCAGGGAGTTGGGGGCAGTGAAGTCAACTATTATCTGGACTCAGAGCCTTTCATTCACCTGTGTTTCTCACCTTCTCCAGATATAACTCTTAAAGACAAATTCAAAATGAAAATCAGGGCTACTTCTCTTATTCCAAAGACTCACTGTAGCAGGGCAAATGTCAAGGTTTGGTACCATTCTGGTTTATAATGTGTGTGAGCTTAGTTGCTTAGCCATGTCCGATTCTTTGTGACCCCATGGACTGTAGCCCATCAGGTTCCTCTGTCCATGGGGATTCTCCAGGCAAGGATACTGGAGTGGGTTGCCATGCCCTCCTCCAGGGGATCTTCCCAACCCAGGGATCAAACCTAGATGTCCCACATTGCAGGTTGGTTCTTTACTGTCTCTGCCACTGGGAAAGCCCAAGAATACTGGAATGGGTTAGCCTATCCCTTCTCCAGGGGAACTTTCTGACCCAGGAGTCAAACCGGGGTCTCCTGCATTGTAGGCAGATTCTCCACCAGCTGAACTACCAGGAAAGCCCAGCTTCTGGTTTATAAGGGCAAACATCAGACTGATGGGTAAGCCCCTGACATAGGCCTTGTAGACTAGAGCAGAGCAAGACTGACTTGGGTTCCTCTTCCCTCTACTTCCCAGGCCTGCTTTTGTCACTGCTTTGATACTTTCTGCTACCCAGTAGTCCCTATGGCCATTGGAAATAATGCTACCCTTCCTTTCTTTATGGATTCTTTATGCTTATAGAAAAGATAGCTGAGATGGTTATTTAATCTCTTCAAGCCTCAGGCAAGGCTATCATTTCTGGTTCTCCTTTTCCTCATCTGATCAGTTGGAGTAATAATAGTTCAGCATTTCAGATTTAGGAGAACACACATATGCTATCTGAAGATTTGATTGTGTTCCATTGTATTTAACTAAGGGCAGCATTTTATCAAAAACAAGGTGTTCACAAAGAAATACTAGTGACTTTTTGTAGGACTGTGCCTTGCCACGGCTGACAAGTCTCCTGCTTTGATTTTCCACAATGCTTTTAAACTTGAGCCTTTCATTATACTCAAGGACAGTCTTTGCACTTGACGCTTTCTCTTGAGGAAATGCAGATACCATTTTCTTGTGGGGCTTGTGTCAAACTCGTCATCATCAAGGCCACATCTGTCTGGCAGAGGAAATCAGCGTTTAGTAAATTCCTGAACATTATCTCTGCTTCCAGTTTCCTGGTGTCCATGAGCACCTGCTCCTCCACCTCAGGTAGGTATATTGTGAGGAAAAATGTATTTGAAGCTCCAGATGCATAGAAGGGTCTCATTACATGTACATTTCCTTTATTAATAGCATTTTCCCATACATTCTCCGTTCCATGGTGCCTGAGGTTATTAGTATCGACCCCCAGAAAGATGTCCTGGGTCTGAGAGAGAGCCAGATGTTAGACCCACTAACAAAACTAAAGCTCCTGTCTTAGATTTGATGTTTCTTCTGTACATTTCTTCTTAGATGCGTGTTGTCTGTGGATGCTGGATCTGGGGAAGTGATTTACTTCTTTTGCTCAAGTCATGCAAGTAGTGCCCACAAGATACTGGTCAGGTCCCATGTGAAAAGAAGAAGGAAAAAGCTCACTAAAGTGCGTGTGTCCCAACTCATGGCTTGGGGCCAAGTCACAATTTAGAAAGAAGGGGACTGGCTATTAAGTCTGTAATAAGCTGCAACATGGGGAATATACAAGGATAACTGTAGCTGGAGTATAACCTTTAACAAGTTGCAAATCACCTTGTTGTACACCTTTAACATATAATGTTGAACGTCAACTATAATCTAAAAAATAAAATAAAATTCCTATAATCATGGATACCAAGGCCCAAAAGCTTAATGACTATTAGGTGGCAGAGCTAGCACTGTAATCTACTCAGGTAGCACTCAGATCTCCTACCTGCACACATAAACAGAAATTGAGATTTTCAGCAATGCATCAGTATGTAAGAATAGTTGACTTCCTGCACCATCCGGCATAGATCACTTTGGCAGATTTTCAGGAGGTAGCTAAGAACAGTTAACATTCAGATGTGTCCAATCAGATGGTAATAGGGGTGTGTGTTTAAAAGAATATAGCGTATCGGCTGCCAGTTCTTAAGTTTAATTTTAAAGGTTCAAAGTACTTTCTAGAAATGTTAGAAATTCTAGATGAAAATTGAATATGCTTCATCTCCTTGAATTTTCCTCAAACTTTTGTGAATATAATCAAAATTGAAAATCTGTTAGAGAGAGAACTGCTTTGGTCCCTCCTATGAAAAGTAAATAATATGTCCTGGGCATGTTTGAGATTTGGTGTGAACGTGTCCTGTGTTCTAATCTCAGCACTGCCATTAATTGTGTGATCTTAGGCAAATGGTTTTATTTCATAGAGTCTTGGACTCCTCGTTTATAACAAGAAAAGTTTGTACTACCTAATCTCTGATATTTAACCTAGCTTTAACATTCATATGTCTAAGAATTGTTGCCCCAAATTTTGCCATGTTTAAAGCTGATGTCCTCATATATTTTGGCATGTGAATGAGATTAGTACCCCCATTTCTTGAAATACTTTTTTTTCCCTTAAATGTGTCCATCGCAGCTCATTACTAGCTGATTGGAGACAGGCTGGTAAACTCTGGTTTTACAGGTAATAAGACTCATATTTCATTGTTATTATATTAGAGAATCTATATGCCAACTGAAAATGATAGAAAACAGAGAATTAATGACCTTTACTAAATTACCTTATATCTTTGAAATTTAATTTGCATATTATATATTGGGGATGATAATGATTCTATCCATTAGGTTACTCTAAAGAGTAAACATATTTTTAAGAACTTGCTTGTTATATTTTAAGTGGTAGAAACATAGCTGAAACCTAGGTCTTTTGATTGTAAAGGAAAAGAAGAAAAAGAGTTAGTGATCATTTCCTGAAAAGCCTGTGAGAACCTCAGTATCCTCACTGTAAAATGGGTATGCCAAAAATTCTTTCCTTATCTAAGGTTACTATAAATACAAGGTTATCAAGGGCTTCCTTGGTGGCTCAGATGGTAAAGAATCTGCCTGCAATGCAGGAGACCTGAGTTCGATCCCTGGAGGAAGATCTCCTGGAGGAGGGCATGCCATTCCACTCCAGTTATTCTTGCCTGGAGAATCCCCATGGACAGAGGAGGCTGGCGGGCTACAGTCCATGGGGTCCCAAAGAAGCAGACATGACTGAGTGACTAAGCACACACACAGGTATCATGATAGCCTGCAGGCTCTGCAGTTTATAAAGTGCTCTGTGGGTGTTGAAAGTGAAAGTGAAAGTGAAGTCGCTCAGTCGTGTCCAACTGAGGGTCCGTGTTAGGGATGTTGTTATCCCTAGTTGGGAGTGGGAGCGGGGAAAACTTGAATTCAGTGATTTCCTACACTGTGGCTGAGGGCACCCCAGACGCAACTGTCCAAGCACCATTATAATTCACTAGATAATGGCCTCCTGGAGAGTATTTAGTTTGCAACTTTTTTGCCTTGTAGCATTGAAGCAGAGAACAATGTCTGCCACATAATGAGTCCTCAATAAGTATTTCTTTAATGAATCTGTGAATTAATGAATCACTGATTTATTTTAGTTTCTATCCTATTGATCATGGGCCTGCTGATATGCTGAGTACATTTCATACTCAGTGGCTCTTAATCCTGGGTACATTAGAATCTCCTGGGGAGCTTTTAAAAATATTATATATGTGGTCTCACCTGGGACTAATTGAATCAGAATCTCTGGGACTGAGCCTGAGACATAAGTAGTTTAAAAGCTACCCAAGTGATTTTAATGTGAGAGAGACACATAGAGTCAATGACTCTTGATCCATTGTTTTCCTGGGGCTTGTTTGACTGGGTTTTTTGCTAACATTGCCAATTACTTAACTTCTGGGCATGCAACTTTCAGTGACCATGTATTCCCATCTTGCCATTTGTCATGTCTAAGAATTTTCTACATTAACAAGGATGCAAATTTATTATCCACATTAAGAGTGTGATCTGTTTTGCTTCTAGTCCTGAAACACAGTCATGCTGTCCATGTAAATCATAAACTTAGATCCTTTTGTAGTGTGAAAGAAAACATGTCAATCGGGATGGAGAAAATTAATGTTGACTAAGATCACTGACATGCTGTAAATTGCAGAGGTCTGGGTCTCAGGCTGGTTTTAGAATAAAACAATTGGTAATCTCACTATAACATTATGAGATAAGGCAGTGCCTAGGAGGTGTTTTAAATTATAGTCTGATTCCTTTTTAAGTGTTTATTTGCAACTTTATTGGTATTAACCAGCTAAATATTGCCATTCCCATTAGGGGGAGTACTTATGTCAAAGGTATTTTGATTCTTCAAAGAGCAGACTCAATTTACATGTTTGTTGAAGATGTCATTGAAGTAAACTTGTCTGGATTAATCATAATTATGTTATTTTGTTTTTCATGGATGGTTAACATGTTCGTTCTTTTTTCATTCCTGGTCCCACTAAAGTGTCATTTTGCCCAAGAACCTAACATAAGTCATTTCATAGACAGGCGTACACACATGTGGTGAGGGCTAGGAGAAGAGATAGCTATCACTCTAAAGCAGTAACACATATCTTTGCTTTGTCACCCCATGACAAAGTTAAATAACAACTCAAGAGTCCAGTTATAACACAGGGTGACAGGAGTGCTGTGAGGTGCTTCAAGGAAGGATGATTAGATGCCAAATTAATGGTATCAGGGGAGCTCTCCGCAGCCAAATGTGAAGTTACTTTTACTCAAGGCAATGATTTCTACTCTGTATTTTAAAAGCCTTAGGGTATCCTCAGGTGTTTCAAAAAATGTCATACAATTCTCAAAAATAACAACATACTTATAAAGCATATTGATATCATAGTATGGGGCTTCCCTCATAGCTCAGTCAGTAAAGAATCTGCCTGCAATGCAGGAGACCCAGGTTCGATTCCTGGGTGAGGAAGATCCCCTGGGGAAGGAAATGGCAACCCACTCCAATATTCTCGCCTGAAGAATCCCATGGACAGAGGAGCCTGGCAGGCTACAGTCCATGGGGTCGCAAGAGTCGGACACGACTTAGCAACTAAAGAGAGAGAGAGAATCTCTTCCATAACTGCTTGCTGCTGCTGTAGAGATGGTTGAAATTCACATTGTGTCACTGTTCCAAAAAGCAAGGAATGGACAGCCAATCAGCTCAACACATCATCTCCCCGTTAAGAACACCCCCAGAGTGTAACTGTCAGTGTCCCCGAGTCCTGCGATTCCTTCAGCCTTCTGGAACATGCAACTCTGTGACTATTCCTGCTGTTCTGGAAGAATCTGCATATTTCCCCCTAGACATTTTTCCTGTTTCATCGGCACACGTGACCCAGATTTGGAAGTGCATTCATCTCGGATCACCCTTTTCTCTTTTTGCTCTTTCCTTTGATTCCAGAAATTCTTTAAAAATAACAGATGGTAATTAATAAACCACATGGCAGGCAGGAAAAGAAGGAGCAGCTGTGGGCTCATTCTGATAGACTGTGCTGTCTGCAGATCATTTACCAGGGCAGCGTGCTGACATACCCAGCCCCACAAGAAGGTCTTATCCCTGGTCTTAAACCAAAGTCATTCTTGAAATTTCTGTTATTCATAAGGTGTCATCCATGAAAACTGCAGGAGGCTGCCCCATGATGATGGCTCTGAGCTGGTGGCTGTCCGGTTCAGGAGTTAGAAACAAACAAACATCTGTATTTGTGCACTTGGGGAGGTTGCCAACTTTCAGAGAAAGAGCTTTACACTGGAGTTGAGCATGGTGAAACCGAGTTTTCTGCCCTTCTTACCAAGTATTTTCCCTACCCCCTCCACACTCTCCCCAGTGAGTTCTGAGATCCTTATCCTGCAGCTGCTTTTCGCCCTATCCCATTGAATGGATTCCATTACTTTTCCATCTCGCCTGTATTGTAAAGCCTTTGCTGACAGAACAGCCTTTCTTTGTATGTCCCTCACCTACTGGAGTGCCTGACACATTAAGTAGGCTCATTAAAATTCATTAAATAGATAACTGAATGAATGAATAAAGACCCAGAAGAATATTTCTGGAATTCTCTAGGTATCGAGTCTAAGTGTAGTCTTCTCCCAAGTATCACTGACCCCTCAGAGTCTGCCAGGAGGGGAAGGGAAAGACAGGGATTTGCGTCTTCTCCAAATTAGGAACGAAATCAAGACATTCTTTTCCCAGGCTTTTCCAGAATCGCACACTGGCCATTTGAGGTAATCTCAAGGCCACTGTGTCTGCGTTAATGTATCTCACAGCCAGCTCTACTGCAGTGACCCTAGGAAATCTGACTGCAAAGCTCCAATGAAATCTGCTGAGACTGTCCTCTCTTTGAAAGGCAGATTCCCTCGCATCTGTCCTTGATTTGCTAAGGCTTTTTGATCAGATATGACTTGTGGAGGAGGTCATGGGAACATTAGATCTCTAGGCTTCCTGGACTTCTGATAGAAATTTATCTGAGAAAAATCTTAGATAAATATGAGATTATTTAATCTCACTGTGAGATTAAAGCAAACAAAACAAGAGCCCTGACTCTTGAGGACAACCATGCTTTCCCAGATTCTATTAAGAAAAAGAAAAAAAAAAAAAACAAGAAAATGCAAAACAAGATGTACCTGATCCAATCACTTGCCACCCAGGCACAGCTCTCCTGTATTGATCCTGTGCCTATGGAGTTCTTTTTCAATACAAAGATAATTTATAATGAGATGCATAAATGCATATATCCATGCATAAACCTGCAAATTCCAGCTTCTGCATATCCCCAGTGGCAAAATGAGGCAAGGCTAGCAGAGGGTTCTGCAAATAATTTGTATTCAGCAGCCAGGCTACTTACTTTGCAGGGTAAGCTGATGGCCGTTTACTCTAAATTTAATGACTCTGTTAGGAGTGACCTTTCTGGTGGTTTTCTAACCAATCAGTCTTAACCCTTTAATTGATTAATTTTCTTAAGCAAAAGTAGCCCCGTCACCCCTTCTCTCTTAGCAATCATTCATTTTACACCACACTCAAAAGGATTAGTTTGGGAATTTTAGGGACCCTGCACTATTTATTTTCATCTTCCTGGCTAGAATCTAAGCAAATGCATATTCAATATATACTGGGTGGAGGTGGGGGTGAGTGGTGGGGGTAGGGTCATTTGTTTGTTACAGAACCTTGCTGAGTACTCTAAAATTCAGCCAAGAATAGCAGCTTAAGTGACAAAATTTGATTTTCCATACATTCAGGTCACTAAAACAATGGAGGCAAAGTGAACCAGAAAGTCTACAAAGCAGCCTGTCTTGGGGATCTGCTTTTCCAGAAACGGATTAAAACTCTGATCTGTCTTGATGTGGCTTCATTAGTAGACAGAAAGAAAGGGGAAGAAAAAGCCAGCACATTTTCTTTCATGAAAAGGCCGTTTTAATATGGACAGAAAGTAAACACAAGCCATATTTCGGTGGAACTCAGTTATCTCTAATGGACCAATTCATATCTTTTTCTGTTCTCAGATCTCAGACCTTTTTTCCTTCGTTTTTAAAATATAATTTGAATTTTTCTATTAACTGTTACAGAGAGGCCTACATGTAATACATGGTGGAAAGGAAATGGAAAACGAATGAGCAATTTTAGAAGATTTTAGAAATCTTTTGTTCTGGAAAAATTCATTCTCTTCTGATCTTCAATATAATCCCCTTCTAAGTCCCTCCTCTAAGGCTAAGCCACCCTTGAACATGAAGCAGCTCTTAACCATTGAAGCATATTCAGGGAGACAGAATGACGCAGAAGGGACCATCAGTTTCTCACTTGGGAGAGTCACGTCTTTCCTATGAACGTTGTCATGTGTTTGTCATTGATTTGCTTTAACAATATTCTTTAATTAGATGTAATTGCAAGAAAAAAATTCTCTGAAAAATTATGTATATACACATACCTAATTTAGGAAAAAAAAAACATGTAATCTGTGGAAAGTTTATATGCTAAGAAAAAAGATAAGAGTGAGAAAAAGTAGATCTAGCGGGTAGGTGGGTGGAAGCTGCCGTCCCCCTCCTCCTCTGTGTGGGGCAGACTTGCCTGTCCTTTTGCTGCTCTCCGCCTCCTTCCAGGAGGATGGAATAGCTCTGCCCGTAGTCCCTCCAAATGCCAGATCACACACTCAGGTGGGACTCCTGCTTCAGTGAACCTGGACCGGGCCAGGACAGGATGCTGCACACTCCTCTTGTCTGGCCTCTCCCTCCCATCCAGGTACCTAGCTCAGAAGAACCCTGGCTATAACCGTAAAATATATTATTTTTCTTTTACGTTCTACTCCTAGTAACTGGATAAAGTCCATCATAACATACTTAAGCGTTAGTCATTGTCTCTTGGCTATATATATCTCCCTTAGAAATATTTTGGGAAGAACGGTTATTGTATAAGACGCTGGGTCTAATATCATCATAATACTACTAAGCAGTAGTGAAGTGGTGATGTTGCTCAGTCATGTGCTACTCTTTGCGATCCCATGGACTATACAGTCCACGGAATTCTCCAGGCAAGAATACTGGAGTGTTCTGGAAGATTTCCCTTCTCCAGGGGATCTTCCCAACCCAGGGATCAAACCCAGGTCTCCCACATTGCAAACAGATTCTTCACTTGCTGAGCCACAAGGGAAGCCCAAGAATATTGGAGTCGGTAGCCTGTCCCTTCTCCACCAGATCTTCCGGACCAGGAATCAAACCCGGGTCTCCTGCATTGTAGGTAGCTATGAGGGAAATATTACTAAAGAACTGAAAAATTCTCTTACATCACACTTAACTGTTAGATATGTGCCTATTTATACTTCTAGATAAGATTTCAGAATCTACTTCTGTATCTTACCTTCTTTCTTGATATTAGTTTTAACCATTTGAGATTCCCAATTGTAACCTTTTTTAAAAAAAAAATATATAGTTGACTTACAATATTGTGTTAGTTTTAGGTGTACAGCAAAGTGATTGAGTTATACGTATCAGTTCAGTTCAGTTCAGTCGCTCAGTCGTGTCCGACTCTTTGCGACCCCAGGAATCTCAGCACACCAGGCCTCCCTGTCCATCACTATCTCCCGGAGTTCACTCAGACTCACGTCCATCGAGTCCGTGATACCATCTAGCCATCTCATCCTCAGTCGTCCCCTTCTCCTCCTGCCCCCAATCCCTTCCAGCATCAGAGTCTTTTCCAATGAGTCAACTGTTCGCATGAGGTGGCCAAAGTACTGGAGTTTCAGCTTTAGCATCATTCCTTCCAAAGAAATCCCAGGGTTGATCTCCTTCAGAATGGACTGGTTGGATCTCCTTGCAGTCCAAGGGACTCTCAAGAGTCTTCTCCAACACCACGGTTCAAAAGCATCAATTCTTCGGTGCTCAGCCTTCTTCACAGTCCAACTCTCACATCCATACATGACCACAGGAAAAACCATAGCCTTGACTGGACGGACCTTAGTCGGCAGAGTAATGTCTCTGCTTTTGAATATACTATCTAGGTTGGTCATAACTTTTCTTCCAAGGAGTAAGTGTCTTTTAATTTCATGGCTGCAATCACCATCTGCAGTGATTTTGGAGCCCAAAAATATAAAGTCTGACACTGTTTCCACTGTTTCCCCATCTATTTCCCATGAAGTGATGGGACCAGATGCCATGATCTTCGTTTTCTGACTGTTTAGCTTTAAGCCAACTTTTTCACTCTCCTCTTTCACTTTCATCAAGAGGCTTTTTAGCACCTCTTCATTTTTTTTCATTATAGGTTTACAAGGTATTGAATATAGCTCCCTGTACTATATAGTAAGGGGGCTTCCCAGGTGGCACAGTGGTAAAGAATCCGCTTACCAAGCAGGAGACACAAGTTTGATCCCTGGATCAGTAAGATCCCCTGGAGAAGGAAATGGCCACACACTCCAGTATTCTTGCCTGGACAATCACATGGCAGGCTACAGGCTACAGTCTGTACAGGCTACAGTCCACAGGATCACAAGAGTTAGATATGACTTAGCAACTACACCACCACCGCTGTAGTTCGTTTCTGTTAATCTCATACTCCTAATTGAATCCCCTCTTTTCCCCTCTATAAACTACAGGGTGATTCTGTCACCAACCCTCTCACCTCAGGTGGACTCCAGCAGGGTCCTTCCCTTGCCTAGTGGCATTCGAGCCAATTGCCTTCAACACAATGCTCAGCAAAGCAGAGCAGAAACTTTATTCCTTGATCGAAGAATGGAGAAAGGAGAGCTTATTCTCTAAAGATACCTGCTCCCCAAAGGGAGGAAAGTGGGAGACTTTTCAGGGGTAATAAGGCAGTTGGGTCTTCAAACTGGGGAAAAGGGTGGAGATCTCCAGGAACAGGCAGGGCCTGCCTGGTCCCTCAGGCATTCTTGCAAATTGTACTAATTGTGCCCACCAAAGTACAAGCTCCTCCTTCGAGTGGGGATCTTAGCATAGTAACAAAGCAAAGGCAACTTCCTGACACTTGTAAGTTTCCTCTGCACTGCCCATCTCTTGCAGTTAGCCCGGAACTGGTTCAGAGCAGTGGACTGTCAGGTTGCCTTTGAGATGCAACAGATAAACACCTTTGACAAACATCAGATGTTCTGGAACAAGAATAGAAATGGATGAAAACAGATCTTCCTGTTCCCTGAATTATGTATGGGTGGCAGTTCAATGTAATGATACTGATAAAAGTTAACTTTATCATTTGCTAAGGACTTCACACAGATCTTCTCATTTTGCTCCCTGAAATATCCTCCCAGGTAATCACAGTTGACCCTTAAACAATGTAAGCATTAGGAATAACCCTCCACACACTTGAAAATCTGTAAAAACTTATATTTAACCTTCTGTATACACAGTTCCTCTGTGTGTGTGTGGTTTCTCTATATCTGTGATTCAACATCCAAAGATTTAACCGACCATGGATCATATTATAGAAAAAACTGCCTATCAGTGGACCAGCATGGTTCTAAACTGTGTTGTTCAAGGGCCAGGCACATTTTTTTTTCTCCACTTTTCAAATGAGACATTGAGTCTCAGAAAGGCAAAGTGACTAATCCAATATTAAATGACTGGTAAGGAGGCAAATCAGTATTAAAACACAGTTCTCTTTGGCTCTAGAGGTTCTCTTTTTTTTTCCCCCAAGGCACACATGTTATTTTAAACATGCATATTCTTAATGGTTGTGGCATAGTTTGTTGTATGAATCTACTTTAGTATTTTTTGTCTTAAAAATATAGTCTCTTGATTAACATTTATGTTGTTTCTATTTTTTCATTACCGTAAAAGATGCTACAATGAACATAACTCCTAGTACATATGTTACGGTATGCTGTAGCTGGAATTAAATGCATTCCATGTCTCTAGATTTACTCCTGTATTCTCCTTAGATGGACACTATCCCATATGAAACTCAAGATTTACCAATCATGAAGTTACTATTTTTTTTAATGTCATGTTCTACTTTCATTTAATTTTACAATCTTGTCCTGGTAATGTGTTTTTATGACACATTTTAGGATCTTTTCTTAATAGCAAAGTCCTGGTAATGTGTTTATATGAAACATTGGTTTTGTGCACAGATTTCTAGGAACACCACTCTTTCAGAGTCTGATATACTTGTCAAGGCAATAGCTCCTTTCCATCAAGGAAATCTTAACAAAATCATCAGCTTCATTTTTCCACCACACATACTGTCCCCAGGGCTCTAGTATTACCCCTAAAGATTCAGGACAGTTGTTCTCTGTTGCGTTGTTTGGTGGAAAGAAACATTTTCGTCATAAAAAAACACAGAAATAGACTTGGAGCAATTAAATGCAAAATGCTGCATGAACGAGTTGCAGGTTATTTAGACATGAAAGGAAAAATTAATTGTCTGAGCTGAAGCACATTAATTCTTCTCTCAAGCAGTCATTCAAAGGAGGGGACAGTGAGGAGAAGAATTGTGTTCAGGGTTGGGGAGACTCTGGCATTTGTCCTGGGGCTTTTGAGCAGCTACACATCAATGAGAAAGCCTGAGTCCATCAAGAGGGGATGCTTAAGAGCATGTGTATTTCAAGCCAATTTCATGCTAAGCAGGGACCTGGTGTTATTTGGGTATTGAACTTTTGCTTCAGGGACAGCCAGTTAAATGTGGCAGTGGGTCCCATCCAGGAGTCCAAAAGCAGGAAGTAAATACCCTTCCATGAGGAAACATGGCATCCAGAGAGGATGGCACGGGTGGTGGCTGGTCAGCAGTGGACCTAGGGCAGAATCTGAAGCTTCTCTCTCTGGCTATCGAGGAAGATAGAATAGGGGAACAGATTTTTGTGCTATACAATGGAAAACAACATAGAAGAATTGTTATTTATCCAGGATTGTGATTCTTTTCCTGCTCCAAATTAGCATTATTGCCAGAATTTTGGTATTTTAGTTTGCAAATACTCAGTGATTACAGAATGATATTTCTGCTGTGTACTCTGTGATGCATACTACAGGATCGAGTAAAAGGATAATTAAAAAATAATATTTTAAGTAGATGTTTTAGAAACTATCTGTGTGTTTCTTTAAATATGTCCTGCCTCTTCATGAAAGTGAAAGAGGAGAGTGAAAAAGTTGGCTTAAAGCTCAACATTCAGAAAACAAAGATCATGGCATCTGGTCCCATCACTTCATGGTAAATATATGGGGAAACAGTGGAAATAGTGGCTTAGTTTATTTTTCTGGGCTCCAAAATCACTGCAGATGGTGATTGCAGCCATGAAATTAAAAGACACTTACTCCTTGAAAGGAAAGTTATGACCAACCTAAACAGCATATTAAAAAGCAGAGACATTACTTTGTCAACAAAGGTCTGTCTAGTCAAGGCTATGGTTTTTCCAGTAGTCATCTATGGATGTGAGAGTTGGACTATAAAGAAAGCTGAGTGCCAAGGAATTGATGCTTTTGAACTGTGGTGTTGGAGAAGACTCTTGAGAGTCCCTCGGACTGCAAGGAGGTCCAACCAGTCCAACCTAAAGGAGATCAGTCCTGGGTGTTCATTGGAAGGACTGATGTTGAAGCTGAAAGTCTAATACTTTGGCCACCTGATGTGAAGAGCTGACTCATTTGAAAAGACCCTGATGCTGGGAAATATTGAGGGCAGGAGGAGAAGGGGCCAGCAGAGGATGAGATGATTGGATGCATCACCGATTCAGTGGACATGGGTTTGGGTGGACTCCAAGAGTTGGTGATGGACAGGGAGGCCTGGTGCCTGCGGTTCATGGGGTCGCAAAGAGTGGGACACGACTGAGTGACTGAACTGAACTGAACTGTCTTGCAAGTGAGCCAACAAATTGTCATTTTTCAGAAATCAGAACAGAGATTAATATAACCCTAGATATTTATGAAAGTTACACAAATAATACATTTTGCTTGTCTGATGTTTCAGAATAAAAAAGTGAATTCATGCTATAATTGTGTTAACTCAAAATGTAAAAACTAAAACAAAACAAAATGTAGTTAAATGTAAAACATTTTTAAAATAAGTGGGGATTCCTGTTTATCTGTCTCTCAGGGGTTCTTCAGCATCAGCATTAGTATCTGCAGAAATAGAAAGAGAGGATGATGGACAACTCATCCGACAAGATCCTTATAAAATATAAAGTAATGACTTTGATGCTGGGAGGGATTGGGAGCAGGAGGAGAAGGGGACGACAGAGCATGAGATGGCTGGATGGCATCACTGACTCGATGAATGTGAATCTGAGTAAACTCCGGGAGTTGGTGATGGACAGGGAGGCCTGGCATGCTGCGATTTATGGGGTCGCAAAGAGTCGGACACGACTGAGTGACTGAACGGAACTGAATGTCTATATAATAGTGAGGTTTGTGGGATTTTTATATTATTAACAAATGTTAGAGTTTTGTTTGTTTTGGTTTCGTTTGGCTTTGTTTAGATTTTTACCGGGTTGGGCAGTTTTATCACATCTAGTAAGCTAAAAGATTCCTTTAAATCATTGAGTAGTCAGACACCACCAGCATGCATTTCTTATTAAAACAAATTATTATTAATGAAAAAGTAGATAATCATTAAGAAGGCTTTGCAAAAGAATGGGAAGCCACAGACTGACAGAAAATAGTTCCAAAAAGCATCTGACATAGGGAAGTTATCCAAAATATACAAAGTATGCTTAAAACTCAACTGTAAAAATGAACTGAAGTAGGTATGCAGATTGAAAATAAGCATGTGAATAGATGTCCATAATCATATGATATAAAGAAATTGAAAATTATAATAACAATATTTCACTACACATTTTTAGAATGGCTAAAATCCACAACATTGACAAAACCAAATGCTCAGAAGGATGTAGGGTAACAGGAACTCTCATTCATTGCTGTTGCGAGTACAAAAAATGGCATAGCCACTTTTGAGACAGTTTGACAGTTTTTTGTTTTATAAAACTAAACATAATTTTGCCATATGATTCAGTAATTTTGCTCCTTCATATTTTCCCAAATAACTTGAAAATTTATTTCTGTACAAAAACCCTGCACATGGATGTTTATAGCAGTTTCATATATAATTGCCGAAACTTGGATGCAACAAGATTTCCTTTGTGGGTGAATGGATAAATAAACTGTGGTGTATCCAGACAATGAGTTATAAGTCATTTCTGAAAAGAGATGAGCTATCATACCATGAAAAGATATGGAGGGCCCTTAAATGCATGTTGCATGGCGAAAGCAGCTCATCTGAAAAGGCTTCATGGTTCCAACTGTATGACATTCTGGAAGGTATTAATACTATGGAGGCTATAAAAGAATCAGTCATTTCCAGGATCTTGGGAGAGAAAAACAGGGGAATAGTTAGAATATAGGTGGTATATTTAGGTCAGTGAAACTATTCTGTAAGATACTACAATGATGAGTTGTTGTTTAGTCTCTAAGTCATGTCCAACACTTTTGTGATCCATGGACTGCAACCTGCCAGGTTCCTCTGTCCCTGGGATTTCACAGGCAAGAATATAGGAGTGGGTTATAATTTTCTTCTTCTGGGCAATGGTTGGTACATGTCATTATATACATTTGCCAAAAGCCATATAATAAATAAACACCAAGGGTGGACCCTAATGTGAGCTACGGGTTTGCAGTGATGTTGGTGTGTCAGTTTTGGTTCTTCCTTTATAACCAATTTACCACTCTGGTGCAGATGTTGATGATGAAGAGGACTGTGGGTGGTTGGAGGCCAAGGACATATGGGAACTCTCTGAACTTTTCACGTGTTTTTGTGATGAATCTAAACCTCTAAGAAAATGTGCTTAATTTTTTTTTTTTTTTTTTTTGCCAAAAAGCCTTTGAACAGTTCTATTATTTGATGGTCTCAATGACTTTCTGATCAGCAGTTTTGTCTGCTTGTATTGTATATTTACCCTTGTAAACATTTCAAAGGGGGATTGGGGATCTGTAGATCCTGCTGCAGCCTTCATGTTGAAGTGAAGCTAACTCACAAGTCAGCCCTATAATTTCTTTCTCTGTTGAGGTTCTACATTACTGCACAATAAAGGTTGCATGTTGAGTACATGACCCATGAAACCTCCCCCAAGAAAATAAAAACTTTGTTCTTGGCACAAAACGAAAGAGCCCAAAGTAGCTTATCGCTTTCATTCCTTTTCAAACCTTAATCTTCATCACCTGAGGAGACCTGGCTAATCACTGCTGCTACTGTTGATGCTAAGTTGCTTCAGTCATGCCTGACTCTGTGCGACCCCACAGATGGCAGCCCACCAGCCTCCCCCGTCCCTGGGATTCTCCAGGCAAGAACACTGGAGTGGATTGCCATTTCCTTCTCCAATGCATGAAAGTGAAAAGTGAAAGTGAAGTCTTTCAGTGGTGTCTGACTCTTTGTGACCCCATGGGCTGCAGCCCACCAGGCTCCTCCATCCATGGGATTTTCCAGGCAAGAGTATTGGAGTGGGGTGCCATTGCCTTATCTGTCTATTCACTAAGTCTGTCCATTTACAAGTGGCATTTTCAGATTCTTGACCTTTTTTATATATTTCTTAGTGTTTTCTACTTCTGGGACTGCAAAAATTCAGCAGATCAGAGGAGATTTCTCAACTTGGTGTAAGATACAGCACACAGGAAAGCAATTTCTTAGATTTCCCTGGTGACAGTGAGGTGCTTGGATTATAGGAAGTAGGGCCCTAGAGAGAAACTTTCTAGAAATTCAGGCAACATAGAAAAAAATAAGCATTGTTCAGATTGAATTTGTGATGGACAGAGGAAGGATGTCAGCCTGCTTAGGTGGTTTTGCCTTCCTGGACACCAGACCCTTGATATTAATACTCACAAAGGGCTATAGGTACTTACAGCTTCTACTGAATGTATATAATTTCTACTGAGGTGCCTATGCAATAGGTTCCAAGGGTAAGGGTGAAATAGCCACTCCCCTCCCTCTATAACCCTTACTAGCTGTTTGCTAGTTTACTAGGGAAATGATTGTGGGGAACTGTTTTAGGGCATTCATACTCTTCAAGCAAATAGAGAATATACAAACAGGTCAGGAGGGTGAGAGAATTGTGTAAGGTGGGTATCCTTACAAAGAGATCTAGAGACAGTTATACTCTGAATCCCATCTTCCCTATTTCAGAAGTTCAATGCCTGTCACATCAGTTGAGCCTGGTAAAGATCAGGGAGGGAGAAACACTCAGTGGTACTTGCATGTGAGGAGATGGATGGAGAGGATTTCATAAGAAAGAGTTGACAGAGTACTGGGCTGTTTCCTGTCCCCATGATGTTGTGGTGAAGGCGTGGACATCAAGAGAACTTCACTTATACCCCCACCTCAGATTTGGCAATGCAAAAGACTGGCACTGGACCCTTGATTGGTACAATTAAAGTGGCATAACAATTGGGATCTGACTCTTGCCTGTAAAGAGGGAGAGGCAAGAGCTGACCACCTGCTAGATGGTGGGTCAGATAGCGTGTTGGTCCTTTGGTGCACTGAGTCTGGGGAAGCAGGGGTGTTTAGAAAGGACAGTGAAGGAAACAGGGTTCCGGGGTCCTCTCAAGTCACGTTTAGCAAGCCTGTCTGAAGGCACAAGGTGACCTCACAGTGGAGTGAATGCCTTGGAATTGGACTTCTAGGTAACCACCCTCAGGGGAGAGGGTCTCCAAGAGCTGTGACCCTCCTGGTCATGGGAATTCAGGATAGGGGGCCCAGCTGAGGGCTCTGAAAACCTCATCAAGGAAAGAGTTATTTTCACCGTCTGTTATGCCCGGAGTGCTAGACACGATGCAGGAGGAAAAAAGGCCCTTGTTCCGTGTCCTTCTACCCTCTAGGGCTGTCCTGGAACAAGGCAGTGGGGAGTGATTTGAAGAAGCTTGATTAGACAACTCAGAGAGTTCCACTATACAGTCATCAACCTGAAAGGAGTCAGGGAGCTCAATGTGGGAGGTATGAGCTGGAGGGAGAGAAAAGGAAGAGGATTAATACAGTCCAATGCAGCTTTTTGATTACTGTCTTCAGCTGGACATTTTATTTATTGAATTAAGACCATGCATATGTTATAAAGTGACTTTAGCACTTCTATTATGTTAAAATAAATAACATAAATAAATAAAAAAAACAAAATAAATAAACATAAAAGGGATATATCAGTCATTTCATTCAAGAGTATGGGAAGTTTGCTCCCAAAGAATAAAATTTAAAAGAAGATAGAAACAAAACTGTGTTTTAAGTCACTGGTCATGTTTGTTTAGCACCTGCTTACAGATACAGGTATGAACCTGGATGTTGGTCGTGGGCCGCCCCCTGCAGCTCATGCTCAGCATCTGGTTTTCTCTCTGCAGTGGCCTCTAGTCCTGGAACCCTGTGGTGATGGGAGTAACAGTGGTTTGAGCATTGTTATTGTTCAGTCACTCAGTTGTTTCTGAATCTGTGTGACCCCATGGACTGTAGCACCCCATTTGGGTGGTGTCATCTGCATATCTGAGGTCATTAATATTTCTCCAGGCAATCTTGATTCCAGCTTGTGCTTCATCCAACCCAGCATAATGTACTCTGGGTATAAGTTAAATAAGCAGGATGACAGTATACAGCCTTGATGTACTCATTTCCCAATTTGGAACCAGTCCTTTGCTCCATGTCCAGTTGTAACTGTTCCTTCTTGACTTGTATACAGATTTCTCAGGAGGCAGGTAAGGTGGTCTGGTATTCCCATCTCTTTAAGAATTTTTCCACAGTTTGTTGTCATCTACATAGTCAAAGGCCTTAGCATAGTCAATGAATCAGAAGTAGATGTTTTTCTGGAATTCTCTAGCTTTTTCTGTGATCCAAATGATGTTGGCAATTTAATCTCTGAGTATAAAACTCGTTTTTTGAGAAGTGATATTGTAGCCTCCAAAGATGGGGGTAGGAATTTGTCACCTACCCCCTAAAACCCTATCTAATGTCATGAACAACCTCTGGGAATGAAGCATGACCATTTTCAATGTGATTATACCTTAAACTTGAAGATACACTAAACCTGTCATGCACAATGTGAAATTGTGCTAAACTATATTTAGCATGACGGTGCCATTAGCTTCCAAATGGAAACCCTTTAGAGAAGGGACACTAGAACTAATTGTGTTGAAACCACAGGAATAATTGGGATCGTCTTGAGCAAGCCAGGACATATATGGTCAGTCCACCCATATCCTGCTGCTCTTAATCTATGGGGAAGTTTTATTTTATTTTATTTTTTTAATTTTGTTGTTTTTGTTTTGCTAGAGGTGAGAGCTAAAATCCTATCCAACTTTTGTGCAGCTTTGTGCCATTTACTGTGTAGCACTATTAAGCCTCCCTTGAAGCAAGTAGCTTAGGGAATTTCCTGTTTATTTGCATCACAGATGATGGTACTGTGGGTCACACACAGCCCTGTCATAATCCAGACAAAGCACTTAAATTGAGGTTTCCAATTATGAAGTGATGTATATGTCCTAGGAATCCTTACATGCTCCTGGTTTGAGGTCTCAGCAGATATTCTTTTCAAGGGCAGACTCTGCTCAAGAGTAAGAAAGAAAAATGATCACAACTGGCAGAAGAGAAGATGGGGAGCCAGAAGGATTAGTAGGTGTGTTCCCTATGAGAGACAGTGGGGTCAGAGTGGAAAGTATGTAAGATTTAAAATCAGAAGACTGGAATTTAAGTAAGTTGCCCTCGTGCTTTATTGTTGTTCATTTGCTAAGTCCTGTCCAACTCGTTGCAACCCCATGGACTGCAGCACACCAGGCTTCTGGTCCTTCACCATCTCCCAGTTTGCTCAAACTCATGTCCATTAAGTCGGTGATGCCATCCAACCATCTCTTCCTCTGTCTCCCTCTTCTCTTCCTGCCTTCAGTCTTTCCCAGCATCTTTTCCAGTGAATTGGCTCTTTGCATCCGGTGGCCGAAGTATCAGAGCTTCAGCTCCAGCACCGGTCCTTCCAGTGAATATTCAGGGTTGATTTCCTTTAGGATTGGCTGGTTTGATCTCCTTGCTGTCCAAGGGACTCTCAAGAGTCTTCTCCAGCACCACAATTTGAAAGCATCAATTCCTTGCCCCCAAGCCTCCTTCATGGTCCAAGGCTCACATCCATACATGACTACTGGAAAAGCCCTAGCTTTAACAATGCAGATTTTTGTCTGCAAAGTGAGACCTCAGATTTTTAGTACACTGTCTAGGTTTGTCATAGCTTTTCTTCCAAGGAGCAAGTGTCTTTTAATTTCATGGCTGCAGTCACCATTCACAGTGATTTTGGAGTTCAAGAAAATAAAATTTGCCACGAAGTGATAGGACCGGGTACCACGATCTTTGTTTTTTGAATGTTGAGTTTTAACCCTGCTTCTTCTCACTCTCCTCTTTCACCTTCATCAAGAGAGTCTTTAGTTCCTTTCCACTTTCTGCCATTAGTGTAGTTTCATCTAATGGGTAAGATATAACAAGCATTAAACTTTTCAATGAAAAGAACATTGACATCATTCATTCCCTCTTTATAAAGAGGTATTTTAAGTGATAAGTATTATAAAGGACATTAAAATGCATTCTGTATTATACAGCTTTCAAGCCATTCATTATGAAAGTTCCTGCTAGTTCTTCTCAACTACCACTAAAAATAAGAACTGAAGTTTTTTCCAGCCTTGTCTCTTCCTCTCTCTGCCTCTGAGCCCAGATGTCAAAACTTATGGTAAGGAGATAATTACTTGTTTTTCAGTCCTGTCACAATTTTAGACCAATACACTACTCAGTTCATCTTCCATCTCTCTCTCTCTCTCTCTCTCTCTCTCTCTCTCTCTCTCTCTCTCTCTCTCTCTCTCTCTGTGTATGTGTCTTTCACTGTTTGATTAAAAAAAATGTATGTGCAGAGCAAATGGCAAAGTTCAACTGAAATTCTTTATTAAGGAGCCACTTTGCTCATGTCCTCTCATGTAATGCAGAAGGCAGCACAATGAAACAGGTGCATATTCTTACCCCTCAGGAAGATGTAGCAGGCTGGAAGATTTAAAAAAAAAAAAAATAGTTACAATGATGAGAACTTAATTGGTGAGTTCAGGGAATAGAAAATAAGATATAAATTCACCTAGTGTTCCAAGGATGTTCCAATGAGTTGCAGCTATTGAGAAAACAATTACTAAGGCAGAAGTTGCATAGGCTCCTGGCCAAGTTGGCTTCAGTTTCTAACACTTGAAGTGTGCACTGCTCATAGGTACTTGTTCTGTTCCTTGGCTATATTGAATTCCACCAAGATATTGAGGGACTCTGTAGATCCCAGAGGTGAAGCCAGTTTACCATCTGTTAATCAATATTGATCAAATTAAGTATTTAATCCAGTGATTCTCAGCAGGGTTCTAGGGGTGGATTTTGCTCTCAAGGATATTTAACAATGTCTGGGCACATTTTTGGTTGTTACAACTGAGGGTGGGTGTTTGCTACCAGCAGCTGGTGGGTGGAGGCCAGGGATGTGACTACAGTATGCAAGGCAGCCACATGCAACAAAGAATTACTAGGTTAACAAAGAATTACTGGACCCAAATGTCTACAGTGCCAGAGCTGACAAAGCCTGGCCTCACCCAACTATGAGGGATACAAAACAAGTGAGACACATGATTTCAGACCTTGAGTGATTTAGAGCCCTAATCCAGAGGCTGGAACAATACACCCATCCATTAGTTGAAATAATTCCACATCCAGAAATATTTACTGAGCGCTTACAATGTGCCAGGGACTCTGCAAGATTTTAGATGGTTTGTAGTTGTGCTAGGACCTTTTTTCAAGAGCTTTAGAATTTACTGAGTAGGACACCTGTTAAAGAGAAGACACACAAAATTCACTGTGTAATGGGAGAAATCATATTTGGAAGGGAAAAATCCCTGTTGCCCCGAGAAAGAATGACAGGAAGAATTTCTTTAGATTTGGTGATCAGGGCAAACCTCTCTGAGAACAAGATATTTAAGCTGAGAAAGCAAAGGAAGAGAAAGATAAGCAGAGAGAGGCAGGCATGTGCCTCAGGCTCTGAGGGAGGGGAAACACTTTTGATTTTGAGTGATTTGTGTGTGTGTGGAGGGATGTGCCTGTGTATATAGATTCAGTATAGCCAAGCTAATAAACCTGGTAAGAATTCGGAAAAGGGAGAAATGAATAGAGATAAAAGTCACCAGGGAATATCTGGAGGAAGGCATAGGAAGTTGGCTGGGGTGGGGTTGCACAGCAACAACTTGGAGAGAGACGTAAGTACGTCTCATTTTTTAAAAAGGGAAATAGAAAAATCTGGGCAAGTTGGGCTGAAATAAGACAAGGGAGTCATAAACGTTGGTTTTTAGCAGCCTGCTTTGAAAATGGGCCCTTTCTATTGTGACACTGCATGCTGCTGCTGCTGCTGCTAAGTCGCTTCAGCTGTGTCCGACCCTGTGCGACCCCGTGCGACCCCATAGACGGCAGCCCACCAGTCTCCACCTTCCTTGGGATTCTCCAGGCAAGAACACTGGAGTGGGTTGCCATTGTGACACCGCATGTGAGTGACCAAAAGAAAAAAAAGAAGAAATCTTTTGAAATGTAGGTCCTTCTTTTTAAAGGTATTGGTGCAAGCAACTTGGTGTTAAGAGATCTCTAGGCAAGAAAAAATCACATACTAAAAGCAAGGGCTTGAACCTGGAATGGCCAATGGTGCTATGGAAAAAAATAAAACTTAACTGCTATCATCAACCATCCACTTCATTCACTCAGTAAATACGTTTGAGTGCTTTTGACATACTAGACCCTGGGAGCATATTGGTGAGCAAAATCAGAAATAGTTTCAGCTTTCAGGAAGGTTACAGTTTAGTGGGAGAGCCACCTCTGAAATAAAAACAAAAATAAGTATGCATGTAGAGTTAAGTGCTGAGAGGAATGAATATTTGTCCTTATAAGAACCTATGATTGCAGCCATGATATTAAAAGACGCTTACTCCTTGGAAGGAAAGTTATGACCAACCTAAACAGCATATTAAAAAGCAGAAACATTACTTTGTCAACAAAGGTCTGTCTAGTCAAGGCTGTGGTTTTTCCAGTGATCATGTATGGATGTAAGAGTTGGACTATAAATAAAGCTGAGTGTAGAAGAATTGATGCTTTTGAACTGTGGTGTTGGAGAAGACTCTTGAGAGTCCCTTGGACTGCAAGGAGGTTCAACCAGTCCATCCTAAAGGAGATCAGTCCTGGGTGTTCATTGGAAGGACTGATGTTGAAGCTGAAACTCCAGTACTTTGGCTACCTGATGCAAAGAGCTGACTCATTGGAAAAGACCCTGATGCTGGGAAAGATTGAGGGCAGAGGGAGAAGGGGACAACAGAGGAAGAAATGATTGGATGGCATCACTGACTCAATGGACATGGTTTTTGGGTGGACTCTGGGAGTTGGTGATGGACAGGGAGGCCTGGTGGCTGCAGTTCATGGGGTCGCAAAGAGTGGGACACAACTGAGCAACTGAACTGAACTGAACTGAACTGAACCTATGATTAGAGGATTCTCACTGGAGAGTAGTGACAGGGCAGACTTTTCAGAGAAAGTGTTGAGCAAGAGGCAAGTAGAAATTGCCCAGGTGAAGGGGGGTGAGAAGGAAGGGTGCAAAGACTTCTGCAGAAGTATTGGCATATGGAGGGAGGAACCATGCAAGAAAGAAGGGAAGGAACTCCAGTGTTACTGGGATGGAGAGAGATCATGGGAAGTAGGGTGTGAAATGTGACCACACTAGTCGGCAAGAGTAGGAAGGAGGAGGGAGAGAGAGAAAGTAGAGTTGGGATGGGGGGTGCGGAGAAAGGGGCAAATATGCACTTTGGAAGATCCCAGAGAAAATACTGTCAAATCATGCAGGAAAATAGTGCAGAAAATCAGGAGAGGGATAGCGCATAGGTTAAGTTCATATTGATGGGAATGTATTAGTTTGTTCATATTCAAGAAATGCTCAGGAAGTAAATGGTAAGGATTGGGATAAACCAGTAAAAAAAATAAATAAATAGGGGAGTTAAGGATAAAAATGATGGGGGAGTCAAGGATAAAGGCTAGATGTCTTGCCTGACAGCAGGGTAGATGATGGTACTGTTCACCCAGAGAGGAATCTCTGAAATAGGATCCATTTTGGAGAAGATCACAAGCTCAACTTTAGAAAAGCTGATTTTGAGGCATGTTTGAGACATCAATGGGAATTATCAAATGCAGAGTTTCTGCTGCTGATAAGCAACAACTATGCTCCTGCTAAACTAAAAGGTGATACCCTTCAGTAGCAGCTGGCACATTGCCCCCATCACAGTTCCATTTTTGTTAATCTGTAGACTTAAAAATTGGTGCATCGCAGCCCCGCCAGCTGAAAGTGCTGCCAACATGAAACTAAGCAGGGAGCCAAGAGAGTTTAAATAAAAAATCAATGTTGAGCATGTGTTGAGGGGAGAAAGAAAGTGAAGGATAAGGAATCAGATTTGCCAGGGCAAAGTGGAGGACACTTCCAGGACACATAATTTGGAGGAAGGGACATTGGGGAGTCTCACATTAGCCATTCATATAAGCCCTGAAGTAGCTGATTAATACTTTGCTGTCTAATGAGCTGATTGAATGATAGTTTATTTTGGAAAGGGGTCTTCAAAGTTACCTAGATGAATCATGCCTGTTCAGTTCAGTTCAGCTCAGTTCAGTTGCTCAGTCGTGTTCAACTCTTTGCAACCCCTCCCTGTCCATCACCAACTCCTGGAGTTTACTTAAACTCATGTCCATCGAGTCGGTGATGCCATCCAGCCATCTCATCCTCTGTCGTCTCCTTCTCCTCCTGCCCCCAATCCTCCCCAGCATCAGGATCTTTTCCAGTGAGACAACACTTCGCATGAGGTGGCCAAAGTACTGGAGTTTCAGCTTTAGCATCAGTCCTTCCAATCAACACCCAGGGCTGATCTCCTTCAGAATGGACTGGTTGAACCTCCTTGCAGTCCAAGGGACTCTCAAGAGTCTTCTCCAACACCACAGTTCAAAAGCATCAATTCTTCGGTGCTCAGCTTTCTTCACAGTCCAACTCTCACATCCATACATGCCTGTTACTGTTGAGCAAATGGAAGTCTGGAGGGGATAAATGACTTATCCAGGTTTGCCCCACTTGTTAGTGACAGTGTGTGACTACCATCTAACTCAGTCTATTTCACAGTTAGATATGGCTTTGTCCCCCAGGATTTTTACTGTGAAGGGAGTGACCTGCAACATTATTTCACTACCTTGAATTTTGAATATAGATGTTGATCAAACAGTCTCGGGCCCCTTTAGTAAGGGAGAACATGTTTTTTGGCTTGTTGCCAGCACACAGTTATAAATCACCCCACTGAAATCCAGAATAGCTCAGATGATGATATGAACCCTAACCACGAATTTAGCAGTCCATGACGACATTCAACAATTTTAGTTTATCACTATTTCAGAGGGAAGAGAAAAGGAAAACCCAGTACAAGAAACAAGCTAATAAATTTGTTTTTAAAACCCAGCAACTTCTTCTCTCCACTCTCAGCAAATGTTGTAAATTCAGGGCATTTATGATTTGCTGGAGGAAGCAAGCTCCATGTCAGAAGTGTTTTAATAGCCCTTGATTTACTGTTTAAGTGCTTGTTAGGATGATTGATGACAGTGTTTTGAAGCCAATCACAGACCTGGGAGAGATGGAAAATCATGGCTGTCTTCCTCTTGATTGGCTGTGTGTGGGGGTTGGTTTAGTTTGGTGAGGGGAACTTAGAAGCAGCACAAGGGCTCAACCTGTATTTCCTTTTCTCTTTGAGTGACAGCTGGCTCTTATTTTTCCCTTTGTCCCCTATAAAAATGTACGTTTACCACAAGGACATTTCTTAGGCTTCTGTCCCTCGAATCCACCTCCAGGAGTCACCCTGCTGAGTGGTAATAGCGTGGCTTGCTCTGGGGGCTTCACCCTGCCTTCAGGATTTACAAGAAAAATTATCCTTCTGTGTTAAGTCATGAACTCAGGCCAGACTGGCACTCCATCTCCCATGCCTCAAAGTCCAAAAGCAAACCAGGTGGTGGAAGTAGTAATCAGCTTTGGTTTCCATTTGTTCAGGCCATAATGACTGCCTCACCACGCACACCACCCAACAGGGTGAGCTATGAAACCTGTCTCTCCTCAATGGAGAGAATTAAGTTGCATTTCACCCTGTGCTCATTTTCCAAATCTCCAGTGGCTGAAATCACAGAGAAGGCAGAATTGGGCTTTTGAGATGTAAATACTGTCACCAGCTACATGAAACTCCATGAAGTCAGTTCCTGAGTCTTTACTCACAAGACATTTAGATGAAGAATCATTGTGTTTCAGTTCCAGCAGCATTTTTCTTCCCTCTAAATCCAGCCACAGTGTTCATCAATTTGTTTAATAATGCCTGGGGAGCCTTTGGTTCCCGTGTTGAATAATGAACGGTCAGACTGCCCACTGCTTTAAATACTTTGTAAATCTGTGTTCCCTTCTGTGCAGAAGGCAAATTGACAGGAAGGAGACTTTCTTTTTCTCATTCTAAAGAGAATTGGCATAGAGGAATTTGTTTTGGTAATGACACCTGACCAAAGGAAAGATACTTTTGAAACACAGCTCCTGCATATTTTTTCTTTTCTTTTCTTTTTTTAGTAGTATTGCCTTTGTAACAGAGGTTCACAGTCTATCAAAATCCTATATAAAGCTTTAGAAAAAATTCATTAATGCAGGTCCTATACCTGGATGCCTGGCTGGAACCCAGTTATGTATTTTTAAAGCTCATATAGTTTGGTTTTTCTTGTACAACCAGAGCAGAGACCCCTTCCCCACCCCCTGCCACAAAATTAAAAAAAAAAAAAAGGATTACATTGCCCCCCCCCCCCAAAAAAAAGTATGCAACAGCTCTTTAATTAATGTAATCACATGGAGAGCAGTGGTCCTAAGCTTTTGTGGACTTGGATGCTCTGGGGAGCCTGTTGAAATGCAAATTCAAATCAGATACTCTGATTCTTGGGGGTCAGGGTGAGGACAGGAATCTATAACAAGATCTGTGCAGGCAGTAAAAAGATCATCTAATGAGAAAGTGTCCTGGCTGACTGTCAGTGGTTACTATTGTAGTTTGGTTGATTTTCTTTAGTTTCTTGTTTAATTATTGTGACTTAGAGGATTTAGTCACATTAAGTACATGCTGCTGCTGCTGCTGCTTCTGCTGCTGCTAAGTCGCTTCAGTCGTGTCCGACGCTGTGCGACTCCATAGGTGAATTGTATTCCTATTTCTCTCCAGGTTCAGTAGGGACAATCTTACAGTCTGGCTGTGGTTCGTTGTAAGTGATGATTCCCAAGAAGGCTTCATATCTGAGAAGCTTTGGATGTAAACTGATGTTTACTTCCACCAGCGATCCTAGTTAAATTACTCTGGGATAAGGCTCAGAGTGGTTTTAAAAAAATAAATTCCTCATGGAATTCTAATGTGCAGCCAGGATTGAAGTCCATTGGCCTAAAGAAAGATACAAAGCCAGAGAATTTCTCAGACTGGTGCAGAAATGCAGTTCTGTAGCACTGTCCATGCAAGTGGGGTCAGGACTTGGGGACTGTACTACCCAGTAGTGAATTCAGGATCCTGGTTCTCTGATCCTATGGCATGAAGCTCATCTGTTGATTGAAAAGAAAAAAAAAAAATTGTCAAGAGAAGGAAAAAAGACATTTGCCAGTTTTGCTCTCATTTTTGAACTCTGTACCAAGACCCCGGGGCATCCCAGTGTGGCACTGGCTGGGCCACTCTCCCCCATGGAGTCCTTAGGAATGCATCATCTGGGGATCTGGTGGGTGAAGGAAACTCTCTTTCTTTGGAAAAGCCAGCTGTTCAGTTGTTGAAGTTAAATCTACAACTCCGAAGAGTTCTTGGACATCTGAAAATCAGCACCGTCCACTGGCACAAAGCTTTACAGTTTACAAAACACTTTCATGTACATTTTCTCCCTTGACCTTTACAAAACATCTGTGAACTGTTCCAAGCAAGACAAAGGGAACTTAGAGAGTTTAAATGACTCTAAAATGGCAGACGACAATAACATATTGGATGATATTTGGGGGCAATAATTCAAGTCTTATGCTTCCTCTTCCAAATGCAGAAACTATCATCATAGTTGGAACGTGGATAAACATATTTAAAATGTTTGTTTCCAGCGCTTATTTTATGAATGCTAAGCAGTGATTAACATCCCATGAGATCTATAATTTTCTTGTTATTATCTTAGAGCAGACCTAAGAAAAATACTTCAGTTGATTTAAAGAAAAAAAAAAGGCAAAGTAAATAGTAGCATGTGTTGTGGTCCAGGGATCAGGTGGAATCCTGGCAGTGACTCACAAATGACCGTAGTTGGAGCAATATTGCTCCAATCACACTATCATTGTGTGTGTAGACATGTGCAGTAGATAATAGTAGTTTAACAGGTTAAAACTGTGCAGTGTAAATACAGATTACTTGAGCTTTGTTTACGTTCTGTGGGGGAGACACTTGTATTAGCTGATGTTATTCACAATAATTTATCTACATACTGCATACTTCTTACAGAGAGTGGTAAAGATGGGATATAAACTCATGTGTGGTTCTCTAAGGTGAACACTAAAGAGGGCTTACCCTGTGCCAGGTAACTGACAATCACCTTTCCTGCATCATCTCATTTATGCCTCATACAGACCCTTTACTCAATATTGTCATCAGCTGTGTTTTGTATATAAGGAGTCTAAGGCACAGAGTTGTGAAGTAGCTTATCTCAAAAGACACACTGGTAGAAAATAAAGCTCCTCATGTCAAGACCCCAGTTTTCAACTATATTCCTCCACTTCTACCATATTGGAGGCCTTTTTCAAATGAGAAGCAACATCAGATTTAAACTTGGAAGTAGGGGCTACAGAGAACAGAATTATTTAGCATAACCAATTTAGAAAAGTTGTTTTGCTTTGCTAAAGTGAAATGGTGTGGCTAAAAAAAAAAAATCCCCACTAAGTATATGGGAGTGAGTGGAAATTGCTAGAGAACTTTTAAAGTCGTTTTCCCTGCTGTGATATAAGCATGAATTCCTTCCCTCTGTGCCAAGCTCCGGACACTTAACTTTCCCCACAAATCAGCGACTGCATCACAGCAATACCTGCATATATACTGTGCCAGTAGATATTTTTGGGTCTCTGTGTGGGGTAGTGTGTATATGCAGAGATGTCAAGGGAAGGGGACAGAATTTCATGGATTAGAGGGAAAGAAATAGCCACTGGATGTAATAAGTAAGAGAGAGGGGGAAACCAGCTTGGGGCTGTATTAATTTTGAAAATGAAACATTATGAGAATGCATAAAAATCTCAAGAAGGAAGTGGGATAAAGAGAGGGAGATGTTAACAGGTAGATAAGCACACTCCCCTACTTGTACAGTACAGCCCATACAGTAACTAGAAAAGGCGCATCTGTGTGCTGCTTGGCAGAGGTGAGGTGGGGAATGTGTGTGTGGGTTTCAGAGTGTGTATGGTGCTGTGGTCTACGGGTAACGGATCCCTCTCTGTAACTCTGTGCATGTGAGTCGGCATTTCTCTATCTAATTTTCTATTCCTGAGAATATAGTCTCGCTCTCTTCTCATCATTTTTTCTCCATCATGTATTCCCCAACTTTATACCTGTAGCCACTTTGTAAGGAAAAGAGGGTGACTTCTGACAAAAGGAAATGCATTCTTTTCACCACAGTGAAATCAGTGAGAGTCCTCAGCATGAGATCAATGGATTGAGGGCAAGCCAGGTAGCAAGGCAGCCAGCATAAAATTGAATGCAATCCTCAGAAAACCATGTGGTTCTGTGAATTTTCAAAAGGCTGTGTCAGAGCCTTCCTCCCAAATACCAAGGAGGCTAGGATCCTACCTCCAGGGAAGGAAGGGTGGTAAGGGCAAGCTACTGATGCTTGGTGGCTGTGGTGTGCTCTCAAGGAAAAGCTGACTCCAGAAGATGGATGGTTTTCTTTCAAAGCATCTGAAGGAGTAAGGAAGTCAGGGAAGCTACAAGTACTATGAAGATTAAAAAAATAAATAAAAAAGAATGAAATGTTGAAAGATGGCAGGACAGGCTTGGATGGTAGAGCCTGAAGATCCCCGGAACAGTCTTTAGAGGTGCCCCTAGATGCTGAGATGGTTATTGAGGTCATCAGCGAACCACCTGGGAGCTGACTAGGGAAGCGGCGCATGCAGCCTGTCTAGGATGGCTTCCATTACCGCAAAGGGAGCAGTTGTGTTGTGAGTTCCCTTCCATGTTCAGGGTGTGCTGTGCCTGGGCCTTGGAGGGGACCCTCACCCACACAGTGAGGTTCATCAGCTGTGCAAATGAAGCAGGAATGCAGTCTCCATGTTATCCACACCAGCCCAGAGAAGGGGCAAAATTGGTTATTGAAATAAAAGAGGATCCATGCTAAGGGCTCCTGGAAGCCCTCATTATTGATAGATAAGTTACGGTAGCTTCAGATTTAACAGCTAAATCCTCCATAATTGTGTGTCTGCGAAATGTCTTAGTACACCTTAATGGTTAAAAATACCTATCCTATTTATTAGCCATTTCCAAGACTATTGGGAAGTTACTACAAGGGGCCCTGGCATATGACCACAGATCATAACCCACAGAACTGTTTAGCTGACAATACTGGGGAGAATGCAAATACGTGAATGTGACTCTGTGTGTGTGTGTGTGTGTGTGTGTGTGTGTGTGTGTGTGTAAACTGTCATGCTGAATGTGGAGGCGGGAGGTTAGAAGTACAAATACACAGAGAGACATATAAGTACATACATATACATTATGGGTTGCTGACCATGAAAGGGAGACCTACAGCTAGAGAAAGTGGTTCAATAAGAACTCAAAGCAGCATATGCTGAGAGTCAAATGATGGGTACATTCAAGCTTTCAGAGAAACAGTAATGATCTGTGTCTAGTTCAGCTTTCCCAGGAGATTCGGAAGCAGGACTGTCCTTACAGTGTGGGTAGAGTTTATATATGTAGCATAATCTTTTTTGACTTTATTCATAATACCACTATTTTGTTTTTAGCAAATGGGTATACCTTTATCACTATTCAGATTATCAGAGTAACATTTACTTTGTAAATATTAGAAAATTGAAAACATGTGCAATCCACTGTAATCCCAGCACCCTCAGATAAGTACTTTTATTATGTGTATATATATTCTTCTTTATTTCTATGTGTGTAGACACAAATGGAGTTTAATCATAATACATTTGATCTATATCCTTTATTTTTTCTCAGATCAGTATATACTAATCACATTTCCATGTCCCAAAAAATCAATCTACCTCGTTACTTTAATATTCTGTGATATTTATTTAATGGATATATCAAGCAATACTTACACCAACATCATCATCATTGGATATTAGATTCCTTTTGATGTGCTACTGTTGTGTGTAATACCAGGATAACATCCTTTGACCTGGCAGTTTCACTGCTGGGAAATAATGAGGAAATATTGTACATTTTCACTCAAAATGATGTGAACGATTGCTCTATGGAATTGCTGCAGTGACTGTACACCTACAGACAGTTATCTGAGTTTCCCCATACACCTGACAAATGGTTACGACCATTCCTTTTCAGTCTTTGTGTGCTGGCTTGGAAACAGGGCATGGAGAAGTACCATTTGGGGTCTATATGACCTTCATAGTGTCTGGAGGCTGATTCTTTTCTATTACAGCAAGTTGGTCACTTGGCACATCCTCTGTTAGGTTCAGACCCTTCCCCAGCGAGTTATAGCAGAACACTGCCCTTTGTCAATTAGAGTTACTTTGGGACTCAAGCAGAACATTGAATTTCTGGTTTGTATTTAAACTAGACTCACCTTTTGTTATAACTTATGGTTGTTGAACCTATTTCCCAGAAGGAGGGATAAGTGTTGATAGGAGATAGTTGAGACTGGGGTTTTAAGAGGATAGAAATTGACTTGGGGATAACATCAGAGATACTGCCGAGTGCAGGTAGTGCAGATTATGGAAAGGACTGATAGTGAATTGAGACTATTTTAAAGCATTCTAGAGCTTCCTAACTCTAAAATTCAGTATTTCCAGAACTGATATAGACTTGGCTGACTTTTGATACAATTTAGTCTTTCGACCTGTACATGCTCTGACACTTATATTACAGAGGGAAAAAGTGAGAATCAGAGAAGTGAAGTAATTTGACCAGTTACACAATGAAAGATTAGAAAACCAGAGTCCTGAAATGCTAAGCTTATTTATTCTTTCTTCCATTTTTCTTGATAACTGACCATTTCAATTATAAAATTACTTGAAGTGAAAATAGCATGTTTTTAAATAATTTGCAAATTATCCTTAAACCATAACCTTTTAAGGGAGAAAGGAGATAGGGAAGAAGGACTAATAGTTTGTTAACTTTTAATAATCTTGCCCCACATTTCTGATAAGGTTTTAAGATTTTTCTTTATTATATTTTGATTATATTTATTTTTTTAGAAATGTATTTGTCCTAGGCTTTCAAATATTCTGCTATCAAATTGAATAGAGAGCTTTATATATTGTTTAAACACTATGTATTTTTTCCTTCTCTAATTTTATTTTTCTCATGATAAAATCACCAGATTCATATATTAAAGCTCACATTAATGTTTCCCTAAGAAGCAACTCCTGAACAATTTATTGAACAATTTTCATCTTTTTATTTTTTCTCTTCTCTAAGTCTTTCTTTTGTCTTTTTAAATTATTTTCTTCTTGCTTTTTAAGTATTGTGGTTATTTTTGTACCTTATTAGATTTAATAAACATATATTTTTACTTTCACTTCAATTATTAAAACATTTTGAGTTTAAACATTTGCTTAGTGAAACTGTGTTATATCACATCTTTTGATAGTAGTATTTGCATTTTCATTATTTTCTGATTAGTCTCTAATTGACGTTTTTATTTGCTCTTTCAGTAATTCTTTTGGGAAAGTGTTTCTGATTTCTTATTCTAATACTACATTTATTTAATTATTTGTTTAATCTAATTTTACTTCTTGAAGTTAACAAATAATGTGGCTCAGTAAAAAGTCATGGATCCTGGCTTTCCTTCTTATTCTAGATCAGATGTCTAAATACAGGTTGACCTACAGGGATCCATCACATAGACCCATCTCCTATTTATGGGAAACTTGGGTAGGATTTCTCCAAACTTGGCCAGGTTTAGCAGTAACTTTACTTTCCTGCTTCTAAGGCTGTTTATCTTTCTCTGATTTCATGGGTTTCTCCAAGGAAGGGGAGGAAGATCTGGATGCCATTAGAATCCCAAAGTTATGTCAAGAACAGTAAATGATCTATTTCAGGTCTCAGTGTAAGTACCCAAGCTATGTGCCCTCCGCTCTCCACCAGCTCAGGGATGTAATTTTTCTCACCACTAACCCTGAGCTTCCCTGGTGGCTCAGACACTAAAGAATCTGCCTGCAGTGCAGGAGACTTGAGTTCAATCCCTGGGTTGGGAAGACCCCCCTGGAGAAGGAAATGGCAACCCACTGCAGTATTCTTGCCTAGAGAATTCCATGGACAGAGGAGCCTGGTAGGCTATAGTCCATGGGGTCACAAAGAGTGAGACATGACTGAGTGACTAACATTTTCACTTTCAACCATGTGTATCTTTAATTCATTCTTCTGTTGGCACTTTGTACTTTTCATCTTTCTGCTGACATATGGATACCCTTTCCTCTAAGCTTCGAGAGGCTGTCTGGTTCTTACATGTCTTGATGTTCAGTTATTAAGTCATGTCTGACTCTTTGCAATTCCATGACCATATTAAGCATGCCAGGCTTCTCTGTCCTTCACCATCTCCTCCAGTTTGCTCAAATTCATATCCATTGAGTCAGTGATGCCATCCAACCATCTCATCCTCTGTCTCCCCCTTCTCTTCCTGCTCTCAATCTTTCCCAGCATCAGAGTATTTTCTAATGAGTCAGCTCTTTGCATCAGGTGGCCAAAGTATAGAAGCTTCAGCATCAGCCCTTCCAATGAATATTCAGGACTGATTTCCTTTAGGCTTGACCGGTTTGATTTCCTTGCTGTCCAAGGGACTCTCAATAGTCTTCTCTGGCAACACAACTTGAAAGCACTTAGCTTTCCTTATGGTGCAACTCTCACATCTGTACATGATTGCTGAAAAAAGGAAACAGCTTTGACTATATGGACCTTTGTTGGCAAAGTGATGTCTTTGCTTTTTTAATACACCGTTTCAGTTTGCGTAGTTTTTCTTCCCAGGGGCAAGTGTCTTTTAATTTCATGGCTGCAGTCACCGTCTACAGTGATTTTGGAGCCTAAGAAAATAAAATCTGTCGGTTTCCACTTTTTCCCTATATATTTGCCATGAAGTGATGGGGCTAGATGCCATGATCTTAGCTTTTTGAATGCTGAGTTTTAAGCCAATTTTTTCGCTCTCCTCTTTCACTCTCATCAGTTGGCTCTTTAGTTCCTCTTTGCTTTCTGCCATTAGAGTGGTGTCATCTGCATATCTGAGGCTGTTGATATTTCTCCCAGCAATCTTGATTCCAGCTTGTGATCCTAAGTAGGCATTTCCCATGATGTACTCTATAGAAGTTAAATAAGCAAGGTGACAGAATACAGCCTTGATGTACTGCTTTCCCAATTTTGATCCAGTCCATTGTCCCATGTCCAGTTCTAACTGTTGCTTCTTGACATGCATACAGGTTTCTCAGGAGACAGGTATGGTGGTCTGGTATTCCCATCTCTTTAATCCATATACCAAAACATATGCCATGCACACAAAAAGCACCAAATAAAAGTTACTGTTTTTAATTGAAGTATATTTGATTTATAATATCACGTTAATTTCAGGTGTGCAACAAAGTAATTCAGTTACATATGTATTTTTTTCAGGTTATTTCCACCATGGGTTATTAGAAAATATTAGAGTGAATGTTGAGACCAAATGCAAATTTTAAATTGATACAAATCTTGATTGAAAAATTTTGTGACTACCTGTGACACAGGTGGGACTAAGCAGAACTATATCTCTACTGATTGGAGAATTTCCCTGGTGTCAACTATTGGAATTATTCCAGAGAAATTTGAAGGAGTTGGATAACATCCATGATTCTAGTAGCAAATACATGAACTAGGCAATGTCAATTGACTTTTCTCTAAACCAAAAGATTCTTTGTTCTCTTAGAGCTGAGACTCTTGATTTCTAGACTCTAAGTCAGGGTTGGGGAAAGAAGGGTGGTTTTTCTTAATTATTACATAGCAAATAACAGCAACAAAGCAAAGCTGCAGTAGTAAACAGGAAAATGAAACTATCTATCCCTATGTGTTTAGCCATGGATATAAATTATTAGAATTGCACATATCTCCAGTCCAGTTCTGAAACAAAATCAAACAACTGAAGAAAGGAAGTCTTTTCCCAAGCTAATGAGAAATCTCATAGTAAGTAGGATTTGATTTCTTTGTCCCACTGAGAATGTTGTTATTAACGTAATTTAAAGGTAATTAAAAATGCATTTAGTATAGTTGTTTTCCCTTCAAAATCTTTACTCTTCCTTGTCTCTGACAAAGTCCTGCTGAGTCAGTTTGATCTTACAAAATAAACACTGTTCATTAATTTAGAGAATTTTAGGCAAAATTATTAAGAAATGATGTGGGAAGTCAACACAGAGCCAAATCACAACAGAGTTGTCTTGGTTAGTATATATATACATTTTTTTTAAACAGTTATTCCGCTCCAACTCTTGGAGATGGCAAGGAACAGTCAGGACTCTTAGTGAACCTCATTTTTCTCAATGCAGGGAAGCAGTTCCTTACCAGCTGTATTGGCTTGGCTTTGCTGCTTCTTATTCTTGACAGTCGCCACCCTAATTGAAATTGCAGAAATAAAGGCCTTTAGAGGGGTCCATGAACACTTAGAATTAGCACATGCCCAATAGCCACAAGACACTCCAATGGTGAATATTATGACTGAAAATATGGAAGAGGAAAGGGGCATGCACCACCCAGATCTGGAGGAGTAACTAGACAAAAGGAGCGCCATGGAAATTTGTATTTTTATTTCACTTGCTTAAGATTTATTCTTGCTTCAATGCTTGGGATCTCATTAGGCAGGAATAACCACCCATAGATTCACTTCCCAGGCATAGCCAATCAATATTTTTAAATAACTTCACATAAACATAAAAATTATGTGTGTATATTACAGAAAGTTTGGAAATTTTGAACATGTAAATAATAAAAATATGTAACTCATAATCCCATTACCAATTGTAATACTTATGAATCACTCACTATTTTCCTCCTGTTTTTTTTCTAGGTTTACTAGCATTAAAAAGTAAGCTCATATGATATATAAAACCATAAAACCTACATCTTCTTAATTTTTATTTATTATTTTTCATGTCAGTCCTAGTTTTCAAAGCCTCATATTTTAATGTTTACTCTAAGTATTATAACATATGATTGATTAGTATTTTTCTTCTTTTTTCTTTTTTGTTGGCATTTAGGTGATTTCTTCTTAATTGGCCATTATAAATAATACTGTGGTGATTTTCAGGATGTATTTTTATTGTATGTATATGTGGATGTTTTATATATATTCTTAAGGTAAATCTGTAAGGAAAGAAAGATACTGGATCAAAGGTTAGGGACTATTTTAAAAATTACTGCATCAAATTATAGGGTCTATATTAAGACTTCTATTATAAAAGGCTGAATTAATTTTCAAATATGTTCTACAAATTTATACTCCCACCAACATTATGCCAATTGCCTATATTACTAAATTTGCACAAGCATTGCACATTATCTTATTTTAATCTTGGCTTATTTTTTTGAACACTTGGTGTAGCTTTGCTTAGGAAGTTGAACATTTTAATATGTTCTCCTTCCCATCTTTCATGTTGTAGATACATTTGTCTCTCTTACATGCCTTTCTACTTTGAATGGTTTTCATTAAGCAATCTATAGAAATAACATTCCACCTTGAGTGTTATATTGGACTGTTCTCTAGTTTTTATGGATTAATCCCTCAGATCCTGGATGATCACTGTGATGACAAGATTGTTCCTGCCAACTCTCTTGGGTGATGCTTGTGTTTGGCTCTATTGTTCTCTTAAGGAGAGAATTTAGCTTTCAACCATAATGCATTGCTTGCTCAGCCATTTTAGGTGCTGGCCTATGACCTCTCCACAGGTCACCCTTTTAGACGGAGGGCAACATCAGCAACTGATGTGTGAACTTTTTAATTAAAGATGCTCAAGTGTTAGTCACTCAGCCGTATGCATCACTTTGCGATTGTAGCCCACCAGGCTCCTCTGTCCATGGAATTTTCCAGGCAAGAATACTGGAGTGGGTTATCGTTCTCTTCACCAGGGCATCTTCCCCACCCAAGGGTGGAACCCAGGTCTCCTGCATGTAGGTGGGTTCTTTACAATCTGAGGCATGCTCCAGGGACCACCAAAAGAACTGAGCAGGTGAGGAAAGAGCCCACCAACCCCTTAAGATAGACTATCTCTTCAAAGGGATGCTCTGAACTTAAGGGAAGTTTAACCTGTCTGTTCCTCGGTTTCTGCATATGTATAATGAGGACAATATCAATTTTTACTTCATGGAGTTATATAACTTTTTAAACTTAAAAATTAGTTTTTTAAACTTATTTTAAAAAAATTTAAAAAATTATTTTAAAAAAATGTTTTTAAACTTAAAGAAATTAATATCAGATACTGTCTTACTTAGTTCCCCTAGAGACAGATTCTGACAGTAGGATTCTAGTACATAATTTATTTGCAGATGATTCCTGGAAACAAAATTTGGAGGGTAGGGAAGTGAGTCAGGTATAGAGAGTTATCCAACAAAAGATACACTATCCAGCCAGTCAACACTGTGGGTGAATGAAACTTAATCTTATTGGGGAGCCTGGGAGCCAGTGTAAAACTGCCACCCTTGAGGTGTCTTATATAAGGAGTGAGGGAATTAGATTATTTGTATACCAAGTCTTATAAATTATTGATTGAGGGCTGCTGCATTGGAGTGGGAGGGGTTCATCCTCTGACACCTTTTGCCTACCTCTGTGATCATTGGTGGGGGAGGGGGACTGCTACCACCAGAGCAAAGCCACAGGCAGTTGGAAGTAGGGCCATTAGTACATTATACTGGTGAGGCCAAGGAAACGTGGGGAGAGGACCAGCAGCTTTGATACTGTTCCTATCCAAAGAAGAGCCCTGGAGAGTTTATAACCTGAACACGGCTGTGATCATCATGCTCAAAGCAAGCAGTACTTGTGATTTTAGTTCTAGTATTCAGCAGACACTGTCGCCAGACACAGTAAAAGCCACTGAGAATATAATGACTAAGATATAGTTTCTGAACTCAGATCGCTCAGTCTGGTTATTAGAAACAAAGGAGTAAGTCAGCAAAAACTATGATGTATGCATGCTGTTTCAAATTCAAGAAAAGGTGCAATGAAAATTCATAGGCGAGACAACTGTGAGAACTCTTGAGGGAAAGCCATGACTATTGACTGTGTGGTTTGTGGGAAGGTGGGGAGTGGTTCTGGTAGAGATGATTTTTCAGCTTTTTTGTGAATATGAGTAGATGATATAACTTTGCAAAGAGGGAAGGGATGGACATCCTAGGGAGAAAAATCTACATAATATGATGGGAATAGTAAATGAGAATGGCTTAACCTAGGATTTAAAGTAGTACTGCATACCTGGAAGGAAGGATTCACTTAGTCAAGTAGTAATTTTTGAGTCTAGAGAGCCATACTGGTGCCAGGTCATGAAAGACCTTGTGAAGGAAGTTGTGGGGACCTTGTGGAAATCGGAGGGGAGGAGGTGGGGCAAAGATTTTTACACAGAGAGCTCTTTGGTAAATACTTTCAGTGTGGAAATGTTATTTTAGGGAACAAGGAGACCAATTTAGGGGCAACTGTAGAAGTTTTAGCGAAAAAGGTAGTAAGCCCTGGTGAAAGTGAAAGTCGCTCGGTTGTGTCCAGCTCTTTGTGACCCCATGGAATTCTGTAGGCCAAAATAACTGAGTGGGTAGCTTTTCACTCCTCCAGGGGATCTTCCCAACTCAGGCAGAATGGATTTAAGTACCAGGCTCCTCTGTCCGTGGGATTTTCTAGGCAAGAGTACTGGAGTGGGGTGCTATTACCTTCTCCACAGTAAAGAGAATCAGATGGTAAAGCATCCACCTGCAATGCAAGAGACCTGGGTTTGATCCCTGGGTAGGGAAGATCTCCTGGAGAAGGGCATGGCAATCCACTCCAGTATTCCTGCCTGGAGAATCCCATGGAGAGAGAAGCCTGGGGTCCATGGGATTCACATGGGGTCACATAGAGTCAGACACTACTGAGCGACTAACACACAAAGAAAATCAAAGGAAGTGAGTTAGGCCTTGAGAGTTGGCAGTAAGATGAGTGAAATGAATTAGCCCTGGATATTTTTTTCAAATTTCAGACTAGGGAACTGACTGCATGGCTATGCTACTCATCTTGTGGATATGTTGGACACAGAGATTGACAGTTTAGGGATGGGAGAACTGAAAGATGTAATAGGACAGTCAGTTCAATGCAGTTGTTCAGTCATGTCCGACTCTTTGCAACACCATGGGCTGCAGAACACCAGGCTTCCCTGTCCGTCAGCAACTCACAGAGCTTACTCAAACTCATGTCCATTGAGTCAGTGATGCCATTCAACTATCTCATCCTCTGTCGTCCCCTTCTCCTCCCACCTTCAATCTTTCCCAGCATCAGGTCTTTTCCAATGAGTCAGTTCTTTGCATGAGGTGGCCAAAGTACTGGAGTTTCATCTTCAGCATCAGTCCTTCCAATGAATATTCAGGACTGATTGCCTTTAGGATGGACTGGTTGGACCTCCTTGCAGTCCAAGGGACTCTCAAGAGTCTTCTCCAACACCACAGTTCAAAAGCATCAATTCTTCAACACTCAGCTTTCTTCATAGTCCAACTCTCATATCCATGCATGACTACTGGAAAAACTATAGATTTGACTAGACAGACCTTTGTTGGCAAAGTAATGTCTCTGCTTTTTAATAGGCTCTCTAGGTTAGTCAAAACTTTTCTTCCAAGGAGCAAGTGTCTTTTAATTTCATGGCTGCAGTCATCATCTGCAGTGATTTTGGAGCCGCAAAAAACAAAGTCTGTCACTGTTTTCACTGTTTCCCGATCTATTTGTCATGAAGTGATGGGACCAGATGCCATAATCTTAGTTTTCTGAATGTTGAGTTTTAAGCTAGCATTTTCACTTTTCTCTTTCACTTTCATCAAGAGGCTCTTTACTTCTTTAGTAATAGGACAGGGTGGTACTTATTTTTCTTTCTTTGGCCTCTACCATTCCTTCCTTCCTTCTTTTCTCATTAGTGCCTCGTTGAATCCTCAGCCCCCAATAGAACATATTTCACTTTTCTTGCCAAACCCATATTGTTAAATACCAGAGGCTCAGTGTGTAATTGATACAGGAAGTTTCATGGCTGCCTCTTGGGTGTCAACTGAAAGGAAGAGCAAATGGGTTGGGATAGGGTTGGTTTTTAAATACTACAGAAAAACAAACAAACATGATTTGGTCCTGAATTTCCATCCCAGCAGTACCACTACCTACAAGTAGGAGTACGCTACCCAGAAGGATGGTTGTGAGTTGAATGACATAAGGAATAAAAAGCTGTCTGACTTCCCTGTTAGCTTCCCTGGTAGCCTGCAGTGCGGGAGACCTGCGATCAGTCCCTGGATTGGGAAGATCCCCTGGAGAAAGGCATGGCAACCCACTCCAGTATTCTTGCTTAGAAAATCCCCATGGATAGAGGTGGGCTACAGTCCATGGAGTTCCAAAGAGTTGGACATGACTGAGCGTCTAACACATACACACACGAACTCGTAAGGACTGTGCAATTGCAAAAGCAAGTAATTCATAAATTAAGGCAAATGAATTAATAATAAGCCAGCATTGCCCTGATCAGAGGAGCCAAGACCATACAGTGGGTCCCTTACTTATGAACTAGGGAGAGACTACAAATAATTGTGCTTTAAGGTTTTTTTGGGGGAAATAATAATAATAATAAAGGTGGAAATGGATGGCTTAAAAGAGAGCAAGAAACCATGAGCATAACAAATATTAATAAACTCAGGAGCCATTTTGTAGGGAGAAAGTAAGGAAGGGGAAAGAGAGAATAAGAATGATATAATCAGGCTAGCAGCCTCATGTATCTTTCACTCCCCCACAAGTCTGGCTGTGGCTCCTGTCACCACACCACCTACCTCTCAGCAGTGTAACCTAGATCAGCACCCTGAGAACCCCCTCCCCCGCACTTGCAAAAAGCTTTATCTTCTAATCAGTGATAATGGCCATTTGTTTAACAGTGGGACAGCAGCTTCCTGTGCCAAAGGGGTTTTGGAATGGTTGGTCTCTCATGAATAAACAGAGGAAGAAGATTGTGGATGTGGGCAATTAATTAGTTTCTAATCTACCTGTGAAACTCCTGTATAGAAAGCCCAACAGAAGGACAGAAATCCTGCTGAAGAAATTAGCTGTCAGACATCTAATTAGGTGGGAGGATGATTAGCAGGCTTGGTGCTGTAGGTGGGTTTATTTTAATAGTGTTTGGGACATAGTTGGGCAGAACAGCAGCTGATCCGCATGGATTTAAAGAAATCTGAAGAGCAACAAGACAAAAGTAGAAGCAGAGACAAGGAGACATTTTCAGAATTTTTCCATCAAAGAACTGAGGCAGTGAGAGGGTTTCAGAGTGCTCTGGGAGCTTGTTGAGATGGTAGCCACGGCATTGCTCTCTTGAAGCTACCTGCATGTATGGTCAAGCCACTCAACACTGCCATTCTCTTGTTCTCTGTACATCCCCTGCCCGACCAGTATCTGCTTCACCTATACCCTATTCACAAGACTGACCTTCTAACATACTTGCCCCAGGCCCCAGCCAGGGATTGTTCTTATCAAAGATAGTAGCTGATGAGCCAAGCTTACATCAGTTCCCAAATAACTGGCAGTTCCCCTCAGCCACTTTCCGGGAGTGAAGACTGCCGCTGTGTCCTGTCCGCCGTCCACTGCACTCGGTGGTGTGGTGGGGTGTTGCTCCAGGACCTTGCTTTCAACGTGCAAGCTCCCCCATCCATGAAACCTCTGATGTCTCTGATGCTGCCTCCGGGCTCTTTCTTGGGTCTTGGGTAGGCAAAGATAGACCTTGCAGGCCTGTGGGGTACAGCCTCAGTTCAGTTCAGTTCAGTTGCTCAGTCATGTCCAACTCTTTGCGATCCCATGAATCGCAGCATGCCAGGCCTCCCTGTCCATCACCAACTCCTAACGGTATGCAAATAAACATTGCCAAGTACTTCAATAGGGTTGAAATCCCACCTAACGAATAGATGGTGGCCAAGCCAGCACCAGAGAACTGGAAGCAGGAACTTCAGTGACTGTCAGGTCAGGATACTGATAGCAAATGACCAAATTCCGAATGTTTCTTCCAATCTTATGTTTCTTACTTAAAGTCAAAATCCTGGGCTAGTGTGTCCCACTGTCTGAGCTTTGGCTGCTAGGTTCCCTCTTTGGCTTTAAAGAGTGGAGAGAAGAAGATTCTGAGCACCGTCAAATTCTACTTCTTCTTGAAAGCTGCTCAGTCCTGTCTGACTCTTTGCGACCCCATGGACTATGCAGTCCATGGAATTCTCTAGGCCAAAATACTGGAGTGGGTAGCCTTTCCCTTCTCCAGGATTGAATTCTATAGAGAGAAGTAAACACCTGTTTGAAGCACCCAAACCAAGATTCCCCACAGTGACAGAGAGTTAATTCCCCATAAGGGAATTTGGATGTTGGGAAGGAGAACTGGATTATGAGTCATGCACACAGTCACAAAGACAAATATCCAGTGTGGAAGTGGTATGGAGATAGTAGAAAAGTGTAACCATAAAAATTTATGGTTTTATGATGGGACTGTCAAATATTAAGATTTCAGACCAGGGGGTTAATGAATAGACAAGGTGCATCCTTTTTTATGTGGGACATAGCTTAAGGGTAAACTGAAAGAAAGTCGAGAAAAGCAACAGCAGATTATTTATGGGCAATCAATATCCTCAGAGCCTTCTGACATTTCTGGGCTCAGTAACATAAATTAAAATAGTATTTGGGGCATGAACATTTGAAATAGATTGGGAAGGGTGTCGGAATATTTCACCTCTCTCCATAAACTCCAACACAAGTCCAGCTCTGTCTTCTGTTTTGGGTGCTTTAGGTGGCAGAACTTTCCCAAGAATGAGCATCTAAAATGTCTGCAAAGTTTATCTTTTTTTAAACCTTGTGGTAAAAAAAAAAAAAAATGCATAATAGAAAATTTAACCATTTATAGGTTTATCAGTTCATTTCAGTTCAGCCACTCAGTTGTGTCCAACTCCTTGAGACTCCATGAACTGCAGCACACCAGGTCTCCCTGTCCATCACCAACTCCCGGAGTCTACCCAAACCCATGTCCATTGTGTCGGTGATGCCACCCAACCCTCTCATCCTCTGTCATCCCCTTCTCCTCCTGCCCTCAATCTTTCCCAGCATCAGGGTCTTTTCAAATGAGTCAGCTCTCCTCATCAGGTGGCCAAAGTATTGGAATTTCAACTTCAACATCAGTCCCTTCAATGAACACCCAGGACTGATCTCCTTCAGAATGGACTGGTTGGATCTTCTTGCAGTCTAGGGGACTCTCAAGAGCCCTCTCCAACACCACACTTCAAAAGCATCAATTCTGCGGCACTCAGCTTTCTTTGTAGTCCAACTCTCACATCCATATATGACTACTGGAAAAACCATAGCCTTGACTAGATGGACCTTTGTTGGCAGAGTAATGTCTCTGCTTTTGAATATGCTGTCTAGGTTGGTCATAACTTTCCTTCCAAGGAGCAAGGGTCTTTTAATTTCATGGCTGCAATCACCATCTGTAGTGATTTCGAAGCCCAGAAAAATAAAGTCAGCCACTGTTTCCCCATCTATTTGCTGTGAAGTGATGGGACCAGATGCCATGATCATAGTTTTCTGAGTATTGAGCTTTAAGCCAACTTTTTCACTCTCCTCTTTCACTTTCATCAAGAGGCTCTTTAGTTCTTCTTCACTTTCTGCCATAAGGGTGGGGTCATCTGTATATCTGAGGTTATTGATATTTCTCCTGGCAGTCTTGATTCCAGCTTGTGCTTCTTCCAGCCCAACGTTTCTCATGATGTACTCTGCATATAAGTTAAATAAGCAGGGTGACAATATACAGCCTTGATGTACTCCTTTTCCTATTTGGAACCAGTCTGTTGTTCCATGTCCAGTTCTAACTGTTGCTTCTTGACCTGTATACAGGTTTCTCAAGAGGCAGGTCAGGTGTCTGGTATTCCCATCTCTTCCAGAATTTTCCACAGTTTATTGTGATCCACATAGTCAAAGGCTTTGGCATAGTCAATAAAGCAGAAATAGATGTTTTTTTGGAACTCTCTTGCTTTTTTGATGATCCAACAGATGTTGGCAATTTGATCTCTGGTTCCTCTGCCTTTTCTAAAACCAGTTTGAACATCTGAAAGTTTGCAGTTCACATATTTCTGAAGCCTAGCTTGGAGAATTTTGAGCATTACTTTACCTAACATGTGAGATGAGTGCAATTGTGCAGTTGTTTGAGCATTCTTTGGCGTTACTTTTCTTTGGGACTAGAATGAAAACTGACCTTTTCCAGTCCTGTGGCCACTGCTGAGTCTCCAAATTTGTTTATCAAATATATTTACATTGTGTTAAATATATTTACATTGTGTTAAATATATTCACATTACTCTAAAGCAGATCTCCAAAACTTTTTCTTCCTGCATATGAAGCTCTACACCCAACAGACAAAGATCACCCTTTACTCTTCACCACAACCTTTTGTAATCATCACTCTACTTGCTCTTTCTATGAATTTGACTATTTCAGATTCCTCAAATAAAAGGAATCATATAGTATCTGTCTTTTCGTGACTAGCTTATGGCACTTAATATCCTCAAGGTTCATCCATGTTGTAGCATGTGACAGAATTTCCTTTCTTTCCTACTGAATATAACTCACATTTGTTCATACATTTATCCACGGATGGACATTTGGATTGCTTCCAACTCTTTGTTGTTGTGAATAGTGCTGTTACAGATACAAGTGTGCAAATATTTTCTGAGCCTGCTTTCAATTATGTTGACTTTATATGCAAAAGTAGGATAGTAGGATCATTGTAGTCATCAATCATGACAGTTCTATATCAGTTCAGTTCAGTTGCTCAGTCGAGTCCGACCTTTTGTGACCCCATGAAATGCAGCATGCCAGGGCTCCCTGTCCATCATCAACTCCCAGAGTCTACTCAAATTCATATCCATTGAGCCAGTGATGCCATCCAACCATCTCATCCTCTGTCATCCCCTTCTCCTCTTGCCTTCTATCTTTCCCAGCATCAGGGTCTTTTCCAATGAGTCAGCTATTCATATCAGGTGGCCAAAGTATTGGAGTTTCAGTTTCAACATCAGTCCTTCCAATGAACACCCAGGACTGATCTCCTTTAGGATGGACTGGTTGTATCTCCTTGCCGTCCAAGGGACTCTCAAGAGTCTTCTCTAACACCACAGTTCAAAAGCATCAGTTCTTCTGTGCTCGGCTTTCTTTATAGTCCAGCTCTCCCATCCATACATGACTACTTGTGGTAATTCTATCTTCAGTTTCTTTTTTTAGTAACTGCCATACTGTTTTCTATAGTGGTTGTACCATTTTATAACCCCACCAGTAGTGTACAAGGTTTGTCAGCTTCATTATTATCTTTTAAGGAAAAACTCCTCTAACGGTGGAAGAATTAGTATCTGGAGTAGGTGGGATCCCTAAAAGGCTGTTTTCCATCATTTCTTGGGAGTCCCCAGAGGTTTCAAAACCCCTGCTGAGAAGAGACGGGGCAGAAAAAGCCCATGAGGGACTTACAGGAGGTAAGCAAGTGATCATCTAACTTTGGGGTCTTAGCTACATTGAAATGACAAGTAGAGTAAGGTGAGTGAAGCCTAAAAGCTTGACTAGACCAGGTTTACCTGGGTATCCCTGTCAGGAATGCTCTCAGATGTCATAATATGCTGTCATATTAGACAGCATCTATTATGGAAAAAGCTAATATGTTGGAATACTTACAAAAGAAAGGTACGTGGAGTTCTGCTAGTAGCCATAGGAGACACAAAGTCTGATTATCCCCATTTTATGGGTTGAGAGAGCTGAGGTTTGTGGGAAAACAGCTTACCCAAAATTACACTGAGTGTTCTGTTTCTGAATGCAGCCAGATCTCTTAGCTTTTCTTCCAGGGTTTGGGATTCTCCATAACATGAGAGAATGTCAAGTCACTGTTTATCTTATCTGTTTAGAAAGCTTTGTCTTGCTGGTATTATACATATCAAAACTAGGTATAACTCTGTTTGAAACTGAAGAGCAACTGCTTTTCTTGGTGGAAAATCTCCAATTGACAGCTCCCTCAGTTTCTGTTCTTCCTTTGTAGGCTACACAGGTTTGTTCCATATAATCTTTGTAATCTCATCTTGGAGTTTTCGTCAGAGTTGCTGTAGTCAGTCATTTTTTTTTTTCTTTCAATGACCCATAGTTGATTTACAATGTGTTAATTTCTTCTGTACAGCAAAGAGATTCAGTTATATATAAACATAAACTCTTTTTTGGTATTCTTTTCCATTATGGCTTATCACAGGGTGCTGAATATAGTTTCCTATGCTATACAGTAGGACCTTGTTTATCAGTCATGGGGTTCTTTTTGAAAGCCTGTTTCTTTAAGGACCTGGCCAAAGATCACCACATCTCATTTAATAAAGATGGTTTCTCCAGCCCATATAATGGTCTTAGAATGTTCTCAGTATGGGTTGGAACTAGTGATTTAGAAGAAAAGTCTCCTACACAGGGCATGGAACAGCAGCCATCTTCTTCCCCCACCTTCACCATGTAAGCCTTCTCAGTCTCTCTACGTGCACACAGCACACGTACACACCCCCACGAACTCCCCACATGCTGGCAGATTTTCCCAATTTCTATTTATTAAGTTACATTAACTGTGAAAATAAAATGTGTCACATGATCAAATGTTGCTAGATAAATATGAATTTGCCACCTGCTGCTTCACTCCTGCCCTTCTGGGAAAAAAGAGGGATTGAATTTGCTGAGAAATTCCTCTGACATTATTTTTTTTTTTTTTACTTCTTAAAGAAGCTCCATATGCAGGGAGAAAGAGTTCCAGCTGTAGTAAGTAGTCAAAAGTCCATCTCTGTTATTAATGAAGAACTTCTATGTAAATAAAAGCTCCATTTTATAAGACAAACTTCCTGTTTACTTGCAAACTCATGTTTTGTATCAGAACTGGTGGTGTGTTTCAGCTGCTGTCCTGAAGAGCTGGGGAGATCATTATACATTTTTGAAGACTATGAAGTGTTGAATAAAAATGTTTAGTTTATCATTTGAGCTAAACTGTCCCTTTGCTCCCCTCTTTTTTATTCTTTTCCACTCATATATATATATAATATACACACATATATATATGTATATATATACTCTTTTCCTCTGTAAATCTTTTAGGGGAAAAAAAAAGGAAATTACCTTTGTTGGTCCTTTGAAATTATCTGCACTTATTTTCTACTTATTTTTCACTAGATTAGATGTAGCATGTTGACAATAGCATCTTTTAATTTTAAAGCTGTTTGGGGGTGTTTGCATCTTTGAATGTGAAAGCTTATATTGCTTTAGTTTATTTCATTCATTCCATAAATAATTATTAAGCATAGTATGTGCTAGGCACCATGCTAGGTGCAGACAGTAAATTAATGATCAGGAGTATACATATCCCTTGCCCTCAGGGAGCTTTTAGGCAAAAGGAGGAGGAAAAAATATAGATAAATAGCTTTAAATGAATTTAGCATTATAAAATCTGAGCTGAACTACATATTTTAGATCAAGAGAAGGGTTTTTCATTTGTTTTATTGATTTTATACATTATAATTTTTTAAAGTACTATTGAAGTGTAACCAGATTTTGTATCTGACAGCAAAAACTTTATCCTTTGAACCAGGCTCTGAGGAAATGGAAAAAGAAAGCTCCTTCCTTTGGTGAGAGGAGGGGAACGGTAGTTGATAAAGTTTTCAAATGAGTCCTTTTTCCCTTGTGATTCTATTGAGAGAGTTTTTGAAAAAAAAAAAATATATATATTTTTAAGCCCGCAAAGTATTCATTTAAAACAGAGTTCCTATATATGGGGTTTAATTTATCTAAAGCCCTTTAGAATGTGAATACCACACACTATGACCTCTACAAAGGTAAGACGTATCCTTATTTGTATTTACATCTTGCCTGAAGGTGGCTTTATGAAAGGTTGTGAAGTAATTTGAATTAATATACATATGAATGAATGAGTAAATAGATGAATGAATCAGGGGCTTTGATAAAGTCCCAAAATATGTGCCTACAACCTTTCTTATCCAAGTGTAAAGGCTCTGAACCTTGGTAACACTTTAGTAAATGATGGCACAGAATAGTTGAATGTGCTAGGTATTCTATAAGAGCACAGGAATGATAAGAGTCCCTGAGCTTTCCCAGCTAATACTATGCAGTGATTGACTGAGGGAATTGTCTAGGGACCATCTGAAATGGGGAAACAGCCACATTTGTCTAAAATAAGTCAGACTCTAGGTGGCTTAGAATAAAAGGTTGTTTCAAGTCAGAGAAATAGCATGCAGTTGCAATCTTATTTGAACAATTGTTTAATTCTAGCATCACCAAGGAGTGTTGGTGACCCATTGACAGGTATCCTGGTTGATTTGACTGCAAGGGAAATCTTGGTCCATTTTGTTCAATTTTACATCTGAAGATTAGCTTAGTAGCAAACTCATATAGAGCATACATTGCCAGGAAACTTTTATCAAAGATACGGAGAAGGCTTTGTATCAGGCATATTCAGGGTCACGTGGAAATGTCCTCTGTCATAGAGTGTTAGATATGGAGTGAATTGATCGGAATTAAGACCACAGCAGTGCTTACCAAATTGGGAACTCTGCAGTGGAAGGAATAGTTGATCTCTTACCCAACAGGAAATGAAAGAACAATACATCTCTTAAAAAAGTTAGGCATGGGAGTAGATAGTCAAATAAAGCTAGAGGTCTTTTAATTCTTCTTTTATGTCTTTGAAAAAGAATGGGTGGATGGGTTTGTTTAGTCAAAACTCTAAAATAAGGAAAAGTCTATGGTGATGCTTCTTCATCTGTTTTAATCTATTATTCTGTGTAATTGCTAAAGAGGAAATCATGATATCCAAATTCAAACTTCTGACTACTTCAATATAATGATATGGGTAAAGGAAAACTCCAATCTCAAATCTGTCAGTGAACAGTCATATATTTGGCACCTGCTACATACAACCATTATTGTTATTTCTGATCCCTCTATCAACTTTCTGCTCACTTGTTTATTTCTCATCCCAAAATACTTTTTCCCTGATTTTCAAAGGGACCACTGGTTAATAACACAATTTACCAGGTGCACTATAAAAACAGCTTCCTACCCCCTCCAGACCAATCATCAGCTTGATTAATTTAATCAAACATTCCAGTGTGACAGTTCATCCTAATTAGCTAATAATATTCTATCCCTCAGCACTCTTGGGACTGAGGTGTTTTTGTTGTGTAAAACAACGTAGTCACCGTATTACATTTCTGGTCTTGAAGGCCTGGGGGCTACCCAAGTATGGGATAAATTTAGAAGATGTATTTCACTGAAAATTAGTTGAAGAAAATGGGTTATAAATAATACTAAATAATCCCTGAATCTGGAACACATGCTGAGTGCTGGCCTTTTGCTGGAGCATTTGTGGTTGCTGGGATGTGGTACTGATGTTCCATAGAACAACTTATTCAGTCCCCTTGAGATATGAACCCAAGATTCTATTTTAACCATCAGTTCAGTTCCGTTCAGTCGCTCAGTCGTGTCCGACTCTTTGCAACCCCATGGATCACAGCTCATATAACCACAAACAGTGCCAATAATAGGCATTCTCTTTGGGTTTATAGTGCCACAAATTGGGGCCAGTTAACTGTGTTCTTCCCTTCTTAAACCAAGAATGGACTTTGTTAATGTCAAAGCTTCTGGTGAGTAGAACTGAGAAAAGTCCTTTAGGTCTGTTCAGCATACTCCATTAGTTGCCCCCTGATTTATTTGACTGTCCTGTGTTCCTTTGTCTTCCTAAGATGTCATTTAGAAAAGTTTTCCCATCACTAATGCCTCTCAGGGCTGATTTTACATACTCATCACCAGTGATCACTTTTTAATTACATGGACCTTTGTTTTGTTTTCTTTCTCTCTCTCTCTTTTTTGTTTTTATTAAGATTCCTCTGAGGAAATTTTCCCCTTTCTGGGCCTAATCATGTTGTCAGATCAATTAAGGTAATTGACAGCAGGTTTATCACTTTCCTTAATCAGTAGTGCAGCCATTTTATTAGAGGGAAACAATCCCCAGATGATTTAGAGATACAAAAGAAGTTTCAATCTATGTGAATAGAAGGGAAAAGAAAGTCAATCTGAAATGCCTGCATTCTGAATGAGAGAGGGAAATGGAAGACACAGCCAACGGTCTTTAGAGCCAGCCTCCATCAAAGAATAAGGCAGTGGTCCGTGGTCCTCAGAAATGAGTATGCATCAAAATCACCTGGTAGGATTATTTAAAAATTCAGACTGCAGCTCCCACAACAATGTAGGTATTTGGTAGAGCCCAGAAATCTGTCTTTTTATGAACATCTTAGATGATTCACCCCAGAAGGTTATTCTTTGCACAGCGAGCTTTGAGAGGAAACATTAGTGGTCAGGTTTCCAAAAAGTAGGCTATTTAAACATAAAGTGAGGCCTAGGGCAGTGCTTCTTTTGTTTGAATGTGTGTGCAAGTCAGCTGGGGCTCTTGTTCCTCAGGTATGTGTACGGTATGACTGTATACCTTGCAGGTTTGCAGATGGTGGTGCTATGCTGGGCAGTGGAAAGCATTTGAGGTGGCAGGGTCCTTGAACCGTGGTCTCTTTTTTTGTGGTTCTTTAGTGCTGTGCCAAAAGGAGAGTTGGCCGGGGTGGTGGTCATGTCTGCCCATTAGAGCTACTAATGGTCATAAGGCAAGGAAGTTGGGCTTCCTGCCAATGTCGGCTGCCAGGGAAACCAGAGAATGGGGCTTCGTCCCTAAATGCCTCCGCCTGTTGTCTCAGGAAGTAGCATCATGATTTTTTCCATCATTCTCTAAAATTGTAAAAGGATTATGTCTAATTTCTGAATACATAACACAAAGACAGGCCTTTTTTAAAAAAATCAATCTCCTACTGAAAGGAAATGTTTATTGCAATGACCTTGATGTTCTGCAAATAATTTTCTCCAGCAGTTCTTGAGGCACGTAGGCCTCTTTAAAGACAGCACCTTGGGATTTTAACTACCTTAAAATTTTCTCAGATGCTTTCACATCTGTGGTGATTAATTTCTTATACACGAGTTCTGTTTTATTCTGCCAGTGCCGAATTCAGTGCTTGGACAAGGTCTGGGAATTAATGGATTCTTCTATCTTTATGAACCTACAGTATAACCAAGGAGGAAAGATACCATTCCCTGCTTTGTATCATTGGCTTTATTTTTTTACATGCAAATAGCATATTCAGTCTGCAGAGAAGGCAATGGCACCCCACTCCAGTACTCTTGCCGGGAAAATCCCATGGATGAAGGAGCCTGGTAGGCTGTAGTCCATGGGGTTGCTAAGAGCTGGACACAACTGAACGACTTCACTTTCACTTTTCACTTTCATGCATTGGAGAAGGAAATGGCAACCCACTCCAGTGTTCTTGCCTGGAGAATCCCAGGGACAGGGGAGCCTGGTGGGCTTCCGTCTATGGGGTCACACAGAGTCGGACATGACTGAAGTGACTTAGCACCAGCAGCAGCAGCATATTCAGTCAAGTGGACAGTAGGTTATACCTATCTGAGATAGTCATTGAAGTGACACTTAATTCATCATGGAATAAAAACCTGTGAGGCCAACAAAGCAAAATATTTTTTATCCTAATTTTATTTAATATCACCAGTTTATTAATTGATTTCTCAAGAGTAAAACTAGGATTCAAATTTTTCATTTAAGAAATACTTACTGGTCACCTGCTGTTTGTGGATACACACCATATCTGTGTTCCTCATGGCCTCCATCTTTTGACTTCCTATCAGTGCCATTTCTCCCAAATGAAAAGACTCTAATCTCCTTAATAAACAGGCACCAGCCTCTCAAATACCTGCAAAATGTTGAGCAGGCCTTGGTCAGCTCAATCTTATCAAGAAGTCTAGAAAGTTAGAAGCCTGGAGAATTTACTTGATTAGACCACTGATATTTTATTCTCTGCATTCACTCTATAAAATATATACTAGTTTATGCCAGCTCTGAAGACTGGAAAAATGCTTGTGTTGCATGTATTTTCTTCCAAGAAACCAAAACGATTCTCAACTTCTTTTTCACTTGTCTTTATGACACTATGGACAGCTGGAAGGAGACGGCACTCATCCCATTTGTAGTTGATGAAACAAAAGCCCAGATAATTGGAGATTTGCTTCATGCCATCCAGGTCAGTGATAGAGGAAAATCTAGAAACCAGTCCTGGTGACACAGAGTTTGGGTCTTTTTCTACTAGTCACTTCTTTAGGTACAGTGTATCTGTACGTGAGAGAAATAACACAAACACACTGGATATTCAATAAATTGCCAACACATTAGGAGAAATAAATTTGTAATGAAAATAATAGTCATTTAAACATTATAGAGTGTAGTTTAAGAAAGTAAGTCTCTAAAGTGTTCAACCCTAGATCCTTTGTCTTTTAAGAGCGATTCTGTTACTGTCACATAGAATATTTTATAAACTAATTCTTCATCCTACTACTACTAATTGACATTTATTGAAAGCCCACTATGTGCTAAGAATTTTGTATCTGCTTCTTTACTGGGAGGTTATATTTTAATCTGGAGTTTCACAACTGTGCTACAGTAATAATGTTTTTCATTTTCCTATAACTCTTTAATCCATCTAAGATTGCTGTATATCTGATATAATGCTGTCATATTAATCTCTATGCTTTTTAGCTCAAAATAAAATAAAGGCAGAATGTAAATTATGGCTGAAATGAAATAGTGTTATTATTATAAAATAGTGTAAATCAACATATTTCTAATTTGGTTTTTTATTATTCTATAGTTTTAATAATGTATTTAATTTTCTTGAATTATTGAAATACCTCAGTCATGATCAGTTCTTATTAGTTGATATTGGTTTATTATCATTAATATATTTAATTCATGCTGTCTTATGTGATTGATGTGTGTGTCCATTGGTAATCTGTTTGTAAGACTTGTGGTAACTGATATACTTCATTTCAAGAGACTTTGACCCTTTGCCCACCACTGTGTTTTCAGGGTCATAGACGTTTCCTACATCCCCGGTTATCTCTTTCTAAATATTCTTTGCTTGGTGCCTGGCATATCTCTGGACACATGGTAGCTTAATAAATAACTGCAGAGTACTGAAGGCCACCACACCAGTCCTGACTTTGCTCAGTTATTTGGATTGTCTAATAAAGTTGAGCTTCCATATCTCACTTTGAGAGTAGGTGCTTCCACTTAAACCTGTCTGTACTTTTGCACATTAGAGGTTCTAGGTTCCGGCGATGGAATGGATCTGCTACATAATCTCTCTATACGGTTGGAAGTCAGTGCATTTAGTTTCTTTCTAATGAATGATACCTGCAGAGCAGCTCCTCAGGATCTTTAATAACATCCATCCTTCTTCCATGACCAGCCTGGTAAGGCTGAGTTACAATGCGCTGAACAGATCAATAGTAATCACAGGGTGCTTGGAAAAGACTGCCTCCCCTATAATCTTGGGACAGCTTAGTTAGTGTTGCCACTCAACCCAGGATGAGGGTATGTGTGCGTATGTCGTGTGTGTGTGTGTGTGTGTGTGTGTGTTGTATTCAATTTTGATGATTTCTAAGAAAATGATCCCTCATGGCCTGCTCTTCTTCCTTATTAAATAAGCAGGTTAATGAGGCAGTGAGCGTCTCTGCTTCTCCTGCTCTGAGGCTTCCCTTTACTTCTTCTCCCAGCAGTGCTCAGGTAGCCATATTAGTTGGTCACATGTGCTAGACAATGAATGCAGTCTTTTTGTAAAATCTTCTAAACCTTGGTCCTTTGCTGTTGACCTTATGGTCAAATATCGTCTTTAAATATTTGGCCATGAGCCTTTTTCTTTGGAATAAGATATGAACTATTTAATAATTGAAGGCCAAAAAAGAAGGATATACAGTCCTGTTTGATCTGAGACTGACCTGAGGAAATTGAAAAATATCCTTTTTGTTTCTCTTTTCTCTAAGTTTGCCCTCTCTTTTTTTAATTATTTTTAAATAAAATAATCCATGTATGATGTACAAAATCAGAAGACATAGAGAAGCAAAAGGAAAAATATCCATAATGTGAACACTATTTGTCTAAATTATTTATGATATTTTTTTCTGTTCCATAAAGCTTTCCCCAGAAATTCAAAACAACATAGATTTTTTTTTTTTTCCAACCGAAACACAAATTGTCTTCAGCATGACATGGGGACTAGGATTTTATCAAATGCTATCCTTAGTGATGATTACATGTTAATTTCCAATTGTTCAAGGGTGCTTTGTATTCCCAAAGAAAATTCATAAACTTCAGTATGTGCTTAAGAGCCCCCTCTACTTCTTTTCTCAATACTACATGTTCAAGTGCTCTGGTATTGAACTGATTCTATTTATCCAGTAAGATAATGCGTTATTTTGTTTTTCCATTACCATATTCAGATAACCTTTTAGTATGAAAAACAAATCCTAACTCTTGAATAAATAATTATTTAGGTCTTCCTAAAAAAAATATTCTTGGTCTGCATTGTTGTTTGGGTGGCTTTCCTAATTGACAGCCAGTGGTGATATTCAGCATGGAAAGTGTTTGTGTCCAGATGAGTGCATGAAATGTAATTTGTCTGGTATGGGCTTAAACTGGCAAATGTTAGAAATTGACCTTTTCAATAGAAATTTACTTGGAAGTCCTAAGTGAAGCTCTGCTTTAAGCTAAATTTGTCACTGACATGATTAAATTCTCTTAAATGTAGATCAATTACACGTATTATTAATGGGAATTGAAATCTCCCTAAATGGTAGCCATAAATTTAAAGGGGAGGGGAAGAATGTGAAGGTTAAGGTGCCTCATTCACCAGCTGGATAATGTTATGCTATCATGAAACTCTATTTGAGACAAAGAAAGTTGTTTGTTCCACAGTAGTCTGTGGCTAGACTTCAGAGTCTTGTATAAGGAGATGGAATGTTAGGTTTTCCCGTCACTGGAATCCAGGAACTCCACATCTCACAGTGCATAGCCAGAAGGCCATACAGGTATTTAGAATGAGAGAAAGAAAGAGGAGAGGAAGATAAAGAATGAGGGGACTAAGATCCCACAAGCCTCATGACTTGGCAAAAAAGAAAAAAAAGGATGTAGAAAAAAAAAAACAAAAACCTGATGGTTACCCCACAGGGAGAGGGAGCAGGAGTCAGCTGAGAGATTCAGACTGACATAAGAACCTTACTGTATGTAAAATAGATACCTAATAAGTGAAGTCACTCAATCAAGTCCGACTCTTTGTAACCCCATGGACTGTAGCCTACCAGGCTCCTCCATCCGTGGGATTCTCCAGGCAAGAGTACTGGAGTGGATTGCTGTTTCCTTCTCCAGGAGATCTTCCCAACCCAGGGATCGAACCCAGGTCTTCTGCATTGCAGGCAGATGCTTTACCATCTGAGCCACCAGGGAAGACTGTTAGATACCTAATAAGGACCTACCTACTATAGAACAGGAGCTCTTCTCAATACTCTATATTGACCTATAAGGAAAAAGAGTCTAGAAAAGAGTGAATATGTGTAGCTGTATAACTGGTCCACTGGTTCACTTTGCTGTACAGTAGAAACTAACACAGCATTTTAAATCAACTATACTCCAATTTTTTTTTTTTTAAGAATAATTTCACTGGAAAAAAAGAGTGAGGGAGGAAGGAGTCAAGTTTTGATACTTTTCTAGCTGATAACTTACTATAGAATTAAGGGGAGGGAGAAACAATATAGAAACATGATCTGAGAAATGACTGACGTTCTCAGCAGGGAAAATAACAATGTGTTGGCTCAGAACTCCAGCTACTGGTCTATTATGAAGTTTGAGTGATGCTTTCTACCTTGATTAGAGATGCTAACCTCTGAAAACAATGAACAAACCAGTTTCTTCCAGCTGTGACGCTGTATAAGGGGTCAACTTACCTGTGTAAGGTTAGAAACATTGTAATTTTCTTTAGTGTGGTGAGTCAGAGAAGCTTAAGTCAAAGATATGAGTAGTGCTGGCAACAGGAATGCATATCAGCTCCTATGCCCACTTAATCTTTGAACATGACATGGCATCTGCAAGATGAAAGAGACATGAAAACTCGAAGGGAAAAGGAAAAAAAAAAAAACGTGAAGGTGTTATTAACATTGCTAATAATATATTCTAAACTTGTGAACATCACCTCTCATTCAGAGGTACTCTTAAGATTTATAATGTGCTTATGGAGATCAGACACATATCTCAGATTGTCGGCAAGTGGCTCTTCTAAAATCAAATCAGATCGAAAGACATCTGCTTACTCTGAAATGTCAATGACTTCCTACAAATGGCCAGGGGAGCAGGCTGGGTGCATAGCTCCCAAGTATACTTGGGATACCTTATGCCAAATCTCTTCTGAGTCTTTCAACAATTATTTTTGTAGATCATCTGGCTTTAGTGGACAGAGTGATATAATTTCTAATGTATACATGGTGATAATTGTTCAATAGAGAGTCAGAATGAGACTTGACTCTGTGGTGCTTTTTCTGTGTTTTTGGGTTTAAATTTAGTCATTCAACCTCAACAGTCATCAAGGAGTCATTTAGTACAGAGCTTAGTACTGGCTATAATCTCTAGACAATATAATTTGATATTTATCCTATTCTTACTAAAATTCTTTAGGAAAACCCTCTGACAGGAAGACCACTGCTTTTTTTTGTCTATTGTTTGTTTGTTTTGCTACCCATCCCCCCCATTTAGATTTTTTGTGTGTATGTAATCTCAGGGTGAAAAGCAGAGGATCTGCAACTAGGAATTCTGGTCTAGAGAATCTAGAGCTGGGTCAGCAAGCTTTGGCCAAAATCTACCTACCATCTGTTTTCATGAATTAATATTTATTGGAAAATGGCCACACCCATCTGTTTACATCTTGTCTGTGACTGCTTTTCAGCTACAACCACAGAGTTGAATAATTCCAAGAGAGACCCTTTATTTAGTGCTTCAGATTTATTGCTTCATATTTAGTGTCTGGCCACTTACAGAAAAAAAAAAAAAGTTGTCAGACCCTGATTGAGATTATATTCCTAACAGTTTCCCCAGGTTGGTAACTGCAGGTTGAGTTACAAGCCATTCTCCAGGTATCTTGTTAAAGATGAGAGTTATGCACAGACATCTCAGGTACAACCACAATACAATTTCACAGTAAATTCAGAGGCAGAGAATTTAGACATTTATTGCCTTCATTGACCATCTGAAAGAGATAGTAACTTAGATTTCACTTTAGATGAACTTGCCCTCAGTGATCCCAGAGGAGATGGACCAATTCATATTCATTTATGTGTTCAGTGAACGTCTAGGGCCTGTGGCATACAATCATGTTCAGTACATGTTGGTTGAATGAATACAGGCATATCAAAGGACCATAATCACTCCAATCCACTGGGGATTAATTTCTCACCAGGTGAGAAATCTGTTTGGAGACTAGTGAGCTAGCAGACTGGCAGCTAAGTTTCATCCTCTCAGCTCCTGATGTTAAGCCTGTTGATCTTTAAGTAACTCAACTGTTCTAACTTTTTTTTTTTTTCCATCATAAGTACACATTGGGATAGATAATAGCCCTGAGTTTTGTTATGTGGGATTTGAAGAAGGCATTGTTAGTATAAATCATGTTACTGGAACACATGACTAGAGATGTTAATGAATATCATTTTCTGGCCTTTCAAAAATAATGTGATGCCAGCTCTTCTCTCTGAAAAGGCTAAAGACCAGGGGCAGGGTTTAGTCAACTTAGACTCTATTTATCACCCTTGAGACTATTGTTTCTAAGAGGAACCAGACAGAAGAATAGATATTTATTAAATAGTTACAGTATCCCAAAGTCATAATAGTTCTTTTTATCTTCATTCTAAACAGTAGTTAACTATTGTTCTTCTTTCGTAGAGAAAGAAGCTCAAACCTAGAGAAGATGGAAAAATTACCTGTAGTCACCTTGTGAATGAGGGTCTAGCTGCCTTCTCCCAAGCCCTAGTTCTTTCCATTGGACCACTACAGCCTGTCCTTTTCAAAGGAGTTTATTTTGCTTTTAGAAAGTGAGGCTACTGCTTGGTTCTGAAGGTAGTAGCTGATTCTGGCACAAAAAGAAATTCTAATATTTTTTTTTTCCACTTTCTTCTACGTTTTGTTTGTTAACCTACTCTTTGTTCATTTCGTATAGTTTCAAACACTCGAAACTTTTTCTCAAAATAGGTCATTCTACTTCTAGGAAGCTTAGTAAGTTGTAGATTCCTGGGCACTTCTAGAACCTATTGGATTATTAGCTCTGGGCTAGAGACCCAGGAATCTAAATTTTTAACAGTCTCCTTTTCTTACCCATACATCATAAATGTCAAGCAGACTCTCCTAGAGAGTTTGTTCTTTAATACCTTCAAAGACATGACGTAAGATATAGGAACTCTTCAACTTAGAAATATTTTTCCTAATTATATTTTTAGGATGTATGTTCTTTTTTTTTTTTTTTTTAATACAAAAAAGATTTTGTTCTAGTCCTTTAGTTCCAAGGCTAGTCTCTGGCTCATAATATTTTTAACAACAGTATTGCTGAAATGCAATAACTCTTTTTATGACTCACTGTCAGGAAGAACAAAGCAAGCTTGTATAACAAGCAAAATGGAGTCCTTGTACACAAAGACTTCATTTTGCACTATCATTGGAGTCTGATCAATATCTGTCCTGGGTTCCAAATAAGGGCAGGGGCTGCATTTTGCATTCCGTCCACCTTAGCTACCAAGTGCCTAGTGCTGTCATTATCAATCTTGGCAGAACTAACCTCTCACATGAAATTGTGTTATATTTGTTTTGCTGTCTAGCAAAGTACTATAAATTTAGCTGCCAAAAAAGCATATGCTCACAGTTGTGTAGATCAAAAGCTCAGGTGAATCCTGCTGGTGTGCTGCTCAGGGTTTCACAAGGCTGAAATCAAAATCTCTACTGGCTGGACTTCCAGCTGGAGGCTTGGGGGAAGCATTCTCTCCCATGCTTCTGAGGCTGTAGGTCTGAGGTCATTGGCTGTGACTTTTTCTTTGCTGGCTGTCATCTGGTCCTGTCCTCTGCTCCTGGAGACCACCCACATCAGCTCTCACATGCCCTCTCCATCTTTGGCCCAACAATGTCACCTAGAGTCAATCTTCCTCATGCTTACTCTCCAACTTACTCTTCTGTTTGTCTTTAAGAACACATGATATTGGGTCTGCCCAGATAATTTAGGATAATCGCTGATTTAACAAATCAGTAATCTCAATTATAAATACAAAGTCCTTTTTGTCATGTAATATAACATATCCACTAGGAAGAGGACATTTTTGAAGGGGGAGGCAATATTCTGCCAACCACACTCACCTACACACATCATTAAAAATAAATAAGAGTACATTTCTTAACTGTAATGTAGAGATAAAAGAGTATAATGATGCAGTTTCAGTTCAGTTCAGTTCATTCAGTCGTGTCTGACTCTTTATGATCCATGAAATGCAACATGCCAGGCCTCCCTGTCCATCACCAACTCCCAGAGTTTACTCAAACTCATGTCCATTGAGTCAGTGATGCCATCCAATCATCTCATCCTCTGTTGTCCCCTCCTCCTCCTGCCCTCAATCTTTCCCAGAATCAAGGTCTTTTCTAATGAGTCAGTTCTTCGCATCAGGTGGCCAAAATATTGAAGTTTCAGCTTCAGCATCAGTCAGGACTGATTTCCTTTAGGAAGGACTGGTTGGATCTCCTTGCTGTCCAAGAGTCTTCTCCAATACCACAGTTAAAAAGCATCAATTCTTCAGCACTGAGCTTTCTTTATATTCCAACTCTCACATCCATACATGACCACTGGAAAAACCATAGCTTTGACTAGATGGACCTTTGTTGGCAAAGTAATGTCTCTGGTTTTTAATATGCTGTCTAGGTTGGTCATAACTTTTCTTCCAAAGAGCAAGTGTCCTTTAATTACATGGCTGCAGTCACCATTTGCAGTGATTTTGGAGCCCCCAAAATAAAGTCTGTCACTGTTTCCACTGTTTAAATGTATTTTAATATTTTGGTGTTTAGACAGTACACTATTAGAAGTAAGATTGTCAGAAAGAAGAGATACAGTGAAAGACAGACACAAGTGATTAGGTTTGGAAGCCTAAGTTCCCTGAGTAGTGTGGTCATCAGTTATGTAATTTTTAGAAATGGTGAAGCCCTCAGTTAAAAAAAAAAAAAATGGAATACAATCTTCCCCCTAGTTACACTGGAGCCAGATTTTATAAAACATAGTATATTTTAATAATTGGAAAAATTATGTTTATATATAAAATGAAGTTTGCTGTTAGAGATATTTTTCTAGCTATGTAGAGAGAACCTAGTGGGACATTTCAAAATCATATGTGATGACACCTAGCATCCCCAGGCCCCCATCCTCAATCATTATGACAATGTTAGAACATCTGACACTTTCACAGAGGATCTCCTAGGGGAGAGTGGCGCCCCAGCTGAAAAGCACTGGGAGAGTGAGAAGGGGATTTTTTCACCTCAGAAGTATTGATTGGTTGTATCTGGGTTTTTTAAAGAAGCCCTTTCTGTTCTTGGGCTGTTCATAAAGCTTTAGTAACTCCCCAAAACAAATTCTCTAGGTCTCATATGACCTGGCCATGACTACCATAGGGCCGTGTGTAGGGAAGGGGTATGGGGTGAGGGAGACCTGAAATCTTCAGTTCGTTCTTGGGCAAGAGTGTTGAGGAGATAATCTAAGACAGAGGTTGTGAGTATGGACTTTGATGCCAGAAGGACTGACGCTTGAAACCGGGTCCTACCCGTGAAGAAGTTGTGTGAGTGTGGCCACATTCTCATGTCTTTTGGAGCCCTTTCCCATGCCCCACCCCCCCGCGCTGCATTTATACAGTACAGAAGTCTGTCTGTACGAATATCTTGCCAGGGGCTGTGCAAGAAACCTCTGCTTTGTTCAGTCATGGCCCTCCCATTGCACCTTTTCTCTGCTTTATTGTTTCAGAGCAAGGTTCTGCACACGGCAGTTGCTCCATCTTTGGTGGGCAATGGTTGTTGAATCTGCAGAGTTGCCATGCACATTGGTTTCCCAGACTAGACTCCCCCAGAATCTGCACATTCCCAGGTTCTTCTCCAGAGTTCTAATCAAGCCAGTTCCAGAAGTCCATCATGGTACTTATATCAACCATTTACTTTATTTTCCACTGTTCACAAAAATTTTGCTGAGGACTGTGACTCTCTCTTGAATAGAGTTCCACCTCTTCAAGAGTAGATTAATGCTTAATTTTGCTCCTAAAGCCCATGAAGCAGCCCAATTTTGTTCTTTGAATTTTAGAAAAGGTTGGTTCTTACTAATAATTTGTATAAAAACCCAGCTGTGGCAAAAAGAAAAGTTCTCTCTCAGGATCTTCAAACACATTTTACAGCAAACAAGGGTTGAAATGCCTTTGGGAGTATGAAAATAGTAACTGATTCTCATTAGCCTCGTCACTGTCAGAAATATTTGGTACATGGCTAATTATTTAAGGCCTGATGTTAGACACTGTACAAAGGAAATTGCCTCTATCCAAGGAAAGCTCCTTCTAGAAAAAAAAAAAAAAACCTCTTAAAGATATGAAAACATCATATCTTCAGGTACATGCCTGCTAAGTTGCTTCAGTTCAGTTCAGTTCAGTTCAGTTCATTTCAGTCGCTCAATCATGTCCGACTCTTTGCGACCCCATGAATTGCAGCATGCCAGGCCTCCGGGTCCATCTCCAACTTCCGGAATTCACTCAGATTCACGTCCATCGAGTCAGTAATGCCATCCAGCCATCTTATCCTGGGTCGTCCCCTTCTCCTCCTGCCCCCAATCCCTCCCAGCATCAAAGACTTTTCCAATGAGTCAACTCTTCGCATGAGGTGGCCAAAGTACTGGAGTTTCAGCTTCAGCATCATTCCCTCCAAAGAAATCCCAGGGCTGATCTCCTTCAGAATGGACTGGTTGGATCTCCTTGCAGTCCAAGGGACTCTCAAGAGTCTTCTCCAACACCACAGTTTAAAAGCATCAATTCTTCGGCACTCAGCCTTCTTCACAGTCCAACTCTCACATCCATACATGACCACAGGAAAAACCATAGCCTTGACTAGCTGGACCTTTGTTGGCAAAGTAATGTCTCTGCTCAGTCGTGTCCTATTCTTTGCGACGCTATGGGCTGTAGCCCTCCAGGCTTCTCTGTCTGTGGGATTCTCCAGGCTAGAATACTGGAGTGGGTTGTCTTGTACTACTCCAGGGGATATTTCCAACCCAGGGATCGAAACCTGCATCTCCTGTTTCTGCTGCATTGCAGGCAGATTCTTTACCTCTAGTGTCACCTGGGAAGTCCTACATCTTAAGGTATCAGGATGGAAAGTGATTAGGTAGCTGTTCACGGTGGTGGTATTTGCAAGAGACACAGACATTGCATGGTAATATGGGAGGGAAGTTTAGCTCCCAGTTAACTACATAAACGATGCTGAGGATTGAATGACTTAAGCAAGGAGTCCTGGAGACCTCTTTCCTAAGGCAAACTCTGAGCGGGATTTGGGGTGATCACTCTTCATTTTGAGAAAATTTGGTTCATACACCCTGGTGTGAAAATGCCAGGGCACCCTGCCTATCATTTCTCTGTCACCCCTCAGGTAGCTGTGACACACAATCTGCACTGCTCACCATTTTTCATCTGGGAAGCAGCCAAAGAGCCTGTTCTCTTGAGCCCTTGCACTGGCATCAATCTCCAGCTATGTGCTTTCATATCACTTCCTGTAAAAATTCATCTGGCGATCCTGTGCTTCACCTAAGGTTAGGCGTAGGGGACCAACATATTAATTCATATTTTGAATCACAATTGTTGCTATAAATAGCAGACTTTGTAATCTGGTAGATCCCTTGGATGCATAGTGATGGATGAGCTTCTGGTGATTAAAAAAAAAAAAAAAGTCCATAAGTCTGAAACTATAGCTCAAGTTGAAGTGAACGATAATCATAAAGCATAACTAATACACTGCTGAATTATTCATGTTGATTATACAAACTGCACCCTCAATGTCAAAGAAGCCATACTCCTTCCAGGGTCTCTGTAAGCAGAATGTCTCAGGAACTGTCTGGTCCTAAGAGAAAAGGAACTGTCAGGCCTGTGCTAAGGAAGAGTGTGAGCTGAAGAAATTATTATATAAGTTATACCTAGAAAAAATGATGCATAATGAATAGAAATTATTATAAAATGTTCATAGAAATAGTCATAGATTACTAGGTTTTGGTACAATTGATAACTTTCTGGTAGCCTGCAGGTATTCCTCACTGAAAAATCAAGCCCAGGAGTGAATCCTGGCCTGAGTCTGTTGTCTGGGCCATATTTCTCATTTACTTGGACTCTTTGCTTTTTTACTTCTTGTATTTTCTAGTTTATTCTCCACACCATAGCCAAAATGATCGTTATAAAATGTAGTCAATTTCAGACTTGGCTTTTACCACACCTTTTCTATGCCTTATGGTCTCACATGGGAGAAAATCTAAACTTCTTACCATGTACTTTAAGGAAGACCTTACATGATCTAGGTCCTGTGTATTTCTCTGTATTCATCCCCCTCTAAGCTAAGAGCACACAAGTTTCTTGTGGTTTCTTGAATACACCTGAAGGCCTTTGTGTTTGTAGCTTCTTCTGCTTCCAATGGATGCTTACGTCATCTACTCATCGAGGTCTCCCAAAACCATCCGATCTATGTAGCCACCACACTGTCACTGTTTACAGCAGGACCCTCTTTTGTTTTCATCTTAGTATTTATGTAAACAGGAAAATATAAACACTTTTATTGATGGGATTGATTATCTCATGCTAAAATGCAGCCTCCTTGAGAACAGGATCCTTGCTTGGTTTATTGAATATTTTTCCCCTCATGTCCAGAACGGGACAATTCACTCCATTATTCTTGCCTGGAGAATTTCATGGACAGAGGAGCCAGGCAAGCTACAGTCCATGGGGTTACAAAGAGTCGGACACAACTGAGCGACTAACACACATGTCCAGAACTGTATCTATAATATATCATCCTCAGTTTACCTAGTTGTTGAGTGACAAGCTCAGTGGCACACACACTTTATTATAAAAGTGACATGCATACATTTTTCCTTGCATATAGTATTACCACTTTAGTGATCTAGAGTCATTGCTTTCTTTGTTTAGTAGGTGACTAAGGCTTTACTGATCTGATTCCTTCCTTTCTCTTAGGATTCAAAATGGAAACCATCCCAGAATGCTGATAGCCTTAAATTTTAAGAGAAAGAAACCATGTCAGGCACCATGTTGACTGTTATTCTGGGGTCCAGACAGGGTTTTCTGTGATTATGCAAATCTTTTGACTCTCATATGCGGTGAGCTCATTGTATATTGGTAAATATTTATAAAGCTCTCTATATGGACTGTTTCCCAATCAGGTTGATTAGTGTTTCCTCTCAGCAACCTTGTGAGGTCAATCACCATTATTATTGAACAGCCCAGAGAGGTTGGGCAACTTGCCCAAGGTCACTCAGCAGGTCATTGGCAAAGCCTCATAGGCAACTTCAGAGCCCATTACTGTGACAAGTCCTGGCATTGATTCCTCTAGAAAGGGTGACCCCTAATCACTTTTCTTGTAAGGTAGGCATATAAACACTAACTGTTCTGAGGTGAAAGAAATGTGAAGGCCTTGAGTTGAAGGAGTTATTGGTGCAATTAGAAACTGGAGCCAGATATTGAAAATTGAAAATGCTGCTTAATGGAGGTGAATTGGAGGACATATTATTTTTGAGAGAATGAGAGAAATGTAGTTTGAAAAATAGGACTGTAAAAAGCAGAGATGTATGTAGAAAATCAATTTGGGTGGCTTTGGGAGATGAAAAATAGTAAGTTATAGGGCCAAAACCTTTCAGAAAAGTCTGGGTCAGGGTATTGGAAATAAGTTCTGTTCAGAAATAAGTTTAGTTCTCTGAAATAATATGTCACCAACTCACCTCCATCAAGCAGAGTTTCCTGATGTTCTGTGAGGGTGAAATCTAGTTTTCAAATACATAGTATTTCAGCCCTTGAAGCCCAGCATAGGAATTCCACAGGTGCCCCTTGTAATCAACTTGCCTTACTATATCTCCTGCAGAAATATGTATCAAGGAACATGATCTCAGTTTTAAGAAATCATGCTGCATCTCACGTTCCATTATTATTTTGGTGTTTTTCCCTTCCTTTAGGATTTAAGATATGTAATTCTTGAATAAATGGAGCTACATACTAAAAAAAAATTAAATGTAGTTCTAAATTGGTGAACTAACCATTTGTTGTTGTTCAGTCGCTCAGTCATGTCCAACTCTTTGTGATCCCATGGACTGTAGCACACCTTCACCATCTCCTGGAGTTTGCTCAGACTCATGTCCATTGAGTCACTCATGCCATCCAGCCATCTCATTCTCTGTGGTCCCCTTCTCCTCCTGCCTTCAATCTTTCCCAGCATCAGGGTCTTCACATCAGGTGGCCAAAGTGTTGGAGCTTTAGTTTCAGCATCAGTCCTTCCAGTGAATATTCTGGGTTGATTTCCTTTAGGATGGACTGGCTGGATCTCCTTGTAGTCCAAGGGAATCTCAAGAGGTCTTTTCCAACACCACAGTTTCATTTGAAAGCATCTATTCTTCGATGCTCAGCCTTCTTTATGATCCAACACCCACATCTGTGCATGACTACTGGGAAAACCATAGCTTTGAGTATATGGACCTTTATCAACTAAATGATATCTCTACTTTTTAATATCCTGTCCAGCCATAAATCAGATATCCAGAGCTTGGACCTGACCCCATGCCCTTCCACTTGCTTTTTCCTCTGCCTGTAACACTCTTTCTCAACATGCATACCTTCCCACATATATCACTCAGATTTATCCTCAAATGTCTTATTAGTAAGACCTTCTCTGACTATAGGGTTTCCCTAGTAGCTCAGTTGGTAAAGAATCCACTGGCAATTCAGGAGACCCTGGTTCAATTCCTGGGTTGGGAAAATCCCCTGGAGAAGGGATAGGCTACCCACTCCAGTATTCTTGGGATTCCCCTGTGGCTCAGCTGGTAAAGAACACACCTGCAGTGCAGGAGACCTGAGTTCGATCCCTGGGTTGGGAAGATCCCGTGGAGAAGGGAAAGGCTACTCACTCCAGTATTCTTGCCTGGGGAATTCCATGGACAGAACATGGGTTTGCAAAGAGTTGGACACGACTGAGCTACTAATACTTATATGTTTCTAATGTGTCTCTTTCTGCTAGAGTGTAAGCTCCAAAGGAACAGCAATTTTGTATTTGTTTCTTCTTTTTCTGTTTTATTGCTGGTGTCAGAAACAAGGCCTGGAACCTAGGAGACACAGCACAAATAATTGTTGAATTAATGAATGGGCCATTATACTATATCAGTTCAGTTCAGTTCATTTCAGTCACTCAGTCGTCTCCGACTCTTTGCGACCCCATGAATCGCAGCATGCCAGGCCTCCCTGTCCATCACCAACTCCCAGAGTTCACTCAGACTCACATCCATAGAGTCGGTGATGCCATCCAGCCATCTCATCCTCTGTCGTCCCCTTCTCCTCCTGCCCCCAATCCCTCCCAGCATCAGAGTCTTTTCCAATGAGTCAACTCTTCGCATGAGGTGGCCAAAGTACTGGAGTTTCAGCTTCAGCATCATTCCTTCCAAAGAAATCCCAGGGCTGATCTCCTTCAGAATGGACTGGTTGGATCTCCTTGCAGTTCAAGGGACTCTCAAGAGTCTTCTCCAACACCACAGTTCAAAAGCATCAATTCTTCGGCCCTCAGCCTTCTTCACAGTCCAACTCTCACATCCATACATGACCACAGGAAAAACCATAGCCTTGACTAGATGGACCTTAGTTGGCAAAGTTATGTCTCTGCTTTTGAATATGCTATTTAGGTTGGTCATAACTTTTCTTCCAAGGAGTAAGCGTCTTTTAATTTCATGGCTGCAATCACCATTTGCAGTGATTTTGAAGTCCCCAAAAATAAAGTCTGACACTGTTTCCACTGTTTCCCCATCTATTTCCCATGAAGTGATGGGACCAGATGCCATGATACTGTATCAGTGCTCTCTAATATGTATATTAACTACACGTTGTGTGTGATTATGAAGAATCAGAGTCTTGGACTTCTGGTGAGCATTTTTTAGCACCTATTACTAAGTATTCTGGTGCTACCAGTGCCCCAGTAAGTTTCAAGCCAAGAAACACCTGAGTGTTTTAATTTATACTGTGATCATCTTGACATATTTAAGAATGAATGAAGGGACCGTGGTAAGACTGTGGGTGAGATTGCCAGTTTGTCCTGGATTTTTGAATAAAATTGGCAAAGCTGAGGGAAGTAGGACCTGACAGTTTTCCTGGATATTTATGGACAAGTATCAGTGTTGTCTGGAGTCATGGTGTAGGTTAGAGCTCCAGTTGGCTGGACCATCACATTTTCTGAGCAGAGTATTGCCTGTAAGTGGGTTAGATATCACTGCATGAAGACTGGCAGGGATAAAGATCAATGACTAAAGTGTTTCTTGGCTTTCCTTTCAAATTTCATTCCATGAGGGATTCTGAAATGTATTCTCAGTAAGCACTATATATCATTTGTGATTTTTAATATCCTCTTTGACTGTTATCCCTCATCCTGGTCCCTTTCCTGAATGTAACCACTATTTTCAGTTTGACATGATTCCAAAGTGTGGTTACACATAATTTTGTATATATCTATGCTTCTGATTTAGTTTATTTTGTAATTATTTTTATTTTAAATTTTTATGTTTTATTTGTTTTTAGTTTTGGAGGAGAATTAACTTTTATATGTAGAATCATGTTTCTTACAGTATTAATTAATTCTAGGATGATTAAGCTTTATAATTATTTTTCTCTAATGAGATAACGGTACTTTTGCATATTTTATAGCCTGAAATTCTGAAAAATGCCTTAGCACATGAATCAAAAAACCTGTGTTCTCTTCATGACTTGGTCTCAACTGAATTCTTGGCTTAATTTACAGTGAGTCTTATCTTCTTTATCTGCAGAATCATAAGGTCAGACCTATTCAGTTGTGTAGTAATTGTACTTTATTGATTTCTGGAGGTAGTGTGAAAGTGTTAAAGGGTTACTAAAAGAGACCAACTGGAGTATCTGGGTGTGGGCTGAGTGGACAACAGGGGGTTCAATGAATTTAACTCCTATGTGTCTACTATACAATTTGAAATATGTTTTAAATACCCCACTACTTTAATAAAAAATAAAAATAAAAACCACTAAACAGATCAAATTACCTCTAAGACTTAATTGAAGATCTATTTTAGAACCTTTAGCTTCCTTCACATTAATAGATTGAATTCCCCCAATAAATAGTGATTATTTAAGAAACTATATGGAGTAATAAGGGCGTCCCTAGTGGCTCAGATGGTAAAGAATCTCCCTGCAATGCAGGAGAATCAGGTGAGATCCCTGGGTCAGGAAGATCCCATGGGGAAGGCAATGGCAACCCACCGCAGTATTCTAGCCTGAAGAATACCATGGACAGAGGAATCTGGCAGGCTATAGTCCATGGGGTCACAAAGAGTCAGACACAACTGAATGACTAACACGTTCACTTCACTTTTCATGCAGTAATGAACAAATTGTGTTTTCTATCCAGGCTCAATCATTTCATCTTTAAAGAAGCTAAATAGAAAGTAGACAACATGTAACAGATGAAGAGGGTAAACCCTCCTCTTGAAACTCCAACCCCTGGTTGTCTCCTATGATTTGGGGATGGTGTTTTCCTCTAAGCCTTACTCCAGGCTTCACTATGGATATCAAGTTCCTCAAAACTACTCCTGCTACACAAATTCTTGAATTTTGCAGTCATGACTAGAGATCAGTGGTTCAGTCCTCTCCAATTACATGTGGGGAAATAATTTACTCATTTCCAATTCACTTAATTGTTAGTCATCATGTGAGGTTGAGGCTTCTACCATGTATAGAAAGAAAAAAAACCTCATAAAATATCCTTATATCATGACTCCCAGAGAACAACTTCCATTATTTAGGATAATTAACCATTTAAATATCAGGGAATCAAATAAATCCTATTATCACCACTAAATGACAAGTTGCTTATGCTTCCAGAATACATTTTTTTTTCATAGTTTTCACTGTATGTTCTGATTGAAAGACTGCTGCTGCTGCTGCTGAGTCGCTTCAGTCGTGTCTGACTCTGTGCGACCCCATAGACAGCAGCCCACCAGGCTCCCCCGTCCCTGGGATTCTCCAGGCAAGAACCCTGGAGTGGGTTGCCATTTCCTTCTCCAATGCATGAAAGTGAAAAGTGAAAGTGAAGTTGCTCAGTCGTGTCTGACTCTTCGCGACCCCATGGACTGCAGCCTACCAGGCTCCTCCGCCCATGGGATTTTCCAGGTAAGAGTACTGGAGTAGGGTGCCATTGCCTTCTCCGGATTGAAGGACTAGGAGGACCAATTTACATTGGCTTCATTTAATAAATATTTTACTTATTTTTGCCTATTTCCAGGCAAGATAATCACAGTGCTCCTTTAGTCAACCAGCATGCCATGTGAGAGTGAAGTGAAGCACTGTGTCAGAAATAGCAAATGCTGATGAGCAGTTGCAGGTTAAATCCATTTTCTGATAAGGATTCTAAAGCAAGAAATATACATGTGGATGTGCTTTCATGTCTGGCACCGTTCAGTCTTCACAAGCAAAGGCGTAAGCTGCAGTAGTCCCTAGAGCCATCAGTGCCTTTAGAGTCTTGGTTTATTAGATGCTTGGGCTCAGGGTCCTCATTCAAATAGAAAACTGACTTTAGAATGATAATTGGCAAATGTCATAAACAGTAGTGGTTCCTCACTTGGGAAGAAGGTGATCTACATTCTGGGAGCTCTGTTAGAAAATGCTGTTGTTTTCCAGACAAACTATTCCTTCTTCCTATAACAAGCTGCTGCTGCTGCTGCTGCTAAGTCACTTCAGTCGTGTCTGACTCTGCATGACCCCATAGACGGCAGCCCACCAGGCTCCCCCGTCCCTGGGATTCTCCAGGCAAGAACACTGGAGTGGGTTGCCATTTCCTTCTCCAATGCATGAAAGTGAAAAGTGAAAGTGAAGTTGCTCAGTCGTGCCTGACTCTTCACAACCCCATGGACTGCAGCCTACTAAGGCTCCTCTCTCCATGGGATTTTCCCGGCAAGAGTACTGGAGTGGGTGGCCATTGCCTTCTCCACCTATAACGAGCACAAAGCTTAAATGGACAAGCCACCTTGTGTCTGTATGAAGCTGGCTTCGGAGACTAAATGCCCAAGTTTGAATCCAGTCCCTGCTCATCATTGCTGTGTGGTATTGGCAAGTTGTTCTTCCTCTTTAAGTCTCAATCTCTACATCTGTAAAATGTAGATCTTCCCAGTTCTTAACTGGTAGGGTGTCATGAGGATTAAATGAGCTAATCCTTACAAAGTGTTTGTCAGCCCAGGGTGTAGGATGTTTTAAGCATTCGGTAAATGTCCACTATTATTATTCATAAAATATTTGGCACAGCCAGTTATGAGTGTAGCGTATTGCAGCATGTGGGGATGTGACCTCAGCGTGGTCATGGAAGCATTGCATTGGATCAAAAATGCCTGGGGATTAGGGTCGTGTCAAAAGAGAGAACGCTTTAAAAAGCTGAGCAGACTTCCCTTTCTCCTAACTTTGATAAATGCATATTATGTTTTGCATTGCTCTATTTGTACATAATATTTAGTACATTAATGTTTTATTGACTATGCCAAAGCTTTTGACTGTGTGGATCACAATAAACTGTGAAAAATTCTGAAAGAGATGGGAATACCAGACCACCTGACCTGCCTCTTGAGAAACCTGTATACAGGTGAGGAAGCAACAGTTAGAACTGGACATGGAACAACAGACTGGTTCCAAATAGGAAAAGGAGTACGTCAAGGCTGTATATTGTCTCCCTGCTTATTTAACTTATATGCAGAGTACATCATGAGAAACACTGGGCTGGAAGAAACAAGCTGGAATCAAGATTGCCGAGAGAAATATCAATAACCTCAGATATGCAGATGACACCACCCTTATGGCAGAAAGTGAAGAGGAACTAAAGAGCCTCCTGATGAAAGTGAAAGTGGAGAGTGAAAAAGTTGGCTTAAAGCTCAACATTCATAAAACTAAGATCATGGCATCTGGTCCCATCAGTTCATGGGAAATAGATGGGGAAACAGTGGAAACAGTGTCAGACTTTATTTTGGGGGGCTCCAAAATCACTGCAGATGGTGACTGCAGCCGTGAAATTAAAAGACGCTTACTTCTTGGAAGAAAATTTATGACCAACCTAGATAGCATATTCAAAAGCAGAGACATTACTTTGCCAACAAATGTTCGTCTAGTCAAGGCTATGGTTTTTCCAGTGGTCTGTATGGATGTGAGAGTTGGACTGTGAAGAAAGCTGAGCACTGAAGAATTGATGCTTTTGAACTGTGGTGTTGGAGAAGACTCTTGAGAGTCCCTTGGAATGCAAGGAAATCCAACCAGTCCATTCTGAAGGAGATCAGCCCTGGGATTTCTTTGGAGGGAATGATGCTGAAGCTGAAACTCCAGTACTTTGGCCACCTCATGCAAAGAGTTGACTCATTGGAAAAGACTCTGATGCTGGGAGGGATTGGGGGCAGGAGAAGAAGGGGACGACAGAGGATGAGATGGCTGGATGGCATCACTGACTCGATGGACGTGAGTCTGAGTGAACTCCGGGAGTTGGTGATGGACAGGGAGGCCTGGTGTGCTGCAATTCATGGGGTCGCAACGAGTCAGACACGACTGAGTGACTGAACCGAACTGAACTGAATGCATAATACATTTTACATACACAGTTTTATGCCTGCTTCCTAAGTAAGCCCCTAATTTCTCTTATATTTCTGCCTCAGCATTAATCCTGTCTGACTCAAACCAAGCAGGGAATGCTGAAATTTTCTTGCTCCCTCATCCTCCAAAAAGAAATGCATAAAAAGAGAATAATGTGAAATTTCTCGAATGATAGCTTCTGGTAAGAGAGGAAAAGGTCTCAGGGTGTTCAATCAGCAACATTGTTTGAGCACCTTTTGAACACCATGGAGAAGCTACAATGGTGGAGAGAGAGACAGAAGAGTAAGCATAAATGCAGCTTGTTGTCTACTCGCTGGCCATAAGGTGAGAGGGGAGCAGACCTAGATGAAGGTAATGCATGGCAAATTGGAAAGTAACAGAAGAGAGGATTCAAGTGAGTTATTTGGGATATAAAGAAGAGTCATCCCATTCAGCAGAGGGCTATGAGAAGGCTCAATAAAGGAAGGGAGAAAGTATATGAGTGAATTTTGATTGGGGAAATAAAGGGTGAAAGGATAAATGCAAACTAGCCCTGCCCTCAGAGAAGGTAGTCTATTAGAACTGAACACTTTGAGCATTGACAATTTTAGGCCAGCCTAGACAAGTATGAGATGTTATAGAAGAAACAACAAAGGCTGCCAGTCAGCTGGCGTTGTCAGGAGAGGCACCCAGGGAAAGGAAAAGATGATAAGGACTGTGTGTCCTCTGCTCGCCCCACCACTGTCTCTTGTGCAGTGGGTATTATATTTGCAAAGACAGAGAGGAGGGAACAGGAGGGAGTAGTGGTGTCTCCTGGACTATTGCAATAAGATCTAGCCAGTGCAAAGATGGCAATGTTCTGCCCCAGAGATGGAAGGAGAGCTGAAGTGGACGGTACAGATAAGAGACAGTGAGGATAGACCATTCTCTGTGCATGTGTCAGAAGGAACTCGTGGACATTACCTTATTAAGAAAATTACTCTTCCCTGTACCTATGGCCCAAAAAGCTGAACAGAAAACATCTGACTAAGTTAATTTGCACTCCCTTTTTAAAGCAAAATACTCTGGGTATTAGTACAAGTTAGGGTTATTTTTATACTCACTCAAAATGAACTGGGAGATATTTCAGCGGTAAGGGTAACTCCTTTCTTTAATGTTAAGTATAATAGATCTTTACTTACTGCAGAAATGTATGTGGGTAGCAATGTCTTCTAATCTATATCACCACTTTCCCACAGAGCAAATATGCATGCAGTTACAGTCAGATACATTCCAGTTTCTTAGCTATCCTGTGTGACTAGAAACATCAAGAATACAGTGCAATGCAGGGAACTATATCCTGCGATAAACCATAATGGGAAAGAATGTGTGTGTGTGTAATTGAATCCGTTTTTTTATACAGCAGAAATTAACACAACATTGTAAATCAACTATACTTCAATAAAATAAAAGAATGCAGTGTGATGATACAAGGAACCAGGAAGATGAGAGAGGACTTTCACAGCTTATTATTTAACAAGATATAAGTACTGTCCCTTCCATTAAAAAAATAAACACTTTTCTATTACAAATTAAATGACATTCCAAATACTGTGTCATATGGCAAAGTGGAAAGTATCTGTATAGTAAACTGACATGCCTCCCCCAATCCTGCTGTTTAACCCCCTTTCCTCTGATTCTGCAGGTTAATCTGAAAAGCTCAGGAAATCGAAGAAAACAGAGGGAAGCTTGTTCAGCTCTGGATGCACTATAATGTCTCAGCAGCACTTTTAAATTATATGTTTAGGCTGACAGGCAGATGTATTTCAGGACAGAATCCTCAGAAAGCAGGAGACAATTTCCTTCAGCTCCACGTCATCGTTTGATGTAGATCACCTATTATATTCTCGAGGTATTATGAAAAATGGATTGGGAGATATTTTCTTGACAGTGGGTAGACTAATGGAATCTGGTGACTGTATTTAAAATGTGCAGAGGTTTGTTATAACATGGTAATAGAAATATCAATTGCACTGACAGGTTAAAAAAACCTGTCAATGAATGATAATGAAGTTATTTAAATGTCGACTCACTCGCAAACATTTTCCAAACCCTAAATTATTCTCACTGCTGTAACCTCATGCCTCCTGAGTTCCGCAGGAACAGAGTCTGTGATGTAGCCAGTGCAACTTTGCCTCTGGAAGCTATTTGTATGCCACCAAATGCACCAGGGACAGTGGAGGTGGCTGCTCTTAATGATTTTAGGAAAGAAACAAAACACAGAAGCTGCAGACTCTTGAATTAGAGTTAAACACTGTTCCTCTTTCAGGACATCTCATTTGAGCTGATTTGAGTGATGCCTTGATATTTCTTGTCCCTGGACTTCTCTCTACAGCTTGAGTCTTGTTTTTGTGACCTTGGCATTATGGCATGGTGTGTCTGGGAGAGAGTATATTCCCTCTCTGGGGCCTGGAAGTGAAGGAAGGTATCAAGTTATATGGATATTTTCTAAAAGCCTTTTTGAAGAAGAAGCCTAGCTTATCCTCAGTTCAAAGAGGGTGTCCATCAGGCTTCATGCATTCATTCACCTTCTGTCTGTAGAAGGCACCTGCTATGTACCAGCATTTTCCTGAGGACCGGGGACTTGGAAATGAACAGAGATGTGTGCTTTCCTATGGTGCTTACAGTGGCCAGGTTATAAATGCCAGGCAGAGGTTGCTCCATTAAACAATAGAGGGGCATGGAGCATGCTGACCACCCTAGTCCCACTTGAGCCTGCAGAGCCCATTGTATCTGCTCATAACAAGGACTTCAGTGATTCTTGCCTGAATAGCTGAGCTTCTTAATTTTGACTTTGTGGAAATCCTGTGGGCCACACGAAAAGAGCAAACATCTGTGAAGTCAGTCACTCAGCCAAAATAATTAAGTTTCACAAGTGTCTGGGGCACTCTTCTGAGAGCTCGGAAGACAGCAGTCCACAAGACATCTTTCCTACCCTCATGACGCTTGTATTCTGGTGGGAGAATTTTGTTTTTTACAATAAAAAATAAGTAAAAATCTTTCAGATGTGGGTAAAGACTATGAAGAGAAAATCAAAGAGGCTAAGGAGGAGCAGTGTATGAGGAGGGGGGGTCGCTGAATGAAGTGAGGGGCCATCTGTCAGGGTATCTAGATAAAGAGCTCTCCAAGGTCAAGAATAACAAGACAGGAGTGGGCAGGAATCAGGGGGAGAGGGGAAAAGGAGAGATACTAGGAATGGGAATCTCAGGATTATATTGCAGTCCTATTAGATGTGGAAGTCAGTATTATTTGTCTATAGCAAGTCTGGAGTTTGTATGGAGACAGGACACTTGTGAGCTCATGAGTCCCATTCTGTTGGACTTCAGGTCGTTGCTGTTCCATTCAGCTGTGACGTCTTGGTAATCTTCATGAGCCATCATCACATCATTGACAGGTTGACCCATTCACCTCGTCCATATTTCTAGCCTCCCCAGAAGCCTAAGTGGGCCACATCAGGAATCACTTTCTTTGTGCCTTGTTGTAAGAGTTTCTGTTTAGACTTTTCTTAATATGGCTTCTGGCAGGTCCTCTGGATTTTTACTAAGTATGAAGAGAATCCAGGTTTGGGCCTACCCCATGGGGAACTTCTAATAATTTCAGTTCATATTCCTTTTTTAAAACTAGGCTTTGTAAATACATTTCCTTTTTCCTCTTGTAGCTTTTGAGAGAGGAAATGTAGCGTGAGGTTAAAGATACAGCCCTTAGTGGGTGCCCCACTCCAAGTTCTATGGCCTTAGTTAAGTAGGTTGGTTATACATGTTGGCCTTCCTTATCTATAGCATATGACTAATACCAGTCTGCCTCTCATGGGATTCTGAAGGAGCTGAAGAGCTTAGATCACATTGTAAGCACCCAATAAAGGTACATTTATAATATCTGTTAGGATTGTTAAATGTAATAGTCTATTCAGCAGTAGAATCCTGACACAGTTGTTATAGAAGCAGAGTACAGAATCTTTTATCAAGTTCTCTCCTTACCTCTCTGATCCAAGTTCTGCACAAAACTGCTAGCATTTATCCCTCAAAATATGATAGGCTAAATGTGGTTACATTTCAAAATCGTAATAGCTTCATGAGATAGTCTTATCTTCTAAGCAAACTAACTCTAACTCATTTTCAGTGATTGAGATTTTCCTTGAGGATTCACATGATGGGTTTTAGTGAATGTTGGCCAAAGAATGCTAAAAATCATCAAGAAAAAGAATGAGTGATAAAATGAGTAACAAAAGCTATAATTTGTAGATGGTTTATTACATACCAGCCATTGTGCTCAGCACTTTTTATGGATTAATTTAGTTTATAGATGATTCTGCGCTTATTTATTATCCCATTTGGTGATATAAGATTATAGTAGAGGAAATCCAATCACACATTTTATTTCTGCCACTCCTTGTGGAAACTAGCTGTGCCCAGTGTTCATCCCTTGGAGACTCTGTCATCTCAAAAAGATCATAAGTTCTTGGAAAGCAGGGGGCATGCGTTGAATGTGGTTTCTCCATCCCTCAGAGAAGCTCTTCTCAGGTCTATGCATATAGTAAATACTTAAATAAAGACATGCTTTCAAATGTTCTAAAAGTCACTAAGATGCATTTGTTGAAAAGGGTAAAGATTAAGGATCAAACACAAGAGCCTGCAGTCCTTGATTTAATCATTTGCTATTTGTTTTCCTGAGACACTTATTTTTTAAGCTTTCTGTATCTTCTAGCACAGTATAGGTGTTGACAGAAGCTATGTTTTTAATCTGTAATAAGCCAGCTTATAAACACAACCTGAAAAAATGCTTGCTTTGGAATGTTTTAAAAAATGGTACAATTGGAGGATGCAAGGCTGCATCTTAAATATGTCTGCGTATGGTACCTATTTTTAAGATTGCTTCCTTTTTGCCTTCATAGCAACAGTCACTTTATAGTCAGCATAACTGGCATTTCTCTTGGCAAATTTGATTTATTTTAAATATTTTTATTGTTCTCCTTTTCTTATGAAACCAAGAGCTATAATCTTTGTTTGGCTTTTTTTTTTTTTTTGGTCTTCATACTGTTTCCCAAAGTATATTGTTCAGAAGACTAATCTCATTAGATATCTCTCACAAATGGATCCTATAATCAAATATGTTTTGAATATGCTTCATGAAATATGCATGTAAGAGGTTCACAGTGTATATTAGAATAATAAAATTTATGTATGTATGTAAGAATAATAAAAATTCTAAGTTCTGAAGTTAAGAAACGTTAAATTTTGCCTAATCAAGTGTTTCCTAACATTTTTTTGATCTCGGATGATACTCCTCTCCCCTGTATTTAGAGATGACACTTAAAATATTTAACAGCTAGTGCACTGGCTTAACAGCCAGCCTGCTGCTCAACTGTCTGTCTCTTCTCTGTTCTTTCCGAGCCCACATCCCTAGGAGACTGAATTTCCCACATTTGACCATGCAGGCATGACTGGAAGCATCTGTTGGCTATGAAGGGGAGTTTGGGTTTGCAGATGGACCCTAGGAATTGCCTTCCAGGGTGCAGTCCCTTCTCCAAGGTCACTGTCTCCTCCGCTGGGGCTCAGGCTGACTGTCATAGGCAGTGGCATTCAGAACAGGTGCTGGAGCAAGTGTCCTGGGTCACACAGTGACACTCTGCTCTTTCAGCCCTCAGTCTTTCGGTTGCTGGGACTGTAAGGAGATCTGGGCGTTTTCCAAGGAGAGGCCCTGGTGATGAGGCTGATAGAAGTAGCTACTCAGAGAATGTGGTGCAGTAAACTATTTGCCAACTGGTTCGCAATCATCGAGTGTCTTCACTCCTGTATCACTGTACCAGTGTATCCCAGCTTGTTGGTTGTTTTACCCATGAAACTTGTCAACACTCCATGTAATTCTGATTCTGCGGGACAGCCACAGACAATTGCTTGTCTGTGACATTTGGGGTATATGGAAATACATCAGTTTTTTTTTTTTCCCTTTCTATTAGTTACTCTAATACCACAGTATTTAAACATTTAATTTGGCTTGAATTGAGAATAAATTTTGATTCACTTTTTAAGCTTTGAAAAATAACGGGGCAAAAATGGCAGAAAAAATAATGGCAGATACCTGAACTTTCTGGGCTACTGATGTTAAAATAAAAGTTCCCAGTAACATTGTAAGTTATCTGAAAAAGGAGTCGTTCATGTAAATCTGAATTAGTCACTCCATTACCATCTTTCACACCTGGATTTCAGTTAAGTGTGCGCTCGCATGCACACACACACACACACACACACACACACACACACACACACAGAGTTTGCCCTTGTAGTTGTAGTTTGTGTTTTGAATGTAAAAATATTCTTGAGTAGCTCAGAGACTGAGTTGATAGAAATTATGGGAAACTATTTTTCATGCTTTTATAAACTGATCCCTGCTTCTCCTTTCTTTTATCCCACTAGAAAAACATGAACTGTTCTCTCATCCCCGACACAGTTCTATCAATTTCTGCCTACCGCAAAATTTATAAATGTGGAAGTATTTGTACATTTAATCCTCTTCCCATCACCCCTCCATAGATTTTGCAATTATGTTTTTTGTTCTTGAACTTGTATCATTAAGAATACAAATAGAAAATGTTATCCAATAAAAGGAGCCAGAGAAAGACTATTGAAATTTTGGAGACAAGCGAGTCTGAGTAAGAAGAGAAAGTTGACTCAGTATAACCACAGAGAGAGTGGGAAAAACTGGTCAAACACCAGGATTAGACTCAGTAAGGAAAGAAGCCTCAGATATTTCTTAGAAAATAGCAGGAATTTTCATGTCTAGATGAGTCTCATAAGAAAAAAATATATGGAAGGAGAATTTAAAGAAGTTTGTCATAGTTAATAGATAAGCTCTTCTGTAAAGAGATTAGGAATATTCTTAAATATTCTTGGTTATTAAGCAAGCATTTGTTCTATTGGGCTAAAGCCCAGACTGGTCCTGAGGAAATCTAGTTATATATTTGGATTACATAAGGTGACTTCTATTTTTTGATGCTCTGACTACAGCTGACCCCTGAGCAATAGAGATTTGAACTCTATGTGTATCCACTTATACATATTTTTTTAGTAGTAAATATTGTAGATTCTACAATGTGTATTTGGTTGAATCTTTGGATGCAGAACCACAGATGTGGAGAAACTGTGTATATAGGAGGCCAGTGATAAGTTGTATGCTGATTTTTGACTACAGGAATTGTTGGCACCCCTAACCCCCTTATTATTCAAGTATCAGCTCTACATCCCTTTTCTAAAACCCTACCCATTTTCCATTTTCAAGATCCAAAGTCCTTCTAAGAAACTTTTCATAATACCCCACTCTTCAGTGATTTGGAGTGTAATCTAAATTCTATAAAGTGTTTTCTATATTTACTTACTTATAATTTATGTATATAATATGTATTATAGTCTCAGTTCAGTTCAGTAGCTCAGTCATGTCCGACTCTTTGCGACCCCGTGAATCACAGCATACCAGGCCTGCCTGTCCATCACCAACTCCCAGAGTTCACTCAGACTCACGTCCATCGAATCAGTGATGCCATCCAGCCATCTCATCCTCTCTCGTCAGCATCAGAGTCTTTTCCAATGAGTCAACTCTTCGCATGAGGTGGCCAAAGTACTGGAGTTTCAACTTTAGCATCATGCCTTCCAAAGAAATCCCAGGGCTGATCTCCTTCAGAATGGACTGGTTGGATCTCCTTGCAGTCCAAGGGACTCAAGAGTCTTCTCCAACACCACAGTTCAAAAGCATCAATTCTTTGGTGCTCAGCCTTCTTCACAGTCCAACTCTCACATCCATACATGACTACTGGAAAAACCATAGCCTTGACTGGACGGACCTTAGTCGGCAAAGTAACGTCTTGCTTTTGAATATGCTATCTAGGTTGGTCAAAACTTTTCTTCCAAGGAGTAAGCATCTTTTAATTTCATGGCTGCAATCACCATCTGCAGTGATTTTGGAGCCCCCCAAAATTAAGTCTGATACTATTTCCACTGTTTCCCCATCTATTTCCCATGAAGTGATGGGACCGGATGCCATGATCTTCGTTTTCTAATATCATCTAAAATATTTATCTATCTTATATAAATATTTTTTGGTAAAGAGCTCCCTATATCTCTAGCCATAGCAACTTCTTAATTCCTTAATTCCTAGCTAATATGTTTTATAGCTTTCTAGCTCTGGTGCCTGATCCTGAGTAGGCTCTTAATGTATGACATTGAGGTTGATAACAGACAACTCTTCTATTTCATCTTTATGGTGTATGGAAATATGAAACTTCTATCATATCATAAATAAGTTTAAATAATTGCATTTTTGTGATTTTTCTGATTAAACCAACTTTATTTTCTGAGTCTTATTAATTTTCATCTCTTTTGTTACATATAACACATTACCACTTTCTTTTTCTGCCTTTCGAAGCTATTGGATTCTTGAAAGTAGGGGCTGTATCCTGGAACATAGCACAGAGCCTAGTTCATTTTAGAGGCTCTACAAATGTGAATGGATGAATTGCATTTTCTTTGGGAATCTCCTATTTGTGTAAAGAAGCTGACAGATTTTATATTTGTTCCCTTTAAATTAAAAAAAAAAAAAAAAAAAAGCCGTGGTATAATGTAACACAGAGCTTAGAGTCAGAAAGGAAAGTGAAAGTGAAGTCGCGCAGTCGTGTCCAACTCTTTGCTACCCCGAGGACTGTAACCTACCAGGCTCCTCTGTCCATAGGATTCTCCAAGCAAGAATACTGGAGTGGGTTGCCATTCAAACTACCTAGAGTCAAATTCTAACTGACTTTCAAAAGATCATTCATGTTCTCGCAACCACTTTCTTCAAATATAGATAATATTTCCTATTGAACTTGGTTGCAATGATGATTTAATAAGATGTACAATTCTGAAATATATAATAGACTTATATAGAAAGGTGATTAAGGTCTGTTTATTCAGTCTAAATTAATAAGTCATTGACCAACGTCAAGAAAAGATGAGAGAATCTCCAAAAATGACAAAGTTAGTGCCAAGACATAATATCCTCCCAACTCCAGGTGGCTTAACACTGGAAAAGGCCACCGAGTAGAACTGTGAAATTTCGCTTACTATTAAGACATCTTCTTATTCTTAAATAATAAGAAAAGACTGAATGACCTTTGGAGAGACTAGCCCACCATATATCCTATGACTCATGAAAGAAAACACAATTTGTAGATAAATCAGCAGAACCTACTTTTCCACTGTGCCAAAGATAAAGCAGAAGTCTGGAAATGTCAGATCTAAGTAAAAGGTCTTTATTTCTTAGTCTGGTTTCAAGGAATACCCTCATTCTTAATCTTTGATAATTAAACACATTCTCGATGCAATGCACGTACCTTAAGGAGCAGTGAGAGATGGAGTTTTAATTTTTACCAATTCAATTTAAATGCAAATGTTAACCACTCACATGATGCTACTGTGTACATAATTAAGCATCATTATATACTACATGAATCATTTAGAAACCTCTGGAGAGCCATTCTACTATGTAAAACATGCATTACATTGACAAGCAGGCAAATGATGTATACTTCTGTCCTCATTAATGCTCCTTTTGAATTATAGGTCAACCGATTATGGGACAACCTATGAGAAGCTGAATGATAAAGTTGGGTTGAAAACGATTTTAAGCTATCTCTACGTGTGTCCTACCAACAAGCGTAAGGTAAGAAGTGTGTATTCAGCATGCTGTTTATTCATGATGTGACTTCTGTCTTGGCTGGCTCATCTCTCTAAACCACCTAAAAATCCATTACAGTTAAGCTTCAAGAGATAAAGATGAATTGATGGATGTTAAGGTGGTAAAATGTCCGACACATCATAATTTTCAGATCAGCAGCTGTGAATGTAGGAGAGAGAGAGGCAGGCATATCATTATCATTTCCAAAAGGCACTATAGGGAATGTCCTGTTGTGTGGATGTTCCAGACTCTTACAAGAGCTCTGACCAGTTAGTGGCAGGAATCATAATGAAGCATGGCAAAACAAAAGGTAGGATTTTCATGGAATGTCCACCTCTATTCCCTTGACATGGAATAAATAGATTGACGAGAATTGAAGTGAACGCATTGTCCTAAGCAGGTTGGAAGTTTCATTTCTAAAGTTTATTCAGATTGCATACAAATGTCAGGCTGGAGACAATGCTGGAAGGAACCCTGAAGATCATCATATACGACATACTAATTTTACAGATGAGGAAACTAGAGTTCAAAGAAAGAAAATCACTTGCCTCCATCACAGAGTTATAGGCACAGCTGGGACAAGAATCCAGCTTTCTTGCTTGGCGATCATCCTGTTTCCACTGCATTATACTGCTGTTATGATCAGAGGTTATTTACTCTTCAGTGAAAAGTGAGAGTGTTATTGCTCAATCATGTCCAGCTCTTAGCAACCTCATGGACGCTCCTCAGTCCAGGCTCCTCTGTCCTAGGAATTCTCCAGGCAAGAATACAGGAGTGGGTAGCCATTCCCTTCTCCAGGGGATCTTCCTGACCCAGGGTCTCCCACTTTGTAGGCAGATTCTTTACTATCTGATGTACCAGGGAGCTGTCATGAACATAGGGTTTATTTATTCTTCAGAGAGGGATGTTATTTTCTTAGGAAGAAAATAATATTTGCTTTTAAATGAGAAACACCTATTTGGTTTAGGAGGAGAGTGATGTTACATTCATTGTCTAGTTTTAAAAATTTGCACTATCAGATTCTGACATATAATTTCTAGGTATTATTTAAGTTATCTGAATAGATAAGAATATCTATCAGGAAATTTAAAAAGGTTGTTCATTTGTCCCAAGCCATATTCTCTTATGTTGGTAGCCCTGATACCTATGTTCTCATTTCAGATCTGTCAATAGGTACTATCATTGACCTTGAGTAGGTAGGTACTACATTTTGTCATCTGGCCCGTGGAAGGTAGATTAGTGCATCTCTAAATAGTCATCCTCAACTCTAGCTGTAGATGCAGAGCAAGGGGCATTGTAGGGTGTGCAAACCTCTGCCCTACCCCTGTTGCTCTGGCTTAGGGCTCAGGGAACTGTATCTTGTGCAAGTTCCTCGGGTGCTTCTAATATATATCTGGGTTTAAGAACCGCCTAGATAGGGTGTAATATTTCTTCTGGCTCTACACATTTCAAGTTTTTCAGTTGGAGCAGCATAATTTCCCATTGTGCATAGACTCTGAAGTCAGATGGCTTGAGTAAAAACCCAGCTAAGCCAATTAACAAGTATATAACTAAGGCGATTTCCTTAATCTCTCCTAGCACAGTGTCATCAAATTCAAAATAAGGATAGTTATAGTACCTACCTCAGGAGGAAAGTTTTAAGGCCTACATTAACTAAGGCACTTCAAGTATTTAGCACAGAATAGCTAAGGCCTTATCATGTTTTCTCTTCGCTTTATTCTCCTTTGCTCATCTTTCTTCTCCTCCTTCATCAAATAATTGCTGGAAATAATAGTAGTGACCATCCTCTATAAATATCAGTGTTTAGTAGACTTTCTACAATGATAGAAATGTTCCTCTAAGCTGTCCAGTGCTATAGACACTAGGCACTTGGGGCTATTACTTAAATTATGGCTAGTGTGCGTGTGGAGCCAGATTTTACATTTAATTTCATTTTAGTTCATTTGAATGTAAATAGCCACGTGTGGCTGTTGGCCACAGTATTGGGGAGCACAGTTAAGTAACTTCAGCCTCTCAAATTTAGAGATTTACCCTGAGCGTTCCTATCTTGCCCTTCCTGGCTGATGACTGGTCCAGCATCAACAATTACATCTAAACAATTTTGATCTGTTGTATACAGTCCTAAATTGAGGAGCTGAACTTATATCCCTTATTTTTTATAATGAAATTTCGCTGTGTTTGTTGGCTTTGAATCAATTCTTATAATCTCTATTGATTTTTCCTCTAGTTCACATTTTTAGTAAATTTTATTTAACAATCAACCAATTGTAGGCACCATAAGATAAGAAATAAATAAGCCAGCTTTCCACCTTCAAAGATCCTGTATTCTAGTAGTAAATGCAATATGACTTTTTTTGTAACTAAGAAGTCTCTGACTCTGCTTGCACCTAGCAGGTGTCTTTTGGTGAGTTGTTTACATTTGTAAAGTGATATAGTCCAAATAAAGGAATTTACATCTAGAAGAGACCTTAGAATTGTTCTGATCTAGGGATAGTCTCTGTTTTATTAATGCCATTAGAAAGGAATATGGTTTTTAAAAGTCATGTGTCAAGTATTGAATGTCAGCATAGGCTTTTCTGTAGCAGCAGAGTAAGTGGTGGTGACCTGAAAGCTACAAGATTGTTAGCAGGAACAGGACTTGAAGAATGAGATCTCAAGTCCAAACGTAGCTCCTAAAACTAGAAGGAAATCCTAGATGTAAAACAGAAAGGTGCCCTGCCATTGAACTTATTGATGTAAATATATCAATGTCAGTCAGGGTGCATAGTGAACTATATAGTTACTCACAGGACTTTCAAAAAGACATTTGGCTATGGGCATTTAGCTGCAATTAACACCCAGCTATTCCTTTTTCCAGAGAAAAAGAAACTGTTGCCCATGACTCTGAGAACAGCTTTCTCAGTGCAGGTTCCCTTCCAGAAGCAGAGGCAGGCCTGAGCTGTTTAAATCACAATGTTTATGGGTGAACCTAAGAGAAGGGATCTTTTCCTCTACAGATAAATGAGGCTTTCAGGGTCACTTTCTGAGATGCTGATAGATTTAAGAAATATTGGAGGACGATGAAGGTCTTTACAATGGTGCAAAAATCAATAAAGTTGACATAGCAGTATATTTGTGTTCAGTTTTTCTACTTATGAGGTGAATTTATCACCATGAAATATGGACTTTCCCCCCCAAAGGGACATACTTGAACCAAAGAGATAGTACCTGCCCAACGTTTTACAGTGTGAATATATTTCCCCCAATCAATGAGAGTTTATGTTTAAAAAAAAATGCAGAAGAAGAAGAAAAGAAATACCAGGCTCTATTAATTATGCAGGACAAAGGCATTCAGCTTTGCACTGATTCTCCTAAGACTTCTACATCCTCCAGTGAAAAGGCAGTCTCCTTTAAAAGGTTGTATTAATTTTTTTAGGTCTCTGGGGTACTGTCTAGCAAGTTAACATCTTTTGTACCAGATACTTCTCTCTCCTCTTCATATCAGTGAGAGCAATTGGAATAAAACTGACATCGGAGTAACTGTCTTACATTCCCAGGAACCTGTTTTGCCTTCCTGTTCTTCTTGCTATTTTTAGCAGCTTGTCAGGACAAGCACAGTTCTTCAATCAACATGTCTCCAGCAGTGGGCATCATGCCCTGGTTTTCCAGGCAGCTTGTTAGGGGCATTACTGGGATCAGCCTCTAGAACAAAACAGGCCCATATTTTCAGTTTAAATTGATGATCATTCATTGGCTGTTTCTCTGCAAGCCTGCTGTAAATTACAGCAGCTTTCCTTGGAGTTGTCTGTTACAGTAAAAACTGTAATCTCATCTTAGGTCAGTCTAGGCAATCTGAACTGACTGACAGACATAGAAATCTGGCTCGCAGGTATTATCCTAGCTCAAGCATCCTCTATGTCAGAGGAACTCAGCACCTGGCCTCAGATATACGAGGTAGGCTCAAAAGTTCTAAGAGTGAGTGGGTACAGGTGCCAGAGGAGAGGCAGGCTACCTATCTGTCACCAGGCCTCCAAGGGAATGCACTCCCCCACCCACCCAGTTCATGATAAATCCCAAGGCTTGCTGGATTCAGAAGTAGTTTATTGGCTACCTATGTATAATCTTCTGTGAGGAAAGATGATTTAACCTGTACCTGAAATGGACATCTGGGATGTAGAGGGTGATGGGGAAAAGTAATACAAATGTATCACAGAAAAAAAAATCAATACTGAAATCTAAGTCTTACTCTTATATTCTCACTGAGTTTATTTGTTTTCTGCCTAAAAAAGGAAAACTTCTTTATACTCCATGTGCATCTATCCGTAAAACCTTACCCAACACCAACCAACCTTAGCTATGCTCCCTTCACGCAGTGTTGCAGAACATCTTCAAGGATTAACAAATACAAAATCCTAAGCGGAATGTATCAGGAGAGAGAAGAAAAGAAAGTGTTTTGTTTCGCTGTTTTTAAAAACTCAGAGCAGCCAATTCATTTAGTTGTTATATGCTTGTACTCTCTGTACAGTATGTTCCCAGCAAAGAAAAGACCTAGAGATTATTTGTTCTTTATGTTTCCTGTGCCCCCTGCATATCCCAGTTCCTTCTCCTTTCTGTGTTATCACCACTTAATTAATATCGTTCCTGCTGAGAGAGCCTTCCAAGACTTTCATCCTATAAATAGGATCCTGGCTCTCCAGAACACATTGATCATTCTTGCTGGTCTCTTGATACATGCCAACATGAAACACTGTTTGCATTTTCTCCAGATGTTTAGGTTTTAATTACCGTACTGTATGTGGCACTTTCTAAATAAGCATGCGATTATTAACTTGTTGCCTCTTCTTTTTATATCCTGGGCTTAATTCCTCTTGTCATTTGCTTGGGTGGTCTATATCATGTATATATGTGACCTTTTCCTGGAGAAGGAAATGGCAGCCCACTCCAGCCTTCTTGCCTGGAAAATCCCATGGGCAGAGGAGCCCGGCAGGCTACAATCCATAGGGTCACAAAGAGTTGGACATGACTGAAGTGACTTAGCATGCATGTGACCTTTTGGGACTGAAGAGAAGTGTGCTTGGCAGTGTCCTCATCTTCTCTTAGGAAGAATCATGAAATTGTTGAATCAGGACCTAAAAGATGTTGGACATTTTAACATTCTCCTTTTGCATTTAACAGATAGGGAAACTGAGTCTTGAGAGTTTAGTATCTTGCCTGAGGCTGCATGCATCTGGCAAATAAAGAACAAAGATGATTAAACCTTTAAGTGGTAGTTGCTCAGTCATGTCCCATTCTTAGCAGACCCCATGGACTGTAGCCCACCAGGCTTCTCTGTCCATGGGATTCTCCAGGCAAGAATACTAGAGTGGGTTGCCATTCCCTTCTCCAGAAAAATCTTCCCGACCCAGGGATCCGACCCAGGTCTTCTGCATTGCAAGTAGATTCTTTACTGTCTGAGTTAAAGTCATCCTCAAATGCCACCTATTCCATAAAACTGAATCAATTCCACTAACAAAACTTTCTCACTCCCCCTGATCTCCCAGGCATCAGCTTCTGTTTCCAGCTCTTCTCTCTCCTGATTATAATTGTTCTTGACCCTGTGTAATCACCCCTTTAGCACACAGGGTCCTAGATGGGATATTGTGACTTAATCCACTTTCCTGTCTCTAACAATCAGAGCACAAGGTTTTGGGGTCCAGTCATGTCCAACACATGGCTGAGGATTTGAGTTGAACTTAGGTGGGTTTTGGACTCCTAGGCTAGATCTTGAAAAGGAAAATACAGTGTGAAACTAGCTTTGACTCATTTACTTTCTCTAGTTATAAAATTAATTTTTCTATGTAAATAAATAAGGACAGTTAAAAGGAAAAAAAAAATCCCTGTAGGTTTTAATAATTTCTAAGTCATAGTTTTATCATTTTTATAATTTTATATATAATTTTATCTTTTCTAGCCAAGAAGAGCATGATTAATATTTAAAATTCCAGGACTTTGCATAGTACTCACTCGGCATTATCTGGTGAGGGCGAGGGGAGCAAGTGTATTGTATAATACATCAAAGGGGGTGCGTGGCATTTCCCTTGGCAGACAGGCAACACTTGCTCATTCTACCCTAACTCTTTTATCTGTCCCTTTGTACACAAGATCATGCATTTGCCTCTAATCTTTTAAAAAATAATGTATGTTTCATTCATAAAGAAGTACAATACATGAATCCAGAAACAGAACGGAAATTGTATTTTCCAAACTTCAGTAGAAGTGACTTTTCCGTGGTGTTTTTTTTTTGGAAACAAATACTAACTTGCCTGCATTTACTCTGGGCAATGATGGCTAAAGGGACTAAGGGAGAGATCACATCCTTTGATCCTTCCTGGGTTCAGCTGAGTGTTTACACTGTTTCAGTCCATCAAACATTGTTCTGTTCTTTTCTTGAGCCTTAAAAAATCAAATCAAATCCAAGAAAGCATGCCACATCTACATTGTTTTCCTCTGGGTGATGTTCCAATGGTTGTCCAAGCCCCTGGGTTTCAAATAAGCTACAGAATAATAAGTGTAAAGTGCTCTGTTTGAAATGGGCTGAGTGCCAGGAGTAGTGCCCACCTGCAAACTTCCCTGTCACTCCAAGGTGGCCCTGGGGAGCCCTCTGGAACTCCTGGGATCCACAGAACACAGTGGTAAAACAGAAATAAAGAAAAAAAATGAAACCACTGATCTAAGCCATTCCCCCTCTGTATGTGGAACTACACTTGAAACAGCCATGTACTTTGTACTATTTTATATAAATCAAAGCACTTATAATAACATTCATAGATTTAAAAATCTTATCAAACCAGTCTATTTTATTTTAACACAGTGTGGTACAGAGTAGGTACACAGTTGATTTTTATTGACTTTTATCTCTAACACTAATTTAAAAAGGAAAGAAAAGAAAGGCAGACTTAGAATGTGCCTGGTTTTCCAGAACTTACCAGGTTAACTAGTAATTCACTGTTTTATTTCATGAAGCTTTAAGTAGCAAAGCATATCATTTTGTTGTTCTTAGAAAGAAGCTTCTTGCATACTTAAGATCATGTATTTATTATTCCTCATTTGTAAGATGTTGTGTCTATCACATATAATGTGTCTGATACATTAAATATTAATTATGAATCACTGATATAAAAGGAAACAACTAACATATCTGCATAAAGGTGAGTTTATAATGTTGATGCTATAATTCAGAGTTTTATTAGCCAAATAAGTAGAATGGTTATAAATACCCAGTAGTGAGTGTAGTGAAAGTTGCTCTGTTGTGTCCAACTCTTTGTGACCCCATGGACTGTAGCGTGCCAGGCTCCTCTGTCCATGGGATTCTCTAGGCAAGAATATTGGAGTGGGTAGCTGTTCCCTTTTCCAGGGAATCTTCCCAACCCAGGGATCGAACCCAGGTCTCCTGCATTACAGATGGATTCTTTACCATTTGAGCCACCAGGGAAGCCCTATAAATACCCAGAGGTCAACCATTTCTAAGTTTAGGTAATGCCTTCTAGTTGACTTTAGGTGGTATTTCTTTCCCAAAGAGGGTGGGGGAATAGAACTCTGTCTTTTGGTGTTATTTCTTTTTAACAAATGTATTTAATGAGGGTAGAGATAGCCTGCATTAATCTTGAAATATCATAAAGTAAGAGTGATCTGGAAACTGAATGCTTCTTATACCAACAAATGCGTCTCAGAAGATAGTTGTTTTTGTAGGCCAGTGAACAGAAATTTTCTCAAAAATGGAAAGAAACCTGTATCAGAGGCTGGTCATCCTTCAAATATGCCAAATAGGCTACCTGCGTAACCTTCTTTGGGGAGCAGATCTTTTTTTTATTTAGTTATCTACCTCCGTATTTATTTATTTTTGACTCATCATCTGTCCTTATTAGAATTCTTGTTCTCTGAAGTCTGACTGGCCTAATGTTAAATGCCCATCCATTACCCTTTTATGAAGGTCAGATGCATTATTTCAGGTCTTTTCAACATTCTGGTCTGTTTGCTTCCTGCATACTCCCTGTGGTTTCTCAGAGGTTTCCATCATTCAGTGTTTGACACACTGTATCTAGAACATTTGTTTCTCGTGAATAGCCCTTGCTGCTCTCGTGATGGATGGAGATGAATGCCCGCTGCTACAGGAAATGTGCCATATTTACTAGGGTGGGGATATTTCACTCCAATATATCAGATCTACTCCAAGCTTTCTTTTGGTGCTGTCAGGAAAAACAGAGTCGATGTTGATGAATCTTTAATAAAATCACTATTTTTTTTTCTTCCCTGGAGAAATTAAGAGAATACCTCTAGCCTCAGGAGCTGGATTGCTTCCATTTAAACAATTCCTTTTTCTGGCCTGACCTTCCTTTTGACCAGATCTTCTTTTGATAGTTTTTCCCTCTGTTCTTCTAGCAATCCAGCTCTCATTGTGCTGGGTCACTAGCTGCTAACATGTTTCTCGTTCCATAACCCTCCAAGTCAACTACTTAAAACAGGTTTCACAGGACAAAATACCGTAACTTGTTGGTACAAGATGGGCTATGATCTTCATAGGCAAAAAAGCCTGTAGTACAGCATATACAGTCGGATGCCTGGGCCAGAGCAGTCTCTTCTTTACCTGCTTGGGGTTGTGTGCGCTTGTTTGGCCCTGGAATACTAAGTGTCTCCGTGATTGACAGCATCTCCCAACCAGGAAATGAGCATACTTGTTGTGGAGAAAAGGACGATTGCAGACGAATCCAAAAAGTATAGAATGGGGGAAAATAAAACAGCCTGAATACACTGTCTCTCACAGATAAGAGAAAAGTTATAGGAGGAAAGACACAGGCGTTAAGCTCAGAGGGATGATGGTAGAGGTTAGTACAAAACATTTAGAAAACAAAATGGTGATGAGAGAAAGGTAGTAAAAGCACAATGAACTCATAAAGTTGAAGAAAAAGAAAAAATAAAATCATATGTATTCTCAGCAGTAGATTAAGAATGTTTTGAGATCTATGAGAGAGGAGGACTGGCTCATTCACTAGGAACTTATTAAGATTTTCAGAGGGAGTATAATTTACCTTTATCTCTGCTCTTCCTGAGTACTTTCAAAGGGGGAAAAGATGTTGATGGCTGTGGCCGAAATTGGTTTTGCCAGGAAGGAAAAACGATTTAGACTCAAGCGTGGAGGAGTAGCAGGCCTAGCTTGATACAGGCTCCCCAGCTCCCTAGTGGCAGATTCAAATATCATCGCCACTGCCTGCGCTTAGGGAACTTTTGTCCTTTTAATGCTGTCTCCCTTGGCTGCTCCCCATCCCTCTAGGGAATGGGCTCTTCTATGTATGTGGACATCTGCTGGTGTCTGCACTTGTCAGGTGCTTCCACTCAGCATCCATCTTCAGTTACCATGGAGCTGCACTTTGTCATTTGAAGGCACTCATGGTGAATTTTTGCTTAGCAGAGTTGTGTCCGACTCTTTGCGACCCCATGGATGGTAGACCGACAGGTTCCTCTCTGTCCATGGGGTTCTCCAGGCAAGAATACTGGAGTGGGTTGCCCTGCCTTTCTCAAGATGCCCTGGAGAAAGGCAGGGCAACTTCCCAACCCAGGGATCAAACCTGCACCTCTTACGTCTCCTGCACTGGCAGGCGGGTTCTTTACCACTAACGCCACTTGGGAAGCCCCAGTAGAGTCATGGTCATGTGTAATAGTTGATCTGATACACCCTGAAGCTGGTCTGACTTTAAATTCCAGCTAGGCCACATACTAGGTACGTACCCTTAGACAAGGTTTCATTTGTTGGTTTGTTTCTTATTAACCTCAACACAATACTGTTTCCTTATCTCTAAAACAAAATGATTGTGTCCATATCAAGAGTTATTGATAGTTAGGAGAAGAGTTGTATCAAGTGAAGAACAGTACCTGACACACAGCAAGTAGTTAGTCTCATTGCTATCATTTTCATCTGTTTCAAATCATATGGTTATGCCTGATGCTATCGTTTGTCAACTCAGCCAATCTTTTTAAATGACTATATTGTGCCATATCTTTTTTAAGAACTAGGAAGCAGAATAGAAATAGAAGACTTTGTCTTTGCTCTTAAGGATTGTACTGTCTGGCAGAGGGGATGAGTATATAAACAGTCAACTACAGCACAGAAGTTATGAATCATAAGAGTTATGTACATAGAACTCTATTGTGGGGACCCAAGAAAGGCTTCACAGAGGAGCAAATATTTGTCAAAGGGGAAGGGAAAAGAAGATGAAGAGTATCTTTCAGTGTATGTGTTGTGAGAAACCAGTGTTCACAGATCACAGCACATACATAGTTTGATTGATTTGCAGATATTAAATAGATAAGCATGTACTTATTTTGACTCTCTGTACCTATCTTCTGTACATATATGGAAATATATATGAGTATATGGACTAATCAAACCAAAATTAAAGTCCTCATGACCCAATTAAATTAGAATTCTAACATAATAATATAATTTTTTCAATTATTATAAATGTTCACCTCTCTTTATAAAATCAATAAACAGGCCAGGATGACATTATTAAAATTGAATTAATAAAACTAAAATTTACCTTATAAATTTGACATATTCAGCATTTATCTCAACTATTTATTAGACAGAACTATTGATGAGCTTTGGAGGTACACATTTAAGAAATCAATTTACATATTTTATTGAACACCTTGGCTTGTACTCAGTTCTTTGCGAGTGTTCAGTGCAGTTCAGTCATTCAGTCATGTCCGACTCTTTGCAACCCCATGGACTGCAGCTCGCCAGGCCTCCCTGTCCAACACGAATTCCTGGAGTTTACTCAAACTCATGTCCATTGAGTTGGTGATACCATCTAACCATCTCATCCTCTATCATCCCCTTATCCTCCTGCCTTCAATCTTTCCCAGCATCAGGGTCTTTTCAAATGAGTCAGCTCTTCACATCAGGTGGCCAAAGTATTGGAGTTTCAGCATCATTCCTTCCAATGAATGCTGCTGCTGCTAAGTCGCTTCAGTCATGTCTGACTCTATGCGACCCCATAGACAGCAGCCCACCAGGCACTGCCATCCCTGGAATTCTCCAGGCAAGAACACTGGAGTGGGTTGCCATTTCCTTCTCCAATGCAAGAAAGTGAAAAGTAAGAGTGAAGTCACTCAGTCATGTCCAATTCTTCACAACCCCATGGACTGCAGCCTACCAGGCTCCTCCATCCATGGGGTTTTCCAGGCAAGAGTACTAGAGTGGGTTGCCATTACCTTCTCTGAATATTCAGGACTGATCTCCTTTAGGATGGACTGGTTGGATCTCCTTGCTGTCCAAGGGACTCTCAAGAGTGTTCTCCAACACCACTTTATAGTCCAAGTCTCACATCCATACATGACTACTGGAAAAAGTGTAACTGTATTGGTGAATTTAAAAAAAAAAATAAAAAAAACAGTGTGAACTTCACATTGCCCTTATGGAGTTTGCATTCCCTTTGTGAGGATACACTTAATGAACAGTGCTGGATAGAAGATGATGGATTACGTGGTACAGATGGCAAAGGCTCTTAGAATCTGGAGAGGACTGTAGTCTGAGATGGTCAGAAAAACATCAGGAGAAGCCTTAGATTGACCAATGAAGCAGACCAGTATTACAAAGGGTCATGGTATTCACAAAAAATATATATAATTATTTGTACCAACAATTATTGAGTGCTAGGCAGTAGATAACCACAGAGGTGGTGGCTCAGTTGTTAAAAAAAAAATCCATCTGCCGGTTCAGGAGACACAGGAGATGTGGGTTCAGTCCCTGGGTCAGGAAGATCCTCTGGAGAAGGAAATGCAACCTACTTCAGTATTCTTGCCTGGAGAATCCCATGGACAAGGGAGCCTGGTGGGCTACAGTCTATGGGGTTGCAAAGAGTCAGACATGACTTAGTGACTTAGCATATATACACAGGCAGGCAGTAGAAATATGAACATGCATACAGCAGGGCCCTGTCTGCAAAGACAGGCAGGTAGAGATGAGTATGGTGTTAGCATTGGTTTAGGCACTGCACCTTTGGTTTTCTGAAATCTCAATAATCTGATAATATATTTTATATGCCTTATTCTTTTTGTATCTTAGAAGTGCTCCTTACAATGCTCCTTTGACACATTGTTTATCCTAATCAGTTCAGTTCAGTTGGTCAGCTATGTTTGACTCTTTGTAACCCCATGAACCGTAGCATGCCAGGCCTCCCTGTCCATCACCAACTCCTGGAGTCCACCCAAACCCATGTCCATTGAGTCAATGATGCCATCCAACCATCTCATCCTCTGTCGTCCCCTTCTCTTCCTGCCCTCAATCTTTCCCAGCATTAGGGTCTTTTCAAATGAGTCAGCTTTTTGCATCAGGTGGCCAAAGTATTGGAGTTTCTAACATCAGTCCTACCTATGAACACTCAGGACTGATCTCCTTTAGGATAGACTGGTTGGATCTCTTTGCAGTCCAAGGGACTCTCAAGAGTCTTCTCCAATACCACAGTTCAAAAGCATCAATTCTTCGGTGCTCAGCCTTCTTTACAACCACTGGAAAAACCATAGCCTTGACTAGACAGACCTTTGCTGACAAAGTAATGTCTCTGCTTTTTAATGTGCTGTCTAGGTTGGTCATAACTTTCCTTCCAAGGAGTACGGGTCTTTTAATTTCATGGCTGCAGTCACCATCTGCAGTGATTTTGGAGCCCCCCAAAATAAAGTCAGCCACAGTTTCCACTGTTTCCCCATCTATTTGCCAGGAAGTGACAGGGCTGGATGCCATGATCTTAGTTTTCTGAATGTTGAGCTTTAAGCCAACTTTTTCACTCTCCTCTTTCACTTTCATCAAGAGGCTTTTTAGTTCCTCTTCACTTTCTGCCATAAGGGTGGTGTCATCTGCATATCTGAGGTTATTGAGATTTCTCCTGGCAATCTTGATTCCAGCTTGTGCTTCTTCCAGCCCAGCGTTTCTCATGATGTACTCTGCATAGAAGTTAAATAAGCAGGGTGACAATATACAGCCCTGACGTACTCCTTTTCCTATTTGGAACCAGTCTGTTGTTCCATGTCCAGTTCTGACTGTTGCTTCCTGACCTGCATACAGGTTTCTCAAGAGGCAGGTCAGGTGGTCTGCTATTCCCATCTCTTTCAGAATTTTCCGCAGTTAGCCTAATGGTTGAGTTTAAAACTATAGGAAACTTATTAAACACTTAGGAGAGCACCCAGGTCAGGGGGTAGGTGAATACTGGGGGTGATGGTGAAATGAGAATGACCCAGGTCCGGGGAGCAGGTGAATACTGGGGGATGATTGTGAAATGAGAGGAATGGGGTGAAATGTGGTCGTAAGAGAAGCACTCTGAATAGTCAAGGGGGCTCAGTCAGGTCCTTCTGATCTGGGGGATCGGCAGGGCATGCTGGTGTTTCAGTTAGTAGTTGTTCATCATTTTTGCCACTACTTTTAAAAAGGGGCCAAAAATTCTCTTGAAAAAACAACAATAATAAATGCTGATGCTTTCCTCTCCAGTAACCCAAATTTCACAAGGATGATTATAGCTTTAGGAATCAAACCACCCATCCAGCTTGACTCAAATAATCAGCATGTTTGAATTCCGGAGGCATCGAGGAAAAGAGCCAAACTTCTGCTGGACTTCCCTGGTGGCTCAGACAGTAAAAATCCACCTGCAGTGCGGGAGACCTGGGTTCAGTTCCTGGGTCAGGAAGATCCCCTGGAGGACAGCATGGCAACCCACTCCAGTATTCTTGACTGGAGAATCCCATGGACAGAGGATCCTGGCGGGCTACAGTCCATGGGGTCCCACACAGCCACACACAATTGAGCGACTAAGCACATCTGCTGGGAAAAAAGACACGGGACCTCAAGAAGGCACTTGTCTGATATGAGAAGCAGTCTGTTTGCTTTTGAAACCTTTTGTGGTGTGTTTGTGTGTACTCACCTCTTACGGTTTATGACTGCGTTATTTAACCATCAGATTTACATATTTTCTCAACTGGTTACTACTGGCTCTGTTTCCAGGGCCCAAGCCCTTCCTGCTTCTATTTGGAAGCATTACTGACATTTACAAACTCCCATGGAGGACTCAGTCAATTACCACCATAGACGCCCATTGTTCCAAGAGAGTTGACCTTTACCCCTGGGCACCAATTAAAATCTATTGCTTCTTACCCCTGCAGTGCTTGCTGTAATTCTGGCTCCATGCCTGGTGTAATTGGTGGGATGCTTTCTTCTTAGATGAAGAATCTTATTTTTCTTCCCCAAACCCTAAGACATTGACTTGTGAATGGAAACGTATGTTTTCTCTGGAAGAAAAAGAAGCAGACCCCCAGAGTTAACAAGTTTTCAATTCAATCACCTTTTGTGTCAACACAGAAGAAGACCCTAAATAAATAAAATAATTAGGCAGAAATTGGGACATTGCCTGCAGGTTTACTCTAGACTCACATATCAGCAGAGCTCACCAATTACTTCAAGATGGTGATTTGTTGCTAATTGCAGGGCCGTTCTGCCGTAGGCATAGTTGGCCTGTTCCATGGCAGGCTGTCAGAGGGACTGAAGCCCCAGAGTGCAGACGTCAGGCACAGAGCCCTCTGCACGTTAAATTATATGTATTACTAGTGCATATCTAGGATGGTAGCCTTTTAGGTAATCTTAAACTTCTCTCTGTCTTTAATGGAATGTGAGATCAGGGCATTTAGAGCCAGAGTAGTTTGTCAGATCGCAGATGTTCCTCATGAGAAGATTGATATCTCTGGTCGACAATAGCCTTAAGATGTGCTAATTTAAGGGAATAAACTTGATAATGTATTCAGAGGTTTATCATCTCCTTTGTAATTATTTCCACTCTTGACTTCTATTTCCTCCATCTTCTGTTTTGATGAAGGTGTGATGCTACTGACATTTTGATGAAGTATGAAGCCAAATTCTACCAAACCAGTTATTTTAGTAGAAATGGCCATCTGTAAACATAGTGGCCCAGGAAGGAGTCTCTCTGTACTCACATTGAGACAAGAAGTCCTGATTTGCTAGAAGTAAATGGAGCTTGAAATTTGCCTCTCATTGTTTCGTTTGAAATTCCAGATCTAAGCAAGTTGAAGTTGGACATAAAGCACCATCCTCTTCTTATAGAAATAGCCACTTTCTCCCACCTCCTCCCTGTACTGCTAGTGCAAACAACCAGACAGAAAATGAAATAAATTCTTTGATTTGCAGAAGGGAAAACAGTTCCTGCAGTTTTATTATCCTCCCCCATTTCCCCTGTCTTTACTAGTTGAAATTTTATAGACTCGTGAAGATTATACTTGTATGGGGGCTTAAATTTCCTAGGAGCTACGACACTGTTTTTCCCACTTCAGAGGTCTTAGTAGAGCCCAAGAGTCTAGCACGGTGAGTGGGGATCATCTGGATCCCTGGAGGGCCATGTGAGCATCCCATTTCCCAGCAACCAATGGGAGCTGGTTAAGTTCATATGCTAAAGCCCAGAAGATTATCCAACCCAAACCATTTGGCTCCATTTATTACAAAGTTTCACCCATGGTTCATTATGTTCCTCCTATACAAACCCAACTCAGGGGAATTACAAAGAAGTCTGAAATAAATACACAGGAGAGAACAGTGTTGAAATTGGATATTACCTGTCTTCAACTGCTTAGTTCATTTCTCCTTTCATTTCCATCCCTTCTTCTCTCCCTCCCTCCTTTCTTCTTCCCTTCTTTGTGCCCATCTTTCCTTCTTTCTCTCCCAAAGCTCATTTACATGAAAGAGGGAGTAATGAGAACATCTTATATATTTAAAACAGAATAGGTTTTCAAAATGTTTAGATAAATGTATATGTGTGTAATCATCTCATCTTTACAAAAACTTTGTGAGGTGGGGATAGGAAAAGTCACGTTATTTTACATCTCACACTCAGTGAGTAGCTGGTAGTCTTTAATTAGATTTTGCATTTTGGGTCTGTATCTCTTCTCTCTTAGTTTACATTTTCCAAACATTGCTGCAGTTTTCTAGTCTCAGGCTAAGTGCTGATTCCTCTATAGAACTTTAATGAATTTCATGTATTAAATACGAATTATATAATCTCAGATAAAATGCAAAGCACAGAGCAAAAGTAAAGGCACAACCATATGTCACATTTTAAGTCAGCTTGTATAAAATCATCCAGCCTCTAGCTTATCATTTCTTGATAGCAGCCTTGACAGCTTTACAGGATAAGCCTGATGTCTTAAAAAATCTGAAAAAGATTCCACATAGAGAGTCCTTATTTTAACCCCAGGTTCTGGTACTGGCTCCCAGGAAGAACTCAGTCAATATTTGCTGCTAAAAAAAACAAAACTACAACAGAAAAAAAACCCAAAAACCTTAAGCAAACAAATCAAGGCTTGTTGAATGAATGAAAAAATGAATGAATGAGTAAGTAAAAGGAAATTCAAGAATTTTTTTTTCCTTAGTATCTCTAAGGTTAGAGGTGCCAACAATAATCAGGATAGATTTACTATGGCAGGAGGATGGGCGGTGACCCTCACAGCACTTTCCTCCTCTGTCATACAACTCCTGTAATGGGCATTATCCCTTGCCTGGCCTCTGAGCTTCCCTGCAGGCCCAATAGGCCTTCTGTGTACTTACAATTTATATCATTCTGGGTTGTTATTTTTTACCAGAAGGAATGTAGATCAGAAACGCACCCATCCCATCACCATATCCATGACCAGGGACATGAAGAATAAAGTAACCACCCAGTTCACCGTTTCCTTCTCCAATGCATGAAAGTGAAAAGTGAAAGTGAAGTCTGTCAGTCATGTCCGACTCTTTATGACCCCATGGATTGCAGCCTACCAGGCTCCTCCATCCATGAGAGAACAGCTAGTTATAACTGGAAACTTCCCTTAAGCCTCTTAAATTAAGTGGTGTTTGAAGTAACCCAGACTCACACTTTTCAGAGAAATAGTAGAACAACAACGGTGCATACTTCTCAAGTCGGTGATTATAATAAACTACAAGCTGTAAGATATGCACATGGGAAATGTACTGAGAACATTCCCATGCATGATGATAGTTGATGCAGAAAGGAAACAAAAAAAAAAACTTTGAAACCAGGGTAACTGCCATTAATGACATTTTATGCTGAGAAAACTAAGGCTCAGAGAGTGGGTTGTCCAGATGTGTAGCTGATGCTTACATGAGGACCTGACAACATGGAAATTTTCCTAAGCTTTTTGCTTCACATTTACCCTCCCTGAATATTAACTAAAGAGTATAATCTCCCTAGGGCCACAGTTATTTCTTCTAATGGTGCATATGAGATACTTTCTTCTGCTCAATGAAGCAAGAGCAGTAACAATAATTCTATTTTTGGCCGTTTATAAAGACTACTGTGGTTTCCCTGGTGGCTCAGATGGTGAAGAATCTGCCTGCACTGCAGGACGCCCAGGTTCAATCCCTGAGTCGGGAAGATCCCCTGGAGAAGGGAATCGCTCCCCACTCCAATGTTCTTGCCTGGAGAGTTCCATGGACAGAGGAGCCTAGCGGGCTACAGTCCATGGGGGTCGCAAGGAGTCAGACATGACTTCACAACTAACACACTTTCATCCAACACACTGTGGCTTGAATGTTCTAGTATCTTTGGATTTCTCTATACATATATATGAAAATACTTGAAGATATATCCACTTGTCTTTCCAAGATTCATAGGAAGTAGTGACTAAATTAGTAACGAGATACCTAAATCTCAGCATATATGAGAATCATCTAGAGAATTTGTTGAGATTGTAGACTATGAGGGCCTTTTTTTCAGAAATTCTGGGTCAGAAGCTCTGAGAATCTGCATTTGCAAACCAGGCACCACCTGCCATCCCTCCCCCCATAATTCTTTTGCATATGGATCTAGGGCCAGACTTTACTGAACAGAGATGAACTGTCCTGATAGTAACATGTCATTTTTTCAAGGAATCTCTTGGTTTTGTTTTTCTTTATAAAATAAGTAGGTAAAACTCTTAATGTTGGTGACCTGACTATAAAATAAATGTTATGTATTTGGAACCAGCTGCCCTCTACTGGACAGTGGAAATTTTGATGTGAAATTAGATTGTTTCTCTCCATGTGTCCCTTTGACATTAAGACTGGGTTCCTTACGCCCCTAGCAGAAAGACAGCTGTCTTAGGCACTCAACCACCGTATGGAATAAAGGTCCAGAACACACAGACGCATTTGGGGCATCTCTGAGATTTAAGGAAGTGATGAAACCCAGTCTCAGGAGTGGATTAGGAAAGCTCAAGGTGCAGGTGACATGGTGCCCTTCTACTCTTCTCCTGGAGAGTATAGTGGAGGGGCTAGAATAAAGCATTCATAGAACAGCTTGCAATGTAACTTTGCAGAGGTGCGGGAGGCTTCTTTTACAGTATTTTCTAAGGTGTTTGATAAGCTCAGGGAGGGGAGCTTCTTGAAATTTTATTTTTTGAGAGTTCTACTCCATTTTTCCAGAATTCTAATTCCATTCCTTTGCACAGCAAGTGACTCTGTCTTGGTATGAAACACAGGCAGCTCACACAGGCTTATTAGATACAAACTGCTATTCAAACATCCCATGAGAGAGCTACATGAAAAAATGCAGGTGTTTTTTGAAAAACGAGTTTAGGAATAAATTCTAATACGTGCCATGGCCTGCAGGAAGAGTGAAAAGAGGGGTTATCATTGTTTTGAGATTGGACCAGTGAAAGGGTAATTTTAAGGAAGCATTGATATGTGAACTTTCATCCATCACTGAACTCTATCTAACTTTTCCACCTTCCAAGAAAGAAGAATGGTAGTAAACATGGATGCTTTTTATTTCATGTCTATGAGATCTCCTCTTCCCCACCCAATAACACTAGTTAAGCAAAATGTATTAAAACACACACACAACATTAACAAGGAGAAAATGACTCTTGTTTGAAAAGAGGCTTGAATGCACAGAGAGGGTCCTCTCACTTTCATCCAGGGCCAGGTGCTCAGACCAGCCTACCAAACAGATTCTCGAGATTTTGGTCACAGAGAAGGAGAGTTTGTGAAGGCTGTAGAATGAGTCGGAGAATAAATGCACTGGGCACCACCAGATGCTCCTTTTCTAGCCCCGTTCTTTGTACTCAGCAGCTCAGCCTTCCTCTGCCCCAGCCTCTCCAAAGCTAAGCTGTCACTCGTCTCTGCTTTGTGGTTTGGCTGTCATGTCTTTCAACTCCCTGCCTTTTGACAAGTGGAATTGAACAGGGCTGGCAGGGGGATCCTGGCAAGACGTGAGAGCTCCATGGGAGACCAGTACAGATCGGATCCCACTGTCTTCTCTAAAGGGCAGCCTGACTGTGGAGTCTCTCAGCCAGGAGAAGAGCAAGTTCCTCCATCCCTGGCACTTTCTGTCCCTTTGCCAAGGCCAAAGTCAAACTTCATTTCTGATGTCCAGGAACTTGGAGGAGGCTGTTAGTCTGGGAGGATTTTTCCCTTTGGTTTTGTTTTTTATGTATTTTTTTAAAATTGTGTATCTACATAGTCCCTTCCTCCAAAGCAAACAAACAAACAAAATTAAAAAACAAACAAACAAAGGGAGAAAGTGTAGCTTAGCTAGGAGAAAATTACGTAAAGAAGGGATCTGAGTCTGATGACCGAGCTGGAATCCCACATCTTGTTTTCTTTACAACTGGCCGCAAAGTGGGCACCTGCTTTGAAACCTCTCGACTTCTCTCTGAACAAGTTCAGTATCCTTTTTATTTCTATTTGCTCTTCTGGTTTAACTCTAAAGTTTTGTAGGAAAACAGGAAGAAATACTGTGACTGCTGTATGTGGCAGCCGGGAAGGGGATGAACGCATCAGGGGATGTGACAACTGCCCTCCCTGCTCCAGGTGACAGGTGAAGAGTGTGGCTCCTGGAGGCAGCCAGCCTCCACCCAAATCCCAGCTTCAGTGGCTTTAGCACATGTGCTGGAGGGACATACTCCTCTGTGCAGTGGGGAAGATCACATGGATGAGGGGTGTGAATATGAAATGAAACAGCACACTCTGTATACCTGGTATTAATATAATACTGTAAATAAACTATACCTCAATAAAAATAAAAAAGAAAGTGAGACAAAGAAACCAAACTGTGACTGCCCTTGAGTACAGACTGTATGTTAGACCCACATTTTCTTTCAAGACACTAGGTTTTTGCCTTTTGTAAGCTCAAAATCCAGTGGACATTTCGATTCTGATGTGCCCTTTGTGGGCAAATTCAAAGTGCAATTGAAAAGTAAATTCCCTCCTCCCTACCCCATGGAAGATCATGTAGGGAGCTTTTGCTACAAGGGACAGATGGCCCTATTTTAGGCAATCATGAGGAGTGCTTGGACCAGTCTTGGAGAAAGCGAAGCCCAGAGGGGTTTGAGCCATTTCTTTTGAGATCCAAATAAAGTGGTTTTATTTCAGAACCCTGAACATCTTATTCCATCTAGAATATGGAGAAAGTACTAATTCTCCTTCATCTCAGGATCATTAAGAGAAAAATGCAATTGTATATCAAAAGATACTTTGATAGTTGAAAAATAAGGTTCAGATATACACAATCAGTGATTTTATAGTTATTTGCAAGATGACTTTTTGGGAAAAAGTTGACCATGGGGAAGGAGGATGTGCTTTATATGGAAGCTGAGATATGGGAAACATGAATGGGGAAAGTAAAAAGAAGTAGGAAGCAGATAACTGGAGGATTACATCTTGCGGTCGTTGGGAAAGAGGCGGGGGGCTCAATTTGTGCAAAATTATAACAGGAAAGGACCACCTATAATGCAGAAGGAATTTTAGAAAGAAAACAAAGACACCTAACGAGCATGAAGGCAGCAGAATCTTCTGGTTTTAATTACCACCCTTGTGAACAAAAGTCATCATCCATCACTTTGCCTTAAATATACTCTTCTCTGATGTATGTGCAAAGCCACAGTTTTGGGTACCATTATTTCTTCATCTGTGAGTAGGGATAATACCTGTATCCTGTTAGCTCATTACATGGTAGCGCGGACCAGGAAGTCACAAACACAGAGGGGCACATATTTATTGAATTAAATTACATATTCTAAAACTACATTAATACTATGATGAGGAAACTTGAGAGAGTGTGTGATTAGTCCCTATAGGACAGGCTTTTGGAGGGCTGTTTGAAAGAGAAAATTTTTGAGCTGGACATCAGACAAGGGGAAGACTTCAAGAATGCTTTGATATTGTAAGCTAATGAAAGAATCATTGCAGATGATGAAGGAGGCTATGATGACTAGGTTTATTGTACATATTCTGCAAGTGACTTAACTCCAGAAACTCGATTTTAACCCCAAAATAGTTGAAGCTCAGCAGCTGGTATCTTATTGGCAGAAGAACCCACAAAGACGGCAGGAGAATAGGCTTTTGTCATAAACTGCCTAGTGGAATCCAATTACTTGGAATTAATATCACAACCCTTGCAGAATGTTTCCAGGGAGCCTTAATGACTTAAGTGGTCAGCACCTCCTTTTGCATCTCAGTGAAAAGCCTGTGAAACTACAGCAGAAATCAGCAGCCAAGAGAAGTCACTGTTCTTGTATAGAGCTGCAAACTCAGCATCTGAGCCCAAAGGGGAGGGGCAGACAAGAGGGCCTTTGGGCTTTTGAGGTGGAGATGGCAACCAGAGTCCCAGTGCTTAGTCAGTGAACCAGTTTATTGTATCATGTCTTATGGACCATTTAAACTGAAGTTTACATTTTCAAAAGGGACAGCTTCTTATTCAATGTTGTGGTTTGATCTCTATCCAGACACAAACATCAGGAGGAGAAAAGTGTTTTTTGTTTGCTTGTTTGTTTTTCAACATATCCAGCCCCGAATCCTCCTATGGGCTTCTAATGTCGAGCTAGTGGTAAAGAATCTGCCTGCCAATGCAGGAGATGTAAAAGATGGAGGTTCAATCCCTGGGTCAAGAAGATCCCCTGGAGGAGGGCATGGCAACCCACTCTAGTGCGCTTGACTGGAGAATCCCATGGACAGAGGAGACTGGTGGGCTACAGTCCATGGGGCTCACGAGGAGCTGGACACAACTGAAGTGACTTAGGACAGAATACAGCAGCACACTGCATCCTCCTAAGTGATGGAAACCCTGTCTCCATTACTTATTTCTTTTTCTTCCTAAGCAGATCCACGTTAGCAACAAAACAAAACAAAACAAAACACTTTGGTAGTGTCATTGACCTACATTACAGTACAAGCTAAGCAGCTACAGAAGTAATCTAAAGGGAAAGATGAGAAAGAAAGGGAAAGCTTGTTAGGTTCCCCTGAGTTAATCTCATTGTGCTTAATTTCCAAGAGAAGGATGGTAAACATATGTGCTGTTCTCACATGCCTTTATTGATATTCTATTCAGGGCTCTGAAAATTAAAATACAGTGTCTCAGCTCCACTTATAGCAGGATACTAAGTGAGTGGGACAGGATGTTGAAAAGAGCCAAGCAATTATGCATTTGTCATGGGTAATAGGGAAGGTGGAGTTTCCTTCTTTATTTAAAAGTCTTCCTCTCCCATCAAATAGGCTCTCATCCCACAGGACTTTGCTTGCTGAATAATTTGTAGTTTCAGCATTGCTCTGAATACCCGAGTGTAGAGGTGACTCCATCAGACACTGTTTTCTTTATTTCCTGTAGGTTATTGTGATATGCAAAAGATATACTAATAAGATAAAATAAAAACTAATAAATGCCATACCCAAACGCCACATGGGCACATAAATCGGTTTTCTGATGGCATGACTGTTGGGAGCTCTGCATGACAAGCCAGTCAACAGGCTGAATGACCTTGAGCAACTTGTCTAATCTTCCTGGCATGTGGGAGTAAAACAACATCATAGGATTTTTTTTTTTTTTAAAGGAGTTAAACCCATAGTAACCTTAAGATCTCATGTAAATGCTGTGGGTCCTTACTAATTAACATATTGTAGTTTCTTTGATGCCTAGCCTACTGCAATCTATTCTCTTTACCTGATCTTTATACTTTGTAAAACTAAGTAGTGATTTGCAGCTGCTGGCTTTCTGCATGGGGGCCCTGAAGGTAATAGATTCTAAGCCTTACCTCTCCAAGGAGTAAGTTAATCCTTTAAAATCTCATCATCCTTATCCTTCTGATACTTGTTTGATAACATCCTTTAATCTAACCAATTGATTTGTTATCTCTAAACACCATTTTCATCTAATTTGCAGCTATGATGTCCATTAGCAAGTGATTACAGTGAGTGAACTTAAATGCTGTATATTGAGAAATAAAATGCCTTTTCAAGTTCTTTGAAAGGCCTGGAAGTGATAAATCTGTAATTCTTAGGAAGGCTTAAAAGGTTATGACAATTGGATCCTAAGGTTGATACAAATGGTTTTTCAGTTCAATATCTCATATTTATAGTTCTCACATAATCTTTGGGCATGAGTGAAAGGTCATTCTGGAAATAGTAAATAACCAGGAACTGTTTGCAAAAAGTATAAATAAGTACCCTTTTCATAGGGCACTTATGTCCCATATCATGGGTTATCTATCTTTAGAAATACTGATATTCTTTCCCAGAATATCTACTTTATTTCTGAGTATCTCTCTGAGTTGTGGGGTTGCTGCCATGTAGCATGTCCATTAAGAGATCCACATATTTCAATATCATTTGTGGGTGTGACATGCTAGGGGATTTTAGTGCTCTATTTAGGTGAATGTTCAGATAACTGAAGCTTATCTTTAGAAGGCGATAGTGCCTTCCCTCCTTCTATTTTACTTAAAAAGTTTTCAAAATTATATCCTCACCTTCCTTATTAAACAAAGAATTCTATATTTATTATTTCCTTTATTATATGAAGTGTAAATGTATTATTATTCTTTCCAGTGGCTGTGGTATGTGTCATCTATCTCCTGTATTGATTTTTTTTTTCTTTTCAGTAACCTGCTTCTCTTACTTCTGTTTATCATACAGAAGAATTTGTCCTTGGAAAATAGCTCTCTCAAAGCTACATTCTTAAGGTTTTCACTATGCTATTTTTAAAAGGAATTTTCATATATGAAATAGGAAAAAAAATAAAAGTTTTGTAAAGACTTAAATTGAAACAATTATATTTTGATTGAGTGCTTATTAAAGCAAAGGACTTCTGTGAACCTCTGAACTTGCACCTTTCATATTAACCTGTAGCATTTCTCTGACAAAGAGGCCCATTCTTTCTAAATGCCATCAATTTTCCCTGCCTGGCTTCTTATTCACATCGTGTAATACTTTCAGATGCTGGTGTTTGCTTATTACTGATGCATCACTGTGAAACTATAGCTTGATTCTCCCAAACTTCTAGGATTCAGCTTTGCTAGAATTATAGCTATATTGGAAGTTCTTTGCAGCATCTTCAGAGTAGAGTCACCCAGTATATCTGAAGCAGAGAAGAACTAGGTACCTTCTGATGAAAAATAAAAAGAATTGGGAAGCATCTTCTTGCCCCTGCTTCCATCCTCCCTTCCTCCAGAATGGGTGACAGAGCCCCACAGAAATGGGCCAGATTTCCATCATTATGACATTCCTAGGTTGGCCAAGAGCCTTCCATTGAGAAAAGAGCATGGCCCAGAGTCACACCACATGCTCCACTAATGACACCGAGCTGAATGAATAATGTGCCTCCTGGTCTGGGGTGGGGATGTTAACAATGGGCTTCGAAGGGCAATGTAAAATATATCTGAAGGGAAACACATGCTATCATGGATTTTCAAATTGCTTTCAGGCCACTCAACTCTGTTTGTCAAGGTTTTATGGTCCTCTGCCAAACGCCCAGCCATGTCACAGACAAAGCCACACTCTTTAATTGATTGAGCCATCACTAATTGACCATCTACTGTATGTGGGTATGGCATAAGGTGAGCAGGGTATATTTTCTCTGTGTTAGCAATCTAGTAAAAGATGTATGTTATACCATATTGGAAATACTTAATTTCTAATTGATATGTCACGTAGAAAGCAGGTTTCCTTAAATACAAGCTCATGGGAACAGAATCTGACCCAGATTTAGGGTAGGCAGAGGGTTAGGAAAAGGGCTTCCCTGATAGCTCAGTTAGTAAAGAATGCACCTGCAGTGTGGGAGACCTGGGTCTGATCCCTGGGTTGGAAAGATCCCCTGGAGAAGGGAAAGGCTACCCACTCCAGTATTCTGTTCTGGAGAATTCCATCCATGGACTGTATAGTCCAAGGAGTTGCAAAGAGTCAGACATGACTGAGCAACTCTAAGGCATTCCAGGGGAGTGATAGTGGAATTAGGAAAATAAAGAGGAATCAGTTTATTCTTAGTAGAGGGGGGAAGAAAATCCATCTGGCTGAGCAAACAGCAGTGAGAAAGAACAGTCAAGGGCTAGCAGACAGTCCCTGAGAGTCACTTAGAGTTGTGGTTGGAAAAACTGAGTTATGCAAACCAGGGGTCAGATCATGAAAGGTTTTGTATACCATGCTGAGGATGTTAAATACTATGCTGAAAGGGACAGGATTACATTGTAAATTTTAGACAGAAGATGAGGACAATCATATATCTGTAAAGTCCTGGTGCAAAAGGCTAAGAGGCAGGAGGAGTTTTCACCCTGAAGAATTTCAAGAATTCCCTCATTCCTTCATTGCCTTTCCAAGATTCTGAGATGAAAGCTGTGTTCCCACTGCTATTAATAACAAACTCTTTATACTTACTTAACGTTTGCTCAGAGACTTCTGTGGAAGAATTTAGCTTTGGCGATTTAAACACAAAATTTCTCTGAATCTGGGAATAGTATTACCTGAGCTTCAAGTTCAGGAAGATTGCAGGGGTATCTGTAGATGTTTTGCTTTCCTGAAACCAGGTGTTTAGATGTGCAGCTAGCGTACTTTCCTTCTTCTCTTGTCCTGGGTGACATCCAAGGCACATGCAGGCTGGATCCATGACATCACTGACCTAGAAGTTTCTTCTTCTCAAGTGTTGTTTCCAGACGTCTAAATCTCAAAACATAATCCTCCCTTGTCTGTTCTGAAAAACATCTCACTATACATTTTCTCCCAGAGCATGAGATTAATTATTTCCATACACACAGCTGTTAATTATGTATCCAAACTGCGATTGATGTGGCAACTTGCCGAATTAGTCCCCAGGCACACTGTCTCCGTTTTTGAATAAGAGATTTTCTTTGATGCAGTGATTATGACAAGTGCTTTTCCAACCTCTCTCACACATCAATTTGTTTGAATAACTTGCACCTTGCCCAGCTTTCTCTAACAAAACACTGGGATTCTAAATGCTCTCCTTTTTTGACACTATTCCCACAAATTGGCCCCGTATCCTTCTCAATTTTAACCTGTAAGATAGGCTGCTTGTTAAATGGTTGCATGTCAGTTTCACTCACAGAAATCATCCATACAGTAGATGTTTGGAGATTTTGATATGAAAAATGTCCTTGTACAAATCAACCATAATAAAAAACTTTCTCCAGTAATTCTCTGCTGCAAGCCTAGATTGGGAACCAGGGAGAAGATGCACAGTAATTTATCTCGTTGCATCCCTTGGCTGTTACAATTCCGACAGATACTGCCCTCTGAACCTCTTTTTGTCAGTGCTTCATAACTTGCAGAGAATGTTCTACTCTTCCTACCTTATTCGCATCAATCAATAAACAATATGCTAGCTGGAGAGAAGCCAAGATGTGTCATTGCGATAATGAGGCCTAAAGAGCTGATAGATGTTAGGGAAGAGATACTGAGCATTTCCAGTACCCAGAACAGCTTGGATTCTAACAACCTTCAGCCACTGCTATCAAGAGGACAGGATCTAATTATTCAAAGATACAAAGTATTGTGAGAGTGAAAGTCTGGCAGCGAGATTGTGTATGTTTCTGTGTGTGTGTGTGTTGATGAATGCTTATAAGCCTGTTATAATAAATGCACTAAGAAGTATAGAGAGGTGCCCCAACTTTGCATATTTCCTCACTATACAGTATTTTCCAAATAACTATATGCTTCTTTTATAACATAAAATGTACTTGTTTGTAAGGCATGGGTGTTTACAGGATTGATTTTGTCATCATAAATCATCTATTTCATCAAAAACTCTTATTTTAAACCCATGATTTTCACTTCTTGGCAAATTTTTTAAGTGTCTCCTTTTCACTCTTGCAAGCAAGTTGATTTCACTTTGGTGAACAGAGATCTGGGCCTAAGGTCTGTGCTCCATCTTGGTTTCCACTTCTCTTACAGACAGTGCGGCCCTCACGTGTGATCAGGTAAAGAGAGGTAACCCAGTCCTACTAACCAGAAGGGACAAGCTATCCCTGAATGAAGGATGATTCTTTTCTTCCTGTGTCATCTGCATTTATACCAACAGGTCCAGCAGAGTTTTTTGTTTTTGTTTGTTTTTTAATTGTATAAAGTCAGTGAGCACTACTTCATTGCTGGCTTTTCTCTAGAGGCAAACCCCCCTGAAACCAAGCTTATTCCTCATACTCTCTGTGCTGCCCCTTTGGCAGCACATTTTCTAATCCTCTCTTCTAGAGCATCTGTACCCTGTGTGGACTTTGTCTTTATTCTTGGGATGCTTACTTTCTATTTTAGAAGTTATAACCTATACTTTGGAGAAGGCAATGGCAACCCACTCCAGTACTCTTGCCTGGAAAATCCCATGGGCAGAGGACCCTGGTAGGCTGCAGTCCATGGGGTCGCACAGAGTCGGATACGACTGAGCAACTTCACTTTCACTTTTCATTTTCATGCATTGGAGAAGGAAATGGCAACCCTCTCCAGTGTTCTTGCCTGGAGAATCCCAGGGATGGGGGAGCCTAATGGACTGCCATCTATGGGGTCGCACAGAGTCGGACATGACTGAAGCTACTTAGCAGCAGCAGCAGCAACCTATACTTCAGTAAAGGAACTGACAACATAAGGCATCACAGGTCAGTAGCTTAGAGCCATATATCTCTCACGTGCCTGAGTAACTAGCACATTGAGTCTCCGCAACATTATTGTTTTCAGTTGCCCAGTCGTGTTCCAGCTCTTTGCAATCCTATGGACTACAGCATGCCAGGCCTCCCTGTCCCTCACCATTTCCTGGAGTTTGCCCAAGTTCATGCTCATTGGATCAGTGATGCCATCCAGCCACCTCATCCTCTGATGCACTCTCCTCCTTCTGCTCTCAACCTTTACTAGCATCAGTGAATTTTTCGATGAATCATCTGTTCACATCAGGTGACCAAAATACTGGATCTTCAGCTTCAGCCTTGTCTTTCCAGTGAATATTCAGGGTTGATCTCCCTTAAGATTGATTGGTTTGACTTCTTTGCTGTCCAAGGGACTTTTAGGAGTCTTCTCTAGCACCACAGTTCAAAGGCATCAATTCTTTGGCATTCTGCCTTTTTTATGGTCCAGTTCTCACAACCATACGTGATCACCGGGAAGACCATAGCCTTGACTATATGGACCTTTACCGGCAGAGTAACGTCTCTGCTTTTTAACACACTATCTGGGTTTGTCATCACTTTCCTTCCAAAAAGCAATCGTCTTCTGATTTCATGACTGCAGTCACCATTCAAAGTGATTTTGGAGCCCAAGAAGAGGAAATCTGCCGGAGTCCAACTCCAGCAGCCAGGGATTCAACCTGAAGAGGTGGACGGTGTTGGCAAATGAGACAGCCTCTCATTTTTCTATGGACTGCCTGTTTATTTCAAGTTTAAGATTCTCTTTTACGCTTTTACAAAAATATTAGGCCAGAGGGGTGACATTTTCAGATCCCCCTCTCCCAGATTTATTATCTCCATAAATCATTGTTGCTCTTCATACAGAGTTCCTGCTTCAGTGATCCTCTCGGAATCAGCCTTATCATCTATTATCTACCTCTTTTAATGTGTCCTATAGTTAACTTGTGATTACATTGTAGCTCATACTACATTCCTCAGTTTACTACTTATCTTCCTAAATCCTGTTTGCCCCTAACATCCTGAGCTCACTATCTCTTAAAAAGGCTTCTAGCTATAGTGTCTCTAAAAATTCCTAACTTCTATAAGCTATAGTAAAATATGCTAACTTTACAACATTCCTTAAATCTTTAACTTCTAACTATTTTAATTATTTCTAAGCCCTAAATTCAGTAAACTCCTTTGCCATAACAGTCTCCTCACAAATAGACTTCAGATATCAATCTCTCGTGTGGTCTCAAGCTACGGCCTATGTGCTCATCCTGGAACACTTTTTTGTAAAAGTCCTTGAACAAATGTCAATGATTAACTTTATGAATTATTTTCTGAGCAATGCTGCAGAAGGCTTTGTGCCTTCTCATGCTTCTCTCAAGAACAATAAGCACTTTAATATTCCTTTTCAGTCAACTCAGCCGAGGAGAGGAAAAGACAAGTCAGAATTACAAGGCCCAACTCCTTCATCCTGGGATCCGTGCCTGCGGAATGAGGAGAGGGGGCTGGAGACCGTGCCTCCATTTTGTCACTAATGCCTAACACAGCTCCCAATAGAAATCTGTCATTATTTCCACCTTTCCCCCTTCTATTTGCCATGCAGTAATGGGGCTGGATGCCGTGACCTTAGTTTTGTTAATATTTAGTCTTAAGCCTGCTCTTTCACTCTCCTCCTTCACCCTCATCAAGGGGCTCTTTAGTTCCTCTTTGCTTTCTGCCATTAGAATGGTATCATCTGTCTGTATGAGGTTGTTGATGTTTCTCCCACCTGTTTTGACTCCAGCTTGTAATTCATCCAGGCTGGCATGTCTCCTGATGTGCTCAGCATATAGGTTAACCAAACAGGATGACAACAGACAGACCTGTTGTCATCCTTTCTCAATTTTGAACCAATCAGTTGTTCCATACAGGATTCCAGCTGTTGCTTCTTGACCTGCATACAGGTTTCTCAAGAGGCAGGTAAGATGGTCTGGTATTCCCATCTCTCTAAGAGCTTTCCACAGTTGTCACGATCCACACAGTCAAAGGCTTTTGCGTCGTCAATGAAACAGAGATAGATGTTTTCCTGAAATGTCTTTACTTTATCTATAATCCACTGAATGTTGGCCAGAGAAGGCAATGGCACCCCACTCCAGTACTCTTGCCTGGAAAATCCCATGGACAGAGGAGCCTGGTAGGCTGCGGTCCATGGCGTCGCTAAGAGTCAGACACGACTGAGCGACTTCAATTTCACTTTTCACTTTCATGCATTGGAGAAGGAAATGGCAACCCACTCCAGTGTTCTTGCCTGGAGAATCCCAGGGACGGTGGAGCCTGGTGGGCTGCCATCTATGGGGTCACACAGAGTCAGACATGACTGAAGCAACTTAGCAGTAGTAGCAGCGAATGTTGGCAATTTGCTCTCTAGTTCCTCTTCCTTTTCTAAACCCAGCTTGGACATCTGGAAGTTCTTGATTTGCATAATGCTGAAGCCTAGCATGCAAGATTTTAAGCATGACCTTACTAGCATGGGAGATGAGTACAACTGTCTGATGATTAGCACATTCTTTGATGTGAATTGGGATTTGGGAATTGGGATGACAACTGACCTTTTCCAGTCCTGTGGCCACTGCTGGATCTTCCAGATTTGCTGACATAATGAATGCAAAACCTTGATGGCATCATCCATTAGGAATTTGAATAGTTTTGTAATTTCATTGTGTCCACTAGCTTTATTAACAGCGGTGCTTCTTAAGGCCCAGTTGACTTCACACTCGAGAATGTCTGGACCTGGGTGACTAACCACACCATCGTAGTAATCCGGTTCATTAGGATCTATTTTTATACAGTTCTTCGGTGTATTCTTTTCATCTCTTCTTGATCTCTTCATCATCTACGAGGACTCTACCATTTTTATCCTTTATTTTGTCCATCTTTGGGCAGAATGTTCCACTGATATTTCCAATTTTCCTGATGCGATCTCAAGTCTTTCCCCTTCTGTTGTTCTCTTCTATTTTTAAGCGTTGTTCATTGAGGAAGGCCTTCTCATCTCTTCTAGCTATTTTTCTGGAACTCTGAGTTTAGCTGGATATACCCTTCCCTCTCTCCTTTGCTTTTCATTTATCTTTATTCTGATATTTTGTAAAGCCTCCTCAGATAACCACTTCGCCTTCTTGCTTTTCTCTTTCTTTGGGATGGTTTTGTTCACCCCTCCTGTACAATATTACAGATCTCTATCCATAGTTCTTGAGGCACACTGTTAACTAGGTCTAGCCTCTTGAATCTATCTGTTACCTCTACTGTGAATTCACACAGGATTTGATTCAAGTCGTACCTGGCTGGCCTATTGTTTTTCTGTGTTCTCTTCTGTTTAAGCTGAATCTTACTGTGAGAAGTTGATGATCTGAGTCAGGTCTTGCTTTTGCTGTGTACAGCTTCTCCATCTTTGTCTACAAAGAGTGTAATCAGTTTTATTTTGGTGTTGACCATTTGGTGGTGTACCTGTGTAAAGTCATCTCTTGTGTTGTTGAAAAGGGGTCTTTTCTATGACTAGTGCATACTCTTGGCAGAATTCAGTTAACCTTTCAGTTCAGTTCAGTTCAGTCGCTCAGTCATGTCCGACTCTTTGTGACCCCGTGGATTGCAGCACACCAGGCCTCCCTGTCCATCACCAATTCCCGGAGTTCACTCAAACTCACATCCATCAAGTCGGTGATGCCGTCCAGCCATCTCATCTTCTGTTGTACCCTTTTCCTCCTGCCCTCAATCCCTCCCAGCATCAGAGTCTTTAACAATCAGTCAACTCTTCGCATGAGGTGGCCAAAGTACTGGAGTTTTAGCTTTAGCATCATTCCTTCCAAAGAACACCCAGGGCTGATCTCCTTTAGAATGGACTGGTTGGATCTCCTTGCAGTCCAAGGGACTCTCAAGAGTCTTTTCCAACACCACATTTCAAAAGCATCAATTCTTCGGTGCTCACAGTCCAACTTTCTTTCACAGTCCAGCTTTCTTCACAGTCCAACTCTCACATCCATACATGACCACTGGAAAAACCATGGCCTTGACTAGATGGACCTTTGTTGGCAAAGTAATATCTCTGCTTTTCAATATGCTAGCTAGGTTGGTTATAACTTTCCTTCCAAGGAGTAAGCGTCTTTTAATTTCATGGCTGCAGTCACCATCTGCAGTGATTTTGGAGCCCCCAGAAATAAAGTGTGACACTGTTTCCACTGTTTCCCCATCTATTTCCCATGAACTGATGGGATCAGATGCCATGATCTTCATTTTCTGAATGTTGAGCTTTAAGCCAACTTTTTCACTCTCGTCTTTCACTGTCATCAAGAGGCTTTTTAGCTCCTCTTCACTTTCTGCCATAAGGGTGGTGTCATCTGCTATCTGAGGTTATTGATATTTCTCCCGGCAATCTTGATTCCAGCTTGTGCTTCTTCCAGTCCAGCGTTTCTCATGATGTACTCTGCATATAAGTTAAATAAGCAGCGTGACAATATAGAGCCTTGACATACTCCTTTTCCTATTTGGAACCAGTCTGTTGTTCCATGTCCAGTTCTAACTGTTGCTTCCTGACCTGCATATAGGTTAACTTTTACTCTGCTTCATTTTGTTCTCCAAGGCCAAACCTGCCTGTTACTCCAGATATATCTTGACTTCCTACTTTTGTATTCCAGTCCCCGATGATGAATAGAACATTTTCTTAAGTGTTAGTTCTAGGAAGTCTTCATAGAAAGATCTACGAAGATCTTTGAATCTCCTTAATACATGCTTATAAATTCAAGATGAGGCTGTTTGACATAAGGGGTAAATACTTTGACACTGCCTACACTGAATCCTGGTTTGGTCACTTATTATCTGTGTAATGTTAGGTTGGTCACTAAAGTTCTCTGTCTCTGTATAGCAATCCATAAAATGGAAATAGTAATAGTAACTGACTGATACCTCTTCCCAAGTGGTTCAGTGGTAAAGAATCCACTTGCCAATGCAGAAGATGCAGGAGGCGTGGGTTTGATCCCTGGGTTGGGAAGATCCCTGGAGAAGGGCATGGCAACCCACGCTAGCATTCTTGCCTGGAGAATCCCATGCACAGGGGAGCCTGGAGGGCTACAGTTCCTGGGATTGTAAAAAGTCAGACACAACTGAGCATACACGCATGCCAAACCCTTAGAATGGGTCCTAGCACTTAGTAAGGCCTCTTAAATATGATGCTATGTGAATTAGTAAAAAACTAAAAATTATAGTTCAATTATAAAGTGTATGGGCTTCCCAGGTAGTGCTAGTATAAAGAACCTGCCTGCCAGTGTAGGAGACATAAAAGACATATAAAGCACATAGATGAATTTAGTTTAATGACCCAAACAGTACTATTTAGAGACGTTCTCCCTCCCTTCTCTTTCCTTTCTTCCCTACTCTCCCTCCTTCCTTATTTTTCTTTCCTTTTCTTTCTTTGTCCCAACTGCTCTCCTTAAAATTTGAACTGGGACACATATGTAACATAATAATATGCAAATATTCAGCACTCATCTAAATACTTAATGAATTAATTAATGTATAAAATATCCTAAAGTGTTTTTTGCTTGTTTATTAAATTATGTTTCTGTCCATTTTATCACCAAATATCGATTAACAATATACTATGTAGAAGAGAGTAGAGGAAGAAGAAAGATGCCATGTCTGGCATCCGTACTCCAGTCTGGTAGAGGAGACAGACAAACAAAGCAACGGCAACAACACATTGAGTGCTTGGCTTGGGGAGATAGCATTGCACCCAGTGTGCTTTTGAAGAATAGGGGAGAGTCACCTCACCCAGCTTGCTGTTTCTTCCCAAGATGGCCTTATAACCTGTTAGGTCCAACTTTTTGACCCCTCAGTCTCTGGTGTTGGTGGTTCCCTTGTAAACTACAGCACATGGACATGATAGCCCCTTTTATGGTTTTGTTTACAGCCCTAGAAGTGTTCTGGCAGACATGATATCAACCTTTAGGAAGTCTTGCATTTGTATATTGACTTTATATAAATATTGTTTAGGGAACACTTAATTATTTTCAAGATTATTAATGGAGGTAGACAGTTACTTCAACAGTATATGAGTCCTTCTTGTGTGTTTAGTTATTTATTAATAGACCATCTTTTCTTGCTTAAGAGACTGGAGCCATAACTTAGAGCTAAAGCGCTAGAAGACACCAATCACTACAAGGTGATCAGAGATGAGACAGCATATTCAGTTGCAATGGTGCATCAAAATCAGGAGTTCAGTCTATGTAAATTGCAGCAAAATAGGGCAGGCAGACACTTTTGTTTCCTTGGAATAGGGCTTGATTTATCCCTTTAACCAAATACTACACATGGCAATGCAGGTGATAGTTCAGTCTTCAGTCATGTAGATCTTTTCCTGGCTGTAAGAATCCTAGGTTTCCTTGCAGGAAGTTGAAGAATAAAGTGACAGAAGGTAGTTCCTCTTTTAAAAAATGGTACCTCATATTTCAAAGAAAGGTGAAATAAACTTTTGTGTCAGCTTTGTTTCTTGGCCAATCTTTGCTTATTGTTCAATTATATACATACATATTTTTTATGGACTATTGTGTGCTTATTAGCTTTACTTTCTACACATTTATGCCACTCTGGGGATGTACTCTTCCCTCAGTGTCCGGACTGCTCTATCATCAGAGCCCCTATCTGCAAAAGCCGTCGACTGGGAATGGCTGGCTGCTTGGGCTTGGGTAAAAGCAAATTGACCATCTGTTTGGAGTTGGTGTAGACGCATAACAGAGATGATTCTGGATAACATTCAGTTTGATGTTTTACCCCAAAGGTGGTTAGAGGGGTTTTGTTTTATGTGTTTTTTTCAGTAGACCTGGTTTAAAAATTCATGGCTGCACCTGGTTGTTTGCTCCTATCCTCTGTTTTTCAAATATTCTGGCACAGCCAAAACCCCCCTCAGCAAGAGACTAAATTGGAAAAGGATTGTATTCAGAGCTTAGAAGAAAATCTGTGCAAATTTCAGGAAAATCACCTAAGTATAGGTATCATGAACTGAGAAGATGGGGTGTTTTTCAGGTCAGGATTTCCAAAAGTTAGCATCATGTGGTTCAGTTTTCAATCAGTCTTAAAGCAAAGCATCCTTTAACTAAGTAATATATTTGAAACATGGAAATTTGGGTTGGATCCTATTGCCTATGATTTCCAAAATGGCTCAGAGGTGTTTGACGGACTAGCTGCAGACAAGAAGAGCCAGAGCAAAATGGCACTATTTCCCCAGTAGACCATCTTCCAATCTCTTAAAGATGGTAGATCAGTGAGAAAAAACAGTTGTTATTTAATCAGAGAAAGGTTCCTATCTCTTCTCTGTAAAATTTATTCTTGATTGGAATTAAAAACTCTGGTTCAGCTATGGATGAGCCAGATGAAATCTGGTGAGGATCCAGAGATCTCAGTTTCAGATCAATTAAGCTGTAATGGTTTCTATTTCCCAGACTTCTCTGTCTTTCTCTCTATCCTTTTCTTTGGGGAAAGTAAAGAAAGATATTTAGCCCCAAGGCTGAACTTTAATAAACAAAGTGACCTTTACATTTTAGCTAGAAGAGGTAACTATAATCTTATAGGTTTCATTGACAGCTGAGCCTGGATGGGGTGGGACTTAAGTTTATAATGCAGCACTAGAAGAATTTACCTTCAGGGAAAAAACAAATTTGATAAAGGAACTGGTGAGAAATGCCTTATGTCAAGAAGATCTATATCTTCTTAAAAATTTGCAATTCTAGATTGAGAAGCGTACTAAAGTTTCTGTGATTTAAAACTTCCATTTAGTACAAACTTTCTTTCTGCTGTTCTTCTTACCATAGGTTAACTTGATTTCAGCAAACCTGAACGGTCAATATGTAAATTAAGAAAGTATCCACTCGACACAAAAAAACAGCACATACTTCTTTTAGGTAACAGGTGTTCCTTGCACATTATGCTAAATAAGGGCAAAACTTAAGACTCAAATACCAGGAAATAGTGCCAAGAAAAGATAATTTGAAGATGAACAGAATGATATTTTTTGGCATAGATAATATTATTTATAGGTATTAGGAATTTGATTCACTAAAATTTGATTTGTCTACCTCATTAGAATGTATCTTTCACCCCAAAATAGTTGCATATTGTGTGAACTGAGAGAGATACTAGAAACTAACTTTATCTTCCAACTCAGCATTTTAAGATAATGACATCTGGGCTCAGAGAGGTTTAGGTGACTTTTTAATGTCCCAGAACCAGCCAGTGGCAGAAGTGGACCACACTTCCCATTTCACTGTACACTTCCTTCCCCCTTGACCATCAGGTAGTTCAACCACTCTACAGACTATTCCCTTTTGGAACACTGGACTCCTCTACTAGTCCTGTAGTTATGGCACATTTTTAACTTTTATTTTGCATAACTTGAATACATGGACCAAGCATCTTGTTCCCCATAAACACCAAGGATAACAAAAAAGACCATCATTCAGAATAGATTTGGTTTTGGCCATCTTCCCCAACAAGAATGATCGTAAGAGCCAAAGCTTCTTTTCACACTGGGAACAGGACAACATCACCTGATCTGTTCCTTAGTGTCCCCATCCTTATTCTTTTGTATCTTGAGATTCATCTAAAGCCACAGAAAGCCCAGAGCCAGTTATAAGAGTGAACTAACAACTTTCCCATGTCTTCTGTGAGCCAGCGATGTAGACAATCCATTGGTAGTTCCTAAAGTCTGTTTCTCAGGGCCCTAGTTCTCTAGAAGCTCTGTAAACAAAAACAGATTTTGTCCCCAAATACATTCAGCAGATGTTGAAAAAGTATCTCCCTTTTTGCTTCCAAATGTGCTTTTCAGACACTTTAGTGAGTCAAATAAGCCTTAATTTTTTTTCTTTATTTGACTGTTCCTCAAATTTACATGAATATTAAATCTTTATGATATTGTAACTATGAATTTTGCTTAGAAAATGCTGAGCTCTGTGCTTAGGTTTTGTGTAATTGTAGTAGACATTCTGTGAAATGGACATTTTCAGCTGCATTTCATAGCCATGGAGATAAAGAATCAGATAATAAGTGATTTGTCAATGTCTCATCAGTAGTAAGAATTAAGAATCAAAATCAAGTCTGTGTTCATAGCCCCTGCAGAAGTCTCAGTTCCAATACCTGTTGGCTTGAACAGGTAACTGAGATGTGACTAGGGATTCTTTGGACACAGGATTTTTATTTCAAAGATAAAAAAATGAGACAGCATATGAATTGAGGAAGTGAGGAATATCCCCAGCATCTAATGTAATCTGTGTCTTCTCAATCTGTTGTTGATGTCCCATTTTTAATTGCAGCAAGAACATAGTACTTTTCTCTTTTATTTAAGCTCTGAATTTACACTGTGTTGTTTTGTTTCTCTCTCTCTCTTATTAATGACAGAAACCAATAGATCCAGCTTTTAGTACTGAAAAGGCAACAGAGGATAATGTGCAGTGCAGTAAACCAGAGAACATATGACCTCTCTCTATAGGAGACAGCAGCTCTAAAGCTCTTGTTGATTCTGACCTTATGGGAATATGGTCCCAGTCATTCTGCACATTGCTGAAAAATCAGCTGATCAACAGTTCTCTTTGAATTAGCATTATTTACATCAAAAAGAACTTGGGGGCTGGTCGGAGTCACCCTATAGCCCATGAGTTTTAGCCTCTGTTTTTCACTGTGCTACTTGCCAAGAGGGCGTAGGGGGTAGAGAAGGCTCTCACTGAAATGATTCTTTGTAGCTTTATGGTGTTCTTTGTGGGGAATTCCACATTGTGTGGCTTGAGGAATTTGTTGAACATTGAAAAGGTACTGTGCTCATTTACACTGGCAAGTGTTAAACTGGGGAGACATATGTGTTCTTTATTCTCCCCTCCTGTTAAATCCTTGAAGAGCTTTGGTTGTGAGACTTGGCTTTCTTTTTCAAGGGGCATGTTTCTGAATCTTTTTTTCTTTCTTTTTTTTCTTTTTTCCTGAATCTCCAACACTTTCAAATTTGGCTGGAATTAACTCTAAAATATGATTGACATTCTGGTATATTGGAATCATTGTGGTAATGCTTAATCACCCAACTCTGAGGATACCTTTATTTGGTCTAAGATCCTTTGTGTATGTTCCTGATACTTCTCTTAGCTGAACTGATACAACAACCTTTTAAGTGAGTGTCTTGCCTCCAAATTTTTTCTGTGTAATCCGATTTCTATATTACCTCCACAGTGGTCATTCTGCATGACCTACAATGGAGTCTTTTTTTTTCCCCTACTTTAAAACCTTGAATTTGCTCAGAATAAATAGACTCTCTTGCTATTTAAGTCAAAACCCCTTTAAGTGGCTAGTGAAGCTCTTTTACCTTGACTGTAGATCGCTTTTAGGCTGTAGAGCACCAGTGCTGCGATGGGAAATTGCTAAAGAATTTCAAAGAATCTGCCTGCATTGCAGTAGACTTGAGTCCCATCACTGGGTTGGAAAGATCCCCCGAAGAAGACAATGACTACCCACTCCGGTATTCTTGCCTGGAGAATTCCATGACAGAAGAGCCTGGTGGGCTACAGTCCATGGGGTCACAAATAGCTGGACACAACTGACCAGCCTCAGACCACTTTACCTAACTTCTGCCATGCTGAGGAACTTGCTACTACCTGAGCGTATTGCGTGGGCTCCCACTTCTCTGATCTTGTTTAGGTTGACTCCTCTGCCATGAGATCCTTCCCACCCTTCTGTCAAGTACCTGTACATCCTTCAAAATCCACTATAGCATCAAATGCCCTAGGGCTCCTTCCCTCCTTCCAACACCAGGGAAAGAGGTGCTTCTTTGTGTTTTCTCTCAATGTTTGGTATGTGTTAGTACCTGTATGGCTGCACTTTTCCCGCTGAGTTTTATCTGTTTCTGTGTCAGAGCCAGTCGTAAAGGATTCACAGAGCAGTAAAACATTTAGTGTCTCATTTGTAATTTAATCCCCAGTCTTAAAAACAGTAGTTATCACTTGGTACCTAAAACTTACTTAAATAAATTAGAAAGGTGGGGAGAAAGAGGGAGAGAAGAAAAAAATGGGGGTAAAGTAAAACATTTTTTTGCAAAGAATCATGTTTTTCTATCCACTCTTGAAATACCTGAAGCCTGAATTTAAGAATTTTAATTGTTGAGGTCATTTCTGTATTTTTGGTAAAATATCCTGTAGATAAGACAGGCTTTATAAGGTTCTGTTTAGTGCCTTGATTATTAATTGACTGTAAATTGTACTGAAGAAGGAAAATACAGTTTAGCTGACACTTTCTCTTGTGTTTTAGACAAATTTACACACATTGGTTAATAACCGCTCCAAGCTCATGGTCACTGGTTAGAAGACCTGATTATTTTGTGGGCTTATGTTTAAAAGGCAGACCTGGGGACCAGGTTCTTGGGTGTGAGCCATGCAAATGCCAGAAATGCTCTGAAATTGTCTTGAAGAAATTATCACGTCCTTCCCTGCCTAATTTCACTCCCTTGAGGTTTGCTTCAATTTCAGGTTGGAATATCTTAATTAACATTTGTAAAGCACTGTGTAGTGCTTCAGTGAAAATGTCATGTATGTATAAAATCTTTTTAAATAGTAATTTAACAAATTTGTGGAATTTTTGTGTATGTAGTGAAGTCTTTTTTAACATCTTACAATTTATGATAAATGGATGACAGGGAAAGTTTGCCTGTGAATTGATGATTTAGTCAAAATGGAGAAATCATGTTTCTCTGGGGCTGCTTTATTCAGGGAACACAATTACTGAGGTGCCGTGCAGTTCAGAGTTTTTAATCTCATAAATGTCTTCACACTTGAAATACTCACCTGGGTCCCCTATGTGTGTAGATGTATAATATGTGCAGATGATGCTTTATTACTTTTTTCTAGAAACTTAGATGAAGATTGAAAATGTGCATAAATAGACTGTTATAAATAAACTATGAAGTAGTAATGGCATTCTAATATAAATCAATTAGAAAAGGAGAAACAATCATGATTTAAAATGGGGACAAAATATGAACTTGGCAATCTACCAAATGAGGATATTCAAATGACTAAAAACACGTGACAAAAGGAAGGAAATGAGAAAAAAACAAATTTGCTATCTTTAGTAGTGTGTCTTGACACAAAATGCACCATTTCCAAAGTTAGCTTAGTAAGTAAAGTAAGTAAATGTCGCTCAGTCATGTCCGATTCTTTGCGACCCCATGGACTATAGCCTACCAGGTTCCTCTGTCCATGGGATTTTCCAGGCAAGAATACCAGAGTAGGTTGCCATTTCACTTAGAGAGCATTATAAAAAGAAAGCAAGAATAAAAAAAGGTATTGGTGATAGGTACTTCCCATGTCCCTGATGAGGGAACCATGAATTAGCATTCTCTTTTTCTGAAAGACATTTGGTATTATCTATCAAGAGCGGTGACAAAATTCCTGTTCTTTGATCCATAAATTCAACTGCACTCTGAGGAAATTGTTGTTGTTGTCGTTTAGTCACTTGGCCATGTCTGACTCTTTGTGACACCATAGACTGCAGCATGCCAGGCTTCCCTGTCCTTCACTATCTCTTGGAGTTTGTTCAAGCCCATGTCCATTGAGTCAGTGATGCCATCCAACTATCTCATCTTCTCTCTCCTCTTTCTTCTCCTGCCTTCAACCTTTCCCAGCATCAGGGTCTTTTCCAGTGAGTCAGCTCTTTGCACCAGGTGGCCAAAGTATTGGAGCTTCAGCTTCAACAACAGTCCTTGGAAGAAATAATAGTTGATATACAGAAGTATTGATGTATTCTTTATCATCTGATGGCTCAGACAGTAAAGAATCTGCCATCGGTATAGGAGATCCAGGTTCAATACCTGGGTTGAGAAGATCCCCTGGAGAAGAGAATGGCTACCCACTCCAGTATTCTTGCCTGGAGAATCCCATGGACAGAGGAGCCTGGCAAGCTACAGTCCATGAGGTTGCAAAGAATCAGACATGACTCAATGCTTAAGACTTCACTTCATAGAAGTATTAATTTACATTAGGTCATAACATTATCATAGTGAAATTTAAGAGCCTTCTAATAAGGGATTAATTGCATAGTAGTATATCCATACAACCAAGTTCTGTGTAGCCAATAAAAAATGGTAATACTGAAGAATATTCAATAGCCTGGAAAATGTTTTAAAGTGGCTAAAGCAGGTTAAAAAGCAGAAAGTATCACTTTGTACTCTCTCTTGCTATGTAAATCAATTGCTCCCTTTTTTCCTCCTCCACCGTGTGTGTGTGTGTGTGTTTGTGTGTGTCTTTCTTTGTCTCCTCTCCTATTTATGTGTGTTTATATCTATATGTTCATAGAAGCAAAGATCAAAAGTCACTCAGTCACGTCCCCCTCTTTGCAACCTCATAGACTATACAGTCCATGGAATTCACCAAGCCAGAAAACTTGAGTGGGTAGCCTTTCCCTTCTCCAAGGGATCTTCCCAACCCAGGGATCGAACCCAGGTCTCCCGGATTTACAGGTGAATTCTTTACCAGCTGAGCCACAAGGGAAGCCCCTACATACTTAAAAGATGTTTTATGAAGAACATACATAAAAGATGTTTGCAAAGGTTCTATGAAGGCAAAATTTTTGTTCTTTTTGAACTCTTTTAGGGAACCCTTTTATTCCTTTTGAATCAGTGGGCTGAAAAATACCACTGAAGTCAAGAGGGCTGGTTTTGTGGCTATTTTCTTAAAGTGTGGATTGCCCATTGGTAGTAACATGGAGCAGATGAGTCTTTTATAGGGTTGGAGTAGTAGCAGTAAGAATTGAGCTACGCAGTAGGATGCATATAAAATAAAAAATATATAATAAAAATTGTAGACAGTTTTATACCAGCCTGTGTATGATGAAAATTGAACTTGATGTATGTTTCTGGGACATGTTTACCATTCAGCCATTCACCTTCAGACCCAAATGGTCTTCCGTTGTTTCTATTGGTCCAAGGCTACCTAAAAAGTCACTGAGTTTATTTTAAGACCTAAGAGAACAATAAATATTCTGTTTTCAATTGCTAGATCGTGTCATAATTGGTATCAGTGCTTTCGTTGTGACTATAAAAGGACAAAAGTTGTTTTTGCTCTTAAGAAACCCATTTTTTTTAATAGCATGAGATCCTTAATTAAATGACAGGGTTGTAATGCCAAGGTAAGGGCTGTCATATTGAAGAGTTACTTATGTACGTTTTAATGAACATCTAACAGATCTATTCTTCTATAATTTAATCTGGGTAATTTATATACCCTGAAAATCCAGACTGGAGTTTCTTGACCTTGGGTTTCTTGATGTCTCTGAGACTAATGATAAATTCATTTAGGCTTCAATAAATATGCACCTTGAATTGCTACCAGATTGGGAATCTATAGCCTTCAAAAATTTAAGGCAATAGCTATTTCACAGCCAAAATCCAATGAAAAATCTGAAAATCTCAAAATTATCTGTATTCCAGATATATTATGATTATGTGAAGACTTTTTGCGACCTGATGAACTACAGGGTTCCATATCCTTCACTCTCTCCCAGAGTTTATTCAAACTCAGGTCCACTGAGTCACTGATAATGTCCAACCATCTCTTCCTCTGCTGCCCCCCTTCTCCTCTTGCCCTCAATCTTCCCAGCATCAGGATCTTTTCAAATTAGTTGACTGTTTGCATCAGGTGTCCAATGTATCAGAGCTTCAGGTCCAGCATCATTCCTTCCAATGAATATTCAGGGTTGATTTTCTTTAGGATTGACTAGTTTGATCTCCTTCCTGTCAAGGGACTCTAAAGAGTCTTCTCCAGCACCACAATTCAAAAGCATCAATTCTTTAGCCCTCAGCCTTCTTTATGATCCAATTCTCACATCCATACATGGCTGCCATCAATTCTTGCCATCCTGTGTGTGCATATGCCTTTCCCATCTTGAGAGGTAGAGTTAATTTTTTTCTTCCCTTTAAATCAAACTCAGAATTACTGATATGTTTTATCAATAGAATGGGGGCAAAATGGATGTGTAGAACTTCTGAGGATAGGTCATAAGAAGCCTTGCAGCTTCCACTGGAATTTCTTGAAACACTCACTCTTGGCACCTCATACTAGGAGAAGCCAGCCACCAATTATGAAGCCCAACAACCATGAAACTGTAGTATTCTGTGAAGTTCAAGCCACATGGAAAGGGCCTGAAGGATGGGATTCAACATAGAGAAGAAGAGAGAGGCTAAGATACAACACCCGAGTGAAAAAATCATTTAGAAAGTGGAACCTCCAGTTCCAGCCGCTGCAGTTGACATCAAGTGGATGTGAGACTCACTACCCAGCTGAGCATTTACGGAATCCTTGACCCATAAAACCAAGAAAAAAAATAGATGGTTGTCTTAAGCCTCTATTCTGATATAGTGTGTTGCACAGCAATCAATAAGTGAACAGAGGTCGCTTTCTCTATCATGACGGATGAGTTCTACTGCTTCTGAGTTACATGTTTTGAAATGGAATTAACCCAAGATATAGAACTACCATGCAATCATAGGAAAAAAAAAACAACTTAAAACATTGCATTCGTATGTATTGTGTGCTCTGAAGGAAGGAAAAGAAGAAAAGAGAAGCAGCAGCAGCAGAATGTGATTATGCTCTGGGGCAGCTTGATGAAGCATATTCACCCGGTTCTGCCTCTCAGAAACAACTTGATCAGTGTCTATCATTAAATAATTAAGGAACTAAAAAAAAATCACATGAAATAGATTTCCTTGTTAACTTCTTCTGGATGATGCCCTCCAGCCCAGTCTTCCTGAGAGCTCTGCAGAGGAGCCAGAAGGCAAATCACACTCCGCAATTTGCAAATCCCATTGAAGAGAAACCCCTGGTGGTCGCCCCTGTCTTCTCAGAAAAGCTTTCATAGACAAATACATTAGTAAGGTCTCATGTGTCTGACTTTTCATTATAGGGGACTGGAATCCAAAAGTAGAAAGTCAAGAAACACCTGGAGTACAGGCAAATTTGGCCTTGGAGTACAGAATGAAGCAAGGCAAAGGCTAATAGAGTTCTGCCAAGAGAACGCACTGGTCAGAGCAAACACCCTCTTCCAACAACACAAAAGAAAACTCTACACATGGACATCACCAGATGGTCGACAATGAAATCAGATTGATTATATTCTTTGCAGCCAAAGATGAAGAAGCTCTATACAGTCAGCAAAAACAAGACCAGGAGCAGACTGTGGCTCAGATCATGAACTCCTTATTGCCAAATTCAGACTGAAAATGAAGAAAGAGGCAAAAACCGCTAGACCATTCAGTTCAGTTCAGTTCAGTTCAGTCACTCAGTTGTGTATGACTCTTTGAGACCCCATGAATCACAGCATGCCAGGCCTCCCTGTCCATCACCAACTCCCGGAGATCACTCAAACTCATGTCCATTGAGTTGGTGATGCCATCCAGCCATATCATCCTCTGTCGTCCACTTCTCCTCTTGCCTTCAATCCCTCCCAGCATCAGAGTCTTTAACAATGAGTCAACTCTTTGCATGAGGTGACCAAAGTACTGGAGTTTCAGCTTTAGCATCATTCCTTCTAAAGAACAGCCAAGGCTGATCTCCTTCAGAATGGACTGGTTGGATCTCCTTGCAGTCCAAGGGACTCTCAAGAGTCTTCTCCAACACCACAGTTCAAAAGCATCAATTCTTCAGCACTCAGCTTTCTTCACAGTCCAACTCTCACATCCATACATGACTACTGGAAAAACCATAGCCTTGACTAGATGGACCTTTGTTGGCAAAGTAATGTCTCTGCTTTTGAATATGCTATCTAGGTTGGTCATAAATTTTCTTCCAAGGAATAAGTGTCTTTTAATTTCATGGCTACAATCACCATCTGCAGTGATTTTGGAGCCCCCAAAAATAAAGTCTGACACTGTTTCCACTGTTTCCCCATCTATTTGCCAGGAAGTGATGGGACCAGATGCCATGATCTTCATTTTCTGAATGTTGAGCTTTAAGCCAACTTTTTCACTCTCGTCTTTCACTGTCATCAAGAGGCTTTTTAGTTCCTCTTCACTTTCTGCCATAAGGGTGGTGTCATCTGCATATCTGAGGTTATTGATATTTCTCCCAGCAATCTTGATTCCAGCTTGTGCTTCATCCAGCCCACGAGTGTTAGGTCCATGAATCAAGGCAAATTGGAAGTGGTCAAACAGGAGATGACAAGACTGAACGTTGACATTCTAGGAATCAGCAAACTAAAATGGACTGAAGTGGGTGAATTTAACTCAAATGACCACTATATCTACTACTGCAGGTAGGAATCCCTTAGAAGAAATGGAGTAGCCATCATGGTCAACAAAAGAGTCTGAAATGCAGTACTTGAATGCAATCTCAAAAATGACAGAATGATCTCTGTTCGTTTCCAAGGCAAACCATTCAGTATCACAGTAATCCAAGTCTATGCCCCAACCAGTAATGCTGAAGAAGCTGAAGTTGAATTGTTCTATGAAGACCTCCAAGATCTTTTAGAACTAACACCCACAAAAGATGTCCTTTTCATTATAGGGGACTGGAATGCAAAAGTAGGAAGTCAAGAAACACCTGCAGTAACAGACCATTCAGGTATGACCTAAATCAAATCCCTTATGACTTCCCCTGGATGTGGGAAATAGATTGAAGGGACTAGATCTGATAGACAGAGTGCCTGATTAACTATGGGCACAGGTTCATGACATTGTACAGGAAACAGGAATCAAGACCATCCCCAAGAAAAAGAAATGCAAAAAAAATAAAATGGGTGGCCTTACAAATAGCAGTGAAAAGAAGAGAAGTGAAAAGCCAAGGAGCAAAGGAAAAATATAACCATCTGAATGCAGAGTTCCAAAGAATAGCAAGGAGAGATAAGAAAGCCTTCCTCAACAATCAATGCAAAGAAATAGAGGGAAACAATAGAATGGGAAAGACTAGAGATCTCTTCAAGAAAACTAGAAAACCAAGGGAACATTTCATGCGAAGATGGGCTCGATGAAGGACAGAAATGGTAGGGACCTAACAAAAGCAGAAGATATTAAGAAGAGATGGCAAGAATACACAGAAGAACTGTACAAAGAAGGTCTTCATGACCCAGATAATCACAATGGTGTGATCACTCACTTAGAGCCAGACATCCTGGAATGTGAAGTCAAGTGGGCCTTAGAAAGCATCACTATGAACAAAGCTAGTGGAGATGATGGAATTCCAGTTGAGCTGTTTCAAATCCTGAAAGATGATGCTGTGAAAGTGCTGCACTCAATATGCCAGCAAATTTGGAAAACTCAGCAGTGGCCACAGGACTGGAAAAGGTCAGTTTTCATTCCAATCCCAAAGAAAGGCAATGCCAAAGAATGTTCAAACTACCGCACAATTGAACTCATCTCACAAGCTAGTAAAGTAATGCTCAAAATTCTCCAAGCCAGGCTTCAACAATACATGAACCGTGAACTTCCTGATGTTCAAGCTGGTTTTAGAAAAGGCAGAGGAACCAGAGATCAAATTGCCAACATCTGCTGGATCATGGAAAAAGCAAGAAAGTTCCAGAAAAACATCTATTTCTTCTTTATTGACTATGCCAAAGGCTTTGACTGTGTGGATCACAATAAACTGTGGAAAATTCTGAAAGAGATGGGAATACCAGACCACCTGACCTGCCTCTTGAGAAACCTATATGCAGGTTAGGAAGCAACAGTTAGAACTGGACATGGAACAACAGGCTGGTTCCAAATAGGAAAAGGAGTACGTCAAGGCTGTATATTGTCACCCTGCTTATTTAACTTCTATGCAGAGTACATCATGAGAAACGCTGGGCTGGAAGAAGCACAAGCTGGAATCCAGATTGCCGGGAGAAATATCAATAACCTCAGATATGCAGATGACACCACCCTTATGGCAGAAAGTGAAGAAGAACTTGATGAAAGTGAAAGAGGAGAGTGAAAAAGTTGGCTTAAAGCTCAACATTCATAAAACTAAGATCATGGCATCTGGTCCCATCACTTCATGGCAAATAGATGGGGAACCAGTGGAAACTGTGACTGACTTTATTTTTTTGGGCTCCAAAATCACTGCAGATGGTGATTGTAGCCATGAAATTAAACGATGTTTACTCCTTGGAAGAAAAGTTATGACCAACCTAGATAGCATATTGAAAAGCAGAGATATTACTTTGCCAACAAAGGTCTGTCTAGTCAAGGCTATGGTTTTTCCAGTAGTAATGTATAGATGTGAGAGTTGGACTATAAAGAAAGCTGAGCGCTGAAGAATTGATGCTTTTGAACTGTGGTGTTGGAGAAGACTCTTGAGAGTCCCCTGGACTGCAAGGAGATCCAACCAGTCCATTCTAAAGGAGATCAGTCCTGGGTGTTCATTTGTAGGACTGATGTTGAAGCTGAAACTCCAATACTTCGGCCACCTGATGTGAAGAGCTGACTCATTTGGAATAGACCCTGATGCTGGGAAAGATTGAGGGCAGGAAGAGAAGGGGATGACAAAGGAGGAGATAGTTGGATGACATCACCGACTTAATGGACATGGGTTTGGGTGAACTCCGGGAGTTGGTGATGGACAGGGAGGCCTGGTGTGCTGTGGTTCATGGGGTACAAAGAGTCGGACACGACTGAATGACTGAACTGAACTGAACCTGTGTCTGAGACTTCATTAATCTTCCCCAATACACCCTGGTATATTTGTCTGCTTACTATGAATCATTAATACAAGTAAGTGAAATTAACCATACCCCCTAGGATGATGATGCTCGATGTGCAAAGGATGAAGAATATGGGTATGTTCTGTTCACTGATTTTCAGAGTGGATTCATTCCTATTGGCTCTTCCTCTCATTCTCCTGATTTTCAACTTGACATTTATTCAATCTCTAAAATCAAATGCAGTTTAAGACATTTTACCCAAATGGTGTGTCTCTCACCTAAATCAATGTTAAAATATACTGATAGCTTCTCTTCTTGCTCTTTCTCTCTATCTCCTTCTCCTTTATCATTTCTAGTGGAATAAAGAGATTTCTTATCATTAAATGAACATCATTTCTTGTAAAGTTCCCTGTGAGCAAAGAAGATGAATGTCCGTTTCTCCTAGCATCATGGCTCCCTCTGATAGCAGCTAACATTTTAAAATGATGTGACCTTTTGCCATTTATAGATCTTCTGGGATTTAAGAGAGAAGTTACTCTGGGACTTGTAATGACCATGGAAGTGTATTTTGATTGAGTTTGAGCTAAGGCTATGGATAATGCTGCAGTTTTTTAAGTCAATGCAAATATTCTCAAGGTATTTAATCAGTCTCCATAGTGACTGCAAGAATAAAAATGTCTCTCAAATTTTTACATCATTCTTTTCCTTTAAAATACCTTTTAAAAAAAAAGTAGATGACACAATACTTAGACTCAATAAATAGTTCACATACTGTACTATACTCTTAGCGTGATAATAGCAATTTCTCCCTCCAGCAAAGATAGTTTATTTTTAAAATGCCAATTAGACTTAGGGTCTGTTTGTGCAGAAAATTACATTACATTGTAATGGTTTTTATTGGCTTTTAGCGTAAACTTTTTTGAGAACAAGATGTGCTATCATTCAATCAGGGCTTTTTTGACCATTTCTATAATTTATTTTTTCACCCATTATTCTAATAAAGCATAAAACCATTTCTATGGAGGAGTGATGCTGAAGAATAAAGGAGGCCAGCACCATTGTAAAAAATCTGAGTGTGAACCAGGCCTGGGCATTTTGCTTCAGTAGATTTATATTTAAAGCCCCTCCCCAAATTATATGTATTTTTTCAAGAATATCTTACCAATCATCTTGTTATTGAAACTCCAGTATTTAAGTCCTAGTCCCTTACTGCCCCATCCTTCTTCCCATCTAGGCAATATTTTCATGAGATATTTGTAATACAAGGTTTTTTTCTTTCTTTTTTTAGAACTTGACCATTTCATTTTATCTGAACATTCAGCACTAAATGTGACATTCTTTGTGAAGTAATAATGGTAACATTGGCACAAAACAACTTTGCTTTCACACAGATGGTCTTATTTGACCCCATAAGCAGCTTTGCCACTGATTAGCTGTGTGCCCTAGAGCAAATCACCTCATTCCTCAAAGCCTCCTTTCCTCATCTGTCACATGCACATAATATCTATCTGAAGTATTTTAAGTCTAGTGAGATTCTGTGTTTTAAAGGTTTAGTGGAGTGTGTGGTACATAGTACATGTTCAGTGAATGTAAACTTAGTGTGTAGTATCCCTACCCTCAATGCTGAAAAGGAGGCTCAGAATGAGATTGAATTGTGAGCTCTTAAAAATGGCTTAACAAATATGGCAGAAATGAAACTCAAATCTGCCTTCCCAGTTAGGGCTCATGAGACACTGTGATTATTTGGTTACATTATGGTTTGTTTTTCTCTGCTTCTCGTGGCGTGAATGGGATTCACTAAACTCACCTTCTTCCTCTTTTCTGAGGGAGTGCACACATCCACAGCAACACTGACAAGGGGCATGTTTAGGATTTGGTCATGCCTCTTCTTGTGGAAAACAAGTGCGTGGTTCAAGCTCCCTGCCTTCAGCCATGCATACCAACCTGCCTCTGTGCACGCAGAGGGTCATAGCAGTGGGAGCCTAGTCTCACAGTGAAATGGTGTATTTTAGTTTGAGATTGTCTGAGTTAACTCAGAAGAGAGGGTTGTTGTCTGTGGTCCCAAGAGAATCAGAAGCAGTCTTCCATAAAGTTTCTTTCTTGAATTGTCTTCCAAGAAGTGTAACACATATTTTATTACTGGTGAATCTTACTCTTCTGTGTACCTCACAGGGTTTGGCAAAATGAGTACTGAATGAATTATGGTTATCATTACATAATAAGTAGTAGGTCTTCTATCAAGAGAAGTGTGAAGGGCTGAAATTGTTTGATACACTTCTTGAAAACCCCCTTTATCCCCCCTGAGACATCAAAGTCTTTATTAAAGTAAAAAGACTTCATTAAAGAAAATATAGTTTAAAAGTGAGCTTAAAGAATACAGTGAAAAAGTTTCTCTGCAATTTCATTGAATCCATATTTCAGATCACAGGAAGATGGTCTATTGCTCAAATGGTCTCTCGGCCTCTTAGTATTGAATGACCCTCCCTTGTGTTGATGAACATGGATGGGTTAAGGAATGTGAGATGAGCTTCACTGAGTTCATGGGAGAGGGTGAGAGTGGGACTCCTATCGAGTATTTGCTTGCTGGGTCCATCTTTCTACAGACTCATTTCTGACAGTGTTTACTTGATTAAACCTTTTTCTTTTTCATCACTTTCCTCTCCTTTTCTCACTATTGTTCATACTTCAGTCATTTATTTTTCATGAGTCATGTTGGAAGCCTGTATACCTTTCTTTAATACCGTCCTCTAAACAGCTGCCAGTTGCTAAGCACTTGTTGCTCTCACCCTCAACTCATCCATCCACATTGATCAAGCTATTATTCACTTGCTCTGATTACATTTCACTTAATTTGTTTTTTATACTGGAGCTAAAGGTTTGCAAATAGCTTCTTATGCTGTTTTATAGATTTCTGTTTGAATAGAGTGGCTAGATAACTAGAGTGCCCAATTGCTGCCCTTGCTATTATTCTTGGTCATTGTCCTTATCACTATGGAAATTATTTATTGTGCACCTTTGACGTGGGCATCTGGATCTGAGTAAGCCTTGAGCAAAGAAACAGATGATACCAGTGCATTCCCTCTTGGTTCTACCATGAACAACAGGAGTGACAAACAAGCAAATGAATAGTGAACAACATATAAAATAAATACTCTTTGCTTAAGGACCAAGGAAATGGTGGGAAAACATACATGCCTAGTGGTGGTGAGTGTCTGTTTGTCACTCAGGCATGGCTGACTCTGTGACCCCACGGACTGTAGCCAGGCTCCCCTGCCCATGGAACTCTTCAGGCAAGAATATGGGAGTGGGTAGCCATTTCCTTCTCCAGCTGCCTCTTATTAACTCCATGCTGCCTTAACAGGTATATGATACAATTCTAAGAACAACATACACCTAGGAAAAGAATTGGGAGAGCTAAATAGTAGGACATTCCTGTCCTGATTAGACACCTGGAAGGATCAGAAAGCTGCGAGGCAACCTTTTGTAGAAGTACATCATGTAGCCATAAGTTGAATCTGGACCAAGTCAAAGAGACATTTATTTTTTGATGACACTGAGGTTTCAGGGGGACTGATATCAAAAAAGGAGAGAAGTGACATATTTGAAATCTATAAATTGCATTTCATGTTCATTTGTCACCTCTGGGAAAAGCAAACAAAGTCTCTTCTTTCCCCCTGAAGTGGATGATGAATGGTTACTTAGAGTTGGGTGGTGTAAGCCCTTGTCGCCATTATTGACTTGCTGTAGAAAGTAGCTCGTCTATAGTTGTAAAGCATGCAGTGTGCCCTCCAAGGCATGAGTGAACTGGTTCTGATCACTAATGGGCTGATCTGAACAGACTAATTACTTTCCTATTAAAGACAGACTCTTCCTGATGTCTCTACCCTCTTTGCTTCCAAGTAGAAAGCAGGGACTTGTTTAAGAGACTCGAACTCTCAATGGCACAGGGATCCAAGGACAAAGAGGACTCATTCATTTGTTCATTTATAAATATGTATGGACCTACTATGGATCAAGCTTTATGCTGAGCAAATAAGTCCTCCTTTTAGAGAGCTCACTGCAGGAATCCTGCTGACTTTGGAGTCATGCCTTTTATAGATGTCTTTTAGAGTTCTGTCATGCAGATCATATTTCAGAATGCAGAGGATTAAACATAGCAAAACATTGTTATTCAAACTCATAGGAAGAGCCAAAGGAAGGTAGAGAGCCAATGTAAACTGGCAAAAACAGGGATCACTGACCATATTTAAGGAATGTAGTTGATTATTTTTTGAAGAATAGTCACTAATTTGCAGTTACTATTTTGATAGTAGAATACCTTCTTGAGAAGATAGGACTTTATCTATAAATGGCATCATTTATATCTAACGATTAGATCACACTTATTACTAACATTGTATCTTTTTTTCTCAAATGGGTTAGACATTTTCTATTTAGATCTTACTTAAATTCTTTGTTTGCTTATTAACATTTAATTTTCATAACCTACAAAATGACAGAACAAACTTGAACTAATGGAAATATAATTACTGGAGGATTCTAATTTGAATACTGAAATAATAAGATTCCACTAATCCAGTTAATGAAAAAGTTGGCTTAAAACTCAACATCCAGAAAACTAAGATCATGGCATCCAGTCCCATCACACCATGGCAAATAGATGGGGAAACAATGACAGACTTTATTTTTTTAGGCTCCCAAATCACTGCAGATGGTGAGTGCAGCCATGAAATTAAAAGACGCTTGCAAAAAAATAAAATAAAATAAAATAAAAGACGCTTGCTCCTTGGAAGAAAAGCTGTGACCAATCTAGACAACATATTAAAAGCAGAGACATTACTTTGCCAACAAAGATCCGTCTAGTCAAAGATATGGTTTTTCCGGTATAAGCATCTGAATGCAGAGTTCCAAAGAATAGCAAGAAGAGATAAAAAGCCTTCTTCAGCGATCAATGCAAAGAAATAGAGGAAAACAACAGAATGGGAAAGACTAGAGATCTCTTTAAGAAAATTAGAGATACCAAGGGAACATTTTATGCAAAGACGGGCTCGATAAAGGACAGAAATGGTATGGACCTAACAGAAGCAGAAGATATTAAGAAGAGGTGGCAAGAATACATGGGAGAACTGTAAAGAAAGATCTTCACGACCCAGATAATCAAGATGATGTGATCACTAATCTAGAGCCAGACATCTTGGAATGTGAAGTCAAGTGGGCCTTAGAAAGCATCACTACGAACAAAGCTAGTGGAGGTGTTGGAATTCCAGTTGAGCTGTTTCAAATCCTGAAAGATGATGCTGTGAAAGTGCAGCACTCAATATGCCAGCAAATTTGGAAAACTCAGCAATGGCCACAGGACTGGAAAAGGTCAGTTTTCATTCCAGTCTCAAAGAAAGGCAATGCCAAAGAATGCTCAAACTACCGCATAATTGCACTCATCTCACATGCTAGTAAAGTAGTGCTCAAAATTCTCCAAGCCAGACTTCTGCAATACGTGAACTGTGAACTCCCTGATGCTCAAGCTGGTTTTAGAAAAGGCAGAGGAACCAGAGATCAAATTGCCAACCTCCGCTGGATCATGGAAAAATCAAGAGAGTGCCAGAAAAACATCTATTTCTGCTTTATTGACTATGCCAAAGCCTTTGACTGTATGGATCACAATAAACTGTGAAAAATTCTGAAAGAGATGGGAATACCAGACCACCTAACGTGCCTCTTGAGAAATCTGTATGCAGGTTAGAAAGCAACAGTTAGAACTGGACATGGAACAACAGGCTGGTTCCAAATAGGAAAAGGAGTACGTCAAGGCTGTATATTGTCACCCTGCTTATTTAACTTCTATGCAGAGTACATCATGAGAAACGCTGGGCTGGAAGAAACACAAGGTGGAATCAAGATTGCCGGGAGAAATCCCAGTAACCTCAAATATGCAGATGACACCACCCTTATGGCAGAAAGTGAAGAGGAACTAAAAAGCCTCATGATGAAAGTGAAAGAGGAGAGTGAAAAAGTTGGCTTAAAGCTCAACATTCAGAAAACAAAGATCATGGCATCTGGTCCCATCACTTCATGGCAAATAGATGGGGAAACAGTGGAAACAGTGTCAGACTTTATTTTTTTGGGCTCCAAAATTACTGCAGATGGTGATTGCAGCCATGAAATTAAAAGACGCTTACTCCTTGGAAGAAAAGTTATGACCCACCGAGATAGTATATTCAAAAGCCAGAGACATTCCTTTGCTGAGTAAGGTCCATCTTGTCAAGGCTATGGTTTTTCCTGTGGTCATGTATGGATGTGAGAGTTGGACTGTGAAGAAGGCTGAGTGCTGAAGAATTGATGCTTTTGAACTGTGGTGTTGGAGAAGACTCTTGAGAGTCCCTTGGACTGCAAGGAGATCCAACCAGTCCATTCTGAAGGAGATCAACCCTGGGATTTCTTTGGAGGGAATGATGCTAAAGCTGAAACTCCAGTACTTTGTCCACCTCATGTGAAGAGTTGACTCATTGGAAAAGACTCTGATGCTGGGAGGGATTGGGGGCAGGAGATGAAGGGGACGACCGAGGATGAGATGGCTGGATGGCATCACGGACTCGATGGACTTGAGTCTGAATGAACTCCATGAGATGGTGATGGACAGAGAGGCCTGGCGTGCTGCGAATCATGGGGTCTCAAAGAGTCGGACACAACTGAGCGACTGAACTGGACTGAACTGAAATGAATAGTCATGTATGGATGTGAGAGTTGGACTATAAAGAAAGCTGAGTGGCAATGAATTGATGCTTTTGAACTGTGGTGTTGGAGAAGACTCTTGAGAGTCCCTTGGACTGCAAGGAGATCCAACCAGTCCATCCTAAAGGAAATCAGTCCTGAATATTCATTGGAAGCACCCATGCTAAAGCTGAAACTCTAGACTTTGGCCACCTGATGGATGCAAAGAACTGACTCATTGAAAAATATCCTGATTCTGGGAGAGATTGAAGGCGGGAGGAGAAGGGGAAGCAGAGGATGAGATGGTTCGATGGCATCACCAACGTAATGGACATGAGTTTGAGTAGGCTCCCGGAGTTGGTGATGGACAGGGAGGCTTGGTGTGCTGCAGTGTATGGGGTCAGAGTCAGACATGAATGAGTGACTGAACTGAACTGAATCCAGTTAATAATTCATCAAGTGCTTTCTATGGTTCAACCACTGAATCAATTGTAACCTAATTGTGTTAAAGGTTGTAACTAACTAATTGAAATAAATTGTATACAGTGGTGTGTATTAATTAATGTGTGTATGCATTTGTAATTTTATTGTTCAGCTAGAAATGAATATGCCATGCCAAGTCACTTCAGTCGTGTCCGACTCTGTGTGACCCCATAGACGGCAGCCCACCAGGCTCCCTCGTTCCTGGGATTCTCCAGGCAAGAACACAGGAGTGGGTTGCCATTTCCTTCTCCAATGCATGAAAATGAAAAGTGAAAGTGAAGTAGCTCAGTCGTGTCTGACCCTTAGCGACCCCATGGACTGCAGCCTACCAGGCTCCTCCGTCCATGGGATTTTCCAGCCAAGAGTACTGGAGTGGGGTGCCATTCCCTTCTCCGAGAAATGAATATAGGTAATGATAGTAAATGAAAAAAGGAAAACAATGAAAAATTCAATCCATGATATGATATGTAGCTATGGATATGGAAGTAGTAGAAGGCGGCAGAAACATGATTTAACATGTTGAAGGGTTAGGGTCAATGCATTTTTCATTTATTCTGAATTCTACTAAAAATGGATCCAGACTGACCTGTTTGTTTTGAGTAAATTGAAGCAGAGATATGAAAGAGGAACCACTGGAAAGTTGGTGTAGTACAGATACATCTAAAATTCTTACAGAGGGATCTCCTGACATCTTCTATAATATCTGAAGTGTCAAGTTCCCAAGCAGAGGGTTTTATGTAAGAATGTATAGAAATCATGAGATTTTGACCTACATATTTTTCATACCCAGAAGAAAAACATGGAAGCTAGGAGTTTTATTTATTCAATAGTAAATATCCATATGTTTGAAAATATTTGCATGATTTTACCTCTCCCATCCCATGTTACTTGGATACAGAATATCTCATACAGATGACTCAGAGCATAAATGAGTATCAAAATATTCTAAATAAATGATAAATAAAAAGCAGCTTGAAATCAGTGTATTCTAGGCCCAGGTTTTTATTTTGATGAAGTAATCTGCCAGGAGAAGCAGGTGGTGGGATCCGCACTCATGGGAAGAGAGTAAAACATATTCTGGTTTACAGAGAAATAGAAAATCAGAGAGGGAAAATCACCTTGCCTGAGACAATAGATGCTCTATAAAATTGAACCTTTTCATATTATCATGGAAATTACTTGTTGGCAGTGGTGCAAAAAGGCTGTTATATATTATTGTTAATTGTGGTTGGAGACACAAAGCAATATGATCATTTGATGACTTATTTGTTATTTAGAAAATGACAGCTTTTATGTGTCAGTAAATAGGAAATCACCTGGAAATATTCTTGTGAATTTAGGAACCATCTGATCCTCCTTGCTTAATGCATACAATAGACTTTAATGATGCCACGGAAGTTTGTACTTAGCAGATTATCTGCTGGTTCCACACCAGCCATCCAAAAGGGGAACACTGTCTGCTTGGTGACTGCAAGACAGAGAAATCTATAACTTTGTCAGGATTTATGTTCAATGGACAGTGGCTTCACTGGAACACAGGATGAGAGGCAATTAGTCTCCAGTTTTGTGTGCGCTCTCCAACTTGTCCAGACAGGGGCTGACAGCCTTGGCGTTCCGCTCACTCCACCACATCCCTTTCTCCTCTTCAAGAAGGGCAGGGAGGAAAACAGCAAGGAACCTAAATCCATCCTTGACTACATAAACACATTCCGGCTGAGTGTGTGTGGTGTGCGGTTCTTGTGTGCCATTTGCCGTGACAGGACACGTCTTTGGAAGACGACACTAACTATCTTGAGGTTTTAATATGATTGCCTCCAGGGCCTGAGAAAGCCCTGCGTGTTTGCCTGACACTCTGCTCTTTTATGACAGGGCTCTAGTTTTTTCTTTTTCTTTTTTTCTTTCTCTCTCTGTCTCTCCTTTCCCTGGAACTGCAGCATCCTCAGCTGGTAATCTTAAACCCTGGGCTGCAGAGGTTTCTCTTCATATGGCCACACATTAAACATATCTTTCATGCCTCTCTGAACCAAACTCGGAGAGTGCCAATTAATAAGTTGATGGGGAAGAAGTCAATGGGTAGCATTAAGGCCACCTGTCTGGAGGCGTTAGGTGCGCACTTTGAGTGAAGGGCAACCTGCAGAGTCTGGAATGAGGTGTTTATCACATTCCTAGAGGCAGAAAATGAGAGAATAAAAAGCAGGTTACAGGGCAGCTCCTGCATCTTGCTCGCATTGTTCTTCACACTGCTCTGGCCAAGCTTAACCCTCAAAAGGAGAAAATCCCAAGCCTCTGGAGCTGTGACTTTTTACATGAGTCTAGTGTATTCTCGTGTCAAAGGCTAAAGATGGAGAGGGCATTCAGTGACTTTTTTTCCCATGGAACTTCCATTTATATCTGTTCAAACTGTTCAGAGCATCTTTCTAAATCTTCGTGACTACTCTGAAAACTCTTTTCATCCATCCCTTTTACTCATGTTCATTAATTTGGTAAATATCTATTGAGTATATAATATATGCTGGACCTCATTCTAGCTGCTGGGAATATACCCATGGGGGATGAAAACAGAGAAATGTCAAGTATCACTATTCTCATGGAGTTATTTTCTAAAGAAAGTATATAGACAACAAATAAATACTCAGAGGAGGCATTTGAATACACAGCCTTTGACTCAAGATTCAGAAAATCAGGCTAAAGGCAGGATGATGTGGGAGATTGTTAATATGAATAGAAGTGTAAGGTGAGTGCAGAGAAAAAGAATGAGCCAGGCAGTCAGGCAAGAAAAGGAAAATTTATTAGAGGGAAAAGAGAGGGTGACTGGCCCTTAAGGAAAACCAGCATCCTCCTTTCTGACGGAGTCCCCACCAATGAAAAGTTCTCTAAAGAAATGGTCACCTAGCCAGAGGTCTGGAATCTGGTGGTCTCGCAGCTTTGAGAAGATGGGCACCAGTGAGATAACAGGATGCCATTTGGGCAATTTGGTCAGTCTCAAGGATCACTCTGATTTATTATTTGTTTGCAAGGTCAACACAATGAGCCATCTTGTCAGTGAGAACCCATGTGGACCCTATCAAGAAGGGCTTGTAATAAGAGAAAAATCTAATGGACTGAAATCCCACTGCTATTGGTACTCCTTTCTAGCTTTCTCACAAATACCGGTGACAAATCTTGCTCTCTCATCCCCCCAAATGGAGACTAGATAGGGCTCAGTAGGAAGGAGGCTTGAGGTCAGGAGAATAATAGAAAATATTTCAGATTAAGGAAATAACATTTGGGGAGGGGGGGGTCAAGGAGCCCTATAGGAGGAAAGAAAACTCACTCCTCCCTTTCTTCTCACCCACCACCACCCCCCACCCCCCAACCCCTGCTTTCAACTTGTCCTACCGCTTTCCTTTCTTGGTGAAAACATTTTTGTCACCTTGGTCCAAGGCAGGAGAGTGAACCTGGCAGTCAAGGTCATTGCCCAGTTGTTCTTCACCTGCTCCTTTTCCCTTTGTCAAAAATTTAGCTCATCTTTAAGCTTTGTAAATTTACTTTTCTCTTGTTTTCTTTCCCATAATCTGCCACAGATTATGCTGCTCACAGACCCAGAGATTGAGAGCAGTTTACTGATCAGCTCAGACGAAGGGGCAACCTATCAAAAATACCGGCTGAACTTTTACATCCAGAGCTTACTTTTCCACCCCAAACAAGAGGACTGGATTCTGGCATACAGCCAAGACCAAAAGGTGAGTGCGATCACCTTGCTCGAGACAGGGGTGCATGGTTGTCCTAGGGAACAACAACCGCTTAGTCATCTCTGTATTTCATCTCAGTGGGCAGGTTACGTGCAGGAGCTTGAACCCTGTGCCAGTAGGGCAAAGGTGAGTGCGATCACCTTGCTCGAGACAGTGGTGCATGGTTGTCCTAGGGAACAACAACTGCTTAGTCATCTCTGTATTTCATCTCAGTGGGCAGGTTATGTGCAGGAGCTTGAACCCTGTGCCAGTAGGGCAAGGAGCAGGAATGTGGATCTCAGGCTGCTTGTCTGAGCTGTATAAAAAGGAAAAGCTAGACCATCAGGAAGATGTTGTGGAGAAGCAGTTCTTCTCTGGAAGTTTCAGTCCATCGACAGCCCCCGACCCCCATGAAATCTGAGACAGTTTTGTGTGTGAGAGATATAATCATTTTTTGTAAAGGACCCCATAGGTTTTCTCAGAGCCTTAAAGGGCTGGATGGCTCTGAAAGAGTTAAGCGCAATAGCTAGCGACTTGTTAAAATAGTGAGAGAAATGTACATAGATGACATTCAGAATCAGGTAATCCAGGACTTTTCTTCTCTTGGTGGTTAGGCTGAAGGAGAAGTCTATTTTTTAAGAAGGCATTGATTGATGTTATGCAATTGTATGTTATAAGCATGTTATGTTTATTGTATGTTTGTGTGTGTATGCAAGTGCATGGCAATATGTATATGTATTTTATGGCATAAATACTGTCAAATATATCATGTACTCTATACTGCAGTTGGGCTTCTTTAGTGACTCAAATGTTAAAGAATTCACCTGCAATGTGGGAGAGTCATGTTCGATCCCTGAGTCAGGAAGATCACCTGGAGAAGGGATGGCTACCCACTGCAGTATTCTTGCTTGAGAATTCCATGGACAGAGAAGCCTAGCAGGCTACAGTTATAAAATACATATAGCCCCTGCTTTTAAGGAACTTACATTTTCAGGTAGACTATAAGGCTGACAACAGCAAATACAATCATAGAATTAGAAGAAACAAAATATACAGAGGCAAATGTGAGAGAAAACCTAAAAAAAAAAAGCCAAAAGGAACATAGCTAAAGTATTGGAATGCTTTTTGTGAAATGCATGGTTCAGTGAGGTCATTCTGAACATTCTCTTTAGAGGACTTGTAAGTTACAAAGGACGTATATTTAAAGAAATATTGGACTTAGCTGAGTGAGGAGGGTGTTTGAGGTTTTTATCCATCTGGACTGGTATAGACATGTGGGGGTTCTTCCTGATGAGAGAGGAATGATACTAGCAACTTTTCAAGGTCTCTAACTGACATGAAATTTTTGGAGAAGGCAAATTAAAATTCTTAGGATTGGAGTTTTATTCATGCTGCCCTTACTGCCAAATAAAATCACATTAGCCTAAAAATAGAAAAGATTTGCAATTAGTATTTTTTCCTCTTGAGCAGCCTGGCTCCCCTTTCAGCAGAATGTACAATTTCATTCCTGGAGTCAAGCCACCGTGCATTTGGTCCAGGATGGTGCAGTTACCAGAGGCAAAGCTGAGCAGTTCAGAACACAGAGTATTAGACATTTAATCCACTGGGCTTTTGTATTGTATTTGACAGTTGGTTAATTTTCCCCTGATGCCAGAGGCACAGTGAGGGCCAGATTTACCTGGCTGAGTGAAAACTGTGCATCTTTGCAGTTGTGTTGGAAGAAAAGGCCAAAAATGTAACCCTTCATATGCCAGCACTTCAGACAGCAGCCCCATGACCATAGTGGCAGAGTGAATTACCTCGGAGAAGTTAGGGCATGTGGGAGTTATAGCCCCAACTCGGCCACGTACGGTACTTGGGGTCAGCCTTCTTTGCCTTAAAATGTGTTTGTGTGGGTAGTTATAATTGCAGATGCACTTGGATGAGACTGAAAAAAGATTAGGCTCTGTTTTACGTGCTCAGCATTGTGCATTGTTGGTATAAAATAGCTATATCGAGAAGTATTTGGTCAAGCTAGGGAAAGAAAATAAACACACATGAGTTCAGTAGTCTAAGAGGGACTAACAAGGCAGGGAGAGCCTTCATTCACATATGAGTGAAGAGTGAGTGAAGTCGCTCAGTTGTGTCTGACTCTTTGCGACCACATGGACTGTAGCCTACCAAGCTCCTCTGTCCATGGGATTTTCCAGGCAGTAGTACTGGAGTGGATTGCCATTTCCTTCTCCAGGGGATCTTCCCGACTCAGGAATCGAACCCAGGTCTCCCTCATTGTAGACAGACGCTTTACCATCTGAGCCACCAGGGAAGTCATTCACATATAGTAGATACCCAATCAGAGTTAGTTCATGGATTCTATGAAACTGGCAGCCCAAAGTTTAGGAAATGGAGATCTTATAAAATGATTTCACCTGGACTTTAATGAATATGTCATATTTCTTTTTTGCGGGGAGGCACACTTTACACAAGAGCAATGTCATAAACAATAATGTAAGTTTGTATAGTTACAAAACTCATGTTAACAGGATCATGAATATGTTGATTTGGCTGAAACTGAAATTATGGAAAGTTAATTATGCATGTACTCCTGGACCCAATCTTTTTTTTTTTTTTTTTACTGTTTAGACTGTTAGGAAAAATAATTCTTTTTTTTTTTCCCCAATTAGGAGCCTTTTGAACATTTTGGTCAGTGGATTTATGTGTTCAGAGCTATAGATTACAAAAATTAACCTGGCAGTAGTATTACGATGAACTGAGGCATTATGAGGTCAAAACCAAGAAGACCCGTTAGAGTGATATCATAGAATCCTTGGTCTGGACCAGACCAAATGAATTCTGTCATTTTACATGTAGAGGAAGCCTTAACAGTCTTTGTTCTGTATGTAGCTGACAAACCAAAAATCTGAGAAGATTTTTCCCCAAAGGGGAAAATACTCATTAGTAACACATGTCTAAGTTAGGCAACTGGAATCTGAGTATGAAACTTAATAGAGTTCTACTAAATGGATGGTGATGTCTGGAGATAACACCAAAGGGGTAGAAGTCAGCCTATCTGCTAAGCTCTGTTTCTCTAGAGGAGAATGAAGGAGAGATGATCCTGGGAACAAAGAATTATGAGAAACCCACTAACAGAAGTAGGGGTGGTGGACGGGGAGGCCTGGCGTGCTGCGATCCATGGGGTCGCAAAGAGTCAGACACGACTGAGCGACTGAACTGAACTGAACTGAACTGAACTGAAGGGCTCCACATCAGGATGTGAATCACAGAATGAGTGGTCCATTAGCAATGAGGGGATTGGGGTGCAGTCATTCGATGACCCACTAGCTGGTGGAGTTGGCCTAAAGTCAAGTGGAGAAGATGTGTGGCCACTCCAGTGGGCCAGTGATATGGAAATAGCAGCTGTCAGTCACCCACAAATCACAGAGCTTTTAGCTCCAATGAGAGGCAGCAGTGGGCCCCAATGAGGGCCCCATGCTGGTGCTGGCAGGTGAGTGACTTTGGGAAACAGGAACGTTCATTCTTCCATGTAAGTATTGCTCATCACTGTGCATGACAGTCACTGCTGCTGCAGAGCTCTCAGCAAAGATGGTGGCTTAAGTGCTGGGATTCACTCTGCTGAGTGCTATTTCCCATCAGTCTGTGGTGAAATACTGTGGGTTAGAAAGCACAGAGGTGGCAGCTGCATTAGAGCTCCCCTGCACACAGACCTCCTCACCTCTCTCCCATCGTTGGCTGTCAGACTTTCGAAGCATACTTCCTCTTTTGAATATACAGCCACCTTTGCTTTTCCCTTATTTTCCTGCCATGGCTTTCTTTCTCCTTCCGTGAATGAGGCTTTGAGCACCCCAAGGACACAGTCTGGATCTCTGGCTCACAGGAAAGAGTCCATATGGGCCGCGGCACTCTGCCCTGACTGCATCTTATCTTGAGTGTCTGGACTGTCAGCGGAGGTTTTTTGATGTGAGCATTTTAAGGGACTTGAAAGAGTTTGGTTGAACAGATTGTCCTTTCTGGCCCAAGATAGAGTTTTAGTGGCCATCAATTCCATAGGAAGCCAGATTTAAAAAAAAAAAAGAGAAGAGCTTTTAATCAGAGAGAAATGTGTATAGCCAAATGCCCTTGAAATCCATAAAACCAGGATATTTTTATATTTTAGCCTTTTTTTTAGATAAAGAAATCTACCTGTGATATTCAATACCTAGGTGGTTGCCAAGAGGTAAAAGGGTTCTTGAATGAGCATGTGACTCTCAAGCCACCACTAGAATAATTGAAGGGAAAAGGCTTGAGACCCATTGAAGCTCTAAAAGAAGTGACCTGCCTTCTTAAAAAGCCCTGTTGGGGGACTTCCGTGGTCTAGACACAGGTGATAGACTCCTTGGCCTCTGAATGTGAGGCTGTGCCTTTGGAAAGCCCTGAGATTTTCAGAAAAATAAATGTTATAGACATTATGGAAAGTTTGTGCCAAATGGGCCAAGGTAACCCCGTCACGTATAGTCACACCCTTTCAGCTTCTTACAAACCAGCCGTGAATCACTGTGGATGCTGTGAAGAATTCTGCGGTGAAGAATTCCAGAAGCACCAACCATCTCACACTCCTTTATTTATTTGTTATGTCTGTAATTAAGTGGTAGGCAAACCAAACATTCTGCTCATTGCTTTTGTGTCTTTGCATTTGGAAACCGAGGAGCCGGGAAAAGAAAGATACAGAGTTTCCCCTTCCTTCCATGTTCCCCTACCTCTTCTTGCCTCAGTGCAGGAAACCACCCAAGCAAGACTTAGCAGTAGGCTGAGTCTGCCAGATTACATCTTTATTTTAATTTGGCAATAAACTAGTGTACAAACTGTGCTATAAAACATTGCCTCCAACAGCATCTCTCAGTCTGTCTTAAACACCTCACTAAACATGATGTGTTGGGAAACATTGGAAATGAGAGAAAACAAGACGCAGATGTGACTGAAAGGAAATAAAAAATAGAAATTTGTTAAGAATAGGCATCTAAACCAGTTCTGCTGACCATCCTGGGGCGCTGGGCTCGAGGCCTGTCTGTTAGGGGTTGCACTGAGGAGTGATTTGTATAGGGGAGGGTCTGCAGTGTTGTGAAATCAATGTGAACACTCCCCGGGCTCAGACTGCCTGGTTGCTGGGGAGGAGAAACCCTTCTTGCTTGGCTTATTCAGACTGGCAAGGCCCTTTCCTTGGGCAGCTTTGCAGACCTACCTGCCGCCCCGACTGTGAGCGGAAGGAATCACGTTTCTCCCGTCCTCGGCAGCCAGCTTCTTCTCCCCACCCCTGTGGATGCCCACGTCCTTCTAGGCCACAAACTCAGTTCCTCCACAGACAAGCAAGAATCTGACTGAACGGAGCAGCTGGGTTTGAGCTGTGGGAGACTGGGGCGCAGGTGTGCATTCAGGAGGGTGGGTGGATCGAGGTCGGGGATCTTGGTCAGCTTCAGCCTACTGTTCTTGCCACCAAGAATGACTCATCTGATGTCGTCAGACTTTTCAGAGTTTTTCGAGAGGAGTAATTCTGTTTTGTTTGAAACGTGATATTTGTAAATTGTAACGAACTCAAAAACTTAAAGCAGAGAACTGTGCAGAGCAAGTGAACCTCATCTGCTGCCTTGTATTAGTCCCCAAATCACTTTTTTTTCCTCTTATTTCCCCATCTTTCTCATCATCTTTGTTTTTCTCTTGTTCATGGATCTTCCTGTCAGTTTTATTTCAGGAGGTATTCGGTTGTTTTGTGAATTAAAAAAAAATGCATCCAAATGAGTGATCAATTCTGTGGAGGGAGGACAAGACCTTTAGGACAGTTTGGTGGGTCACTGTTCATTTAGTGGCAGTTCTAGAATACTCATGAGTTTGTATGGTCTCACTTGTTCCAAAGCCCTATGAGTCAACAGTCCAAGTAATACCATGTGGGAGCTTTCAGGATCTCTGTTCTACTCTATGTTACAAACTATCAAAGTTTATGAATTAAATGAGAAATCTTCAGGCTTGCAGAGTGGCCTCACCTTCAGGATTTTGGTAAATATATGTAGGATATACAAAAGACACAACTGTTAAGGAGGAGAACGTGTTTTGATACGGAAACCCTTTTCACAAATAATTAAAACCCTGAATATTAACAGCAACATTCTCTATATAAATGAAGACTGAATTTGAGTTAAAATCATATTGATAGAAAAGGAAAATTATACTGCAAGTATGTTTGAGGGCATACAATAGAATTTTAGTAACTTGCATAATAGTACATTTTTAAAAGAACTGCTTTTAGTTTTCTCTTTTCTTTCTTTATATGAGTCCAGAAATTTTATTTAAACAGTTTTATATCTATTTCTTAAAAAAAAAAACAAACAAAAACAGCACTTTCTTTTATTTCTTTTAATCCTTTCTACTTTTCCTGACTGGGCACTAACAGAAGGCCATTGCTTATCACAACTGCTTTGAATGCCAGGAATTCCCTGGGAAATAATGACTGCTCAACAAGAGAAGAGATGTCAGCAGTTTCCAACACTCGGTAATATTAGTTTCTTACCAGTGATAGACAACACAGCAAGTGAGGCAGGAACATCAGCTCTCTACTCTGTCAGGCCCTGCGGATGGCTGTGTGACCTTCAGCAAGTCACTTAACTTTTAGAGTTTCTCCAGCTGTGAAATGGAAGTAATAATAGTACCTGCCTCACAGGACTGTTTGAAGATGCTGAGATAATGTATGTAAAACACTCAGCACAGTGCCTGGCACATGGTTATTCAAAGACCTAGGAGAGAGAGCCACCTGGTGTGGCACAACTAGATACAGACACAAGGCTGCCTTAGCAGTAATCCAGGATTGTCTTCCCCACATACGAGAAGTTATAGATACTTTAGTCAATGTTGACTATACTCTTAGTGGCTAAAAGGTACCATTGAACCAGAATGAATGGAGCAAGCAAGAACCGATATTTGGTCCTAAGAAAATATTATCGATTATAATAGCAGTATGCCATTAAATATTAAAGTATTTGCCTTCACAGCAACTCTATTTGTTTTTGAATAGACCTAGCAGCCCTTTCATGTCAAAAGGGCAAGATTGAAATAAAATATAAATAGATCCTTCAAATTCAGCCCCCGGGGGGTATTCAAATAATTTCTGCACAACACTTGGGAGACTGATACCTACCTAAAGCCATCACTTTTCCCAAGGCACTGCATTAATTAAAAAGGCACTCAGTTATTTATAAGAAATACATACAGTGTTATATACCATGCTGCTTTGGCAAGATTTCCATGTGCTTGAAATTTCCCAATGTCAGAGCTGATTTCTAACCTCATGAATATGTTAGTAATTTAAGTATCCAAGTACAAAACTGGCAATTAGACTGGAAACCAGGGAGCTTGCTAAATGTCAACCCCAATGCTTGTTTATAAAACAAATTCTCAAGCTGAAATGTCATCCTATGCAAACACAGAAGTCCTGTGTTCACCTTAGCTAACTTGTTTAACCAGGTTGTATCATTATTTTTCAGTTGCTGCATAAAGCAGATTGATCTATCTATTCCCAAGTTTGAATAAACAGGCTGCAAGAATTAGGAGAAATGGACATTTTAAAATGAGTGATTAGGACTAAGGATTGGACAGACAGAATTATGCTCTTTGGTAACTAGTTGAGCTTAATTTATTTCAAATAAATTACATTTTTGCTTGTGTTTTGTAGCTAGCTTTTTTGATCTGTTCTAACCACCACTTGTCCAAATGGATTAAGATGCCTCTTAAATCCAGGCATCCATCCAGGGAACTTTGAAAGACATTTGACATCCTAAGAGGGCATGGACCTGTTTCTTAAACCTGTCTCTCGTAGTGGTCCTTTAGAAATCCAGTAACAGTGACATTTTCCTGTATTTTTCCTTTTCAAGAGTGTTTGTAACCAACAGTGTTGCCACGGAGGGGAGTGGTTTGGGGAGAAGGAAGTCTCGCCCTTATAGACAGACACATTTTGTGAACTTATGACTCTGAATTTCACATTAAAAAAAAATTCAATGTTACCTTGTCCAACTTCCTCTCTTCAGCGTAAGAGGATATTGTAAGTACAAATTATAAACGGCACACTCTGTGGTCAAAGAGACCCAGAGGCCCAGGCAGGATCTCATAGCTGGCAAGAGGAAGAGAAACCAGAAGTCAGAAACCAGCCTCCTGAAATGACCAGATCCTGAACTGTAAAATAGTACCAGATGAAAAGTCACAAATTCAAATCGGCAAGGCTCACTCACCTGACTTACTTAATTTCAGTGCCTGCCTGCTGATCTCATTGCAGGCATGATGAGAAAATGTCCCAGCATAAGACTTGTGGTCCAAAGTCAGATGCCCCCAGCTACTCCAGGAACAGCCAAGTTAAGCAATATCCAACCTCAGAGGCAAGGGACACGGAAGTGTTGTCTAGGATCCTTCCTTGCTTCCTGAAAGTCAGGAAGAGAATAGCAATCACACCTGCTTCTCCTTGCCATTCCTTGTTTTTTCAGGGTCTGTGGGCAGTTCAGGCTGGAGGCAGTGATCAGCAGGAAGAGGAAAGGCCGAGAACTAACACTGACCCTTTACTCCATAGTAAACTCTCTGCCAGGCCTTTCACATTGATTCCTCAACTTCTTTCTTACATGAAACATTGACTTTATCTTTATGCCTATTTAATATTTGGGAAATCTGAGGCTCCAAAAGGTTAAGAAAATTCCCCAGGGTGGTTGATAGAGCCAGGTGTCTAATCCAGGTTTGATTCTCTTCGTACTCTGTCCTCACTGCACCAAACACTGCCTCCCTAGAAAAGCCATTGTGATATTTTCTTTTCTTTAATTACCTTTTTTTTTTCAATTTTGCTTAACCATATTCCCCATGTCCAACCTACTGTGCAACCCATTCCCTCTGGCAGATGCTGTAGTATGCATTTCAAAGCTGAGTTTCACAGCAGAGGGAAAACTGCTGTTTGAAGATCATGCAACAGAAGAAGGGAGAGCAAGAAGGGAACTGTCCCTGGCTGGTTCCCAGGCACCAAACAGTCCCTTGTGACTCAGCAGGCCAGCTTGTGTCATAAGCACTGTGACCCCTGCTCACCTCCTCCAACCTTGCACCAGCTCTGTCCCAGGGGTCTATGTGTAAAATTTCCCCTTGCCCAGCAAAATGACTAGAGCTTTCAGAAGTGAATCCTTCTGTAAATTGGTGCAGCCACTGTGGAAAACAGTATGGAGATTCCTTTAAAAATTGAAAATAGAACTACCGTATGATCCAGCAATCCCACTCCTGGGCATTTATCCAGAAAAGACTCTCAAAAAGATACATATGCTTCATGGGGCCTCTCTGGTGGCTCAGCGGTAAAGAATCTGTCTGCCAGTGCATGAGATACAGGTTCAATCCCTGATCTGGGGAGATCCCACATGCCACAGGGCAGCTAAACCTGTGTGCCTCAGCTATGCAGCCTGTGTGCCTCAGTTATGCAGCCTGTATGCCTCAGTTATGCAGCCTGTGTGCCTCAGCTATGCAGCCTGTGTGCCTCAGCTATTCAGCCTGTGTGCCTCAGCTATGCAGCCTGTGCTCTAGAGCCTGGGAGCCACAGCTGCTGAGGCCACGTGCTGCAACTGCTGAAGCCCACGTGCCCCAGAGCCTGTGCTGTGTAACAAGAGAAGCCACCACAATGAGAAGTTTATGTGCCACAACTAGAGAGTAGCCCACACAGCCTGAAGACCAAGCACAGCCAAAAGTAAATAAACAGAATTGTTTTAAAGAAGATACATGTACCCCGATGTTCACAGCAGTACTCTTTGCAACAGTCAAGACACGGAAGCAGTCTAAATGTCCATTGACAAATGAATAGATAAGGTATGTCACACACACACACACACATACACACACACACACAAACACACATGCACAGATACAATCACTCAGCCATAAAAAAGAATGAAATAATGCCATTTGCAGCAACACGGATGGACCTAGAGATTATCATATTAAGTAAAGTAAGTCTGGCAGACAAATACTGTATATCACTTATATGTGGAATCTTATAAAATGACACAAATGAACTTATTTGAAAACAGAAACAGGCTCACAGACATAAAAAAACAAACTTATGGTTATCAAAGGGGAAAGGGGAGTGGGGGGAAGATAAAACAGGAGTTTGAGATTAGCAGGTATCCGCTGCTATATATAAAATTGATAAACAAGCTTCTATTATATATTATAGGGAACTGTATTCAAAAATCTTGTTATAACCTATAGCGGAAAGAGTATGTAAAAAGAATGTGTTTATGAATATAACAATCACTTTGCTGTACACCAAATGCTAGCACAACATTGAAAACCGATTATATTTCAATGAAAAATTAAAAACTGGGATGAAATAAATAAAAATAAATCAGTAGTCCTTGGAATGATTAGATGAAATATTTAAATATTCTAGAAAAGTCTCTAAAGCCCGTCATTCAAATTCAAGACAAAATTTATAGTTGCCTGTGTGTGTTTAGCACAGAGAGTCATAGTCATCATCTTGCAATAACCTATAATAGAAAAGAATCTGAAATAGAATACACAAACCCATGCGTGTGTGTGTATACATATAAGCTATATTTAAATGAAATGACCCTCTCTTATGCTCAGTCCTGGTCAGATTTTTTCTTTTTAAAATTTTGTTTATTGTTATTATTGTTCTTCTTCTTCTTCCCTTTCCTCGTTTTCCCACATCCAGGGGCCCTGGCTTTTCCAGGCACCTATGTCTTCCCTGCTCTGCTCAGCCCCTGCTAACTGCCCTCTCCTCTCTGTCCCATCTCCGCACGGCTATTGGATCTATCTTACGGAAGCACACTTCCAATATGTTCCAAGCAACAAGTGTTTCCTCCTGCTTATTTTTATCTCTCAAAACTTGCCAAGTTTCATCACTTATGCATTTAAATAATGGGACAATTACATGGTTATTGAGAGTTACTCATTTTTTCCTGTCAGTGCCTAGATATGGGGCATTTGTGATATAGATGCTTAGCATCTAATTGTTTTATCTATTCTCTATTTCTACATCTATATTATAGAACCTTTAAGCCTAAGATTCCATTTGAAAATTTCCCTAAGTACCTCCAGATCTGGGAGCACAGGAAATGGCCACAAATTGAACTGGCCCACTGTCACCTATTGACCCTTGCTGCCCAATCCACCCAAGTTCCATAGGTTTAACCCCCCAATCCTGCCAAACAGGACTGTGGGGCACGTGACAGACTTCATTGCCAGCTGGGGGATGGCCAGTGACAGGTTTGATAAATCCAACCTCGGGAGAATTTGATGGAGCTGGTGACATGTCATCATTCCTGCTCACTCTTCATCAGCAAAGCTTTGCAGCCCCTTATTTTTTGACCTCATTGTCCGTTGAGTCCCATCTCCATTAGCTCCCCATCAGTTTGGTTGGATTGCCTCCACCCAACCTGTTCCCAGGCTGTGTTTATAGCCTCTGCTCCCACTTCACTTTCCTTTACTCATGCCCGCCAAGCTGAATCTCGCGTAGTTGACAAAAGAAGAACAAAGACACCGCTCTACCTTTTTTTTTCAGGCTTCCCTGGTGGCTCAGGTGGTAAAGCATCTGCCTGCAATTTGGGAGACCCGGGTTCAATCCCCAGGTCAGGAAGATCCCCTGGAGAAGGAAATGGCAACCCACTCCAGTACTGTTGCCTGGAAAATTCCACGGACAGAGGAGCCTGGTAGGCTACAGTCCATGGGGTCGCAAAGAATCGGACACAACTGAGCGACTTCACTTTAACTTTTTCTGCTCTCTTTATTTGCTCAGATTGACCCACTTGTCCTGAAACACTCTTTCCTCACACTGTCATACTGAGAGATTTTAACTGTATGCCCAGTCCCACTTTGAGAACTTGGGGAGACTTCCCGCTTTTACTGTCTTACATAAGCCACCACAGCAATCTGGACAAAATATAACACATTACTACATATCATGTATGACAGATGCTGAGAAGTTTGCCTTTTCTCTGAGGAACTTGCATCTCTTGGACGTTGGGGAGCTGGTCTGGGAAGGTTGTCATGGTTTTGTATCTATTCCTGTCCCCACTGGCCAAGGAGAAGACTTGTGTCAGAACTGGATGAAGTTTGAGGTCCCTTATGATGTGATTTCCCACTAAGAGTGTGCTCTGGCCTCCTTTGCTGTGTAACCAGAGCATGAGAGCCCATCTCTGAAGACTATGGATTTCTCTGGGTTGCTCTTCTTCTTCCTGTGGAGGCTAGTAGAGGAAGGAGCTTGATATTTGCAGTGCCCCAGGGCTGGCACTATAAATTTACTGGAAGTCCTCAAGGCCCCATCTCTTTTCTTGTTAAAAAGAATGCAGTAACAGCAGTGAGAACTGGAGCGTCATGAGGTGACTGACTGCTTTGTCCCCAGACCATCCCCAGGGTGGTATTAGGATGAGGCAGATCAAATAGAACTGGCAGGGGTTTCTGTCAGCCTTTTCAGGAAGGGCAATTTGCAAGCCTCCTGCCTCTGAAACTATTAAGGGCAGAGCCGCAGAGGTGAGGGAGCAGGCAGCCTTGAAGAGAGCCAACCGCAGGAAGTGTTCCTCCAACCTGGAAGCCTCTGCAGGAGACCATGTGGAGGAGACCCAGGGCCTGCCTCCTGATGAGAAAATCGCCACGGGGACCTTTGTGGTGAAAGCATCCAAACCCATCAATCCGAGACTGAAACTCTTCCCTGGTGGCTCAGGTGGTAAAGAATCTGCTTGCCATGCAGGAGACCTGGGTTCAGTTCCTGGGACGAGAAGATCCCTTGCTCCAATATTCTTGTCTGGAGAATCCCCATGGACAGAGGAGCCTGGTGGGCTATAGTTCGTGGGGTCACAAAGAATCAGACTTTACTGAGCAGCTTTCACTTTCAAAGACTGAAACATGCCATCACTCTTACCTTCTGCCAAAAGGTGTCCTTGATTTCCTAGCTGCAAAAGAAAATCCCTAATAGGTCCCTGTCTTAATGCTATAAAATGAAGGGCTGCGTTGATCTGATTTAAAACAATTGAGAACACTTTCCAGGGACAGCAATGCTTGCAAGCTTTTGCCTCACCACAAAGAAGGTGAATTTCTATTCAAAAAAAGATGCTGTTCTGCTCGCGATTCAGCCAAAATGTGAATGGTAAGAAGATAGAAAATGAAAGTTACAAGGAGCTGCTCTCATACCCCACTTCTTCCAGCCCTTCTTATTTTGCTGTCAGTTAGGAATCCTGAGCACTGTTGGTGGATCTCAACTTGCCCACCCCCAAGCTGTTTGTCCCCCTGTGGCTTCCCTCTTTATTCTCCATTGGAGCCTTTGCCCCTCAGCCAACTTGCAGCTCTCCAGGATGGCACCAGAGAGGACTGTACAGTTGGTTGAAAGCTGGTAATAAAACCAACCCTTGAAATTGCATCCTTTGCAATTAATTGCTTTTTTATCTGCACTCTTCATATGGCAGACAAAGACAGATGGCAAGAAAACAAGCCAATGTGATGATGATCAAGTTATCAAAAAAAAAAAAAAAAAAAAGGAAAGAAGGACTGACTAACTCTTCAGGGGAGGAACTGGCAGGAAGAAGTGTTGAAAGCCCCCACACTAGGGTAATAACAGAGTGGAGAGTTGGACCTTGAGCTGCTAATACATCTTGAGCTTAGATGAGCAATGAGTTTGTGCTCATTAACTTACATTTACTGAGGTGGAGAGGTGGTCTCAGACAGTTTAGAGTGATTCTAAACTGGAAGAATCATCTGCCTTTCATTCTTTTGTTAACTAGAATCCTTCCCTTCTCCCTGTCTAAAATGTCTACTCCTTCCATTTTTTTTGCTAATATTTTGTACCAGGATTAGTAAAAAAAAGAAAAAAAAAAAAAAAAAAACAGATCTAAACCCTTCCAAGAAGGCATTTGGGAGGTCATGACAGAGGATTAGTAGACAAGCACCGCTCTCCTAAAACTAGTTCAGACAGTCTTTTCTGCCCCCTGATCATTCTTCTTCTCTTTCTCTAGGTTTGGCACTGCTGGAGAAAGCTGTGGATGCTTTCTCTGATGTGACAAGTAGTAATGATAGTTCTCAATTCTGTGTTCTGACAGTCAAAAGAAACCTTGGAGCTACACACAGATAGGGAGGGAAATAAATCTTATTTAGGTGCTGCCACCACTATGAATTTTCTTAAAGGACATTGACTCTTTCTACACAGAAAGCCTTCCACTGGTGGCTGAGATAGTCACTGGGCGAAAAAAAAAAAAAAAAAAAAAAGGCTTGGGTAGCACTCTATATTTTGTGGAGGAAAACTTTGCTGTCAGACTCTGCAGGTTTAATGAACACGTTAACTTGGATGGCTGTGAGTTGTTTTCTCCTTTTCTTGGTGTGACATCAGGCTGAACAATTAAATTCTTAGAGAGGAAAGGTTTGAAGTAGTATGTGGAGTATACAGAGCAGCTCTGTCTAAGGGTGAATATATAAGACCTTGCCTTCAAATCCTTGGGAATTTCAAATGTGCTGATGTTTATAGTTTTATTTGTTGGTTTTAGGTACAGGCCTCTAGCTATGGATCCATGGAAGTAAAACATCTTCCTCTGCTAAATTACCTTTGTCTATTCTTTGGGAAACCTGAGTGTTTTACTAGGTAGATCCATCACTAGGGAATTTGCATGATGTAAAGTCAATACTTTATTTTTCCCTGTTGGTCATCTGCTATGTGTAAGGCACTGTGTAGATACAAAAAGATGAAATTCCAGACACATAAAAACTTTGTGATCTCATCAGAGAGGGAAGGGATGATCTCAGATATTTTAGAGTGAGTTTAGATAGGTAGAGATTTCTGTCTTGCATTATAAAAGGCTCTCTTGAAAGGTGACTAAGAAAGTTAAATATATGGACTATAGTTTGATAGCATTTCTTATACCATAATTCTTTGGAAATGAGACCACTAGGAAATCTCAGTGTGTAGGAGAGGGTTCATAGAAAAAATGTCCTCTCATTTGGACCTAAAAAGAAGACTGGCATTGTGGTAGGCAAGCCTTGAAGCCACCTCTGCCAGAGTGGGTAGCACCAGGGAAGGCATGGCAGGGGGCATGTGCCCAGGTGTGAATGGAAAGGGGAGAAACAAGTCCACTGTCACGAGAGGGTACCTTTTGAGATAGGAAACTATAAAAAATGTCACTGAGCTGAATAAGAGAGGCTTGGTTTATTGGATTGTTCAATGTGCCCACTGCTTGAGGGGCCTCTAGATGCTCACAAATAACAAAGCATCTCCTTGAAGAGGATAAAAACAAATATCATGGGACATACCTGACTGGTCCACAGGTTCTGAATCCAAGCCTAGAGGGATCAATTTAAAAAGACATAGAGGAAAACACACACACACAAACACACACATAAATGCTGGCACCCAACAATTCCTCACTGTGATGAATTCTATGTGAAGACAGAGGTAGCAATCCCTTGGTGTAGCTGTAGGAGAGCTGAGAATTTATATATGATTTTCAGAATATATGTAAGTCTAGCCTTCACACAGAATTATTATTTCATATGACCCTGATTCTCTTACATTTGCATAAATCTTTGTATATAAATATAGATACTAACATACATTTATAAATAGCTATAGGCATACACAGTGGCATGATTTCTGTTCCCTTTTAACTCATAGAAAGCAGTGCAGCTCTGGGTTTTAATTTTTTAAAAAAAGATGGTGCAAGAGGAGAGGAAACCACAGACACTCAGGATCAAATGATCACTGTTCTGATCCAAGTTTGAATATTAAAACGCAAGTGTTCGGGACGTAGTGGGAAGCAGGACATGCACCCTCTGTCTGCTTGGCGTCTGAATTAAGAGGGAAGATGTTGTTGTGTCTTCTGTTACCCCACAAGGGGAACTGTCTCCCCTTTCTCCTCGGCACTCTTAAAATGAATCAAGCATGAAATGTACCCAGGAAGCCTAGCCCCAACCCAGGCATTGTAGGGCAGGGAAAAATAATAAGACTTGAAAGGAAAAGTCACAGATTCTTCTTGGCTGAATGCCCAAATACTGAGTAAGTGGGGCCAAGTGAGCGCCTCGCTTTGGTAGCCAAATACTTCAGCCTCTTTTTTGACTTCAGGATGTGTTTTGATCCAATGTACACAATGTCGTAGCAGGCTCTTCCAAGGGTCAGTAAATCCTCACTTGAGCTGACTTACTTCTTGGACATGCCTGGTACAGCTGCAGCCATGGTGAGTCACTTGGTGAGTCATTTGACCCTCCATTGAGTGCTGAGGCTGGGGAGGGCGGACAATCATGGTACTCAATACACAGTGACTCACCATCCATTCACTGTGGGATCTGGCACTTGCACTGGTGGATGACTGGGATGTGAGTGGGTTACAGACCAGGCACATAGCAGAAAGGAGATGTTCCAAAATGATATTTTCAAATCAGCCGGCCAGACATCCGTGGGAACTGGAATGCCTCGAGCAATAGGAATCTCTGGGCTGCCATCAGAGGACACTTCTAGAAGCAAAAGAACAACAACAATGACAACAACAAAAACACCAAGAAAGGTTCCTGTAAAACCATCCTGGGTATAGTGCTGTGAAATCACTGGAGAGGAGCGGGAGTAGGGGTGAGGCCACAATGAGGAGCAAGACGTAAGAGAAGAAAGACACTTGCAGGGGAAGGAGCATGCCCAGGGTTAGACCCTGTGTCTTGAGCAGTGTTTCTTTGTGGTTGCCCTTGGAAAGCACTGTAGCAAATGGACTTGAAATCTCCCCAGCTGTGTAACCATTGGTAAAATGACCATAATAGCTTTATATATTACTGGGCGGGATGGTATGTGGATTAAGGAATGCATAAGAAGCACTTGAATTATAGTAAGAGCTTAGTCCATGCAGGTTGCTGTTAGAGCCTGGAGTTCCTCTCAGTTCATTTCAGTCGCTCAGTCGTGTCTGACTCTTTGTGACCCCATGAATCAGAGCACGCCAGGCCTCCCTGTCGATTACCAACTCCCAGAGTTCACTTCCATTGAGTAAGTGATGCCATCCAGCCATCTCATCCTCGGTCGTCCCCTTCTCCTCCTGCCCCCAATCCCTCCCAGCATCAGAGTCTTTAACAATGAGTCAACTCTTCGCATGAGGTGGCCAAAGTACTGGAGTTTCAGCTTTAGCATCATTCCTTCCAAAGGAATCCCAGGACTGATCTCCTTCAGAATGGACTGGCTGGATCTCCTTGCAGTCCAAGGGACTCTCAAGAGTCTTCTCCAACACCACAGTTCAAAAGCATCAGTTCTTCGGCACTCAGCCTTCTTCACAGTCCAACTCTCACATCCATACATGACCACAGGAAAAACCATAGCCTTGACTAGATGGACCTTTGTTGGCAAAGTAATGTCTCTGCTTTTGAATATGCTATCTAGGTTGGTCATAACTTTTCTTCCAAGGAGTAAGCATCTTTTAATTTCATGGCTGCAGTCACCATGTGCAGTGATTTTGGAGTCCCTAAAAATAAAGTCTGACACTGTTTCCACTGTCTCCCCATCTATTTCCCATGAAGTGATGGGACTGGATGCCATGATCTTTGTTTTCTGAATGTTGAGCTTTAAGCCAACTTTTTCACTCTCATCTTTCACTGTCATCAAGAGGCTTTTTAGTTCCTCTTCACTTTCTGCCATAAGGGTGGTGACATCTGCATATCTGAGGTTATAGATATTTCCCCCGGCAATCTTAATTTCAGCTTGTGTGTCTTCCAGTCCAGTATTTCTCATGATGTACTTTGCATATAAGTCAAATAAGCAGGGTGACAATATACAGCCTTGATGTACTCCTTTTCCTGTTTGAAACCAGCCTGTTGTTCCATGTCCAGTTCTAACTCTTGCTTCCTGACCTGCATACAGATTTCTCAAGAGGCACGTTAGGTGGTCTGGTATTCCCATCTCTTTCAGAATTTTCCACAGTTTTTTGTGATCCACACAGTCAAAGCCTTTGGCATAGTCAATAAAGCAGAAATAGATGTTTTTCTGGCACTCTCTTGCTTTTTCCATGATCCAGCGGATGTTGGCAATTTGATCTCTCTTTCCTCTGCCTTTTCTAAAACCAGCTTGAACATCAGGAAGTTCATAGTTCACGTATTGCTGAAGCCTGGCTTGGGGAATTTTGAGTGCTATTTTACTAACATGTGAGATGAGTGCAATTGTGCGGTAATTTGAGCATTCTTTGGCATTGCCTTTCTTTGAGATTGGAATGAAAACTGACCTTTTCCAGTCCTGTGGCCACTGCTGAGTTTTCCAAATTTGCTGGCATATTGAGTGCTGCACTTTCACAGCATCATCTTTCAGGATTTGAAATAGCTCCACTGGAATGCCATCACCTCCACTAGCTTTGTTCATAGTGATGCTTCCTAAGGGCCACTTGACTTCACATTCCAGGATGTCTGGCTCTAGATGAGTGATTACACCATCTTGATTATCTGGGTCATGAAGATCTTTTTTGTACAGTTATTCTGTGTATTCTTGCCACCTCTTCTTAATATCTTCTGCTTCTGTTAGGTCCATACCATTTCTGTCCTTTATCGAGCCCACCTTTGCATGAAATGTTCCCTTAGCATCTCTAATTTTCTCAAAGAGATCTGTAGTCTTTCCCATTCTGTTGTTTTCCTCTATTTCTTTGCATTGATCGTTGAAGAAGGCTTTTTATATCTTTCCTTTTCTCCTTTGCTTTTTGCCTCTCTTCTTTTCACAGCTATTTGTAAGGCCTCCCCAGACAGACATTTTGCTTTTTTGCATTTCTTTTCCATGGGGATGGTCTTGATCCTTGTCTCCTGTACAATGTCATGAACCTCATTCCATAGTTCATCAGGCACTCTATCTATCAGGTCTAGGCCCTTAAATCTATATTTCACTTCCACTGTATAATCATAAGGGATTTGATTGAGGTCATACCTGAATGGTCTAGTGGTTTTCCCTAGTTTCTTCAATTTAAGTCTGAATTTGGCAATAAGGAGTTCATGATCTGAGCCATAGTCAGCTCCTGGTCTTGTTTTTGTTGACTGTATAGAGCTTCTCCATCTTTGGCTGCAAAGAATATAATCAATATGATTTTGGTGTTGATCATCTGGTGATGTCCATGTGTAGAGTCTCCTCTTGTGTTGTTGGAAGAGGGTGTTTGCTATGACCAGTGCATTTTCTTGGCAAAACTCTATTAGTCTTTGCCCTGCTTCATTCTGCATTCCAAGGCCAAATTTGCCTGTTACTCCAGGTGTTTCTTTGGAGAAGGCAATGGCACCCCACTCCTGGAAAGTCCCATAGACGGAGGAGCCTGGTAGGCTACAGTCCATGGGGTCGCGAAGAGTCAGACACGACTGAGGCACCTCACGTTCACTTTTCACTTTCATGCATTAGAGAAGGAAATGGCAACCCACTCCAGTACTTTTGCCTGGAGAATCCCAGGGATGGGGGAGCCTGGCGGGCTGCCGTCTATGGGGTCGCACAGAGCTGGACACGACTGAAGCGACTTAGCAGCATCAGCAGCCAGGTGTTTCTTGACTTCCTACTTTTGCATTCCAGTCCCCTATAATGAAAAGGAAATCTCCTTTGGGTGTTAGTTCTGAAAGGTCTTGTACGTCTTCATAGAACCGTTCAACTTCAGCTTCTTCAGCATTACTGGTTGGGGCATAGCCTTGGATTACTGTGATATTGAATGGTTTGCCTTGGAAACAAACAGAGATCATTCTGGCGTTTTGAGATTGCATCCAAGTACTGCATTTCGGACTCTTTTGTTGACCATGATGGCTACTCCATTTCTTCTGAGGGATTCCTGCCTGCAGTAGTAGATATAATGGTCTTCTGAGTTAAATTCAGCCATTCCAGTCCATTTTAGTTTGCTGATTCCTAGAAAGTCAGCATTCACTCTTGCCATCTCTTGTTTGACCACTTCCAATTTGTCTTGATTCATGGACCTGACATTCCAGGTTCTTATGCAATATTGCTCTTTATAGCATCAGACCTTGCTTCTATCACCAGTCACATCCGCAGCCTGGTGTTGTTTTTGCTTTGGCTCCATCCCTTCATTCTTTCTGGAGTTATTTCTCCTGATCTCTAGTAGCGTGTTGGGCACCTACTGACCTGGGGAGTTCCTCTTTTGTATCCTACCATTTTGCCTTTTCATACTGTTCATGGGGTTCTCAAAGCAAGAATACTGAAGTGGTTTGCCATTCCCTTCTCCAGTGGACCACATTCTGTCAGACCTCTCCACCATGACCCGCCCATCTTGGGTTGCCCCGCGGACATGGCTTAGTTTCATTGAGTTAGACAAGGCTGTGGTCCTAGTGTGATTACATTGAGTAGTTTTCTGTGAGTATAGTTTCAGTGTGTCTGCCCTCTGATGCCCTCTTGCAGCACCTACCATCTTACTTGGGTGTCTCTTACCTTGGGCGTGGGATATCTCTTCACGGCTGCTCCAGCAAAGCGCAGCCACTGCGCCTTACCTTGGACAAAGGGTATCTCCTCACCACTGCCCTTCCTGACCTTCAACATGGGATAGCTCCTCTAGGCCCTCCTGCGCCTGCGCAGCCACCGCCCCTTGGACGTGAGGTTGTTCCTCCTGGCTGCCGCCCCTGGCCTCAGGCTCAGGGTGGCTCCTCCCAGCTGCTGCCCCTGGCCTCGGATGTGGGGTAACTCCTCTTGGCTACCGCCCTTCGGGCCTGGGGTCCTCCCAGCTTCTGCCCCTGGCCTCAGACGCGGGGTAGCTCTTCTCGGCCGTTCCTGTGCCGTCACAGTCTGGCACTCTCATCCGCTGCCCCTGCCCTCGGATGTGGGGTAGCTCCTCTTGGCTGCTGCCCTTCAGGTCTGGGGTCCTCCCAGCTTCTGCCCCTGGCCTCGGACATGGGATAGCTCTTCTCGGCCATGCTTTGTGTGCCGGGTGCAGCCGCCCGCACTTAAGGTGCGGGGTTCCTCTACTCTGTTTAAAAAGCCATCACTGGCTCCTTCTACCTGCAGGGCCGGATTTTCTTCCCCATAACTTGCCATTCAAAGCCTTTTCAAATTGCCAGTTCAGTTCAGTCACTCAGTTGTGTCTGACTCTGCAACCTCATGGACTGTAGCACGCCAGACTTCCTTGTCCATCACCAACTCTCAGAGTTTGCTCAAGCTCATGTCCATCGAGTCTTTGATGTCATCCAACCATCTCATCCTCTGTTGTCCCCTTCTCTTCCTGCCTTCAATCTTTCCCAGCATCAGGGTCTTTTCCAGTGAGTCAGTTCTTCACATCAGGTTGCCAAAGTATTGGAGCTTCAGCTTCAGCGTCAGTCCTTCCAATGAATGTTCAAGACTGATTCCCTTTGAGATGGTCTGGTTTGATCTCCTTGCAGTCCAAGGGACTCTCAAGAGTCTTCTCTAACATCACAGTTGAAAAGCATCAGTTCTTTGGTGCTCAGCTTTCTTTATGGTCCAACTCTCACATCCATACATGACTACTGGAAAAACTATAGCTTTGACTACAAGTATCTTTGATAAGCCACATTTATTCAAATACCATCCCTGATTTCTCACCTCTTATCCATGCTGTTCCCTTTGTGAATACTGCTTGTCTTATCTTTGTCCGTTTGAATTCTGCCATTCATTCACATCCATGGTGAGTCATCATACATCTCAGAAGCATCCCTAATTGATTTCTGAATCCCCTTCCTCTGAATTTCTTCATCTGGTGATTGCATGCATTGTTCATTATCTTTTGTCAGATTTGGGTTATATTATTGGCTTTCTGAGAGCCAGGTCTAGGTTTTGGGCTTCTTTGTATTTCAGACAACAGTCTGCTATTCCAGGGCCAGTAATACAGCTTAGCAGGCAGAATGGGGTATGAATCCCAATTTATTTTAATATTTAGTGGGCATGTGATTTCCAACAAATCACTTAATCTTTGTGAGCTTCAGTTTGCTCAACTATAAAATGGAGACATCAATGTCTTGCAGGATCTACATGGAGAATAGAGATGATACATGGGGCACTCATCTGGCATAGGAAGGGTAATTAATAAATGGAAGATGTTATTATTATTATCATTATCATTAATCCAGTGAATTATGTTTTATGCATTCAGTGTACCATGTCGTCCTGGTGCTGAACATTTTGTCTTCTCTACAGTTATACAGCTCTGCTGAATTTGGGAGAAGGTGGCAGCTTATCCAGGAAGCAGTTGTACCAAACAGATTCTACTGGTAAGTCTCACTCTATTTACTAGCATATTGAGATATCACCTGGGAAAATGAGCATTGGAATCTTCCCACCCAGAACTCTCACATGAAGTCTGTTCTTATCGGGATACACCCACATTCTGTAGGGCAGAAGGTGACATTGGATTGGTAAACATGGCAAGGGAATGTTAAAGCAGTATCATAAATTACTTTAAAAAAATGAGATCAATGGCAGCAAGAGCTATGAAAATGTTGTTTTCTTATATTTTGGTGAAACTTTGAGACAGACCCTTAAAGACATTTTAATAGTGATTTTTTATTACTAAAAGCATTATACACATATATAATACATGTACAAATTAAAGACTTTCGGTGTAAATAAGTAGATCTTAATTAGTCTAAAAGCAGATCATCTTCCCATTCCTGATTTTGACTCTTTTAAGTATTCTTTTCATCATATGGTACGCAACCAATGTTTCTAGTTTCTCGCTTCTCCTTCCCTAAACATTCTATGAATACCTAAGCATGTGTAAATACAAAACGTTCTAGTTAATGTTGATATTACTTATCAATCCCTTTTGAATTTATAGCCTAGACCATATAAAAGATGTGATTCTGTCTTACCCTGATTTATCTAACCTGCCTGTGGAATAGACATTTAGGTTACTTCCAGATTTCTGCTGGTATAAACAGTGGTCTGTGGAACTAGCTCAGACAGGAGTTTAAATATCCTTTGTTCACATCATTGAGAATTACTGGGGCAATGACCTTTTAGAAGCCAGTGAGCTTCCTTCAACCAGGACAGTGAAAGTTGCCTCCCTTTTATTCCTCTTAAAATCATGCTATCTTTCATCAGCCTTGCAACTTCCATGTACCTAATAGCTTCCCTCACCACTCCAATTCTCTCACTTCAAAGAGGAATGCATTTTTATTTTTCTCATTCTCAAATACTGCCCTAAGACTCCTGTGGGAGGTGAAAGCCAGAGAACAGATAAGTCTCTTAACACTAGTGAAACTGCCTGAAAAAGTGAAAGACAAGTCATTTGCAAACAAACTGGCTCAAAGATAACACAAAGAGACTTCTGTATGGAAAGATACCTTTTCTCCCATCACAGAGATGTTGATAACTAAATAGGGTTTCAGTTGCATAGAAGTCACCACCTCTTCACTGCTGGTTCCACTCAGGGAAGACTGAAGTTTTGTTTTTGACATCTAAATTGGCCTCTCCCTTCTCTGGGAAAACAGTTCTAACTGTCACTGAATCTCCCTTTTCTGATTAGCATTTCTGCCCTTCCTCACTTATTCATTTTGTTTCTTATTCATGAGACACTTTGCGTCTCCATGCGCATCTCCTTATAAATTATAAGGTCACTTTTTGGAAAGAGGGTCCATGTGTTTTGTTTTGTTTTGTATATTTTCATTTCCTCCTTTATTGGGTGTTTTGTTCATAGAATAAATAAATAATAATATGCACAGAATAAATAAAGACTAAAATAAATTAATATGGTTCCCCTAATTTAACCTGGAGATGGAGTCAATGCTTCACCAATGAGAAAGTATGAGAGACTGATCTTTGTTTAAGTCCAGCTTCCAAGTGACTGAAAACATTTGCACATGGACCAAGCAGTGGAAGGTAAAAACTTCATGAAAGTCTGGAGACAGAAACAAAGAAAAACATTGATCCAAAAAAAAAAGGGAAAGTGAGATGAGAGAATTTCCCATGTTAAGTGGTGGTATATGGTATTTTCCAGCTCACTGATGGCTAGTTTACACACATTTTGGGGATATAAACAATTCCATCATTGCTTTGGCTGGTAGTAATTGAAAACCCATTATCTCTTCTTGGAATGGGGGGTCTTCCATCGGTGACCAAATGTTATTATATAAATATTATTATACAAATTTTATTTATTATACAAATATTATACCAAGTCCTTGTAATCACATGTCATATCATTATCTTGATAAAAACTTTACACATGATCATATATAAATTCTAATTAATCTGTCTGCTGAGTGAAATAAATGATACCCCTCCTCTGCCTTTGGGAATAGAGACCTCTTCTCCATTCAAGCTCTGATGTTGTGATAGGCATTATTCAAACTTAAGCAATGTAATCCTCAGAATAATTTTATGAAGTAAGCCTTGCATTATCCTCCCTAACAGAAGAGGAATCTTTGGCATGGAGAGGTTAAATAATTTAGCCAAGGTCACCCAGCCAGAAAGCCACAAAGCCAGGATTAAGATTCAGGCAGAATGGCTTCAGAGCCCATAACCTAGTGAATCAATGGACTCTGCCACTTCTTGGACCTTTTCTGGGCTGGAGCTGTGAACTCTGGAAATCTAGCCTGTTTTAGGCAGGTGAGTAGAAAACCCAAGGCTCTTCTGGCCACCATGCCTATGTGTGTATCCCTCCAATGGGGCTTGGAAAGTGGGCCCTCTGGATTTTCCCGAGAAAGCATGAGACCTTGTAAGTTGCACAGTGCACATGACTGTTGATGAAATATATTGGTCTCTGGCCCCATGGTCTGTATTTTCTGACTCTGAGGATCTTCCTATGGCTGGCAAAAAGGTGTCAATCGAAGCAATATTTGTTAGACTCTTGGAAATCAGGGTGTTTTTTTTTATTATTATATAAGAACTATTGGGTTATCTAGGATTATTCAGCAAATTAATTGAAAGAAGCTCTCTTTAATCATTTCTGCTTAAAGCCTGGCTGTGGGAGTGTAGAGGGGACTGAGGGGAACTTTTATAGTGCTGAACTTATATGTGACACTGGATAATAACATAGCATTTCCCATGGAGAAAAATGAAGATGAATTCATATCTTTTCCTCATCACCTAGTGCACTTAAGGCATAGCTTTATTTTTGGCAGCAATAGTACTCCTACCCCTGGAAGTAGTCAGTGGCAATTGTAAAGCAGTTTTGGAATGTAAGAACTTATCCTTATGCTTATGGTGGTTGTTTGTAGTACCATCGTACTGACATATATATGAACTTTCTTCCAAGGAGTCTAAATTGCTTCCAAAATTGATTTGCATGTTTAGGACATCTTATAAAATGTATCTTAGCACAATACTGCCTTAAATAGAATAGGTGTATTTTTATTCAACTAACTGTTATAACGGTCTTGTTCTTTACTACGTCAGAAATCAATTATACTGGGAGGTAGTACAGCTGGGAATTTAAGGGGCTCAGAGATACTGAGGTATGAGTTCTAGTTTTGCCATTTACTAAGTAAGGAGTCATGAGTAAGTTTAGTTCTGTGTGCCCCTTATTTTTTTTTTTCTCTCTGTAAAGTGAAGATAATTAATATCTACTTAGTTAAATGAGATGTTTCTTGTGAATTGGTTATATGCCTGACACCTAAGAACTGTATTGAGTCCCTACTGGCTTACAGTAATATTAACTGATTTTTTACATCTCTTAGTTTTGTTTTTCCCCCAAGTTGGCTTCATTCTCAAGTTAGATTTCACCATTTATTATAGCAATGATGGACATCATCAAATTTAGTCTTACAGTCTGACAGTTTGGAAACTTCATCAAACCATTCTGCCTCTTTCCTCACATTTCCAGGGATTGAATCCAAGTAGTCTGGCTTGGATCAGAGCTATATAAGATGGTTCATTACTAATGTAGGTCAGACATGTATCTTTTCTGGGAATTGAAATAGGAGGTGGTATAGAGTCTCAGTCAAACTACATAGCTCAAGGATGAAAGAGAGAAGATTCCTAAAAAGGAAGAAAAAAAGATTCTGTTATCATAAAATAAAAAGATAGATTTTCATTAGGGAGAAAATAAGATGGGAGAGCTAGGTGTTAGTAAGCTAATGTTCCAGAATAGGGATATGTATTTGTTAAGTAACTACAGTGGTCCAGGTACGTGATTTTGTTGTTATTCAACTGCTAAGTCATGTCCAACTCTTTGCAACCCCATAGACTGCAGCATGCCAAACTTCCCTGTCCCTCACTATCTTCTAGAGTTTGCTCCGATTCATGTCCATTGAGTTGGTGATGCTATCTAACCATTTCATCCCCTGCTGCCCTCTTCTTCTTTTGTCTTCTGTCTTTCCCGGCATCAGGGTCTTTCCCAATGAGTCATCTCTTTGCATCAGGTGACCAGAGTATTGGAGCTTCAGCATCAATCTTTCCAATGAATATTCATGGTTGATTTCCTTTAGGATTGAGTGGTTTGATCTCCTTTCAGTCCAAGGGAATCCCAAGAGTCTTCTCCAGTACCACAATTTGAAGGCATCAGTTATTCTGCACTCAGCCTTTTTTATGGTCCAACTCTCAAAACCGTACATGACTGCTAGAAAAATCATAGTTTTGACTATATGGACCTTTGTTGGCAAATTGATGTCTCTGCTTTTTAATACACTCTCTATTTCAAGGAGCAAGCATCTTTTAATTTTCATGGCTGCAGTTACCATCTGCAGTAATTTTGGAGCCCAGGAAAATAAAATCTATCATTGCTTCCACTTTTTCCTATCTATTTGCCATAAAGTGATGGGACTGGATGCCATGATCTTAGCTTTTTGAATGTTGAGTTTTAAGCCAGCTTTTTTACTCTCCTCTTTCACCCTCATCAAGAGTCTCTTTAGTTCCTTTTCATTTTCTGCCATTAGAGTGGTATTATCTGTATTTCTGAGGTTGTTGATATTTCTCCTGGCAATCTTGTTTCCAGCTTTTAATTCATCCAGCCAGACATTTCACATGATTTACTCTCTTATAAGTTAAATAAACAGGGTCACAATACAGGGTCGTACTCCTTTCCCAATTTTGAGCCAGTCCATGGTTTCATGTAAGGTTCTAACTGTTGCTTCTTGACCTGCATACAGGTTTCTCAGGAGACAGGTAAGGTAGTCTGGTATTCCCATCTCTTTAAGAATTTTCCACAGTTCATTGTGATCCACATAGTCAGAGGCTTTAGCATAGTTAATGAAAAAGTGAAAGTCGCTTAGTCGTGTCCGACTCTTTGTGACTGGACAGTGCATGGAATTTTCCAGGCCGGAATACTGGAGTGGGTAGCCTTTCCCTTCCCCAGGCGACCTTCCCAACACAGGGATCGAACCCAGATCTCCCACATTACAGGCTTTACCAGCTGAGCCACAAGGGAAGCCCAGTGATGCAGAAGTAGATGTTCTTCTGGAATTCCCTTGCTTTCTCCGCTAATTTGATTGCTGATTCCTCTGTCTTTTCTTTTCTTTTAAAAATAATTAATTTATTTTAATTGGAGAATAGCTGCTTTAGAATATTGTGATGGGTTTTGCTATACATCAACATGAATTAGCCATAGGTATACTTGTGTCCCCCCAGTCCTGAACCCCCCACCCTCTTCCCTCCCCACCCCATACCTCCAGGTTGTCACAGAGCACAGGCCCTGGGTGCCCTGCTTCACGCATTAAACTTGCAGTGGTCGTACTAGATCTTATATCTGGAAGGTCTCAATTCACATACTGCTGTAGCCTAGCTTGAAGGCACATGATAAGTCACACCATTTGATCCTCACAACAAGATTGTGGGGTAGGGATTTTTATTCCCTTGATGATGAAATAGAAAAATGATATAGTTTATGCAACATAGTATGTAGTATACCAAGTTTTGAACTTGGTCTATCTAGATCCATGACTCTTGCTTGCAACAGTAAAGATCAGCCCCAAATTCAAGAGTTATGTGTGTACTCAGTCATTTCTTTTGTGTTGGATTCTTTGTGAACCCCTTGTATCCCTCCATAATAACTGTTAATTTAACAGTTCAGTGGGACTTTCCTGGTGGCTCAGATGGTAAAGACTCTGCCTGTAACAGACAACCCAGGTTCGATCCCTGGGTGGGGAAGATCCCCTGGAGAAGGAAATGGCTGCCCACTCCAGTATTCTTCCTTGGAGAATCCCACGGACAGAGGAGCCTGGAGGGCTACAGTCCATGGGGTCCCAGAGTCAGACACGACTGAATGACTAACAAACAGACACACACTTTCTAACAGTTTAATAGATAAAAAACCAAGGTATTGCATTTAATACTGAAGAAGACTGTGGAAAGGAGAACCAGTGGTGCCCACATGCTTGCAGAAGTGAAGCTTCTGTCAGGAACCAAGTTTACTATTTAAGAAGTTGATGAATATGGTTTGTTGGAATAGGATTCAAATTTAGGATAGAGGAATGGAAGATAGTTTTTATTGTAAACCACTCAGCAATCTATTGGGCTTCCCTGTTAGTAAGTTGGTAAAGAATCTGCCTGCAAGGCAGGAGATCCGGGATCGATCCCTAAGTCAGGAAGATGCCCTGGAGAAGGAAATGACAACCCACTCCAGTGTTCTTATCTGGAGAATCCCATGGACAGAGGAGCCTGGCAGGCTATAGTCCATGGGATCGCAAGAGTCAGACACAACTTAGTGACTGAACTACTACAGCAATCTATTATCTGTGCAAAAGACAAGGCAGTCTTAGAGCTGTTTCACTTAATTTCAAATAGGCTCAAGCATACCACCTTACTCAAGCAACGTATTGATTATGTTGTTCTGACATACAGGGGGCTGGCTGGAAACAGAGACAGCTGAATGGCGGATTACATATTTTTTGTAACTAATTCACACATGAAAATTAAGAGTCGGTTCGACAGTAAACCTGTTATTCTACAATGCCATCCTTGCTTCAGTGATGTCCCTCAGGGGGTGTATGCCAGCTGTATTGTAGCAGAGGGATCCAGGAACATTTCTGGCTCCATTTTCAGTGTGTTTGAGCAAGTTTATACATTCTCATTTGTCTGTATGGTTCAATGTCAGTCAGTATCAATGACTTCCATCCCACATCTTTGGCCACAAGTCTCATTTCTTGAGCACTTACTGTATGCCAGCCTCTGTGCTGAGTGCTTTGCGTATGTCGTTTTAAACAATTGCCAGGACAATGATGAGAAGTAATTTATTGATCAAAACCTCTTCAAAATATGTAATAGAAAAAGGAAACCTGTTTTAAGGGGGGGAAAAAAGCAATATTGGCTCATGGATCTGAAAAATAAGGTCTAACTTTTTCTAGACTCTACCTGATGCGGGGGCTCAGTGCAATCATGTTTTCTCTTTCTATTTATTTTTTGTTTATTTGCTTCCAAAGGCATTCAATTTTTATTGGCATAGGATTGATTTACAGTATTGCTAGTTTCAGGTGTACAGCAAAGTAATTCAGTTACACATGAAGTCATCAGCTCCTACCCAGGGTCCTTTCATCTAACCTCAGGCATAAGAGACAGATCCATAAACTTTCATTAGTATATCTGGCTACAGTCAGAAAACATTCCAGGACTTGAAATAGTTTTCCTCTCTGATTCTGACTCATATCACTCCTACTCATCATCTAGTCTTTGTTGGATATTGCTGCCAAGCCTATTTCAGCATTTTATTTTGCCTTGTTTGACAGTTTGTTTTATATTCACAGGTTACCATGTCACCATGACCCTACCTCTTCCTCCTTCAGATGTGCTGGCATTCAACCCAGCATCTCTTCCTCTAAGCCACTCTCACAAAAGGGACTTGAATGGGATAATGCATGAGATAACTAAGTCTTTTCTCTTTCCTCAGATGGGTTTAATGGATTCAATAATAAAAGAACTCTCTCTACTTTTCCTTTCCCAGGTTTTGCAAACTGGAAATAGGGTAAAATCTAATGATGTTACAAAAACACACACACACTTATATATACACATATATATGTATATGAAGTAAAACTCTATGTTATCAAAATAACTAGAAGATATAATACGATATTTGATGGCATTAGATTAGATAGAGTTATGGCTATTTCTTAAAGATGCTCTGCTGTATTCTCCATGCACATCTGTGAAGCCAGTCATTTTCTGTAGAGAATAACACCACCACTCGCTTTCAGTTTTATGTGAGCCTGTAGTGTGACATCCCACCATTCAAAATCAGCTTTTTCTACAGGCTTCCATATTTCTGTATTCCCTGTATCCTAGCCTTAGCACCTAAGAGTCATATTCAACTCTGCTCTCATACTCACCTCCTCTTAAATCTTTGGGTTTCCAAGTCCCACAGGTTCTACCTCCAGGAAGTTTTACCTGCCCAGCTGCTCTTCCATTCTCCCTAGCATTATGCGGATTCAGCACCACCTTCCCTCCTACTAGGAATAGTAAAAAAGCCTCTCCATCCATCTCCTCCTATCGTACTACTGCCTCAGGAACTATGTACGCATTTCCCTGGTCAAGTATCTGTCTTATTTCTCATGGCTTAAAGCATAACATTAAAAAGAATAAGAATGTAACCTGGTTCTTACAAACCTGAGCTCAAATATACATTTTTTCTGGCCCTTCTGCCGTGCTCCCAATTCTGTGTGCCAAAATCTTAAAGGCTAAGTAAGTAATTCTAAGCACTGCTTAGTCTATGTACCAATCTATACCTCTTATGTCTATGGTTTTAAACGTATTCCTACCTGAGGATAAACTGTCCTTTTGTTGGTTTGTTTGTTTGTTTTTGCAGTGATTCATTTTTAATACCTACTATGTGTCAGGATATTTTTTTCTTTGAATATAAAGGTAATATGTGAGGGTCTTTGTCATTATTAGGATCACAGTATTGGACTGTTATGTCCTTTTACTGATGGCTGCCTCTACTATGTAGCCTTCTTTGGTTCTGGCTTCTTATTTTTTTAGGCAGTAAGAATCTCTTCCTTTGAATTTAAATGTGATCATGTCACAAATAAAAAGTAATACATCATAGTGTCGGTCATATTACAGGTCTGTTTGTAGGATTAGGAGAAAGAACATAGTAGTAATAGTAATCACTCAGTTGTGTCCAACTCTTTTGCAACCCCATGGACTATAGCTCACAAGGCTTCTCTGACCATGGAATTCTCCAGGCAAGAAGGCTGGAGTGGGTATCTACTCCCTTCTTCAGGAGATCTTCCTGACCCAGGGATCGAAACTGGGTCTCCTGCGTTGCAGGCGGGTTCTTTACCATCTCAGCCAACAGGGAAGCCCTAGAGCCATCATATGTAGCTTCTAATCTGAGCTTCACTATCTACTACCTGGGTGATCCTGAAAAACTGCTTCACCTGCCAGAGCTTACTTTCTTTCTTCCATATCTTATTTTGAGAATCAAAAATAGCATATTATGTTATTATTAAGTAATTTAGCACTTAGTATGTTCTTTGTATCTATCTTTTGGTTTCATTTGTTTCTCCTGCTAAAAGATAAATTCCTTAAGGACCAACACTGTCTTTAACATATTTCTATCTTGTGTGCAAAAATAGATGGATAGCAGAAATTTTAGTGTGCACACACACGTACATACCACACACGCACACACACAAATGCACACAAGGCAGTGAAATTCATCGACTACACATATACTTGTATATGCACAAACATAAACCTTTAGATTGAAACACATCTTGAATGGATGTTATTTATCAGGGAATCATAATAGATAACCTGTGTTTTCCTTCCAGCCTGAAAAGGTTAGATTTCTAAGCCACTGAAGCCATCAAAGTATATATTGAAGGAGGGAGAGGGGGTATTCTGGATTAGTAAAAGGAACACTTTTCTATGCAGTAGGTTATTTATTAATTCAACAGGCTGTCTTAAGGAGTCGTGAGATCCATGTTAGCAGAGGAATTTAAGCAAAAACAAAGTGGCTGCCTCTTAGACTGCTCTCACAGAGAGCTCTGCCAAAGAATGTCGAGAGATCCTCTACATACTTCAGAATATGGAATTCAGAAGAAGAAACCCTCCTTTCTTTGGAGTATGGACTTTATTCTCTCTTCTTTTGTACTCCTCATCCTCCCAGGCAGTCTCTTCTGTTCTGAGCCTCTGAGATGAACCATGTGTGTGGCTTGGGTAAGAGCAGAGAGAAGTAGCAGAAAATCATGCCCAAGATCACATACCAGGAGCTGCAGTGGGGCATTTCTGGTACCTGTACTAGGCATGCTGGATAAGAGGATTTTCATTATCCTTGAGAGGGTTGCTGTTTAATCTTTTTTTTTTTTTTCCTGTTAATGAGCTCCACTTCAGTGCTATTTCCCTATCCACTTGCACCTTCCTCCACTTTTTTTTTCTTCCTCCACTTCTTAATCTCTTCCTATGATTAGCAGGTTTTCTCTACAAATTAAGTTGAATTTCCCCTGCTACACTCTGAGCCCATCACTCTTCTCATGACCTTCATTTACTAATGGCCGTCATTGATTCCTGTCCTCCTTATCTTGATGACTTCTTGCCTCCAAGGATGCAGCTCCTCCGTCACTGAGCAGCTGAGATTCAGTCCTTTCTCTAGATTCCCTCTGAGAACTCTTATGATGGCAGAGTACAAGAGAGGGCAGTGAAAGGCCAAAAGAAAGGGTAAAATCCTCATAATTATGACTTCCTAATTTAGACTAATTAAAAAAAAAAAAAAAACTGACTAAGCTCTGGTGATTAGGCCTTGCTTAGTCTTCAAGTTCAAGAGCCCCTGGATTTGTCCAGTATCTCCATATGTAGTTTCTGTTGCTCAGTCACTGTCCACCTTGTATGATCTCTTTTGTCAGTGAGAGGTGGTGTTTGGTGTTTCAGAGTAAGGGCTCTGGAGTCAGGATGCTTTTGTTAGAATTTTGTTAGAATCCTATTATCAAGGGTGTCACAATGAGCTGTTTAACTCCTTTAAGCCTTGTCATCCTCATCTGTATAATGGTTATCATAATAGTGGCCTCCTCATATATTTGTTGTCAAGATTAAAATGAGATTTGAGGTTAAAGTCTAAACATGATACATGATGAATAAATATTAACTATTATTTAAAAGAGGAATAGTGACAAGTTGGGTATTAATGAGTTTCTGAAATGTGGCCATCTCATTTTGATATTCGGTTTAATCCTTTATGGTTTCAATAGGCATTTTTAATATGTGTGTGTGTGTTTTACATTTTTGTTGTGCCAGAATTTGGAACAATGGATAGAAAAGCAGCTTATAATTTTGTAGCTTCTCGAATATTTGAAAACTCTTATTTATCCAGTTCATTTAATTTACATCAGTTGAGTCATTTTCAGAACTAACACCTGTCTGTGAAGATAGAGGATACAGCCCCTGCCCCACGGGGGCCTGCAGCTGATGGGGTGGGGTTGTGAAGGGAAGACCCTACAGAAGTCTGTGGAAGGATATTGCCCCTGCATAGCTGCCCTTCTGTGAGTGGCAGCCAAGCATCTGACTTGGAACCCAGGGTCACGAGACTGTCAGTCTGAAAAAAAAAAAAAAAACAGGCTGGGCATGTAACTGGAAAGGGAAGAGCATGGGGCAAGCAAGACAGAACCCTCCAGTCCTTCTGCACCACCTCCCATCACCTCTAGCCAAAAGGACCTTCAGAGTGAAGTGGCTGCAGCTTCTCTCCTGCGTTGCTAACCTCACACGTTTCCTTTCAGTCAGTTCTAACTAGAAGCCATACAGTGACTCTGGAAAATATACTTGCAGCTTTGCCAAGATGATCCAGTGCAAAATCACCGCAGTATACCCATTGAAAATGTGGCTCCTGCAAACAGTCAATGTACGGCAAAACCAATACAGTATTGTAAAGCAAAATAAAGTAAAAATAAAAATTGAACAAAGAAAGTGAAAGAGGAGAGTGAAAAAGTTGGCTTAAAAAAAAAAAAGAAAATGTGGCTCCTGTTCACATCATTAACCATATGTAATTTCCAAATGAAAAGAGAAACATTACACCCATGTCTAGCATGAGAGGATCCTCCATGTAACTTAAAACATGATAAATATCTTCCTAAAAAGATTAAAAACCATTGCCCATGTCATAGTGTCTGTCTTTGGGTGATATTCCTTCTCTAGTGAATCATAGTTCCCCATTCTTTATTCTGTAGTTAAAAACTGACATATAATGTAAGCCACTAATAATAAATTTCATGTTGAAACAGAGAAATGGGAAAGAGAAAAAAGAAGGATTCACAAGCACACATGCACAAAAATATTCACATTAAATTAGATCAGGGTGGGTCTCTAGGCCATGGTTCCTAAGGAAAGGAATTTATCTGTTAATAGATCAATGGTGAGAAGAAATTTCGGTAGAAATCCTACCGAAAAGTTAGGATAGTGAAGTACCCAGAACAGTCCCTAGCGTATTCATATAATTTCAAATTTAAACTTTTTGGAATGAAGATGCACCCTCATTTTGTATATCTGTCAAAATAATTCTTCGCATTAAACTTTATCATTTCAATAATTATACCTACTGATTTAAGAGATGTTAAAATAAAAAAATAATGAACATTTTGGAATTCATGAAATGAGTGAACAATAAATATTTGTTGAATGAGTGAAAGATGAGGAATGGGTGTTGGAGATGGAATAACCATAGGTATTTATTTTCCAAATCAAAGTTTAGATGAGTGAGTGAGTGAAAGTCTCTTAGTCATGTCCAGTTCTTTGCAGCCCCATGGACTCTACAGTCCATGGAATTCTCCAGGCCAGAATACTGGAGTGGGTAGCTTTTCCCTTCTCCAGGGGACCTTCCTAACCCAGGGATCAAACCCAGGTCTCCTGCATTGCAGGTAGATTCTTTACCAGCTGAACCACAAAGGAAGCACAAGATTACTGGAGTGGGTAGAGTTGTCTGAATAGAAAATTAATGAGATGTGAAATGATGAATTCTAGACAGGAGGGTAGTCAAATGACCCAAAACCTGCCTCATTTGACTAGGTAGGAATGAAACTCAGAATGACCTGAGGAAGATCATAAAAGCAACTGTAAGACAGGTGAATCCTTACTGATGACTAGCCCTGATATGTTTATGCATCAGAATCTCAGGATTCTTCAAAAACTTAAGGCTCATAACATCTTATTTCTGACTCACGGGAATCCTTTCTATAAAATTTTAAGTTAAGTGGCTGAAAACAGCCTTTTGTATTGAGAATGGAACTTTGTCTATCAGGATCTATCTTTCTGTAAAAATAGTAAGTAGAGGAAATAGACTAATCCCACCATTTTTTATTGTTGGCTCTGGCACTTAAAACATCAACACCTCTAAACAGAATGATCCCATAATTTAGAGAAAGCTATCGAGGTTTTCAGGGGCATGGCAAGATGTGCCCCGGGGTGGGGGGAAAAACTTGCTGCAGCATTTATGAGATTTATGGGAAAGGATTTTACATGAGGGCTGAAGTTTAAGGCAGATAAATCCCAGAAGACAAATACCACCAATAATTGAATTACAAAACCATTATCATGTGCTGAACAGAGCAACTTTATGACTCTATTGTGACAAGATGAAACTTGTTAGAATATTTATGTGCCTGGGATAGCTTCTGCACCACCAATCCAGAGAACAAGCTGGCTCTTCCATGTGCCTCCTATGAGCAGTTAGCCTTCCTGAGTAATTCAGTATCCAAGGAAAACAAGATACTTCAGAGACAGGGCTCCAAAACAGACATAGCCTACAACCATACTTCACATCTGACCTTGAATTTCAAGGTCAGCTCCTGGGTCCAACACATTTCTGTTGTCAGCTGAAATCAGGCTCTTCCCATGGTAATCTGGCCAGTTATACAATAAATAAAGATTCTGGCTGTCTTCATTGTTTTCTACTTCTAAAAAAAAGGAAGAGTAAAAACATGCCAGTAATAAGAACCATTTTTTCTGATCTTAACATGTCTTTGAAAAATCATATACCTTCATCTTTTGTGATTATTGAAATCTGTGAATAAGACTCTTGACAGTGGCAATGAAATGGTAGTTTTAGCTTTTTTATAGGATGAAGTAATGACAGGACCAATCCATTCCTCATGATGACTATAACTTAGTTAAAACAGATTAGGTTCCCGTCTATAGTTTTGCTATAAATGAGTATATCCTTATAAGATTTGGGTAGTTTTCTCCAATTTTTTTTTTAATTTAGAAATAATTTCAGGATTGCAGAACTGCAAAGAATGAGAGCTCTTATATACCCTTCCCTATGGCTTACACCTTATATAACCATGTTGTGATATTCATAACTAGGAAATTAACATTGATTTAATACTATCCACTAAACTGGAGACTTTATTTGGATCTTTCCAGGTTTTCTACCAATGCTCTATTGTTTCCCCATCCAGAATCCAAATAATAATCCAACATTGCATTTATATGTCATTTCTTTTTCTGTCTCCTCAAATCTCCTGTCTTTCCTTGTCTTTGATAACCTGGACAATTTTGAAGTATGCTAATCAGGTGTTTTATAGAATGTTCCTCAAATTGAATTAGTCTGATATTTTCTCATGATTATAGGTTTATATATTCTTGGGAAGAATATCACAGAAATGGTGTGTGCTTCTCATGATATCACATCAAAGAGTGATACAAATATCAATATGTATGTTTTATTACCAAAGATGGTAACCTTGATCACTTGATTGAGGTGGTATCTGCCAGGTTTGTCCATTGCTTAGTTATTATTTTCCCTGTTCCAACATCTGTTTCTTAGCAGCAAGTCCCTGAATCCAGTTCCCATTCCAGTGAAGGAGAATCCAGCTCTAACTCCTGGCAGAAGGATTATCAAAGACTGGATGAACATATGTTAAAATTTCCATCATCATTAAATCTTTTGAGAGGGATGCTTTGAGGCTGTGCTTTTCGCTCACTAATTTTAGGATGTATCCGTCAGCCTTGCCTGCAGCAGTTATGACTGTGGTATTCTAATGGAAATTTTTCATATTAGTCATCTCATATATGTGTTCATTGAAATTCTGTCAGGAATAATTGTCCCATTTGACAATTTATTTAATGTATAGCGCTGTTTAATTGCTCAGCCAATGAACTGACCGAAAAAAGATAGTTAATAAGCCCAATTCTGGATTGTGTTTTTTATTTCTTCTTCACCTCAGGAATCTCCGTGCGCTGTCTCTGGGTTTGTGGTCAAATAATCCCTGTTAGGCATTAAGATGCCACCTGCTAATTCAAGGCAAGATCTCTCTGCCTAATAAAGTCCTTCTTAAAGGAAAGTTTTAAAGTCTGACTGGGGATGAAGCAGTCAGAGGCGAATGCTTTTCCCCAGTGACATATTTGCTTTATTGACTGTGGAGGTGGGGACTCCCTCGGGAGTTCTGATCTCCCCCGTCTGTTCAGTTGGGCATCCCACAGCATCTTCGCCCTGAGGAGGGAGGCTTGGGGGTACTGCGTGAGTGTGCCCACACATGCATGCTCCTGCACACAAACACTTTTGCCTCTTTCTCTCTCTCTTCTATCCTGGCTATGGAAAAAAATGCAGGCTTGCTGCTCCCCGAAAAAGAAAACAAACCTCCATAAAGTGTACTGACTCTGCTGTTCAAGAGTGATTTTAACTCCTAAGACAAAGAATGAAAAGAAAAGGAATATTTTTTCATGAGAAAGATCACTGGGGATTGAGTCAAGACCCAGGTTAGCAGTTTCAGCCTGACACTGTCTGAATGGTGTGACCTTGGATGAGATATTTCCTCTCTTGAAACTTTGGTTTCTATAATTGTGACATGCAGTGTTTTGACTAGGTCATCTCTAACAGTCTTTTCATCTCTACAGGTTTACTGTTGACAACAATGTTAGCTTTACGTATTCTTTCTTTTACTCTTCACAACAGTCTTAAGTAGTATTATTATCAACCTTTCTACAGATGGTACATGGAGTTATAGAGAAATCAGATTCCAATCTGATTGTGTATCATTTTTCAGCCATATGACCTCAGGCAAGTAAATTGCTTTCAGGGCTAACACCGCCTTTCTCTTATCTCACCATTATTTTTCCTGAAATTGTGTTGCATGTAAAGTTTCTAGGCACACAATATATATTCTTACCCAAGTTGTTGACAGTTGACAGACAGGACACCAGCAGTGGCATAGCCTTACAAACCCTATGTGATATCCATCCTATACTTAACAAATGGACACTAGTCATTGATCAACAGCATTTGACAGGAGATTTTTTTCTAATGTAGTTAAAGCCCCTTATAGTTCATATGTTTTTTTCCTACACAACTTTCAAGAAATGGTATATTATATATAATATACACCTGATATATATTTATAGTTAATCACTCTCTTTCTTCTATGTTGAAATCTAAACATGAAGAGCAGGGATTTTCCTCTGTTTTATTTGTTGCTAAACCATCATCACCTAGAATTACCAATGGCACATTATTGGCATTCAATAAATATTTGTTGAACTCATTCATTCATTAAAAATTTAATTGAGAATCTGCTGTCTGCCCTCCTGGGGAGGACAGTGTTAAAGATTTAACACTTTATTATTTTTTTCTTTTTTAATTATTTTTAATATAAATTTATTTATTGTAATTGGAGGTTAATTACTTTACAATATTGTATTGGTTTTTCCATACATCAACATGAACCCGCCACAGGTATACACGTGTTCCCCATCCTGAACCCCCCTCCCTATCCCTCCCTGTACCATCCCTCTGGGTCATCCCAGTGCACCAGCCCCAAGCATCCAGTATACTGCATCGAACCTGGACTGGTGATTCATTTCTTATATGATATTATACATGTTTCAGTGCCATTCTCCCAAATCATCCCACCCTCGCCCTCTCCCACAGAGTCCAAAAGACTGTTCTTATACATCTGTGTCTCTTTTGCTGTCTCACATACAGGGTTATCATTATGATCTTTCTAAATTCCATATATATGTGTTAGTATACTGTATTGGCGTTTTTCTTTCTGGCTTACTTCACTCTGTATAATAGGCTCCAGTTTCATCCACCTCATTAGAATTGATTCAAATGTATTCTTTTTAATGGCTGAGTAATACTCCATTGTATATATGTATCACAGCTTTCTCATCCATTCATCTGCTGATGGACATCTAGGTTGTTTCCATGTCCTGGCTATTATAAACAGTGCTGCGATAAACATTGGAGTACACATGTCTCTTTCAATTCTGGTTTCCTCGGTGTGTATGCCCAGCAGTGGGATTGCTGGGTCATGAGGTAGTTCTATTTGCAATGTTTTAAGGAATCTCCACACTGTTCTCCATAGTGGCTGTACTAGTTTGCATTCCCACCAGCAGTGTAAGAGGGTTCCCTTTTCTCCACACCCTCTCCAGCGTTTATTGCTTGTAGACTTTTGGATAGCAGCCATTCTGACTGGCATGAAATGGTACCTCATTGTTGTTTTGATTTGCATTTCTCTGATAATGAGTGATGTTGAGCATCTTTTCCTGTGTTTGTTAACCATCTGTATGTCTTCTTTGGAGAAATGTCTATTTAGTTCTTTGGCCCATTTTTTGATTGGGTCATTTATTTTTCTGGAATTGAGCTGCAGGAGTTGCTTGTATATTTTTGAGATTAATTCTTTGTCAGTTGCTTCATTTGCTATTATTTTCTCCCATTCTGAAGGCTGTCTTTTCACCTTGCTTATTGTTTCCTTTGTTGTACAAAAGCTTTTAATTTTAATTAGGTCCCATTTGTTTATTTTTGCTTTTATTTCCAGTATTCTGGGAGGTGGGTCATAGAGGATCCTGCTGTGATTTATGTCAGAGAGTGTTTTTCCTATGTTCTCCTCTAGGAGTTTAACAGTTTCTGATCTTACATTTAGATCTTTAATCCATTTTGAGTTTATTTTTGTGTATGGTGTTAGAAAGTGATCTAGTTTCATTCTTTTACAAGTGGTTGACCAGTTTTCCCATCACCGTTTGTTAAAGAGATTGTCTTTTCTCCATTGTATATTCTTGCCTCCTCTGTCAAAGATAAGATGTCCATAAGTGCATAAATCTTTAAATGTTAAAGATGCCCCAGGAATCCTCAGTCTAGAGCAATGGTCTCCATGGTGAGTTACCTGTGACCCCACCCCAGGGATGGACAAGATGATTCATGGAGACATGAGAAGAAAGTATTAGAATTTCTGACTTTTGCTTTCTTTTATTTTGATTTCTATTTTCTGTATATTTTTGTAAGTGAATATGTAAATACCATAGTGCATTTGCAATTCCACCTGAGCTATCTCAAATCCTAAAAGATGATGCCATTAAAGTGCTGCACTCAATATGTCAGCAAAATTGGAAAACTGAGCAGTGGCCACAGGACTGGAAAATGTCAGTTTTCATTTCAATCCCAAAGAAAGGCAATGCCAAAGAATGTTCAAGCTCCTGCATAACTGTGCTCATTTCACATGCTAGCAAGGTAATGCTCATCAGGCTCGGCTTCAGCAGTATGTGAAATTCCAGATGTATAAGCTGGATTTAGAAAAGGCAGAGGAACCAAAAATCAAATTGCCAACATCCATTGGATCACAGAAAAAGCAAGGGAATTCCAAAAAAAAAAAAAAAAAGGCATTTACTTCTGCTTAATGGACTACACTAAAGTCTTTGACTATGTGAATCACAACAAACTGGAAAATTCTTAAAGAGATGGGAATACCAGACCATCTTACTTATCTCCTGAGAAATCTGGTTGCAGATCAAGAAGCAGCAGTTAGAACCTTATGTGGAACAACAGACTGGTTCAAAATTGGGAAAGCAGTACAACAAGGCAGACTATTGTCACCTTATTTATTTAACTTATATGCAAAATACATCATGAGAAATGCCAGGCTGGATGAATCACAGAGTGGAATCAAGATTGCTGGGAGAAATATCAACAACCTCAGATACACAGATGATGCTACTCTTTTGGCAGAAAGTGAGGAGGAACTAAAGAGCCTCTTGATGAAGGTGAAAGAGGAGAATGAAAAAGCTTGCTTTGGACTCAACATTCAAAAAAATAAAACCATGGGATATGGTCCCATCACTTCATGGCAAATAGAAGGGGAAGAAGTGTAAACAGTGAGAGATTTTTTTTTCCTTGGGTTCCAAAATCACTGTGGATGGTGACTGCAGCCATAAAATTAAGAGATACTTGCTCCTTGGAAGAAAAGCTATGACAAACCTAAACAGCATAGTAGTTTTTAATGTTAGCAATACTAGACTTTTTGAGTTAATGAATTTTCTCTTTTGTTATAGATCACTGTACTTTGTTATAAATCACTGTGTCCTTGCTATGTAAAAATGTAACTTTATCACTATCTTAAGACTAAATAGATCTTTTAAGGAGAACATTGGTGAAGGGTTTTCATTTGTTGGGCTGATGTTTGCTGCTAAATCTCCATATTCCCTGTCCTTATAATGAATATAACTAGCATATAGGATAAATAAGTATTAACCTTTAAGATTGATCATGTTAACTTTAGGTTAAATAAATTCCTTTCTTAGTTGTAACCCACTACACCCTCACTCTATAGGAATGCAACTTTATCTGCTACCTTCAGAGGGTAGCACCTGGTTTAAGAAAAAACACCCTTGGAAAAATAAGTTTTTTGGTTATCAGAAAGAAAGGGTCATAAAATGTCAGCAGGTCTCATGGCCAGAAGATGATGTAAAACCCCTAAGACCTTTTTTTATACATTTATGTGAAGCACCTGATTTTGAGAAAGGTCAGGACTGCTGACCCCTGTGTGACTCTGTATTCATCCCTATGTATAACAAAAGGTATATAAGCAAACCTAAAAAATAAAGAAATCGGATCAGTTTCTGGAAAGACTGATTCCCCCATGTCGTTTCTTTCTTGCTCCCCGTTTTTCTGGCTGAATTCCCATCTGGAGCGTGGGTGCCCGCCACGTCTACTTACTTGCCCCGGCTTTTAAGTTCCATGCGAGAAGGAGCCCAAGGAGGGACACCTTCCGATATTCAAGTGGCGCCGGTGGCCCAACGTAGATGGTGCAAATTCCTTGTCTTGGGGTTTTATTGGTATCCCACATAAAGCAAGTTATTCAGCCTCTTTTTCTCCACTAATATTTCCTATTATTTTCTGGCTGAATTCCCATCTGGTGCGTGGGTACTCACCAAGCCTGCTAATTTTGCCTGGGCTTCTAAGATTGGACCGGGGAGGCCTCAGTGCCTCCTCTCCTTCAGGAGAACGGAAAGACGCCTGTGGCCTACATAGATGGTGATTGGTATTCCACGTAAACCAAATTATTCAGTGTCCTTTTCTCCACTAATTTTCCAATCTCTTTCTATATCTGTAATTAAATAAGTTTTTTCCTAGGATGCTGATTCCGTCCCCAGCTTCAAATTACCCTGGATCCACCGGGGCTGGACCCCGGCAGGGTATGTGCTCTTTTTTTATTTTCTCTTGCTTGATGTGTTCAAACAAAAATTTGGAGGTTTCGCCCTTTGTATTCTCTTATGGAACATAATTTCTCTGGGTCAGACTGTCTCCAGCAGCAAATTAGTCAGGTTTCCATTCCTTTACACTCATTTTCTGCCTTCTGGTCTGAAGTTCTCTGTCTGTAACAAATATGAAAATAAAGGAGAATTGAAGTTCTCTCCTCTTCTTGTTTCCCATTAATACCGTCCCTTCAGTCCGAATCAGGATCTTTACACCTTCCTCTCATTGAATTTACGGTGGGCACAAATACACACCTCCTGGTATCCCTGGCATATTTTCCTCTTATACTATCATAACTTTAGCCTTCCAAGCACTCTTTCTTAAGATGGTATACAAGTTGTAAGTGTCCTGAAATTTGAGAAAACTCCCATGTATCCTGCTCATGCAAATACCACTTATCTCCTCCTCTGTTCCTTTGTCATTTGCACACATTAATTACATCCACCTTATTCTTCCTTTCCTGACTGTAGAAATTTTCTTGTTTTTATTAATAGTATTGGTTTATTACTATTAATAATAATGCATAAATACACCTTCCATGTTATTATTAAATAAATTACTGATAAGTATACTGATCCCTTTAACTATTTCTCTATAATTCTAAAAATTCCAGAGGTGACTTCCATTATGAATTTCGAATGTACTTTTCCAGTAGCATTTGTTTTACCTTTATATGCATTTTGACTTTGAGCTAGTCAATATAAGATAGATAAATTTGGTATTTTCGTTTAATAGGCTGCAATAAAATAGAGATCTCTCTCATTAATTTTGTGTTCTGGCATGGAACAGTCTCTAAGATACATCGTTGAGTGAAATTAACAAGTTGCTAAAAATACATAGGGTATGCTACCAGTACAGTTTCAAAAGACAAGAAGAAACCTGCCTTAAAAATGCTGTGTGCTCCTCTTTTACCTCCATCCCACATTCTTTGATAATTTAAGGTATTTTTCTCTGTATCTCACTGACACTGTCGTTTCTGTTTCAGGATCAGGCTCATGATCTGGTCCTGTTCCCTGGTGTCTCTCTAGACTTTCTCATTTGCATTCAGAAACAACAAAGACAAAGATGGGGAGGCCCCATAAAAGTGGGGAAATAAGGAGAGAGGAAATTCAACCAATGGAGTAAGAAGTAAAGTCATTACATTAAAAGATGGGAAAGTGGGAAAGAGGAGGGAAACTGTAGAGGAATGGTTTGTCCCAACCAGTTTAGAAGACCGGTTGATGTCTGCAGAGACCCGTGCTTACTTCTAAGCCCTTTCCTTTCTCTTTCACCTTTCCGTTTTCTTTCTACTGAGCACTTTGTGTAACAAAGCCTCACCTCCCCCTGCCCCCCTGAGCTTTATGTATTCCCTCATTCTGAGTCAGACAGCCTATTCTTCACTTTGCTCTCTTTCGTCTGTCTGTCTCTCTCCCCTGCGTTTTGTTATAAATGTCATATAACTTAATGGTCAGACTTCTCATCTGGGGAGTAGGAATGACAAAATGCAGACTGTAAAGAGCTTAAGGGTGTTGGCCATGCTGATCCTTTGTAGCCATTATGCATTTAACAAACTAAGCAGCATTTTCACTTGTCTGCCTCTATTTATTTGTTATCTGTAGTAGCTACCATTATTTCAGTAACTCTGGGAGTTGGTGACGGACAGGGAGGCCTGGCATGCTGCGATTCATGGGGTCGCAAAGAGTCGGACACTGAGCAACTGAACTGACTGACTGACCAGTGTTTCTGGAAAACCAGTGTAACCATGTGGAGATCAGAAAAAAGCAAGCAAGCATGTTTCTCAGGCTTACAGGAGAGGTTAAAATGCCACCTTTAAGATACTTTTTATTTTTTCCTAGCTCATTTCTCCCATAAGATGAGACCTCAGGCCCAGCTGCTTTGTTTAGGAGTGAAAACTATAGCTTTAACTAAGACTTGCCTGATGGTGTTTATCTCTGACAGCCTAACTGTAGTGTTATGTGAAGAGGAAACCCTTGACTACAGAAGAGACCAGAGGGTCCAGCCGCCAATACAGGCCAGCACTTGGCTGCTGCTCCCAGCAGTAGATGGGGCCACTCGCTTTGTTTATGGGAAGCCTGCGGGAACATGAATGCTTCTTCTAAAACAAAAAGGAGGAGGGCAGGTGTCTCTAACTCTCAAGCCTCTGTCTCTCTGCAGATCCCTCCCGACTCCTCCCTTGGCCATTAGCTGCAAATCTGACTCTGAATAAATAGGCGCTATCCCATCATAGTGTTTATTTTTTAATACTTGCTCCGTGGTTATCTCCATCAGTACATTTTGTGGATCCACGACATTTATTGAGTAGTATATTAAGCTGGTATAAACTCAGACAAAATGCCAGGAGAATGATAAATTAGTGACATTTTTGAGTTTCTCTGTAGAAAATGTCTACAAAGGCTGCATTTGGCTGATTGTATTTCAGAAGGCCGATGTTTCACTGCTAACTTCACAGCGCAGTATATCAGAGTGAGCATTTTATTTGCATTCTTGACTATGATAATCCTTAGGTTTTATTCCAAAACGGCTCCTAAATGTGAGCACTGGCTTAAGATACTGGAAGCATAGATGCAGGAGTCTGGCTTGATCTTGTTTGTATCAATACAGCTGAGTCTACTATATCCTGAGGGCTTTCACCTTCCTTGGGCAGAGAGACCTACACATGGATAGATGAGGACACAAGTTATTTGGAGCCATTTATAAACTTATGTGCATAACTTTCTTCAGTGCCATCCTGTGGCTTTTAGGATCAAATACAAAACCTTGACATGATGTTGTTGCTGTTTAGTTGCAAAGTCATGTCCAACTCTTTGCAACCCCATTGACTGTAACCCACCAATCGCCTCTGTCCATGGGATTTCCCAGGCAAGAATACTGGAGTGGATTGCTGTTTCTTTCTCCAGGGGATTTTCCCCACCCATGGATCAAATCCATGTCTCCTGTATCAGCATTGGGTTCTTTACTAGTGAGCCACCAAGGAAGTCCTAACATGATGTACACAGGGCCTAAATTTTCATTTTATCTTCTGTTGATCTACTGTGAAAACTTAGCCATGTTTACTGTTTACATACTAGTAGATACCTCTGTGGATCAACTTCTATCTGACCTGTGGCCTTTTTTAGTTCAGTTCAGTTCAGTTGCTCAGTCGTGTCCGACTCTTGGAGACCCCATGAATCACAGCACGCCAGGCCTCCCTGTCCATCACCATCTCACGGAGTTCACTCAGATTCACATCCATCGAGTCCGTGATGCCATCCAGCCATCTCATCCTCGGTCGTCCCCTTCTCCTCCTGCCTCCAATCCCTCCCAGCATCAGAGTCTTTAACAATGAGTCAACTCTTCACATGAGGTGGCCAAAGTACTGGAGCTTCAGCTTTAGCATGATTCCTTCCAAAGAAATCCCAGGGTGGATCTCCTTCAGAATGGACTGGTTGGATCTCCTTGCAGTCCAAGGGACCCTCAAGAGTCTTCTCCAACACCACAGTTCAAAAGCATCAATTCTTCAGCACTCAGCCTTCTTCACAGTCCAACTCTCACATCCATACATGACCACAGGAAAAACCATAGCCTTGACTAGATGGACCTTAGTCGGCAAAGTAATGTCTCTGCTTTTGAATATGCTATCTAGGTTGGTCATAACTTTTCTTCCAAGGAGTAAGCGTCTTTTAATTTCATGGCTGCAATCACCATCTGCAGTGAGTTTGGAGCCCCAAAAAATAAAGTCTGACACTGTTTCCACTGTTTCCCCATCTATTTGCCATGAAGTGATGGGACCAGATGCCATGATCTTAGTTTTATGAATGTTGAGCTTTAAGTCAACTTTTTCACTCTTCTCTTTCACTTTCATCAAGAGGCTTTTTAGCTCCTCTTCACTTTCTGCCATAAGGGTGGTGTCATCTGCATATCTGAGGTTATTGATATTTCTCCCGGCAATCTGGATTCCAGCTTGTGCTTCTTCCAGTCCAGCATTTCTCATGATGTACTCTGCATATAAGTTAAATAAGCAGGGTGACAATATACAGCCTTGACATACTCCTTTTCCTATTTGGAACCAGTCTGTTGTTCCATGTCCAGTTCTAACTGTTGCTTCCTAACCTGCATACACATTTCTCAGGAGGCAGGTTAGGTGGTCTGGCATCCCATCTCTTTCAGAATTTTCCACAGTTTATTGTGATCCACACAGTCAAAGGCTTTGGCATAGCCAATAAAGCAGAAATAGATGTTTTTCTGGAACTCTCTTGCTTTTTCCATGATCCAGCAGATGTTGGCAATTTGATCTCTGGTTCCTCTGCCTTTTCTAAAACCAGCTTGAACATCAGGGAGTTCACAGTTCACGTATTGCTGAAGTCTGGCTTGGAGAATTTTGAGCACTACTTTACTAGCATGTGAGGTGAGTGCAATTGTGTGGTAGTTTGAGCATTCTTTGGCATTGCCTTTCTTTTGGACTGGAATGAAAACTGACCTTTTCCAGTCCTGTGGCCACTGCTGAGTTTTCCAAATTTGCTGGCATATTGAGTGCAGCACTTTCACAGCATCATCTTTCAGGATTTGAAACAGCTCAACTGGAATTCCATCACCTCCTCTAGCTTTGTTCGTAGTGATGCTTTCTAAGGCCCACTTGACTTCACATTCCAAGATGTCTGGCTCTAGATTAGTGATCACATCATCATGATTATCTGGGTGGTGAAGATCTTTTTTGTACAGTCTTCCGTGTATTCTTGCCATCTCTTCTTAATATCTTCTGCTTCTGTTAGGTCCATACCATTTCTGTCCTTTATCGAGCCCATCTTTGGATGAAATGTTCCCTTTGTATCTCTAATTTTCTTGAAGAAAAGAAGTGGCATTTTTACTTGATATTTGTCTCTAAGGAGAATGCTCTGCCACTCCCTCTAGCCATTGATCATATCATTACATATCCATGAAAATTCAGTCTATTTTACTCTAAAGGTTTATGGAACATTCTCCTGCAGACATTTCTCCTATGTCTTCAAATACCAACTTGAATATTAGAACTCTTGTCTAACTGGATTACTGTCTCTGCCATAGCTGTATGTAAAGCTAGGGAATCTGTAGCCCTTGTTCTTACCACAAAAGAGGACATTGGAATATTTCACTAAATAAATAAGAGAATTCATTCATTCATTTGGTTGATCTCTGGGCTACTGACTCTTTCATTTTTTCTGTTGACTCATGATGAGAAATCATTTCTGTTAATGAGGTACCCATGATAACCTAAGAAGCTTTTATTACCAACATGAATTTTAATTTTCACATGAGGATTAATATCCCCCATCTATCTACACATTATTGCTGTGAGCCAGGAATCTCTTAAGTGCTTTAAATGTATATTCTAGGAAAATTTATTTTAGTCTCATTTTATCCTTAAAAAATAAAAGCACAGAGATGTTAAGTAACTGAATGTCAAACATGCAGATAAACTGAGAAATGCTGATATGGCTTGCTGTGTACTTCATTATTCAAAAGCAGTTGGTAAACATTTATTGAATATCTATGTATGGCATGCATGGTACCTAGCACAGTTTGAGCTTGTCTGTCAGTAAGAGCAAATGAGTCACCACTTGAAACATGGCCTAATCTGTGCTATGCAAAAGAATGTGCTAAGTTCTGGATGTCTCAGAAGGGATAACCATCTTAGTTTAAGTGGCATCCCCACTGGGGAAATAGTTTCCAACTTCATTCAAGTGCAGCAGAGCCACAAACCATAAGAGTTAAGAAGGCAGAAGAAGGGTAAGAGGTCATTCCAGGCAGAGGTGCCGATATGTGCAAAGCACGCATGAAGATATTCCTTAACTTCATTGAAATTCAGCTCCAGAAGAGAATTCATTTTCCCAATTAGACATAAAGACAATATAAAATTATATAAGATATAGCCACCTACTGTCTTTTTATGTAATTAAAGGACCCTGCACCAATATTTTTCATCTCATTTTCATAGAGAGATTCTTTCAGAGTCCCAGAATTGAACAACCCAATATAATATTGGATATTATAGTAAATATTGACCAGTGTAAACATGTCTATATATCTGTTGAGGAAATATTCTTCTCTATGCTCTGGTAAGCACAGAGAAAGTAGTGATAAAAACAGAGCACCTGCCTTTTGGGAGCTCAGTGAAGTAAGAGAAGCAGTTATGCAAAGAGATCCAGCAAATCATTATGAACCATGATGGGGATGGTGCAGGGCAATCTGGAAGCATAAAGCAAAGCGGCCCAAACCTTTGTGCTTAATACCTGAAATCAGAGTTACTAACATGATTGGGTAGAGATTCTTAATGCCATTTTTGAAATCTCACTTCAAATATGAGATCATCAAGAGAATATTTTGAATTAAAATGACTGTTTATGCTGGTTTTCTCTGACTTCTTATTTTTTTAGTTGTTTTTTTTGGGGGGGTTTAATTGACAAATAGACTTGTGATATGCTTCATGTACAATGTGATGATTTGATACACATATACATTATGAAAGGATTTCCATAATTGAGTTAACATTAATTACCACACATGTTTATCTTTTGTGTGTGTGATGTGTAAGAACACTTAAATTCTACTATCTTAGCAAACTGCAATTGTATAATACATTGTTCTTCATTATAGTCACCGTGTTATACATTAGGTCCTCAGACCTTATTCATCTTTTAACTGAAAGGTTGTGCATTTTTATCATTTTCTCCCCATTCTTCCATCCCCCAAAGTCTGTGGCAACCACCTGTCATTATTGTCATCATTGTCATCAGCATCATCATTAAGCCCAACAACTGGTCTTAAAACATACAGAAAACCATTCAATTCTACAGCTCCAACTAAAATGCATAAATGAGCTAGAAAATGATATTTTGCAGGTCATCTGCAGTGATGTGTTTCCACAAGGGTCTGGTCAATGACAGCACCATTAAAACCAGCACCTCTGTGAACATGTAACATTGTTTGGCTTCCGCTCTTGAGAACTCACCAGTGCCACAAAGTAAAAGCAACAGTAATTCTTTATCATCTGTGACTGCAGATCTAAGAGGCACCCTTAGGCTTCCAGGAAAAAGGACGAGCACATCAGCAAATAAAACCTGTGGTCTGACTTTAAAGTTTTATTTTGTTACTGCAGTTTTACTATACCTGGGAATATCTTAGGCGAGGTAAGGAAGTTGGTAGCCACGGTAGATTTTGGAGAGACAAAGGACTCTGTTTTGTCCCAGTCTCTTTTCATTAGTTAATAAGAGGAACGTGTCACTTGAAACAACAGCTTCTGCCTTTAGAGATAATAAAAGATCTTAAGAGATTTTGATTTGAGGTCACGAGCACAGGGAAAGATGAAACTAGATACAGAATAATCATTTTGCCTCCTGTTGACACTAACCACAAGCCAAGCAGGTTATTTAGTTTGCAGGGGAGTGCACCACTGTTTATGGGATGCCAGCATCATAGATGTTGGTCATTTCAAGGAAGAAACTTGCAGCAATTAAGGAGGGAAGTGACGAGCATGTTACTACCTAGTAGTAATTTACAAAAACCAGTTACCTGCTGAGCTTTCTGGTTTGAGGGTTGTTGGGAGCTTGTCTTTATTTTTAGTGCTCATGACTGTGGTCTCATCAGTAGAGGTTGAGTGAACCCAATCAATGCTTCACTTTGGGCAGTGGAGTGCTATCAACCATAGACAAGCAGTCACTACCGTGGATGACTGAAACGATGGTGAAAGTGTCACACCTTCCCATGTTCAGATTCTAACCAGGCGAAATGACCAAGTGCATGTCCTCTGTGTCTTTGGGGGGAATTATAAAACCCTTGCTGGGACCATTCTGCCTCCTGGGAGAAGAAAAATACAGAATTTAATTTTTCAGGCATAGGCTCTGAGTTTTAGGCTATGTGTCAATCAAAGAAAAGTTACCGACAGTGATAATAGGGCCTTAGGAGACTCCTTAAGATGAACAGAGACTAATCAGGCTAAGCTTCAGACTCGGAGTTGGAAGATAAGGTCAAATGAGAAGTGTTCTGGGGATGCCCATAGGATAGTGATTAATTTACTTACTTAGAAGAGCTCACAGACCATCATACACTCTCCCTATCTTCCTCCTCCCTTACCTTCCCCCCATTCCTTCTTTCAGTGTTTGAATATCTATTATGTTAGAGCTCAGGCTCTATTTTATTCATTTATACATATGAATATAAAGTGTTTGAAGCAAAACTCCTCCATGGCTCTCAGTTTGATGTAGGGGGGTGGGTGCTTTTACACAGGGAAAGACAAAAATAACTCTAGCACACTGTTATAGGGTTTATATTTTAAAAAAGAAATATTTGTGGTAGGAAGAGAAAAATTTTCCTGGTGTAACTGGGAACTAGGTAATGGAGGAAGTGACATTTCAGATGTGCCTTAGAATAAGAGTCAAGAAAGACGAGGTGAACCTGGAAAAAAGCCTTTCATGCTGGAGAGGAAAGCACACAGAGGCTCACAGAGGCTAAGGAAGGGCAAGAGACACTTTCAGAAGTGGCCCGTCTTCCCCTGTAGCAGGAGGTGACAGCAGAAGCGAGATTCACCTAGGGTACCACACTGAGTCCTGAATGTTTTCACCATTTACATTTTCCCACATGAATTTGATGGTGGAGCTGAGGGGCTCAAAGGAGGCAAAAGGAGACCGGTTTTAAGGCATGTTACCACCTTCCACTTGGAAATGAAACAAATAAATGAAAGTTGTGCAAGTCCTGATAAAATTATAGACAATCCCAAGGTTAATTAATCTTGTTGAATGAAAGTCTTATGAGATGGAGTATGATGGCCCATATTACTTATGTAACAGAATAATTATTTTCTATTTAATATGGCTCACTGCAAGATAAGACTAAATAATATGTGCCTCCAAGGCATTTTAAATGGACTTGTCTTTTACTTACATTTGTGGCATCCAGCACACATCAGAAAGCAAATGCACCTGCATTTCCCCCTCAAACTGGTTCAAAAACACAGAGAATGGTCACCCTGCACTGTTCTGTCCACTACATTTGTTGGGTCACATGGTCTGTTCATAGGATAGTAATAGATAGTTCTGCACATTTCAAATAAAAGTATTAATTAGATCGGTTTGCCATGTAGATCACTGCTCAAGTCATCCAGCTAAAGCAGCTTGCCTGGCATCTGCCGGCTAAGTCTTGAAAGTTTAATATACTGTCAGTGAGATTGTTGCATATGACATATGTGGGACTTATTTGCAAATCTGAGATAATAACACACAATACCCTTGCCAGAGTTAAGCCTGGCCTCCATCAAATAAAGGTTTCATTATCAGCTTTATTTGAAGTGGAAATTTTACTGTCAGGCTCTATCCATAAATACAGTAGATGTATCCCAAGGGTCGTGGCTTTAAAGTCCTGTGGATGTTAGTATAATAGTTTGTGGGGCTCAGCTGAGTTTCTCTGGGGCATGTGGGGTTTCATTAATGTTGATATTTCTCCATCATTTAGGTCTGTGATGGGGTCGAACAAGGATCCGGACCTTGTGCATCTAGAGGCCAGAACAGTGGATGGTCGTAAGTAAAGCCACTTTTCCATGAGGCTCATAGTAATAATTTGTTTTCTGGATCTGCCATGAATTACATCTGTGTTAAGGGAAATCACAGTGGCACTAATCTAAGTCATTTGGACCTGAGGACTTTTTTTGTTTAGTAATCTAGAGTTGTCTTGATAATTGTCTACATCTCTCGTCCAATCAGGGGGTTTTTCTTTGCAGGTGATGAGAAAATCCCCCAATCCCTTATTGCTAAAGTAAACATGTATTATTATTGTGTTCAGTTCAGTTCAGTTCAGTCGCTCAGTTGTGTCCAACTCTTTGTGACCCCATTGACTGCAGTACGTCAGGCTTCCCTGTCCATCACCAACTTTCGGAGCTTACTCAAACTCATGTCCATAGAGTTGGTGATGCCACCCAACCATCTCATCCTCTGTCGTCCCCTTGTTACTGCTGCTCTTCTGATGTGATTTTTTCCACCAGTTTCCTTGTTTGATTAGATATCATCCAGGCAATACCTCACGGTCTAGTGGGAGATTCACAGAATACTTGGTTTGTAGGAAAGAATCAAGCAGCAGAAGGGAAAAGTCAGTTGGTAGCTCTGAACGCCCCTGGTTAGATTGGCTGAGTGAAGGATTGTGTTTCCTGACTTTAGCACTCGATGTGGAGGGAGTTGAAGATTCACAATCCAAACACATGTCTGTATGGCCCACAAGTTCACTCTCTTGTGTGACCTTGAAAGTCTTTATGCCTCTGTTTCTTCACTGTGAATTGAAGAAGTTACTAACAGTGATTCCTTCCGTAGCTAATATTTACTGAGCACTTGCCCTATACTAAGAATTATGCTAAGGGATTTCTATACTTTATCACAACTATCTTCACAACTTATATGTGGTTCCCATTTTATGGATGAAGCAATCAAGGCATAGAAAGTTTAAGTAATATGGTTAAATGACGTGGATTTCCTTCCCCTTCTTTGGTCCTGAGGATCTCCAGAAGGGCTGAGCATTTCAAAGGGTACTACTAGGCCCAAGATGGGTGCTGCAGGTGAAAGAGTAAGGGGGGAACTATAGAGAAGGAAAAAAGGATGAGAGAGAAAAGGCAAGTGAAAAGGAAGAGGTCTCCAGTGTAGAGAAGAGGAAGAGAATGGATTCTCCAGTCACCATGGAGCCAGAAGGCTGGTGGAGGTTGTCCAGCACTGAGCAGAGGGCTATAATCCAATTTTGGAGATCTTCCCTCCTTCAAAACTACCCCTCACAGTTCACAGACACTAACATCACTGACACTGAGCCTGTCTACATGCCGTCCACTCTTCTGATGCAAAGGCAGATGATACCCATGGCTTACCAGCTCACAGCTGAAAGCAGCTGGTCACCGCAGCATCCACACTCTCCAGAAACCACACCTTCTCCATCACTGTGCACTCACAGGGAGATCATTTCATCTCCAGAGATTTCTTTCCCTGTGTAAGGGATGAATATATATCCTTTGGCTGAATTAGTTGGGGGACAGATCAGGGTCCAAGCTGGCCATCTCCTTTCTCCTTATAAACTCAGGAAGGGCTGCGATATATAATGTTCCCAGATTGTACCTGACACAGAATAACCTCAGCAATTTAGAGCTGCTTCCTCTCCTCTTTTAAAGTGGCCTCTCTGGTGGTGACCAGAGCTGAATGTTACCTTGGATTCCAAGGTTCAGTTTTCAGTACACAGTAGTCAGAGCTGCCTTTTCTGAGGTCAGAAGTTACAGTGTCATCTGTCCATTTTCTCTGTCTCATTTCACTCTGGGCCCTCCTAACCTGGGGGTCTGTGGGTTTGCTTTTAATTCTTAGACCTGCAAGGTCTATCTCCCTATAAGGCTCCAATACCTGGTGTTTCCTCTCCTTGAAATTCATTTTGTCCCTCTTCCCTGACCAATTCAGTATAACTCATCACTGGGAATCATCCAGGTATCCAGTTAAACATCCATTTTTTTATAACTTTTAATTCTGAAATAATTTTAAACTCACATGAAGTGAAAGTTCGTCAGTCATGTCTGACTGTTTGCAACCACATAGACTGTAGCCCTCCAGGCTCCTCTGTCCATGGAATTCTCCAGGCAAGAATACCGGAGTGGTAATACCGGAGCCTTTGCCTTCTCCAGGGGATCTTCCTGACCCAGGGATTGAACCTAGGTCTCCTGAATTGCAGGCAGATTCTTTACCATCTGAGCCAAAAGGGAAGCCCTTTAGACTCACATAGAAGTTACACACACACACACACACACACACACACACACACATACACATACACATACACACAAATAGTAGAGTTCCCTCAAATCCTCCACCCAGCTTCCTCCAATGATAACATCTAATATAACCACAGAATTATATCAAACCAGAGAAAGCATCCCTGGTTTCTTAAGACTTCTTAAGGAAGTTTTTCTTGAACTTCTAATCTAAATTCGTTTATTTTGTGTTTGCTTTCATCCAACTCCATTATGTATCTTTATGGTGCTCATCTTAGCTTGAAATTACACATTCCATTTACATGGTTATTTGATAACTTTTCCTCTCCACCAGCTTGTAAGTAAGTTCTGTGAATACAGGAGTCAAGCATACCTTTGCTTGATAGTGCGTCTCCAGCACACTCCACAGGGGCTCCATGTAGAGAGAGCTTACTGAATGAACGAATACGTAGTTGACCAATTTTCAGTCAACTGGCTACCTAAACTCACTTACAGGTTTTATGAAAAATCTAGTGCCCTGCGTCTCAAACTTGAGCATGCATACAACCCACCTAGGGATCTGGTTAAAAATGTGGATTCTGATTCAGTAAGGGCCCAAGAGTCTGCAGGTGAAGCTGCTGCCAACGGTGTGTGGAACACGCTTAAAGTAACAAAGTCTCACAATGAAAAACTAATGAAAGAGCTTTAGGGTCTGTCTCCCATGACCACACTCCTTGTTTAGAAAGCTCTGGATGAAATTGGTAGCATCCCAGTTTGCTTCTGTTTTCCAGCTTTGGGGGATTCGGCTGCTTTCTGGCTTGTGGCATCTAATGCTCTCACCCCATATCCTAAAAGCAACAAGACAGTCACTTTCCTTGATTGGCACGTTTTCTCTCACCCAGCAACATTTCTGTGCTCCTTGCAGGCATGGAGGCTGATAATGCCAAACTGTCCTCTCAGGCTCAGCTTTCACAAGGGATGAAATACATCAGTTCTAATTTTATTTATTTATTGTACTTTTTTTTTTTTTTTTGCAAAGGCAGCATCTTAAGAAACTATCCAAGAGTGAAAATTCAATGTAGGGATTTAATTTGAAACGTTATCCCTATCAAAACAAAAGAGGAGAAAAAACACAAAACCTACCATTGAAATAAAGGATATAAGCATAATACCTGACCTGACTCAGTGTAAAAAGGAGATTTCTTTTTTTTTTGTATCATCTTCCCTCTGTCTGTCTGTGTCTCTCCGAGAGAGTCAGTAACCATGGCTTCAGATCAAAGAAATAGAGAGGAGGAGGAAAGAAAGAGAGAAAACAGAGAGGTCCAAGTACCAAACTGTTAGTAAAAATAACTGAGCGTGTATTTATCAGAATCAGACTCCAGGCTAGTCGGTTGCTCCCAGAAATCCAGTATCTATGTTATCTCTCTCTCCACATTCTGGGATTGGGTTTCCTCTTTTGTTTCTCCATACTTTCTTACTGTTTAGTATATGAAATCCATCATTTGTATTCGGGGTCATACATCTAGTAGAACATATGCCCAAGTAATACAATTTTTAAAAGGTTTGTAGCAAGTTTTTTTTTTTTTCTGATTTTAATGGGTTTAGGAATTTTGTCACCAATTCACTGAAACATGTGACACACAGCAAAATCCCTCCTTATTTTGCTCATCACCCTGGGATGGATGGCAAATGCTTATCTGAGCTTGCTGTTGGAAGTTTAGTTTTAGTCTTATTTCAGATCTCCCTAGATTACATTTTATAATTAATTTCTGTTTCAATTGAAATCTCCGTATTTGAGGGGAGATGAGCTCTGGAAAGCTTTTGCTCTCTGAGGGTCTGTGACCAACATAGATGTTTCTTGCTGACTATGCTCTGAAATCTGGATGTTTTGTAGTTTACACCCGTGACAAGGATGTTATTCTTTCTTGTACTACCTCTCTGCCTTGGGAGGCAAGCTGAAGAGAGCAACCTCAATTACAGTCAATCATGGGTTGTATTATTGGAAAATTCTGAACATATTTATTGTACTTGGCATTTGTTATTGGCCCCTGCATTCAACTGTGGACAAACTGATATATTGTCATCCTGGAAACAAAGATTTTACTGTTTAAATACCATGTGTGTGAGGGAGAGAGAGAGAAAATGTGCACACACATATGGATGGCATGTACCTAATACATTAAAACTGCTACCCAGAATATGAAAATTGTAAAAAGGAAACATACATTCTATTGATTTACCTAATATAGATAGGTGTGTGTGTAAATGTAATGTATATAATGAGAAAATGTTGACCAAACTGTTAGATTGAAATCTTGAAAGGTCACATCTTATTTAATCTTGGTTCTGTGTATAAAGCATACCTCAGAGCATGGTACATTTAACATATATTGACTTAATGAAAATCTCCTTGTCACTGTATGGGCAGGTCTTCATAAAGAAGGGGCTGTAACCATAGGGTGTCTAGTCCCATAGGTCTAATGGATGAGATGAGCATGAGAAACTCACAACTTCCTGAAATCCTGTGCCACATTGTATGTATGCATAATCTGGGGGTAAAGAGCAAAACTTTTATCACAATTCTTTGCATGATAATTATCCATGGGTCTATAGTCTTATATTTGTGCTTGTCTATAGACATTGTCTTGTAAGAGAACCTGCCATACCAAGTTTGAGCTTTATTGCTTCTCCATTTTATTTCTGGAATGAAAGACCTGGCCAGTGACCTGAATGTTTTCTGTACCCATGATGATCCATGCCAGCAGGGACAGGGGACGGGGGACAATTACTGGTCTCCTTGTCTATTTACATGAGTCACTAACCTTGTAACAGCTTGCCATAGGACTAATCTCCTTCACTGAGGAAAAACAACCTTAGCCCTTTAATGAACTGTGAAAATGACTGCCCCCAAACTCTGAAATGAAACTCAAACCAGTATCTTATAAGCTGAGATAAAAATCAAAGGAAACTCACAACTTTGTATAACCACTATCCCACTAATTCCGGCTATAGGTGAGAACTGGATATCTCATTTCAACTTTTTTGTTTTCCACCCCTCTGATCAAATTTCCATATTGAACGTCTTGCATGTCAACACCTGGATCAGGGACCCCTGCTGAGACACTGTGGGAAGTTGACAGAGACCTCAGTTCTCATCAGTCCCCAGTGTATTAGCAATGAAGTGGTTTGAGGTTATACTATAAGCGTCAATCACCTTTATACCAACAGAAGTAGCAACACTGACGATAACAAGGAGAAGCAGTACTCCACTGTATCAAGTGAAAAGTAGGTCCACTTTCTGACTGTCATTCCCATTCCCTAAAGTTGGTATTTTTAAAAAAGTATGTCTTCTATTGTTGTTGGAAATTTAGTTTTAGTCTCATTTCAGATCTCCCTAGGTTACATTTTCTAATTAATTTCTGTTGTAATTGAAATCTCCATATTTGAGGGGAGATGAGCTCTGGAAAACTTTTGCTCTGTGAGGGTCTGTGACTGACATAGACATTTCTTGCTGACTGTGCTCTGCAATCTGGATTCCATAATTTTTTTGACTTATACAGAGAAATGTATGTGTATACATACATACACACTCACAAATATTCATTTTATAAAACTCTTATGCCAAATTTGGTCTGGGCAAATTCAATAGCAAGTTAAAAATCTTTCCATATACTATATATACGTTTAGCAGTCCTGAATATTCACTGGAAGGACGGATGCTGAAGCTGAAACTCCAATACTTTGGCCACCTGATGCGAAGAACTGACTCATTTGAAAAGACCCTGATGCTGGGAAAGATTGAGAGCAAGAGGAGAAGCAGATGACAGAGGATAAGATGGCTGGATGACATCACCGACCCAATGGACATGAGTTTGAGTAAACTCTGAGAGTTGGTGATGGACAGGGAGGCCTGGCGTGCTGCAGCCCATGGGAGTGCAAAGATTCGGACACAACTGAGCGACTGAACTGAACTGAACTGAACTGAACTGAACTGACTGAGCCACTTAATGACTAATCACAACATAGGCACTCCATTATACAATCAACTATAATTTTGTTAATCACTATCCCTGATGACTCAGATGGTTAGGAATCTGCCTGCAATGCAGGAGACCTGGTTTCCGTCCCTGGGTCAGGAAGATCCCATGGAGAAGGGAATGGCTAGCCATTCCAGTATTCTTGCCTGGATAATTCCAAGGACAGTGGAGCCTGGAAGGCTACAGTCCATGGGGTCTCAAAGAGTCAGTCATGACTGAGTGACTAACACTTCCCCACATCTCTAATAGACATATAGATGTTTGGCTATTTCAAACAGTGTTGATACATACATGTACACACATGTTACTTACTTGGTTGGTAAGCATTCAGACAAGTATAGGGAGCAAGTACTGCTCAGAGAAAAATTACCAAAGGGAAATTCTTAGGCCTGAGAGTGTATGCATTTTTAATTTTCATAGACATTGTCACAATACTCTCTGAAATAGTTGCATCATTGCATACTCTCTGAATATGAGAATGCCTATGTTTACAAGCCCTCAGTAGTCCAGGATATTATGAAAGATGTTTTAAACATAGCCCATCTGATGAGCAAAAATGTGGCATATCCTTATTGTTTCTGTTTGCATTTATTTAATTAAGAGTGAGGTATTATATTTACCTAATTATTTGCATTTCCTTTTCAATGACCCTTCCCAAGGTATCAGATCTTTTTAATGTTCTTTCCAGAGAAGATCAAAATTTTTGCATTTTATTCAAATCTAAAAAATACCAAACTTGCTACCAGAGTCCCAACAACACTAGTACACCAATTGGCATTAATAGACCCCATGTTTCATAGCCTTCTTTTACCTTCTTAAAAAGTTAAGGTATTAATCGCTTTTAGGCTTTTAGGGTAGGGCTGGGGAGCAGGTTAGAAGTTTCCACTAATGGTCAGCTTTATATACTGATAGCTCTCCATCAGTGGAGCCGAATCCGGCCTCTATACCCTGATACTGAATTAAATCTTAGAGACAAGAGTTTGGGGCCTAGTAGAAAAGAATAGATAGCTGTGTTGCTTTGCAGGCAAAAGGGGCCACAACAAGCTAATGCCCTCAAAATTGTATGTCCTCACCTGGAGGTGGGTAGTGAATAGTTTTATAGTAATGCTTCCAAGAGGGTGTGGCCATGATCAGCAGGTGGACATTCTTCTGATTGGTTTGGTGGTAAGGTAAGTGGAAGTCAGCATCATCAACCATCTAGTTCCAATGGGTCTCGGGTCTGTGTGCTTGTGGGCAGCATACAGTTAGTTTCTCCCACCTGGTGAGGGTTTCAGTATCTGCAAGACAGCTGGAAGATATTGTTTTGCATATCAGTGGAGGAACCTTCCCTCAGGAACCTTCCCTGAGGCTGCACTATTGTTTCTAGACTGTTCATCTCCAGTCCCAGCATCCCCCGCCCTTCCCTAATTAGCAACTGTTTGAACCTCCTGTTGGAACTCAGTGGAGGTCTTGGAGACTGAAAGAAGCCTGTTTCCAGTAATCCAGAGATGGGGGACATAGAAGGCTTTTGTGCCCAGGAGCCCCACAGGGTCCTTCTTGGTTTCCTCACTTCCCAATATATTTACCAAATGCTTCCTTACCTCTCTTTCCCTATCCTCAAATCAAGCTTCCAGGCTTAGCGAGTTCAATGGTACCTACCACTTTGACCCCATTTTTCGTATTGCAAAAGTCTGTTGATTTCAAAGACTATTGATGTCAACTTGGCCTCTCTGATTTGTCAGCCTAAGGACAGCCCTGAAAACCAACCAGAAAAGCATGAAATAAGATAACACGGGCCTCCCCACACAGCAGTGAAAAGCCTGGCAGTGACAGTGCAGTCACAGGCTCAGCTGGGCAGCTTTCAAATTGGGTCCTTTGTATCCATTATGTGCCACTTCCCCTGCCTCCTGGGTGCCCACCCATGTGTGAGGAGGTCTGTGCCCTCAACTCCCAGCCTGAGGAGGAGAACACAGATGTACACGAGAGAAATTTGTCATCTCCAGATGGTGTGTGTGTGTGTGTGTGTGTGTGTATGTTCCAAGAAAATGTTACTAATGGATACTGAAATGGGAATTTCACATCATTTTCACAGGTCGTGAAATGTTATCCTTCTTAGGATTTTTTTCAACCATTTAAAAATGTGAAAGCCATCCTTGGTTGAAGCATCTCACGAAAATAGATGACAAGCTGTATTTGGATGGACCAGAGTTGTGTCAGCCTCTGAACTACATGGTTGCAAACACAGTTAAAGCCCAAAGTGCCTGTTCCCGAAATGTATCCTCTGATAACCCCAACTAACCATTCTCCTTAAATGGGTATCTATCACTCCTAAATCCACATTAGTCATTCAGTTGTGTCCGACTCTTTGCAACGCTATGGACTGTAGCCCACCAAACTCACATACTATTATCTTATGTGTAATATTGATTTCTATATTTCGCACTTCATAGAAGTGGTGTCATGGCTTGTATACCCTTCCACTTTATTGCCTGGTACTTTGATTGGTGCTCTGTCCATGGTGCTGAATGGAGCTCCAGTGCAATTTTTTTTCACTGCTGTATTTCTTTACACTGTGCGATGATTCTGCTTATGTTATTCGTTCCTATGATAGTGAATAGGAATTTAGGTTGCTGCCTGCTAATTCCTTTCTTTGCATGTCTCATCTCTTTTCACCTTCACCTTGACCTTGTTAGATCTCCAAATCTTAACTCTAGGACAAAGGACTGGATTTCTACTGGGTCTTCAAGCTCCTCCAGGACTCAGCAACACCAGTTCCTAAAACATATAATTTCTAAGAGTTTGAGAAATTTCTCGTGTTTCTGATTCCCAATTTAAAGCAAAACCAAAAGGTACATTGTAAAGGTCTTGCCATTTTTCATACCACCGCTCTTCCTTTGCCCATATGTTCTTAAGCAGCCAGGATGCCAGGGTTGTGCATTATACTCCTACTATTTGTCTGTTGCTGCTGCACTACATACTTTTTAGCTACACTACTTACAGCAACTGTTGGGAATAGGTCCTTCCTCCTTTCTTTCTCTCGCACCTTTTTCCCACTTTCATTTTTATTCTCTTTCTTTCCTTTAATTATTTTCCTCATTGTAACTATGAGGAAAATGAGGTTTGCAGTGATTACATATTTTTGATTATATATTTTTGCCAATGCTGCAGGGCCAAAATTTGAAGCCAGGTCTGGTTTATTCCAGAGCTGTTTATTATTCATTTGAAAGGCATTGTTGGACATTGGTGGTATGCCAGGTGCCCTTCTAGGCATGAATGAGGGGGGATAAGGGATGTTGCAAAGGCCCCACTCTCATCAAGCTTACCTTCCAGTTAGGGGAGACAGGTTATGAGCATATGCATACTGCTAGGTGGTGATAAGTTCTAGGAAGTGAAAAGCAAAGTCTATAAAGATGGGCTGGTTGGAGAGGGGGAGCTGTCAAAGAAAGAATGTTTGATAAGGTGGCATTTGGTATTTCAGCTAAGTCTTTATGTAAGTAAGGGAGAGAGGTGGGTCTGCCACATGGACGAGCATTGCAGACAGTGGAACAGCATGTGTGAAGGATTTGGCCTATGGACGTGCAGGAATAGCAGGGAGGCAGGGTGGCTGGAATACAGAAAAGACAAAACGTGTCATATCTTTCTATTTATTCCACTGCAGAAGGCAGGGATTGTGCCTACTGATCTTTCAGTTCAGTTCAGTCACTCAGTCAAGTCCAGCTCTTTGTGATCCCATGGACTGCAGAACACCAGGCTTCCCTGTCCATCACCAGTTCCTGGAGCTTGCTCAAACTTATGTCCATCAAGTCAGTGATGCCGTCCAACCATCTCATCCTCTGTCGTCCCCTTCTCCTGCCTTCAGTCTTTCCCAGCATCATGGTCTTTTTTAATGAGTTAGTTCTTCATATTAAGTAGCCAAAGTATTGGAACTTAAGCTTCAGCATCAGTCCTTCCAATGAATATTCAGGACTATTTTCCTTTAGGATTGATTGGTTTGATCTCCTTGCAGTCCAAGGGACTCTCAGGAGTCTTCTCCAACACCCAGTTCAAAATCATCAGCTCTTTGGCACTCGGCTTTGTAATGGTCCAACTCTCACATCCATACATGACTATGGTGAAAAACCATAGCTTTAACTAGATGGACCTTTTGTTGGTAAAGGAATGTCTCTGCTTCTTAAAATACTGTCTAGGCTCGTCATAGCTTTTCTTCCAAGGAGCAAGTGTCTTGTAATTTCATGGCTGCAGTCACCATCTGCAGTGATTTTGGAGCCCAAGAAAATAAAATCTGTCACTGTTTCCCTTGTTTCCTCATCTATTTGCCATGAAGTGATGGGCCTGGATGCCATGGTGTTAGTTTTTTTGCATGCTGAGTTTTAAGCCAGTTTTTTAAACCTCCTCTTTCACTTTCATCAAGAGGCTCTTTAGTTCATCTTTGCTTTCTGCCATAAGGGTGGTGCCATGTGCATATCTGAGGTTATTGATTTTTCTCACGGCAGTCTTAATTCCAGCTTGTGCTTCATCCAGTCTGGCATTTTGCATGATGCACTCTGCCTACAAGTTAAATCATCAAGGTGAAAGTAACAGCCTTGATATACTCCTTTCTCAATTTGGAACCAGTCCGTTGTTCCATCTCCGGTTCTTTCTCTTGCTTCTTGACCTGCAGCTTTCTCATGAGGCAGGTTAAGGTGGTCTGGTATTCCCATCTCTTGAAGAATTTTCCACCGTTTGTTGTGATCTACATATTCAAAGGCTTTAACATAGTCAATGAAACAGAACTAGATGTTTTTCTATTGATTTTTATTAAACATTTATCATGTACCAAGCATGATATTCAGTATTGAGTATGATGAAAATAGCAAGTTAGTATAGAAGTGGTGGATTGAATATACCCACATGTTTCAGAGGCCATTCTTTAAACCTGCCCTCTGTCCTGGCATTCATCATATAACACGTGAATACATGTAATGAATAGTACACACCCATCCCCCAGACACTCTGGAGAAGCCATGCTGTGTATTTTCTCCCCCATGTGCAAAGATGCTTTCATTTCTTTCTCCCTCCCATCCCTCCTTCCCTCCATTTCCCACTTTCATTCCTATTTTCTTTCTTTCTTAGTATTTGTCCATTTTGCTGTCTCTGCCTCTCCCTCTCCCACCCCACCCACTTCTTTGTAAATTCAGTTTGGAAAATTACTGGAATGAGCTTGCCCCTGGGTTTTTCATGGCTGGGTGAACCTTACGGATAGCTCTTTTCTTGGCTTAAACTGGACTTCTAGTGTGGTGTTCTCACAAGACAGACAGCTAGCCCTCCCTGAGCCTGTCCCCAGTTCTTTCTCATGCCTCTGTGCTCTGGCCATTGCTCCTGCTTTCTGGGGTGATGTCCCCCCTCACTCCTCATCTCCATTCCAAGCAGCCTTCTAGGCTTTTCTCAGCTTTTCCATGAAGTGTTCCATGGGTGTGCCCATCATCATCTCTATACCAGTAGTTATCCCTCTGTGAGTCAGTCAATAGTAAAATGGTTGCTGTTCTACAGCCCAGGAGGGCACAGCAGGTCTACAGCTCTGTATGACTCAAAGTAAAATAAAAGCAGAGTCACAGAAGAAATCCCCACACAGAGTAAATCCTCTGTGGAGAGGTTTGGAGATTAGACACCCGTCACCTGGGGGCCCACACACCTGCCCCTGAGCTCCTCGTAATGCACTCCCCCACTATATTATTCTTGGTGAGGGGCTTTCTGTACTTCTACAAAGTTATCCTGCCCTCTTGTTTTCTTTCATGTCCCCAGTTCCTAGCCCCATGCTTGACAAAAATAGTGTATGATTCCAGAACTTTCTATGTAGTAAGCATGGCCTCCTGAATGTCCAAAGACTAACAATACAAGCCAGCATTTAGAAAGTCACACTGGGCTGAAATCAGGAGATTGCCTAGAAGAAAGCAATGCCACAAGCTCCTCATGCCGGAGGAAATTTGATCCAAGTTTGTAATTTTCACAGAAATTTCTTGTCCTCAATATAGTCTTTCAGGGGTCAATGCTGGAGTCTCACTTTTGAAGATCTCAGTTTCTAACTGGTATGTGCCACAGAGGGTGCTAGACCCAGTTGGGAATGAAGTTTCTATGAGCACAAGATTGTTGAAACATGTGTATGTTTGTGTGTGTGTGTGTGTGTGTGTGTGTGTGTGTGTGTGTGTGTTGTGGTTGGAAACTTTGATAGGAACATTCTAAAACAAACAATAGGACTGTAGAAAGAACAAAATAAAAATTTACAAACAGATTATGGGCTTTAAAAACTATTCTGCTTTAAGTTGAAAATTAATGGGGGATGGGAAAGAGTTTTAAAGTGTTTATGCTTACCAGCTTGGTTTATGGTTTTATTTAAGACTAAAGTTTTGCAATATTTAACTGTTGTCCCTAAGCGTTGAGTACTTTACCTGTAAAAGGTACCTTACTCTGGATTTTTTCCAAACTTTAAAAGAGAAAAAGCACGTGATGCACTCAGCACAGTTCCTGACCCAGAGAAGAGGTGGCTCTGGTGGTTTTGGAGGTTAATGCCACTCTTGCTATAAATGGAGCCATTCTTGGAAGGAGAGATCTGCCTGAGCCTCAGGGAAAGCTCCACAGAAAGCAGCCCAGGAAGTGTTAGGAGAAGATCACAGGAAAGGAAGAGGCAGTTCAAGCCCCAGGAGGGAGCTCTCTGAATGAACACAGAGTGTCAGTCAGCAATGCAAATGCTGTTTAGAAAAGGCAGAAACCCCGGAGACACAGACTTGCCAGCAGCATCACAGAGTTTTGATTGCTTGGGCAAGAGTGAGAAGGAAACAGGTCCCAGTGGGTAAAGGATGGTAAAGACCTTCAGATCTTAAAGTCAATAGTCTGATTTTTACCATCCTCCTTTGATTCTAAAATTCTAAGAATCTTCATCTTATAGAGAAAAAGTCTGAAGCCTCGTCTGGTAAATGACCTTCTCGGAGTCACACAGCCTGTGAAAGAGAGAGAGACCGAGCTCAGACCTAGCCCTTCACTCCAAGAGGAGGGAGACCCTGCACAGCAACAGGGCTACAGGCAGGCCACCCCGCATGCCAGGTGGCAGGATGACTTCTGGGTCATCTCAGATCCGAGTTACCTTCCAGTTCTGCCTGACCACTACCTGCATAGAATACTTCTTTAGTTACACCGAGAATGCTTCTTCATGGTGTTTTAAAATTTCACATAAATAAATTAACCCAAATCAAAACATGAATATTAAAGAAAGCTATTGGGAGAATGGCATTGAAGCATGTATAATACCATATAAGAAACGAATCACCAGTCTAGGTTCGATGCAGGGTACAGGATGCTTGGGGCTGCTGCACTGGGATGACCCAGAGGGATGGTATGGGGAGGGAGGTGGGAGGGGGGTTCAGGATTGGGAACACGTGTATAGCTGTGGCAGATTTATGTTGATGTATGTCAAAACCAAGACAATATTGTAAAGTTAAAAAAATAATAACAATAAAATAAAATTTAAAAAAAAATAAAGAAAGAAAGCTATTGTCTCAGGTAGAAATGTCTATAGTACTTTGCAGTCAGTTCCCATGAGACACAGTGAGCATACTGGTGATGAAAGCTGGGGATGGGGGATTTTGATCACGACCCCAGCTTCCACTGTGTGAGCACAGTCCAGCCTGACTCCGGACTGAATACATTTCCTGACTGTGGTTTTAAGCTCTCACAACTACTAGCGAGACGGCTCCTGTTTATACCTATCTTACAGACTTGAGCGGTAAAATGATTTGCTTAGGTTTATCAAGCTAAGCCTGCATTTAAGCCACTATACCCCTGCTCCAAGCCTGGCCTTTAAAAAGCAGCTTCCCTTCTTTAGAGCAGCACCGATCTGGGGGCATGGAAACTGCATTATGCCAAGCAGCAGCTGTTGCAGAGAGTGAGGGAGCTTAGAAAGAGCAGCACAGTGTCCTAATTACCTGCGGCAAGGAAAACATCTGCGTGGGGAAAGTAATGAAATTAATTCTAAAGTCTAGCGGTTGCCTACATTAATTGACGTTAATTAATGCCAAATTACAAGACACCTCCTATGGAATCGCATCATACACTCACCAGAATTGAATATGGAAAGAGTTCATCACACTTAATGCTATTACAGCAAGCCCCAAGGGGAATAAGAATGATCGGTCCCTCATTATGAAGTGCAGCCAATTTCTTTTTGTTTCCATTAGGAGGGGAACGAGAACAAACCAGGAGCACTTTACCATGGGCAGGCGGTTGGAATTGATCGGTTCCCCTTCAGCTTGTAGATTTCACTTTGAGCCACTCTGAGCAAGACATGGTTTCAAGACCTCTTCCCAGAGCTTTTCTTGGGTGCTTTCGTTGTACATTTTAAAATTCTCAGCATAAGAACAGCTCATTGAACATGTCTGCCTCACTGTGTGGCATGGGGAGTGGAGAGGGATGGAACAAGCAAAGGAGTCAGAGACAGTTCTCTAATTCTTAGGAGTAGAATCCCACAAGCCCACCATGACCCTTGGGCCGCCTTCCCTGGCTGTGAAGTGCTGGCCAGAGATTTGCATGCTGTCTGATCGTCTGCCTCTCTCATGTAACTGCCTCTGTACTAGCGTTGACGTCTAGTATATATCTATTATTCATTTTCCCCGTGCAAACATACATATGTAGATATCTATATATACCACTTGCACAAAATCGTGTCCATATGCACATATTTTGGTAACCTACTTTTTAAAAACTTTTATTTTGGAATAATTTTAGATAAACAGAGAAGTTACCAAGATAGTGCAGCTTTACCCAGCATCCCTTAATGCGAACATCTTATACAACCATGATCTATTTTTCAAAGCTAATAAATTAACATTGATACAACATTATTAGTTGATAACTATTTTATTTTATAAAATGTATTAAGAATGTCTATAAATCCTCATATAAGGATTCATAACAAGCTATGCATGTTCTACAATCTATTTAGCTGTGCCTCAACTGTTGGCCGTTTTGTTTTCTCTTACCTTTTTAAATTATAAACAACACTATGATGAATATCAAAGTAACTAAATCTTTGCATGGTTCATTAATTATTTCTTCAAGTCAAATTCTCAGAAATGAACTCACAGTCAAAAGAGATTTTAATAAATGTTGATCCGTATTGACAAATTACCTCATGAAAACATACACTTGTTCTTTCTTTCTTCTTTCTCCTTTTTCTTTGTATCTAGGTTTGTCCATTGGTAATTTGAAGCCAAAACATACTTAACAAAAATTGGCCCCAGACTTCCTGGGGTTTTTCATGCAATGTAGTGGGAATAAGCTGGAGAAGGCAATGGCACCCCACTCCAGTACTCTTGCCTGGAAAATCCCATGGAGAGAGGAGCCTGGTAGGCTTCAGTCCATGGGGTCGCGAAGAGTCAAACACAACTGAGCGACTTCACTTTTACTTTTCACTTTCATGCATTGGAGAAGGAAATGGCAACCCACTCTAGTGTTCTTGCCTGGAGAATCCCAGGGACGGCAGAGCCTGGTGGGCTGCCATCTATGGGGTTGCACAGAGTCGGACACGACTGAAGCGACTCAGCAGCAGCAGCAGCCGCAGTGGGATTAAACCAGACTTGGAGTCTGGCCAACCCAGTGTGAAAACCCATACTGCCGTTTCTATAATCTCCAGGAGCTTCGCTCTCTTTACTTGCAAAGTCAGTTGATAAATTATATGCCAGAGTATTGTGACGATTAAGTGTACCAAATAAATGTGAACATGCTTTAGAGTACTTGGCACATAAATTCGCAGCAAATATTAGTTTCCCTATTCTTTTAATTTCTCCCCAAATCCCTCAAATTCATAATTTCCATATAGTTAAGTTATAAATATAAGGAGTTTATTTTTATATTTTCCATCTTATGTTTGTTCAGGGACCTTTGAAGAGAAAGTTGAAATCTTAAGAAATTATTAGACAACACTACAAATGAAACAAGCACGGTGTACTCATCAAGAAATCCTATGAGTTTCAGTCTTAACGAATTCTAATTGGAAAGTTGTATTTGTAATTTGAAGCCCGAGACTTCCTCAGTCAGAACCTTTGATTCAGATTGTTTTCATTCATTATCTCATGTAACAAGAAGCATGAGAAAGGGCAGCTCTGGGTTCAGTACAGGCAGACGCTCAGTGATGTCATCAGGGAATGGGCCCTTTCCATCTCTTTGCGTATTCATTGTGGAAGCTCAACTGTAAGACTCCTCCATGCACAGAAAGGCTAGAGCACTTCCAGACATCATATTGACACAGTGTTGTATGGGGGCTGAAGAAGGTTTTCTGCTGTGTCTCCCTGTAGCCCCTTATAACTTCTTATTTACTAGAACTGGGTTTAAAAGGCTTCTCCTAAAGCAAATGATAGTAGGTGAAGTAGAAGACTTGGAGTAAACACAGACCCGAGAGAATTATTCCCAGCATATCAGAGCTTCTGAGTGACTTGGGAGAAAGATGAGCCACCAGATCCATGGCTTTTCTGGCAAAGAGGTAGGGAGGAATGAGTGTTGGACCAGTCACCAGCAGTAATCAATAGTGAAATATAACTGGAATACTCAAATTCAGTTTTTTAAAGGACCTACAATGTGCCCCCAACACTATCTAATCATTGTGAAAGGTTGCAGAAGAGAAAATAGAAACATTATAGTTTTTGTACAACTTCTGAGTTTCAGAACATTTAGTTCTTAGAACCAAACTATAAGATAGTTGACACTGGCATCCTCGTTTGAGAAATGACAGTGAAGAGACTCAGGGAGGTGAAGCGGTGTTCTCTGAGTGATGCAACTAGGAAGTGACCATGGCAGAACTCAAACCCGGGTCTCACAGATGCCAGTCTCCATTTCTATGACCCTGAGCTGCCTTCTGAAAGGCAGGAGTCAACTGAAAGCTCTGCAAGGGTCTGATGGGGTATGAAATGGCGAGGTAAAGATTTTGTGTCCCACCAAGAGAAGTGTTCTGGGAGGAGATGAGTCCCAGAAATTCTCTTCAGAGATGAAGATCATGAATTATGTCCTAAAATGAAACTTTATTAATTAAAGTTACGATAATTAATGGATTCAAGATTGCCGGGAGAAATATCAAGAACCTCAGATATGCAGATGACACCACCCTTATGGCAGAAAGTGAAGAGAAACTAAAAAGCCTCTTGATGAAAGTGAAAGAGGAGAGTGAAAAAGTTGGCCTAAAGTTCAACATTCAGAAAACGAAGATCATGGCATCCAGTCCCATCACTTCACGGGAAATAGATGGGGAAACAGTGGTAACAGTGTCAGACTTTATTTTTTTGGGCTCCAAAATCACTGCAGATGGTGACTGCAGCCATGACATTAAAAGATGCTTACTCCTTGGAAGAAAAGTTATGACCAACCTAGATAGTACATTCAAAAGCAGAGACATTACTTTGCCGACTAAGGTCTGTCTAGTCAAGGCTATGGTTTTTCCTGTGGTCATGTATGGATGTGAGAGTTGGACTGTGAAGAAGGCTGAGTGCTGAAGAATTGATGCTTTTGAACTGTGGTGTTGGAGAAGACTCTTGAGAGTCCCTTGGACTGCAAGGAGATCCAACCAGTCCATTCTGAAGGAGATCAACCCTGGGATTTCTTTGGAAGGAATGATGCTGAAGCTGAAACTCCAGTACTTTGGCCACCTCATGCAAAGAGTTGACTCATTGAAAAAGACTGTGATGCTGGGAGAGATTGGGGGCAGGAGGAGCAGGGGACGACAGAGGATGAGATGGCTGGATGGCATCACTGAGTCGATGGATATGAGTCTGAGTGAACTCCGGGAGTTGGTGATGGACAGGGAGGCCTGGTGTGCTGCGATTCATGGGGTCGCAAAGAGTCAGACACAACTGAGAAACTGAACTGAACTGATGATTAATTAGTATAATTAATAATTAAAATTGCATACATTTATATAATGTATATAATTATAATTTTATATAAAATTTTATATTTTATATAAAATTATTATAATTATAATTATATACAATTGCATACATTTATATAATTATAATTTTATATAAAATTTTATATTTTATATAAATTTTTTATAATTATAATTATATACAATATAATACATAATATAATATATACATATAACATATTTGGAATATGATTATAATATATATTTATAATTTATATAAATTTACATATTTATAGTTACAATTAATATAATTAATTAATATAAAAATGCCTGAAAAAGTAGATGGGGAAGGGAGAGTGGAAGTCTTTTCTTTAGTCGTTCTTTGGAGGACTAGATGGGTTAAAATATATACTTGAGAGCTATTTCCATCCCCGCAAGTGGTAGCAGGATAAAGGAAGACTGGATAAAGCTCTCCTCCTTCCCTCTCAGAGCTCATTAGCAACTGTCAGCCATTGGTCAGTTGGAGCAAATGTGCATGTCGCCCCCTTGTGGCACTGCCTGTAGAGTACAAGTTTGCCCAGGTTCTTTAAGTAAAAGTAATGCTAGAAAGTGTTCTTGCCTGGAGAATCCCAGGGTTGGAGGAGCCTGGTGGGCTGCCGTTTATGGGGTCACACAGAGTCGGACACGACTGAAGTGACTTAGCAGTAGCAGCAGCAGTGCTAGAAATTTCCTTCAGGGAAGTCGTTAGTGAATCCTTATATCCAACTCAGCATACAATTGCCTACCCCCATTTCATGTAAATAATCATGTCCTTATTTCTCCATTTGTAAGAGTATATTTCTTCATACATCCTTGTATGTCCTAAAATCAAACTCACTCATTCATTAAACGTAAGAAAAAGGTAAAATAATTTCCTTTTTCGTTCAAAAACACATATTCCAGTAAAGTGGCATGTTCCAAAGAATATTTATTTATTATGTACTATGTGTGCTAATTTGTTTCATACTTAGATTGTGATAAGTTCCATGAAGGGAATTAACAGGATGGAGTATTGTTGAAAAGCAATCATAGGAGACCCCCAGAAATAACAGTAAGCTGAAATCTAGACCTTTTTTAGAGAACAACCTGGGGAGAAGCCTTTAGAACAGAGGGAATACAAATGTAAAGCCTCTTAAGTGGTAGAAAATTTGGCCAAATTTTTCAACATATTTTAGGCCAGATTAGAAGAATCGCTTGGAGAGAGGAGATTAGGGTGAGCGGAGGTTGAAGCAGCCCTGATGGGAGGTTTGAATGTATTCGGGAGTTCTGCAAAGGGAGGTCTGAGTGACGTCTGATTCACAGAGAGGGCAGAACAGCTGTGGCTGAAAAACAGCGCCAGCCTCCCTGGTGTAATATATTACTCCTGTCCGCAGCAGGGGTCAGATCTGTTAAGAGTCCTTTTTACTGGCATGTGTATCACCTGCTCTCATCTCAGGTGAGAGGCAGGGTCTTAGTTTCCTCAACTATAAAATGAGAGCAATGTTTTTGAGTATGGAAGCTCTTCTCAATTCTGTTTTATTTCCAATTAGTAATAGAAGAAAAACCTTTATCTTGACCTAGGGCCTTATTGTTTATAACAGTGTACTTCTAGCACGAGATGACCAATGATTGCATGTATGTTTGTGTGTTTCCCTATTTATCAGAGTATGGAGGTGAATCCTATTGATAAGGAAAACAACTAAAAGAGCACAAGTATTACTGCCAGCTTTTGAATTTTTTTCATTTTGGTTTGGAAGGAAAAAAAAATTAGTTAATAGAATTTAGTATTCTAGGATGACAGGAGTTGGTGGAGGCACTGGGAAATGGTGGTGGTGTTGATAACAAGTGAGTAAAATAATCATGAAAATTTAAACAATGATAATAATGATAATGATAATAACGTAATGTAGTTGAGAATGTGAGGTTTGTTGAAAGAATTGCAGAAAGCAAGAGAACGGAAAATGTCTACTCTGACTCTGTATACTGTGTGTAGACCACCCCACCCGCATTTTTTTCTTTTTTTTTCAGATTCACAATACCTAACATGCCGAATGCAGAACTGCACAGAGGCCAACAGAAATAAACCTTTCCCAGGCTACATTGACCCAGACTCTCTGATTGTCCAGGATGATTATGTGTTTGTTCAGGTATGAAAGATCCGCTTCCACTGATTGTCTCACACACATTTCCCTTCCCTGCTTCTAATGCAGCCCTGTCACCTGCCTGCCCTCCCTGAAGAACAATAGAGAAAGAAGCAAAGGCATTCTTTTTTTTAACAAAAGGAACATTACCAAGTTGAAGCTTCTATACTAACAGAATAGCAATTCCTTCTATTGCCTGTGAATGTGAAGTTATTGCTTCTTAGTGAAAGAATTCGGAGATAAAATAATTGGTAAGAAGTGGATGTATTTGGAGAGAAACATAGTCCACAGACAGCGTGTGGGCCACCTCAGAGGGTGAGTGAGAGTTTAGAGGTATGGCGCAGTTAGTTTTTACAGCCTGGGTAATTTCATAGGCTAATCAGTGGGATGATTATTCCAGTTATTTGGGGGAAGAACCGGCATTTCCAGGAACTGGGCCGTCACCCACTTTTGACCTTTCATGGTTGCCCTCAGAACTGTCTGGCACTGGTTGGTGTGTCTTTTAGCATGCTAACGTAGTACAGTGAGTGTATGATGCAGCTTGCGGTGCCTTGGAAACAGGATCTTCCCGCCATCTTGGACCCAGTTGGTCCTAATCAGTCTTTGTCATGTCTTATGACGTGCCATTCTTTGAAAGGGTCTGCCCTGCCCTCTTCCCTCCTGTTTCACTTCCTTGGGGCAGTGTCTGGAGGATGTGTTAAAACAGGGTCCTGGGGACATTGCTCTGAATACCCAGGTTGTCCCCAGAGCTACACACACTTACATTCATCCTCGTCACATCCCCTGCATTCCAGAGAGGCTCCCTTCCGTCGTCAATGGGACTGAGCAGATACGTCAGTCTCTTCCTAGAGCAGTCAGCCAACAAGCCCCCTCTTCAGAACCTGCCTTAAAAATAGCCAGGCGGTAACTCGTTGTGGGGTGGCTGGAGGTGGTTAGCCAGTAATCAGCCATTATTGTCAGGCACTGCTGTGATTAGGATCAAGAGAATGCAGATGAGATGTTCAGGTGGGTGTTTCACTTCCAGAGAGAGCAGAGAACAGTTTGAGAAACTGAGGGCTCAGGAGCAATTAGAAGAGAGAAGGAACAAGTATCCTTTGATTTCATTTTGCAGTTAATAAAACCTTAAACTTGTTTGGACAAAACATTTAAAAACTCAGTTGTTGCTTCTCATGTTGCTCTTCATGTTAAAATTGACAAAGTTACTATTGCTAAATAGTTTATATATAATACACAAGCTGCTAAGTCGCTTCAGTCGTGTCCGACTCTGTGTGACCCCACATATGGCAGCCCACCAGGCTCCCCCGTCCCTGGGATTCTCCAGGCAAGAACACTGGAGTGGGTTGCCATTTCCTTCTCCAATGCAGGAAAGTGAAAAGTGAAAGTGAAGTCGCTCAGTCATGTCCGACTCATAGCGACCCCATGGACTGCAGCCTACCAAGCTCCTCTGCCCAGGGGGTTTTCCAGGCAAGAGTACTGGAGTGGGGTGCCATTGCCTTTTTTCACTATGATTGAGACATTCTAGACACTACTGTATTTACTTGGGCAAGAAATTATAATTTAGAATATTTGATCCCATATATTGAAAAGCAAATGTTCAAATTCCTTGTACTTTTAAACTATTTCACAATTACACACACACACACACACACACACACTTCCTTTTTTCTTCAGGAAAATGAGTAATGAGCACTCTGATAACTTCAGTATCAAATTATCAAGTGACATTAAAATGGAAAATGGTTACCCATATTGGTTCTATGTATAATTCATTTCTCCATCAGTGTTGCTTCCAGGGACCTTTCCTATTTTCTATTAACAATTTATAATCCACATATATGACGTACAAATGAGAATCAAGTGTGCATTTAGAGTTTTATATATATTTTTACCCAGGCCGCTATGAATATATAACCCATTGTTAGGACTGAGAGAGAGCTGGCCACATCATGGTGACTATGATAACTTTCCAGTCACATTTTTATGTGTCTGATGAAAATTCACCCAGAGCATTTGTTGACATTCTGAGTATGCAAACCAACTGAATTCAAACTCCAGGTGTTTATATGAGTTAAGAGTGGCAACAGGAATCCAGAGAAACTGGGAGTAAAATGGTGGTTTTCAGAGGCTAGGGAAATGGGGAGATGCTGGTCAAAGGGTATACATGTCTAGCTATAAGTTCTGGGGATGTAGTATACAGCATGGTGGCTACTATATTATATACTTGAAAATTATTAAGAGAATAAGTCAGAAATGTTATCAACATACACACAGACACACACATATACAATTTTAATTAGATGAAAAGACAGAGGTGATTGCTAACCTTATATGTGGTAAACATTTCATAATATATATGCATCAAATCATATTGTACACTTTAAAACTGCATATGTTATGTGTCAATAATATCTCATTAAAGGTGGATTAAGGGAGAGTTTGGCAGTGCAGCCCTGATACCTCATTCCTCATGGTGCTCAACTGAGATGGAGACCACACTGCTCCTCCCCCTCCCTCAGACCCATAGGGTATTTGGGCTGTAGATCCTGGACGGACCTGGGGCGGTAGCTCACCATTCTCTTCCGGCGGGGGAGATGGAGAATGAGTTAGAACCATGGTCCTGGCTTGGCTTTCCGTCTAGCACGTCAGCAGCACTGCTGTGTGGGGGACGTGCACACAGCCAATTGTGTGACTGCCCCAAACTGGAATTCAGTGCCCGGGGATGGGGGCTCTGGTTCTGCCACTGTGTGACCTGGCCCATTCCCTTTTGATATGGCACAAGGACCTGTTGGCGTGGTCACAGTCTTGGGGCTAGAGAGAGCTGGGTTGCTGAGGGGCTCTGATCCCATATACCCTCAGGCTTGTGTCAGTTAAAAGAAAAATAACCAAAATTCTTTCCTGACTTCTGAGCCACAGGGTAAGTTGAAGAATTGTGTTTTTGTCAAGGGGGTTCACTTTGGGCCTCTGACCAACTCACACACACCGAGTTGTTTTGGAACTGGATGCCAGAGCTTTACACTTGCCCACAGTAGTCACTCGTGCTGTTGCATTGGTACCTACCCCTTCCGTGCAGGGACTGTTCTTCTGTGACCTGTAACTGTGGTAGTGACTCATTTTACCACCTTGGTGTTTTCGTTGCAGCTGACATCAGGGGGACGGCCACATTACTACGTGTCCTACCGAAGGAATGCGTTTGCCCAGATGAAGCTCCCCAAGTATGCTTTGCCCAAGGTATGGCCTGATCAGCTTCTCTATTTCAGTACCTATTCTTTTTCCCAAGGACACTTTCAGTCTCTTGTAGTTATTTTTTTAAAATCCCCCATCTCCATTTCTCAAATTCACTTATATTCTTTTTTGCTAATCTCACTATCTTCCTTTCTCTCTCAGTGGTCCCTCCCTCTCATACCCCTCTTTTCCTCTCTCTTTCTCTGATTCTTTGGAATTCTTACTATAGGGACATCTGAGTAAACTGATAACCGATTTGCTTTTGCTTAAGTGGTATGTATTGGTTTTTAGCAAAACAGAAACTATGCTTTGGACACACAGTATATCAGAGCAACAGGTGTGATATGTATGTATTCTGACCTACTATTATTTATAAAGTGATACAGTCACTGTATCACAGATACAGTGATACAGCTTCTGACCTTTGTTTTCCCTCCCAGTGGAACTTATGAGACTAGTTGTCTTTAGGGTTCAGCGACACAGCTAATTTTTAAAACCTCCCCCAAAACGTACTCTTTTGAAAATAGAGGCAGACAAGAGACTCCCAACAGCTAACATCCCCAGGCTGTCTCTCCATAAACACTGAAGAACTGTGTTAATACGGAGCGCCACCTAGTGGAAGCAAAACTTATTTAGGAGCTCAAAGTTGTGGATTTGCGGTCTTGTTGCCACTGTGATGTATTTTAAGTGGCCGTAAATTGTTAATGCATCGTGCCTTTTTTTCTAGCAACAACTGCTGAAATGTGTCTTCATTTAAAAAAGATTTTATTGCAGTATAGTTTATTTGCTGTATTATATTAGCTTCAGGTGTACAACATAGTGAGTCAATATTTTTTCTAGGTTATATACTCCATTTAAAGTTATTATAAATTCCTTGTGCTGTATAATGTACCCTTATTTATTTTATACATAGTAGTTTATGTCTCTGAAGCTCATGCCTTTATCTATCCCCTTTATCATTCCCTTTCCCCACTAGTAACCACTCTTTTGTTCTCTGTATCTGTGACTCTGCTCCTCTTTTGTTACATACATTTGTTTGCCTTATTTTTTAGATTCCACATATAAGCAATAGCAGAGAATGTGTCTTTCTCTAACTTACTTCATAAGCATGATTCTTTCTTGGTCCATCCTCACTGTCACAAAAGGCAAGATTTCACTCATTTTTATGACTGAGTAATATTCCATTGTATGTTGATATGTGTAATGGGGTACATATGTGTACACACACATATGTGTAGTTACATGTATATATATTTGGGTGCATTTATCTTTTTTGACTAGCGTTTTGTGTTCTTTGACTATATACCCAGCAGTGAAATTGCTGGATCGTGTGGTAGTTCTGTTTTTAGTTTTTTGAGGAACTGCCATACTATTCTTCACGGCGACTGCGCCAATTTACTTTCCCACCAACAGTATACCAGGGTTCTCTTTTCTCTGTATCCTTGCTAATGCTTTGTAGACTTTTTGATGATAGCCATTCTGACATGTGGGTGTGTTGATCATGAAACAAGGGAGATGTATGTGGCTATAAGAAAGGGATAGTGTAGGTTTGAATGCAGCTCAGCTTTGAAATCTTTGGTTGAACAAAGAGCATCAATAACTTCTTTTCAATTGTATTTCCATGACTCTGTGTCTTGCGTTTTTATCCCTGAGTTTGTAATATGCTTTCTTGGACCAATACCAGCTTCCTGCCCGGGGACCCTGTGATAGATCCAGCACAAGGGCACAGCAGGTCTTCTCTCCCAGGAGAGCCAGTGGCTTCTCCAGGCAGAATTCTCCTTCTTGGCCATCACTCTGCCCCTAACCCTAGCGTAGTGAGAGGTGAGCTGTAAACCTCAGCCCATTAGAGATAATAACACACATTAAATTATGCTGTTAACTTCAAAAAACTATTTCCATGTGAGTAGTTACTATTTTCAGCTGCTAAGAGATTAATAACAGTGGTAATTGCCCAGAACTGTATGCCTGTGCCTGTATATGTTTAAATGCTCCTCATTCGTGATTTAGCTTGAACTATTTTACAAAAAGACAAACACAACATTGGAGTTGTGTCTTAGATGAGAATTTGTTAAAGTCAGTAAAAGAAAAATTTAGTGTTATTAAAATTTCCCTTGGTAATCTTTTAGGGAGGTCCATGAGGGAGATGATCATGTTATCTTGGTAAGTTCAACAGAGATGGTGGTTTTATTTGTTTTGTTTCGTTTCCCTTGAGCACTGAAATAAGTTTCTGACTTTGATTGACCAACAAATGAAGTAGTTGGCTTGCAAGATTTACACCTTTAAAAACAAGAATACACTCAATGCAGTGAGATGCTTCTGTTCAAGAGGCATGTGGGAATTGGGACCAAATCAGGAAACAGCATATCTGAGCCACTCATCTCTTGCTTACTTCCTCTTGGGAATATACTCTGTGAGTGGAATAAGTTTCAGCTAAACTAAATGCTACTTGCTGCAGAATCAAGGCTGAAATATAAGTCTGTGGACTCCCAGACCAGCATTCCTTGTATTATACTCTTCTACTCTCAAAATAAACTAATCGAGTCTGTAACTAAAAGGGAGCAGCACCACCCACCCACCCCCAGATTTTTATACACTGAGTAGCGTCCAAAGAAAAAGTCCCATTGATCTAAGTTGTCTCAGAAATGGTAGTTTAAAATCAAAGAAATCACTTTGGGCCCTTGGCTGGAGTGTTAGGAATTGCATACTTTGCATTGCTTTTTCATTGCCATCACACCAATCACTGTGGATCATCGCACCCAGTGGTATCGTGCCAAGCTGGAAGGAGAAGTTTTACTCTGAGCCTCAATCAGCTATCTGCACCCCATCCCCACTCCACTGTCCCAGATGAGTGTTTTCCATTACTCAGTCTCATCTGAGGTCTGAGGATAAGAATGCAGTGATTAAATTAGCTTGTTCCCAGAAAAATCATAGCCACTATAGCAAATGAATATATTATTTGGTTCAAGTAGGTGTTTATTATTTAAAGCAAAGAGATGCCTCATTACAATCCCATTATACCTTCAAAGAGAAGCCTCAGCTTGGTTGGAGTGATCCATGGCAAAGATGCATGTTTCATGACCTGCTATCAAACCTTTTCCTGCTGCAGCAGGAAAGGAGCAAAGCTCCATGCTCCCTGAAGGAACGGAGACAAAAGCCAGCACTTCCATGATCAGATTTTCTTTAGTCATCCCCTTCCATTGCATCAGCTCTAAAAAGACTGAGGTTAACCTGGGCTGTATTAAAAAATAATAATAATACAGTGGCAAAGATGATCGGAAAGCAGGGGTGGGGAGATTTTAATATTGCTGTTACTATTAAGAGCATGAAGCCCAGCAGAAGGAGAGCTAGTGACCATTTTCCTCCCTTGACATACTTGGAGCTCATTCTGAGCTACTCAAGTGAGATAAATGAGGCAATACATATGAAAGTGCTTTGAGCATTTTGGAGGACAGATACTCTATAAAAGCAAGGTAGTATTATTATTAGTATGGATCTAGTTGTCTGTGTTGGAGAAGATCGATGTGAACTGGGGTGTGGGTGATGAAAAGGCTGCTTGATTCACAGCGAGAGACCCTAATTCCAGACCTAGATCTGTCACTCACCTGCTCTGAACCTTGGAAGGGTTTATCAGTTTCTCTGTTTTTTGTTTTTTTTTTTTTCCTTCTTCTTTTTTTATTTTTATTTTTTTACATTTTTAAAATACAGAGCTTAGATTCACAATAATACTTTCTCAAATGTGTTACTCAATAAAATGCCTTTAGAGATGCTTCATGAAAATTTGGTTTATGATTGAAAGTTCAAAAAAGGAAATAAACTTCATTCTATGCTCCTTGTCTGGGGACTACTAGAAGCTCACCAGTATTTAAAGGTTCTAGGATGTCCTGCAAGCAAGAAAGCTGTATAATTTGCATTCATCAAAACATTTTACAAAGGGAACCATTAAAAAAAAAAAAAACTTAAAATCCAACAATATTGATGTCCTATGGAACGGACATTGGGAAATGCTCTAAAAGATCTCAGAGTTCACTTCTTGGTCTAAAATTTTGTGTCTCAGTACGAGCTTTCAACATGAAGTGCCATTTTGGGAGAAATAGCATGTTTTCCTGGTATAAGTAGATGTAGACAAGAAAAGGGAAGATGGCATTTAAATATGTCATAGGTTTCAGTTAAAATATTTAAGACTAATGTCATCTGTCATTTTTAAACAGTCTATTCAATAAAATTAGATTGTATTTAGAGAAAGAGATCTGTCCTTGGCCCTTATCTGATGATGACCATTTAATCTGTTGTTTTTTTAATTAATTGATTTTTAATTAAAGGATAATTGCTTTACAGCGTTGTGTTGGTTTCTGCCATACATCAACATGAATCAGCCATAGTTCTGTGAATAGTTCTCTAAGTGACTTAAACACTTAAAAGCATCCATGTTTTCTCTTCCACATCTACCAAGGACAAGTTTAAGTGGGCTGGGATAATATTGATGATTTACTCTGGCCCCTAAGATTATTTAATGCATCATCTATTTGTGGCCCAGACCTCGGAGGTTCACGAGGGCACTGATTCACTCCAAAGACACAGAGGTGGGAATTAGTTATGTGATGTTCAGGTTAGTGCTGAAATATTTTAGCTTGAACTCAGGGATGATGCTACACCCCGCTGACAAGGAAGAAAACATGAATTGGGAGTAGTTGTTTAAGGGTTCGAAATGCTAGTGTAAGGATATTAATATTTGTCTTGTAAGAAATGAGGAACCATTGGCCCTCCATGGATGAATGACCTTTGGGCTAATTTCCACAGTTAATTGTTTCCATTAGGAAAAAAAAAATCATGTGGATGAACCACTTTTTTATTAAGTGTATTAGTGTATATATGATATATATAAATATAATATTTCAATACCCTAATATTTGCAATGAACAGAAAAGCCAAATCAACCTGGCTCAATCAACAAAGGAGATTTAAGGTTTGTGTAACTAAAAATAGCTAGCATGTATGGTTCCGGGCACTGTTTGTTAAATGCTTAATACTTACTAACTGATTTAATCCTTTCAACTCCATGAAGGACATACTATTATCTCTAGTTTGCAAGTAGAAATTCTGAGGCACAAATTTCTGTTCACATAGCTAAATTTCAGAGCTAGGATTTGAACTTAGCTTTATTTAAAGACCATTCTTTCAATCATTTTGGTTTACTGTCCTCTCTAACAAGTTCACACGTGGCCAGACTTCTTAGGTATTCACGTTCAGAGACTCCAAGAGTGTCACAGAATTTGAACCATCTCTCTTTACCTTTTGTTTTGTTTTGTTTTCTTTTTTTTTTTTAATTCTTTATTAAATCATACCTACTTTTTTTCTGGATTGGCTTATCCTCTACCTGCAAGATATGTCTCTAACCGATCTAGATTTTATTTTTTATTCTGACTGCTTGCAAACTGACAGTAAAATATACTTTCTCTCTCCATGTAGTAATTCACAGTCATTCTAGAATGATGTCTTACTGAGTTTGCTTGGGTGGAATGTCCATTGCCAATCCAATAATCAGCGTTCCCTGAATGCTAGGCCTGTAAGATCATTTCTGGTGCTGAGGGTGGGAGAAAGTAGCAAAGACTGAGCATAGAGGGAAATTTGTCTGAGAGGGATGAGAATCTTTTTCAAAGAACATCAAGCTATCATTGCCAGAAGAAATGTACGTAAGAAAAAGAAAACGTACATAAGTAAAGTCATACATTGGGCAACTTTTATACCAAACCTCACTTTGCATTATCGACCACCTTGGATCCATGGGCAGGATTCATTGGTGGGCTCCTGACTCTGGATTGTTTCTATAAAATTGTAATCAGACTCCAGAGTATGGCAGTAAGGTCTGAAAAGGGGTCAGGAACATGAAATCCTTTGAGTAAGGACTTCTTCCTTCTAGAATCACGTGAGTTCACTATGATCAACTTGAAAGAGGAGAGAGGCTCATTCCTCTGTGTCTAAAACACACTTGAAGCTGAATTGCTGACTGACTGATTGAGAGAATATGGGCAGAGGTTACAATGAGAAATTTACAAGTTAGGTAGAATTGGAATTGTTGTCAAGGAAGACTGACAGGTCTCCAGAAGCCTGTCAAGGAGAATGTATGATTGCTCTTGGAGAGTCTGAGCACTGAGCTACACAAAGGCCAGGGATCTTTTCAGGTTGCTCTTCTACCTTTAGGCTTATGTGCAATTCTGTTTTTGTTTTGTTTTATTTTAATTTTGGGTTTTTAAAGTGATACCGATATATGTACCACCTTGGGTGAAGGGGGAAAGATTGCTGACAGCAATGAGCTGGCATCCTTGAGGGAGACGGCAAGCCCTGGTCTGAGACAGCCTCTTCCTGAACACCTACTCCTCTGTGGTCAGAAGTCGGGGAGAAAGGATTCAGAACCGCCACCCCAGGGGGTCCTGCTCACTGCCTCTCATTACCTCTGCCTTGTTTCTATATTCCAGGACAACCAGAGGCTGAAAACATCATCAATTATGCAGAGCGTTTTTTCCCTCTTTTATTTAAGGTTTCCTGCTGAACTTCTCAGGGCACAGGTTTAGATAAGCTAAGACCTGGAATGCTCATTAACCTGAAGGCTAGTACTCTGGGGTCTCAGGTAAACATTTTTCCTCTGGGACTTCTAGGGCTTGCTGAGCCTTAGGGAAGTGCTTCTCCAACTTGGATGTGCATATTATCCATCCACGGATCTTATTAAGATACAGGTTTCTACTGGACAGGTGAGGCCTGAGGTTCTGTGTGTCTAACAGTCTTACAGGTGATGGTCATGCTGCTGTTCCATAGACCACACTGAGAGATGCAAAGCTTGTCTGTTTTCTCTCTGTCCCTTGTTCTGTCCTGTATATGCCTTCTGAGCATGTCCTCGGTGTTTTGCAAATTTATCAGGATGCCTGATTCTCCAAAGTCATACCTCTTTGAGAAATTATCCTTCAAATTATCTAATGAGGCAATTAAATTGTAACTGAGCTACCAAGTACCTCTCTGTCTTATTTTCTGATGACCTCACCTTGTAAGCGACAACGGAAATATGTGACTAGTGCTCAACTAATGGTTGTTTCACAGATACACACAAGGAGAATCTCTGTCTTCCTCATGCTACCTACATGCCTGTCCTGGTGTTCCTCGTCTTCATATTATGTGGATGCATGCCAGGGGCACGTATAAAGTGTTCTTCCTCTTCCCTTCCCTGTGCCTTTCCTTAGGACATGCACGTCATCAGCACTGATGAGAACCAAGTGTTTGCAGCGGTCCAAGAGTGGAACCAGAATGACACGTACAACCTCTACATCTCAGACACACGTGGAGTCTACTTCACCCTGGCCTTAGAGAATGTCCAGAGCAGCAGAGGCCCTGAGGGCAACGTCATGATTGACCTCTATGAGGTATGTCACAAGGCATGTGTGATCTTCAGCCACTGCAGTGCTATGACCGGCAGTTGAAGGCTACGGCTTGGCCCTTCCCTCAGTCATTTTAATGACTAGTTCCTTACGTGGCCTCGGTCTGTTTGGGAGAGGGAGGGGATTGCAGAACTTTTATATTGGTTAATTTGCAATTCACAAGACATCTCTGGGAGGGATTCTTTGTTGACCAAGTCCAGAAGACTTGGAAAGTATCTGGGGAAGCAGTCAGGTAATTAAAAGGTTTAAATAAGAGTGGGCCTAGTATGAAGCTTGAAAATAGTCTTAAAGGACTAATGGATGTCAGGGGTAGAGCAAGGGAGTGACCGGCAGTGCTGTCTTACGTCTCATAAGAAAGAACTAAGAGAACATCTTTGCACTGCATCAGAACACACTCCCTTGACAAATGCTTTGCCTATTTAGGTCATGCAGAATATTGAGCAGAGTTCCCTGTGCTGTACAGTAGATCCTTGTTACCGATTTTAAATATAGCAGTGTGTCCTTGTCAATCCCAAACTCTCAGTCTATCCTTCATACATGTGTAACTGAATCACATTGCTGTACATGTGAAATTAACACAACATTGTTAATCAACTATGCTCCAATACAAAATGAAACTTGAAAATTATTGTAGCTAAATATTGGGGAAAAAAAGAAGACACTCACTTGGACTTGAAGACCTTTCTGACTACATAACCTCTACAAGCTGATTGTCATCTTCTCAGGGGTCCAATGTATGAGATAAGATTCATAGGTCTTTCTTTTCCTAAAGAGGGCTAAGGAGGAGAAACAAAAAGCAGAGTTTACCAGATTTCCTTAAGGGAACTCTGACCCTTTTTTTCTCAGAAGGACCAGGTTCAAAATAAAGTCATGTGGTGGCTCAGTTAGCTTTCATGACAAACACCAACACTTTACTGGCTATTTAAAGTAGAGTCAGGTAAAAGAAAGCTGCTATTTGGGGACGGATTTTATCCATGCATCAGTCTTGTGCTATGAAGGATTCATAGTGGGTTTTAATGAGCCATTACAAAAGTCATATTTGGAATTTGGGAAGTACAAACATCTACTTATATTCTATTGAAAAAATAGTTATAAAACTGATTTAAATGTGTTCAGTCACAATGATACTGTCATTTGTTTGAGGATAAGCTCAGAGAATATAAGTTGTTTGTATGATGAGTAGAAAGGGAATCATATCCAGTTATGTCAAAGAAAGAAACCAATTTCACGTAAGAAACATAAACCTATCATTGGAATTCTTTTAATGCTCTCTATATTCCTTCATCTTTAGGTATTTTGGGGAATTTTCTTCTAGTGTCTAAACTTCTCTGTATATATAAAGGCATGTTAGCAAACTGTAAGCACAACTCAGAGCTCAAGTATTTGTAATGGAAATTACAGTAGACAGCATAGGACATAGTGTGTGTGTATATATTTAGGAAAATACCCTGCAAACTTTTTATGCAGTCACAAAATTCTTCCACTTCATTTCCTGCCCATGTTCCAGATAAATATAGTATCATATATCTCAGCCTCAAACTGAACATGTATTCTGGAAAACATTTACATATTCTAGTGATTTACTTTTAAATCCATGTTGGATAAAATTGTGATTTAGGGTGTAAATTTTGGAGTCAAGCAGGCTGGGTTTAAATCCTGACCATGCCACATATATATCTCCGTGAGATAAATCCAACAACTTTTGAGCCTTAGTCTCCTTGTTTAAAATAAGGGGATAAATGTAATATCTACTTGGTAGGATTTCACTGAGGATGAAATAAGCTAATCTTCTTAAAGTACTGTGAACAGTGCCTGAAATATAGCAATACTCAACAGATTATAGATAGCATAATCAATATTACATTCCAATGAGGTTAAGCCTGAAAACAATGTTCTAGTCTTAAAACCAACCCATATTATTTAAATGCTCAACGTACTTCCACTGTTCAGGATCTCTACTCCTTCCTGTATTGCAGTTAGCAAGGCCACATGCCATCCTTTTTCACCAAAGTTGTCTTCTTATGACATGCTTGCATGCTCAGTCATGTCTGACTCTTCTCAGAGTGTGTAACCCTATAGACCAGAGTCCTCCAGGCTTCTCTGTCCATGGGATTTCCCAGGCAAGAATACTGGAGTGGGTTGCCATTTCCTTCTCCAGGGGATCTTCCCAACCAGTGATTGAACCTGGGTCTCCTGCATTGCAGGCAGATTCTTTACCATCTGAATCTTTTCTTATAAACAAATGTAAATTGTCACATTTTGGTCCTCTTTTGTAAATGTCATATAAACATTTAAACTTTAAGTGTGTTTTCTTGAAATATCACACATTTTCTTGCTTTGATCCAGCATTTACAGTGGGAATATCTTGCTTCGAGAGTGTGAAATCTATTCAACTGTCCCACACTAATCAGCCTCGGATCTGTCCCTGCTCTCTTGAAAACATTTTCTGATTTTCAGGTGGTGTTTTTCCTTCCTGATGACCTTCTCCCTCTTTTTAAGTCCATGTGGAATAGTTTCTCTGGTTAATTTTATTTTCTGCCAAAATGGAGAACATTTTAATTAGTCCCTTGATGATGGAAAAGATGACAGATTTGAGCAAGAATGACTTTGTCATGTCCTGTTATTTGCAACTGCTTCCATGAATGGTTTTCTGAAATCAAAAATTACTAGCAGGCAGGGACTGAGAAGAGGAACCAGAGTGACTGAGCACGGCCAGCCATTTTTCGGTAACCTTTATGTCTTCCCTTTGCATCTCTCCTTTCGGTTGACTGTCTGTAGGGAAGCTGCTGGCTCTTATTACCCTCACTTTGAACGGTGGTGGGCCTACATTATGTAAAGGTGTTCTGCATCCTGGGGCCAGGGGAAGAAGAGGCTTTGTTTTATTAACCTGGCAGTTCACAGCAACTTGATTTGAAATTGATGTGATCAGAACAGCAATGCCATATAGGCCAATTACGTAGATAGAAAGAATATTGGCTGACACGGAACCTGGCACAAGTGTTCCTTAAAGCTGATTGTTCTGCCTAGCAGGAAGCTGAAAGCCATCCAGCATGGATTTCCCAGTCGAACGGCAATGAATGATGAGTGGTTAGAGATAAATGAGAAGTAAGAAAATCCATAAATGAATTAATAAGGAGGAGAGATGAGCAACACGCCAGGAGGGGGTGACAGAGAGAGAATATATAGAATGCACGTCTGCCCACGTTTTGGGGGGGACAGAGGAAGGTGACTTGCACTCTTGGCTTCTACATGCTGATCGCCTGCTGTTCTCGTGTGCTCTTTAAATTATGTGAGCCGAGGTGAACTGTGTAATGTGACTGTGTGATGAGTCTGTGTATCAGGCATATGTATTGTTGGTGAGTCTGTGTGGGAAATGCAGAGGGAGGCACAGTTCTCATGAAAAATAATCATTTTATTCACTCTCTCCTTGGAACCTTACAACAAATGCAGTTCTCTCTACACCAGAACCATGTGTATTTATGTATTGAGATAGGGAAATGTTGGGGACAAAGTGTTGGGGCTCTATCTTACATGGTTTAGTTATTAAAATACCAAAAATCCCCCTCAATGTGAGGTAACCACTGCCATGGACCCCATTCATGAAGAGTCAAGATGTGAGTCAGGAAAGTTGGCCTCAGAGCAAAAATGCTGGGTAGTGATTTTTGTTGAAGAAATATCACAGTAAATAGATAATATTTGGTATACCACTTAGGATACCATTTAAACACTTTATAAAGAAGCTTTTAAATTATCTCATTCAATCTATATATTAACTTTATGACACAGAGACTGTAATCATCACTCTTGTTTATAAGTAAATGGAGGCAGAGAAAATGCAATAATTTTTTATAAGATTACAAAGCTCATAAGTGTCAGGATTAGGATCTGCATTCTAGAGTGTGCAGTCTTTTAACCAGAAACTATTGTGTGTCTCTAGAAAGATCAGCCTTCAGGCTTCTATTTGATTGTGGCCAAGTAGTAACCATAAGATAGAAGCCCATTAGAGAGCAGCATAAATCGTATTAGACGATACCTACAGGGGAGATCAGACGGGAAGAAGAAAATGGTCTGGGAAAAAGCCAGCATAAACAGAATCAGCAGATGATGGCTTTGGACCTATTCACCATTTACTAAACCAAGTCCTGAGCCTGCAGTTTAAGCAAATTCACCCTATGTTATCCTGAAACTCCCAATTTTGCCTGGTGGATGTGTTCATGCAAGAGAATCCTAGAAACAAGTGTCCTAAAATTCTGTCATTCCTGAGGAGCACAAATTCTCCAGTGGCACCATGTGGAGCAGGTCACATAAGACAGCAGGCCTGATGGTGGCCGGAGCAAAAGAGCTGTGATGAGTGTGTCTGAGACATGTGGTTCCTGGTATATCCATCTGGAGTGGATGATGATACGGAGTCTGACAGCTTTGGGCAATATCCTCCCTCCTCTGGGAAGGGGATATTAATTAATGATGATGGCGAGCCCTTTGGTTTAATGGACAATGACAGTTCACCCCAGCCAAGCAGAAGGGGTTGTGTTGAGAATGAAGCCACCTGGCTGCGAATTCAGAATGCACGGAATGTATGCATGCAGGAGTGAGGCACAGTGGGCGGTATGACAGATGTGATTGGTGAGTGGTGCACGTTGTTACACACATAGTGTCTTCTGTAAGTTATGAGCTGTTGCTGCTGCTGCAACAGCATGTCCGACTCTGTCGATTCAGTCATGTCTGACTCTGTGTGACCCCATAGACTGCAGCCCACCAGGCTCCCCTGTCCCTGGGATTCTTCAGGCAAGAACACTGGAGTGGGTTGCCATTTCCTTTTCCAATGCATGAAAGTGAAAAGTGAAAGGGAAGTCGCTCAGTGGTGTCCGACTCTTAGCGACCCCATGGACTGTAGCCCACCAGGCTCCTCCATCCATGGGCTTTTCCAGCCAAGAGTACTGGAGTGGGGTTCCATTGCCTTCTCCAATATAATGAGTACCTCTCTCTATAAGAGAAAACTCCACAATTCTGATGATGTAGCTACACCTTGCTTCTCGGGGAAAGACTACCTCTTACAATCCAGTGTAAGAGGTAGGGAAGAAAATTCCTCTCCCATTTAGGGCATAGTTATTGCAAGACATAGAATATACCCTCAAATTATTTAAGATGATTCTCTCCCTGGGTAGGGGAGTGCTGCCTGACCAAGACAACAGGGAAGGCAAAAATACTTAGTCTTTGTTGGGAGTGGGTTCTCTGATGGCAAAGGCACTGGCTGGGTATGTGTCTCTCCTGGCTGGGATCCTCTCTTTAGAACAAAAATATCCTGTCTCCAAAGACATTATGGTGGCAATATGTTCTCTTTCCCGCCATTGTCGTTGATTCATTTTTAAAATTCTCTTCTAAGTTTGAGATTTCAGATTCATAATTAAAGTCTGAGATAGAGAGGTTGGGAGGAATCAGCTCCCAGTCAGCATCAGGGAAATAAGCAAAAATTCCTGTGCAGGAATCTTTCTAACATGGCCACCATGTGGAATGTATGAAAGATCTGGGGTAGGAAAGCACCTTCTAGGGAAAGAAACAAAGGAGATATCTGGAGTTCTTTCTTTAAATCACCAAAGAAATCTAAGTCCCTGTACCTGGCATATTCTGACTCTCAAAAAACACCTGCAGAGTGAATGTATACTTCCTTAGACATTCTAGGTGCTATTTTCCTGGTACTTAGAACACATAAGTGATGGATATTAAAAATATTAATTGAGCAACTACTGAGAACATGTACTGAAGAATGAATAAAAAGCAATTTCCTGTAATATCTGCATTTAACATTTCTCTCAGGATGAGAGAGAAGTTTGAAGAACTAGTATTGCCATAGGGTTAGTTTCTTGGGTTCTCAAGTTAGACACACTGATGTGGAGTCCGTTCCTAAGGTTCTTGGGGGAATGACCTTAGAGTGATTGGCCCCATCCAGACTTTGGTTCTTGCATGTGTAGAATGAGGGTGCAATGAGTCTGCCACTTACACTGCATGGGGAGATGGATGTGCACTTGCTTGCAAAAAGCCTTTCATGTCATGTCTGACATTTCTTAAGTATTTAATCAATTTGGGGCACTGTGAATTTGTTCTCTCTTCTAATGAAGAATTCTTACTACCTATTTCACTAAAAACAAAAGTAGCACTTCCTGTATAAAGTGACTTTCAATTATTAATTGCAGTGAGAGAATATGATGGATTGAATGATAATCCAGAAGTTATACCCGATGAGACATGATGATATGAGAGATGACAGGAGAATCTAGGAAGAATTCACATGTGGTAAGAAGTTTGAGGAGTACCAGACACATTTCCAGGAAGACCATTGCCCTTGAGAAGCTTACATGGTTGTTGAGAGCCAAGATGTAGATACCATCTGTGTGAGAGACATATTGAAGGACAGAGAAGAAGAGTTGGGGACAGTCAGGATTAAAAGAGAGGTTCTGGCTTCTGGTAAAGACTTACTGAGCTGGGTCTTGAAGGATGGGTAGGGAGAGGTCAGCATTGGGATGCTGTCCCAGGAAGTGGGAGTAGCCTTCATGATCAAAGAAAGGAAGACAAGAGAAGTACAGGTGGCACGTTGAGGCTGATATCCTGAGGTCAGGGCTTTGTGTTGTCTTGAGGTTTGAACTCTGACACTTTATGTTGAAAAATCTAATCAACGTGGTATTTTTGGCTTGTAGGATGTTAGAGAATAAGAAATAATTACTAATTAACTTTGAAACTTTTGGTATCATATTCCCCCATATGACAAAGAAATAAAAGTGGCTTCTCAACATACTCAGCATCTTTGTGCAGAATTGAGACAAGCAGGAGAGGTAATAGCAATTCTTCCCTGAAGCGAGGCAGACTGCCAGCAGTGGGATGTGCCATCTCCACAAGCATATCTTCCTGACCTCTGTGTTTATGTGAAGGCATGCTTCCAGTGGGAATACTACTCCACCCTCCACCCCGCAACCTGCCCTGTCATCACACCACAGCCCACCCCAGTGCACAAATGGGCTCATGATGTGGATGCAGAGCGAGTTGTCTGGAAACAAAAATGTGTACCCTCATCCTCAGCAGAAACCTAGACCTTAGACACACACACACACACACACACACACACACACACACACATTAATACATATATGCATATATGTACGTACATACACACACACACACATATACACATATTCCACACTTTGGGTATTAATACTGCTCCCTTAGTATCCAGAGTCCACAGTAAGAGGGTAGAAGTTCTAGAAACATAATGAGACCTCATAACAAGCCTGCACTGTGACAGGCGGGTGGGCTTCTCAGGCTCAGGGAAAAGGAACCATGAGTGGCACAAAAACCTAACAGCAGGCAAGGGTGCCCATCTTTGTAGACCAAGCCAAAGAAGCCTAAATAAACAGATAAACAGGATAAGAATACACTCCAAATGGGATTTTCCTGGATTAAGTGCCTTGGCCACAAGAGGAAAATAAGCAGACCTTCTTCAGCTCTATCCTTTATTGTGATACATCCCCCTGGCTTTGCTAAGTTTGTACTCCTCAAGATAAGGCTGAAGGCCAGGTTGCCAGAGATGAATTACAAAGCTCTAGAGGCATTTGATAAAGCCAGACAATTGGGGGCCAATAAAGTCACCCGCTTCTGCAAATCAAATGCACCAACTTCTAAACACGTGTAGCCCTGCTCTGACACCTGGGCCAAAAGAGGAATGGGGCGGGAAGTGGCAAGGGGACTACTGGAATGGGTAATGTTTTTTCCTTCTCTATGTCCTATAAACTACAGTGTTGCATTGTCCATGTTTGGTACTGCTATGGAGGGAAGACGGGTACAACTGTGGGAAAATTCTGATTTATGAAATCAAAGCTTTAAAGAATTGTCAGTATAGTGTCATTTAAATATGTAGCAGCCTCTCGAACATATGCAAGACCACCATGGGCTTCTCTGGTGTGTAATCCTTATGGAGCCGGTGTAGTGAATAAATAAACGTTGTTTGCAATTAACATACCATTGTTAAGAGGTAGAGTATTTCTGGAAATTTACGTCTTCCACATTTGTGGAGGATCCACAGTGTGTAAAAAAGTATTCTGGCTACTGTTACAGGCCCCAAATGAAGCTTGTTTTCCTAAGTAGTTCAAAGTATTCCCCCCAGCAACTCATTTATACCATTTATTTGCTTAACAAACTTGTTGTTGCAAAAGAGTACAAAGTTGGCTCAACTCTAAATTATCCCAGATGCCAAAACAGCAGGTACGAACTAATGAGGTTTGACTGTGTCAAAAGCAAAGGCAAAACGTGCGTGTTCTATTGATCGAAGCCCAGCCTCTTTGAATTGACAAAGTCAGAGCTGTATTTGCTGAAAGAATGTCGGAAGTCTAACAGATTTGGGTGTGAACCCCAAGTCTTTGTTATCCTCAGCAATTAGATTTCATTTATGCCTCAGTTTCCTCATCCATAGAATCAGGATGATAGGTGCTGTGCAGGTTTATAGCGAATATTGGAGGTTTTACCTAAAAAGGACCGGGTTTAGTGTTTTGTACATGGCAAGAACTGAAACCATGGTTTCATCCTTCTGCTTAAATTTTTTCATATTATAATATAAAGGACCTGAGTTAAGTTAAATGGGCTCAGGTATTCTTTCTAGCTTATTCATTTAGTCTCTGCTTGTGCTCCAGAAAGCCACTTAATCTAAGTTTCTATTCCCTCATCCTCAGATGAGGCTATATCTCCTTGGCTTTCGTGAGGATTAAATGAGATAACCTTTGCAGACTGTTAGAATGCACCTGTCAACACATTTCAGACCCTTTTCTCACTACCAAGTTTTCCTGGATTGTTATAATTTAAAGTAGAGTCAATTATGCATAAATATGTTGAATTCTAAAACACCTGAAAAATATGACACATAACAAATGATTTGTTCCTGCACAGTTTTGGCAACTTCTCTATCGTTGCATCTTTCCTAAGATATAAAAAAGAAAAAGTAATCATGTTTGTAGAGTCAAATAAATAATAAGGGCTGTTTATGGTAGGATTAATAGTATTATAGAAATTGAGGAGGAATTGTTTGACAATTTAGGAAAACCACTACTTCTTTATGTTTAAAAGTTGTTCGCATTTGCTTCATGTATTTTGGTAGTTTAATAGATCTTTTACAGAAAAAAAAATAGTGGTAGTCATTGGATCCAGAGTTTGCACTGATCTCTTTTAATTGCCCAAGGCTGTAAATAGTGCAGTGATTTCATCATTAAGGGCAGGGGCTGTGAAACCACAGAGCTCTGGGTTAAAATCCTTGGTCTGCCTCTTACCATTTATATGACATTAGGCATTATGATCCTGGGCAACTCACTTTACCTGAATGAGCCTCAGTTTCCTCAATTGTGAAACAGAGTAAATTATATTTACCCAAAAAGACTTTTGCAATAATTAAAGAAGATAAAGTATTTAAGACTATCAGTGCTTGCCTAAAATAAAATAAAAGTTGTCGCTGTTAAGTTGCTAAGTCTTGTCTGACTCTTGGTGACCCCATGGACTATAGCATGCCAGGCTCCTCTGTTCTCCACTATTTCCTGGGGTGTGCTCAAATTCATGTCCATTGAGTTGGTGATGCTTTCTAACCATCTCATCCTTTGCCACCCTCTTCTCCTTTTGCCTTCAGTCTTTCCAAGCATCAGGGTCTTTTCCAGTGAGCCAGTGCTTTGTATCAGGTGGCCAAAGTATTGTACCCCCTATTTGTTTATCATTTGCCAAGCACAGAACCAACAGCATCAGTTTATCTCTAGGCAGCTGTAAGGTACTGTCAACCTACCTTAGAGGAGATAAGAAGACTGTCAAACTTGCACTGGGCTCGCCTTGGCATAGGGGTCATGGGGCCATTACATTGTCTCCCACAGCCCAGGGAGTCATGCATAAGCACAACCCTCACTCTCATTCCTTCAAGACAAGTGATCACAGTTAAATTTGATAGTCTGGTTTCTTTTTTAAGGAAAATAATTACATTTCTTCTCAAATTGAGGTATTTTTCAGCCATGTCAATTTTTCCCAGGTAGCAGGGATAAAGGGAATGTTCTTGGCTAACAAGAAGATTGACAACCAAGTGAAGACTTTCATCACATACAACAAAGGCAGAGACTGGCGTTTGCTGCAGGCTCCAGACACAGACCTAAGAGGGGACCCTGTGCACTGCTTGCTGGTGAGTCTTCATATGGGGGTGAAATGCCCTACGTACTGAGGGCTGGAGATGGAGGTAAAAAAGCAGAGGCACATGGCCCCAGGGCTTCTTGCTCAACTGATGAACAGGAACGGATGGGGAAGGGTGTGAAGGCGGATATAGGTAAGAGTCACAGCTTTGCTGCTGGTGATGGACCAAAGCCATAAGAAAACATAAGTAAGGTTCTTGCTTATTTCCAAGGATGTTCAGTTGCTGTCCAATTTCTGATAAGGACCACATATTGTAGTGTAAGGGAAACTATGATAGTTTCCATTTGTGGTGGGAAAAGGTACCCTTACTTTCCCATGAATAACCTGCTAAGGATCTAATGACAGATAAATTCAGCTGTCAAGTTGATGGACTGAATGCAGAATCGTGTAAGTATATTTTCCAGTGGCCATGCTTATTCATATTTTCAGAGAAATGTATGCCTCAAACAAAGGTAAGGATCACTGATTTAAAACCTGAATCGGAACTCTTTATAATATGTTCCATTCATGTATGTCATTATATAAAGCTGGTATTGATAAACTATGGTCTCTGGGGCAAATCTAGCCCACTGCTTGTTTTCTAAATAAAATTTTATTGGAACACAGTCATGCTTATCCACCTGTATATTGTCTATGGGTGCTTTTGCTTTACAGCGACAGAGTTGAGTAGCCATGGGAAACTGTGTGGTTCATCAATGAGATATTTACTATCTGATGCTTAAAAACAAATTTTTTGACCCCGACTTTGAAATATGGCTTGTAAAAACTTGTCTAGCATTGGGGCAGTAAGTAGATTAGATCAAATTATTTTTCTATTTGATTATATGATGGTGTCCAAGAGGAGAATCACAAATGTGTCTTGCCTTCAAGGAGCTTGCTGTCTACTTGAGAGAGACTAGATTAATGAATGAATGATTATAAGATCAAATCCTACTTTTCTTAGTATTTATGATACCTGCCCTTTACTTGACACATGAATTTGATACTGAGTGAATGAAGGAGGGGAGGCAGGGGTTAATTGTAAAAATAATATATCATTAAATGCTAATTTCTAGAAAACAAATCCAAAGTTTCATTTAAATTCATAAAAGGGAGAGAGCAGTCTATAAAGCTAGAGAAGAGACCTCTTAGTTTTAGTAAGAAGGGCTTGATATATACCAATTATTCACACCCACCAAACAATCCCAGCTTTATTTAATGGTATGCACACTGGGCATGCTTCCTTCTGTCCCATGAAGTCTGAGCGGTCACTATGCAGGTTCGTCTCCTACAGCTGTAGGCAGGTCACCCTCCCAGTGGAGAAGATGCCACAGCCATCAGTTCAGTTCAGTTCAGTTCAGTCGCTCAGTCGTGTCCGACTCTTTGCGACCCCATGAATCGCAGCACGCCAGGCCTCCCTGTCCATCACCAACTCCCAGAGTTCACTCAGACTCACATCCATCGAGTCCGTGATGCCATCCAGCCATCTCATCCTCTATCTTCCGCTTCTCCTCCTGCCCCCAATCCCTCGCAGCATCAGAGTCTTTTCCAATGAGTCAACAGCCATAGCTTGACCTTATTAGCTGCAGAGGATATCACAGTTGTCATCATGTATCAGGGGAAGCAGTCTGACATTCTGCCTCCCACTCAGCTTATATCCCTATTAGTGGCAACTTGCAGGGGGGAAAAAGCCAGTTGTTACTCAGTACACAAATCCAGTTACAGAGTGAGTGAATGCAGCAGTTATGTATTGAATGCCTACTCTATTCAAGGCATATAGCATTTAAAAAATGTTTATTTATTTTTAATTGATTGATGATTGGTTTACAGTATTGGTTTGATTCCTGTCATGCATCAACATGAATTAACCATAGGTGTACATTATGTCCTCTCCCACTTGAATTTTCCTCACACCTCCCGCCCATTCCCACCCCTCTAGATTATTACAGAGCACCAGTTTGAGTTCCCTGAGTCATACAGCAAATTCCCACTGGCTATTTATAAGGCAAATAGCATTTTAAAAACATGCCTGCCTTCCTCATTCAGCTGTTCCAAGTTGAAGCCAAAGATGCAGGAGATGTCCCAGTGGCTTAATGCCATCGTCCATCCCATCATGCATGTTGATGACTGCGTGCCCGTGAGAAAGAGTCAACTGTGTCACCTAAAGAGGCTTTCCTGGGTGCTCTGGCATCGTAAATGGACCATTAGAAATGCCTCTTACACAAAGCACTTAGTGAGACATTCCTTGCTCCACCCCCAGCCCAGAGTTAGGAAGTCTAACTGCTGTGCCTCCGAGTTATAAATGCCGTATCAGCTTACATCCCCATCTCCGCTGAGACCATCCTAATACAAGCATCATCATTCCTCCCTTTCCCTACAGTGACAGCTGCTCCTCCTGTCTCTACCTGGCAACTTCATCTCACCATAGCAGCCAATGCCACCTTTTTTTCCCCCTTAAATCTAACTTCATTGGGTTGAAATATGCATACATAAAAGCATTTTAAGAGTTTAGTGATAAATCTTGACAAATGTATAGACCCATGTAACGGCTACCGCAGTCAAGATACAACATTTTAATCACTCTAAAAAATTGCTCTGTGCCTCTTCACAGTCAGTACCCACACCCTTGGCCCTAGACACCCTCCGATTTGCTTTCTTTCATGAGAGATTAGATTGTTCTTTTCTAAAATTTTACTAAAGGTGTCAACTTGAACTTTAAAAATTCAGACCATGTCCCTCCTTTTACTTAACCTTCTAATGACTTTCTAATTCAGATGGAATGAAATTCAGATATTTGACTGTTGCCTGCAAGATTCTACATGGTCTGGCCCCTGTCCATTTCTCCTGGCTGGTCTCTGGACTCTCTCTTTCCTTACACACTGGCCATGGTGAGGGAAGAGGTCGCGCCTTTCCATACCATTGGCTCACCTCACTCTTATGTTTTAGGCTCTGTATCTGCCATTATATTTTATCTCTTAAAATGCCCTTCTTCTGGTATGACTTTTTTCTTCGCATTCAGATCCTTGTTTGAGAACCTTCATCTCAGGAGCTTCCTTGAGCATCCTCTGAAACTGCACTTGGTCCAGTGTTTTGTTTTGTTTTTTAATTCAGGATCTTTCTCACTCTGAAATCAGCACATGCATCTGTTGACTTGCTAGTATATCTCCTCCCACTCACTGTGAGCTCCACAAGCATAGGGACCATGGCGCTCTTTTTGGTCACTCCAAAGAGTTAGCTCAAGAGCCATACTTGACACATGGTGGGTGCTTAATACTTGTGTTGGGGAGGGTGTTGTCTTTGTTTCAGCCAGACATGCCATCGACAGATGTTTGAGTTTCATATTTGGACTTTAGGGGAAGGCTTTCCTTGCCACTGATAGTCACACTGGAAAATTTTTTATAATAGCCACCTTCTGAAGTTCATATGCACCAGTTGACCCCACAGTTAACAGAATCACTAGGCTCATTAAGACTGAGGAAAAATCAGTGAAGGAGATTTAGATATATGGTACCCAAGAGTCTTTTGGCCTTCCTCCCTCTTTAATCTCATTATTTAATGTAATTTAAATCTGAGCTTTAGAAAACAGGCAGTAGAATGAGGAGAAGAAAATGAAAAAAGGAAGAAGAAGCAACAAAAACACTCATACAACTCTGCCAAGGCACAGAGTAAGAAAGATCTTTGAGCTTCAGGAGACCCAGACTGTTAAAAACTTCCTTAGGTTTGGGAGCTGGTAGCAGAGAGGAGATAAACAGAGATTTTAGATTGTGAATACTTGGAAAGTGACAGTGTCACTGGAAACACAGTCTAGTGATTAGAAAAGAGATTTGTCTTTCTTCCCCCCAGCAGAGTTGTTGCAAGTGTGGAACAAGTTCAGAATTGCAGCCCCAAATGGAATGTTCCTGGTAAAATATATTATATAGAAATAAGACATCCAGGGTAATCTGGGCTGTATTTTTAGGACTTTCAGACTGATTGCCTGGAGGGCTCAGCTGGGATTTCCTTCCCCTGAAGACCACATTGTACAATTGGATGGGGTGTTATAGGTCATGGTCCACCTGACTGCAGAACCTCAGGATTGGGCTCCCTAGAGGCAAAATGTGAGCTGAGCCTGTGACAAATCGTTGGGCCCCAAGGGAAAGCCTAGTGTTTCATGGAGAGAAACCATGCCTTCTTGATGGGTTCAGTTGGCAGCTTCCTGCTGGAGCTAAGCTGCAGCTGCCCTGGGAGACTCGACCCTGCCTCCTGCTCCTCTGCGCGGGTTGCAGCTTTCCATATTCTGCTGAATCTGAGCAGTGCTGAACGCCCTACACCCAGCCAGGTGGCTGGGGGCCACCCTCTTCTTTGTCCCCGACTCCTTACAGAAACTTCAATGGATCCCACGCTCCAACTCAAGATCAGAAACTGTACAAGTGCGTGTGTAGGATGTCTTGTGTGTGTAGGATGTCTTGTGTGTGTAGGATGTCTTGTGTGTGTAGGATGTCTTGGATCATTTAACCCTTCTCTGCTGGTCACCCACAGTGCCAGGAAGACAGCAATTCATTCATAGATCAATTGACTTGAACAGGCATTCCCTGAACACTTGCAGTGGCCAAAGGATTTTGTTGGTTAAAATAAGAAATACAAGAACAAGGCCAAAGGAGGGGGATTGGGGTCTAGAGGTCCACGGTATACTTCAAGAGCACGTGAACTCCCTCGATTTGAATGCAAACCTTTGTGTGTGCTTCCTCTGTGCACTTTTCTTGGGAAAGAGTCCTCAGTTTGCATCAGAATTTCAAAATCTGTACTTGACCCCAGAAAGATTGATGACTAAGGATCTAGTTGCTCCTGGTATTGACCAGCTGGTGATACTCTATGCCCTATACCTATGTGTGAGTCAGAACCACAGGCAGCTTCCAAACACATGTGTTGGTCCCTCCGTTCTTGTAGGTCAGCTCCTAGATCATGGTGATTTCAGTGTACAGTTTTGTAGATTTTTAATATGAGAAGTGAGGGGAAATAGATAAAGGTCTTTGAGATAAGCTGTGTTTTAACTCATACTAAATTAGAGATAACTCATGCTGCAGTCCATGGGGTCGCAAGTTGGACATGACTGAGCCACTGAACTGGAAAGATACTCAGTATATGTTCCCTAATGAGGGAAAAGAAGGCAGGAGGGCAGAAATGGACAAAGTGCTTCCTGCCTGAGCAAAATGTGCCTAAGAACTGGAAGGCATTGTTTCATGTTTTCTAGGAGTTTGCAGTGGTTTGAGAGACATTATAACAACCTCTCTATCAATCTTTGGTGACCTCACCTTAATAAATATCCCAAATTGTTCAAGTGTAAATGTTTAAATTTAAAAAGTGAAGATGAATCACTTAATATCATTTTTCTGCAATGTGGACCATGTAACTTTCTTGAAAAAAATGGAAGAAAGGGAGAAAAAAAAAAAAAAAAACCACCATAGAATATTTCCCTTGTACCAGTTGGGGGCAATCCAGTTCTACAAATGTGCAAGTGAGGGAAAAAAAGTACACGAAAGAGATCGTTTGTAATGTTGCTGCTACTGCATGAACTCGTGTCCTTTCTTCCCAAATTAATTTTTCTCAGGCCTCCGAAAGCCATAGCAACAGAGCAGTGCTGAAATGACCAGTTGAAAATGCTCTCTTTCTCATGTAACGGCAAGTGCCCTCTCATACATAATCCTTGGGTCAGGTGACGACTTAGTTTCACAGTCTTCCGGACTGTGGGGTGATGAAGCATGTGACCAGTGGCTGACTTAAGATTGCCACCTGGGTGCTCTCTTGGACAGGGCTATCCTGCTCTGTTGGTACAAAAGGCCATCCACTAAGCCCCTGTGTCTAAGTATAGTAGTAATCGTTTCTTTGAATACCGTGGAGATTCTCACGTTATTCTGGTAATGTGGTTCATAACAATACCTAAGCCCATGTGCTTCTGGCATTGTTCTGAGTAGAACAGTAAAGTAAGGTCTTTCATGCCCTAACTTGAAGGTGCTGCCTGATAGTTCAAGTATTTATTGATTGTCTTTTTTAGATTCTATGTGAGGTTTCACAGAAGATGTAAAGTAATAATACTTGGTGTTTTCTCTTTATTTGTCGAGTGTATCTCTTAGGGCGATAAAACTCTGCATACTCGATGACGTGATCCAGGATTGTGTGTGGTAAAATAAGCTGTGATAAATCAGAGAAAGCAAGATCTGATAGGTTGCAGTTGTCAGGCACATTTTTATGGACACATGGTTTGACACCTCTGGTTATCCTGTCTCAGCATCTGCCTGAGAGTTGGTCAACACTTCCCTGGGGCCTCTGTAGGATGCAATACCCTCGCTAATCTTCCTCTTGGACAAAAGGCAGCCAAGTTTTGGGGTCTGACTGTTTCTTCTTACAGGGGTGGTCTTCTTTACCCTTATGGAACATTGTAGAGTACGAATTCCATTTTTGAAAGTTGTGCATGAAATTGTCATGCAAAGCCAACCATTTGTTATGGTAATCATTCCTTGGGAGTTTACTCCGTGTCGGCAGTGATGGAAACACCCTACTGTGACCCATTGTGTCATTTCACCAGTGTTTCAGCTGCTTTTACTTCTGAGTTTCATTTTCAGTTTGTCATTTACTCTAGCCCATCTAAATATATAAGCACTGCGTCTCTGTCACTCTCCGAATATATGCTGGCTGAGACTTAACAGAGCAGAATGAAAGTAATAACAGAGGTGTATTGGTGATTTCAAAACTCAAGTCGATGAGATTAGAAAATAATCTTCCTGAGAGATGAAAAGCGACGTGGGTTCAGTCACAAACTTGTTGTTGATGATTCAGTACAAGACCGATTGTAAATGAAATTTGTGTGAGATTTATTATCCTGTTTTTTTTTTTTTTAAACTGTTGATGTCTTCATCTGAAAACTTGATCGAGTTTTGTATTCACAGACAAGTCCCTTAAATTTTCATTTAAATTGTTGTTTCTTGTGTGCTTCATCTACAAGAACTTCTATGTTGAATTACACTGAATCTGATAATACCCTTACACAGACACTATGTCAGTTGTCTGGCGGATGTAAGGACAGTTCCACGTGTTATACAGCCTCTTCTACAGAACTGAGACCAAGGCTTCATATGACTAAGTGACTTCTTCAGAGCACCCCCAGCCTGGCTGCACTTTCTGTCCAATCTCAAACCCCATTTCTCCTCATCGGTCTTACCCAACTACCTGGTGTATTATAGCTCCACTCTTCTGCTCCTTTTCTTTGTTGCCTGAAATGTCCTTTATCCTCTGAGCATCTCATCTGCAATTCAAATCCTACCCACCTTTGCCTCAGACACCTTTTTCTCCTTGAAATTTCCCCTTAACCAAAGTTAAATGTAGGCTCCTATCCCCTAGAATTTCATATTTTGTCTGTACTTATCTCATGGCTGTTAAAATATATTCCTTCATGGTAATCAATAGACAGATCTTAAATTGTTACTCCTTAGTGGCAGACCAAACTTTAGTCAGTGGTAAGTCTTTCATAAAACTACACCATGTGTTTTACAGATAAAGTATTAAAATGTTTGTCGAATGGCCAAATGGCAGTTATATCAGTAGACTAGACTTGAAAGGAAAATGCTCTCTCCTTCAACAGTTTGGCAGCTGTCTTATACTTAGTGGGCACCAGATATCTGTGGAATGAAATATGGGGGGATGGATGGGTTCATGGATGGGTGGATGGATGGGTGGGATGGTTGAATGAATAGATAGGAGCTCTGAATCTGAGCTTTAAACAACCATTTAAATGGTGTACTTTCATGATCCTCATTTCTCCTCTTCTCAGCCCTATTGCTCCCTACATCTTCACCTTAAGGTCTCTGAGAATCCCTACACATCAGGGATCATCGCCAGCAGAGACACAGCCCCCAGCATCATAGTGGCTTCAGGTAAGCAGCTTGCCTGGTTTGCTCACTGCTATAAATTGTATTTATTTTAAGAAGCCCAGTAGCTGTGCTTGGAACTTAATGAGCAAGCTAAAAATATTTTTGAAAGGCACCTAAGCCACCGACCCTGAAGCAAGTATGCTGAAAAACCCTGCTCAGATAGAGTGTTTGCAGTGGAAATCCACCTCGGGCAGTGCACACTGCCAGCACAGACCGTCGTTAGCTTTTGCAGAAAGTTCTCTTCACTAATGGTGATGTGCTCTCTCCAGGTAATATAGGTTCTGAGTTGTCAGACAGTGACATCAGCATGTTTGTCTCTTCAGATGCGGGAAACACTTGGAGGCAGGTAAGAAAGTATCCTGGTTAAGTTACTGGTGTTTAAATGTGTTAAAAACTGTCCAGATTGTTTCAGTTCTGGGAACTTAGTCACACATAAATCCTAAAGCTTCTCAATGTGTTTATTTCCTTTTTTGTTTTATGCATGGCTTACGAAAGTTCTGAGTTCAACAAATATTTATGAAATTTGATTTCTCTGCGTGATGAGTGAGCCTTTGCATGCATGCCTAGTCACTTTCATCATGTCTGACTCTGTGCAACTCTATAGACTGTAGTCCGCCAGGCTCCTCTGTCCATGAGATACTCTAGCCAAGAATACTAGAGTGGCTTGCCATGCCTTTCTCCAGGGGATCTTCCTGACCCAGGGATCAATGCTGGGTCTCCTGTATTGTAAGAGGATTCTTTACCATCTGAGCCACTAGGAAAGTCCTAAAAAATTGACACTTTATCACAGCCTATATGTAAGAAAGTTTAAAAGTAACAATGAAACCAAATTAGATATGACTGAATTTTCCCCTTAAAAGACAGCTGGAAATCTAGAGAGTTTATTATGTAGGGAACATGAAGCCTGGAAGGGAGATTATCTATCTAATGCCGGGTTACTTCCGTAAATTCCTCTTGCCTTGAAGTCAGAATAGAGGAGAATGCAGTGATTCAGAAAAAGCCATTACCCAGGTGGTGCTCTGAGATGTTTAAAGCTCATGTGCAGAAGACAGAGTAATAAGCATCAGGGCACATATGTTAGGGAGAGTAGAAACAGAATCACTTTCAGCCAGTGTGTTTAGCTTAAATGCTTCCCCTTTCTTCTGAATGAAAATTAGATACTCCTAGCTTATAAAACAGGCGCTTAATGAGGTTTAGCAGTCCTAACAAAATAGGTGCCTAATGCTTGGTTGTTACACTTCAATAAATATGTTTTAATAAGCCACTGACATTTAATTATCATACAATAACTAGCACCATAAATTGAAATCTAATGCACAGGTAATCACACAGCAGTGAGAATACTGCGCTTTAAATTTTAGACAGAGATGCCCATGTTACGGTCTAGTTACCATCTCCTAGCTTCATAGATCTGCACTGTGATTCACATGTTTTGAGAAGAGTGGGGCAGGAAAGAAACTTGCTTAAGAAATTCCAGGGGTTTTGATCTTGGAGATATAGGCACTCAGTCACTCAGTCGTGGCCAGTTCTTTGCAATCCCATGGACTGTAGCCCTCCAGGCTCCTCTGTCCATGGAATTTGCCAGACAAGAATGCTCAAGTGGGTTGCCATTTCCTTCTCCATGGATATATATAAGAACATGCATTATTAAGCTTCCTATGGACAATAGTTAGAGGCCAGGGTCACATTTTTTTCCTTCTAACATCTCAAACAAAGCAAATAAGTCTCTCCTATAGTCCTGGGGTACATCTTGAATGTAAGAAGTAGACAGAGTGGCAACAATTATTTCTATAGTGTAATCACAGACAAGGCTATACCAACAGAGTGACTGTGAGAAAAGAAGATGCATCTTGTATGGGGAGGTCTTAGAAATTGTCTCCAGCCAGTCTGCATTTGACCTCAGATTCCTCCCTCCACATACAGAAAGAGACCCGACGACAGTGTACCCAAAGGTATGATCTCGTTTTGATCAGAATTACTCTATGACTCACTAGAGAATCCGTGAGTTGAACAGGAACATCTGTCCCCTGTAACACTTGGAAACTTTGAAGTAATTGCATGTGGAAAGCACACTGTCATTCGCCCCGTCCTGGCATCATCCATTATCGTCTACCTGGTCCTAGGCAAGTCACCACTTCTTTCTAAACCTTCGTTTTCTCATCTGTGAAAATGAGAGTATTGGAATAGAGTGTCTCCAAGGTTTCTCTGATCTAAAGATGTGACCCAATGTAACCGTTGCACAAATGTCAACATAATCATAAATGGAACCCAACAGAGCTCACCACAAAATGACAAAAATAGAAATATGAATACATAACTCTTAGTCATTATTTAAATTTCTCTTGTGGCGCACCTAAAATCATTTCATGGAACTCCAGTGGTACATGTCACCCACCTGGGGAAGCATTGTTCATAACTGTGTCTCTCCACAAATTTGGGGAGACCCAGTTCTATCATGCCCACCAGGCTCCCCATCCCTGGGATTCTCCAGGCAAGAATACTGGAGTCTATGGGGTTGCACAGAATCGGACACGACTGAAGCGACTTAGCAGCAGCAGCAGCAGCAGTTCTATCATGGGGGCTCATGGAGAGATTATTTTTCCTCAAATGCACACTAATTCTCTGAACCCTGGGTGTGTGTGTGGTGGTGGTGGGGGGCTGTGTATGTGCTTTTCCTCTTCCAGATCTTTGAAGAAGAACACAGTGTTTTGTATCTGGATCAAGGTGGAGTCCTGGTTGCTATGAAACACACATCTCTCCCAATTCGACATCTCTGGTAAAGGCACCCGTTGCCCCTAAATCCTGTACCCAGGACTGGTTGCACACAGCTAAGACCAGTCTAAGTCAAGCTGACAGACCATAACTGTGCTTGTAGTAAATTATCATCATCTGCTGGAGTATAACTTATACCTTTGCTTTATTATAAGAAGCAAGAGGAAAGGAGAGAGAGAAAGTGAGAAAGAGAAAGGAGCTTACTTCTGCCCTTTAGAGAGGAATTATATATGGTTTTGGAATGTGACAGCTCCCCTCTCCCCCATCAGTACCTCCAGCGCCGCACACTTTCAATACAGTCATGGGTAGAATGGTTGTCAAGGATAATCTCTGAATAGCTTAGTTTTTCACAGCCACCCATCCCAAATATTGTCTCCTGAAGTTTAATGTTTGCATTCACTCTGTTCATTCTGCACAGAGATCAGCAGTGCGTGTCACTTCTGCTCTGATCTCATTTGGCCTCATTTTTGCGGGCAGGAGAGGGTGGTTTTCTGAAACTCTCCCTGTAGGTCTTCTATAGATGAACATGCAAGGCCTAACTTCCAGAGGGGTTTTCAATAGATTCCTTTATCTGTGTTTTTGAAAATGGCTCTCTCCACAGGCGGGTTCGTTCAAAGTCAAAGGCTTGATTTTCCCTCCAGGGTTGGTTTCTTTGGTGGACCAAAGGGAAAGCTGCAGAAATAAGAGAACCAGAGGCTTAGCCTGAGGGAAGGCATCCCAGAGAAAGGCAGAGGAAAGGAAACATCCTGTATGACCACCAGAGATGCAGAGTCCTCTCTTACTTTCAAGAGCCTGTTCTTCTGCCCCCTGTCACTCAGTGGGTCAGCCAGGATTTGTAACAATGTACGAAGGATACCACTAAGGGTTTGATCACATGGAGGTGGCTGATTCAAGTCTATCACAGTGGTCTCAGAAGGTGACTGTTCTCAGAATCACCTGCAAGGCTTGCTGCTAGATGACTGCAAGGTTTTAGAGAGGGTCACATTGAGATCTAAGACCTCATAAGATATCCAAATTTAAAAAATTCTATCAGCGACTTACCATTCCCATTTCATACAGCTCTCCACTGATTGATGTTATAATACATCTGGGCCCCAGATCACTTGGCTAGCTGTATATCCACCTTCTGATGTAATTAAGAACGCTTATTTATATCAAAGGCTCACTTTGACAATGCCCCAGGTACTTCTAAAATATATTCTGTCCTGGTTGGTAGTATCTTTTCTTTGAAAGGATTTTCTTTTGAGAGCCTATGACTGTTATTTTTTTCTGTCATCAGGTTGAGTTTTGATGAAGGGAGATCTTGGAGCAAGTACAGTTTCACATCTATTCCCCTTTTTGTGGATGGGGTTCTGGGTGAACCTGGGGAAGAGACTCTCATCATGACGTAAGTGGAAAACCGTGTTGTCTTCTGGTCTTCATAGAAATCCAGAAACGTGTGGTTTTTAGCTGAGCCTGTTCGCCTTGCTGCTTTCAGTTTTAAAGTTGCTAGCAAAGGCAGTGCATCTGACTTCATGATTCCCTAGCAAAGAAGAAAGAACAATGCCGGCATCCGTTTTCTTGGCTCTTTGCTAGCTATTAGGAGACCTGTACTGTGGGCTGGCAGCAATGTGGTACAGCCTATTTCTTCCTATACGGAATGAGCTTAGGGAAATTAGATGTGATTTTTTTTTTCAATAGAAGATAAAGCTATCAATTTAAAACTTTAATTATAAACATGCTTGATATACAGACAATCACAGGCATATAAGAATGATTTCACTTTAAGACAGAACACAGAGCTTGATCACAACCCCACAAAGGATGTTATTTTTCCCTGGCTCTTTACCTAACCCAATTGTGAGGCATATTAGGGGAACCACGAGAACAGTCTGTTCTTGTGAAATTACATTTGCGCTCATTCTTGTCTGGAAAGTGATGATCATTAATTTGTGAAAGGCTTGATTAATGGCTTGCCTGCCTGTGGGTTTCAAAACATGAGCTTTGAATTTGAAGTATGAAACTCTGATTTTTCCTTCTCCTGGAAAATCAGAAGTGGAAAACAGAGAGGGAAGATTTTAAAGCAGTTGATCCTGTCGACAGTGAAAATTTTAAAATCAAAGTGAATAGTTGGTACATTTTCTGATATTTTTTCTCCTTTTTTTTTTTAAACAATAGAAAAGAGCAACAAAACTTAATATGCCTAACAGTTACACTTTTGCCCAGTGGGTTAGCCATTTATTCTATAATTTATCTTCATTCAGTTTTTATATTTACAAAACGCAGATGAAAAAAGCTGATTGTAAAGGCTGCCTTGTAGCCTTTATTCACATTTACAATAGTGATTCAAACACTTCATTAAGCAGCTGAGCTTCTCTGAGTCAGGAGAGTAGAATGAACAGGGTAGGAAGTAGTTATACCCTTCAGCCTTGTTGCCTACGTCTCCTTGGGAATGGTGGGAAGGTAAAATAGAATGGAAACCATGGGACCAGGTAGATTAAATGCAAGAGAACCTGTACGTGTAATCCTGGACTGCATAGAAGGCAGGGTTTGTGATTGTTTTCTCATTTTTATCTTTTCTTTCTGGTCCACAGTTCTTGTTGTACAGTATATAGCAGCAGGCTTTTAGTCTAATACCCCTGGGTTCTAACTATACCGGTTCTTGGTGATTTGTCTTTGGTTTTTAAAACTTTTTGAGCCTCAGGTTACCCACAGGTAAAGTGGAGTCAATAATAGCAACCCTCCTCGGAAATGTGTTTTGGGGATCAAATAATACGACCGATATAAGATGCTTAGCATTGTGCTAACCTCATAGTAAATATTCATAACTGTAAATATTTCTAGCTGTAGTTGTAACTGTCAGCATTGCTATTATTGTGAGTATTTATATCATCTGCAGAGTGTTTGGACACTTCAGTCACCGCTCTGAATGGCAGCTGGTCAAAGTGGACTACAAGTCCATCTTTGATAGGCGTTGTGCCGAGGAGGACTACAGACCCTGGCAGCTGCACAGCCAGGTAGGGGGACAAGTGTCCTGGGTGGGAGGCATGGAGAGTACTGGGGGAAGGATGGTCATTCATATGTAGGAATCAGGGTTCTCTGGGCAAAAATGTCCATCTGGTGGCTCCTTATGTGTTCTGTGTGCCATGGCAGTGAACAGACTCGACATTTATAGCTGTTGTGAAGTAATTTATGTTTTTATTCTACTAGGGTATAATGAGATAAAATTCAAGTGTGCTTGGGTTAGACTTATGACTCAAAACAAAACACCAACTCAGCACAGAGATCCAAACATAATTTATCTGAGCATGTCGTCTGGTTGCAGGGTGTGGGGGCAGGGGTTAGGAAAGGCTCTTCAGTTTTATCTAGCAATGCAAACAGAGACATAGAACAGCAAAATTAGGTTGAGTGAGGAGTGCTAGTAAAATTCTTCCTCCCCACCACTGTGATTCCCTGGGATTAGGCAGTGCTTTATGCCTCCTTCCAAGGTTCTTGTGTTATAAGGTTGTGGAATTAGTAGGAAAATTTCCTTCATCCTGGCCCCTCTGCTATTTCGCTCATATTGTTGATGGAATGCTTAGATAAAAGCATCTCTCTTTTGATTTCCCAAGAACTCATTCTGCCAGCCTCTCAAAGGACATAGCTGGGGCCCTTGCTTGCAAACCCATATGTTGAGAGAGTAACACAACATATACTCCAAACCTAGATTAAGTTGGTTATTTATGTGTCGATGTGTAGTGCAGCTGGTTAAAGTGAGCTTGCTCAAAAAAGACAGTATCGAGTAGCTTAGACAAAAGTCTGTCTGGCCCTTTGGACACACACACACACAGAGCTGGGTTTGACAATGGGAGCTACATCAGCTAGAATCACCCACTTTTCTTGGAGGCTCAATAATGAAAGGATTGCTCATTCACATAGCTGATATTTTCCCCTTTGGAGTGCACGGACATTGTAATATTCGAAGCGTTTATTTATTTTGTGGAGAAACACTGAATTTAGTGCTATTGGTTATCTTGTAGAGGGATGTAAGATCAGTGCAGTAAAATTGTGTGGGCAGCGGCATAACAAACCGAGGCAAAATAGACCGTTTTGTTTCTTAGCAATATTCTTCTTTCATATGCACATAAATGATCATATGCCAACCTTTTATTACAGAAGAAGTCAACTTAATTACCATAGATTTGTTGGTAATACACTGTCACAGGCTGCGTCTTAGTTACCTGTGTGTCCCTCATAGCCTTCTACCCAACACCTCACCAAGTAAGGATTTGCTGAAAACAGAGTTCAGGACATTTTGACACTCTCTTGGAGCTTCTTAGGATTAATTTTGCCATCACGTTCTGTAATAGGACTCTAGACATTAAAAAGAAAATGCTGTTAGCACAAAGCAGACTCCCCACGTCCAGATTACCCTAAGATTTGAGACCATCTCCCTGGACTGTCCTAGTGTGGAGTAGGGAAGGTCATGCCTATGGGCCAACAGTGTGAGATTCTTGTCTCCTTACAGGGGGAAGCATGCATCATGGGAGCGAAGAGGATATATAAGAAGAGAAAATCCGAGCGGAAATGCATGCAGGGAAAATATGCAGGCGCCATGGAGTCTGAGCCCTGTGTCTGCACAGAGGCTGATTTTGACTGGTGAGCTTGCGCTGTTAGCCCATGTAGTCACTGCATATTTCAAACCCATGTGGACCTTAAATGAAAGTTTAGATTTGAATAGTGACATGCATAGATCCAAGTGATAAAACTCATGTTTGTGTGAATTACCATGTGGGGACATCATGGCTTACTGGTTATGTGTGTGTGTGTATATACAGAAAAAAACAGGGATTTCTTTAGGCTTAAGGAGGACTCAGGAGATAGCTGGTAATTATCTTCACACATTTGACAGATCTCAGGACAAAAAGAGAAGCCAGATCCACTCTGAGTCTCTTTTGACTGAAACACTTAAACAATAAGTGGACGTTTCAGGGAGCAAATATATGTGTGTTCAAGGTAAAAATCTTTCTAGAATCTAGGGTTTCTGGTAGTGAAATTGTGGTCATTTAGGGCAGTGCATTTTCTATACCTGGAGGTTTTCAATTAGTGGCTAACTGACTATTGCTTATGAAAGCCATGGAATATTTTTCTGAATTCAGTGTAAGGATGGAGTCACTGGCATTGCCATCTGTGGCTTTATGAACCTAGCAGCAGAAGAGCCTTTTCCTGTTACAAGTATTAACCTAGTTTAAACTGAAAAATGAGTGCAACATTTAGATGTTAAATATTCTCAGAGTGCCACAACATGGTTTTTGGAGCTTTACTTAAGCAGAAAACTAGCTTGTGGGGCCAATGATGTGCTTGCTTTGTTCTAGTTTTGACTGTCAGATGAGGTTGAAAGATGACTGAAGATGAATAGGTGGTAACCAACGCTCTTGGTCATGTCCATCCCATTTTCAGTCTCTTTATTTTCCTCCTCCTTTTAAAAATGTATTTATATGTTTTTGGTTTAGAGAAAGCAACTGCTAAATGTGTATGTCAGTGTTAATAATTGAACTTAACCAGCAGAAGAAACAAAGACATTTACTTAAAAGTATTAGCTGGGTAGCAATCATCAGCCACATGTCTGATCATCAGAGTATCAGTGATTGGGCTGAGATACTGTGTACATGCATGTAACATGACTTAGAAAAAGGAAGCATCTCTCACGGTAGACCTCTAGGGGCATTCTCTGAATAAATAGTGCTGGCCAGTCCTGGCTCGTTGTCTGCCAGTACTCAGACATATAACCCAAGGCCATTCCTGTCTTGTTGGTAGGGAAGGCAAGCCAAGAGGCAGTGCTGTCTCTCTGTGGGCTCTGCTGGAGGCAGACAGAGCTTCAGTTATACTGGGACTCACAGGGAATTCTGCAGGGGCCTCCCCAGCCCTGATTTTCCTTTTAGTCAGTGCAACACTGTTACAATGACAAAAATATTTCATCTCTGTCCTACCTTTCAGGATTGACATCCTGAACTACATTCACAGGGAGAACTTGCGTGGAATGTTTGTCATTCATCATGCGGCTCTTTCGGAAACCTGGCTGCTTCTCCTTTATTCACTGTATTTAAGGAGGATCCATACGGGGAGTTAACTTTTTATCTTATAGCTTTGACTTTGGCCTTCCCAAACAGTGATTTTTTGGCAAAGGTGTTTGTCCCTGAATGTTCTCTCTCAGTTTGGCTCTCCCCTGGACATCCCTCTGCTAGACGGCCTTACCTGTTATTCGTGATTTCCTGAAATGAACACAGGATGTCCTGTAGGCAGAGTCCCGGAAGTCCTTCTACCTATGCTGTGTTGCACCAGAATCAAACCCAGCTGGTATGGGCAGAATTCTGAGAACCAACTGCCTGGTGACAGGCCCCTGAGCAAGCTAGTTCTTCTTTTCCAACCTTTGTGTGCCAGCATCTCGCCTCCATCACACAGATGGGCCAGTTTATACCTGTGCTTGCCATCGCTGCCTGCGATTTGTCTGTGTGTGAGGAGGTGCGATGTATTGCCATTCTCTGTGGCCAGCTTTATCTTTCATAAGCCAAGAAAGTTGACTCAGATGTTCCTGGAGGCAAGAATGCAAGGAAGCTGAGAGAAAACTCTTTGTTTTCAAACTAGAGAAAATTTAAAGCAATTGGTGGCGTTAACTGAATAGGAACGCTCCCGAAGTACATTGCCTTTCCTGCTGTGACTTTGAAGCAAATGGCTTGTGCACAGAGAGACCTGGCTCAGCTCTCCTTAGTAGATCCAGACGTCTTAGAAGAGCACCACAAAGACAGTGCTAGTAATGAGGATTATGCCACTTGTGGATGCCTTATGTTTTCCAATGCAGTTGACACGGAGGACTGGGCTTCCACCATCATAGCTTTCTTGGGGCCCAATCACTATTGTGTCTCCCCCTGATGAGAACAACATCTATGCTCCTGGCTGAAAGGTGTTCAATGGGAATTACTGGGCACTGAACTTTCATCTCTATACATGTGTCTCTGTGGCTTCCAAGCTAGCATTTCTCAAAATGGATTCTGTAGAATGTTTTCTTGGGTAATTGATAGATAGAAAGAAAGATTGCATTTTTGGAAAGGCATTGATTTAGTGAATGCCTGCTTTTTTTTTTTTTTTAATTAATTGACCAGTGTAGAAATTGGCTGTGGACTGACTTAAATTATTCTCAGTAATGTTGCCACCTACTGAAAGGCTTCTCTCATTTTTTTTCCCCAACAGTGACTATGGTTATGAGCGACACAGCAATGGTCAGTGCCTGCCAGCCTTTTGGTTCAATCCATCCTCTCTGTCGAAGGACTGCAGCTTGGGGCAGAGTTACCTCAATAGTACTGGGTGAGTGCCTGAAACATTGGCCTGAGGAGGTCATCTGCTGCTGCTTTACAGCATGCGATAAACTTATAGAATCACTTCTGATCAAAGACCAGGTCTGTTTCATTATAGCACCAGTTTATTCACTTTTGTTCATTTTAATCAGCACAAATTTGCATTAATAGTGCAAATTCCATCTGAGAATAAGATTCCAGTTGCAAATAAAGAAACAAAACAGGTTACTTGGATGAAGATAGCAATGATGATAATATACAAATTGCTTCATTTTTTGATCCCTTATTTCACAACTATTTAATTAGATGACACTACCTTTTATCTTGCAGCATCCCTGTGTGGAAGGTCAAACAAATATTTCCTATGTGCATTTCCTGCTTTATAGATGTGGAAACTAGAGGCAGAAAAGAAGCTCATTGACTTTTCAAGAGTATGCTGGTGTTAGCAGAAATGTGTTCCATTTTCTCTCTATCCAGTCTTGACACATTGAAGACATGCATTCTGATCTTTATAAATCTGGAATCAGATTTGAAAATTTTGTGTTGAATGATATGTGTTGTGGGATTTTTCCAATATTATTTAAGAAACACCATAAAAAGGAAAACTGTGTGGTGACTTTCCCAAAATTGTAACTAATATTTATAGACTTAGGAAACTACTGTGTGGAACTTATTTGGAATCTAATTCCAGCAATCTATCAAAAGACATTTTTGAGCCATTTGGGAAGCTAAGTATGGTCTGGTGACTAGTGATGTATTCATCAGGATGTTCCAAAGATATGCTTTTCTATCTCCAATTGGAGATATATATGTATATATAAACAGATTTGTTAAAAGGACTGGGAGCACCCAGCTATGGAGGTGGGCAAGTTCAAATCCTGATATCTATAGGGGGAGTTGGAAAGCTGGAGACGGGTTGTTTCTAGGCACAGTCTGAGCACTAATGGTGAACCAGGGAAGCTAATAGTATAGTTCCTGTCTGAAGACCAGCAAGGCCAAAACTGATGTTTCCACCTAAGTGTGAAGGCAAGAAGGAAGCCATTGTTCAGTTTGAAGACAGTTAGGAAGGAAAGGGCTGCAAGAAGAGGGAGAGGGAGGGAGGGGAAGCAGGCACTCACCAGTAGGCCAGCACTGCTTGACAGTTGCCCTTCTCATTTTTCATGAGAGCTGCCATCCAGAGGAGAGGACATTCATGTTCTTGTTTATGTACTTTTGTATTTTAAATGTTTACTTTTTTGAATTAAAAAAAATCACCAAAATAACATATACTACTCTCAGAATAGTATGTACTACTCAGTGGCTATTACCTGAGAGCATCTCACCCTAAGGGACTTTTGTTGAGTTATCACATCTGCTGGTTTCATCCATTCCATTCAAACTTTTTTCAGAAGGAGAGAAAGAAAACATAGACATGCACATCAAATATTCTTATCTATGATTGAATAAATAATAAGCTCTGATTTATTTGCACTGTAACACAAAATTTGAGAAAAATGCAAGTAACATTTTTACAGCAAAGGGTCAGTGAGGTCTTGAGCATCTAGTATCATGTGAAAAATTGAAAAAGGCTGCTGAAATCACTCAACTTAATGGTGAAGAAATGCCAGAGAAAGAAGTTGTATCACTTTCATGTAGGAACATGTTTAGACATTGTAAAGAGCACTGGGAGCCCCTGAAGCTGATTTCAGAATTGATTTTTTTTTTTTTTTCACAGCATTAGTCAAGGGATTTACACTATTCTCTCTTTGGTATTAATGAGAAGAGGCTGAAGTACAGAGGGATGTAAATTTTATCAAGTGCTACTGAAACCACTGTAATAAGACAGAAAAAGAAGGTCTATGAACCCTTACTTTTCACTTTATTAAGAATGTATATGTATTTTCATTTTATAATTATATACATGTATCAATATTTACACACACACTTAGACACACATTTTTTAGCTACTCCTAAACAGATTTCACCATTCCTTTGGTGAACTCAGTATGTGAAACCCAAATAAATCCTAACACATATTTAATAAAACATCAGAGATGAGTAATTTATATATTCTATTCAATGGAAGTTTTCATCTATGCCCTAAAAGATAAAAATTTCAGTTATAAATGGTTCAGCAGCAGTAGGTGCATTGTTGTTCCGTCACTCAGTCATGTCTGACTCTTGGTGACCCATGGACTGCCACACGCCAGGTTTCCCTGTCTTTCACCATCTCCTAGAGTTTGCTCGAACTCTTGTCCATTGAGTTGGTGATGCATTCCGACCATCTCATCCTGTCGTCCCCTTCTCCTCCTGCCCTCGATCTTTCCCAGCATCAGGGTCTTTTCCAATGAGTCAGTTCTTTGCATCAGGTGGTCAAAGTATTGGAACTTCAGCTTCAGCATCAGTCCTTCCAATGAATATTCAGGATTGATTTCCTTTAGGATTGACTGATTTGATCTCCTTGTGGTCCAAGGGGCTCTCCAAGAGTCTTCTTCAACACCATAGTTCAAAAGCATCAATTCTTCAGTGCTCAGCTTTCTTTATGGTCCAACTCTCACATCCATACATGAGTACTTGAAAAACCATAGCTTTGACTCAGCAGTAGGTATCCAGGTATATAAATGCTTGTCAATGCAATTATGTTTATTAATCACAACATCACTTCCTAGTGTTCCCCCTCCACTCTCAGAGGGTTGTTCCTGTCAGTGGCTATTACCTGAGAGCATCTCACCCTAAAGGATTTTTGTTATCACATCTGCTGGCTTCATCCATTCCATTGAAACATATTGCAGAAAATCATCAGCATTAGTGAGCTAGTTTGTGTAAAGGGAATATATAAATACCAACCATCAGCAAGTAGGACAAAGGTCCTACTCTTGAAAGTAAGGGGCTCACAGATGGAAGAGTAACCACCCTCATAGCACCCTGTGGCCTAAGTTTGGGAGGAAGGTTATCAATCATAACCTCACCGATTGACATATTATCTATACATTTGCATCAGGAATAGGAAGACTATTAGCTGAGACAGAGTCCTGAAGTCATCCTCAAAGAAGACTCCATACCATCAAATTTCCATTTGCAGGGTCTGTAGCCAACTCAAGAGTGAGTAAGAGGTAATGTGTAGATGAAATTGAAAAAGAACATTCTGTCTTTCTTGTTTTTAACTTTATTTTGTGTTGGGGTATAGCTGATTAACAATGTTGTGATGATTTCAGGTGAACCGTGAAAGGACTTAGCCATATATGTGTGTGTGTGTGTGTGTATGTGTGTGAGTGTGTGTATCCAGTTCTCTCCCAAACTCCCTCCCATCCAGGTTGCCACATAGAATTGAGCAGAGTACCCTGTGCTATAAAGTAGGTCCTTGTTGGTTATCCATTTTAAATATAGCAGTATAAACATGTTCATCCCAAATTCCCTAACTATCCCTCTGTCCCCTTCTTCCCCCCTACACAGCAACCATAAATCCGTTCTCTAAGTCTGTGACTCTCTCTCTGTCATGTAATTAATTTCCTTTGTATCATTTCTTTTTAGAGTCCACGTATAAGGGATGTCATATGTTATTTCTCCTCCTCTTCCTTACTTCACTAAGTATGAAAATCTCTAGGTCTGTCCATGTTGCTGCAAATCTTTTTGACCATCTTAATGCCATTCCTGCCCCTGATCCCAGATGCCACCTGGCTATATGTTGATTTGGTGGCATTTCATAAGTACAGATTCTCAATAAGGTGGTAGCCACTACCGTGCTGCAATCAAGCATTTAGCTTTTCACTTAGAGATATTTAATTACAAAAAGTATATACATATGTTTTCTGTGTTTAAAAAGCAAATTTAGATTATCATCCCAATCCTGGCCTCCTTTCCTACACAGCTGTGATCTGTTTGATATGCATGTTTCTAAACAGTTTCTTTTTCATTTGTCAGGGAATAATTAAGTGAAAAGATACACAAAATTAATTTGGTTGTTTTTATATGCAGTTTCCTACTAGATGTATTATTCTTTTATGTGCCTTTTTCATTCAAAAATGCATCTTAGACATCTTTTGATGTCAGAGTTTATGAGGCTTCTTTCCATCTAACTTCTTTTTACCCCTTAGGATTCAGGCACCAGGAGTTATGTAGTAATCCCTTTCATGGACGTTTTGATCATTTCCTATTTTCTGCCGCTATAAACAATGCTACAGTTATCTTTCTCATACTATAATACTTGTTATTAAAACCCTGCAACAATAATTTGAGTCTCTTTTGGCAGCTGAAGGTCTTTCTGCTAGCTGCTAAAGCAAATTCCATCCAGTCAGCTGATTCCTTCTTAGACCTGGGTATCTAGGCATTGCCAAATATCTCCCCCATAACAGTGGAAACACCAGCTTCCTGCCCACACACTGCCTGTGAATCCCATACGTAAGATATTCAGTTGTATTAACTTCCGTCCACCTTTAAAATACAAATGCCAGTGGATTCTGTAAGGGAACACTAGGAGGAAGGGTAAGCAGGATTCCCAAATTAAGAAGGTGTGAGGACATGAGTTTGAGTAAACTCCTGGAGTTGGTGATGGACAGGGAGGCCTGGTGTGCTGCAGTCCATGGGGTCACAAAGAGTTGGACACAACTGAGCAACTGAACTGAACTGAACTGAGGCAGGTTGCTGCAGGCAAAGGAACAAGAAATGAGCCAGGTGAAAGGGCCAGGCTGGTAGTTTTTCAAGGACAAGCTGATTAGCATCTAGGCATTGGGGGAGATATTGGGCAAAGCCTCAAGTCTCTAGGATTAAGGAGCCATAGTGCCCCTAAGTCTCTCCAGTGCCCATTTTAACCGATCCATGGGCATCTCTGGTTGTCAGCACAGAATATGTAGTATTAACTTCAGGCTGAGATGAAGTGCTGAGGAGTCACAGGGCAGGATTGGCTTGAGAGTTCTTGCCTCCGATAGATTTCACTTGTCATGTGCCTGACTTGCTTCACCCAGTCCTCACAACAGGGCACACGCTGCAGCAGTGCAGTCAGACTTGGGTTGAACAGGTCTGCAAAACAGCCATCCCTTGTCAATAAAGCTTAACGAGCAGATCTGCCAGTAGCACCTTTCTGCACGATTACTTGAAGGCACGCAGGCAAACTTTCCTTTTATTTTTGTTAAGACCTCACTTTATAAATGGTTATGGTGGCTCTCATAGTCAGCTTATTATGCTGTACAGATAGCCCTGTTCTCAGATTCACTCTCTTCTCCATGATGGAAACATCCTAGCATCAGTTGTTATTATGCTCAATAGAAATGCTGTTTTGAGGAGATGCCAAAATTGTTATCAGTTTCCCTGTGTAGAAATGAATGGGTGTGCAGTTTCCTTTTAGCTCTTGGAAAGATCTTAGAAAGACTTAGAATAAGAGCTGAAATGGGTGTAAAGTATCCCTCCAGTGGCTGTAGCTACCAGTCCTCAGCTCTTAGCCCAGTGATGTAAGTTGTCCAGTGTCCACACCACAACACAGCACGTGAGCATGGTTCTGCCATGCTGTCTCTGCCACTTTTCACCTGCTCCTTCATGCCTCCCACAAGCCACTCCATGGAAAACCAGGAGGCTGGTACTAGGTCTTCCGTCTACTGTGGTTGGAGAGTGAACTCTAAGGCAGGAGGTGTTGCTTGGTAAAGAACAGAGTTATTTTAGAATGAAACAATCTCTGCCTCCATCTTTAGCAAGTCGCTTCCTTTCTTGAGCCTTAGTTTCCTAAACTATGAAATTTTACTATTTGCTTTTGGGGGTTGATTAAATGTGATACTTTATATGAAGCCTGCAGCACAGTACCTAGTGATAGTAGTCACTTTTCAAAATGTAGAACATCGCCAACAGTGGTCATCTAAGGGCTCCTCTGGAGTGAAGGTAAAAAGAGGGGGGAAATTTCCTTTTATTGTGTATCTGTAGTCCAGACATTTGATACATAATAGTCATGACAGTCCTGAGATCTAGGACACATTTAAAATCAGGACCTGTTTTGTCATCTGTAAAGCTGAAATAATACCTTGCATAGGCTCATAAACTCACAGAATTCGAAGCATTGTACTCCAAAATGCATGTCTGCCTCCAAGACGACTCAAGGCAGATAAGACATTTACCTGATTAATAAATGATTTCCTTTTATTTAAACAAAATGAAATCAGTATTCATCTGTGTGTCATCTGGCATTTAGTGCTGAAATAACTCCAAATTCATTTGCTCTTTGTTACTCCATTGATAACTATAAATATCTCAGTTTGCAAATACAAAAGCTCAAGCCTATTTAGTTGTACTATACATACTATATGGACATGAGTTTGAGTGAACTCTGGGAGTTGGTGATGGACAAGGAAGCCTGGAGTGCTCCAGTTCATGGGGTCACAACTGAGCGACTGAACTGAATTGAACTGGTACATACTATGTACTACACATTTATACTATGTTCTTGGGCATGAACTTGGGCAAACTCTGGGAGAAAGTGAGGGACGAGGAAGCCTGGCTTGCTGCAGTCCATGGGGTCACAAAGAGTTGGACACAACTTAGCAACTGAATAATAACAATAGCTATTTCAAATCCTAAAAGATGATGCTGTGAAAGTGCTGCACTCAGTATGTCAGCAAATTTGAAAACTCAGCAGAGGCCACAGGACTGGAAAAGGCAGTTTTCATTCCAATCCCAAATAAAGGCAATGCCAAAGAATGTTCAAACTACCACACAGTTGCACTCATCCCACATGCTAGTAAAGTAATGCTCAAAATTCTCTAAGCCAGGCTTCAGCAATACATGAACTGTGAACTTCCAGAAGTTCAAGCTGGTTTTAGAAAAGGCAGAGGAACCAGAGATCAAATTCCCAACATCTGCTGGATCATCGAAAAAGTAAGAGTTCCAGAAAAACATCCATTTCTGCTTCATTGACTATGCTAAGCCTTTGACTGTGTGGATCACAATAAACTGTGGAAAATTCTTCAAGAGATGGGAATACCAGACCACCTGGCCTGCCGCTTGAGAAACCTGTATGCAGGTCAGGAAGCAACAGTTAGAACTGGACATGGAACAACAGACTGGTTCCAAATAGGAAAAGGAGTATATCAAGGCTGTATATTGTCACCCCGCTTATTTAATTTATATGTAGAGTACCTCATGAGAAACGCTGAGCTGGAAGAAGCACAAGCTGGAAGCCAGATTGCCGGGAATATATCAATAACCTCAGATATGCAGATGACAGCACCCTTATGGCAGAAAGTGAAGAAGAACTAAAGAGCCTCTTGATGAAAGTGAAAGAGGAGAGTGAAAAATTTGGCTTAAAGCTCAACATTCAGAAAACGAAGATCATGGCATCTGGTCCCATCACTTCATGGCAAATAGATGGGGAAACAGTGAGAGACTTTACTTTGAGGGGCTCCAAAATCACTACAGATGGTGATTGCAGCCATGAAATTAAAAGACACTTACTCCTTGGAAGGAAAGTTGTGACCAACCTAGCTGCTGCTGCTAAGTCCCTTCAGTCGTGTCCAACTCTATGTGACCCCATAGATGGTAGCCCACCAGGGTCCCCCAGCCCTGGGATTCTCCAGGCAAGAACACTAGAGTGGGTTGACATTTCCTTCTCCAATGCATGAAAGTGAAAAGTGAAAGTGTAGTCACTCAGTCCTGTCCAACTCTTAATGACCCCATGGACTGCAGCCTACCAGACTCTTCCATCCATGGGATTTTCCAGGCAAGAGTACTGGAGTCTGGTGCCATTGCCTTCTCTGGACCAACCTAGATAGCATATTAAAAAGCAGAGACATTACTTTGTCAACAAAGGTCCATCTAATCAAGGCTATGGTTTATCCAGTCATCATGTATGGATGTGACAGTTGGACTCTAAAGAAAGCTGAGCGCCAAAGAATTGATGCTTTTGAACTGTGGTATTGGAGAAGACTCATGAGAATCCCTTGGACTGCAAGGAGATCCAACCAGTCTGTCCTAAAGGAGATCAGTTCTGGGTGTTCATTGGAAGGACTGATGTTGAAGCTGAAATTCCAATACTTTGGCCAGCTGATGTGAAGAGCTGACTCATTGGAAAAGACCCTGATGCTGGGAAAGATTGAGGGCAGGAGGAGAAGGGGATAACAAAGGATGAGATGGTTGGATGGCATCACCGACTCAATGGACATGAGTTTGGGTAATCTCTGGGAGTTGGTGATGGACAGGGAGACCTGGCGTGCTGCTGTTCATGGGGTCACAAGGAGTCGGACATGACTGAGCGGCTGAACTGAAGTGATACTTGTGAATGGTTAAATTTTGTTTACACTGTTTCAGATCCAGAGAACGTGATACGATTTCAGTTGCTAAATTAACTAGAACATTGCTTGTTTCATGCCAACCATGAAAGATTCCATAAGTAAAAAATAAAGTGGGCATTGGGCTTGTTTATTGTAAGAATGAAGATAATCTTATCAAGGAACAGATTTCTTTTTGCTGCTAAGCTAGAGATATTTCTAGATGTGTTTTTAAGAAAGTAGGTATAGAAATTTTTGTCTGTGAAGTTTCTTTAGGGGAGCCATTAATCTCTTCTGGAATAATGTAAGTATACAGTGATGGTTTTTGTTGTTCCTCAGTGCTAGTTTCTCAATATTCAATGGGAATATTTAATCAAGAATTTAAAAAAAGATCTATAAATAGCATTAATTCAGTATCTATATAAGAATATTTCATGGGTCCAGGAAAATATATCATGTATATATACACATACATTATAGCAAAACAATTATCTCCATACTCTCACATACATTTAGAATGTTTTTAAAATGCTTTCTATAAACATAATCCTCTCTACATGAGCTATGAAAACACTTAGACCCTGGCTATCCTGCCATCACCCTGGGGTTGCTATTTCCAGGGCCTTTAGGGGCTGTGTTCTTTTCCAAGTGATCTTATTTTTGATCCTGGTAGGGTTCTTGATGTTCAGTCTGATTTATTCAGCAACATATGTCAGTGTACATCACAGAGAATAATTGGCCCTAAAAGTGGTCCATGTGTTTCATGTCCACAGAAAGGAAATCACTTGCAGTGTTTGCAGACCCAAAACTTCAGGGGCCCATGTAGCTGTTTTTTTTTTTTTGGAAAGCACCCATTCAGTTTTGCAGTGGATGCTCTAGACTTGTCAGCTGCTACAGAATTGATTCTTCAGAATCTATTTCTTAGATACATGTTCCCACATGTTTACAGGATGGCATTAGGGTTGGAAATGAAGAAGGTGAATGGAGATCAGGTTTCTCACACCACTGTCCTTGCCCAGTGGCATTGGGAATAAAAATCCTCATCCAGGTCGTATGGCATCATGGCAAGAGAGCTCCCAACCCAGTCCAGAGCCCCTGACCACTGCTTGCCCGCTGTGTGACCCTGGGAAGCCCTCTAAACTCTTATCTCTCTCTTTCTTTTTTTTTCCTTATGTGCAAAACAGAGGGCTTGTGTTGATCTTTGACCCCTTCAGGCTCTGACATGTCCATAATCTATCTGAACTGACCAGTATTAGCATTCCTTGGACTGCAGATGTTTAAAAGTAGGGACATTTTCCTTTTATGAATTTGTTATGTAACTAGTTGACTGTAGAGGATTCCAGGAGCCATCCTCCTGATGCTGTCATTTAGTTTAACTCAGCCATATGTCCCACTTCATCATGTTGGCATTCAGAATGATGTTGCATTCTATTTAGCGTTCACGTTAAATGACTTGTGCTTCCATCCTACTTAGTGTAAGAAAAGTTTTCTTCCCCTCACCTGTCTTCTGCCCAGTGACACTCCCCTGAGCCCAAGGCCTGCTTACTCTGTTTAAGGGGAAAGTTCTGAGAGCTATTGCCTTGAGGAGAGAAACTTGGAGAACCTGGTTAAACCGTCAGGGAACCCTGTTATTTCTGACTGTTGGGGTATGACTGCTACATAGCACTATTGCTGAAATATGAGCACACTAAGTCTAGAAAGACTTACTTGAAGTGTTAGCCATGCACTGTAGCCAGAACCACCTCCCTTCTGTCTCTAGGGCTTGCCCTATTTCTCATTTCAAGTCAGGTGTTATTGTAAGAGGAAAGTTTTTCCTTGAAAACAAGGACGCATAGTACAATCCAAGAAACTAAACAAATATATTCTTTTCATTGTGCTCACAAATGAGGGACACCAGAGCTCAGTGACAGTAAGTCCTACCTTGGCTAATAGAAAACCTAGAGTTCCCCCTCTTTCTTGGTCATAACATGTAATAACTACTGTGAAAAAAGAGAAGAGATAATGTAATAAGAAGATATAATGTCTGCACTGATTTTTAATGAATGAATAGAAGCTTGACAGGGTAAAGATCATCCCAGGGAGGATGAACAACACCGACAGAAGGCAAGTAGCCTTTAGCCTGGCCTGAGCTTAGGAGATATGCAGGGCAGTGAAAAGAGCTAAAGCTTAAAAAATTCATCAACCACAAATCATGAAACTATCTTTTAAACCCAAACCTTACTCTTTGTGACTAAACCATGGGCAGCTTGAACAATCTTAAGAAAGGAATTGATGTGATCCAGTTTGATCTGAAGCTAATCTTGGCAGTGAGAGCACGGCTTCTACTTTCAGGGAACTTGTATAATGCTGTACTTAGTTGCTCAGTCCTGTCTGACTCTTGGCATCCCCATGGACTATAGCCTGCCAGACTCCTCTGTCCATGGGATTCTTCAGGCAAGAATACTGGAGTGGACTGCCATGCCCTCCTCCAGGGGATCTTTTCAACCCAGGAATCAAACCAGTCTCCTGCATAGCAGGCAGATTCTTTACCAGCTGTGATAGCAAGCTGACATTTAAAATTTTAATTAAGTAAATAAGTGAATCACTCGGTTGTGTCCAACTCTTTGTGCCCAACCCCATGGACTGTAGTCTGCCAGGCTCCTCCATCCATGGGATTCTCCAGGCAAGAATACTGGAGTGGGTTGCCATTTCCTTCTCCAGGGAAACTTCCTGATCCAGTGATCAAATCTGGGACTCCCTCTTTGCAGGCAGGCTCTTTACCATCTGAGCCACCAGGGAATTAGTATTTAAAACATTAAATGCTAATTTTTTTTACTACCTTATGCTATTTAATATTTATTAAGGTCTTGCAATGTGGCATATTTTTTCTATGTCCTTTTGAATGCATTATCTCATTTAATCCTCCCAAGAACTTTAGGAACAGTTTCTGTAATTATACCTATTTTATAGGCAGAGAACCCAAATGTTAGAGTCTGGGTAAATTGCCCAAGTTTATATAATGTGTAATAGCCTGCATTTAAACTCAGGCAGTTTGGTTCCAGAACACTAGTTTTAACCACCGGGACAGTGATCTTTAATCCTGGCTGCACAGTAGAATCACCAGGGGAAATTAAAAACAAAAGCACACTGATGCCCAGAATCCTCATTTAAACTGATTTCTATGGGCAGAGTCTTAACATCATAGAGATGGTTGTGACTGACTAAGCCAGACTATATTGTCACCTTAACATACACGGAATAGTCACAAACATCTATAGCAAACATCTGTACCAAAATTGTAAGTTTAAAAAAAAAATACTGCTAAACAGCCAAATCACATGATATGAAGACTTTTGATGCTTTTTCCAATTTTACTCTCACAAAGAAAAACTATGACCTTCATCTTTTTAAAGACTGAGAGGCAGTGCAGAAGCAAAATCAAAGAGGGTAGGGGTAAAAAGGAAAAGGTGACAGAGGAGTATCAAGAAAAGAAGAAAGAGAATAGCTGAAATTGGGGTTGTTGGAGTAATAAGACACCATTTACTGATGAGCAGTCAATAATATCAAAGGTGTATTTGTGGAATGTTTCCTTTCAGTAATTGTGCAAAGACTCCCTTGCCATTGCAAAGCACTTTTCTTCTTGGCAGACTGAAGAATGTTTTACCAACTAAATGCATCCCAGTAATATTCAGAGCTTAGGTCCAACATAATCATAAGTTGCCTTGTTATTGTAGAGGTAAGCAGCCCCATTTAATAACATATAAAATGTATTATTCATTTATGTAACTCAGACCCAGGGACAGCTGCTGGGATGAAAATAGAACCATTCTGTAATGCACAAAGCAGGTGTGTGCTTACTTGAGTAAATGAACTCAGTATTTCTGCTCAATTTTCTTGTAAATTTCAGAGACTGGTCTGATAGGGCTAATATGAAGCCATTTTCATCCAGGAAATAAAATGGTCTCAGAATGGTTTTTAATGAGCATTGAAAAAATTACCAACAGTCTTCTCTGTGGCAGAATACCAGAGGAATGGATTCATGCTTTGTATTTAAGCAGAACTCCTGTTGCTACAGGCTTCAGGGAAGCCCAGGGTGGTGATTGGTCAGAACAGTGACACACAAAAGAAGTGTTCTTTAGCTGATGATGCCAGTGGTGATAGTGAGCCCATGCCTCCAGAGCTCCTCGCCAAGACAGAGTCACAGGTGTGATTGGACGCTAAGCGATTAAAGTTATAACGTGCCTTTAATGTGCATTGTGCCTGGCTTCTGAAACACACAGGGAGTTTGTGATGCGGTTTAACTCACTGGGATGCCACAATTACTGTATGACGTTGCTGGTCACTTCTCTTGCTGGTACCAGAATGTCACCATTCTCCCATGTCCGCATCTTTTTTTTTTTTCCCCCAGCTTCCCTTATTTTCTTTCAAATCAGCATACAGTCATAAGCACCTACATGGACTTTTCAAAATACTTAATATTAGAGAGGATGATTTGAAGATGTTCAGACATGGCAGTGACCAGTCACAATGAGTAGGGATCTCAGTACAGGAGCAGGATTTAGGAAGCTCCTCTGGTGGCTCAGAGGTTAAAGCATCTGCCTCCAATGCGGGAGACGTGGGTTCGATCCCTGGGTCGGGAAAATCCCCTGGAGAAGGAAATAGCAACCCACTCCAGTATTCTTGCCTGCAGAATCCCATGGCCGGAGGAGCCTGGTAGGCTACAGTCCACGGGGTCGCAAAGAGTCGGACATGACTGAGTGACTTCACCTTCACCTTCACCTTGGTGTATTAGGTGTTAACCCATTCACTGCCGGATTGCCAGGAAAAGCAAGGACTCCAAGGATAGCGGTTAATATAGCTGGGTTGGTGGGTGTGGTGCCTGCAGGGTTTGGGGCCAGTGATGATAGCCAATTTCTAGACAGATATTTCAACATTTAAACTCTATACAGTCATCCCAGTGTGGACCTAGTGATCATCAGCCTTGCATGTCTGCAGCACAAGTGTGCCCTCAATGAAGAGCTTAAAGTTCACAGTCACACGAAGGAAGAAAATCATACAAGACATTACTGATTCCTATAAAGTGAATCACAAGGATTCCTGTAAGAGATGACACATATCTCACCTAATTTAAAGAGATAGTAGAGTACAGTGGTAACAAATACATATATCCTACATCCAAATTGTCTAGACGCTGGCTGTGTGATCTTGAGAAAACTAGTTAAGTTCTATGAATCTTAATTTCTTCATCTGTTTATTAGGAGTAATAATACCTTCTTTATTAGGGACAGTTTGAAAGCAAATCATGTTAAGAACTTAGCACAGTGTCTAGAACATATTAGTGAAAGGGTTAGTTGCTCAGTCGTGTCTAACTCTTTGCAATCCTTGGACTGTAGCCCACCAGGTTTCTCTGTCCATGGAATTCTCCAGGCAAGAATACTGGAGTGGGTAGCCATTCCCTTATCCAGGGGATCTTCCCAACCCAGGGAATAAACCTGGGTCTCCTGCATTACAGGCAGATTCTTTACTATCTGACCACCAGGAAAGCCCAAACATATTAGTACTTTCTAAATTTGAACTTCTTATGATTTTACTTTCACAATCAGGAAAAGAGAGGAGATAAGCTGCCACTTAAAGTGTGGATAAGTTTTAGGCAGCTGATTAGGCAAAAAGGTGGACATGGAAGCAGAAAGAACAAAAGAACCACTTTCAAGAGGATTGAAAAGAGAAGTTTGGCTAAAACAGAATGAGCTGGTTGTGGAGAAAGAGTCCAGAAAAATAGAACCAAGTTAGTTTATGGAGGGCTTCAGGCCCAAGTTAGAGGATTTGTGATTTATGTTAAGGAAATGGGGATTTGTGAAGGTTGTGAACAGGGAGGATAGATAATAATGTTAAGTAAAAATAACTGATAACATTTCATAATCACTTGCTAATTGTCAGGGTGGTTTGAAGTGTTCTGTGTATATTAATCCATTTCATCCTTATGGTTACCCTATGAGGTGAGTTTAATATTAATACTTGGCCTTACAGTCACCAAAAGTGTCCAAAGTGCTTTCCCAGATGGTATTTAATTCTATTTTCTCAATCGTGCTTTTAAGTAGTCAGTCTTGAAACTTAAGGATAGAGAAAGAACTTTGGCTAGATTTGAAGTAGGTGGTAAGCAATAGCCCACACACTGCCAGATTTTGTAAATAAAGTTTTATTAGAACCCAGATTCATTTTTTCTTTTATGCATTCTCTATGTCCACTTTAATGTTACAACCCGAGAGTTGAGTACTTGTGACTAGAGCTATATAACCTGCAAAGCTAAAACATTTATTCCCTGGCACTTTATGTGAAAAGTTTGTCAAATTATGGTCTAGAAGAATGGAAAGACCTTGGACTTTGGATTGCTTCCATTTTGAGATCTACCAGTACCTTCCTCAGGTAGACTGGAGAAACCAAATATATGAATATATAATGTGGCTGCTGTGGACTCCATACAAAAAAAAGATGATGAATGCATAACATTGGACCTCAAAAGTCTTAAAGAAAACCCATAGATTCTAATATACCATAAATCTGATAAATTGTATAGGACAAATTGGTAGCATAATTCTTTTTTTTTTTTTTCCTATTAAGGCTAAAACAAGAAAAAAGCAAAATAGAGGGAGGATTTACTCAATCTATAGTCTAAAGTTTCCTTAATGTGAAATTTCAATAGTTTAGGCATTATATCCCATGAAATATTGAGTAGAAACTCTCGAGTTTAGCCACCTTTCTGTACTGGACCATGAGTGCAACAGCTTGTACAGTCCCTAATGTTGAGCCATATAATGCAGAATAATCTACTCTTTCTTTGAACTATGACTTCCTTTGCAATATATGCATGTATATATTGCGATATATATAGTACTCACTCTGACCTTTAATTATATAGCCTTTGAAGTATTTTCTGGATTATACATGTATAGATGGTAAAAAATCCACCTGCAATGCAGGAGACCTGGGTTCAATCCCTGGGTTGGGAAGATCCCCTGGAGGAGGGCATGGCAACCCACTCCAGTATTCTTGCCTGGAGAATCCGCATGAACAGAGGAGCCTGGTGGGCTACAGCCCAGGGGGTTGCAAAAAGTTGGACATGACTGAGCAACTAAGTACACATCTTTTCACGTGGATTATAAACCTATTGAGGGTAAGGAAAGACCATGTCTTCTCCTGCTATGCATTTCCCACAACTCCAAAGTGAAATCGTCTATCGACTAAGTGAACAAAAGCATAAATTAGAACGTTAATAATGATGCACTATGTTCCTATGACGATTTGCCTCTCTGTTGGGTGCTTACTGTAAACAAACTGTAATCTTCCTGACACCATGAAAGGTAGTTATTGCTAGCCCTCAGGGCTAGGCAGAAGGTTTGAAAAGTTGAGAGTGATCCAAATGATCATGAACTGAATTACAATTTGAGCTTTTTTCCTATTTAGGTATAGAAAGGTGGTTTCCAATAACTGCACCGATGGAGTGAGAGAACAGTACACAGCCAAGCCACAGAAGTGCCCAGGGAAGGCCCCGCGGGGGCTCCGGATTGTCACTGCTGATGGAAAGCTGACGGCGGAACAAGGGCACAACGTTACTCTTATGGTACAGCTGGAAGAGGTAGGACCGGGTCCCGTCTCCCCTCTACCTTCTAGAGCCAATGACTTTCCCTAAGAAATCATGATTTGGTTTACAAGTCTTTTTGTTTACATAGATATATTTTTTAATTTTAAATTTCATTTAAAATTTGTATTCTCCTTTTAGTTCCTTGGTATTTGTTGTTATAAGTTTGCCTTCTCTGACACAGTTCTATTACTTTTATTTCACTGCAAGTTGGTCTTCATTCTTACTGAACCTGTAACTTCTTAGGGATTCTGCCTGGATTTAATCTTCTATTATTGGCACTTTTAGCAAAATGTTTTCTCAGAATACATTAATAGTATTCCTAGAACAGCTTAACACATATACATACTGAACTAACCTAAAAGCTGCTAATGCTGTCTTCCTCCTTTAATCTGAGGTCATGGCTTTTCTTTCTAAAGACAACATTAACCAGTCATACATATAGCATCAAAACCAATCTAAACTAATTGAATATAATTTCCTTGACATTTGGGAGGTTTATTGTTTTACTATTAATAGTTCCTCACGAATATTATTATAAACATCAATTATTGTTAGCCAAACTTCAGTTATCTGAAGTTTCTGAGTAATTAGATGGTAGAATAAGATGTCTTTTATATTACATATTTTAGAATGTTTACGGCATGTTTGTCATCTTGCAAATGAGGAAGATGGCTGTTACGCCCAGTGTCCGAGTCCCCAAAACTGAGAGAATAAGACATCCACAGCAATGCAAAAGCATAAAGGGGTTTATTGCTAGCTTGAGCCAGGGCTCCTGTCACATCCAATACAGTGGAGTAGAACAACAGCCCCGAGCCCAGATTTACGGCAGTATTTATAAGTTTAGAACAAAGACAGGGAGTTGGCAAGGGTTGATTGGCTGCAGGGGTTTCCTGGTATTTACTGATTGGCCAGTCATCATCCCTCTGATTGGCCAAAGTTATCATCTCTCTGATTGGCCAGAGTTATCATCTCTCTGATTGGCCAGATTTACCATCCCTGGAAGTCCTGGAAGCATGACTCAGGGATTATTTTTGGCCTAGTGCACCTCTCTGAGCCTGTCATGGCTCTGGTGAGGTTGTAACAATGGCCTCTAAAGGATAAACACCTTCATTAAATGATCTTAATTACTAAACCAGGCTGTCCTACCTTCAGTGTTTTCTGTGTACCTAAAATATGGCCAACGCCACTTTCAGCCATGTGAATGCAAAGGAATCTGAAAAGTTCACAATGACATCAGGATAAAGATATACAACATTGTTTTCTCCCCTTTTCTTCTGATAGTTCAGTGACTCTCCATCTCTAATAAACATAAAAATTACCTGGTGAGCATGTTAAAACAGTTTTCTGGGCTGCATCTTCAAAGATTCTCATACAGGAGGTTGAGGCAAGACCCAGGAATATCCTTTTCTAACAGGGTCATATGTTATGCATTATGCTTCAAGAAAAAAGAAAGAAAGAAACAAGGGCAACATCAAGAGGCCCAGACCAGTCCAAGAGGCTCTAGAGGGTGACTTGAAGGGGAAAAGATGTAATTAGGATTACATTGTCAGGTTTGCTCAAAATACTTAGTATTATAATTTCCATAGAAAGAGCTGTGATCTAATGAGCTGGAATTCTTGGCTCCAGTGATGCTGTTGCTTTCAGTTCAAGGACCACTTAGACAAGCACTGCTCTAACCTAATACTCTTTTCTCCTGTCTCCTTAGTAAGTGCCTTTTAACCATACCCAGTTTTCTAAACACTAAGTTTCCCCAGTGTTCTTCAGTTGGAACTAGAAAGAGATGGGCCAATTTAGGCTAGTTGGAATTACTTGCATTTCACAGAAATAAATCTTGGGGGAGCTTCTGCCTGAGGCTATGACCGACTAGCTTGCTGCAAACCAAATACATATGTATTATTTAGAGCAGGAGTTAGAGTGGGAAAGAGAGAAACACACACATGGAGAAGGAGGAAGAGGACTTAAGAAATTTCAATTCTTTTCTTGAGAGATAGGAAACTCATTGTGATGAGTTATGCTGTAATTCATGTTGTATTTCCCCTCAAGAACTTTGCCAGTTCATCTGTCACACTGTTTAAGAGGTCAGATTTCAGATTCCCAGTAGAAGGTCAGACCAGAAGTCTTGCCTAAACCTCTGTTGGTAGACTCGAGGTTGGGAAGATAAAGACTGGACTTCAGAGTTACCAAGTCAGCTGGGACTGATGATCTCAAATCCCAGAGAGGAGAGGAGCATAGAGACGTTATACAGGATTCTGTGTTCTTTGTTTCCTTGGGGGATTCCATGGTGGCTTAATTGGTACAGAATCTGCCTGCAATGTGGGAGCCCCAGGTTCAACCACTGGGTCTGGAAGATCCCCTGGGGGAGGGCATGGCAATCCACTCTAGTATTCTTGCCTGGAGAATTCCATGGACAGAGGAGCCTGGAAGACTACAATCCATGTGGTTGCAGAGTTGGACACAACTGAGCCACTAACACTTTTCTCTTTCACTTTTGTTTCCTTGAATTATTTGACAATATGTGAGGGATGCAGATAAAACAGCAGGTAATCACTTAGGATGTGAAGTCAAACATAGTTTTTAGAAGTGTTACATTTTGAGGAGATAGAAAAAAATTGAGTTTAGAGACTATCAAGGGGAAAGCCCTGGTGAATGATACAAGACTAGGTCCTGTAGACTTCTCTATGCTAAGAGTAAGGACAGAGTGGAATTAGACCAGACTCTCTACACCCTGAAATCCCACCTGAAATTATTTCAGTCTAATCATTATTAGAATGATTTCCCCCCATTTTAAATGTCAGAAACTGTAACAAATCCTCTTTAGAGGCAAATAACATATACCAGCAGCTTTACTACTTTTTTTTTCATGTAAAATTTAGGATATTTAAATAACCACAGACATATCAAGAATCAGGACCAAGAACAGGAAAAAAAAAACATAAAAAAGAGCATATTTCCTGAGATATGATTAATATGTTTATGAATATGGGACAAGATATAAAATTTAATCCCACAGCAGTTATCAGTAGGTAGCGGCAATCAAATGGAAGTCATAGAACCACAGGTATAGGTACTGATGTTAAGAACTTAGAGGGGTTTGTAGTAGATTGAACCCAGGTGAGTGAAGGATCAGTTTATTAGAAGCAATGACAATAGGGAATATAGCATTTGGAACTTAAGAGGAAAAGAGGAGAAAATAGGGAAAAGAATAATGAGACCAAAGGAAATGGTGGAAAGAGTGAACACAGTCATCCTGAAGGGGAGGAACTGGTAAGGAGCCAGAATTATTTTGGGAGAGATAATGTCAGTGAGTTTTCCAAAAGCTGGCAAAAGATATCAGCATATCAACACAGAGATTCAAGAGAATCTGTAGACTCAAAGCAGGGTATTTTAGATACTGTGTTCAAACTACTGACATCATCTAAAAACAAGAGAAAATTTTAAAGCAGCGCAGACAAAAATGGAATGACATGTTTGAAGTGCTGAGGGAAAAATAGTGAAGCTAAAGCAAAAACATTTTTCAGACAAGCAAAAATTAGAATGAGTCATATAAGCTGATTTCTGTGAAAAGAAACACTAAAGGTAATTGTCCAGGCATAAAGAAAGTGACCCCAGGCAAAAGCACAGAAATAATGGAAAGAATGAAGAATAAGAAAGATGGTGGATATGCTGGTGAACTGAAGTTAACAGTGATTTTGTAGACCAATCATGTTAATCCGTTGTGGGACTTAAAATACAAGCAGAATTAAAATACATGACTACAATAATATAGTATGTGAAAAGAATTAAATGTAATTAAAGTGGTTTAAGCTCCATAAAGTATCTGTGAAGAAGTATTGATAAAAATACTCTTTTATATTAGAACCAGCGTGTTCAGAAAGTGTGCTTTAATATCTAGTCACAAGTTAAAAACGGTAAGGTAATGCTGAACTATCAAACTACTGATAGGAGAACTGGATGAATATTAAGTGCCTCATTAATCAAAATAAAGTAGAAAAGAGAGAAGAGGAGACATACTATCATTGAGACAAATTGAACAGATTTGAAAATGGCATATGTAGTTATATAAAATAAATAATTAGTTATTTTTGTGTCTTGCTTAAGAAATGTGTCTAGCCCAAGATTGTGAAGATATCATATCACATTTTTTTCTTTAGCTTTCACATTTAAGCCTAAGATCCATTTTGAACAAAACTGTTTCAGGCAAGGGCCAAAATGTATGTATTTTTTCCATATATGTAGCCAGTTGACCCAGTACCATTGAAAGACAAATATTTTCACACTGAATTTCTATATGGTCAATTCATTTATGACATAATAATATACATATATATGTGCACGTAAGTATGTGCTTTATGTCACATGAGACTGCAGTACAGTAGGTAATGTACTATCTTTTCAGTAAATGGTGCTGCAGCATTGAGTATGAGGGAACACGTGAATCTTGACCTCTCAAAACACACCAAAATAATATTAGCTGGACTGTCAGTCTAATTTTCAAAGAGGAAACTAGGGTACTTAAAGGAAAACACGCAAGGATATCTTCATGACCGTGGATTAGGAAAATATTTTTTAACAGGAAAGAAAACCTTCTAATATAAAGAAAAATATGATTTACTAAGATTACATTAAAATTGAGAATTTCTTTTCTTCAACAGTCATTATTTTAAAAACCATAAAGGTGAAATCTAGAGGGGAAGAAGTTATTTTCAGTACACACTTTCAATAAGGGACTCATACCCAGAAAAATATAAATAAATCCTACAAATCAATAAGGAAAATTCCATCAACCTAGTAGAAAATGTGCAAATGATTTAGAAATCTCAAAGAGGGTTAGTCAATAAGCATATGAAAAAATTACCAACACCACCGCTTATCCAGAGAATGCAACTTAGAACTATAATAGATTATTCCTATGTACCCATCAGAAGACTGGTATTTTAAAAGACTAACAATATCAAGTGGTGCTGTTGGGGCAACTGGTCAGTCATCCAGTGCTGTTAGGCGTGTAGGTTGGCACCCTGGAGACCAGCTTGACATGAAATGCTATACCTGAATACGTGCACAACCTAAGAGCCCCATTTCCACTCCAAAGATATATTTATCAGAAATGCATACAGGGCAAACTATTATATATAGGATGAGAAAACAACAATGTCCTATTGTATAGCACAGGGAACTACATTCAATATCCTGTGATAAGCCATAATGGAAAATAGTATGGAAAAGTAAAGATATATACATATGTATAACTGAATCACTCTGTTGTGCAGGACACATTAACTCAACGTTGTAAATCCAACTATGCTTCAATAAAACTTAAAAACAAAGAGAAATGCATACAAATGTGCATAAGAATGTATGTAGAATAATATGCATAGCAGAGGAATTCCTAAGAGCTCCAAAACTGAAAATAAACATCCATCAATATTAGCACAGAGAAATAAATGACAATATACATATAAAATGGAACATCATACAACAATGAAAAAGAACAAACTACTGCTACATACAGAAACTTGAATGAATCGCATAGCTAATATTGAGCTAAAGGAATCGGACTGAAAAAATGCATATTATATGTCTACCTAGTTAAATGGCAAGAAAAATAAGCAAAGCTGATTGATGGTGATGAGAATAAGTATTACCTTTGGAGGGGGAGTGGCAGGGACAGTTTCTGGACTAGTCACAATTTAAAATTTCTTGGTGATTAATGAATGCATAAACTTTATAAAATTCAGGTTGTATATTTAATGGTAAGCATATGTTTCTATATCCATAGCATGTTCAACAAAAAGCTGACTTAAAAATCATTTTAGAAATTCAAATAAAATGGAATGCTTTGTATTTAGATCTTTAAGCAGTAAGGAAACAGGAAACTGTTAAGGAGGTATTCATTTTCCAGACTAATCCCATACCCTGTGGTGAAGGTGAAGGCCCCTTTCCCAAAGACATAAGGAAACTGATTATACAACTCAGAAGAACATTATCTTTTGAAGCAATAGACATCAATGCTGGAGCAGGATTCAGAATTTAGATTTTTATTTCATTTTGAAGAATGCAGTAGAGGAAAATCTGAAATAAGAAATCAGTCCTGGTCAGCTCCGACCTGTGTGCACCCTCCAGGGACAGAGGCCAGGCTCTCATCTAATGTCATTTTCCATGCAACCAGGATGATCAGGCAACTCAAACTTGGCTGAGTGATGTGGGAACAAATTGGGGAATCTGGTTCTAAGATGTGTAAAGTCATGCCTTCTGGGCACAAAAAGGGGAAAAAAAAAATAACAAGTCAGTTCATTCCACTTGAATGGGCAAAGCTGCAAGAGCAAGGATGAATCCATTGCCTGCAGCTGTCAGAATCGGCCCCTTGATTTTCTTCTCTCCTAGTGCAGAGCACAAAGCCTTAAGGACTGTCCCCATATAAGGAGGCCCCAGAGAGCTCACATTTGATTGTGAGATTCTGTGCTCATGAATCACAAGCTCTCCTTACAGAAACAACATCAAGTTCTCTGTTAATCTCTGGATTATATATGTAGGCAGAGCTGAGGCATGTGATAAGCAATATGAAATACAGAAGGGCAGAAAGTCTTATAGAACCTGGGGAGCATTGAGACTTGAAAAAAAGATCCCATTTGTGAGTGCTGGCATGGATTGTCTCATATAGACCCTGCAGTGGGTAAGTAAGTATTACTGTTATCATTTTATAGCTGGTACAGTGGAAGCACAGAAAGGCAGAGTAACTCACCTAAGATCACACAGCCAGCTACAGTAATGGAGCCAGGAGTCAAATCCAGGACCTATGGTATCCTGCCTTTCTATCACTTGTCTATGGTGGAAACAACCATTTTTCTGGCAAAGAACTTCATGTAGTTCCCAAGGCTTCCTAGAAACACTTGGCTGGGGCAGGTAGTAACAAAGATCAAAGAGTAGAAAGAATAGGCCGAATTATCTATGTCCAAGCCAAGCTGGGCTATGGCTGCAGCTAAATTCTTTTCTTTTTTTTTTTTTCACTCATCTTTTTTTTTTTTAATTGAAGGATAATTGCTTTACAGAATTTTGTTATTTTCTGTCAAACCTCAAAATGAATCAGCCATAGGTATACATATATACCCTCCCTTTTGAACCTCCTCCCATCCCCACCCCCCATCCCACTCATCAGTATGTAAACCAAGATTTCCTTCTGGATTTTCTGAGAATATCCATGGCTTTTGAGATCAGCTTCTTGAAAACCATTTCAGCAATGAGAGAAGCCAAATCTGCTCCTGGGTGTCCTCCTCTTTGCACAACTATGCCTTTATTGAATGGCTACAGTATTTCTGCTGCTGCTGCTGCTAAGTCGCTTCAGTCGTGTCTGACTCTGTGCGACCCCATAGACGGCAGCCCACCAGGCTCCCCCGTCCCTGGGATTCTCCAGGCAAGAGCACTGGAATGGGTTGCCATTTCCTTCTCCAAAGCATAAAAGTGAAAAGTGAAAGTGAAGTCGCTCAGTCATGTCTGACTCTAGCACTGTTTTATCCCCTCTAAAAAATGTTGGAAAACAGAATATGAATCCAATACTTGAGGACTTTAACATCTATGTATACCAAACTTCTCCAGAGTCTTGGGTGTGAATTTGGCTATAATATTGCTTAATTAAATTTAAAACAAAAAAAAACTTATGTATGCTACTGGTAATACATGTGTTCTCTACATCCTCGTCAAAATTTCTGAATTCACTTCTCATTTCAATTTGTTTCTAAATTTACTTTGAGTAGAGTGTCTGACTTGCTCTCATATCTAGTGCCAGTTCTTCATAACAGTGGGGATATTAATGCCACACTTCTGATGCCCCCAAAGCGGCAAGTCCTCCAGGTGCCACAAGAGGTCTCAGCTACATTTTGATATGACACTATAGTGTGATTACTGAGATGTGGGCAGAAGATTTCCAAGCCAGGATAATACTTTATCATTTGGACACCAAGGATCATGCTTCTGCATCTCATGGTTTATTCTGGTTCAACTTTCTTCTCCAAGTTTGTCTCATGTCTGTGGGGCTAGGTTAGGTTAAGGACTAGGTTAGGTTAAGGACTGATCCCTCTACCTTCGTCCTCAGCTCTGTGTGTGTGTGTGCTTAGTAGCCGTTGTGCCTGACTCCTTGCAGCCCCATGAACTGTAGCCCCCCAGGCTCCTCCTTCCATGGGATTCTCCAGGCAAGAATACAGGAGTGGGTTGTCATGCCCTCCTCCAGGGGATCTTCCCAACCCAGGGACTGAACCTACCCTATCTTTGTCCTCAAGTTACTTATATATAACGCACCCTCGCCCTCGCCCCCGCCCACACACACACACACTAAGCTGTGTCCCCTTTGTGTATCAGCTAAAACACTAGAGACCTGAGGAGTCAACTGTTCCACCAGTTAGTTATGTATGTGTGTTTATTTGTTCTTCAACAAATATTTTATGACTTCCAACCTTGTAGGAACTCAAACCCTTCAAATACTTTTCATTTGTGAGTAGACGTATTTCAGCTTGTGGAACTACATGTTTTGGACTAACTAGGAACTCTGCTGTATCAAATTTTAAGTAGAAATTTAAACATAAAATATAGAAAGTACTAAGTAGTTTGTATTTGTTCAAAACAAAAAAAATAATTTATTGGATACATTATAATAAAATCTGTATTAGATCATTATAAATATCTATATTACTAATATATAATAGCAACCTTCTCTTTTCTGACATCTCCAAATAAATGGTCAATATTATTAAGACATGAATCATGTCCTGCCTGGTTGTAACTCTGCTCACCATGTCTGCAATATTGGTAGGAACTCAATAAATGTGTGTGGATTTGAATAGGCTTCCTCCAGGAGAGTAGAGATAAAGCCTAAACTTGAAAAGGCTCTTAAGATTCGAATAAAACCCTAAACATGTCAGTCTTCATCTGAAATCTAAAGCCCTTCCTTTGTTCTGTATTAGTGCATGTCCTAATTCTAACATAATATCAATGAAAACCTTGCTAAAACCAGAGCAAAGAAGAGAACTTCTTATTGACTGTAGAATATCAAAGGTACACTGATGCTTAGAGCTCTGTGTACCGTAGCTGAGACCTGAGCCATAATTTTTCCAATTTGAGAAATGCAAGAAATGTGATCACTTTTCGTAAATGGCCTGTGAAGCTATCCTCCCCCCGCCCCTACACATACATCTAGGTGACACAATGACTCCATACATAAACCCTTCAAAACCATACAGCTTGGTTACTCAGAGAACCACAGAATTCTGTTAATGCTGATGAAAAGCCCCCTTGTCAGGAACCCCATGTCTGCTGCTTTGAGGGTTCTCTGCAAATATACGAGAATAAAAGAATCTTTACTGGAAGCAACAAGGCGAAGGAGCCAGTCAGGCTTCTATCCAGACCTACTCATTGTGGAGGATCCAAGAACACACGCATGTGAACACCCACACTCACACTACAGTATGCATTTGTGCATCACTGTTTTCTTAAGGACAAAGAACAATGATCCAGGAACAACCATGAGGGGAGAGGAAGAGTCCATGAAGCTGTGTTTAAGAAGCTTAACCTTTTGCATTTTGTAATGGCTCCTGAATTTTAGGAAGCTGATCAAAAGTGTTCTGCAGAGAGACCCCAGCAGCATCCAGTGAGTGGTAGCATCTGTCTGGAGACTTGCTTAAGATGGATATCCCCTGGACCACTAATGAGCACCTAATGAGTCTATGGACTTTCAATGTGACAACCCGGCTTTCTAGGGAAATCCAATGTGACAACCTGAAGGCACAGGATGAATGGTGGAGGCCCTAATCAGTCTTAAGAACTCAACAAAAGTGATTTGGAAGGCAGTCATTTGAGAGGACTGCTAGGCGGAAGTAGTGTCTGCATGTTACGGGAGATAATTAAATCTGTTTTAAACAGCTGTAAGAATAAAGAGATGCAATTCACTGCATAATTTAAGACTTTTAAATTAAATCTGAGGCAGGGGACTAAAATTAAAAACTTTGATCCGTATCTCATTGTTTTAATACTTCAATTTACATACAAAGACTGGAACTTAATAAGGAAAATTCATGATTATAACTTCTTCTCTGAGATTTAACTTGGAAATGTGAAGGCTGTGTCCTCATTAAATGGATTTCAATGAGCTGTAATTTCACATACATTGAAAGACTTACAGCCACATAAAAGTAACCACAGTGTAATAACACCTCATAAATTTTGCAGAATGCTGCCCGCCATCAGATGGCAGGAAAGATGACTTTTGGTAATTGTGTGTGTGAGTGTGTGTGTGTGTGTGTGTGTGTGTATGTGTGTGTGTGTGTGTGTTTGTATGAGAGAGAGAGAGAGAGAGAGAGAGAGAGAGAGAGAGAGAGAGAAACTCATCTGTTGAATTGATAAAGGGAGCTGACCCACTTTTTCATTTGGAGAAAGAGTTGGCATGAAGGGTTCGCAGGAAGTGTTAAGTCCAGGCAGGTATGCATCACTTTCTAAGCCAGCCCAGATCTGACTCAGAAGATTCAGCTGTTTTATTCTTCCGCACAAAGGAATGGAAGCTGATTTAAATGAGCCATGGAGATTTAAGAGGCTTTCTCATGTATTATTCCTTACTCCATGCAGCTTTATTCTCTTTGACTCTAAGCAAGGTAATTGAGGCACTTCATTTCTTCTCCCTTGTTGCTTTGGGTTAAATAGGAAAGAAGGAAATGAGGCAGGCAATATAAATTGTCTTTAGCCAGAGGCCTGATGCCTGAAGTTCAGTTGAATTCAGGTTAGCAACTCTAAGGTTCTGCTTTTATTTTCCCTCAGTACCGGTTCCACATGCATCGGTATATTTCTATCCTTTAGGGTTTCAGAGAATAGGTGTTTGCAAAGTACTCAGTCTGCCTTGACAAGCAAAGAGAGATACTTGGTTCATTACCGAGAGTTTCAGTACACTGATCATCCAAGGGCCGGAGTCATAAAAGGCCCACCACCCCTCAAATCAGGGCTGAAGCCACACAATCTTGCCCAAGTGCATAACTTCCTCAGATTCCTGGCTTTACACTCTGTCATTCATTATTCCATGACTGTGTCTTACCAGCTCACTCCTCAGCCTAATCCACCATTCAACTATAATGGAGAATCTCCATCACAGCACTCGGATACGTTCTGCATCTTCACCAAAGAGTGGATATTATTTCAGCAGCCTGAAGAGATGTTGGAATGTTGTGGATGTCCAATAACGCCAATTGAAAGAATAATTATTAAAATGGCAGGTTACTCAGTCTAGAAATGACAACTAGAATCATCACCATTCTGCTCATCTTTAATTTATAGGTAAAGGAATTGAGGTCCAATTGTAAAATGCATTTCAGAGGACAGTTAACTATGTCTTCTAACTTCCAGGTCACCACCTGCCTTCTGGAGGGCACTCCTTCCACATATAATACACCTGTAGACCTCTGTAAAGTCACTGAAATCTCATCAACCTAATAACTTGGGAAAGTGATGAAGTGACATCTGGGGCAAGAAATCATATATCCACTTTTAGGCAGGATCCCATGACTCAAGTCTACCAAGTGATGGCTAAATATAGAAGTTCTGAAAGCTATTTAAAAATGTTGACAGCATAGTATAAAACAGTGTAATAATTCCAGTGCCGCCATTGTGGTGGTGGTGGTGGTGGTTGTTGTGTGTGTGTATGTGTGTGTGCATGCATGCAATATCATTGGTTAATATGGTATTCACCAGTGTAAAAATGTTATCTCTGGGTGGCATGACTATGAGCAATTTGAACTTTCTTCTTCCAAATCTCATCCTCATTCTACAGTTTTCTCAAATAATTCATCATGGCTTTTCTCTTTGTTCTTTCTTCTAATAAGGTTAACATATTTTATTATATTTTAAAACTAGAAAAGAAACATAGATTTATTCCCAAAGGAATCTTCCTACTATTCTTTCTTTTAAAATGAAATTGTTCTTATGGAATACCCAAATGTTTACTTTTAGAGTGATTTTTAAAAATCATTCAAAACCACTTACACAATGTACATCATTGAGCAGCCTCAGAGTTTTCCTGCCAAAGCCTGCTGGGGTGATTCCTGAGGCCACAACGGCAGCAGACAGTAGAGCAGTGTCCTTTACCACCTGAAAAAGGTTTCAAAAGCATGATGGGTCAAGGTTCTGATGGCTCTATACCACAATGTCTGGATGGAGTAAGGAGGCCTCTGTTTATAGTCATTTATCTACTTATACAAGCCAAATGTTGACTTACAGTATTCTGTTCTATTCAGACAAGCACAGAAGACATAAAAAGGAAATTTGGAAATTTGCTGTTCATTTAGACACATGGTGCTACAGTTTATTTGTAAGTGAGAAGGTGAACTGTTTTGTGATGTTGTAATAGCAAGTTCTTAGTCTGAGCATTAGATCCAGAAGTATCTGGATATTTAGTTAGACAAGCTCCAAAAATCATAGTCCTCAAAGAAAGGTCTAGCCATCTGTATTTCATCAGAAAGAAGATAAAGTGCTCATCCAGTCAGATTATTTGGTGGGTCCACAATCTGGTCTCTCTGGTATCACTGGCCTTGTCAGACCCAAATTTTTCTGGTGAAATCATAAAACCCCATGGACCACCCTCCATACTGTTGTGAATGTTCTCCCTTAAGGTCAAAGGATCCAAATTCAATGTTGCCTTTACTCTCAGAGAAGCCGGAGGGTCTGCACATTTGGAGAGGTGCCTGCACTATTATTGAAAAGCATCTCTGAATAGGCAAGGGGAGGAGGATAATTCTATATTTTGCAATTGTGCCAATACCTAGATATCTTGGAATTATGTATAAAGCTCAGTTTTGAACTTAAAAAGAAGCCCATAGGGCATGCTTCAAGCCAGACCACCAGAAAACACTGTCCCAGCTCATCTGGTGAGGCAGCCTCAGCTTTCAGTAATAGTAATACCGCTTGGAAGAGCTGCCAGAGAGGACCCAGAACCAGCAACAGAAAATAGAGCATGAGCAATGGCTCCTGATCATAGACTGCTGTTGCCCTGTGCTAGGACTCTGTTGACTGCTATACAATGGCAGGTCCAACAGTTTCAGCAGTTGATTCCTGTTTACAGTCATCTCACTCTTTGTCAAGCACTCATATTACCATGGGTCTTTACAAATGTATTTTGTAGTCTCCATGGTATTCCAGTGTATTACATTGGTATCTACTTGCATCACTTTTTAATGTAGAATTTGATCTGTGCTGGCATTCCCCTAAAGAGTTTTCATTACTGGAGCTTACAATCACTCTCAGGTCTTACCTGTCAGTCAATTTGTTCTTCAGTGTCCTTCTGGCAATGAGCACAATGAGTATCTATCTTCTGTGAAAAAGAAGTTCACAGAACTCCTTAAGTTAACTTCTTCTTGAGTTAAGAAGAGCTTGGTTCAAACTCATCTTGTGACTCTAGACAAATTATAACAGTCTTTCAGGCCTGAGTCTTAATAGGGTTGAAGATTCAATGAGAAACTACACAGAGAACAGTCGTTACTATTTCTAGGACAGAAAACTTTTGAGAAATGTGCTCTCTCTTTTCCCTTAGTGACCATCAGGGGATATTCTAGAACAGTCTTAACTTTACAATTCATGTAAGAAGTCACATGCCAGAGTTCATTCTTATTGAATATGCACAAGGGGAATAGCACTTCTCTTCATGAACTCCTTTACACCAGCTGACAAAATCTCTTCTTTGGAGACCAGAGCAGCATTATACCATCGTTTTCTCCTTTTTGTTTTCTGCTGAGACCTTGCCAATCTGAATCTAAAGTTGCTAACCTGTCTCATACCCTGGAGTAAGATATACAAGGCAAAGGCAGATTACTTTTTGTTTTCTAATTTATTTTATTGAGGTATATTTAATTTGTAGTGTTTGTTAATTTCTGCTGTACAGTAAAGGAATTTACTTATATATGTATATTCTTTTTCATAAAGCTTTATCATAAGATATTGAATATAGTTCCCCGTGCTATACAGAAGGACCTTATTGTTTACCCATTCTATATATAATAGTTTGCGTCTGCTAATCCCAGACTCCCAATCCATGCCTCCCCTGTCCCCACCCTCTTGGCCCCAGGAGTCTTTTCTCTCTGTGAGTCTGTTTCTGTTCCATGGATAAGTTCGTTTGGGTCATATTTTAGATTGCACAGGGAAGTGATATCATATAGTATCTGGATTTCTCTCTCTAACTTATTCACTTAGTATGATCATCTCTGGGTCCATCCATGTTGCTGCCATGTTTCATTCCTTTTGATAGCTACTCCGCCCTGTGTAGGTACCACCTCTTCTGTATCCCTTCATCTGTTGATGGACATTTAGGTGGTTTCCATGTCTTGGCTATTGGGAACATGATGCTCTGAATGTAGGGATGCATGTATCTTTTTGAATTTTAGCTTAATCCAGATATATGCTTAGGAGTGGGATTGCTGGATCTTATGGTAATTCTATTTTTGTTTTTTTGAGGAACCACTATACTGTTTTTTCATAGTGGCTGCACCAATTTACATTCCTAAAAGGTATGTTATTTTTAGTTCACACCTCCCACCCTGCCCAAATACGTTTACTCTTAAGAAGAAAAGGCTGAAATGCCTGATTTTTGCTTCTGGCATTTAATGTTACCAAGTGATGGTTTTAGAAAAGGCAGAGGAACCAGAGATCAAATTGCCAGCATCTGCTGGATCATGGAAAAAGCAAGAGAGTTCCAGAAAAACATCTATTTCTGCTTTATTAACTATGCCAAAGCCTTTGACTGTGTGGATCACAATAAACTGTGAAAAACTTTGAAAGAAATGGGAATACCAGACCACCTGACCTGCCTCTTGAGAAACCTATATGCAGGTCAGGAAGCAACAGTAAGAACTGGACATGGGACAGACTGGTTCCAAATAGGAAAAGGAGTACGTCAAGGCCGTATATTGTCACCCTGCTTAGTTAACTTCTATGCAGAGTACATCATGAGAAACGCTGGACTGAAAGAAGCACAAGCTGGAATCAAGATTGCCTGGAGAAATATCAATAACCTCAGATATGCAGATGACACCACCCTTATGGCAGAAAGTGAAGAGGAACTAAAAAGCCTCTTGATGACAGTGAAAGACGAGAGTGAAAAAGTTGGCTTAAAGCTCAACATTCAGAAAATGAAGATCATGGCATCTGGTCCCATCACTTCATGGGAAATAGATGGGGAAACAGTGTCAGACTTTATTTTTGGGAGGCTCCAAAATCACTGCAGATGGTGATTGCAGCCATGAAATTAAAAGACACTTACTCCTTGGAAGGAAAGTTATGATCAACCTAGATAGCATATTCAAAAGCAGAGACGTTACTTTGCCAACAAAGGTCCATCTAGTCAAGGCCATGGTTTTTCCAGTGGTCATGTATGAATGTGAGAGTTGGACTGTAAAGAAAGCTGAGCGTCAAAGAATTGATGCTTTTGAACTGTGGTGTTGGAGAAGACTCTTGAGAGTCCCTTGGACTGCAAGGGGATCCAACCAGTCCATTCTAAAGGAGATCAGTCCTGGGTGTTCTTTGGAAGGACTGATGCTAAAGCTAAAACTCCAGTACTTTGGACACCTCATGCAGAGTTGACTCATTGGAAAAGACTCTAATGCTGGAACGGATTGAGGGCAGGAGGAAAAAGGGATGACAGAGGATGAGATGGCTGGATGGCATCACCAACTCGATGAATGTGAGTTTGAGTGAACTCTGAGAGTTGGTGATGGACAGGGAGGCCTGGCGTGCTGCAATTCATGGGGTTGCAAAGAGTCGGACCTGACTGAGCGACTGAACTGAACTTCACTGAACTGAGTGATAATGTTGTTCAAATATTGTGATCAAAAGAACATTAAAATAACAACATAAATCTAAAGCCAGAGTTGGCTGTATCCCATCATCAGTGTCTGTTTTGCTGCCGCTGCTGCTAAGTCGCTTCAGTCGTGTCCGACTGTGCAGCCTCACAGACGGCAGCCCACTAGGCTCCTCTGTCCCTGGGATTCCCCAGGCAAGAATATTGCAGTGGGTTGCCACTTCCTTCTCCAATCAGTGTCTGTGTTACCTCCTGGTTATTTCCTTGTTACTCAGTCACTATTTAAACGTTAACAGTAACAGTACGGTTATGGTGTTGTGTTTTGTGCTGTTTCTCGTGTCATGGCCTACTCCACCTCTCCTTTTAAATTTGGTGAGATATTTGTTTCCCCTCTTTACTCTTCTCTTTTAATCCTGCTGATCTTCCTCTGCCCCTCATGTCATTTCACTCCTGGGGTAGTCAGTGTTAACAGACTGGGCTATTTTAATGATCGCATTTATGCTCATGCAAACATATACAGACATAGAGACTTACAGGACATATAATGTGTTGTCTTATGCATCTGAAAACAGGTTATACCATAGGTGATTGACTTCAGTGCAGTTTTTGCTGCATAAACTTTAAAGCCCCTTCCCAGACTGAATTTCAGTAAAGCTTTGGTCAGGCCTGCCCTTGAGCTTTGCAAGGACCAACCTCTGACAGACGAGTCCAGTTTCTATCTGCAGTGGCTCCCTAATGACTTCCAGAGCGTCTTGGAGTCTCATTTCTGCACCAAGGCTGTCAGTGTTGAGTTACTTTAGCATTTGTTTTCCCATTTTTCTCTAAAGCCCTGTTACAGGAACTGATAAGTTCACACACCTTTCATTCCTCAGGTTAATCTTGGCCTCGTTGCAGCCATTTGATCTATTTGCTTTTCTATTACAGAAGTCAGTGCTGCCCTTGGAGAAACCCCATATGGATTTCATGTGGCTTTTGGTCCTTCCTTGGGAACTTCTTTTGGCCTAGTATTCTCAGTTGTATGTCTATATTAGGGCACAGGACCAAATGCATTATGTCTAAAGAAATTTATTTGACAGTTTAGATATTTCCCAGCCTAAGTTGTGTTTCAGGAATGTTGACTTATTTATGAGATTGAATACCTAATAAGTACCTCACAGTGATACACAAGATTTTCCTGATCAGTAACTCAGTTCCGTTCAGTCTCCCAGTTGTGGCCAAATCTATGCAACCACATGGACTGCAGCACGCCAGGCTTCCCTGTCCATCACCAACTCCCAGAGCTTGCTCAAACTTATGTTTTTTGAGTTGGTGATGTCAACCAACCACCTCATCCTCTGTTGTTCCCTTCTCCTCCTACCTTCAATCTTTCCCAGCATAAGGGTCTCTTCTAATGAGTCAGTTCTTCATTATCAGGCAGCCAAAGTATTGGAGCTTCAGCTTCAGCATCAGTCCTTCCAATGAATATTCAGGACTGATTTCCTTTAGGATTGACTGGTTGGATCTCCTTGCTGTCCAAGAGACTCTCAAGAGTCTTCTCCAACATCACAGATCAAAAGATTCAATACTTTGGAGCTCAGTTTTCTTTATGGTCCAACTCTCACATCCATACATGACTACTGGAAAAACCATAGCTTTGACTAGATGGACGTTTGTCAGAAAAGTAATGTCTCTGCTTTTTAATATGCTGTCTAGGTTGGTCATAGCTTTTCTTCAAAGGAGCAAGCATCTTTTAATTTCATGACCACAGTTACCATCTGCAGTGATTTTGGAGCCCAAGAAAATATAATCTCTCACTGTTTCCATTCTTTCCCCATCTATTTGCCATGAAGTGATGGGACCAGATGCCATGATCTTCATTTTTTGAATGTTGAGTTTTAAGCCAGTTTTTTCACTCTCGTCTTCTCATTCATCAAGAGAATCTTTAGTTTCTCTTTGCTTTCTGCCATAAAGGCAGTGTAATCTGCATATCTCAGATATTATTCTCTGATATTACTGATATTGCTATCTGCAAACTTGATTCCAGCTTGTGCGTCATCCAGTCTGGCATTTCACATGATGTGCTGTGCATATAATTTAAATAATCAGGGTGACAATATACAGTTCTGATGTACTCCTTTCCCAATTTGAAACCAGCCCATTGTTCCATATCCAATTCTAACTGTTGCTTCTTGACTGCATACAGATTTCTCAGGAGTCAGATAAGCTGCTGCGGTATTTCTATCTCTTTAAGAATGTCCCACAGTTTGTTGGGATCCACACAGTCAAAGGCTTTGGTGTAGTCAATGAAGCAGAAGTAGATGCTTTTCTGGAATTCTCTTCCTTTTTTCTATGATCCAGCGTATGTTCAACATTCAGAAAACTAAGATCATGGCATCCGGTCCCATCACTTCAAGGCAAATAGATGGAAAACAGTGGAAACAGTGGCAGACTTTATTTTGGGGGCTCCGAATCACTGCAGATGATGACTGCAGCCATGAAATTAAAAGATGCTTATTCCTTGGAAGAAAAGTTATGACCAACCTAGAAAGCATGTTAAAATGCAGAGACATCACTTTGCCAACAAAGGTCCGTCTAGTCAAAGCTAGTTTTTCCAGTAGTCATGTATGGATGTGAGAGTTGGACTATAAAGAAAACTGAGCACTGAAGAATTGATGCTTTTGAACTGTGGTGTTGGAAAACACTCTTGAGAGTCCCTTGGACAGCAAGGAGATCCAACCAGTCCATCCTAAAGGAAATCAGTCCTGAATATTCATTAGAAGGACTGATGTTGAAGCTGAAACTCCAGTACTTTGGCCACCTGATGTGAAGAGCTGACTCACTGGAAAAGACCATGTTGCTGGGAAAGATTGAAGGTGGGAGAAGAAGGGGACAACAGAGGATGAGATGCTTGGATGGCATCACTGACACAATGGACATGAGTTTGAATAAACTCAGGGAGTTGGTGATGGACAGGGAGGCCTGGTGTGCTGCAGTGCATGGGGTTGCAAAGAGTTGGACACAACTGAGTGAGTGAACTGAACTGAATGTATGTTGGCAATTTGATGTCTGGTTTCTCTGTCGTTTCTAAATCTAACTTGAACATCTGGAAGTTCATGGTTCATGTCCTGTTGAAGCCTTGCTTGGAGAATTTTGAGTATTACTTTCCTAGTGTGTGAGATGAGTGCAATTGTACAGTAGTTTGAACATTTTTTTGGCATTGCCTTTCTTTGGGATTGGAATGAAAATTGACCTTTCCAGTCCTGTGGCCACTGCTGAGTTTTCCCAATTTGCTGGCATATTGAGTGCAGTACTTTCACAGCATCATCTTTTAGGATCTGAAATAGCTCAACTGGAATTCCATCACCTCCACTAGCTTTGTTTGTAGTGATGCTTCCTAAGGCCCAGTTCACTTCACACCCCAGGATATCTGGCTCCAGGTGAGTGATCACACCATCATAGTTATCTGGGTCATGAAGATCCTTTTTTTTTATAAAGTTCTTTTGTGTATTCTTGCCACCTCTTCTTAATATCTTCTGCTTCTATAAGGTCCATATGTTTTCTGTCCTTTATTGTGTCCATCTTTGCATGAAATGTTGACTTGGTGTCTCTAATTTTCTAATCTTCACCATTCTACTGTTTTCTTCTCTTTCTTTGCACTTACCACTTAGGAAGGCTTTCTTATCTCTCCTTACAAGTCTTTGGAACTCTGCATTCAAATGGATATATCCTTCCTTTTCTCCTTTGCCTTTCATTTCTCTTCTTTTCTCAGTTATTTGTAAGGCCTCCTCAGACAACCATTTTGTCTTTTTGCATTTCTTTTTCTTGGGGATGGTTTTGATCACCACCTCCTGTACAATGTCATGAACCTCTGTCCATAGTTTTTCAGGCAGTCTGTCTATCAGATCTAGTCTTGTGAATCTATTTGTCACTTCCACTGTATAGTTGTAAGGGATTTGATTTAGGTCATACTTGAATGATCTAGTGGTTTTCCCTACTTTCTTCAATTTAAATCCTAATTTTGCAATAAGAAATTCATGATCTGCGCCACAGTCAGCTCCCTGTCTTGTTTTTGCTGGCTGTATAGAGCTTCTCCATCTTCGGCTGCAAAGAATGTAATCAATATGATTTTGGTATTGACCATTTGGTGACATCCTTGTGTAGAGTTGTCTCTTGTGTTGTTGGAAGAGGGTGTTTGCTATGATCAGTGCATTCTCTTCACAGAACTCTGTTAGCCTTTGCCCTGCATCATTTTGTACTTCAAGGGCAAACTTGTCTGTTACTCCAGGTATCTCTCAGTTATCTACTTTCACATTCCAGTCCCTTATGATGAAAAGGACGTCTATTTTTGTATCAGTTCTAGAAGGTCTTGTAGGACCTATAGAACCGTTCAGCTTCAACTTCTTTGGCATTATCAGATGGGCCATAGACTTGGATTACTGTGATTTTGAATGGTTTGCCTTAGAAACAGATCGTTCTGTCATTTTTGAGATTGCATGTAAGTACTGCATTTGAGACTCTTTTGTTGGCTATGGGGGCTACTCCATTTCTTCTAAGGGGTTCTTTCCCACAGCAGTAGATATAATGGTCATCTGAGTTAAATTCACCCATTCCAGTCCATTTTAGTTCACTGATTCCTAGAATGTCGATGTTTACTCTTACCATCACCTGTTTGACCACTTCCAATCTACCTTGATTCATGGACCTTGATTCATGGGCTTCCCTCTCAGTTGGTAAAGAATCCACCTGCAATGCAGGAGAGCCTGGTTCGATTCCTGGGTTGGGAAGATCTGCTGGAGAAGGAATAGGCTACCCACTCCAGTATTCTGGCCTGGAAAATACCATGGACTATATAGTCCATGTGGTTGCAAAGAGTTGGACATGAATGAGCGACTTTTACATGGACCTAACATTCCAGATTTCTATGCAATGTTGTTCTTTACAACATTGGTCTTTACTTCCATCACCAGTCACATCCACAACTGGACGTTGTTTTTGCTTTGGCTCTGTCTCTTCATTCTTTCTGAAGTTATTTCTCTACTCTTCTTCAGTAGCATATTGGGCACCTACTGACCTGGGAAGTTCATCTTTCAGTGTCCTATCTTTTTTTCCTTTTTATACAATTCATGGGTTTCCTAAGGCAAGAATACTGAAGTGATTTTCTATTCCCTTCTCCAGTAGACCATGTTTTGTCAGAACTATCCACCATGACCTGTCCGTCTTGGGTGACCCTACATCGCACAGCTCATAATTTCATTGAGCTGGACAAGGCCGTCATCCATGTGATCAGTTTGGTTAGTTTTTTGTGATTGTGGTTTATGAATGCCTATTGTTTATTATCTGTCTTCTTTGCAGCTTAAACATGATACTGCTTCATCAGAGGGAAGACATAAGGATGGTGTATGGAGTTCACGACAACCCATCTTTCCACTTATAAGCAAAAATATTGTCAGAGAGGGAAATGGTCAATGCTAGGAATCGAATCTAACAAGAAAAGAAAGTGAAGCTTGCCTTTCTTATCACCTCTCTTTCTCTGAAAGGTGTCACAAATAAATTCCAATTAAAGAAACTCCTGAAGGACTGTTTTGCAGAGATAAGTTAAACCACAGGTCATCTTAGGCCTCTTTTGAGCCTCTCACCAGCTGTGGGACTTCTGGCATCTCATTTAACCAGTCCATGCTCCAGTCTCCTGGCGTCACAGATAGAAATAGCATCTGCCCTAGCTATCTCCCAGAGTCCCAACAGCCAAACAAACAAGTTAGAAATGTACAGTGTTCATGTTTTTTGTTTGTTTGTTTGTTTGTTTTTTGTAAAATTTCAAAATTTATTGAACAGAAAAGAATCATCTGTGTTAGGTCCTGAGACTGCAGCCAGCCCTTAAGGACACATCTCAGCTGTTTATACAAGCTACCCTCATATTATCCAGACACTTGTTTTCCCAGAGATTAACCTTGACTGAGTGTATTGTGGGACTTTTGTGATTGTGCATCAGTCACTAACCGTGAGTTTAGTCCTTCCAATCCTGACTCTGTTAGCTCACCCTTAGCACTCAGAATCCTAAAACATACTGGGAAACTTTGACTATTATGCCAAGGTGTGATAGGAATGGCATCAGCTTGTGCTGCACTACATTCATCTTCAGGTGAATTCAATCACAAGAAAACCTAATGTTCAACAGTCTGAACTAGTGTTCCTCAACCTTTGGTGCAACCCAGCATCAGTTGGGGACCTTCTCAGGCCACAGCAGGACCGAGCATCCTCCCCAAAGGCCCCAAACCAGGAGGTGGGCTTGGATGTGAACTGGGTATCAGATTTTTTTTTTCTTTTAATTTCTATAAGAGGTGTTGTTATCAAAGACTGAGATTCACTGATTTCAAAACCAGTAAACTATGGGAATTACTTTTGGCAGGAAGGTGAATGCAATTTCCTGTTGCAACTCATATATCAATCTGCCTATCATCTACCTTGAACTATCCCCTAATTGGCTTCCTGGAATACTCGGGCCTTCTTCCAATGCATTTTCCATATTATAGCCAGAGTGTTCTTTTTGAATTAAAAATATTATCCTGTCATCTTCCCTCAAACTCTGACTTCAGTCACTTTGAGTTCTTCCCATTGCTCTTAAGAGAAATATTGAAGCCAGAAACTTGGCCCACAAGTCCTGGAATGTCATTGTCTCCCATCTAATTTCACATGTTCCTACTGTGTCTGTATCATCAGCTCCTTTAACCGTACCACCATTTTCTGCCCCAGGGCCCTTGCACATCCAGTTCCCTCTGTCCCCTATTGCCTGGACTCCTCACCTCCATATCACCTGCTCATGTCCTTTGTTTGGTTAATTTCTTTTCTTCAGGCCTTCTCAGCTCAGATATCACTCCTTCTGGGTAGCCTTTCTTGAAGTTCTCATTTGGGTCAAATTTTCAGCTCTCCACCTCTCCCTACCGAACAAGCTTACTATACAAACTTACAGCACCATGGATCTCTCTTTCACATCATCCCCTAGAATAACTTTTTATTTGCATAATTATTGAAGTCTATTTATCTCACTACCAGTCTCTTTGCTCAAGAAAGTGGGGACCACATCTATTTTGTTTGGTTGATTATAATTTCTTGGCATAATTTTCCACATTTAGGGCCTGACACAAGAAAGACACCTAAAAATATCTGTCAACTGGCTGAATGAATGAATGACCAGAAAGCCTATTAAAGCAAGGCAGGCATGGCTAATCAAATGGTGACCTAGGACTTAGGCATTCTTTTCTTTGCCCTGTTTCTTGTTCTCTAAAAGGAATTGGTATCCCTGCCTGAGATGGTAATAGCAGCCCAAGAAAGTTAGAGGTTGAGGACAGTAAGCCCCAAAGTGATGCAGCTACAGCTGTGTTAGGCTTCCCAAGCACCTGAGAGCCCCTGAAAGCACAAGATCCAGTGTGCTTGACCCAAGTGGGCAAAACAGCAACAACAGGGATGAATCACTAGTGAGACTTGGCCCCTGGATTCTCTCGGCACGTACTGCAGAGTACTGAGTCTGCACCCACCCACATCAAAGGCCTTGGGGACTTCATGTTTGATTGGGGGATCCCACGTCTTTATCCACAGGGGCTCTCAGATGTGTGGTAACCTAATATACTTATATCTATATATCTGTATCTCCATCCTTGTTCAGTTCAATTCAGTTCAGTTCGGTCACTCAGTCATGTCCAACTCTTTGCAACTCCATGAACTGCAGCACGCCAGGTCTCCCTGTCCATCACCAACTCCCGGAGTTTACCCAAACTCATGTCCATTGAGTCGGTGATGCCATCCAACCATCTCATCCTCTGTTGTCCCCTTCTGCTCCTGCCTTCAATCTTTCCCAGCATCAGGGTCTTTTCAAAAGAGATTCAGCTCTTCGCATCAGGTGGCCAAAGTATTGGAGTTTCCGCTTCAACATCAGTCGTTCCAATGAACACCCAGGACGGATCTCCTTTAGGATGAACTGGTTGGATCTCCTTGCAGTCCAAGAGACTCTCAAGAGTCTTCTCCAACACCACAGTTCAAAAGCATCAGTTCTTTGGTGCTCAGCTTTCTTTATAGTCCAACTCTCACATCCATACATGACCACTGGAAAAACCATAGCCTTGACTAGATGGACCTTCCATCCTTGTACCTGACCTTATTCTCTCAAAGCCTGGCCCCTCTGCTCTAATGGCAGCCCTATTGGTGCACTAACCCAAACGCTGTGTAGCTCCCTGGTTTCCCCTGTGATCCAGATAGGGAGCATTGTCAGCAGCACTGGAGAACCAGGAATGCTATCAGGCTGTCAGACAGGAGATATCCAGGCAGAACTTGGGAGGAGCTTCAAGCAACTGACAAGAAGTCTAAGTCCAGATCCGTAGGAGAGTGATGAACACCAGACAGAGAGACCAAGGCAAGGTAGACTCCATCTGAGACAGCCAGAGCTGTACTTGCCCCAGGCATGTCTGTAGCTTCTCTCTCTCAGCAGATACTGAAGTGGAATCAGCAGAGACACGAATCTCCCTTCTGTCTTCTTGCAGTTGGTAACCCTACCTTATGGCCATTCTTATCTCCAGAAAGAACCCTGTAACTTTCTTTCCCTCTCTGTCTCTCGACCTCTTTCTTAGAAACCATATTGCTAGTTTCATCCCATAGATAATCTGGTTAACCCTAGCTAATTCTGGTATTTCCCTGAGACACTTGTCCCCCCTCCAAAATGTAGTAGATTTTAATATGGGTTCTTCCTCCATGCCCAACCTAGGGTTGGCTAGCAGCAGCTCTGTTGAAAATCCAGAAAACACGGGAGGAAACTGACTAGAAGCAGAATGAGAAACTGGTCAGTCCAGTTTGGTTGTCCAAGTGAAGGACAAGTCAGCAAGCTTGGCTGACATTTGTATTTAATAGCGGAGGGAATTCAGGTAATTGTACAACACCTGGACTTGTGGTTATCTGTTTTGTAATTTTGAATGGGGTTTCTTTTTTCCCACCCTAGGGGAGATTTGTGCCCATGTACTTATAGAGGGTTAGCTGCCGTGTACACCCTCACACAATGCTTGGCTGGGCACAAATCAGAAGAGTAGGTCACATAGATTCATAGGATTTGAACTGCTTTTCCTTTCCCTGTGAATTAATCTTTTAAATGTCAACATTTTAAACTTGCCCTTTTCAAAAAATATGATACCGTGTGAACCTTACTTAATCGAAAAACATTTCTAGTTCAAAGGTTTTTTGTTTTCTTCCCCCACTCTGCCCCAAATGGAGGAAGCTAACAAAACAGATACACGCACACGTGCACACACACACACACACACACACACACACACACACACAACTTGTTAAAGGATGAGTTATCTGTGAGGGATGCTGGGTATTGTCAGTTTTTCTAAGAAACGTTGTTCTTTAGGAATCTCAACTAATTCCACAAGCTATTTTTTTTTTTTTTTAAGCAGGTCTGGTGTATAAAGCAGACTTTATCTTCTCCTGCATACTTGTGGGAAATTTAGAATCATATGACTTCAGTCAAGCTTTAAAAGGGATATAGCAGATCTTTCATAGCTGCATTGTTTTTACAGTCATTCATTTTGGTATCAAATTGTACAGGTTACTGATTATTCACATGTCTTCTATACTAACTCTTTGAGTTAAGATAGGAAGACATTAATACGCCCATTTCACAGATTAGGTAACTGAGACCAAAGGAGACTGCTTGACATACATGAGTCATCCAGCTGGTTAATGAAATGACAGGATTTGAGCCCAGAGGAGCTGTCAATGCTTAACCCACCTATAGTAAATTAAAAGCAAGTCCAAGGAGAAGGGTTTAAGTCCCAAGACTGCTGCAGCTAACTAGCTGCAGTAACCTTGAACAAATGGTTAAACCTTCTTTCACTTCAGCTTCCTCATCTGTAAAGTGGACAAACATTGCCTGCTTTTTTCTTCAGACTGAGATTCCATAAAGAATAAAGTGAGATCATTTTGATAGTAGAAAACACTGAAGTATAAAAGAATTAGCCATCATTATCTTAACTATCAGTAATAATAGGGCTGAGTCCAGTGTCAGGCAAGGTGTCCCCTGTCCTTTCTCCAACACAGTTAGGGAACCAGAAATAACGACAGAAATGTGGGGACCCTGAGCACATGGGAAGTGACCCTTGACAGTGTCAGGTAGGCTGAATTTTTGAAACTATGTATGTAAACCTTTTATTCATGTGGATGATCAGACTGTAAACAAAGCCTTCAGAGGAAATGAATATCAAATTGAAGCTGATAATCAAACAATATTCCAAACCTTAGAACTTTTGGGAGTTGGTACCTTTCAGGTTTGGAGGGTATCCATCTTCGTAAACTCCTGTCTCCTAGGGAATTTCACAGGGATCCCGTCACACAGACACAGGCTCCCAGCTGCAGGACGGAACTGAGGCTGCCTTATTCCTGAGTTGGGGCTCTGATAAGACTCAGCCCTGGAGAAGCAACGGCCACGCACTGACCCCCCTTCCTCTGGTGTTGTCTTTCAGGGTGACGTCCAGAGGACACTCATCCAGGTGGACTTCGGGGATGGCATCGCAGTGTCTTATGTCAACCTCAGCTCCATGGAAGATGGGATCAAACACGTCTATCACAATGTGGGCATTTTCCGAGTGACCGTGCAGGTGGACAACAGTCTGGGGTCTGACAGCGCCGTCCTGTACTTACATGTAACTTGTATGTTATTACTGTTGTTGGTTTATGACATATCTTACATATTGTGTCCTTTGAAAAATATAATCCAAAATCAGGTATCTAGAAGAAGCCCCTTAGTTATTTTAGCAGCTGAGGAAAGGAGACTGAGAGTGCAGAAAAAGCAAGAAGAAACCAGGGCATGACTGAAAGGTCTGGACTCTGGTTTGCTTCAGACTGTTCTCTTGCACTGATTCTGCCTCTTCTGGACACTTCTTAGAGATGGTACTGCTTGTCTATGTTGAGCCTGAGCAACCTGCTGAGCTGGTTGATTTACTATGGATTTGTGAGGGTTTTCTTGGGTCAGAGATGTTTGAGAACAATCCAAATTATCACAAGTAATGGGATTTCGCCCCATCTGCTTATTCTTCTCTTTCCTTGTTTTATCTCACTAATAATAATCATGTTAGACTTTTGTTTTCCTTTCTTTTAAGTATGTTTCCTAGATTTGCTCTGTGATGATTTGGTCTTAGAAAGTGGTATAGAGCAAAAGAGGGTAAACAATGGAGAGGAAGCTGCATTAAGAAGTAGTTTCAAAAAGTGACAAAGGTTTTTCCCCATTGAGGAATTCAGAGGGTTCCTAATGAAACAAAGGTGAGTCCTAAGCTGTGTTTGGTAAAAAAAGGTTTGCTGTGAGTGCCTCTTATGCTAGGGTGTATCAGTTCAGTTCAGTTCAGTCACTCAGTCGTGTCCGACTCTTTGTGACCCCATGAATCACAGCACGCTAGGCCTCCCTGTCCATCACCAACTCCCAGAGTTCACTCAGACTCACATCCATTGAGTCAGTGATGCCATCCAGCCATCTCATCCACTGTCGTCCCCTTCTTCTCCTGCCCCCAATCCCTCCCAGCATCACAGTCTTTTCCAATGAGTCAGCTCTTTGCATGAGGTGGCCAAAGTACTGGAGTTTCCACTTTAGCATCAGTCCTTCCAATGAACACCCAGGACTGATCTCCTTTAGGATGGACTGGTTGGATCTCCTTGTAGTCCAAGGGACTCTCAAGAGTCTTCTCCAACACCACAGGTCAAAAGCATCAATTCTTCGGCACTCAGCTTTCTTCACAGTCCAACTCTCACGTCCATACATGACCACAGAAAAACCATAGCCTTGACTAGATGGACCTTAGTCGGCGAAGTAATGTCTCTGCTTTTTAATATGCTCTCTAGGTTGGTCAAAACTTTTCTTCCAAGGAGTAAGCGTCTTTTAATTTCATGGCTGCAATCACCATCTACAGTGATTTTGGAGCCCAAAGAAATAAAGTCTGACACTGTTTCCACTGTTTCCCCATCTATTTCCCATAAAGTGATGGGACCGGATGCCATGATCTTAGTTTCCTGCATGTTGAGCTTTAAGCCAACTTTTTCACTCTCCTCTTTCACTTTCATCAAGAGGCTTTTTAGTTCCTCTTCACTTTCTGCCATAAGGGTGGTGTCATTTGCATATCTGAGGTTATTGATATTTCTCCTGGCAATCTTGATTCCAGCTTGTGCTTCTTCCATTCCAGCGTTTCTCATGATGTACTTTGCATATAAGTTAAATAAGCAGGGTGACAATATACAGCCTTGACGTACTCCTTTTCCTATTTGGAACCAGTCTGTTGTTCCATGTCCAGTTCTAACTCTTCCTCCCTGACCTGCATACAGGTTTCTCAAGAGGCAAGTCAGGTGGTCTGGTATTCCCATCTCTTTAAGAATTTTCCACAGTTTATTGTGATCCACACAGTCAAAGGCTTTGGTATAGTCTGTATGGTTGTCCCCAAAAAAGTATCAGTTCAGTTCAGTTCAGTCGCTCAGTCATGTCTGACTCTTTGCAACCCCATGGACTGCAGCATTCTAGGCCTCCCTGTCCATCACCAACTCCTGGAGTTTACCCAAACTCATGTCCATTGAGTCAGTGATGCCATCCAACCATCTCATCCTCTGTCGTCCCCTTCTCCTCATGCCCTCAATCTTTCCCAGCATGAGGGTCTTTTCAAATGAGTCAGCTCTTTGCATCAGGTGGCCAAAGTATTGAAGTTTCAGCTTCAACGTCAGTCTTTCCAATGAACACTCAGGACTGATCTCCTTTAGGATGGACTGGTTGGATCTCCCTGCAGTCCAAGGAACTCTCAAGAATCTTCTCCAACACCACAGTTCAAAAGCATCAATTCTTTGGCACTCAGCTTTCTTCACAGTCCAACTCTCACATCCATACATGACCACTGGAAAAACCAAAGAAGGATAGGGGACCTACTTAGTTTGCTGGAGAAATGGTTTACTTTCAAATGAAAGTTAGTCTCTATATGAATGATCCTGTTTAAATTCCAAGTTCTAGGTCAGGAGTATTAAGGCTGGGCCGTATTCCATGCCTCTTAATTGACCCTTGCCCACTGAAGCAAACTGACTACACAAGGGACCAAGTAGACTCCCTTTGTTAAGCTTCTGTGGTCCAGCAGGAGGACAGGGCAATTTAGAGGTCCCCAGGAGTACTGAGATTTCCTGCTCTATCAGTCATTCGTGATCCTCATCTCCTGTACACTCAAGACTCAAGGGCTTTGGAGAAACCCATCCGTCCTTCTTTGAGTTTAGGCAGAGTTCTGCAAGGTGCCGCCTGTGCCAACGCCACCTCCCCCTTTCAGCTAATGTTAGTTAGGCTCTTACTATGTGCCAGGGTTTGTGCTAAACCTACTCTTTATGTGTTTGACCTTTCTTTTCAGAACAACCCTATCAAGTAGGCACTCCCTGGAAGACTACATTACAAAGAACTGTGCAGTTCAGAAAGCTTAAGTTGCCCATTCAGGGTGCAGGCCTACTATCTGTAGGGCCAGGCTTCAGACTCAGTTCTCCCTGCCTCTGGAATCCTAGCCCATGGTCACTAGGTTATTATAGGTGCCAGCGTAGGCTGGGGGTCAGAGGAAGCCATCAGCCCTTACTCCCCTCCATGGCTTTGTACATCATCCCAAAGGAACATGTAGGTTAGAGGCAGGGCATTTCCCCAGCTGATCAACTACACAGGCTCAAGCTCCCTTCCTGCTGACTGCCGCTCCTGAGCTGTCCCAGACAGTCTTCCTGGAGTTGCTGCTTCCTAAGAGGTAATTCTTCTCTATATTTCAGTATTTATGGGGGCACAAGTGATAATATGTTAGGAGCAATCCTAAAATATTTAAAAGTGAAGTGAAAGTCGCTCAGCCACGTCCGACTCTTTGCGACTCATGGACTATACAGTCCATGAAATTCTCCAGGCAAGAATCCTGGAGTGAGTAGCCGTTCCCTTCTCCAGGGGATCTTCCCAACCCAGGTCTCTTGCATTGCAAGCAGATTCTTTACCAGCTGAGCCACCAGGGAAGCCCAAAATATTTTAAAACTACATCACAAACCTTGGTTAATAGTAACAAAAATAAATTGCCACACAAATGACAGCTGAGAATGGTTGGCTACCTGGCAGTTATTCCACACAGCTTATTCTTTGAGGTTTTGTTAGAGATTTACTCTCCTGAAGAATCACAGTTATTATATTCTATACCCCATATGTGTATCAAACATCCCTGGACTCTAAGCATGTGTCAATAGTGATTTAAAATTCAGCAGCAGCTTGCCATCTCGGTTTCTCAGGGTCTCTCATAGTCAACCACCGCTCCCTGCCCCAATCTGCCCTGTGGACTCTCCATCACCCTACATACGGTCATATACCATGAGGGAACCTCCCTCTCCTGCTCTCTCCTGGGCTTACTGAATCCTGGGAAGGAAAAGAGCATGTTCACCTCTGCTCCAGATGAAGGGTTGCGGAAGCCAAGATTTCTGAAAGAAACGAGCCATTTGTTCACTTGCAATTTCTTTTCATCTCATTAGCCTGATTGAATGGCTTGAGCAATTTGACCTCAACCTCAGTAGCAGATGATCTGTGATGGAAAGTGTTGTGTTCTGATTCTAATTTTATCAGACTCATCTTGGGTCGAGTGATCGAATAAGCAGGACTCATATCAGGGGACCCCTTTCTAAGCCTGGTCTTGGGGAAAAAAATTAACTTTTGTACTAATTGTATGAAAGCAGGATTATGTTTTATGTTTCCATTTTCTCACATATATTTAAAAACCAAAACATGAGCAGTGCCAGCAGGTTCTAACAGCTTTGCTAGGGCTTCTCTCCTAAAGGACCCGTTGTGTTCTGCCATATGTGCGAACATTTTTTAGGGCTTCCCAGGTGGCGCTGGAGGTAAAGAACCTGCCTGCCAATGCAGGAGACATAAGAGACATGGGTATCATCCCTGTGCGGGAAGATTCCCCTGGAGGAGAGCATGGCAACCCACTCCACTGTTCTTGCCTGGAGAATTCCATGGACAGAGGAGCCTGGTGTGCTATAGTCCATAGGACTGCTAAGATTTATATACACCTAAAGCAACTTAGCATTCACGCATCAACATCTTTGTTTATCCTCACACATCTACCATCTTGGGCAACATTTGGCCTTTCTTTCAGATGGTAAAAGCAAAGATTAAAGAAGTACTGTGATTTGACACTATTTTATACTAAGAGGAAGTCATGATAAAATCATAATTGACTTCCATTCCCCCAAATCTGAAATGTGGAGGGTAGCATGGCTGTTTTGAGTGCCTCAGTGACAGAAGGGATATATGGCTCTGTAGGAAAAATAGAAGCCAGCACTGCACAAGCTGACCCTTGTTAAGTAGAGATGCTGGCCTGAACTCCTGGCCGAGTCACTGCATTGCTTTGAAGCTAGTTTTTCTCCTCCATTACATAAGAAATGCACGTCTTATTTCCCAAAGGTTCTATAAAGCATCTTATGCTGTGCCCTGCCAACTGGCCAAGCTTGATTTTCCATTATGATGCAGCAGGTGCATTAGTACGTAGTGGGTTCTGAGCAAAAGCTCACTTCAGCTCCCCTTGCCTGCCCTCTACCCCTCTCCCCCAGTCCTCCTCCCCTGTACCCAGGGCTCTTCCTAAAAGCTGCACAGCCTGTCTTATACACACACTACCTCTTCTTTCCAGTTCAGAAATATGCTTTTATTCTAAATCAAAGGTTCTTAAGTACTGGTTTGCAAAGGTCATCAGAAGCAAGTAGAGATGATGTGCCTGCTGTAACATAGGGCTGGGCGGCTCTCTGGGGGCAGCTGGGTAATCTACTGTATCCTGACAGCGGAGAATCTCTTGGGGAATGCATTCACTGTTCTCTGCTAGCTTGCAAACTAATGAGACCTGGGATGCAGCCAGGTTTGCCTTCAGCTGCATGGGACTGAGAATTTAGAGGACATGCAGATTTCTGTTCAGAAAACTGCCCTCTCTCAGCCAGTCTTGCATTAAAAAAAAAAAAAAATCACTGAAGATTTTGCAAACATACAGAATAGGAGGTGGAAAAAAGGTGAGGGGGGTGTTTCTGATACTTCCTGAACCTTTCTCCTCAACTACCCTGTTACCAAGATGTCCTTTACAGATATCTCTCTGTCTCCAGCTTAGGGTAAAGTGATCAGTTCTTGAAAACCTTTGTAGCTTTGTTGTTATCACACGGTCATTTTATTGGCCAGAGAATGTCAGACCTAGGCTTTGTAAGATGTGGTTAAGGAGCCTCCTGCCCTGGAATCAAATGATAAAAATGTAGTGCCCTGATTCCCTTCCCAGACCTACCAGACTAAAATTTCTGGAAGTGTGGCTTCAATCTGAGAGCTAAATCCTGCACATTTGTATGAACAGATAATGTGTGTGTGTGTGTTTGTGTGTGTGTGTGTGTGTGTAAGTATGTATGTATATATATGCAAGAAGGAAGTTATATGAACACACATGGACATTCTTCAGGGCCTAAAGTGACAGCTGCCTAAAGTGACTTACTCTGCCTTCAACAGCTGAGTATGAGCCTCAAGCCCAGTGAAGTTTAAGATACTCTGTTCCAGGATCTTATCTTCACACTTTGAATTTCTTTTGTTTCTTCTATTAGGTATCTTTTTTTAATGTTCCAGGTTTGGTTTAGTTGCTAAGTTGTGACCCACTCTTGTCCCACAGACTGTAGCCCGCCAGGCTCCTCTGTCTGTGAGATCGCCCAGGCAAAAATACTGGAATGGGGAGCCATTGCTTTCTCCAGGGGATCTTCCCAACCCAGTGATCGGACCTGTGTCTCCCGCACTGGCAGGCAGATTCTTTACCACTGAGCCACCAGGGAAGCCCAGCATTTCAGACAAACAGCAATATGACATGTAGGTCTTCAGAACAAATGCTAGAGGCAGGTCAGAGTGATCAGCATGTGTGCATGTGTGCACACGTGTGGGTGTACACACACACACACACACACACACACACACCACTTGCACCCTGTAGCACAGGAAGACCAAACAAGAGAAGAGAAGGGAAACATTCCCACGCAATTTCCCCAGGTCTCCCAGCCACATTGAGAAGATTCATAAGGAATAGTACAGCGCCACCTGCTGTCTCTGCTGTGTATTGCATGCACCTGTCCCAGGAAGCGGTATCTGTCAGCTTATTCCGCTCTCTGCTGAGTGTGGCTAGCCAGCCTGAGGCTTCCACGGGTTAGACTTTCACTTCCAAGGTTCCGTTAGGGCAGACCCCTCTGTGCAGAAAAATGAGAGTTGAAAGCTCGGCTTTGAAGCAACAGGAATCAGGTATATTAAACAGATAAAAAGCAAGAGGACTTAGCTACCTGAGAGCTAAATGCCACACATCTGTATGAACAGATGATGTGTGTGTGTGCGTGCATGTGTGTATATGTCTACATACGCAAGATGAAAGTTATACAAACACACACGGACATTCTTCAGCACCTAAAGTACCTGCTGAGAGTCCTGAATGCCAGTTAGACCTCATTTGCTCTTGTTCCTTGCCAGTGTCTCCTGCTATCCTCACACCTGACAGACCACCTCCTTCTCAAGGTCTGTGCCCTACCCTTACCCTGGAGCTTCCCGAGGAAATGCACGGTGCCCTCATACATGTTATTCAGGTGACTGGTCAAATGTCATTGCTTCTGAGAGACTGCTTGACCACCCATCAAAAATAGCATGCTCTCACTAGCCCTGCTCCTTGCAGTCACTGCCTCCCTCAATAATACATAAGCACCATCAAGGGCCAGGTGTCCCAGCACCTAGAGTAATGCCTGGCAAACAGCAGCACTCAGAAACTACTGAGTGAAAGGACGACCATATTTCAGGAACAAGATTCAGCTTTGTCATTAAGAGGACACAGACATTATCCTTATTTTGACCTTTGGGACTTCAAAATGTTTTGAATGCTCAAGAGAGACCAAGATGAAGCCTTTAAGGATGGAAATGGCTGGTCTCCCTGAGCTTAGCTAGTTCTCGCAGTCTAGCTGATTCAGGTAACTCTGATTGGGGAGTCAGGAGGAGTGTCACAGAGGAGGGGACAGGTGCCATCACAAAGGTGTGTAAGTAAGGTCCTCAGGGGGCACAGGGCACCTGCTAGAGGGATGGCAGGAGCCGTGCAATAAACAAGAGCCTGTGTAACAAGCATGTCTTGCTGTCTGCATCATGTCTGAGTCATCAGTAAGTATAATAGCTCTTTTGTTAACATGGGTCTTAGCAGGCATTTGTCAGCTGGCCCAGGCTCTGAACTTGGACTGTTTTGCTTCACACCCTGGAGTGGAGGAAGGTGACCTTCCTCTGTTAGTTCATCTCTGCATGGAGCTGATAATAGTGCCTACTTCATAAGGTGATTATGAAGATTAAATGAGAACAAGAAGTCGTTCACAGACTGTGTGGTACACAGCCACCGCTCAGTAAATGTTACCCTTTTATTATTTCATTGAACAATTCTGACTTATGATCAACTACTTCTTATCATATGGCTTGTAAACCAGAAAATTAGTTCTGTTCTCCTGGTCTCCCAGCCTCTAATCTATAAAGAGAGGAAAATACACGTGAAAGCAGAAACAGGAAATTATGTTTTTGTTCACTTTGTTCTTTGGTCGCTAAGTTGTGTCCAACTCTTTCATACCCTGTTTTGTTCAGTGACCCAGCCAATAACGCAGCACCTGCTAGGTCTCAGGACCTGCACACATCTGTGTGTGCGCTCAGTCACTTAGTTATGCCCAAGTCTTCGCAGCCCCGTGGACTGTAGACTCCTCTGTCTATGCAATTTTCTATATATGTAAAGATGAATATGAAGGACTTGTCCCTCCAAAAGTTTTCAGCCTGTGTTCTCTATCTCAGAAATTTTAGATCTGTATGTGTTAGCTATGTTATTATTATGATTATATAATGGAAATTTTCATTTTGAGCATGTGAGTAGCATCACTTTCTGGAAATATCACTCTCACAACAAGTTGGAGGGTGAGAAGGCACATAGTCATTGCTATACAATGCATGAATGTATAATGTGTACTTATGCAGGAAAGAACTTCCACAAACACACATATACATCTCTCTGGGCCTTCAAGGCCAATGTGCTCTATGTCCTGATTACCTCTGAGATCTCATTGTCTTATACACTTTCCCTCCATTTATTTCTCCATTTCTCACTATTCTTCCAATATGGAGATCCCTCTCCTCCTCTGAGTCTTTGGACTTCCTCTGCCCTTGCCCTGGATCGTATGTTTTATTCTAAGTGATGGGGACATCTGGGACTTGGTCTAGCTTATGTATTACTTTTTAAATCTTTATTTATTTAGTTGTGGCACATGAGATCTTTAGTTGTAGCACATGGGATCTAGTTCCCCAACCAGGGCTCAAACCTGGGCACCCTGCACTGGGAGTGTAGAGTCTTAGCCACTGGACCGCCAGGGAAGTCCCCAGTTTATGTATTATCGAGGGAGGCAGGCTTTGACACACAGAGCAGGAGGGTGGATTAGAATGGGGAAAGGTTTAGTTAAGTTCACTTCAGTTCAGTTGCTCAGTCATGTCCGACTCTTTGTGGCCCTATGGATTGCAATATGCCAGGCCTCCCTGTCCATCATAAACTCCTGGAGTTTACTCAAACTCATGTCCTTTGAGTCAGTGATGCCATCCAAGCATCTCGTCCTTTGTCATCCCCTTCTCTTTCTACCTTCAGTCTTTCCCAGCATCAGGGTCTTTTCCAATGAGTTTGTTTTTCACATCAGGTGGCCAAAGTATTGGAGTTTCAGCTTCAGCATCAGTCCTTCCAATGAATATTCAGGACTGATTTCCTTTAGGATGGACTGGCTGGATCTCCTTGCAGTCCAAGGGACTCTCAAGAGTCTTCTCCAACACCAGAGTTCAAAAGTATCAATTTTTTGGCATTCAACTTTCTTTATAGTCCAACTATAAAGAAATGTATGGCTACTGGAAAAACCATAGCTTTGACTAGATGGACCTTTGTTGGCAAAGTAATGTCTCTGCTTTTTAATATGCTGTCTAGGTTGGTCATAACTTTTCTTCCAAGGAGCAAGTGTCTTTTAATTTCATGGCTGCAGTCACCATCTGCAGTTATTTAGGAGCCCCAAAATATAAAGTCTGTCACGTTTCCATTGCTTCCCCATCTATTTGCCATGAAGTGATGGGACAGGATGCCATGATCTTCGTTTTCTGAATGTTGAGTTTTAAGCCAAACTTTTCACTCTCCTGTTTCACTTTCATCAAGAGGCTCTTTAGTTCTTCTTCACTTTCTGCCATAAGGGTTGTGCCATCTGCATATCTGAAGTTATTGGTATTTCTCCTGGCAATCTTGATTCCAGCTTGTGCTTTATCCAGCCCAGCATTTCTCATGATGTATTCTGCATATAAGTTAAATAAGCAGGGTGACAATATACAGCCTTGACATACTCTTTTCCTGATTTGGAACCAGTCTGTTGTTTCATGTCCAGTTCTAACTGTTGCTTCCTGACCTGCATACAGATTTCTCAGAAGGCAGGCAGGTGGTCTGGTATTCCCATCTCTTTAAGAATTTTCCACAGTTTGTTGTGATCCATACAGTCAAAGGCTTTGGCCTAGTCAATAAAGCAGAAATAGATGTTTTTCTAGAACTCTCTTGCTTTTTTGATAATTGGGCAGATGTTGGCAATTTGATCTCTGGTTCCTCTGCCTTTTCTAAATCCATCTTGAACATCTGGAAGTTCACGGTTCATGTACTGTTGAAGCCTGGCTTGGAGAATTTTGAGCATTACTTTGCTAGCATGTGAGATGAGTGCAATTGTGCAGTAGTTTGAGCATTTTTTTTGGCATTGTTTTTATTTGGGATTGGAATGAAAACTGACCTTTTCCAGTCCTGTGGCCACTGATGAGTTTTTTGCTAGTATATTGAGTGCAACACTTTTACAACATCATCTTTTAGGATTTGAAACAGCTCAACTGGAATTCCATCACCTCCACTAGCTTTGTTCATAGTGATGCTTCCTAAGGCCCACTTGACTCTCATTCCATGATGTCTGGCTCTAGGGGAAAGGTTAGAGCCTGTAAAATACGTGAGAAAGTTCTACTGCTTCAGGTGAGACTGGTGTATAGTGTATGAACCAGGGCAGCATGCAAAGAGCTCTGAGAGAGAATTTATGAAGCCAAATCAGTGGTTTCCTAAATGGATGTGGGCAGCAAAGAAATAAGGAATCAAGGCTGACCTGTTTCTGGGTTGTTCCCCTGGATTAACACTGATGTTATTCATCAAGATTGAAGTATACAGAATGGTGGGGGGGTGGGGGAGGCAGCGTATTTCATAGGAATATCTGGCTGTTAATTGAGTCTGGGAGCTTCCAAGGTGGTGCTAGTGGTAAAGAACCTGCCTGCCAATGCAGGAGATGCAAGAGATATGAGTTCAATCCCTGAGTCAGGAAGATACCCTGGAGGAGGAAATGGCTACCCACTACAATATTCTTGCCTGGAAAATTCCATGGAGAAAGGAGTCTGGCAGATTACAGTCCATAGGGCTGCAAAGAGTTGGACATGACAGAGCACAAATAAGCAACTGAGTCTGGAGGCAAGAAGGTGGTTTGGAGCCCTAAGCACGTGCTTCATAGTTGAAGGTTAGATTGTGGATGGTATCCCTCAGCAGAAAAGAAGGTAGAGGGAGAAAGAGGTCAAAGACTTTAGAAAATGCATCATATGGTCAACTAGAAGAGGGGACAGTGATTAAAGCAGGTGCAAGGGCCTGAGTACCACTTTCTTCTCCATCTCATGAATACAGGTGGTGGTGGTGGATTTTTGTCATCTTCCCCTCCAAGGAGAATGCATTTTGTCTGATAAAAGTGACTTGAAGAGAAAGTCAGGGGATCTTAGGGTAGGTCTCGTGGTTCTCCAGGAAAAGGATACTGTTATCTTTGTGGGTTTGTACATCTGACTAAAGTTTCTGGTCCACTGGGCCTCTATAGGTAGAATCATCCTACTTTTTGGCTGAGTGCATCCTGAGAACGTGAGGACCACAGAACTCTCTCTCTGCCCCCTCATGCCTGTCTTTGTCCTGGACAGGCTCAGCTCAGCACCATGCTTACCTAACCAGGAGGCTACACAGACACTCACACACAGTTAGACACAAACATACACATTTCCATACACTCACATACATCTTTAAAATCCAATAAAGAATACAAAATAATTACATGTAGAAAGTTTTGGGGATTTGTATAATAGCCATCCCCAACCCCCACCCAACATGGGTTCTGGGAGGTTTCTTGGAAACACTTTGCATCTCTCTGTGAAATCTCATATTATTCCTGTTCCTTTAAGGACTTCATCAATTACTTGTAACTTTTTAAGCTTTTACACAGAAATAACTCAGGATTTAGACCTGGAGGAAAGATCTGTAAATGGAAAGGATGGAGACACAATTGTTCCCAACATGTCCCTTTCCCCCAGAGTAGGGGTGGCACCTGAGCACTTCCTTCTGGGAACATGACTGATGTTTTGGAGGCTTCCAGAAGGAATGTGGATTCAGAGCAGGGAGTGCAAAGCAGAGAGAGCTCTTCCCTCCATGCCTCCTCTCTCCTCTCTTGCCTCAGGTCCCCTGGAGCATGTACACCTGTCTCTTCCCTTTGTCACCACGAAGAACAAAGAGGTCAACGCAACTGCCGTGCTGTGGCCCAGCCAAGTGGGCACCCTCACTTATGTGTGGTGGTACGGGAACAACACCGAGGTGAGTCGGCTTTCCGGGCAGGGCCTGTGTGGCTCCTCTTGGAGCAGTAACGGGAAAGAAATCACTACTAACTCAAGAGCCCAGGAGTTGCGGCAACCTTGGGAATGGCAGGCTCTGAGAGCCTCACTCATCTCTTCAGTATGTCTCTTTCTCTCTCACGCCTACACCCCTACCTCTTACCCCTGCCTTCCTGTGAGTCAGGGTTCTTCTCCACATGGGCTTTACTCTGCAGTGACCCTCAGCAGCAGCCTGAGCTTTCTATTGTCACAGCTCAGTGGAGCACATGAGCCATCTTTCCCAAAATTCTAACAGGAGTCCCGGAACAGAGTAATAATACCGGCCATGCCTTGATCATGGTGCTCGTGGCAGAAACAGAGCTGTTCAAGTCAACCTTCCTAGATCTGTCTAGAAGAAAAGGGATGGAATGGCTCTCAAAAGGAGAAGAGACCATTGGACACCAGACAGACAAGAGCCACAGATGTCTGAGCAGCCCACCCCTCGCCCCTTGTTCTCCATTCTGGATCAGACATGGGCCCCCCTGCCCTATGGCCCCTCCACCCCATGACTCCCCAGCCTGGATCAGAAATGGTCCCCTCTTTAGCTCAGCTTCCTGCTTTAAGTTTCTTTCAAACACTCGCTATGATCCAAAGTCAGCAGCAAGTTCAAAACCAGTGGAGACCTTGGACCTCATGTACCCCGAGTCCTTCATTTTACCGATGAGGAAAGTGAGGAGGACAGAGATGAAGTGGCTTCCTCCAGTCTCACTCAGCTACTTCACGCAGATCCATGGCCTTTCTCATGCCTGTCTGGGTTTCTCTCCCCCACACACCAGGCTGCATGCGCTGGTTCAGTTTGGAACTCACTCCATCCTCAGAAATTAAAATTTGCTTGCAAATGTCAGTAAAGGCAGTAGAACTGAAGCTTGGCATCATCTTCCCTAGAGGACCAGGACCAATGGCTCTGAATGGAGAGCTTCATCTTCTTGCAGCAGAGGTGCCATTGCTTATAACTTTGCTCTTCAAACGCAATGCTTCTTGTGTGAATACAAATCTCTTTCTACCCCGGAGCTGAATGTTGGCTTTAACTGGAGCCATAATTTCACACAAGCCCAGGGAGGAAACCTCTCCTGACACCAGACCCGCTGCGTGCCTGGCAGTCAAAGGAATCTCTCACTTCTCCTGCTGACATAAATCAGCTGAAAGGAAGCCCTTTTTTATTTCTTCGGAAACTGTACATGCAAATTGGGTCCAGATTGGACCCACTATCCGCAGGAGAAGAGAAATCTGTGTTACTTGCTTGAATGCTAGTACTAGGAGGTGAAACTACTAAATAACTGACTTGCTGCTGCTTCTTTTCTTAAGCTTTTAGCAGAAAAAGAAATTCTCAACAGATTCTGTTAATCAGACTTCTTATGCTGGGCTTTCGTCTACCTTCTGCTACACAGGGAGCTAAATGAATTTTGATTTTTAAATTAATTAAAGAAAAGACAGGAATGAACTGTTTGTGGGGAGTGAGTGGAGGGAGGTCAGGAGGCTAATAATACTTTCCCCAGAACCCTGGTGTCCAGTTGCATTACAGGAACTGATCCAAATCTTTTATTTTTTTCTAGAGTCCTCAAACCACGATCCAATTAGTACTTGTTTCCATAGCAGCTCCTTCCAGGAAATTGCTGATGGGGCTTCTCAGAGCAAACCAAGCCACACAAGGGCAACAGCCATCTAATCAGTGTAGTTTTGGTGTCCACCGTCGCTGCATTCCATTGTAATTTTATGTAAGCAGCGCACCCTGGAAAGAAGCACTGGCAGCTTACACACTTTCAGTGACTGTGGCTTAAATCTGGATTCATATGAGCCCCTTCTTTTGGCCTGATTTTAATGTTGCCTTGGATTAAGGGATCTGCTTGATGAGTAGGTTATTGACAGAGAGACACCCCACCAGCAGGCAAGGCCTATTGATCTTCCCAGTCCTGAATCAGGATTGTAGCAGAAGAGCGGTGTCAGATTCACAAGGAATGAGCAGAGTTTCTTGGCGGTCATGTCTCTGGTAGTCCCTTTCTGGACTGGACCCGGGGTGATAGGGAGGCATAGATGGAGTCAGTCACATAGGGGAAGCCCTAGAAAGAGCCTCCGCTAGTTTAAGGAGCTTGGTGGTGGTTCAGAGTTGGTGCCTATCTTGGGTATAACTGAAAATCTCTCCGCTCACTCTATGTCCTCATTTGCTTTAGCCCCTGATCACCTTGGAGGGAAGCATAGCATTCAAGTTTACTTCTGAAGGGATGAACACCATCACAGTGCAGGTCTCAGCTGGGAATGCCATCCTGCAAGACACGAAGACCATCGCGGTTTACGGTGAGTGGTCCATCTGCTGATCCATCACTGTCCGCCTCCATCACTCAGATGAGATGGTTTGGTACCTTGGCACCAGAGGCCATGCTAGCTTATGAATCTACCCAGAGAACATACGGTAGTGGTTGAGAAATAGCTGAGTCAAGTCTCATCTCCTCTTTTGAGGAAGGTGTGGTTCACCAGCAAAGTAGGGATCACAAAACCCCAAGACTGTTTGTTGCCTTTTTTTTTTTTTTTTTGGAACTGGCTCTGGTGCCATAGAGTAAGTGTACACTCAACTACGTTAGGTACAAAAGAGTGAATTTCATTATGTGGAAGGCTGATTCACTCCATTTGATTTTTTTGTGATGTTTAAAGATTTAAACCTATTATAAAAGAAAATGGTTAATATTGAACCTTTATTTTTTTTAAGTTCAAACATAGAGTCTTGATCATTAAGAAGAATCTGCCAATGTCTAAATGCTCTAAAAATCTCTTCCATAAATATGTATCATTTAAAAATCACTCTACTGGTTTAAAAGCAAGGGAGGGGTCATAACAAGCACGTGTGGTGAGTCTTTGTGGACAGAATATTAGTTTGAACAAACAGCTGTACAGAACACTCTTGTCATCAGTCGGGGAAACTGAATGTGGTCAGGGCATCACATGGAATGAAAATTTACTGAAAAGGAAATGTGGGATCCTTGATGGGAAATGATATTAAAAGAAAACCAGTTTATACAAATTGATTTCATTTTGGTATTTTTTTTTCTGCAGAAAGATAGTCAGATGGATCTGCACTAAGTGCTTTAGTAGAAGATAAAAATATGAACTTTTATTGTTAATATGAAAATGGTACTAATGCATCCCAGAAAATAAAAATTTAAAGAGCAGGAATTTAAAAGAAAATAAGGAAATAAATACTGTACAGAGAGAGCAAAAGGGAGGATCGAGTGAAGGAGGGAAAGTGAGATGAGAGACTGAAAGAGATAGAGAGACTGAGACGGAGACACATGAACTCACGGTCCAAGTAGTATCAGTTGCCCCAGTTTTAGAATTTATTGATTCTCATGCAAGTCCTATTTTTCATTTCTGATTTTGCCAACTTGACCTTCAAATTCAGAAAGCAGTTTGTAAGCAACTTTGAACACGTCTGAGGACACTGCTCCTCCTCGTGTGGCCGCCTGTTAGGTTTCATAGTGTTTCCTGCTACCCCCCCCCCCCCCCCCCCCAGCCCCTGAAGAGGTTTGAGAAGCCCCAGCAGTAAGTGAAAGTTAAGCAGGGTTGTGGTTTGCCTCCAAGGTCCCATCAGTGAGGAGACCTCTTAGCTAAGTGGCCTGAATAGAGGAGAGCTTTTGTTTCTCTTTCCTCTCCATCTCCTTTCTATGCTATAGGAATGTATCTAGTTGGTAGCCGATATCATTACCTCATTTTTGTTTTTCAAAGAGGTAATTAACTTGCTCCAGCTAGTAAGTGGTGGAGCTGGGCTTCCAACCATCAAGACCTAGGGCCCAGTGCTCTGAAATTACCCTGTTGGCTGGCTCTCATTCTTTTCTATCCAATGCTCTCTTTCTTTCCGCCCTCCCTCCGGGACGTCACCTGTGTCACTAATGGGCACTGACCCATTAGTCCAACAGCTACCTCCCCGTTAGAACCACAGACCGAACTTGGACTTCTCTGGTCCAACCCGCTAGTACAGCGTTAGGAAATTGTGGTCCCCAAATGGAAAGTTACTGTCTTAAAGTCATCCCTATTCAGTGACAGGTTAAATAATAATGATGATGGTTGGTAGTGATAGAAATTAACATTGATGCATCTTTCACTGGTGTTTATTCTAAGCATTGGATATATAAGATCTGTTTTATTGAATCCTATGAGCAGGCTTATCAGAAATATGATTATCCCTCTTTTACAAGTGAAAAAATGTAAGTATAATAGCCAGAGCATAAGAATTCTGAATCTAGAGAGAATGTTTATCTTGATGACTACCTTCTATCCCTTGCTATGCTTAGTTCTTCCTCTTCCTAAAAATCCCTTGAAAGGCATCATTCCAGAGTGGGTCATTTGCCATCAAATGGGTTCTCTTCATTAAAAGGGATCCCTTGACTAAAAGCTTGAACAGGGAAAGTGCTCCCTGCTTCCTGTAGCCAAATTCCTGAGATTTTCAGCATCCATAATCATCTTTGGTCAGATGGGTTGTCCAGGGTTTCACATATATAACTGGAAAATTCTAATGACATGTGTGACCTATTAAAAGGAAACTGTATCACAGGAAATTAAATAGGCAAGACTGAACTTGACAGAAACAAAAGGCAGGGAGAGTTTTAAACTCTGGGATAAGCTGGCAGAAAGTGCTGGAGGACTCAGGGGGACTGGATTATCTCTGGGGTTAGAACACAAGGGTTTACTTAGGAAACTTGGTTCCTACCGTCCTAGAGGTGGGACATTGTCTTTCTTAATGATACCATTTCAAAGATGGTTCCTGGGTCCTTGAGAAAGGCATTCCTGGTTGCAGAAGATTTACATCTTAAAAGTTCACAGAAAGAATATATAATCGCAAGTTTCTAAAAGAAATGCTCCAAGAAAGGGGAGGTCAGAGTCTGAAGCCTGGAAGAAACCTGTTCAAGTTTAATTAAGCTTTGGGGAAATTTAAGATCATTATGGTCAGACGGAAGGAGGTATCATATTTGGGAAGCTGGCAGAGGAAAGATTGCCTACCCAAAGACATACAGTAGACTGTAGGAAAGAAAATTTGGTTTGCATGGTTTTCCTTCCTTTGCTTCAGGGCTCAAGTTTGCCCTTAATTGCAACAAAGAAAATGTAAATGTGTAGAATTCATCTCTCTCAGCAGCTGCAAAAAATACGTATATTATTGACGTTTACCCTTTTCAGTCCTCCCACATGCGTCCCCTATTTGTTGAATAAACTTAAAGATAACATTTCTCTGCCCTGCTGTTTAGCATGCTAGGGAATTATAGAGGGAGCTGCACCATTTTTCTCATCTGAGTCTCTTTATTAAGATAAATATCTTCTTTTGAGATGAAGTCTGCACAATTTGGTTAAGAGGTTCGAGGAAAGTGAAAATGACAAACATGTACATCTTCAAAGGGAAATGTTAGGACCCAGCGGGTCATTCCTTGGCACTGCCATTTCCCATGCTGCTAATTAATATGCATTTCCTCCTTCTCCATCAGAACTGAAGTGGGAATGTTCACCTCGGTGACCAGTGACTCAAAATAGTCAAACTTTGAAAAATACATCTTTGGAATAAGCTGACTGCCTTAAATGCAGTCCTGATCATGTGCACGTCTTCAATGCCTGCTCCTGAGAAGTCTTTAGCAGTGTTAGGAAATGCACATGTGGGTTTTTGATTTTCCTGAATGTGTCTTTGGTGTTACCAGTGTTGCTGAGCCCCTCCTGAAATATAAGAACATGCTTAAAACAAGAAAGAAATGTTTGTTGAATAATAAAGGCATAAACTACAGAGAGTCACCACTGATGTTCATGCCTTCATTTATTGAACAAAAATGTATTAATTAAGTGACCCCTGGCCACTGGAAACCTACCATGAACTGGGCACTGTCCCAAAGGGCCGGGAACACTGTGCCCCCATCCTCACTGAACTAATATTCCTGTGTGGGAGACAGACAACAAAAACATTTATTTATTTAAAGCTTTTTTTGGAGTATAGTTGATTTAGAGTATTGTGTTAGTTTCAGGTGTGAAAGTGAAAGAAAGTGGAGTCGCTCAGTTGTGTCCGACTCTTTGCGACCCGATGGACTGTAGCCTACCAGGCTTCTCCGTCCATGGGATTCTCCAGGCAAGAGTACTGGAGTTGGTTACCATTTCCTTCTCCAGGGGATCTTCCCGACCCAGAGATCAAACCTGGGTCTCCTGCATTGGAGGCAGACGCTTTAACCTCTGAGCCACCAGGGAAACCCAGTTTCAGGTGTACAGCAAAGTAAATCAATTATACGTATGCGTGAAAGTGAAAGTGAAGTCCAGTCTGACTCTTTGCGACCCCATGGATTGTAGCCTACAAGGCTCCTCAGTCCATGGAATTTTCCAGGCAAGAGTACTGGAGTGGGTTGCCATTTCCTTCTCCAGGGGATCTTCCCAACCCAGGGATCGAATCCAGGTCTCCTGCACTGCAGGCAGACGCTTTACCGTCTAAGCCACCAGGGAAGCCCATACATATGCATAAATCCATTCTTTTTTCAGTTCTTTTCCCATATAGGGCATTACAGAGTATTGAGCAGAGTTCCCTGTGCTACACAGTAGGTTCCTTATTAGTTATCTGTTTTATATACAGCAGTGTGTATATGTCAATCCCCACCTCCCAATTTGTCCCTCCCTCCTTATCCCCCCAAACAAAATAATTTAAATAGTAAGAAGTTTGGTGAAGACAAATAGGGTCACATGATGAAAGGTATTAGCGCATTGGTGAAAGGCAGGATACCTGAGGTTGCTGGAGGGAAGGGCTCCTCCCAGGAGAGACTGAAGGCTGAAAAGGAGCTGAGCAGGCTATCCTCTGGGGAAGCAGAGGCATGGTAACGTGGGAAGAAGCTTAGCAGACTGAGGGACATGGGGAAGGATGGCGTCATGGAGTGCAGGGCAGCCCACAGGACATGTGGCAGGAGGCAGTTGTTGCTGGTTTGTGTGGCACTAGGGAAGCCATGATATGAATCTGAATTTATTCTAAGTGCAGTGTGGAACCTTCCACAGATTTCAGGGGAGCAGTGTGATCTGAATAGACTGTGTGATAAGACCCCCTCAGGGCTGTGCTCTGAAACCCATCAGCATGTTAGGACCAAGGCTGCACCATCCAGCCAGTGATCGATTGAATGCAGTAGGCATACTAAGGTGAGCCCATTGCTGGGACACAGGGCTCCTCTGGCTGACTTCAGCTCGTGGGTCTCCATCGTTCTCGCTGAACCTTCCTCCCTCTCCTGCACTGTGTCACATATGCGCCATGGTCTGACGGTGCTCCACGATCCTCTGCTTTCCTCCCCATATTCTGTTCAAGACAATTCTCCTCACAAAATCATCGCCTTTATAATTTCATCTACTTTCTGGGGGACCAAGATGAACTCAGAGGCTACTGTGACAACTAGCAAAATCCTTGAAATAAAGAGTTGAAAATTCCTTTCCGTGAAATTCCCATGCAAACAAAATTTAGCCATAGAATGACTATGATGAATGTTATAATTATATAATCATACACTATATATATATCATTATATAATGATAATGAAAGTATGTGCAGAGCACAGCTGTACCATAAAAAAGGAAAGTAAAATGTGGGGGGAAGAGCATTAAGTCAGTGAGGATTCAAACTAGAGCTTGAGTGTTGCATGCGTGGAAGGTGGGAAGAGGGGACCATTCTGGGAAAGCAGCTGTGTGTTCAAAGGCCCAGGGGCAGAAACCCATGATGCAGTCGAGTGCTCCAGGTGTGTGCCTTAGCGCCCAAGAGCACAAGGGCTAGAACTGGGGACAGTGCGCAAAGCTGTGGAGTGAAGCATGGGTCACGGACTAAAGCTTTGGCCTGGAAAAGGCGCTCAGAGGTAAGAAGGATGGGATGTTGACCTTGCCTTCTGGTAAGGTCTTTCTGGTGAGTGTGGAGGACAAGGACCCTGCATTAGGGCTTTGCATAAAATAGAAAGTATAACAGATTTCCTGAGAGGCCGATCTGACTTATAGTAACCCCTCTACTCTGGTGTCCACAGAGGAATTCCGATCTCTTCGCCTGTCCTTTTCTCCAAACCTGGACGATTACAACCCAGACATCCCTGAGTGGAGGAGAGATGTCAGCCGAGTCATCAAAAAGGCCTTGGTGGAGGTGAGTGTGGCCAGCTCCTTCTGGCCCAGTCTGATACCTGCAAAGCTGAGCCCCCCATGTGCAGACATGTCACAGGTGCCACGGGGGACAGGAAATGGAATAATCACGGGGTCCTTACCCTTTATGTTCTGCTTAGAGAAGACCATGGCAATATGTGACAGTCACGGCAGAATTCACAATTAGCTGTCAGTATGTGTAAAATAGCTACTGGGCATAATACGGAAAGGCATAGCGTGAATACCCTTAGTAAGAGCAGCCTGGGTTCCAGCCCCGTGAATGACCAGCACAACAGCACAGTGAGTACCCAGCACAGGAAGGTAGTCATCTTACTGTGTCCCAGTTCTTTTTAACAGCATTCCTTTCCCACAACAGCCCCAGGAGCAAAATATTATTGTCTCTATTTGTTGATTAAGCAGTTGAGGTTCAGCGAAGTCAAATAACTTGTCTAAAGCCTCACAGCTAATAAGTGGCAAAGTTACAAAGTTAAAGTGAAGGATCTGAATCCAATCTGGTTTCTGGGAGGGTAACTAGGTGGTAAGGTTCATCCCCTTCTGAACAAATGTCACCCACAATTTGACAAGACATCTTCTTCTAGGCACATTCCGCCTGCATACTCCACTTCCATAAACAATCAGAGAAATGAATATCTGCTCATATAGCTGCTTGGGTTTATTGCACAAACCCAGAAAATCAGAAATGACTTTTCCCTAAGGTCTGCTCTTGGTGGTTATTCTTCAGTCGCTCAGTCATGTCTGACTCTCTGTGACCCCATGGACTGAAGCATGCCAGGCTTCCCTGTCCTTTACTATCTGCCGGAGTTTGCTCAAACTCTTGTTCATTGAGTCCATGATGCCATCCAACAGTCTCATCCTCTGTTGCTCCCTTCTCCTCCTGCCCTCAATCTTTCCCAGTATTGGGGTCTTTTCTTTGGTCAACTCTTTTCATCAGGTGAACACTTCACATTGGGTGGCCAATGTATTAGAGCTTGAGCTTCAGCATCAGTCCTTCCAATGAATATTCAGGACTGATTTCCTTTATAATTGAGTGAAATTGATCTCCTTAGTGTCCAAGGGACTCTCAGCAGTCTTCTTCAGCACCACAGATTGAAAGCATTAATCGAAAGCATCAATTCTTTGGTGCTCAGCCTTCTTTATGGTCCAACTCTCACATCCATACATGATTTCTGGAAAAACCATAACTTTGACTAGCTGGACCTTTGTCGGCAAAGTGATGTCTCTATTTTCTAATATGCTGTCGAGGTTTGTCATAGCTTTTCTTCCAAGGAACAAGCGTCTTTTGATTTCATGGCTGTTATCACCATCTGCAGTGATTTTGGCGCCCAAGAAAATGAAGTCTACTCTTAGCCTAAAAGAAAAGTCAATTTAGGATTATATACATTCTCTCCTGCACCTGAAGCATGGTGCCTCATGACACAAAGGGATGAGAAGAATTAAAGCCATTCAGATAACCTCCGCTCAGAAAACTGATCTCACATTCAGCCTTTTGGCAAAGAGCTGATGTTCCCCATAATCATACCATTGTCTTTGTGGATATTCATTCAGCACTTTAAAAATCCCAGAAACTCTTCTCAGTGTTTTGCATTTTTAGACACATATAATCACAAAAAAGAAAGCTAGCTTATGATGTAGAAATGGATAGTATGATTATCCCCATTTTACAGGTGAATAGAGGCAAATAACTTGCCCAAAGTTGTACTGCTTAAAATCAGGCTCTGGAGCCAGACCTCAAGGTTTAAATCTTGATCAAGTAGTTTTCTACCCACTCCACTCTGCTGCAGTCCTTTGCCCGGTTAAATGGAGAGACGAGAGTAATTGGAATAGTGGGATGGGGAAGGGTTATTTTCTCTGCCTCCGGGTAAATGCCATCTCACCGTTGTCTTAAAGACTCTGAGCATCAATGACATTGTCAATGGCTAAACATTATGGCCACCAGGGGGCGAAGCTACCAAACCACAGGCCCCTTTATCCTTGGAGCTGCTTGTCACTAGGGTGACAACTGGTTTGTCTTCTCTGCTGTCCTAGAGAGATGACTTATAGCCTTCAGTGAACTCACAGCCCACCTCCTTCAGAGATCTGTGTCCCTGTAGATCTCCTAGGCAGCTGTCCAACATCCGCAGGTGACTTATCAACCAAGCATTAGTTCAGCAGTGATGTTTTCCAGGCTGTTTTCTCTTCACATTAATTTTAAGGGGATCGGATGCTCTGGGCTGCCACCCTTCCACCAGCTGTCCACTAGGTTATATTTGACTGCTCATTAATATTTCTAGGCCGCTGCAGAGCATAATCAGCTAAATTCAGAACAAACAGGTTGGCTTCACATCCCTCAGAATAAGAGGTGATGGAGTGGAGGGAGTTTTGAAGACTCCGTGGTTACCCAATCCTAAGAGGCAGCTGAACCAGCCCTGGTTCCTAGCTCCCCACCTTGGCTTTGAGAGAGTAAATATTCTCAGCCACTTCCTTAAGTCCTAAAGAACACACCCTATTGCCAGGTGTCCCCTAACAAGCTCTATAAGAAGCTCAACTGGATGTCAACTTAATTGTAGCTTTCTTCCTATTCATTCTGTAATGAAATTCAATATGTAAATCAGTTGCCTTTTTCCTCATCAACTGGGGTTTTTCTATTGATATTTTGCAATGGGATCTTTAATTGAAAGTCCTTCAGTAAACATTGTCAATGATAAGGATGAGTTTAGACATAATATTTGATTTTAGCATCCTGGAGGGCTGTAAAACAGTACGATACCAGCTGGGACAGGAGCTGCTTTGTGTGTCAGGAGAAAGAAGGCAGGAGAGCGCTGGTTAAGGATAGAGGCATCATGGTCAGACCAAGGTTCCAAATTCAGTGTCACCGCTCGTTACTTAGATGGCATTGAGCCACTGTTGAGCTTTCCTTCGTCTACTGTCTGTCCCGTAGCAGAAATAGGGATGTACCATCCAGATTCCCCTTACAGGACATACAGTTGCCTTAGCTACTGGGAGAGCTGTGGGCAGAGGTTTCAGCTGCCTTACCCCCACCTTGTGTCCTTTTCTGAGTGGCTCGTGTCCAGTGATGCCCTCAGCTCAACCTCAGGCAAATCTGAAGGGCCATTCTCATTCCCTGCAAGGTTGTCTGAGGCTGTTGTTGACCTTTATCAAAGCTCAGCTTCTCCCTCTACCCATTCTTGCGATTCTAAGAATGTCCCCTAATAAACACCCTACATGCTAAGCTCAGAGTCAGCTTCCTGGGGACTCGCAACCTGTGTCTTCACCTGCACAGAGAGGTATAGTAATACCTCTTTAAAGAGTGCTTTAAAGAGTGCTTGTGGGAGATTGCATTGCATTATATTGAGAAGTTCTTAGGACAGTGGCAGACACATGGTAAAGATCCAGTAAACGGAGTTTCTTACTACTTGAAGAAAGATATAAAGGTAGGTTTCAGAACCCAACAATCACCTACCTGGAAATCATGAAAAAATATACTGAAATGAGTGGACTTTACCTTGTTCTAGAACTTCATGATGTTCTAGCAGCAAGTGTGTAGAAAAGACATTCGGCAGAGATACACAGAAACATTTGCAAGAAAAGACTGGATGTTGCGAAATCGTAGATGAGTCTATTCAGTTAAGCATAAGATGACTGTGTGAGCTGTAGATAATTAGTGTAGGAAGGAAAGGTGGGACCATATTGCGGAAGGCTTTGAATGTAAATCTAATCCACTTGGCAATGGTAATTTGTGCATGAATTTGGATGGGGACGCACAATCTGAGTTGGACTATAGGGGGATAAATCGTGAAGTATTGATAGTAGTCTGTCTCCTGGAGATGGGGAGGCTGTTGTAAAGCTTGAGGGGAGCGAACATAGAGGCTGAATTGAGATATTAACAAGGTAGGGGTGGGGGGAATTTAAATAGAAAGGAACCAATAGGATCACTTGTCAATATCTCACAGGCTCCTTAGATAGGATGTTGAAAGGAGAGTGCCCTGTCATAGGTGAGACAAGGCTTCCCACTGGGGTATCTGGGAAAAGAGTGCCTCCATTCATCCACATGCAGAATGAAGATTTTGGAGTAAATGTGAGAAGTTCTTGTACAACAAACAAATAACATTCTGACTGAATGCTCCAGAGAAATGCCGAAATTGTAGCCAACTGAATTCTAGAACCATCTAGAAAGTAGGCTCAGTAAAGAGGAAGTTTTTGAGTGATGTGCATGATTTTAATAGAAGATTGAAGGGTAGCAGGGGGAGGGGCTAAGAGAGCTTCCTTAGCTGATCACTGGGGTCTGATGCTTCGGAGAACTCAACAGATACCTGGAGGCTGTGGTCTGGGGCGTGCTGTTAGATTAGGTGATAGAGGTATGCCTGGTGGATTTGGAGAGAATGCTGGTGCTTTGAGGAAGGAGGGAGCTAGGTTAGAAAATGTTATATCTCCAGGGTCAGAAGATAAGGCTGAGTGACGGCCTTCTCACTGACAGGGTCCACTTACTTTTACAAGGAAGGTACTACCATTATACCGCTTTTTAATTTGAGAAGATGCAAAGTATTTAAGGTCTCATGGGGACAGAGAAGGGGACCAGACTGCAGAGTCTGGCTTGAACCCGTTTCTGGCCCTTGCATCCTTCCCCCACAAGTGCATCCAGGACCCTGCTTTCACACCCCGTCTCCACACCTGTGTGCCTTCTTACTACACCACTCCCCAACTCCCCCCTGAACACATGGTTCCCTCTCATCAGCTTTCTTTTCCCCAGGACTCACGTGTGCCTCTGTGTCTCTCCCTCAGGCCACCGGGGTTCCGGGCCAGCACATCTTGGTGGCAGTGCTGCCTGGCCTGCCCACCGCTGCCGAGCTCTTTGTCTTACCCCATCAGGACCCCACAGGAGAAAACAAAAGGCCAACCGAGGACCTGGAGCAGGTGAGTCCCTAGGTAGCATGCCAGCTTCTCCCTCTCTGAGCCATGACCCCACTAGTGCCTGACCAGGACAGCAGCTCTGGGGGTTCCCACTTGTGGACCCTTCCACTTTCCCATCCTCCCTAAAGAAAATTAATCTGGAACTTTAACTACAGCATCACCAGAGAACATGTGCAAGAGTGTGTATTGTCAGCAGTGGCTAAACCACTCAGGGTATATCCATCTACAGTGTTTACAGTAGACAAGATAAATCCGTGTACTGACATGGGAAACTGTCCAAGGTATTAGGTGGCAGGAAAAACACAAGAGGCTGAACAATGTGTAGAAGTCGAATCAATTTATGTTGCTTCACATACTTGCATCATGAGAATCAAAGTGAAAGTGAAGTCACTCAGTTGTGTCTGGCTCTTTGCAACCCTATGGGCTGTAGCCTGTCAGGCTCCTCTGTCTGTGGGATTTTCCAGGCAAGAATACTAGAGTGGGTTGCCACTTTCTCCTCCAGGGATCAAACTTAGGTGCCTGGATCTTCCTGACCCAGGGATTAAACTCAGGTCTCCCACGTTGCAGGCAGACTCTACCCTCTGAGCCACCACAGAATCCCTGAGAACCAAATGGCATATCTTTATAAAAAGGCACAACTTTTATACAAATCATGAGTCCTCTTTATTGCCACCAGTCCACGATGATTTGAGTTGATAATGAATGAGTAATGTTGACTCCAAGTACCTCCCCTGGCTATATGGGATTTGCTTTCCTCATCTCTAGCACCTCTGGAGTATTAGAGTGTCTGTGTGTGTGTGTGTGTGTGTGTGTGTGTGTGTGTGTATGGGTGTATGAGAAAGAGGTTCTCTCTCTTCTGCTCCCTTAGGTCTTTTTCCTCCTGTTCTTCCTTTTAACTTCATATTATCCATCTCTGTAGTGAGGATTGGGCTTCCCAGGTGCTGCTAGTGGTAACGAACCTGCCTGCCAATGCAGGTAGGTGTAAGAGACACAGATTCGATCCCTGGGTTGGGAAGATCCCTCAGAGGAGGGCAACCCACTCCAATATTCTTGGATGCAGGATCCCACGGACAGAGGAGCTTTGGTGGGCTATGATCCATATGGTCACCGAGAGTCAGACACGACTGAACCAACTTAACACACTCGCATAGTGAGGATTATTACAATGATGATGTCATTATTGTTGTTCTTATTCTTCACTCAGTTAAAATGATCAGTCTTGGCCTGGTCACCCTGTTGGAAACTATATGACTTTAGTTTCTCAATGCTCTCTGACAGATACATTAAAAACAGGATTCCTGTCAGATACTAAGTAAATATTAACTTTTTCTCCTTTTAGTACTTGGAGCTTTTCAGATGACTTAGAATTAACCCATAATCTAGTCCCTTGATCTCTAGTCTCCAAGATGACTTGAGAAACCTCTATCACAGCCTTGTTAGCAACAACCCCAAATTACAACCTGGCCCACCTCCTAGGACACACCCACCTTTCAACAGTTGCTTTCTCAGTTGGCAGAAGACTCACATCTATATATTTTTTCATGTGTAAATGAAAGCCCCAGTGAACCCCATCTCCTAGTGAATTGCACTTGAACGTCAGACAGCAGGGAACCCATCAACTTTGCGTCTGACTTTGCTCAGCCCTCACTTTCAGCTTCTGGTTATATTCTATAAATTATTCTCTGCACCTGCAGTTCAGTGGGAGGAAAAATGACGTGTTTCTTATCACCACACTACTGATGAGACTAAGAGGGGTGTAGATCCCTATCCAGGGCATTTAGATTGAAACATGTATATTTGTGCCTCCTCTGAAAATCTTGTGGCTTGCCTATGAAATCCAGAATATCATCTTCTCAATACGGAGGAGTCCAGGTTTAGAGCCAGCTAAGTTCCCAGGTACCACATCATCTGCACATCTCAATTTCCAATACTTTTCATTCTCTCTCTAAAATATAGTTTCTACATGTTTATTTGAGAGAAAATGTAGGAAGAAGAGGCACGTGTTCTCTGAAAGTTGGTTTACTTGTGTGAGGGTATATCTTGCTCTAACTGTCTGTTTTCCCTAGAGTTCTTCTTTCTCTTTATCTTGTCTGAGTGTCTTCTCCAGAGACATTCTCAGAGACCTGAGTGAGTGTCCCTGAGGCAGCCAAGTCTCATGTACTGATGAGCCATTAATCAGAGACCCAAAGGCAGCTGGCTTGGCTTGCTTGAAAGCTGTGAAACTTAACATTCAGTGCACATGTAGCAAGTTCAGATATGTTTTAGAAAGACCACAGGTTTGGAGAAATATAGACCAGGTTTCTAGTTTCAGCTCTTATATCCATTGCTTGTATCTTATACATGAGGAAAATTCAGAAAAGACCAATAATCCAGCCAAAATCACATAATCAATAATACCTGTCTCATGGGGTGTTTGACAGATCATTAAAGAAATGAGGCAGCAAAGCCCTTGACTATGGAGGTTGCTCAGTAAATGGGAAATAGATCATGGTTACATTTATGGACATTTTGTGGTAGGAGAGTATATGAGAAATGCAAAATATATATATATATAGGCATATTAAAGACTAGTATAGTCCGGGGCATGCATTGGCAGAAAGAAGATGGTGACAGTAAGGAGAAAAAGATTAATGAATGGAATTACAGGAAAGAACAAAGATAGCAGGGAACAGAAAGAACACGTCAATGAGTAAACTAGAGGGAAGATGACTCATCTAAGTTATCAGGCAGATGGATGGCACTGAGGGAAAGCAGCGGAGTACCAAGGGAGACTGTGACTTTAGCTAAGGGAATTGCCAGTGTAGCAGCCTTATCCAGGAATGAAACTAATTTCAGTGACCAAACGCAGCATATGAGAAATCAGTGTCTTATGGAAACTGTTACTACCCAATTAATAAGTACAGTAATGAAATCAGCATGTAAACTGTGTCAAGAACAGCAATACACGTGCTGCCCACAGGAATCCTATAGTTATGATCCTAAGAGAGGTCCTTTAATTCTTCTTTCTGACTCGGTCACTTTGAGATTAATGAGTTCAGACCCCAACAGGGAGCTGTGAATTGCCTGAGGAGACGTAACTCTTTAAGGAGGAGATTCTAGTTCTGTTCCTGCAACTAACCCTCAAGTCTAGTGGTCCCCTTGTTCCGTCATGCTGCCCATGTGGATTTGGGTACCACTTGACTTCTGCAAGGCCCCCAGGTATCAAGGCTGCTGCCCCAGGAAATGAGCAACAGATGCTTTGCTTTGAGTTTTGTAGGGACTTTTTTTTCCTCTGATGAAATGAACATATATTCTGTCCAAACAAATTTCACTGGAAATTTGCAGTTATGAGCTTATTTAGTTGGGAAGTCCAGCTCAGGCATGGATAACTCAGAGAGGACGCATCATCAGCTTACTCCCTGGTCTTTGTCTGTCCCTCTTTCTCTATCTCTTTCTGTTGTGATCACACAAGAAGTCTGCCTGAGAATGAAGCCAGCACACAGGGAGACAAGAATGGCCCCAGGAAGCCCCACCCAGTCTTTTATTTAGTCATCTTATCAATTCCATTCAAAAGACAGTTCCTCTCCCTGAGTGCACCCCAAAAGCCTAGGGTGATAATTCTCACAGGCTCGACTTCGGTAAAGTGGAGATGTCTCAACTAGCCTGGTAGTCAGAAGGCTAGGGCTCTGTCAGTGATAACTCAATATGTCATACCCTCCCCCAGATCAGGAGTTAAGGGAGCCCCTCCTAAATCAAATGGGCTGAGAATAAAGAAGGACATGGGTCCTTCAAGAAAAATATGGGTAGGGAGAGAGAAGGAACTGGAGGCAGGCAAAAGCAACTGACTTCCTTTGTCATAAATTATATAGAAATTGCAACTGAGTGCAAAGTGAAAAGGACAACCAGGACCCCACTCCTTTAAAGGCTGCACTCTGAATTAGGTGGAACTTGGGAAGAGCTGGCTTTATTCTCTCTCTCTCAATACTCTGGCCCCTTTCTTGTCAAGTTACTGCACAGACTCCCAGCAGGGGAAAAAGTGGGACCTGGCCAGGTGGACCCTGATGACTGGGCGGGGAGGTCCCCCACAAAGGGCTCTTGGCTCTCCTCCCTTACTTCCTCTAACAGCATTGCCCGGGGAGGACAGATGCTGGCTTAGATCGAGTTATCTTGTCTGTGAAATAAATTGAAAACTCCTCACAGTGAGAAGCACTTGACCTTGTTATCTGGATAACAGTGGGCTGGGTTAATCAAGTGACCTCTGTCTGGGAGAGTTCCACCACTCTTGACTTCACATCTCCAGAGAGTGAGAAAAGGCTCACTTGCCCTTCGCTGGCCTCATCAGGGATAGACCCTCTTGCTACCTGAGGCCAGCTGCTCAGGTGTGGAGCATACTCCACCCCCTGCACCACTTGCCAGCTTCTCTCTGAGTCCTCAGAGGTGAGCACATTTGTATCTGGCTTTCCTGGAAGGAGAAAGGACCATCATGCTGTGTTTGTGATGCTGTGCTGGGGAGACAGAAAGCCTGCATGTTGTTTTGCTGAATCCTTAAAGGGTATGGACGCATTTAAAAGGAACAGAACGACTATGGATGAAATGTCAACCACCAACAACGAATTTCCTCTTAGTTGTTTGTGTTGTCATATACATTTGACAGGTGCAGAAACCAAAATCCAGGGAAAGAAAAAGAGCCTCTAAAAATGGAACAGGTTATTGGCAATGATTTTAGAAATTAAAGATTCATTGTGAACTGTAATGAAAACTAGACCATTTTCGATATACTCAGTCTGCCTTGTCCAGATTTTTCAAAGAGAGAAGTTGTAGAAATATTTTGAAGTTTACCAGGAAGGTTACTAAGACAGGAAGTTATAATCGAAAGACTAGATAAGAGCTGTGCTGAAAGAATACAGCGAAAGGAGAAGGAGAGAAGTTTGGAGCTGGTGATGGGGAATTTAGGGAAAGGAAGTGAACTGGGCCACATTATTTCATCATTATGTCATCCAGGAAGAACTTCTTAGACACTGTAGTCAAGCTGATGCTTTGGTGCTAACAAAGAACAGAACTGATAAGTAGAAGTCCTGTTTGGCTCCATTGCTTCTTCCCTGTATTAACCCAGAAATCATGATAATTGGGAAAGATCTTTCTCTGTTAATTCCAAAAGCAATATCTTTCAATTACTCTTTAAACAGGCCTTAATAACCTAACTGGATCAGGCTTGACTATGTCCATTCCAAGGTAATCCCAGGCAAGTCTCCTTCTAAACCTGGCACCAAAATGTTCCTTACGTTCAGTAGGGTTTCCATCCCTCCTCTCAACTTCAGATAAGCATTAGTTGTGTGGCCCAATATAGGTTTGCATTGGTAAATCTGCTAAAGCCCATCTGAGTGTGTATTAATACTTTCACTCTGTACCATTTCTTTGGGTGTCATGTTTCATAAGTAACCACTGCTCTGCTGTCCTTAAGCTTCTCTTTCTTCCTGTTTCAGCATTTGACACTTCCATTCTCATGATCTGAGAGTCGATTTTCCTCTGTTGGTTTTATTAAGCATTGTTTGGATGTTGAATGTGTTCTTTATGTGGTAGCGATCTATTCTGTTGACCAACCATCTCCAGCTCACCACTTCTGGGTACCAGTAGGGTTATACCCATGAGTCTCTTCTGTAAGCAGAGCCGTGTGATTAATTCTGGCCAATGAAGTGGGAGCATAAGCGATGCATCACTTCCAAGCTGAAGTATTCAAATTTTGTCTCTAGAACGCAGAGAACTCTTTTTTCCCATCCTCTGGTGGTGTGTACAGTTGAGGGGGCTGATCTACCAGCCGATGTCCCTGTGTGACTATAATGAGCACAGCAGCACGTCTACCTGCCGTGGATACGGAGCGTTAAGCAGAAAGCACAAGTCCTCAAAACTGTAACATCGTTACCTCAGCCTGACCCCTGTTCTGATTACCACACTCAAATTTCATGCTTGTGTAGAAGCTGAGAAGGAGAATTGATGTTTTCCATGTACCTGGTCCCTTCCACAGCACCCTTTTGAAAGCGTCTTTCCAAGTATTTGTATTGAGTTGCCACTGTCTATTTAAGTGGTAGTTTAAATGACGTGTGGGTTGTACTTGAATCATAGGCATATTCCATCAAATAGGCAGACACCAAGAATAATAGATTTTTCTTTGCTCATGATTATTTAGCTGTAGGAGAATAGGAAATGGAGAGCAGCAGAAGAGGGGTGACAGTACAAAGGTAAATGAAATTTGCTAGGAAGACACATTTGCACCGCACAGAGAAAGAAAAATGAACAGATTCAGCTTGTTTCAGGAGGACCGAGCTCCCGGCAATTACACACTATTTCACTCGAGTCTTTATCATGCAAGCTTGTGTTCTTTCATTTAGGCTGTCACCACACTGTTCTATAGTCACAGTTTATTCTATTCCTTTCATGGCCAAAGACTCTCACAAACATTATAAATTATATTAACTGTTGAATAGAACGTAGCAGTCCTGAGGCTACGGTTAGGAATTGCCTGTAGCTCAAATTGGTCAGGTGACACGGGCCTGGTGTTATAAATCATGTGCTTCACAGTTAGATGAGAAATAGAAGCATAGTTAATGATATGCTGCAATTTTTTATCTCCTGAATGTGCTCAGCTGGACCTCCTCCTATATACTTTTTGTGTCTTTGTCAGCTGGCTCGAGGAAAATGTTTTTTATGGAAATGCCCTGAGATTAGGAGTCAAACAGAATGAAATTCTAGTCTCAATTCTTCAAATATTAACAGGATAAACTTAGGAGTGTCCTTTAGGCTTCATGTTGCTTCAATGGAGCTATGCTGTCCTAGGGAAAAAAAAAATACTGCGAAATGTGTAACTTTGCCAATAGAAAGTGTTCAATGCATAGATACTATATATTATATATATGAAAATATATGTAATAATTCACAAATGATGAAGACAATACAGGATAAACGCTTCTGCAGGTGGCATGGGAAACATTTAAAATATTGTCAAAATCTGTCAACAGTTTCGTATCCATTTACTCGCATAGAGAAAGGCATGGTTCTAATTGAGCTCATTCTTGTATGCAGTGTAAATTTTATTTAGTTCTATTTCTGTGCATAAGTTCTTTTGCACACCACAAAATATGTTATCTTTTTTGTGTGTTGTTTGACGCAAAGTGAAATCCATGAAATATACTTTCGCTGTTTCCATTTTTGCATAGCCTGTTTAATTTTGTAAATGATACAGATAAAACCGATGAAACAATGTTATAAACCAGAACAAATTTGGGAAGTTAATTATTTTCTTCAAGGGACTCTCCTGGAGATTATAAATTAGAAGTATATTGTTCAGAGGAACACTTTTCTGGTTTCTTATCTATATCTCTTTCTTGAGGAAGAAACATTATCAGGGAGAAGAAATACATATCACTTCCGCAAGTTGGAAGAGAGATGTCTTTCTCATACATATACACAGTCCCGTTTTGTTCATGGGATAGACTCTGAAAAACAGGACAATTTCTTAATTACTTCCGATGTTTTCTTATTCAAGTTAAGATATTTTTTCTGCAAATACAATTACATATGTATGTGCACATATGTATGTGTGTGTACATAAGCACATGTATGTACATAAGCATATTAATTTTATATATGATTATATATTTCACACATATATATACACATTTCTCTGTGTGTATGTTTATTTAAGAGCCAAACCTTTCTGTTTAACCTCTAGTGAAATTCACCATCAAATTCTTAGAAAGGTCTTACTGATTGAATGATAAGAATAAGATAGAATAGGAACTTGCACACTGTAACACTTTACAGAACACAGAGGAAAACATTCTACACAATCTGTGTTAGAAATCTACTCTTCCTATAAACCTTGAGCATTCTGGAAGTTTCTCATTACCCAGGAAAAAGAGTAGCTTATATAGAAAGAATAAAGCTGTTTCAACATAATTTTATCACAACCTTGTTTTCCTGCACAGTCTGCTAAATGGAAATATTTGAGAGGCTGAGCTTGAACTGGATCCCAGGTGCATGACATGGGTCACAGGTCACTGACAGTCATCCCAAGTTCTTGCTGTTAAGCAGAGAAGTTCATGTGCAGGGCATTTCAGTTCCATCACTGAACAGGGACCTCTGCAAGAGACCCTGTGCTTGAAAACAAAGCTGTCAGGCTCTGCTTAATTGATAAAAGGATCAAAGGTGTCATTTTGGCAACTCAGTGGACTGAGTGAAAGTCCCTAAATATAAAAAGAAAAATAATTTAAGAATTTAACTAGCAGAATGATATTCAGAAAGCATCTAACTAGACTTAAATAGCATATGAAATAGAACATTACATTGGGTCTTAGAACATTAAAAATGAGGCAAGGAGACCAGATAATAGTAGTATCGTTTTCTCTGATAGCTTTTCACAAATTACTCAAAAGGATGAGTGAAAGAGCGTACTGATCTGTTTTTTTTTTTTTTTTTCCACTTTAAACACATGAATAGTTCTACCTTGTCTAGAAAATCTGGCCTTATACTGTTACTACTAAAACAAGGTCCTTTGTCATTTGTTGGAGTTAAATATTTCATGACCCAGAATTCTGTGGGTCTGCCCAGCACAGATGCATCAGCCTGAGGAGTGGTTTTGGGTTCATAGTATGAAACAAGAGTCGGCCAACATGTTAAGTTGTGGTTATGCTTTGTTTCAAATGTATACTTTATTATATATTTGAAATAAATACATACAGGGAATCCTGGCCTGCTACAGTTCATGGGGACTCTCAAAGAGCTGGACATGACTTAGCAACTGAACTACAACATCATAAGTTATTATTTTAGTAGAACAATGTTTATCATCAACAAATACCCATGAACTACCTGTTCTTGGAAAGCTGGGTAAGAGGAGGGAAGCAAAATAGGGAATAAGATGGAGTTTACTATCAAAAAGTAAAATAAATGGGTCTGAATCTCATCAGAATTTGTAAATTCTACATATTTGCTTCTTTTAAGGCCTTGTGTAAAATAAATGCACTCTCAAAGAAACCCAGGGTGATTTTTTAAAACTAATACTGTGGTAATTTTTTAACAGTAGAAATGATCTGATTTCCTAATTGTCCTATTTTGTAGCAATTCGAATATAAAGTCAAGTCATGCTTAGAAGATAATTCTATCTGCATATTCTGGACTAAAAACTTAAAATCATATACAACTCACTTATATCACTGCCAGGTACAATATCAGGACGCCTTGATCAGCATGGTAAATATTGCTCAGCACATTTGTATGTAGTTAGTGTGACAACTTTAGTGGCACTCACTCTCTTTTCCTTTCAGATATCAGAACTACTGATTCACAAGCTCAACCAAAACTCTGTGCACTTTGAGCTGAAGCCGGGGGTCCAAGTCCTTGTCCACGCAGCCCACTTAACAGCAGGTCAGTGTTCCCATCCCTGGGTTCTGGCTAGTGGCTCTGGCAGAAGGGGATCCCAATTTGTTTCAGCAAAACAAGACTAACTGGTGCCACTGCTGATCAGAAATAGGGCTTTGTTCTTTGGAGGTTCTCTTGATTGTCTTTTTTTTTTTTTTGCTTTAATGGGGACCAGCAAGGTGAGAGAAAAAGGTGATTTTCCTGCCTGGTTCATAGCAAAAATCATCACTGAATCACTTAAAATTCCCTCAAATAATAGCATATTTCATCTTACAGAAATCTTGAAAATAAAGTTAACTTTACAAGTAATTTTTTTTTTTCTGGTCTTTCTGTAAGACTTTATTTTTAAATCATTCATGCTATGAAGAACTTTCTTTCAGTTTGGGATGAAGAGGCACAATAGAAATAGCTGAGACTTAGGAGCTGTCCAGGGCCATAGCCAGGAGCTGAACCCCAGGTTGGTCAGTATCTTACAAATGAATGAATGTCATTGAACTTCTGTCTCTTCACTTGTAAAAGATGATGGGGAAAATATTCTTTCTAAGGCCATATAGAAGTCTCAATAGTAACTGAGGGAGTTCCAAGTATATAGAAATAGATATTATTGTGCTATATTAATAATAAATTAACACCATGTATTGGGTCCTGATTTTTGCAGAGTGCTATACTGGTGTTGCATAAAGGCCAGTAGGCAAGGGCTTTTGCCTTCAGAAAGTATGATCTAGTTGTGGTGTTGCAGAGTTTGGTGGTGGCAGTGGTGGTGATACTTTGGGGTGGGGGAAGTGGGCAGTAGGGGGTCTCTGAACAAGTGAAATGCATCAATGCCTTTATAGAGAGGCAGTAGCACGTTTCTGACAACCCCCTGGGAAACCCCATGGATGGAGGAGCCTCGTAGGCTACAGTCCATGGGGTCGCAAAGGGTCGGACACGACTGAGCAACTTCACTTCTGCTTAAGCACATTTCTGGTGCTTGGACTTTGCAGTTTTGCAGCCAGACCATTGGTTTCAGTCTCGCTCCATCACTTGCTTAGTATGTAGACTCTGAGAGGAGACTTCTCTATAGCATCTGTAATAATGGAATTGTGTGAGGGTCAAGTTAGGTTATACACATAGGGTAATGCCTAGTGCAGAGTCAGGTGTTATTTTTCCTTTTATCCTTTTTTATTATTAACAATCAAAGTTTTATGAGAAATTTAAAGCAGTGGTAAATCGCAGCCATTCAAAATGACACAGGAAAGCTTCATGGAGGAGGTGGTCTTTGGGTAGGACCTTGAAAGATGGATAAGATTGAACTGAAGAGATTATTCCAAGCATAATCTTGGAATAATCAGGGAAGGAACATGAAAGCCCCGAGGGCTTTGGGTATGGTGAATAAGTGGGGACAAGGAGCAGGTTTTTCCAATTCCATTCTCTGGTTTCCTGGAGGTTCCTGGAGGTGTGCTTAGGTCTAGAAGAAGGCCAAGAAGGTTGGCCACTGGCCTCTTTTCTACTTGGATTCCATCTTTTTACTTTATTAGGATTTCATAAAATGTTTTTCTTTAAAAAGAAAAAAAACACTGACTTAAAAAACAAACATATAGAAGTCACTGTACTAAGCATGGGGCATGGAGGTGGAAGGTGGAAACATGCCAGGCTGAGCTACTTCTTCTTCCTGTGGTGGACTCTGGGAAGCTGTGGAGACCTAGGAGCAGAGATGTGCCTGATTCAGAGTCTCACTTGAGAAAGGTGACTCTTAGGAGCAAGGATTGAGTAGAGCCAGCTTGCTATTCTGCAGCAAATGAATGCAGTCAGTTGCATCCATCAACAGACATTTATTGATTGAGTTGCTGGCCACTCTGAGCCAAGAAGTGTTCTCAACATGAGATAGAGCCTCTGACTTCATGAAGGTTCCATCAGTGTAGAAGGCTGGGCAGGTAACATATTGAAAATGACACTTTACAAATCATACTGATGGTGAAAAGGTCCTGAAGAAAATAAGAAAATATAAGAGAGTAGAAAGGGACTTCCCCAGTGGCCCAATTGTAAAGAATCTGCCTGCAGTGCAAGAGACACAGGTTTGATCCCTAGGTCGGAAAGATCCCCTGGAGTAGGAAATGGCAACCCACTCCAGTATTCTTGCCTGGAGAATCCCCATGCACAGAGGAGTCTGGCAGGCTACAGTTCATGGGCTCACAAAGAGTTGGGCATGACTGAGCATGCGCACAGAGAGTAGAAACCAACAACGGAGCACCTGTGAGGGCAGCCTGTAAGCCTAAGGCCTGAACAAACTTACCGCAGAGCGTTTGATGATCTTCTTGGCTGTTTCCTGCCAAGAAGGTTGACCTTTGATCTTTGGTGAGCAGCGGTGGCACATGGCAGTTACACATAGTTGGTTAAACTGGAAAACAAAGTCCAGAAACATCCCTTGTTATCAGCCCAGTGGCCATGCCACTGACAGTTGTCATATCACACTCCAAAGATGGTTTGATTAGTTTCCTAAATTTGAATCTTACTTTATATATTAGTTAAGGATGCCTTTCTGTGATGACATCTGGGATCTAGAATTTAAAAAAAAAAAAAAAAAAAGATAGAAATCCAAAAAGTGGCTAATGATCTGAAACTGCTTTAACCAGTGACTTGGCCTGGAAAATTTATACAGCAAAGGCACCTATGGATCCATAGTTCCATGGAGGAAAGAAAAGGTCATTCCTGATAACCAGGAAAGAATAATTCCACTGGTCTAAGTTCCAATTGGCAAAGAATAATGCAAAGTTGGGAAGATCTAGAAAATTTATCCAATTGATATTCATGGTTCATCCCTTAGCTGGAGATTTGGAGAACAGTACTCAGATCCGTCAGAGGAGGGGCTGGCAAAAGGGAGTGTATTACTGGGAACTTAGGTAAACATGCTGAGATTGGAAGGAGAGACCTCTGCAGCATAGATATGTATTCTGCAGGGTTACCAAGGGAACAAAAGGAAACTGTAGTTTGAGGCAAAAGCCCAAACTTAGACTGGGCCATTTTGGAGAGAGTGAGAAAATTATCTGGCTTCCAGTCATCAGGGCTGCCCCAGGTTCTTCTGATAATATCTCTCATACACCTTTTTGCAGTGTAATTCGAAACCTGATTACCTGGCCTTTTGTGCTTCCTAGGATGACCAGAGTGAATGTACACTTATATGTGGGTAATCAGCTCCAGTTTGAAGAATAAAACAAGAGACTGTCAAGGGCTGACATAGGAATTGAGTCTTGGAAATTTTCGCTGTATTGATTTTAGCCATGTTGTCATAATAGTGTTAGGACTGGCAGTTCCAAGGGATAGAGGTACAAAGTTACTCTCAGCCAGGCTTTCATATGCAAAAGACAAGGCTTGTGTTAAGGCTGGCACTCTTCAATGACTGTGATGAGGAAGCTGAATATAGGAGAGATCAGTTTCATGTTGGAGATTGTTCCTAAGTTAATTCTAACTACCTGATTTTTTTTTTTTTTAACTGTTAGAACAGAGGGTAGATTATGGTACCAAGACAGTGAAGGGAATTTTCCTTTCACACATAGAAAATTTGGCATGTTGGGTAGGCAATCAGTTGGATTGAGAGAGTTGCCATCATTTGTTTAAACTGAAATTAACACATTCATATTGGGATGGCTAGCAAGACAAAGCAGAAAAATATCCCCTTTCTTGCCTGGGTGAAAGAAGACATGATGAGGAAGAGAATTTGATGCCGAACTTCCACCTCAGCTCCCTTCCCTTTCCTTTCATCCCCGTTACAGGCAGGAGAAAACAAAAATAAAATACAGTCTCAAAAAAGGGAAGAAGGACCACTGCTTGCAACATTTCACGTCTCATAAGCAGGATTGCTAATACCTTCCCAGGGACCATTCCAGCACACCGCTGCATACTATTAATTGCTTAGCAGATGTTCAACAGCCTTCTTTTAAAAATATTTGAGCCAGAGTATATTGCTGGTGGGAGAGGCAATGCATAATTTAGTTGATCTCCAAGGAAAAAGAACTGTCTCCTTTCAGGAATTTACTAGCCTTGCTTTGTTTTTCAAATTCAGTTCCCTGTTTGCTTTTATGGGAACACAAGGTAAGCGTTTCCAGGTACCTGGATGTCCTTAGAGACTGGATTCCGTTTGTTTCCCCCACGTGTTCTGTTTGGGAATGCATTACCTTTGGCGTCTAAGTGAGCCAAACTCTGAGTGCAGCCCTTGTTTTGTTTCTAGCTCTTCCCGTGCTTCTCAGTTTCTGTACGAGTCCCTCCTGGGGTCCTCACCGCTCCTGAGAGCGGCGTTCCTGAAACTCTCTTGAAGAAAGTAAATATTTCAGATTGTGTGAGAATAAGAAGAGATGAGGAGCTGTTATAAGACGTTTGAGAGAGGGCCATGCCTTGAGTGGCTCTCTTTGGCTTTTAGGACCCCGTGGCAGCTGGCGCCACGTTTAGCAGACAGGGGGAGTATGACTCAGTCAAGCTGGGGGCTGGACTGGAAACACTGGTGTTTTGATGGAAGTGTACTTTTGCTCGTGGTATTCCCAATTGGAATATTCTTCCCCTTTCTCTAATTTTCTACATCTTTTAAGTGTCTATATATTTTAAGGCTCAGCTCAATGTTAACCTTTACAGGTTGTCTTTCTGGAACCCTTTACCTGGATATCATCTATCCCTTGTCAGAACTAACATGGGTTTTTTTAAGCTCTATCTGTCTGATCCTCATCATCTCTCCTATTTAATTTCCTGGAGGATACAGTTCACCATGTCTTTGTAGTGTCTCTATCATTGTATCTAGCACAGAAAATTGCACATATCATGTGTTCAGTAAATATTGCTTTTACAAATAATTAGACGTATAGTTAATTTATAAACTGTAGTTCAGTTCAGTTCAGTCACTCAGTCATGTCTGACTCTTTGCGACCCCATGGACTGCAACATGCCAGACTTCCCTGTCCATCACCAACTCCCGGAGCTTGCTCAGACTCATGTCCATCGAGTCAGTAATGCCATCCCACCATCTCATCCTCTGTCGTCCCCTTCTCCTTCCACCTTCAAACTTTCCCAGCATCAGGTCATTTCAAATGAGTCAGTTCTTCACATCAGGTTGGCTGAAGTATTGGAGCTTCGGCTTCAGCATTAGTCCTTCCGATGAATATTCAGAACTATTTCCTTTAGGATGGACTGGCTGGATCTCTTTGCAGTCCAAGGGACTCTCAAGAGTCTTCTCCAACACCACAGTTCAAAAGCATCAATTCTTCGGCACTCAGCTTTCTTTATAGTCCAACTCTCACATCCATACATGGCTACTGAAAACATCATAGCTTGGACTAAATGGACCTTTGTTGGCAAAGTAAAGTTTCTGCTTTTTAATATGCTGTCTAGGTTGGTCATAACTTTTCTTCCAAGGAGTAAGCATCTTTTAATTTCCTGGCTGCAGTCACCATCTGCAGTGATTTGGGAGCCCCCCAAAATAAAAAGTCTGTCATTGTTTCCATTGTTTCCCCATCTATTTCCCATGAAGTGATGGGCCCAGATGCCATGATCTTAGTTTTCTGAATGAGGAGTTTTATGCCGGGTTTTTCACTCTCCTCTTTCACTTTCATCAAGAGGCTCTTTAGTTCTTCACTTTCTGCCATAAGGGTGGTGTCATCTACATATCTGAGGTTATTGATATTTCTCTTGCCAATCTTGATTCCAGCTTGTGCTTCATTCAGCCTGGTATTTTGCCTGATGTACTCTGCATATAAGTTAAATAAGCAGGGTGACAAGGTACAGACTTTGACTAGGTGGATCACAACAAACTGGAAAATTCTTCAAGAGATGGGAATACCAGATCACCTTACCTGCCTCCTGAGAAATCTGTATGCATGTCAAGAAGCAACAGTTAGAACCAGACATGGAACAACAGACTGGTCCAAATCAGGAAAGGAGTACGTCAAGGCTGTATAACCTGTAGAGATATGTTCAAAACTCTTATCTTCTCGGTTACCTGTGGATTCAGGTGTTGGACTATGAACCGGTCTCCATGTCATGTTATAATGTGTGTGTGTGTTACCCACTCAGTCATGTCTGACTTTGTGATCCCCTGGAATATAGCTGTCCAGGCTCCTCTGTCCATGGAATTTTCCTGGCAAGAATACTAGAGTGGTTTGCCATTCCTTTCTCCAGGAGTCCTGTTTTAATACCTCTTACCCAATAATGGAGGAGCCTTGCCTTCATTTAAATAGTAAGCTTTCCAGGAAAACCCACCTCTGTGCTTTCATTATGTCAGATATCTTTTTTAAGATGTATGATAGTTGTTGATATGCATGGTGTGGAAAATGGGTGAGTTGAAGGAAAATTGGAGCTCTATAAAGGAGAGGTCCTAAAGAAATGGGAGAGGGACTGGCAAGAGAGATGTTCCTGAAAGATACAGAAGCAAATTTAACTTATTGGCCATTATGTTACCAGAATAGTAAAATAAGGAGCAAAGCAAGCTCTGTCTCCTTTCATGACAGAGCTCAGGGTCTCACACCTTAGATCACACTACCCTTACCTGATCAAACAAACCAGGCCTTCTTCACATCTTTTGTAATGTCTCCCTTGAGTTCTCTCTTATCCATGTTTTTATCCTGGCCTTTTTTTTATTGATTGATTGACTGATTGATTTTCTCCTATATTTTAAGAGCTGTGATGTGTGATGTAGGGATGGTTTAGGGAGAGTTTTTCCAACAAGACTCACAGGAAGTCTTGGGATCTGCGGCAGAACATTTGATGCCTATAGGTAATTACAGCAGAACAAACCTGGGCTGTTAACAAAATATCCCTAAGATGCCAGGAGTTTCCTCATTGCTTCTGGTAACTTGGGATTTACTCAAGGGCACACAGTTCATTTCCAGTTTATCATCTTACTTCTCCACATGACTCTGTACCTTGCTACACAATGATTCCTTTAAAACTATGGTTTTTCCAGAGATATGAAATAAACTAGTACTCTTGCTCAGTGTACACTGGCTTGATCTGGGGCCCAAATACTAGTTGCGTGAAGCCTTCCTAATTTTAAATCAAGAGGATGAAGAGCATTGCATGTGGAAGATTCAATAAAAAAGAGCCTTCATGCCAAATAGGAGTTCACTCAAAGCAGGGAAAATAAACCTGCCAGGTTGAGGGGCTATGCTGAGCAGAAGCAGAAAAAAGTTAGGTTTGTGTGTAAAGTGATCCATAAGGTGACATGTTTGTGGCATTTAGATACCCTCAAATATTCCTAGCTGAATATTAACTGAAGATATAATTATAAACAGGATACAATTCATGGGAACTAAATGTGTCATTATTTGATATGTCATTTATATTATACACTTTGTTCATCATCCCTGCATAATGTGAGAAAACTCTCATCAACACATGTTTAGTTTATTGTTACAAAGTATGATACACATGATAAAGGAAAGAAGGGGCAGATAAATGGATTTTCTAAGACCATAGGTCAACAGCCAACAATCCTTTCTCGTTTTACAAAGTATTTACCCATTTTACAAGGATTTTTCAACTCTAGTAGCAAGAGACGGTCATTTAGTTGATAGTATTGGAAACCTGGAATCTCTTTTATAGTGACCAAAGCAGGTAACTGCCACGGTCGTGTTAGCTTGGTGCTGGTGTTAGTCACTTGGCCATGTCTGACTCTTTGCAGCCCCCTGGACTGTAACCCACCTGGGTCCTCTGTCCATGGAATTTTCCAGGCAAGAAAATGGGGTGGGTTGCCATTCCCTTCTCCAGGGGATCTTCTTCCCAACCCAGGGATTGAACCCAGGTCTCCTGCATTGCAGGCATATTCTTTATGCCACCAGAGAAGCAAGTGTCATAAAACAGACAAGTGCTGGTGGTGCTGGTTTAGTCACTAAGTCATGTCCCATTCTTGTGACCCCACGAACTGTAGCCTGCCGGGCTTCTCTGTCTGCAGGATTCTCCAGGCAAGAACGCTAGAGTGGATTGCCATTTCCTTCTCCAAAACAGACAAGTAAAGAACCATAATAGGAAGCTGGAACTAGGAGATGGGCACTCAGGTGAAGAGACCAGGACCAGACTATGCTTTAAACTGTGAGCTTTAGTTTATCACCTTTTAATAGATTGCCAGGTGAAGGGAATCTGCTGACAGGTAATTAACTGAAGTTTTAATTGCTGATACAAACCTCTCATGCTACACCAAAGTCTGTAACTTTGTTCCTGTGAGGATCCATGGTCAAAATTAACTCAGCAATTATATTTGGGAGTGGGGGTGGGGACAGGGGGCAGGGGATGGGGAGAAAGTAGCTTAAAAAACGTATTGTTTCTCCTTTGGTAGAAGAGATGAGAGCAGTGAGACTAGAAGTTAATGCCTCAGCAAGCAAAGGGAAACACTACATTTTATTTGAGGACACAGAGCCTTCACTAGATGAATTCATATTAAATGTCAACCAACAGCACTTAGGGATTTTGTGCATTTCACAGGAGTTATTTATTGGATAAATAAACTAAACCTTGAGAGATGAGACTTCTATACAGTGCAACTGGAAAAGCTGGTGCTAACTGGTTCACTCAAAACATTTGGGATAAATATCCGCCTGTTCTTTGGCTGAAAATCTCTTTATAGCTTAGGGTAGGCAATCCCTGATATAAAACAGTTGTTCTTTTATTTTGCTGTGTGTCACAGTTTCAGAGGAAGATTCATCAAGGTTGAACTTCTTCAGGCCTCACTATGCGTTCCTGGAATCAGAATCCCAGGGACCTTTGGGAATCTGCCTTTGTAACAGGTTCCCCAAGAGATGTTTATGCAGCCAGGCCTTTCATCAGTCTCAGTAGCTGCTCTTACAAGCATTCTGCAGACAGAAATCTATCTGTGTAACAAGGAAAGGTGCTCGTCTATCTCCAGCAATAAATCTGATTTACAACTCAGGGCATCCACTCAAAACAGAGGCATGCATCTAAAAAAAAAAAAAAAAAAAAGCCCTTGATATTAAGTGTAGGAGGAAATTAGTAATAAACATTAAAATCTAATTCCTTGCCGTATTTGGAGCCAATTTGATTGGCTGAATGGGTAGATGACGGTGGGAGTAAGGGGAAAAAAATGAAACCTGCCTCTGAATGCGGGATAGACTCTATCCATAATCTAGATGGATGGCAAAGGCCAACCAAGAGCTGTGGCCGTGAAGCAGTTGAAAAATGATTAAAGCGTGAACCAGAATGTTAGCAGCAGAACAGCCATGGGTTTTATAAAAGTTAAACAAGTGATATTATCTCAGTGTTGTTAATGTGCTAGTGTGAACAGAAAATGATACATCCACACCTCTCTGTATTTCTGCACATATTAGAGAATCAGGGTGCTCTTCCACTCTTAGCTTTGTGGTGGGGGTCACTGTTCTTCTGGGGTTTTGGATACTGACTGGTAAAAAAAAATGTAAAAGCTTAATATTTCTCAAAGCCTCAAATCGCAGGTTGAAATTTTTAAAAATGTAATACCACATAACTGCTCTCAACCCCTCCTATCTGTCTAGCAGTTGCCTTGTTTAAACTATTATGTTTAGGAAGCCTGTCCTTTGTCAAGGATATGTGTGGGTTTTTAATAAAACTGTTATCTTGTGTTATCTTAGCCTCCATGGTTGCTTCTGACTGGTTCAATTTCTTTTCAGGTGTAATAAAAAGATATTATCACTGAGATGTTAGAGAATTAATATTTCCCAGCTTCGCTTCCTACCTCTGGATATGTTATGAATCAATGTGGGAAGGGATAAGGTCCTCAGAATTTCAGTCTAGGTCAAGATACATCATGAATTCTGCCCAACAGTTAACATTGAGAAAGACTCTTTCACTTGAAGGCAGAATTAGCATGAGTCCAGAAGCTTTAGAAAACCCAATATCATATAAGCCACATTGTTATACATGCAGATGCCCAATTGTGAGGTTGTGGAGCTCAGAACTGTAAAGTGAAATAGATGGTTACAATAACATTTTCCATTTAGGGATGAAATTAGCACTAGTGAAATTCTTCCACAACCAAAAAATTTATCTGCCTCTTTAGTCTCTGGTTGCCTTATGATCTACATGGTTATTATTTACAAGTCTTTTGTGAGTAAAGTCATGCTTGTAATACTTTTCCTTCCTTCTGTTTTTCCTCTCAGTCTTTTTTTCCTCTACACATTATTAGGTTGTTTCACAGACATGTGGACCCAGTGGTTTTTGACAGTGATTAAGCTGTTATGGTATTATGATAAGTAATAACAGGTGCTGAGATATTAAATATATCCCTTTCCCAAAGGTGACTAAATGAATGTGATACTTTCATAAATATGCCAGGGACCAGCAATGAAGCGGTACATTAGCTTCTGAAGATTCATAACCTTTTTCTTTTTCTAAGATTTCCTGGGTCTATAGAATGGCATGAATGACTATAGGTTAACTGCCCTGAAGATGTACCCAGAATTTCCTGGGCAGAGAATAGTCAGATGAACAGTTTGGAAACAGTACAATCATATGTCAGATTGGAAATAAGCCACAGTTAGGATGCAGGAGATGCAGTTCCCTTCAGGGAAGGCCTTCCGGAGAAAATGGCACAACCAAAGAAGCTAGGAGAACACATACACAATACAGAGAATATGCCAGAATCTAGGACAAGCTACCTTTTAGGCACTAAGTTTCTTATATCTACAGGGACCAAGGCTGTCTTCTTCAGCACCACAGACTGAAAGCATTAATTGAAAGCATCAATTCTTTGGTGTTCAGCCTTCTTTATGGTCCAACTCTCACATCCATACATGACCACTGGAAAAGCCATAGCTTTGACTAGATGGATCTTTGCTGGCAAAGTAATATCTCTGCTTTTTAATATTCTGTCTAGGTTTGTCATAGCTTTTCTTCCAAGGCGTGAGAGTCTTTTAATTTCATGGCTGCAGTCACCATCTGCAGTGATTTTGGAGCCCAAGAAAATAAAGTCTGTCACTGTTTCCATTGTTTCCCCATCTATTTGCCATGAAGTGATGGGACTGGATGCCATGATCTTAGTTTTTTGAATGTTGAATTTAAAGCTAGCTTTTTCACTCTCCCTTTTTGCCTTCATCAAGAGGCTCTTTAATTCCTCTTCACTTTCTGCCATTAGGGTGATGTTATTTGCATATATGAGGTTATTGATATTTCTCCTGGCAATCTCAATTCCAGCTTGTACTTCATCCTGCTCAGCGTTACTCATGATATACTCTGCAAAGAAGTTAAATATCCAGGGTGACAATATACAGCCTTGATATACTCCTTTCCCAATTTCCAACCAGTCTATTGTTCCATATCTGCCCCTAACTATTGCTTCTTGACCTGCATAGAGGTTTCTCAGGAGGCAGGTAAGATGGTCTGGTATCCCCATCTCTTGAAGAATTTTCCACAGTTTGTTGTGATCCACACAGTCAAAGGCTTTAGTGTAGTCAATGAAGCAGAAATATATGTTTTTCTGGTATTCTCTGGCTTTTTCTGTGATCTGATGGATGTTGGTAATTTGATCTCTGGGTTTTTCTAAATCCAGCTTGTACATCTGAAAGTTCTTGGTTTAAACCACCTCTCAGTTGCACTCAGTTCACGTGCTAGCAAGGTAATACTCAAAATCCTCCAAGCTAGACTTCAACAGTATATGAACTGAGAACTCCAGGTTTGGATTTGAATTAGAAGGAAGGGCTGTTAGACAAATGAGGGTGCTCTGTCATAAGGCTCCATAAACCCTTCCTGTGATCTAGATAAACTTTCTATGTTCCAGTCCCATATAACTTTAATTTCTGAAAAAGAGATTTCAGACCACATGTATTTCGTGATATTCAAGGCATGTAAGTAAAGGCTGGCTTAGGTCTGCTTTAGAGGTGAGAGAGGAAAAATCAATCAAAGTTTGGCAAACTTGAACTTGCTTTTGTAACTTCTTGACAGCACTAACTTCTGGATCAAAAATACAATATGAGTCCAAAGTTCCAGGGTCATAGAGCAGGTAGAAGATTTCCAAGAAAGTCCCTTTGGTAGAAAGAGTGTCAGTACAGACCACGGTAAGGATATTTGCGGAGCTTCACCAGGGTGATGCCGGCATATTGCTGACTTTCAAACTGGGAAATAACGTAAAGGGGCAAGGTTGCAGCCAAGGGGGTTAGTGATGCTCCGGATGAAGCATTCCCTAAAGCATGTTGTGTGGACCCAGGTCAGCAAAGGGTATGTGCTCTGACGACTTTATGAACCCCTGTGATGAAGTCATGTGAGTTTCCTTCCTGTAGGACTGCTGTGAACTTTCATATACTGAATCTCCAAGATGCGGAATGTCATATATACAGTTTTGCTAAATTATCTGGCCATGAACTCTAGTTATCTTTCAGGGCTTGTGCTCTATTGAGTACACTTTTAGAAACAGAATAGCAATGATATATTGGTTTTAAAGCCACTGGGCATGTACTATCTGCCAGACACCATGTTAGTATTTTATAAATTCCATCTTATTTTATTCTCACAGCCTTCTAAAATAGGCACTAGTTTTATCTCCATTTTGCAGATGAGGAAACTGAGGTTCAGTGTAAATCATTTAGTGTGTCGGCAAGTGGCCAAGTAAGAATCTGATTTCAAAAAGGGACCATATCAGTTATTTCACCCTAAACTTAAGGTTCTGAGTTCACTCTCCTCTCGTATACTCAAGCCTCAAGCTGTGACCTTACTTAGCACTCACTGTGTATGGATCACTTTTGACAAGAATTCTTGTTATTCCTGTAAGCATCGCTATTATCACAATCAGTCTGGGTCCTCATGAATAGAATGTAATAATTCAGTGCATTTCTGCAGGATTGTAGAAACGACATGTACCAGCATCAGCCTTAGAACTGTCGAGTCACATACTGTACTGTTGTGCCCATGCTTTATGGTGTGTGTCAACTGTGGCAAATGAACCACTCAGCATTTGCCCCTTCTACCTTGTTTAGGCTGTAATTGGAGAGGGATTTATTTATGCTTATTGCAGACAGTAAGCTAAAGCTCATTTATCATGAGTGTTCATTCCTCAGCAAAACGCATACAAACCCACCTAGTAATGTTGGACAAACTGTGACATGCATCTGAGGTTGTGTGGAGTAGCAATAGTCCTGTTTATCTTCAGACACAGATCGGCAAGCAGGAGTCGCCCACGAAGCACAGAGGGCAGCAGTACTCAGCCTCTCACTGCTGCTGCCTGCTCCTTGCCGCTGAGCAGGGACTCGCGATGCAAAGATGGCCGGGGGAGTGCATGCACTTTAGACCTCGGGATACAGAAGCTCGTTTTCCCAAAATAATGTGCTAATTTCTTAGCATTGTTAATGCTGCCTACTTGTAAAAGATGATTTGAGTGGGAATCATTTAGATTTGAAAGATTTCAGCTTGTGATGGGGAGATAGAGGAGGAGGAAGGGGAGAGAAGGGACACAGTCCATTTGTGTGTTTGCTTTCTGTGTCAGTGAGAACCTGGCTGCGGCAATTTCCTCACTTTAGTTCCACTTTATTTCAAATGCCAACCCTTTCAAGCAGCCTCAGTATTCTTCCCGCTTCCTCCATAACGCTGATGTTCTGCTTGTTCTGAAAGCGCATTCAGCTGGGAATCAGAGGTTCAGCTAATACAGCTACTTGCCTTTACTCATCCTTATATTCCACAGCTTCTCCCTGGGCCTCCCTTAATTCCCTGTCAAATGTGGGGTTTGCATTAGAAGATTGCCTTTAATTGCTTTCCAGTATTATTTCCAAAAGTGTTAGGATGGTATTGTGATCATGTCCAGAGAGAAATAGAGTGAGACTTTTATCTTTTAGAGTTACAGAGGAAATTATCTAATAGCTGAGACTTGCTTCAACATAACCCAGTGTTGGGCTTGTGGGCACTGGACAGGGGTAGAAATAAAAATAACATTGTCTTTGGGTTGATGGTTATTGAAGAGTGATGGATGCATGAGGGTTCATTCTCTATGTACACTTATCACTGATAAATTGTTGTTTAGTTGCTAGGTTGCACCTGACTCTTTTACAACCCTGCCAGGTTCTTCTGTCTGTGCAGTTTCCCAGGCAAGTATGCTGGAGTGGGTTGCTATTTCCTTCTCCAGGGGATCTTCCTGACCCAGGGACTGAACCCATGTCTCCTGCATTGGCAGACAGATTCTTTACCACTGAGCCTCCAGGGAAGCCCACCACCCATTAAATACACACATGCCTATGTATGTGCATATACACGTTATCAGAGTTTAAGAGGGTATGACCTAGGATTCTAATTGGTCCTTTGAACACATAAGACTACTTTGACCTTGTCACTTGTTAATTTGCTTCATGTGCTTTACTTTTAGCCTTTATCCCCATTCTCAGAAATCTCCTGTTGAAATTATCCCAGGGTTGAAGTATATAGAAAAGTGTGTGTATGTGTGTGTGTGTGAGAGAGAGAGAAAGAGAGAGAAGAGGACTTTAAGTCTTAGTGCTTCCATTTACTCATCCTGAGTCCTTTGGAGCGACATTAACCAGTGAGGCCCTCACCGTTCCTGTCTGTTCAGTGGGGATCACCGACCTGCCCTCCACAGTGAAAGTCAGTTGCGGTAATGTCTATGACAAATGGAAGGTGTTCTTTCCCCACCGACCTTCTACCCATTGTGATGTGAGTGTTGAAGTATTCCTGGACCCCTTTGCACTGCGTTTGCCTAAGTAAATGGAAGAGACCTTTATTTTTCAGTTTCGAGCCAAAAGTGCATTTGCCTTGGGTGTTCTGTTCAGTGAGCCCCTCCTGTCTCCTCACACACACTTCACAGCTTAAGTGCTGCTTGACTTAGGGAGGAGAATCAGAGATGTAGCTTCATTTTAGCCCTTCCTAAAAGCTAATTCTACTAAAACAATAAACCTGTTTTCTGACAAAGTGGGCTTGATTTGTATTTTTCGCCAACACTGGTATATGGAATTTCCAGTCATAGTTACCACACGCCTGGGATGTAATCGTTGAATCACCAGACAGAGCAGAAGCAGCCTTGGGTCATGTTTGAAACCATCAGCATTGCAGACACCTATCCTGAAGTTTTGTATCTGGGTGACCAGGACATTCTACTCTTGGCTTTCAACAGAGAAGAGACACAGAAAATGGTGCTTAAAGGTCACCTGCATTGCTGGATATTGGGCTTTGCTTAAACTGACGGAAGGTAAAGGTCAGTGTCCAGGCTTCTAAGGGCTATGTGTGGTTTGCCTTTTATTCTGGAGCTACGCTATGTTTGCAAAATGGTGTTCGAGAGGGTGAAAATTAATTGCAAAGTCACTAAAGTAGAGCAGGCTGACCCTGAGCTAGAGGAGGGGAGTTTGGAGGTGGAGAGAGATGCTCCCCAGAGCCGCACTCTAGGAGTGAGGTCAGGGAGGGAGAATCTTTCATGGATGCCAAGGCATCTGTTCAGTCCAAGAGGAGGACTCTGCCTCTGAGAGACTGGCGCCTCCTGGCACGAGCTGTCTGGACTTTGGCAAGTTACAGAGATGATGCCGGATTTCACATCTTTCCTCCCGCATCAGAGCAGCTGCCCTCGTAAAATATTCACTTAGCCATCAGTTTCCTATGTGTAAAAATATAAGCAACTGGTTCTCTCACATGACAACTGCTGGGATAGGAGTGAGAGGGGTTGGATAATTCATGAAAGTATTCCTGCTGGTAGTGTTTCTGCTTTTCTGCATTAGTTAGTGGGAAAAGCTTGCAGTCAGAGTACAGAAAAATTTAACAATCATATTATAAATATTGATTCAAAGCAATAAAAGCTAAGACTCATAAGGGGCTTACTATGTGCCTAGCAATGTTATCCATGCTTTACATACATCAATTCATTTAATCCTCACAAAAACCCAATGAGACATATACTTTTATTTTCAGCTCCCTCCCTCAGGCATGGGAAGGTGAAGTAACTTGCCCAGCAGCTAACAATCAGCCTGTGGTAGGGGAGGCCTTGGACCTAAGCAGGCCGGTTCCACAGTCTGTGCTTGAAATCATTCCTCTGCACTTCTTCAGCAGGCCAGTTGGAGCATTCTGGGGCCTGGGACAGGCTCAGATTTACCCACATGTCCAGCCATGTGAGGTACATCTTGTGTGCACATCCCACACGGCATTGTGGGATGCACCATGCCTCCGTGTGCGCACCCCAAGCCTGTCACAGAGTCACACCCACCCCCTGCCCGCCGGTGACTGTGCCTTGCTTTTCCCCCCTAGCCCCGCTGGTGGACCTCACTCCAACCCACAGTGGCTCTGCCATGCTGATGCTGCTGTCCGTGGTGTTTGTGGGGCTGGCGGTGTTCGTCATCTACAAGTTCAAAAGGTGGGTGTCCCCCTCCACAATCTCCCTCCTTCCCTCCTCCTTCTCCCCGACAGGTTCAGAAGCATTTGTGGCCATGGTGTACACGTCCCGTGCACAGCAGTGATGGTTTCTGTTAATGTTTTAGGAAGATCCCGGGGATTAATGTTTATGCCCAGATGCAGAATGAGAAAGAACGAGAGATGGTCAGTCGAGTCAGTCACCCTGAAAGCAGGCCCTATGTCCCTCAGACTGAACTCAGGAGGCCTGGCCAGCTGATAGATGAGAAGGTGGAGTCCCAACTCATAGGTAAATAATTCCTGGTAGCCCTCAGCTCTTCAGCCCGAGTAGTCAATGGCTGGCTCTCTCTCTAACCTCTCTCTGGCTTGACGTAACCACTTTCTATGTTCTAACATCCCTGAGAGAAACAGCTAAGATGCCTCTTTCCCTGCTTCCTTCCTTTAGAAAAGAGAGGAAAAAAAAGCTTTCTCGCTCCTATCTAGTTTTTTCTTTTCTGAGTTTATTCCTTTTTTGCAAAAACGCTTGCTGAAACATTGGACTTCAAGTGTTCTTGGGCAAAGAGCATAGTATGTGCTGTAACAGTATATGAGAAGGACAGAGCTCAGAGGCTAGAGCTGCTGATCCTAGAAGGCTGCGAAGGTTTTGGGAGCCAGGATTTATAATGACCAGAGCAAGCCATGGCACCCCCACCTGGAGACAGTTCTAAGGATGGCAGACTGCTCCAGAACACATGTAAAAGAAAGACTGATCACCCTAGGTTTTTTTTTTTTTTTTTAAATCTAGCTTTAATCTAAAACTGTCCCCCAGGAAACATGGAGCCTAAGAATTCTGAGGACAAGAGCCATCAAGTTGGCAGGACATGTCAGGAGTGAAGTTTCCTGGAGAGAGCACTGGAGGGTTAGATTGTTCTAGAGCAGCTGGAAGATTTCTTCCTCCTTTTCACCTGTGCCCTACCAGAAGTCTTAAAATGGATTTCAACATCATTCAGGAGGGCTCACGCTGCCTGGAAAGAAAGCATGGGAATCTAACAGCTAGGTGTAGAAAGTCTCAGGGTAATTGCTATATTCTACTGTTTATTGTAGAGGAAATTTCCCAGGAAATTAGGTAAATCCGTGAAGCCACCACTGTGATCCATTTCTCTCCTAGTCTCCTCCTGTCTGGTGGCCATAGAGCTGAAGCTGCAAATGTTCCCATTTAGACCCTGCATTGCTGACTCTGATGGATACATTGTTATATAAACATTCATGCTTTACTCTGATGTGATAATGCCAAACCACCTAGAAGGTCCTTACCTAGGACTGTTAATCTGAAACCTGGAAAAGAAAGAAAAAAAAGTGCTTAGAGGGAAACAGCATCCTCTCTTAAAACGAGTTCTTCGGCTGTATTAAGGGGAAATTTAAATGTGCTGCCTGGCTTGTATGGGGGGTAATAATAACAACAGCCCCCACACCTGGTGTCCAGTTTTCACAGCGTGCTTCCTTTTATTTGGGGAGACAAGGTGATAAATGAGTAATTGCTTTGGGTTAAAAAGAAAAAGGTTTTTTGGTCTTCAAGTCCAGAGAAGCATTCACCCTGTCTATTTATTTCTAAAGCTTCTAAGTGCGTTTTTGTGGGTCGTTTGGTTTTCAATCCCATTTCCACGGGGTGTGAACCATAGGCAATGTTTGCTTTATTAAAGTAGCAATCCCTCCTTCACCAGGAATAGCTCCCAGCGCATTGCAACGTGTCTGACACCTTTCCATTTCCAGTGTCATTAAATGAGTAAGTGTTACACGTTTTCTCTTAGGAGAGTAGCTTTACCCTCCCCTCCCTCCCCTTCTACTCAACCTGGTGACTCATCTCTCCGATTGCAAAGAGCAAGACACGCCACTCCACCTTCAACGCCAAAGCGGGGATCGGCTGGGGCTCAATTTGCCATTTAAGGAAAACCCCCAAAGGCTACAGGCGACCTGCTGATCAGGAAAGAATTTCGCTCTTGTCAAGTGCATCCTTCTCCATGACCACTAACTTTGTGTTTTTTTTTTTTTTCCTTTGTTGTTCTGTTTCCTATCTTGCCAGGAAGTATTTCCATAGTTGCTGAGAATCAAAGCACAAAAGAAATCCCTACCTATGTAAATGTTTGACTGGAGGACGCCAGTAAAAACAAAAACAAACAAATAAAATAAAAACAATCAAAATCCAAACAGACAAACAAACACTCACTGCATCGGGACTTTTTAATTCTTCAGACACAACAAGGGTTTTTAGCTTTAAGCCTGTGCATGTGGACAGTACCTTGAGAACATGCTTGGAGGGGCAGTGTACAGGTGCTCTATTTTAATGGAAAAAACACTCCCCTCCCCCTTTCTTCTCTCTCATTTTTCTGATCGGTCGTGTTTGTAGAAAATTCCTAACATATATAGGCCAAGGAAATCTGCATGTATTTTTGGAAATATTCTTGGCTCTAGATTTAACAGCTCTTTTAGCACTATAGGCTGATGGGTGGATTAGCCACCCCGGCTCTTTTCACAAGACACAAAGACATGCACAGGAGTTCAAAACCCTGAGCTGTTTCTCTGTTCCACTTTCCTTGTTGCTATTTTCCCCTTCTAAGTTATCTTGGGGAGCTCTGTTGGCTGACAGCGGTCACAAGGTGGCCTTCTCCATTCTGAGCGGCCATAGGGACAAAGAAGCAACTTCAGGTTCCATGGATGCAGGCAGAATAAGGAAGGAAGGAAGGCAAGGGGCAAGTGTGTCAAAAGTGGACCTGGGTCTCCCGTTCCCCGTTCCAACCATGACGACCTCTCCTCTAGCTTTCCCTACTCCTGCTCTGTGTAGGAAACAGAATCCCAGTCACCCGCATTCTGACCTTCCCATTTGTCTGCTCTCCGCCTGTGGTCACGATCTGTCAAGGCCTTTGTATCTCTTCCTTCCAGTCCCCAACGTATCCTACCACAGCTCCTGCCTTTTCCTCCCAAACACGTTGCTAGATTCTGGACTTTTATCCTGATGTTCCTTAAAAACTGACTTTGCCTCTGCCACCCTGCCTCCACCACCCAAAGTTTCTGATCTTTGTGTCAGCTTTGAACATGCCCACGCATGCAGCCTCCATATACATCCTGCCCTGCAAGGGTCAGCTTCATGTTTTTTTTTTTTTTTTTTTTGTCTCCTCCTGTAGAACCTGCCTTTTCTAAGTATCCTTGCCTTTCCCCACCTGGAAACACATAATGTGTGTGAAAGAGTTGAGAGATGCAAAGCAATTCCAACCTGGCCCATGTATCTTAGAAAAGAAAGTGTAAGAATGAATGGTGGTTTTTCCTCACAGCTTAACAAATGTCTCCTGCAGTCAGATTCCAGAAGATTCTTGTGAGAAATGTTCTGCATGTGTTACTGTGTGGCAGGGCAATTTCCTCCTGTGATGGTTGCTATTACCCAGTAGTTTTCTTGCAGTAGAGTGAAATTATTTGTAAAATAAAACCGATGTTAAGCAGAAGAAGAACCTAGTTAATGGATTTAATGTTTAAGAGTGTCAAAAAGTCTAAGAACATATGGAGGTCTTGCCCTATTGGAATGGGATTGTGATTATGTAGGATGATCCTAGACTTCTTACACGTGTGCTCTCTGCTCTGTGAGTTTCATAGTATCAGCAAAGGACAATTTAATAAGCATAAAGGGGTGGAGTGAGCAGACTCAAGCAGATTGGCTCAAAGCAGGAAGAAACCCCCGTTCTCCCAGGGCCATCAGGAAAGAAGGTCCAGAGAGAGTGGGAAACAAAAGTATGTCCAGCAACAGCCCTTGGAGTATTATGGATTGGATAAAGCCCACTCTAAAATATAAGAGAAAGGACAGTGGCAGTGTCCTAGACATCCTGATGACCCCTGCCTTTGTGTAGCTCAAGTAAGGAGGAGTAGCAAAGCTTCACTCAGAAGTTAATCAAGCAGAAGCGTTTACGGTTGAAGATGCTTGGTATGAATCTGGGAAACAGATTATGCCTGAGGCCGCCATCTATTTGTAGAACTCAATTGATCCCCAACCTGCCAGGCTTCCTATCCCATAGGAAACATTTTCATTGATCCTCTTCGGTTGGAGCCTCCCACATTTAATCTGGAAGACAGTGTTTGGAAACCAAATGAGGCTCATTCACAACAGAACAGGGAGTCATCAGAGTTGCAGTTCAATTAATTTTAATTGGAAAACTATGAAAAATGGAATCACACTCAATCTAGCACAGTGCCTTGCTTAGAATAGGTATTAAGAAAATTGTGTGTTGGAAAAATAAATGAATACATGAGAAGACATAGGGAAGAATGGGCTTGTAAGTCCTCGTCTAAAGCAGAGGTGGGGATGAGATGTCTGGCATTTTGGGAAGTGATCACAGACGGCCAGCTCTAGATTCAGCATCTCCAAGGTCCTCATGTTCCTTTCCTTAGAGCTCCCTCCCACCTATAGGAGGCTGGTGAGGCAAAGTATATTGCTCAGAGGGGATCTTACTGTTCATATGATCTAGCTCCATGGTTCTCAAAGTGTGGCACCCAGAGACCAGCAGTATCAGCATCACCTCGGACTTGTTAGAGATGCAGATTTTATGTCCCCTTAACCTCAGACCGACTGAATTAGAAACTGCAGAGTTGGGGCCCAGAAGACTGTTTTTCAAGCTCTTCAAGTGGTTCTGAAATACACTAAAGTTTGAGAACCATCATGGGAGGCCACACCAGCTCAATCCCAAAGAAACAGTAGTGATGAGAGCCTGCCAATGGGAGGGACCCAAGTGCCTACCTACTCACTAACAGCAGGTACAAACACATTGAGGAGTTTGGTGGGCTCAAGGCCAGAGGAATGGGTGGGGAGGGAATGGATGGAAAAGGTAAGATTCAGGGCAAACTGCGAATCTGATATTAAAACATTTCCAAAATCCTAGAGGGCAAACTGCGCATGCTCCACTCTGAACTTCCCAACCAAGGTTTCCTCCTTTGCCTTATTTTTAATTGGATTCACTCTCCAAAATGCAGAGTTTGCTTTGCTTTTTTTCAGAAGTTCCAAACAGCAACTTTGAGAGCAATGGGGTGCTTGGCAGCTGTTCTGTGTTTTCCAGGATTCCAACTGAGCATTGAAATTCCCTCATTTGCCAACTTATTTTTATAGGAAGCCAATTAAAAAAAGAAAAAAAAGAAAGTTTTCTTATAGTATTGGAACTACTTCTAATTTTAAAATGACTTTTTTGATGTATTTTTTGTTAAATACTATGTAGTGTAATGTATAATTGCTCTTGTTTATTGCTTTTACAATCATATTTATTAAACAGATAATGTCTCTAAAATCTATGCCTCGAGGTGTTTCTTTTATTCCAAACCTCAGTGTTCAGTCCAGATATAGAAGCGCTAAATCTATAGGGTTTCATAAAGGCTAAATGCATGCGAGTTTAGTAAGCACCACAGGTTTGAGGGCTTTGCATTTGGGGGGTTTTGGTTTTTGCTGTTGAAGTAGGATATATAGTCTACTGTCTGAATTCTACCCACATTTCAGTTGACTGTATAATGTCTGTTGCTTTACTATTGCTTTATTCTATTTAAAAATCACCCTAAGCTGGTTTCATTGGAATGAGTACCATTCTTACTTTTTGTTCCTTTAAAATGAGAAATTATTGACATGGAACAAATTCATTCAAATTTGTTCAGAAGCTTGTAGTTACTGAAGGGCCAAACCTGCATATAATGGACTGAAACTTGGGGAGAGGAAAGAGCTCAAATGCTAGAGTAATTATGGCTTTGCTACAGGAATCAGGACAATGGAGTTTTCCTCCCACTGCCAGCAGCTGTGTGACCTTGAGCAGAGCTTTAGTGTCCTCATGTGGATAATTTAAAGAAAAAGGACACCTCCCAGAACTGTATTCTGAGTGGGCGAGTCATGCCCAAGAGTTCCAAATAGCTGACTTAAACTTGGTGGAAAATAAAGAAGTGGACTGGATCCAAATCCTTTTGGCCTTGTGGTGTGTTTTCTCGGTCAACGTTTTGTACTTGTGTTTCATTTAAACATTTGTGCAGACACAAAGCCCCCCAAAGCCTTTTCGAAGACCTGCCAGGCTCAGAATGGCATTGCCTCGTTAGAAGGGTCTCAGCATGCATGGGAATTTCTTTTTCAGGTGAGCTTTCACCTCTCCTTTAACACAGACTAAACTTTCTTTCTGACCCCTCATTATTTTCCAGGCCTATACTGTTTTGCTCCATCAGGAGCAACTTAGCTCCTGTGTCACTGAGGGTGAAAGTGAAAGTCGCTCAGTCATGTCTGACTCTTTGTGACCCCATGGACAGTCCATGGAATTCTCCAGGCCAGAATACTGGAGTGGGTAGCCTTTCCCTTCTCCAGGGGAACTTCCCAACCCAGAAACTGAACCCAGGTCTCCCGCATTGCAGGCAAATTCTTTATCAGCTGAGCTAGAATTCATAACAGGTCACTGAGGGTACAGGCAGTCAAACAAAAGTCATCCCTGGAGATTTCAGACAGGATTGAATACAGGAAATTTGTTGCTTGAATAACTGAAGAGCCAGCATGCCAAATAGGGGAAGGTGAAACAATTCCAAGATAAACATCAACAAGAGGCCTCTATCTTCCCTGGGCTGAAAAAATAAAGAGATCCCCAGAGCCCAGGACCCAGGACCACCAGATGGAAGCTGAAGTCATGGAAGACGTGTCTGGAAGAAACTGGAGCCACAGAGGAGACACAGCCTTTGCCAGCATTGCGGCCTCAGCAGAGGGGAGGGCGTGGAGGAGCTTGCCCTAGGCCTCCCATCTCCCGCCAATGTTTCCCACTAGCTCAACCCAGCCACACACAACGCAGTGGGCAGTGGAGCCTGGAAAATAGTTTTCTGAGTTACTAAGTAGAAAAAGGAGGAGTGGGAAGTGGACTTGAGAAACACAGATGGATAATTGGCACAGCGCTTGTTTCAAGTTCTGCCCACTTCAACAAATCTCCTTCCACCCAAAGGTGCTTATTAAATAGTCGGTGCTCCTTTCTCTATGCCATTTTTTCACATACAAGCCTTTAAGCAACACATATTTAAAATGCGGCATTATGTTTATGTATGCCCTTTTATACCTTTCTCACCAAGTTCTATGCTCACTTGCTGCTGCTGCTGCTAAGTCGCTTCAATCGTGTCTGACTCTATGCGACCCCATAGACGGCAGCCCACCAGGCTCCCCCGTCCCTGGGGAGAATCTTCTATTTTTCATTTTACCCTTTCGGCCTGTAGCTGGCAGCACTGGACATCACCATTAGAGGGCACTAGATAAATATTTGCTGAAACAACCTTGGATTTTCAGTTTGGTGTTGCAAGTCTGTTTCATTTAGCAAAGACCTCTAAGATGCCCTCCTGAGTCAGACTCCCCTACCCAGACAGCACCTCAAATTACATGTTCAGTTGGTGTTTGTCAAGCATCAACACATCCTTGCCCTTCGTCTCTGATGCCACTCAAGCTGCTGTATTCAGGGAGCTACTCTTATGTATTAATTTAAGAGAAATAATTGCTGTTTAGGAAAAAAAAAAACTCTCTAGAATGTAGCATGGAAAACAAAGGCCTAAGTCTGGTTTCTGAACCCTTATGTAATTTGTCTTCTATTTCTTAGGGGTTAATAGCATTTTGAAAAAGAGTGTTAGGCTCACGCTTTCATAATGGGGGAATCCCCAATTAATTCCAGATGATCATATATAAGGAAATAGCTGCTATAGGTTTCATGTCAAGCACACAAAAAGGGATCTTTGGTTTACAAAACAAATAGTTATTAATCCATCATGGTGCAGACTTTTTAGGTAGTTATAATACAGCTGTGAACAAAGCTGATACTATGTCTGCCTTCATAGGGATATAGTCTGATAGGGGCAAATAAGAAAATTTAATATAACATGTATGATGCTATCCTGTATATAATTTAGAGATATTTACAGGTAAATAAACAGGGAGCAGAGTGACTGAGGATGGGAGAGGAGGAAGTTTGTCCCCAGCTTCTCTGAGATCTGAAAGCTGAAAAGGAACTAGTCATTCAGAGATGTATACATTGTTAAATGGTTAAGAAATACACAAATGTAACACTTATCTTAAAGAGGACCTGCCATTCGCTTGTGAAAGTGGTCACTGGAGCACTGATAGCTTGTGGTATTTTAAAGGTGTAGAAGGAGTGATCGGAAATCCAGTAGGAGATTGTGCTACTGAATGGATGGCACGTCACGGCTCTTAACACAAGAGGCAGATGGAGGCCACTGGCAGGTGTATGTATATGTTAAAAGTAGTTTAGATATACTGGTAAAAGGAAGAAGTCTCACTTGACAGCAAAGGGGAAAGATAGGAAATACGCTAGTTCTCCTTTCCTCCCCTCAGCATTAGCCTAAGGACTTCTGCTGTGGACACCTCACTCTGCAGACCTTAGAACATCACCCACTTTCTAGCAGCCACAACTGATATTTAGAAATATGATTTTGGCCCCAAGAATGTTCAGTTGTGGTAAAAACTCTTTGTTAAAGAGGATGATAGTATGAAAAGGTTTGATGATAGTATGAAAAGGCATGATGACAGTATGAAAAGGTAAGATGATAGAATGAAAAGGTTTGATGACAGTATGAAAAGGTAAGATGATAGTATGAAAAGGTATGATGAAAGTATAAAAAAGTAAGATGATAGTATAAAAAAGTAAGATGATAGTATGAAAAGGTATGATTGTTGTTGTTTAGTCTCTCAGTCATTTCCAGCTCTTTGTGACCCCATGGACTTCAGCACAGCAGGTTTCTCTGTCTTTCACCATGCCCTAGAGTTTACTCAAATTCATGTCCATTGACTCAGTGATGCCATCCAACCATCCAACCATGTCATCCTCTGTTGCCCTCTTCTCCTCTTGCCCTCAATCTTTCCCAGCATCAGGGTCTTTTCCAATGACTCAGCTCTTTGCATCAGATGGCCAAATTATTGGAGCTTCAGCTCCAGTATCAGTCCTTCCAGTGAATATTCAGGGTTGATTTCCTTTAGGATTGACTGGTTTGATCTCCTTCCAGTCCAAGGGACTCTCAAAAGTTTTTTTCCAACACCCCAGTTTGAAAGCATCTATTCTTGAGTCATCTAGATAATAAACACACTCTGTGAACAATAATATTTCAAAAGATGCATCTGGAGATGTCCTGATGAAAGCTTTCTGCCCATGTAAACATTAAAAAGAACTCAGTAGACAGTATTTTTAAATCAACTATTTAACAATAATACATAGTGTACACCTATATAATAAAGTTAAATGTTTCAGTAAAATTGTTCTTTCTAAAAAACTTTTAATAGCCTGAGAAAATTCTCAGGCAATGTTAAAAGGAAGCAGAATTTAAGACTTTGTGTAGTATGAAAATAGCTTCTACAAAAAATAAGTAGGGGCAGACCGTCAGATTGACATATAGTAACACTGGTTATTTCTAACTTGTAAAAATGCCAGGTTTTTAAAAATTCTACATCTTTATATATTTGCTATACTTTTCTAAAATGAACATATGTTATTCACATGGTCAGAAGAATACTATTTTAAATACAATGCATAAGAAATATAGAACAGATCTAAAATATATTTATTATGTTAATTATGTAATTATTATGACTAGTTCTGTATATAATATGTATAATTTATAGAAAAGTTCAAAATTGTTGGCAATATATACTTAAATATCTTTAGTAACTTAAAAATAACTTCTCAAGGTAAAAAATACTTTTTGTTTCATTTTTGTCAATTTATATTTATATTGAGGTGAAAACATTTTGCTGTTATGGTACTTGCAGTTTAATTCAGAAAATTTCAAATGTTTAAAAATTTTAAACTGTATAACATGCTTTGTGTGTGTGTATATATATGTGTATGTATTATACATGTATATACACACAATTGAACATAATTAATAAAATGTTACCATATAAATATAATGTAAATATGTACATTATTCAGATATGTGCACATGCATGTAGAAATAATTAACAAGGGAAATAATTAACATGAGTTTTTTTATTTTTTCACATGAGTTTTTGGTTTTTTTTCCCCATAGAAATAATCTGAAAATACTCTCAGGAAACCTAGAGAGACAGGTAACTATTGAATTCTTTTTATTTTTTTAAATAGGACAGAGAAATAATCACAAAGTTATTTGGTCTACCCAGTATAGCATCCCAATTTTTAGATGTAGTTCCAAACATTCTGTAAGTATCATTTCTTCTTTTTAACCTCTTAATTTTATACAACATGTTATAAGGATGCTGGGACTTTGGGGCAGGAGGATAGGAAGGATTTAATCCAAGTAGGAGACAGTGACCTATAAAAGAAGAGGAGACAAAGGAGGTGATGGGATAGTACATTTTTTATGTTATAAGGAATAAGTGATTTAAAACATGCAAATACTTCAGAGTAGTATGTTCATTTAAATAATGCGGGAACCCTGATCTAGAGAGTTTAAGTCCCATGTCCAGGGTCACATAGCCAGTAGGATAGTAAAGTCAGAATTCCAACCCAGAACTCCTAATGGGCATGCCCCCTCCTTTTTTCACTCTACCACCCTCCTTCCTGCCCTCCTCCAGGTAAGCCACAAATAGGAGATGGTTTAAAATAGAAAAATTATGTGTTCACACAGTTCCCTCCTCCAGATATAGTGGTGAGAAAGTTTACACAAGGAAAAGAGTTATCGTTCTTTTGAAAGCTCACTATAAATCCTGTCTCAGCCTTTGCAGTTGAGTTTCACAAACAAAGACTTAGACCTTTTGACCTTGCTTGACTGGTACACAGGGAAGATAGGCCACCTAAGCCCTCCCAGAGGAAAGAACTGATATTTGCTACTAACTCCGGTAAACAACGAGATATAGAGGAAGTGTTTCCCAAATTCCAATACGAAGTAACCTGAAACCCAGCAGCTCATGTGCCACCCAGGGGAGCTGCATGTAAATGGTAGAAACAGACATGGTTGGTACACTGGAGACTGGCTTCCTTACTGATTCTCAAGCCTCTGAATGAGGTTTCTTCCCAGTGCCCTCACTGCAGGGCAAGATCTTCCATCCTCACTTTGGCCCTTCCTCACTTTTGGAGTAAAAAGTAATAACCCAGAATGAAGCCTTGCTGCTGCTAAGTCGCTTCAGTCATGTCCGACTCTGTGCGACCCCATAGACAACAGCCCACCAGCCTCCCCCGTCCCTGGGATTCTCCAGGCAAGAACACTGGAGTGGGTTGCCATTTCCTTCTCCAATTTGTGAAAGTGAAAACTGAAAGTGAAGTCACTTAGTTGTGTCTGATTCGTAGCGGCCCCGTGGACTGCAACCTAGCAGGCTCTCCTACCCATGGGATTTTCCAGGCAAGAGTACTGCAGTGGGTTGCCATTGCCTTCTCCAATGAAGCCTTGAGGTTTTATTATATACAAGCATACTTGACCAAGCATGTTTTTATTTGTAAGGTGATGAGAGTCCACAATATTATTACAAATAGGAAAAAACTGATTGGTTTGGGATGCCCCACCCAGTCATGGTACGTCATGAGACTTAAGTGGGAAGGGAGACTAAAGCAAGCCTGGAAAGGACTGACACAGGTGCGGGGCCGCTTCTTGACCTCAGTGTACTATCTAAACAGGCATAAAAAATCTAGATTGTGTTTAGCCCAATTCTATAGGTGAAACATGCAACCTAACAATTTCGGTCATCGATTACATGAAAATTCAGGCTGGTGGATGTAATATAGGTGTCCTCAATTATCTGTATCTGTATCTCTTATCAATAAGACTCTATTGAGTGTCCTGAAGTTGGGAGGCCAGTAAGGTCTGACCCTGAGGGACAGAGGATAGCAGACACCAATCAAGGCATCTGGCTTCGATTTAAGTGGATTCTTAGCAGAACAGAGTAGGGGGCTAAAGTTCATTCAAAAAACTGAAAGCAAGGCCAAATATCTAGGTCTCAGCTATGTGATAGAATAACTAGGATTTGATAAGAAAGCAAAAAACAAAAAAAACAAGCACACTGGACCCACAATTAAAGCATCCCAACTTCTCGCAAACTGAGACTTCTCCCAGACTGAGCTTGTGATGCCTAAAACACACTTCAATCCTAGTAGCATTGGTTCTGGGACAATGTGGATTCCACTTCCTCCAGACCTTCTGGGAATTAATCATATAGTAATCTCAGAGCTTCTTGGACAGTCTCTCAGAAAGTGACAGGAAGAAAGAGCCAGATGAGAGTAACTGTCCATTAGTTATCAAGCTCAAACAGATCTTGTCTACACTTTCTTCTTCTCCACTTTCTCCACACTATTCCTCTTCCTTTAGCATCTGCACTGACCTGGGTTCCAGCTCTGTATAATTTTGTTGTTATTGTTTAGTTGCTAAATCATGTCAGACTCTTTTGCAACCTCATGGACTGTAGCCTGCCAGGCTCCTCTGTCCAAGGGAGTTCCCAGGCAAGAATACAAAAGTGGGTTGCCATTTCCTTCTCTGGGGGATCTTCCCAACCCGGGGATTGAACCCACACCTCCAGCATCGGCAGGAGTATCCTTTATTACTGAGCCACCTGGGGAGCCCCTTTACGATTTTGGGAGACAACAAATAAATCCAGTGTACGGTAACTGACTCACCTTGAACTCTTCAGTAGGAAAAACTTTTCAGTGAGCACGCAGGTCTGTGTGCTCTGTGTGTAGGCAGATGCACTCCTTTTGGTATAATGTGTCGTAGGCAGTTTCTGGGAAAAACAAAAGCAATGCCAGATGGTTTATTAGGTATATTGCAGTGGTCCACTCTGCATAATTTTATAGGCATTACAAATGGGACTGCCATCCATCCTCTCCTGGGAAGCAGCGGCAGAAAGTAACTCAGCAGCCGGAGTCCAAATTTTCAGTGCTTGGGGAATATCTTTATTAAGAATCAAGTCTGCCAGAACTGCTTGGCTAGAATTAGAGACTCAGAATTCTAGAGCTGGAGGGGAAATAAGAAATCATTCTGAGTATTTCTTAAGCACTGACTAGGTGCTGGGTCTCATGCTAGAGTGTGGATTTAGCCAGTCACCTCCTGTGACTAAGATTTTTTTCTCATGGACACATAACAAGTTAGATCATAGCACAGACTCCTGCAACCAGATTAAAGCCTCTTTTCTGCAGCACATTGTTAGCCTCTGTTCTCTCCATGATACCTTTCCTCTCCCATCCTTGAAGAACACAGACAAGATCCTTGAAATGAATAGAAAAAAATCCAGGAGAAGTGAGAAAAATGACTACCACAAACCCAGGATCTGAGGGTGTAGAATGGCCCTCAATCCATGAAAAATAAAGACTGCGTCTCTTCATTTGCTTTGTCAGTTTTTTCAACACACAGGATCTGAATAGCTGCTAAATCACAGGACAGTCACTAAGGTGTGTAACTTTAAAGAAGCAGTCTAAGTCATCAACCAGTAATTTAAAAAAAAAAACAAGAAATTCTAACCTTTATTTACATGATTCAAGGAATATTATTGGGCATGTGAGTCATAACTTTAGCAACAATTTTCAAGCCTTTTTCATGCCCTGATTTTTCTTACAACTGTTTTGCAACTCTTTGTGCTGCATGCTCAGAGCATGTTCGACTGACTCTGTGTGACACTATGGACTGTAGCCCATTTGAATAAATCTTGCTGGAGAATTATATATGTTAATAAGTCACCCAAAAATCTATAGGAGAAAGTAGATTCAACCCAATTAAGCAATATGTTCAACTTGAGAAACAAGGGATAAAAAGAAGTTAAACATTAATATGAAATTTAGGGCATAGAGAATAACAATGCTGTTTAAAAAAGAGGGTCTTGACAAAGATAAAACATGGTATCAGGTTTAGATACCTCGCATACAAGAGGCAGTAAAGACACACTGAAGGCAGTGGAGAGGAGCACCAGCAGATTTTGTTCTTATTTTAGTTGCTCAATCATGTCTGACTCTTTTGAGACCCCATGGACTCTAGCCCGCCAGGTTCCGCTATCCATAAGATTTTCCAGGCAAGAATATTGGAGTGGGTTGCCATTTCCTTCTCCAGGGGATCTTCCTGGACCAGGGATCAAATCTCTTGCATTGACAGGCAGATTCTTTACCACTGAGCCACCAGGAAAGCTACTAGAGATATACAAGGAAATTGAGCATTATAGGAAGTAGACAAAACTATAAAATCCCAGACATCCAATTCTCTTTAGTGCAGGGAAAAAAAATTCTTCATACATCACTGGTCTGGAAGGTGTTCTGTGAACAAGAGGTGTAGTTGTAATGGTCATCGTATGTCTTAAAGATGCATTTGAGTTATGTTCAGTCTCTGTTTTGAAGGAAGACAGTGGCAAATATAGTGTGTTTTAGAAAATTTTGTTAACAATTATTTTAAGAGACTTTGGCATTTAAGCAGATATGGTTCTCTTACTTTCAAGTGAAAATAAGAAAACCTCATCTATGTATACTCCTAATGCCCAATGATGGCATGTAAATAAACTAAATGGGGTGTGAAACTTCCATATTTCAGTTATTCTAAAGAAACCAGCAAATCTGGAGGTTTGATTTGTAGATTGTCTTTTGATAATGTTTGATCATTCTTTGTTCTTCAGTTCAAGTTTAACCCATTTCTCACTAGGGCCCGCTACTTAGAAACTAGTAATGCTAGTGAACAGGATTACTAAACTGAATGCTATTCATGAGCTTGGAGTCCCTAATGTTAGAGCCTCGATTCACAGGTTACTAGTGGATTTGCCTTTACCTAAGATCAGTATACTAGTATGAATGTGACTCTTGGAGTTAGATTTTGATCAAAGTCCTGGATTTTCCTCTTACTGATTGTGTAGGCATGGGCAATTGTTCTCTTCATTCCTTGCCCTCCCTCTCTTCTGTTTTCTCTTCCTTTATCCTTTTTCTTCTTAAAGCCAGTTACATAAAATAAAATATACAGCAACCTTGAGTGGTTACTATATAGTTTAAAACCATGATCTATGGAAAATATTTAGTGCAGTCTGTATACTAACAACTCAGTAAATGCTAGTCAGGAATTCCAGGAGCAATAAGGAATACTAGCACAATCAGTTCAGTTCAGTCGCTCAGTCGTGTCCGACTCTTTGTGACCCCATGAATCACAGCCAGGCCTCACTGTTCATCACCAACTCCTGGAGTTCACTCAAGCTCATGTCCATCAAGTTGGTGATGCCATCCAGCCATCTCATCCTCTGTCGTCCCCTTCTCCTCCTGCCCCCAATCCCTCCCAGCATTAGGGTCTTTTCCAATGAGTCAACTCTTCACTTGAAGTGGCCAAAGTATTGGAGTTTCAGCTTTAGCATCTGTCCTTCCAATGAGTAGCACAATACAATAGTACAAATGTTCCTGTATCTGGATGATACATATGACTTAAATTCAGTGTCATTATGTATTAGCTAAGGTCCCAGAGAAACAGAATAAATAGGATATATTCATAGATTTGTTGTAAATGGTTCATGAGATGCTGGTGGCTAGCAAGTCTGAAATCTGTGGAACAGACCAACAGACTGGAAGTTCTGATGAATATTTACTCATAAGACAGTCTGGAGACACATTTCCCTCCTCCTCTGGAAAGCTCAATCTTTTCTCTAAATGCTTTCAATTTATTGGATGAGGCCCACCCACATTATGGCAGCATAATCTGCTGTCTTCAGTCTACCAATTTAAATATTCATCACATTCAAAAAATACTTCACAGTGACTTTGAGACTACATTCGACCAAACAACTGGTCACTGTAGCCAAATGGACAGTCACTAATTATCACATGTCATTAGCATAACTCCCTGAAATATGCACTGGTCTGGCAGTTAGGTTAACTGAGCTGTTCCTTTGATTCCTCTTTCTCTCTTAGTTCCTGGTCAAGTTACTTATTTCTCTGAGACTTAGATTTATCCTATAGAAGATATTGTCCTTCCAGATTTCCATATCCCTTTCTAGATGATCAATATGATTGTCACCATGTAGAAGTATTGGTAGATTGTCATTGTCTGTCTAAGACATACCAAGCAAATAAGTGATAGTCTTAAAGAGGCAAATGTGACTTTTTTCTGGTTCTTCGAGTTTGGCACCTAGGGAGCTGAGAAATATTTACAAGTCACTGCCCACTTTAAGGGTATATCAGGTGGCTGACTCATGCCCGACAACTCAGTTCTCATGGGACAGTTGAGCAAAAATAGGCTTTAATTCATCCATATACACATGTTAAGATAATTTAGATGGACAGTGTGCATCAGGACTTGAGATGTTCCCATTATGAACTCAGAGGCATCAGGCAGGAGAAATTGAAAGTCCACTCTTCCTACAACAGCTGCTGGTAAGGAGGACTCGACTGGCTTTTTATTTTTTTGGCTAAAATTTAAAGCATTGACTGTTTTTACACAAGCACATTATCCACAAGGTGAAAGCATGGAGAGAAACAGAAAAGTATAGAGAAACAGAAAAAAATATAGAAAATAAAGATTTTTTAAAAATGATTTTTTAATTCAATTTTTTAAGAAGAAGGAAAAGGAAAAGAAAGAAGAGGAAGAAAGGAGGGGCAGAAAAGAGGTAGAGAGAAATTTTTCCAGGCACATCATGCATGAAATTATCCTGTCATCAACTTCTCAGAGGTATGGCTCCATGTACGGTGAGGAGCATTCAGAGGACTGGAGAAGCCACCCATTGCTGCTTCAGTGGACCTCCAGGCAGGGCAGAGATGCCTGGGAGTCCTCTGAGAAGGAAGGGGTATGTGTTGGGTATTTTGCTTTCTAAGAAACCAAGATACTGAAGTGAATTTAATTACAAGTCTAAGTGCAGGAGCCATAGAATTAAAAATGGCTAATTGAAGAAAACAAAGGAGATTCATATCTATGGTCAGGGTGGGAATAATTTTCAAATATTGAGGAGATTAGAACAAGTGTCATGAACTAGCAGGAGACAGAAGGTAAACATTCAGCTAGGGATTTCTAGAAAGCAGTGGCCCTGCAGGAACTGGGCCCAAACCAAACGCAATAGAGGCTGAGAGCAGAGAAAAGAGGGCAGTCACACCCCTAACCAAACAAAACAGTCTAATTGCAGAAAAACCAGATGAGCTGATGTATAGTATAATCCTAAGTTCTTTTTAAATTCTCCCCTTCCACTATATGTAAGAGAAGCATTTTTACCTGAATTTCTTTAAGGAAGGGGGTTTAAAAAGATGGTGATCTAAAAGTCTCTGTGATCACCATAACAAGGCTACTACATTCCTTTTTCAGGAATAGGAATGGTATAGAAAATACAATGTATTACATAGAGAATGAATAACATTCTCAATTGGCTGAACATCCACTGTAATAGAAGTCCTCTGGGATATAAGGCTGAAGAGATATATTGTAGAGTGATATATTGTAGAGTGCCTTGAATACCAGACTAAAAAGACAGGACTTTATCTAGTGGGAAGTCTGTTTCCAAAGCCTTTGGAAAGTTTTAGCTTTGACATGGTATCATTAGAATGCTCCCTTTAAAGTGGTCCTTGGAGCAGGGTGAAAGATAGATGAAAGATAACTAATAGATTAGTTGTCTGTTGATGCTTAAGACATGCCCTCAGTAAGTACCAGTTTAAAGCAACAAACAATTATGTTCTCACAGTTTCCAAGGGGCAAGGATCCAGGAGTGAATTAGTAAGATGTTCTGACTCAAGGTAACACAGGAGGTGGCAGTCAAGCTGTTGGCCAGGACTTTAATCACAGGAGGATTTCAGAAGGCTGGAGGATCTACAAAGGTAGCTCAGTCTCATGGCTCTCCTAGAAGTCCTTAGATTCTTACCATACAGCCCTCTCTACAGGGCTACCTGACACTCTTATGGCATCGTGGGTGACTTCCCCTGGAGTGAATGATCCAAGGTCAAGGAAGAGGAGAGGAAGCCTGGTGCTTTTAATGACCTAGTCTCTGAAGTCTCACACAGTCACTTCTATTTATTAGAATTTGATCAACTAAATTGAACCTACATTCAAGAGGAACTCCACCTCTTGAAGGGAGAGAGAGAAAAGGATTTAAGTAAAACCAACATAGATAGCTTAGCATCTGCATGTTATAGAGATTGTGCCACCTGGTACCTCCCATCTCAACAGGTATTTGGGACAGGAAACAAAGTATTAATCAAAGTCTAGTGCAATGGTGAAGAGGACCAAACAAACAAATTTTCGCTAAAGCAGTGTGATGAAAAAATGAATGTCAGGGACAACATATATGAGATAAATTAAGAAGAAATATTTCAGGGACAACATATATGAGATATATTAAGAAGAAATATTTTAGGAAGATATGTTATAAATTAAATGTAAATAAGGAAGGAAAACAAGGATTATTTTTAAATTTCTTATTTGTAAATTCAGTTCAGTTCAGTTCAGTCGCTCAGTAGTGTCCAACACTTTGCGACTACATGGATTGCAGCACGCCAGGCTTCCCTGTCCATCACCAACTCCCGGAGATTACTCAAACTCATGTCCATTGAGTCAGTAATACTATCCAACCATCTCATCCTCTGTCGTCCCCTTTTCCTACCACCTTCAGTCTTTCCCAGCATCAGGGTCTTTACATATGAGTCAGTTCTTCACATCAGGTGGTCAAAGTATTGGAGTTTCAGCTTCAGCATCAGTCCTTCCAATGAATATTCAGGACTGATTTCCCTTAGGATTGACTAGTTGGATCTCCTTACAGTCTAAGGGATCCTCAACAGTCTTCTCCAACACCACAGTTCAAAAGCATCAATTCTTCGGCATTCAGCTTTCTTTATAGTCCAGCTCTTACATCCATACATGACTACTGGAAAAATCATAGATTTGACTAGATGGACCTTTGTTGGCAAAGTAATATCTCTGCTTTTTAATATGCTGTCTAGTTTGGCCATAGCTTTTCTTCAAAGGAGCAAGTGTCTTTTAAGTTCATGGTGGTTGTTGCCATCTGCAGTGATTTTGGAGCCCCCCAAAATTGAAAAAAAATGCAATTACCTGTGATAATCAGACCAGGATAGAGAGAACTAGTCTGATGATGATGTCTTTCGTACAAATAAGGAAGTCAGGGCAAGCGTTGAGGAAAGATGGGGGTGATGGTGAGTTTACTTTCAGAAATGTTGTGTTTATGATACTGTGGGGCATATCATGTGCTAACACTAGCAGACTGTTGAAACACTAGCCTGGAAAACTGAACTGTGAGTCTAGGAGAAGGGACTGACATGGCCATCGCCTCAACTTGAGCAGTAAGAAAAAACAGACAATAAACAGGCTGGTTGAGGGAGAAAGAGGAAAGAAGACTCAGTTCACACTCAGGGGAAATACTGACATTTGAGGAAAGGGAGAAAGAAACAGAACTGTTGAAACTGACCAGGAAGAGAATTTGGAATCACTCGGGACCCAAGAGATAGCACTATTGTAGGAGGAAAGGGAAGATGGACTCACCTGACCCTGTCCCATGCTGAGAGGTCAGGAAGTGTGGATTGTGTGGATAACTGTGTCTGGAAAAAATGCCATCTGTGGCCTCTAATAGTAATAACTGAGAAGGAAAGTGAAGCAAAACCCAGATGGTACAGTATTGAGTGGTGAGTGAAAAACTTCAGTGGTATGCTAAAAGCGGTTTAAAAACTGGCTCTCTAGGGTAGGGCCTGTTTTGAAGCATTGCTGAATTTCATGGTATAAATACTTTCATCATAGCCATTTACAAGCTATCAATGATTTAACAGTTGTCCCCAAGATTCCCGAAAATTTAACAGTTAGTTCTCATTAGCCTGTATGCTCTGGTTGCAGTACATCACCAGAAGGACTGAAAGATGAAGAGGCATATAGGCATTCTTTCAAACATCTTTGGAAACAGACCTGGTAACTTACACTTCTGCTCTACAAACATGGAAAGGCAAGATATCCTCTCAGAACCGGAAATCCTCATATTATCGAGGCCAGAGGAAATCTCTCTTGGCTCCGCCCTTTGTGCCCCTTTCTAGGAGTGTTCTGTGGGCGCCTGGGGTGCACAGGGCCATCTGGAGTTCACTTTCCCTTAGTCTCCTTGTCCTTCCTCTTCATTTCTCTCCCTCTAGGGGACCTCAGAGCGGCTACATTTTTCCATGACCAGTCTTTTGCCTTAAACACTCAATTCTTCATGGATGAAGTATCTAAAAATATAAGCAAACATCATTTTCTAATATCTGTCATCTTGTCATCTCTCACAGTAGAATTTTGGCAAGTCATGCTTAAATCCATCTTCCCCACCAGGGATAAGAACAATGACAAATAAAGGGACAAAAGAGAACCATGTCCTCCCACACTTAGAATATATAAAAGGAGACTTCAGAGTAGAAGAGTAGCTACCCATTACTCCCTCTGCCAGAGCCCTCCTATTTCTCACTATCATCCTGATCATGATCACAATGACCTTGATCAGTGACCTCGATTAGGGGCCGCCATGCCTCCACCAATAAAACCAACAAAGACAGTGTCTCTCTTCTATTCTGTAAGCGCTTCTTCTGTGCCAGAGGATAATGTGTTTACTGGAGAGTTTTGAAGAAACTCAGAGCCAACATTTATTCATGATGTATGTTCTTCCAAGCTTAAAATTATCAGACTTGAAAGCTGTGTGATTTTAAAGCAAATTGATCAAGACCACAAGTGTTAATAAAATGCATGACTACAGTCTGTATATTAACTATGATCTTGGAGGAAATACATTTGGGAATCCTACACCAGTATTTTGCACTTGAGCTAAGAATTCTCATTTTTTAAATGAAACTTTATTGTGATTATTAACCTGCAGAAATTTTAATTATCCTTTCAATGCTTGAAAGTTCATAATGGAGAGGTGCCAGAAAAATCCCACTGCTAATTAAATCCAACTGAATATTTCTTTCACCTGAAGATATAAAAGTGCTTCTTGTTTGTCAAATCCCTTTCAGCCAAATAACCACTTAACTGATCTCAAATTGAATATCTTGTTTAAGATTTTGAATTATCCTTTCTCTCCAGGGAGCTGCTGTTGAATATTATAATAGCATCATCCAGGGAAATATCTCTTACCCTCCTGACTGGAGGAAAGGGGAAAATACATGTTTCTTTATATCACTGAGTAGACTGAAATCTGGGAGAATGAATAGACTGACAGTTTGAAGCAAAAGAACATATTAGAAGGTGGGAATAAAGTCACTCACAATGAGGAAGAAAGGAGTTGGGTCTTTTTGCTTTGGACTACTGTGACTCTTTCTGAGAATGCTAAATTAATGGCTACTGTAATCATGACTCTGGGCTTCCTTGGGGGATCAGTGGTAAAGAATCCACCTGACAAGCAGGAGATGCAGGTTCGATCCTTGGGTTGGGAAGATCCACTGGAGAAGAAAGTGGCAACCCACTCCAGGATTCTTGCCTGGGAAATCCCATGGACAGAGGAGACTACAGTCCACGGGGTTGCAAAGAACCAGACACAACTTAGTAACTAAACAACAACAACAACTTATGACTCTAACTCACCAAACAGTGACCTGGAAATCCTATATGTCATAGGAAGGTCAGAATGACCTGGACGTCAGTATATCATGTGAGGGAAAAAAGACTCAGACCGGGTTCTGTCACTTGCCAGCTTTGTGGCCTTCAATAATTCACTTAAATGCTTTGGACTCCAGTTCAAATGACATCTGAGATGTGTCTCACACAGTGCCTGCCTTTATACCATTTATGCCTGTTTAATTGAAATAGCATCAATAAAAGAATATTATAAATCTAGCTCATGTTATTCTTCTGCTTCTGCTGTGGAATGGCTACCATCCTTCAGACTAAAACCCCCCGTCCTTTCAATGATCTGCATATGACTTTCCATTGCTGCTTTGACCTCAGCTCCTGTGCTCTTGCTGTCCCAGCCTGATTCCTCCTCTATTCCATAGAAATACTCTCCTACTATAGTCCTCCCTGGCGGAGGAAATGGCAACCCACTCCAGTGTTTCCCTGGAGAATCCTCATGGACAGAGGAGCCTGGCAGGTTGCCATTCATGGGGTCACAAAGAGTTGGAGTCGACTGAAGCTAGTTAGCATGCACTATAGGTCTTTGTGGGTTTCCCTGGTGGCTCAGACGGTAAAGAAACTGCTTGCAGTGCAGGAGATCCCTGGGTTGGGAAGATCCCCTGGAGAAGGGAATGGCAACCCACTCCAGTATTCTTGCCAGGAGAATCCTCCAGACAGAAGAACATGGACAGAGTCCATGGCGTCACAAAGAGCTGGACCGACTGAGAGACTGACATACACACAGCCCTCTGTGCTCACACTGGTGCCACTTATTGGAATGTTCTTTTCCTAGTTTTCTACAGGACTTGTCCTTTCACTTAAATCTCAGTGGAGTCTTGAAAGTTCAACAGTTCACTACTGCTAGCACTTCCTATTGTCTCATGGAAATATCTTTGATTATTGCTTTTGTGTGTTAGTTTGAAAGGTGTTTTGGGAGGAGATTAACGTTTAAATCACTGAATTTTTAGTAAACTGACTGCCATCCATAATATGGGTGCATCTCTTCCAATAAGATGAGGGCTTGAATAGAATAAAAATATTAATGAAAAGACAACCTACTGAGGTATTTGTTAATGATAGCACCTGTAATAGACTAATATCCACCATATACAGAGACCGCATACAACTCAACATCAAGAAACATGCAACCAATTAAAAAAATGGGCAGAAGAACTGAGTAGATATTTTTCCAAAGAGGACCTGCAGGTAGCCAATAGACACATGAAAAGATACCCAACATCGCTCATCATCAGGAAAATGCACATTAAAACCACAATGAGATATCACCTCACAGCTGCCAGAATGTCCATCATCAAAATGAACACGAATACCGAAAATGTCGGCAAAAAAAGGGGAACTCTTGTACACTGTTAGTGGGAATTGGTAAACTGGTGCAGCCACTGTGGAAAACAGTATGGAAATTTCTCAACTAAAACTAAAATTACCATATAATCCGGCAATTCCACTCCTGGGTGAATATTTGGAAAAACACTAGTTCAAAAAGATACATTCCCCAATGTTCATAGCAACATGACTTGCAGTTACCAAGATACGGTAGGGCTTCCCTAGTGGCTCAGAGGTTAAAGCATCTGTCTGCAATGCGGGAGACCTGGGTTTGATCCCTGGGTCAGGAAGATCCCCTGGAGAAGGAAATGGCAACCCACTCCAGTATTCTTGCCTGGAGAATCCCATGGACAGAGGAGCCTGGTGGGCTACAGTCCATGGGGTCTGCAAAGAGTCAGACACGGCTGAGCGACTTCACTTTCTTTCAAGATATGGTAACAACTTAAGTGCCCATCAAGAGATAAATGAATTAAAATGTAGTGTGTACACACACACACACACACACACGATGAAATACCACTCAGCCATAAAAAAAAATGAAACGTTGCCATTTCAGCAATATGGGTGGACTTGGAAGGCATTATGTTGGGTGTAAAAAGTTAGAGAAATAAAAATACTGTATGATATCACTTATATGTGAAATCTAAAAAATGCAACAAACTAGTGAATAAAAAGAAAAAGAAGCAGACTCATAAACAGAGAACAAATTAGTGGTTACTAGTTGCAGGGGAACAATAAAGGTAGGAGTGGGAGACACAAATTTTGGATATAAGATAGGCTCAAGACGTATTGTACAATACAAGGAATCTACCCAATATTTTGTAATAACTATGAATGTAAAGTAACCTTTAAAAACTGTATAAAACATTGGGGGGAAAAATAAAACACAAGGGGGAAAAAAAGACTGGGCAAGAGAAACTTGTCCAGCAGACTGCTTTTGGAGAGAAAGTACATCATCAGGTTTCCTGGGTCTCCAAGCTGCCCTCGTTCAGACTAGAACTGAACCATCAGCCTTCCTAGATCTCCAGCCTGCTGGCCTGCACTGCAGATTTTACACTTTCAAGTTCAAGTCAAGGTGTTGATTTTAATCCAACATAAAATCTCCAAATCCCTGGCCACTGTAGTAGCAACGTTAGAATTTACAGTTTAGGTTCTGCAAGCCAAGTTGTCTCAGACTGATGGCTAAATTACTGCTTCATTTTTGGAGCCCCTACCATAGTCCTAATCCCTTCCCCTGTCTCCCACTTAACAGAGCTCTGAAACAAGGTTTGGTTTGATATATCCATTGATGAGAAGATCTAGCATTGAAGCCAACAGAAGGAAAACATTGCTATGAGATCAGAAAGAGACCTCCGTTTTTCCTTACTGTTTCAACAGTTTTTGTTACATGTATCCATTGTTATTTTTGTGTGTGTGAAAAGCATATAATATTTATCATCTTAACTATTTTTATGTGTACAATAGAGCAGTATAACAGTTTTCAAGAACATTTTCATCTTGCAAAATTGAAATTCTACAACCGTGAAACAACAACCCCTCTTCTCCCTACCTTCAGCCTCTGGAAACCATCATTTTACTTTCTGGTATCTTTTCTTATAAAGGAACTAATCCCTAATCATATGAGAAATAACTGAGGGACCAGGAATGCTTAGGGTGTGTCTAGGGAACAGAAGCGACTTAGCAGCAGCAGCAGGGAACTTGAGAGTTACTCTTATGCATCAGATATTTGCCATGCATGTCTTCTGAACAGACTGCTTCAAATCTCATTTGGAAGCAGGTGGGATATGATTGATTAAAAAAAATAAATTTTGGACTATTTCAGTGGCTGGCATAAGAGTCAGCTCTTGGAAAGTACAAGAAGAAAGAATTTAGGGCAACATAAGGAGGCTTGTGGTAACAGAACTGTCTTATGGGATAAGATTCTTTGGGGAAGACAGAGTTCCATACTACTACAGATATTCAAATATAAGCTGTTAATAAAACAAAAGAATTTTGTTAAAGGTCATCAGACACCACAGAAAGATGGTAAAGGATAAAAGGATGAAATTTCTGTGTGGCTTTGGGAAAGATGAAAACTATAGTTCATTATCTATTTGACATGACACAAACACAAAATTCTGTGTTTTATATGAGATCTAGATACTCTGTTGAAAATTCAAACTCTCATAAACATACTCAAGCATAGTATTCCTTTCCAAAATGTAAACTACAGGGAATTCCATGGCATTCCAGTAGTTAGGCCTTGGTGCTTTCATTGCCAAGACCCAGGTTCGATCCTTTGTCAAGGATCTAAGATCCCACAAACTGTGCAGCCAGAAAAAAAAAAAAAAAAAGGCGTGGTAGCTGAAGGGCCTTTCTTCTATTCCTGGCCATAATACAGCATAAAGAACCACCATAAACAATTGTAAAATTGGGAACAATATATTAACAGACTATATTTGAAGTAAAATTTATCATACGGCCTACGTGGCAACCCACTCCAGTATTCTTGCCTGGAGAATCCCATGGACACAGGAGTCTTGCACACTACAGTCCATGAAGTCGCAAAGGGTCAGACACGAGTGAAGCAACTTAGCACCTAGTCCTCCAGGACTTTCAAAAATGAGGTTTTTCCGTATCCTCTCTGACCCCAGAGCAATAGCACCGACTTTTCCCAGGATTAAAGCTGAGTTGAACTGAGCCATCCATTCCCTCTCTGCTCTGCTTGAGGCATAGAGCTCCCATATACATAGGACTGGTTATGATACAGACTGATGGAGCCTGGTCAAGCTACTTACCACACTGCCTAGGACTTCAATCTCCCTCCAAGGTCAGCACAATAGCAGGGCAAATGACTAGAATTCAAGTGCTCTTAGAGACCTAGAGAGTCAGAGTACTCAATGCATGATATCTAAGTATTAGGTTAAGCCTTGATCCTTTCCACTGTAGATTTGACTCTGAACAAGGTCTGTGCCAATAGGTCAAACCTGTTCCACCATGAAAAATCTAAGTGAAAGTTTTACAGTTAATGAAATGAAGGCAATATTGTGTGCTTTAGAAAGTCCATGACAACCCAGTTTAGGTCCAAGCTTTATTTACAACACTGTTGATAACTTAAGGTTTCTCACTTCCACTGAGCTCAGTTTTCTCAATACAGTACTGTAAAACTTTTCATTGATAACTTTGCTCTGTGTTGGTATATTGCCTTTTCAATTGTAAAACATTTTCTTTCCAATTAACTAATGTACACTAGTTGTTTTGCCAAAATTCAGCCTCTGTACACTGGTGCCAGATGAAATCTGGGGGATAGACTTTGGGGTGAAGTAGAAAGAAATAGCTTTATTGCTTTGCCAGGCAAAGGGGACCACAGCAGGATAATGCCCTCAAGACTATGTGTCCCATCTTGGAGCAGGTACTGAGGAATCTTACAGTGTTCACGGAGCAGGCCATGATCAGCTCGTGGACATTCTTCTAATTGTTTAGTGGTGAGGTGATTAGAAATCAGCATCATCAACCTTCTGGTTCTAACCCATCTGGGATCTAGATGCTTGTGAGGAGCATACAGTTAACTTCTTCCACCTGGTGGGGGTTTCAGTATCTGCAAAATAGCTCAAAGGCTATGGCTCAGAATATTATCTATAGCCTTTGCGTGTGTGCTTCAGTCGTGTCCGACTCTTTGTGACCCCATGGACTGGAGACAATGGGTTACCATTTCCTCCTCCAGGGGATCTCCCTGACCCAGGTATCAAACCTGAGTCTCCCACATTGCAGGCAGATTCTTTACTGTCTGTGCCTTGAAGAAGTACTAAAGGTCATTGATTTTGTTTAATGGCTAAATTATTTTTAGTTTATCTTGCTTGACAGTTTTCTTTTCTTTCTGCATTTCTTCACTTCTCTGATTAGATGTTTTCTTTGACTGAAGTTTTTCTACACACAAAAGGCAGGTAGAAGGCGCAGGTGGGGGCAAGTTCTGCGGAGGCCTCAGGGTCCTTTCGCTTGGATACAGTTGTCTCCTGTATTAATGTGCTTCACAGCTGGATTTTCAGTTACTGGCGGCCCCTTGCAAGTCTGAATTCTGTCGCATTTCCCCAGCGGTGCTTCATTCAGTCTTAGAAACATTATAGTTCTCATCAGGAACTTAGCTTTTTCATACTAGTCCTCTGACCTTTAATATCACTGGTGGTGTATCTTCTAGAGCAGTTTTCCTTCTTGGTGCAGTATACAGTTTACCAATGATAAATGCACAATTTTAGATGTTACATAGATCACTTTTTAAACATGTCTTGTTCTGTGTTTATTTTAGTAGGCATTATAAAATACATAAGTAGAACATGAATCCTATAATTTCACAGATATTTTTAAAGACTAGGGTTGGAATAGAAACCGAGTTGGAAAATAAAGATGTTAGTAAAATTTTTAATTAATATATGGAGAACATAGATATGGCAAAAGTCATCAAGGTGATATGGAAATGCTTGGATTTTGTGAGTGGGAGAAACTAGTTTCAAATGCACAGTGCACAGGGAAGTCTGATGCGCTGAAGTCCATGGGGTCACAAAGAGTTAGACATAACTTAGCGACTGAACAACAATGAAGCATTCTGATTTTTAGTGTTGTATTATATAGCCAGGCTTCCCAGGTGGCTCAGTGGTGGGAAAGCTGCCTGCCAACGCAGGAGACACAAGAAACTTGGGTTCGATCCCTGGGTTGGGAAGATCTCCTGGGGGAGGAAATGGCAACCCACTCCAGTATCCTTGCCTGGAGAATCCCATGGACAGAAGAGCCTGGAGGGCTACCGTCCAAGGGGTCACAAAGAGTCAGATACAACTGAGCACAGCACAGTCCAATACTTAGTCACTCTCTGCACCGCCCATCCTCCCCTCTCCTAACAAACACAACCTTCAGGCATTGGTCATGACCGCAGACAGGCACACATACTCTTCCAGTAATAAACCTTCCAGCCGGCGGATATTTTAATGATTGAAATGATTTACACCTGAACCTAATGGGCTCGAGGAGAGGTGCCCAGATCTCCGAGCTGATCTCCTGACCTCTCCCAGGTAGCAAACTCTGGTTTGTCAAGAGAAGAGCCTAGGAAATGGGTTTCAGGGTGTTTGGGGGTGATTTATGAGCTTACAAACTAGGTTATGAGTAGGAAATAAGTGCCATTTATCAGCTCTCTAGGGTCACCAGCAAAGAGCTGAAGGAAGAGCTGGCTCCAAGGCCTAAGAAGGAAACAGTGCTCACCTTCCTGAAGGGGTTGGTGTGGGCAGGGAACTCGGCTCCACTATAGCCAGAGGCGGGGGCCTCATTTTATTTCTCAGCATATACTCCTTTTGCCAAGTTAAGTTTCAGTTTCATTTGGAAATATTAACAGAAAAAAAAGGACATGTCAAAATTAACGTTGAGAATTGATGTTATGAATAAAAAATTGTGCCAAATTACCACTTCAGATTTAATTTGATGTGTAGCATGCTGCCAAGGAACTTGGAACATTTGTAGGTTGTTGGGAAATAGTTACAAGTGGCAAACAGCTTCCTGCACCACCCTCTCTTCTCTTCCCTCTCCACTACATCTCCTCTGGGAGAAATGGGTCCTGGATCTGTGTGTGGGTTGAAGGGGGTGGGGACCTTGATAGATACCTAAAGGGCCTGGGCTGACTCTATGAAATTGTTAGATTGCTTCTAATTTGCATGTCATATGAAGGGTTTTAAGGTCCCAGATTTTAAACAGTAGAAACTGCTTAAACTCAGATCCCTAATGTTTGAATTCCCATTTCTTAGGGCAGAAAAGATTTTTAAAAATCTGCCTATCTTCATAACCTCCTATATCCAAAATCCCTTAAGAACAGCATGACAAAGCATTTCTGAGGGTTTTTTTTAAGCTTTTTTAAAAAATCAAGAAACAAGTTAACTTTAGCTTTTGTTTATGTTGTGCATTATTCTGAAATAGGTTGATTTGTGTCATTTCTTTTCCTCTGTTCCCCACATTTTGACTTCAAAGCAAGTCAGATTGTAATGTCAAATCTGGACAGAAATGTGTGAATTTGAACCATTGAAATGAGTGTTTTGTTTTTCTAAAAGTGTTAGTTGCTCAGTCATGTCTGACTCGGCGGCTGCATGGACTGTAGCCCACCAGGTTCCTCTGTCCGTGGGATTCTCTAGGTGAGAATACTGAAGTCTTTCCTTCTCCAGGGGATCTTTCTGACCCAGGGATCGAACCCAGGTCTGGCAATATCATATGTATTATATTATTCATTTTATATTCATATAACTATACATTTTGAAAGAATCTGAGGGGGCATTGGTTTACCTTTGTACAAGAGAAACTGAGGTCAACAGAAAAGTCGCTTCCCCAAGTTCACATAGGCCCTGAATAATAGGAATTCTGATTCTTCCTGCTTTCCCTCTGAGGTCAGGATATTTGCCATGACAGACCTCCGTCTCATATAGCAGGGGTAGGGTCTATATTCCAGAAAAGACTCTGCTTTTTTTTTTCCCTCTAGAACGAATATCTTGAGTGTTTGGTGAGTGCACTTGGCTTGAAAGCTACTCTTGAAATTTTAATGTGTTTTCTTGTCAGTCAACCAAATTTCCAAACTCCTGTTCTGCTTCTGTGCCCTGAGTCTAACTGCCTTCGGCACTGCCAGTGTGAGATCGTCCTTTCTTAATGGGCCACAGTGGAGTGAGGGCTGAATACCGGCTGCCTGGTGTGTGCAGCAGAATATAAAAAGGGAAGGAGCCATCCACAGGCTGAGAGATAATGCAAATATCAGACTCTCCTGGGGGCAGAAGACCTAACCAGTGAAGTATTCAGAGGAAGCTTAGCCAGAGGCCGCACCCCAGGAATCATGTAAGTTACCTGTTTACTCATTTATTTACACAATGCATAATATTGACCGCCTTTATATCAATGCACTCTACTAGATGCTATGGAGAATGTAAAAATAAATTGCTTATATATTCCTATCCCATAAATTGAAGTAGAAAGCCTCACCTAAAAAATTCTGGAAGAGAAGCTGTGACAAATAGAAAAAGTTAATGCGAAAGAACCAAATGAGAGGCCTAGGTTTAAAAAATTGTTGTATAATTTCCATATAGTGAAGAGTTTATTACGATGAATTGCAACACTAATTGACATTTCTTGTTCACTTATTACATGTCAAGCACATATATGTGCTTATTTAAATTCTAACAGTATACTGTATATTTCTCCTTGTAAGGATAAGAATACTAAACCTTGGTAAGTTTTAACTAACAAGCCCAAACTCACATAGCTGTGAATTATTGGAGCCAAGTGTTAACTCTAGGGACTTTAATTAACAGCCAAATTCTGACAAAAGTAGGCTTCATGGAAGGCATGACAGTGAACCAAAGACTGAGATTGGAGTAGATAAGGATGAGAGAGAAGGGCAGATTGCTAGCAGGGAATATGAATCAGGGGCAGTAAAAGCCCATGGTTTAGGAAGCTTGTAAATTATGCCCAGATCATAACCATTGGGATCTTATAACCACAACTACCATGCTGATAGGTCCCAGTCCCAAAGAAATGGGTCCCAATCCCAAAGAAAGGCAGTGACAAAGAATGTTTAAAGTACTGCACAATTGCACTCATTTCACATGATAGTAAAATAATGCTCAGAATTCTCTAAGTCAGGCTTCAACAATATGTGAACCATGAGCTTCCAGATGTTCAAGCTGGATTTTAAAAAAGGGAGAGGAACCAGAGATCAAATCCCCAGCATCTGTTGGATCACTAAAAAAGCAAGAGAGTTCCAGAAAAACATCTACTTTTGCTTTATTGTCTACAACAAAGGCTTTGACTGTGTCGATCACAACAAACTGTGGGACATTCATTCTTCAAGAGATGGGAATACCAGACCACCTGACCTGCCTCCTGAGAAATCTGTATGCAGGTCAAGAAGCAACAGTTAGAACTGGACATGGAACAACAGACTGGTTCCAAATCAGGAAACAAATACGTCAAGACTGTATATTGTTACCCTGCTTATTTAACTTATATGCAGAGCACATCATGTGAAATGCCAGGCTGGAGGAAGCACAAACTGGAATCAAGATTGCTAGGAGAAATATCAATAACCTTATATACACAGATGGTGCTGCTGCTAAGTCGCTTCAGTTGTGTCAGACTCTGTGCGACCCCTAGATGGCAGCCCACCAGTCTTCCCTGTCCCTGGGATTCTCCAGGCAAGAACACTGGAGTGGGTTGCCATTTCCTTCTCTAATGCATGAAAGTGAAAAGTGAAAGTGAAGTCGCTCAGTCATGTCGGACTCTTAGTGACCCCATGGACTGCAGCCTACCAGGCTCCTCTATCCATGGGATTTTCCAGGCAAGAGTACTAGAGTAGGGTGCCAGTGCCTTATCCGAAAGTGAAAGAGGAGAGTGAAAAAATTGGCTTAAAACTCAACATTCAGAAAACTAAGATCATGGCATCCATCCCATCACTTCATGGCAAATAGATGGGGAAACAATGGAAACAGTGACAGACTTTACTTTCTTTGCCTCCCAAATCACTGCAGATGGTGACTGCCGCCATGAAATTAAAATATGCTTGCTCCTTGGAAGAAAAGCTATGATCAACCTAGACAGCATATTAAAAAGCAGAGGCATTACTTTACCTACAATGGTCCATCTAGTCAAAGCTATGGTTTTTCCAGTAGTCATGTATGGATGTAAGAGTTGGACTATGAAGAAAGCCAAGTGTCAAAGAATTGATGCTTTTGAACTGTGGTGTTGGAGAAGACTCTTGAGAGTCCGTTGGACTGCACGGAGATCCAGCCAGTCAATCCTAAAGGAAATCAGTCGTGAATATTCATTGGAAGGACTGATGCTGAAGCTGAAGCTCCAATAATTTGGCCACCTGATGCAAAGAACTGACTCATTGGAAAATACCCTGTTATTGGGAAAGACTGAAAGCAGGAGGAGAAGGGGACAACAGAGGATGAGATGGCTAGATTGCATCACTGACTCTATGGACATGAGTTTGAGTAAGCTCCAGGAGTTGGTGATGGACAGGGAAGCCTGGCCTGCTGAAGTCCATGGTGTCACAAAGAGTCAGACACGAATGAGAGACTGAACTGAACTGAACTGAACTGGACTGACCATGCTGATAGTACACTGCAGCAGGACCCAACAGGCTAGTTGTTCAGAATACTTTGATCTGGATACACAGAAATGGATTGAGTCCCACATCAAGATAGATGACTTATAGAGTTACTGTTCATTGCTACTTCAGCTAGAGCCAAAAAGAGACATGTCTGTTGAATTGTTGTGCTGTTCGTTTTTTTATTCCTCTGCCCTAGGCTCTGGGTAATATTACTGATCAGACACTCTATACCTAAGAAAATCAACCTGTAAAGGGGGGTATAGAAAGGTTTGTCTTAGATCTGTCTTCCAAAACATACTCTTCATCAAAAAGCAGCACAAGTCAATGCTGTAGCTTTTTTTAAGAGCAATTCTTGTACTGTACAGTGGAAGACAGAATTGAAATGAGTTCCCTAGATGAAATAGAGATAATATGATCTTACAATTGAATAGTGTTCTCTTCTTTTTCTAAGTGGCATTGAAAATAATCTTATTTTAAAATTCTATCTAGTAGTCTAGGCCCATCTTCAAAGATGACTAATCTGAGTCAACAGAGTCAAAGATTTTGCCAAAGTAATGAACATGTAAGTGAAAAAAAGTGAGCTGGAGTAGAGGTCTCTGGATTCAAACCAGAAGGTGTTTGCTCTTGCTATTGTCTTCCCTTTACATTATGCAGTTCAGTCGCTCAGTCCTGTCCGATTCTTTATGACCTCATGGACCACAACAAGCCAGGCTTCCCTGTCCATCACCAACTCCTGGAGCTTACTCAAACTCATGTCCATAGAGTCTGATGCAATCTAAAGATCTCATCCTCTGTTATCCCCTTCTCCTCCTGCTTTCAATCTTTCCCAATAACAGGGTATTTTCCAATGAATCGGTTCTTCGCATCAGGTGGCCAAAGTATTGGAGCTTCAGCTTCAGCATCAGTCCTTCCAATGAATATTCATGACTGATTTCCTTTGGGATTGACTGGCTGGATCTCCTTGCAGTCCGAGGGATTCCCAAGAGTCTTCTCCAACACCACAGTTCAAAAGCATCAATTCTTCAGCGCTCAGATTTCTTTATAGTCCAACTCTCACATCCATACATGACAACTGGAAAAACCATAGCTTTGACTAGATGGACCAATGTAGGTAAAGTAATGGCTCTGCTTTTTAATATGCTGTCTAGGTTGATCATAGCTTTTCTTCCAGGGAGCAAGCATCTTTTAATTTCATGGCTGCAGTCACCATCTGCAGTGATTTGGGAGACCAAGAAAGTAAAGTCTGTCACTGTTTCCATTGTTTCCCCGTCAATTTACCATGAAGTGATGAGACTGGATGCCATGATCTTTGTTTTTTGAATGTTGAGTTTTAAGCCAGCTTTTTCACTCTCCTCTTTCACTTTCATCAAGAGGCTCTTTAGTTCTTCACTTTCTGCCATAACGGTGGTATGATCTACATATATGAGGCTATTGATATTTCTCCTACCAATCTTGATTCCAGTTTGTGCTTCATCCAGCCTGGCATTTCACATGATGTGCTCTGCATATAAGTTAAATAAGCAGGGTGACAATATACAGCCTTGACGTATCCGTTTCCTGATTTAGAACCAATCTGTTCCATGTCCAGTTCTAACTGTTGCTTCTTGACCTGCATACAGACTTCTCAGGAGGCAGGTCAGGTGGTCTGGTATTTCCCATCTCTTGGAGAATGTCCACAGTTTGTTGTGATCTGCACAGTCAAAGGCTTTGATGTAGTCAATGAAGCAGAAGTAGATATTTTTTTGGAACTCTCTTGCCTTATTGATGATTAAGTGGTTGTTGGGGATTTGATCTCTGGTTCCTCTGCCTTTTCTAAATCCAGCTTGAACATCTGGAAGTTTATGGTTCATGTACTGTTGATGCCTGGTTTGGAGAATTTTGAGCATTACTTTGCTAGCTAGCATGTGAAATGAGTGCAATTGTACACTACTTTGAAAATTCTTTGTCATTGCCTTTCTTTAGGACTGAAATGAAAACTGAACTTTTCTAGTCCTGTGGCCACTACTGAGTTTCCCAGATTGCTGGCGTATTGAGGGCAGCACTTTCACAGCATCATCCTTTAGGGTTTGAAGTAGCTCAACTGGAATTCCATCACCTCCACTAGCTTTGTCCATAGTGATGCTTCCTAAGGCCCACTTGCCTTCACATTCTAGGATGTCTGGCTCTAGGTGAGTGATCATACCACCATGGTTATCTGGGTCATGAAGATCTTTTTTGTATAGTTCTTCTGTGTATTCTTCCCACCTCTTCTTAATATCATCTGCTTCTGTTAGGTCCATACCATGTCTGTCCTTTATTGTGCCCATCTTTGCATGAAATGTTCTCTTTGTATCTCTCATTTTCTTGAAGAGACCTCTAGTCTTTCCCATTCTATTGTTTTCCTCTGTTTCTTTGCATTGATTACTTAGGAAGGCTTTCTTATCTCTCCTTGCTATTCTTTGGAACACTGCATTCAGTGTGTATACTTTTCATTTTCTCCTTTGCCTTTAGCTTCTCTTCTTTTCTAAGCTATTTGTAAGGCCTCCTCAGATAACCATTTTGTCTTTCTTTTTCTTGGGGATGATCTTGATCACTGCCTGCTGTACAATGTCACAAACCTCTACATATAATGGCATACAAACCTCAGGCACTCAGATCGAATCCCTTAAATCTATTTGTCATTTCCACTGTATAATCATAAGGGATTTGATTAGGTCATACCTGAATGGTCTAGTGTTTTCCCCTACTATTTTCAATTTATTTTTGAATTTGGCCATACGGGGTTCATGGTCTGTGCCTCAGACAGCTCCCGGTCTTGTTTTTGCTGACTGTATACAGCTTCTCCATCTTTGGCTGCAAAGAATATAATCAGTCTGATTTCGGTATTGACCATCTGGTGATGTTCATATGTAGGATCTTTTCTTGTGTTGCTGGAAGAGGGTATTTGCTATGATCAGTGGGTTGTCTTGGCAAATCTCTTAGCCTTTGACATGCTTCATTTTGTACTCCAAGGCTAAATATGCCTGTTACTCCAGGTATTTCTTGACTTTCTACTTTTGCATTCCAGTCCCCTATAGAAAAGGACATCTCTTTTGGGTTTTAGTTTTAAAAGGTCTTGTAGGTCTTCATAGAACCATTCAACTGCAGCTTCTTCAGCATTCCTGTTTGGGGCATAGGCTTGGATTACTGTGATATTGCATGGTTTGCTTGGAAAGGAACAGAGCTCATTCTGTCATTTTTGAGATTGCATCTTAGTACTACATTTCAGACTCTTTTGCTGACTATTATGGCTACTCCATTTCTTCTAGTTGATTCTTGCCCATAGCAGTAGATATAATGGTCATCTAATTTAAATTCACCTATTCCAGTCCATTTTAGTTCACTGATTCCTAAAATGTTGATATTCACTCTTGCAATTTCCTGTTTGGCCACTTCCAGTTTGCCTTGATTCATGGACCTAACATCCCAGGTTTTTATGCAATATTGTTCTTCACAGCATCAGACTTTACTTCCATCACCAGTCACATCCGTAACTGGGCATTGTTTTTGCTTTGGCTCCATCTCTTCATTCTTTCTGGAGTTATTTCTCAACTGATCTCCCATAGCATATTTGTCACCTACGGACCTGCGGAGTTCATCTTTCAGTGTCCTATCTTTTTGCCTTTTCATACTGTCCGTGGGGTTCTCAAGGCAAGAATACTGAAGTCTTTTACCATTGCCTTCTCCAGTGGACCACATTTTCTCAGAACATTCCACCATGACCTGTCTGTCTTGGGTGGCCCTACACGGCATGGTTCATAGTTTCATTGAGTTAGACAAGGCTATGGCCCATGTGATCAGATTGTTAGTTTCTGGTAATTGTTTTTTTTCATTCTCTCTGCCCTCTGATGTAGAAGGATAAAAGGCTTGGGAGAGACTGCCTGAGGGGGAAACTGGGTCTTTTTCTGATGGACGGGGCCATGCTCAGTAAATCTTTAATCCAATTTTCTGTTGATACATCGTTTGTAGTATCACTGCGTTTTTAATTAATTGTTATTATTATCAAACCCTTCTCATGTTTAAGAAAACAAAAGTCAAAAATCTTGCATTGCCATAGTTGGTTACTAACAAGTTTGAATATTCAATGTTTCTGTTGAGTCGAAAGCCCACTTCCCTTGAAAACAGCCGTTTGAATTCAGCAAAATGGATGAAAGATGAGCATTGACTTACACAAAAGTGTGCTGCATTCACTGAAAACACTCTTGAATTTTCTGTGGTTTGTATGAGGTCATTTAATGATTGATTCTCCCTTTATTGATTCAATCCCTGGGTTGGGAAGATCCCCTGGAGAAGGGAAAGTCTACCCACTCCAGTGTTCTGGCCTAGAGAATTCCATAGACTGTATAGTCCATGGGATCGCAAAAAGTCGGATACAATTGAGTGACTTTCACTTTCACTTTCTCCTGTTATTAATACAGAAGAGATTCTTACAACTTATGGTCTTCTCTTTCTGCAGTAGCTCATTTTCAAGGGGATGGGAGGCTATGATGGTGATATCAAATTGATGACACTTAGCAACTTCTCTCCTTGCAGCTCTGAGAGCCTGTTTTATGTTCAGATCACTGAGAAGAAGGCCTCACTGCTCTTCAGAATGACATATACATTGCCAATAATTACTTTCCTAAAATGGAAAAGGAAATTAAAATTGAAGGCTGAGTGTAGAAGAGGGTGGCAGGTTTTTGGAAAAGTGTATCAGCAATTTGAAGCATGAATAATTAATTTTGTCTTGAGATTAAGTTCAGTCTGCGTTTATAGTCTGTTTAAAAAAAAACAAAACTCTAATGGGGTCTAAATAAATTCAGTATCAATTTAAACTATTAGAGGAAGTTAAATCAAAATAATTAGGATATTAAAATACTTTGTGCATTTCCAATCACTGCCTTATTGAAGCTCTGGATCTTTTCCAAAGAACAATAATAGCATGAATATATTAGGATATTTGCTTCTCTGAGAATGTGACTGTTTGCTCATGTAAAGATGATTGAGAACTTGCAGGAGACAGAAAGCCAGATGAATATGTTGGCATAGTCAAGAGAGTAGGTGCTATATACATGATAAATTATTTTGTACATATAGATTAAAAACAGCATAGTGACAGTTTACTATTAAAATAGTTTAACTTGATTATTCTTTATTTATAGTAATTGCTTAATTCTACACTGTAGTAAGAAAGGCATTATTTTTGTGGCATTTTCAATTACTGTAGAATGAGTAGACAAAATCTGAGTAAGGTTAAGGTGAACTGCATTAGAACCAAGAGCTTGGTCATTTGTTTGTTGTGCTTATGGCTGACAACTCTCACTGTAATTTAAATGGAGATTAGGGATTTTTCCTCTGTGTGACTTATTAGGATCACGTCCTCACACCCCTCCCTCCAACACTATTTATTCTTGCTTGGAAGATAGTAAGCATAGCAATTGAGACAAATGCAAAGAATTTTGAGATATACTTTACCCCTTTTCTGAAGCAGCAGGTCATTTGTTTATAATCAGTTTTGGTGAATCTATTTAGTAACTGCCATGGTGGAATGCTTATCAATATTTGAGAGTTCATGAACTCTCTGGAGTTAATTATTTTGGGGGCTTGGAGGAATTGGTCTGTAAGTGATTTGTCTGCAATATTTCAGTGGTATTTTGTTTCTTTTTTTTTTTCTCCTAAGCACTTCTTAGCTCACCTGCATTTACTATTGTATTTGAAGAATATTATTAATTAGCCCAGTATAAATATGATGTGATGATCAAGCAGTGGATACCAGAGCTACCAGACTATTACTGTGGCAATTTATACCTTGCTTTCCTATGTCTTCCAGAGAGGGAAGGAGAAAAGACAGACTTTCAGGGCATTTTAAGTAATTTATTCTGAAACTGAAACATTGCATTGAGTACTTTGCTTCTTGGAGAATCAGACTGAGTGAAAGTCGCTGGGTGGTGTCCGACTCTTTTCGACCCCATGGGCTATACAGTCCATGGAATTCTCCAGGCCAGAGTACTGGAGTGGGTAGCCATTCCCTTCTTCAGGGGATCTTCCAAACCCAGGTCTCCTGCATTACAGGCAGATTCTTTACCAGCTGAGCCACCAGGGAAGCCCAAGAATACTGGAGTGGGTAGCCTATCATTCTCCAGCAGATATTGCCGACCCAAGAATCAAACTGGGGTCTCCTGCATTGTAGGTGGATTCTTTATCAGCTACCAGGGAAGCACCCACAGAATATAGAAAAAAGCTTGCAAAAAACTCCAACAGATCAAAAAGCATAATTCCTAGTAATAATACAAATGATCCAGGAAAACAATAATCATTTGAGCTCCAACCTTATCAATGAAACAATAAACAATATTTAACAAGCAACTTCAAGTTATTCTTAGTAAAATTATGAAAATGTTTGTGTAGCCTAATGAAAACGAATAATGAGTACTTAATTCTCCCTCTCTCTCTCTCATATATAAAAAGCAGAGACATTACTTTGCCAACAAAGGTCCATCTAGTCAAAGCTATGGCTTTTCAGTAGTCATTATGGATGTAAGAGTTGGACTATAAAGAAAGCTGAGCGCTGAAGAATTGATGCTTTTGAACTGTGGTGTTGGAGAAGACTCTTGAGAGTCCCTTGGACTGCAAGGAGATCCAACCAGTCCATCCTAAAGGAAATCAGTCCTGAATATTCATTGGAAGGACTGATGCTGAAGCTGAAGCTCCAAAACTTTGGCCAGCTGATGCAAAGAACTGACTCATTGGAAAAGACCCTGAAGTTGGGAAAGATTGGAAGCAGGAGGAGAGGGGGACAACAGAGGATGAGATGGTTAGATTGCATCACTGAGTCAATGAACATGAGTTTGAGTAAGCTCCAGGAGTTGGTGATGGACAGGGAAGCCTGGCATGCTGCGGTCCATGGGGTTGCAAAGAGTCGGACACAACTGAGTGACTGAACTCATATGTATACACAAACATAGCATTTTCTCTTGCTTGAAATACTCTTCCCAGTTTGTAATGTCAGTGAAAATGCATTGTTTCTCTGCTTCTTTAGAAAAGGGTTGTTATGCTTTCAAAATAGAAATGTTTTATATATCTATATATATAAATCTATATATTCTAAAGTATGACTGAGCATCAGCAGCTGGAAAACCATATCTTTAAAGCCCTTTGTCTCACTTCAGAGGATTCAGTTGGAAAAAGCTCTAGCACTTCTTTTTCTGAATTAATTTTCATAGTATTCCTAATAGAGAAACAATATCTGCACCTGTCCTAGGACAATGCTTACTCATCTATGTCACTTTTTTTCCTTTGGGGTCTGCCTATGCTTCATTTCATCATATGCACAGTAAAACTGAACTCTCCCTCTTTCAGTCTTCCTTGGAACGTGGATAAATACTGTATAAGAGAAGCCAGAAAGATTGACAAGAGGAAGACATGTCAATATGGTGGAAAAGCACTGGGTTTGGGGCCAGATCGTCCTGTGTTGTCTTGCTGATACCTTGAGTGGCCTTGGGTGAGTGGCTATATTTCACTGAGCTTCCATTCTCTTACTTGTAAAATATGGAATTAATAATACCTACTTTTGGACATGAATCTGGTAAACCCCGGGAGATAGTGAAGGACAGGGAAGCCTGGAGTGCTGTAGTCCATGGGGTCTCAAAGTGTCAGACACGGCTTAGCAACTGCACAACAATGACAAATACCTACCTTGCAAGTTTCTCATAAGTAGTGAGGTTAATTTATATCAAGTGTCTATGACAGTGCATGATAGATAGTGTGTAGTCAATAATCATTGGCTAGAGACAATCACCAGGGGCTTCCCTGGTGGCTCAGCGGTTAAAGCGCCTGCCTCCAGTGCGAGAGACCCGGATTCGATCCCTGGGTCGGGAAGATCCCCTGCAGAAGGAAATGGCAATCCACTCCAGTATTCTTGCCTGGAGAATCCCATGGACGGAGAAGCCTGGTAGGCTACAGTCCATGGGGTCGCAAAGAGTCGGACATGACTGAGCGACTTCACCTCACCTCACCTCACCTCAGAGACAATCAAGGTTATAGTTATTGCAACAGTAGCATTCACATCCAGGCTGTGTTATTTTGCTATAGGTGATCATCAGTGATGTATTCATGGATTATTATTATTTTAAAATGTCAGAGTCTTAAAACCAACGCCTCCATGTACTATCTGGATAGTTTGGATGAGTGTCTCAGAAAAGGTGTGATGTGAGGGATGACATGTGCTCAGGGAGGCAGCAAGCAGCTGCGGCCCCTGAAACACCAGAAAACACATACCCTGTCTAGAGTGGGCAGGCACTGCTTGCTTCCAGCTGATTTTTCTCCTTCAGCAAACAGCAGTTTCAGTGTTAACCAAGCTTTCTATTTTTTTCCGGGAAAATTCAGAAACCTGAATAATGCAAAATATCCTCCTTTTAATGTTGGCAACAAACTAAAAAGTGTTATGTGTAGCAATAGTGTCAGGCTGAGCAAAACATGATGATTGCAGGACAAAGTTAGCCTATGGATACTCTTTAAAATCTAGATAAGAGACAACAATACAGCTAATATTTATATAGCCTGTACCATATCCTCAAGGGATTAGATCTGATAGAGTCCCTGAAGAACTATGGGATGGAGGTTCATGACATTATACAGGAGGCATTGATCAAGACCATCCCTAAGAAAAAGAAATGAAAAAAGACAAAATGGTTATCTGAGGAGGCCTTACAAATAGCTGAGAAAAGAAGAGAAGCTAAAGGCAAAGGAGAAGATGGAAGATATATCCATCTGAATGCAGAGTTCCAAAGAGTAGCAAGGAGAGATAAAGTCTTCCTAAGCAGTGCAAAGAAATAGAGGAAAACAACAGAATGGGAAAGACTAGAGATCTCTTCAAGAAAATTAGAGATGCAAATAGAACATTTCCTGCAAAGATAGGCTCAAAAAAGGACAGAAATGGTATGGACCTAACAGAAGAAGATATTAAGAAGACATGGCAAGAATACATGGAAGAACTGTACAAAAAAGATCATCATGACCCAGATAACCACGCTGGTGTGATCACTCACCTAGAACCAGACATCCTGGAATGTGAAGGCAAGTGGGCCTTAGGAACCATCACTAGTGGAGGTGATGGGATTCCAATTGAGCTGTTTCAAATCCTAAAAGATGATGCTGTAAAAGTGCTACACTCAATATGCCAGCAAATTGAGAAAACTCAGTAGTGGCCACAGAACTGGAAAAGGTCAGTTTTCATTCCAATCCTAAAGAAAGGCAATGCCAAAGATTGTTTAAAGTACTGCAGAATTACACTCATCTCACACATTAGCAAAGTAATGCTCAAAATTCTCCAAGCCAGGCATCAACAGTATGGGAACCGTAAAATTCCAGATGTTCAAGCTGGATTTAGAAAAGGCAGAGGAACCAGAGATCAAATTCCCAACATCCATTGGATCATTGATAAAGCAAGAGAGTCCCAGAAAAACATCTACTTCTCCTTATTGACTATGCCAAAGCCTTTGACTGTGGATCACCACAAACTGTGGAAAATTCTGAAAGAGATGGGAATCCCAGACCACCTGACCTACCTCCTGAGAAATCTGTATGGAGGTCAAGAAGCAACAGTTAGGACTGGACCTGGAACAACAGACTATTTGCAAATCGGGAAAGGAATATGTTCAGTTCAGTTCAGTCGCTCAGTCGTGTCCGACTCTTTGCGACCCCATGAATCGCAGCACGCCAGGCCTCCCTGTCCATCACAAACTCCTGGAGTTCACTCAGACTCACGTCCATCGAGTCAGTGATGCCATCCAGCCAGCTCATCCTCTGTCGTCCCCTTCTCCTCCTGCCCCCGATCCCTCCAAGCATCAGAGTCTTTTCCAATGAGTCAACTCTTCACATGAGGTGGCCAAAGTACTGGAGTTTCAGTTTCAGCTTCAGCATCATTCCTTCCAAAGAAATCCCAGGGCTGATCTCCTTCAGAATGGACTGGTGGGATCTCCTTGCAGTCCAAGGGACTCTCAAGAGTCTTCTCCAACACCACGGTTCAAAAGCATCAATTCTTCAGCACTCAGCCTTCTTCACAGTCCAACTCTCATATCCATACATGACCACTGGAAAAACCATAGCCTTGACTAGATGGACCTTAGTCGGCAAAGTAATGTCTCTGCTTTTGAATATGCTATCTAGGTTGGTCATAACTTTTCTTCCAAGGAGTAAGTGTCTTTTAATTTCATGGCATATGTTAAGGTTATATATTGTCACCCTGCTTAGTTAACTTATATGCAGAGCACATCTTGTGAAATGCTGGGCTGGATGAAGCACAAGCTGGAATCAAGATTGCCGGGAGAAATAGCAATAACTTCAGATATGCAGATGACACCACTCTTATGACAGAAAGTGAAGAAGAACTAAAGAGCATCTTGATGAAAGAGGAGGGTGAAAACGTTGGCTTAAATCTCAACATTCAGAAAACTAAGATTATGGCATCTGGTCCCATGAAATTAAAAGATGCTTGCTCCTTGGAAGAAAAGCTGTGACCAACCTAGACAGCATATTAAAAAGCAGAGACATTACTTTGCCGACTAAGGTCCATCTAGTCAAGGCTATGGTTTTTCCTGTGGTCATGTATAGATGTGAGAGTTGGACTGTGAAGAAGGCTGAGTGCCGAAGAATTGATACTTTTGAACTGTGGTGTTGGAGAAGACTCTTGAGAGTCCCTTGGACTGCAAGGAGATCCCACCAGTCCATTCTGAAGATCAGCCCTGGGATTTCTTTGGAAGGACTGATGCTGAAGCTAAAGCTCCAATACTCTGGCCACCTGATGCGAAGAATTGACTAATTGGAAAAGACCCTGATGCTGGGAAAGATTGAAGACAGGAGAAGGGGATGACAGAGGATGAGATGGTTGGATGGCATCACCTACTCGATGGACATGAATTTGAGCAAGCTCTGGTAATTATTGATTGACAGGGAAGCCTGGCATGCTGCAGTGTATGGAGTCACAAAGAGTTGGGCATGACTGCGCAACTGAACTGAACTTAACCATATCCTCAGTGGACTCACTATTAAGTTCTTTACATCTACTAGCATATTTAAGCCTTCCAATGGTGCAGTATAATTGGTAGTTATAATCAGTTTTATTTTTATCAAGTGCACTTTATAGATGAGTGTGTAGAAACAAAGAAAAACAAGAAAACTTGCCCAAGGTCTCTCAGTTATTTACAATATAATTCAGACCTGAGCCTGTGTAATCTGGCTGCAAACTTTGCATTTGACCCTAGGATTTATAGGGTAAAGTAAGAGATTCGTCTTATTTATAGGAACAATTTTTAATGAGGTCTTAAAGGATAAAATTCTGTAGGACTTAAAAATTCATTTTAGGCATCCACCATGAAATAATGTCAATTCAGTATGTTCGAAATCAGAACCCTGAATATGGAGCTATGGTAAAGATCTATAAATTGTAGACCTTGTCTTCAAAGTAATTTTAGTTTGTATGAGAAGAAATGTGTGACTAGCCAAGTATCATGATATAAGAGGGAATCCAGGGGATGTTTATGAAGGCTTTTGGTGTTGGGGTGGGGATTTGATTAGCAGTTAATGAATGGCTCTACAGTTAATGAATGGCAGCATTTTACCTATATTCTGAAAAACAGGTTATATGTCAATGGATAGATGAAAATACTAGGGGTCAGTGTAAGCTAAGGTTTTGTGGCAGCAAAGAGCTGAAGAATTGGTGCTTTTGAACTATTGTGTTGGAGGAGACTCTCAAGAGTCTCTTGGACTGGAAGGAGATCCAATCAGTCCCTCCTAAAGTAAATTAGTCTTGAATAGTCATTGGAAGGACTGATGCTGAAGCTGAAACTCCAATCCTTTGGCCACTTGATGTAAAGAACTGACTCCTTGGAAAAGACCCTGATGCTGGGAAAGATCAAAGACAGGAGAAGAGGATGACAGAGGATGAGATAGTTGGATGGCATCACCGACTCGATGGACATGAATTTGAGCAAGTTCCAGGAGTCGGTGATGGACAAGGAAGCTTGGAGTGCTACAGTCTATGGGGCTCAAAGAGTCAGACATGACTGAATGATTGAACTGAAGGAATATCCCAGTTGTCTATAAATAGGATTTATAGAGGAAGATGAAGGTAGACAGATACCTGAGGGGTAAGATGTGCTTGCTGACATGTTGTTTTCTCCCTGTTGCATCTATGAATTCATGCCCTAATCATTACACACACACACACAGAACAAAATGTTAACAACAAACTGACATGAAGTTTCCAGAAAAGCCAGAATATCTCAAATAACTCTACAGTGTCAGTTTTGTAAATGATTCACTATTAGTACCCCAGAGAAGAATTATGAACAACCAGAGACAGAGGCACAGATAATCTCCTGTCCTTACTTCATTTACAAAATACAAATCATAGGAGGTAGCTCTCCTAGAAGGAGACCACTGAAGGAAGGATATATTTTAATAAAATGGAAGGAGATTATAAATGGCATGAGTGTGAGCTGAGAATTCCGGGACCTCTACCGAGACTGAATTAGAATTCTCCAGTCACTACAAGAGTGACATAAGCTTGCTGTAGTCTATTGTAAGCACAGTGCTGTTGTTACGTAGCCATAGTAACTTCAAAACTTCTTATAATTAAGTGTTAATTTCTCAAATAAAATATTCATGCTTAATATTTACCACTACTAGATAGAAATAGTTCTGTTCCTTTCTCTTGTATTTAAAAATGGTTATTTTTAAAATATAAAGGCAATTTCAAGTCTGTTCTGAAGCTATTATGACCCAATACATGATACTTAGAAAAATAAGCTAAGAATGTGAAGCAAGTTTCTCTTTCATTTTGGCTCTTAAATATCCTTGTTAAATCATCTCTTCAAGTTAATGCATTTTATGTTTACATAGTGTTCAGCACAGTGCATGGCAGATAAAACTGCTCTGTGCATTTGGCAATGATAACAGTGTTACTTGCTGTTATTATTTCTATCATTGGCTGCAGCAGATCTCCTTCCAGCCTGCATTGGAAAACTCTCATTCTAAATTTATCTTGGTCATTAACCCCTCCCAAGATGGTGCTGGATTCATGAAATCTGACAAGGCAGAGTTTAGACAATACCCTATGGAAGGCCATTGAATTTCAGCACCAATCAGTTTGAATCTATTGATTTGCTGCCAAAGCCTTTAATTTGCTGTGTTAAGTCACAACTGTTAAAATTGTCAACCCAAATTTTCCCCATCAAATAAAAAGGATTACAACACAAATTACATTTTTAAAATGCACATTTCTTATTTATTTTCTTACCTTGTTATTTTCCCTAGGGGTTGGGAGAAATGGTTCAAGAAGGACCTGTCTTTAAAGTTATTTTAGTCCTGATTCTATCTAGCCCTTTCCTGGACTCATTTAGTCTGCTTGATTTTTAAGTCATGATTATATCCTCCAGACACCAATTCATGACATCCTTCCAAAGAATTGTTCATTAAAACCTAATTTTTACTTTCTAATGCTGGCTTTTTAGCTAATGAAATCTGCAGTAATTATAAATATCCATCTTGCAAAGCCTCAGAATTATTGGCCTTTATATATAAAGTCAAGCAATGGGAGAATGATATTAACATTGAAGTTAGCTCTTTCCTTTTCATTTCAATGAAGTGAAGTCAGTACATATATAGCTATGCATATTTAAACAAAAGAATCTCGTTTAGCTCCTTTCAATATTTTTACACTGTCATTAGACTCTTTTGAATGGTACCCAGGGGAGACCACATCTAATTTAAGCTTCATGGTAGGAAAGACATCAGGAAACTTCAGATTCATTATTTAGCTTGATGATCTGAAAAAACTGGGGAAAGTTTCTGTGATATTGGGCTCTGATCTACTGAAGGTGCCCTGGAGTGATAGCTTTCTCTCATTTTTTATGAATTATCAGAGGAAGTTTTATCAAAAAGACAAATCATTTATGAAAAAGTTAGAATACTTCCCTAGCTGATGAGTTTAAGCTTTGCATAAGCAGAATAAGCTCTCAATTCCCTTGGCACTAACCATGTGGAGCAAGAGCATGCCTCCTGATATGACAGCCGTAGATCCGCAGAGTCAGTGCTGGTCTGTGTCCATTCCGTACATTTCAAAGTGAGCATCAGGTGATGGATGTGGGCGGGCCACAAAGTATGAGTTCCATTGTAGCTCACTGTCTCTTGGAAAGGAAAATGGATATATTATGGTGTAGTGGAAAGAGGACAGACTTTGCCCAAGGATACAGGGTTAGAAAGTGACAAAGCCATGATTCAAATCCAGGTTTGCTGAATGCCAAATTTATATAATATATCTGAGCCTCCATTTTATTATCTGCAAAATGAGAATAATAAAGTCTACTTTAGTAGTCCTGATCCAAAGGTTAGATAAGCATTATCCACCATTTATTGAATGCTTTTGAAGTAACAGCTTACTGTTTTCATTTAATACCAATTGTGCCCTGGGGACTAGAATGGGAAAATTAGCTACTGTTCTTCAGTGATGGAATAAAGTCCATTGCCCCCTAGAACAAAGCATGAAATGAAGCCCATTGTTCACAAGCAGATAGGTTGCAATTTCCCTCCCTTAGGCTGGTGCTTCAGACTAATGCAAATATATACTTCATATATCTTCCTTGGAGGTAATTGAATGGGAAAGAAAAACTTCTGGGCTCTGAACTGAACTTCTGCTTTGGGAGGGCATGACGTCAACATCAAAGGATACTTTTGATAAAAATATTCTTTATTCTTCTAGCATAAAATGAGAGAAGAATTAACAAAATTACTTCCTCTTATTTCCACACCAGACTTAATTTCAAATACCTTGGCTAAATCTCATAGTTTTCTATCCAGTATTTCATGAAGGGTTGTAATGACTAAACTTGAATCTCACCTCAAGTAGTCCTTAGTCTTCACAGATTGAGTAAATCCTTCATATAGTTTTGCTTGTCTATTCTTGTTTTAGCTTTAATGAAAAACATGGATTATTTTCTTGGGACTTTCCATACAATTACCATAGTAATAATAAGTCAAAATACATTGTTTTAGGACCACCAACTCATATGATTTTTGAGTTTCAGTGTTACTGATTCATCATTTCTTTATGCAGAGTTCAAAGCAAATTCTGTGTGTATATACCTATATGTGCATATATATACACACACAAAAGTATACGTTATCATACATATATATTAATATATTCATTAGCTTAAAATATCAGTTCAGTTCAGTTGTTTAGTCATGTCTAACTCCTTGAAACCCCATGAATCGCAGCATGCCAGGCCTCCCTGTCTATCACCAACTCCCGAAGTCCACCCAAACCCATGTCCATCGAGTCGGTGATGCCATCCAGCCATCTCAACCTCCGTCATCCCTTCTCCTCCTGCCCCTAATCCTTGCCAGCATCAGGGTCCTTTCCAATTAGTCAACTCTTCGCATGAGGTGGCCAAAGTATTGGAGTTTCAGCTTCAGCATCAGTCCCTCCAATGAACACCCAGGACTGATCTCCCTTAGGATGGACTGGTTGGATCTTCTTGCAGTCCAAGAGACTCTCAGGAGTCTTCTCCAACACCACAGATAAAAAGCATCAATTCTTCAGCACTCAGCTTACTTCACTGTCCAACTCTCACATCCATACATGACCACTGGAAAAACCATAGCCTTGACTAGACAGGCCTTTGTTGGCAAAGGAATGTCTCTGCTTTTAAATATGCTATCTATGTTGGTCATAACTTTCTTTCCAAGGAGTAAGTGTCTTAATTTCATGGCTGCAATCACCATCTGCAGTGATTTTGGAACCTCCCAAAATAGTCTGACTCTGTTTCCACTGTTTCCTCATCTATTTCCCATGAAGTGATGGGACCAGATGCCATGATCTTCGTTTTCTGAATGTTAAGCTTTAATGCTGAGCCAACTTTTTCACTCTCCTCTTTCACTTTCATCAAGAGGCTTTTTAGTTCCTCTTCACTCTCTGCCATAACGGTGATGTCATCTGCATATCTGAGGTTATTGATATTTCTCCTGACAATCTTGATTCCAGCTTCTGCTTCTTCCAGGCCAGCATTTCTCATGATGTACTCTACATATAAGTTAAATAAGCAGGGTGACAATATACAGCCTTGATGTACTCCTTTTCCTATTTGGAACCAGTCTGTTGTTCCATGTCCAGTTCTAACTGTTGCTTCTTGAATTGCATACAGGTTTCTCAAGAAACAGGTCAGATGGTCTGGTATTCCTATCTCTTGAAGAATTTTCCACAGTTTATTGTGATCCACATAGTCAAAAGCCTAATATATATTTAGTATTAATTAGTGGGCATTTACGGAGAAGGCAATGGCACCCCACTCCAGTACTCTTGCCTGGAAAATCCCATGGATGGAGGAGCCTGGTAAGCTGCAGTCCATGGGGTCGCTGAGAGTCGGACACGACTGAGCGACTTTACTTTCACTTTTCACTTTCATGCATTGGAGAAGGAAATGGCAACCCACTTCAGTGTTCTTGCCTGGAGAATCCCAGGGACAGGGGAGCCTAATGGGCTGCCATTTATGGGGGCGCAGAGAGTCGGACACGACTGAAGTGACTTAGCAGCAGCAGCAGCAGTGGGCATTTGGGCTTCCCTGATAGCTCAGTTGGTAAAGAATCCACCTTCAACACAGGGTACTCCGGTTTAATTCCTGAGTTGGGAAGATCTGCTGGAGAAAAGATAGGTTACCCACTCTAGTGTTCTTGAGCTTCCCTGGTGGCTCAGCTAGTAAAAAATCTGCATGCAATGCAAGAGAGCTGAGTTCAATCCATGGGTTGGGTAGATTCCCTGGAGAAGGGGAAGGCTACCTACTCCAGTATTCTGGCCTGAAGAATTCCATGGACTGTCTAGTCCATGAGGTCACAAAGAGTTGGACTTAACTCAGCAACTGTCACTGGAAATCTGCAGAGCAAAATTAATAAAGAAATAATTTGTTCTTTTTCTTATTCTGTGAGCTCTTAAAGAGGATTCAGGAAGACATGATTAACAAGAGAAACTAAGTTACTAGAGAATGAAAAAACAAGATTATAGATGTAAAAGGTATAATATAGTATTAAAAATTGTTTTTTTCTTAATAAATGACTACTATGTGCCAAGCACTGTGCCCTTATTACCACATAAAAAAATGATGTATGATTTTCATCAAATTCAACAAGATAGATATAATGGGTCAAAGGGAAGAATTAGTGATTGTGAATATTTACATGACCTGTTAAGGCCACTTCCCAAATTTATGGTAGAGGAATGGCTGGAATCAAATGAAGTGAGGTCTATTCACAGTTCTCAACCATCTTAGTCAAACCAAAAATCAAAGGGAAATCAATATTGAATGAAAGTAAGTAGAGGAAATCTGTGTTCTCTCCTTATATCTATCTGTGAGCCTGTTCTAGGGTACACGCTTCTATAATGCAGTATCTCTTTGTAAAACAAGTTCTTTAATGATTTTATACTGGTAGTGAAATTATGCATTTTTCATAAATATTAAGGTCCTTGGAAGTGTATGGATTAGAAACATGAACTCATTTACTGCATTTAGGGGACACATAAAGCTGAGGGGCCACTAAACTCATAAGATTTAACCATTTGTTTTACAATCAAAGAACTGAAATTTAGCATTGTGTTCAATTCTGTGGATGGGCTTGAAAAGGGAGTCGAAAAAACTAGAATATATTTTAAAATAGAACATATTTAAGTGAACAAACACATGATACTTAGCATTCTGAAAAAACATGGCAGTGTTTATGTTAGTTTATTCCACTCATTTAGCCATTTCTTCCACACATATTTATTCTATGGCTCTGTGTTAAGTTATGCATATATGTTGCAAAACAAAACAGCAGGGAGTTTACAGTCTTCTCAGTAATAAAAAAGCTCTAAGAGTTTTGAGTCAAAAGATTTGCGTTGTCTACATTGTTAATTGTTTACATGTTGATCCTTCCGTTAGAATATAGGAATTTTAGAAGCTGGACCTTCATTCTACTAATATTTGCATCCCTGGCAGATGGCAGCTTTGTATCTCTGCACAGAGTAAGTTATCAGTGAATGAAAGAGAAATTGATGAGATGAATAGTTTGAAAACACTCCACAGATTACCAGAGTCTAAATACTGAAGGCTGAATGGTATTTGGATAGAGAGAAGGGAGCAAAGAATATCTGCAGCATGGAAAGATGGATGACATAAATCCATCTTTATGTCATCCATGGAATGGATAGAGAATAATGATTGTTGAAAGGTATTGGATGAGTAAGGCATGAGCACCAAAGCAAGAAAAGGATAAAGTCACGGTAAAGAGAACGGTGGGCATTGGGGTTCACAGGCCACAGATCATGGAAATCTTTGAAAGTCAGCATAAAAAATTGAAATTCACAGGTATTTAAGTAGGGAATGAAGGGCTTTGAGCAGCAGAGTGAGATGATAAGAACCATGACCGATCATGAGAGTTGGACAGAGAGGCACAAAATGAACAGGAAAATTAACCGGACAGATCCCATGTGACTGATGTCGAAAACAGAGCAGTCATATAATGACTTCCAGTAATCTGACTCCATCATCCACAGTCTATCTTACAAAGACTAGCAAGTCTCATGAAATATCTATTTGCAGACCTATTCATTTATTCAATATACACTTCTTGAACCTCTGTCATATATCAGAAAATATACAATTTGTGGGGATTCAAGTGTTCAGAAACTGATTAGGAATGTGAAGCTGAAGCACTCAGAATCAAAATGGTCAAGTCAGATCTCTAATTTTATCTATAAAATATTTGAATTGAGGACACTTTCTTTTATAATGTCTTATAATTGATTACAAGAATTGATTATTCTTTCAACCACAGCACCAAACTCAGTTGTATTACACTGTCATGGCACAATTTTGTGGGGTTCTATCTGAACATTGTTGCAAAAGCAATAATAAATGGAGTCAGTATCATCCTACACCTTCCATTTTCTGAGAAAAATGACAAAACTTCTGTTGTAATTGCATGTTAAAAATTGCATAAATAGGGCTAGGCAGAGAAGCTTAAAATATGTATCATTTTGTTACTGCTGTTGGTTTCACTCTGCTAATGACATGAAATTACATCCCAAAGGTCAGTATTAATCACTGTGTTGATTTCTTCTGGAAGTAGACTGCTATAGTGTACATTAAAGAAATTCAAGGAAGAAGAAAGTAACCCTAGAGTCATTCGCAGACAACCAGGGGTAGAACAAATACATCTGAGGCCTTGTGACTTCATGTTTCTAGGGATGTAGTTGCCCTGATTTGCAAATGTAAAGATGACAGGAAAACCTGACTATTTAAGGAATAAATCATAAAACATAGGGTGCCTATAGCATGCTATTATCAACATACGACAGTAACAAGACTATCTCAGTTAGGAGTAAACAAGGGATCATAATAACAGTGACAGAATTTTACTGTGGTTATTGTTGTTTGTTGTGTTCACCTATAAGAATTCCATTTTCCTCTAATTCTTCCTGATAAGGTCACAATTAAATTATGTCTGCCTTAATTTGTGCCTTTTCTACTTTTTTCTCTACAGTTTAAATGTTATTTATAAAATCAGGAAAAAAGTTATGAAAATGTCATTCAATCCAAGTGTTTATTGCTCAGTCGTGTCCGACTCTTTGCAATGCCATGGACTGTATCTCACCAGGCTCCTCTGTCCATGGAATTCTCGGTAAGAATACTGAAGTGGGTTGCCATGCCCTCCTCTATGGGATATTCCCAACCCAGGGATTGAACCCAGGTCTCCCACCATGCAGGTGTATTCTTTACTGTCTGAGCCACTGGAGCAACCCAATACAATTTAAAGTAGTTTTCAAAGTTCACTCTCTTCTGTTGAGGCCATCAGGCACTTGCTCACATGCTATGTCATCTCCTTTTCCTGGTCCATATTTTTGCTTGCACTAACTTGCATAGTCCACGTCCTCCAATGCATAAGACTAAGAGAGACATAATACTTCACCTCACTACTTTTGTTTTTAAAGATTTTTTTTTTAATATGGACCATTTTTAAAGTCTTTATTGAATTTGTTATTGTTTCTATTTTATGCTTTTTGCTTTTTGGCCACAAGACACGTGGGCTCATAGCTCCCCAACCAGGGATCGAACCCTTACCCCTGCACTGGAAGGCAAAGTCTTAACCACTGGACCTCGAGGGAAGTCCCTCACCCCACTACTTTTGATTTATTCTATTATCCAGTTTACAAAGTAAAACTACCTCATTTCCTCAATGTTTTCACAAAGTTCAGTAACATGGTTCTTTTACTTATTTATTTTTTTCTGATTTTAAGAATCCTAACCAGTCTACTCAACTGTCAGATATAAATTTATGAAAACTGGGCAATACTCTTCACTACTCAAGATTTCTCTTCCTCTTCACTATCATTCTGTTTTTCTTGGACCAACCTAGTTCTCCTCAACTCTCTTTTCTCTTTTCTCTCTTTTCTCTTAAAATAAGATATTTCTCAAAAGGCTTCTGGAGGACCTGCTTTACTCAGAACAAGGTGACATGATCAGATAAATCTGAAACCTTGAAAAAAATTTTAATTTAGCTTCCAACTTGGAAGCACCCACTGATCTAGGTACACTATTATTAGTTTATATATTTTGCATTCAAAATGTTTTTCCACTGTGTACCAGAATTGATATGTAGAATAAATTTCAATTGTAATATTGTCACAAAGGCCTTGGATAATATTTTTTTCCTATATTTTGAATTTAATGATTAATTTGAAACAGAATGAAGATCAAATTTGGATCAGTGTTATTTTCAATTTTAATTTTTAGTAATTTGAATATTTAATGGTGAGTGTTTTTGTGACTTGAGTCTAAGTATCTTGTTATATACCTCCACTGAGGATGCTATAATCAATATCTGATTACCTAAACAAGGAATAGAGTGAAAAAAGTGACATAATCAGAGACCTTTCATTATTGATGCTTGAATCTGGACTGTGAGAGAAGTTTGTATCTATAATATCGTAATATAGTATTCAGTCTCAAAATAAGTGTATCAGTGTCAGGCTCGTAATTGGTCAGGTCCCAAATTCTCTGACTGATATAATTATTTGCTTCAACATCAGGTTGCTGCAATGTTCATGTAAAAATAGTCCATGTATTTTTTTTTAATTTAAATTTTTATTTTTACTTTATTTTACTTTACAATACTGTATTGGTTTTGGCACACATTGACATGAATCTGCCACGGGTGTACATGAGCTCCCAAACATGAACCCCCCTCCCACCTCCCACCCCACATTATCCCTCTGGATCATCCCTGTGTACCAGCCCCAAGCATCCTGCATCCTGCATCGAACATAGACTGGCGATTCGTTTCTTACATGATAGTATACATGTTTCAATGCCATTCTCCCAAATCATCCCACCCTCTCCCTCTCCCTCAGAGTCCATGTATTCTTGAATATTTGCAATTTCTGAATTGTGAAACTTCATGCATCCCTTTAAAATTGTTTTAATTTGAAAATTGAGAATGAAGTTGAAGGCACAACTTATTAGAAGCCATAACTAGCACTCAATGACCCACAGTGTAAGCCTGATTTACTATACAAATACAGAGCCAGAATAATATATTCTGTTTAATCATGCAGGATTCTTTTTTGTTTGATGGAGTGGCCAGGCACATAAATGAATATTCTATGAATTCAAAATCTACTTCAAAAAGGGAAGTATTTATATAGGGCTGTGAGAACAAGGTGCCAAAACTGTGATTTACAGAATATGCTGGGTCAATGTTAGAAAACAGTTTGTTTTTAAACAACTTTTATAATGAGAAAATTACCAGAAGCTTTTAGCTACTCAGGTTATTTAAGTGAAAGATGAATTCATCCATTTTGAGCTTTATAAAACCCATTGATTATTTGACTTGATTATTTAAACCTCATGGCTCAAGAATCTTGTCTGACTGATATATCCTCCCTTCACTCAGAATTTATTATTGAGGAATGATTTTATGATACTGCAGCATTTCAGGTAAGCAGTGTTCTCTCAACAAACATGAGGAGATAATTCACAAAGGCAAATGATAGTATATTTAGAGGCCAGCAGTGTTTCTTGGCAGCTATTAGCCATTCCCACACCAGTGCCCAAACTCATATTGCAGATCTAAAACCTGAATTCAATGGAAGAACCATGATAAGTTTTGTTTCTAGCATTTTCCTCAGGGTCCAAATATCTTGCAGCAAAATTAATTTTTTAATATAAGGACTAAAACACATATCAGAGAAGAATAATTGGGAAAATGAATGTATGAATCATTGCTGGGATTTTGTTGCTGGCACCCCACTCCAGTACTTTTGCCTGGAAAATCCCATGGATGGAGGAGCCTGGTAGGCTGCAGTCCATGGGGTCACAAAGAATCAGACACGACTGAGCGACTTCACTTTCACTTTTCACTTTCATGCATTGGAGAAGGAAATGGCAACCCACTCCAGTGTTCTTGCCTGGAGAATCCCAGGGACAGGGGAGCCAAAGCCAATGCCGAGATTAACTTGTGATGTTCTTAACATTATGATGACCATTTGCCTCCCAGTATGTTAATATAGAAGCAATCTCTGAAAAAGCACTTCTCATTACTGAAATAATAATAATGCAGAATGTTGTGCAAAGTGTGTTTATATGATTGCTGCATTTTAAAGAGACTTTGATGCTTCAGGGCCATCCTTAGAAAATAATATTCAAGAGTATTTTAAAATAATTCTGGCTATTTACTTCATCTATTCTTGTCATATCCTTTATACTCTAATTTTTGTAATTCTTCCATAAGACAGTTAAATGCAGACACAATTTTTGCTTTAAAAAGTTTATTTCTACTACTCTATGCCTATTTTAAGTTTTATATATATTTGTTCTGTTTTTGTCATTGGTTGCCATGAGGACAGATGAGCTACTTTGCTCAATATGATGGATAGTCTTCTGGTTCTGTGGTTTGGGATAAAAGAGGAACAGATTTCACAAAACCCACTTCATGTTCTTGTTTAAAATAAGGCCAAGAAGAATAGGAATGAGAAGAGATCCTCTGATGTTTGTTGCCCACATGGCTTTTGCTCTTGCATTTCTTTCCTGCAGCTGTATGGTTACGAGCATGTCCTTCTTTCCATGGCACCCCATGTGCCATGGTTGGCAGTGCCAGATATTGGGGGCAGGGCTTGTGTAAGATCCAGTTGTTGGTCAAGGTAGTGTCCCGTTGAACTCTAGCCAGTGGACTGTGATACCTCCGCCAAGTAGAGCCCACTGGTGTTTTGCTTTTGTTTTTCTAGTGCCTAGTATGTTACCACCCCACTCCAGTACTCTTGCCTGGAACATCCCATGGACGGAGGAGCCTGGTGGGCTGCAGTCCATGGGGTCTTGAAGAGACAGACACGACTGAGCGACTTCACTTTCACTTTTCACTTTTATGCATTGGAAAAGGAAATGGTAACCCACTCCAGTGTTCTTGCCTGGAGAATCCCAGGGAGGGGGGAGCTTGGTGGGCTGCTGTCTATGGGGTCACATAGAATCAGATACGACTGAAGTGACTTAGCAGCAGCAGCAGCAGCAGCAGCATGTTACCACATATACAACACATTACCAGGATGTACAACAAAATTCACTTATGTTGGAATGAGACTGGCAGTGCCACCTCTTCCAACTCTCTACATCTAGATGTGCTCATACCAGCAGCGTGTGATGCCTTATGCTTATGTGAAGGGACTAGAAACTTCTTAGAAGTGATAGCCATACTGCTTGATGGTGCTTGTTAGAATCAGGACACTGAAGTTTGGGGTAGTTCCTGTGCATTCTGAAAGAGACACATTTCGTGGAGGTATGGTAGAAGGATGAACAGGGAAAGAAATAAATTGTGCTTAGATTCTTTAATGGACACATAAGCACAATAGGAAGGAGTTGTCAGAAACTTTCCACAGAGGTTTGAAATAAATAATTATATCAGTGACTTCACAGTAAATAATTATATCAGTGACTTCACAGGGTTATTATGAAGGGTCTGTGCTGGGAATTATATAAAGAATAGCAATTAAGACAAAGTATCTTTGATGAGCTGGGTAAGTATTAAAATAGAGAATCATTTTCACAGGTTAATCTCTCTTTGGACCTCTGTTCATAATTCACATATAATTTACACAGACTGCATCAAATTGCTACACAATTAGAAGCATACAGGCTACAGAATTTAATCTTAATAATGTTTAGATGGCCTTCTCTGGTGGCTCAGATGGTAGAGGATCTGCCTGAGCTGCAGAAGACCTGGGTTCAATCCTTGGGCCAGGAAAATTTGTCCCTCTCTATCTCTTTTAAATTTTTGTTGGTGTATAGTTGCTTTACAATGTTGTGTTAATTTCTACCATACAGCAAGGTGAATCAGCTATACTATACATATATCTCCTCTTTTTGTATTTCCTTCCCATTTAGGTCACCACAGAGCACTGAATAGAGTTCCCTATATATAGTAGGTTCTCATTTAGTTATCTGTTTTATACATAGTATCATCAATAGTGTATACACACACACACACAAACACATAGCCAAAAATGTGTGGTTGCATGATTTATAAACCTTTCTCCATAAATGTGGACTGGAGATTGTGTGTGCAGGGAGTGGGGCTATTCAAGAGTCATTCTTTACTCTGAGATATGCATGACAACAGCAGCTACAAATATAAGCCGATTAGGTAGATAAATGACAGCACAAGTGCACAAAAGTTGTGTTCCATTTGTTTCAATTGTATTTAATGTGAGTGGCGTTCCGTATTTCCCATAAAATGAGGTTTCTAATCAAGGCACAAATGATCTTCTAATTAACCATCTTTGATACTCTGGGATAAAATCTAGTTTTGTTTAGGGAAATCAAGTAAGTGTTCGAATCATCCTAGCCTTTACCACGTGTCTCCTTTAGCCTCTTTCCATGACTCTGACATCAGAGCCAGAAAATTAGTGCTTATACACTGTGAGCCTCATGCAGTCACTGAGTAAATTGTGCCAGTATCTTTACCAACCAGGCTTATTATAAAACTCTGAATTGTGACTTGGTCATATTTTCTACTTTTGTATCCAGTGGCTTTGATTCTCAACACAATGCTTGTAAAAGCATTACCTAGCCAGTGATTCTTAAACCTGACTGCATATTATAATCACCTACGAGGTTTTTAAAAACCACAGATGCCCAAGTTCCTATTCTGAAACAATATGATAAGAACTCGATGATGGATCCTGTGGCGTATGATTGTAATATGCACCAAAGTTGGGAATCACTGACAGAGACCAAAGGCCAGCAATATTCTTCTTGGAGGGCCAGATGGAATAACTGTGGCACTACTCGGCCCTCTTACAAGTGTACAACTCTGTCATAAACGCAGCCATAAACAACATGTAAACAAAAAGTAGCACACTATCTCAGTAAAACTATTTACAGCCATGACACTGTGATTTATAAGAAATATATAGTTGGTCTTGGTTTTGTTCCTGACAGCTCCTAAAAGTTTTGGAATCCCCTGAGAGAACACAAAGGTGTCTTTTGTTATGTTAATGAAGTGACTTTTGATCCATACCCATGGTTTCCTGGAGAACCAACCATGGGATTAGAGGGTAGGAACTTTCAGCCTGACCCTCCTGATTTCCCTGGTGAGGAGAAAGGATGGAGGGTGAATCAATCCCGATGGCCTATGATTTAATCAACCATTCCTATGTCATGAAGCATCCTCTTTTAAAAAGACCCACAAAGACAGGGTTAGGAGAGTTTCTAGATTGGTGAAAGCATGGAGATTTAGGGAAAGTTCCACACTAAGAGAAAGTGCAGAAATTAGGTTCCTTTTTCCCACACCTCATCCTATGCATTTCCTCCAATGTGGCTGTTCTTGAGTTCTAGCCTTTCATAATAAATTGGTAGCTCAGACGGTAAAGTGTCTGCCTACAATGTGGGAGACCTGGGTTTGATCCTTGGGTTGGGAGGATCCCCTGGAGAAGGAAATGGCAACCCACGCCAGTGCTCTTGCCTGGAAAATCCCATGGATCGAGGTGCCTGGTAGGCTACAGTCCATGGGGTTGCAAAGAATCGGACACGACTGAGCCACTTCACTTCAGGAGTAAGTAAAATGCTTCTCTGAGTTCTATGAACTGCTCTAGCAAATTAATCAAACCCAAGGAGGAGATCCTTGGAACCTCCAATCTGTAGGCAGTTGGTTAGTATTATGGGAAACCACCTGGGATTTTGACTATTGTCTTGTTTATGTGTGTGTTTGTGTGTGTGTGTGTGTGTGTGTGTGTGTGTGTGTGTGTGTGTGTATGCATATGGGGCGAATGAGGGACAGTCTTCTGGGACTGAGCCTTTAACCTGTACAATCAGATGCTCTCTCCAGGTAAATAGTGTTATAATTGAATTAAATTGTAGTACCCCCAAATGGTGTCACAGAGAATTACTTGGGTCAGGTACTTCCCATCAACACACATGCACTTTGTAATTGGGTCCCAGGATCCTTGCAGTAACCACAGGCAGCAAGCCAAATTTGGCCTGACCTTAAGGATTTCAGTTAGCAGTCCATTAATTCTGATTTTTGGGGCTTCTCAGATGGCTCAGTATTAAAGCATCTGCCTGCAATGCAGAAGACATGGGTTTGATCCCTTGGTTGGAAAGATACCCTGGAGGAGGAAATGCTGCAGTATTCTTACCTGGAAGATGCCATGGGCTGAGGAGCTTGGTGGGCTACAATCCAAAGGGTCGCAAAGACTGAGTAACTGAGCACACACAAATACCCCATGGCCTAGAAGTGCAGCAGTGGAATGTTCAATGGCTCAGACAAAAGAGGGAGAGAAACAGAGTTAAGCTTTCCAGCTATGATGTTATGACAATCTTAATGATGCTGGTGGGAGCAGAAGTGTAAGGAGAACACAGATTCAAGAGTCTTACTGAGTCTACTTCACGGTTCAGAAGTAGAGGATGACTGAATGGGAAGAATGAAGGAAGAAGTCGAGATTAATGTTTTCTAAATAGGAATTTCATGAAGAGCACTAAGGAGGTCTCAAGCAGGAGATGATCTGTGGTGATACTTTGCTTGCTTTGTGGTGGGTTCAATCTAACCATGTTCTGTTGGACGTATTCAGAACAGAGCTGTCTTGCAGGCAGTTGGAAATGTGGGAATTAATCAAAACTGAATAGGAACTCTGCAACTCCATAAATGGGACAACTCTGAAAATGAAGAGAAGAGAATGCCTAACACCTCTTCCTTTACTGTGGCCTCGATATCTGGTCAGGGCAAGGCAGGTGATGACAGAAATGCTCAGTTGTGGATGAGATCTAATTCACTCCAGCAACTAACTTTCACACACTATGATATGTGAGGTTTTAGTTCCTTGATCAGGGATCAAACTCATGCTCCCTGCATTGGAAGCTTGGAGTCTTAATCCATAGACCATCAGGTCCCAGTGACCTTTATTTTTAGAGTGACTAAATTCTCAGTTGTCTGTGGCCACAACACCGTAACCTTTCCCTTCCAAAAAAGAGACCTACACCCAAATGGAAAATACACACACACAAGCAGTTGAACTCATGAATTCCTATGAAACCAGTGTTATATACCTAGTTAGTAATCAGCTGGAATAAATGCAACTTGTCTTATTACTTAGCAATTTTGAATTCTATTTCACTCTGTAGCCCTATTTACAGTGACCATGTTCCTGAATTATGATAATAAATTTGTTTCTGGTATAATTATTTTTTCTACAATCATACTCAAGTTTTATTTATTTTCTAGGACTTTTGAAAAATCATCCTTCAAGTGAATAATGTCAGTCTTTGTCCCAACAATCTACTACAACCACAGCTTATACCACTGAACCTTTAAAAGTGGCTGTTGATCTGTGTGTGCTAAGTCGCTTCAGTCGTGTCCAACTCTTTGTGACCCTATGGACTGTAGCCCACCAGGCTCCTCTATCCTTGGGGTTCTCCAGGCAAGAATACTGGAACTGGTTGCCATGCCCTCCTTCAGGGGTTCTTCTGGACCCAGGTTTCAAATCCAAGTCTCTTTCTCCTGCATTGGCAGGTGGGTTCTTTACCACTAGTGCCACCTGCGAAGCTCTGACTGTTGATCTAGTTACTCTTAAAATAGACAATTGCTTAGTTGAAATAATCACCTTGTGGTGATAGAGAAGGCACTTTTATGCTTCTTCAGGAGGATTTATTATCAGGTTGAAAAAAACAAACAAAATTTTATTCAGTAGTAACAAATACTGTCTATTATCTTCACCCGTTCCTTTACCAGTATTTTTAGTGTCTGGTTTCTGGTTGAGTAACAATTTCCAGTTGTATATCCTTTCTTAACTATATCTTTATCCTATTCCTTAAAAAAAAGAGTAAATTCCTACATTTCAGTAACAGATGTCAAATCCTTTCTTAACTATATCTTTATCCTGTTCCTTTAAAAATAAACCTTTTATGATGAAGCTAATAGCCACTTGAAGAGGGAGATTAAGTAAAACCCATCTCTCTTTTGTTACAACCAGAAACCTTCTCACCAGTAATTATTATGTGGCAGCTTTCATTTTAGAAGTTACCAATACATGGAATCACAGCAATCCATCTGTAATACCATTGGTGTATCAAAAAAAAAAAAAATAAGGGAAATTGCAGGGACAAAAAAAAAAAAAAATTCTGTATCTGAAGCAAAACAAACAGAGCAAACAGGGTCCCCAAGAGGGTTTTTTATCAGCATAAACAATATCAACTTAGCGATGATAACTCACAAAATTAGAAATGAAAAGGGTCTTGTTCTTGGTAGGTGTGCTATAAAAACAGAATATACTGCCACATGCCAGGTGTTGCTGGTGACATTTTGTTAAAAATATAGGTTCTCTCTTGGAAAATGTTTTCTTTGTTCACTTGAGGCTAATGTTATCTCATGGAGAATAACACACTCATCATTAATTCCTCATAACAAACAGCATTTCCTACTCTTAATCAAATGCAACTCAACTCAAAGGCGCTTAAGCAAAAATTCTTGCATACCTTCCTTTCTCAAAATTGTGTCACTGAAAGGCCCAGTATTGGGGTTTGCTTTATTCACAACCAAATATATGACCTCAGAGAATAATTGAGGTTAGTCTATTTCTCTCCACATCTAAGTTCTGTTCTCATCCTACCCTATTTCCTTGGGCAGGCTCCTACTCTGCTGTGGTACACACAACCAGCTCCAAGATTTTATTTTCTCAGTTGAGCATTGCCAGTAATTACTACACTTGCATTTCATTGACAGATGTCAGGCCCATGTCTGAATCAGTTACTCCAGCTGAATGACACTGAATGTGTCTAATTGACCAGGTGTGGGTCATTGTCAGACATGGGATGAAAATCCAAGAAGAATGGTTTTATATTGGAACAGCAGGGTGCAGTTATTGGTATATGGGCAAATGGACTCCAAACCTATACAAACAAACACTGTCAAAACCCTATCAGTCTTAGAAATGTTTTAAGTAGTGGCTTTCCTTGACTTGCTTTGTGAGGAAAGCCACTTTCATTCCTCAGACAAGAATCTCTCTCATCTCCTGGCATTTTCATAGCACTCAAAGGTGTTTCCACCATAGCCTTTCTTACATTGTTACATAATTATCATTGACACTATTATTTCCGTAGGCATCTTTCTTTCCCATTGAAATGCAAGATTTTTGAAGGCAGAAAAAAAAAGGAGGTTTTGCCTTTTTATATAAACTTCAACAGTGCCCACACAGTAGTCTCAATAAACATTCATAAATGGTTCTTATATTTTCCAACCATTTCCCTTTCTTTTTTTCCAACAAGTCCAGGTTTTCTTCCTCTGAGAAGATTGTTCTGATGATTTTTAATTTTACCCTTTACTGTCTAAAGTAAAAATATTTTCTAAAATGCATTAATTCAATCAATAAGGGAAATAATGTCATCTCCTCCATAAGTCTTTCTTAAGCATCTTGGTTTTTATAGATGCCTGTCTATTAAATGTTAATTAATAACTTTTTAAATGTCATTTAATGCCATTTTATGAGTTTTTATATCATGTCTATTGGACTGTATTGAAATGCCATATCTTATCTAATCTTCTTTTGTAACTCTTCAGAGCCATTATATGAATGCTTGGTTAATATGTGGCACATTGGAAAGTGTGAAGCACAAAAAATCAAAGGGAAAAAAAAATATATTGAGATGAAGTTTCAAATGGCTGAAAAGACCTCAACTAAATAGATACATAGTGATATAAATTAAAATGCTGTGCTGTGCTTAGTTGCTCAGTCCTGTCTGACTCTTTGTGAACACATGGACTGTAGCCTGTCAGGCTCCTCTGTCCATGGAGATTCTCCAGGTAAGAATACTGGAGCGGGTTGCCATGCCTTCCTTCAGATCTTCCCAACCCAGAAACTGGACCCAGGTTTTCAGCCTTGCAGCCAAATTCTTCACCAGCTGAGCTACCAATAGTCAAATCCATTTGAAGTAAGTATAGGTGACATTTCTTCATTTCCTCATTTTCTAGCACAGATAGGTTTTCTTTGTGTGATTAAGAAAAAGCAGATTTTTAAAAATTCTAAAGGAGGCCCTTGATGACAGATGGTGAACTGATTTATCAGTAATAAAAATAATATAATATTTATTCTTTCTATATGTTTAACTCTCTTTTAATGGCAATTGGTTCAGAACGGTGGCAGAAATGGGGGAGATTTTCTGTGATATCCTTAAACTCCACCAATGGAATTTACTGAGGATTTATCTTATTCTGTAGTCTCACAGAGGCAGAACCCGAGACAAAGATTAGAGAGCAAATAGTTTAGTCTGTAAATGAGGTTAAGTGAGAAGGAAAAGGGAAAAAAGTACCAAGTCGGGAAAGGAGTGCATCAAGGCTGTATATTGTCATCCTGCTTATTTAACTTATGTGCAGAGTACATCATGAGGAATGCTGGACTAGGTGAAGCACAAGCTGGAATCAAGATTGCTGGGAGAAATATCAATAACCTCAGATATGCAGATGACACCACCCTTATGGTAGAAAGTGAAGAACTAAAGAGCCTCTTGATGAAAGTGAAAGAGGAGAGTGAAAAAGTTGGCTTAAAACTCAACATGCAGAAAACTAAGATCATGGCTTCTGGTCCCATCACTACATGGGAAATGGATGGGGAAAGAGTGGAAACAGTGTCAGACTTTACTTTTTTGGGCTCCCAAATCACTGTAGATGGTGACTGCAGCCATGAAATTAAGACAGTTGCTCCTTGGAAGAAAAGTTATGAGTAACCTAGACAGCATATTGGAAAGCAGAGATATTACTTTGCCAACAAAGGTCTGTTTGGTCAAAGCTATGGCTTTTCCAGTAGCCATGTATAGATGTAAGAGCTGGACTACAAAGAAAGCTGAGTGTTGAAGAACTGATGCTTTTGAACTGTGGTGTTGGAGAAGACTCTTGAGAGTCCCTTGGACTGCAAGGAGATCCAACCAGTCCATCCTAAATGAAATCAGTCCTGAACATGCATTGGAAGGACTGATGCTGAAGCTGAAGCTCCACTTCTTTGGCCACCTGATGCAAAGAACTGACTCATTTGAAAAGACCTGATGCTGGGAAAGATTGAAGGTGGTAGGAAAAGGGGATGACAGAGGATGGCATGATTGGATGGCATCATCAACTCAATGGACATGAGTTTGAGTAAACTTTGAGAGTTGGTAATGGATGATCAACTTCCCTAGGCCTGGCATGCTGCAGTCCATGGGGTTGCAAAGAGTTGGACACAACTGAGCAACTCAACTGAACTGAATTAATCATTTCCAGGATGGTGCTTTCTCCTTCTGGGGAGCTCTGTAAACAGTGAAGACTGTGGCCTCAGAGTTACCCCAACATAGAGGTGGGGAAATTGGACTACTTATATAACAACTTCCTGTCATCAGGGCTTCCCTGAGAGCTCAGTTAGTAAAGAATCTGCCTACAATGCAGGAGACCCCAGTCTGATTACTGATCAGGAAGATCTACTGGAGAAGGGATAGGCTACCCACTCCAGTATTCTTAGGCTTCCCTTGTGGCTCAGCTGGTAAAGGATCTACCTGCAGTGCAAGAGACCTGGTTTTGATCCCTGGGTTAGGAAGATCCCCTGGAGAAGGGAAAGGCTACCCACTCCAGTATTTTGGCCAAGAGAATTCCATGGACTTAATAATCTATGGGGTCACAAAGATTCAGGCAGAACTGAGCAACTTTCACTTCACTTCCTGTCATCACTGGGAAAAGTCATCATTTGGGAACTGTTTTTTTTTTTAACTAAAATATAGTTGGTTTGCAATGCTGTGTTAGTTTCAGGTACACAGCAAATATATAATTTTTCAGATTATTTTCCCATATAGGTTATTATTACAAAATACTGATTATAATTCCTTGTGCTATATAGTACATTCTTGTTATTTATCTCTTTTATATATAGTAGTGTATGTATGTTACTCCTAAATTTCTAATTTATCCCATGCCACCACCTTTCCCTTTGGGAACTCTGTTTGTTTTCTATATCTGTGAGTTTGCTTCTATCTTAAAAATAAGCTCATTTGTGTCATTTTCTTTTAGTTCCACATATAAGTGATTGCCAGGGTCTAGCCCCCGCAGGATCCAGGGGCGCCCAAATTGGCAATGATTTAGAGAGAGAGACAGAGCAAGAATGTTGCAGATAAGAGAACAGAGGAGAGAAAGAAAGAAAGATAGAAAAGAAAGACACAGGGTGACCAAGCTTTGGTGAGTGGGGCCCATTACTTTATTTTCAAAAGGGACTTTTATACCTTAACTTGTACATAGAGGGAAATGAAAGATGCAAAGTCATACAGAGTCAGCCCAAACATTACATCTGTTTTGTCTTTATAAAAACCAGTATTTTTTCTCCATATCTTTCCCATAAAGAATGTTGTGTACATTATCTTTTGGCCTTGGAGGCCTGTGAACATTTTATGACCCTCTTTTGATAAAGGCTGCTCAACCAGAAAACTTATTTTCCCTCAAAGTGTTTTTTCTTTATATTTCTAATCTATCTCAGCCTCAGAAAATGCTAAACAGAGTTACATTTCTCACGGGGCAAAGGTGCAGTGAGTTACTACAAAGAAAGAATCAATTAGCTCAAAGGTCTGATGTGGTTAATTTCAAGGCTACACTTGTTTTTCTTACATTCCAACTATGTTCACTAATGCACTCCCAGGTGCACAGTGGATAGGAGATATGGGAACTTAGCAACAAGCATTGGCTCAACAGTGAAATCCTATACCACCATTACTCTAATAGTTTTTAACTCTTTAAAAGGCTCTATGTTTTAGGCTTCCTGTGCCTCTCACAGTTGGGAGGCTGTGAACAATCATATGTGTAGCTGCAAGAGTCTGGATAAACCTGCCAAGCAAGCTAGAATGCTAACAGAGGGGGTTTGGATTGAAATATTCCTCTCATGTCCAGGAGACTTATTAGCTAGAGCCCTAAGTTGATTTTCTCCAGAGAAAGGTGGTCAGGGATAGCCACCTGTATGTCAGGAGAGTTGGTGAAAGGCACAAAACAGTAAGAAAGACAGATTCTGGTTTTGGGGTAGATGCTCAAGCAGGTCCAGGGAGCCCCTCGAATCCTGATCCACCTTTGCCTGTCAGGTCTTCCTGCATGACCTTTGTCATGGGTGGGATCTCCCGTGGTGGCTCCCAGCAAGTGATGTCATATGATATCTGTCTTTGTCTCACTCACTTCATTTGGTATGATAATCTACATGTTGCTTTCCTACAAATGGAATTTTTTCATTATTTTTAATAGCTAAGTAGTATTCCATCATATATATATATATATATATTTATTTATTTATACACACACACATATATATGCACCATATTTTCTTTATCTGTCGATCTGTTGGTAGACATTTATACGTGTATCCCAAAGTTCATTGGAACCTCAGTAAGAGCTGTTCTTGATAGGCATTAATTCACTGACACCTCAGGCCTGCAGCTTACATGGTCAGAGAGGCTCTGGAGCCACAGAAAAAGATGAATGGTAAAGAGATGTTTGTACTGGCAGTTGAAATTCTAGCTCATGTGTACTGGAATAGAAAAGGATCAAGTGATATGTCTGGGGCCTAACAGTGTCTGGTCTACAGCTGGACATGAAGGCTTTGTTAGGGTAAATTGTATAGTGGACATTGAAACCCTCAAGTAAAATAAGATATCAATAATTCTGATATTGAGATGGCCTGAAAGCTGTTTATGTGACTAATACGTATGTTTAACTTGATTACAGTACCAAGTCTAGTTTAAGAAACCAATATGCAAAATTTGGAGCCGTGTGAGGTCACATTGATATCTTTGTGGAGCTCACATTGAATGCCTCCCACTTATCAGTTATATATTAGCTACTTTTTATAATTCATGTATTTATTCAAGACTCAACATTCTATGAGGTAACATCATGTGTTACCATCTGCAGAAGTCATTGTGGTACAGCTGAGATCAGAGAGATTTTGAAGTCAAGCATAACTAGATTCAATTTCTAGCTATGCTAATGAATAGCTAATACTTTGGGGCAAGTTATTTAGTATCATTGAACTTCAGGTTCCGAATCTATGTAATGCAGAGAATATTAAAGACTCAACAGACACAACAGCTACATGCACATATATATAGTACCAGCAGAGGTCCTGGTAGGTAGTAGATATTCAGTAAAATCTTAATTTTCACCAATAGGAAAAAATGGAATATTAAGAAAAGTAGACTTTTTTTTTTCTTTTTTTGAAAAGTAGACTTCTAACGATCATACAGGTAGTAACTGTTGGAGCTAAAAATAAATCCAGATCCATGACACAAAATGCAAATGTAATTCCACATCAGTCATGGCTAGAGATCTGTGCCTCTACTTTTTCTCTCATAGATGCCATTCCATTGGTAACTATAATTATTGTCCCTGATTCATAAAACCAAGACCTCCCATTGAGATCTATTATCATCCAATTTATGTTTCAGAAGTTTAAATTGCTAATTGAATGATTTCAACACAAACTTTATATTTGAATCTTAGTTTCATTTGAAGTGTTATTCTGCTGTAAATATCTTGCAATAGAAGTGGGATATATTTAACCCCATCAGTAGAACTTGCATTTTATTAAAATGATGTAGCCAAGAGTTTGGCTCTGAAACTAGACTGTTTGGGTTTGAATCCCATTCTACCATTTGCTAGCTGCATGAGTGCCTCCTAAAAGATGCAGATTCTTTGTACCACAGAAAAGATCAAATGAGGGACTACTTAGAGAGTGCTCAAAATGATGCCTGTTTCCATAGTAAAAGCTCAGTGATGGTGGTTTAGTTGCTAAGTCATGTCCGATTCTTGTGACCCCATGGACTGTAGCCCGCCAGGCTCCTCCGTCCATAGGGTTTTCCAGGCAAGAATACTGGAGTGGGTTGCCATTTCCTTCTCCAGGGGATGTTCCTGAACCAGGGGTTGAACCCAGATCTCCTGCACTATAGGCAGATTCTTTACCAACTGAGCAACCACAGAAACCCAAAAGCTCAATAAATGTTATCATTTGGAAGAAAATCTTCCTAAAACACTGTGTGATAATTCTATAAAATTAACCCATAAAGAAGTGTGGAGTTAAGAAATCTGACTGAGAATTTAAGTCCTTGGAATAATAATTGAGAAGAAAGAAATAAGAGGATCAGGACTAGAAATGAGTCTTTCATAGTCAAGAGATAGCTATGCAGACAAAGAACAAAACTGAAACTACAACCAAAAGAATCAAAGACGGTTCCCTCATGATGTAATGTTTCCATAAGCCTCAAGTCAAGAATAGGCTGGTTGGCATGAAGACTTTGTAGCCAGTAAGTTTTTTTTTTTTTTTTTCCTAATGGGAGCAAAAGCAGGTAATTAATCAAATGGGTACTTAAAAGATGATATCAGATGTGACAGAGAGCATAAACGGTAAGACTTTGTACGGTATATGTTATAAATGAAATTTAGTCCTTGGAAATTATATGTCACTTAATCTATGTCCAGTGGGCCACAAATGATTGACCTAGAACCTGGATCAGGAGATGGTGGGGCATACTGACCCACCCTGCTTGGAATCACTGTCTCTTTCTGGTCCTCTTATTTAGTCTGATTCTGCAACAGTGATTATGCACCTGGAGACTTCCTCTGTTTCTCTCCTCCACGCTGAATTCCTTTAGTGTATCTGGACCACCCTGGAATTTAACTCTAGTTTGGGATAAAATTCTTTCCCAAGTGTCTTCACTGACACAATGCCTGTCAAAAGTAATAGCTGGGTATCTCATTACAGAGTGTTTGGAAAACTTCATAATGGCTACAGAATGTTCAAATGCAGAACCAGTTGACAGCCTGCCACACCAATGGGACTCAGATGACCTCTGAAGGCAGTTGTCTAATTCCAAAAGTCAGTCTAACAGCATTTTTCTCTGAACCCATTTCACTGTTACCTGAACTGAATTGATTATAAATGCATATGGGTACCCTGGAAACATAGAGGATGCTTTGAGAGTTCGTTGTAGAGAAGATCTGAGTTAGTCTTGGAAGGGACATTTAAACTGACCTGCATGAGTAGGAGTGAAGTAAGAACATTCCAGAGGTGAAACTCTAAAGGAGGGTTTGTTTTTTTTTTTTCTTTTCATTTGAGAAGTTAATAGAACTTTGGTTCAACTTATGGAGTCTGTCTGTAGCAAAGTCTAGTCAGCGGACTGCCAGGGATTAGAGGTAAATACACACCTAGGATCAGTATAACCAGAAGATATACAATCCATGCATTCAAGTGCAGAAGGTTTCCGGACCCAACTTATGCACTCTGTTCCCCAATGTGGTTATGACTTGGTTAATTGCTCATTCTTAATATGTTTTCTTCAGAGTGGTAGCTCCTTTCTCAGACCAGAACCCAGAACTGATTAATCTTTTAATGAAACTGACTTCATACAATACTGGCTTGATGGTTTAGTCTTTGAATCAAATAACCAAGGCAATGAAAGAAGAGAAAGAGTAAGAGAAGAGGTTGACATCATATGAAGGAGAAGAGAGATGTAACACAAAGAGAAATCTTAAGTCAGAGAGTACTGTTCCAGAGCAGATGGCCAACCCCAGGCAAACTGGACAAGAAAGATTGTCCCAGTAATATCCTGTTATCTATAGCTCTCTCACCTTCTACTTCTCTCTCCAGGATTTTATATGGCCTTAAACCTTTCACGTGACTCCCATCTTTGCCTCCCTTTGATCTCAATATACTTTCTGCTCCAGGAGTTTATACCTCTCCCATGTTCCACTTCCTTAATACTTCTGGTCTAATCTGTGTAAAAAAGAAAAATAAACTGATATTAAATTCATAACTATTGATAAAATGAGAACTCTTCCAAGGCACTTCTGTTTTTTTTTTTTTTTCTTTTTAAAATTTTATTGAATTAGAGTTAATTTGCAATGCTCTGTTTACTTTCTGCTATACAGCAAAGTAACTCCATTATATTAGGTTGACCAAAAATTTTATTTGTGTTTTCCATACCATGTTACAGAAAAACTATAGCAAACTTTTTGGTCCACCCAATACATATATATTATTTTTCATATTATTTTCCACTGTGGGTTATCACAGGATATTGAATATAGTTCTCTGTCCTTACAGTAGGACCTTGTTGTTTTTCCACCCTATATATAATTGTTTGCATCTGCTAATCCCAACTTCCCAATCCTTCCCTTCTAAACCCCTCCCTTCCTCTTGGCAACAATTCTGTTCTCTATACTTCTGAGCCTATTTATGTTTTGTAGACAGGTTCATTTGTGTTGTATTTTTGATTCCATATACAAGTGATTTAAGGTATTTGTCTTTCTATTTCTGACTTACTTCACTTAACACAATAATCTGTAGGTCCATCCATGTTGCTACAAACAGCATTATTTCATTCTTGTTAGTGGCTGAGTAATATTCCATCACTTGTATATGTGTGTGTGTGTGTGTGTGTGTGTGTGTACATATGCACCACATCTTCATTATCCGTCTGTTGATGGACATTTAGGTTGTTTCTGCTTTGTGGCTATTGTAAATAGTACTGCTACAAAGGACCTTCTGTTTTTCAAAAACTATTTAATCCAAATATATTTAATTGATAGAATGGTTTCGGGATAAGTGAGGAGGGAAGATATTTTAACACTTGGACTCCTAGAAAACATACAGACCAATGTTTCTCAGGAGACTGTCGACAAGCTAGCTGTCCTTGCCTTCTTTACTTGACCCAAAGAATCTCTTAACAAGTTTTAAGAATTTTCTTTCTTAAAGAGAAATATCTATGTGATTTCTAAAATTTTCTTTTTTTCCCCCCTCCTGCTGGTATATTACTTCCATTGAAGGTGGAACTCTCAAGTCACCTTTATATTCTTTTACCCTTTCTCCCATTTTCCAGTCTCTCCCTGACAATAAGAAGTCAACATGCAACAATCTTCAAAGTAATGCGTTTTTTCCATTTCCTTTCTAAGGGTCATCACATTAAAAAAATGTGTTTTTTTTTTCTATTTATTTTGAAGTAAAGAAAGCATGACTTTTCTTTTTCTCTTCCTAAAAATAGAAAGTCATGGTTGCATTTATCTATGATTATGACATGGAAGCCTCTAATGAACTTTTTTAAACTTGGGCTATTTTCTGTAGATGTGCAGTTGAGACAACTTTCAACTTGACCATCCCCAAGCTGAAACCAAACTTATCTCCCCTTCATAATAATAGGAACTTTGTGAACAGGTTTCTTTTAAATAATACAAGATATCAAATTTTCAAGGAGCTCACTGTCATTCTGATGACATTTATACAGGAGAGGCTGGGGTGAGAGGGGAGACTTCCAGTCACAGGGAAGATCTGTGGCCTGAAATGACATTGGAGGGACTCAGTGGAGAAGAAGATAAAAAGACTGTGACATGGAAACACTGAGGGGTTTTGATTATTTCAGCATGTGGTCTAATAGGCAGCACATTCAGCAAGATGAGGATTAGCATAATGTAAGGAGACCAGAAGTAAGGAACCGGAAAACTGAACAGAGAGCAGTGAAAAGATTCTTCACCTAGAAGACAGATCAGGGTAGAATGTGAAAGAAAAAAGGGAATTCCCGTCATTCAGACACCACATTCTCTTAGAATTGGCCCCCATCCTCAATACAGTATGCCTCTAAGGCAGGAAGATCCTAAGAGCCAAGATATTTAATAGATTTTTCAGAGTGTCAGGGAATTTTTTTTTTCTTTTATAACTCAAACAACTTAGGAAAAATGTAACTTTTTTAAAAGACAAATTCCATTTGCGAATGGATCAGTAACAATGCCAAGTTGTCAGAATTTTAAAACCTGTGAGGAAAGATGGAAGACATTTGCTTCATAATTACCGGAATTTGGGTGACATCACCCAGTGCTAATTGCTTCTTCACAATTGAAAAAAGGGCTTGTTAAAATCGATTTAGTTGGATTTAACACACAGTCCAAGAGCAGGTAAATGAAAATGATGTGCTCTATAAAGAAGGTGCTATTAAAAGAAGTAGATAGTTGTCCATGATGCCACTCCATAAAATAGGCATGAAGAAGTTAAAATAAGTACAAAAAGGCGATGAACTATTATAAGTCAGTAACAACTGAATCATGTCCTAGGAGATAAATGGGAATTTATAATGTACTTTCAAGATCTTAATGAGAAATTCATAGGTATGTTAAACCAAATATGATTATTTTCCTTTCCTTTAAAAACATACTGACTTTATGTCTTTCTTTGAGTAGTCTTTCCAGTTTTTCTTACTGGTAATTTCTGTAGTAAAGACATTGACAGTGATGGCCAAAGCGAAGAGGATTTTTTTTTCTTGTCTTTTTCAATGAAGATATTGAACTGTGATACATTTTGTTTCAAGGAAAGAAGTGTGTTCAGTGGTCTTCATTTTGTTCCTACAGTGATTCTGGATCATTTGGCAGTGGGTCCATCAGATTTTCTTTAGGGTTATGTTAGCATACAGTTGTATTTGGGTGATACCTGGAATTTTACAGTAGCCTCTGTGTAAGGTTTAGCAGCAGAAACTAGGAAAGGAAGTCAAGAGAGAAGCTATTTGTACTATCATTGTAGTTCATACTTCAGGTACTTTCGGTTCTTACTTTGGAGGACAAGGAGTTTGGGAAATCTCATTATATCATGTGTATGCAGTTCTGGCATCAGGATGACTGTGCAAGACAGGCTTCTGAAACCTCTCTCTTAGATGCACTGACAAGGTGGTCAGAAGGTCCCCAGAGATTTCACAGGCTGGATAAAACATGTAGAGTAATAAGCTGGGTCTGTGCTTGCTCAGATATGCAGATGACACCACCCTTATGGCAGAAAGTGAAGAGGAACTAAAGAGCCTCTTGATGAAAGTGAAAGAGGAGAGTGAAAAAGTTGGCTTAAAGCTCAACATTCAGAAAACGAAGATCATGGCATCTGGTCCCATCACTACATGGGAAATGGATGGGGAAACAGTGGAAACAGTGTCAGACTTTATTTTTTTGGGCTCCAAAATCACTGCAGACAGTGACTGCAGCCATGAAATTAAAAGACGCATACTCCTTGGAAGGAAAGTTATGACCATCCTAGATAGCATATTCAAAAGCAGAGACATTACTTTGCCAGCAAAGATCCGTCTAGTCAAGGCTATGGTTTTTCCAGTGGTCATGCATGGATGTGAGAGTTGGACTGTGAAGAAGGCTGAACGTTGAAGATGTGATGCCTTTGAACTGTGGTGTTGGAGAAGACTCTTGAGAGTCTCTTGGACTGCAAGGAGATCCAACCAGTCCATTCTGAAGGAGATCAGCCCTGGGTGTTCTTTGGAAGGAATGATGCTAAAGCTGAAGCTCCAGTATTTTGGCCACCTCATGCGAAGAGTTGACTCATTGGAAAAGACTCTGATGCTGGGAGGGATTGGGGGCAGAAGGAAAAGGGGACGACAGAGGATGAGATGGCTGGATGGCATCACTCACTCAATGGACGTGAGTTTGAGTGAACTCCAGGAGATGGTGATGGACAGGGAGGCCTGGTGTGCTGCTATTCATGGGGTCACAAAGAGTCGGACACGACTGAGCGACTGAACTGAACTGAACTGTGCTTGCCATTGCCATAGTTATACATTGTGCTCCCTTTTCTCACGTGAGTCCAAGGTGCAGTCATCATGTTTGCTCCAGCTGTCATCACGTGGTTAGAGTAAGAATGCTTGTCTTCCTCCTTCTATTCCTCCCTCCTTTCCTGCCTTCAGTCCTTCCTTCCTCTCTCCCTTTCTCTTTTTTCCCCCTTCCTTCTCTTCTGCCTGCATCAGGCATCAGATGACATAAAAAATTAAAGTCACTTTAGATCAAATAATCTGGAAGGTGAGCTAGTTCATTATTTTGAATTATTTTACTGCAGGCAGTCAGTTCAGTTCAGTCGCTCAGTCGTGTCCGACTCTTTGTGACCCTGTGAACCACAGCATGCCAGGCCTCCCTGTCCATCACAAACGCCCGGAGTTTACCCAAACTCATGTCCATAGAGTCGGTGATGCCATCCAACCATCTCATCCTCTATCATCCCATTCTCTTCCTGCACTCAATCTTTCCTAGCATCAGGGGCTTTTCAAATGAGTCAGCTCTTTGCATCAGGTGGCCAAAATATTGGAGTTTCAGCTTCAACATCAGTCCTTCCAATGAACACTTAGGACTGATCTCCTTTAGGATGGACTGGTTGGATCTCCTTGCAGTCCAAAGGACTCTCAAGAGTTTTCTCCAACACCACAGTCAAAAGTATCAGTTCTTCAGTGCTCAGCTTTCTTTATAGTCCAACACTCACATCTGTACATGACTACTGGAAAAACCATAGCCTTGACTAGATGGACCTTTGTTGGCAAAGTAATGTCTCTGCTTTTTAATATGCTATCTGGGTTGGTCATAACTTTCCTTCCAAGGAGTTAAGTGCCTTTTAATTTCATGGCTGCAGTCACCATCTGCAGTGATTTTGGAGCCCCCCCAAAATAAAGTTAGCCACTGTTTCCCCGTCTATTTGCCATGAAGTGATGGGCCCGGATGCAGGCAATAGAAACTAACAATGTTGAAACCTTGGGATTCTGGAAAACAGCAAAATTTAAGAAATCCTCTAACCCTTGTATGGTTCTGGAAAACAGTTTACTACAAAGAATGATCCCTCCCCATATGACTTAAATAGACTTCTGAATGCCTTTCTTGTTTACTTATCATGAGATCAGATACAGATTTATAAATTCCAATTTTTGGCCTCCTAAATGATTCACTCAAATGCTTGTCTCCACTGATCAGTTGGAATAATGTGCTCTTTAATCATATTTGGTTAAATTTCTTTCCCTTCCCTCAGACCCCCTACTTTGACTCACCCTCAGCCTGACCCTGCAAACAACTTAACAGTGCTCAGAGAGTAGGCTGGTCTCAGGGTAAAACGTTCTCTGATATACAATCCATTAAACTACCCATTCACTCCATTTTTCTATACCTGTTTTTTATTTTTTTTCTCTGAACTTGCGTACTCCTCTCCATACCAAAGAACTCTATCCAACCTTTGAGGACACTTGCATATCTTAAGATCTGAGCTCTCTCCTAATTGTAACAATCCCCTCTCTACCTCTTCATCCCTTGCAATAATCATTTTGAATAAAGTCTGGATTTTGTTTATTTTTTTGACAAAAACAAAGTAGATAAAGTCAAAAGAAGATGTGAAGCAATGCAAGGACATGAGGCAGTTAACTGAATAAATGGGTCTTCAGTTCAGTTCAGTTGCTCAGTCGTGTCTGACTCTTTGTGACTCCATGAATCGCAGCACGCCAGGCCTCCCTGTCCATCACCATCTCCCAGAGTTCACTCAGATTCACATCCATCGAGTCAGTGATGCCATCCAGGCATCTCATCCTCTGTTGTCCCCTTCTTCTCCTGCCCCCAATCCCTCCCAGCATCAGAGTCTTTTCCAGTGAGTCAACTCTTTGCATGAGGTGGCCAAAATACTGGAGTTTCAGCTTTAGCATCATTCCTTCCAAAGGAATCCCAGGATTGATCTCCTTCAGAAAGGACTGGTTGGATCTCCTTGCAGTCCAAGGGACTTAGAGTGGGACAAAATCTAAGTAGAGATAATGAAACTTGGAGGAGATTTTGTTTAGATATCCACAGTTTGGACAGACCGCCTCTATACATTCTTTGCCCTTGTATTCCTCACAAGAGACAAATTCCAGGGACAGGGAGTTAGTCTTGCCTGACTCTGATCAGCAGTGGGCACATAGGGCTCCCAGATCAGAAGTCCCACTGATATCATATACAACAGAGGAAGGATGATTCCTCAAAAGCTGTGATCTTGTTCCAAGAAAGAAGAAAACTGTTGGCTAGGTAAAGACAATGGTAGTTTACTACAGGTAAGAATTTTACCTGGGAAGCTTGGCACATTTAGATTTTCCACAAAAACATAATTACAGTATATGAGGGGATTACAGATGCTGGTACCACTTACACATGTTTCTACACCAAGACAGCTCATGGCTTGTCTGAAAATTGGGGTCACTTTGATATATGCATCCCCATCCTTTGTCAAACAAATAAAATATGAACAATTATATAATTCTTTCTGTATACTTATATCTCAGGAGCCCAGCCTATGCTACAGTAGCAGGGGAAGTTATAGCTATGCAGTTGACTTTCTATAACTAATGTGTAATCCACAGGTCTACATAAGAGAGACATAGTGTCCTCAAAGATTTGCTGACAATCTTCAGCTTTATAAGCAAGTGCACAGAACTATTTCTCTCTGGCCTTATATTTTCTCTCATTTATTTTAGCAATGTACAGGCATGGGCTAAATTATGAGAGCCTTTTCCCTACCAAAAAGTATGTTATATTTCAAATATATTTCAACTAATCTAGAGTTTGGTCTGTAGGATGAAGCCTACTTCTTTTAGTCAAAAGCAAGGCATTTCAAGAAATTTCTTCTGTATATCTGAGAGTTAGGAAGAGAGTGAGCAAGGAGAGAGAAAGAGATAGTTTTTCATTTTAAAAAGACTAACATGTTTTTTTAAAAAAACAGGGATAGATTGTCACTAAGATTTGCTTAGAAGTCATCTGTGTGTGGAAGTGTTAGCCACTCAGTCATGTCCAACTCTTTGTGGCCCCATGAACTGTAGCCCAACAGGCTCCTCTGTCCATGGAATTCTCCAGGCAAGAATGTTGGAGTGGGTAGCCATTCCCTTCTCCAGGGGATTTTTCTGACCCAGAGACTGAACCCAGGTCTCCCATAGTGCAAGCAGATTCTTTACCATCTGAGTCACCAAGGAAGCCCAGAAGTCACATATGCATGCATGCTAAGTTGCTTCAGTCGTGTTTGACTCTTTGCAACCCTACAGACTATAGCCTCTCAGGCTCCTCTGTCCATTGGATTCTCCAGGCAAGAATACTGGAATGGGTTGCCATTTCCTCCTCCAGGGGATCTTCCCAACCCAGGGATTGAACCCACTATTTTTGTATCTCTTGCATTGGTAAGTTCTTTACCACTAGCACCACCTGGGAAGCCCAGAAGTCGCATACATGTTTGTAGTTTGGGGCAATGTCTAGAGGTGTTACTGAGCTGAGCCTGCTAGTTAATTTCATGTCAGAACTCAGATGAAAGTAGCAAGATATGTGTCCTTTTCTAAGGTGGCTTATGGCAGGAGAAGTCAGAGTTTAGTTTCGCTGATTCATAGACCAATATGAATCAACTCAGATTCAGCTGATAGAAGGCAGTAGGGTCATGAATCGGCTGGATTCATGGCTCAGATATAATACTCTGTCCATCAGTTTAGACAGAACCATGAGGAAAACAAACAAACAAAAAAAGAAATAATAATGTACTACTACTGTCATCAAATTTTTGTGGGAAGATCTAGAGGTGAAAGAGCAACTAGGTTAGAAGAAGGTCACAGGTACTTATGAGGCTTCTAGAAAGTGGAAAGGACTACTCTAACATTCGTAACAGATTCAACAAACTTTCAAATTGATTAAGGCAGATCTTGCATATCTGCAAAAGCAATATTATTAATACTATGAAACTAGATTTCTTGGTTTTAGTACTAGCTCTACTATTTACTAATTGTATTTCCTCAAATTACTGAAATTCACTGAGTTATGCTCATTGAAAAGAGGCTAAACAGTAGCTACTTCATAGTTTGTTTCTGAGGAAATTAAAATTGTTGTAGAATGCTTAAGAATTTCTGTCACATAGTAAATTTTCACTAAATGCTAGTACTTTTTATTACTGTTATTATTACTCTTATTCCATAATGACCCACAGATAACAATAATTATTTGCTTTGGGAAAGTCAGTTTCTCTGAACCTCTTGTATAAAATGTAAAAATGCAATTTTAACTATTGATCTCTCTGTGATTATTTCTAGTTTACAGGATCCCTTCAAAATGTGACATTATGTAATCCACACAAGAATGCAAGGAGAAGGCAAATGAGATTGTTTTCATTTTATAGATGAGATAGTAGAGGCCCAGAGAGATTAAGTGACTTGCCCAAGTATGACATAAAGGCAACATTTGTGTTAGAAAGTCCTGTCTACTTTCTACCATGATTTCTAGAATTGCCCTAAACATAAAGATGCTTGTAGAGTTTGTCTTATTGAAGCATTTAAGTTAGTGAACAGAAACCCATTCATTACATATCTCTCTCTCTGATTCCATGGTAACTATATAACATTATGTGCTTAGTTGTGCTTAGTGCCTCAGTCATGTCCAACTCTTCATGACCCCTTAGACTGTAGCCCTCCAGGCTCCTCTGTCCATGGGAATTCTCCAGGCAAGAATACTGGAATGGGTTGCCATGCCCTCCTCCAAGGGATCTTCCCAGCCAAGGGATCAAACCCAGGTCTCCCACATTGCAGGCATATTCTTTATGGGCTCAGCCATCAGGAAAGCCCATATGACAGTGTAGTTAAGTCAGTTCGAGCAGGAGATCTTGATTTATTGCTGAAGAGCATCACACCCTTCCTATTCTGCTCCTCTGGCTTATTGAGCATATATTTTCATATATGCTCCAAATTGATTTTTTTTCCAGTACCTCTGGGATCACTTGATCTGGTGGTGAAGCCAGGGCATGACTCAGTCACCTACTAAGGGGTGAAACCAGATGGAGATCTTTATGAAACTTGTTCAGACTAATTTCTAATGTCATGGTTCTTCTCAGTAGCATGAACTCCAATGTCAGAGTCTTTTGCAATGGTTTATTAACCTGTCAGAGGCATATCTATGAATAATAATGAATTCAAGGAGAAGATATTACCTTGCATCTGAAAGCATGTGTTGGAGAGTTTTTCCTGCCCTCACTTTCACCCTATAGAATGAGACTTCCCTGCTGCCTTGCATCCTCTCAACAACTCAACACCAGTGTCTGATAACCAAACAAATAGTAGCATTAGATTATCGCCAATAGCTTGTTACAAGACAGGAAGGATGCCTTTAATTCCCTAGCAGCACAGGTGTGCTTTCTATGAGCAGGAATTTCAAGAACAGTGTCAGTTACCCTGACAGAACAAGCTCAGATTGACAGGAAATGTCACCCATCAGCTTCTCAAGGCTCTATGAAAGCTTTTATGTATCATTATTCATCTTTAAATAAAATACAGCTAAAGCTGACACTCAGACTTGTAATGAGATGAGCACCATTGATGTTTTCTGTATAGTAATACAGGAAACACATTCAGAAAATTGCCAGCGAAGAAGAGCCATCATTTTTAATGGGAAATAGCAGCCATCGGGTACTTATTGGTATCCACTTTATTCAGCCCTTGGCTAGACACGATGTGGGAGACTTGGAACAAGTAAATGAAGCTGAGGTATCTTTTAGGAATTCATGACTTCTCTGGGGATGTAAAATATATATACTGGAGATAATTTGTAAAAATCATGAATGAACTGAAAGCTAAACTGAAGCACAGGCAAGTGTGTGTATGTGTATGTGTGTGTGATAAAGGGAATATGTATTTTGAGTAATCGGGAAAGGAACAGCTATCCTAGAGAAAAAAAGTATGGTCAAGAAGAGAGATTAAATCAATTCTCTCCTGACCACAGAAGGCTCAGTGTTGACCATTTTGCTTCTGTTGGATGGGGGAAGGATGAGTTTATCAGAAGGAATTCCTAGGTCACTTGAATGAAAGTTTTTCAATTTTTCACTCGCCTACAGTAAACTGATACGTTATACTGGCATGATGCTACACAGTGGGTGGAGGTATTGGTTTGGCCAAAAAGTTTGTTCAGGTTTTTACATATGATGTGACAGAAAAAAAATCAAACATACTTTTTGGCCAACCATTTATGTTGGTCTTGTGACTTGGCGAATGAATATTTAATGGGTGCAATGGGAGCAGGAGCTTGATGCGTGATCTTGAGATTTCTCTTGTGTCTTTTGATCTTCTTGGTAACGCCGGTCACTTAAGTATTTTCCCTTTTGCCCCGACCTGAAAAGGAACATGCATGGAGCCAAATCTAAGCCCACCACTAGAGTGTATCCAAGCACAGCTGACTCCCACTGTCCTGAAGAACAGCACACCAGCAGAGATCCAGTTAGATACATCAGATTGGTTTTAACCTGAAGCTAAGAGCTGGAGAATAAATACTTGTTACAAGCCACTGAGATATTGAAATCTTTTGCTATAGAGCAAATGCTAGTAAAGAAACTAAGGTTGACCTCATATATCAATGAAGTTTAACCTACTGAGGAAATAATGGTTTGTGTTTAAGTATATTCCAGTAACTAGAATAAGTGTCTTGAGAGAAGTAAAAAATATTCAAGGGAACAGCGGGCACAGAGGAGATAAGAGGCTTCAGGTTAACAAAGACTTTCTGAAAGTGACAGTGATACCCTTAAAGGAAAGTTAGGTTGTGAGCAGATTGTGGTGAGGCAAGGGAAGCATGGAGAAGGGATCCTTAATGTCAGCATATATAGTTGCCTTTTTTTCATTGTAACCCAAGTGCATGATATTAAGCTTTGATTGCTGTGGCCTCCTCATCAAAGACAGCTGTTTCCAATTTACCCATTGCCAGCTAGAAGGAGCCCAGCTGTCCCGCCCAGGAAGTTCCTTTTTTTTTTTTCTCTTTTAAGAACTCTCTGGTTGACTTAGTATCTGACCCTTTGTTTCCTAGTCTTTCCCTTCTCACTTTTACTTCCCAAGAAAGAATGAAGCTATGAAATCTAGAAATCCTACCCTGAACCCTGATAAAGGCAGAGCCCCATGCCTGAGGACGCTTTATCTCTACCTGCAGCCTTGCTGTGTGGTTCCAGGCATGCCCTGTACCCTCCAGGACTTGTGAGTAATAAATCTCATTTGTGCTTTTGTTTTTCAAAGTTCCCTGATGGTTTTGTTGCTGAAGTATGTCTTGCAATGGAAGTAAGAACCACGCGTCTGGTCAGCTAGAACATTGACCCCAATAAGGAAAATGTTTGTGGGAGCCTCTTTTGCCAGGGCCCAGTTGAGTGGCCCTGGGTTTTTCTAGCCAATAGCATCAGTATGGAAAGATCAAGTTTGTCGCTGTTTAGTCGCTAAGTCTAGATCCTGGCAGAGTATTCCTGTTTAGACTGGAAAATGCTGGGAGCAGGAGGCGGTGTGTAAATGCGGCAGTGTCTTTATTTTCTTTTGCTGTTACTGAGCCAGGTTCCCTTGCGTAAATGAACTGAGTGCTAAACTGAAGCACAAGTAAGTGTGTGCCAAGACTTAGAGGCTGGCAGCAGAGAATTGGTTTCTCCACAAGGCAGCCAAGGGAGAGGATGGGAGAACAAATCTCAATCTGCCTCCAGAAGGATACATTTTAGGGATTTTCATAAGATGAAGAGGCAGGCGGAAAGGTCACGGGAAGTAAGAATGTTGGGTAATCGGCGACCTGTGCAGGTGCAACTAAGCTATGCTTCTTCAAAGGTTGCATGCTCAGAAAATGATGGAGTTAGCACATTCTAGGGGTGGGGTTTTTGGTCCTGTGATGTCAAAAGGTCACCAATTGGACACTCTCATTCCCAGGTGGAGGGTCAGTGGTCCCAACCAGTTTAACTGGCTAGAGCTCAAATGGAACAGAAACTGACTCCAAATTCCTGTAGAACAACTCAGGCAAACATCTTATAGACACCTAAGTCAGAGATACTATCTCCAGGGGTGGTGAAAGTGTCTTGTAACTTATTTTTTAGGCCATGTTATGCTTGGAGGATGCAAATATTGTAGAAACAGTTACAAGGAGCTTGATCGGTGAAGACAGGTTACAGCTTATTATGTATTAAGCAAGTTATAGTTGAATGGCTCTGATAATTACCCTCGGTTTCATTGCTGCCATAACAAATTAGTGCAAATTTAGTGACTTGGAGTGATATCTGCTGTCTCAAAGTTGTGTAGGGCAGAAGTTCCTCTGCTTGGAGTCTCACAAGCCAGTATTGAGATACTGTGTTGGCACAGCTGTGGTCCTTTCAGGCTCACCCAGGCTGAAAGGAGCCCAGATTCAAAGTTGGCCAGATTCAGCTTCTTGGAGTTCCAGGACTGAGGTCCTCATTTCCTTGCTGGCTGTCAGGCGGAGACTGATCTGATTTTCATTGCTGCTTGCATTCCTCTCACGCTTTCCGTGGGGCCTCTGTCCACAGCAGTGGTTGGATCTGTGGGTGGAGTCTGTGTCCTGCTTTCTAATTTCTCCTCCTTCCTCTTCCATTATCTCCTTCAGATCCTTCTGCTTTCCCATTCTGCTTTTAAGGGCTGGTGTGATTACATTGTACCCATCCAGATAATCAGGAATAATCTCCCTATTTTAAAATCAGTTGAATAGTAATTTTGATTTCATCTTCAAAGTCTTTTCACAGCAGAACCTAGATTAGTGTTTGATTTAATAATCAGAGGATAGAGATCGAATCTGGGAAGTAGGGGAACTGCTTTGGAATTCTACCACCATTGTAGATATATAAGAAGTTTAATCATAGTTGAATATGCCAAAGGAAACAGGTAAGTGGGTGTAGGGAGATAAGCCTGGACATGTAATCAGGGCTTGAAATTGGAAATCTTTATATGCTAGGACAAAGGCAGTAGGGAGCAATGGAAGTTTCTTGTGCAGAGCAGTCATGAAATCAGAATTACATATGAGAATAAGTGATTACAGGACATCATCAGTATATTTTGTTTGGAGGAAGTTGCCAAGAAGAGTAATTCTAGTTTATAGGTTATTGTAGTTGTGCATTGACATCTTAATAAGGTCTCGTTGTGGTTTTAGTAGTAATTATAAGACAGACATAAAAGTCCACGAGGGTCAAACCTAAGACCTTGGCCCATGAGTAATTAGAATGGAAATTAAAGGAGGAGAGAAGGGTCAGGGATAACTCTGATTTCAGGCATCAGTGATTAGAAATAAGGTGATGCTATTTCTAAAGATCATTCCTGGGTGTTCTTTGGAAGGACTGATGCTAAAGCTGAAATGCCAGTACTTTGGCCACCTCACGTGTAGAGTTGACTGATTGGAAAACACTCTGGTGCTGGGAGGGATTGAGTGCAGGAGGAGGAGGGGATGACAGAGGATGAGATGGCTGGATGTCATCACCGACTTGATGGACGTGAGTTTGAGTGAACTCTGGGAGTTGGTGATGGACAGGGAGGCCTGGCGTGCTGTGATTCATGGGGTTGCAGAGAGTCGGACAGAACTGAGCAACTGAACTGATTCCAAATAGGGAATAAAATGCATGGGAAGAAGGTTAGCGTTCCCAACAGGTAGTTAGAAATATGGTAATCTGGGCTAGAGATACTGATTTGGCAGCTGTTTGAAAAAAAAAAAAAAATGAATGCTGAAGTCTGGGGGCACTTACAAGACCAACAGGAGTGATTCGCGAGGAGATAGGGAAGGAGTGAAATCAGACCTTGAGAACAAAAGGTTGAAGAATGTCTGTATCTTGTGAGTAGGAATAAGAATAGGGTGCAGTGAAGGACACTGAGAAAGCTATGGGAATCATAGAGGAAAGGTAAAGAAAGTCTGGTGCCATCAAATGTGAACATGAGAGAATTTCAGGAATTAAGTGAGGGACAGTGATGTAAACTGCAGAAAAAATCAGTTAATTCCTGTCTCTGGCAGGCATTAGGGGATTACTGAAAACCAGTTTGTTCTAACAGATGAATGAAGATCTCATGTGCATTAAGATTTCAAGATTCCTGAAAGCACGTGTAGCTGTGTTTTTAATTGTGCCCTTCATTTGAAGAAAACTACTAAAAGTTGCCCTCTAAGTTGCTGATAAGGAAATGTCTCTTGGTTTCAAAAGTATCTAGGTAATTCAGGCAATGGTGAGGAAATAGCAATTAGACTCCTTTCCCTTGCATTTTTAGAGGACAGAGGTTTTCCTAAAAAGCATTGTTTCAGCTGCCAGAGAACTAGTGACCCTTCCCAGGAAAGAACTTTTTCAAAATGGAGTGTCATACCTTTGACATGTTACAGGTTAATGTTTTTCATATATTTCTGATGTAAAGAGAAGAAAAAACAAAGTGATTCTTGGTTACTACTAGACAATGGGAAAGCAGTCAACCCTCTTCAACTGTACAAAGCTCTGAAGTACCAGCTATCCACCCTCAAAAGTGTTCTGCACAAAGTGCTCCTGAACAAAAATTTCGGAACTGTGAATGTAATGTGAAATATTAAGATTCTTAATTGTCCTCAATATGAACATAGTGTATATATATAGTATATATATATATTATCATAGAATTGTTTACATGGCTCCCTGGTGTTTTTTCCATTGAAGTTTGCAACCAAGCATGTTGTTATTGTTCAGTCACTAGGTTGTGTCCAACTCCTTTCAACCCCACAGACTGTAACCTGTCAAGTTCCTCTGTCCATGGGATTTCCTAGGCAAGAATTCTGGAGTGGTTGCATTTCTTTCTCCAAGGGATCTTCCTGACCCAGAGGTAGAACCTGCATCTCCTGCATTTGTAGGCAGGTTCTTTACTACTGAGCCACCTGGGAAACCCAATCAGACATGAATTTCGTGCTATTTAGTAAAAACTGTGTCCCCAGCTTCACTCTTCCAGACTGTAGCAGACATACAGACATAGCCAGTTCCCTATGCAGTAGATTTTTAACAGAACCGTGCTTTTGTTTGGGTAATCCACTCTCTTAAACATGGCCGTATGTCTCAGTAAGCCAGTTCCAGTAATCTTACTCTTCTCTTCCTCTGAGTGCTTTGGGAATAGATGTGTGATACAATTCTGACTAAAGACAGGCAAGGGAAAGTCTTCTGGGGACACTTCTAGGAAAGCTCGAACTACTTGTAGTAAGAGACAAAAGAAAGAAATGGTTTCTTTTGTTCTGTTGGAAACTTTAATCTCTGAAACTTCTCTCTAGAATCGTGGAAACCATATGTTGACTCTCAGGGCAAAACCAGCAAGCGAAGAATGTCTGGGGAAAGGGGAAATGGTACATATGTTCTTGACATTCTTAAGCTGATGCATGACCCATTTTGAAGTTGTTCTAACTTGGAATTTCTTAGGAGTTATTTTTCTTAATATTAACATTTTGAGTTGACTTTTGTCTTATCAAAAATGTATTAATTGATCATCTGCTTTCCCAGTCTCTCTATGAACACCATGCTATGATACGCTAAGTCACTTCAGTTGTGTCTGACTCTGTGCGATCCCATAGATGGCAGCCCACCAGGCTCCCCCGTCCTGGGGATTCTCCAGGAAAGAACACTGGAGTGGGTTGCCATTTCCTTCTCCAATGCATGAAAGTGAAAAGTGAAAGGGAAGTCACTCAGTTGTGTCCGAGTCTTTGAGACCCCATGGCCTGCAGCCTACCAGGCTCCTCTGCCCATGGGATTTTCCAGGCAAGAGTACTGGAGTGGGGTGCCACTGCCTTCTCTGTAAGAACACCATAGGGTGTGCTTAAGGAGTCAGTAGGATAGAAGGGCAGAAAATCTGAAAGTCTAGGCCTTGGGACCATTTCAACACTGGTCCAGGGAATACTATTCTGCATTTTCAGAGAACTAAAAGCAGAGGAAAAAACCTCCTTTCCCATCTCATTAACATACATAGCTTCTCAGGTACAATTTAAAAATGGAGACATATAGAGGAAAACTATTTGAAAACTAAAGCACAGTAGGACCAGTAACTGGTATTACTCAAATCCCATATCAGAAATTGAATCAAACAAGCTCTTGATTGTTTAACCATTTCAAAGCAGAAGGTTCTGGGTATGGAGTTCTCAGCAAAGGGTCCAGAGTAGACTGAGTATATAAAAATCAAGAGAGTGAATAATAAAACTTCCTAGAGTTCTGTGATTTCAACAAATTCATTGAACTGTACTTTGACCAGAAACCAGAGATCTTAGCATGAGCTTCTCACATGCTTAATAGGGGTAAAATGTAGTTTAGCACACACTTAGAGACCTAATTAATCTTTCAGAAGATAGCTTTCACCTGAATGAGGAGTGTAAATTAGAAATTGTCACAAAAATATGTGCCATTTTTTGATGCAAGCTGAACCAGATGATTGGATATAATTACTGTTGAAAATATAATTACAAAGCAACTATACTTATGATAAACTTCTAAGGCTTCACTGAGGAGTCAAGAGATTATGTATTCTTGGACATAAAGTCAGCAGAGAATACATATGAAAAGCATATGCTTCCCAAAAATTTATGTTAAAATACCACAAAACCACCACATATTAGAAATCAAGGGAAAAGAAAGGACAAACAAAATATAGTATAACACTGATCTCAGGGCACAAGTTAGAGAATTAATAAACAGTCCTTTGATCAGCATAGTAACATGTTTGGGATAATTTTTCAGTTCAGTTGCTCAGTCATGTCCAACTCTATGTGACCCCATGGATTGCAGCACGCCAGGCTTCTCTGTCCATCACCCAAACCCTGAGCTTACTCAAACTAATGTCCATTGAGTCAGTGAGGCCATCCAACTATCTCATCCTCTGTCAGCCCTTCTCCCCTCACCTTCAATCTTTCCCAGCATCAGTTCAGTTCAGTTCAGTCACTCAGTCATATCTGACTCTTTGCGACCCCATGAACCACAGCACACCAGGCCTCCCTGTCCATCACCAACTCCCGGAGTTTACCCCAACTCATGTCCATTGAGTTGGTGATGCCATCCAATGATCTCATCTTCTATCAACCCCTTCTCATCCTGCCTTCAATCTTTCCCAGCATCAGGGTCTTTTCGAATGAGTCAGTTCTTTGCATCAGGTGCCCAAAGTATTGGAGCTTCAGCTTCAGCATCAGTCCTTAAAATGAACACCCAGGACTGATCTCTAGGATGGACTGGTTGGATCTTCTTGCAGTCCAAGAGACTCTCAAGAGTCTTCTCCAACACCACAGTTCAAAAGCATCAATTCTCTAGCACTCAGCTTTCTTTATAGTCCAACTCTCATAGCCATACATGACTAACCATAGCCTTGACTAGATGGACATTTGTTGGCAAAGTAATGTCTCTGCTTTTTGATATGCTGTCTAGTTTGGTCATAGCTTTTTTTTCCAAGGAGCAAGCATGTTTTAATTTCATGGCTGCACTCACCATCTGCAGTGATTTGGGAGCCCCCCAAAATAAATTCTCTGACTCTTTCCATCGTTTCCCTATCTATTTGCCATTAAATGATGGGACTGGATGCCAAGATCTTAGTTTTCTGAATTTTGAGTTTTAAACCAACTTTTTCACTCTCCTCCTTCACTCTCATCAAGAGGCTCTTTAGTTCTTCACTTTCTGCCACAAGGGTGGTGTCATCTGCATATATGAGGTTATTGATATTTCTCCTGGCAATCTTGATTTCAGCTTGTGCTTCATCCAGCCCAGCATTTCACATGATATATTCTGCATATAAGTTAAATAAGCAGGGTGACAATATACAGCCTTGAACATACTCCTTTCCTGATTTGGAACCAGTCTGTTCCAAGTCCAGTTCCATGTCCAGTTCTGACTGTTGTTTCTTGTCCTGCATACAGATTTCTCAGGAGGCACATCAGTTGGTCTGGTATTCCCATCTCTTGAATAATTTTCCACAGCTTATAGTGATCCATATAGTCAAAGTCTTTGGTATAGTCAATAAAGCAGAAGTAGATGTTTTTCTGGAACTCTTGTTTTTTTGATAATCCAACGGATGTTGCCAATCTGATATCTGGTTCCTCTGCCTCTTCTGCAACCAGATTGAACATTTGGAAGTTTGCGGTTCACGTACTGTTGAAGCCTGACTTGGAGAATTTTAAGCATTACTTTACTAGCGTGTGATATGAGTGCAACTGTGGGGTAGTTTGAACATTCTTTGGCATTGCCTTTATTTGGGATTGGGATGAAAACTGACCTTTTCCAGTCCCGTGGCCACTGCTGAGTTTTGCCAATTTCCTGGCATACTGAGTTCTGCACTTTCACAGCATCATCTATTAGGATTTGAAAGAGCTCTCAACTGGGATTCCATCACCTCCACTAGCTTTGTTGTAATGATGCTTCCTAAGGCCCAGTTGACTTCGCATTCTAGGATGTCTGGCTCTAGGTGAGTGATTACACCAGAGTGGTTATCTGAGTCATGAAGATCGTTTTGGTATAGTTCTTCTGTGTATTCTTGCCACCTCTTCTTAATATCATCTGCTTCTGTTAGATCCATACCATTGCTGTCCTTTATCGAGCCCTTCTTTGCAAGAAAATTTCCCTTGGTATCTCTAATTTTCTTGAAGAGATCTCTAGTCTTTCCCACTCTATTATTTCCCTCTATTTCTTTGCATTGATCACTGAGGAAGGCTTTCATATCTCTCCTTGCTATTCTTTGGAACTCTGCATTCAGATGGGTATATCTTTCCCTTTCTTGTTTGCTTTTAGCTTCTCTTCTTTTCTCAGCTATTTGTAAGGCCTCCTCAGATAACCACTTTGGCTTTTTTCATTTCTTTCTCTTGGGTATGGTCTTGATCATTGCCTTTTGTACAATGAACCTCCGTCCATAGTTCATTAGGCTCTCTGTCTATCAGATGTAGTTTTGTGAATCTGTCACTTCCCCTGTATAATCATAAGATATTTGATTTAGGTCATACCTGAATGGTCTAGTGGCTTTCCCTACTTTCTTCAATTTAAGTCTGAATTTGGCAATAAATTCATGATCTGAGCCACAATCAGCTCCAGGTCTTGTTTTTGATGACTGTATAGAGCTTCTCCATTTGGATGCAAAGAATATAATCAATCTGATTTCAGTATTGACCATCTGGTGATGTCCATGTGCAGTCTTCTCTTGTGTTGTTGGAAGAGGGTGTTTGCCATGACCAGTGTGTTCTCCTGGCAAAACTCTCTTAGCCTTTTGCCTGCTTCATGCTCCAAGGCCAAATTTGCTGTTACTCCAGGTACTCTTGACTTCCTACTTTTGCATTCCAGTCCCCTGTAATGAAAAAGACATCTTTTGGGGGTGTTAATTCTAGCGGATCTTGGAGGACTTCATAGAATCATTCAACATCAGCTTCTTCAGCATTACTGTTCAGGGCTTAAAGTTGGATTACTGTGGTTTTGAATGGTTTGCCTTGGAAATGAACAGAACTCACTCTTGTCATTTTTTAGATTGCCTACAAATACTGCATTTCAGACTTTTTTGTTGATTATGATGGCTATTCTATTTCCTCTAAGGGATTCTTGCTCACAATAGTAGATATAATGGTCATCTTAGTTAAATTCACCCATTGCAGTCCGTTTTAGTTCACTGATTCCTAAAATGTTGATGTTCACTCTTGCCATCTCCTGTTTGACCACCTCCAATTTGCCTTGATTCATGGACCTAACATTCCAGATTCCTATGCAATATTACTCGTTACAGCATTGGACTTATTTCCATCACCAGTCACATCCACAACTGGGTGTTGTTTTTGCTTTGGCTCCATCTCTTCATTCTTTCTGGAATTATTTCTCAACTGATCTCCCGTAGCATATTGGTCACCTACGGACCTGGGGAGTTCATCTTTCAGTGTCCTATCTTTTTGCCTTTTCATGCTGTTCTTGGGGTTCTCAAAGCAAGAATACTGAAGTGATTTGCCATTTCCTTCTCCATGGACCACGGTTTGTCATAACTCTCCACTATGACCTGTCCATCTTGGGTGGCCCTACACAGCATGGCTCATAGTTTCATTGAGTTAGACAAGGGGTCGACTTATATATATTCTTTGTTAATTTGACACTCCTTATGTTTGAAGTTTAGAATGCAGATGCTAGTCTCTTCCCATTCAGAAGTTTACTTAATCCCTTGAAAGCAAGAAGTAAAGGGGTCGAGTGTATGGTGTGTATATGCATACATACGCATGTATGTGTTTGGTCATGCTGTACATCAGGAAAAAGCGAAGCTCCTTTCATGCGTGGTAAAGTAGGCCTTCAGCTTTGGCCAGCACATGTTATTCACATCCAGGGGTTGTGGCTACCATAATGAAAAGTGTAGGTCTACAGAGAGTATTAACATGCTTTTGATATGATCACAAGACATGATTCAAAGTGGGCCAGAAGTGCAGAGATAGGGTGGTCCTAGGGTAGGTTCCAGGCTTCCCTGGTAGCTCAACTGGTAAAGAATCTGCCTACAGAGCTTCACCCACATATATTGTAGCGGAAGGCTCATATGCCTTTCAGTCTGGACTCTCCCTCAGAACACCTAAACCAAGATGCAATAATGAAGTTTTTAATTCTGAGAAATTCTGGTATAAAGGAAGAAGTGTTTGGTACAAATAGTAGGCTAAACATGAATTTAATACCACTTCTAATATTATTGAACAAGGAATTCACAAAAGGATTATAATGAAAAACAGTTAATTGAATTCATTCAAATAATTCTAAAATAGTCCCGTAGATTTAAGATAATTTAAGATGAGAATTTGAAAAACTATTGTGATATCAGTAAAACTAGGATTTCATTTAACCACTAACAGAATGGCCAGAAAATCCTTTCAACTCTATAGTTATAGTGCCCATGCTAGATTTTCAAAGCAGACAGTTGCAGTTTAATAAATGCAGCCATTGGTAAAGATCTGGAAAACAGAGCATGAACACTCTTTTGGCTCACATCATGATGATGACAAATATTCACTATTTTTGTACTGAATTTATAGTATTAAAAAATTACTAGCTATTATTTGTATTTGGAATGGTCTCTGAGTGGATTTTAATTCAAGGAAACAAATTTAAAAGGCTAGAAAAATGTCATCCGCATGTATCACAGTAGTACATTTTGACAAATTGTCACTAACTTTAAACAACAAACAGCCTCCATTTTCACCACTTTTGTATAGAGTACATTCAGTGGCTCATGGATCGAATCAATCTAGAAATGCCTTGAGAACAGCTGCTCCAACAGAATTTTGGCTCATTGGGTTTCTGTCAAAACTCAGAACTACAAATACTTCTATGAAGATGGGAGGCAAGGGAAAGCTTCAAGAGTGGAAATGATTTTAAAGCTGAAAATAACTGGCATTGGCTTTGGCACAGGAGGTGTGTGTGTGTGTATAATTTTTTGTTGTTGTTGTTCCTAACTCAATTCATTCAGAGTCCTTTAAATTTAGTCTGTGACTTCTATCAAAAATCTTATCATTAGGAAGCCTATTTTTTCATTATTATGTTTTTTGTTTCATCTAATATGAAGGAGATGAAGGGGAGAGGGTTACCCATCAGAGGTAGGTAGAGGCAATATATACAGTGATTAGCATTTGGGCTTTAATATCAGGTTCCCCAGGGTTGAATTCCAGTAGTTGTGCTACTGAAGTATGACCCCTCTCTACCTTGGAGCAAAAGGAGACTGGTAACAGTGCAACTTCCTAGAGTCGTTTTGAGAGCTAAGGGTTAATACATACAAAGAACAGCCCCTGAAATATAATAAATACTCAGTATCATTAAACAGCTCTTTTAATTTAGTTCATTACTAAGAAATCCCTTCCCTTGCCATACTCAGCTAACTCATATTTTTCTCTTTGATTTTTTTTTTTTTTAATATATAGGTGACATTCACTTCTTTAGAACTACTCAAATCATCAAGACATAAGTTTCAACAGGCTTGATGACATTTCAATCATAAGTGGGTAGGAGTCTACAAATCCACTCTGGAGAGCTCTCCAGGATTCTACATCAGGAGATAAATACACCTCTTTGAGAGTGAGAAGAGCCAGCTTGCTGCAGTAGAGTTGGCAAAAGTTTCTGAAGGAGTTGTGAAATCTTTGGGTGTGGAGCCCACATGTTCTTTGATAGGCTGTCATCTTTCATCTGGGTTATATTTATTCCTAAAGACATTTTTAGTTCTTAAAAGTTTACTCATTTTGTTTTGGACATCCAGCTTGAAAGGCTGCTATAGCTCCTAATTCTCTTCAGTCCTCTGCATATGAAATTCCTTTCAGGTAATAACTCTGACCTGGGATAAGTACTAAGTGATTTGTTAACATGATAAAAATAGTAAACCACAGGAGATGGGTAGCCCTCTGAAACTGTGATTTCTCATAGCACTTTCTCTTGATGGCAGAATCTTTCATCCAGGGAATAGATAAGATTATTTTAGTACCTTTTAAAGAGAGAATTTGTAGGGTATTTGAGGTATGAAAACTTGTATAATTTGACTAACAGAAGGTCAAGTTTTGTTTTTTTCCTTGAGGTGGGACTATTTGAACAATTGCTCCTACCTCTTTGATTCTTTGTATCAAGGCTACGAGTAAACTTACATAAAAACAATTCTGATTATGGCCATATTCAAGAAAGCTACTTTTATACAGCTATTTTGAAATGGGAGGTATTAGCTGACATAAATGACCTGATTTTTCACAAACTTCATGTCTTCAGCTACAGCCTTTCTTTATTTCAAGAAGACAATTAAATGTCTGCATTTCTCAATCAGAGCCCTCATGGCATGTAATTAAGTAATGAAACTCATTATTAGGAAAGGTTTTATATTGGATTCTAGGTGGGAGAAGTGACTTAAGAAAGCTTTGCACAAAGAAAAGATGTGTGACAAGGAGGAAATAATGTAGATAGAATGACTAATGAACTTGCTCTTGTTTCAAATTATAGCATTATGCCTTACAGAGAGGGTTAAAAAAAGGCTTGTATTTATAAAGCATTTTTTGAAAAATGTTATTGATTCTATTGTAAGACCTACAGCAATTCTCAAATTTTAGTCTTCATAAGAATTACTGATGCTGATTAAAATGGCAGGTTTCTTTGTCTCACATATGAGCTACAAAATGAGGAATATGAATTTTATACACAATGAAATTTGAGGCACATTGACATTACGTATTCCCCTCCACATTTCCCCCTGATTTTTTGTTATTAAATTTGCCTTCACTGAATCTCAACTAGAGCCATCACCTCCCATTTCTTTTTTTTTAATCCTCCAAATTTTTTTGAGATAAAAGTGTGTATATTTAAGGTGTACCAGGGCTTCTCTTGTGGCTCAATGGTAAAGAATCCACCTGCCAATGCAGGAGATGTGGGTTTGATCCCTGGGTCAGGAAGATCACCTAGAGAAGGAAATGGCAACCAACTCCAGTATTCTTGCCTCGAGAATTCCGTGGACAGAGGAGCCTGGCGGGCTACAGTCCATGGTGTCACAAAGACTGGGACAAGACTTAGCAACTGAACACACATTTGAAGTGTACAAAGTAATGATTTGAATCCAGTATTCTTGCCTGGAGAATTCCATGAACAGAGGAACCTGGCAGGCTACAAGTCCATGAGGTCGCAAAGAGTCAGACACGACTGAGTGACTAACACATATTACACACAACATACACACACACACATTGTGAAATTATTACCACAATCGGGTTCATTAAATCATTCATCACCTCACAAAGTTATCTTTTTGTGTGTGTGTAGAGAAGGTTTAATTAAGTTCCACATTTTTAGAAAAATTATTCAAGACAGCACTAACTATAACCACCATGCTGTACATTTGTGCCCCAGAAATTGTTCATTTTAAAACTGAAACTTGTATTCTTTGATCAGCGTCTCTCCATTTCTCTCACTCCTTAGCCCCTGCTAACCACATTCTGTCCTTTGTTCCTACAAGCTGGACATTTCCCTTCCTTTTGAGATTCCACATGTAAGTGAGATCTGGCTTATCTCACTTAGTATAGTGTCTTGCAGATTCATCCATGTTGTTACAAGTGCCAGGGTTTGTTTCTTTCTACCTACTGAATGGTACTCCATTAGAATATATAAATCACATATTCTTTATTCATCTCTTGGACACTTAGGTTGTTTCTACATCTTGGCTATGGTGAATAATATTGCAGTGAATATGAGAGTGCAGCTATTGCTTCAAAATTCTGATTTCAATTCCTTTGAAATGACTGGATCACATATTAGCTTTAATTTCTTTGAGGAACCTCCATGCTATTTTCCCTAAAGGCCATACCAATTTACATTCCCAGCAAATGGGACACAAAGTTTCCCTTTCTCCACATCCTCATCAACAATTTTTTACCAGATATTGTTTTTAGTAAATGCAATCTTAACAAAAAAGAGATGATACCATGCTGCAGTTTTGCATTTCCCTGAAGGTTAGTCATATTGAACATCTTTTGATGTACCTCTTGGTCATTTGTATGTCATATTTGGAAAAACTTCAATTTAAGTCCTTGGTCTATTTTTAAAATTGTATTATTTGTGGTTTTGTTTTTGTTTGAGTCATATGAGTTTCTTAATATATTTTGAATATTTGCCAGATATTTATTTGGTTTGTAAATGCTTTCTCCCATTGCATAGGTTGCAGTTAACTTTGTTAATTATTCCCTTTGCTGTAAAGAAGCTTTTTAGTTTGTAGTTCAACTTATTTTTATGTTTTTCTTGTTGTGTCATATCCAAAAAAATTGTTTCTAAGACCAGTGCCAGTGAGTGTTCCCTATGTTTTCTTCTAGGAATTTTAGTTTCAAGTCTTACATTTAAGTATCAGTTCTAATGAGGTGGTTGAAACTGGAGCAGATTATACAGAATGAAGTAAGCCAGAAAGAAAAACACCAATACAGTATACTAACACATATATATGGAATTTAGAAACATGGTAATGATAACCCTGTATGTGAGACAGCAAAAGAGACACAGATGTAAAGAACAGACTTTTGGACTCTGTGGGAGAGGGAGAGGGTGGGATGATTTGGGAGAATGGCATTGAAACATGTATACTATCATATAAGAAATGAATAGGTAGTCTAGGTTTGATACAGGATGCTTGGGGCTGGTGCACTGGGATGACCCAGAGAGATGATATAGAGAGGGTAGTGGGAGGGGGGTTCAGGGTTGGGAACTCATGTACACCTGTGGTGGATTCATGTCAATGTATGGCAAAACCAATACAGTATTGTAAAGTTAAAAAAAAAAAAAATGAGAGAGAAAACAGAAGGTATCTATCAGTACAAACAACAGTTAGACTACTCATGCAAGCCAGCAGACAAAAATCCCACCATCACTAACATCTCATCTGCAAAGCAGGGTGAGAACAGCCTGGAGCTGAAGTGAACACAGGAAGAGCACAGGACAGCACCAGGGAACGACAAAAGCAGGTCCTAAGAGGAGAAAAGGCCACATTCCCGGGACAAGAAGGGAAAGGGAAGAGAGCAGTGTCAGAGGAGCTAATAGCAGTGGAGCACTCCCGAGAAGAGAGCTGGTGAACACAATCTCCTGTCAACAGCAGGTAAACACCGTAACTCTTGAGAACTCGGCATTCCATTTTAAATTAGGAAGCTGTCTTTTAAGAATTCCGTCCCAGTACTGCAATGAACAGAGATCCAGGATCCCTACTTCGTAAGGAAGAAGAAGCAGTGAAAGGCAACAGAGGCAGTGTATGCATCACAGCAGTTGCCAAAGGGACCAAGAGGGAAGAAGACAGAGGCGATTAGAGTGCAGCAGGGTGAAGACTTCTTTCAGGAAAGAAGAAACAAAATGAATGCGTTATGCCTTCTGTCTGACTTACCACTGTCTTGTTCCCACTCCTTAGAATATCTCTAATGAATTAAAATTTCTTTCAGGTGTCTTTTCTGTGACATAAAAAAAAGATAGAAATGCCATGTTTTTAGGCACTAATTGTCATAAACACCTCAAATACCAAAATAAAAATTTCAAATGAGAAAAAAATAAAAATAAGTATTTCAAATTTTTGCAAATCTTATTCTTTTGCATATGGAGTTCCAGTTTTCCCTACACTCTATTGAAGGGACTCTTCTAATTGTGTATTTTTGACACGTTTGTCAAAGATTGGTTGACTGTATATATGTGGGTCCATTTCTGGGCCTTCCATTCTATTCCATCAGTCCATGTGTATGTTATTATGCCAATACCATACTGTTTTGATTACTGTCATTTTGGTTGCATAGTTTGAAATTAGGAAAATATGTGTGATGCCTCCAGTTTTATTCTTCTGACTCAAGAGTGCTTTAGCTACTAGGGATCTTTTGTGGTTCTATATAAATTTTAGGCTTGGCTTTGCTATTTCTGTGAAAAAATATCATTGGAATTTCAATAGAGATTGCATTGAATCTGTGGATTGCTTTAGGTAGTATGGACATTTTAATAACTTTTTTCAGTTCATGAATGGGGTTATTTTTCATTTATTTTGTATCTTTCAATTTCTTTAATCAATGTTTTATCATTTTCAATAAACATATCTTTCACTGCTGGCAATATTATTTACCCATTTAAAAATAAATTCTTAGATATTTAGAGTTGCTAAGGTCAATAGGAACTTTGGTCTAGTTGCAGGAGAAAGCAGACAGAATAGGCTCCATCTTGGGCCAGACTATGGACTTTGAGCTATATGCCCATTATCTATGGAAATGACATACCAACTGGAAAACCAGAACCCCCACCCGCCTGCTGGGTGGAAGAGCCCCTGGGCTCATACCTAGACTCTCCAATGCCTAAAAGAACACCCTAATTATCTGTGTAACTGAATAGAATCATAAATTCTATTATGCTTATTGGGGTATGGCCACAGACCTATTGATAATTGTCCACTGTTAATTACCTAGGCTTAAGGCATACGACGACAGAGAAGGCAAAGGCAACCCACTCCAGTACTCTTGCCTGGGAAATCCCATGGGCGGAGAAGCCTGGTAGGCTGCAGTCTCTGGGGTCGCGAAGAGTTGGATACGACTAAGCTACTGCACTTTCACTTTTCACTTTCATGCATTGGAGAAGGAAATGGCAACCCACTCCAGTGTTCTTGCCTGGAGAATCCCAGAGATGGGGCCTGGTGGGCTGCCGTCTATGGGGTCGCACAGAGTCGGACACGACTGAAGCGACTTAGCAGTAGCAGCAAGGTGTACAAATCACGGGTTTAAGAAATATGAATCATGGGTTAACTTTAGTTGTATCTTTCTTTTCCTTTGTTCAGACTAGTTTCAGAGAATTTGGGGAGGTGGGTTTGAGCACGTACACTTAGGGTATATAAGGTTTTCACAAAAACTGGTCGGTCTCCTTGGCTAAAAGGAGACTCTGCCTTGGGCCCGCTGGTATAATAAACTGCATTCCACTATCTGCATTGTCCTTCTAAGTGAGTTCATTTCCCGGAACGTGTGGCTACAACATAGTCATTGTAACATTTAATTTGTAGTGACCTTCTGTCAAGTACAGAATATCTGGTCCTGAGGTCCAGGACATAGAAACTGCCTCAATATGCTCTTGGTCAAATAAAAGACACAAAAAAGCTCCAGATACCTGAGGCTGATGAGGAAACTGTGAGAGACGTACACAGGAGGCATTGGGGAAGGATATGTGGCCTAACTTTAGGGATGTGGGGAGGGTCAGGAATTATAAAAGAAATGGCATTGAGGTGCATATGTCTTTTCAAAGCACTATTTACAATAGTCAAGACAAGGAAGCAACCCATAAAATGACCATGAACAGGAGGTTGAATTAATAAGATGTGGTATATATAATATATACAATGAAATATTACTCAGCCATATGAAAAGTAAAATTCTGCCATTTGCAGCAACATGAATGAACCTAGAGACCTTCATGTAGTTCAAGTAGAGACATCATAGCTTATCCTAGTGATGCTGCAATATAGAATGTCTACCAGCACAGCACAGTCTATAGGTTAAAGAAACCTATTTTTTTTTTTAATTTTAAAATCTTTAATTCTTACATGTGTTTCCAAACATGAACCCCCCTCCCACCTCCCTCCCCATAACATCTCAGTGGGTCATCCCCATGCACCAACCCCAAGCATGCTGTATCCTGCGTCAGACATAGACTGGCGATTCAATTCTTACATGATAGTATACATGATAGAATGCCATTCTCCCAAATCATCCCACCCTCTCCCTCTCCCTCTGAGTCCAAAAGTCCGTTATACACAGCTGTGTCTTTTTTCCTGTCTTGCATACAGGGTCGTCATTGCCATCTTTCTAAATTCCATATCTATGTGTTAGTATACTGTATTGGTGTTTTTCTTTCTGGCTTACTTCACTCTGTATAATCGGCTCCAGTTTCATCCATCTCATCAGAACTGATTCAAATGAATTCTTTTTAACGGCTGAGTAATACTCCATTGTGTATATGTACCACTGCTTTCTTATCCATTCATCTGCTGATGGACATCTAGGTTGTTTCCATGTCCTGGCTATTATAAACAGTGCTGCGATGAACATTGGGGTACATGTGTCTCTTTCAATTCTGGTTTCCTCGGTGTGTATGCCCAGCAGTGGGATTGCTGGGTCATAAGGTAGTTCTATTTGCAATTTTTTAAGGAATCTCCACACTGTTCTCCATAGTGGCTGTACTAGTTTGCATTCCCACCAACAGTGTAGGAGGGTTCCCTTTTCTCCACACCCTCTCCAGCATTTATTGCTTGCAGATTTTTGGATCGCAGCCATTCTGACTGGTGTGAAGTGGTACCTCATTGTGGTTTTGATTTGCATTTCTCTGATAATGAGTGATGTTGAGCATCTTTTCATGTGTTTGTTAGCCATCTGTATGTCTTCTTTGGAGAAATGTCTATTTAGTTCTTTGGCCCATTTTTTGATTGGGTCGTTTATTTTTCTGGAATTGAGCTGCATAAGTTGCTTGTATATTTTTGAGATTAGTTGTTTGTCAGTTGCTTCATTTGCTATTATTTTCTCCCATTCCGAAGGCTGTCTTTTCACCTTGCTTATATTTTCCTTTGTTGTGCAGAAGCTTTTAATTTTAATTAGATCCCATTTGTTTATTTTTTGTTTTATTTCCAGAATTCTGGGAGGTGGATCATAGAGGATCCTGCTGTGATTTATGTCTGAGAGTGTTTTGCCTATGTTCTCCTCTAGGAGTTTTATAGTTTCTGGTCTTACATTTAGATCTTTAATCCATTTTGAGTTTATTTTTGTGTGTGGTGTTAGAAAGTGATCTAGTTTCATTCTTTTACAAGTGGTTGACCAGTTTTCCCAGCACCACTTGTTAAAGAGATTGTCTTTACTCCATTGTATATTCTTGCCTCCTTTGTCAAAGGTAAGGTGTCCATATGTGTGTGGATTTATCTCTGGGCTTTCTATTTTGTTCCATTGATCTATATGTCTGTCTTTGTGCCAGTACCATACTGTTTTGATGACTGTGGCTTTGTAGTAGAGCCTGAAGTCAGGCAAGTTGATTCCTCCAGTTCCATTCTTCTTTCTCAAGATTGCTTTGGCAATTCGAGGTTTTTTTGTATTTCCATACAAATCTTGAAATATTTGTTCTAGTTCTGTGAAAAATATGGCTGGTAGCTTGATAGGGATTGCATTGAATTTGTAAATTGCTTTGGGTAGTATACTCATTTTCACTATATTGATTCTTCTGATCCATGAACATGGTATATTTCTCCATCTATTAGTGTCCTCTTTGATTTCTTTCATCAGTGTTTTATAGTTTTCTATATATAGGTCTTTAGTTTCTTTGGGTAGATATATTCCTAAGTATTTTATTCTTTTCGTTGCAATGGTGAATGGAATTGTTTCCTTAATTTCTTTTTCTACTTTCTCATTATTAGTGTATAGGAATGCAAGGGATTTCTGTGTGTTGATTTTATATCCTGCAACTTTACTATATTCATTGATGAGCTCTAGTAATTTTCTGGTGGAGTCTTTAGGGTTTTCCATGTAGAGGATCATGTCGTCTGCAAACAGTGAGAGTTTTACTTCTTCTTTTCCAATTTGGATTCCTTTTATTTCTTTTTCTGCTCTGATTGTTGTGGCCAAAACTTCCAGAACTATGTTGAATAGTAGCGGTGAAAGTGGGCACCCTTGTCTTCTTCCTGACTTTAGGGGAAATAAAGCTATATATGACAAACCCGCAGCAAACATCCTCAATGGTGAAAAATTGAAAGCATTTCCCCTAAAGAAACCTATTTTAAATAAAGGCAGCAGAGGGTGGTGGTTAGGGAGTTAAACGTGGGTTCAGGTGCCCAGGATTAAGTCTGAGCCCTGCCACATTTTGTCTGTGTGACCTTTGGTAAATGATTTGATGTCTTTAAGCCTTGATATATATATATATATATATATGTTTTGGATTATCAATTCAGTTCAGTCACTCAGTCGTGTCCAACTCTTTGCAACCCTATGAACCACAGCACGCCAGGCTTCCCTATCCATCACCAACTGCTGGAATCTACCCAAACACATGTCCATTGAGTCAGTGATGCCATCCAGCCATCTCATCCTCTGTTGTCCCCTTCTCCTCCTGCCCTCAATCTTTCCCAGCATCAGGGTCTTTACAAATGAATCAGCTCTTTGCATCAGGCTGCCAAAATATTGGAGTTTCAGCTTCAACGTCAGTCCTTCCAACGAACACCCAGGACTGATCTCCTTTAGGTTGGACTGGTTGGATCTCCTTGCAGTCCAAGGGACTCTCAAGAGTCTTCTCCAACACCATAGTTCAAAAGCATCAATTCTTTTGTGCTCAGCTTTCTTTATAGTTCAACTCTCACATCGATTCATGACTACTGGAAAAACCATAGCCTTGACTAGATGGACTTTTGTTGACAAAGTAATGTCTCTGCTTTTTAATATGTAGATTATAATAAATCTACTTCTCAACAGTACTGAGAATCAAATGAAGCTATACACTATAATGTGTTGAATTATGCCCCCTAGCCTCGCCCTCCAAAAGTATGTTGAAGACTTAAACCTCTCAGAATGTATCACCTTAGTGTTAGTTGAGTATTCATGTCTCTTTACAACCCCTTAGACTGTAGCCCTCCAGGCTCCTCTATCCATGGAATTCTCCAGGCAAGAATACTGGAGTGAGTTGCCATTCCCTTCTCCAGGGGATCTTTCAGACTCAAGGATCAAATCCATGTCTCCTGAATTGCAGGCAGATTCTTTACCAACTGAGTTGCCTGGGAAGTCCCATATATGTATAGCTTATTTCTGGAAGAATAATGAAGAAATTGGTTATGATGTTTCCCCTGTGGAAAGCATCTAGGGTACTATAGACCATATGAATAGTCACATTTTACTGTGTTCCTGTTTATTCCATTTGAAACTATCATTTGGATATATTTTTAAATTGAAATTAAAAAAGAAAAATATGAGCATGAGAATAGCTTCTGTCTGATAGGTTGAAAGACTAAGATATAGGCATATGTTATCATTGCGCCTGGCCACTAAAAAGCCCTCCAAAATATCATGATTATTACCACAGTTGCCCTTGAGTATCCCCAGAGGATTGGTCCCAGGACCTCCGGTGGGTACTGATATTCAGGAATGCTCAAGTCCCTTATGTAAAATAGCATAATATTTGCAGGTAATATAAACACATTCTCACATATACTTTAAATTATGTCTAAATCACTGAAAATACCTCATATAATACAAATTCTATGTAAATAGTTACCAGCAGGTGGTAAATTCAAGTTTTGTTTTGGGGAACTTTCTGGAAATTTTTTTTTTTTAATATTTTTGATCCATGGTTTGTTGAATTCGGTTCTGCCAGAGTACCCATTTTCATGTGATCAGGTTAGAAAGAGCTCAGAGAATTTGGTCTCTGGGTGCGCCTAAGACTCTCCACGAACAGAAGGTTTCTTGGCTCCAAGGTTTACTGAATGTCTCCTGGGTGGAGTTAAGATCTCATTTCATGCTTGGGTAAAAGTTTTCAATATAAGGGAGAAATCCCAAAAGAGAAATTCATGCTTTGGAGCAAAGACTTTACAAGTGAATTTTTGTCCTCTACACTAGAATGTCAAAAGAAGGCAGATTCCCTAAAGACTTGGTTATTGCCATTAGCAACTGTCTAGCAAAACCAGAATCATTAAGGATAGTTTGAAAGTGTTTAATTTATGCACTGCACAAAATTCTATTTTTTTTCCTTGTGTTAAATTTGAATAGAAAAATTAGAGTCTTAAAGGGCAATCTTTAGCCAGGAGCTAACTTAAGCTGGACTCATCTTGTTCCTTCGCAGATACCCTTTATGTGTGGATTTATTCTAGGAGCAACTGTGAGTCAAACTATATCCCACTTAATTTCAGCAGACAGGTGATAGGAAACCTGTTTTGTTTTCTTTCACTGTACCTAGCTAAACACAAGACTCCCTTTAATTGGTGATTCGTGGGTAAACAACTAGACTACCACCCATTAGTGGCTGAGCTTGTGACTCTGAGGCCATTCATTGGAAATGAGTTGAGAAAGTTGCTATCCATTGAAAACTTGCTCTCATAATATCATCTAACATAATGACCTGCAAAAACAAACAAAAACTCAACACTGGGAAAAATATTTTGTTTTTATTAAACACCTATGCTGTATACAGTTAAATGTGCTGCTGCAGTAGATATGGGTATGGCCTTGACATCCACTTAACTTTGATGGGAAAATCTCTCTCCATCTTGACAAGACAGCATACTCTTAAGAGCACAAGCAGCCTATGGAAAAGTAATAATTCTAAGTTTATTTCCTTGGTGCCTTGGGTTCTTCTTTCATTATGCTCTCGTTTTTAGTTGGTTAATTGTATTTTCCAGCCTTCACATTGCATGGCAAATAGGAAACCCATTTTAGTGTAAAAGCATCCATCAATTGTTATTGGTGAAACACTCAAGTTATTAGTTACCTTGGAACCAGAGCAAAGAATAATGGGTTTGGTTTTTCACTTTAGTTGCTTTCGGAAGTATATGCTGTCACAAGATAACTATTAGATTTTATTTTCTCAAGGTTGTACAACTAAGATAATATGAACTCTTTCTCAGATAAGTCTGTCTATGTCCTTAAGTGTCAACTAGAAAGTTAAATTCAAGCTTCTAAAATTGTAGCTTCAGGCTTGTAGTTCAATGCTCCTCTCGCAATCATATTTTCATGCATTTATTCTCGCGTCCATGTTTGTTTTTAACCAACATTTAGTTAGGGGTCAGCTGAGAAATGGGAGGGAAAAATAGGAATGACAATGCAAAATCTGGTAGGAAGAATATTTGATTTAGGAAACAGACAAATAAACATGATTCTGAACATTGCCTAAATGGTAAATAAAGATGTTCTAGGAAGGCAGAGGAGGGGCACTTAATCTAGACGGGGATGTGGTGAGGAATAAGTGAATATTTCCAGGGAAAACTGACATCTGAATAGAGTTGCAAAAGATAGCTGGATGTTGCCTACATAAAGAGTAATTCAAATTTACTGTTTTTGAGGCTCAGTTACTTCTTGCTACTTACAAGGATATGGTAAAATTAAAATCCAGTGGAAAAACTTATAAGAGAAAAAGATCTATTTATGTAAAAAAAAAAAAAAAAAACAGTGAGCCTGGAGTACTTGATAGAGGAGAATCTGTAATGAGACTCTGACTGGGAAGGAAAGATGAGAGAAATACTCTTGAGTTTTAACTTCCCCTTGGGCATAAGGATTAACTTTTATTGACCTGAAGAATCACTTGGGACACTGTAATGAATTCTGGATTCTCTCCTCCATGAATTCTGATTTAGCAGGTGTGGGGGAGGCTCAGATATATGCATTTGTAGGAAACCACCCAGGCAGGTACCAGTTTCTCTCCCCTGAAATTTTGTTCCCATCACCATATCCTTTGCTCTCTGTCTACTAACACACCCATGAGAGGCTGGCATTTTGAAAAGAATTTTTGTGAAAACCAAGCAACAGCAGAAAAGGTATTAAAAAAAAGAGAGACTCATACAACTAGTTAAGCTTATGCAGCTAAAGGACCTGCTGCTACTGTAAGGACAATCTAGGCTTCAGATTTACAACAGCTTTACGAGACCTTTCTCGGAATTCTTTCCCTTCGAGTAAAATTCCCTGGGAGACATCTCGCATCTTATTTCCTGAACCTAAAAGTCTGTCAGTTGTTCACTGTACCTCTAACTCATTTGAGCATAAATATTTATTTACTTTTACCTTCATTGCCCACCTGGAGTCCTTCAGCTGCATTTGTTTTTCCTGTTCAAAGGAATGCCCTCATCTTTGTGCTGTGCTGTGCTAAATCACTTCAGTCGTGTCCGACTCTTTGTTACCCTATGGACTGTAGCCCTCCAGTCTCCTCTATCCATGGGTTCTCCAGGGAAGAATATTGGAGTAGGTTGTCATGCCTTCTTCCAGGGGATCTTCCCAACCCAGGGACTGAACCTATATCTCTCATGTCTTCTGCCTTGGTAGGTGGATTCTTTACCACCAGCGCCACCACCCTCCTCCTTAGCTGAGTATAAAGATGTATTAATAACTTGAATCAGCTGACACTTTATCCCCTCTACCCAGTGAGGGGCCTTTGTGTAATCATTTCTAATGATAGTGGTACAGGTTAGAGAGACCTTCACTGTGTAGTGATGCCTATGACATTGCCCTTGCACATATACCAACCCAAGCAAATGCATACTGCATAATCGATTTTGTTGAATAAGAGAAGAATAAGAGAAGTCATTGTGAATGATTCAGAGGCACTTGTGTCTCAAAACACTGATATCCTGTTATCTAGGAAGACAAATGTGATTTCTTAACCCAGATCTTTTATCTGACATCAGGAAAAGTGACTTTGTCAAGGTGCTATTTCATAAACTCATTGAAATAAGAAGTTACTTGAAGTTATTATCTTCCTGTGATCACTTCAGAAATGATTGATTGACGAGGGCTTATTGGAATGGTAACTAGGCTACTCTCTTTGAGAAATCACAAGTGTCAAAGTGAAATAGTAATTTGGAAACACATTCATCCCACAACATTTTAGGAGTGCTGTGCCATAAGATTTAGAGATAGAGGAGTAAAAATGTTGTCCACTAAGAGCTTATAAGTGAACCTTCACATGAGGTAGCAGTAACCACATGATAGAGCAAAACCACACTTGATTTGAAAAAAAAATATGAGCTGCATTTCTACTGCTGCATATAAACTAGTAGACCTTTAGACTAAGTCTCAGGCACAAAATGAGGACGTTTCTCCAAAGTGAGTGGGCCTAGAGAAGTAAGTAATTCAGTGATGTCAGTTCTGAACTGAATATGAAAGTCTGGGTTGTGCTGAAAAGTCCTCAGCTGTCTGACTAAGCACAGAGACCCAGGCAGGGAGATTTGTAATTTTGATTTGGTTCAGAATCTTCAAGACAACGCACACTTTTATATTTGAAAATTTGGATCTCTGATATGGACAATGCAATAGGGGAAAAGCCTACTACAGAGCCGTGTGCCAGCTTGTCTCTTTCATTTTTCCTTTGATGTCTCTGAGACTGTGTTCCAAAGATGAATCAGATGGGCACATTCTCCTGAGAAGGCTGCTCAATGAGGAGGATACAGTAACCTTTGAAAAAAGAAAGATGAAATGCTGATGAGCCAACACAGGAATGAACATTTAAATATTGCCCCTGTACCAGCTCACAATATTGGTAACAACAATGATAATTATCATCGTATTTCAGAAAGCTGTTAGTCTCAGAGTGGGTGTGGAAAGTCAAACAGGAGAATGAACTTCCTCTTTCTGACTGACAATTTGGAGGCAATTCTTTATTACCCTAGATTTATAGAAGAAAATCTTCTTGAAAAATCTTAAGCAAAGTCCAAAAATATAAATTCTGTTAAAATAGAAAGCAAACCTAATTCAGAATATTTAGCTACTGCAAAATTATTCTTCTTGGCTCCATAAATGCACACTAAAAACATTAAAAAGTTATTTTAAAAAGCAAAATAAAAATACATTGTACATCTATTCATCAGTATGAAATGTTAATATATGCTCAAAAGTAATTCAACATTTTTTACTGAGGATGTTTTTGTGTAGATACAGAAAAGAGTCATAGGTCTAACAAGCGTCGGTAAGACAGATATGACCCCTGCCCTCTTGAAACTTACATCCATTGACCTCAGATCTCTTCACATCTCCAACCTCTAGTTTATTCCATAGTCAATCTCATCAGTCTCAAGTCTTTAATATTAAGTATAAACTACTGTCTCCCAAAATATCTTTAGTCTGAACCTGTCTTTAGGACTTCAGATTCATGCATCTAACTCCCTGATCGACATCTTTATTGAGATAATGATTGGGTATGTCAAATTAACTCTGTCAAAGAACTTTTGTTCTTTTCTCATGAGCTGTGTCTCTGTCAATCCATTGTCCTCTTCTTTTCTTCAGCCACAAAATGCTAACTTCATTCTTCTGGTTGATCTTGCTGAAAAGCCTATGGTCATCTGTGACCATTTATTCATATTCTCTCTCACCCTTTTTCTCTCATGAATTTACTTATATCCAATCTAAAACATATTCTATAATGATAAACCTGAACTATAGTCCATCCTAAAGGAGATCAGTCCTGAGTGTTCATTGGAAGGACTGAGGCTGAAGCTGAAACTCCAATAATTTGGCCACCTAATGCGAAGAGCTGACTCATTTGAAAAGACCCTGATGCTGGGAAAGATTGAGTGCAGGAGGAAAAGGGGATGACAGAGGATGAGATGGTTGGATGGCATTACTCACTCAATGGACATGGGTTTGGGTGGACTCTGGGAGTTGGTGATGGACAAGGAGGCCTGGGGAGGTGTGGTTCATGGGGTCGCAGAGAGTTGGACACGACTGAGCTACTGAACTAAACTGATATTCCCAATTCTGTGGTTTCTAAATATTATTTCTACTCTTACACAGTCCATGGAATTCTCCAGGCCAGAATACTGGGTGGGTAGCTATTCCCTTCTCCAGGGGATCTTCCCAACCCAGGATCAAACCCAGGTCTCGCACATTGCAGGCGAGTTCTTTACCAGCTGCGCCACCAGGGAAGCCCATTATACTGTGCTAGGTGACCACATTTCCTTACCTGGAATATTGAAATCACTACCAGTTGGTCTCACTTTCCAATGTTGAGCATTATTGCATATTTTCCATAGAGCAACCAGATGGGATATTTAGAAAATGTTAATTATTTATATTTTCTGCTGAAAACCCTTTAGTGATTATCTACTTCATTCTACATTAAAAAAAAAAAAAAACCCTACAATCATAATATACTTGGCCTGCTCACATCCCCCTCCAACTCTGTAATATCATTTTGCTTGTTATCCACACCCTTCCATTATAAGCACATTTTCTCCCCCAGAATTTTTCTTTTTTTGCATTTGGTCTTCATTTGATGCATATGTTCTTCCCCCACAAACACTTGCATACTACTTCTTTAATTTTATTTAACTCTTTTAAATTTCACTTTGTCACAGTGGCCTTCCTTGACCCAACTCTGAAGAACAGAGCATTTGCCCTCCATGCTCTGCTTTAACAAATTTTTTTTTTAGTATTTCTCATACTTCTAACCATCTGTAATTATTATAATAGTCTCTATTATTCCAAAATTCCATACTTATAAATTCTTGTACTTGCTAAAGCATGTTTGTGACCCCAGAATCAATGATTGCAGCACTTTCTTGGCTATTCACAGACAAGTGCTAAGTGGTGAAAAAGTCTAGAGCAGACATTGTTTGCTGAGGTTGAACAAGGTGCTGCTTTGCCCTCTTCCTTAAGCTCTTATACAACATACATGTGTCCTTGGTGCAATCTGTTAGGCACATTTTTGTTATTTTTTAATTTTTGTTATTGATTTTGTTGTGTAAGCCAGCTTAAGTGTGTCTTAGTGTTCCTAAGTACATCCTAAAGGAGATCAGTCCTGGGTGGTCATTGGAGGGACTGATGTTGAAGCTGAAACTCCAATACTTTGGCCACCTGATGTGAAGAGCTGACTCATTTGAAAAGACCCTGATGCTGGGAAAGATTGAAGGTGGGAGGAGAAGGGGACGACAGAGGATGAGATAGTTCGATGGCATCACTGACACAGTGGACGTGAGTTTGGGTGGACTCTGGGAGTTGGTGATGGACAGGGAGACCTGGCGTACTGTGGTTCATGGGGTCGCAAAGAGTCGGACACGACTGAGCAACTGAACTGAACTGAAGTATGAGAAACCTGTGATGTGCCTTACAGAAGAAATACCTGTATTAGATAAGCTTTGTTCAGGCATGAATTAAAGTATTGCTGGTCTTGAATTCAGTGTTAATGAATCTGTAATATATGTTAAATAAGATATATTTAAACATACAAACATATATAAAGCAAGGTTATGTATTATTTGTTTGATGAAAATGTGACCAGAGGCTTGCAGGTACCTAATCCCTGTTTCCCTTAGAATCAGTGGTTCAGTATTCACTAACTCAGTGTTTGTGGTGACTTTATAAAATATAACTACTGCAAAAAAGAATTGAGAGATAATAATCAATGAAAATTGATGGTATTTTTTCAATTTCTTTATTTCTAGAATAAAATATAAATTTATGAGAACAAAAACTTTGTTTTCACTTTTATATAGCCAATACTCAGAATAGTGCCTGACACAAAATAGGTGCTCACTAAATATTTAATGATGTAATGAAAGGAAGAAAGATAATTCTATTGTGAGAGAAACTCAATATGTTGATATGTGAGAAATCCAATAAGTGAGTAAACACACACACACACACACCAAATGAGACAGTCTCTGAAGGTGCTAAGTAGGGTGATGAGAGTAATTGACAGGCGAGGCTGTGCTCATTTGACCTGAGACCTAAAAGGGAAGAATAAGTCAGCCATGAGAAGCTTATTGTAGGCAGAGAGAATAAGAAGGGAAGACACACAGAGAAATGGATGGCAGCAGAGTATTAATAATAAAATGAGGACACTGTGAACAATAGAAGAATGGTGCAGATAAGAGAGAAGTTGGTTGAGGCTAGAGCAGAAAAGCATTCTTTCAGGTAGTCTAAGAGAATCCAGACTCATTTGAAAGACTTTGTTGTTCAGTTTCTAAGTCTGACTTGAGACCTCATGGTCTACAGCACACCAGGTTTCCCTGTCCTTCACTATCTCCCAGAGTTTGCTCAAACTGATGTTCATTGAGTCGATGATGCCATCCTATCATCTTATCCTCTTTCACCCCATGCCCTGCGCTCAATCTTTCCCAGCATCAGGGTCTTTTCCAATGATCTGGCTCTAGGCATCAGGTGGCCAAAGTATTGGAGCTTTAGCATGAGTCTTTCCAATGAATATTCAGAACTGGTTTCCTTTAGGATTGACTGGTTTGATCTCCTTGTTCTCCAAACATATCTCAAGAGTCTTATCCAGCACCAGTTTCAAAGCATCAATTCTTCAGTGCTGAAACTTCTTTATGGTCCAACTCTGACATGCATACATGATTACTGAAAAAAACATAGCTTTGAGTATACAGACCTCTGTCAGCAAAGTGATGTCTGTACTTTTTAATATGCTGTGCATATTTGTCATAGCTTTCCTTCCAAGGAAGCATCCTTCAGTTCAGTTCAGTCACTCAGTCATGTCCAGCTCTTTGCAACCCCATGGACTGCAGCACGTCAGGCCTCCCTGTCCATCACAAACTCCAAGAGTTTGCTGAAACTCATGTCTATTGGGTCGGTGTGCCATCCAACCATCTCATTCTCTCTCATCTCCTTCTCCTTCTGCTTTCAATCTTTCCTAGCATCAGGGTATTCCAAATAAGTCAGTAGTTCTTTGCATCAGGTGGCCAAAGTTTTGGAGTTTCAGCTTCAACATCAGTCCTTCCAATGAATATTCAGGACTGATTTCTTTTGGGATGGACTGGTTGGATCTCCTTGAAGTCCAAGGGACTCTCAGGGTTTTCTCCAACACTACAGTCTGAAAGTATCAATTCTTCAGTGCTAAGCTTTCTTTATAGTCCAACTCTCACATCCATACATGACCACTGGAAAAATGATAACTTTGAATAGATGGATCATTGTTGGCAAAGTAATGTCTCTGCCTTTTAATATGATGTCTAGGTTGATCATTGGAGAAGGCAATCGCAACCCAATCCAGTATTCTTGCCTGGAAAATCCCATGGAAAGAAGAGCCCGGTAGGCTATAGTCCATGGGGTCGCTAAGAGTCAAACACAACTGAGTGACTTCACTTTCAATTTTCACTTTTATGCATTGGAGAAGGAAATAGCAACCCACTCCAGTGTTCTTCCTGGAGAATCCCAGGGATGGGGGAGCCTGGTGGGCTGCCGTCTATGGGGTCTCATAGAGTCGGACACTACTGAAGCGACTTAGTAGTAGTAGTAGTAGGTTGGTCATAACTTTTCTTCAAAAGAGTAAGTGTCTTTTAATTTCATGGCTGCAGTCACCATCGGCAGTGATTTTGGAGCCCCCAAAAATAAAGTCTGCCACTGTATCCATTGTTTCCCCGTCTATTTGAAGTGGTGGGACCAAATGCCATGATCTTCATTTTCTGAGTGTTGAGCTTTAAGCCAACTTTTTCACTCTCCTCTTTCACTTTCATCAAGAGGCTATTTAGTTCTTTACTTTCAGCCATAATGGTGGTGTCATCTGTATATCTGAGGTTATTTATATTTCTCTTGGCAATCTTGATTCCAGCTTTTGCTTCATCCAGGCCAGCATTTCACATGATGTACTCTGCATATAAGTTAAATAAGCAAGGTGACAATATACAGCCTTGATGTACTCCTTTCCTGATGTGGAACCAGTCTGTTGTTCCATGTCCAGTTCTAACTGTTGCTTCCTGATCTGCATATAGATATCTCAGGAGGAAGGTAAGGTGGTCTGGTATTCCCAGCTCTTGAGGAATTTCCAAAGTTTATAGTGATACACATAGTCAAAGGCTTTGGCATCATCAATAAAGCAGAAATAGATGTTTTTCTGGAACTCTCTTGCTTTTTCAATGATCCAACAGATGTTGACAATTTGATCTCTGGTTCCTCTGCCTTTTCTATATCCAGCTTGAACATATGGAAGTTCACAGTTCACCTTTTGCTGAAGCCTTGCTTGGAGAATTTTGAGCATTACTTTACTAGCATGTGAGATGAGTGCAATTGTGTGGTAGTTTGAGCATTCTTTGGCATTGCCTTTCTTTGGGATTGGAATGAAAACTGACCTTTTCCAGTCCTTTGGCCACTGCTGAGTTTTCCAAATTTGCTGGCATATTGAGTGCAGCACTTTCACAGTATCATCTTTTAGGATTTGAAATAGCTCAACTGGAATTCTGTCATCTCCACTAGCTTTGTTTGTAATGATGCTTCCTAAGGCCCACTTGACTTCGCATTCCAGCATGTCTGACTCTCAGTGAGTGATCACACCATCATGATTATCTAGGTCATGAAGATCTTTTTTGTATAGTTCTTCTGTGTATTCTTGCCACCTCTTCTTAATATCTTCTGCTTCTTTTAGGTCCCTCCCATTTCTGTCCTTTATTGAGCCCATTTTTTGCATGAAATGTTCCCTTGGTATCTCTAATTTTCTTGAAGAGATCTCTAGTCTTTCCCATTGTGTTGTTTTACTCTATTTGTTTGCACTGATCACTGAGAAGGCTTTCTTATCTCTCCTTGCTATTCTTTGGAACTCTGCATTCCAATAGGTATATCTTTCCTTTTCTCCTTTGCCTTTAGCTTCTCTTCTTTTCACAGCTATTTGTAAGGCCTCCTTAGACAGCCATTTTGCTTTTTTGCATTCCTTTTTCTTGGGGATGGTCTTGATCCCTGTCTCCTGTACAATGTCACCAACCTCTGTCCATAGTTCATCAGTCAATCTGTCTATCTTTTCTAATCCCTTGAATCTATTTCTCACTTCCACTGTATAATTGTAAGGGATTTGATTTAGGTCATACCTGATGGTCTAGTGGTTTTCCATACTGTCTTCAATTTACGTCTGAATTTGACAATATGAAGTTCATGATTTGAGCCGCAGTCAGCTCCCAGTCTTATTTTTGCTGACTGTATAGAGCATGTCCATCTTTGGCTGCAAAGAATGTAATCAATCTGGTTTTGGTGTTGACCATCTAGTGATGTCCATATGTAGAATCTTCTCTTGTGTTTTTGGAAGAGGGTATTTGCTATGACCAGTGCATTCTCTTCGCAGAACTCTATTAGCTTTTGCCCTGCTTCATTCTGTGCCCTGAGACCAAATTTGCCTGTTACTCTAGGTGTTTCTTGACTTCCTGCTTTTGCATTCCACTCCCCTGTAATGAAAAGGACATCTTTTGGGGGTGTTATTTTTAGAAGGTCTTGTAGGTCTTCATAGAACCATTCAATTTCAGCTTCTTCGGCATTATTGATAGGGGCATAGATTTGGATTACCATGGTATTGAATGGTTTGCCTTGGAAACTAACAGAGATCATCCTGCCATTTTTGAGACTGCATCCAAGTACTTGCATTTCAGACTCTTTGACTATGATGGCTACTCCATTTTTTCTAAGGGATTCTTGCCCACTATAGCAGATATTATGGTCATCTGAATTAAATTCACCCATTCCAGTCCATTTTAATTTGCTGATTCCTGAAACATTGCCCTTCACTCTTGCCATCTTCTGTTTGACCACTTCCAATTTGCCTTGATTCATGGACCTAACATCCCAGGTTCCTATGCAATACTGCTCTTTATAGCATCGGACCTTGCTTCTATCACCAGTCATATCCAAAGCTTGGTGTTGTTTTTGCTTTAGCTCCGTCTCTTCATTCTTTCTGGAGTTATTTCTCCACTAATCTCCAGTAGCATATTGGTCCCCTACTGACCTGGAGTGTTCATCTTTCAGGGTCCTATCTTTTTGCCTTTTCATATTGTTCATGGGGTTCTCAAGGCAAGAATACTGAAGTAGTTTACTATTCTCTTCTCCAGATGACCACAATTTGTCATAACTCTCCATGACCATGACCCATCCATCTTGGGTGGGCCTACATGGCGTGGCTCATAGCTTCATTGAGTTAGATAAGTCTGACAGCTTTTTACCAGATGACATACCAGACAGCTTTTCTGAGATGGGGTTATAGTTGCTTCCAGGAGGTATACAAGCTCCCATGAGGCTGCTAGTCTGAGTTCTTACAATAGAAGTGCAGAATCTATACTGGAATTTGCAGTGGAGAGCACGTATTAAAACAATACCTTTGACCAAAGAACTGTTCCCCTTTGGGAAAGGTCCTCTTCTTCAAACAATTGTTCAAATTTGGAAAAATACAAAGAGACAAATTGGAGTGAAAGGAAATGCTTTTCTGGTCAGAATGATACATCATGTGAAGTTTGGTGACCTAGAAATGAGGGACTGGCAAATGTTGTAATCAGATTTTCAGTTTTATTAAGGATAATATTTTTAAAAATTCTAGACAGGGCTCAGCATTTAGGGTGTGCTGGGTTATTGATAGTTTTGAAATGTGTATGTAAGAAAAACTTTATTTCCAATAACATATTTCTCTAGGTATCTCTATTAAAAATTATTTAGGAATAAAAGAGTTTGAAGTTTTGTTTGGATAGCTGGTTGTTGTTACTGTTGATACAGTCTCTAGGCTGAAAAGAATCTCAGAGATGATCCTGCTCACCTCATTACTACTATAGAAGTTACTAGTGTTAGGAATGTCTAAAAAGTTTAACTTCCATGAAGAAAATCTGATTTCTAGTGGGCTCTAAGATCACTGTGTTGATGGATGCTGGTGTGGAACCTGGACTCAAAGGGTACTGTGATCAACTACTCTAGGTTTATGAGGGGGTACCTATGTAATGTGTCAAAATTTGGCCATGCTTAAAATAAGCTGTTCTGAAAAAATAGCCTCTGCTGGTGCATTAACATATATAAAAATTAGCACAGGAATAGTATCAGACAGATCTGGCTTCAAATCTTGTCACACAAATTCTAACATCATGTGCTTTAAAAACTACATAAGCATCACTACTTATCTCTTTCCAAGGAGGGTAATAATGTCTATCTTCCATGTGAATTAAATAAAATATTGAATAGAAGTGCATAGCATACAGCTGAAACTTGGTAAATATTCAGCTCAGTCGCTCAGTCGTGACCAACTCTTTACGACCCCATGAATCGCAGCATACCAGGGCTCCCTGTCCATCACCAACTCCCGGAGTTCTCTCAGACTCACAGCCATCGAGTCAGTGATGCCATCCAGCCATCTCATCCTCTGTCGTCCCCCTCGCCTCCTGCCCTCAATCCCTCCCAGCATCAGAGTCTTTTCCAATGAGTCAGCTCTTTGTATGAGGTAGCCAAAGTACTGGAGTTTCAGCTTCAGCATCATTCCTTCCAAAGAACACCCAGGGCTGATCTCCTTCAGAATGGATTGGTTGGATATCCTTGCAGTCCAAGGGACTCTCAAGAGTCTTCTCCAACACCACAGTTCAAAAGCATCAATTCTTCGGCGCTCAGCCTTCTTCACAGTCCAACTCTCACATCCATACATGACCACTGGAAAAACCATAGCCTTGACTAGATGGACCTTTGTTGGCAAAGTAATGTCTCTGCTTTTGAATATGCTATCTAGGTTGGTCATAACTTTTCTTCCAAGGAGTAAGCGTCTTTTAATTTCATGGCTGCAGTCACCGTCTGCAGTGATTTTGGAGCCCCCCAAAATAAAGTCTGACACTGTTTCCACTGTTTCCCCATCTATTTCCCATGAAGTGATGGGACCAGACGCCATGATCTTCGTTTTCTGAATCTTGAGATTTAAGCCAACTTTTTCACTCTCCTCTTTCACTTTCATCAAGAGGCTTTTTAGCTCCTCTTCACTTTCTGCCATAAGGGTGGTGTCATCTGCATATCCGAGGTTATTGATATTTCTCCTGGCAATCTTGATTCCAGCTTGTGTTTCTTCCAGTCCAGCGTTTCTCATGATATACTCTGCATATAAGTTAACTAAGCAGGGTGACGATATACAGCCTTGACATACTCCTTTTCCTATTTGGAACCAGTCTGTTGTTCCATGTCCAGTTCTAACTGTTGCTTCCTGACCTGCATACAGATTTCTCAAGAGGCAGGTAAATATTAGCTCTCTTTAAATTTTCCTTTCCTACTATCACTAGGGAAGGGATTTGTTGCAAGGGCTCAATGGTCATTTTTAGCATGATAATCCCTATATGGACCTTTCTTAGAATTTGAGATACACTTCTAAAGTTACCTTCCTTCATGGATTAGCATTCCATCCTTCTCTTACTCTCCCCATTCAGTTTACATAATGTATGTTGATTATCGTCCACCACACCTCTCATTAGTGTTGAAATCAGGAGATATCTGGCTTCCCTGGTGGCTCAGAAGGTAAAGAATCTGCCTGTAATGCAGGAGATCTAGGTTGGATCCTTGGGTTGGGCAGATCCTCTGGAGAAGGGCAATACAACCCACTCTAGTATTCTTGCCTGGAGAATCCCATGTACAGAGGAGCCTGGCGGGCTGCAGTCCATGGCGTTGCAGAGTCGGACATGACTGCGTGACTAAGCACACACACAGGAGACATTCAGGGATGGCCCTTCACTTTGTATCGTTCTTGTCCCGTCCATACACCTCTAACAGCTCTCCTACTAAGAAACCCTCAATTTTCTTTTTAAATTAAAAAAGAGCAGCCTGATAAGTATAAAATAGCCAAAATAATTTCTTTCTCTCAGAGATATCTGTACTTTGAAATGGTTTTTCTGTGAGAAATTTTGTTAAAACAAAGCTTGGGATCTTCTTGACCCAGGGATTGAACCATGGTCTCCCACGTTTTAGGCAGATTCTTTACTGCCTGATCCACTGGAGAAATCCAAAACAAAGATTAAATGTAATTATTTTAGGTGTTAGGAGAGAAACCATATGTACTATTAATCTGGGGGTAGACCTTGCTGATCTTACACTGTCATTCAACACTTTTAAAAATTAATTCCATCTTTTAGCAAGTTTCATTTCTGTGTACAGGTAAGGACCAAGCACTCTATAATTCTAAAAAGGAAACTGTGCCCTTTGTAACTATTAAGAAATAGAGAAAATTGGCAAGACATGGATTCTGTTTTGTATTTAACCAGTGGGTATCACAAAACTTAAATGGTAAGAATTATGGAAGTACTAACACCTAGAAGATCACCTTTAGCAGCAAAAATGATGGGAAAAGGCTTCAAGGTAAAGTGTGCATTGGGAATTTGCCTTGATGAATGGAGAAATCTAAGTAGATGTGGGTTAAGTTAGAAGGGAAATAATTTTATAGATAAAGTGGTAATTTATGAAAATGTGCCAGATATGTTCAGGAAATGATACTGTGGCTGGATTTAGGTTATATGTATGTATAGGATAGACATGGGTCAGACTACAGAGATATTTAAAAGTTAGGTGTCAGTGTTGATGGATTAAAAATAATAGATAATCATTAATTAATTTTTAAGAAAGAAGACAGTTTAGAGAACAGTGTTTCATGAAGGAAAAATCCAGGAAAAAAAAAAAAAAAAACGAACCGCTTGGCATTGTCATTGTATACAAATGCCGTGGAGCTGGGAAAAATAGATTAGAAATATACCTTAAGGGGCTAGTATTAGGGTAAGAAAAGAGCATGTAGGCCCTGAGTTACAACAGTGAGGGTTGGAATATAAATGTAAGTTACATTGGGATTTGTACATAAGGTTTGTAAATTATGTTTATTTGCATAAATAATTTAGATCTATACTTGCATGTTAAATTAAGTCTTGGAATGGATGTGCATGGACAGTTTACTCGGATGTAGAATGACCACATTAGAAGTGCATTGAGTGCTAAGTCTATTCAGCCATATTCAACTCTTTGTGAGCCTATGGACTGTAGCCTACCAGGCTTCTCTGTCCATGGAATTCTCCAGGCAAGAATACTGGAGTGGGTTGCCATGCCCTCCTCCAGGGGATCTTCCTAACCCAAGGATCAAACCCATGTCTCTTGTATCTCCTTCATTGTCAGGTGGGTTCTTTACCACTAGCCCCACCTGGGAAGCCCAGAAACATGTTACTGTTAACAAATAAAACAACAACAAAACTTGTTGACATTTAATATTTTCAACGTGGTTGAATTGTGAATAAAAAAAAAGTTGCTTCCCATATCTGAAATAGTACATTAAATTTATGTTTCAGAGAAGGAGTGAAAACAGCCATCAGTCATCTATGTAAAATATGCATGTCAAGAGAGTGTACACTGGGTGCCATTTTATCACATCTTATCTACATGTTTTTTGGTCAAGTGAAATGATTTATCAGCTTGCACTAAATTGCCAATTCTCAGATAATGTATACCTCCAGCTCAGATCATTTGAAAGGATTTATCTTTTGTGGAACACTACACACAAAGTGGCATTGTTTTTCTTCTGTGACTTTCCCTGCAGAGGAGACATTAAATACACAAAACTATTGATTTTCTTGTTTCACAAATGCTTTCAAAGCTCTTAACTTGACCTTCTCCAACCAAGGGCAACCATTTTACATTTGTCAGTGATCACATGCAGTTTCAGAATATTTCACTCCAGCTGACTATGTTTTCTCTTGCCTTCTTTGGATGATGAGGACTCGAGATTGAACTGAAAGCAGAAAGGAGAACATGAGAAACAGTATCAGATATCTAAAACTAGTATTTAAAGATTTCTTACTATGTTGAATCTTCAAATCTGTGAACACAGTATATGCTTTTATTTTGATCTTCTTTGATTTATTTTATCAGAGTTTTGTAGATTTTAGATTAAAATTGTACATATTGTCCCAGATTTATAACAAAATATTTTATTGTAAAGCTATTAATTTTTGAACAGGTATCATTTATTAAATATAAATATACAATCATGAATTGATAATATGTAGAGGTGTGATTGATTCTGTATGTTGACTTTGTAACTTTTGACCTTGATAATCTCACTTAATAGAGAAATTTCTTTTGGGTAGATTTATTGGGGTTTTTCTAGGTAGGCAAAACTGTCATTTGTGAATAGGGACACATTTCTTCCTTTCCAATTTGTACTGGCTTTAGAAAAGGCAGAAGAATGAGAGAGCAAATGACCAACATCTGCTGGATCATCAAAAAAGCAAGAGAATTCCAGAAGAACATCTCTTTCTGCTTTATTGACTATGCCAAAGCCTTTGACTGTGTGGATCACAATAAACTGTGGAAAATTCTCCAAAAGATGGGAATACCAGACCACCTGACCTGCCTTTTGAGAAACCTATGTGCAGGTCAGAAAGCAACAGTTAGAACTGGACATGGAACAACAGACTGGTTCCAAATAGGAAAAGGAGTATGTCAAGGCTGTATATTGTCGCCCTGCTTGTTTAACTTATATGCAGAAAACATCATGAGAAATGCTGGGCTGGAAGAAGCACAAGCTGAAATCAAGATTGCCAGGAGAAATATAACCTCAGATATGCAGAGGACACCACCCATATGGCAGAAAGTGAAGAGGAACTGAAAAGCCTCTTGATGAAAGTGAAAGAGAAGAGTGAAAAAGATGGCTTAAAGCTCAACATTCAGAAAATGAAGATCATGGCATCTGGTCCCATCATTTCATGGCAAATAAATGGGGAAACAGTGGCTGACTTTATTTTCTGGGCTCCAAAATCACTGCAGATGGTAATTGCAGCCATGAAATTAAAAGACGCTTACTCCTTGGAAGAAAAGTTATGACCAATCTAGACAGCATATTAAAAAGCAGAGACATTACTTTGTCAACAAAGGCCCGTCTAGTCAAAGCTATGGTTTTCCCGGTGGTCATGTATGGATGTGAAAGTTGGACTGTGAAGAAAGCTGAGCACCGAAGAATTGATGCTTTTGAACTGTGGTGTTGGAGAAGACTCTTGAGAGTCCCTTGGACTGCAAGGAGATCCAACCAGTTCATGCTAAAGGAGGTCAGTCCTGGGTGTTCACTGGAAGGACTGACGTTGAAGCTGAAACTCCAATATTTTGGCCCCCTGATGCAAAGAGCTGACTCATTTGAAAAGACCCTGATGTTGGTAAAGATTGAAGGCAGGAGGAGAAGGGGATGACAAAGGGATGAGATGGTTGGATAGTATCACTGACTCAATGGACATGGGTTTGGGCAGACTCTGGCAGTTCGTGATGGACAGGGAGGCCTGGTGTGCTGCGGTTCATGGGATTGCAAAGCGTTGGACATGACTGAATGACTGAATTGAACTGAACTGAACTTTTTGTTAATTTACATTAAACAATACAATATTGATACAATGTTGTGCATAGCTTTATTTTTCTTGACTTATTAAGCTATTAATAGAATTTCTCATATAAAGTTGGTTAGGAATAGTGAGAGATGTTCTTGCCTTGTTACTGATAATAACAATTAAAAAAAAAACCAGTAAGAATCAAGTATATTAGCAGTAGGTTTAATTTTTACATAGATGTCCTTTATCATTTCTTTAGGAATTTTATTTATAGTTTGCTGAAAATTTTTATTACAAACAGATACTGAATTTTGTTAAGTGCTTTTCATAAATCAGGTGAGAATCATGTGGTTTTTCTCTTTTAGATCATTAATAAGATGAATTACATTGAATTTTTTTTTCAGATGATCAACAAATCTTGCATTTTTGGATAAACCCTTTTTGGTTGATATGTATTACTATTCATATATGGTATTAAATTTGATTCACTTAAAAGTTTGATTAAGAACTTGGCATATATTTTTATTAAATGCATTATCATGTAGTTTTCCTCTACTGTTTTGTCTGGTTTAAATAATTAATTATAGCCTCTTTGTATGAGTAGGGAATGGTTCCTTGTTTTAGATTTCTAGAAGAGTTAATATAGAATAGATGTGATTTCTTCTTTAGTGAATGGTAGAATTTGCCAGTGAAACAACCTGGGCCTGAATATTTCTATTTCAGAGATTTTAACTCTGAATTCAGTATATTTAGTAATTTAAGTTTTATTCAGTTATCTAATTTATCTTGTTTGAGTTAGGGCAATTTGCTTTTTCAAGGCATTGGATCCAAACTGTCAACTATATATACAGAGTTATTGTAGTATTCCCTCAGTATGGTTTTAATACTTACAAGATTTGTAGCAATAGCCACACTTTCAAACCTTATAAAATTAGGTTTGATATTTTCCCTGTGCTTCTTGTTTGAAGTTTACCAATTTTATTGATCTCTTCAAGGATCTCTATTTTTCAATTTTCAATTTCATTAGTTTCTACTATTTATTGTTTATTTTCTTCTGCTTGCTTTGGGTTTATTTTGGTTTTATTTTCTTGTTCTTATTTCTCAATGTGGAATGTTAGACTTTTCTTTCAAAACAGTTTTTTGTTCCCCTAGCTTTATTGGTGTATAGTCAGCAAAAAGAAATTGTATACATTTAAGTTGTACAATCTAATACTTCAATATATGTATACATTGTGAAATCATCATAATTAAACTAGTTAATATACTCATAACCTCAAACAGTTGCATTTTGTATGTGTTGAACACTTAAGACTTACTTTCTTGTCAAATTTCATTTATACAGTTCATTATTAACCATGGTCAACATGCTGGACGCTAGTATCGTAGAACTCCATCTTGTGTAAGTGAAACTTTGCCCCCCTTGGCTTAAATCTCCCCATTTCCCACATCTCTTTACTTTATTGATATAAATTTCTCCTGTGTGCTGCTTTAGCAGCATCCCTGGTGGCTCAGATGGTAAAGTGTCTGTCTACAATGCGGGAGACCCGGGTTTGAGCCCTGGGTTGGGAAGATCACCTGGAGAAGGAAATGGCAATCCACTCCAGTACTATTGCCTAGAAAATCCCATGGACAGAGGAGCCTGATAGGCCCCAGTCTATGGGGTTGCAAAGAGTCGGACACGACTGAGCGACTTCACTTCACTTCACAACGTTTTATATGTTGTGCTTTCCTATTCAGATAAAGTATTTTCTAATTTTATTCCTTGATTTTTCTCATTGACCTAAGGTTTTTTGAGATGTATGTTGCTTAATTTTAAAATATTTTCACTTTTCCTTTATTTTTTGATGATTGATTTATAAATTTCATTACAGTCAGAAAAGATATTTTTTTATGAGTTCAAGTTTTCCAGACTTGTGCAGTTTATTTTATGGCCCAGAGTATGGTCCATTTTAGTGAATGTTTCATGTGCACTTGGAAACAATGTATGCTCCATGTCGGATATTGCTGACCTGTTTTTCTCAGTTTTTCCATTCTACAGTTGAAATAGCCCCTTGGTTTCTGGAATCCCCTCTTGGATTGTGAGAATTAAAGTTATTCTTTTATGATAGTGGAGTAGAAAATCAGAGGAAATATAGGTCCCTGAAAACTTTTTGAAACAAAGTCATTCATATATATTTTATATATTATAAAATATATAATAGAAGCTTTTATTTAACTTAAAGTATAAAGAGTTTGGGCTTTTTGTTACTTTTCTGAACCTAATTCCAATTATTTCCTTATACTATGTTGTTTTCTATGTCTTTTACTGTATTTGGTTTATGGTGATAGGCGTCAGTAACATTAATAACTTTGTAAATTTATGACAGCAATTTTTACAGGTTATCTGTAATTACTTCTGTTTCCTTCACTTATTTATGATTGGTGGTATTATATTTTGTTCATTACAATTAGCTCTTCATCACAAATCATTTAAAATATATTACTTGTTCTCTCATTTAGCTCTGCCAGTTCCCTTGTAATCTCTTCCATTCTATATCTTGGCCTTTTGACTTTGTCATCATTGACTATTACGATTTCTGGTTTATTTAACATTGTTTCCAAGATTCCTCACTCATAAGGAAGACAAAGAAAATTTGCTCAGTGGAAGTGCCTTGACTTTGAAGCCATTGGTTGACTTTCCCTGTCAGGGTGCTACAAATGAATTATGATATATCAAGGACACAGCTTAGAAGGGATTGTATCCCCCATGTTGCAAAGACCTAGAAGAATAGTTTTGGATGAGTTACTTTATTACTTTGCAGTAAAACACATGCAACTTATGACCTATTAATATTTTAATCTCTTCCTGGGCAATTACATTCAACTGAGGCCTTCCCCACCATCCGGCATCAACTCACTTTTTAAGTTTTACAACTGTTTTCTTCATTTGTACTCAAATCCTATTAAAGTCTATGGGCTAGGGATCAGAATTATACCAATATCTCGTGAGGGGAAAAAATAAACTCATATATCCTTCAAACTTTTCAAAGGTTAAAGTAACTGACTCTGAGCACCAATAATGTTAGCCTATTTTAGGGAAAGAGCCGTCTTTCCAACTCTCCTCCTACATAAATCTATTGGAATATAGATATAAGACTGTGACTCTGAAAAAAATTTAAAAAAAATTAGAAAATAAAACTGGAGGGCTTAAAAACAACAGAATTTTATTATCTCAAAGTTTTTGAGTACAGGATCAATGTATTAGAAGGATCAGTTCTTTTTTAACACACTATCCATTCCATGTCTGTATCCTACGTTGGTGGCCAGTAATCTTTGGTGTTCTTGGGTTGTAGCCATGTAACTTCTGCCTCCATCTGCACTTGATCTTGTCCTCAGTATATCCCTGTTTCTCAAGTTTCCCTCTGCCTTTCTTTTATAAGAACACCTCAATCATCCCAGGATTCTTAACTTAATAATATCTACAAAGATATTTTTCCAAAAAAATTTACATTTATAGATTTTGGAGGTTAGGACATGGGCATTACTTTTTGGGGAATCACTATTCAACCCATTTAATGTGCATCAAACCAGTCAATACTAAAAGAAATTAACTCTGAATATTTTTTGAAAGGAATGCTGCTGAAGCTCCAATACTTTGGCCACCTGATGTGAAGAATTGACTTATTGAAAAAGACCCTGATGCTAGGAAAGATTGAGGGCAGAAGGAGAAGAGGGCAACAGAGGATGAGATGGTTGGATAGCATCACCAACTTATTGGACATGAGTTCGAGCAAACTTTGGAGATAGTGAAGGACAGTGAAGCCTGGCATGCTGCAGTCCATGGGGTTGCAAAGAGCTGGACATGACTGAGTGGCTGAACAACAAAAAAATGTGGATTACATATTTGGTTATTTATATTTAGGTGTTTCATTTTCATATTTGGAAGCTATAAGAGAAGTCACAGGACAGGAACAGTGTATCTTCCATAGAACCAAGGGGAAATGGTACAAGTTGGAATATTCAGAGTAGGAAAGAGATGCTCTGTAAATACAGACTTCACACTATGTTATGAACTCCTATGTGTATCTCCTCAGAATATTGCCATTCTTATTGTACAGAGTGAATATAGGTATTTTATTTCACGCAAAGAGATTAAAATCATTATTTTCACTCTAGGATTTCAATGTAATGTAATACTTTCAAAAATAGCTGTTGATTAAAAACAGGTAAGAGTACACTTGGGTAAAATAAGCATGTAAGGTCTGAATGATCTGTCATCTAAGGTGTTAATGGATTTTGTTGGAAAACTTACTGAACCACTACTGATGGTTATTTGTGAAAATTTACTGAGAACTGGGAAATGACGGAACTGAATGCCGACATTGTATCAGTTTTCTAGGATAGAAATAACGGCTATCATGGTAATTATGGCTCAGTGAATGTAACTTATATCCTTCAATAATGGGACAACTATTAAAAAGAAGAACCTGTAAAAAACCTCTCAAAGGTAAGAAAATCATGAACAATAAATAGAATTGGTTTATAAAGAAAAAAATTGACAGATGGGATGTAATAGCTTTTTGATAGGATTACCAAATTAATAGACTATGGAAAGGAAGTGATGGTAATATGTTTTTATTTTATTATATGTGATAGTCTCTAGTGAATTTTACATCAGTTCAAATTTTCTGGAAAATGAGTAGTGCCTTGTGGGTTGAAAGCTACTTAAGGTCTCAAACAGTAGAAAATCAACTACAAAGTATCTAGTTTGGGAGCAAGTAGGATATTCTGATCCATTTGAGTTTAAAATGAAGCTGACTTTATTAAATCATTTGAGATCTCAAAGAGATAATTTTGTTGGTAGAAAATTTTACCAGTTTAGGGGAATGAAAAATGTAACACATTTATGCATGCCAATAAGACTAGCACTCAATGGCCATTTTTCTTTCTTTTAAATGTAAAGTAGGAAGGTGATAGAATTGGAAAATAAAGTGATCTAGTAACTAAAAGTGAGACAAATTATTGGAACTTGGGCTTCAATTCAGCTCTGAATGCTATAGTCTAAGAGGCTCTTTGTTTCCTTCATTTTTGATAAAAGATATTTTAAAAGCATATTTCCTTGTTTTAGTTGTTCGATTCTTAAGAGAGTTTCCCTTGGGATGGTTTGATGCAATAGAGGGGAAAGAGGTTTTTTAAGTTTGAAAGGATATGGTATATACTGGTGTGATATTAAGGCTTTGGATAGGAGAGAAGGTGTAATAGGGTCATTGTTGTTCTTTGGTTACTAAGTCGTGTCTGACTCTTGGCAGCCCCATGGACTGCAGCACACCAGGCTCCTCTGTCCTTTGCTATCTCCCAGAGTTTGCTCAAATAGATCTGAAAAATTGGGATTGAGAAAATTTTGTTAAAAATATTGCATAAATGATAGAATAGCATTGTGTAATATTTCCTATGTATTTAAAAGATATAAAATGATATGATAAATTAATTAAAAATCAAAATGCAAAGTTTTCTATATAGCATGTGCTTAACTATATAAACAGTATGCATAAAAGTGCAGGAGGCAACTTAAAATTATAATCATTATTCTTTTTGTGTGTTAGGATTACTAATGATCTTTATTTTTTGTGAGTGCTTTTTCAAATTTTCCACCATAAAAATGCAATTCAGCGTTAATCAACCTTCTGAGAAGACATACTTTTATATTCACAAAAGAAGTTTCCTTGAAATAGGACACAAAATTTGAGTTAAGAGCAAGCAATTTTTAAGTATTTGTGATAGGAACTATATGTAGATTATTTCCTTTAATCTGTAAAATAATCTTTTGTGGTAGATGTCAATTCTAATTGTCCCTTTGCAAATATGGCTTTGGGTTTTAGATAGCACATTGATTGAAAGATGCCAAATGAATAAATCAAAGACAGTTTAGAAAAGAAGAGAATGATTAAAGAGCTCCAGGTCCTGATTTATGACGTGAGACAGAGTTTATAGAGAGTTCTGTCAGGCATAAATGTGGTCAGAGAGATAAAGTAAGAACATAAAATGTCACAATTAGTTAAAGAGTACAGAGCAGGTAAAGTTGGTGGAAGGTATTGAATCATCACAGGATATTGAAGCATAAAATGTTCCACTGTGGAGTCAGATCTGATTCTAATGAGGGTCATAGTTTTAAAACAAATATTTGGTATTTTCCATTAAAAGTAATACTTGTGAGCAAAGCATTCGCTTTGTAATAGCAAGAGAAGCTAAAGAAATCCTAAGAACAGGTGTGAAAATACAAATCCAGTAATTTCTATTGGGGCACTGATTAAAACTGGGAGATGGCTCTTAATAATGGATCAAAGCAGTGGATGCTAACTAAATTCATCAGAAGATAACCCTATAGGTACCATTATAAATGATGTTTCAGATTATTATACCTAGGCCTACTTGTCAGGCTTAAGGTCACAAAGACAGAGTCAACCAAAAATTATGTCACTGATTGAAATGTAATAGGTAACATACTTAACCACCTATGAAATGTTCTTGCCAAAAAATCAAACTTGAATCTGATCATGATTCTAGGTTTAACATTTGGTTCCAAGCAATATAGGAAATGAAGGGACATGGGAATACAAATTTTTAAAAATCCATAAAATAGCAGAGAACAAAAATCCAGTTTCTGTGACATAATATCTGCAAGGAAATAAAAAGTTGGAAGAGGGAAAATACTTATTTCTGTTCAGAATGTGAAGCAGCAGAAACTCTTCATTAATTACTAGTGGAATTCAAAATGTTACTTCAATTTGGAAGACAGCTTGTCATTTTCTTACAAAACTAAAGTCTTACTATATGATGCAGCTATTGTGCTAATAGGTGTTTACCCAACTCATTTGAAAATACCTGTGTACTTAAAACTGCATGCAATGTTAATAACAGCTTTATTTTATAATTGCCAAAAACTGAATATAAATAAAATGTCTTTCAGTAATTGCATGCGTAAACAAACTGTGGTATATCCATACAGTGAAGTTTTCAGTGATAAAAACAAATGAGCTATTAAGTCATGAAGATGTGACATGGATAAATATTGGGTACATATTTCTAAATGAAAACAGGCAGTCTAAAGTTACATAACATATGATTATAGTTATCTGACATCCTGGTAAAGTAAAACTGTATATACAGTTTAAAAAAATCAGTGGTTGTCAGGAATTTGGAAGGAGAAAGGATTGAACAGGCAAAACACTGAGGACTTTTTAGGTTGGTTTATTTGTTCTGTATGATACCATATGTGGGTGTATGAAAGTATGCATTTGTCAGATCTCATTGAACTTGCAGTTAGAGACATCAATGTTAACTTATATTTAACTTAATATACATAAAAATGGTTGCATAGAAATATAAATAGATATGTGAATGTACATGAGTAATATACACAAGTATGTTTTCTTTGCTGTGTTAGCTGAAAATGCTTAGAAAATGATACCCCAGTAACAATGAGCACACCTAGTACTCACATTTTGGTTTCTAATATGATTCTCCAATGAAAGGAACCAAGATCCTTAGAGGATTGGTTGATTCCAGGACTGCAGTATGAAATATACATGATAAGGCTAGAGATCTTACTTTGTCTGAAAGTACTTAAAAATAAATCAAGGCCATGTTACAGGAACACAGAAGGCTATTGAAGAAGCTACTCCAAGGGCTATACCTAGAAAACTTTGAGCAATAAAAAGTTATATTGAATTATAAGCACAAAACAAAATGTGTTGTTTTATAACCCAAAAGATAAAATAAATGTTTATGAGTTCATACTGATAAAAACAATTGAAACCATATATAAATAGAGGAGAAATGAACACTGCTCCATGCAAAAGGATTCCAAATAGTTATATGAATATTCTGCCCTCAAGAAGGTGAAGAATAATTGCCTAGGACTTCCCTGGTGGCTCAGATGGTAAAGCGTCTGTCTACAATGCAGGAGACCTGGGTTCGATCCCTGGGTTGGGAAGATTCTCTGGAGAAGAAAATGACAACCCACTCCAGTACTCTTGCCTAGAAAATCCCATGGATGGAGCAGCCTGGTGTCCATGGGGTTGCAAAGAGTCGGACATGACTGAGCAACTTCACTTTCACTTCAAGTATGGACGGCATATAAGTGCTTCCCTTTCAAAGAGTACAGTATGGAAGAAGCTAGATGGCAAGAGGAGAATAACCCCATAGTGGAGAAAGTACTTCAGCAAGGTAATCAAGGTCAACATTAACACTGGCAGGCTTTGGAGATAGTACATGCTTTGGGTACGATGGATGAAAATGGCGCCTTATCTCTGTGGTCTTCTCCCCAAATTCATAATTCAATTTAATCTTGAGAAACTATCTGGCAAATTCAAGGAGCGGGGCATTCTACAAAATGCTTGACTAGTAATCTTCAAAACTGTCAAGGTCATACATAACAAGGAAAAGGAAGACCTGTCACAGCCAAGAAGAGTCCAAGGAGACATGATGACTAATGTAATGGGGTATTTTACCTGGGGTCCTGGGACAGAAAAAGACATTAGGAAAAATCTAAGGAAATCTAAGCAAAGCATGGACTCTATTGTACTGTTAGTCACTCAGTCGTGTCCAGCTCTTTGCAACCCCACGGACAGGCTCCTCTATCCATGGGATTCTCCCGGCAAGAATACTGAGTGGATTCCCATTCCCTTCTCCCAGGAATCTTCCCAACCCAGTCATCGAACCTGGATCTCCTGCATTGCAGGCAGATTCTTTGCTGTCTGAGCTACAGGGAAGCCCAATATATCAGTACTGGTTTATTAATTATAGTGAAGTATCATAGTAATGCCTCTGTGCTAAGACACTTCAGTCGTGTCCAACACTTTGCAACCCTGTGGACTGTAGCCTGCCAGGCTCCTCTGTCAAAGGGAATATCCAGCCAAGAATACTGAAATGGGTTGCCATGCCCTGCTCCAGGGGATCTGCCCGACCCAGGGTTCAAACCATTGTCTCTTATGCTTACTGCATTTGTAGGTGTGTTCTTTACCACGCGCGCCACCATAGTAATGCAGACTGTTAATAGAGGACAATGGGTGCGACGTATGTGAATATTTGTACTATTTTCTCAAATTTCCTGTAAACCTAAAACTATTCAAAATAAAGTTTACTAAAAAAATTTTAGAAGGAAATCAAAGCATTTATATTGAAACTGTGGTATTTCTTTAGATTGTAATTTAAAGAAACTTATTATACACAAGCTTCCCTTGTGACTCACCTGGTAGAGAATCCACCTGCAATGTGGGAGGCCTGGGTTTGATCCCTGGGTTGGAAGATTCTCTGGAGAAGGGAACAGCTACCCACTCCAGTATTCTGGCCTGGAGAATTCTATGGACTTTATAGTTCATGGGGTCACAAACAGTTGGACATGACTGAGCAATTTTCACTTTCACTATACAAAAAAAAAAAAAAAAGGAAGAAATTTAAATAGTGACTGGATATTTGATATTGCAGAGTTATTTTGAATTTTATTAGTAAAAATCAAATTCCATTTTTAAGAATTTTATGCAGAAGTGTTCACAGAAGAAATGATATGATAACCCAATTTGGAAAGAGGATGAAAGACATAGGAAGTTTGCATAAAATAAGATTGACCATGTGTTTGTTACTAATTGTTAAAAGTATGCGATGGATTTTGGGAGTTTATTACACAATCCTTGTTACTTCTGTGTATATTTTATATGTTTTAGAAGGAAAAAATGTTTTTTAAAGCTTAGGAAACATATATACAAAAGAAAATAAAAGAAGAATTCAGGGAACCTAAAAAGACACTGCCATGGATTTCAGGCAGTGTGGTGCAAATATGGTCTGAGTTCCTTAACTGTGGTGTTGTGGAAGTTCGTGTCCTAAATGGTTTTAGGTGTCTAGAGAGAAATATAATGCTCATGTTTAGGATGATTTCTGAGGGCAAAGGGAAGGTTAGTCTCTGGAAGTGTTTGAATAACTAGTTTTGAACCATTTCATCAAAAACATTTTTGCCTTAAACATCCATCGCAACTGACTCATAATCCATTGAAAAAGTTCATGAACATAAATGTAAAACAAGCTTTTGTTTTATGAGCCTTAAATTATTTTTTTGAAAAATAGACACCAATTTTGTTGGGGAGGGGTAGTTCTTTTAACTTTCTCTCTTATTCATCTATGCTTAAATATATTTATTTGTGTGTGTGTATGTGTGTGTATGTATCTGCTGCCTCCTTCTCCTCCTGCCCTCAATCTTTCCCAGCATCAGGGTCTTTTCCAATGAGCTGGCTCTCAGCATCAGGTGGCCAAAGTATTGGAGCCTCAGCATCAGTCCTTCCAGTGAGTGTTCAGGGTTGATTTCCTTTAGGATTGACTGAGTTGATCTCCTTGCTCTCCAAGGGACACTCAAGAGTCTTCTCCAGCACCACAGTTCAAAAGCATCAATTGTTCAGTGCTCAGCTTTCTTTATAGTCCAGCTTTCACATCCATGCATGACTATTGGGAAAATTATAGTTTTGCCTATACGGACCTTTGTCCACCAAGTGATGCCTCTGCTTTTTAATATACTATCTAGGTTTATCATAGCTTTTTACCCAAGGAACAGTGTCTTTTAATTTCATGGCTGCAGTCACTGTCCGTTTCTTTGTATTTGGAAGCTCAGAGTAGATGTGATATAAATTTTTGTGGGTCTAGTAAACAAGAGAAATTTTCCCCTCAAGACATTATGTTGCATCTTAAACCCCAAATAGTTTCTTGGTTAACAAGAAAAAAGAAGCACGATCATCAGCCTACAGCAGTTGTTTCTAAAAGCCAGTGAATCATAGATCAATCAAGAGAGTTGCATCATCGTCACTCTGAGAATGTAAAATATTCAAGCCACCACCCCAGAGGGTTTGATTTTAATTTATGGATGTGTCCCAGAATTCACAAGTATGGCCCAAGAAGATTAGCACTGAGGAAGACATTTGTGCTCATATAAAATTGATGTTTTCTGGCTTTAGGCAGAGGTTTTCCACTATAGCTGCACATTACAATCACCTGGAATGCTTTCAAATTAAGCCCATGCAGGGGTCCCACCTCTAGAGATGTGGGGGTAATTAGATTAGGCCCTAGTATTAGCATTTTCAGAGACTCCTTAGGTAGCTCTAATGTGCATTTAGAATTGGGAACTACTAAATGGACATCCTTTTAAAATTCCATTCATTAAAACCACTTGATGTGTATCATTCTGCCCTCTTATTTAAGTCATTTTCCATGTTTTTTCTTTCCCTTCTCTTATCCCATTCCACCTCCCACTCAAACCATCAGATTCTTTTTAGCTGGTGTAATTTTCCCCCCAGTTGGTTTTTAAGAATTTGTACTTGATGGAAATGCCTAGTAGATTGAGTTTACCTCTGAAGGCTGCACGGTGGAGGTGGGACAGGCAGTGTGGGGAGGGAGTAGATAGTGAGATTTTTATAGCAGCATCCCTATTTATCTTCATAATGAACAAAAGAGCTGAAAAAATCTTTTAAAAATGCTTTATATTTTCAAGATAACTAACTCTGTATTAGTAAAAACTAATTCTTTGGTCATGTTTCAAATAGGTCAGCACAAAAAGTAGATTTGAGAATCAAAGCAGAAAACAAATACCTGTGGGTCATGTTGCCTGTTTCCTGGGAACCCAACATGTCTTGCCCCCTCAATCTACGAATGCCATCTTTCCACTTGGTATTTTCCTGCTCTCTTTCCTAAGAATTTATCACTTTGCCAGAATTGAGATTTGGCTTCAGAAGTGTTTCAATGCTTGGTCAAAAGCTGCAACAAATATTTGCCTTTGAATCATTCTGCCATCAATTTGAGACATGAGTGTGATGCATAATTTCATCTTTCAAAATGAAAGAGAATAAAATATAGTAGTATATCTACTTTTAAGTGGGGGATTTCTGGACCTTTGCCTCCTTTCAGATATATACAATTGACAGGCATGGGTCCACTCATCCCTAGTATATCACAGATGCGTATGTTTTCAGCCTCAAATAATTGCAGTTGAAAAAAAATTAATGAGAGAAAATGTTCTATCTTGGCCTTGGATTAATTAGGTCCTCAAGGTTCCAGCAGCTGAGCCAACAAGTTTTAGAAGCAAAAGAATGCTATTCCCATAATACAAAGCATAAGGATGCATACAACCTCCATCTACGGGAGATGACAATGAAACTTGTGGCTGCTTTTTTCAAATTGGCCTCTATCTGGGGGGTTCCATTTGTTTTCCTGTTGCAGGGGCTTTTGATATGAGGGTCGCAAATATGACCAACGGAATACTGGTGAGGAAATTAGTTCCAGCATGTTGACACCAATTAATTCATTGTTATTACAGTGATATTCCTAAACAAACAATACATATTAGTTTTTGAAGCACAAAATGTGTCCCAGAAAATATCTCCCTTATTTTGAGGTTTCTTTTAATATCTCCTTTGTTATATAGATTTATAAGCTTTTAGGGATTTGGAATGAATTTTTGGATTTGAAAGTAGTCAAAGAGAATCGTGGTGGACAGACCTTAGTGTTACGTCCAACCATCCCTACCCTCTTGTGTTCACATCCTTGTGTGATCCCTCCCCATGAGAGGAGGCAGGGTCTCTGGCTTTCTTTTCACCAGTAGCCCATGGAAAAGATGATGGAATGTTATTTCCATTTTTCATTGTTATGTGGGATTTCATTTAACATATTGAACCATGGATTTTGTGAAGTAAATGGCCATTTGGAAAAGCCCATGCAGCAAAGAACTTCAGGGTGCCTTTAGGAACTGTGAGTGGCCTCTAGGACTTGAGAGTGGCTTCTAGCTGTCAGTTAGCAAAAACCTTAGACCCATGAGTCAAAGGAAAAGGATTTTCTGGCAACTTAGATAACTTTGAAGCTGATTATTCATAATCAAGCCTTCAGATGAGAATGCAGCCCTTGAACCTGTTGATTGTAGCCTTGTGAGACCCCAAACAGAGGACTAAGCTAAAGCATGTTCAGATTCTTAATTTTCATAAACTGTGAAAAAGAGATAATGTGTTTTCTTTGAAGCCTCTGCATTTGTAGTAACTTATGTAACAATTAAGCTTCCCTGGTGGCTCAGATGGTAAAGTGTCTGCCTATAATGCAGGGGACCTGGATTCGGTCCCTGGGTTGGGAAGATCCCCTGGAGAAGGAAATGGCAATCCACTACAGTACTCTTGCCTGGAAAATTCCATGGATGGAGGAGCCTAGGTGGCTACAGTCCATGGGGTCTCAAAGAGTCGGACACAACTGAGCAGCTTCACTGGTTCACTGGTTCATACAACAATTAAAGACTAACAAAGTGACTCTTCTGGAGGATTTTAAACTACTAAATTATCCTGGTTGTCATTTACTTACCTGAACCATGCAGTTAAGAAATGACAATTTAATTCCACAGCAGGATCACTATTTTCTGAGTTGGCCATGATCATTTTTAAAATTGAGGACTTCCCCTCATTTCTACCAGACACCAAACTTTTGGTAGAAAACAGTTTTTCTATCATGTTTTTAATGTGTTCTTACTATGATACATTGGCATTATGTAATTTTCCCCCCTATTTTCATAAATTTTCATCATAGGGAAAAGAAGAATCGTAATTTCTCATCAATGAAAGTATTAATTCCTGTTTGGCATTACCCAAGGATCACTTTTGGAAAGTAACAAAGGATTTTTTTTTTTTTTAAACAGAACTGGAGCTTCTAGGGCTTGATAAATTTATTTACCTTGTTAGTGGCTATTCAGTTGTTACAGCTCAAGGCAGGTGACTCAGTCTTTAAAGTAGGACAATGATACAATATATTTCCAATCAGTGGCTAGAAGGAAGGTCGTAGCCCACATAATGTAGAATTAGGTACATTGATAAAGAAAAAGGTCTGCATTATTGCATATAGATATAGATTGCCCAAAAGTTGGGAAGACATAACTGTTACTATCTCTGTCCAATAATAATTTTTTATTTGTTTTTACACTCTTAAAAATGTGATATAGTCATTTTTAGTCATCTGTGATATAACTGCAAAGTGAAAGTGAAGTCACTCAGTCGTGTCCGACTCTTTGTGACCCCGTGGACTGTAGCCTACCAAGCTCCTCTGTCCATGGGATTCTCCAGGCAAGAATACTGGAGTGGGTTGCCATTTCCTTCTCCAGGGGATCTTCCTGACACAGGGATCGAACCTGGATTTCCTGCATTGGAGGCAGATGCTTTAACCTCTGAGCCAATAACTGCAGAGAAGTTAATAAAACATATTTAAAACTGTCAGATGATATTAAGACTGAGAAAATGTAATTTCACAAGTAATTCTAGTTGGTCCAGCATCTTTGCTGATTTTTACAAAGTGCAAAGTATATCCTTTTGCAAGGCTATTTTTCCTTTACATAAAATAACTAATACTGAAATTTGATATACTTCCATGAGGTGACCATTGTTCCTCTGTCATAGCCTAAACCTCTGTTTCAAAAGTAATAACCTTTTTTTTTGAACTAAGAAATTGACATTGCTACTCATACTAGCATACAGATAGATATTGATAGAGATCTCTATACAATCAATAGATGTGTGAGATAATAGGTATGTGTATATCTATTCAACTATGTATTTAGCTATTTATGTATCTATCCATCTAGCTAAACTCCTAATTTTATGCTATTGCTCTATGTATCTCTCCTTATACTGCTGCTATATAAATTACTACAGCTTTATGTAACTTAAAATTAGGAAGTGAGTTCTCCAACTTTGTTCCTTATAATAAAAACTTTTGTCTATTCTGGGTTCTTTACACGTCTAAATGACTTTTAGGCTCAACTGCATATTAAAAAGCAGAGACATTACTTTGTCAACAAAGGTCCGTCTAGTCAAGACTATGGTTTTTCCATTGGTCGTGTATGGATGTGAGAGTTGGACTGTGAAGAAAGCTGAGCGCCGAAGAATTGATACTTTTGAACTGTGGTGTTGGAGAAGACTCTTGAGAGTCCATTGGACTGCAAGGAGGTCCAACCAGTCCATCCTAAAGGAAATCGGTCCTGAATATTCATTGAAAGGACTGATGCTAAAGCTGAAACTCCAATACTTTGGCCACCTCATGCGAAGAGTTGACTCATTGGAAAAGACCCTGATGCTGGGAGGGATTGGAGGCAGGAGAAGAAGGGGACGTCAGAGGATGAGATGGCTGGATGGCATCACCGACTCGACGGACATGAGTTTGAGCAAATTCTGGGAGTTGGTGATGGGCAGGGAAGCCTAGCGTGCTGCGATTCATGGGGTCGCAAAGAGTCAGACACAACTGAGCAACTGAACTGAACTGAACTCAGTTTCTAGAAAAACAGCAGTTGAGATTTTTGATAAACAATTTGGGGAGTATTGTCCTCTTTGTGGGTTTCTCAGGTGGTTCTAGTGGTTTAAGATGCTGCCTGCGAATGCAGGAGACATAAAAAGCGTGGTTTCAATCCCTGGGTTGAGAAGATCCCCTGCAGGAAGGCATGGCAATCCACTGCAGTGGGCTGGAGAATCCCATGGATAGAGGGGCCTGGCGGGCTGCAGTCCATAGGGCCACACAGTCGGATAAGACTGAAGTGACTTAGTACACTGGGGCTCACATCCTTTTTGTAAGATTAAGTTTTCCAATTCATGGAGACAGGATATTTCTGTTTATCTAAGCTTTTGTTCCTTTCTTTCAACAATGTTTTGTACTTTTTCAGTGTATAAGTCTTATACTTCTCTTGCACAACTTAATCAATAAAGTTATTCCTAAGTGTTTTATTACTGCTGATGTTATTTTAATTGCAAGTGTTTCCTTAATTTTATTTTCAGATTGTTCACTGCTAGTGCATAGAAATGCAGTAGTTCAATTTTGTGTGTAGATCTTTTTATCTGTCAACTTGCTAAACTCCTTTATCAGCTCTAATAGTTTATTTTATGGATTGTTTAGTATTTTCTGTGTACAAGTTCAGATCATTTGCAAACAGAGGTAATTTTCCATTTTTATTTCCAAAATGCATACCTTTCTTTCCTTTTTTCCCTCCTGTAATTTCCTGTTCTGCAGTGCAGTTCTGAACAGAAGTAATCAGAATGGATGTATATGGCGTGTTTCTGATCATAGAGGGAGGCATTTCAGTCTATCACCATTTAGGATAGAGTTGTTCAGTTTCTCAGTCATGACCAACTCTTTGTGACTCCATGAACTGCAGCAGGCCAGGCTTCCCTGTCCTTCACCATCTCTTGGAGTTTGCCCAGACTCATGTCCATTGAGCTAGTGATGCCATCCAACCATCTTAATTCTGTCACCCTTACCCCTTCTCCTCTTGCCCTCAGTCTTTCCCAGCATCACGGTCTTTTCCAGTGAGTCAACTCTTTGCATCAGGTGGCCAAAGTATCAGAGCTTCAGCTTCAGAATCAATCCTTCCAATGAATATTCAGGATTGATTTTCTTTAGGATTGACTGGTTTGATGTCCTTGCTGTCCAAGAGACTCTCAAGAGTCTTCTCCAGCACCACAGTTCAAAAGCATTTATTCTTTGGTGCTCAGCCCTGTTTTCCCAGGGTATTTGTCCCCTAAAAAAGCTGCCTCATTTTGGATGATAAAATTATTGTATCACACCGTATCCACATTAATCCAGCATTAATCCTTCCAATGACTATTCTAGGGTTAATTTCCTTTAGGATTGACTGGTTTTATTTCCTTGCTGTCCAAGGGACTCTCAAGAGTTTTCTCCAGCACTACAATTTGAAAGAATCAGTTCTTCAGCGCTCAACCTTCTTTATGGTCTGGCTTTCACATCCATGCATGATTATTGGAAAAACCATAGTTTTGACTCTATGGACCTTTATTGGCAAAGTGATGTCTCTACCTTTTAATATGCTATCTAGGTTTGTCACAGCCTTTTTCCAAGGAGCAAGTGTCTTTTAATTTCATAAAAAGTTACTGTATGTTTTTATAGCTAACTTTATCATTTTGAGGAAGTTCTATTCTTTGATTGTTGATGATTTTTCTCATGAAAGTGTGTTTGACTTTTTCAAATGATTTTTCTGTGTTGAGATTACATTTTGTGGTTATTAAATATATAGGCTTTTTCCTATTCTATATATATTATATTGATATTCATATGTTGAATCAACCTGGGATTCCTGCATAAATCTTGCATGGCTGTGGGGTATAATGTTTTTCATATGCTTTGGTTATATTTTGTTGAGGATTGTGTGGCAGTATTTATGAGCAATATTGATCTTTAGTTTGATCTCTGGTTTTGCTTGCCTTTTAATGCTTTGCTTAGTATTGTTATAAAGATAGTACTGGCATCATAAAATGATCTGGGAAGCATTTTCTCCTTGTCTAATTTTTGACAGAGTTTGCAAAGGAGTAGTGTTAATTCATTTTAAAATGTATGATAGAATTCACCAGTTTAGCTCTCTGGTACTGGACTTTTCCTGTGAGAATAAATAAATAAATATTTATATATGTTTTAATTATAAACTCAATCCTTTTTTATGTCTAGTTAGAATTTTGATTATTTAAAATAAGATTTAGTTTTGAATATTTCTAGAAAGTCTTCATTTTATCTTGTTACTTATTGACATGTGTATAACAATTGTTTATAGTAATTCCATAAAATCTTTTTGTTTCTCTAAGATGAGTAGTATCTCCTTTTTATTCCCAGTTTTAGTAATTTGAGTCTTTTTGTCATGGATAATATATCCAAAGAATTTTTCAATTATGTGGATAACAAAAAATTCTTTGTTTTGCTTTTTTCTCTAGTTGCTTTCTATTATTTATTTTCCCTCATTAATTCCTACTTCTGTTTGCTTTGGAGCTAATCTGCTCTTCTTTAGCTAGTTCTCTTTCCTTGAAAATTGCTTTTGCTGCATGTATAAGTTTTAGTATTTTGTGTTTTATTTTCTTTCATCACAAATATTTGCTAATTTCATGATGACATTTTTTAACTACTATTTATGAGTGTATTGTTTAATTTCCATATTTTTGTATATACTCCAAATTTCTTTTTGTTATTCATTTTATTTCATTCCATTGTCAGAGAACATACTTTGTATGATTTCAAATCTTTTAGGTGTATTGCTCTTTCCTGGTGGTCTACTGGTTAGTGTTTGGTACTCTCAATATCATGGCTTGTCTTCATTCCCTGGTTGGGGAACTGAGATATCCCACAGGCTGCATGGCACAGCCAAAAAAAGGAAAGAAAAGAAATACATTGAAACTTACCTTATGGACAGCATCTACTCTTTCCTGGAAAATGCTATGTGTACACAGGGGAATAATTTGTATTCTACTGCTTTTGAATGGTACTATTCTATAAATATCCATCAGGTCTAACTGACATATTATTCAAGTCTTCCATTACCAACCTTCAGTATTATTTTTCAATACATAATTGAATTGTAGTACTGAAATATTTTACTGTTATTATTGAATCACCCATTTCTCTGCTTTCAACTTTTCAGTTCTACCTTTTTTTGCGTCATGTATTTTGGACTGTACTTTTAGAGGCTTATATATTTAAATTTGTTATATCTTCTTAACAGGTTGCTAGATTTATCATCATAAAATGCTGTTCTTTGTCTCTGGTAAACAATTTTGTCTTTAACTTTATTTATTTAATATTAGTATACCCATTCCAGGTTTTCTTTTGTTAATATTGCATGGTATATATATTTTCTCATCCTTTCAAATTTTTTGTGTCTTTGAATCAGTATGTAGTTAAATCGCTTAAACTGTTTTCTACTTAACTTTTAATTTTGATATTTAATCCATTTAAGAGTAATGTTAATAAATACCTATAATGTAAGATTTGCATGTTTAACTGGTTGTTTTCTATTTTTCATATATATTTTATTAATCTATTTCTCAGTTAATACCTTATTTTATATTAAAGAGGTATGGTCTTGTGTACTATTTTAATTCTTTTATTTCTTTTAATATGTCATTTTAAAAATTAATTTATTGGTTCTAGGATTAATAATCAACATCACAATTTTAACAGCCTAATTTTATTAATGAAAACATAATTATAACAATATGTTAAAACTTTATTCCTTCATAGCCTCATTCTCTCCTCCCTCCTTTCTGCTGTTATTGGCTTACAAATTATATATCTTTACACTGCATGTTCATATCAATCCAGATTCATAATTAATGCTTTATGCAGCTATATTTTATAAAATATAAGAAATTGTTATAATAAAATATACTTTTAATATTTACTTATGTAATTATTTTTAATGGTGCACTTTAATTTTTTATGTGAGTTTTATTATCTAATGTTCATTCATTTCAGCCTTAAGAACCCCCTTATACATTTTGTTTTGGCAGATTTGCTATGGAAAAGTCATCTTAGATCAGTTTATTTGAGAATATCTTAATTTGACTTTCATATTTAGAAGATAGTTAATATAGAATTCTTGGTTAACAATCTTCCTTTCAATTTTCAGTTTCTTTTGAACTTTGTATCACCTCACTAGTCTCCATGATTTCTGCAACTAAATCCACTGTTAACCTTGTTGACAAGCCCTTGGAAACCAGGAGATGCTTCTCTTTTGCTGCTTTCAAGGTCATTTCTTTCTCTTTGATAGTTTGATTATGATGTGTCTGTATGTATATATCTTTGAGTTTTCCTCCTTGGAATTTGTTGAGCTGTTTGGCTATGTAGATTAATCTTATTCAACTAATATTTTGACTCCATAACACATATTTGGTTCTTTTAAAAAGAATTTCTAACTATTTTAGACATTCTCTATTTGGTTAGATATCATTTTCATGTTTTGCTTTAGTTCTTTAGACATGGTTTCATTTAGGGCTTTCAACATGTTTGATGTACCTGATTTAAAGTTGTTGTTTAGTGAGTGCAGTTCTGGGTTTCTGCAAGCTCAGTTTCTATCGATTGTTCTATTTTGTTTTTCCTCTGTGGACCTTATTTCTTTCTGTGCATCGCTTACAATTTTTAAGAAATGGACATTTTAAATAACATAATGTGACAACTGTAGAAATAAGATTCTTCCCATTTTCCAGTGTTTGTTATTTGTCGCTGTTTAGTGAGTTTTCTGAATTATGTAAAATCTGGACTCTTTTCCATATGTGGCCACTAATGCTGCGTTCAGTTAGCTTAGCAATCAGTTAAGAATTGGACAGATATTTCTTTTGACCCCTGGAACCTATGAGTCTCTGTCTTTGTTGAGAGCTTCACGCATATGTTTGATATTTTCAACACTTAGCCATGCAGTTTACAGCTCTGTGTTAGCACTTAAGTTTCTGCTTGCACAGACTCAAGGTTGGGCCAGAAGTGAGATGTTAAGGGCATTTTCAGGTCTTTTTTGAGCATATACACTGCCCTATGCATGGTCTTCTGCTTTCCTAGAAATATTTTTTGAACTTTTTAGATCTACCTATGACTATCTCATTCCCTGATTTTCTCATTAAGCTTTTTGGTTAGCCAATTCTTCTGCCCTGTTATAACGCACTTCAGGCACCCGCAGTGCTGAGCAATCTCTGGTTTTCAGTAAATGCCTTAGGAAAGAGGCTTTTTGTACTGCGTGTGCTGAATCAAGTTAAATAACATCAGCCTTGCAAATGCGGTCTTTCAGGGAGTTAACAGGTCAAATAATGAGAATTCCCTGGAGGCTGGGCTTTGAGGAAGCTCTAACCCTATAACCCTGTTCTGCCTCTTCAATTGTCTTTTTTTTTTAGCTGACTGTGTACTATCAGTTTTCAAGGGTACTGCAAATCTGACTGGGAACCTGGGAATAGTGCGAGTTAAATTGCCACAAATCCTGAAGTCCTTACTGAGAAACAGCTGTTTTTCCCAGAGAAGTATTCCCCAGATTGCTTCAAACCCTTGGTTAATTTCCAGAGTCCTAAAAAAAGCTTTGATTCTGTTTTTGCCAGTGTTCTTGTGGCTTTTATGGAAGAGATAATTTGGTTTGAATCTGGTCCTCACTCTGTCAGTTTACTGACATCTGCACCATTAAATGGAGATTTTAATGAAAGTTTCCACAAACATATTATGATATTTTCACAAAATATATTACATAATGATAGTATATGCTTGAGTTCATAATTCTGAGACACAGAGACAGAGCTAGAGGTTTGTGTGGGTATATTGATGTTGTTCAGTTGCTAAGTTGTGTCCGATTCTTTGTGACCCCCATGGACTGTAGCACGCCAGGCTTCTCTATCTTTCACTATTTCTCAGTTTGCTCTGACCATTGAGTCAGACATGCCATCTACCCATCTCATTGCCTTCCCCTAAATTCTTGATGACATCTGTGAGATCTTTATTTTCAGTTTCAACAATATCAAAATATCTCTAGGTTGTTTATATCTCAGTTAGGTTCAGTTCAGTCACTCAGTCGTGTCCAACTCTTTGCGACCCCATGAATTGCAGCACGCCAGGCCTCCCTGTCTATCACCAACTCCTGGAGTTTACTCAAACTCATGTTCATCGAGCTGATGATGCCATCCAGCCATTTCATCCTCTGTCGTCCCCTTCTCCTCCTACCTCCAATCCCTCCCAGCATCAGGGACTTTTCCAGTGAGTCAACTCTTCACATGAGGTGGCCAAAGTATTGGAGTCTAAGTTTTAGCATCAGTCCTTCCAATGAACACCCAGGACTGATCTCGTCTTGAATGGACTGGTTGGATCTCCTTGCAGTCCAAGGGACTCTCAAGAGTCTTCTCCAACACCACAGTTCAAAAGCATCAATTCTTCGGCACTCAGCTTTCTTCACAGTCCAACTCTCACATCCATACATGACCACTGGAAAAACCAGAGCCTTGACTAGATGGACCTTAGTCAGCAAAGTAATGTCTCTGCTTTTGAATATGCTATCTAGGTTGGTCATAACTTTCCTTCCAAGGAGTAAGCGTCTTTTAATTTCATGGCTGCAGTCACCATCTGCAGTGATATTGAAGCCCCCCAAAATAAAGTCTGACACTGTTTCTACTGTTTCCCCATCTATTTCCCATGAAGTGATGGGACCAGAAGCCATGATCTTAGTTTTCTGAATGTTGAGCTTTTGCAGTCTCCTCTTTCACTTTCATCAAGAGGCTTTTTAGTTACTCTTCACTTTCTGCCATAAGGGTGGTGTCATCTGCATATCTGAGGTTATTGATATTTCTCCTGGCAATCTTGATTCCAGCTTGTGCTTCTTCCAGTTCAGCATTTCTCATGATGTACTCTGAATATAAGTTAACTAGGCAGGATGACAATATACAGCCTTGACATACTCCTTTTCCTATTTGGAACCAGTCTGTTGTTCCATGTCCAGTTCTAACTGTTGCTTCCTGACCTGCATATTGGTTTCTCAAGAGGCAGGTCAGGTGGTCTGGTATTCCCATTTCTTTCAAAATTTTTCACAGTTTATTGTGATCCACATAGTCAAAGGCTTTGGCATAGTCAATAAAGCAGAAATAGATGTTTTTCTGGAACTCTCTTGCTTTTTCCATGATCCAGCAGATGTTGGCAATTTGATCTCTGGTTCCTCTGCCTTTTCTAAAACCAGGTTGAACATCTGGAAGTTCATGTTCATGTATTGCTGAAGCCTTGCTTGGAGAATTTTGAGCATTACTTTACTAGCGTGTGAGATGAGTGCAATTGTGCAGTAATTTGAGCATTCTTTGGCATTGCCTTTCTTTCGGGTGGGAATGAAAACTAACATTTTCCAGTCCTGTGGCCACTGCTGAGTTTTCCAAATTTGCTGGCATATTGAGTGCAGCACTTTCACAGCATCATCTTTCCGGATTTGAAATAGCTCCACTGGAATTCCATCACCTCCACTAGCTTTGTTTGTAGTGATGCTTTCTAAGGCCCACTTTACTTCACATTCCAGGATGTCTGGCTCTAGCTGAGTGATCACACCATGGTGATTATCTGGGTCATGAAGATCTTTGTTGTACAGTTCTTCTGTGTATTCTTGCCACCTCTTCTTAATATCTTCTGTTTCTGTTAGGTCCATACCATTTCTGTCGTTTATCAAGCCCATCTTTGCATGAAATGTTCCCTTGGTATCTCTAATTTTCTTGAAGTGATCTCTAGTCTTTCCCATTCTGTTGTTTTCCTCTATTTATTTGCATTGATCACTGAGTAAGGCCTTCTTATTTCTATTTGCTATTCTTTGGAACTCTGTATTCAGATGCTTATATCTTTCCTTTTCTCCTTTGCTTTTGGCTTCTCTTCTATTCACAGCTATTTTTGAGGTCTCCTCAGACAGCCATTTTGCTTTTTTGCATTTCTTTTTCATGGCGATGGTCTTGATCCCTGTCTCCTTTACAATGTCACAAACCTCCATCCATAGTTCATCAGGCACTCTGCTATCAGATCTAGTCCCTTAAATCTGTTTCTCACTTCCACTGTATAATCATAAAGGATTTGATTTAGGACTTACCTGAATGGTCTAGTGGTTTTCCCTACTTTCTTCAATTTAAGTCTGAATTTGGCAATAAGGAGTTCATGATCTGAGCCACAGTCAGCTCCTGGTCTTGTTTTTGTTGACTGTATAAAGCTTCTCCATCTTTGGCTGCAAAGAATATAATCAGTCTGTTTTCGGTGTTGACCATCTGGTGATGTCCATGTGTAGAGTCTTCTCTTGTGTTGTTGGAAGAGGGTGTTTGCTATGACCATTGTTTTCTTTTGGCAAAACTCTATTAGCCTTTGCCCTGCTTCATTCTGTACTTCAAGGCCAAATTTGCCTGTTACTCCAGGTCTTTCTTGAGTTCCTACTCAGTACTTGGTTAAATATCTTAGAAGGATAGAAACCAACCTATCCAAGAGATTTTAGCTGAAAATGGATCTTAGATTGCTCTCCTTGTATTTACATGCTGAGGAAGATGAAGTGCCAACTACAAAAGGCATCTTATCTTGGAGAGCATTATCAGTGTTCTTTTCTGCCTATACTTCTGAAACAAGTAACTTTCACTTTATTCCTGTGATCCCTCTCTACTATTTATTTATTAATGATTTAGTTAACCTAACCAACCAACCAACCAATTTACTTTTCTTATGTCAAAGAGATTTAAAAAAATTTTTTGCAAGTTAACCTATTTTTGAAAATTTAAAGTATACAAATAATAAATAACCAATGGATAGAGAGTAAAAGATACAGATATGTAAAGGGAAGAAGTGAAAGCCAACTTAGAGTCTACCACCAAGAAATTATTACTTCTAAAACTTAGTTATATATTTCCAGATTTTCCCATGTAAATATGCATGCAGATGTGTTAAAGATATTAACATGCATGTAGAATTATTTGTCAGAATATATTATATCTTATTACTGTTTAAAATATAAATTATATTCCATATGGGATGTATGATTCCATTTTTTAATGATTGTCCCTTACTCATTTAACCCTCTACTGTGGTTTAAGTAATAAATATTTGGGTTTATTTATATCCAAGCTCGGAGAAGGCAATGGCGACCCACTCCAGTATTCTTGCCTGGAAAATCCCATTGGTGGAGGAACCTGGTAGGCTGCAGTCCATGGGGTCGCTAAGAGTCGGACACGACTGAGCGACTTCACTTTCACTTTTCACTTTCATGCATTGGAGAAGAAAATGGCAACCCACTCCAGTGTTCTTGCCTGGAGAAAACCAGGGACGGGGGAGCCTGGTGGGCTGCCATCTATGGGGTCGCACAGAGTCGAACATGACTGAAGTGACTTAGCAGCAGCAGCAGTATATCCAAGCTATTGGATATTAGTCTGCTTATATTAATGCCTATCATTAGCATCATGATAATAAATGAGCTAAATATTTGTTTTCATATTTGATTATTTATTTATAATGAAAACTTCACAAAGCTGGTATCAGTGGATCAATGACTTTTATTGGACTTTTGACACATGGAACTAAATTTATAAGATGTAACTCAGCAATTTGCATTCTAAGCAGAAGGTTACTGAGTCTTAGCATTACCTTTGATCTCTGCCAGTCTTTGTATTCTGTTTTAAATAATTTCTCTCTAAAAGCTAGAGCCCTAGAACTTTTTTATTTTAATGTTTGTTTCTTCCCAATATTTTCATGTTTAGGCTAGTGGGTGTTTTTCTCCATTGATATGAAGAACTTTTGATATATTTAGGATATTTAGACTTTTTGTTTCATATATTGTAGTTTGGCCTTTAAAATTGCATATGTGTGTGTGTGTAACAAAGGAAAAGCAAAAGAAGGGTAAGGGCTAGGGTATATATACATATAAAATATTTATTTTAAGGTATTGGCTGATGGGACTATGGAGGCTCATTTAACTATGGAATATCTGCAGGGTGAACTAGCAAGCTGGAATACCTGATGTTAAAATTCAAGTCCAAAGACCATCTACTGGCAGAATTTCCTGTAACTCAAGGGATGTCAGTCATTTTTTCTGTTCAAATTTTTCAGCTATTGGAATGAGACTCTCTCACATTACGAAGGGCAATCTGTTTCACTCAGAATCCACTGATTTAAATGTTAATTGCATCCAAAAACACCCTCCAAGAAACAACCAGAGTGTTTGACTACTCATCTGGACACTATGGCCCAGACAAGTTGACAAGTAAACTTAGCTATATGGATGTATTGTGTCTGACTTTTCTGCCATGTATAGTAAGGTCTTTTTCCTTGAACAAAGATTTTATAAGTGCTACTCTCATGATTAGCACTTATATTTTTAATCTGTGTGTAATTTACTAAGGTAGATAATGTGAGGCTTAGATATCATTTTATATTTTTAGTGGTTAGGCAATTCCTTTAGCATTATGTGGTAAACAGAATAAATGACACCAAGTGATGTTTATGTTGGGCTTCCCTGGTGGCTCAGTGATAAAGAATGTGCTTGCAGTGCAGGAGCCTCAGGAGACTTGGGTTTGATCCCTGGTTTGGAAGATCCCCTGAAGGAGAGCATGGCAACCCACTCCGGTATTCTTGCCTGGAGAATCCCATGGACAGAGGAGTTTGGCAGGCTGCAGTCCATAGGGTTGAGCACATACAATGATGCTTATATACCTATCTGCTGAACTAGTGAATATGTTATCTTACATGGAAAAAAGAATTCTTCACATATGACATTGTTAAGGATCTTGCCATGGCATGTTATCCTGAATTATAAGAATGAGTCCGGCATAATCACAAGAGATTAGATAAAAGGGAAGCAAAGTTGTCAAAGATGATTAATACAGTGTCAGAAACACAGATTGGAGAAATGCACTTTGAAGATGGAAGCATGGGCCATGAGCCAAGTAATGCAGGAACCATCTAGGAGCCAGAAAAAAATAAGAAATGGATACCTGGAGCCTTCAGAAAGCACATTGCCTTGTGGACTTCTATCCTCCAGAACTGTAAGATAGTAAATTTGTGTTCTTTAAGCCGCTAAATATACCCGTGGTGAATTCATGTTGATGTATGGCAAAACCAATACAATATTGTAAAGTAATTAGCCTCCAGTTAAAATAAATAAATTTATATAAAGAAAGCAAGAGGAAACTAATGCACATTATTTATTGAATAATTCATCACTTACTGACTTGATATTTGGCAATTATTATAACTTTTCCAGGGATGATAATTAGCAAATGACAAACTGGTATATTTTAATCATGAATCATGTTTCCTTATAGCTTTCCATCTCAGAGGCCTATGAGGTCTTTTACCCCATATAAAGAGAAAGGAGGTATTTGGCAAAACAATTGTCCTTATCAAGCAACCAGAGAGATATTTCTTTTTTTTTTTTTTTAAGTCTGTAAAGAACAAAACTCAGACTCAGCTTTCACATTTCTCTTCTCTTAGAAAAGATATATCCCTTTACCTAGGCTAGCTAGGCAAACTCTTGTTGCTAAATACTAGAATAAAATGCCACAAGGGCATTAAAGAAAAGTTCATTCTTTTTATCCCAGAAGGGATTAAAATGAAGGAAGGGAGAAGAAAGCAATAGGAAGAGAGATGCTCATAGATGAATCCTGTCCAGGTTTGAGTGGAGGGAAAAATAGTAGCACAGGTGCTTTCTTCCACACTCTGGAAGAAGCTTTTCTGCATAGCTTCCCTACCTAATAATGTGAGATCCAAGCAGAGCTAAGGTGGGAGGGGCATTGTTTAGTGACAAGAGTGGATTTACTAGTCTCCACTCATGAGCCTCCCTAAGCCTCCATATGTCTGAATACAGATTTTAGAGTCAGATCTGCTCTGATGCTCACCACATGCTTCTCAATGGTGGCTGACAGCCTAGGCTAGAGGGTAGAAAGACAATCTGGCAACTGCAGAAATTCTTGATGGCAGATTCAGTGGCGGGAAGCTTCTTGAGCAGGTAGGGTCTACTAGGTGAGGGAAGGCACACTGAACATGCCCAGGGACTGAGAAAGGAGAAACCACATGTTCATTAGCTATTACATGGTCTGAGATGCCATGCTTCTCATGTAGATCATTAGAGCAGACTCCTGACTGGTTTCCCTGTTTCTACTTTAATTCTTTTATAGTCTGTTCTCCATGTATATACTTATTAACTCTGCTCAAAACCCTCTGAAACCAGTGAGATTTTTTTCTGTCTCACAAAGAGTAAAAGCCAAAGTCCTATATAAACTATCCTGCACTACCTTTTCTATGTCCTTCTCTACCACTTGCCCTCTCAATTCTTCCTCTTCTGCTCCTCTGGCTTCCTTTGTTTTCCCTTCTGATATGCTAAGTACACTCCCTCCTCAAGACCTTTGCACTTGCCTTTCTCTTTCCTAGAAATCTCTTCTAGGGTATATGCATGACTCATGTCATCATTTCCTTCCAGTCTACTCAAATACCACTTTTTGGAGAGTCATTGGCCCATGACGTTATATAAAATAGCACCCACAACATGACTTATTCCCCACCTCCCATTTCCTCTTTCATTTTGCTTCTATGTACCATCATCTGATAGGATGTATTTGTTCCAGTATTTTTTTTTTCCCATTAGAATATGGGAAGAATAATGCCTGGGGCATGGTGGAGACTCAGTACACATTTGTTGATTTCAATGAATCAGTCACAGCCAGCAGAACTGTAGTAGACTGCCTGTTCTTCTTTTTTTTTTTAATTATATTTTATTGAAGGATAATTGCTATACAGAATTTTGGTGTTTTCTGTCAAACCTCAACATGAATCAGCCATAGGAATACATATATCCCCTCCCTTTTGAAACTCTCCCCATCCCATCCCTCTAGGTTGATACAGAGCCCCTGTTTGAGTTTCCTGAGCCATACAGCAAATGCCCATTGGCTACCAATTTTACATATGGTAATATAAGTTTCCATGTTACTCTTCCATACATCTCACCCTCCCCTTCCCTCTCCCCATGTCCATAAGTTTATTCTCTATATCTGTTTCTCCACTGTCGCCCTGTAAATAAATTCTTCAGTACCATTTTTCTAGATTCCATGTATATGTGTTAGAATATGGTGTTTCTCTTTCTCTTTCTGATTCACTTCACTCTGTATAATAGGTTCTAGATTCATCCACCTCATTAGAACTGACTCAGATATGATCCTTTCTATGGCTGAGTAATATTCCATTGTGTATATATAACACACCTTCTTTATCCATTCATCTGTTAATGGGCATCTATGTTGCTTCCATGTTCTAGCTATTGTAAATAGTGTTGCAATGAACAATGGGATGCGTGTCTTTTTCAGTTTTGGTTTCCTCAGGGTATATGCCTAAGAGTGGGATTGCTGGGTCATGCGGTGGTTTTATTCCTAGTTTTTTAAGGAATCTCCATACTGTCTTCCATAGTGGCTGTATCAATTTACATTCCCACCAGCAGTGCAGGAGTGTTCCATTTTCTCCACACCCTTTCCAGCATTTATTTTTTGTAGACTTTTTGATGATGGCCATTCTGACTGGTGTGAAGTGATAACTCGTTGTAGTTTTGATTTGCATTTCTCTAATAATGAGCAACGTTGAGCATCTTTTCATGTGTTTGTTAGCCATCTGTATGTCTTCTTTGGAGAAATGTCTGTTTAGGTCTTTTTCCCACTTTTTCATTGGGTTGTCTGTTTTTCTGGTATTGAATAGTATGTGATGCTTGTATATTTTGGAAATTAATCCTTTGTCAGTTGTTTCATTTGGTATTATTTTCTCCCATTCTGAGGGTTGTCTTTTCACTTTTCTTATAGTTTCCTTTGCTGTGCAAAAGCTTTTAAGTTTAATCAGGTCCCGCTTATTTACTTTTGTTTTTATTTCCGTTACTCTAAGGTGGGTCATACAGGATATTGATTTGATTTATGTCATCGAGTGTTCTGCCTATGTTTTTCCTCTAAGAGATTTATAGTTTCTGGTCTTACATTTAGGTATTTAATCCATTTTGAGTTTGTCTTTGTGTATGGTGTTAGGAAATGTTCTAATTTCATTCTTTTACATGTAGCTATCCAGTTTTCCCAGCACTATTTATCAAAGAGGCTGTCTTTGCCCCATTTTATATTCTTGCTTCCTTTGTGAAAAATAAGGTACCCATAGGTGCATGGGTTTATTTCTGGGCTTTCTATCTTGTTCCCTTGGTCTATATTTCTGCTTTTGTGCCAGTATCATACTGTCCTGATGACTGTAGCTTTGTAGTATAACATGAAGTCAGGAAGCTTGATTCCTCCAGCTCCATTCTTTCTTAAGACTTCCTTGGCTATTTGGGGTCTTTTGTGTTTCCATATGAATTGTGAAGTTTTTTTGGTTCTAATTCTGTTAAAAATCTGTAGATTTCCTTTGGTAGTATAGTCATTTTCACAATATTGATTCTTCCTACCCAGGCACTTGGACTATCTCTCAATCTGTTTCTGACATCTTTGATTTCCTTCATTAGTGTCTTATAATTTTCTGTGTACAGATTTTTTTGTCTCCTTAGGTAAGTTTATTCCTAGATATTTAATTCTTTTTGTTGCAATAGTGAATGGGGTTGATTCCTTAATTGCTCTTTCTGAGTTTTCATTGTTAGTGTATAGAAACGCAAGTGACTTCTGTGTATTGATTTTGTATCCTGAAACTTTGCTAAATTCACTGATTAGCTCTAGTAATTTTCTGATACTCTCTTTAGGGTTTTCTATGTACAGTATCATGTCATCTGCAACAGTGAGAGCTTTGCTACTTTTATGATCTGCATTCCTTCTATTGTTTTTTCTTCTCTGATCGCTATAGCTAGGACTTCCAGAACTATATTGAATAATAGTAGTGAAAGTGGACACACTTGTCTTCTTCCTGATCTTAGGGGGAATGCTTTCAGTTTTCACCATTGAGAATAATGTTTGCTGTAGGCTTATCTCATATAGTATTTACTATGTTGAGGTAGGTTACTTTGATACCCATTTTTTGAAGGGTTTTAATTGTAAATAGGTGCTAAATTTTGTCAAAGGCTTTTTCTGCATCCATTGAGATGTTTATATGGTTATTTTCTTTCAATTTGTTAGTATGGTGTATCAAATTAATTGATTTCTATATACTGAAGGGTCCTTGCATCCCTGGAATAAACCCAACTTGATCACGGTGTATGAGCTTTTTGATGTGTTGCTGAATTCTGTTGGCAAAATTTGAGGATTTTTGCATCTATATTCATCAGTGATTTTGGCCTGTAGTTTTCTTTTTTGTTTGTTGTCTCTGTCTGGTTTTGGTATCAGGGTGATGGTGGCCTCATAGAATGAGTTTGGAAGTGTTCCTTCCTCTGCAATTTTTTTGAAAGAGCTTTAGAAGGACAGGCATTAGCTCTTCTCTAAATGATTGATAGAATTCTCCTGTGAAACCATCTGGTCCTGGGCTTTTGTTTCTTGGGAGATTTTTGATCACAGTTTCAATTTCAGTGCTTGTAATTGGGTTGTTCATAATTTCTATTTCTTCCTGGTTCAGTCGTGGAAGAATGAACTTTTCTAAGAATCCGTCCATTTCTTCCAGGTTATCTATTTTATCCCCATATAGCTGTCCATAATAGTCTCTTATAATCCTTTGTATTTCTGCATTGTCTGTTGTAATCTCTCCTTTTGCATTTCTAATTTTGTTGATTTGATTCTTCTCTTTTTTCTTGATGAATCTGGCTAATGGTTTGTCAATTTTATTCATCTTCTCAAAGAACCAGCTTTTAGTTTTATTAATCTTTACTATTGTTTCTTTCATTTCTTTTTCATTTATTTCTGCTCAGATCTTTATGATTTCTTTCCTTTTACTAATTTTCAGGTTTTTTTTTTTTCTTTTCTTTTTCCAGTTGCTTTAGGTGTAACGTTAGGTTGTGTCTTCAGTGTTTTTCTTATTTCTTGAGTTAGGATTGTATTGCTATAAACTTCCCTCTTAGAACTGCTTTTGCTGCATTCCATAGGTTTTGAGTTGTCATGTTTTCATTGTCACTTGTTTCTAGAATTTTTTTTTTAATTTCTCTTTTGATTTCTTCAGTAGTCTGTTGGTTATTTAGAAATGTGTTGTTTAATCTCCATGTGTTTGTGTTTCGTACAAGTGTTTTTCTTGTAACTGATATCTAGTCTCATAGCATTGTGGTCAGAGAAGATGTGTGATAAAATTTCAATTTTCTTAAATTTACTGAGATTTTATTTGTGACCCAAGATGTGGTCTATCCTGGAGAATGTTCCATGTGCACTTGAGAAGAAGGTGTATTCTTCTGCATTTGGATGGAATATCCTGATGATAACCATGATAACATCTATCATTTAAAGCTTGTATTTCCTTCTTAATTTTCTGTTTTGATGATCTGTCTATTGGTGTGAGTGGGGTATTAAAGTCTCCTACTATTATTGTGTTACTGTCAGTTTCTCCTTTTATGTCTGCTAGCGTTGGGTCTTATGTTTTGAGGTGCTCCTATGTTGGATGCATAGATATTTACAATTTTTATGTCTTCCTGTTGGACTGATCCCTTGATCGTTATGTAGTGTCCTTCCTTATCTCTTGTAATCTTCTTTATTTTAAGGTCTATTTTGTCTGAGTATTACTACTCTGGCTTTCTTTTGCTTCCCATTTGCATGGAATATATTTTTCCATCCTCTTACTTTCAATTTATATGTGTCTTGAGGTCTGAAGTGGGTTTCTTGTAAACAGCATATACATGGGCCTTGTTTTTGTATCCATTTCGCCAGTTTGTGTCTTTTGGTTGGAGCATTTAATCCATTTACATTTAAAGTAGTTATTGATATGTATGTTCCAATTGCCATTTTATAATTGGTTGGGGTTGATTTTATAGATCTTTTTTCTTCTGTTGTATTTCTTCACTATAGATGTCCGTTTAACATTTGTTGTAAAGCTGGTTGAATTGTCTTAACTTTTGCCTGTCTGAAAAGCTTTTTATTTCTCCATCAATTTTGAATGAGATTCTTGCTGGGTACAGTAATCTTGGTTGTAGATTTTTCCCTTTCAGTACTTTAAAATATATCCTGCCATTCCCTTCTGGCCTGCAGAGTTTCTGCTGAAAGATCATCTATTAAGTGTATGGGATTTCCCTTGTATGTTACTAGTTGCTTCTCCCTTGCTGCTTTTAATATTCTTTCTTTGTATTTAGTCTTTTTTAGTTTGATTAGTATGTGTCTTGGCTTATTTCTCCTTGGGTTTATCCTGTATGGGACTCTTTGTCCCTCTTGGACTTGATTGGCTATTTCCTTTTCCATGTTGGGGAAATTTTCAGCTATAATCTCTTCAAAATTTCTCTCATACCCTATCTTTTTCTCTTCTTCTTCTGGCACCCCTGTAATTAGAATGTTGGTGCATTTGATATAGTCCCAGAGGTCTCTGAAACTGTCCTCAGCTCTTTTCATTCTTTTATTTTATTCTGCCCTTCAGAAATTATTTCCACCTTTTTATCTTCCAGCTCACTGATTTGTTCTTCTGTTTCAGATATTCTGCTATTGATTCCTTCTAGATTATTTTTAATTTCAGTAATTGTGTTGTCTGTCTCTGTATATTTATTCTTTAATTCTTCTAGGTCTTTGTTAATTGATTCTTGCATTTTCTCCATTTTGTTTTCAAGGTTTTTGATCATCTTTATTATCATTATTCTGATTTTTTTCTCAGATAATTTTTTCTATTTCCTCTTCATTTATTTGGACTTCTGTGTTTCTAGTTTGTTCCTTCATTTGTGCAGTATTTCTCTGATTTTCTTTTCTTTTTTTTAAATTTAAGTTATTGTGTTTGAGGTCTCCTTTTCCCAGGCTTCAAGGAAAGTTTAATTCTTTCCTAGAAGAAGATTGAATTCTTTCTTCCTTTTCATTTCTGCCCTCCTAAGGTTGGCCCAGTGGTTTGTGTGAGTTTTGTATAGGGTGAAATTTGTGCTAAATTTTTGTTTGTTTGTTTGTTTTTCCTCTGATGGGCAAGGCTGAGTGAGGTGGTACTCCTGTCTGCTGTTGATTTGGTTGGTATTTTTGTTTTGCTTGTTTAGATGAGGCCGCTACTGGTGGTTGGGTGATGCTGGGTCTTTTATTCAAGTGGTTTCCTTTGTGTGAGTTCTCACTATTTGATACTCTGTAGGGTTAGTTCTCTGGTAGTCTAGAGTCTTAGAGTCAGTACTCCCATTCCAAAGGCTCAGGGTTTGATCTCTGGTCAGGAATGAAGATTCCACAAGTGGTTTGTTATAGCATTAAGGGAGAGTAAAACAAATATCCAAAAATGAGAAACTACAGGTGAACCTCTGACAAATTGCAGTTACAAAATCAGACAAATAATAATCAAAATAATGGCATATACACACATACATATACACCCATGAGCAAACTGAAAACAGTACAACAAAAATCAAGTACTGTATATTGATCTGGTGAATAAAGGAAATAAAAAATTGTATTTACCAGTTATGAACAAAAGTAACTTAAGCACAAACTGGAAAACAAAACTAAAGTAAGGTGCCAAGTGGGGAAATAAAACAATGAAAACAAAAATAACAAATATGTTGAGAGGAAAGAAAAGAAAGAAAGAATAGATATGCAAAGTTAAATTGAGGTAGATGAAGAAGATTTATATATGTTAAAGATTAACTGTGAGGTAAAAGAACAGTAGGAAAAGCAAACAAAGACATACATGTAGAAAAAATAATGGTTTATAGAATTTTAAAAAAAAGAGTAAAGAAAAAAAAAAAGAAACCACAGGAAAACTCCACAGAACTGTAAAAGCCCAATGTATAGATAGAAACTTATGACAACAATAAAAAATGTGGCTGAGAAAAAAAAAAAAAAACAGCTCAAAAGCTTAATTGGATTTCTTAGTGCCAATAAAATTGACAACTACAATGGAGGGGGGAGGGGAGGGAAAAAATCCAAAAAAATCTATAGAACAAGTCAAAAAGTAAGAATAATAAATGTTTTTCTTCAGTCACTGCTGTCAGAGTCCTTTCCCAAGATGGGAATCACAGTCCACCTTACCTTCTTATGACACCCTCCAACACTGTACTGATCTCTGGACCTGCTGTAGAGGCTGCTTAGATTCCAATCGGGTCCTACTCCTGTGTCTCCTTGCCTCCAATGTCCACAGCTATCAGAGCTAGTGTTTTTTCTTTTTTCGGAGCTCTCAATGTCCTTTTATGTATTCCATGGACACAGAGTCTGCTTAGTTGATCATGTGGATTTAACCTGCAGCTTCTAGAGCTGGTGGGAAGGTTTGGGGTCGTCTTCCTTAACCACACTGCCCCTGGGTTTCAATTGTGGTTTTATTCCCACCTCTATGTACATGTGGGTCATCCACTGGGGTTTAGCTCCTGAGGCTGTCCTGGAGGGCTTGGGTTCACCCCTGTGAGGGCCTGGTGTGGAAGTGATGCATCTACTTGGGTCTCAGGGGTTCTGGCAGCACCAGGTACTCAGGGGGTTGGTGGCTAGGGCAGCGGGAAAGATAGTGCTCTAGAAGGGTATGGCAAACAACATTGGCCAATACGCTCCAGTATTCTTGCCTGGAGAAACCCCTGTCTGACAGAGAAGCCTGGCAGGCCACAGTCTTCAGGGTTGCAAAGAGCCATACAGGACTGAAGAGACCCTGCATGGATAAACACAAGACTTTTTTTTTTTTTTTTTTTTTAACTGTGGCCGCTCTGTCCCAGTGAGAGTTGAGGGTGAAGGTGGTGCAGCTGCTTGGCTTGCAGGGACCTTGGCAGCTCTAAGTGTTCAAGGACACAAACTCTCTCACATGGCAGGAGTTATGGCTCAATCAGAGTCTTTTTTTGGAGCCTTTTGTAGCTGGTGATCAGAAGGCCCCCTTGGCCAGTCTTTCTCCATAGATTTGCCCATTTGGGAACTTAGAGGGATCCCTTGCCTGGGGTCTGTCTCTATTGTTTGGCATGTCAGGCAAATAGAGGGACCCCCCTGACTAGGGACCTACTCTGTAGACTGGTGCCCTACTCTGTAGACTGGTGCATCAGGAGCTTAAAGGGGCACCCTGGGTGGGGTCCTGCTCTGTAGTTCAGTGCATCAGGTGTTAGATGGGCTAGCCTCTTTATTGTTCAGCTGCTGATGCTGGCATGTGGAGAGAGAAGCTATGGTGATGGCTCCACCCACTATGTGTGACTCAGCAGTATCGCCTTGCTTCCATGGCTGCCTGGCTTTCCTCCATAGGTAGTTCCCACCGCGAACTCCACTCTCACATCCCCTCAATCTGTCTCTCCGTAGTCAACAGCAACCCTCGCACTGGGATTGCTCCATAATCCCTAAACTCCAGCTTGCAGCCACTGTCCCTTCCAGACCTGCATTCCTGCCTGCATTTGTATGGCTGTGGCAAGGACTGTCTGATTCTCATTCCATTTAGGCTGCCACAAATCATCTGTTTCACTCTCAGCCTTAAATGTTTCTCCTCTGACAATTGCCCGGATGTGGGATTGGACCCCTGCTTCAGTTCCCCCACCTGCCTAGGATAGGTCCAGTCCTACTAATACTCCTTTTTTTCCCCCTAGTTCCTGAGTCCTATCGAGTTTTGTGTGGTTCTATATATTCTTTCAGAGAAGGCAATGGCAACCCACTCCAGTACTCTTGCCTGGAAAATCCCATGGATGGAGAAGCCTGGTAGGCTGCAGTCCATGAGGTCGCTAGGAGTTGGACACCACTGAGCAGCTTCACTTTCACTTTTCACTTTCATGCATTGGAGAAGGAAATGGCAACCCACTCCAGTGTTCTTGCCTGGAGAATCCCAGGGATGGGGGAGCCTGGTGGGCTGCCGTCTATGGGGTCACACAGAGTTAGACATGACTGAAGTGACTTAGCAGCATATATTCTTTTCCACTGGTCAGGTCCTCCTTTCCACTTCCAGCTGGTGTTCTGCATGCACTTCTGGGTCTGAAGGTGTACTCCTGATGTATTCGTGGAGAGAGATGTACTCCACATACACCTACTCCTCCGCCATCTAGTTCTCTATGTCTGTTCTTTAATATTGAAGAATAAAGTGCAGCTATTTGGGATACCTCTGTTTTTGAACTAAATTTCTTCCTGTTAATTTAAAGTGAGGGCCACGTCTATGCATTTCCAATTGTGGCCTTGTACTCAATATTTAGGCAACAGTCTCCTATTAATGATAAAGGGAAGAACAAATTATAAATTCTACTTTAATCTGAGAGGTCAAAGAGAAAAGAGCTCTGTTGCTTTTATAAAGCAGGGATGTTCATGCCATCTCATTGTTATTAAAAATCTTCCATAAGTTTTATTCTCTCAAGAGCACTGCCTGGCTGATTTTTTCCTCTCATATTATATTTTCTTTTGCCTCTGGTATAATTAAACATTGCATGAAAATGAATAATGGTAGAGTACATATTTTTCCAAGAATGGTGCTTAGGTCTGTGAACATATAAATGTCCTGCTATGGTAGATTTGATTCCATGCCAATACCTTCCAAAATATGTTGACTACCACGAAGTGATAGCTGTTCTTTAGTATATTGAAAAATGTATGCTTATACTTTCCCCCTAGAGTATTTGTGCTATAAGTCATATAAATAAATGATACTGTGAGGGATGAGGCTACCTGAAACTTACTATTGCTCCTGAGTCCTCAGAGTCCCAGTTCATTGACTGGACCCAGAGGATCTTCATAGGAGTTTCATGAAGTGCCTAGTTTTGAGGTAGAATTCAGTTCTGGGTATTGAATAATTTATGACTTTTTAACAGTGAATAATGTACCTTGTAGGGTCAGCTTCTTGCTACTCTTGTTCTGCTAATAACAGATTTCTGAACTTCTGTGAATTAAATTCAACTATATTTCTGGGAATATGATGATAAAATGAAAGAATAATGACTGTTGACTGATGAATTTATTGAAGATGGTTTGTTCCACTTAGTTTTAGATTGTCAGCATCTACTCTGTTAAAAGCATTGGATTTCAATTTGTAACATATTAGATGCATCTTTTAAACAAATGAGCTTTGGAAAGTATCAATGTCTTAGATAAGCCCCTGCATACTAACTTCTATACCACATTTTTCCTACAATTTATGACTTCTCTGAAATGTTTAAACAACTTTCTGAACACCAAATGATTTAGACCATGACTTTTCTGAGCCTTAAAAGTGTTGGCTTTAATGCATACTGTACCTCTGCAATCAAAGACAGCCAGGAATGTTTTGTGGTGTTCCATGTCTAATTATGGGGAAAAAAAAGAGAGTTCCAGAAAAACATCTATTTCTGCTTTATTGACTATGCCAAAGCCTTTGACTGTGTGAATCACAATAAACTGGAAAATTCTGAAAGAGACAGGAATACCAGACCACCTGATCTGCCTCTTGAGAAGCCTATATGCAGGTCAGGAAGCAACAGTTAGAACTGGACATGGAACAACAGACTGGTTTCACATAGGAAAAGGAGTATGTCAAGGCTGTATATTGGCACCCTGCTTATTTAACTTATATGCAGAGTACGTCATGAGAAAGGCTGGGCTGGAAGAAGCACAAGCTGGAATCAAGATTGCCGGGAGAAGTCTCAATAACCTCAGATGACACCACCCTTATGGCAGAAAGTGAAGAGGAACTAAAAAGCCTCTTGATGAAAGTGAAAGAGGAGAGTGAAAAAGTTGGCTTAAAGCTCAACATTCAGAAAATGAAGATCATGGCATCTGGTCCCATCATTTCATGGGAAATAGATGGGGAAACAGTGGAAACAGTGTCAGACTTTATTTTTGGGGGGCCTCAAAATCACTGCAGATGGTGATTGCAGCCATGAAATTAAAAGATGCTTACTCCTTGGAAGGAAAGTTATGACCAACCTAGAAAGCATATTCAAAAGCAGAGACATTACTTTGCGAACAAAGGCCTGTCTAGTCAAGGCTATGGTTTTTCCAGTGGTCATGTATGGATGTGAGAGTTGGACTGTGAAGAAAGCTGAACACCAAAGAATTGATGCTTTTGAACTGTGGTGTTGGAGAAGACACTTGAGAGTCCCTTGGACTGCATGGAGATCCAACCAGCCCCTTCTAAAGGAGACCAGTCCTGGGTGTTCATTGGAAGGACTGATGTTGAAGCTGAAATTCCAATACTTTGGCCATCTGATCTGAACAGTTGACTCATTTGAAAAGACCCTGATGCTGGGAATGATTTAGGGCAGGAGGTCAAGGGGACATCAGAGGATGAGATTGTTGGATGCTATCACCAATACAATCGACATGGGTTTGGGTGGATTCTGGAAGTTGGCGATGGACAGGGAGGCCTGGCGTGCTGTGGTTCACAGGGTCACAAGGAGTCGGACACGACTACCCAACTGAACTGAACTGATATTGTCCGAGAGAATTCAATGAGGATTATTTTATGCTTATATAATATTCCTTCAGAACAAGGGCAAAAAATATGCGTGTAGCAGGTTTGGGAACGCATGTACACCCGTGGTGGATTCATGTCAATGTATGGCAAAACCAATATAGTATTGTAAAGTAAAATAAAGTGAAAATAAAAATTTTTTAAAAAAGTGACTTTTTCAAAGGCCCCCTTAATTCTAATACTCAATTAAAAATTCCCTTTTGAGAAGCCCCTTGAAACTGGAAAATATAATAAATCAAAGACCCTCAAGTATACAAAGTTTATTTAGCTGCTCTGCAGAAGTTTTGCCAAGTCAAGTCATGATACTCAAGAAATAATATTTCAAATGACAGCTCTGTAAATCTAAGGAGGATATAAGTCAAGAAGGGTAGGTACAGACCAGGATCTAGCTAGCTTAAAAAATATGAATGAGGCTTATGCATTTTCCTCTTCATGTAAAAATACTTTTTGGAAGAGGTATTGACTGAGGAAAGAAGTTCTGTATCCAGGCAACTAGTGTATTGCAGAATAAATTAAGAAGGAGAGCAGGGCATTGGTTGTAAGGAATTATTTTTGTTTCTTTCTCTGCGAAGCATCCATACTGGACTTATAATATTCAGTATGAAGATTGTTTAGTTAGACCTGAAGTTCTTCTGTGGTCATAATAATACACCATCTTAATGTTAAAGAAAAAGTTATGCTTTGGTGTGTTGTGAAGAAGAGGTAAATAGTCATCAAAGGCAGAAACTTTGATTAGTTAAGATGGGTACTTAAAGAAACTTGGCTATTCTGTATTTGTATGTATTAGTTTGCTGGAGCTGCCATTGCTACCTAGTGAAACATGGCATTTACTCGCCTGTGTGCTGTAAAGCCAAGCTACTGACACTAAGCTGTGATGAAGGAAAGTGCAGGGTTTATTGTAAGACACCAGATATGGAGTCTGGGACAGATAGTGCTAAAAAAGTCAGAACTCTCTGATGGATTTCAGCAAAGCATTTTCAGAGCATGGTGAGGGGCATCTCAAGATCTTTGATCAGCTCGTGCACAATACTGAGTGGTTGATGGTGGGGTAACAAGGTGGTGCCATGGGGTTTGACAGTATTATTCCTTAGTACCAATAGATCTGAGGGTTATGTGCTCAAGGTTACTAAGTAGTTAACTTCTTCCCTTTGGTGGGGTTTTAGCATCTGTAAAATAGCTCAGGAAGTGTGTATAAGATGCTATTATCTACATGCTTCAGAGAGGAGCTAAAGCAGGGGACTTGGGGGAGGGTTTGCTCCAGGAAGGTTCCATAGGGCCCTGCTCTGTTACACCATAACAAAATACCACAGACTTGGTGACTTTAAACAAGAGAAATCTATTTTCTTACAGTTCTAGAGATGACAAATCTAAGATCAAGGCTTTGGGAGGCTTGATTTCTTCCAAGGTCTCTCTCCGTGGCTTGCAGATGGCCACCTTCCTGTTGTACCTCTACATGAACTTTCCTCCGTGCATATGCCTTCCTGGTATCTCGACCTCTTATGAGAAGAGCAGTCATACTGGATTAGGCCCCAGTGTAATGGCCTAATTTTAACTTAATGTCTTTAATGACCCTCTTTCCAAATACAGTCACATTTTGAGGTACTAGGGTGTCAGCAGATTAGTTTTGAGAGGAGGAGCATATTTGAGCCCATAATGCTGCACAAGAAATGAAAAATGCTGACTTGATTATAAACACTCAAAAGGAGATAAATACCTAAACCTGAGATTCAACTAAGAATGCTGGAAAGACATTTTTTGGAATGCCTGCAGTAGGTCACTTATACAAGGGAACTGTTAGGTTGTGAATCTGAAATAGGTACCAGCCCTGTTTATGTTGTGATCCCTGGATAGTTGTCATTCTCTGGAACAGACTCCTCCCATAATCAGTTGGAATGGTCTCATGTGCCAGATTCCCGAACAGCAGAGTACTCTTGATCTCTGAGTCTCCTTACTTGCCTCACATACTGCACTCCAGTATCCATGCCCCTTAGAAGCTTAAGTACTAACCAGGGAAGACTAGACTGGCTTCTCCAGGTGTAGCTATCCTTAGAGTCTCATTTCTCCTTCCTAACACATGTAATAATTGCAATATAATTTTTCAAGTGTTTTTTTTTAATGTTTGCCTTTTCTGCCATCTTATGAGAGTATGATGGATAGCTGTACACCTGGTAAATCTAAGATACAGTAGATGCTCAATGATTATTTTCTGAATCAATTAATGAATGAAAATTCAGTCATTATTCTGTGTGTGTGTGTGTACGTGCTTAGTCATGTCTGACTCTTTGTGACCCCATGGAATGTAGCTCTCCTGATTCCTCTGTCTGTGAAAATTTCCAGGCAAGAATAAGTATCCTTTAGTCTCTTGCTATGTGCTCAGCACATAGCATGGTTTTCCTATGAGAACAATGCTGTGGGATCCCCAACCTTAAAGAACAGGAGAACCAAAGGGAAGACAAAGCAAAATGAGTGAAATAAAATTGGATATTTGAATGTATGGTTCTGATGAGATTATCATAGGGGATAAAAGTTTCTTGAAGTAGGTGGGTTATTAACTGGACTAGGAAATACAAGATACATCTAGATAAGGAATGGATGGGGTGGTCATAGCATTAAAGCATAAGAGTTATGACAATACATAGGACTTAGGCAGGCAAATATTTTTGCTTTCATTTATGAGATAAAGCCCTCTTTGTTTTTTTTGAAATGAAGATCTCTTTTAAAAAGTGGCATGGGTTGTTACTTTTTCCCCAGCACATTACTAAGCAGATGACAGTCATTGATTTTGGCTAAATGAACAAATTGCCCATGAACACACACATACACACACATTTCCCAAAAGTGGGATTGGAGGAAAAGAAACTTGATTGTTGACAGTGATTAGTGGTGAACTCCTCAATTAAGTAGTGCCAGATGGATAAAACTTTCAAGTCTGTTTCACACTGAGAGCCAGTTGGCCAAGTTTCACCAAATTACCTATTAATATTATGGTATTTTTTTTGTATCTTTCTTGTGTCAATCAGTACATAAAAATAAAAGATAATTAACCTAAAACCAATACCAGTTAAAATGTGTAAAAAGCTCCAAAGAACATTTTTGTGCTAGAAAAATGCCAGAGAAGTGTTTGGAAAAGAGGAAAGGGGAGAGAACAGATAAAATTAGCAATGTAACCAATTTAACAAGGATTGACTAAGCTCCATAAAGACAGGGACTAGCTAGATCCATTTAGTTCAGCATTATGTCCTGTGGTCCTACAGAGTGCTTCACTCAAAGAGACGTTTGATAGATACTTTACATATAAATACTTTTATAATGCAGATTATTTACCATCTGAGCCACCAGGGAAGCCCATAATGAATATTTACCATCTAATAACTTTAACCCTATTTATGTCAATAAACACTTTCTGATCGTTGACTCCATCAAAAGCAAAAACAAAACTCAAGGGGAAAGATTCAGGAAAAGGATCAAAATTGCCAATTCTATCTAATATATAACACAAATGAAAACCTATCTATGTATCATTTAAAGTTTGCGTTTCTTTGTTAATTTTCTGTTTAGTTGATCTGTCCATAGGTGTGAGTGGGGTATTAAAGTCTCCCACTATTATTGTGTTATTGTTGATTTCCCCTTTCATACTTGTTAGCATTTGTCTTACATATTGCGGTGCTCCTATATTGGGTGCATATATATTTATAATTGTTATATCTTCTTCTTGGATTGATCCTTTGATCATTATGTAGTGGCCTTCTTTGTCTCTTTTCACAGCCTTTGTTTTAAAGTCTATTTTATCGGATATGAGTATTGCCACTCCTGCTTTCTTTTGAATTAGGAGCTTCTGCACAACAAAGGAAACTGTGAGCAGGGTGAAAAGACAGCCTTCTGAATGGGAGAAAATGGTAGCAAATGAAGCAACTGACAAACAACTAATCTCAAAGATATACAAGCAACTTATGCAGCTCAATTCCAGAAAAATAAATGATCCAATCAAAAAATGGGCCAAAGAACTAAATAGACATTTCTCCAGAGAAGACATACAGATGGCTAACAAACACATGAAAAGATGCTCAACATCACTCATTATCAGAGAAATGCAAATCAAAGCCACAATGAGGTACCACTTCACACCAGTCAGAATGGCAGCGATCCAAAAATCTGCAAGCGATAAATGCTGGAGAGGGTGTGGAGAAAAGGGAACCCTCCTACACTGCTGGTGGGAATGCAAACTGGTACAGCCACTGTGGAGAACAGTGTGGAGATTCCTTAAAAAATTGCAAATGGAACTGCCTTGTGACCCAGCGGTCCCACTGCTGGGCATGCACACCGAGGAGACCAGGATTGAGGGAGACACGTGTACCCCAATGTTCATCGCAGCACTGTTTATGGTAGCCGGGACATGGAAGCAACCTAGATGTCCATCAGCAGATGGATGGATGGGAGGGCTGTGGTGCATGTGCACAATGGAGTGTTACTCAGCCATTAGGAAGAATTCGTTTGGGTCAGTTCTGATGAGATGAATGAGACTGGAGCCGATTGTACAGAGTGGAGTAAGCCAGAGGGAAAAGCACCAATGCAGTATGCTAACACATGTATGTGGAATCTAGAGGGATGGCGATGACGACCCTGTATGCAAGACAGGGAAAAAGACACAGCTGTGTATAACGGACTTTTGGACTCAGAGGGAGAGGGAGAGGGTGGGATGATTTTGGAGAGTGGCATTCTATCATGTATACTATCATGTAGGAGTTGAATCACCAGTCCATGTCTGACGCAGGATACGGCATGCTTGGGGTTGGTGCATGGGGATGACCCACTGAGATGTTATGGGGAGGGAGGTGGGAGGGGGGTTCATGTTTGGGAACACATGTAAGAATTAAAGATTTTAAAATTAAAAAAAAAAAATAAAAAATAAAAAATAAAATTAAAAAAAAGAAAAAGAAAACCTATCTATGAAAGAGACTCACAGACACATAGAACAGACTTGTGGTTGCCATGAGGGAAGGGTGTGTGGGGGGGATGGATTGAGAATTTAGGTTTAGCAGATGCAAACCATTATATATAGAATGGATAAACACCAAGGTCCTACTGTTTAGTATAGCAAACTATATTCAATATCCTGTGATCAATCATAATGTAAAGAATTTAAAGAAGAATATGCACACACATACACATATATAACAATTACTTTGCTGTATGGTAACCCACTCCAGTGTTCTTGCCTGGAGAATCCCAGGGACAGGGGAGCCTGGTGGGCTGCTGTCTATGGTGTCGCACAGAGTCGGACATGACTGAAGCGACTTAGCAGCAGCAGCAGCACAGCAGAAATTAACACAACATTGCAAATCAACTATGCTCCAATTAAAAAAAAAGGCAAGTCCAGGTAGCCTAGAACTAAGGTCTTGATCTCACACAACTGAAAAAAGAAATTAGCATGTGATTGTGGGGAAAGATTTGTATTTCAAACCTAGCCTTTTGGAGGTTCAAGCAAGCACTCTGGAGAAAATGATACAACCTGGGGATAACACCTGAAATTACACCAAGACTCAGTCATAGGGCATTTGCACCGACAAGAACCTTTAATCCACTGGCTCCTTTTCTCTATATGGCTTCACATTTTCTCCCACTACACAACTCTGTAATTTTCAGTAACCCTAGTTTTAAGAAATACTTCAATTTGTTGTCTGTAGCTCAGTAAGACAATTCTACTCCATCATTTAAAGCATCTGTCCCTTTTGGATGGAGGAGGTGTGGATCATCCTGAAATGCTGACATCTTCCTTATGAGGCTGTTTCCTGGGTTATACTAATGAAACTGCTGATCAGGCCTTCAAAAAAAAAAGGAAAAGAGAGAAGCTATAAATGTTCTTTTTTTTTTTTCTTTTTAAATCAAACCCTTCAGAACTTTTAGAAACAAAAACTTTGAAATAGTCATAACCCCAGATCTCCCTTCCTATTTCTTTCTACCTGTCCTGCCCTTAGACTGATGTAAGCACCATTATCTCTGATTGGGACCACAGCAGAAGCTTTCTAAGTGTCCTGCTTTAACTCTTGCTCTCTTCCTGTCTTTCTGTTCACACTGGAGTCAAAATCATCTTGAAATTTGTTTCATTATGACAGCCCTCTAGCAAAAGTCTTTAGTTTCAACTGACTCTTAAAGGAAAGACAAAAATCCGTAATGGTGTGGTTACTGAACCCGAGCTTATCTCTTGGTGCTGTTGATCCATCACTAAGTTGTGTCCGACTCTTTACGACCCTATGGATTGCAGCATGCCAGGCTTCCCTGTCCTTCACTATCTCCTGGAGTTTGCTCAAATTCACATCCATTGAGTCAGTGATGCTCTTTAACTATCTCATCCTCTGGAGCTTCCCTGGTGGCTCAGATGGTAAAGAATCAGCCTGCAATGCAGAAGACTGGGATTCGATCCCTGCATCAGGAAGATCCCCTGAAGAAGGGAATTGCTTCTCACTCCAGTATTCTTGCCTGGAAAATTCCATAGATGGAGAAGCCTAGCAGGCTACAGTCCACAGGGTCCCAAAGAGTTGAACATGACTGAGCAATTAGCATTATCTTCTGATCGGCATCCCTTTTTAGTGCTTTCACACCTGAAATGGGGTTGACCAGTGTAACTAACAAGATTTCATGGAAATGATAGAATGTGACTTCTGAAGTTAAGTTGTAAAATATGTTCTGGCTTCTACCGTATTTTGTTATTAGCTCTTGAGCTGCTTACTCTGGAGGAAGCCAGCTGTCATGTCTTGAGGACCTGCAAGCAGCTACATGGAGATATTCACCTAGTAGGAAGGAAGGATCCTGCTGACAAACGGTACTACTTTCCAAGTATGGCTGAGACATCTTGTGAGGGGATCCTCTAATCCAGTCAATTTTCCTGATTCCTGCACGGTGGATAAGAGCTCAGCTGTAGCTTCACGAGAGCCCTTGAGGCAGAAATGCCAAGCTAATCCCCTCTGAGATTCCTTACACCACAAAATGTAGGAGACAATACATATTTATTGTTTTAAGCTGCTAGGTTTGCTGATGACTTGTTGTTCTGTTATTCTGTAGTATCAGATCACATATATGTCCTAGAAGAACCCAAATCATCTCTTTCAGACCTCCTCTCTTAGTTTCATATGGACCACACTCCTATTGACACACAACTTCAACCAGGCTGATGGGATTTTACATTCTTACTTTATCTGCTGTACTCTATTATTTCACTTTTCATTTAAAAATGAAAAGTTTATGTCTTCCTGTTTATGTTTATGTAAACATAAACAGGAAAACAGTAAATCTAATTTCAATGAACTGGAAAAAGTTTTCAAAAGAAAATTTCATGGTCCAAAATCTAAAAATGTTCTTGTCTAAATTGAAGTGTGACTCTTGCAACTTGAGGGAGCTATGAAGAATTTCAAACGGTGATGAGCTTGAAAACAAAATTTATGTAATTAAAAAAAAAAATTCTGTTTGACTATAGTCTACTTTAGGAGATAACTTATTCAGGAAAATAACTTGGAGGGAAAAGGTATAACCGTGAAAGCACTTTTATGTAAGGCTTTCCACTCTGAATATAGTATTCAGTATCTGTGCAAAGAGCCATCCTAGTGTTAAGTACAGGATGCCTCCACATTTTTCTTCCTCTGAGCAATGAAGCCTATAGAAGCCCCTGTGCATAATGCCTTGTGAAGCGGTGAGCTGGCAATTAGAGAACAATCATAATTTGCTAATTTTTCTAAAATGCATTTAAAAATCCTTTCACATTAATCTCTGTGATTCACAAAGAAGGGAGGCAGGCTGCAACATCTAAACGATTGAAAATGATGCTGGTGGCCTTCTGTAAAATCTGATTACAGCTTCAATGATTGATAGCTTGCCATTAGCAAAGAAAGGGGAAAAGCTTAGAAATTGAAGCGAGTAAATCAAGCAAAATCTTTTTAGTTTATAGTGAACATTTAGACATGATTCAAAAATGTTTTAACCCAGATTTCATTCTCTGTAAATATATGTTGCCTTTGCATATGAAGTATTCATTTCAATGACTTTTCCCTGAGTTGTGCTTTAATCTTGTCTTCAAGAAAGTCCATCTTGGTCTGCCAGCTTCTCCAGACTTTGAAGCTGGTGTGATTTACTTAAGTGGCAATGTACCACTTTATCTGTATTTCTGTTCTCATTTGGTGGGTCCTAAGGAATGCATATTACTATTGCTAGAGAGATGGGGGACACTGGAAAAATTCAGAAATGGGTCTTTTGCTTGGAAACTTCCTTGAATTTGCTAAATGCTCTGTGTCAGTTTGACAGATAGGACACACTGTTATAGCTCATTAGTTTGAGCATTAGTGAATCAATTATACATTCCTACCTTTCCATAGCATCATGGACCAGAAAAGACAATTCATGGTATACCACAACTATAAAGGAGTTCTTCCAGAGATTTAAACACAGAGTAACTACCATGGTATGATTATGTATCCCCTGACACATGAACAGGCCATCTTGTAGCAAATTTCCAGCACTCAGTTAAAAGGATATACAGTTACGAAAAAGTATTTGTATATTTACATATCATCTTTGTATGTGTATGAGATATTTAGCACTGTTTGAAGTATTGAATGACCCCACTATGTCTTTATAGACAAACATATTGACAAACTGACATTTACTGTATGCCAACATTGTAACAAATGACTAAATGTCATTGTTATGGGCACTTATTACATGTTAGAGTCAACATTTATATATACCTGCCGCGTATAAGAATGTCAGCTCCTGGAAGATAGAACCTGTAGAATTTAATAAAATGTTTAGTACAGAGTTGTTATACTTCCTGTAAATAGATTACTTTAAATGAGTGAATATATGAAGCTCTACCATTCTTATTTAACTTTCAGTCTCTCCCCCCCGCCCCCCACAATATTATGATTAGGTGTTTTCATTGATCTTGTTTTAAATAGTTAAACAGACATAAAGAGGATTATTAACATGTCATGAATACACTGATAAGTGATTTAGAGTATTGTTTTTAAGATGATTTGAAAACCCAAAAACCTGGATAATCACTAGGAAATTTTAGGAAAGAAAAGTGGCCAGTAAAGAGATGTTCTAAAAATTAGCTCTAGGAATGAATCAGTGAATCTTTTTGACCTTCAGAATACTCAGTACAGTTCTCTTTCAGGTTACTGAGGCTGTTCTGTGGTAGATTCCTATTGCTTCTGTAACAAACTACTCCTGGTGACTTAAAACAACATGGTTTTATTATCTTACAGTTCTGAAGGTCAGAAGAACAAAATGGGTTTCACTCGGCTAAAATTTAAATGTGGCCAGGACTGTGTTCCCATTGGAGACTCTAGAAGAGAATCTGTTGCCTTCTCTTCTCCAGCTTCTAGAAATCACCCACATTCTGTGACTCATGACCTCCTTTCTGTCTTCAAAAATAGCAGTAGCCAGTTGAGTCTCAAGGGAGCATTGCTCTGACTCTAGCTTCCTTCATCACATCTCTTTCTTTGACTCTTCCTCCCTCTCTAAGTTAGAAGATCTCTTCTGCTTGCCCTGGGTCTACTGAGATAATCCAGAGTAATCTCCTATATCAAGACTTTTGTCTAAAGAACAACTGAAGAACTTGTTGCTCAGTCACTAAGTTGTGTCTGACTCTTTGTGACCCTATGAACTGTAGCATCCCAGGCTTCCCTGTCCTTCACTAATTCTCTGAGTTTGCTCAAACACATGCTTATTTAGTCAATGGGCAATCCAATCATTTCATTCCCTGTCATCCCTTTCTCCTCCTGCCCTCAATCTTTCCCAGCATCAGGGTCTTCTCCAGAGTCAGCCCTTCACATCAGGTGGCCAAAGTATTGGAGTTTCAACTTCAGTCCTTCCAATGAATATTCCAGGGTTGATTTCATGGACCTTTGTTGGCAAAGAGATGTTTCTTCTGGTTAGTACACTGTCTAGGTTTGTCATAGCTTTGCTTCCAAGTAGCAAGAGTCTTTAAATTTTATGGTTGCAGTGATATCTGCAGTGATTTTGAAGCCCAAGAAAATAAAATTTGTCATTGTTTCTGCTTTCCCTTATCTATTTGCCATGAAGTGTTGGGACCAGATGCCGTGATCTTAGTTTTTTGAATGTTGAGTTTTAAATCAGCTTTTTCACTCTCCTCTTTCATCCTTATTAAGAGGCTCTTTAGTTCCTAATTGCTTTCTGCCAACTTAATTTTCTGTGTAAGGTCATATATTCACAGGTTCCAGGAATTAAAGCAGGGGTACCTTGGGGAAGGGTCATTGTCCTACATACTATGAAGAATAGAAAGAGGTCAGGGAAACATCATAGAGTCTTTATTTTAAATAATGAAGAAGTAAATCAACCAGCACCATTAATCCAAAGTAATATAATATTAATTTTTTTCAATGAGATGTTTTGAATAAGATCAAATGCTGCTTCCCTGAGTGCAATTTTGCCCCTGATTGGGATTCCAGATTATAGATAAACATGTGAAGTACTGATGTAGGTTCACGTTGCCATGAATCTGAGGAAATCACTGTAGAAGAATGGTTTTATGCATTTCATGCACAAAAGTGTTTATGCTTCTAAAAGTAGTACAGTTCCACTTCTTTCTCTTTTAAAAGAAATGCTTAGAGCTAGATGTAAATGTGTGGTTACATCCTTGTTACAACTCAGAGTATGTTGATTTCTCTATAAGAATCTTCGGAGTACATTCAAACTAAACTATAGTAATATCCATTTAATCACCTTGCAGATATTTTAATCCTCCAAATCAGACTCATCTAATCCAGGTGATTTTTTTTTCTCCTCAGCACAGTTTTCCTTGTATTTTCCTGTTGAAATTCTTCCATTTTTCTTACATATAGGTTTACTCAGACTTTTATCCAACATTCTTGGATAGACTGTTCTTAGGTTATTCCCAGATGAATGTTTAAACCTTTACTACATTCTTAAGGGAGCTTTTGTTTTTCTTTGCTGTACATTTTATTTCAAAAATTCTATGGGATCTCTGTAGATAACCTGGAGCACAAAGCATGTTCCTGGAAAAATCTCTTGGCTTCTTTTCTCAGTCAGAATACTTCAGTGTTGTTTGGTTTATACACTGGGTTCCATTGTAAGGTTATTGTTAAAGAAAATTTTCCAAAGGGATGTTGGAGCATTAATTATAATGACTGTATCCATGAACAGTTCATTTAGCCAGATGATACCTGTCAGTGATGAACAAGCAGCCTACACATTAGGGATTCTTACGTTTTGCTTCTGTCCTTTCCCTGTGCCTAGATAATTGTTCCTTTTCTAGATTCTCTGCCCTAAGGGCTAACTTAGGGCTAATTCAACTTATGTGTAAAACTGTCCTTGGTCACTTCAGTAAAGAGGGGTCTCTCCCTCTGGAACACTAAGGATGACACTTAATCATATACTTATCTTGTTTCTGTTGTATTCTTAGTGCTATGCGTACAGCTTGGCATGCAGTAGATATAGAGTACATGGTACATGATGGAAGGAAGGAAGAAAGATGCACAGAAGGAAAAGATGGAAGGAAGAAAGGAATTTGATATTGCATGCACTGTGTTAAGGTATCACTGAACTTTTATTTTGGGTTTGACTTCTCATAGGTAAATAAAAATCTACCCAAGAAATTTAAAGGAAAAAGTCAGGACCATTTTAGTTACTGTCTATCAAATGCTCTATGAGATGTTAGGTGAATTATATGGTTATCTCTTTAATTTAATCTTCATAGCAATCCAGTAAAATTTCATCAGAGGAAATTGAAACTGAGCAAGTTAAGCAGCAGTCTCCACATCACCCAACACCGGCAGGGCTTGGATTCAAATCCCAGAGGGTGTGTTTGGTATGCATTTCTATAGGCTCCCCTGAAGCTAGTCCCAGCTTCCTAAATCTTACAGAGCATATGACAAGAAGCAAATATTCATTTCATTTTACGAATAAATAAATAAATTGCCGAGTGCCATATTAAAGAAGTATGGCATTTGTAGCTGTTGTTCAGTTGATAAGTCGTGCCCAGCTCTTTGTGATCCCATGAATTGCAGCATGCCAGGCACCCCTGTCCCACCCTTTCTCCCGGAGTTTGCAAAAATTTCATGTCCACTGAGTCAGTGATGCTATTTAACCATCTCATCCTCTGCTGCCCGCTCCTCCTTTTACTTTCGATATTTCCCAGAATTAGGTTTGTTTTTTTTTTTTTTTTTTCCCAGTGAGTCAGCTCTTCACATCAGGTGGCCAAAGTACTTGAGCTTCAGCTTCAGCTTAAGTTATTCCAGTGAATATTCAGACTTGATTTCCTTTAGGATTGACTGGGTTGAACTCCTTGCTGTCCAAGGGACTCCCATCACTTGCTTCAGTTCTTCAGTGCTCAGCCTTCTTTATGGTCCAACTCTCACATCCATACATAACTACTGGAAAAACATAACTTTGACTATATGGACCTTTGTCAGCAAAATGATGTCTCTGATTTTTTAATACACCGTCTACGTTTGTCATAGCTTTCCTTCCAAAGAGGAAGTATCTTTTCATCTTGTGGCTGCAGTCACCATCTGTGGAGATTTTGGAGCCCAAGAAAACAAAATCTATCACTGCTTCCACTTTTTCCCTTTCTATTGCCATAAGGTAATGGGACCAGGTGCCATGATCTTAGTTTTTTAAATGTTGTTTTAAACCAGCTTTTCACTCTTCTCTTTCATCACCATCAAGAGGCTCTTTAGCTCCTCTTCACTTTCTTTTCTGTCATTAGAGTGGCATCATCTGTGTATCTTAGGCTGTTGATATTTCTCCCAGAAATCTTAATTGCAGTTGTGATTAATCCAGTTTGGCATTTTGCATGAGGTTGACAATATACAGTCTTATTGTACTCCTTTCCCACTTTGGATCCAATCAGTTATTCTGTGTCTGGTTCTAGCTGTTGCTTCTTGACCTGTATACAGGTTTCTAGACAGGTAAGGTGGTCTGGTACTTTCATCTCTTTAAGAATTTTCCTCAGTTTGTTGTGATCCACACAGAGGATTTAGTGTACTCAATGAAGAATAAGTAGATACTTTTCTGAAACTCCCTTGTTTTCTCCATTATCCAACATATGTTTGCAGTTTGATCTCTGGTTTCTCTTTGAAACCCATTTGTACATCTGGAAATTCTTGATTCATGTACTGTTGAAGCCTAGCTGGAAGGATTTTGAGCATGACATTGCTAGCATGTGAAATGAGCACAATTGTACAGTAGTTCGATAATTCTTTGGCATTACCCTTCTTTGGGATTTGAATGAAAACTGACCTTTCCAATCCTGGGGCCATTGCTGAGTTTTCCAAATTTGCTGGTATATTGAGTGCAGCACTTTAACAACATCATTTTTGAGTTTTAAATGACACATTTGGAATTCCATTGCCTCCCCTAGCTATTTTTGTAGCAATGCTTCCTAAGGTCCTCTTGACTTCTCACTCCAGGATGTCTGGCTTTAGGTGAGTGACCCAGACAATTGTGGTTATCCAGGTTATTAAGATCTTTTTTTTTTTTTTTTTTTTGGTATAGTGTTTTCTGTGTATTCATGCTGCCTCTTCTTAATCACTTCTGCTTCGGTTAGGTCCTTACTGATTCTGTCCTTTATCATGCCCGTTCTTGCGTGAAATATTCCTTTGATATCTCCAGTTATTGTAAAAATATTTCTAGTCTTCCCTATTCTATCATGTTCCTCTATTTCTTTGCATTGTTCATTGAAGAAGGCATTATCTCTCCTTGTTATTCTCTGGAACCCTGCATTCAGTTGGGTATATCTTTCCCTTTCTCCCTTGCCTTTCACTTCTCTTTATTTCCCCAGCTATTTGTAAAACCAGTGCCTATTAATAACCTACTACACTTTTATAGTCCAGCCACTACTCTTACCATACCCCCACCCCAGCTGTTAAGAGTCCCAACATTTGTGCCATCTTGCCTTGGTTTCAGTTTTAGCTGTTATCGTGAATCACCTGTATATCACAGCCAAGTTCCTTAGTCTTCTACACCTCAGTCTTTTAATTTGTTTTAGGAGAAAAATAACTGCACTCACTCCATTAGCTTACTAGGCAGATTCAGTGCAGTTAGTCCTTTCTTAGAGAATGACAACAATGAACATTTATTGAGCAGTGACTACCATAACCACTCCCACCAACATTTAATGGATTTTTAATTAATGTTAGGCATTGTAGTACATTTTCACTATAAACCTTCTAAAAGCCTCAAACTTGGGTACTGTTAGTGTTTCCCTTCCTAGGTGAGGAAACCAAAGCCTAGATAAGAAATTGCTTTCCCAAGGTCACACTGAACCAGTAAATGAAAGACCTGGGATTAAATCCAAATTTGTCTGATTCACCAGATTTAAATTATTAGGTCTCTGCTGAAAATTTGGCCTCCACCCAGTTGCTCTTTGTTTTTTTTTTTTTTTAATGTTATCTCCTCTGTATATATAGTGCCTCTCCTAATATATGTCATGTTTGTATGTCTTTTTCATTATGTTCCTTATTGTCCCAATTAATTTTTGCACTTGGTTATGCTTCATAGGAAATATATGGGGAAACAGTAGAGACAGTGTCAGAGTTTATTTTGGGGGACTCCAAAATCACTGCAGATGGTAATTGCAGCCATGAAATTAAAAGACGCTTACTCCTTGGAAGGAAAGTTATGACCAACGTAGATAGCATATTCAAAAGCAGAGACATTACTTTGACAACAAAGGCCTGTCTAGTCAAGGCTATGGTTTTTCCAGTGGTCATGTATGGATGTGAGAGTTGGACTGTGAAGAAAGCTGTGTGCTGAAGAATTGATGCTTTTAACTGTGGTGTTGGAGAAGACTCTTGAGAGTCCTTTGGACTGCAAGGAGATCCAACCAGTCCATTCTAAAGGAGATGAGTCCTGGGTGTTCATTGGAAGGACTGATGCTAAAGCTGAAACTCCAGTACTTTGGCCACCTCATGCAAAGAGTTGCCTCATTGGAAAAGACTCTGATGCTGGGAGGGATTGGGGGCAGGAGGAGAAGGGGATGACAGAGGATGAGATGGCTGGATGGCATCACCAACTCGATGGATATGAGTTTGAGTAAACTCCGGGAGCTGGTGATGGACAGGGAGGCCTGGCATGCTGCGATTCAAGGGGTCACAAAGAGTTGGACACGACTGAGCCACTGAACTGAACTGATGCTCACCATGACCCTATTTTGCTGCCAGTTCTGAGGTGCCACCTAACTGCTAAGGCAGTTGGGTATTGTTATTACTATTCTTGATTCTCATTTTTTTTTGTTTGTTTCATTTCTCTTAGCTGTTTTACAAACACACACACACACACACACACACACACACACACACACACACACACACAGTCTTTCTACTCTGGGTTGCCTGAGGAAATAATCTGTTATCAAAATAGGATGCTATCAGTCAGCACCATGGATTTCTCTAAGTGTTCTCATGGCTCAGGGGATGTCCTTGTCTAAAACAGTGCTCCCAGAAGAGTCCTATTTAATTTTCTCTAGTAAAAGCAACTTACTGGAAGCAGTATTAGTGAGGCTGTGTGCCAAGTATGTTCATCTATTACCTAGAAAGTGTTTCAGCCTAAAATGGGCTGATCTCCACTATGCTGGGACACTTGCAATCTCAGGAAGCACTCAGTGATATGGGTTCAAAGCAAAGTATCTGAATTAGAAGGGTATCCTGCCAGAGTTTAAGCAGTGAACATTCTTACTCTTCTTAATTCCCTCTTTTATCCAAAGTAAAGAGACAGTCTGTGGACTGCTTTGCTGATATCCAAGGCAAATGAGGCAGATATTATGTAGGTTACCTATTATCTGCAATTAATTCAACATTACTGCATTTAGCTTTTTTTCACAGGTATAGGGATAGAATCTTGAAAAAACAGTAAAACCACTTTCAAGGGAATTGGAATCTAGTAATACCAAGGAAACGGTGGAAACAGTGGCATTTTATTTTCTTGGGCTCCAAAGACACTGCAGATGGTGACTGTAGTCATGAAATTAAAAGACACTTACTCCTTGGGAAAAAAACCTATGACCAACATAGATCCATATTAAAAAGCACAGATATTACTTTGTCAACAAAGGTCCATCTAGTCAAAGCTATGGTTTTTCCAGTAGTTATGTATAAATGTGAGAGTTGGACCATAATGAAAGTTGAGCACCAAAGATTGATGCTTTTAAACTGTGATGTAGGAGAAGACTCTTGAGAGTCCCTTGGACTGCATGGAGATCAAACCGGTCAATCCTAAAGGAAATCAACCCTGAATATTCATTGGAAGGACTGATGCTGAAGCTCCAGTACTTTGGCCACCTAATACAAAGAACTGCCTCATTGGAAAAGACCTTGATGCTGGGAAAGATTGAAGGTGGGAAAAGGGGACGACAGAGGATGAGATGGTTGGATGGCATCACTGACTCGATGGATATGAGTTTGAGGAAGCTCTGGGAGTTGGTGATGGACAGGGAAGCCTGTTGTGCTGCAGTCCATGGGGTCACAGAGTCAGACATGACTGAGTGACTGACCTGAACTGAATACCAAGTACAATACTATGTGATGAAGCATAAATTTTCTCACTTAACCCTTGAAAAAGAAAACAAATTGTTATCTCAGTTTTTACACATGAGCAGTGAGAGACTGAGAAAAGTTTAATATCTGAGATTTTGATGAAGAACCTTTTGATTCTGCAGTTCATCCATCTTAAATTCTTTCCCTCCCTCTTCCAGGGGCCACAGAGGGAAACCTCTGATATCTTTTGTTCAGCATGATGCTTCAGATTGCAACTTTTGCATCAAGGAGTTCAGTTCAGTTCAGTCACTCAGGTGTGTCCAACTCTTTGCGACCCCGTGGACTGCAGCACACCAGGCCTTCCTGTCCATCACCAACTCCCAGAGCTTACTGAAACTCATGTTCATTGAGTTGGTGATGCCATCCAACCATCTCATCCTCTGTCATCCCCTTCTCCTCCCACCTTCAATCTTTCCCAGCATCAGTGTCTTTTCCAATGAGTCAGTTCTTTGCATCAGGTGGCCAAAGTATAGGAGTTTCAGCTTCAGCATCAGTCCTTCCAATGCATATTCAGGACTGGTTTCCTTTAGGATGGACAAGTTGGATATCTTTGCAGCTCTCCAAAACTCTCCAAAACTCTTCTCTAACACCATAGTTCAAAAGCATTGGTTCTTTCGCACTCAGCTTTCTTTATAGATCAAATTTCATATCCATACATGATTACTGGAAAAATCATAGCTTTGATTAGACTGACCTTTGTTGGCAAAGTAAGGTGTCTGCTTTTTAATATCCTATCTAGATTGGTCACAGCTTTTCTTCCAAGGAGCAGTGTCTTTTAATTTCATGGCTACAGTCACCATCTGTAGTGACTTTGGAGCCTAAGAAAAAAAGTCTGTTACTGTTTCCATTGTTTCCCCTCTATTTGCCATGAAGTGATGGGAATGGGTGTCATGATCTTAGTTTTATGAATGTTGAATTTTAAACCAACTTTTTCACTCTCCTCTTTCACTTTTTTTTTTTGACTTTGTAAATGGTCAATTTAATGTGAAACAAGAGAGCAAGTTTTTTACATATATAAGAAAATACTCTACAATTTTATCATTAAATGAAAGGTTAAAATGACATTATCTTACCACATTGTAATTAACTTTTCTGGAACAGTCAGTATTTTCAGGAACTTTAAAAGAACTATTCTTTTTTTTTTTACTTTTAATTTTTACTTTATTTTGCTTTACAATACTGTATTGGTTTTGCCATACATTGACATGAATCCGCCACGGGTGTACATGAGTTCCCAATCCTGAACCCCCCTCCCACCTCCCACCCCATATTATCTCTCTGGATCATCCCCGTGCACCAGCCCCAAGCATCCTGTATCCTGTATTGAACATACACTGGTGATTCGTTTCTTCCATGATAGTATACATGTTTCAATGCCATTCTCCCAAATCATCCCACCCTCTCCCTCTCCCACAGAGTCCAAAAGTCCGTTCTATGTGTCTGTGTCTCCCCTGCTGTCTCGCATACAGGGTGATCATTACCATCTTTCTAAATTCCATATATATGTGTTAGTATACTGTATTGGTGTTTTTCTTTCTGGCTTACTTCACTCTGTATAATCGGCTCCAGTTTCATCCATCTCATCAGAACTGATTCAAATGTATTCTTTTTAATGGCTGAGTAATACTCCATTGTGTATATGTACCACAGCTTTCTTATCCATTCATCTGCTGATGGACATCTAGGTTGTTTCCATGTCCTGGCTATTATAAACAGTGCTGCAATGAACATTGGGGGTACACGTGTCTCTTTCAATTCTGGTTTCCTCGGTGTGTATGCCCAGCAGTGGGATTGCTGGGTCATAAGGCAGTTCTATTTGCAATTTTTAAAGGTATCTTCACACTGTTCTCCATAGTGGTTGTACTAGTTTGCATTCCCACCAACAGTGTAAGAGGGTTCCCTTTTCTCCACACCCTCTCCAGCATTTATTGCTTGTAGACTTTTGTATCGCTGCCATTCTAACTGGTGTGAAATGGTACCTCACTGTGGTTTTGATTTGCATTTCTCTGATAATGAGTGGTGTTGAGCATCTTTTCATGTGTTTGTTAGCCATCCATATGTCTTCTTTGGAGAAATGTCTATTTAGTTCTTTGGCCCATTTTTTGATTGAGTTGTTTATTTTTCTGGAATTGAGCTGCATAAGTTGCTTGTATATTTTTGAGATTAGTTGTTTGTCAGTTGCTTCATTTGCTATTATTTTCTCCCATTCAGAAGGCTGTCTTTTCACCTTGCTTATAGTTTCTTTTGTTGTGCAGAAGCTTTTAATTTTAATTAGATCCCATTTGTTTATTTTTGCTTTTATTTCCCGTATTCTGGGAGGTGGATCATAGCGAATCCTGCTGTGATTTATGTCGGAGAGTGTTTTGCCTATGTTCTCCTCTAGGAGTTTTATGGTTTCTTGTCTTACGTTTAGATCTTCAATCCATTTTGACTTTATTTTTGTGTATGGTGTTAGAAAGTGATCTAGTTTCATTCTTTTACACGTGGTTGACCAGTTTTCCCAGCACCACTTGTTAAAGAGATTGTCTTTAATCCATTGTATATTCTTGCCTCCTTTGTTGAAAATAAGGTGTCCATAGGTGTGTGGATTTGTCTCTGGGCTTTCTATTTTGTTCCATTGATCTATATTTCTGTCTTTGTGCCAGTACCATACTGTCTTGATGACTGTGACTTTGTAGTAGAGCCTGAAGTCAGGCAGGTTGATTCCTCCAGTTCCATTCTTCTTTCTCAAGTTTGCTTTGGCTATTCCAGTTTTTTTGTATTTCCATACAAATCTTGAAATTATTTGTTCTAGTTCTGTGAAAAATACCGCTGGTAGCTTGAGAAGGATTGCGTTATATCTGTAGATTGCTTTGGGTAGTATACTCATTTTCACTATATTGATTCTTCCGATTCATGAACATGGTATACTTCTCCATCTATGAGTGTCCTCTTTGATTTCTTTCATCAGTGTTTTATAATTTTCTGTATATAGGTCTTTAGTTTCTTTAGGTAGATATATTCCTAAGTCTCTGTAGTTCTTCTTCACCTTCTGTGGTGTCATCTGTGTATCTAGGGTTATTGATATTTCTCCCAGAAAAATTACTCCAACTTGTGCTTCATCTGACTGGCGTTTTGCATGATGTACTCTGCATGTAAATTAAATAAGCAGGGTGACAATATACAGCATTGATGCACTCCTGTCTCTATTTGGAACCAGTCTGTTGTTCCATGTACAGTTATAACTGTTGCTTCTTGGCCTAGATACATATTTCTCAGGAGGCAGGTAATATGGTCTGGTTTCTTCCCATATCTTACAGAATTTTCCACAGTTTGTTATGATCTACAGATCGAGGGCTTTGACATGGTCAGTAAAGCAGAAATTGATGTTTTTCTGGAACTCTCTTGATTTTTTGATGATCCAACAGATGTTGGGAATTTGATCTCTGGTTCCTCTGCCTTCTCTAAATCTAGCTGAAACATCTGGAAGTTCATGGTTCACATACTGTTGAAGCCTGGCTTGGAGAATATTAAGCATTACATTGCTAGTGAGATGAGTGCAATTGTGTGGTAATTTGAACATTATTTGGCATTGTCTTTCTTTGGCATTGGAATGAAAACTGATTTTTTCCAGTCCTGTGGCTACTTCTGAGTTTTCCAAATTTGCTGCCATATTGAGTGCAACACTTTCACAGCATCATCTTTTAGGATTTGAAATAGCTCAACTGGAATTCTGTCACCTCCACTAGCTTTGTTTGTAATGATGCTTGCTAAGGCCCTCTTGACTTCACATTCCAGGATGTCTGGCTCTAGGTAGGTAAGCATACCATCATGGTTATCTGGGTCATGAAGATCTTTTTTGTATAATTCTTCTGTGTATTCTTGCCACCTCTTCTTAATATCTTCTGCTTCTTAGGGCCATACCATTTCAGACCTTGATTGTGCCCTTCTTTACATGAAATTTTCCCTTAGTATCTAATTTTCTTGAAGAGATCTCTAGTCTTTCCCATTCTGTTGTTTTCCTCTATTTGTTTGCACTGATCACTGAGGAAGGCTTTCTTATCTCTCCTTTGGAACTCTGTATTCAGATTGATATATCTTTCCTTTCCTCCTTTGCCTTTAGCTTCTCTTTTCGTCTACTTGTAAGGCCTCATCAGATAACCATTTTGCCTTTTTTTTTTTTTTTTTTGCATTTGTTTTTCTTGAGGATGGTCTTGATCATTGCCTCCTGAATAATGTACTGAATCACCATCCGTAGCTCTTTAGCACTCTATCTATCAGATCTAATCCCTTAGATCTATTTGTCACTTCCAGTGTGTACAATTGTAAGGGATTTGGTTTCGGTCATGCCTGTGATGTTCAAGCTGGTTTTAGAAAAGGCAGAGGAGCCAGAGATCAAATTGCCAACATCTGCTGGATCATCAAAAAAGCAAGATAATTCCAGAAAAACATCTATTTCTGCTTTATTGACTATGCCAAATCTTTGACTGTGTGGACCACAAAAAACTGTGGAAAATTCTGAAAGAGATGGGAATACCAGACCACCTGACCTGCCTCTTGAGAAACCTATATGCAGGTCAGGAAGCAACAGTTAGAACTGGACATGGAACAACAGACTGGTTCCAAATAGGAAAAGGAGTACATCAAGGCTGTATATTGTAACCCTGCTTATTTAACTTCTATGCAGAGTACATCATGAGAAACACTGGGCTGGAAGAAGCACAAGCTGGAATCAAGATTGCTGGGAGAAATATCAATAACCTCAGATATGCAGATGACACACTCTTATGGCAGAAAGTGAAGAGGAACTAAAAAGCCTCTTGATGAGAGTGAAAGAGGAGAGTGAAAAAGTTGGCTTAAACCTCAACATTCAGAAAACGAAGATCATGGCTTCTGGTTCCATCACTTCATGGGAAATAGACGAGGAAACAGTGGAAACTGTGTCAGGCTTTATTTTTGGGGGCTCCAAAATGACTGCAGATGGTGACTGCAGCCATGAAATTAAAAAATGCTTATTCCTTGGAGGAAAAGTTATGACCAACCTAGACAGCATATGAAAAAGCAGAGACATTACTTTGCCAACAAAGGTTCATCTAGTCAAGGCTATGGTTTTTTCCAGTGGTCATGTATGAATGTGAGAGTTGGACTGTGAAGAAACCTGAGCACTGAAAAATTGGTGCTTTTGAACTGTGGTATTGGAGAAGACTTTTGAGAGTCTCTTGGACCGCGAGGAGATCCAAACAGTCCATTAAAGGAGATCAGCCCTGGGTGTTCTTTGGAAAGACTGATGCTAAAGTTGAAACTCCACTACTTTGGCCACCTCATGCAAAGTGTTGACTCACTTTAAAAGACTTTGATGCTGGGAGGGATTGGGGGTAGGAGAAGAAGGGGATGACAGAGCATGAGATGGCTGGATAGCATCACCGTCTCGATGGATTTGAGTTTGAGTGAACTCCAGGAGTTGTTGATGGACAGGGAGGCCTGGCATGCTGTGATTCATGGGCTTGCAAAGAGTCAGACACGACTGAGCGACTGAACTGAACTGAACTGAATGGTCTCGTGCTTTTCCATGCTTTCTTCAATTTAAGTCTGAATTTGACAATAAGGAGTTCATAATCTGAACCACAGTCAGCTCCTGGTCTTGTTTTTGCTGACTGTATAGAGCTTCTCCATCTTTGGCTGCAAAGACTATAATCAGTCTGAATTAGGTATTGACCATCTGGTGATGTCCATGTGTAGAGTCATCTCTGCTGTTGGAAGAGGGTGTTTGCAATGACCTTTGGCAAAACTCTGCTAGTCTTTACCCTGCTTCTTTTTGTACTCCAAGGCCAAACTTGCCTGTTACTCCAGATATCTCTTGACTTCCTACTTGCATTCCTGTCCCCTAAAATGAAAAGGTCTTGTAGGTCTTCATAGAAGTGTCCAACTTCAGCTTCTTCAGCATTACTGTTTGGGGCATAGACTTGGATTACTGTGATTTTGAATGGTTTGCCTTGGAAACAAACAGATATCATTCTGTCATTTTTGAAATGGCATCCGAGTACTGCACTTCAGACTCTTTTGTTGACTATGATGGCTACTCCATTTCTTCTAAGGGATTCTTGCCCACAGTAGTAGATATAATGTTCATCTCAGTTAAATTCACCCATTCCAGTCCATTTTAGTTCACCGATTTCTAGAATGTCGATGTTCACTCTTGCCATCTCCTGTTTGACCACTTTCAATTTGCCTTGATTCATGGACCTAACATCCCAGGTTCCGGTGCAATATTGCTCTTTACAGCATCAGACTTTACTTCCATTACCAGTCACATCCACACCTGGGCTTTGTTTTCACTTGTTCAAATACCTGTTCTGTCACTTTTAACTTTTATTACTGAGTGTGCATGTGCAGGGGTGTGTGTGTGTACACATGCACACATATATATTACATATAAACCTGCAATATAGAATTGTTGCAAGGATTAAATGCATGCTGTGTTAAATCTGCTATAAACCTAGCAGATACATCTTTGTTAAATGGTAAAAAGCTATTCTATTGTTAGCACTAAAGAGGTTTTCTGTGAGGTTGTCCAGTTACAGTAAGGAAAACCCTAGTAAGAAGTGTTTCCATAGAAATAAGAAAAATGGAATTAGCTGGTGGGCAAACTACTATTAATCCAAATGAGTAATCCACATCTTTCCTTCTCAGTCCTTCCAGTTTATTATTTTTTTTATTTATACTTATTTTTAATTGGAGGATATTGGCTTTATAATATTGTTGGTTTCTGTCATACATCAACATGCATCAGCCGTAGGAATACATATGTCCTGTCTCTCGTGAACCTCCTTCCCACCTCCAACCCCATCCCACTCCTGTATGTTGTCACAGGGCCCCAGATTTGAGCTTCCCACGTCATTCTTCAAATTCCCACTGGCTACCTATGTGGTGGTGTTTTTGTTTCCATGCTACTCTCACAATATGTCCTGTCCTCTCCTTCTGCCACTATGTCCACAGGTCTGTTCACTATGACTGTGTTTCCTTTGTTGCCCTGCATATAGGTTCATCAGCACCATGTTTCTATTAATGGATTCCATAAATATGTGTTAATATACAATATTTGTTTTTCTCTTTCTGACTCACTTCACCATGTGTAATAGACTCTGGGATAGAAAATAACAATGAAATGAAGACAGCACATTCTCATCATTTGTGGCTAGTTTACATTGGAAGCGATTTTTGAATATTAAGTGTAAAGACTTAAAATATTGTTGAAGTTGCATTATAGAGCTGTGCTCTTTTTGAAATGAAGTGAGTCATGAGAACCCAGTAGGAAAATGCACAGCCTTCTTGTCCTTGTAAGACTTGGTGACACATTTTCCCAAAGAAAGAGAAAATCCCACCCCTGTAATACTTTTGAGGAACTTGAATAAGCAAAAGGGCAATTCTGATCTCTTTTGCTTTAGCGATCTATAGATACAATTTCTTACTTGGAGACTAGGCATGGGATACGTCTATTCAGTCACTGTTTCAGCAAATATTTAGTAAGTTCCTCTCTGTAGTCTCTTTCCTCACGTGGAGATTTTAGTCTTGGGTGATTCCCTTCTGTGATTTTCACTCAGTTTAGGATACATTTACAGGTGCCTATGAGGTGCTTATGATACATACTTGAGTAATACAAAATACCATTATAAATAGCAAAAAATTAAAAAATGTAAATAAAAAACAAAAGGAAATATAAAAATAGTCAATGTTAACTATTTTGTACTGGTGAAGTCACAGGGAATTTTGAGGTTTGTGTGTATCTTCTGTAACTTATTAAACTTCATAGTCATAACTTTGTCTATGCCAACATTCCTAAAGTCATCTTTGACTGAGATTTTTACTAGTTGTGGTTCATACATATGTCATTTAATCTTCATTACTGATTATTTGTTAATTTTCATTCTACACTCATTCCCAAGGTGATTCATTCAGTCTCATGGCTTTAAATACCATCTGCACACTGCTGACTTCCCAAGTTAGTTTATAACTCTGACCTGTCCCTTGAGCTCCATATGTGAAAATCCAGTTGCATACTTGACATCTGCTATTCAATGTTTAATATCCATCTTGATAGTAACATAACTCAAACAGAGCTGATACAATCCTGACAAACATATCTCACCAGTTTTTTTTTTTTTTTTTTTACAAACTTCCCCTTTCTGTAAAACTTCAAATACCACTTTCCATTGTTTTCCCATCACATTCAGAATAAAATTGTTACCATGACAGGATAAGACTCTTAGTGGTCATGGACAGTTTTCTTGACTGTATCTCCTCTGCTCCTCCTCAGTCAAATTGCTTCAGCCCTCCAGATATTTCATGGTTTCCTGAGCAAGCTGACTTTGTTTTCATCTCAGCTATTTTCCTGCCTAGAACAGGATTCCATTACATTGTCATATGGCTCACCCCCTCCTTCATTTGCACCTTTTTACAATGATACCTGCTTAGGAATCTAACAGCTAGAATAGCCACCTCTTTTGCTCATCACTCATCTGTATTTTACCATTCTTTTATCTTCACTTGAAATTTTACATGTTTACCCATGTAAAGCCACATATATTCAGATACTAATTTCTTATTTGAATTACTCAGTATGCTTTCCTTATAAAACTCTCTCTTCAAGATTGTAAACACTTCAAGATCTGGGGCCACGTCCCAATCAGTACCTATTGCAGGGATCAGCATATGATAATTACTCAATAAATGTTAGTCAGGTTGAATGGAATCAATAGAGAGCCCTTCACATTTATTAGTCATTTGCTTATATTGATTTTTAAGTTGACTGAAAGATTAGATAGTGCATCTTTGCAGGTACATACAAAGTGTTAAAATAGTTTAACAAAGGAACATAGCTTTCACTGTAATGCCAGTCCTTGCTTGGAAGATTCATCCTGCTAACTTACATATGCAGCAATCCTTTGAGGTAGATGGATGTGTGTGTTAGTGTCTCAGTCATATCCAACTCTTTGTGACCTCAAGAAGGCAATGGCACCCCACTCCAGTACTCTTGCCTGGAAAATCCCATGGACGGAGGAGCCTGGTAGGCTGCAGTCCATGGGGTCGCCAAGAGTCGGACACGACTGAGCAACTTCCCTTTCACTTTTCACTTTCTTGCATTGGAGAAGGAAATGGCAACCCACTCCAGTGTTCTTGCCTGGAGAATCCCAGGGACGGGGGAGCCTGTTGGGCTGCCGTCTCTGGGGTCACACAGAGTCGGACACGACTGAAGCGACTTAGCAGCAGCAGCAGACTATAACCCACCAGGCTCCTCTGTCCACGGGATTCTCCAGGCAAGAATACTGAAGTGGATAGCCATTCCTTTCTCCAAGGGGTCTTCCCAACCCAGGGATCGATTCTGGGTATCCTACCTTGCCGGCAGATTCTTTATGATCTGAGCAGGTAGATACTGAGTAAATATTTTTATTGCCAATTTTGAGTTAAGGAAATTGAAATTCTATATTAATTTTAATATCATAAGCTATAAAAGTACAAGTGAATACTAGAGATTAGCTAAATCCACTTAGAGATAAATAAACTGTAGCTAAAAACAGCTAGCATAATTCCCAAAATCCTTATGTTGCAGGAAGAGGGACCCCTTCCAGGGCCTGAAACTGGGCTCTTGTCTAATACCCAGAAATGAATTGTCCCAGGAGAAACATGTGTTGACAAAGCAAGAGATTTTATTGGGAAAGGGCACCCGGGTGGAGAGCAGTAGGGTAAGGGAACCCAGGAGAACTACTCTGTCACATGGCTTGCAATCTCGGGTTTTATGGTGATGGGATTGTCTAATACCCAGAAATGAATTGTCCCAGGAGAAACATGTGTTGACAAAGCAAGAGATTTTATTGGGAAAGGGCACCCAGGTGGAGAGCAGTAGGGTAAGGGAACCCAGGAGAACTGCTCTGTCACATGGCTTGCAATCTCGGGTTTTATGGTGATGGGATTAGTTTTTGGATTGTCCTTAGCCAATCATTCTGACTCAGAGTCCTTCCTGGTAGTGCACACCTTGTTCAGCCAAGGTGGATGCCAGAGAGAAGGATTCTGGGAGGTGATTGGACAGGTGGTGTCTCCTTTTGACCTTTCCCGAACTCTTCTGGTTGGTGGAGGCTTATTAGTTCCATGTTCCTCACCAGGACCTCCAGTCATAAAACAACTCATGCAAATGATTACTGTGGTATCTGGACAGGGTGGGTGGTTTCAATCAGTGTGCTTCCCCTAACACTTACAGACTCTTAGTGGACTAATGCCCCTCAAAATAAAGAATTGGCAATGTTGAAATAAAAAGGTATGTTTCCTTCATATATGTCTTGAAGCTTTTCCATGAGTCTGTCTTGTCTCTTGTTCCTGCAAAGGTAGCATGATGGAGCGAAGTGGATGAGGATACTGTGTGTCCTTATGCATTCCTTGAGGTGTCCACCCTGATTTCATGGGGCATGTTTCAATTAACATTAGATCTTGGCAGCCATTATTATTTGAGTGCTTTTCTCCCCATGTCTCTTACAGGGTGCCAGGGTTCATCATAATATTTTATTATAATGTGCCTGTAATACACATACTACACTGGTGTAGCTGAAGCAACATTTTTGCTTTCTGGGGCTTCCTTGGTGACTCAGATGGTAAAGAATCTGCCTGCAATGGTGGAGACCTGGGTTTGATCCCTCGGTTGGGAAGATCCACTGGAGAAGGGAATGGCAATCCACTCCAGTATTCTTGCCTTGAGAATCCCATGGACAGAGGCACCTGGCGAGCTAGAGTCCATGGCGTCACAAAGAGTTGGACATGACTAAGCACCCTACTCTAGTACTTTTGCCTGGAAAATCCCATGGATGGAGGAGTCTGGTAGGCTGCAGTCCATGGGGCCGCGAAGAGTCGGACACGACTGAGCAACCTCACTTTGACTTTCACATTCATGCATTGGAGAAGGAAATGGAAACCCACTCCAGTATTCTTGTCTAGAGAATCCCAGGGATGAGGGAGCCTGGTGGGCTGCCGTCTATGGGGTCGCACAGAGTCGGACACAACTGAAGTGACTTAGCAGCAATAGCAGCAAGCAACTAACACCTTTGTTTTCTGATGTATTGCTTACCTGATTTTACCCACTCTGGTGATAAGAACTATGTCTAAAATAACCAGGTAGGGTATACCAGTGTTATTGAGTTATCTATCTTTAACACTATCTGGAAGGGATCTACGGTTTAGAAACTCATGAAAACAGCAGAAAGGGGACAATAAATCCACACTAATGAATAAGTACACTATGCTACATAATTTACATTAGCATGATTAAATGTTATACATTAACATACTCAGCGTGTTATATGGAGGAATGCTGCTTTTTTCATTCCCCCAAATTAAGTACTTAGCTGAGGATAGCTGTGGAAAAGAGTCCCTGTTTTGATAGAACCTGAAATTCTACTTTATTTCTTGCTCGTGGCTTATCACAAAGTACATGTCAGTCCACACTGAGCATTTACTTCCTCGTAATATCTTATGATTTTCAGAAGATTCTTATCATTGCTTAATCATGTACTTAAAGTTCACTCTAAGAGTTGAGGATGCCTTTTTTTGCAAACTACAAACATCCACTGAAAATGCTAGGGCCACAAAGCCGACTTTACTATAAAGATGTAGGACTTTCTTCCAAAACCCTCTTTAGGAAGGGGAATCAAGTCTCAGGAAGGTCTAAAATCTGAGGCTGTAAAGCTCTCAAGAATCACCACAAATTTAAAGAAAGGTCTGTCTTTCTAGACACACAAATACATCATAATCTTTTTCAGCATTTTTCCTTTATTCCTCAACTCCTGATTTTACTGATTTAAGCTCAGATGACCTGCAGACACAAATCAGCAGCAATCAATCCTAATTTTAAATAAGCAAGGTAAAGTGGATTGATCCACTTGGATGAAATAACATCTCTGCATGAATCAGCAGTGACCATGAGGTGAGGACCATGAGGGCAAATGACCTACAGCCCATTGCTCTTGTTGAACAGAGGAAAAGTTCACTAGAAATAATTTAGGGGCTAGATGCACACCGCATAAGGTGTCCCTGCCAATAAAGTATCAGTAGATTTGCAAGGAATTCTTGCTGTCCTACAATATATTAATATTGAGAACTGCACTGCTATGTACTTATGGGGAGTGACTTGCAATACATGTACAATCCTGCTTTCTAGCTTTCTTTATGCTCTAAATATCCAGTGTTCCCTTATCAGTGTCTTCTTGTTTTACATGGTTAATATTTACACTTCTTGTGTCTTTTATTGAACATTCTTCAGTTCATGTCTAATATCTGTATGTTACAGAAATAATGGACTTAGCTCACATGAATGCTTTTTCTCCACTTACAGGCAAATGCCAAGGACTGATGGAGAATTAACAAACAAAAAAAGTGAGGTTTTTTACTTTATGTTTATACCCTATCTCAAAAGCAGATGTAGCTCTCTCCAGCAGTCTTACTGTACATATTCATTATATATGTTTTCTCATTCTCCAAAGATTATATATAGCCTAGGTGACTCTTCTCAAGCCTTCTCCATTACAGCAATCCCTTATCTTCATCTGATAGCTTCCCTCATAATTTATTGAGTTAATAGAAATAATCAGTTGGTACTTCTTCATCTTTCCAACGTCATCTTTACCAACCCATCTGCATTTCTCCTCATTCTGACTGGACTTACCTTACAAGGGCTGGATGTGATGTTGCTCTTGGGCAAGGCTAACACTTCCATCTGGACTCCTGGATCTCTCCTCTTCTGCTCCAAAGCCTCACTCCTGCTTTATATACACTCTCCAGCATAAGCTTCCCTCTCTGTTGGATAATTCCCCTATGATAATAAAAATCTGTCCAAATTTTTCCTATTTTAAAATGTATTCTTTTGATTCTGCTGAACTGAACTTCCTCTTCCCAATCACCTATTTTTCTACTTTCCTTTGTTACAAAAGTCTTAAAAGTGTGATGTTTAGTTGCTTATCCCACATATTACTTTGCATTTTTTATCAAGCCATAATTGCGCTTCTGCCCCTGCCACTTCACTGAGAACATTTTGTCACAGTTATTGAGGGAATTCACGTTGCTAATTCAATGATTACTTCTCTGTTCTTAAGTTCTTAAAAGCACTAAACTTGGCTGTTTACTTCACAGTTATTCCAATATTCTTCTCTTGGCTTCTGTGACAGAACACATTCCTGTCTTTTCTTTTAACTTGATGATACCTTGTTTCTGCCCTACTTGGCTAACTGAGAACCCTCTGTTCAACTTTTCAATATTGCATAGATCCCTGGCTTCATTCTGGTTCCCCTTTTCTTCCCTAAATACTTACTCTTCCTGGGTGAACTTCTTGTCTATGAACCATCATTATGACTCTCACCTTCACATTCACTGTTCACAACAGGACCTCTTCCCATTAGCCTACACCAATATTTGTAACTATTACTTACCATACTGCTGAGATTTCTAATCAGTTTAGTTCATTCACTTAGTTATATCCGACTCTGTGTGACCCCATGGACTGCAGCACACCAGGCTTCCTTATCCATCACCAACTCCTGGAGCTTGCTCAAACTCATGTCCATAGAGTTGGTGATGTCATCCAGCCATATCATCCTCTGTCATTTCCTTCTCCTCCTACTTTCAAACTTTCCCAGCATCAGAGTCTTTTCCAGAGAGGCAGTTCTTTGCATCAGGTGACAAAACTATTGGAGCTTAAGCTTCAGTGTCAGTCCTTCCAGTGAATATTCAGGGTTGATTTCCTTTAGGATTGACTGGTTTGATCTCCTTGCAGTGCAAGGGACTCTCAAGAGTCTTCTCCAACACCACAGTTCAAAAGCATCAATTCTTTGGTGCTGAGTTTTATTCGTGAGATCCAACTTTCACATTCTTACGACTACTGGAAAAACCATAGCTTTGACTAGATGGACCTTTGTTGGCAAAATAATATCTCTGTGTTTTAATATGCTGTCTAGGTTTTCATAGCTTTTCTTCCAAGGAGCAGCATCTTTTAATTTTATGGCTACAGTCACCATCTGCAGTGATTTTGGAGCCCAAGAAAATAAAGTCTGACACTGTTTCCATTGTATCCACATCTATTTGCCATGACCTGGTAGGACTGGATCTCATGATCTTTGCTTTTTGAATGTTGAGTTTTAAGCCAGCTTTTTCACTCTCCTCTTTCACTTTCATCAAGACACTCTTTTTTTCCTCTTCACTTTCTGCCATAAGAGTGATGTCATCTGCATATGTGAGGTTATTGATATTCTCCCAGAAATCTCGATTCCAGCTTGTGCTTCATTCAGCCCAGCATTTCCGATGATGTACTCTGCATATAAGTTAAATAAGCAGGGTGACAATATACAGCCTTGATGTACTCCTTTTCCTATTTGGAACCAGTCTGTTGTTCCATGTCCAGTTCTAACTGTTGCTTCCTGACCTGCATATAGGTTTCTCAAGAGGTAGGTCAGGTGGTTTGGCATTCCTGCCTCTTTCAGAATTTTCCACAGTTTATTGTGATCCACACAGTCAAAGGCTTTAGCATAGTCAATGAAGCAAAAGTAGATGTTTTCTGGAAGTCTCTTGCTTTTTCTATGATCCAGCAGATGAGGGTGATATGATCTCTGCTTCTGCTGCCTTTTCTAAATCCAGTTTGAACATCTGGAAGTTCTTGGTTCACATACTATTGAAGCCTGGCTTGTAGAACTTTTCAGGTCACTTTTCTAGTGTGTGAGTTGAGTGCAATTTTGCAGTACTTTAGCATTGCCTTTAGCAATGCTTTAACACTGGCTTTCTTTGGGATTGGAGTGAATACTGATCTTTTCCAGACCTGTGGCCACTTCTGAGCTTTCCAAATTTGCTTACACAGCATCATCGTTTAGGATTTGAAATAGCTCAGCTGGAATTCCATCATCTTCACTAAATTTTTTTAAATTTATTTATTTTAATTGGAGGGTAATTACTTTACAATATTGTAGTGGTTTTTGCCATACATTGACATGAATCAGCCATGGGTGTACATGTGTTCCACTAGATTTTTTTTCGTAGTGATGTCTCCTAAGGCCCACTGGACTTTGAATTCCAGGATGTCTGGCTCTAGGTGAGTGACCCTTATGTAGATTTCTGCATTACTATTGTCTTCTTAAGAAAGCCTTCTTTGACCATTCAATCCCTGTCTAACCTTTGCCCAGTTTTTATCACCTGCAGGTTGTTTATCTTTTGATACTAAAACAACATCTGTTTTATGGTATGCACTCACTAAATATTTGTTGTTGCTCTTTTGCATAGCACTATTGACATTTTGTGGGCCATGGATTTTTTTTTTTTAAGAAATAAAGAGTAGCCTCCAATTTGATTTGAATTATAGTAATTAAGACAGAACACAGAAGTGCAACTGAAAATAAAATAAATCGAAAGCATCCCTATATTGAATATTTTCAGAGGCAGCTTATAATTAACCAAAGTGGAAATAATCAGGTTTTGAGAAAATGAGGTGAGAATGAGAACCCATCATGATTGTAGTTCTTAGAGTCCTGTTTTTACATCTTGTGGAAAACAGCTTTTTTTAAAAAAATATTGGGAGTATTTTTGCTGTTGTTGTTTTTTTTAGTTGCTAAGTCCTGTCTGACTCTTTCCTGACTCCATGGATTATAGCTTGCCAGGCTTCTCTGTCCTTAAGATTTCCCAAGTGAAAATACTGGAGTGAGTTGCCATTTCCTTCTTCTGGGGATTTTCCCAACCCAGGGGTCAAACCCACATCTCCTACACTGGCAGGCAGATTCTTTACCACTGAGCCACAATGAAAACCAATGTTCTGTGATATAGTCTTTGTGGAAAGATTGAAATCAGATTAGTACTTGGTTCTTTTGTCTCATGTCTGACCCCAATAGTATAGTCAGGTGGGCGTTGGGAGTTCCAGTCATAATACTGAATGCTCAGCAGGCCATGTGGGAAATTCAGACAGTGAACTATGGTTCTCCAAAGAATTGTTCTTTCTTTTACACAATGTGCTCATGACAGCTTCCTTCATCAATTAAAAAAAAAATGGGTATAATGTGGGAGAATTAGATTATTCCCATTTCTGTCATTTTAAATATCAACCAAGTGTTTTCCACCTGTAGCAAAGACATGTTTGTTTTTTTTTTTAATTCCCCAGAAACTTCACTTTACTCCTGATAAAATTTCAGCTCTCTCCTGGGGAATCATATTACCCTACTTTCAGATTGCAGGTTTTCTGTGGAGTCAGCTCAATTGTCAACTAGAGCGCTAACATATTTCCTAGTCTGGCCAATTAGAACATCACACATTCATGACTGTAGTAGCAGGTTCAAGGCTAGGCAGATAATCAGAGGCAAATGAAATGGGAATTTTTATTTGGATTGCTGAGGAAAAAAAAGCACTCTTTCTATTTTTCTCACCGTTATCATGAAGGAATGGGGGCTGAATCTGCCACACAAAGAGTGAGTGTAGGGAATTCCCTGGGTGTCCAGTGGTTAGGACACAAAGCTTTCACTGCCATGGCTCGGGTTCAATCCCTTGTCAGGGAACTAAAATCCCACAAACCATGCTGAGTGGCCAAAAGCAAACAACAAAATAGCCATTAATATTTAAAAGAGTGTGCATGCAGTTGAACTGGCCTAGGGAATAGAGATCAGGTCTTGATAACCAGCTGGCCCCATTCCTGGCCTTGTTCATTACAGGAAATACTAAGTTTCCATTTGAGTCATGTTTCCTGTTATCTGGTATTAACAGGTGCTTCTCTTGAAACACTCAGTTTAGGATTCATTTTCCTATTTCCTGATATTTTTGTCATCATCCTCTCTGCCTTCCCTTGTACATTGGACTCAAGGAAAACATTTAATGTCCTACTCATCTTGATACCACAATATATTAATATTTGAACTTGCATTGATTCCCAAGTTGCATTTGTACTTGTGTTTATGGTAGTGTGGTCACACTATATTTTTGAGAGTAGTGAGCAGAGTCAAATAATACTTCCTGAATATGGATGCATTATTATCAATTTTCTTTTTATATTACTTTGTCATTATGGCATTAGTCCTTGATTTTTTTTTTTTTTTCTTGAGAGTTGGAAGCTAAGTTTTATTTGGGGCAAAATGAGGAGCAATGGGATTAGATATTGAAGAACATAACAAAAAGTTTTAAAACAAAGTCTTTCCATCCTAAGCTTTCATTTCTGGTTGTGAAAATAAGATTGCTTCTCTGAAGCAGTTGACTGGGGAAACAGCTTTATCTCCTTGTCAAAATAAGAGGGACCATTGCTTTCAGTGGTTCAGAAAAGGACAGATGAATATGGTTTGGGGTGTGCAGAGAAGAATTTGTGGAGGATTGGAGACTTGAATTCGATTGGATAGTTTCAGTAGGCTATGTACAGTTGGAGAAGGTTGACGAGGCATTTTGGTGAGGGATCAACAGCAAAACCTTGGTGCCTTTGTAAAGTCATTGTGATTGGAGGAGAGGGTACTTCTTAAAAATCTGAGCTATTCTCATCAGAAAGTGCCAAGTTAGTCATTTGAAGAAGGCAGTTTTGTCAAATATCAGAACAAACCTCCATTAAAATGCCTCACTTCCAGTTTCTGGTCCAGAAATTTAATCCTTATACAGCTTTGTCACATGCCCATATTATAGGGGGCAGAGTAACGTGACATGTCTTAGTGCAGAGTGAGTGTTCCTCTTGAAGGCTGCACAGGCAGAGTGGAGCCAGTTCAGACACCAATACCAGTCTGAGGAGCCTGGTGAGAATTCTTAGGGCAGGGGGTCTTTAAGGAATGCTCTATTTGCTAATATGGTGAGGTTGTCAAGTCAAATCAGGACTTTAGTGAAATTTGAAATAACCTGAGTGGACTTGATAAAGGACAGAAATGGTATGGATCTAACAGAAGCAGAAGATATTAAGAAGAGGTGGCAAGAATACACAGAACAACTGTACAAAAAAGATCTTCATGACCCAGATAATCGTGATAGTGTGATCAATCACCTAGAGCCAGACATCCTGGAATGTGAAGTCAAGTGGGCCTTAGAAAGCATCACTATGAACAAAGCTAGTGGAGTTGATGGAATTCCAGTTGAGCTGTTTCAAATCCTGAAAAAAGACACTGTGAAAGTGCTGCACTCAATATGCCAGCAAATTTGGAAAACTCAGCAGTGGCCACAGGACTGGAAAAGGTCAGTTTTCATTCCATCCCAAAGAAAGGCAATGCGAAAGAATGCTCAAACTACCGCACAATTGTACACATCTCACACACTAGTAAAGCAATGCTCAAAATCATCAAGCCAGGCTTCAGCAATATGTGAACCATGAACTTCCTGATGTTCAACTTGGTTTTAGAAAAGGCAGAGGAACCAGAGATCAAATTGCCAACATCTGCTGGATCATGGAAAAAGAAGAGAGTTCCAGAAAAACATCTATTTCTGCTTTATTGACTATGCCAAAGCCTCTGACTGTGTGGATCACAGTAAACTGTGGAAAATTCTGAAAGAGATGGAAATACCAGACCACCTGACCTGCCTCTTGAGAAACCTATATACAGGTCAGGAAGCAACAGTTAGAACTGGACATGGAACAACAGACTAGTTCCAAATAGGAAAAGGAGTACGTCAAGGCTGTATATTGTCCCCCTGCTTATTTAACTTCTATGCAGAGTACATCATGAGAAATACTGGGCTGGAAGAAGCAGAAGTTAGAATCAAGATTGCCAGGAGAAATCTCAATAACTTCAGATATGCAGATGACACCACCCTAATGGCAGAAAGAGAAAAGGAACTAAAAAGCCTCTTAATGAAAGTGAAAGAGAAAAGCGAAAAAGCTGGCTTAAAGCTCAACATTCAGAAAATGAAGATCATGGCAGCTGGTCTCATCACGTCCCTGCAAATAGATGGGAAACAGTAGAAACAGTGTTAGACTATTTTGGGGCTTCAAAATCACTGCAGATGGTGATTCTAGACATGCAATTAAAAGACACTTACTCCTTAGAAGGAGTTCAGTTCAGTTCAGTCGCTAAGTCGTGTCCAGCTCTTTGTGACCCCATAAATTGCAGCACGCCAGGCCTCCCTGTCCATCACCAACTCCTGGAGTTCACTCAAACTCATGTCCGTTGAGTCAGTGATGCCATCCAGCCATCTCATCCTCTGTCATCCCCTTCTCCTCCTGCCCCCAATCCTTCCCAGCATCAGGGTGTTTTCCAATGAGTCAACTCTTCGCATGAGGTGGCCAAAGTACTGGAGTTTCAGCTTTAGCATCATTCCTTCCAAAGAAATCCCAGGGTTGATCTCCTTCAGAATGGACTGGTTGGATCTCCTTGCAGTCCAAGGGGCTCTCAAGAGTCTTCTCCAACACCACAGTTCAAAAGCATCAATTCTTCAGCACTCAGTCTTCTTCACAGTCCAACTCTCACATCCATACATGACCACAGGAAAAACCATAGCCTTGACTAGACAGACGGACCTTAGTCAGCAAAGTAATGTCTCTGCTTTTGAATATGCTATCTAGGTTGGTCATAACTTTTCTTCCAAGGAGTAAGCATCTTTTAATTTCATGGCTAGAATCACCTTCTGCAGTGATTTTGGAGCCCCCAAAATAAAGTCTGACACTGTTTCCACTGTTTCCCCATCTATTTCTCATGAAGTGATGGGGCCAGATGCCATGATCTTTTCTGAATGATGATGATTAAGCCAACTTTTTCACTGTCCACTTTCACTTTCATCAAGAGGCTTTTTAGTTCCTCTTCACTTTCTGCCATAAGGGTGGTGTCATCTGCATATCTGAGGTTATTGATATTTCTTCCGGCAATCTTGATTCCAGCTTGTGCTTCTTCCAGCCCAGGATTTCTCATGATGTACTCTGCATGTAAGTAAAATAAGCAGGGTGACAATATACAGCCTTGATGTACTCCTGTTCCTATTTGGAACCAGTCTATTGTTCCATGTCCAGTTCTAACTGTTGCTTCCTGACCTGCATACAGATTTCTCAAGAGTCAGGTCAGGTGGTCTGGTATTCCAATCTCTTTCAGAATTTTCCACAGTTTATTGTGATCCACACAGTCAAAGGCTTTGGCATAGTCAATAAAGCAGAAATAGATGTTTTTCTGGAACTCTCTTCTTTTTCCATGATCCAGCAGATGTTGGTAATTTGATCTCTAGTTCCTCTGCCTTTTCTAAAACCAAGTTGAACATCAGGAAGTTCACAGTTCATGTATTGCTGAAGCCTGGCTTGGAGAATTTTGAGCATCACTTTACTAGCGTGTGAGATGAGTGCAATTGTGAGGTGTGAGATGAGTGCAATTGTGAGGTAGTTTGAGCATTGTTTGGCATTGCCTTTCTTTGGAATTGGAATGAAAACTGACCTTTTCCAGTCCTGTGGCCACTGCTGAGTTTTCCAAATTTGCTGGCATATTGAGTGCAGCACTTTCACAGCATCATCTTTCAGGATTTGAAACAGCTCAACTGGAATTCCATCACCTCCACTAGCTTTGTTCGTAGTGATGCTTTCCAAGGCCCACTTGACTTCACATTCCAGGATGTCTGGCTCTAGATTAGTGATCACACCATCATGATTATCTGGGTCGTGAAGATGTTTTTTGTACAGTTGTTCTGTGTATTCTTGCCACCTCTTCTTAATATCTTCTGCTTCTGTTAGGTCCATACCATTTCTGTCCTTTATCGAGCCCATTTTTGCATGAAATGTTCCCTTGATATCTCTAATTTTCTTGAAGAGATCTCTAGTCTTTCCCATTCTGTTGTTTTCATCTATTTCTTTCCATTGATTGCTGAAGAAGGCTTTCTTATCTCTTCTTGCTATTCTCTGGAACTCTGCACTCAGATGCTTATATCTTTCCTTTTCTCCTTTGCTTTTCACCTCTCCTCTTTTCACAGCTATTTGTAAGGCCTCCCCAGACAGCCATTTTCGTTTTTTTTGCATTTCTTTTTCATGGGGATGGTCTTGATCCCTGTACCCTGTATAATGTCATGAACCTCATTCCATAGTTATCAGGCACTCTATCTATCAGATCTAGGCCCTTAAATCTATTTCTCACTTCCACTGTATAATCATAAAGGATTTGATTTAGTTCATACCTGAATGGTCTAGCGGTTTTCCCTACTTTCTTCAATTTGAGTCTGAATTTGGTAATAAGGAGTTCATGATCTGAACCACAGTCAGCTCCTGGTCTTGTTTTTGTTGACTGTATAGAGCTTTTCCATCCTTGGCTGCATAGAATATAATCAATCTGATTTCGTTGTTGACCATCTGGTGATGTCCATGTGTAGAGTCTTCCCTTGTGTTGTTGGAAGAGGGTGTTTGCTATGACCAGTGCATTTTCTTGGCAAAACTCTACTAGTCTTTGCCCTGCTTCATTGCACATTCCAAGGACAAATTTGCCTTTTACTCCTACTTTTGCATTCCAGTCCCCTATAATGAAAAGGACATCTTTTTTGGGTGTTAGTTCTACAAGGTCTTGTAGTTCTTCATAAAACCATTCAACTTCAGCTTCTTCAGCATTACTGGTTGGGGTATAGACTTAACAAACCTAGATCCCATATTAAAAAGTAGAGACATTACTTTGCCAACAAAGGCCCATCTAGTCAAGGCTATGTTTTTTCCAGTGGTCATGTATGGATGTGAAATTTGAACTGTGGAGAAAGCTGAGCACCGAAGAATTGATACTTTTGAACTGTGATGTTGAACAAGACTCTTGAGAGTCCCTTGGACTGCAAGGAGATCCAACCAGTCCATTGTAAAGGAGATCAGTCCTGTTTATTCATTGGAAGGACTTATGCTAAAGCTGAAACTCCAGTACTTTGGCTACCTCATGCAAAGAGTTGACTCATTGGAAAAGACTTTGATGCTGGGAGGGATTGGGGCAGGAGAAGAAGGGGACGACCAAGGATGAGATGGCTGGATGGCATCACTGACTTGATGGACATGAGTTTGTGTAAACTCCCGGAGTTGATGATGGACAGGGAGGCCTGGTGGGCTGCAATTCATGGGGCCTCCAAAAGTCAGACACGACTAAGTGACTGAACTGAACTGAACTGAAGAGTGATAACAGGGCTTCTTCATTTCAGTCCATGATGCCACTCTGATAAGGAACTGTCTTCAAGTTGGCAGAAGGCTTTCTTTGCTTTATTTCATCCCAGTTTCCCACAGAGCATTCCTGGATCTGTTCCCTAGCTTGTTTCTGAAGGTTAGAGAAAAATTAGAGTTGAAACAGGAAGGTTAAAGGCTGTTTTTCATTAGATGTATTTAAAGTCTATTTGTAAATTTTTCTAACAGCTGCGAAGTAGCTTTTTAACGTGTCCAGTAATTGAAATTATTTTGTAATGCAAGTCCTGTCACACCTCATTAGGATCATCTTCCTACCTCTAAGCCAATTTAGGAGGGACTCAGCCATTTGGACTGCCTGCTGAATAAATCTAATTTGTTTATAGCTAGCAGAAATGCAACATTAGTTTTGGTGATTCTAGAGTGACTGCCACATTCAGATGTTCAAAGTTTTATCGGCTTGAGTTGTCTTGTAGAATCTATCCTTTACTTGGTTACCAGGGTGTGGGAATGCCAGTCGCTTGTTATTTAGTGTCAGAGTTAATCTTACCCTGAGATCTATGCCTCTGTCTCTCATCATTAAATTTAGAAGTGGAGAATTGCCCACATTGCTGTCCATTCTCAGTACCATGGCCTTTGCCTTTAAAACTCCCTTTTGGCCTTGCTGTGATTTTTTTTTTTTCTGATTATTTCCATTATCTGTCACTGCTTTCATAGCAGCACTTTTCCTCTTTTACATTCACAGCAGTGCTGAGGAAATCAGTAAGCTGCAAACACAATGTTTCCTTTTAGTTCATTTTTATTAGGACCACTGATTACATAAACTCTTTTCAGGATAAACATACTCAAATTAAAGCAGAGGCAAAATTCAGAGATGTAGTGACCTCATCATATGCCAGAAGCAGGCATCAGAATGCTCATTTGAAGAAGTCTGGAAAGAGTAGAGCCAAGCCAGGAAATGGCCATAGCAGATAAGCAGGAACAAAGCCAAGGTCAAGCCAGAGCTGAAGGAAAAAGTAATTCAGGGCAAAACTAGAAAGCCAATGTGGACAAAAACCCAGCACACATCAAATATTTCCTCAGGAGCAATGAAACAATCCTGAGACCAAGCTCTGATGGGCTGGGCCCTGATGCTGCTGGATTTTATTTTCAGGTTTTATTTTCATCTGTTCCTGTTCCACATTCAAATGCTTCTACTTCTAGAAATTATTTAAGATAGGAAGTGATTTCTACCACCCTTGATTGAGAACTGATGCGTGGTGCTTTGCATATATTATCCCTAATCCTTGTGGGAACTCTCAAGGTAAGAATTTTTACTTCAGTTTTACTGATGAAGAATTTATAACTCAAAGACATTTAGTAAATCTATCTGGGGTTGTACAGTTACTCTATGGCAGAGCTCAGATTCATAGCCAGTTATATCTGAATCCAAATTGGCTTTTATTATTTTTTTTTCTGAACCCTTACCCTGATGCCTTTTATCTAATGGAATTTCAAGTCAACCTGTCACCTCCTCAGTTGGAATCAAAGCTATCCATGAGCATATTTATTTTTATTTATAGTAGTTTATACCTGTTTAGAGGAGAGTGAAAAAGTTGGCTTAAACCTCAACATTCAGAAAACTAAGATCATGGCATCTGGTCCCATCACTTCATGGCAAACAGATGGGGAAACAGTGGAAACAGTGGCTGACTTTATTTTTCTGGGCTGCAAAATCACTGCAGATGGTGATTGCAGCCACGAAATTAAAAGATGCTTGCTCCTTGTAAGGAAAGTTATGATTAACCTAGACAGCATATTAAAAAGCAGAGACATTACTTTGTCCACAAAGGTCCATCTAGTCAAGGCTATGGTTTTTCCAGTAGTCATGTATGGATGTGAGAGTTGGACTGTGAAGAAAGCTGAGCACTGAAGAATTGATGCTTTTGAACAATGGTATTGGAGAAGTCTCTTGAGAGTCCCTTGGACTGCAAGCAGATCCAACTAATCCATCCTAAAGGAAATCAGTCCTGTGTGTTCATTGGTAGGACTGATGCTGAAGTTGAAACTCCAATACTTTGGCCACCTGATGCGAAGAGTTGACTCATTTGGAGAGACCCTGATATTGGGAAAGTTTGAGGGAAGGAGGAGAAGGGGATGACAGAATATGAGATGGTTGGATGGCATTACCAACTCAATGGACATGGGTTTGGGTGGACTCCGGGAGTTGGTGATGGGCAGGGAGGCCTGATGTGCTGCGATTCATGGAGTCACAAAGAGTCGGACGTGACTGAACTGAAATGAACTGAACTGAACTTATACCTGTTAATTCTGCATTCCTAATTTCTCCCTCCTCACTCCCTGTCCCTTTTGATAATATTTACTTCCTACAACTGTGATTCTGTTTATATATAGATTCACAGCGAATTATTTCCAATATCTTCTAATAACATAGAATATAATTTGCATAAAACAAACTGAATTGCCATGCTATACACCTGAAACTAACACAATGTTGTAAATCAAGTATACATCAATAAAACATTTAAAAAATAAATTCTGTGAGCAGAAAGCAAAGAGATGAAATCAAATGTAGAATTTGAGTAAATTTATTGTTTTTTTCGATTAGCTAAATAACTTTCCAAGGTAATTCATCCCAGTCTTGCCAAGACCATTCCCGAAGCCCAGATCTCTAGATTTCTAGGCCAGTATTACACCCCTAGACCTTAGTCTCTTGAGGTCATGCCACTGAGAGTTGATACTATTTGAGTTCAGAGTCTCTGTCATTTACATTCTCTCCTGTTTTCCCTGACAGCCTGTACACTTTGAATCTGGAAATACATTCAGTGATTGACCAAACACTGTGACCTTATTCATGTTCAAGAGAGGTTGCCATCCAGATGAATACCTCTGTCGGAATTACTTCACCTTAGGGAGGTCATAGGGGAGTGCCTAGTGTCAAAACTTATCCATCAGTCACAAACAAGCAGCATGTGATTACATCTTTTTGGTCCTTGCTGATGCTAGGTAATAATAAATCCCTTTAGCCTCAAGGAATATGTTGCCGCTTGAGTTATGCCATGCAAAATTTCATCAGTCTCGTGGCAACGAAGTACTACTCTAAAAGGGGTGTGAAAACGACTTTTGATATTGAGAAAACAACCCACAGATCTAGTCATTTGCATAGAAATGAGGTGAAGCCTTAGGGCTTGGGACTTGGTTTTGTTTTGGACATCATTGAAAAATAGAAGCGCATTTAAGATGCCAGATGCCAAATAACATTTTCATTGAATCAACTGTAATTTTAGAACTGATAAGAACAGTGAAAGTATTATAATTCTCAGTTCTGCTGTGTTATTCCAGCCACCTAACTGCCACCTAAATGATGCCTCTGAACCAGTAGTTCTCAAAGTGTAGTTCTGCCACTGTTTTATTTGTCCCTCTGGTATGGTGAGCTGGTCAGGCTCTGATGGAGCAACACAGGTATCGGGCAGGTTCGCTGCTCACAGAGTCCCAAACTACTCTGGCAGTTTAATGGATCTGAGTCAGGGTGATGAGGGGGAAGGGCGAGCAGGATAGAAGTATTGAGACAGAGCAGACAAAGTGTCTGCAAGGTGTCCCTGTCCTCCTCCTATAAATAGGTCTCGGCAGAGACAAGTGAAGAAGACCTCTGCCCGGGGCCGTTAGGTTAAGAGAGACCTAGCGATGAAGGTGCCAGGGCTAGGAATGCAAATTCCCAAGCCCAGGACTGGCCAGAGGGACCTGAGTCCTTGATTGCACCTCCCTTCAGGGACCGCAGTGCAGAGTAGGGGTGGCTGCTTGCCACCACCAGGCCTCCCTGGTAAGCCTTTGTAATTGTCTACAGTCAGGCCTAACAAACCACACACAGATTTTCAACCAGGAGCCAGATTCCTCAGGCGCCATTACTACTCCGAGCAAGAGAGAACGATGCAGTTTAAGCTCCGTGAGAGTCATTGCCATGGCCCCCGGAGGAGGAAGCACTGCCACACTCAGAACACAGCAGGCAGGGAGAGAACATGGCGGGAAGAGCCAACCCTCCAATATTCTTTCCCTTCTCCTCTTGCCTATTCCCCGTCCTCCCTGCTGCCTCAGTCCAGTGGGAGGGCGCAGGATGAGGGAACTGGGGGCATGCAGAAGTTAGTTGCCAGTCTCCCAGGATGCAGAGAATGGCAGGGAGTGGGGAAGCAACAGAGACATGGTCAGCACTTACAAAAAAAATATTGTGGGCCACAGTTCTAGAGATTCCTATTGGTAGACTTAGGCACTTGTGTATCTTTTCTAAAGTTTTTACATGAAACCTAACCTGAACAAAATAGTTCACGAATCAGTCTCAATGAATTATCATCAAATGGAAACAATCATATAACCAGCACACAGATCAAGAGACAGAGCATTGTTATTCTACGATTATCTGCCAATACTCATTTTCTATCTTTTCCCCCCAAGAGCAAGCAGCGTCTTGACTTCTGGCTCCACCAATAGGTTTATTTGTTTTTCAGCTACTTATCCATAGGATTGTACAGTCTGTATTCTTTTCTGTCATCTTCTTTCATGCAACTTGAATTCATTATATTCAGGTGTCTGTCCCAGTTCTGATAGAACTGAACTGGGAGCATGGCTGCTGTGTAGCCTAACAGTGATGTCAGTACTTACCAAGGGATAATTTTCTTCTGGACTCTTTCAAGGGAAGAGTCACTTCATGTTTTTGATCCTAACTAAAACAGAGTCCCTGCTTTCCAATTTCCTAGCAGTTAGCCATTAACTGTTACTTGTAGCTAGCAGCTGCTACTTGTGTAGCAGCATTAAATAGATATATCTTGGCAGAATTGATATTATTCTTTTTTCCCTCAAGCCTGATATGGTATAGCTTGCATCAGGGATTCAAAGTAGTCTATACTGATGTCTCTTAGATAGGATGGATTGGAGCAATGCGTGAAAAACAGCCCATTCTCCCAGACAATATAGGGTGTGTGTGAAAGAAGCAGTCCTGACTGTGGAGGCACTGTGCATGCTTCAGAAGATCTTACTGTCAGAAGAGAAGTATGGACTCTTCAGGATCGGAGGTTCAGAGAAATTTTCTGTTTTATGGTGAGGACATCTTTTTAAATGATTTGAGTACAGACTGTGGGGTTAATGATGACTAGTTAATGACTTTAGTGGATTTTGAAGTAATAATGAGATTTTTGAAGGAAACAAAAGGAGGAAGACTTTTGAGGGGAAAAAAAAATAAATGAAGAATTGGGATAACAATTTCCAGTCATGCAAGGTAGCTGTTTAGATCTTAATAGAGTCTAGAATCTACCTGTATATTAAAAATGTGCAAATGATACAGAACTTATAAAGAAAGATGGCTTATTAAGTAAACACAGAATTTACAAAGAAAGATGGCTTATGAATAGACACAAGCATACTAAGCATAAATGATGGGACAGCAATGTATAATTCAGTCAAGCCTATTTAATTTCAAGTGATGGACAGTGATTTCGAGTTTTAAATCCAATCATTGACTCTTTTTTTTTTTTCTTTTTTTAAACTAAGTTAGTGTTTTGTAACTAGGTCCCTAATGTTCAGCTCAGTGGCTAAAATGCTCTTAGTCCCTTTTTGCACATAGTAAATATATTTGGAACTTGGCTTGAAGAGAATGATAAGTGACAAGGGCTTCTCCAGGGGTACTGCTATACTCCTATATTTTGTAAGAGAGGAATATTTATGAAATCTGCTTCATATACAGAATTTTGCATGAGTGTCAGCCTTGCAATGACATCAAGATCTAATGAACACAGGCAATTCCTTCCTGGAAGAGGCTCTTAATGTAGCGAAGCATTGTCTGTCCCTTTCTTTAAGTGGTGCTCATAAGTTATTTTGTTTTAGTTACACATAGAGTCATCCTGATGAAGTGAGTTCCCCACTGTTGCTCTGACTAGAACACTAAATTAGCTAGTACTTTCACTGGGAACATTGGATCTTGAGAGCTTTGTTTTGAATGATGAAATTTGCTATAAATGTTTCTTAAAACAACGTGTTTTTTTTTTTTGTCTGTTTGTTTGTTTTTTACAGGAATCATTGTTAATTTGACAGCTCTTTGTCATATGCATATAACATAAAACTTCCTTTTTCTGACTTTAAAATTGTTTTGAATTTCATTATTCCAGGCAAACCCCCTACTTTTGTAATGTGATATTCACCATTCTCTTACCATGGAAGACATTTCAACATTAACTCAAGCAAAATAATCCCTAGTGGTTGAAATGATTCTAAGGGACTTCAAAGTCAGAGACACCCTTATAAGTTTCCTTAGATGCTAAATCAGCCACACTGAGACACAAGAAGGTAAGGTTTGAAGAGATTTGGAACACTTGTATGAAGAGAGGAAGGTAAATCTACCAATTTAAGAATTATTTCCAATGTATACACTTTGAGTGACATTTAACAAATAATTCCCTCTGTCAGAGTAAGAATGAGGTGCTAAGGTTTCCTGTGTCCAAGATGTTGCGATATTACCACTTCTAGAATTCTTAAGATGCTCATTCTAGATGGTATGATTAAGAGTAGGAAAGTCTAAAGTTTATAGAGCAGCTTTCTCCAGATGTCCATCTTTGCTGCTGCTGCTAGGTCACTTCAGTCGTGTCCGACTCTGTGTGACCCCATAGACGGCAGCCCACCAGGCTCCCCTGTCCCTGGGATTCTCCAGTCAAGAACACTGGAGTGGGTTGCCATTTCCTTCTCCAATGCGTGAAAGTGAAAAGTGAAAGTGAAGTCACTCAGTCGTGTCCGACTCTTCGCGACCCCATGGACCGCAGCCTAGCAGGCTCCTCTGTCCATGGGATTTTCCAGGCAAGAGTACTGGAGTAGGGTGCCATCGCCTTCTCCGGATGTCCATCTTTGGTCCATGACAACTCTATGGTGCTCCTTTCACTTGTCTGTAAGCGAAGTGAGAAGGTTGTCAATTCTTCTTAATGCTATTATCATTAATTTAAAACAGTGTTGTTTAATTTAAGAGAGCCCTTCCCTACTTGTTTGGTTTTAAATAATTATTTTATGACATATCATGTTGGTACTTGGTAGGGGATTTTATTGCTGTTTCGTTTGTTTTTTGTTTTAATTAATGTCCCTACCTAAAACTGTTTAAAAGCAGATGGCTTCATTTGGGTGCTATTCAAATGGAAAAAAAAAAAAAAAAGATGTGTTGTATAAGTGGCAAAAGATTAAAAGCTGCAGTTTTACAGGATGCTGTTCTTGATTAACAGAAATATAAAAGTGAATGGGGAATTCTTCTTATTTCCACTCTTTAGACTAAAATGTATAAGTACATTGTACGACAAAGGGTTTTTGGAATGTGCTTCTAGTCACATCCTCAATGGACAACTCAGATGGAATGTCATCCTTCCATTGGTCAACATTCTCCTTGAGGGAGGGGATTCCAGGAATACCTCGACAGGTTCATGTCTGTGCTCATCCTCTCCTAGACTATACAAGGAGGAGTTGCTGGTCTGATTTTTACATGGCTATTATTATTCTGGATAGATGTAGTTAGGTCTCTCAAGCTCTATATTCCATGCGGCCTGAATGCTAAGAGGATCCAGCCCAAATGTGGATCTAACCATCATTCCTTTGTCTCACAGTAATACCTGAGATGCGCACTGCAGCTCAAGGAGGGATGGAGGTCTCTTCCACAGAGTTGGAGCTAGACTTGGGATGTGGTTGTCATAATATATTGCCAATCTACTCTGTGATACCACTGTTTCTTGTATAAACATACAAGATACCACTGAGGCTTCTTGTATATAGCTGTTTTCAGAAAGTTGAGAGTAGAGTTGTATGTTAGGACAGGACTTGGGTATTTTTAGATTTTATGGTTATAAGATTAACAAGTAATACTCCAATATAATGACAAATGTCAACTTAGCTCCTTTGTTCGAAGAAAATACTTCTATAAAACCTCAGAACAGGTTTCTAAAATCATTAATGGCTGGCTTTGTGCTGCCTTTCCTTTAGGATACCCTTTCCTTACTCCTTTAATCTGTTTATAATCTCCCTCCATTAGATCACCATTTATCTCAAAGATTTGATTCTGATAGGATGTTTTATACTTCATTGCAAAATACTTTTGGAGATTTATATGTCTCCTGGAGAAGATTCTTGAGAGTCCCTTGGACTGCAAGGAGATCCAACCAGTCCATCTTAAAGGAGATCAGCCCTGGGTGTTCATTGGAAGGACTGATGCTGAGGCTGAAACTCCAATACTTTGGCCACCTGATGCAAAGAACTGACTCATTTGAAAAGACTCTGATGCTGGGAGGGATTGAGGGCAGGAAGAGAAGGGGACGACAGAGGATGAAATGGCTGGATGGCATCACTGACTTGATGGACGTGAGTCTGGGTAAACTCCGGGAGTTGGTGATGGACAGGGAAGCCTAGTGTGCTGCTATTCATGGGGTTGCAAAGAGTCAGACATGACTGAGTGACTGAACTGAACTGAAAGAATGTAAATCCTTGGGTGTGAGGGCTGAATTCATTTATCTTTGTATCTCTAGCACTTGGCACTGTGCCTGACATGTGAGAAACATGCACTGAAATGTGTTGAATGAGGATGGAAACAAATGAGTAATTTAATTTCATCGAGTCTTATAGCCATGAAATTGAAATAAATATATAATTATGTCAGCAGGTATAATCATGTTGTCTTTAATGTTCAGTTCCTTCCAATCCTAGTCCTGTGAGCTGGTCACAGGAGTTTTCTTTTCCAATCCTTATGAGTTTGTAGATTGTTTCCTTTAGTTTGAGATTCTCCAGATGAGCCATAAAAGTGTCAGTCATTTCCTTTTAGTGTCAGGCCATCACTAATACTTTCTCTTGTCGTTATGATGACAAAACATGCTTTTTTTTTTTATGTTTCAGAGCAGCATGTCACATGTTTGACTCAAATTTACACTCTCATCTGATCTGAATTTACTTGATAATAACAGCAAGTTCTTATGCCAGTGTTTAGGTTTATTGACATTACCTGGGAATATAGAATTTCCATGTATTTTTATTTTTATAATAAGCATCACTAATAGTAAAGTTTATTTTTCTTTTACCCTAGCTATTTACCTTATAAAGGCGTTCTTTGTATCTTGTATCAGTCCCATGAGGATCGTTTTTCAGAAACAAAAACCTTAGTGTAGAGGGAAACTGATTTCTCTTTTTCATGTCTATGAGTAGCTACATTATACTTTTAAAATATACTGCAAGTGAGGGGAATAAATCTGGAACTGGCTACCTTTTTGTCATCAGCAGCTTTATTCATGCAGGATGGAATGGTGGGAAGTCTTTTAATTTTTGATAATCTGTCTTTTTTTCTGCTATATTTACTAGTACTACAATTTATTCAAGTTAAAATAATTGGTTTAGACAATCAGCCCTGTTTCTTTTCTTTCCTTTTTTCTTTTTTTGATGAATCAGCTCTTCCTATTTATCTGGTAAATCCATTTAACTACACAAAGTTATCTTTCTTGTCCTAGTTTCTGTGCCTACAAAATCGAGATTTCAACTAAAATTTTCTCCAACTTTAATACATTATAGATCTGTGAATATGTTTTCTGTATAGTACTAACTAGTTTAAGATCTTGATTCTTTTATGTATTGTTTTCACGACACTCTCAGAGAGATGTCAATGCCAATGTGATAAATATGGCTTCTAACATCTTAGCAAAGTCACTGACAAAAATATTGATTAGGGTAGGCCGGGAACCAAGCCCTGCAGGGAATTGAATCATTAGTTGCTACTCTTGGGTCTGCTATTTCCATCAATTGTGGATCTATTAAATTTGACTAGTTTGAAAGTCATTTTTATGCTGCCCTCAGGTGAATGAGTTTTATAGCAAATATACGTATTATTTAAATACACAGCCACTCCACCTCCCTTTAGGGCATAATTAGAATTTCAAATTGTTATAAGATAGTATTTGCCTTTTAAAATATTGTTTTTTGAAGAGTTATATACTGAAAAACAGTACTAACAGTATAAGCTTATAAGTAAATGTGAAATGAATGGTAAATATGAAAACTTGAATATTGTATATTCTTTGGTCTGATATGAACACAGCTAATAAAGAAGGCAGGGCTTAAGACCTTAAAGGAAGTGTAGGATCAAATGGAGAGGCAGAGAGAGCAGGAAGTCACAACTGCCAAAACCATGAGCAAAAGCACAAAACTCCAGAAAGAAAAAGATTTGGTTGGAGGTATGCATAGTTTGTTTACCAGCAGCTGGAGAAAAAGTTTCAAGAAAAATAATATATATTTGATTGGGTGGTGTTTTAATTTTCTTAAGCAGCTATGACAAATTTCCACAAACTGAGAGGCTTAAAATAATGCAAATCTATGGTTTTTGACAATTATATAGGGTAGAAGTACTCATGGGGTTTAAGTCAAGCCATTGGTAGGTCTGAGTTCCTCTTGGGAGCTTTAGGGGAAAATCTGTTTCATTGCCTTTTCCAGCTTCTGGAGGGCAATTTCATCCCTCGACTTATGACCCCCTAGCTTCATTTGCAAAGTCTACAACAGCAAGTGATGTCTTTCTTATGCTGCTATCTTTCTGATTCTCTGTTATCAGCAAAAGTGCTCCAATTTTAAGGACGCTTGTGATTAGATTGAACATATCCAGATAATTGAGGACAATCCATCCCAAGCTTCTAAACACAATCATATCTACAAAGTCCTTTATGCCATATCAAATTATGCATATGTGTATACATATACACATATAGGTTCTAGGCTGTAATAAGGGGATCTTTGTAGGAGAGGCATTATTCTACCTTCAACAGATAAACTGGTTAAATGCAGAGAGTGTTGAATATTTGCTCAAAGGGATTGTCTTAGGTCTGTGGAGAAGGAGGAGCTATTGAAGGTGGGGATCAAGTATCATAAAGAAACTCAACTGCTCATCATACACAAAGTGTGTCTTCATGACTTTCATAGATTGCAAGTTTATTTCTGTTTCTCCTTTTGTTCTAACATTTCTGTGTCATCCATTTGATCCTTTAGTACCTGAGACTACCATTTGGCACCTGGACTGCCAACTTCAATGCAACCAGGATTCTATGAGTGTCAAATTATACAACAGGAGTTCTGGCATCTTTTTTTGTTTATACGGTGTGAATCAAGGTAAAAGGCAAATAAATCCAGCCAGGAGCAAAACTGTTAACTTCAAGTCACAAGGAATCTATAGCCATGGGGAATATCAAGAAGATCAGATGAAACACCCCACCATAAAAATGATGAAGACCGATGAGAGTTGAAAACAGTGAAATAGGTTGTATTAGTCCATTCAGGCTGCTGTAGCAGAAAAACCACAGACTGGGTGACTTAAAATACAGCAGAAATGTATTTCTCATAGTTCTGAAGGCTGGAAAGTCCAAGATCTAGGCACCAACAGGTTGGTGTCTGGTAAGCATTCATTTTTTATGCTGTATCCTCACATGGAAAAAGTGGTGAGAGGGCTCTCTGGGGTCTTTTCCTTTTATAAATGTACTCATCTAATCCATTCATGGGCTTCCTTGGTGGGTCAGTGGCAAAGAATCCTCCTGCTAATGCAGGAGACACAGGTTTGATCCCTGGGTCAGGAAGATCCCCTAGAGAAGGAAAAGGCAACCCACTCCAGTATTCTTGCCTGGGAAATCCCATGGACAGAAGAGTCTGGCAGGCTATAGTCCATGGGGTCACAAGAGAGTTGGATACAACTTAGCAACTAAACACCACCACCAACAACAATCTATTCATAAGTTTTCTACCCTCCTGGGAAACAATGGAAACAGTGAGAAACTTTATTTTTGGGGACTCCAAAATCACTGCAGATGGTGACTACAGCCATGAAATTAAAAGATGCTTGCTCCTTGGAAGAAAAGCTATGACCAACCTAAACAGCATATTAAAAAGCAGAAACATTACTTTACCACCAAAGGTCTTAGTAAAAGCTATGGCTTTTCCAGTAGTCATGCATGGATGTGAGAGTTGGACTATAAAGAAAGCTGAGTGCCAAAGAATTAATGTTTTTGAACTGTGGTGTTGGAGAAGACTCTTGAGAGTCCCTTGGACTGCAAGGAGATCAAACCAGTCAATCCTAAAGGACATCAGTCCTGAATATTCATTGGAAGGACTGATGTTGAAGCTACGAAGAGCTGACTCATTTGAAAAGACTGTGATGCTGGGAAAGATTGAAGGAAGGAGGAGAAGGGGGCAGCAGATGATGAGATGGTTGGATGGCATCACCAACATGATGGACATGAGTTTGAGTAGGCTCTGAGAGTTGCTGACGGACAGGGAAGCCTGGTGTGCTGCAGTCCATGGGGTTGCAATGAATCAGACACAACTGACCAATTGAACTGAACTGAACTGACCTTAGCATGTCTCAAAGACCACACCTCCAAATAACATGACATTGGGGATTAGGTTTTAACACGTGAGTTTTGGAACACACATTCAGTCTGTACCATGGGTACAGAAAGTAGAACAATCCCAACACAGATAAGTAACAAGTTTAAAATTGAAACAATATTTGCCCTAGGCAGAAATCCTCTTATATTCTGCCTCTTGTTGTATGAGCCAACAATTTACTTTTCCAAATTACATTAAACTAGGGCACAACTCTCATGCTAAACATTTCCAAGACATGTACGACCTGGCACTCTGCTGATAGGAGAATCATAGAACATTGGATATACAAAGGATACTTCATGATCAGTACTTTTCAAACCTGCACCATAATCTCCTGGGGGTAAAAGTTAAATACATATTCTCAGATCAGTGCAACCTCTACATCATAATCTACAGGGAGAACAATCAGGAAATCTGTGTTTTCAAAAAAGCTCCACAGATATTTCTAAAGAGCCCGTCTCAGATCAGTGTTGATCATGGAAATGATAGGCATGCACCTTCATTTCACAGAGTGAAATTGGGGCCTAATGGGGTGAAGATGTTTTCCTCAAAGTCACACTTATAATGGACTTGAAGTTCTCAGCCTAAGTATCTGAAGTCTGGGACATGGAATCTAGGAAGACTGTTGACACGTATTTTCTGGACAATGAAAGTTTCATGCACAAAAATGTCTCCTTTGTCCTAGACAATTTTGGGTGTGGCATTATAAATAGCAGCAACTAAAATGTGTCATTCAAAGACTTGATGTTATGTGTCTGTATTTATGATTTCATTTGCTCCAGAGCATGTAAAGATAATTCCCCTGCCTTCATTATGAGGAATGTAAAGCCACCTGATCTAAAACTCCCCACCTCTAGGTTTTTGTAAGTAGGTCTATTGTGCTTAGAATGTTAGGCATTCAAGACTTTCCTTAGGCCTGTAATGAGTTTTCTGAAATCATCCTCAAGAATTGGGAATTGATTAGGCTGATGCATTGGAAATATCAGAAGTCTTTCTACCTCATCTGCAAGGAATCAGGAACTTTGACAGATCTGTATATGAATAATGGGAACTGAAGAAGATCTTTAGAAATTCTTAAAAACTATCTGTTTTTTGGCTTTTCACTTTCTATATTTTTACTTTGGTTTAGATAATATAAGCAATGCAGATAAATATATGAGGAAAAATAATTTTTTATAAAGTCTATCAAACCCAAGTCAAGTTACATGGTTTTTAATCTCTCTCTCTTCTGCCCTTCTCCTAACTTTGCATGTAATGGCTAAGGCACTTTTTTTTTTTTTTTTACCACATTTTGATTTTGCATTTGAGTACTAACTGGTAATGTCAGAGTTCTTTGGGTAACTGCTAATTCTCCTTATGCAACAAATATGTACTCTGCCCTTGTGTAGTTCAGTTCAGTTGCTCAGTCATGTCCGACTCTTTGTGACCCCATGAATCGCAGCACACCAGGCCTCCCTGTCCATCACCAACTCCCGGAGTTCACTCAGACTCTTATTCATCGAGTCAGTGATGCAATCCAGCCATCTCATCCTCTGTCGTCCCCTTCTCCTCCTGCCCCCAATCCCTCCCCCTCCCAGCATCAGAGTCTTTTCCAATAAGTCAACTCTTCGCATGGGGTGACAGACATTAATGTGGCCGCATGATCTTCACTAGTAGATGTTCATGCCATCTTATGATTCCTTTCGCTTGAATGTGGGCAGAACCTGTTGTTACTGAACTCGGGTTCAGCTGCTCACATTTAGAAGCCAATACTTGAGATACAAGTGTTTCTAGAAACCGGAAGTTTGCTTTATTCACAGAGCAACCTGGGTAGAAGATGGACTCGTTTCTAAGAACCAATCCCAAAGATTGTGCTCTACTGTGAAAGTTTTTAAAGGAAAAAAGTTGATGCTAATCGCAATTAATCATTTGAGGTCAGAATCTTCATCATTTTCCACTGAGTGCAGACTGGCCAGCTCTATTCTTCTGAGGCTATCTTGATAAATATACTATTTCATTGGCCCTGTGCATTTACTTTTAACATTTCTTCTCAGTTATTTTACATAGGTATTTTAGTAAATGACGTTTTCCCAATGTGCATGTATAGATTTTTAACAAATAACTAAAATGAGGTATAAAAACTATTATATAGGAATCACCTTAAAGCATTCTCATTGACTGTAATATTTTTCTTAATTGCTTTTTGATTCTTGTGATACATACATATTTCAAAGTATTTCTTCCTTTGGAATCTAAGCACCTCACTTTTCTATTTTTGTTTGATTTTTTTTCTTTTTATGTTGTAGATTGCTCCATACATTGTATCACGTGTTTCCTGCTGATAACTTATCAGTTTGAGTAGAGGTTTAGGAGTTTCTTTAGCACTTCCCTGGTGGCTCAGACAGTAAAGCATCTGCCTACAATGCGGGAGACCCAGTTTCAATACCTGGGTGGGGAAGATCCCCTGCAGAAGGAAATGGCAACGTACTCTAGTATTCTTGCCTGGAAAATCCCATGGATGGAGGAGCCTGATAGGCTACGGTCCATGGAGTCGCAGAGTCGGACACGACTGAGCGACTTCACTTTAGGAGCTCCTTTAATTTGCACAAAGTCAAGTTTTTTTTTTTTTTTTCCCCTTGAGTTATCTTATTGTCCAAATTTGTTTTACTAACTACTCAACTGTCTAGAGGTACAGGTGAATGGAGAGGAGAGAGCTGGAGTTATGGGTACTCACATCAAGAGACCATCCTAAACCTTGGGTTTGGGAAATTTAATATATCTGGTGCCTATTTGCATATTCCATGACTCTGTTTCATCTATTTTACCATATTTTCTAGACTAGACTCCTGCTTGATCAGGATGCATTTAGACCCCTGCTGATTTTTTAGTTGATGCAACCTCAGTAGCCCTCCATACTCCCACAAGATTCTTTTACGTAACAGTTAGTAAGTAGTCACACTAAGCACACTTCTACATATGTGCTTCCTGTCTCATCCATGGCTACCTTCCACTTTTGCTTCTCCTGTCTTAGTTAGAATATGCTTTAGGGTTGTGTCTGAACCTTGTTCATATATTTTGCCAACTTTGGATTACTTTCTAGGAAGACTGCATGTGATTGCACTCTTGATGTCTTCTTTGATTTTATTCCAACACTATGTAAAAACATCCTCTAATTTCTTCTAAGTTGATTACACAAGGAATAGTCATGTAGAGACCTGCTAAAAGGCTTGTATATCTAATCTTTTTTCTTTTTTTGAGGCATTCTTCTCTATTTCTTTTACTCTTCTCCTATAGTAAATAATGAAACATGTTTTATTGTCAACATTTTGTCCTAAAACATCTGCAAGCTCATTCACAATTGGCATAGTCCATTGACATGGAAAATATTTGGCATGCTCTTTCTCTTCATCTAGTTGTGCAACAATGCTTTACCAGTTCTTACAACCGTCATCACCATCACCACCTCCACAATTGCTATATGTTTCCTTTTAGGAAACATTTTTAGACATTTTCCTAATTAGCATCCCAGCATGAAAATTTAATGCCATAGCTGCACTGTATGTCAGAGAAGGCAATGGCACCCCACTCCAGTACTCTTGCCTGGAAAATCCCATGGATGGGGGAGCCTGGTAGGCTGCAGTCCATGGGGTTGCTGAGAGTCGGACATGACTGAATGACTTCACTTTCCCTTCCCAGTTTCATGCATTGGAGAAGGAAATGGCAACCCCCTCCCGTGTTCTTGCCTGGAAAATCCCAGGGACAGGGGAGCCTGGTGGGCTACCATCTATGGGGTCACACAGAGTCGGACACGACTGAAATGACTTAGCAGCAGCAGCAGCAGCACTGTATGTCTGATTATGTATTCTAACATTTTGTAGGGCGACAATCCATCATGAGTCCTACATTTGCGTTATGCTCAGGAACCAGTCTTTATCCTATTGATCACAATATTGCCCACAAGTGAAAACATGGTGTAATTTTTGTGCCAGATAACTTGTTACATAGTTCCTGTTTACATTTATATGTTATATTTAATTATTTCGGAAGGTATGATTGGTAAATTCTTTAATGATGGATTAACATAAAACTACTTCTTCTATACATCAGCTTATAAATTCTTCTTTCCAATTGCCTAAGCAACAAATACTGTCCTTTGCTCTGCTCATGCTTGATTTTTCCTGATAATTCATTCATCACACACACTTCTGCAGGGCTGAAACCATGAGAAATGAGTAGTGTCAGAATACTGAAGGACTGATACTACATCATACCACATGGCAAAAGCAGTGTCTGCAAATATAATAAGATTTTCAAATGTTAATCACTTTGTATTTTCCTTTCTAACTGCATAATACCTCTGGAAATAGGCTTAAAGAGATATGAAGCTATGTGCCTTTTGTGGAAGTCTGGGGGCAGGGGGTGCTAAGCATTCTTTCTGCCCTAATGACTTCTACAATTTTATTTATTTACAAAGCAGTAATCATTATACCCATACTGATTTGCATTCTAAACGTGTATATTTGTCACTTTCTTTTTTTTAAAACAGTCATTGCATACAGGAGATATTCTGTGGAAAATTCTGAAAGAGATGGGAATACCAGACCACCTGACCTGCCTCTTGAGAAACCTATATGCAGGTCAGGAAGCAACAGTTAGAACTGGACATGGAACAACAGAATGGTTCCAAATAGGAAAAGGAGTACATCAAGGCTGTATATTGTCCCCCTGCTTAGTTAACTTCTATGCAGAGTACATCATGAGAAATGCTAGGCTGGAAGAAGCACAAACCGTAATCAAGATTGCTGGGAGAAATATCAATAACCTCAGATATGCAGATGATACCACCCTTATGGCAGACAGTGAAGAAGAACTAAAAAGCCTCTTGATGAAAGTGAAAGAGGAGAGTGTAAAAGTTGGTTTAAAGCTCAACATTCAGAAAACTAAGATCATGGCATCCAGTCCCATGACTTCATGGCAAACAGATGGGGAAACAGTGGAAACAGTGTCAGACTTTATTTTTCTGGGCTCCAAAATCACTGCAGATGGTGAGTGTAGCCATGAAATTAAAAAACGCTTACTCCTTGGAAGAAAAGTTATGACCAACCTTGATAGCATATTAAAAAGCAGAGACATTACTTTGTCAACAAAAGTCCATCTATTCAAAGCTATGGTTTTTCCATTGGTCATGTATGAATGTGAAAGTTGAACTATAAAGAAAGCTGAGTGCCGAAGAACTGGTGCTTTTGAACTGTGGTGTTGGAGAAGACTCTTGAGAGTCCCTTGGACTGCAAGGAGATCAAGCCAGTTTATCCTAAAGAAGATCAGTCTTGGATGTTCATTGGAAGGACTGATGTTGAAGCTGCAGCTCCAATACTTTGGCCACCTGATGCGAAGAGCTGACTCATTTGAAAAGACCCTGATGCTGGGAAGGATTGAGGGCAAGAGGAGAAGGGGACAACAGAGGATGAGATGGTTGGATGGCATCACCGACTCAATGGATATGGGTTTGGGTGGACTCCAGGAGTTGGTGATGGACAGGGAGGCCTTAGTCCAGTTCAGTTCAGTCGCTCAGTCGTGTCCAACTCTTTGTGACCCCATGAATCGCAGCACGCCAGGCCTCCCTGTCCATCACCAACTCCCGGAGTTCACTCAGACTCACCTCCATCGAGTCAGTGATGTCATCCAGCCATCTCATCCTCTGTCATCCCCTTCTCCTCCTGCCCCCAATCCCTCCCAGCATCAGAATCTTTTCCAATGAGTCAATTCTTCATGAGGTGTCCAAAGTACTGGAGCTTCAGCTTTAGCATCATTCCTTCCAAAGAAATCCCAGGGTTGATCTCCTTCAGAATGGGCTGGTTGGATCTCCTTTCAGTCCAAGGGACTCTCAAGAGTCTTCTCCAACGCCACAGTTCAAAAGCATCAATTCTTCAGCATTCAGCCTTCTTCACAGTCCAACTCTCACATCCATACATGACTACTGGAAAAACCATAGCCTTGACTAGACGGACCTTGGCAAGCAAAGTAATGTCTCTGCTTTTGAATATACTATCTAGGTTGGTCATAACTTTTATTCCAAGGAATAAGTGTCTTTTAATTTCATGGCTGCAGTCACCATCTGCAGTGATTTTGGAGCCCCCAAAAAATAAAGTCTGACCTTGTGTGCTGCAATTCATGGAGTCACAATGCATCTGACACAACTGAGGAACTGAACTAAACTGAACCGAACAGGAGACATGGTTGGAATAGGTTATCCTATTCTCAGTGGTCACTGTTGATTGGAATGTGAAGGTACAGCTGACTTGGGGTTGACATCTATTCATAGATTGGTTAATTAGATCATCTATTGAGAATTTGAACTGAGAATAAAGACCAGAGAGAAGCAGTACTGGAGTAGGAGGAGGAGAGAAAGGGGCAGAGGAGGAAAAAAGAAGGAAAAAAGATTGAAAAGATAAAAAAATTAAAAAGACATGCTATCAATCTAATTTCAAAAGGGAAAAATGGTGTTGAAAATGGAAAGAACATAATCTCACAATAAAAATATTTAAAATAACATTCTTGATATAATTAAAAACTCAATGCATTATTTAAAATTATCTTTGGGTCACAGTGACCTGTTAATAGCTGCAGCTCTTACAGGAGTAATCTCTTTCTAACATTTGGTCCAAGATTAAAAGTGTTAATAGACACGTACACATTTCAAAACTGAAGATACAGATAACTGAAAGGCCAATTATTTTGCTTTTGATTTGCCTTGACATAGATTACTTTACTCCAGGAACCAGTCATGATTTCATGCATATGAATCATGTTGATTGGCAATTACATATACCTTTGCAATAAACAATACTCATATTATGAATTATTGGATGCCACTTAGTTTATTGACATGTCTTTTAAAACATGAGGCTCATGAGGGAAATTACTGTCAATTTTTATCCTATTATTAAAAAAAAAAAACTATTTGGAAAACTGAATTGAAAGTTAAGTCATTGTTGGTGGGACTAAAGTGGAAAGTCCTGCCTCATTTGACTTTATTTTCTTTCGATGTGACCCAGACATATTATAAAATGATTCTGGGCAAAAAAATGAGTCTAAGGCAAGGAGAGTGAATAACTCTGTAACACCATCCAACATATCCTCACTACCTTGGCCTTTTATCAAGTATATTTTCTGCTAATGTTTCAGGCATGACTATACATACACTAAGCAAAACTCATGGCCAGTTATGACATGTATACCTCCTAAGATGCTTAAATTATAACTTAAAAAATGTTCAAAATATATTTTGTTATTTATGTTTTCTTCATTTCATTTAGAAATATATTTTCAATTGAATTTCACTTTTAACATGTTTCTTGTTTATCTGAATTCATTACATATTTGTGTGGTTTTGATCAATTGTGCACTTTGAACATTTGAAAGATAACTCAATAAAAAATTTGAAGAAGTTTTTTCAAGTGTACAGAAAAGTGGTTCAGTTGTGCATTTCTTTTTTAGATTCTTTTCAATTATATATTATAAGATATTGAATATAATTTCCTGTCCTTATTTCCATCTATTTTATATGTTGTAGTATGTATGTATATGTTGTTGTTGTTTTCTTAGTTGTGTCTGACTCTTTGCTACTTCATGGACTATAACTCTCCAGGCTCCTCTGTCCGTGGAATTCTCAGGGCAAGAATACTGGAGTGGGTTGCCATATACTTCTCCAATGTATGTGTTACAAACTCCTAATCTATCTCTCCCCCCACTTCTATCCTCTTTGATAACCATAAGCTTATTTTCTATGTCTGTGAGTCTATTTCTGTTTTGTAAGTAAGTTCGTTTGTATAATTTTTTAAGATTCCACATGTAAGTAATGTCATATGTGTCTTTCTCTGACTTGCTGTACTTTATACGATAGTTTCTAGGTCCATCCATATTGCAGCAAATGACATTATTTCATTCATATTTTATGACTAATACTAATCTTCTGTATCCATACCTCTGTCCATTGACATCTAAGTTGATTCCATGTCTTGGCTATTGTAAATAGTGTTTCTGTGAACTTTGAGGCTATGAACATTAAATGAGTTCTTGCCCAGATTTTTTTTTTTTTGTTTGTTTCTTTTTGGGTTCAAATGTGGTGAAAGTTGAGGCTTGACTGAACAGCTCTTCTTAAAAAACAATTTTATTGAAGCATAATTGACATATAACATTAGTTTCAGGTGTACAACATGGTAATTTGATATTTGTATATGTTATGAAATAATCCTTAGAATAAATCTAGTGGCTGTCTGTCACTGCACAAAGTTACCACATTTTGTGATATGAGCTTTTAATGTTTATTCTCAGCAGCAATCAAACATGCAATATTGACTATAGCGTGCCTGCTATGCATTATATTCCCCTAACTTATTTATTTTATAATTGAAAGTTTGTACCTCCTGATGGTTTCCCTTCACCCATTTTGTCCATCCATCCAGGCAAACATTAATCCGTTCTCTGTGTTTATAAGTTTCTCTTTGTTCATTTTGTTTCTATTCCACATATAAATGAAATCATGTAGTATTTGTCTTTCTTTGACTTAATATCACTTAGCAGCATATCCTCTAAGTCCATCCATTGCCAAGATCCAGCCTCAGCAGAGTCCAGGGATATCCTCAGGATGGACGACATCGGCGAATGAAGAAAGATAGATAAAGAGATAAAGAAAAAGAGACATGGGGTGACCAAGCTTCTTTGAGCGAGGCCCCTTTACTTTATTCTTCTCAGGGCTTTTATACCCTGAGTTATACATACAGCAAGGTGAAAAATGCAGAGTCAACTCAACATTCCATCAGGAATAACTTTTATCGATATCAAGTTCCTTCCTGCAAAAGTCTTATTTTCTGTACTTTATCTTCTATTCTGGAGGCCTGTTGATATTCCATGACCTCCTTTTGACAAAGGTTGGTCAGCCAGAACACCAGAACAATGATTTTCCCTTAAAGTGTTTCTTCTTAAATTCTTAGCCTGTCACCCTTAAAGTACAGAGTTACATTCTTATGGAGCAAAGATTCAGCTGGTTACAGCAAAGAAAGAACTTATTAACTCAAAGTCTAATGTTGCTAATGCTAAGGCTATTACTTGTTTTTTCTACTTCCTGACTATATGCACCCCCAGGAACACAATGGATAAGGGATGTGAGAACTTGGCAGTAAGCATAGGCTCAACAATGTTGCAAGAGTCTGGATAAACCTGCCAAGTAAGCTAGAATGCTAACAGAGGGTTTGAAACACTCCTTTCATGCCCAGGAGATTTATCAACTAGAGCCCTAAGTTAACTCTTTTGGTCAGAGACAGCCCCTTGCTAATGTCAGAAGAGCTGGTGAAAGACATAAAATAATAACACAGACAGATTCTGATTCGGGGGTAGATGCTCAAGCAGGTCCAGGGGGTCCATCGAGTCCTGAGGCCTTGCTCATCAGGACTCTTCCACATGACCTTGTCATGGGTGGGATCTCCCGTGCTGGCTCCCGGCAATCCATGTTGTCACAAAAGCAAGGTTTCATACTTTTCTATGGCTGAAAAATATTCCAAGGTGTATATATATCACATCTTCCTTCTATCAATTCGTGCATTGACAGATACTTACATTGTTTCTGTATCTTGGGTATTGTAGATAATACTGCAATAAATATAAGGGTGCATATATCTTTTCAAATTAGTGTTTTCATTTTCTTCAGTTAAATAAATACCTGAGAGTGGAATTTCTGGATCGTACAATAGTTCTTTTTTTTTTTTTTTTTTTTTTAAGGAACCACTATACTGCTCCAATTTACATTCCCACCAAAAAGTGCATGAGGATTCCTGTTTTTCTACATGCTCTCCAGTAGTCATTATCTGTCTTCTTTTTGAGACTAGCCATTGTTACAAGTGTGAGGTGATAGCTCATTGTGATTTTGGAATGCATTTCCCTGATTATTAGTGATACTGAGCATCTATTCATCTGCCTGTTGACCATCTGTCTATCTTCTTTGGAAAAATGTTTATTCAGATCCTCTGGCCATTTTGATATTTTTTGTTGTTATTGAGTTGCATGAGTTCCTTCTATTTTGGATATTAACCACTATCAAATATATAGTTTGCAGGTATCTTCTTCCATTCAATAAGTTATCTTTTAATTTCATTAATAGTTTGCTTCCTTATACAGAGTGTTTTGGTTTAATTCACTCCTATTTGCTTATACTTTTGTTGGTTTGCCTTTGGATTCAGATCCGTAAAATTATCTCTAAGACCAATGTTGAAAAGTTTATCACCTATGATTTCTCCTAGGAGTACCGCGCTTTCATGTATTACATTCAAATCTTTATTCTATTTTGAATTATTTCTTGTATGTAATGTAAGATTATTTTTTTGGTGAAATCTTTAGGGATTTCTACATATAAAATAATGACAGTTTTATATATTCCTTTTCAATTTGGATGTCTATTATCTCTGTTTCCTACCTAATTATTGTGGACTCCTAATACCATGTTAAATAAAAGTGGTGAGAGTGTCAGTTTATTAACATGATGTCCACTGTTGATTTTGCCTATGATAAACCATCCTTGAATCCCAAGAATAAATCCTACTTTATCATTGTGTGTAAATCTTTAATATATTGTTAATTTGGTTTACTAATATTTTGTCAAATTTTTAAAATCTATGCTCATCATGGATATTGCCTGTAATTTTCCTTTTTTAGTGAAGTCCTTGTCTGATTTTGGTATGAGGGTATTCTGGCCTTGAAAAATCAGTTTGAAAACTTTCCCTCCTCTTCAAATTTCTGAGGAGTTTGAGAAGCGAAACTTGAATTGTTAGTTGCGTTGTCATGCCTGAGTCTTTATGACCCCATGGACTGTAGCCCACCAGACTCCTCTGTCCATGGAATTCTCTAGGCAAGATTTCTGGAGTGGTTGGCCATTTCCTTCTCCGGGGATCTTCCCAACCCAGGGATCGAACCTGGGTCTCCTGCACTGCAAGCAGATTCTTTACTGTCTGAGCCACCAGAGAAGCCACGTTTGAGAAGGATAGGTATTAAATCTTTGCATGTTTGGTAACGTAAGGACCCAGGGAATCCTTTGGGTCCTAGACTTTAGTTTTTGATTATTCAATCTCCTTTCTAATAATCCGTCCGGTCAGATTTTCTATTTCCTCACGATTCACTCTTGGAAAATTGAATATTTGTAAAAATTATTTTTCCCCCCCTAGGTTGCCCAATTTGTTCAGGTGTAATCGTTCATAGTAACTTTTTTTACACTCCTTTTTATCTCTTTGGGATTAGTTTTAATTCCTCCTCTTTCATTTCTGATGTTATTATTTGATCCTCCCTCCTCTTTTTTTTTTTTATTATTGAGTCTAGCTAAAGTTTTTCAAGTTTGTTTATATTTTCAAAGAGCCAACTCTTAGTTTCATTACTTTTTAATCTCTATTTCATTTATTTCTGCTCTAATCTTTATTGTTTCCTTTCTTCAACTAACTTTGCTCTTTGTTTGCCTTTTTTAAATTTCTTTAGAAGTAACTTTAAATTTTTTATTTGAGATTTTTCTTTTTTGTGAGGTAGGGCTGTATCACTATCAACTTCCCTCTTAGAACTGCTTTTGCTGCATCTCATAGACTATGGTATGAACTTGTTTTCACTTGTTCCAAGGTATTTCTTAATTTCTTCTGTGATTTCTTTATTGACCTATTAGTTATTCAGTAGCATGTTTATTTTATGCATAATTGGTTTTTTTCCACTTTCCTTCCTATAGTACAGTCCTACTCTTGTAGAATTTTGGTGGAAAAATTCTCAATGTAATCAATCTCCTTAAATTTAATGACTTTTTTAAAAATATAGTATATGATATACCCTATAAAATATTTCATTTCCCTTAGAAGAATTTATGCACAGCTGCTTTAAGATACAATATTCTGTATATCTGTTAACACATATGATCTAATGTTTGCTTTAAAGCTAATGTTTTCTTACTGAGTTTCTGCCTGTATGATCTATCCTTTGACGTAAGTGGACTATAATACCCTTTGTATTATACTGTAGTCAGTTTCTCCATTTAGGTCTTTTAGTATTTGCTCCATGTATTTAGGTGCTCCTAATTTGGGTCCACAAATATTTACAAATGTTATAGTTTCTTATTTGTAATGAGCCCTTTGTCATTATGCAAGGCATATATTTGTATTTTATTAATCTTTTATTTAAAGTATTTTTTTTTCCTTTTTTTTTTTTTATTAAATTTTAAAATCTTTAATTCTTACATGTGTTCCCAAACATGAAACCCCCTCCCACCTCCCTCCCCATAACATCTCTGTGGGTGATCCCCATGCACCAGCCCCAATCATGCTGTATCCTGCGTCAGACATAGACTGGCGATTCAATTCTTACATGATAGTATACATGATAGAATGCCATTCTCCCCAATCATCCCGCCCTCTCCCTCTCTCTCTGAGTCCAAAAGTCCGTTATACACAGCTGTGTCTTTTTTCCCCCCAATAGAGTATACTAACACATATATATGGAATTTAGAAAGATGGCAATGACGACCCTGTATGCAAGACAGGATAAAGTATTTTTCTTGTATGAGTATAGCTACCCTAGCTTTCTTTTCATTTGTGTTTTCATGAAACATCTGTTTCTACTCTTTCATTTTCAGTATGGCTACATCCTTTCATCTGAAGTGAATCTCTTATAGGCAGCACATAAAAGGGTCATTTTTAAAATCTATATTGTCACTCCTTGTCTTTGAAAATTTGCATTTAGAGTATTATTAATAGGTATATACTTACAGACATTTTGTTAATCACTTTCTGGTGGTTTTGTAGTTCTTTCTGTTCCTTTCTTTTTCTCTTGCTTTCTTTCTTTGTGGTTTAATGAGTTTCTACATTGTTATGCATACATCTCTTTTGCATTATCTGGTGTGTATCTCCTATAGGTTTTTGTTTTGTGTTTACTATGAGAATCATATTTAATGCACATGTACATACACATTGATATCAGGTTAAGCTTGAATGTATTCTAAAACTTTCCACTTTCTCCCCCTATCTAGGTGTTATGTTTTCAATACAATATTTCAGATCTTTTACTTTGTGTGTCCCTTAACTAATTGTTTTAATTATAGTTTTACTATTTTTGTCTATTAACCTTTATACTTGCTTTATTAACATTTGGTCCATTAATTTTACTGTACATTTATCTTTACCAGAGAAATTTCTACTTTCACATGTTTTCTTGTTACTCATCAGTGTTTTTTCTTCTCAGCTTAACCAAGTCACTTTAATATTTCTGGTAAGGCCAGTCTAGTGGGTTTCTTTTTGAACCCTTTTAGTTTTGCTTGTCTGTAAAACTATTTATCTTCTAATTCTGAATGATAACCTTGCTGGGTAGAGTATTCGTGGTTGAAAGTATTTATTCTTTTTAAAATTTGTGTATTCCATGCCATTATAATGCCCTGCAATATTTCTTTTTAGAAATATGATGATAGTTTTATGGGGATTTTCTTTAACATAACAAGTTGTTTTTCTCCTGCTTCCCTTAGAATTGTCTCTAAATTTGACATTTTGATTGCAGTGTGTCTAGGCCTGAGACTCTTTGGGTTTATCATGTTTGGAACTCTCTGGGGTTTTTGGATCTGGATGTGTTTCCTTCTGTAGGCTAGGAAAGTTTTCAGCCATTATTTCTTCAAATAAACTTTCTGCCCCTTTCTTATTCTTTCTTCTTCTTCTAGGATCCCTCAAATGCAAATATTACTATTTATTTTGTTGTAATAATAAAATAGTAATAATATTACTATATATTATTTTGTTAATAATAAATGTTATTATTTATTTTGTTGTTGTCTCACTGGTCCTTTAACTTATCTTCACTTTATAAAATTATTTTTTTCTCTTTGCTGCTCTGTGTGAGTTCCATTTCCTTGCCTTATAGTTCACAAATCAGTTATTTTACTTCATCTGCACTACTGTTGAACCCCTCTAGTATATTCTTCAGCTTTGTGATTTCTCTTTGGCACTTTTTCACATAATTTCTGTCTCTTTAAAGAAATCCTATGTTTATCCATTCTTCTCCTGGTTTTGCTGAGTATCTTTATGACCATTAATTTGAATTCTTCGTGGGTATTTTAAAGGAACTCAGGTAAATGATATACTCTGTTTTATTAAGTTCTCCTGCCCCTGGGGGTTTATTTTATTTTATTTTTTCATTTAGAACATATTCCTCTGTTTCCTTACTTTGCTTGACTATGTGTTTTTTTTCTGTGTATTAGGTGAAACATCTATCTTTTCCATCTTGGAGGAATGGCTTTACATAGGAGATAAAGCTTATCATTTAATCTTGCCCTAGCTCTTGGTTCTCTCTAAATTTTTGGTGATTATTTAAGCCATTTGATTTATATACACATACACACACCCATACATGTACATATATATATAGTATATATTATCCCTGAGTTGGGAAGATACCCTGGAGAGGGGAAAGACTACCCACTCCAGGATTCTGGCCTGGAGAATTCCATGGATTGTATAGTCCATAGGGTCGCAAAGAGTAAGGCACGACTGAGTGACTTTCACTTTCACTTCATTTTATATTATATGTATATATATATTACCTATTTGTTGAGGGTATGCCAATACTTGTGAGTGTTCCAGAAGAAGGGATCTTAGATAATGCCTAGTTCCAGACTAATTGCAAACTAGACCCTCAAGCAGTAACTTTCAAGATATGCAAATACATATAATCCTGTGGGACTGCAATTATGTTCTGAATTGGAACTGCAATTGTGAATATTTCAGATGCACAGGTCCCAGAAATGGAAATCTGCCAGCCACCAGAGCCAATTCTGCCAAACCACAAGAACTATATATGCCTATAGTTCTCAATGGCATAAACCCCATTGGTTTTCAAAGTCAAGTGTTCTGAGGACTTCTATCTGGTGCTGGTCACAAGAATTGGGGTGCCTGATGGGGACACAAACCACTTGTTCCTCAGGGGTAATTTCCATGCTTATATTTGATTCCATCCAATTGTGGGTCACCCTGTTGGGATTGGGGTATTTGGTGAGACCTTGTCTCAGCCTCTCCTACCTGACTCCATGTAGTGCTTTTATCTTTTGCTGTAGAGCAGCTGTTCAGCAGATTCTTAGGTCTTTTTCAGAGTGAGTGGTTCCATATGAAGCTGTGGATTTCTTGTGCTTGTGGGAGGATGTGTTTTTTCAGAATCTTTCTACACTGATATCTTGAACTGCCCCTCCCTGACTGAAATGCTTAAAAAAAAAAAAGTGAATCAAGTGTTACCTAAGCAGGCAACAGATGAAGGAAAAGACATTTGATGTCAGATCAGTACCAATGTGCCCAGCACACAATATGATGCACAGATGTTTATCAGGAATAGCCATGAAGTTGGAAAATGAAAACTTGAAAGAAAGCTATTGAGTGCCAAACCCTTGCCAATGCCATATTGTAAACATCCAGTACAGCCTCCAATGAGTAGCATGAATACCTGATTCTATTAGAGTTTTCTAGTATTAGAGGATGCTCAAAAGTGCTTGTGCTCAGCACTAAAACATCAAGTCATAGATATCTTTTTAAAAATCTATGAACAATATTTCCAATTAATGTACTTTTGTGAGACTTTTTTTTCCTCTTCCTTTTCCCACTTGGGAATAGTGGGAATTTTTTTCCCTCTTCTCTTTCCCATTTTGAGTTTTACGTTCAACATGTGATTTTATCTCTCATACCTTATATGATGAGAGTCTGAACTGAATATCAGAGTCCTTTCAAAAATGTACAGTTCGAAACATTTAAATGTCTTGGGTATCTCATATCAAACTTACCCTACAGAGAACCATTTTATTTCCCCTGAATTGATATAAGGTGGTGTTATTCATTTGCTTTTTATTGATGAGATAGCATTTTCTATTTCAACTTCAAGACTGTTTTTCACTCAGCAAAGAGGAAAAAAATATTTGAGTGGGTTGTCATTTGATCCTATGGTGATTAATCAAATTATCTACTCAAAATGAGATTTCTAAATGTGGACACACCTACTCTAACATTTGTAAGGCCTGGGGAAACAAAAAAAGAGCAAATGGAGAGTGTTCCATCTAATGTTTACCTCTCCAACTCTCTTCCTTGATTACAACCTGTACTGTGGAAAGCCAAGAAAATATCTGTAGGCCATTCAGATCATAAGTCCCAGTTTTGTCCCAGACAATGGCTTCTTGAAAAGATCAACCCCTTGAATAATTCCTAGAACTTAAAGTTATGTACATTAATGAAACACTTTCCCTTTAGGAAGACAGATGGAAGGAAAGGGACTACATGCCACAGGAAGCAGGCTTGGGACTACTTGGGCACAGAGCTATGCAGACTTAAGTATCGAGAGGACGGCGTGAAAAAGGAAATAATGGGCTCCAGTTGGGCTATTCCTTTGACCCCATAGACCCCTTTTCCTATATGGAGATATGCAGCCAGAGGAGTGTCATAGTAAGGACCTCTACAGCATAAGGCCTGGGACAATGACTCATTTGCCCAAGTCTTAAGTTGTACTCTATGTAAAGCTTATTCCTTTTTAAATGTAAGGAAAAGGAAATGAATTATGATGATTCATACTTGGACAAAGGTAAGTGCCCGGTTGGTGCTGGTTAATCAATATGCTAGTTCCATCATTCTATTTGCATTATTTCCATTGAAGGGGTGGATGCTCTAAGGTTACCCACAATGATCCACACCCTTGTAAAATCTCCTCTCCTTGAATATGGATGAATTCTGTAATTTACTTCTCCCCAATAGGATATTTCATGTATGGATGTAAGAGTTGGACTATAAAGAAAGCTGAGCACAGAAGAATTGACGGTTTTGAACTGTGGTGTTGGAGAAGACTCTTGAGAGTCCCTTGGACTGCAAGGAGATCCAACCAGTCCATCCTAAAGGAGATCAGTCCTGGGTGTTCACTGGAGGGATGTTGATGCTGAAACTCTAATACTTTGGCCACCTGATGCAGAGAGCTGGCTTATTTGAAAAGACCCTGATGCTGGGAAATATTGTGGGCAGGAGGAGAAGGGGATGACAGAGGATGAGATGGTTGGATGGCATCACTGACACAATGGACATGGGTTTGGGTGGACTCCTGGAGTTGGTGATGGACAGGGAGACCTGGTATACTGTGGTTCATAGGGTCGCAAAGAGTCGGACACAACTGAGCAACTGAACTGAACTGAACTAAACTGAATAGGATATTTCAAAGGTGATTGGTTATCACTGGTTATGTTATATGACTGAGATGCTGGAATGTTTACTTAAAACAGATTTGAGAGATGGGAAGAGAGAGAATCTCCAGTCTTGAAGAAGCAAGCTATTATGCTATCAATTGCCTGTAGACTGGATCACATGACAAGGAACTGGCTAAGCCCTTTGAGGGTCACATTCTTACAACTGCAAGAAAATAATTTTTGTCAGTAACTATAGAAGTTGGAAGGTGACCTCCAACTTCAAAAAAAGATCTCAGATTTGCTGGCATCTTGACTGCAGCCTTGTAAGTTCCTGAGTAGAGAATGCATTTACACTGAACCCAGCATCCTGATACTGTGAGAAAATTGTGTGTTGGTTGAAGCTACTAGATTTGTAGTAACTTCTTATGCAGCATAAAGAAACTAGTACTCCATTTCTTTGGAGTTTGGGCATTTGTTTTCCCTTGTCTGATTTTATGGTCTGTTAGTCACTCTCTTCTTGTGCATAGACACTTGTTTTGCTGATATTGGGTGTTGTCATTTAGGAATGCCAAATAGTCTGTATTGCTTGAGCAAATCTTTTCTTTTTTTAATTTACTTATTTGATTTACTATAACTGAATAGAGATCATCATGTTCAATGACACTCCAAAATTTTTGAAGGCCTTGCTCATAATTTGTCCCATTTCCTTTCCTTTCTAATTTATTCTTCATGTGAATATTCACTCCCTTGATAGCTTCCTGATTTCTTACTTTGGCTCTTGACACAGGCAGAAATATTTCCTATTCTTCCTTTGATGTATAAACCACTTTCTTTGTCCTTTAAAGATTTCTTTTTACTTAATTCTTTACTTAGCAATTGTATATGAGCCCTTCCTTCCTAATTAAATTATATTTTCTTAGGGCAGAAGGAGAGGCAAGGGTAAAAATAAATTTATGTCTCTATAGCCTGTCCTTAAATCCAACAGTGCCTCACTCTGTGCCTTGGATAGTATGGACACTCCTTAGCTACTTGAATATGTAAATGAAGGTGATGTTAAACAGCATAGTTTTCAGGCCAATATTCCTCAGGAAGCTAACTCACTATTTTTTGGAATCTAGCAAAACATATCAGATGATGCATGTCTCATTAAGGCTTTGGTGATCTTTTACATCCTGAAACTGACAACACTTTATTGACAAATGGGAACTTTGATTCAGCAAATCCTTGTTTACTTGCAATTAAAAATAGTAGCCTTATAGGGTAATTGGAATGAATGATATAAGTTGATTTTTACAATGCACATATGAAAAATATCTACAGATATTTTTAGAATGACAGATAAAGGCTGAAATCAACTGGGAGTCTATGGAGGAGCTCGTTTTCTGCTCCAGTTCTCTCCTTGGCTGGCAAGAGCCAAATGGAACCTCCCATGGGTTCTTGTCATTCTTGGTTGAAGCCATAAATGTTGGCAGACTGTCCCCACAGGCAAGGTAAAAGGAAGAATTGAGACAATAATCAGGGTAATTCAGGCACTGTGTGCACTCATAAAGAAAACAGGTGCTTGGGGCTTAGTTGACCTACACTGGAATGAATGCTCTAGATAAACGGCCTCACACTGCTTTCTGTTTTATGGCTAGGGGCAGCTTAAAATCTCTGCCCCATTGATATATCTGAAAGAAAAGCCCATGTCTCCTTAGGAAAAGTATCTAGATTGCTATAAAGTTCAAGCTATTCACAAAGATAATATAAACCTCAGCCATAATTGTAACAAATTTCATTAACATTCAGACATTTGCTTTGATTTGAGCAGTTATACAAGAAATGGTTTGAGACTCAAATGTCTTGCGCAATGGGGAAAAGTTACTGGAGATGCCATGTGCAGAGGAAGCAGTGTTATAATCAATTTGACTTTAAGTTTTAAGAGCTTTCTTACTTTGGATTAAGTGTACCTTTAATGCTTTGGAAAAAAATGTGTCTTGCTTTAAGTTTCTGTGTAAAAGAAGTGGGAGAAAGAGTGGCTGATTCCAGATACCACTGCCTCCTCTTATATAGCTGATTACTTTGTGATGATGATTGCAACATCCACCCTGGGCTTAATGGAGATAATTTAACCAAGTTTTCTCTGCAGTAGTTCTGTAGATGTTAAAGAGGATATTCAGAAAGACCTACTGTGATATCTACATTTGATTTTAATACACATCTGCCTTAAGTCTGGTCAACAAAACAACTTGCATTGACAGAGTCCTTTCACTTATTGAGCCAGCAAATGGAAAACCTCTCTGTTGAACTTGTTATCAAATGTAGGAGGGAGGGAGAGGTCACCCAAGATCTGTTTACAACTAGCACTTATTAATTCTGACAGAATTCCTGGAGATTAACTCAATGTCTAGACTAGCAGCAGATAACAATAGATAAGTCAGGCAGATCCATCTCAGAATCACTGTGGATTTCTTTATTTTCACTGATTTTGAATGTAATTGTTGATTAAATTTGAGACCGCAGTACAAAAATTTTAGTTTTGTTTTCTAATTTTCTATTAATGTAAGAATGGATTCTCTTTGGTTATATAAATTTCAAGAGAACTGCTTCCTACAGTTAAATTTCAGGAAATTTCTCTTATTTCTTTAAAAAAAAATTTACTACTTCATTACAAGCCAAAACATTTAAAAGAATAAAAAGACTTTAACAATCACCCATCCTCGGACTCCAATAGTTCTATTTCTTACAAGTTACAGAGGTTTGGGTCCACTTGCCTATGATAAGCATGATACTAAAAGTCTTCACTCCTTCCCAAAGCTTAATGGCACTAACTTCATTAAAAATATAGTAAAATCTTTTTTTAACATTTTTATTCTCAGTTTCAGTTATGTCCCTTTATCCTTCAAATGGCAACCCACTCCAGTACTCTTGCCTGGAAAATTCCATGGACAGAGGAGCCTGGTGCAAGCTATAGCCCATGGGGTCACAGAGTCAGACATGACTGAGTGACTTCACTCACATCCTCCAAGTTAAAAAAAAAAAAAATCCTATTTAACTCTATTAAAGTGGATTATAGTTTGCTTCTAAAAGTGCATTGAATAGTCAAAAAATTAAATGGGGCAAAATGTAGAAATTGAATTAGGAGGTGAGTTGTTGAAGTTCCAGTGAAAACATTGGTAATCATTGATTGGTCAATTCGTTGATTGATTCATCTTGGAACGTATTTATTGAGCATCTATGTCCTAAGCATGAAGCCAAGCACTAAGGATACACTCATGCCCATTATTAGACTTGGTCGGTCCCTACTTTTATCAACTTTTGGTCTAATAGATTAGAAAACATTCATCAATCAGTAAAGTGCATTTTTTTAAATGAACAGGTAATTATGAACTGAGATAAATTCTATGAAGAAACACCACTCTAACAAAAGAACTTGGCTTTCCTGAGAAAAATATACTTGTGATCTTAGTAAGTGATAAGTAAATTAGGAAGGGAGTGATGAAAGGGCACTGGTTGTTGCCAGAACACTATGTACAAAGGAGTGTCTGTAGAAGTTAATAGTGGTTGAGATAAAAGTGTGGGGAGAGGATAGGAAAGATGAGAAGAAATTGGATTATACTGTTTTGTAGGACTCGTTAAGGATCTTGTGCCACAGAAAGTCTTGGAACTGTTTTAAGCAAACATTACCATAAAATAGATTGAAGCTTTGACAGTTAAACGTTGAGATGAAAACTCCAATAAGTATTACAGATACTGCTTTTGATTTCTTGGCTATTTATTCATTAGAGACAAGGCTTAATTTCATATTCAGTAACTATATATGTTATTGTCTGAAATTTGTTTGTGCAAAAATTGAACTGTGCCCTTACAGTTTATAGGAAGAGTTCAAAGAGAGAACAAATTATAAATATCCTAATTTTCTTTTAGGTACTGTCTTTGCCAATATGTTTGGAATTTTTTACTTGTTATTTTATTTCATTTTTTCTTTACTTCATTTTAACATTTAATAGCATTTGACAGATACTAAATATGTATGTAACAGTATCTCTAGCTTTGTATTGAATTGATAAACCTAAAGTTGTTATCAGTAACATCAGCACACATTTTTTATTTATTTCTTATTATTTTTATGTATTTAATTTATTTCTTTTTAATTTTTATTTAGTTCTTATTTTTCATAAGAAAGACAAAGTACAATTAATTATTCATATCATTGCATACAGTGATAGTGATTGTGGAGAATAGACTAAGGTAGCCCCAAAATTCTGGTTGCTGGTATTCATGCTATTATGTGATCCCTGGGCCCTGAGGCCCAGGGCATATACCTCTGATTTTCTTTTAACTAAAATATATGGCAAAATAGTGGAATGTGCATGATTACTTGTATGGGATTATATGATTCAATTACATAGGATTATAGTGCTCCTCTTGTTGGAGTCTCTCCCTCCCTCGGTTGCTTTGAGGAAACAAGTGACTGTGTTGGAGAATCCTACATGGCAACGAACTGTGGGTGACCTCTAGGAGCTAATACTGACCTCCAGTCAATAGTCAGCAAAAAATCGAAAGCCCTCAGTTCTGAAAATGCAAGAGACTCAATTCTGCCAACAGGAGGGGGCTTGGAAAGTGAAACCTTTCACGGTTGAGCCAGAGCTGAGACTCAACCCCAATTCAATTAGCCTTTAACACAGCTTTGTGAAACCCTGAGGAGATCTAGTTTAACCATTTCTAGGTTCTTAACCCACAGACACTGTAAAATAATATATGTTGTTTAAGCTGCTAAGTTTGTAGTAATAGCGTCACACAGCAGTGGATCACTAATACAGTGATGTGGAAAACTGTACTGTATGTGGCAGAAAAGATTGCCACATAGCAGGTAAATATTACCAATTAGTAAATATATGAATGATTAAATTCAACCTGAGAAACTTGACTTGGAATATATATGTATTTCTGAGGTTGCTCCCCTAAAATAGATTGCATGAATGCAGAAGACTAGTTGCCTTTTAACTTGGGCAAGTCACAATTTCCCTGATCTTAGTTTTCTCATTTCTAGAAAGAGAATATTTGCTCTACTTACATAAGAATTGGTATGATTATATTGATATCATTTAATTAAATAATTATTAGGTTTGTGCTTGTATAATACTTTGACATATAGTATTATGAAAGCCAGTGACAACTGTAAAATGAAGTATTAATATAGTGTTAATGAGTTCTCCTCTATTCTCGGTGACCTACCATTAATTATATATACAACTTGGATAGATTCATCACTTACTGTTTTTGATATTCTCTCTTTGAGTTAAAAAGAGATTGGTTGTTAATGTCTTCAGTAACATTAACTTTGTGATTTGTGGCCCTTCATTTTAGCAAGAGCAGGTGCATTATTTTAGGTTCATGTCAGAGGAATTCATGTGGATGAATTACCTGCTTACTCTTAAACTCTGTTCTTAGATGCAGTACCACTGGAAATTCTCTTATGTGAAAATTCAGTATGTTCCATTTGTTCACGCCTTGCCATTAATATTCAACTTCACATTTGCAAGCTTGTCACAAAAAATGAATTTATTTTCGATCCTTTGCAAATGTTGCTGTCACTGAAGGGTGAAGCTATAGACAGAATTTAAATGTGGAATATCTCAAATGTTTTTAAAACTCTTTTATAATGCAGTTCACAGCACAATTAACATAAATAATAGTGTTTTTAGTCCACTGGTTCCCAAAAGCATTAAGATGCAAAAGCAGATCATTGGGAGAAGGGATTCTCAAGATGGTTAGGAAAAAAAAATAAAGATGTCAGCAACTGGGTACAAAATGTGTTCAGCTGCTCCTCTAAAGTTAATAATAATAATCTGAAGAAGAAAATGTGAATTATGGGAGACCTTTTTATTGTTGTATGATTTCCATACTGGCTGATATTTCAGCTCATAAAGTAGCCTTGCTGTCTGGGTGAGCCATCTGTGGTATCATTTTGGCTGATTTTCTTTCTATGTCAGTGACAAACCCACATGGGGAAGGACTTCGCATCATGAACAAAAGATCAGCTTAACGGGTATCATCATTTCATGAAAGCAAGGAGAATTGGAAAGCACTTTATTTAAATTAAGAAGTTTCTTTAGAATTGTGGTGCTTAGAAAATTGGTTATTTTAGATTTTATATTTACAGAATACAAAATGTATCCATTGTCTAGCCAATCAAGAATAGGAGAGAACATAATCACACAATTAGTGGGTTAAATATTTTAACTGCATTTTGAAGATTTAGCTGCCTCAATAAATAGAAATTAATCACAAAAGACTTACATCTTTATTTAATGCAAATTTATTATTCTCATAGAGGTAAAAACTTTTAATAAATATGGTTACAAGAATTATGGAAAAGTAATACAAACCAAAATGCAACCTTGACTGATATTTATTAGGTACTTACTATGTACCCATCTAGTCTCAGTTTCTACACAGTTTATACAGTTTATTTCTTACTGCTAATCCTATTAGGTGTGTACTATTATTATCTCCATTTTACAGAAAACAAATGTGAAATGAAACAATGAGAGATTAAGCAGTTTAACCAAGGCTCAGAGGGTTGGGATCCAAATCCAGGTTCAGTTCAGTTTAGTCACTCAGTTGTGTACAACACATTGTGACCACATGGACCACAGGCTTCCCTGTCCATCACCAACTCCTGGAGATTGCTCAAACTCATGTAGATGGAGTCCATGATGCCATCCAACCATCTCATCCTCTGTCATCCTCTTTTCCTCCTGCCTTCCACCTTTCCCAGCATCAGGATCTTTTCCAAAGAGTCAGTTCTTCGCACCAGGTGGCCAAAATATTGGAGTTTCAGCTTCAGCATCAGTCCTTCCAATGAATATTCAGACTGATTTCCTTTAGGATGGACTGATTGGATCACTTTGCAGTCCAAGGAACTCTCAAGAATTTTCTCCACCACCGCAGTTCAAAAGGATGAATTCTTCAGTGCTCAGCTTTATTTATGGTCCAACTCTCACATCCATACATGACTAGGAAAAACCATAGCTTTGACTAGATGGACATTTGTTAGCAAAGTAATGTATCTGCTTTTTAATATATATTGTCTAGGATTGTCATAGCTTTTCTTCCAAGGAGCAAGTGTCTTAATTTCAAGGCTGTAGTCACCATCTGCAGTGATTTTGGAGCCCAAGAATTAAAGTCTGTCCCTGTTTCCCATGTATTTGGCATAAAGTGATGGAATCAGATGCTATCGTCTTCATTTTTTGAATGCTGAGTTTTCAGCCAATTTTTTTTCACTCACTTCTTTCACTTTCATCAAGAGGCTCTTTAGTTCCTCTTTGCTTTATTCCATAAGGGGGTGTCATCTGCATATCTGAGGTTATTGATATTTCTCCCAGCAATCTTGATTCCATCTTGTGCTTCATTCAGTTGGGTATTTAGCATGATGGATTCTGCATATAAGTTAACTAAGCAAGGTGAAAATATACAGCCTTGATGTACCCCTTTTCCAAATTGGAACTAGTCCACCGTTCCATGTCTGGTTCTAACTGTTGCTTCTTGGCCTACATACAGATTTCTTAGAAGGCAAGTTAGGTGGTCTGGTATTCCCATCTCTAAGAATTTTCCAGTTTGCTGTGATCCACACAGTCAAAGGCTTTAGCATAGTCAATGAAGCAGAAGTAGATCTCTTGCTTTTTCTATGATCCAGTGAATATTGGCAATTTGATCTCTGGTTCCTCTGCCTTTTCTAAATCCAGGTTGAACCTGGAAGTTCTTGGTTCACGTACTGTTGAAGCTTAGCTTGGAGAATTTTGAGCATTACTTTGCTAGTGTGTGAGATGAATGCAACTGAGTGGTAGCTTGAACATTCTTTCACATTGTCTTTCTTTGGAATTGGAAATAAAATTGACCTTTTCTTCAGTCCTGTGGCCACTGCTGAGTTTTCCAAATTTGCAGGCATACTGAGTGCAGCATTTTCACAACATCATCTTTTAGGATTTGAAATAGCTCAGCTGGAATTCCATCACCTCTGCTAGCTTTGTTGTAGTGATGCTTCCTAATGCCCTCTTGATTTTGTACTCTAGGATATTTGGATCTAGATGAGTGATCACACCGTCGTGGTTTGGCTGAAACTTCAATCCTTTGGCCACGTGATGCAAACTGTTTCATCTGAAAAGATCCTGATCCTGGGAAAGTTTGAAGGCAGGAGAAGGGGATGACAGAGGATGAGATGGTTGGATGGCATCACCGACTCAATGGACATGAGTTTGAGAAGGCTCCAGGTGTTGGTGGTGGACAGGGAAGCCTGGTGTGCTGCAGTCCATGGGATCACAAAGAGTCGGACATGACTGAGTGACTGAACTGAACTGAAATTTACTGGGTACTGGCACTTCAGTAATTTCAGAAACGAGGTACAGTTCTATTTTACCCATAAGTGATTTGAATGAAATCTCAGGGCAGGCATTTTCATTTTATCTGTTGGTCTCATGATATCATCATTTTAATCCACAAATCTTGAGGAGCGTTAGCCAGTAGTTAGAGTGTATGAGGCAACTTGTTTTATATTTTATCCAAGAATTTAACATCCAACCAATCTCTCACTTTCACCAATACGAAATTTATATTTGGTTAAATCCATATCAAGCTGAAATACAGTTTGGAAAGTTAAGTTTTCAAATAATTGCTTTTTTTTTGGTAATATCCTTTTAATTACTTGACTTTCATAGGTCTGAAAATGTGTTCATAAAGACAGAACAAAACCAACATTTAGTAAGTTCCAGAATCTCCAAGACATTATGTTAGAATTTAGCATGTAGGCCATTTATATATGTTTCATTATGTGATCCTCATAGTGGTTCTTCTAGACCAAGAATAATCCCTATTATAAAGTTAAGAAATTGAACACTTGCCAATCACATATAAAGAAGGAATGGGATAGGGTTCAAACTCAGAAAGACTTAGACATTGGGTTTATTTCTTTTGTAGTTTTTATTTCGCAATAATATATAATAGATTTCCTATTCCCACATCCAGATTTCCCTATTTTTGAAATCTTACATTGGGATATTGCATTTGTGACTTTTAACAAACCAGTACTGAAGCATTATTATTAATACCATACTTTATTTCAGATTTCCTAAGACTTTCTTTAATATCTTTATGACTTAAGGAGCGGGGAATTATGCTCCATGTTTTTAAGAATTCATACATTGTTTGGACAAATTATTTATCCACATTTGAATGATTATTATCTAGATACATTTTTAGAATTCTTCTGCATGGAAATCTGTGTTCTCCCATTTGTTTTACCATTTACTTATTTATGTCAGTAAATATTTACGGATATTTATGTTACAGTTTGGGTTTTATTCAATACTTCTTTCTTTTTGTTGTGGTTGTTGCTATAAGTCTGAAATCCATGTGTTGACAAGACCATGCTCTCTTGAAAGTCTCTAGGGGAGCATTCTTCCTTTCCCAGCTTCTAATAATCTCAAGTGTTCGTTAATTTGTGGCAGTGTAACTCCAGTCAAACTGGACGTTTTGTCCCCTTCATCTCCTTCACCTGTTTCACCCATAACTCCAACCTGCCTTCTCTCTGGCAAACCCCAGTTTGTTCTCTGTATCTATGAATCTGTTTCTTGTCATTTTTAACAGAGTAAGATTATTTCTTTATATTCCTCATTCCATACTCAGATGTGCCAACCTCATAAATATATGTATATATATATATATATATATATTTTTAGATTTTACATACGTACCTAAGGTTCATTCTTTGGGATGTAGAGTTCTATAGATCTTGTTGAAAGCATACTGTTCTATATACAGAAAATTTTCACTAAGAAAAGTAATCTGTGACTCAACTTTTCAAACTTTCTCCCCCAACCTTTGCCCATCACTTATCTGTTTATCATCTCTATATTTTTACCATTTTCAAAAGGTCATCTAAATGGAATCAAACAGTATGTAATCCTTTCAGACCAACTTCTTCTACTTAGCAATATGCATGTGGCATTCATTCATGTATTTGGTGGCTTGAGAGCTTCCTTTTTATCACTGAATAATATTCCATTGGCTGGATTGCACCATAGTTTGTCTATCCATTCATCTAATGACACTTTGTTTGCTTCCAGTTTTTGGTAATTTTAAATAAAGCTACTGTATACCTTCATGTTCAGGGTTTTTTGTAGACACAAGTTTTCACATTAGCTAGAATAATTAGCTAGTGAATAACTAGAAGTACAATTTCTGGATTATATGGTGAGACTATGTTTAGCTTTGTAAGAAACTGGCAAGCTGTCCTCCAAAGCTGATGTACAGTTCTCATCAGTTAATGAGAGATCTTGTTACTCTGCATGTTCATTAGCAGCCGATGTCATATTTTGGATTTGAGCTGTACTAACAGATGTACAGTGATGTCTCATTGTTTTAATTTTTATTTCCCCAATGACAAATGAGAGTCCCTTGGACTGCAAGGAGATCCAACTAGTCCGTCCTAAAGGAGATCGGTCCTGGGTGTTCACTGGAAGGACTGATGTTTAAGCTGAAACTCCAATACTTTGGCCACCTGATGTGAAGAGATGACTCATTGGAAAAGACTCTGATGCTGGGAAAAATTGAGGGCAGGAGGAGAAGGGGACGGCAGAGCATGAGGTGGTTGGATGGCATCACGGACTCGATGGACATGGGTTTGAGTGGACTCCAGGAGTTGGTGATGGAGAGGGAGGCCTGGCGTGCTGCGGTTCATGGGGTCGCAAAGAGTCGGACACGATTGAACAACTGAATTGAATGACAAATGATCTTGAGCATCTTCTCATACACTTATTTTCCATTCATGTAACTTTGGGAAGGTGCACGTTTAAATCTCTTGCTCATTTAAAAAACTGAGTTGTGTTCTTATTTTGGATTGCACATCTGCTTTGAATGTATAATTTCAAATTGTATTGTAGGTAGGATGATCTATATGGGCCAGGCATTCTGACACTCATTATTTAGTTTCAGCCTAAACCTGTTCCTAAGAGGAAGGTATTATGCTTTCATTTTTACACAGAAATTATCTAAGGATAAGAGATAAAATATAATATTTAGAAGCCACACAGCCAGTAAGAGGTAAGGTGATGTTTTATAATGGAGTTTAAAAAGTGGTTTTCACATCTACCATATCTAATAGCACCCTTTTAAAAGTATTTTTAAATCTCATTTACTATAACAAAATAATATTTATAAGTAATATGACCTACTTATAAACATAAAACAATATAAAACTCTGAATGTAGTATGAAGGAAAATTAGGAATAACAGTAAAATAATATCATGAATATATACATATAAATACCTATGCAGGATTATATTAGATTATAATTGTTGTTATTTGGTCACTCATTTGTGTCCAAATCTTTGCAACCCCATACACTGCAGCATGCGAGGCTTCCCTATCGTTCACTATCTCCCATAGTTTGCTTAAGCACATGTCCACTGAATCAGTGATGCCATCCAACCATCTCATCCTCTGTCATCCCCTTCTCCTCCTGCCTTCAATCTTTCCCAGCATCAGTGTCTTTTCCAATGAGTCGGCTTTTTGCAGAAGGTGGCCAGAGGTAGTTGATGGGACCCATCAAAGGAAACGAGAAGGCGGCAGAAATGCCCACTAGGTGGCAGGAGCACAGAAGATTTATGTGGGAGACCCTCTGAATCCCTCACAGCAGGATACCATCTAGAGGTTATAGGAATGGGAACCCACGATGCCATCTAGAAGGGAAAGAGAGTGAAGAAAGCCCAGGGAGAGATGGAGCAGTATGATATGTGCTCAGACACTCAGTTGTGTTTGACTTTTTGCAAACCTATGGTCTGTAGCCTGCCAGACAACACTGTCCATGAAATTTTCCAGGCAAGAATACTAGACATGAAATGAAAGTCATTCAGTCGTGTCCGACTCTTTGTGACTCCATGGTCTGTCCATGGAATTTTCCAGGCAGAAACACTGGCGTGGGTTGCCATTCCCTTCTCCAGGGGATCTTCCTGTCGCAAGGATTAAATCTGGGTCTCCTGAACTGCAGGAAAATTCTTTACTCTCTTGGTACCAGGAAAGCAGGAATACTAGTTCAGTTCAGTTCAGTCGCTCAGTCGTGTCCGACTCTTTGCGACCCCATGAATCACAGCACGCCAGGCCTCCCTGTCCATCACCAAATCCCGGAGCCCACTCAGCCTCACGTCCATAGAGTCCGTGATGTCATCCAGCCATCTCATCCTCTGTCGTCCCCTTCTCCTCCTGCCCCCAATCCCTCCCAGCATAAGAGTCTTTTCCAATGAGTCAACTCTTCGCATGAGTTGGCCAAAGTACTGGAGCTTCAGCTTCAGCATCACTCCCTCCAAAGAAATCCCAGAGCTGATCTCCTTGCAGTCCAAGGGACTCTCAAGAGTTCTCCAACACCACAGTTCAAAAGCATCAATTTTTGGCACTCAGCTTTCTTCACAGTCCAACTCTCACATCCATACATGACCACAGGAAAAACCATAGCCTTGACTAGACAGACCTTTGTTGGCAAAGTAATGTCTCTGTTTTTGAATATGCTATCTAGGTTGGTCATAACTTTTCTTCCAAGGAGTAAGTGTCTTGTAATTTCACGGCTGCAATCACCATCTGCAGTGATTTTGGAGCCCTCAAAAATAAAGTCTGACACTGTTTCCACATCTATTTCCCCTGAAGTGATGGGACCAGATGCCATGATCTACGTTTTCTGAATGTTGAGCTTAAGCCAACATTTTCACTTTCCACTTTCACTTGCATCAAGAGGCTTTTTAGTTCCTCCTCACTTTCTGCCATAAGGGTGGTGTCATCTGCATATCTGAGGTTATTGACATTTCTCCTGGCAATCTTGATTCCAGCTTGTGTTTCTTCCAGCCCAGCATTTCTCATGATGTACTCTGCATAGACATTAAATAAGCAGGGGGACAATATACAGCCTTGATGTACTCCTTTTCCTATTTGGAACCAGTTTGTTGTTCCATGTCCAGTTCTAACTGTTGTTTTTTGACCTGCATATAAGTTTCTCAAGAGGCAGGTCAGGTGGTCTGGTATTCCCATCTCTTGAAGAATCTTCCACAGTTTATTGTGATCCACACAGTCAAAGGCTTTGGCATAGTCAATAAAGCAGAAATAGGTGTTTTTTTTCTGGAACTCTCTCGCTTTTTCAAGGATCCAGCAGATGTTGGCAATTTGATCTCTGGTTCCTCTGCCTTTTCTAAAACCAGCTTGAACATCTGGAAGTTCACGGTTCATGTATTGCTGAAGCCTGGCTTGGAGAATTTTGAGCATTTCTTTACTAGTGTGTGAGATGAGTGCAATTGTTCAGTAGTTTGAGTATTCTTTGGCATTGCTTTTCTTTGAGATTGGAATGAAAACTGACCTTTTCCAAGCAAGTGGCCACTGCTGAGTTTTCCAAATTTGCTGGCATATTGAGTGCAGCACTTTCACAGCATCCTCTTTCTGGATTTGAAATAGCTCAACTGGAATTCCATCACCTCCACTAGCTTTGTTCGTAGTGACGCTTTCTAAGGCCCACTTGACTTCACATTCCAGGATGTCTGGTTCTAGGTGAGTGATCACACCATCATGATTATCTTGGTGGTGAAGATCTTTTTTGTATAGTTCTTCTGTGTATTCTTGTCACGTCTTCTTAATATCTTCTGCTTCTGTTAGGTCCATACCATTTCTGTCCTTTATCGAGCCCATCTTTGCATGAAATCTTCCTTTGGTGTCTCTACTTTTCTTGAAGAGATCTCTAGTCTTTCCCATTCTGTTGTTTTCCTGTATCTATTTGCATTGATCGCTGAGGAAGTCTTTCTTGTCTGTTCTTGCTATTCTTTGGAACTCTGCATTCAGATGCTTGTATCTTTCCTTTTCTCCTTTGCTTTTTGCTTCTCTTCTTTTCACAGCTATTTGTAAGGCCTTCTCAGACAGCCATTTTGCTTTTGCGTTACTATTTCCTACTCTAGAGAAGGAGCAGAGTGGAGGCTTAATGTCTAGGTGATGTTGCTCAGCAACGTGGTGGGAAGTCTCTGGGTCAGAAAGCGCCAAAGGGCAGCATCAACTTGGGTTGTGCATGGCCCCAGGGCTTATCTTATCTATGGTGAGCATATGCAGGGCAACTTGTCATGGAGTATGCAAAACAGGCAGGCTATACTAAAAAAAAAAATATGCTTATCTGGGTTATGTTTAAGACTGAATGTGTTAAAATTTGAGTCCAGTGCTTACAGTGAACAGCTTACAGTGAAGAAACAAATAACCTAGGAGCATATGGGGGCTGACATTGGCTCATTTATATAACAGGGATATTTTGTATCGTGAAAAGGAGGTGAGTCTGGAATCAGAGATCAGTATTTGAAGTCCTTATTTATCTCTTATTAACTATATAACATTTTAAATTTTCATTACCTTAAAAATCTCAGTTATCTCTTATAGAACAGTGGTCATAATAACCAGTTAACATTGACGGAGATGAAGGTTAAATGACATAAGACACACTAAACATCAGGCATATTGTACATGTTTCGTAAATGTTAGCTGCCTTCATGCTCCTTTCCTGTACTGTGGAGTTTGTCTTAATTTGAGTGCTCTTACATAATTGAGCTTCATCCAAAAGTTCACATGCAGGTAGTTTACTTTAGGAAATGATCTCAGGTGACAGAAGTTGGGGTCTGAAGAGGAAATGCTCATGTAAAGATGTGCTCCACAAGAGTGGCCAGCTGTTGTCTGAGGAGCATGTTGAATGTGCCTCAGGATGGCTCACCGGAGGAAAAGTCAGGAGAATTTATCTGTGGTCACTTTCCTTCACCTCATCCAGTTAGCATGTTAACTCTGCTCACTTCTGGTTTGCAGGCCTACAAGTGCTGGTTTCCAGCAGCTATTAAGATACTATGGTTGTAAAGTCAGAGGTGAAAGGGCAAAAAGTCAGAGCAGTGAGGCCCCTGGGGTGAGAGGCTTTGCAGTGATATAGGAGTGAAGCTAATTGCTGCAGCCATAGTTGGAACACAAGGTGGGCCAAAACAATGATGACTGGTGAGCAAGCACATGAAGTGTGCAGTCGGTGAACGATGCTAATTAAACAGAAGAGACAGAACTATCCAGTGATGGGCAAAGCTGTCTTGGAAAGAAAGGGTTATTTTTAATAAAATCATGAGCTAGCTTACTAATTTTTCAGTGCTGAAGTAGAATATTTTTGTTGGCGACATACACTATTCTTTTTGAGAATTTTTGAACTGGACTAATTTTAGATTATCTGTTTCTCTGTGTGAAGATAAAATGATAAAACACATGATTTCCTCATTCTTTTAGGTTCTTATGGTTGCCAGGGACTGTGGCTTTCTTATTTAAAGCATCAGTGGTTATTTAAGAAAACCTATCATACACATGTAAGATAATCCTGGACACATCTTGAGATAGGTATAGTTAACTCATGCAAGTTGCATTTCATTGGCTTTTCTGAGCAAAGAGAGGAATGGAACACTTAAAATGTGTGGGGCATCCTTGTCACAATTACATTTAATAAACATGTATCCAGGAGTGAGCCTAAACTGGAAGATAGGCATTTTCTGTTTCTTTGGTCATTTTCTTTCATAGTGACAACATCACGTGAAATCTTGGGGGATTCAGAATTTAAAGAAGTATATTGTTTTCACAAGAAATTTCTTCCAAAAGCAGGACAGTTACTTCATCTGGTACTCAATGAAAGAAATTGTGATTTGCTCCAAACCTAGAAGAAAGAAAATGATATTTCAGTCTCCATATTGGTACTCTCTAAAATGATTTCCAAGGAAATTTCGACTATCTTGAGTTTTTGTCTTATGCCCTCAACGTGGAATCTATATTCTGAGTAAATGTATGTTACCAGTGACAAGCCGGGCTAAAAAAAGGGAAGGGAGACTAGTAACGCCAGTGTCTCTGAAATAATTTTTTTCTTTTTTGATGCGTTTCCCTTTCTATACTATTGATCTTTCTTTTGCTGTATGCTTCTTCTTTCTCATAATTTTAGTTTACTGATAGCTTTTACATTCAGGACCTGTCATGGACCACATTCTGGGTCGAGGCATCCTTTGACCATTCTCCTGCCAATGGCCTAATTTTGTATGGTGTCTGTGTATGTGTTTGGCTTGAATTCCTGAGACTCTATTTGAGAGAACTCATTACTTTTAGACTTTAATATCTCAACTGTTTCTGACACACCTGAGAGTTTATCATTTTGGGGTATCAGTGTCCTAGAATTCCAAATTCCATTTAGGGATAAGTCAGCATTATGGAGTCTCCATAGACATTTATGGGGGAAAAAAACAAAACAGGCAGTTGCTAAGATGATTTTCACAGAAGGGAGCTGTGGCTCTGGCAGGTAGTCAAGGAACTGGTCTGTTTACTAGTTGTCTAGTATAAGCAAAGAGTATTCTCTGCTTAGTTACCAATAGTCAGCTAATATCCGATGTTGATGAAAACACAACCAGAATGGAAGAGTCTTTATCGAGAATTCTGAATCCAGGGTTCCTTGCATTTGTCTTCTCTTGCTTTAAAGTTTTTACAATTGCCTTCAACTTAATACACCTATTATATTTGTTCTCTGATGTTCTTATTTAACTTTTTTTGATTAATAGTAACAAACTGATAGCAGCAAACTCTTGTTCTGAACTTCCTCAGTGGAAGTAAATGGAGTCAGAATAACTGAGAAGTTGTGAGTAGCACAATTAACATTCCTTCTAACATTTGAGAACATCCTAAACTGATAAGGACAAGGGCTTAACCTCAGCCAGGGCAAGGAGGAAATATGTGGTGACATGGCCATTGAAATCTGATCCTAGCCAGTGTGGACAATGCTTGCTTTGCTTCAACAAAAGTTGATTATTTGAGCCATTAGATCAAAGTTTAAAGTATTGTCTCTTTAAAACATTATTCCTAAACAGTGAGAGAAAGAGTATCACTTATTATTAAAAATTAGCCAATTTCTTAAGTAAATTGGGTGTTTGAAAGTGAACCATGTATAAAAGAAAAGGGATAAATGAGATGGTAATGTTACATGAAAGAAGAGAGATAAAAGTAATCAAAACTTAATTTCTATAATTTTTTTTTTACTCATTAGGTATGACTGAGCACATTTTTGTAGAACAGAAAATATACCTTAGAATTAAGTTAAAATTTAAATTCTTTTAAATTCTATTTAAATTCTTTCACTGGGCAGGTGCTTCAGTACATAACTCATTTTCTGTGAGAGGTGGTCTCATTTTGCTCTCAAATGAACTATATCTTAATTAAATTTTACATCTCTTTCCAATGCATTCTATACTATATAAGCTCTATTAAAATGTTCTCAATGTCATTAAAGTTGAATGATGCCAAATTTGAATCACTGAGACAAAATTTAAAATGTATTCATCCAACTATCCTCTCAGCCTTAAACAATTAGTAAATGTCCACACTTGGCAGAAGACATATTTGTGTTTAAAATTTTTGGCGTGGAGATGAGTAAAACAAATAAAAAGAAAATCATGTTTAAACAATTATAATAGAAAATAGTATGTGTTAAATGTAATAACAAAAGAAGAAATAAATGATTTCTGAGTTAGATATGACAAATTAAATGGATACATCACATTAACTGGATGGATCAACACGGACTTCATGATAGAATAGGTAGTTAGATGGTCCTCGAGGAAGGGGTAGAAGTTTATAGGTATTGGGGAAGAAGGAAGAGGAATAAAGGCATGAAAAATGAGGTGTTGGAGGGTGAGTCACAGAAAACTGTTTGGGGAAAGTTTATGATGAATGTGAATTTGAGAAAAGAAAATTCAAATAATAGGGCTAAAAAGGAAGACTGGGGTAAGCACATTTCGTACATTCAGTGCCATGCTAAAGAGTTTTGGTCCTTGCCTTTCATCAGCAGGTGGGGCATAAATAGGTTATCAGAGTGAGTGAGTGAGTGAAGTCGCTCAGTCATGTCTGACTCTTTGCCACCCCATGGACACCAGGCTCCTCCGTCCATGGGATTTTCTAGGCAAGAGTACTGGAATGGGTTGCCTTTTCCTTCTCCAGGGAACTTCCCAACCCAGGGATCGAAACCAGGTCTCCCGCATTGTAGACAGACGCTTTGCCGTCTGAGCCACCAGGGAAGTTGCAGGTTATGAGAAGTATCAGCAATTAATCTGCTGACATGTAAGTCCTCTTTGGTCTCTGGGACAGCATAATACAATTCAGCTATTTATTCAATCACATCTTAAAGGCAGACAATATCTTCCTCTATGAATCCAGAACTGTCTTTGAGACATTCAGTATATCCTGTCATTGAAAAGATGGGCTATTCTAAGTTCCCCCTTATCTTATGTTTTTATTATTCTTCTCAAATTAGCTGGAATAGAAATGTTTCCTTATTTGACACAATGAATCACTAAAGAGCAAATGCGCACTTCATGTCCAATGCCGTCTATCTGGTTTATCTAAAAGCAGTATCTCAGTGAAGCTGAAAGTGGTTATTTCCAGATCTTGACTCTCAGGAGAACAGATGTAGCCCAGAGAAAAAGATGATTGTTCCATGGTCAGTGCCTACCTCTCCACCTGATAGATGCTCAGAGATTTTTGATGCTTGATAAGAGGAGAAAAATCTTAACTGCCACTAACCAGGGGATATGCCATCATTAGTCATTGGTCGTCTGGGTCTCCTAATAAAAAAGGATAGAGAAAGCCATGTCAGGAATATTTAGAAGACTGAATAAAAGAAAATTAAACACAATCAAACATGGATACTGAAAGCTGAAAAAATTAGAGCTTGAATACCTTTGGCAAGATAAAAAGACAAAAGGGTACAATGAATGTAAGCTAGCTAAAGGGACCGTTTGCAAGGCAAATGCAATGTACAGAACGTTGAGCTTGGGAGATAGTCAGCAAATTTCCACTGATGATGATGAGAATCAGGATGCTTGAAAACTCTCTAATCAAGTAAATGTGTGTTGTTTTTTTTTTTTTGTATTGTTTTTTCTTTAATTTTTATTTTTACTTTATTTTACTTTACAATACTAATTGAGTTAATGTGTTTTTAATTATTGGATTTTTAAAATAAATCTAGACAGTGGCATCCATTGTTTTTAGGTTCTCATGGAAAAGCATACTGTAATGTTTTCTGGGCCTCAGTTTTCTTGTAAAATGAAAGGTTTGGACAGGGTCATAAAACTTGATGATGTGATCACTAATCTAGAGCTAGACATCTTGGAATGTGAAGCCAGGTGGGCCTTAGAAAGCATCAGTATGAACAAAGCTAGTGGAGGTGATGGAATTCCAGTTGAGCTGTTTCAAATCCTGAAAGATGATGCTGTGAAAGTGCTGCACTCAATATGCCAGCAAATTTGGAAAACTCAGCAGTGCCCACTTGACTGGAAAAGGTCAGTTTTCATTCCAACCTCAAAGAAAGGCAATGCCAAAGAATGCTCAAACTACCGCACAATTGCACTCATCTCACATGCTAGTAAAATAAATAAGTAAAGTCGCTCAGTCGTGTCCTACTCTTTGCGACCCCATGGACTGTAGCCTACCAGGCTCCTCCTTCCATGGGATTCTCCAGGCAAGAGTACTGGAGTGGGTTGCCACTTCCTTCTCCAGGGGATCTTCCCAACCCAGGGATCGAACCCAGGTCTCCCACATTCCAGGCAGACGCTTTAACCTCTGAGCCACCAGGGAAGCCAGTAAAGTAATGCTCAAAATTCTCCAAGCCAGGCTTCAGCAATACTTGAACCGTGAACTCCCTGATGTTCAACCTGGTTTTGGAAAAGGCAGAGGAGCCAGAGATCAAATTGCCAACATCCGCTGGATCATGGAAAAAACAAGAGAGTTCCAGAAAAACATCTATTTCTGCTTTATTGACTATGCCAAAGCCTTTGTCTGTGTGGATCACAATAAACTGTGGAAAATTCTGAAAGAGATGGGAATACCAGACCACCTGACATGCCTCTTGAGAAATCTGTATGCAGGTTAGGATGCAACAGTTAGAACTGGACATGGAACAACAGACTGGTTCCAAATAGGAAAAGGAGTATGTCAAGGCTGTATATTGTCACCCTGCTTATTTCACTTCTATGCAGAGTACGTCATGAGAAACGCTGGGCTGGAAGAAGCACAAGCTGGAATCAAGATTAACGGGAGAAATGTCAATAACCTCAGATATGCAGATGACACCACCCTTATGGCAGAAAGTGAAAAGGAGCTAAAAAGCCTCTTGATGAAAGTGAAAGAGGAGAGCGAAAAAGTTGGCTTAAAGCTCAACATTCAGAAAACGAAGATCATGGCATCTGGTCCCATCACTTCATGGGAAATAGATGGGGAAACAGTAGAGACAGTGTCAGACTTTATTTTTTGGGGCTCCAAAATCACTGCAGATGGTGACTGCAGCCATGAAATTAAAAGACACTTACTCCTTGGAAGAAAAGTTATGACCAACCTAGATAGTATATTCAAAAACAGAGACATTACTTTGCCAACTAAGGTCAGTCTAGTCAAGGCTATAGTTTTTCCAGTGGTCATGTATGGATGTGAGAGTTGGACTGTGAAGAAGGCTGAGTGCCAAAGAATTGATGCTTTTGAACTGTGGTGTTGGAGAAGACTCTTGAGAGTCCCTTAGACTGCAAGGAGATCCAACCAGTCCATTCTGAAGGAGATCAACCCTGGGATTTCTTTGGAAGGAATGATGCTAAAGCTGAAGCTCCAGTATTTTGGCCACCTCATGCAAAGAGCTGACTCATTGGAAAAACTCTGATGCTGGGAGAGATTGGGGGCAGGAGGAAAAGGGGACGACCCAGGATGAGATGGCTGGATGGCATCACTGACTCGATGGATGTGAGTTTGAGTGACCTCCAGGAGATGGTGATGGACAGGGAGGCCTGGCGTGCTGCAATTCATGGGGTCACAAAGAGTTGGACATGACTGAGTGACTGAACTGAACTGAACTGAACGGAATGAGCCAAGTCTAGCTTGTTGAATGTGTTTGGAGAGAAAGTGTTACTAAACACAGTCATGTCTATTTGCTTACATAGTGTCTATGGCCATTTATGTGACCACAGCAGAATAATGTAGTAGTAACAGAGATTGAAAATATATAAAAAAATTTCCCTACACTTGACTGAATCTCTCAAGTTAGTTAAAACAACACCCAAGTCTAGTAGTGCATCCTCATATTAATTGGAGCTGCTATCTACTATGCAATTCATCAGTGCAGGTCTTGCCAAATATGAGACATTTGTATTCCTGACAAACACTGGATAGAGGAGTTTGGCTGTGCACATTACGCAGTCATTTAGCAAGTACCTTGAAGGCTGCGGTCTCTTCTTATAAAGCAAAACGGAGCCTAAATTACACTTGTTCTTTCTCTCCCTGGGACTGCTGAATCATTGCTGCATTAAACTTGATTAGTTCAGACTTCATTAACTTGTTGTTTGTTATAATTCAGGATGACTGGGCTGCGATATACCATTACTGCCTTTTTTTTTTTTCTTCTTTTAAGGGTTTGCTGAAAATGTGCATAATGAAAGAAGGTTATAGAGACATATTTCGCCTTACAAACTGAACCCTCTTGAATTACAAATTAAGCTGTTGATCACAATATTCCTCCTCATCCCCACTTTCTTTGTTCATTGTTGAAAGGGATCCCAAAGAATCTTCTTTGAAAGCCATTTGGATTAGAGACAGAATGACTAGCACTTTGGATTCAAATGGGCCAGGTTCCAATTCCAGGTCTGAAACTTTGTCAAGTTCCTTATTCTCTTTAAGTCTCATAGCCCCCAAATAGAAACTATGGGTAACACTTAGGCACCCATTTAGAAACTATGGGTTTAAAAACAGCAAGCTTGGGGAATTTCCTGGTGCTCCAGTGTTTAGGACTCCACACTCTCAGTGCTGAGAACTCAGTTTCAATTTTGGTGAGAAAACTAACACTGAACAACCTGTGAGGGACAACCAACAAAAATAAATAAATTAGCAAGCTTGGATGTTCAGCAAAACAGACTGTTGGTAATACTTATGGACACTATTTAAGATAAAAATTCGAAGAAAAATTGATATTAGTTATTTGTTTACTTGCCATAAACTCAAAAAAAAAAAAACATTTATTAAATGTCTACTGTGCATTGGAGGGGCTTCCCAGGTGGCACTATTGGTGAAGAAGCTGCCTGCCAGTGCAGGAAACGTAATAGATGCAGGTTCGATCCATGGGTCAGGAAGATTCCCTGGAGGAGGGCATGGCAACGTACTCCAGTATTCTTGCCTGGAGAATTTCATGACAGAGGAGCCTGGCAGGCTACAGTCCATAGGACTGCAATGAGTCAGACAAGACTGAAGCAACTTAGCAAGCATGTACATGCATTATAACCTAATCTAGCCCAAGATAGCCAGCCTTGGGGACAAAAAAGCCTGCTTTGCTTTTGGTCCAGCCAAATAATCACTGCTGTCCCTGATTGAATAACACTACCTTTTCTAGAAAGCAGTCTGTGATACAACTTGCATCTTCTCAGATCAGAAACATATTTTCCTATATGATAAGATGGTAAACATGCACTGAATCTCATGATTTCCTCATTGAGGAGTTAGGTCCAAATGATTCCTTCAAGTTTTATCCTGCTCCTTTGGTTTGTCAGTGAACAAGGAGTTGTAGCATCTGTGTGGCAGACTTCAAGTGAACAGCAGAAGATTTAAATGCATGGTGAATGGAAGTGGTATTCTCTTATTAGTATTAGTTTTTAATCCAAAGCAGTTTCATTTAAAGCCACATATTTGGAGAAGGGTGCCAGTCTTGCTGAGGTCAACTGTGCCTTAAGACTACTCTGTGTAGACAAACTGTCTTGCACTTCAGCCTGAAAACAAGCCCTCTGGTAAATAATTCTTTGCTTCGGGATTATAATTCAACACACTGTTCCTTTGGAAGACACACCAGCTTTGTTAAATAAGGCATTAATCCTTCCATTATGTGGTGTAATCCCAATGGTTATGATCTTTTGCAGAATTCCTAACAGATTAGAGTGGTATGGGGATGCAGAGATGTGCTGGAAACTTGAAGGAAGGTTGAATTCTGCAGCAATTTTTTTCCAAGAAAGCCACCTTCTTCTGCAGACTTTAGTGGGGAGAAAGGAAAATGTTGTATTTGGGGGAGTGATGGTAACTTGGGTTGATTAAGTGCCAAGCATTATTATAAGCAGTCCATGTACATTTTCCTACTTAATCCTCATGATAAACTTACAAGAGAAATATTTATTGTACATTATCCAGAGGGGGAAAGTAAGGTGTAAGTTAAGTAACTTGCTTATTGTCAAGCAGTTTAAGACCTTCTGAAGTGTGAAGATGTAGCTCTTTCTCAGAGGGAGCTGTTTAAGCCCATAAATCAAGTGGCTGAATAGTGGGTGGAAATGTCTCTACAATATTCTTTTAAGAGTATTTATATGTGGTTTCAAACATTTTAAAAGTAATTTTAAAAGAAAGCATGCTCAAGTAGAAAATTTGGAGAACACTAGCTAATAGAGAGCAAAATGAACATTGTTTTTAATTCACCACCTAGAAATAACCATTGCTGAATAATGGAAGGACTATGATTCCTTACAATCTTTTTACTATGCCTTTTATTGACTTAAAAGTCTCCCTCTTAATCTAGAAGTAGTACACATTTATCTCTAAATGGTATAAATTTATGAAGAAAACATTGAAGTCACCAATTTTTCCGCAATCCAGATATGTTAACATTTGGGGGAATTTTCATACGTGTGCATAGATATTAATTTATGCAGATTTATATATTCATGTACATATATAAGCTGCTGCTGCTGCTGCTGCTGCTAAGTTGCTTCAGTTGTGTCCGACTCTGTGTGACCCCATAGATGGCAGCCCACCAGGCTACCCCATCCCTGGGATTCTCCAGGCAAGAACACTGGAGTGGTTTGCCATTTCTTTCTCCAATGCATGAAAGTGAAGAGTGAAAGTGAAGTCACTCAGTCGTGTCCGGGTCTTCACGACCCCATGGACTGCAGCCCACCAGGCTCCTCCATCCATGGGATTTTCCAGGCAAGCGCACTGGAGTGGGGTGCCATCGCCTTCTCTGATATATATAAACATATACTTTAAATATATTACTAGTATATATTTTCTAACAATTTGACATTATACCTAGTATAGAATATTATATCTTTATAAATGCATTAGTATTATCTTGTTAGAGAAGTCATTCATTCAAATCAGATTTATTAAGAGGAAAAAAAGGAGGGATATAGAAAAGAGAATGTGGAGGGAAGGGCAAAGGATGGGAAGATACAGGAGAAACAGTAGGTGGGAGAGAAAGAGAGAAAACCTAATCATATTAACCATATGACTTCTAGCTTTATTAGCCCTAATTATCACTCAGTCATTTATCTTCATCTATATCTTCAACCAGTCTGTCCTAAAGGAGATCAGTCCTGGGTGTTCACTGGAAGGACTGATGCTAAAGCTGAAACTCCAATACTTTGGCCACCTCATGCGAAGCGTTGACTCATTGGAAAAGACCCTGATGCTGGGAGGAATTGGGGGCAGGAGAAGGGGATGGCAGATGATGAGATGGCTGGATGGCATCACTGACTTGATAGACATGAGTCTGAGTAAACTCCTTGAGTTGGTGATGGACAGGGAGGCCTGATGTGCTGAGGTTCATGGGGTCGCAAAGAGTTGGACATGACTGAGCAACTGAACTGAACTGATATCTTCATCTGTCTATGTATATAAAGATTATATATTCTATTTAATACATAGGTATGTATATATAGATACACTATTAAGTATATGGAGAGAATATATCCATATATTTAATAATACAATAGAACATATATATTCTATTTAAATTTTTGTGATCCATCAATAACAAAGATTATATCCACAATGGGAATCAATTTATGTTGTACTTAATAATATAGAAACACACTTGTAAGCCCTAGAATCATGGTACATAACCCAAAATCATGATCACTATCATGGTCATCGCTCTGTGCCACTTGTTGAGTGCTTCACCTTGCCAAGTCTTCTGAATTTATATAAGGCATCTCATTTCATCTTCACCACTTATATGGTGACTCAATGGACATGAGTATGAGCAAACTCCGGGAGATGGTGAAGGTCAGGGAAGCCTGGCGTGCCACAGTTCATGAGGTCACAAAGAGTTGGACACAACTGAGCAACTGACCAACAGCTTGTAGGGAGACTTTTAAAATTTAATTTTACAGATGGGACATTTGATATTCAGGACTATTATCATGAGAAGATGAAGAATTTACTTAATAGTCCTGAATATCAAATGATGCTGGGTTTTAAATCTAGGTTTTCCAACTCTTTAGACCATGCTGACAGTTCTGGAAATCAGTCTATATTGAAACCTCTTGATCAAAAAGTAGAATTGTAGCTTAGGTGTTTAGTTACTAAGTTGACAATAGCATCACAGGCCACAGGAACATAGAAATGTCACAATTTAGAAATAGAAAATTGGTTGATAGTGTAATGTTCTTATACTAAACATCAGGTAAATGGAATACAGAAAAATGGAATGACTTAAACTCCTACCAGGCTGTGGGCTTATGCAACTTGATTTTCAGGCCAGCATCCTTTAAACTAAAAATAAATCATGACTAGAATGGCAGGAAGGACAGTGCTCTGAAGTAACAGCACTGAGGCTAATTTTCAGGTTCAAATCTCATGAACTTGTCATGTGACCTTAGTCAATTTACCTAATCTTTCAAATCCTTACTTTTAGGGGAAAAAATGAAAAGGTTTTATTTTCCTTGTGAAAAGAATGGGAATTGGAGTAAGTGATACCTTATTTGAATAAGTGATACCTTAAAGGTTAAAAATGCAGGCCTTCCAACCTAGATGTGGAGTTCAACTCCACCAGCCAGAGATAGGTTTTCCCTTGAATAAGTCATGCGACCTCGCTAAGCCTCATTTATCCTGTCCTTAAAATAGAGATAATAACAGTCCCTACTCGGGGACTGTTACTCGGGGGTTGATGTGAAGATTAAAAAAATAATCTAAATCAAATGCCTGACACATCATATGTGTTTAATAAATGATAATTATCTAAAGTCCCTTCAGTGTTCTGAAATTAAGCATTACAAATCAGGAAATAGTGAATATCTACTCTATCCCCAAAGTCACCTACCAAAATCAACTCTGAAATGCATACCACTTCCAAAAACTCTTCAGCTTCCCTGTGTGTGAGGCCTTTAATCTGAGAAAGTAATTTTTAGTTCATGTTTTTGTAGAATCATGGAGACAGAGGGAGAGGGAACTTATACAGAGCTCATTTTGGTATATGCCCTTCACAAGGGTAAACCCCTTGATTGTGTGCGTACTAGCTCTTCTGTCTCTTTAGAATTTCTATTTGAAACCTCTTCATTTTAAGTGCTGATCTAGATTTATGGATTGCTTTACTTCCCTGGATCTTTTCTAGTTTGACTCTTATTTTTTTCAAGGTAAAAACAAACCAATGCTATTGTTTCCATCACTGTTATCAGAGGCAAGCATTGTAATGAGATGCCCTTATCTGATGTTTTTAGGACCTTCTACAGTTTGGGCACACTTTGTAGTACAGTACTGCCTTCAAATGGCATTGTCCACAACCTTGGGCATATGTTGATGCATTGTCTTAACAAGTTTTTGCTTTCAGCTTTGTCCACAAATAGTAAAAGGAAAGGGAAACAATGCGCCAGTCATCAGGAAGTCCATCCTTAAGAGACCTGTCAATTCTTCAGTTTTGAGTTTTTATAAGGTTAAAAGTTTTCTCAAAATGCTCCTTGGTGATTCAGACATATTGGAAGAGTGATAGGTACACAAGGTTATGTAGTCTCCTTAAATAAGGCAGACTGTATTACAAATGATGAAAAGATCTCTGTTTGTTTCTGTTCTACTAAAGTGATTAACATATTCGCTAAACAAGGGTAAGGGACAGAGAGTTGACAGTGTAGTACTATTCCCCTGCCAAGACTGTCAAATGTCTTTTATTACATATGAGAAAATATTCAAGATGCCTAATTTGTAGCCAGTTCTATAGAATTAAGCTCTTTCATGTGGTGGGAGGATAGAGACTTACGGGCTTTCCTGGTGGCTTAGTGATAAAGAATCCACCTGCCAATGCATGAGACATCAGCTAAATCCTGGGTCTGGAAGATCCCCTGGAGAAGGAAATGGCAATCCACTCCAGTATCCTTGCCTGGAGAATCCCATGGACAGAGGAGCCTGGCAGACTACAGACCATGGGGTTGTAGAGAGTCAGACATGACTGAGCGACTGACAGCAACAATAATTTATAGCCAGTTCTATAGAGTTAGACTCTTTCAGGCGGTGAGAATAGAGACTTATGGGAAGTAGAAATAAAGCAATATGCTCAGGAAGCTACCCCAGGAACTCACCAATGATTTCTTATTGAGAAGTACAACTTATCCAGAATACCCCTACTGGAATCTGAAGGGCGTTCTAACAGTGTGTCATTCTCATCACGTGGCTTGTCTTTGTCTGTGCTGCCTAGACTGGTTCTGCAGCAACACCTAATGCTAGCTGCATTCACTAGTATGCACTTTGTACTAGGTACCATGTGATGCATGTTGTGTGCAAGATGCAGTCTTGCCATCAAATACCCTAAGAAGTAGCATCTCATGAGGTTGGGTTAAATGTTCAATATGCAATGTGGAATGCCTTTTGGGCTGTGTTCTTATCCCAGGAAATCTCGTAAGCTAATGTCTTATCTCTAGTGACTTCTTTTACCTCAGGATTTTAATTGGTAGGTGACTGCATGATTGTGCCACAAGTACAATATAAAACACTCCATTCTTTAAGTTAAGGAAACTCTTCAGTTGCTTCATTGTGTAGGAGTCATGTAACAAGTGGTTATATTGAAGTTTCTTTCAATTTAGGGCAAAATGGAGAAATGGAAGCTATTATGGCTGGTAGTTCTAGTGTTATTATTACCACAATTGCTAACAGTAGAGATTATATCAATCACCTCCCCTTATATTAAAAACTTGATCCTTTATGTAGACTAAACTTGCTGATGAACATTTATGTCTCTGTATATCTGTAAAAGAAATGTTATTTGTTTAAAATCCAAGGGGGAGGACTTTTTTCTTACTTTATACATGTTAATAAAGAGATTTGGGCTTTAGGAACTACCTTGATGGTTTGTTCTAAATACCTGTACTCGTTTCAGAACAGAAGGCAGGGATGGCTAAAACTGTACTTTAAGATAAAGTATTAACAAATAGTCTCAGGGCATCTATTTGCAATTTGTGTACTCTGGCTTGGCACAAATATCTTAAGTTTTGAAAAAAATATGTGAATGCTCTTTAAATATGTAGAATTGTCTCTTTTTTTCATTTCTTGAAAGCTTTTATTACTTTCATGCCAAATATGCTTAATTAGCTTAAGTTGATGTGTGAATTTTATTCAGCTTCTTAATACAAGAGGGGAAAACTCTCAGTTGGATGATATTTAGAGTTGCAAATGTTAAAGAATATTAAAACAAATTATCATACATCTTAATTAACCTAGGAAACTTATTTGTAAAATGATAGAATTGAAGTTTTTTTTCCTTAAATACACTTATTTGAAATGTAATGAAAATTATCTTTGAATATGAGTCAGTATATCTGAATGCTTGTTTATACTAAGCTACTGTTTTCTGTGATACTGGAAAAGTTATATAACACTTGTTGTTTTGATTTAAGTTTGCTTACCTGCTAAACATTTTGAAATATATAGTTTCCTCCAAAAATTTAGAAACACAATATTTTACACACATATATGTGTAAAGATACATATCTATATATCTTTATATATATAGATATATGTCTTTATCTTTGAATTGATCTCCCTCTCATATTCACCAAATACTATGAGAAATGATTAACATTTAGTGAAAACACTTATATTCCTAATAAAATTTTAATATTTAACTTTTGATTATATAAATTTAGACATGCATAGGGATTTGAGGATATATTCAGCCTCAACACGTGTTAGTGTCTTCTGATATTTTCATCTTTCTTTCTAGAGGGTAATCTTTAAAATTGGGCCTTTTAATTGAGTTTAACAGAAGCAGAAGATATTAAGTATAGGTGGCAAGAATACACAGAAGAACTGTACAAAAAAGATCTTCACGACAAAGATAATCATGATGGTATGATCACCCACCTAGAGCCAGACATCCTGGAATGTGAAGTCAAGTGGGCCTTAGAAAGCATCACTATGAACAAAGCTAGTGGAGGTGATGGAATTCCAGTTGAGCTATTTCAAATCCTGAAAGATGATACTGTGAAAGTGCTGCACTCAATATACCAGCAAATTTGGAAAACCCAGCAGTGGACACAGGACTGGAAAAGGTCAGTTTTCATTCCCACCCCAAAGAAAGGCAATGCCAAAGAATGTTCAAACTACCACACAATTGCACTCATCTCACATGCTAGTAAAGTAATGATCAAAATTCTCCAAGTCAGGCTTCAGCAATACATGAACCGTGACCTTCCAGATGTTCAAGCTGGTTTTAGAAAAGGCAGAGGAACCAGAGATCAAATTGCCAACATCTGCTGGATCATGGAAAAAGCAAGAGAGTTCCAGAAAAACATCTATTTCTGCTTTATTGACTATGCCAGAGCCTTTGACTGTGTGGATCACAATAAACTGTGGAAGATTCTTCAAGAGATGGGAATACCAGACCACCTGACCTGCCTCTTGAGATACCTATATGCCGGTCAGGAAGTTAGAACTGGACATGGAACAATAGACTGGTTCCAAATAGGAAAAGGAGTACATCAAGGCTGTATATTGTCCCCCTGCTTATTTAACTTATATGCAGAGTACATCATGAGTAACGCTGGACTGGAAGAAAAACAAGCTGGAATCAAGATTTCCAGGAGAAGTCTCAATAACCTCAGATATGCAGATGACACCACCCTTATGGCAGAAAGTGAAGAGGAACTAAAAAGCCTCTTGATGAAAGTGAAAGTGGAGAGTGAAAAACTTGGCTTAAAGCTCAACATTCAGAAAACCAAGATCATGGCAACTGGTCCCATCACTTCATGGCAAATAGATGGGGAAACAGTGGAAGTAGTGTCAGACTTTATTTTGGGGGGGCTCCAAAATCACTGCAGATGGTGACTGCAGCCATGAAATTAAAAGACACTTACTCCTTAGAAGGAAACTTATGTCCAACCTAGATAGTGTGTTGAAAAGCAGAGATATTCCTTTGCCAACAAATGTCCGTCTAGTCAAGGGTATGGTTTTTCCAGTGGTCACGTATGGATGTAAGAGTTGAACTGTGAAGAAAGCTGAGTGCCGAAGAATTGATGCTTTTGAACTGTGGTGTTGGAGAAGACTCTTGAGAGTCCCTTGGACTTCAAGGAGATCCAACCAGTCCATTCTGAAGGAGATCAGCCCTGGGTGTTCTTTGGAAGGAATGATGCTAAAGCTGAAACTCCCATACTTTGGCTACCTCATGAGAAGAGTTGACTCATTGGAAAAGACCCTGATGCTGGGAGGGATTGGGGGCAGGAGGAGAAGGGGACAACCCAGGATGAGATGGCTGGATGGCATCACTGACTTGATCGACGTGAGTCTGAGTGAACTCCAGGTGTTGGTGATGAACAGGGAGGCCTGGCGTGCTGCGGTTCATGGGGTTGCAAAGATTTGGACACGACTGAGCGACTGAACTAAACTGAACTGAGGACTAAAGATACCATCAGTCCACTTAATCAAGAAATAATATTTTCAAGGAACCGCCCCCCCCCTACATTATTGGAGGAAATGTAAATTGGTGCAGCCACAGTGGAAAACAGTATGGAAGTTCCTCAGAAAACTAAAGTAGACCTACCACATGACCCAGCAATTCTATTCCTTGGTATATATATAAAAAAAATCCAAAACGCTAGTTTGAAAAGATATATCAAATCCCCTATGTATATACAGTAGAGATGATGAATAGATTTAAGAGATTAGATCTAGTAAATAGAGTTCCTGAAGAATTATGGACAGAGATCTATAATATTGTACAGGAGGTAGTGAACAGAACAAACCCAAGGAAAAGAAAAGAAAGAAGGCAAAGTGGTTGCCTGAGGAGGTATTACAAATAGTTGATGAAAGGAGAGAAGTAAAAAGCAAGGGAGAAAGGGAACGGTACACCCAACTAACTGAAGAGTTTCAGAGAATAGCAAGGTGAGACAAGAAGGCCTTCTTCAAGGAATGATGCAAAGAAATAGAGGATAACAATACAAAGGGGATGACTAGAGACCTCTTCAAGAAAATTGGAAATATCAAAGGAATACTTCATCCAAAAATGGGCACAATAAAGGAGAGAAAGAGTAAAGACCTAATAGAAGCAGAAGAGACCAAAAAGAGTTATAAAGAATACACAGAAGAACTGTACAAAAAAGATCTTAATGGCCTGGATAACCATGATGATATACTCTCTCACTCAGAGCTAGACATACTGGAGTGTGAAGTCAAGTGGGCCTTAGGAAGCACTGCTGCCAATAAGCTAGTGGAGCTGATGGAGTTCCAGCAGAGTTAATTAAAATCCTAAAAGATGATGCTATTAAAGTGCTAAACTCAATGTGCCAGCAACTATGGAAAAGCTAGCAGTGGCAAAAGGACTGGAAAAGGTCAATCCTCATCCCAGTTCCCAAGAAGGGCAGTACTACAGAATGTTCAAGCCACCAGGCAATTGCACTCATTTTCCATGCTAGTAAGATTATGCTCAAAATCCTCCAAGCTAGGCTTTAGCATTGTTTGATTGAGAACCTCCAGACATTCAGATTGAGTTTAGAAAAGGCAGAGGAACCAAAGATAAAATTGCCAACATTTGCTGGATCATAGAGAAAGCAAGGGAATTCCAGGGTAACATCTATCTCTGTTTAATTGACTATGCTTAAGTCTTTGACTGTGTTGATTGTAACAAACTATGGAAAACTCTTCAAGAGATGGGGATACCAGACCATCTTACTTGTCTCCTGAGAAACCTGTATGGGGGTCAAGAAGGAGCAGTTAGAACTCTGTATGGAACTACTGACTAGTTCAGGATCGAGGAAGGAGTATGACAAGAGTGTTTATTGTCACCTGTTTGTTTAACTTATTTGCAGAGCACATCATGTAAAATGCCGGGCTGGATGAGTTACAAGCTGGACTCAAAATTACTGGGAGAAATATCAACAACCTCAAATATGCACTTGATATCACTCTAATGGCAGAAAGTGAAGAGGAACTAAAGGGCCTCTTGATGAGGGCGATGGAGGAGAGTGAAAAAGCTGGCTGAAAACTCAGTATTAAAAATACAAAAGATCATGGCATCTGATCCTATCACTTCATGCCGAATAGAAGGGGAAAAGGGGGAAGCAGTGACAGATTCCCTCTTCTTGGACTCTAAAATCACTTTGGCCACCTGATGCAAACAGCTGACTCATTGGAAAAGACCCTGATGCTGGGAAAGATTGAAGGCAGAAGGAGAAGAGGGTGACAGAGGATGAGATGATTGGATGGCATCACCAATTCAGTGGACATGAACTTGGGCAAACTCCAGGAGATGATGAGGGACAGGGATGCCTGGTGGGCTGCAGTTCATGGGATCATGAAGAGTCGGACACAACTTGATGACTGAACAACAGCGATGCATGCATACACATACACACCCAACAGAATATGACTCAACCTTAAAAGAACAGAGTTTTGCTGTTTGCAGCAATGTGACTGTGTGGACAGACTTGGAGGGCGTTATGCTAAGTGAAATAAGTCAGACTGAGACAGACAAATATTGTATAATATCACATATATGTAGAATCTAAAAAATACAGAAAACTAGTGAACGTAACCAAAAGGAAGTGGATTCACAGAAACAGAGTTGTTGTCAGTTGGCGGGGCAATAAAGCAGTGGGAAATGAGGGGTGCATGTTATGGTATGTAAAGCAGGCTACAAGGATGTATTGTACAACACAGGGAATACGGCCAATATTTTATCACTGTGGATGGAGTATAACCTTCTAAATTATGTGTAAATTGGAAGCACAGTTTAAAGATATAAATAGATTAGAGGGAAGAAAACAAACAAAACATTCTCCTCTATCAATCCTATCCCCAGTTCATTTATAACATTTTGACCCTTGCTCCAGGGTTGCCCTATACTTACATGACTTACAAACATATAGGAAGCTTTGTAGCAACTCTGAATGCTGAAGATCAGCTCTTCCAGGGCAGAGTTTCCCAACGTTTTGCAAACTTCATCCAGAAGGAAACAAATGTAAACTTTAGCAATTGTTGTAATCCCTTAGGGCTGAACATGACAGCTGTTTTAACATCTGGAAAGTCATGTCTTTCATCAGCTCAGCAAAAGAGCTGCAGACTGCCAAACTTACCATAAAGAAAGTGTGCATGAGCAAACTGTCTTAGAACTTCTGCAAGACAAATTGATCTAACAGCTTTGCAGCTCTGAATAGTTTATAGCCATGAGTTGTCAGCAGATTGAACCCAAGACCTGGGCATATTTCCAGCTCATCTTTATTCTGAAGTCCCTGCTAGAGTCTTAGATTAGGAGTGTTTAGGGTAATAGAAGCTCCTACTAGATAATTAGTATTCTGTTCAATTCAGTTCAGTCGCTCAGTCATGTCTGACTCTTTGTGACCCCATGGACTGCAGCACGCCAGGCTTCCCTGTCCATCACCAACTCTTGGAGCTTATTCAAACTCATGTCCCTTGAGTTAGTGATCTGAAAATAAATTGCCCAGTCAATTGGACTTGATGACAGTTGATTGAAATACTATATGGTCAGCAAGAGGGAAAGGGAGTCAGAGATGGTTTTATAGAAAAAATTATAGACTAAGAAGCAATAATATACATAGAGTGAACTCTTGATAAAAGCAGTATGAATGGTTTTGCATTGTTCCCTTCTGACAGCCACATGTCTAAATATACCTTGTAAGATCTCATTACTTAATTAAATAATTCACATGTACTTATTCAGCACTTACTATATCAGTCATCTTACTATATGTCAACCCTGTGTTAAGTGCTGAAATATCCATTACCTCCTCCCCTCATCGAACCTGGTGGGGAGATAATTATTAACCACAGAATTCCAAGCAAAATGAACAGTATGTGCATATGTCCTTAAGCAAAAGAAATGTGATGACTTGGAAGAGACGAGAGTAGTGGTGCTAAAGTGGATAGGCAAAATCAAGCCAAGACTTTGCAGGCTGCCTTAACTTTAGATTTTATCCTCAACATATCTAGAAGCTTTGGAAGCTTTAAAAGTGAGAGAAAAGGAAATACGATTAGATGTTTACTTATTATGCTGGCAACCGAATGGAGATTGAGACAGGGACCTCGGGGACAAGGTGGAGGGTTGACTTAGAAATACGCATGAGGAAGCTTGTTGCCATGGTCAAGAAAAGAGATGATCCTGGTGGTATGCCCAGGTGTGGGGATGGAGAGAAATGAATGAAGACTAAAGAAGTAGAACGCATGGGACTTGGATGTCTATTTGGGTGGTTGTGCATAAGGAGCAATCTAAAGTATTGAATTTCTCAAATCTGGATACTTTGGAAGCAGTACTATTGCTGAGTGATAGTGTAAATAGTTATACTAAGATAGTGTAACTATTTACACTGTCTTACTAATTCCCTTGATACTTACTTTCATATGCATATTAAATCTCTCTCTCTCTCTCTCTTTGTCTGTCTCTGTGTACTTAGTCTCTCAGCTGTGTCTGACTCTTTGCGACCCCATGAACTGTAGTCTGCCAGGCTCCTCTGTCCATGGGGATTCTCCAGGCAAGAACACTGAAGTGGGTTGCCATGCCCTCCTCCAGGGGATCTTCCCAACCCAGGGATCAAACCCAGGTCTCTCACACTGCAGGTGGATTCTTTACCATCTGAGCCACCAGGCAAGCCCCAAAATACTGGAGTGGGTACCCTATCTCTTCTCCAGGAGATCTTCCTGACCCAGGAATTGAACTGGGGTCTCCTGCATTGCAGGTGGATTCTTTATCAGTTGAGCTACCAATGACTAGAGAGCCTCAACTGGCCTCAGGCATTTTCTTCAAAAAGTGGAATTAGGTGTCAAATTTGTAAACAGAAAACTTCCCACATTAGCAGATGCAAACCAGTATATATAGAATGGATAAATAAGGTCTTACTGTATAGCACAGAGAACTATATTCAATATCCTGGGATAAACCATGATGAAAAGAATATGAAAAACTGTACGTATATGTATAACTGAATCACTTTGCTGGACAGCAGAAATAAACATAACATTGTGAATCAACTATACTTCAATAAAATAAAAAAAGAACACGCCCCATGGGTTTCCCCTTCCCTGCATACAATGTGCCCTTCATAACTGCACTCATTCCAATCACATTTTTTGGTTCCTATGGGCACCTATGCTTGTGTTTAAGATGCCTGCTGCACCCCCCTTTTGCATTGCATCAAGTGTCAGAGCCTCCTGGAACAGGTCTGTGGGTCAGAATATGCTGATTTGTGATTCTGTAAAGGACTGCTGGAGGGAATATACCTCTTACGGATGCTCTCCACAAAGCCCTATTCTTTGCATATTTAAGGGTTATGTCTTGAGATTGTCATCCATTACATCATTATACCTGCACAATATTTACTTCTGTCCCAGTCTACCAGGTCTCTGGAGTGTAAGGCCTGTTCATCCTACTATCTACCCTTTACTCCATCTTTCCCCTAATCATACTCTTGTAGCGCTCTCTCTCTCTCTCTCTCTCTCTCTCTCTCTATATATATATATATATATATATATATATGAAATCATATATATAGGAAATATGACTCTTAAAGCTTGAATAAATACTGATGGTTTCAATATGGTAAAAGTTATATTTAAAACATAATTAACATGAACCACTTCTTATTCCTGTATAGTAGAAACAAGCAAAATATTGCCTGTGGACTAAATTCAACTTATGTCATGCTTTTGTAGGTTACTTTTTGTTGCAACATAAACACACCCCTTTGTTATGATAGAGACTATGTGGCCCACAGAGACTAAAATAGTTGCTGTCTGACCCTTTTCAAAAAATGTTTGCTGATTCATGCTCTGTTAGTACATGAATTGATCTTATAACATTTGTTTACTCAGTTGATTATAGCACACTTCACTGGACATTTTACAACATGCAAAATGAATCACATTATAGAATTGTGAATTTTCTTTATTATCCATCAAAATCCTCATTGCATTAAAGGATTTAAAAAGATCTGTTTACTATTGAGTAATAGTTTCTACAAAGAAGAGAAGACTTACGTTCACCAGATCTATTTTAAAGGTATAATTCCATTTAAGACTCTCAAGAAGTGGAGAATTTGCATAAAATTTGATACTACTTTGGATGGGAAATCCTGTCAAGGTTCATCTATCTCACATTTAAGAATATCAAAGACTGTCTTAAATGCGGTGAAATAAAAGGTTAAAATACACATTTAAAATCAAATATTTATAGGTGCATTGCTTGTGGAACACTGAAAATGGTTAAATAAACCTACAGGCTTCTTTTTCGCATACCCACCCCACAGCTGAGATTTGATTTATATACTTTAAATATATGTTTATACCTGCTAAAGTCTTTCTGATGATACCTAGATATCACTTACCAAAAAAGAGGGATTTAAAAACTTTGCCGTAAAGGCCTCTCATCTTGATTACTTGTTATAAAACCATTAGCCAATGTCAAATCAATTTTACTGGTTTCCTACAAAAATAAAGTTTAGATTTGAATTAACTTTTCACCAAATGATTTTCACAAAGCATGAAATTATCTCAGTGCTGAGAATCACCAATTGAAATTATACCCTTGTCAAAATGTTCCTAATTAGTCATTACTCATGGCAACTGGCTCTTTTTTCCCTTGAACAACTGGAGTAATCTGTATTGAGAGAGTGTGATGCTTCTGCTCACCAATTATTAATGGAAACTAGTCCTATGAAAAGTCCTCAGTGGCTGAGAAACTCCTTGTGGAGTGTGTTAAGCATATCCTTGATGATGACAGTAGTAATAGCCATTTTCCATTGCTAATATGTGCCATGACTTCGATGGTATACCTTAGATGGTTGCATGTATCCTGTATGTTACACCCTATATATCAATGACCTCATTAATAATTAAAGGAGCAGTCATCTTCACAAAGGAGACGTATCTGAGTGCTCACTGTAGTTTTATCTTCATTAGTATTGCCCTTCAATATCTTAATGCAAAATTGGCCATTTTTTCATACTATGAAACTAAAAAAGATATTTTGCAAAAGTGATGTGATAAGCAAGACCAAAATAGTATTGATTTTAAAATACAAAGTGCAAATAGTAAACAAACTTTTGTAATTCTAAAGGAGACAGGTTGATTCCCTCCTCAAACTTGAGTTCCTTGTCTTCAATTACATCAGATTCTAGTGTTATTTGCTATGCTCTCATTGAAATTTAGAAAAAGAAATATTACACAAGGGACCAAAAGTCTTATTAAACAAAAGGATGATCTCCATATTTCTGTTCTTTTTTGTTTTTTCTTTTTTGATTCTCAAATGCCTAATAAATATAAGCCATCCCTGAGAATGTAAAAGTGAATTCAGACCTGGTGTCTGACATCAATGACTAACTGACAGTTAGCCAGGAGAAGAAGGCAGATGGATAGGTCAGGCAGAGTGTACCCCGTGTGTAAAAGCTGGCTGTGAGAAAGAGAGTATGGTGTGTTTTATTTGTGCATTGAATAAAATCCATGCTCTTTGTAGGCACATGCGAAACCCTTTTTCATTGAGCCCCTTCCTTCCTTATGATACTGTTATTTTTCTGGATGCAAGAAATTAATTTTCATCTCCTAACCTTTACATCAACAGTTACCCAAGCCTGGAAAAATTTTTTCAAGTATTAGCAAGGCAAGTTCCTTCTTAAACTTCAGGTATTTGCTTAAATAGTGCTTCTTCAGTGAGCTATATCTTCATCCCTGGACTAACTTCCTCTTCATTGTTCTGTTACCACACCTTGTTTATTGATTTTATCACTCCTACTATATGCCATCATTATTTGGTTATTAGTTCACTTGCTCATTATCTTTCTCCCTCACTAGACTTTCAGTGCCATGATGGTAGGGAGTAGGTCTTTTTGGTTAGTAATTGTGCTCCTAGGGCTTAACACAATGCTTGATCCAAGGTGAAAACAAAGCAAGTACTTTAAAATGCATATTCTAGAAATCTGGTGGGTAAAATTCAGTGATGATGCTGGATAGTTCCTCTAGGGCTGAATCATCCACACCATTTCATTCTCTGTACTTCATGTAGTGTCTGCTATAGAGTAGGTAATCAGTAAACATTTATAAAATGAGGATTGGGTAGCAAGAATTTTGATACGTTATGAAGGCAGGAGGAGAAGGGGATGACAGAGGATGAGATGGTTGGATGGCATCACTGACTCAATGGACGTGAGTTTGAGTAAAGTCCGGGAGTTGGTGATGGACAGGGAGGCCTGGCGTGCTGCAATTCATGGGGTCGCAAAGAGTCAGACACGACTGAGCGACTGAACTGAACTGATTCTAGAGGAGTATATGAGCAGAAAGGGCCACACATTTTGGCTAAATTGCTTTGGACAATAGATTTTAGAACTTTTACTACTGGCATGTTGTATCTTTAACCCTTTGCATACTGCTGACTTGGTGAAGATCAGCTCAAGGGACAAGTTCATTGCCTAGGAAGTCAAGGTTTTGTAGTAAAGGCAAATATTACCTTATAAGCTACATACACAGGTAGATATATCTATTTCCTTTATCTTACTCTGCTGATAATTCTGCCCTAAATCTTACTAACATTTGCTATATATGTATAAGGTCTTTGATGGAGAGGATCTGGTTCACCCTAATCCACTTCTAGTATTATAGACTCTGGTTTCTTATCTCTATATTGAAGAGGATAACACCCTCTTTATTTCCATGGATATCTGTGATATAGCTTACGTGCGTGCTGCAATAGCATAACCAGAAACCAGCCCAATTTTGAGTGTGCCAGGGTAACCAGACTCCTGAAAATAGCCTCTTAAGGCAATAATTAGGGATCTGTAGGCTATATGGCTAACTCAGAATAATCTGTGCTTTCCATCATATAGTCTGATTGTAGCATGAAGGCAAATTTTATTGTTGATGGTTTATGGTACATATATATACATGAAACCTTAATCATAACCTAAAATCATTTGAATGTGGGTTAAATCTTAAATGCCACAGAAAACACATTAGAAACTACATATTTCAATTCTGCTCTAACATTTTAAAACTGTACCGAACTATTTATTTTCAATTCCTTTATTTAATCAGGAAGCCATCAGAAGATTGCCAGATTTCTTCTTAGGAAAAGTTCTTTCAATGAGCTATTCTGCTTAATAATCCAAAAAAGAAATGCTTTTAAAAATAACATCTTTCCCTCCATAGTCAGAAAACACAATCTTTTAAGGAAGGAGGGTTATTTTATTTCCTTTTTGTTTGTTTTATTAGAGTACATTTAAAACATTCAGCCCCAGGGTAATTACGGTCATACAAACCTTAAAGACAGTTTCAGCTTGACTTTTTAGGACAAATTCTATCCATTTTTATTATAGAATCTAAACAGTATTCCTCCTCTTTTAAATTGGACTTAGGGGGAAAAAAAACATGTTTCTATTGTGAGTTTTGTAACCTAATTTGCAAAATGTTGGTATTTTGGATTGAGGAAATAATTATTTCTTGCCTTTAATTATGTTAAAGTAATGTCTGTGTAACTCTAGTCTCAGATCCATAATGATTAGAATGGTGAAATAACTTACATTTCATTTAAAAAGTTTAAATCATTAAAGCCAGCTTTCCCCAAAATAAACATACCATTTCTGGTCTTAGAGATGAGCAATAATGAACTAAATTTAAAACGTATTAAATGCCTCTGGGCACAAAAAAGAAGGTTTTGGTAATGTGGGTGATACAAAGATAAAGGTTTTTTTTTTTTTTTTTTTGCCACTCAGGAGATTAATATCAGGTTGGAAAACAGCAAAGACATAATTAATTCTAAAGTAAAGTCTGCCCTGATCAGTTTTTTTTTTTTTAAACTAGAGATAAAAAAATTTATATGTATATTGGAATATGAGTCAGAAAGCATAAGGCTACCTATATGAACTTGTGGTACTAGTTGCATAAAGAATTCTAAAGAGTGAAACCAATTCCTTCCATTTGTCAAAAATCTCTTAAGAAAGCCCAGGTACCATGGAATATAGAACTTCACTTCCTGCTCCCAAAAGGCACCAAGTATAGTTTAAATACTTCTTTTTCCAAATGGACATCATGAGATATCTCTGGCCACCAAAGTGTTAGAATGTGTCATGTATCTATTTGAATTCAGCTGCACAGAAGTTTGGAAAACTTCCTGATGTCCTCTTTTTCTCTTAACAGGATAGGTGAAGTCTATTGTAGAATCTCAGAAAGTATCCTAGGAAGTTTTTGGGTAGAGACAATTTTATTCTTGACCTTTAACAACTTTATTATTCCTGTGACTTTATAATAATAGGAAGACAAATATATAGAAGATGCCTATTTGTGTGAACTAAGTTATTTCACATTCACTGGTAGTCATGTGGCATATTTTCATCTCACTAATAATTGACAGGGATTTTGAAGTTGGCAAAGTGAACCTCTGATTAGAAAATTAAGTAATGTTACCAAAAACTAAAATGGACTATGAAATGTTTAAAGGCCCATCACCTTAATATAAAGATTTGAACCAAGATTTCTTTTCTGAAACTTGGTTTTCTTTACAGGAATATTCACTGAAAAAGGTAAAATGTCTATGTTTCAAAGTAAATACCAGGAATTGTTTTAAAATACATTTTCCTTATGTAAGCCCTAAAAAATGATCCAGCAAGATGAAGCATCATTGATGATCTTTAGAACACCTGAGAACTTATTAGTAATCTCCATGGATGACAAGAAAAAGAAGATATTTTGAGCTGCTATAGAGGACTTCATGTTAACATGAGAATCTTCAAACCTGCTTTCATGCAGTTATATCAAGCATAGGATGTTGAATACCTGTCCCCAAATATCTTTCCTGTCTTATCCTAATCCAATTGAATTAACTCAATTTTTAACCCAATCCATGTGGCATTGAGCGAGACTTTACATTTGTTGTTGTTCAGTCACTCAGTTGTGTTCGACTCTTTGCAACCCCATGGACTGCAGCACTCCAGGCTTCCCTATTCTTCACCATCTCCAGAGCATGCTGAAACTCATTTCCATTGAGTCAGTGGTGCCATCCAACCATCTTGTCTTCTGTTTTCCCCTCCTTCTCCTGCCTTCAATTTTTTTTTCCCAGCATCACAGTCTTTTCTAATGAGTCAGCATTGCATCAAGTGGCCAAAGTATTGGAGCTTCACCTTCAGCATCAGTTTTTAAAATTGAATACTCAGGCTTGATTTCCTTTAGGATTGATTGTTTGGATCTCCTTGCAGTCCAAGGGACTCTCAAGAGTCTTCTCCAACACCACAGTTCAAAAGCATCATTTCTTTGGCACTCAGCCTTCTTTATGGTTCAACTCTCATATCTGTACATGACTATTGGAAAAACCAGAGCTTTGACTATACAGACCTTTCTTGGCAAAGTAATGTCTCTTAATATGCTGTCTAGGAGCTAGCATCCTTTAATTTTATGGCTGCAGTGACCATCAGCAGTAATTTTGAAGCCCAAGAAAATAAAGTTTGTCCCTGTTTCCATTGTTTCCCCATATATTTGCCATGAAGCGATGAGACTGGGTATCATGATCTTTGTTTTTTGAATGTGGAGTTTTAAGCCAGGCTTTTCACACTCCTCTTTCAGTTTCATCAAGAAACTGTTTACTTTCTCTTCATTTCTGACATGAGTGCTTTCATCTGCATAAGTGAGGTTATTGATATTTTTCCCAGCAATCTTGATTTCAGTTTGTGCTTCATCCAGTCTGGTATTTCACATGATGTACTCTCATATAAGTTAAATAAGCAGGGGGACAATATACAGCCTTGACGTACTTCTTTCCCAACTTGGAACCAGTTTGTTGCTCCATTCCAGTTCTAATCATTGCTTCTTGGCCTGCAAACAGATTTCTCAGGAGACAGGAGAGGTGATCTGGTATTCCCATCTCTTTAAGAATTTTTCACAGTTTGTTGTGATCCACATAGTCAAAGCCTTTAGAGTAGTCCAATTTACAGGTAGATAACAATAAAAAGAAGAAAATGTAGTTTTCCAAGTGGTAAAAAATAGCTTAAAGGCAATTATCAAGAGTAAAAACTAACAACCTGCAAAGATACCCTATAGTTTTCTGTTGAAACATGAAATATATCCCTATAGATATACCGTTTTTGACCAAAGATAAACAAAGATGATTCAGATAATTTTTATTTACAAGATATATGATCATATTTGATGTGGTCTGATCATACAGACCCCATTAGATGTGGATTGATAAGTAAGTGCCATAAGAATGGTAATTGACCACATCACCTGCTTTGTTAAACTTTTCAGGAAGAATCTCAGATTAAAATTAAAAGTGTCTGGAGTCTAGGAAATAAAATCAAAACTCACCTGCAGATTTCACTTGCAGTAGCTATGGATTTTGGTGAATTTCCCTATTCTGAAGATCCCCAAAATATCCTAAGATTCCTTTGTCTAATTAGGCAGAGATTTTCTTTACTCACTTGTAAAGTTAGGAACCCGATAAGCCAGTCTCTCAACCAGGTTTCCTAAGAGCATTTGTAAGCACTGACTCCACAAAGTCAAGCCTTAATTCCTTAAAACTGGCTGGTCATGTTTGAGAATATGCATCACCATTCTCAAAGATGACACTCCAGTCAAAGCCTTGGCTACATAACCAATTTTTCCAATTATGTTCTGCTACAAGGAGGAAATACCCTTGTTGAACTTATGCAAATCATTATATCGCCATGAAAATGAAACACTCAATAGGAATTTCTGGATTCTGAGAAATCAGTCAGGGAGAAAAAAAAGTTTCATTTATTTTGACAAAAATATAATCTACTTGTAAACTGTGGTAGTTAAGGGAAATGAGAAAGGGGTTACGTATATAGAGAAAACAGAACAATAAAGAAACAGAAATGTCCCCAAAGAAAAGCCATAAGTAAATCATAGCCATTTTTATCAGTTTGAAGAGTGAAAGTGGTAGTCACTCAGTTGTGTCCGACTCTTTGCAACCCCATGGACTGTAACCCACCAGACTCCTCTGTCCATGGGATTTTCCAGGCAAGAATGCTGGAGTGGGTTGGGTTGCCATTTCCTTCTTCAGGGGATCTTCCCCACTCAGGGATCGAACCTGGGTCTTCTGCGTTTCTGGCAGATTCTTTGCCATTTGAGCCATCAGGGATTTGGTCTCATATAATTAAGTTGTTTTTTTTTTTTTTTTTTTTCTGCTTGATCTTGGGCTATGAACCCATTTGACTTCTCTACTAGAGTTATAATAATTATTATTCAATTATATGGTTTCAAAGTTATGAAGGTATTCCATCAGAAGGCTATACTCTGAGTACCTGTCATAGTTTTATTGAACAAACAATATTAAACTAGTCTTATTTGCCAAAGATTTATTCAAATTACATAAAAGCACTTTTGTTGGTTGGTTGTTATATTTCTTGGGATTTTAGTAATATTTAACTTACATAATGGGGAAGGCGATGGCACCCCACTCCAATACTCTTGCCTGGAAAACCCTTGGACGGAGGAACCTGGTAGGCTGCAGTCCATGGGGTCGCAAAGAGTTGGACATAACTGAGTGACTTCACTTTCACTTTTCACTTTTATGCATTGGAGAAGGAAATGGCAATCCACTCCAGTGTTCTTGCCTTTCTATTGTAAAATTTTAGCCATGAGTCAGGTAAACACAATAATATAAAACTCACTAATGAAATAATTTAAAAAAATGCAATGCAATACAATAAAAGGTTGGTTGTCATCTTTGTGCCCATTCCTATTTTTATCAAACTTTTGTTTCTGGCAGGTGAAACAAGTTAAGGTTACCTGCTCAATGTTAAAACTTTTTATCAATATTTGTGGAGGGGGCCTTAATATTTTCTTTTGTCCTGATATGTAGTCACTTTAGGTATTCCTGAGTCCCCTGAAAGCTCCTGGTAGAGACAGGCACCTAAAATCCAAGTTATTGTAGGGAGCTGAGGGCTGGAATGTGAAGGGAAAGGTCTGGCTGGGTGGATGGAAGCGTGTAGGAGGTAAAAGCTTGAAGGCGAATGTATCAAAGGATTCAGGGCAGCTGGAGGGATGGTCAAAGGTGATAAAAGGAGGAAGGAGGAGCAGAGCAATGAATAAGGAGAGGTCTTAGAGGAGCCAGTTTGGGGAACACATTGGAATTTCAAGATATCCTTAGTAAAATCTCTCCAACAGAAAAGGAAGCAGGTGAAGTTTATGCCTTAATGGCAGAGCATAGAGTTCTCAGGGGTCTGTGTAAAGGGTGGTTTCAGTCTAGAAGAAGCTCGCATGTTCTTAAGTAACTATACCTTGCAAATAAAGGAGCTTGGGACCCACTGTAACTCAGCCTTCAGAGTATAGTCAGATTCTTAAGAATTAAAATTTAACTTTGCTCTTCTTTAACAGGCTGTCATCCAGAGCACTGTCTAAGGAGTTAGAGTCACCAGTCAATTTCTGATTAATCAGTCATGATCAAAGACAGAGGTTTCACAGAATGCACACTTGGAGTTCTGGGTGGGAGACCCAGGGGTCCAGTGATGAATCTGATCCTGTCTGAATCACAGTACTCTTGGAACACTTATCAAAATGGTAAGGAAGTCTTCAAGACTTTTGAAATAGCAGCATTGCAGTATGGTAGAGAGACCAGGCTCACCTCTGACTATAGCAAAGTGATTTATAGCCAAGGAACAGGGGGAGAGATGGGTGGAAAGAAAATTACTAAGAGGAGGCATCAAAGGCAGGGAAATTCTTGCTAAACTGACCCAATGGGATTTTGCTAAAGGCAGGTCAAGAACTTAAACATTAGATGTTGAGAATGAAGAACTTGATTGTATACCAAGTGTATCAGATATCAAAGGAAAAGGGGCTCTCACTAAACTGACTTAGCAGGATTCCTGTTAAGAGGGGTCTTAGTTTCTTCACCTGTTTAATGGGGCTAAAATCTATAAAGACTTCAGAGGAATGTTGTGGGAATTAAGCAAAATAATGTATAAGAATAATTTAGCACAATACCTCACATATAGTGAGTATTCCATAGCCCTTAACCATTGTCAGTAACATCGTCCTCATGACCAGTGAGCAGTATACTAGTGGGGCTTGGTAGGTGTTCCTCAGATGATTGTCAGTCGGAAAACTATTACTGGCCCATGTTGAAATAAGTACCCAGATTGAGAAAAAGCATTTAAATAATTTTATAGCAATTTACCAGAGTAAATTTATGCCAGTTGAATCTGATAATAAAAAAGGGCTTTTGTTATATATGCTTTTTTATTTTAATTTTTCTAGAAATCCATCGTTACTGTATTTTATAAAAATTACTGACTGTAGTGGATTTGAAAGGGGAAACAAAGGGATAATGTTTCTTTTCTATGAATGCTTTGAGGATTGTTGGTCTAGGCTTGAGATAGAAGTTAGGGACCTGTTTGCATACTAATTTCTGATTGGCTAAGAATGTGATGGTCTGTGTTTAAAAGCCACAATAACACAGATAAAATCTAGCCTTTCCATGTCCACTATAGGTTTCTCTTCTCACTTTACAGTGGTTATCTACAATGTCTCTGTATACCCAGGGTAGACTATAAGCAGCATTCCTTAATTTTTAAAATTAACTCACTTATTCATAAACTTAAGAGTTTGCTGTACATGCATGCAATCATAATGATAGTAGTAACAATCACAGACTATTTGGTGAGGTAGTACATACAGAGTATGTTTTAATTTTGACCTGTCTCATGCTATAGCGTATTTGCAAACTTAAACTTGCTTGTACATTTGTGGCAAAGAAATGGTAGCTTTCTCTATCTTAAGCAGGTGAATGAACATAATTGAGAAATGACCTAAACTCTACCTACACAATCATTGAAAATGAAATTGAGTCAATCTACTGCTGCTGCTTTAGAGCACCAACTCTGAGTTTGCCTATTACCCCCTTCATCAACCAGTAGTTATGGCATCCTGTAGGCACAGTCTTGGGCTTCCCAGGTGGCTCAGTGGGTAAAGAATCTGCCTGCAATGCAGGAGATGCAGCTTTGATCCCTCAGTCAGGAAAATCCCCTGGAGGAGGGCATGGCAACCCAGTCCAATATTTTTGCCTGTAGAATACCCATGGACAAAGGAGTCTGGCGGGCTGTAGTCCATACAGTCACAAAAAGTTGGACATGACTGAAGTGAATGAGCATGCATGCACAGTCTTAGTAACTTGTTCATGGATATAAGCAACCAGAACTGCATATTGGTTAAATTTCTATTATAAAATAATATTTTAAGAAATCTAAGGAGAGGGTATTCTGAGTTATACCAATTTAGGATTTAAGTTTATGATATATAAAATATTCTGCCCTGCTTATTTTCTCCTGAATGATTGCTGTCACTTGTAATTTAGAAGGGAAACAAAGGTAAAATACTTTTTCAGTGTACAATAAACTACAATTTTCCTTATACTAAATTATCTCCTTTCAAGACAGGCTTTTTCTTTCTTCCTACCAGGAGCTCATGCTTTTTCCTAGGTGGTATTTTAATGTTTTTACGGTTTGCATTTTCTTAACAGATCTTTTCTGTAACCAACTTAAAAACACCTTTTGATCTCAGATTCATAATTATCCATGGAATTTTCTTTGTCCCCTTTTCACAGCACAGCAGTTTCTTACAGGGAACAGTAAAGATCCAAAGTCCTTGATGAATTTAGTGTGATCGTGCACATTTTATAAAGCTTTTGTGTTTGACTGTCCTTTCTTGCCACATAGAAGCAAGGCTGGTCATATTGATTTCACTAGTGGCTTTATGTATCTCATTATCACATGAGATAATGTCTATGAAATCAATTTAGTAATGCATTAAGTGTACGCAAAATGCAGAATATTAATATTACATCATCAAAGAGACCCTGCAAGGTACCTTTCTGTATTTCTTGTAAGAAATATATAAATCAGTGCTGAGCAAGCCATATGTTTGGATGACCTTGTGTTCTATAAGCAATGCATTAGTATTGAGAGTCTGTTCAAAGGTTGGATCTTTGCTTTATTTACACTTTTACAACCTAGAAACTTCTGTCCCGCACGCTGTAATGTGGAACCTCTTTTAAAATAAACCCTCCCCCTCCCCCACACCATCCACCTATCTGGGGAGGTGAGTATAATATTCTTATTTATTATAAAAGCCAGCTTAACTAAAGGGGAAAAAACATTTAGGGATCTATGATTATTGACATTTTCCTTCCATTTGCCCAGTGAGTGCCAGTTCTTATCTTCTTAGGAGTATTAGTGGTTCAACTTGGAGTAAAATATGGTTTCAGAGAGCGACTTATTTGAGGACAGGAGGAGACATTTGCGGATGTAGAAAATAGAATTCTGTGGAAGTTTCTTTGAAATGCAAATCATCCTTTCTAATTTGGTCTCAAATGCATTTTCATTGTTTCTTGTTCTAGACCCCAGGGAACATAGTGCTGAAAAAATCCCATGCCCATTTGCTGTCCATGTGATAGTTGAAGAATATAGTTGTTAAATAACATACATAAGAAGGTGGTGATGCCGTGTAGGAAAAAATCAAGCAAAGCAGAGGGCACAGAATATGGGACTGGGGCATTGGAAGGAGGGTCACAATTTTAAGTTAGAAAAGAGTAGACTTTGAACATGGAGAGCTGAGGAATGTGTAGAAAGAATAGTCTCTCCCTGGGCAGTTTAGAAGTGAATGCTCTGAGTTGGGAGTGTGCCTCATGTCTCCCATGAATGGGCAGAAGCCCAGTGGGCTGGAGCAGAGGGAGTGAGGGGAGAGTAAAAGATATAAATGGGTAGAAGGAAAGCAAATTGTGTAGGGAAATATAGGCAGAGATTTGCAGGAGGTTGATTGGGGAGGAATCTCAGTAACAAAATGTTAGGAAGTGAGGGAAGTAGAATTGAGCAAAGGGAAATGTTAAGCCAGGATGTAATTGCAGCAGAAATACTGCAAGTTCTAGAGGAGCTCCAGAACTAAGTTAATCCTTTAGTGTTGCCCCAGACTGAGATGAGGAGCCTGGACCCTTGAACTCCTGAATTAACTAGTCATTAGATGAGAGCTGCCTCTGGGAAGAGAGTCCAATCCGGCAAGAGGCCATTTCCTTTGACCAAGGGTGATTGCTACAAAAAGACTCACATGTACAATATTAGCGGCCCATATTCCCAGAAGCTGGGAAAATGAGCATCCTTTTCCTGTAGGTCTTCTGAATGATACCCAATGGCATTTACCTCAGTGAGGTATAGGGGATTTTCAAGCCAAGTGCTGAAATTAGCTTACTTGTTGCCTAAGCATCATCTGGCTTAAAACTTAACATTCAAAAACCAAGATCATGGCATCCTGTCCCATCACTTCACGGCACAAAGATGGGGAAACAATGGAAACAATGACAGACTTTATTCTCTTAGGCTTCAAAATCTGCAGATGGTGACTGCAGCCATGCAATTAAAAGATGCTTGCTCTTTGGAAAAACAGCTATGACAAACCTAGACAGCATATTAAAAAGCAGAGACATTACTTTGCCCAGAAAAGTACAGTCTACTCAAAGCTATGGTTTTTCTAGTAGTCATGTATGCACATGAGAGTTGGACTCTAACGAAAGCTGAGCACCAAAGAATTGATGCTTTTGAACTGTGGTGTTGGAGAAGACTCTTGAGAGTCCCTTGGACTGCAAGGAGATCAAACCAGTTGATCCTAAAGGAAATCAGTCCGAATATTCATTGGAAGGACTGATGCTGAAACTGAAGCTCCAATACTTTCGCAAACTGATGAGAAGACCCAACTCATTGGAAAAGACGCTGATGCTGGGAAAGATTGAAATCAGGAAGAGAAGGGGACGACAGAGGATGAGATGGCTGGATGGCACCACTGATTCAGGGAACATGAGTTTGAGCTAGGTCTGGAAGATGATGAAGGGAAGGGAAGCCTGGCATGCTGCAGCCGTGGGGTTACAAAGAGTCAGACACGACCGAGTGACTGAAATGAACTGAACTGAAGCATTCTTCTGGGTTGATATTAAGAATAGAAATGGAGACCTTCAGTGATTATTTCAGAAATCAAGGCAAGAGATATGATGGTTTGGATGAATATACTAGTGGAAAATGTCATGGACTGAGGAGCCTGCAAGGCTTCAGTCCATGGGACCCCAAAATATCGTACAGGACTGAGTGACTGAATGCATGTGCACACACACGCATGTAATAGAAGTGATAAGAAATATTAAGAATCTGGTTGCACTTTGATGTAGAGACAGTAGGATTTGAAAACAGAGCAAGTGAACAAAACTGTCATGCATGATTCTGACAAAGGATGGAGTTACCATTCTTTGCAAAGACTATAGGAGCAGCCCACTTTAGATGGAAATTCAGGAATCCTGTTTGGTACAACAAGAGTGGAATATTTAAGTGGAGATGTAGAGAAATCAACCCTATATGTGCATTTGAAAAATTGGTCAGGATGGTCATATTTATTTGCAACAGATGAAGCCTTCTTGCTGCTGACCTGGAGAAAGTAAGATCTTTATTTATCAGTGATTTAAAAATCTTCAGCAATTTCCCATTAAGTACTTCAATTTAAAATATTTTAGTTTAGACATTCTTAATAATTTGAGTATTCATATAATTTTAATGAATTACTTCAAATAAAAGGAAAAGTATACAGGATATTACAGATACCTATGTCTACCACATAATTATAACAAATCTTTTATTTTGCCTTTTTACATTTAAATTGAACTTTTGTTCTTATTCTTGCTCTCTCTACACAGTTATGCTTGCATTTGCCTTTGTATGTTCTCCCAATATCATTTCTTTTTTAATTTAGAGGTAGTCTAAATCCACTATTTTGGATTTATTTATCATCCTCATAAATATTTTTTATCACTTAAAGATATACATGAAACTGCAAACTATATGTATCCATTTTAAATGTGTATTGTAAAAAATATATATATGCTGCTCTATTTTATGTGAATAATATCACAATATATTTTCAATCTACAACTCTATTTAGTCAATGTAACTTTTTTGAGATTTATGTTGGCCAATAGGTAATGATATAGGTGTAGGCATAGGTACAGCTCTAAGTTATTTGCACTGATGCTTATGGTAGTCCATTCTATGGCTTTACCACAATATAGTTATTCATTCACCTATGACTATCGCTATTCACTATAGCAAACAATGATATAATAAAGCATTATTTTCTGTTTCCCTGAATATTCTTTAGAAATTTTCAGGAGTGTGTACTTAAGAGAGGAATTACTTAATAGAAGCAAGTTACATATCTTCTACCGTACACATTATTGCCACAATACTTTTAAATAATAGGCCAAATTGCACTCCCCTCAATAGGGTATGAAAACTCCAATTCCTCTGTATTTTTGCCAGCACTTGGCATACTTAGACTTAAAAAAAAGTCAAAGAGCTTATGGTCATCATGATGTATTATATTTTATTGCTTATATTTTTATTTCACAGACCTCTAGTGAAATTGAGCACATGTTAATTTTTCATTGGTGATTTGTCTTTTTCCTTCTGTGGATTGTCTATTCAGATCTTTGTTCATTGTATTTATTTATTATTGATTCATGGGTGTGAGGGAGTTCAGTTCAGTTCAGTTGCTCAGTCATGTCCGACTCTTCGCAACCCCATGAATCCTAGCACACCAGGCCTCCCTGTCCATCACCATCTCCGAGTTCACTCAGACTCACATCCATCGAGTCCGTGATGCCATCCAGCCATCTCATCCTGGGTTGTCCCCTTCTCCTCCTGCCCCCAATCCCTCCCAGCATCAGAGTCTTTTCCGATGAGTCAACTCTTTGCATGAAGTGGCCCAAGTACTGAAGCTTCAGCTTTAGCATCATTCCTTCCAAAGAAATCCCAGGGTTGTTCTCCTTCAGAATGAACTGGTTGGATCTCGTTGCAGTCCAAGGGACCCTCAAGAGTCTTCTCCAACACCACAGTTCAAAAGCATCAATTCTTCAGTGCTCAGCCTTCTTCACAGTCCAACTCTCACATCCATACATGACCACAGGAAAAACCACAGCCTTGACTAGATGGATCTTAGTCGGCAATTCAGTATCACAGTTATCCAAGTCTATGCCCCAACCAGAACGCTGAAGAAACTGAAGTTGAACGGTTTTATGAAGACCTACAAAATCTTTTAGATCTAACACCCAAAAAAGATGTCCTTTTCATTATAGGGGACTGGAATGCAAAAGTAGGAAGTCAAGAAACACATGGAGTAACAGGCAAATTTGGCCTTGGAATGCGGAATGAAGCAGGGCAAAGACTAATAGAGTTTTGCCAAGAAAATGCACTGGGTGTGAGGGAGAGAGGTATATATATTTTGAAATCCAAACTGTCATTTTAGTTCATTGCTAATATCGTATCTTTAATGTGGTTTCAGGCCTTTTGCTTATTATATAAAGGTTTAGCTTTACATCTTCTTCTTTAATGCATCACTCTGCTCTTACAGTTTGTACTTTTTCTAATAGTAATATATTCTCAATATTTTGTTATCAAATAATAGTGATCTTATACTTTATTTTGAAAATTTGGTTTAAAGTTTACTTTTTACCCTTAGATGTTTAATATCTGGAAATAATATGGAAATTATTTTTGTGAACTATTTAAAGTATGATAAGTATAAATAATTATTTCAGTATTATTCATTAAATAATTCTGCGTCTAAATTATAAATAATGTAATATTTATTATTGAATAATATTATCAAGTTTTAATATATTTGTAGTTTTTTTTTCTGTGATTGCAAGTTGAATTATTAGTCAATCTATTTCTATATAAAACTGTTTTATTTATATTACGATTATGTGGTGAGTTTTGATATATATTAGGGCGAATTTCCTCCCTCCACTCTGATTCTTCAAAGTTTCCTTATTATTTTTGGCTTTGTGGTGCTAGATAATTAGCCAGATAAATAATTAGATAAGTAGCAAAATAGATAAGCTAATCAAATTCCATTAAATGCCCTGATTGGATTTTAATATCGTTTAGATTGATTTGATTTAATAATTTAATTTTTAAATCATTGGTAACTTTAACATTTTGCTGTTTTCTCTATAAACTTGTGCATATTTTGTTAGTTTATTTCTGGGTTCCTTATTTTTATTGTGTTTGGTTTTAATTTGAATGTGACTTTTTTTTATCAAACCCTAGCATGGCCCTAAGGCAGCAATTAGTACCTACACTTTAAAAATCTTTATTACATTATGACTCAGTTCACTTCAGTTGCTCATTTGTGTCTGACTCTTTGAGACCCCATGGACTGCAGCACGCCAGGCTTCTCTGTCCATCACCAACTCCCAGAGCTTGCTCAAACTCATGTCCATTATGTCAATGATGCCATCCAATCATCTCATTCCCTGTCATCCCTATCTCCTGCTGCCCTCAATCTTTCCCAGCATCACAGTCTTTTCCAATGAGTCAGTTCTTCTCATCATGTGGCCAAAGTATTGGAGCTTCAGTTTCAGCATCAACGCCTCCAATGAATATCTAGGACTGGTTTCCATTAGGATTGACTGGTTTGATCTCCTTGCAGTCCAAGAGACTTTCAAGAATTTCTCCAACACCATAATTCAAAAGTATCAATTATTTGGTGCTCAGTCTTCTTTATGGTCCAACTGTCACATCCATACATGACTATTGGAAAAACCGTAGCTTTGACTAGATGGACCTTTCTGGGCAAAGTAATGTCTCTGCTTTCTAATATGCTTTCTAAGTTTGTCATAACTTTTCTTCCAAGGAGCAAGCATCTTTTAATTTTGTGGGCTGCAGTCACCATCTGTAGTGATTTTGGAGCCCCCCAAAATAAAGCCTGACAATGTTTCCACTGTTCCCCATCTATTTCCCATGAAGTGATGGGACTGGATGCCATGATCTTCATTTTTTGAATGTTGATTTTTAAGCCAGCATAATACAACATTATGATTAGATGTATACAAGTCTTTCCTTTAGTAGATTATAAACTCTTTGGATGCCATACATGTCATGTCTTCAATAAATGTCAGATGGTTTAGAGGAATGACTGAATGACTGCATTTCAATTATTCTTGCTTAAGTCCTTTGTGGTCCATTTCTCTCTGTTGTTACCTATTCTGTCAAATTAAGTTGGTGAAAAACTAAAGCTCTTAGAATCTGTGATGGGCTATAGATTCTTTTGACTCTCAGTGTGACTTGACTGGCTGATCTAGAGAGTGGTAGTATAAGGATCTTCGGAGAAGGCAATGGCACCCTACTCCAGTACTCTTGCCTGGAAAATCCAATGGACAGTGGAGCCTGATAGGCTGCAGTTCATGAGGTCGCTGTTTCAGACACTACTGATCAACTTCACTTTGACTATTCACTTTCATGCATTGGAGAAGGAATTGGCAACCCACTCCAATATTCTTGCCCGGAGAATCCCAGGGATGGGGGAACCTGGTGGGCTGCTGTCTATGGGGTTGCACAGAGTCGGACACGACTGAAGTGACTTAGCAGCAGCAGCAGCCGAAGTATAAGGATCTCTTCCACAACACTTAGGATTTACTGCTTGAACCTGACTCAGGTCTCCAGTTCTGAGGCAATAATAGTAACTGCTGCTTTGATGGATTCTTTATTGTGACTTATCCTTTCCTGAGATGAAAATATTTAGAGATTACCACACTGTGCATCAAGGGCAAGCTGTTGAAATTGAAATGGTCTGAAGTTGAACATGGAAACACTAAATCTTTAGATGTTTTTCCAAATCTGTTCCACGAGTGGATTATTTCCAGATTTATTCTGCACTATCTCTGTTACAAGTAACCTGTGGGGTGGTCTGTCTTCCTGTCAGGTGGAGTGTTTGACACATGAATTCTCCTTCCAGAGCAAGGAAAACATTAACAAATAGAAGAAAAATACAATAGTAAAAAGAGATTTGAATCTGCAATTTAAACAAATTTGCAAATAGAGGCATTGATTTATTCTGAATGCCCTTTCAAGGTTGGGCAAAGACCTCAAGCTTGAGGGCTTTTGATTTTTATGGTGTTTTGCGTTATGGATAAAATATTCTTTGGAGTACTAGCAATAATGCACTAAGTTTGTAAAGAAACTACTTAAAAAGACCTTTTTTCTTCTTCTTTTTTTTTCCCCTGTAAGAGCCTTTCATTTTTATCTCAGTGTTCCCTGTCTCAGGAAGGTCAAGTTTTCACCCTCTTGTTTGTAGTCTACATCTTTGGTGTGAGTGTTTTTCACTAATCCTGTCTCTAATGAATTTGATTAGTATATTTCTCATTTTATTCTTCCATTTCACTGCAAGAGATAATTAAAAGTGCTCTAATGCAGATAAGGAAAGGCAGTCATAGTATAGAAATTCTTTCCCCCAAAGTAAATGTTCTCTTTTCTCACCAAGGTGTAAGGGAAACATATTAAGGTGGTTGTGGCAAGTAAGCCTGAAGCTAAGAATGGCTCTGTTTTCTTTAAATAGTCCCATATACTTTACCCTAGGGCTTCCCACGGAGAAGTCAATGGCACCCCACTCTAGTATTCTTGCCTGGGAAATCCCATGGACAGAGGAGCCTGGTGGGCTGCAGTCCATGGGGTTGCTAAGGGTTGGACATGACTGAGCGACTTCACTTTCACTTTTCACTTTCGTGCATTGGAGAAGGAAATGGCAACCCACTCCAGTGTTCTTGCCTGGAGAATCCCAGGGATGGCGGAGCCTGGTGGGCTGCCATCTATGGGGTCGCACAGAATCGGGCACGACTGAAGTGACTTAGCAGCAGCAGCAGGGCTTCCCAGTGGTAGAGAATCCACCTGCCTATGTAGGAGATGAGAGTTAAATCCCTGGGTCTGGAAGATCACCTGGAGAAAAGAATGACAACCCACTCCAGTAAAATTATTGCTGGACAGAGTGAACCTGGTGGGCTACAGTTCATGGAGTCACACACACACACACACACACACACACACACACACACACACACACACACAAGTCGGGTGCGACCTAGCGACTAAACAACAAATAACCCATGGAGAAGGATCAGTTTCTTGTGCTAATGTAAATAATTTTCAACAACAGTGATAAAGATTCTACTATCAACACTATAAAAAGAATTATAGGTAGCATTGAACACATCCATTCTAGGAACTATATTATCTCATTATCTACTATACTACATTAACTACATTATCTCACTACAACTTTTTTTTAGATAAATATTGTTCTCATTATTTTACAGATGAGAAGACTGAGAAACAAAAAATGTAAAATTGCCTTTCTAATGTCACACAGCTAGAAATAGCTGATGCTCTTTTGACTTTCAAACCAGTACTTCTAATTACTGTACTTTTCCCTTGTAGCTCAGTCGGTAAAGAATCTGCCTGCAGTGCAGGAGACCCGGGGTTTGATTCCTGGGTCAGGAAGGTCTCCTGGAGAAGGAAATGGCAACCCACTTCAGTATTGTGCCTGGAGAACCGCATGGTCAGAGAAGCCTGGCAGGCTGCAGTCCATGGGGTCGCAAGAGTTGGACACGACTTAGTGACTAAACCACCACCACCAGCTTCCTCATTAAAATAGTGGTAAGATTGTAGAAAAGGAACACAAAGGATATTACTATATATTTGTCCTTATGGATGATATGAAATATCATAGAAATAAGTTTTTTTCTATAAATTTAGGACAACTGGACTCATTTTAACTTTTATTTCTTTGTGGAACTTAAGATTTAATTACATGTTAAGCACAAGTTAAACCATATGTAGAAGTTTTGATGGCCAGAATGAAATTTCTCATTGAGAAAGTCCCAAAGTCTACTTTGAAAAAAAAAAAAAAAAGATATTCTCTGTGTTAATCATTTGGAACTTTTTTGACCAGCGTGCCTTCTTTTGAATACCTCCCCTCTCTTTCTGCTTTCCTTCATTCCATCCATGCATCCATTCTTCATGACTAGAGCTATTGGATGTATACCTACCAAATGATGGTTATTCTTGTTATGAACCCTGTTCCCTAAAGGGGTGCCATTCTACTCTTAATCTACTATAGGCAAATTCATCCTGGTTACTGAAGTACTTTCTTTGTCTCCTATGTTGGCTATTTACAAATCTTTTCATGTTTACTAATTGCAAAGCTTTTAGTTTACTGAGCTGGCTTGGCTATATACTGAGCTAGAGGCTCACCCAGGTTCATTCAGAGGGCTTAAAATAAAGCACAGTGCAAAAAAGCAGTCATGCAAGAAGGGATCAGTGTGTCTGGAGTGCAGGAACCATCTACTAAGACCTTCCTCTTTCTATCTATCTCTTCTTTTTCCTTTATGTGGGATGATTGTTTACTGTAACTGAGAAAGATGTTCTAGGCTGAGAAACTTGATTTAATGTAAAGGTTTAGCACAAATCTTCCCTTTGGTAGGATTAGTTACACTTGTAACATTGGCAGAAAAATCACTCTGAAATAACTATACTATAAGTAAAAGGGCTCAGAGAAGGGGTGGGAAGCTAAATATTTCAACCAAGTGTCTGAAAAGGATACCTTCAGTTTTAATTCATGTTTAGAAGCATCGTCAAAGCAAGGAAATACTTTTAGTGTTTCCAGATATGAAGTGGTGGTGAACTCAAGTTACAAACTGAATCACTGATAACTCAGTGATAACTGATAATCATTGATAACTCAGAACGATTTTCTCTTATTTAATTGGTTTCAGTTGCTTCACTAAGGGCCTTTATAAGGAATTAATAGAACCATCACATCCAGTGTTCAATATTCAGGGACAGAATGAATACTGAAATGTATGTATATGCTGCTTTGTTATTAGACTGTGTATGACTTACCAATAGTTTAAGTTCTTAATTTCTACAGTCCAGTTACAAGGAGACCAACCTGTCTTTTTATTTTTTATATTTTTCGGGTTTCCAAAATACATGTACTTTATATTTTTTTCCTATTTTATTTTTTTATAGAAGGATAATTGCTTTACAGAATTTTGTTGTTTTCTGTCAAATTCAACATGAATCAGCCATAGGTATACATATATGCCCTCCGTTTTGAACCTCCTTCCCATCTCCTGTCCCATCCTGCCCCTATGGAATGATACAAAGCACCTGTTTGAGTTTCCTGAGCCATGCAGCAAATTCCCATTGGCTATCTATTTTACATATGATAATGTAAGTTTCCAGGTTACTCATTCCATACATCTCACCCTCTCCTCCCACCCCCTGTCCATAAGTCTATTCACTATGTCTGTTTCTCCATTGTTGCCCTGTAAATAAGTTCTCCAGTACCATTTTTCTAGATTCTGTATATATGTGTTAAAATATGATATTTATCTTTCTCTTTTTGACTCACTTCACTCTATATAATAGGTTCTAGGTTCATTCACCTCATCTGAACTGACTCAGATGTGTTCCTTTTTATGGCGGAGTGATATTCCATAGTGTATATAAACCACAACTTCTTGATCCATTCATCTGCCGATGGACATCTATATTGCTTCCTTGTTCTCGCTATTGTAAATAGTGCTGCAATGAACAATGGGATACGTGTCTTTTTCAGTTTTGGTTTCCTCAAGGTGTATGCCTAGGCGTGGGATTGCTAGGTCATATGATGGTTTTATTTGTAGTTTTTTAAGGAATCTCCATACCATCTTCCATAGTGGCTGTATCAATTTACATTCCCTCCAACAGTGCAAGAGTGTTCCCTTTTCTCCACATCCTCTCCAGCATTTATTGTTTGTAGACTTCTTGGTGATGGCCATTCTGACTGGTGTGAGGTGATATCTCACTATAGCTTTGATATACATTTTTCTAATAATGAGCTATGATGAGCATCTTTTCATGTGTTTGTTAGCCATCTGTATGTCTTCTTTGGAAAAATGTCTGTTTAGGCTTTTTTCCCCACTTTTTGATTGGGCTGTTTGTTTTTCTGGTATTGAGTTGTATGAGCTGCTTGTACATTTTGGAAATTAATCCTTTGTTAGTTGTTTCATTTGCTAATATTTTCTCCCATTTTGAGGGTTGTCTTTTCACCTTTCTTATAGTTTCCTTTGCTGTGAAAAATCTTTTAAGTTTCATTAGGTCCCACTTGTTTACTTTTGGTTTTATTTCCATTACTCTAGGAGGTGAGTCATAGAGGATTTGCTGTGATTTATGTCATCGAGTGTTCTGCCTATGTTTTCCTCTAAGAGTTTAATAGTTTCTGGTCTAACATTTAATGTACTTTGAGTTTATCTTTGTGTATGGTATTAGGAAGTGTTCCAATTTCATTCTTTTAAATATAGCTGTCTAGTTTTCCCAGCACCATTTATTGAAGAGGCTGTCTTTGTCCCATTTTATATTCTTGCTTCCTTTGTCAAAAATAAGGTACCCAGAGGTGCATGGGTTAATTTCTGGGTTTTCTATCTTGTTCCATTGGTCTATATTTCTGTTTCTGTGCCAGTACCATACTGTCTTGATGACTATGGTTTTGTAATATAATCTGAAGTCATGAAAGTTGATTCCTACAGCTCCATTCTTTCTCAAGACTGCTTTGGCTATTTGAGGTCTTCCGTGTTTCCATATGAGTTGTGAATTATTTTGTTCTAGTTCTGTGAAAAATGTGCTTGCTAATTTGATAGGAATTGCATTGAATCTGTAGATTGCATTTGATAGCTAGCATAGCCATTTTTATAATATTGATTCTGCCTACCCAGGAACATGGAGTATCTCTCCATCTGTTTATGTCAGCTTTGATTTATTTCATTAGTGTCTTACAACTTTCTGTGTACAGTTCTTTTGTCTTCTAAGGTAAGTTTATTCCTAGACATTTAATTCTTTTGATTGAAATGGTGAATGGGGTTGATTCCTTAATTTCTCCTTCTGATTTTTCATTGTTAGTATATAGAAATGCAAGTGATTTCTATGTATTGATTTTGTATCTTGCAACTTTGCTAAATTCACTCATTAGCTCTAGTAATTTTCTGATACTATCTTTAGTGTTTTCAATGTACAGTATCAAGTCATCTGCAGACAGTGAGAGCTTCACTACTTATTTTACAATCTGGATTCTTTTTATTGTCTTTTCTTCTCTGATTGCTGTGGCTAGGACTTCCAGAACTATGTTGAATACTAGTGGTGAAAGTGGACACCCTTGTCTTGTTCCTGATCTTAGGGGGAATGCTTTTAGTTTTTCACCATTGAGAATAATGTTTGCTGTAGGCTTATCATATACAGCCTTTACTATGTTGAGGTAGGTTCCTTCTATGCCCATTTTTTGAAGAGTTTTAATCATAAATGGGTGCTGAATTTTGTCAAAATTTTTTCTGCAGATAATGATATGATCATATGGTTTTTATCTTTCAGTTTGTTAGTATGGTATATTCCTTTGATTGATTTGCATATATGGAAGAATCCTTGCATTCCTGGAATAAACTCAATTTGATCATGTTGTTTGAGCTTTTTGATGTGTTGCTGAATTCTGTTCACTAAAATTTTGTTGAGGATTTTCTCATTGATGTTCATCAGTGATATTGGCCTATAGTTTTATTTTTTAGTGTTGTCTTTGTCTGGTTTTGGTATCAGGGTGATGGTGGCCTTATAGAATGAGTTTGGAAATATTCCTTCCTCTGCAGTTTTTAAAAAGAGTTTTAGAAGAATGGGCATTAGCTCTTCTCTAAATGTTTGATAGAATTCTCCTGTGAAGCCATCTGGTCCTGGGGTTTTGTTTTTAGGGATATTTTTGATCACAGCTTCCATTTCAGTACTTGTAATTGGGTTGTTCATAATTTCTATTTCTTCCTCATTCAGTCTTGGAAGGTTGAACATTTCTAAGAATCTGTCCGTTTCTTCCAGATTATCCATTTTATTGCCATGTAATTGTTCATAACAGTCTCGTATCATCCTTTGTAGTTCTGCTTTGTCTGTTGTAGCCTCTCCTTTTTCATTTCTAATTCTGTTGATTTGATTCTTTTCCCTTTTTTTCTTGATGAGTCTGACTAAAGGCTTGTCAATTTTGTTTATCTTCTCAAAGAATCAGCTTTTAGTTTTATTAATATTTACTCTTGTTTCTTTTCATTTCTTTTTCATTTATTTCTGCTCAGATCTTTATGATTTCTTTCCTTCTACTAATTTTGGATTTTTTTGTTCTTCTTTTCCCAGTTGTTTTAGGTGTAAATTAGGTTGTGTCTTCAGTGTTTTTCTTGTTTCTTGAGATAGGATTGTATTGCTATAAACTTCCCTCTTAGGACTGCTTTTGCTGCATCCCATAGGTTTTGAGTTGTAGTATTTTCATTGTCATTTGTTTCTAGAAGTTTGTTTATTTCTCTTTTGATTTCTTCAGTAACCTGTTGATTATTTAAAATGTATTGTTTAATCTCCATGTGTTTGTGTTTCTTACAGTTTTTTTTTTTTTTCTTGTAATTGATATCTAGTCTCATAGCGTTGTGGTTGGAGAAGATGCTTGATATTTTTTCACTTTTCTTAGATTTACTGAGGCTTCATTTGTGACCCAAGATGTGGTCTATCCTGGAGAATGTTCCATGTGCACTTGAGAAGAAGGTGTATTCTTCTGCATTTGGACTGAATGCCCTGAAGTAAACAATGAGATCCATCTTATCTAATATATCATTTAAGACCTGTCTTTCATTATTAATTTTCTGTTTTGATGATCTGTCCATTGATGTGAGTGGGGTGTTAAAGTCTCCTGCTATTATTATGTTACTATCAATTTCTCCTTTTATGTCTGTTAGTGTTTGTCTTGTGTATTAAGGTGCTCCTATGCTGGGTGCATAGATATTTACAATTGTTATGTTTTCCTCTTGGATTGATCCCTTGATCATTATATAGTGGCCTTCCTTATCTCTTATAATCTTCTTTATTTTAAGGTCTATTTTGTCTGATATGAGGATTGCTACTCCAGCTTTCTTTTGCTTCCCATTTGCATGGAATATATTTTTCTATCCTCTCACTTCTAGTCTTTATGTGTCTTGAGGTCTAAAGTGGGTTTCTTATAGACAGCATATATATGGGTCTTGTTTTTGTATCCATTCAGCCAGTCTGTGTCTTTTGGTTGGGGCATTTAATCCATTTACATTTAAAGTAATTATTGATGTATATGTTCCTATTGCCATTTTCTTAATTGTTTGGGGTTGATTTTGTAGATCTTTTTTCTTCTCTTGTATTTCTTGACTATAAAAGTCCCTTTAATATTTATTGTAAAGCTGCTTTGGTGGTACTGAATTCTCTTAACTTTTGCTTATCTGAAAACTTTTTATTTCTCCATCAATTTTGAATGAGATCCTTGCCTGGTACTGTAATCTTGGTTGTATATTTTTCCCTTTCAACACTTTAAATATATCCTCCTATTCCTTTCTGGCCTGCAGAGTTTCTGCTGAAAGATCAGCTGTTAAGCATATGAGGTTTCCCTTGTATGTTACTTGTTGCTTCTCCCTTGCTGCTTTAAATACTCTTTCTTTGTGTTTAGTCTTTGTTAGTTTGATTAGCATATGTCTTGGCATGTTTCTCCTTGGATTTATCCTGTATGGGACTCTTTGTGCCTCTTGGACTTGACTGACTATTTCCTTTTCTGAATTGTGGAAATTTTCAACTATAATCTCTTCAAAAATTTTCTCATACCCTTTCTTTTTCTCTTCTTCTTCTTCTGGGACCCTATAATTCAAATCTTGGTGCATCTGATATTGTCTCAGAGGTCTCTGAGACTTCCTCAGTTATTGTCATTCTTTTTACTTTATTCTGCTCTTCAAAGTTATTTCCACCATTTTATCTTCCAGCTCACTGATTGGTTCTTCTGCTTCAGATATTCTGCTATTGTTTCCTTCTAGAGTATTTTTAATTTTAGTACTTGTGTTGTTTTTCTCTGTATGTTTATTCTTTAATTCTTCTAGGTCTTTATTAATTGATTCTTGCATTTTCTCCATTTTGTCTTTGATGTTTTTGATCATCTTTACTATCATTATTCTGAATTCTTTTTCAGGTAGTTTGCCTATTTCCTTTTAATTTATTTGGACTTCTGTGTTTCTAGTTTGTTTCTTCATTTGTGTAGTATTTCTCTGCCTTTTCATTATTTTTTGAAAAGTCATTGTGTTTGAGGTCTCCTTTCCCCAGACTTCAAGGTTGAATTCTTTCTTCCTTTGGCTTTCTGACCTATTAGGTTGGCCCAGTGGTTTGTATAAGCTTGTTACAGGGTGAGATTTGTGCTGATTTTTTGTTTGTTTGTTTTTCTCTGATGGGCAAGGCTGAATAAGGTGGTAATCCTATCTGCTGATGATTGGGTTTGTATTTTTGTTTTGTTTGTTGTTTAGATGAGGCTTCCTGCACAGGGTGCTACTAGTGGTTGGGTGATGCTGGGTCTTGAATTCAAGTGGTTTCCTTTGTGTGAATTCTCACTATTTGATTTTCTCTAGGGTTAGTTCTCTGGTAGTCTAAGGTCTTGGAGTCAGTGCTTCCACTCCCAAGGCCTAGGGCTTGATCTCAACAAGATGGTGGGAGCATTTTGTCAAAAATATCTTAACTTTTCTAGATCTCTATACTCAGTCCTCCAGTGAGTACTTTCCCATCCAAAAGCAGTATTCAGACAACCAGAGGACACTCCACTGTCTTTGCTGATCTTCTCTGAGGCTGCAGGCACTGCTGAGTCTTTGAAAACTTCCCAATTGCCAAGCTCAGGACTCCCAGGGAAAAGGAGATGATCAGTGATGCCTGAAACTGCTTGCAGGGAGCCTGACCTTCCAGGTAGATAGCCACAGCTTTCCAGTCCCTTCTGCCAGCCAGTCCTCAGGGACAAAACTCCAGCCTTCTTTTTAAATCAAGCAAGAATTTACAATGCTTGCTAATATGTCCAAAGTTTATACCACATTCTCAATCTGCATCTTTGTTTGCTCAAAGACCTATTCTTGACATCACATTCTCTTTATTAGAATGGGCTTCTCTGGTGGCTCAGATGGTAAAGAATCCTCCTGCAGTGCAGGAGACCTGGGTTCGGTCCCTGGATTGGGAAAATCCCCTGGAGAAGGGAACAGCTAACCACTCCAGTATTCTGGCCTGGAGAATTTCATGGACTGAGGAGTCTGGGAGGCTATAGTCCATGAGGTTGCAAAGAGTAGGACATGACTGAGAGACTTTTACCTCACTTCATTTCTTAGAAATATTTCAAAGAGGATGAAGAATCACCATTTCATTTTCAGGGTCCTATTTTATTAAGTATATGATTTAAACAAAAGATAAGAATTTTGAAAGCCTCAATAATTAAAGAATAAAAGTATTGTCTCAAATAATTGTTTCAGAATTTTAAAGAAATTGAGAATTTTTAAAGAGTTGAAAATTTTTAAGAAATTGGTTTCCACAATGCCAGGAATGAAAAATGACATGACATAAAGGATTGTAACAATCTCTACATTCTTTTTAACATCTCATTATAAAAATATCCTTGCCCCATTGAAAATGAATTCTAAAACTGTTGCTTCTATAACTATTATTGACTATCCCGGCCAAAAAAAATCTACCATTAATTTTCGAATTTACGTTGATTTTTCCTGGATTTGAGTTATGATATGGCTTTAGGATCTTAGGTCAGGAAGGATGTGCCACTATGCTCAGTCACTTCAGTCATGTCCTACTCTTTGTGACCCTGTGGACTGTAACCCACTGTGGGGCCTTTTTAATTGGAAAGGCAAAGACTTCCTAACCCTTTCTCTCCTATTGTACCTTTCCTCCCCTTCCCTTTCAATCCTTGGGTGAGAATTCTGCATGACCACCAAAGTCTATTATTTTTCCTTTCACCCAGTTCTTGAGCTTCTTAGGCTTATAGATCATTAATTCCTAATTCAATAACAAAAGAATTGCAATGGGCATTATTGAGAACTTATTTTAACATCTTAGCCTCCTTCTGGAAAAGTCCCTGATGCTAGGATAGACTGAAGGCAGAAGGAGAAAGGGATGACAGAGGACTAGATGGTTGAATGGAATCATCGACACAATGGACATGATTTTGAGCAAACTCCAGGAGATAGTGAAGGACAGGGAAGCCTGGTGTGATGCAGTCCGTGAGGTCACAAACAGTCAGACATGAGTTAGTGACTGAACAATTCCTTCTGAAGAAGTTTCCTGATATTTACCTAGATTTTGTTTTCCCTTTCAGAGATCTTTCATTTTCTTATGGAATGCTTAACAGAACTCATACTTAGAACTAGATACCTAGATACTTAGAACTCATTAATGCAATGCTTATTTGACAAAAACAGTAAGAAAATCTTAGCTATAGAGGACATTAGTTTTTATCAAGATTGCTTTTGTATTTTCAGAAACATCATCAGTTATTTCATCTGTGCAGCATTTGCAGTGTTCGGCTGTAAAACAATCCTCTTTTACTTGCTGTAAACAGTTCTTTAGAAGACCAGTGAATTTTTAAATATATATCTGTATTGCAATACAGACACACACCACAAAACAAATATATACACTTGTATTATGGCTCATGTTAATCTTTAATGTACTTCTTATAAGAAAAATAATAACCCAAATAAATTTTTATAGTTAATGTCACCGAGCATTAAAGTATTCAATTATTTAGGTTTGTAGACTGTTAAAGAGATCAACGACTGTTCATTTTTAATTATTCTGCAAAAAGTTTATTAAATTTGAAAGAAGTGACCAGTTTGGCATACATATTGTAGTCTATTTCAGCCTCATTACCTGGATTATTAGATTTCAAGCAAAGAATATTTAAATACCTATTTTTTATCTAATTGCTAAAGAAAAGTCTGATACATTTAAATTGCTGGCACACTGGAAAAAAATAAGATAAATTGAGAAGTAACTGAATGATTGATACATCTCCTCCAGGAGGAAAAAAATACAACATAAATGTGTCAAATCCAGTTATAGAGAATTGATGTTTTATGTAACTCCTTTTGAAGTAGAAATTAAATTTCCTTAAAAGATTATATTAAGAAGGAGATGGGATGGAACCATGAACCAACACACCATTACTCTAATAAATCTGGGAGAAAATACGTTTTGAAAACTTTTCTGAAGTGTGGTATTAAATTGATTTATTCAGTTCTAAGCAGTAATTATGGAATGTGCTTATCTAGAAACCTTCTGCTTCTATTGATCCTCATGTCTTCTGATGAAAAGCTCATAATTCATTACATTCTTGAAGTTTAGAATTGTTGGAATTATTTATGATCCATGGTCCTAGCTGCTGGGAACTAAGGCAGTTGGAGTGATAATTTTACATTGCATCATGCTAGCTATTTACCTGAGTCAGATGGGTGACTGATGGATCCAGGCAGCATGTACACAGAAAATATAGATTTCTTGCAGGACTTTGAGGACTCATTTTCCTGTCTGTAATCTAAGGAATCTGCAAGAATGCTAGACTTTTATGATCTACATTTCCCCGAGGTACATTGTCATTAAGAAAGGATAGCCATTATTGTACTGGTTCACTTAAAATTGTATTGCATACCATGTCCTCAACTTATGGTCCTCTGAAAGCACAGAACTATAGGCTGCTGTTCCAACAGGTCCTAGGCAGGCATATATCTAAGCATTATAATGAAGAGGTCATACAAGTATTACATTTCCTTAGTCAGATTCATATCTTCAGTGGCCATACTCTTTAATCTAGATTAAACATTGTTCTTCATTATGTAATTAATATTGCATTTACAACCATCCCAAATCTGTTTCTTCTTTACTATTTGCTGTTTCTGATGGTGGTACCCAAGTCTATACACTTGCCTAGTATCCGACTGTTTGCAACTCCATGGATTATACAGTCAATGGAATTCTCCAGGCCAGAATACTGGAGTGGGTAGCCTTTCCTTTCTCCAGGGGATATTTCCAACCCAAGGATCAAACCCAGGTCTCTCACATAGCAGGTAGATTCCTTACCAGCTGAGCTACAAGGGAAGCCCATCCTAGTACTAAGCCATAATATCTTCTTAAACTTTCTGTTCCTTCATCTCTTCTATCCAGTCAGTCACAAGGTCCTGTCAAGTCTGACTCCACATGTGTCCTCTATCTGTTCTTTCCTTTCAATTCCAATGGTTACTGTCAGTTTTAGAATATCATTACTTCTCATTTAGACAATAGCAATCTTCTACTAGTCTTCCTGCTTCCAGTCTCTTCCTCAGTCAGTCCTTCTTGCTGCCAAATTAATCTTCCTACAGCACAGTTCTAATTATGTCATTCTCTAGCTCAGACACTATTAATGGCTCCCCTTTTGACACATGGACATCACCAGATGGTCAACACCAAAATCAGATTGATTATATTCTTTGCAACAAGATGGAGAAGCTCTATACAGTCAGCAAAAACAAGACTGGGAGCTGACTTTGGCTCAGACCATGAACTCGTTATTGCTAAATACAAACTGAAATTGACAAAAGTAGGGAAAACCACTAGACCATTCAGTTCAGTTAAGTTCAGTTGCTCAGTTGTGTCCGACTCTTTGTGACCCCATGAATTTCACCACACCAGGCCTCTCTGTCCATCACCAACACCTGGAGTTCACTCAAACTCATGTCCATCAAGACAGTGATGCCATCCAGCCATCTCATCCTCTGTCGTCCCCTTCTCCTCCTGCCCCCAATCCCTCCCAGCATCAGAGTCTTTTTCAATGAGTCAACTTTTCGCGTGAGGTGGCCAAAGTACTGGAGTTTCAGCTTTAGCATCATTCCTTCCAAAGAACACCCAGAGCTTATCTCCTTCAGAATGGACTGGTTGGATCTCCTTGCAGTCCAAGGGACTCTCAAGAGTCTTCTCCAACACCACAGTTCAAAAGCATCAGTTCTTTGGCGCTCAGCTTTCTTCACAGTCCAACTCTCACATTCATACATGACTACTGGAAAAACCATACCCTTGACTAGATGGACTTTGTTGGCAAAGTAATGTCTCTGCTTTTGAATATACTATCTAGGTTGATCATAACTTTCCTTCCAAGGAGTAAGTGTCTTTTAATTTCATGGCTGCAGTCACCATCTGTAGTGATTTTGGAGCCCCCCCAAATAAAGTCTGACACTGTTTCCACTGTTTCCCCATCTATTTGCCATGAAGTAATGGGACCAGATGCCATGATCTTAGTTTTCTGAATGTTGAACTTTAAGCCAACTTTTTCACTCTCCTCTTTCACTTTCGTCAAGAGGCTTATGATTTGTATAATCAAATCCCTTATGATTATATAATGGAAGTGAGAAATAGATTTAAGGGACTAGATCTGATAGAGTGCCTGATGAATTATGGACTGAGGTTTCTGACATTGTACAGGAGACAGAGATCAAGACCATCCCCATGGAAAAGAAATGCAAAAAAGCAAAATGGCTCTCTGGGGATGCTTTACAAATATCTGTGAAAAGAAGAGAAGCAAAAAGAAAAGGAGAAAAAGAAAGATATAAGCATCTAAATGCAGAGTTTCAAAGAATAGCAAGAAGAGATAAGAAATCCTTCATTATCAATGCAAAGAAATAGAGGAAAACAGCAGAATGGGAAAGACTGGAGATCTCTTCAAGAACCTTGGCAGATTCATGCTGATATATGGCAAAACCAATACAATATTGTAAAGTAATTAGCCTCCAATTAAAATAAATAAATTTAAATTAAAAAAAAGAAAATTAGAAATACCAAGGGAACATTTCATGCAAAGATGGGCTCAATAAAGGACAGAAATGGTATAGATCTAAAAGAAGTAGAAGATATTAAGAAGAGGTGGCAAGAATAAACAGAAGAACTGTACAAAAAAGATCTTCATGACCCAGATAATGATGGTGTGATCATTCACCTAGAGCCAGACATCTTGCAATGTGAAGTCAAGTGGACCTTAGAAACCATTGCTACGAACAAAGCCAGTGGAGGTGATGGAATTCAAGTTGAACTACTTCAAGTGCTGAAAGATGATGCTGTGAAAGTGCTGCACTCAATATGCCAGCAAGTTTGGAAAATTCAGCAGTGGCCACAGGACTGGAAAAGGTCAGTTTTCATTCCAATCCCAAAGAAAGGCAATGCCAAAGAACGCTCAAACTACCGCACAACTGCACTCATCTCACATGCTAGTAAAGCAACGATCAAAATTCTCCAAGCCAGTCTTCAGCAGTACATGAACAGTGCACTTCCAGATGTTCAAGCTGGTTTTAGAAAAGGCAGAGGAACCAGAGATCAAAATGCCAACATCCGCTGGATCATCAAAAAAACAAAAGAGTTCCAGAAAAACATCTATTTCTACTTTATTGACTATGCCAAAGCCTTTGACTGCGTGGATCATAATAAACTGTGGAAAATTCTGAAAAAGATGGGACTACCAGACCACGTGACCTGCCTCTTGATAAATCTGTATGCAGGTCAGGAAGCAACAGTTAGAACTGGATATGGAACAGCAGATGGTTCCAAATAGGAAAAGGAGTACCTCAAGGCTGTATTTTGTCACCCTGCTTATTTAACGTCTATGCAGAGTACATCATGAGAAACGCTGGGCTGGAAGAAGCACAAGCTGGAATCAAGATTGCCGGGAGAAATATCAATAACCTCAGATATGCACATGACACCACTCTTATGGCACAAAGTGGAGAGGAACTAAAAGCTTCTTGCTGCAAGTAAAAGAGGAGCATGAAAAAGTTGGCTTAAAGCTCAACATTCAGAAAACGAAGATCATGGCATCTCTTCCCATCACTTCATGGCAAATAGATGGGGAAACAGTGGAAACAGTGTCAGACTTTATTCTTTTGGGCTCCAAAATCACTGCAGATGGTGACTGTAGCCATGAAATTAAAACATGCTTAATCCTTGGAAGGAAAGTTATGATCAACCTATACAGCATATTCAAAAGCAGAGACATTACTTTGCCAACAAAGATTCGTCTAGTCAAGGCTATGGTTTTTCCTGTGGTCATGTATGGATGTGAGAGTTGAACTGTGAAGAAAGCTGAGCACTGAAGAATTGATGCTTTTGAACTGTGGCGTTGGAGAAGACACTTGAGAGTCCCTTGGACTGCAAGGAGATCCAACCAGTCCATCCTAAAGAAGATCAGCCCTGGGTGGTCTTTGGAAGGAATGATGCTAAAGCTGAAACTCCAGTACCTTGGCCACCTCATGCAAAGAGTTGACTCATTGGAGAAGACCCTGATGCTGGGAAGGATTGGGGGCAGGAGGAGAAGGGGATGACAGATGATGAGATGGCTGGATGGCATCACCGATTTGATGGACATGAGTTTGAGTGAACTCTGGGAATTGGTGTTGGACAGGAAGGCCTGGCATGCTGCAATTCATGGTGTCGCAAAGAGTCAGATACTGCTGAGTGACTGAACTTAACTGAACTTTGACTCAGAAATTAAATTTGAAGATTTTCAATTGGATGTCATGATTCTGAGTAATTTGGATATACCAACCTCACCTCACAGAGTCCAAAACATGAACTCTATATTTTACGTACCAGTTCAGTAGTTTCCAGATTTTGGGATTTCATGGATTTTTATATTATCATTGTTATTATTAAAAAAGGAAGGACATTACTTTACAAACAAATGTCTGTCTAGTCAAGCTATGGTTTTTACAGTAGTCATGTATGGATGTGACTGTTGGACTATAAAGAAAGCTGAGTGCCAAAGAATTGATGCTTTTGAACTGTGGTGTTGGAGAAGACTCTTAAGAGTCCTTTGGACAGCAAGGAGATTCAACCAGTCCATCTTCAAGGAGAGCAGTACTGGATGTTCATTGGAAGGACTAATGCTGAAGCTGAAACTCCAATACGTTGGCCACCTGATGCAAAGAGCTGTCTCATTGGAAAAGGCCCTGACGCTGAGAAAGATTGAAGGTGTGAGGAAAAGGGGATGGCAGAGGATGATATGGTTGGATGGCATCACCAATGTGATGAACATGAATTTGAGTAAGTCTGGGAGTTGGTGCTAGACACGGAAGCCTGGAGTGATGCAGTCCACGGAGTCATAAAAAGTCAGACATGACTGAGAAACTGCACCGACTGATTTTGATTATTTGAGGCTGTGGAAATGCCCTTACTCTATATTATAAAATTAATATATACCATGAAAGCATATAAGAATGCCATTTTCAATAATTTGGTCAACATTTTTTCATAAAAGAAAGACTTTTAACTAAAAAAATATCAAAGTTGACAAATTTGTGATAACTAATTGACTTTGATCAACTTGACTTATAAAACACTAACAATTATGTACTTATTTCCTTATTTTGTCAACAACCTGTAAAGAATTCCCATACTGATATGAAAACTCCAGAATTGCATTCTTCACTAGGTTGTGAATGAGAAACCAGGACTTGATGGATCGGAAATTCCTATTCCAAGTGCCCATTGAATATCATGAACTTTATTATTTTGAGAAGCAAGTGATTTTATATGACTCAGATGGAGATTTATAGTTAACACATGTTTTGCCAAATAATAAGGACATATATTCAGAATAGAAGATAATATTAGAAATGAGCTCTGTGTCAGTAAAACAAAATTGTTATAGAGGGGATGCAAAACTTTTTCTGTAATGGGTCAGATAGTACATAGCCTAGGTTTCTTGAGCCTTATAAACTTTGTTACAGCTACTTGGCTTGACTAGGCTGTAATAGGATGAGAACACCTATGGATGATATGTATATGAATATACCTGGCTGTATTCCAGCAGTACTTTATTTAGGTACAATGACACTGGAATTTTCCATCATGTTACAGTTCAGTTCATTTCAATCGCTCAGTGTTTTCGACTCTTTGCAACCCCATGAATCACAGCACACCAGGCCTCCCTGTCTATTACCAACTCCCAGAGTTCACTCAAACTCATGTCCATCAAGTCAGTGATGCCATCCAGCCATCTCATCCTCTGTCATCCCCTTCTCCTCCTGCCCCCAATCCCTCCCAGCATCAGGGTCTTTTCCAATGAGTCAACTCTTCCCATGAGGTGGCCAGAGTATTGGAGTTTCAGCTTCAGCATCAGTCCTTCCAATGAAAATCCAGGACTGATTTCCTTTAGGATGGACTAGTTGGATCTCTTGCAGTCCAGGGGACTCTCAAGAGTCTTTTCCAATACCACAGTTCAAAAGCATCAGTTCTTCGGTGTTCAGCCTTCTTCACAGTCCAACTCTCACATCCATACGTGACTACTAGAAAATTCTGCCTTTTGCTTCCTGACCTGCAGAATGCCTTGACTAGATAGATGGGCATTTGTTGGCAAAGGAATATCTCTGCTTTTCAATATGCCATCTAGGTTGGTCATAACTTTCCTTCCAAGGAGTAAGCATCTTTTAATTTCATGGCTGCAATCACCATCTGCAGTGATTTTGGAGCCCCCAAAAATAAAGTCTGACACTGTTTCCCCATCTATTTGCCATGAAGTGATGGGACCAGATGCCATGATCTTCGTTTTCTGAATGTTGAGCTTTAAGCCAATTTTTTCACTCTCCTCTTTCACTTGCAGCAAGAGGCTTTTAGTTCCTCTTCACTTTGTGCCATAAGAGTGGTGTCATCTGCGTATCTGAGGTTATTGACATTTCTCCCAGCAATCTTAATTCCAGGGTGTGTGTCTTCCAGCCCAGCATTTCTCATGATGTACTCTGCATATAAGTTAACTAAGCAGGGTGACAATATACAGCCTTGATGTACTCATTTTCCTATTTGGAACCAGTCTGTTGTTCGATATCCAGTTCTAACTGTTGCTTCCTGACCTGCATATAGGTTTCTCAAGAGGCAGGTGAGGTGGTCTGGTATTCCCATTTCTTTCAGAATTTTCCACAGTTTATTGTGATCCACACAGTCAAAGGCTTTGGCATAGTCAATAAAGCAGAAATAGATGTTTTTCTGGAACTCTCTTGCTTTTTCTATGATCCAGCAGATGTTGGCAATTTGATCTCTGGCTCCTCTGCCTTTTCTAAAACCAGCTTGTTTTACATGTTGTTAAATACTATTCTTCTTTTGAATGCTTTACAACTATTTAAAATGTAAAAACCATCCTTAGCTCACAGGTCATGAAAAAGTAGTCACCAGGGGTTCCCTGGTGGCTCAGATGGTAAAGAATCCACCTGAAATTTTGTAGAGCTGGGTTCGATCCCTGGTTTGGGAAGATCCCTTGGTGAAGGGCATGGCAACCAACTCCAGTATTCTTGCCTGGAGAATCCCCATGGACAGTGGAGCCTGGAGGGTTGCAGTCATGGGACTATAAAGACTCAGACATGACTGAGTGACTAAGCACCACACAGTATCAGGTCAGATAGGGCCCTTGGGTCATAGTTTGGTTAGACTATTTACAGATGTAGCACTAGCTCAGATAGCTAAACACAAAGATGTCAATAAAAATAGCTTATATAGAGTCATGTTACTTTCAGTAGTATCAACTTTAAACAAGGGAGATATTTTTAGATGCACATTTTCTATCTGCGGCTATTTCTGAAATGGTCCTTAAATATTAAAACACCATTCAGGAACAATCTACAGGGTGGATTTGGGAAGAGGACTTTTTGGTAGACTAGAGAATTAGTCAGAGACCTTAGAAGACTAACTTAGGTTGCAGGGGAAGACCACCTTTTAAATTATTCTTCAGGTTTGTTTGATTTTATAAAGACTCCCAAGTGGTTTGATAGTCTATCCCCAAAAGGGATACACTGTATCTAGATTTTAAATATTCACTTCAGGAAGAAGAGCATGGACAGGAATTTCTATTATGTTTTCTTAGGAAAAAGTTGGTAGTATCATTTTTCCTATTTGAAGCTTTCCATACTTCTTTTTTTAATTTTTTTTATTATTATTTTTTTTCATACTTCTTTTAAGGTACATTTTTAGGCAGTATCTTGGTATTTTTATGCCTTTCTCCTGACAGTGTTTTCCTTGGGGTCTTCTGTCTTTGGTGAGAAGATCTAATTTAGCTTTAAAATATTAATTTTAGTCCTGGTGAAATAATAAGTTCTTTCTTTCTTTCCTTATAATTTATTTTTATTGAAGGATAATTGCTTTACAGAATTTCATTCTCAGTCAAACCTCAATATGAATCAGTCATAAGTATATATGTGTGTATATATATATATATATATATATATATATATATATATATATATATATATATATATATATTCCCTCCATTTTGAACCTCCCTCCCATCTCCTGTACCATCCCAACCCTCTAGAATGATACAGAGCCACTGTTTGAGTTTCCTGAGCCATACAGCAAATTCCCATTGGCTATCTATTTTACATATGGTAATGTAAGTTTCCATGTTACTCTTTCCGTACATCTCACCCTCAGATCCTCTCTACGCATATCCATAAGTCTATTCTCTGTCTATTTCTCCATTGCTGCCCTGTAATTAAATTCTTCAGGACTATTTTTATGGATTCTGTATATATGTGTTAAAATATGATATTTATTTTTCTGACTCACTTCACTCTGTATAATAGGTTCTAGGTTCATCCACCTCATCTGAACTGACTGAAATACATTCTTTTTTTATGGCTGAGTAATACTCCAATGTGTATATGTACCACACTGCCAGGAGCCAGCATGGGCCATCCCACCCATGACAAGGTCATGGGGAAAAATACTGTTAAACAAGGCTTCAGGACTCGAGGGGCTCCCTAGACCAGCTCAAGCATCTACCCCAAAACCAGAATCTGTCTGTCGTACTGTTTTGTGCCTTTCACCACCTCTCCTGACATTAATAGGGGACTATCCCCGACCACCTTTCTCTGGAGAAAATCAACTTAGGACTCTAGCTAATAAGTCTCCTGGACATGAGAGAAATATTTCAAGTCAAACCCCCCTGTTAACATTCTAGCTTGCTTGGCAGGTTTATCCAGACTCTTGCAGTTACACATGTGATTATTCACCGCCTCCCAACTGTGAGAGGCATGGGAAGCCTAAAACATAGAGCCTTTCAAAGACTTAAACATTATTAGAGTAGTGCTGATGTAGGATTTCATTATTGGGCCAGTGCTTGTTGCTAAGTTCCCATATCTCTTATCCACTGTGCACCTGGGAGTGCATTAGTTAACATAGTTAAAATGTAAGAAAAACATGTGTAGCCTTGAAATTAACCACATCAGACTTTTAAACTAATTGGTTCTTTCTTGTAACTCACTGCACCTTTGCTCCGTGAAAAATGTAACTCTGTTTAGCATTTTCTGAGGCTGACATAGATTCAGTTCTGTTCATTTCAGTCATTCAATTGTGTCCCATTTTGTGACCCCATGAATCTCAGCACGCCAGGCCTCCCTGTCCATCACCAACTCCCAGAGTTCACTCAGACTCACGTCCATCGAGTAAGTGATGTCATCCAGGCATCTCATCCTCGGTCGTCCCCTTCTCCTCCTGCCCCCAACCCCTCCCAGCATCAGAGTCTTTTCCAATGAGTCAACTCTTCACATGAGGTGGCCAAAGTACTGGAGCTTCAGCTTTAGCATCATTCCTACCAAAGAAATCCCAGGGCTGATCTCCTTCAGAATGGACTGGTTGGATCTCCTTGCAGTCCAAGGGACCCTCAAGAGTCTTCTCCAACACCACAGTTCAAAAGCATCAATTCTTCAGCGCTCAGCCTTCTTCACAGTCCAACTTTCACATCCGTACATGACCACTGGAAAAACCATAGCCTTGACTAGATGGATCTTAGTCAGCAAAGTAATATCTCTGCTTTTGAGTATACTATCTAGGTTGGTCATAACTTTTCTTCCAAGGAGTAAGTGTCTTTTAATTTCATGGCTGCAGTCACCATTTGCAGTGATTTTGCAGCCCCCAAAAGTAAAGTCTGACACTTTCCACTGTTTCCCCATCTATTTCCCATGACATAGATTAGAAATATATATAAACACTTTGAGGGAAAATAAGTTTTCTGTTTGAACAGCCTTTATCAAAAGAGGGTCATAAAATGTTCACAGGCCTCCAAGGCCAGAAGATAATGTACACAACATCGTTTGTGGGGAAGGTATGCAGAAAAAATCCTAGTTGATAAGGTCAAAACTGCTGAAATGTTTGGACTGACTCTGTATGACCTTGCATCTTTCATTTCCCTCTATGTACAAGTCAAAGTATAAAAGTCCCTCTTGAAAAATAAAGTAACGGACCTTTCTCGAAAAAGCTTGGTTACCCCGTGTCTTTTTTTTTTTTTTCTCTTTTACTCTCTTTTTCAGGCTGATCTCTTGGAGCATAGAGGCTCTCTGCGTTCATTTATCTTCCTGGGTTTCTAAGACCTGAACGGGAAGATGTTCTTTGTCTTCACTCCCTTGGGAGACCAGTAGGGCCCCTGTGGCCTCCATGAACAGGGCAAGCCCCTTGTCTTGGGCCTTTATTGGCTTTCTGTGTAAACCAAGAAATATCAGCCTCTTTCTCTCCTCTATTTTCTTATCTACAACATTCTTTCCTTATCTCTCTCTAAATCATTCACTGACACCGTTTCTCCAGGTCCCCCTGGATCCTGCGGGGGCTAGACCCCGACACACAACTATATGATCCTTTCATCTGTCAATGGACATCTAGGTTGCTCCTATGTTCTAGCTATTATAAATAGTACTGCAATGAACAATGGGATATGTGTATTTTTTAATTTTGGTTTCCTCAGGGTGTGTGCCTAGGAGTGGGATTGCTTGGTCACATGGTGGTTTTATTCCTAGTTTTTTTTTTTAAGGAATCTCCATACTGTCTTACATAGTGGCTGTATCAATTTACATTCCCACCAACAGTGCAAGAGCATTCCCTGTTCTCCAAGCCCTCTCCAGCATTTACTCTTCATTGCCTTTTTGATGATGGTCATTTTGACCAGTGACATGATATCTCATTGTGGTTTTGATTTGCATTTCTCTAATAATGAGTAATGTTGAGTATCTTTTCATGTACTTGTTAACCATCTGTATGTCTTTGGATAAGTGTCTGTTTAGGTCTTTTTTTTCCTGTGGTGAAAAAATAAATTCTTATGCCTTAAGGATATCTATAAAAATATATGCACAAAATGTGAACATCATTACTTTCCTATAGGATTCAGATCTCCCTAATTCCTAATACTTGGAGGTGAAAAGAACCATTCTCTTTGGTTTTAGATTATTGCTTATGTTAGCAATTCTCTATCATTAAATGGTTAATGTCCTGGATTATTTAAAACCTTTTGTGAGCTACTTCCTTCATATTTTAGAATATATTATATTTCATATAAAAAGCAATAGGAAAAGAAGGAAGCCACCTGCTTTATATTTTCTAAAAGTATCATTTTTTTCCCATGATACTTTCCCTTCCATCACAGTCCTTCTCTAAATCTTTCTATCTAAACTACATATGGAGCAGTCATTCTTGGATTTCTGTCCTTTTAATTATTACCTAAACTTCAGTTTCTTGAAGTACTCCCTAATGTGATACAGAAAGGAAAAGATTCAAATATAGGCAGACACAAAAGTATCACTTTACCCAAGTGTTCTAGCTTCAACTACTTATGCTTAAATACATAAATATAGCTTTACCCTTTTGAAACTATACTTTAAAACTTGTGTTTTAGGAGATGTATAATATGGAAAACAAGCATTTATTAAGTATATGATAACAACCCAGTATGGATGGATCATAGTGGAAAGTTCAGACAAAACGTGGTCCACTGGAGAAGGGAATGGTAAGCCACTTCAGTATTCTTGCCATGAGAACCCCATGAACAGTATGAAAAGGTGAAAATATAGGACACTGAAAGATGAAATCCCCAGGTCGGTAAGTACCCTGAATGATACTGGATATCAGTGGAGAAATAACTCCAGCAAAAAAATGAAGAGACGGAACCAAAGCAAAAACAATACCCAGCTGTAGATGTGACTGGTGATGAAAGTAAAGTCTGATACTTTCAAGAGCAATATTACATAGGAACCTAGAATGAAGAACCTGGTCCATGAATTAAGGCAAATTGAAAGTAGTCAAAAAGGAGATGGCAAGAGTGAACGTCGACAATTTCAGAATCAGTGAACTAAAATGGACTGTAATGGGTAAATTTAACTCAGATGACCATTATGTCTACTACTGTGGGCAAGAATCACTTAGAAGAAATGTAGCCATCATAGTCAACAGAAGTGCCCGAAATGCAGTATTTGGATGCACTCTCAAAAATGACAGAATGATCTCTATTTGTTTCCAAGGCAAACCATTCAATATCACAATAATCCAAGTCTATGCCCTGAAAAGTAATTCTGAAGAAGGTGAAGTTTAACGGTTCTATGAAGACCTACAAGCCCTTCTAGAAATAACATCCAAAAAGATGTCCTTTTCGTTATAGGAGACTGAAATGCAAAAATAGGAAGTCAAGAAATACCTGGAGTAACAGGCAAATTTGGCCTTGGGGTACAAAATGAAGCAGGGCAAAGGCTAATAGAGTTTTGCCAAGAGAACACACTGGTCATAGCAAACACCCTCCTCCAACAACGCAGGAGAAGACTCTACACATGGACATCACCAGATGGTCAACACCAAAATCAGATTGATTATATTCTTTGCAGCCAAAGATGGAGAAGCTCTATACAGTCAGCAAAACAAGACTGGGAGCTGACTGTGGTTCAGATCATGAACTACTTATTGTGAAATTCAGACTTAAATTGAAAGAAGTAGGGGAAACAATTAGACTGTTCAGGTATGACCTAAATCAAACCCCTTACAATTACACAGTGGAAGTGATAAATAGATTCAAGGGATAAGATCTGATAGACAGAGTGCCTGATGAACTATGGACAGAGGTTCATGACATTGTACAGGAGACAGGGATCAAGACCATGCCCAAGAAAAAGAAATACAAAAAGGCAAAATGATTGTCTGAGGAGGCCTTAAAAATAGTTATGAAAAGAAGAGAAGCAAAAGGCAAATGAGAAAAGGAAGGATATACCCATTTGAATGGAGAATTCCAAAGAATATCAAGGAGAGATAAGAAAGCCTTCCTCAGTGACTAATGCAAAGAAATAGAGGAAACCAATATAATAGGAAAGACTAGCAATCTCTTCAAGAAAGTTAGAGATACCAATGGAATATTTCATGCAAAAATGGGCACAAGAAAGGACAGAAATGGTATGGGCCTAATGGAAGCAGAAGATATTAAGAAGAGGTGGCAAGAATACACAGAGGAACTATACAAAAAAGATCTTCACAACCCAGATAATCGCGATGGTGTGATCATTCACCTAGAGCCAGATATCCTGGAATGCAAAGTCCAGTGGGCCTTAGGAAGCATCACTACCAACAAAGCTAGTGGAGGTGACTGGATTCCAGTTGAGCTATTTCAAATCCTGAAAGATGATGCTGTGAAAGTGCTTCACTCAATATGCCAGCAAATTTAAAACACAGCAGTGGCCACAAGGCTGGAAACGTCCGTTTTCATTCCAATCCCAAAGAAAGGCAATGACAAAAAAGGCTCAAACTACCACACAATTGCACTCATATCACACACTAGCACAATCATGCTCAAAATTCTCCAAGCTAGGCTTCAACAGTATGTGAACCATGAAGTTTCAGAAGTTCAAGCTGGTTTTAGAAAAGGCAGAGGAACCAGAGATCAACATCAGTTTCCAACATCCACTGGATCACTGAAAAAATGAGAAAGTTCCAGAAAAACATCTACTTCTGCTTTATTGACTATGCCAAAGCCTTTGACTGTATGGATCACAACAAACTGTGGAAAATTCCTAAAAGCGATGGGAATACCCGGCCACCTGACCTGCCTCCTGAGAAATCTGTTTGCAGTTCAAGAAGCAACAGTTAGAACTGGACATGGAATAACAGACTGTTTCCAAATTGGGAAAGGGGTATATCAAGGCTGTATATTGTCAACCTGCTTATTTAACTTATATGCAAAGTACATCAGGAGAAATGCTGGACTGGATGAAGCACAAGCTGGAATCAAGGATCATGGGAAAAATATCAATAACCTCAGATATGCAGATAACACCACCCTTATGGCAGTAAGTGAAGAAGAACTAAAGAGCCTCTTGATGACAGTGGAAGAGGAGAGTGAAAAACTTGGCTTAAAACTCAACATTCTGAAAGCTAAGATCATGGCATCTGGTCCCATCACTTCATGGCAAATAGATGGCAAAACAATGGAAACAATGAAACAGTGAAAGACTTTATCTTTTGGCTCCATAATCACTGCAGCCGTGAAATGAAAAGATGCTTGCTCCTTGGGGAAAAAAAAAAAAAAAAGTTATGACCAACCTAGAGAGCCTATTAAAAAGCAGAGACATTACTTTACCAAAAAAGATCCATCTAGTCAAAGCTATGGTTTTTCCAGTAGTCATGTATGGATGTGACAGCTGGACTATAAAGAAAGCTGAACACCAAAGAATTGATACTTTTGAAGTGTGGTGTTGGAGAAGACTCTTTAGAGTCCCTTGAACAGCAAGAAGATCCAACCAGTCCATCCTAAAGGAAATTAGTCCCAAATATTCATTGGAAGGACTGATGCTGAAGCTGAAACTCCAAATACTTTGGCCACCTGATGCGAAGAACTGACTCATTTGAAAAGTCCCTGATGCTGGAAAAGACTGAAGGCAGGAGAAGAAGGGGACAACAGCAGATGAGATGGTTGGATGGCATCACCAACACAGTGGATATGAGTTTGAGTATGCTCTGGGAGTTGGTTGTGGACAGGGAAGCCTTGCATGCTGTAGTCCATGGGGCTGCAAAGAGTTGGACATGACTGTGTGGCTGAACTGAACTACATTCACAGGATTCTGTGGCCATTTCTACTTTCATAACCTTAAACAGAGACTTTGTAATCATTAAGCAATAACTCCATTTATTTCTCTTACTGTCTACTTCTAGCTCCTCTAATCTACTTTCTAATCTAATCTACTGTCTGAGCTACTGTACTGAGCTGAACTGATAGACCAGTAATTTTGCAGGTTCTGAATAATACAAAGTAGATGGGAGGAAGGTTCTGCTTTAAAGCATATGTCATGCAGTGATCAGAAGGACAAAATAAAAGGATGTGCTCTGGACTAGAATTGTTGGTGTATGAATTCCAAATTTAGTTAGTAGTTTTGTAATCTCAGGTGTATTGTTTAACATCTCATCACCCCAGCTTCCTCATCTGTAAATTGATTAAAAACTCCAACTTGTGTAGTGCGTTCTGAGGAAGAAATAAAATGATGGATAAAATGTCTTCATTATAGAGCTCATCACAGGGTAAGTCCTGAAAGATGAACTCCTTTCTTTTCCATTATAATTATTTTTTACCATTAGTATTGTCATTTAAAAAAACAGGTAACAATAGAATTGCCTAGTCAGGTTTAAAATTTGGGGGGGTAAAGTATTTGGGATAGCTTTTTGGAGGATATGATGTCTAGTCCATGTCCTAATTTATAAGGTTGCAAACAAGTCACTTAAATGACTTAACAGGTCTTTACCTACTGAAATGGAGTTAACGAGTCCCACCTGGAGATATATTATACCCAGCAATGTTCATTTCCCTCCTTCCTTTTTATCCTTGCAACATTATTATACATGTGGTTCAAACCTGTACAGGTCTGTCCAAACTTTCTGGCTTCATTCTGAAAGTGCTTTCCTTAAGCTTCCTGTAGAGACATTTAGAGAACAGGACAGAAATGGAATTGTCAAAATAAACTGGAAATGAAACTTCTTTTAAAATCAGTAGTCTGTTTTCAAGTTTGGATACTATTCAGAATTTCTAATTTCTCATGAAGTTTAATAGCCTAGGGAGGAGAAGGTGTAACTTCTGATAACAGACAAAATGCAGGTTATCACAGTTCTCATTAACTATTAGTGTGCAGATTACCAAAAAGGACATTATGGAAATATTCACAATGCATATTTTTCCAAATCAGGACAAAATTCTGGACAAGGTAAATAGGATTCTCAGATACCCTGGATGACAAAGATCAGCTTTGTAATTGAGAATCTTTAATTCCTCATTCATATTAGCAAATGTTACTTTGTCTAGTGAAAATGTCAGGATACTTCCCACTGGGAGAGGTGAGATGAGTCTAAATGAAACCAATAATTCATATGATTATACTCACTACAAATGAAAGAATTTGATTTGCCAGGAAGCCTAATAATAAGCAAGACTATAGGGGTAAAATAGCATAGATTATTCAAACATTTTCTACATTTATGGAGAAAAATCTGTCTTTTATTTCTGCTCAGAGCCACACAGAGAAGCTAATGTTTCCACTTAGTCTATAATGCCCACCAACCCTACTCAAACATGTATTTGCATAGATATGGTTCTCGCTTCTAAAGGCTGATTGTGTTAATAATGCTGACAACATTTTCTTTTGTTCTCAGCTTTGTCTTTGATTCAAATTTGTTTTCCTGAATTTGATTAGCAATTATTTTGCTACTCTCTTTTTGCTAAGCATTCATACTAGAAGACAATTTCACTCTTAGGCCTCTGTAACCTCAACTGTAAAATATATGTGGCAAAGATTCCTTTTAAACTAACATCCCATGTTCCTCTTCTGTAATTCTCAAGGCAGCATTGGACACTGTTTTTTTTTTTTTTTTTTAATACTTGAAGCACCTGGTGGAAAAAATCCAAATTAATTTTATATCAGAAATTTAAGTATTTTTCTATAAGAGAAAAGTCAGTAAAAGGAGATATGTAGCTTTTTAAAATAATAACTGTCAGTTTGTATAATGTGAGGCCATCAAACCTATTTTTGGAGAGAGACTTCTACATTCATTTTGAGAATTAAAATAATAATATATCATTTTCATTATTAATGACTTATAAAAAACAAAAAATACTAATGAGCAAAATTTCACAAATTCTGAATTTTAGAGTAGCTTGGAAAAACTCCCAGGAATTTAGATGAATGTATGTTACTGTTGCAGCTCATAGGTCATCTTTTAATGTTTGTAATAACTATTTTTTTGCTTTGCCAATACTGTTATTCTCTTATTGCTCTTCTCCCTTTATCCCTTTTTTGAAAATGAATTTGTTCAGTTTCTGCCTCTCTTATTCTTCTTCTAGTTTCTACTGCAGCTCCCCGGCCATTCCCCAAATGAATTCTCTTTCTCCAAAACTTATCACAAATAGAATCTTTTTAGGGTTTATTGTCATTTGTATAAAATAGCAACAAAGCTTCTATTTTGTTCTTTTTCCTGGGAGCTTACAAAAATTAAAAACTGTAAGCATTGTTTTCCCAGGTAAAGACTTTCCCTGTGTCTTCAGTTATAAATGTCTCAAGTCTATATTCATGTGCATGCATGCGTGCTCAGTAATCTCCAACTCTTTGTGATGCCATGGGCTACAGTCCAGGCTCCTCCGTACATGGGATTTCCCAAGCAAGAACACTGCAGTGGGTTGCCCTTTCCTTCTCCAATAGGTTTTCTTAGAATCAATTAAACTATTTTTGGGCTATAAGAGTCATTAAAATGCAATACTGGGGAACACTTCATTGAACTGCTAGAATGTATCAGATCACTTTCTGGATGGACAATGTTACATTTGTTATCAGGTGTCTGCTTGTATTCTTCTGAAGAAGGTGTTGCTATCTGTGTTTTATGAGAAAAGGATAAGGTAATGGAAATCTGAGCACACTTTCCATGGTGAAGTCATTAATTAATGGCTGGAATAGAGGAGAGGTATAATTCAGAGCCAGGTATAGAGACTCCGAAGTGCACCATGTGGTCTATCAGTATCTTGGATCCTAACAAGGCCAAGTATATAAATACAGTCAATTTTAGGAATTTTAAATGTCTGTGGTGATTAAATACTACTCTTTAGCAGACTGAAAATTACCTTTGTGTCTAGCTTCTTAATATGAATAATATATTTTTTGGCACAAAGAACTGTCAACCAATTAAAAATTAAAGCATCACAAGAATGGTAGTACAAGTGATGCCCGGAGTATGGTGTTTTTGTGATTTCGCACCCCAGAGTCTATATCTTCACAAGACAAATATTTGTGCTTTCTTGAAGCTTGCAGATTTATCATAGCATTACTAAACTGCAAGCAAACATTCTTCTCCTGCTCTTTACCTTCTAACAAGATTATTTTATTAATCCAAATTATCTAAACCACAGAATAACTCTACTTTCCTCCAGATTATGATATGGTCATCTACCATCAACTAGAGATACATGAAAATTCTGCCTCTCTTTGCTGCTGCTGCTAAGTCACTTCAGTCGTGTCTGACTCTGTGTGACCCCACAGATGGCAGCCCATCAGGCTTCCCCGTCCCTGGGATTCTCCAGGCAAGAACACTGGAGTGGGTTGCCATTTCCTTCTCCAATGCATGAAAGTGAAAAGTGAAAGGGAAGTCACTCAGTCATGTCCGACCCTCAGTGACCCCACAGACTACAGCCTTCCAGGTTCCTCCGTCCAAGGGATTTTCCAGGCGAGAGTACCGAAGTGGGGTGCCATTGCCTTCTTCAGACTCTCTCTCTAGCGACTCAGATTTTGTCAAGTTTTACTTTCTGTAATTGCAAAAGGAACACTGTTGTCTTCTTAAAGCAGACATAAAACTGTATTTTTGTTTAATGTTTCACTTTTTAAAACTTTCTCCCTTAAGCCCTCCAAAAGCAAGGGAAATAATTGCTACACTTGAGTCTATGTAGACACAAAGTGTTTCAGAAAGCATAAACATGTAAGATATTTTATTACAGATTATTATAAAAGACAGAAGCAGCTTGAGCAGCATTCTAAATAAAGAATTCATTGTTTCTAGGTAAACCAGAATTGAAGATCTGATTGACATATCTTTTGTGGACTTTAAGATTTTTCCCCAGAATGATCTGAGGCAGCCCGGTTACCTGACTTATACCTGAGCTACATCAATTGTCATCTTTACCCAAAAGGTATAGGAAACCTGTTTCAGCTGACTCGTGAAAAAAGACTCACTGAGCTACATTTTTGCACCTTGTGTTTTGAAGAGAGATGCCATCGCTATAATCTTGGGTGGATTGTGTTGTGGCTTCTCCTTCAAATCAGTTAGTGGTTTCTCCTCGTACATAGGTGGAATGGTGGTAAAGTGGCTTTTCCATGAGCAGAGATATGTGTACCGAGTATACTCTAAAATAATGCTGGCTTGGGTAAATATCATGAAGAGTTGGGAGGGACTTTTTGCAGAGTTCCCATAATATTAAAGCTGAAAGCTGCCTCTGTGCCTTAATAGTGAATTAGATCTCGGAGACAAAGTAGAAAAGAGTAGCAATATTACTTTGCCAGGCAAAGGGGCCACGGTGGGCTCATGTCTTCAAAACTGTGTGTCCTGACCTGGAGTGGGTAGTGAGGAATTTTATAGTAATGGTTCAAAGAGGGTATGATCAACTTATGGGTTTCTGCTTGATTGATGGTGAGGTAAATGGGAGTGATCATTATCAATCTTCTGATTTTAATAGGTCTGGGGTCTACATCCTTGTGGGCAGCATACCATTAACATCCTGGTGGGGGTTTTAGCTTCTGCAAAACAACTCAAAGATACTATTGTGTCTCCCTTGTGAGGGAACCAGGACCCTGCCCCAAGCCTGCCCTATTGTTTCTTGACTGCTCCTCCCTTGTCTTTGCTGCCCTTCTCTTCCCTAGTTAGAAACTGCTTGAACCTGACCCTTGGAACTCAAGGATGGTATGGAGGCTGAATGAAGCCTGTTTCCTGCTCACAAGAAAACTGGGATCCAGAAAGTCTTTTGTGCCTAGAAACCCCACATGGTCTTGCTTTGTTTCAATGTCTGTGTGAACTTTGAAATTTCTTTAAATTTTCCCACAAGGTTTACTTCAACATTATAGACATCTATGAAATAAAAGGGGCTTCCCTGGTGGCTCAGATGGTAAAGAATCTGCCTGCAATGCAGGAAACATAAGGGATGCGGGTTTAACCCCTGGGTCAGGAAGATATCCTGGAGCAGGACAGGGCAACCCACTCCAGTATTCTTGCCTGGAGAATCCCACAGACAGAAGAGCCTGCTGGGCTACATTCCATAACGTCTCAAAGAGTTGGATATGACTGAAGTGACTTAGCAGGCAGGCATGAAATAAAAGCCATTGTAAATATGAGACTGTGCCTCAGAGGATTTACTAAATTCACCATTTCTTCCAGCCCTTGCTTTTCACTGAAGTTACTTAGCATCTAACATATCAGCTGTCTTCATTTTCTCACCCTCATAGCTGAACTCTTGGCTTGTTCTTCCTACCTCATCCTAAATTGGGAGAATGGTTATTCAGACCCAGATTAGTATGGGCGAGAAACCCATAAACGGAGAAGGCAGTGGCAACCCACTCCAGTACTCTTGCCTGGAAAATCCGGTGGATGGAGGAGCCTGGTAGGCTGCAGTCCGTGGGATCGCGAAGAGTCGGACACGACTGAGCAACTTCACTTTCACTTTTCACTTTCCTGCATTGGAGAAGGAAATGGCAACCCCCTCCATTGTTCTTGCCTGGAGAATCCCAGGGACGGGGGAGCCTGGTGGGCTGCCCTCTATGGGGTCGCACAGAGTCGGACACGACTGGAGCGACTTAGCAGCAGCAGTAGAAACCCATAAAAAGGGGAAATAGACCTTTGTAACTTCATCTCATTTACTGACCATAGTACATGTAGGCTGTGGATCAGATAAGTAACACAATTATAAATGTCCCATGGGAAGATGAAGCATATACTCAGAGTCTCAAGTACAATACATATAGTTAGAGAATATATGTTTTTATTTGGCTATGGAAAGTAGTCCCATAAAACCGTCGGCAACTTCAACTCTAGTTAAATAAAAATAAAATGTAGCTCCACCACTAATTCAGGATAGAGGATATTGGCTAACATAAATTATAGGATTACCAAACATCTGTGTGATCTCTTTTTGGGAAAAATAACAATTTTAATTAATTTTTTTATCAAAAGGAAAAATAATCCTGCCAAAGTCTTCTTAACTGAGAGAAAAATGCTATCCACATTGTAAAGGAGATAATTTCATTATAATGATACTGTCAAAAAATCAGATAAATACTAAATCAGCATTTTATTTTCTGTAAACAGAAAGAAGTACTTGGAATTTTAAAACTTAATCTTAGAAGCCAAAGCATTGTACATATGTGTTCTTGAGATATAGACATGTATATCTACTTAATACTTCTAAAATAGTAGTATTTGCAGATAAGTAAAGTAAGACTCAGAGAAATTAAGCAACATTCCTTGATTCTTACAGTTAAAAAGATAGAGTTAGACTGATATTTTTAAATTAGAATCAAAATTTAAACTCAAGTCTCCACAATTCCAAAAGTCACTTTCCACTGTATCAGTTCGGTTCAGTTCAGTCGCTCAGTTGTGTCTGACTGTGACCCCATGAACTGCAGCGTGCTAGGCCTCCTTGTCCATCACCAACTCCTGGAGTTTACCCAAACTCATGTCCATTGAGTCGGTGATGCCATCTAACCATCTCATCCTCTGTCATCCCCTTCTCCTCCTGCCTTCAATCTTTCCCAATATCAAGGTCTTTTCAAATGAGTCAGCTCTTCACATCAGGTGGCCAAAATATTGGAGTTTCAGCTTCAACATCGGTCCTTCCAGTGAACACCCAGGACTGATTTCCTTCAGGATAGACTGTATCATGTCTTCCTAATGCAGAAGTTTTGATGAAAAGCCTGTCAGAATTTTCCAGACTGTTAAGACATTTGATGAAAAGGACAATATAGCCAGTCACTTCCAAAAATAATCAAAAATCCATTTTCAGTGAGCCAGCTGTAGTACTGCCAAAAATAATGATGTCCTTAACAGAGAAGGAGAGTCTGAAATGGCAAAGAAGTCAAGTATGTTTGGGATCCTCTGACAGGTTGAATAACATCAAACACTTAAGCTATTTTGTCAAAATTGAAATGTAATCAGATTTGCTATCCTTTGAAATTAAGTGTTTGTAACTGCTATCTTTTCATATTATTTTATTTCATGCTATTAAGATGAGTAACAATAGTAATACTAACAGCAAGACAAAGGAAATATTCCATATATCCAAAGAATAATTAATAACCCCAAACCCTCCATGGGCTGGGATAAAGAAAAGATGTAAGCTGGTCAGAAATGATTTGAAATCATTGGATTTGGGGCACAGAAGTAATCTCCAATACATCCCAGGAACAGATGGTAATAATAAAATCAGTCTTCCGAATTGGTTGCATGTAATTTCAGATCAGAAGTCATTACTGTTCTGAGGGAAATAGGAAAGATATTTTGTAGGTTTTGTGTATTAGACTTAAAAGTCAGTACTGCAGTTTCTACCTCATTGTTCCACCTCACCAACGTTAATGGGTAATTGAAGTAAAACTAGCTCATTTTTGCTCTCACCATAGAAATATCTTGTTCTCAGCACAGTGGTACAAACAAATGGCCACATATCAACTCTAAAATATTTGAAAAAATCATGTACATCTTTACCAAAGATTTTCTTAAGGGGACTTCAAAGGGAAACTGCACAGCTCAGCCCAAAGCAAAGTGTGCTGAAAATCCTCTCTACTTAGTTACCTCCCCCAAATTATGTCCATCATGAAACAATGCCTTATAAGGCACAAGTCTGCTAAATAAAGACCTAATCTGCACATAAGGCTTCACTTACCACATGCTTTAGAGATGGCAGACCCATTAATACTTTGAACATTGCATGAACAAAGCACCAGTTGGAGAAGGAAATGTCATTCCACTCCATTAGTCTTGCCTGGAAAATCCCATGGATGGAGAAGCCTGGTACAGGCTACAGTCCATGGGTTGCAAAGAGTCAGACATAACTAAGCGACTTCACTTTCACTTTCAATTGTGAATTAGGCATGGAAAAATCTTTATCATTGAATTTTTTAAAAGTTTTATGATTGTATAATTATCATAGTTTCCTTTTAATGGAAGTAGACTACATGGCTACACAATATTTCCCTTATTTGGGGGAGATTCTGTCCCTTATTACCTACCTTGCTTAATGTCCTAACATCTCACAACAAGAACTTGATCCCTTGAGACATGTGTCTATGACCATGATCCCTAATGCTGCAGCACAGGCAATCTTGGTCTGTTAGTGATGTCCTAAGCAAAGAAGAAATTCATTTAATGACCTCTGTGGAACCTATACTTTCAATCACATTTATATTCTGACAATACAAATTGAAGGTTGTATCTCTGATTAAAAAAAAAAAAAGATGCATAGTTTTAGTTATTTCTGTGTAGACTTGAAGACATTGTACAAGGAAGGTTTCAGAAAAGAAATACATGGTAAGTGGCCCTATTCCCAAAAAGCATTGGCCATTTTCCCAGCATATGGTGCTTTCCTGTCATCCTCTTCTTTTCCTCCTCTTCTCCTTATTTTCTAACTTGACCTAATAATGTCTAGGTTTTCAAGAAAAGATAGTAAAAATGGTTATGAGGTTATTAAGAGAACTGCCACTGCCACTGCTGCATGTATTCTGGAGATGACAGAGGGCTCTTGCCGGGCACACAGCAGCGCTGGAAACGTCTCAGTTATTCACATTCCTCTTCACCTTCTCTTCTCTTCAAAATGTTATTTGTTTTAGAGTGTGGGTGCACAGGCATGGTCTTCTGCTTTTAAGTTAACAGAGAGAGGAGAAACTATAATCCATGTGATATAGCGCTAAAGGAGACATTTGAGAACCGCCCACCCTTTTCAAGTAACACACGAGAGAGCAAACGTTGAGAGAAGTGAAGCAGGTTACTCAGTGTCAGACAACAGAGCAGGGACTGTCTTTCCATTTACCGTCATCCACAGATACCTACTTGCGCCTGGTACATAATATGCACTTTATAAATGTTCACCTAGTAAATAAACTAGTGAATGAATTTGTTAATGGCATGGCTGGTAACACTACTCAGACGCTCTAATTCCTTCTATTTTCCCCTGTTCCAGCTCACATCAACAAAATTTCACTTGCGCTGTGATCCCCTTTGAATCCCCCTTGCATATGAAGGGAACGGTCATTAAGGTAAGATGACAGACAATTGAGAGTCAAACAGTTTGCAATTTTGGGTGGAATGATTGAATGTGAGTCACAACTGTAGGAAAACTGCTCAAGATAAATGAAATGATTTGAAATTAGAAGACTTGCTAGACTTGAAACTGGGGTGAAGAGTTAAGAAAATGGTGAATCTATTATAATGTGAAAAACCATGATAGACATTTATACTTCAGAAATATACTCAGATCAAAGACCAACTTCAGATGTGTAGTGAACATGTGTGTGAGCTTTACTTAGTTTTACAGAGGCACATGCCTAAGGTATTATCTAAAACCAGATCATAAGTGAAATAATGTATAGGATTAGACATTAATTATTACTAACAATAATTATCATTAATTAAATAATAAAAATTATTAATTAGACAATTATTAGTAGACAATCATAAGCACAGTATCAGATGATCTAAATTCATAGTATTTTGATATGTAGTCAAAATATCAAATTGTATGGTATAAATGCATTATTTTTATGTTTTATTATACAGGAACAATGTCTTAAATTTTTGTAAATTAGTACACTTAAAATACATGCTGCTGCTGCTGCTGCTAAGTCGCTTCAGTCATGTCCGACTCTGTGCGACCCCATAGACGGCAGCCCACCAGGCTCCCCCGTCCCTGGGATTCTCCAGGCAAGGACACTGGAGTGGGTTGCCATTTCCTTCTCCAATGAATGGAAGTGAAAAGTGAAAGTGCAGCCGCTCAGTCGTGTCCTACTCTTAGCGACCCCATGGTCTGCAGCCCACCAGGCTCCTCTGCCCATGGGATTTTCCAGGCAAGAGTACTGGAGTGGGTTGCCATTGCCTTCTCCTAAAATACATGAGCGTATTTTAAAATACTAGAAATGCTACCCTCTATATAAAACTACTGTTACCAGTTTCATTTACATACATCTACTTTTTCCTGTGTCATTATATGCATCTGTATTTTTACTTTTCAAAAATTAAACTGATAAAATATCAAATTCCTTTTTACCCTCTCTTGTTTAGGGTCCTTCCTATCTTCTAATTTCACTGGTACATGAACTTGTTGTTTTGATAACAATCAACTGGTGTGAAAATACTAATGAAGTAATTATTCTCATCCTGAGAAAGGCACAGTAATTCTTAACTCAGTCATGCTTTCATAAGAAAAAAAAGTATATTCTGAATTTAAATGTGTGTGTGGGTGTAGCTGTTTCATATTTTTATTTCCAATTAAACATTTCTAATGAAGTAGATATTGAAACATTTTTGTAAGTTCAACGTATGAAAAAGGGAGGTCAGGATTAAGAGTGAAAGAGAGTTTAGAATTCAACATTTCCCCCTAGATCATCTATAAAGTGAAAAATTTAGAGCTGAATGTGGTAGAATATTTATGACACAAATTTAGATTCCTTATTTCTAAACTGCTCAGCAATTTGGTCACAAGCAGCTTTCAAGTAAGGAAATAAATTCATTAATGAGTGATAGCAGACTTTCAATCAGGGCCATTGAGGACTTTTTTTTTTTTTTTTTTTTTTTGCCTTTGGAGCAAAAGAGGAAAAATGAACATCTACTATCTTCAGAAGGCCATGTTGAATATTTCAGAGCTGGACTGTCTAACATGATAGCTACTAAGCACATGAACCTGTTAATAGTTACTTTTAAATTGTTTAATAATAATTGTGATAAAAGCTCAATTGCACTAGTGATTTTTCAAGTGCTCAATAAGCCACCAATGGCCAGTGGACATCATATAGGAAAGCGCAGATTTAAAATATTTCCTCAGTCCAGAAAGTTCTATGGACAGAAAACTCTATTGAAGAACATAAAACTCATATCCTCCATAGTTACAGTTGGAGGGAAAAGATACGTGAGTATGTGTTAAGCTGCTTCAGCCTCTTTGCGACCCTATATATGTACTGTAGCCCACCAGGCTCTTCACCAGGATTCATGGGATCCTCCAGGCAAGAATACTGAAGTGGATTGCCTTGCCCTCCTCTGGGGGATCTTTCTGACCCAGAGATCAAACCTGCAGCTCTTAGGTCTCCTACACTGGCAGACAGGCTCTTTACGACCAGCGCCACCTAGGAAACCCAAAGATACATACTATTTTCAATGCCAAAGGCATGAGAATCATTTTAGCTACAGTGATGTCAATCCATGGAAGTCTGTAATTAAAGTTCAGATCTCAAAGACCAGATCACACTTGAAGTGGGAATCAAAGAAAATTTTGATTTGAAATAGTAGAGAATAAGGTGAAGGTTTTCAGAGTGTGGATCCAAGGACAAAAAGGAGGGGCTCACACTAAATATAAGAAGTTGACATTTTCTTGTCTGTGCTTATATCATGAATTACTTTTTCAATCTATGATATCTTTCTATAGATTTTTAAAGTCACATAGACATTTCCTGGTCATTAGTAAAATTAGCTGAATTTTTATTAATTGTCTTAACTGGACAAGCATAGATTCATTAAGTTGCAAAACACTGAAAATAAATAAGGATTTTAAGGTGCCTGTATTAAACCCATTGACTTTTAAAAGTTACCTTTTATATCAGGACATCTCTCTTTGCATATGATGAGTATCCACAACAACAATAATCAAAACAGTAATGCAGGAACGCATTTGAATCAGTTCTAATGAGGTGGATGAATCTAGAACCTATTATACAGAGGGAAGGGAGTCAGAAAGATAAATACCATATTCTAACATATATATACAGAATCTAGAAAAATGGTACTGAAGAATTTATGTACAGGGCAACAGTGGAGAACAGACTTATGGACATGGGGAGAGGGGAGGAGAGGGTGAGACGTATGGAAAGAGTAACATGGAAAGTTGCATTACCATAAGTAAAGTAAATAGTCAACAGGGATTTGCTGTATGGCTCAGGAAACTCAACCCGGGTGGGATGGGGAGGAAGATGTGAGGGAGGTTCAAAAGCGAGGGGATATATGTATACCTATGGCTGATTCATGTTGAGGTTTGACAGAAAACAGAAAATTTTATAAAGCAATTATCCTTTAATAAAAAATAAATGAATTTAAAAAAAGCAATGTAAAGATCAGTAAAGTTTGCTTTTTATTCTTTATAAAAATAAATACAAATAAATTTAGCAAAGTAAAGATTAGTAAAGTGTACCTTTTAATTTTTTTTTATAAAAATAGATACAAGTAAATTAATTTAGTATTTTCTTCCTTTATCCCAGATTGAAAACTACTTCTAGAGAGATACAATTGGAGTTCTTGGCCCCACGTATAACTCAGGTAATCATTTGCTGCAGTAAAATGGTGCATGCCATCTATACTGTAGTAAGATTTAATTACTTTTCATGATATCAAGAAAACCTGACATTGAATTGTCTTTCCTAAGAGCTCAGAGAAGCAAATGAAACATTGTATGAAATTACTGCATGTGAAACCTTTCTTTCAAGAGAACCAATTGCTGTAATTGAAATATCTCACAATATTTGATTTGCTTTTGCCCTATAACCAAATGTTTCAATTAAACTGATTTGTCTTTGCGAGACTGGAGATCATTTCCAGTGCTTTGTCTAAATTACCACAGACTTCAGCCCGGAATCTCAAACTCAGACTTCAGAGGACACTGCCCAAGCTCTGGGCAGCTTGTGGACCAAATGTAACAGAGATCTTTATCATTCCTATACAAGAGTGCTCATTAGAGACTTATACACATTTTTTTTTCTTTATACTTGAAACAGAAATTCTTCCACAGAGAGCTGATCAGCAGCTAAAGCCCCAAACGAAATTCCAAAGCAGTTTTTCTATTTAAAGAGATGTCTGGTTTCACACATAGCAATGGAAGATGAAAATACTCTTTTTGCTTGCGTTTTGGAGCTATTCAAAATATTGAGATATTGTTATCTGCAAAGAAGAAGTTGAAGTTCAGCACTCTCTTTCAGACCCCTTAACTGTGCTTCCCCTAAAGAATTAATGAGGACTAAGTTCTGAAATATTTGTCCAATTATACTGAGATCTGGAATTTTATCCATTATATAAATTAAAATTTAATCGCCTGGCAATATTATGGACTATGGGGCATCCTAAATTGTGCCTAAATGTGAAGGAATAGTCCACTTCCCAGGAGCAGTCCTAATTTGGGTATGCGGAGTATCAACGGCATAAAGAGACCTCAGTGAAATGCGGTGGTGTGCATATTGACTGGTACTCACTGCAGTCTGGCACCATGAATCACAGACTTAAAATTCAAAGAATGTGAAAATACAATCTGTGTTCCCCTAGATGACAATCGTAGGCCAGTGGAGGAGAAATGCCTTTGGTTCAAGGTTGCAAAACTGTTCTCAAAGGGAGTCAAGACTAGAATCAAGATCTTAAGGACTTCCATCTTGGATGTCTTTGAAATTTGTTTCTCTTTCTTTTTCTTCTCCTCTCTCCATCTCTTCTGTGAAATGTCAGAAAGGATTTTGAAGGTTTTACACATTTTGATTCTTTGAGTTTGGGAGCCTAACCCTCATCTCCAGTGCTCCAAAACCTACCAAGCAAAGGTCGATCTTGTGATTGAAGTTTATAAAGACTCTGCCTGAGTAAGAAGCTTTTGTCTTTAGTAAGTAGAGATTATATAGAAGAGCAGCCCTTAGATCTTCAGAGCTAAGTTCAATACTCCCAGGACAATTTTGCTGTACTTTTATTTTATTTTATTTTATTTTTTGAAGGCTAGACAGAATCTCTAATCTGGACTCTTTCCTAGTTAACAATAATTTTGCTCTACTATGGGTACTTGACCAATTTTTCCCTGATTCCAGAGAATATCTCATAATTATCATTATCACACAGGAGTTATCATTTGGAAAAAGAGAAACATAGAGATTAAAGATTGTTGGGCATCAATTTCCGTTGACCAAACAAAAGAAAAAGGCAGTTAGTTCCTAACTGTGATGAGTGGCCAAAATCTAAGCAAATAGGAAAAGCTATTACTGGAAATAAAATTTACTCACATCATAGAAGGTTTATTTTCTTATTTTCATTTTTCTCATATGATTTCTGCATCATCATTTGTTGATCCATAAAATGTGATTTCATGACTGGTCATCTACATAAATTAAATCACCAACAATAAGCAAAGGATCTATAACTGAAGGTTATCAAATATAACAGGAAAAATCTATTAGCTAATATGACTTTTGGTCATGCTAAAAAATCACATGGGGTTATTTCAAAAGGTAACTCTAATTTCTATATTGAGATTTTTCTTCAAGTGAATCCACCCCCATCACCCTTTTGCAGTCCTGTTTGAAATAGCTTCAACATTAATACAAATTTCATCAAGCCCATCAAATTCAAGCTGCATCAGGGTTTTATAGATCTTATTACAGCCCCAAATGCTTGCTTTAATTTGTTCTCTAAAATGCTTTGCTCTTATTTGTTCTTTAAAAGCAAAAATAACTAGTTGGCTTTATAAGGTACCCTTTTTTCTTAAATTATGATATTGCAGCAGGGATTAGCATGCTTAGTCTTCCTTGCAAACCAAGTACTCTTTTAGTGAAGAAAATCTCTATGCAAAATTCTGGAGAGACAAAGCAGTAATGATTATTAGTTTGTTGTTTTGGTCGAAAGATATTCATGGAAGGAAAACTCAGCTGCTGGAGTTTTTAGCATTCACATTTTCCAAAACTGTAAGACAATCTAAGGAATTCTGATAACTTTAACAAAGTACAAAATTGGTAGGTAGCTGAAAGACAGATTATGTAATTTTCTCCAAAGCTTTTCTGATATTTTAACATTAATTTTTAAGTTAAAGTAGAGTTGATTTACAGTATTACATTAGTTTCTTATATCAGTTCAGTTCAGTTCAGCTGCTCAGTCATGTCTGACTCTTTGCAATCCCATGAACCACAGCATGCCAGGCCTCCCTGTCCATCACCAACTCCTGAAGTGCACCCAAACCCATGTCCATTGAGTCAGTGATGCCATCCAACCATCTCATCCTCTGTTGTCCCCTTCTCCTCCTGCCCTCAATCTTTCCCAGCATCAGGGTCTTTTCAAATGAGTCAGCTCTTTGCATGAGGTGGCCAAAGTATTGGAGTTTCAGGTTCAACATCAGTCCCTCCAATGGACACCCAGGACTGATCTCCTTTAGGATGGACTGGTTGGACCTACTTGCAGTCCAAGGGACTCTCAAGAGTCTTCTCCAACACCACAGTTCAAAAGCATCAATTCTTCAGCTTTCTTTATGGTCCAACCCTCACATCCATACATGACCAATGGAAAAACCATAGACTTGAATAGACAGACCTTTGTTGGCAAAGTAATGTCTCTGCTTTTTAATATTCTGTCTAGGTTGGTCATAAGTTTCCTTCCAAGGAGTAAGTGTCTTTTAATTTCATGGCTGCAGTCACTATCTGCAGTGATTTTGAAGCCCCCCAAAATAAAGTCAGCCACTGTTTCCACTGTTTCCCCATCTATTTCCCATGAAGTGATGGGACCAGATGCCATGATCTTCGTTTTCTGAATGTTGAGCTTTAAGCCAACATTTTCACTCTCCTCCTTCACTTTCATCAAGAGGCTCTTTAGTTCTCCTTCACTTTCTGCCATATTTCAATATTTTTATAGATTATGCTCCATTAAAATTTATTACAAAATAATTGCTATAATTCCCTATGCTACACAATATATCCTTGTTGCTTGTCTATTTTATAGATGACAGTTTGTATCTCTTTGTTCCATACCATTATTTTCCTTTTCCCCTTTCCATCTCTCCTTTGGTAACTACTAGTTTGTTTTCCATGTCTGTGAGTGTGTTTCTGTTTTGCATATATATTCATTTGTATTATATTTTAGGCTCATGTATATGTGATATCATATAGTATTTATCCTTTTTGTCTAAATTATTTCACTAAGCATAATAGTTTCTAGGGGCTAAGCGATATACCATATGCTTTTTCTTTATCCATTTGTTGATGGCTACTTAGGCTGCTTCCATGTCTTAACTATGATGAGTAGTGCTGTTATGAACATTTGAGTGCATGTGTCTTGTTGAGTTAGTGTTTTTGTTGTCTCTGTATATATAGCCAGGAGTAAAACTGCTGGATTATATGGTACTTTTCATTTTAGTTTTTTTGAGGAACCTCCGTACTGTTTTCCATAGTGGCTGGACTAATTTACATCCACACAAAACTGTAGAAGAGCTCACGTTGTATCATACCTTCTCCAACATTTGTTGTTTATAGACTTTTTGATGATAGTCATTCTGACATGTGTGAGGTCATATATCATTGTTGTTTTGGTTTGTACTTTTCTAAAAATTAGTGATATTGAGCATTGTTTCATGCACCTGTTGGACATCTGTATGTCTTCTTTGAGAAAATATCTATACAGGTCTTCTGCCCATTTTTTGATTATTTGTTTTTTTGGTTCTAATTTTTAAATATTGTAACTCATTACTACATTTGTGAAAATGGTTATGGAGAATAAAACAAGGAAACAAACTTCTAGAACCATAGTACATAGATAAATGAATCAATCCTCGCATAGACACAGTATTCTTCCATCTGTTGTCTCATCTGATATTCTATGTTACATGAAAAGCCAGTTATACCTATTACCATGTTGCAGATTGGAAAGAAAGGTCCTGACAGAACCAGCATGACTCAGAATATACTCAGGGTTCACCCTGGTCCTAGGCTAGCATTAGGTTTGGTACATTGCTGGAGCAATTATGAACCAAGAGGTAGAATTTGAGATGTTTGAGGAGAGGGGCTCTGGTTTTAAGGAAATATGCACTCTAGGAGAGGGTACTGGGTTAATTTAGCTTACTTGAAAAACAGTAGTAGGAACAGGTTCACTGGCTACTGAAAAGAACCAACTGTCTACCACATAGATATGCAAATATCCACACAGTCTCTAGCACTGATGAGATCTTGTTGTTGGTGTTCAATTCAGTTGCTAAGTCATGCCCAACTCTTTGAGACCTTGTAGACAGCAGCACACCAGGTTTCTGTGTCCTTCATTATCCCCTGGAGTTTGCTCAAATTCATGTCCATTGAGTTGGTGATGCCATCCAACCATCTCATCCTCTGTCACTCCCTTCTCCTCCTGCCCTCACTCTTTCCCACAATCAGGGTCTTTTCCAATGAATCGGCTCTTTGCATCAGGTAGTCAAAGTATTGCAGTTTCAGCTTCAGTACCAGTTCTTCCAATGAATATTCAGGGTTGATTTCCTTTAGGATTGACTGGTTTGATCTCCTTGCTGACAGAGGGACTCTTAACAGCCTTCTCCAGCACCACAGTTTGAAAGCACCAATTCTTTGGTGCTCAGCCTTGTTTGGGATTTTAGTGAATGCCAGATAGAAATCAGAGAATAATCAGGATGTTAAAAGCAAACAACCCTGATGAATTCAGAGACTTCAACCACAGGTAGCTTGAAATGATCACTTACCTTTCCACCACAGAGGAATTCATAGCATTAGGTTTGGTATATTCTTGGGACTATTATGAACCAACAGGTAGAACTTGAGATGTTTGGGCAGCGGGCTTCTGGTTTTAAAGAAGTATGCACTCTAGGAGATATATATATATATATTTAATTCTGGCTGACAGCCCTGGGAGATTTACTGGGACTTTGGTGAGGAAGGGGAGATTAATTTAAAACATTTTCAAGGAGTCTCAGAAGTTATAAGAGAGATTTCTAGATCTCTGCAAGCTAATTATATATGAAATAAAACAGTAGAATAAGTCCAAAAGCATTTCTAACTGCTCACCCTGTGAGATATCAGTCTGGACTTTAAGAGAATCTTCCATTCTTCTTGGTGTTAGTTTAAGTGTCACTCTTTCTTTCTTTAAAGGTGTGTTGCCAATCACAGCTACTCCCACGTGTTATCCTTTGCATTTCATCCTTGCTAAAGCAGAATATAGCAAGGTAGATAGTCTCTTCCATAATGAACTTGTAAGAATATTGTAATTGTACAAGAACAACAAAAAGAAGTATATAGTATATTTTGTATATTTATATAGAAATGGGTGGAAGAATGTAGGAAATAAAATTTTTAATGAATATAAATACATAATGTTGTTTAGTCACTCAGTCATGTCTGACTCTTTGAGACCCCATGGACTGCAGCATGCCAGGGTTCCCTGTCCTTCACAATCTCCCAGAGATTGCTCAGACTCATGGCCATTGGGTTGGTGATACCATCCAACTATCTCATCCACTGCTGTCACCTTCTCCTCCTGCCTTCAATCCATCCCAGCATCAGGGTCTTTTCTAATGAGTTGGTGTTTCACATCACTTGGCTAAAATACTTGAGCTTTAGCTTCAGCATCAGTCCTTCCAATTTTTCAGGGTTGATTTCCTTTAGGATTGACTGTTTTGATCTTTTTGCAGTCCAAGGGACTCTCAAGAGTCTTTTCCAATACCACAGTTCAAAAGTATCAATTCTTGGGCACTCTGCAATCTTTGTTGCCTAAACATGGCAACATTTCAAGGGTCAAATGGTGCCTAGTACAGCAAGCACTTATTGTACTTATACACAAATTTACTCAGCCAAGTTTCATGCTTTATTCTAATTTAAAAGGTTTCCCTGGCAGCTCAGCGATAAGCAATGCAAGAGACCCGGTTCCATCCCTGGGTTGGGAAGATCTCTTGGAGCAGAGCATGGCAACCCACTCCAGTACTCTTGCCTGGAGAATCCCATGGACTGAGGAGCCTGGCAGGCTTCAGTCCATAGTGTCGCAAAGAGTTGAACAGGACTGAAGCAACTGAGCATGCAAAAGGCTGCCGCATGTATGGTACCACCTTGTGAACTTAAGTAGTCATGTCTGTTATTCTCTATAACTAGTTTGCATAATGACCCCTAACACTGAAAAGTCAAAAATACCTATCACAGCATTGTTATGGTCTCTAAGACATATGCATTTTTGCCCCTCTCAGTCTTATTTCACTGTCCCTTCAACTTCCTCTGCTCCAGCCATGTTGATTTCTTTTCACTCCTTGAACATACCTGCATTTTCCCTGACTCTGGGCCTTTTCCATCTGACGTTCTTTCTTCCTAGAATACCCACCCTCCAGATTTTTTATGTCTGGATTTCTTAATATTCAGATTTCAGCCCATGCATCGCTGCCTTACAGAGATTTTCCATAACTAGCTGCATTAAACATCCCCTCCCCCCACACAAACACCAGCACTCTCTCGTTTCCCAGTTTTATTTTTGTAACATTTACCACTATTTGAAATTCCTAATTTTTTGTTTTCTTACCATTTATCTCCATCTGCTAGAATTTAAACATTATTAAAATAAACATATTTGTATCATTTTTAGTGTCATTATCAGAATTCAAAACAGTGCCTGGTACTTAGTAAGTGATTAAAGTTTGAATGATTACAAGTCTAACAAAATAAACTATACCTTTATTGCTATGAAAGATCTAAATTAAGAATTTCTGACAGATACTCAGGAAATTGTTTCATCAGCCAGGCGTTATGCTTTCTCCAAGGGCTCTTCCTTTATTCTATACCTTTGGATCCAATAAGTGAACATATCTAGGTTTTGTAAAAAGTTGAACTTAGTAGGGTGCAGTTATAAAAGCAATGTTTTGTTTTTTTTTTTCCTCTCCTTTTCCCACTAGTCTTGCCTACAGATCCCCTCTTCTTCAGTATCTGGATTAATCTCAGTCAGGCCTTTTGGCTTTCTCAGTCAATTTTAGACAGTAAAAAGGACCTTTGTTCATGTTCAAGCATTTATGATGTAACATAACAACTCTAAAATCTTTCAAAGTTAAAACTTTTTCTCTTGCTATGCTCCAGTGTGGTTCACAATTGGGAGACTGCTGTAGGAACAGGGATCTTGGCTGGCTTCTTTCCTTTTTTAATTCACCACCTCTGCTATTAGCTGGCTTCTGATTCTTCCCTTTCCAGGGTTGAACCTCTGGGAGAAGAGTTTAGTAGGAAAAGGGTAAGATTTCACATGGAAAATATAGATGCCCTGGCACCCTTCTAGGCATGGGTTGACCAAAGATGACTCTTCTTCAGGAACATTTTGCAGGGACTTCACATTTCTTCTAGGCTTCAGTTCTCTCATCCTGAGTAATGCCTCCCCTATGTGAGCCAATTATGACTCATTCTCCACTTATTATATTGAAACCCTTTTATCCCTCTCTGTGATCTACTTCTGTAGGACTCTGTGAGTAAACCTCATTCCACTTCGTTTTCTGAAGAGTCGCATCAAAGTTTTAAAAAATATGCAGATTTTTTCCCTGTAAAATGCAAGGGGAATATGCAGCTTGACTCTCCACACAGCCCTCCACACTGCAGAGTTCAGAAAGGAATACTCCATAGCTTCCTTCAGTCCACCCTGGGCAGTGTGGAGCTACAAGTACTTGCGTGGATAACTTTTAGGTTTCTCTATGTGTGTGTGTGTGTGTACATATACATACATACATACATACACTTCTCTGTAAATACAGAGTAAGTTCTCTGCTGGTGGAGACCATGTTTTTGCTGCCTGTGTATTCTTCTTGTGTAACTCTGGTGAATAACAATGCAACACTATTCATTTGCTCCCATTCTTCATACCACTTACCCTTGATCTAGAAGTAAAGGAGCTCAAATTAGATATTGTAGAGGAAACTAAGCCAACATCATGTTTGAAGCATCTAGCTGTCTAATCATTACTTGCTTGATTCTCTAAATTTACTCAACTACTTTTATTCTAGTTCAACTTCAAAAATCAGACACATGTGGAAGTATTCAATGCCATATCTGTAGTCAACATTTTTTTCAATAGTTTTATTTTTTTCTTGTTCTTATTATTCTCGAAGCCCATAGGGTAAATTCTAAGATAAAATTATAAGAAAACCTCCTTCCCTTATGTAAATTTTCTTGTAAGGGTCTTTTGGAATATGATCTTTTTCCCCTATTCACAGCTTCACTTACAATTTTTTTTAAAGTATATACATTCACAACTTTACTGGATTATCACTACCTGTTATCCTCACATTTAAAACTGACTTTAAAAAGTATGATATCTAGGAAGATTCTCATGAGTTTTTCCATCAACAGGGTTACTTATTTTTTTGCAGTGTAACAGCTTTGGAATACAAAGACTTTTGAAATAGGCCTCCTTGATACAAATTGCAGATTACTTTCTCACTACTCTTGGCTGTGTACTCCCAAATCAATAGAAATTCATGGGATCTGAAAATTAAATCTTGCGGTGCCTTCTTTTCATTCTGACTTTATTGATAAAGCTATAATCCTTCTGCACCATTTTAGCAAGTTCAAGTGGAAAAGTATTAACATTGACATTTGAAAATGAATGTGTTGGGTCAGAGAGGTAGAGATGTTAGGACTTCACAGCCCAATTACCTAGGTCCTGTTTAAATATCATAGACTACCCTAAGCACATCAGAGATACTGTTGAAATCTTTGCACATGCCCAGTTTGTTCCTTTTGCATTATCCAAATGCAATGGGCATAGACTCATCAAAAAATGTTGAAGTAAAGCTTAGTCTTTTCCAATGAAGGAACTGCTGAGCAAGATCATCAATACTCAGAGCTGTCCTACAAAACTGAGACCAGTTTTTATAATTATGATGGCTACAGACGCATTTCTGAAGGTTCAATATAGTACACTTTATTAAAAATTAATAGGTTCTGAATTTAAACAGAACCTTTAGAACTCCATATGTTCTTTTGGCTGTAATATACCATGTAGTAAGAAACAAGGTGTTTCTGTAGCTCTTTTCTTTCTTGGTAAATCACCCATCCATGCACTGTCATATGGACGATGATTTATCAGTCAGTCTCAGGAAGAAGGTACCATTAGAACCATTTGGAAAGAACCATTTTTTACTGTCCTTGTTTGTCTCTGTCATCACTAGAGATTTAAAGTTCTCTGTTTTATCCCTACATAGATTTTTTTTTTCTCATTGTAAATACATATATCCTCCAATTTTATTCAGTTCCATGCTTGTCTTCATTCCCCCCACCCCAAACTCTCAAAACACACCAAGTCTAATAATCCATCATCATGAAAATTCCCCATCTCTTTATTTTCTTCAATTATTGGTCTATCTCTGCTTGTTGTGGATAGGTTGATGTTTCTCTCCTGAATCCATTGATTCACCTTCAGCTCATGAAGTCGCTATTGTTCTTTGCACTCCCACAGTCCTTACACAAGTTCCAGAAATTAGACTGGGACTAAGATAGCATATGGATTATTGTCATTTCCAAACCTTTCTCCCTCAAACAGGGGTGTTTGAGGAACATCTCTGTTCCTCTGTGACTTGACATCACATTTAACTACCTACTACCCCTTCTACTATGCTCATCTACCAACCTACTAGTTTAAGCACCAAGCTCACTGTTTTCCTTTTGAGCCTTGGGCTCTCTGATTTTACCACTCTGCCTCAGCCATCCAGTTCTAAATTCATTGCTTAGTAATTATCAGTTATAGTTATGTCATCTCTTCCAAATCTGTTTCAAATCCTCTGACTGCTGTGTCTTATTTTTTATGCTCATGTATTACATTCCATCCATGGCCACAGCTGGACTCCTTTTGGAATTCTAATCCATTTATCCTAGCACTTCCTTTCTTACACTGCTTAGGTTCCATGGTTCATTGTTTCAGTTCCTTGCTTTTAATTCCTATTGAACCTATTCCTACCAACAATCTCACAGAAGTCCAGTGGCTCTTAAACCCAGCTCTCTCCCTACTCTATTCCTGCTCCCTTAAAGCAGTGTCTGAAGAAATCACACAATCTTATTGGTAGGATTCAATTTAAATTTGCAATAACAATTTTAAATTAAGGAGTCAAAACGTCTCAGAAGTGCCCAATACCCTTCTATGTTTTCCTGGTCGAATCACTTTCACTTTTTCCAGAATGATTCACTTTTTTTTTTTTTTCCTTCAAACTTCATATCCTCTACCAGATCGCCTCACTCTCAGTGAAGAATTCATGGAAAATGAGAAATGTTATCTTCCACCAACAAATCTACCAATGTATGTACAACTACCCTCACACTCTTAGCGTTCTTCCACATTGCTGTGTACGGCACGTCTCTGCTTCTGACACTAACCAGACCTGACACTCAAGCTCTGAGTCCCTTGGTTTCTTGTATACTCAAGGACTGTGTGCTGCCATCCCTCTTCTTTCTTGCATCATCGCTTTTTAAATGTCTATCAGAGCTTTGTGAATCAGTATACAATTGTGCCATGAAATTTGGCATCTAAACGAGTAAGTAAATAAATAAGGAAAATCAGCTCTCTAGGCTTGATAAGTCCCTTCAGTTGGAATCTCATATCTCCATGAAATGTAATGAAAAATTGGGGGAGAATTTTGCTTATCATTTCCAACCCCTGACTCCCATTCTCTCTCTCCTCAACTCTTCATTTTCATTGCTACTACTTTATTGAAAACATTCTTGTCATATCAGCAAATCTATCCTTGCTTAATCCAATGGTTAATTCTCAGTTCACAATGGAATCAATCTCAAAACAGCATTTTTATGCAGATAATCACTGTCTCTTAATAAAATTCCTTTCCCCACCAATCACTTAGCTTCCAATATAGCATGCTGTCTGTTTTTACATGGTGATGATAACTGCACAACCTTTTGACTATGGTTAAACTCATTGATTCACACATTTTTAAAAAGACTTTAATGGCATAGAATTGTAGATTTAAAAAATGAGAAAACTACTACTGCAATTGGAGAAAAAACAAGACAGCATGCTATGAACAATGCTGCTATGAATGTGTGTGTACAGTTTTTATGTGAACATATTATTATTTCTCTTGAATATGTGTGTAGAATTGGAAAAGATAGGTCATGTGGTAATTCTGTATTTACCTTTCTAAGGAATTGCCAAACTGTTTCCCACAGTAGCATTTTACATTTCCACCAGCAAAATATAAGAATTGCAATTTTTAAAATATATCTTTGTCAGTATTTGTTATTTTTAGGAATTTTTTTTCTTTTTGTTTATAGTCATCATAGTGGTTGATTTGCATTTCCCTTAACTAATGATGTTGAGCACTTTTTCATGTTTTTCCTTATTGATCATTTGTGTATCTTCTTTGGAAAAGGTCTGTGCGAGTACTTTGACCATTTTTTAATTGGGATAGTTTTAAAATACTGTTGTTTTTTTTTTTTTTAAGTTGAATTGTCATATTTATTTTTGTTTTTATTCTGCTGGTGCTGCTGCTACTGCTGCTAAGTTGCTTCAGTCGTGTCCAACTCTGTGCGACCCCATAGACGGCAGCCCACCAGGCTCCCCCATCCCTGGGACTCTCCAGGCAAGAACACTGGAGCAGGTTGCCATTTCCTTCTCCAATGCATGAAAGTGAAAAGGGAAAGTGACATCACTCAGTCATGTCCAACCCTCAGCAACTGCATGGACTGCAGCCCACCAGGCTCCACCCATGGGATTTTCCAGGCAAGAGTATGGAGTGGGTTGCCATTGTACATATATTTTGGATACTGGATACTTTTGAGGTATATTGTTTGAAAAACTCTTTCTCCCATTCTATAAATTCCTTTCATTTACTTAATAATGTTCTTAGAAAACACACACTTTTTTTTTTTCTTTTTCAATTCAGTTCAGTTCAGTCGCTCAGTCGTGTCCGACTTTGCATCCCCATGGACTGCATCATGCCAGGCCTCCCTGTCCATCACCAGCTCTCGGAGTTTACCCAAACTCATGTCCATTGAGTCAGTGATGCCATTCAACCATCTCATTCTCTGTCGTCCCCTTCTCTTCCCACCTTCAATCTTTCCCAGCATCAGGGTCTTTTCAAATGAGTCACCTCTTTGCATCAGGTGGCCAAAGTATTCGAGCTTCAGCTTCAACGTCAGTCCTTCCAATGGACACCCAGGACTGATCTCCTTTAATATGGACTGGTTGGATCTCCTTGCAGTCCAAGGGACTCTCAAGGTCTCCTCCAACACCACAGTTCAAAAGCATTAATTCTTTGGCACTCAGCTTTCTTTACAGTCCAATTCTCACATCCATACATGACTACTGGAAAAACCACAGCCTAGACTACATGGACCTTTGTTGGCAAAGTAATATCTTTTTCTTTTTAATGAAGTCTAATTTATCTGTTTTCCCTTTTGTTGTTTTGCTTTATCTATTGCCTAAACCAAAATCATAAAGATTTACAACAGTATTTTAGCCTAGCAGTTGTATAACTTATCACTTAAGTTTAGGGCTTTGATTCATTTAGAGTTAATTTTTAAATTTGACATGAAGTAGAAGTCCAAGTTTATTGTTTTGCCAATGGATATCCACTTATCCCTGCATCATTTGTTGAAAAGACACTTCTTTCCCTATTAAATGGCCTTGATGCTCTTGTTGAAAATCAATTGACCATCAACATATGGGTTAATTTGTAGACTCTTATTTCCATATCATTGATTGGTATATCTGCCCTTATGCCAGTATCATACTGTCTTGGTTATTGTAGCCTTGAAATAAGTTGCAGTTGTAAAGTATGAGTCCACCAAATTTGTTCTTTTATATAATTGTTTTTGCTATTTTGGATTTTCTTATTCTCTACATGAATTTCAGGATCATCTTGTCCATTTCTAAAAAAAGGTAATTTTGATTTTGATAGGAATTGTCTTTGATTGTAGTTCAATTTGGGGAGTATCAGCACCTTAACAATATTAAGTTTTCCAATCTGCAAAATGATATATTTCTATATAACTTAGATCTTTTAAATTTCTTTTAATATTTTGTAACTATCAAATACATGTCCTCTATTCTTTTGTTGAATTTATTCCTAAGAATTTTATTTTTAATGCTGCAGCCATGTCTCAGAGATATTGCAGGTCCGAGTCCAGATAAGTGCAGTGATGTGTTGCAATAAAGTGAGTCACATAATTAAAAATGGAATTCTCAGGGAATAAAAAAACTGTTACATTTACACTATACTGTGGTGTAGTAAATGTGCAATAGCATCTAAAAATTACCTACCTTAATAAAAATACATTATTGCTAAAGACTGCTAACCATCATCTGAGTCTTTAGCAAGCACTTTTGGCTGGTGGAAGGTCTTTCCTCAATGTTGACGGATGCTGACTGATTATGGTAGTGGTTACTGAATGTTAGGGTGGCTGTAGCATTCATTAAAATAAGACAAAGATGGTATTTGCTGCATCAGTTGAGTCTTCTTTCATGAACAATTTCTCTGTAGCATGCCATGCTATTCTGTAGCATTTTTACCCAGAGTAGAATGTCTTTCTAAATTGGAGTCAATCCCCTCAAAACCTTATGCTGCTTTATCAAACTAAGTTTATATACTAAAGTTTTTTGTGGTCGTTTCAGCAATTTCACAGCATCTTCACCAGGAGTAAATTCCGTCTCAGTAAACCATTCTTTTTTCCTCATCCATCAGCAGTGGCTCTTCATTCTTTAAGATTTTTATCATGAGATTGTAGCAACTCAGTCCCATATTCAGTTTCCATTTATAACACCAGTTCTCTTGCTGTCTCCATCACATGTGTAGCTGCTTCCTCCTCTGCAATTTTGAGACCCCTCAAAGTTATCCCTGAAAGTTGGAATCAATTTCTTTCACACTTTTGTTAATGTTAATATCTTGACCTCATCCTGTGAGTCACACATTTCTCCCTTGCATCTAGAATGGTGAATCATTTCCTGAAGGTTTTCAATGGACTTTTCCCAAATCCATCTGAGGAAACACTGTCTATGGTGGTGATAGCCCTACAAAATGTTTCATAAAGTATAAGGTTTGTAAATGATGGTCATGGGCTGCAGAATGGATGTTGTGTTAGCAGATATGAAAAAAAAGAACGTACTAATCTTGTTGTACAGCTCCATCTGAGTGCCTGGGTGACCAGGTGCATTGGGTGACCAAGGGCAGTGTTTTTTTTTTAAAGAAATCTTTCTTTTTTTTTTTTTTTCCCTGAGCAGCACTTCTCAACAATGGGTTTAGAGCATTCAATAAGCCATGTCATAAACAAATATGCTGTCATACAGGCTTTGTTGTTCCACTTATAGACTACAGGGCAAGTCAGTTTAGCATGATTCTTAAGGGCTGTAGGATTTTCAGAATGGTAAATGAGCATTGGCCTCAACTGCAAGTCACCAACTATATTAGTTCCTAACCGTCTTGAATCAGTCTGTCCTTTGTCCATTGTTCTTTCTAGCTATGAAAGTCCTACATGGAATCTTCTAATAGAAGGCAGTTTCATCTGTATTAAGAATTTTTTGTTTAATGTAGCCACTTTCATTAATTCTCTTAGCTAGATCTTCCAGGTGGCTTGCTGTAGCTTCTACATTAGCACCTGCTGCTTCACCTTGCACTTTTATGTATGGAAATTACTTTTTTCTTAAACCTCATGAACTGGGAATTCCCTGGCAGTCCAGTGGTTGGGACTATGTGATTCTATTGTTGGGCGTTGGGTGCAGGTTTGATCCCTGGCTGGGGAAATAGGGTCTTGTAGGTGATGTGGCCCACAAACAAACAAACAAAAAAAACCTCACGAACCAACATCTGTTAGCTTTAAACTGCTTTTCTGTGTTTCCTCACCTCTCTCAACCTTCACTGAATTGAAGACAGTCAAGTCCTTGCTCTGGATTAGACTTTGGCATAAGGAAATGTTGTGACTGGTTTGATCTTCTGCCCAGACCACTGAAGCTTTCTTCACGTTAGCAATAAGGCTGTTTCGCTTGATTTGTGTGTTCACTGGAGTGGCACTTTAATTTCCTTCAAGAATATTTTTTTTGCATTTACAGTATGACTAACTGGCACAAGAGGCCTAGCTTTCAGCCTGTGTCTGCTTTCAATGTGCCTTCCTCACTAGGCTTAATTATTTCTAGTTTATGATTTCTAGTGAGAGACCCATGACTCTTCCTTTCCCTTGAACACTCTGAGGCCATTGTTGGGTTACTTTGTGCACATGTACTCAGTTGTGTCAGACTCTTTGAGACCCCATGGACTGTGACCTGCCAGGCTCCTCTGTTCATGAACTTTCCAGGCAATAATACTGGTGTGGGTTGCCATTTCCTACTCCAGGGGGTCTTCCTGACCCAGGGATTGAACACATGCCTCTTACATTGCACACGGGTTCTTTGCCACTGTGCCAGTTGGGATTTCTAGTTTATGATTTACAGTGAGAGACTTGTGACTCTTTCTTTCACTTGAAACCTTTGAGGCCACTGTTGGGTTATTAGTTGGCCTAGTTTCAATGTTTCTGTGTTATAGGTAATAGGGACTCCCAAGGAAAGGGAGAGCAATGAGGGACCTGCCAATCGATGTAACAGTCAGAACATACACACAGTTATCAGTTAAGTTCACCAACATATATGGGATCAGCTTGTGGTGCCTTAAAACAATTACAACAGTACCATCAAAGATCACTGATCACAGATCATCATAATAAATATAACAGTTAAAAGGTCTGAAATATCGTGAGAATTAGCAAAATGTGACAAAGATACACACAGTGAATAAATGCTGGGAGAAACATGGTGCTAATAGACTTACTGGAGGTAGGGTTGCCACTGATCTTCAACAAAAAAAAATCCAAAACACAGTACTTGTGAGTTGCAGTAAAGCAAAGCAGACTAAATGAGGCATGCTTGTCATGTAAATAGAATAAAGTGTAGTGAAATTTCTTAGTTTTATGTTTAGAGTTTTAATCTACTAGTGTATTGATTTTATTTCTATATATAACTTATATCATATAAACTTGCTAATCTTATTAGTTATAACAATTTCTTTTGTGTGTGGATTCTGGAGCATTTTTTATATAAAACATTATGTCTGCTAAGGATAGAGATAGTTTTAGTTCTTTCATTTCTCTCCATATGCCACTAATGCCCCACTACAATGTTGAATAGAAATGGTGAGGGCTGACATTTTTGTCTTAAAGGAAAAGCTGTCAATCTTTTACCACTAAATATGATGTCAGCTATGGATTTTTCATAGCTGTTCTTTATCATGTTGAGGAAGTTCTCTCCTATTTCTAATGTATTGAATATAGTTATAATGAAATATTGTAGATTTTTGTGAAATGATTTTTTCTATGTTATTGAGAGGACTATCAGCTTTTCTCCTTTATTATATTAACATGGCATATTACATTGATTAATCTCCATATATTGAACACACCTTACATTGTCAGGATAAATCCTACTTGATCATACTATATTATCATTTTATGTATAGTTGGATCTATTTTACAAGTACTTGTTGCAGATTTTTGCATCTATTTACATAAGGGATTGTGTTAGTCCAAGTTCTCCAGAAACTTGGAGAATAAATATATATGCAGATATATGTATATACCCCCCATCTCTCTCTCTCTCTCTCTCTCTCTCTATATATATATATATATATATATATATATATACACACACACACACACATATACATGCACACACATATATGCACATACATATGCATATATACCCATATGTTTATAGTGTGTATATATACATGTATATCTCCTATTGTATATTTTTATATCTATATATATTCCATTGTATGTGTGTATGTGTATCTTATCTTATATTCTATTGTGATAGTGGATGTATGAGACAGAGAAAGAGATTGATGTAAGGCTTTGGCTCACATGATTGTGGAGGTTGGCAAATCCAAACACTGCAGGGTAGGCCAGCAGGCTGGAGTCCCAGAGAAGAGTTGATATTTCAGTCTGAAGGCAGTCTGCTGGCAGAATTTCCTCTTTTCAGGGGAGAATTTCAACTGATTAAATAGACATCCACATTATGGAGTGCAATTTGCTTTACTCAAAGAGTGCAGATTTAAATGGTTTATCTCATCTAAAAAGTACTTTCTCAAAAACACTGAGATAATATTTGGCCCAATATCTAGGTAACATAGCCAAGTTGACACACGGAATTAATTATTATAGGGATATTGATCTGCTTTATTTTCTTGTGCTATCTTTGCCTGGAATTTACATCAGAGTAATACTTGTCCTAAAAGGATAAGTTAAGAAGAATCCCTGTTTTGCTTTGTGGAAGAGTTTGTGAATTATTGATATTAATTATTTTATAAATATTTGGTAGAGTTTGCCAATGACACTATCTGGGTTTTTCAGAACAGAAAAGTTTTGTTTACTGACTCAAGCATTTTAATTGTTAAAGGTCTGTTCAAATTTTCTATTTCCTTGAGGCTATGGTTTTTCCTGTGGTCATGTATGGATGTGAAAGTTGGACTGTGAAGAAGGCTGAGCACCGAAGAATTGATGCTTTTGAATTGTGGTGTTGGAGAAGACTCTTGAGAGTCCCTTGGACTGCAAGGAGATCCAACCAGTCTATTCTGAAGGAGATCAACCTGGGATTTCTTTGGAAGGAATGATGCTAAAGCTGAAACTCCAGTATTTTGGCCACTTCATGAGAAGAGTTGACTCACTGGAAAAAACTCTGATGCTGGGAGGGATTGGGGGCAGGAGGAGAAGGGGACGATCCAGGGTGAGATGGCTGGATGGCATCACTGACTTGATGGACGTGAGTCTGAGTGAACTCTGGGAGATGGTGATGAACAGGGAGGCCTGGTGTGCTGCGAATCATGGGGTCGCAAAGAGTCGGACACCACTGAGCGACTGAACTGAACTGAACTGAGGTCATTTTAGTAGTTTGAATATTTCTAAGGTGTGTCCATCTCATCTTGATTATTTATACATTGTAAGTGTAAAGATAGTTTATTTTTGATAAATTTATATCATTGTACAATGATCATTTCAATCTAATTTTTGAACATTTTCATCATAAGAGTTCCTTCTAATTAGAGGTTAGTTCCCTACCCACTCCTAGACCCCAAAACAATTAATATACTTTATGTTTCTATAATTATGCCTTAAAAAAAAGAGTCTTCATATAAGTGGAATTGTGAACTTTATAGTTTATTGTGTCTGGCTTCTTTCACTTAACACACCATTTTTAAAGATACAGTCGTGTTGCTTGTTAAAAAGAGTTCTTCATTGTTATTTCCATTGAATTGCTATATTAAATTTTAGTTACTTATCCTTTAGTTGAAAAACATTTTCCTTTTTAAAGGTTTTGGGATTTATGAATAATGGTGTCATAAGCATTTGTGCCAACATATCTCGTTATATCTTTGAAAAGAAGCATATAGAGTAGAATTGCTGGGTCATATGTTATCAGAAGTATATGTTATTTTTTTCCTCCAAGAACTGCCAAATTGTTTTCCAAAATAGCAGTATATTTCCACTTGCTTTTGAAGAGTTTTACTTTCACCATACTCTCACTGACAGTGCTGTCATTCCCTTTGAAATGCAAATTAAAACCACAATGAGCTAAGATTAAACAGCCACCAGGCTAGTAATATCTCATTATAAGTTTAATTTATATTTTCCTAATGACTAATGATATTGAGCTTCACTTCATGTTCTTATTAACCATTTGCATATAATCTTTGGGAAAATGTCTTATGTGGTAAAATTAAATCTTATATCAATGTTTTTAAATGGAGTTTTTTATTTTATCATACAGTTTTTAAATATATAATCTAGATATAAGGCTAAGAGTCAATATATGATCTACAAAACTGTTTTCCTACTCTATAGCTTATCTTCTCATTTTAAATTGCTTTTAAAGAGTATATTTTAAAATTTTTAAGTAACTCCAGTTTATCTTTTTTTTTTTTTTTTAATAGACCATGTTTCTGGTGTTATAGCTAAAAACTTACTTCTGAACCCAAGGTTAGAAAACTTGTTTTGTGCTTTCTTGTATAACATTTATGTTTTGGATTAAATTATTCTTTCTCGATCAAGTGTGCTGTTAAATTCCTCTTTTTAATTTGTTAGTCATCTTATTCTACAGCTGCAAGCTCTCTGTGGTTCTTTTTAATGGCTATCCTTTTTGTTAAACTTTTTATTTTGTCCATGCATTATTTTTCTGATTTTGCTTAGTTGTCTATTAGCATTCTCTTGTAATTCACTAAACTTCTTTAAGATCTTTACTTTGGATTCATTGTTTGGCAAATGTAGGTTTTTCTTTCTCCTTCAGTGTCAAACACTGGAGCATTGTTTCGTTCTTTCATTCATATCTTCTTTGAAGCCTTGCTTTCTTGTCTCCACGTTTCACTCTAGCCCTTACTGACTTGCTTTGGGAGAGGCAGATCTTCACTAGCTAGTCCATCTAGAGATACTGATCTCTCAGAACTTTTCTATGGATGTGCTTGCTTCACTCTTCTTGTTTTGTCTTGAAGGTGAAGTTTTAGGATTGTTTGCCTTCTTCGATCCTGCAAAGCTAGCCTGAACTGGCTGGCACATAGAAATTCTGTTTGTTTCTCCTAAGGTTGTATCTAGAAGTGTTTAAGGTTGTGCACATTCTCCCAATTGGCAGAGTTGAGAGTAACAGTAGTGTTAGTTGCTCAGTCATGTCCGACTCTTTGTGACCCCAAGGACTGTAGCCCTTCAGGCTCCTGTGTCCATGGGGTTATCCAGTAAGAGTACTGGATTGGGTTGCCATTCCCTTCTCCAGAGAATCTTCCCAACCCAGAGGCAGACCCTGCTTCTCCTGTGTTGCAGGCAGATTCTTTACCATCTGAGCTACAGGCAAGTTCCTAGAACTGAGATGTCCATTGATATTTATTTGATGTTTTCCGCAGAACTTCATGTATGCCATCTGGGAAGGTTGGCACACACCATCTGCAGATAATCCTTCTCACACAATCTGTGGAGAGTGATAGGTCAGCAGCATGCGGGGTATATAGATTGCTAGCCGCACAGGTTGGATAGCTGGGGGTGCCTGGTAGTTAAAGAGTCACCTAGGGTTCATGGGCAGGGCTCTTAGTGTGGACTGTGGATCACTGAGCAGGACCTGAGGCTGAAGTCATGGTCCATGTGCTGTTAGCTATGGATCCTCATCTCTTTCCTCTGTTCCTGGCTCTTCCCAGATTATTCTGCTGTGCCAATTACTTCAGTGTTCTGGGTGGAGAAAGTCAGAAGAGGGTCGCCCGGATAGTTCCCTCCAGGTCTGGGGAAGCCAGGAGAACACTTGGCCTTTACTTTCCTCTCTGGGAGAAACTGTGGGCCAAGACGTTCTCTTCAGGGCCTGAACTCTGTCACCTTAGGAAAGAGGTGACATTCATAAAGTGAAACTGTTCTTCTTACCCTCTTCAGTGCAGCTATTTTCAGACTTTTTGCCCTTCTGAGGTATTGGGATCTCTCACCTATAGTCCTGGACTCCTATAAAGTTATTCTTATCCAGGATGGTTGTTAAAAAAAAAAAACAAAAAACACTTTATTTCAAGGACAGGAGAGCCAAAACCTCCTATTCTACCATCTTGCTGATGTTCTCTGAAATAATGAGTTTTTAAATCAGGTACTTCCCTGGTGGCTCAGACAGTAAAGCGTCTGTCTACAATGTGGGAGACCTGGGTTCGATCCCTGGGTTGGAAAGATCCCATGGAGAAGGAACCGACAATCCACTCCAGTACTATTATTGTCTGGAAAATCCATGAACAGAGGAGCCTGGTAGGCTACAGTCCATGCAGTCACAAAGAGTTGGACATGACTAAGCGACTTCACTTTCACTTTCAATGTAAATCCTAGCTTTCTAGATCCTTTGAATTTTCATACGTAATTTAATTTTTAAAATTTCTAAATAGAACATTCCTGGCATTTTGGTAAGAAATGTACTGAGTCAAGAGATCACAGAGGACAAGATGGTTGGATAGCATCACTGGCTCAATGGACATGAGTTTGAGGGAGCTCTGGGAGATGGTGAAGGACAGGGAAGCCTGGCATGCTGCAATCCATGGGGCAGAAAAGAGTCAGACACAACTAAGCAACTGAACAACAGCAACAACCAGAAATCAGTTTGTGGAAAAGTGATATTCTAATGGTATTGAATTCTCCAAATCATGGGCTTAATATAGATACCGATAATATAATAAACACTAAAGTTTCGTTTTATGATTATTGCTTTAAGTTAAGCCTAGTGAGAAGACTATGACCCCACCAGTCTCCAGGATAAATAGTAAAGGGACACCTACTTCCAGAAGCCTGAACGCGTGCAAGCTCAGTTGTATCTGACTCTTTGAGACCCCCATGAACTGCAGCCTGCCAGGATCCTCTGTCTGGGGATTTTCCCAGTGAGAATACTTGAAGCAGTTGCCATATCCTCCTCCATGGGTCAAACTCACATCTCCCACATTTTCTGAGTTACGGGAGGATTCTTTACTGCTGAGTCACAGGGAAGCCCCTCCAGAAGCCTGAAGAAGTGAAAGTGTAAGTTGCTCAGTTGTGTCTGACTCTTTGTGACCCCATGAACTATACAGCCCATGGAATTCTCTAGGCCAGAATACTGAAGGGGGTATCCTTTCCCTTCTCCAGGGGATCTTCCCAACCTAGGGATCGAACCCAGTTCTCCCGCATTGCAGGTGTATTCTTTACCAGCTGAGCCAGAAGCCTAGTTCAGGTTTATTCACATTGTTCTCATGATAATCTCAAGTTTCCAAGTGTAACAAACACAAGACCTGAGGCACAAGCACGTCTAGAATCTCTGCTTATACCACATTTGCTCCATGCATATTGACTAAGTTACAAGGCCAGAGTCAAGGGATTGAAAAGAAAAGTCAGAATGAAAATTGAATCCAGAAAAGGGAAGAATTTGTGGAAAGGTGGTAAAACCTCATAATGAAGGAAATGACCATGTAATATGCCTAGACATATGGGGCCTGAGGCAGCCTTGCAAACTTTTCCAGGGCCTCAGCAGGGCCCAGAAGTATCAGGAAGATCCCTTTGTACCTATAAATGGCACAAAGTTAATAGAAAAACTGGTTAATATAAAGGGGCTTTGTGGACGGACACAAAGGATGACTTAACAATGACAAGGTGAACTAACAGCTTGATGAGACCTCATGACTTGGTATTCAGAGTCAATCTAGAGAGAAAAGCTGTGAAGGGCAGATAAAATGAAATAGATTGAGTATTCCTAGTTTGGAAGAAATGGGGCTTGAAACAGAAATTTAGTTGCAATACAGAAAATTGAAGGAATGTTCTATTTTTTGCAGTTCTTAATTTGTGGCCTAAGATTCATTCTGCTAGTTTGAGATTTCTCTGTTATTCATCCAGTTTGTTCCCTAGTAAACAATGATCACAGTAGAGCTTGGCCAGGGAAAAGGCTGCTTTTACATGGTGAGGATCAACACACTGCTTATTAAAAAAATCTTTTTTACTTATTTGAAGGAGTTACTTTTCCAAAATGTCACTGCCTTTGGCAATACAGTTTTAGAGCTCTTGCCATGTCCAGCAGCTAAGCAGCAACTTAACTGAGTCCTTGATGAATTTCACCTAAGTGAGAACATTATGGGCCCCATTGGCCAGGACTGTGTTATAACTTACTTAATGAACCCTTTGGAATAATATTCTACCAATTTTATCTTTTAATAATTTTGTTTATTTTTATTATTCACTTGTTTTCCTCTTGTAGCCCATTCTAAACTTCTTTTATTCTCTTTCTTTTACTTTTTTCTTTTCTTTTTTTTTCTAACCCATATTTTGTAATGACACAGATAACTTTAGGGATAAAAGCTATGAAGTCCAAATTGAATGATCAGATTTAACACTGCTTAAAAAATCGTCCTTCATATTACATGGCAAAGACATTTTCATATTAATAGCATTCCTTCATTTGAAATATAAAAATTTATTTAACTGACATTTAAGTTGCTTCCAAGATTTTGCCAATATAGAATGAATAATGATGCAGTGAATAACTATTTCTCTTTTATCTATGTATCTATTTTAATGTATGTCACTGATTATTTACTGGGTAGGTAAAGACAATTAAAAATCTTGTTTAATAAGCACTGTTAAATTGCTTACCATTCTTGAGAATGTCTTTGTAATGGGAGTAGAAGTACTCTTTAGTAATGAAACCTCTTTTAGGCTTAAAGAAATAGAAGTGTATAGTTGAGGCAGGCTGTAAAGATGTTCCTGTTAGGAGCTCCAATGAAGTATAGCCTGGGCACTGGGAGGAAAAACCTGAAACTCTTGGGCTAGTTCTATAGTTAGATACACAATCAGAATCAACCACAAGGTAATACACATATCAGGAGAAAAGAACATCCCCATATATACAAGCAAGCAATTTAAAGATACAGGAATCATGAAAACACTACTAGAAGATAATGAATTGGGCACAAGATCTGCAGGGTATGAATGGAAAAATTCAAATGAGGGGTAGTCCATTGTTTGCCATGGGAAAAATCCCATTTCCTGCTGCCCCTGAAAATCTGGGGCAATGGATCTCAAACCTTAATATGTATCATATTCACCTGGATGTGGTAGTCTGGGTGAGGAGGTTACTTACAGGACTCTCTCCTGAGATTCTGATTTCATATAGCTGAACTGGGAGCTATGTGATCCTGGGGGAGATGGTCCTTTAGGGGCATTCATTTCGAATAGACTGATCCCTGTAATTCCTCCACAGACAATCAAGAGTTCAGTCCAGACCCTTTCAAATATATGTTTGAGGGGCTTTGAACTGTCACTGATGGCTTGGGTGTGAAGAGGTGAATAAGGCATTTACATTTTTCCTCCTAAGGAATTTATCCCAGTGGGCAGCTGTTATCCTACCTACTTTTAAAACCTCATCTGACCGTGAGCAGTTGCTGTGTCCTTAGTCTGAGAGCTCAGCTTTTGCTCATCATTTTGCTTCTCTTTCTATAGCCCCTCATCCCCCTCCCTCCTTTGTACCCTCACCGAGGACATTCACTAAATGACACTCTGTAGCCCAGCCGATAAAGCCCGATTTCTCGGAGCCGAAAGCTGCCTCCCTTCCCTGAGAACGTGTTCTGAGACACTGTACACGACAAGCAGCATTAGCATCTGATCTGCTTTATCCTGCTGCAGCAGAGCCCTGGTGCTCTAAGGCGGAAAGCTGCTCTGCAATGCAACATGGGAAGACAGGGAGCTTCTCCGTGCTCAGCTTGTTCCCAGATCCATGCGTAAGCTTTGTTTCTGGTAGTGCTGTCTGTGACAAACGCCTCCCTAGAAGCAGACAGTAGGGCTTTACTGATGCCCAGCTCACATCCTTAAGATTTTGATGAACATGTAGCTTTTAGGTATCTGCTGAAAGAAAAGCTTTTTGCAACAGAGGTAGCAATGGAATCCATTGCTAGTTTCAAACTTTCTTGGCAAGTGCCAAAATATATGTGTAATATTATATAGATTTGGTGTTTTCTCATGTCATGGTTCTTTGATAAGCCAAAAGAAGGAAAAGAGAAAGTATTTCCTCTGCTTGCCTGTGAAGTAAATGATGAGATTCTTAGGTTAGCTAATTGCAAAACAGCCAGAGAAGCACAGAGCAGGATGAAACCCTAGCTAGAGCTCACTTGGATCCAGTCATATCTCTGCCAAATGGAACAGCTGGATTTAATCTTGTCCAAGCAGGACCCTCGGAGGATGAAGTGTGCGGTATGGTAGTAGCCTTCCTAGTGAATACTGAAATGCAAAGCAATCAAAATTTGAGTCAGCAAAAGCTCTTAGGAGTGTCCCCACACTTGATCATATTGTCTGATTACACACACTGTCTAACCTCTGCCTGCCCTTGTCTTCAGCTCTGCCTTTCGCCAGTACTATGGCTGCTTCCTAGTCTGAGTTGGCATGAGAGTCTTTTAGCCTGTTCTCTTTAAAAAAGAAACCAAGGCCTTGACATTAGAAAAAAAAAAAAAAATGCTTTGTCAGTAACTTTGAGAATGTAAGTAAGAATGCAGGTTCAAGTGCCTGGTCGCTTCATCCTGGTGAGGGAAACAGCTGCAATAAAGCTTCATGAATGTAAAAAAAAAAAAAAAAAAAAAAAAGCTAACTTTGGAGAAAAGCATTAACAGAACGTGAAACAAATTCCCAAAGATGTTCTACTAATCCCACAATCAGCATCTCTCAGACTCAAGACAAATCAAGGTACAGACTTCCATGCCATTTCTGAGTTTTCAGTTATAGTATCAAGTTATTATCCAATGAGAAAAGTTAATGCAAATTGGGATATTTTAAAATTTTTCATTTAACAAACTGACACTTTCTAAAAATTTTCAGTGGCTACATATATAACCTCTTACAATGCTAAGACCAAAAGTCTGAGGAGGACTTTTTGAACTAGGTTCAGCACAAGTCTCCTTGCCTCCTGTCTTGCTGTGTTTGTACCCAATGGCTGATACAAAGACTCTCATCAGCCTGGGCCCTCTTAGATTGTCAAATATCTCAGCATCTTATTTCACACCACAGTGCAGGTGTTACCTGCATTAGGACTGAGTTGGTATTCCCACCCAGAAAGGAGGCAGGTTGAAAGCATGCAGATCCCTTAGACTCTTGTTTTTCAGCCTGAGGATATAGGAGAGCGATCTGTCTTCAAATAAGATCCACATTATCCACCCCTGCTCCTCCCCATCCACAGAGAGGCAAATCACTGCAGTAGGGAAACTTCAGCATTTTAACACCAGAGCCTTGTATGACAAATCCCTGCATAGCCTGCAGAGCAAGTCACTCCCTCACCAGCAGTCTCTACCCCCAGCAGAATGCACCAGGACTCCTGCAACACCCCAGGTTACAGGGGGGCTGAGAGTCAGTCTTTGAAGTGCCGCCTGCAAAAGGCACTGTATCACAACCCTGATACAGAAATTCAGTGTTTTTGTATACTTCCTCTGACTCACCCATAGAGCAGCAGCATACCAAACAGCAGGATTTCATCATAAAATAGCTGCCCTTTGCTAACAGTGACAGTTTGTTCGACCTTGTGTCAGGCTCAATTACTTGAGTTACCCAAAATGGATGTGTACATACACATACACACACACACACACACACACACACACACACACGCAAAATCCAGATCATTTCATGTAAAATGATTTAAGCCTTTCCTTATCAAAACTCTTCACGAGGACACTGCAAACACCAACTGGGCATGTGATACCAACTCACTCCTTGTCACTGTCAAGCATTGTTAGGCTGTAGAAAGGTTAGGGGTTGCGATATCAAAGGGGAGCTTTGATATCGCAACTCTCACAGGCAGCTTCTTTAGCTGCATCTGCTATAGGTAGTTAGTTACCTCTGACATAGTATAGTTCTGTTGTTTCTAGGTAAGTAAAGAAGATAGAGGTTTTATTGTAGAAAGGAAAAATGGATTGATGATTGAGGATTATGGCTAACTTATCTAGTATGTAAACTTAACAAAGCTTAGTTGATTTGAGTGTTAGCCATGTATGTGAAAAGTATTTCCATGTTATATTCATTCAATGCACATTGGATCCCTTAATTTGTTTTCATTAAACTTAATTTTCAGTGACATGCATGGTTTATTTTCCTATGGTCTTCTCAGAATCCATCATGGAATCATCAGAGGTCTGTTTATAGTTACTCATCATTCTTCCAACAGGTACTTGTGAGACATGTATAATGTACTACATTCTATTAGGAGATGTGGAGACAAATGAAAACAAACAGGAAGACCTGAGTCCTAAAGAGGGGTTTAAAATCTAGAAGGACTTCACGTAAATGTTTTTTTTTTTTTTTTCACTTAAATGTTATACGTTTGTATTAAAAACATGGTATCATCCTGGAATCTTGACTTTGCCACATGTTAGCTGTAGGAACATGGGAAAATTTCTTAACATACATAAACCCTCAGGATTTTTTTTAATTATAGAGAGGGATGATAATAGTGTTCACTCAGTGAAACAGGTTACATGAAAATATTGCAAAGCATAATGCTTAGAAAGAACTTAATATATAAGGCATGTCACAAAAGTTTGGCTGTTTTTAATAATTGCAATATTATAAACATATGCATGTAGGTATATAAATAATAGTCTTTTATCATTTGACTTTTAAAATTACATGCATGATAGAATCATGGATATGAAAGAGTATGAATTTCTTGAAAATAGAGAGGTCACCTTCATTGTATTTAGATCTTGAAATGTTCTTTAAAGGCTTCAGAATAGGTGATTCTTAAATGTTTGTTGATTTTATATACTGATTCATGGATTAAATCAGAATTTCTTCCAAAAGCCTGAGTAATATTTATAAAGAAGCTAGAGATTGTAAGAACTCAAAGAGAGTGGTGAGTTTGATGCCTTTAGACCCAAGAACTGTTATTAGAAGTCTACTCGCTTGCTGTTTGACCTGAGGCAAGCACCTAAAGATCAATGCCTCCATCTGGAAAATTATATTAATACTGCTTTCCCCCAAAAGTCTTGTTTTTAAGACTGAATATAATTATGTGTATGAAAATGTTAATGCTGTGCAAAGTAAACATGCAAGACTTGGCTGTTCTTACTACAAATCTGGGCATGACCTATCAGTGTCAAGTAAATCACACTCACAAATATGTCAAGGCCCTGTGAGTGCTGGCTGTTATGTAACTGAAGAGAACTGGGAGATAGAGTTGAGAAGATTAACATGCAAGAATGGAAGGTGGGGTATGAAGAAAATTCTTTCCTTCCTTTGAGGTTTTAAGAATAATGTGGGGACCATTTTTGGCTTGATGGACAGACTCTTAACTTGTGTCAGAAGGAGAACAGTTGCTGGCATCTGTTCATCCTCTGTTTCTACTGGGCAGTATGTGAAGTTCCTTAAATGGGTTTTTCCACTTAAAACATATGGCCAATTTAAGGTAGATACTGTTATTAAACTCCTTTTACAGATGCTTCATTCTGCTCAAAGTCTTTCAACTAATTAAGGCTTATGAGGAGGACTTGAACCTAGGTTCAATCTGACCCTAGGTTAGAAGGAGTCTGTCCTTCTAACCATTATATTATACTCCATTTACCAAACAGATATAGTCCTGCCTGATATTTGTTTTTAAGGTTTATGACCCTTAAATCGATCCTATGTGTAATTTATGATATTCAGAAAAATTATAGCCAAGTTCAAAGCAGTAAAATTTCTCAGTTTGTTTTTGAACTTCTAAACATTTAGTTTAAAGAATAATAAACATAGCTTGAGATTTATGACCAAGAGATGGTAACTGACATATTTGAACCTACAATTCCTTATTTCTATGTATCTTGTTTGATGGATGATGACCTGGAAAAGAGAAAAGTAAGGCAGTTTGTTATTCGTTCTTTTGAAGAGGCAGAATACAACTGTTTCTGCTCTCTCTCAGGCATGCACTTAACAGCAGCCTTTGACATAAATTAAAAGATCTTTGTTTTATTTTTAATGGACATGTTGAAGGAGTACAAAGAAAGAAAAAAAAGAAGAAATGCAAAACATGCTCATACCTTTAAAAGAAGATTTTGTACAAAACAGTTTCATATGCCACTATATTTTTAATCTTCTTGATAGCAACACTTATATTGGAAGCAGAAGACTAAAAGTTTATGGGGTTATTGCAAACATTTTATCAGAGATGAAAAGCATGAAAAAACTGAGCATGATTTAAACATAGAGTTTTATAAAATCTACCTAGTAACACGGATGCCAAGTGATTTTGCAAAATTTTATTCATAGCATAGACTTTGAAGGAACAATTACATTTTTAGCCCTTATTCACAAGTTAAAGTATGAATTAGGGAAGACAGAAACGTATTGTGTTTGTGCCGTGAGAAAGATGCTCACAATTGTTTTCAAGTGTGTTAGGAAATAGGCTTATACTCTGTTATTTAATAAACTAAGCATATTAATATTTCTCAGAAACCATGTGTAAGTGTTTGGCCATGTTTGACCGCAGGAGCTTAGTATTGTCAATATATGAAAAACATTCAAAGTTAAGTACGATTTGAAGCAATAGTATTTCCAACATTTTGCCTAGCTATGTTTTGTTAACTATTCCTTTCCAAATTTTAGACAGATCCCATGGGTTTCCTTGTCATCTCTGGATATCATTTAATGCAGGTAATTTTTTTTTTTTTTAACATCACAGCCCCCTCCCCTGTCATTTCTTCTTCCCTTGGCTCAGGAACTTGCTCTGAGGATAAGATTGGTCAGTGTCTTACTTATCCCCCATCTTGAATTTCAGTCCTCACTTTAGTATTACAAATTTCAGCATTATGTGTATTTGCAGAAAACTTGGGGGGTTGGTTCTAGAGACAAAGAAATAAATCTGTCCTTTATTCTTAAAACACTCATAGTCTGTGGGAAAGAAAGACATTAAACCAATGCCATTATAATGCCATGTGATATCAGTCACAGTGAAGGGGCAAATAAAGGGAAAACAACCATGATCATAGATGTCAGCTGGCCTCAGAGTGGATTTCAGGGAAGATACCATAGAGAAGAAGTTGGAGTTGTGTTTTGAAATTGTCTCAGAGGATCAGGTGGAGAAACAGCATTCTGGAAAGCAGGGTTAAGATACAGACAAAAAGGAAAGATGTAGTCTGATATTTCAGAGAATGCAAGTATGTATTCTGTAAAATAAATGAAAGCCAAAGTTAGTCAAGTATAAACTAAAAACAGTTATTTAGTTGAGGGACCTAATCTCTAATGTGAACATTCCATTACCATCAGTTTCTCTTTGTGATATAGTGAACATGGCTGAATCCAATTGTTATAGTATCAATCTAGTATGAGAACTTTGGGAAATTCAGAAAGAAAGAACCATAGCAAAGGTGTTCTTAAAGGAACTTGAAAATGTATTGAGGTGATATGTATCTACTCACTCTCTTGTACTATGTATTGTTGCCAACTATGTGTAAGCTACATGTTGGCAACTTAAAGAGTAATGGCACAGTTGCTCTTTTCCAGAAACTTGCTGATGTAAACAAAGTGCCTTAAGAAAGGGATAGAAAACAAGGGTTTCAGAAGAAGGAGTCATTATTTCCAAGTAAAACATCAAGCAGGGCTTCCCTGGTGCCTCAGTGATAAAGAATCCTCCCTCAATGCAAGAGACCCAGATTTCAACCCAAGGTAGGGAAGATCCCATGGAGAGGCGAATGACAACCCACTCCAGTATTCTTGCTGCAGAATTCCATGGACACAGGAGTTTGGTGGGCTACAGTTTCTGAGGTCCCAAAGAGTTGAACAGGAGTGAGCAACTAACAAAACTTCAAGCAGATAGCTTCCTTTTAGCTTTAACAAATGGAACTTGACTAAGCCTTCAAAAGATGAGTACAATGTTGACATAAAAATAAGTATAGTGTTGGTAGCTCATGGGTAACAAGAGCTTATGGAAAGCATGGAGGTAAAAAAAAAAAAAAAAAAAAAAAACACACACACAAGACTGGAAATGGTCACTTTTCATTCCAATCCCAAAGAAAGGCAATGCCAAAGAATGCTCAAACTACTGCACAGTTGCACTCATCTCTCACGCTAGCAAAGTGATGCTCAAGATTCTCCAAGCCAGTCTTCAACAGTATATGAACTATGAACTTCCAGATGTTCAAGCTGGATTTAGAAAAGGCAGAGGAACCTGATATCAAATTGTCAACATCCACTGGATCATCAAAAAAGCAAGAGAGTTCAAGAAAAACATCTACTTCTGCTTTATTGACTATGTCAAAGCCTTTGACTGCGTGGATCAAACCAAACTGTGGAAAACTCTTCAAGAGATGGGAATACCAGACCACCTGACCTGCCTCCTGAGAAATCTGTACGCATGTCAAGAAGCAATAGTAAGAATTGGACCTGGGACTCCGACTGGTTCCAAATCGGGAAAGGAGTACATCAAGGCTGTATATTATCACTGTGTTTATTTAACTTATATGCAGAGTACATCATGCAAAATGCCAGACTGGATGAAACAAAAGCTGGAATCAAGATGGCCGGGAGAAAATCAATAACCTCAGATATGTACATGACACCGCCCTACTGGCAGAAAGCAAAGAAGAACTAAAGAGCCTCTTGGTGAAAGGGAAAGAGGAGAGTGAAAAAGCTGGCTTAAAACTCAACATTCAAAAAAGAACATAGCATCCTATCCCATTACTTCATGGCAAATAGATGGGAAACAATGGAAACAGTGAAAGACTTTATATTTTGGGGCTCCAAAATCACTGCAGATAGTGAATGCAACCATGAAATTAAAACACACTTATTTCTTGGAAGGAAAGCTATGATCAACATAGAAAACATATTAAAAACCAGAGAGATTACTTTACCAAAAAAAGTCTGTCTAATCAGAGCTATGTTTTTTCTAGTAGTCATGTATGGATGTGAGAGCTGGACTATAAAGAAACCTGAGCACTGAAGAATTGATGCTTTTCAACTGCGGTGTTGGAGAAGACTCTTGAGAGTCCCTTGGACTGCAAGGATATCCAACCAGTCCATCCTAAAGGAAATCAGTCCTGAATATTCATGGGAAGGACTGATGCTGAAGCTGAAACTCCAATACTTTGGCCACCTGATGCGAAGAACTGACTCATTTAAAAAGACCCTGATGCTGGGAAAGATTGAAGTTGGGAGGAGAAGGGGATGACAAAGGATGAGATGGTTGTATGGCATCACTGACTCAATGGACATGAGTTTGAGTAAACTCCAGAAGTTGGTGATGGACAAGGAGGCCTGTCATGCTGCAGTCTATGGGGTCACAAAGAGTCAGACATGACTGAGCGACTAAACTGAACTGAACTTATCACAAGGGTTCTTCTTCCCCATGTCTTGTAAGAATGATATAGAGGAAAGAACATTGAGTAAAGTGCACAAAGAACCTGAGTTCTGATTCTATTTCTCCTATTAGCTAGACATACAATCATTATAAGTCAGTTCAGTGTCAAAGCGTAGAACAAATAGAGAACTACAGAATGGTAGAACCAAGAGATGTTTATAAAGAAGCTTATTTTATCAGATCAGATCACATATATGTGTGTATACAGTTTATATAATAAACATAGTAAGCACTTTATCTATAATTGCTCTTATTATCAATATGATACAAAATTCTTTGCTAGAAGATTCTTGCTGCCTTCACTTTTCATTCACCCCTAATGGACTAGTGCTTAACTGTCAGTGGTCAACCTTGAAATCACGTACAGATCCCTGGGGGTGGGAATCAATTGTGACAGCGGATAATTGTGGTGCTTGAACATGGAGAATCTTAATTGAAATAAATCAATAATATCAAGGAATGGGATAAAGGCCCGAATGGAGAGGTTTAAAATGGAAAATAACAAGGGCTAAATTGCACTTTAAAACTTTCGATCTAGTCATCATCCCTTAGAGCAGAGAGTGTTTTATTAAAGAAAAGTAACCAAGCAACTATTGTTCAGAAAGAAAACCATGTTTCAGGAGCTGCTGATGGTGTTGAAAGTACTTCGCTAACATTAAGCCCAATTAGTGATGGGATATGCTCTTCAGTCACTTTAGCCAAGAGGAAGTGAAAAGAAGCTATTGAGTGCTGAGAATATGAGAGGAAGGGGAGAAATCAGCTTCAAGGTCAACTGCTGGTAATGAACAAATTCAGTTTTGTTTCTCAGTTTTTTGCCTTTGATTTGCTGCCTGCCCTTTCTCTTTACCCTGGGATCACAGTAACTTCCAGCTCTCCCAGTCACAAATTTCCAGATTACTGCAAAATAGAAATCACTCATGAATCTTGGTACATAGCAGACAATAGAGACAACATTAAATACAGAGGAAAAAATGGTTTGGGCAGGGTATCTCAAAAATGAACAAGCAATTTTATTATAAATTTTGAAGATCAGCATTTACCTACTCAAATAACTGTTGTCATGTGGGTTTCTGCTTCTAGTGTAGCATCAAGGTCAACGATCAATAAACTCATTAGGACTTACAAGTGTCTTTGATTCATATTCCTTTTCTAATTCCCTGAGAAATGTACGATATCTTCTAGCTTAATGAAGACGAGGCTGAGTTATTTCGGTGTGTGTTAGTGAGGCTTATTTGCATATAATTAACTAGATTCTTTGTGTTTATAGCAAGCAGTAAAAACTTTATACCAATAGATGTTCTTTTGACCAAGTTGTATATGGTTAAACAAATTCTTTTGTTCTATGAGAAACTCTTCAATTGAAAGGGCTTATTTTACTATGAGTTAAAATCAGACATACCCTTATAAAAATTGGCTGAAGTCTTTCTTGAGAGCGAATTTCATATTTTTTTCCTTTTAAAATGAACAAAGTTTTTAAAAGTAGTTTTAGGTCCACAGCAAAACTGAAAAAAAAATTATAAGATTGTCATATACCTCCTGTTCTCACACAGCGTAATTTCCATTAATGTCAACATTCCACATCAAATTTTTGTTATACATTTGCTATAAGCTGTGATTCTACTTTGAAATTTATTATCATCCTAAGTAGCTTAATTGGAGTTCACTCACAGTGCTGTACGTTGTGTGCATGTGTGTGTGTTCAGTCGCTTCAGTTAGGTCTGACTCTGTGCAACCCCATAGACTGTAGTCCATCAGGTTCCTCTGCCCATGGGATTCTCCATGCAAGAATACTGGAGTGGATTGCCATGCCCTCCTCCAGGGGATCTTCTCAACCAAGGTATCAGACCCATATCTCTTATGTGTCCTACACTGGCAGGCAGGTTCTTATCACTAGAGGTTGGACAAATGTATAATGTCATATATCCACCATGGTAGATCATATAGAATAGTTTAACTGCCTTAAAATATATTTTGCTGAGGGAATGATGCTGAGGCTGAAACTCCAGTACTTTGGCCACCTCATGCGAAGAATTGACTCATTGGAAAAGACTCTGATGCTGGGAGGGATTGGGGACGGGAGAAGGAGACGACAGAGGATGAGATGGCTGGATGGCATCACTGACTCAATGGACATGAGTCTGAGTGAACTCCGGGAGTTGGTGATGGACAGGGAGGCCTGGCGTGCTGTGATTCATGGGGTCGCAAAGAATTGGACACAACTGAGCGACTGAACTGAACTGATTCATCCCTCTCTCTCCCCTAACTCTCTTCAATCACTAATTATTTTACTGTAGCCACAGTCTTATAGTTTCTAATATGTCACATAATTGTAATCTTACAGTAATTTTCAGATTGACTTCTTTTACTTAGTAATAAGCATTTAAGTTTTCTTTATTCTTTTCAAGGCTTTTAGCACTGAATATTCAATTGCTTGGGTGTCCACCCATTTATTTATCCTGTTTGGGATCCATTTTCATGCATTGGAGAAGGAAATGGCAACCAACTCCAGTGTTCTTGCCTGGAGAATCCCAAGGACAGAGGAGCCTAGTGGGCTGCCATCTATGGGTCACACAGAGTCGTACATGACTGAAGTGACTTAGCAGCAGCAGTAGCCGGAATCCGTTTATTATCCATGTATTTAAAGTTTGGTTGCTTCCATAATTTTGAACAGTTATGAATAGAACTGCTATAAATTGCTTATCATATTATGAGTATGTTTAATTTTCTAAGCAAGAGCCAAACTCTTTCCAATGGGCTATCCTATTTTTATTTCCACAAACAATGAATGAGGGTTCCCATTGCTCCACATCCTTGCCAGTATTTGAGGTTGTCAGTGTTTTACATTTTAGTATTTTAATACATTGTGTGTGGTAATGTATCTTCTTATTTTAATTTGCAATTCTCTAATGATACATGATGTTGAATATATTTCTATATGCTTATTTGCTATCTATATATCTTCTTTGATGAGGTATCTGATCAGGTCTATTGTTCATTTTTAAAAAGTATGTATTTTTTTATTTTTGAGTTATAGGAATTCTTTGTTAACTTTGGATAATAATTCCTGATCAGTTCTATCTTTGCCAATAATTTTCACCTAACCTGTGATTTCTCTTAGTCTCTTAGCATTGTCTGTCACAGAGCAGAAGTTTTTAATTTCAGTGAAGTACAGCTAATCAAATTTCCTTTCATATCTTGTGCCTTTGCAGGTATATATAGTCATTGTCATACACAGGTCATGTAGCTTACTCCTATGATGTCTTCTAGGAGTTGTATAGTTTTGTGTTGTTTATTTAGGTCTGTGATCCATTTTTAGTTAAGGGCAGAAGACATGAGTCAAAGTTCACTTTGCTTGCAGACATATGTTCAGTTGTTCCTATTGTGTTACGTTTGTTCCTTTGTTAAAGATCAGTTGACTGTACATATATGGGGTATTTCGGGGATCTCTAGTCTGTAACATTGATCAATTTGTCTATTCTTTCACTAGGACTGCACTGACTTGATTACTGAAGCTTTATAATACATCTTGAAATTGAACAGTGTCAGTCCTTGGATTTTGTCCTTCTTCAATATTGAGGTAGCTATTCTAGATCGTTGGTCTATGTGAGCTTTGTTAAAATGCAATTTACTTATTCATTGGGCTATGCTGTTTCTCTGTTGCTGTGCAGGCTTTTCGGTAGTTGTGACAAACAGGGGCCACTAGCTAGTTGCCATGCTTGTCTTCTTGGTGGCTTCTCCTGTTGTGGAGCATAGGTGCTAGAGTACTCAGGCTTAAGGAGCTGCAGCACTTGGGCTCAGTGGCTGAGGCTCCCGGGCCCTGGAGCACAGGTTCAGCTCTCCCAAGGCTTATGGAATCATCCTGAACCAGGGATTGACTCTTGTCTCCTGCATTGGCAGGTGGATTCTTCACGACTGAGTGACCAGGGAAGCCTCTCTTTGTGAACTTTGGACTCTGTGGGTTTTTTTTTTGTGTGTGTGTGTGTGTGTGTGCAAAATCACTTGAGGATGCATTGAATCTATAGATTAAGCTGGGAAGGAATGGAAATTCTTGGAGTGTTGATGCAATAGTCAAGAATTGTGTGCTTTCCTGGAATACAGAATGCTTTTAACTTCAAGTGTTATCTCAAAAATAAGTTTGAATATTGCATAATCTAACTTTGTTTTAATACAAAATGGAATTTTGCAATTCCTGGGTAGAATAGATGCTGCCAAAGGTGTGTTCTGTTTGTTCTGTAGTTTCAGGAATCTCTAGTCACCTGAAAAGTATGAAGGAGGGGTCTGTGCTTTCTCATTTAAAAAGCACAGAGTAAGATATCATTGTTATAAATTTATATCATAGAACTCTGGGCTCATATTATAAACTATAGTATTCACTTAAAAAAAGATGAACATTTATCACCCTGCTAAGCAAATATATCACATGACTATTTTATCAAATAATATCATACGTAATTTAAAAAACTGACAAAAGTTGACAAAAACCTTTTATAAAATCTGCCCAAGCCGAACAATGTTTCTTAACAGCTTTTAGTTCTTAATTTCTTTTGAGAATGTGATGAAGGCTATGAACCCTCTCCTGAGAAATAATGGTTATGAGCAGATATACTAGAAATTTTTCATTCAATTTTCATGTATCCTCTGTGGGTTTGGACTCCAGACTGAGAACTCCTACTATGTCGATTATTAAATGAATTAATCATAATGATAGCATATATGAGACATTCTGAAGTGAAAGTGTGACGTTTGGCCTCTATCTCTTTTCTCCTCTTTCTCTTTGAGAGAAAATATAGGTATTGTTGTCTAAATAGGATGGGTTTTATTTCTTAATACAAGCATGTGGTAAAAACTACTAATGGTACAAAAGGTTTTACAGTGAAAATATTCTATCCCTCAGAGATTGCAACTATGGTCAGTTCCTATTGTATCTGTCAGAAGATGCACTTTACGTACATAAACATATGTTTCATACATATGTAATATATACATATAGTATACACACATATGCTAAAATATGTCTTCCTTTTTTTCTCCCACTAGCAGTATATCACAGATATACTCAGTGATTTTTAATATTGCAGATTATTCTATTTATGTAGCATTGTTTATTATATTAAATCTCTAATTGATATAGTTAAGGTACTATAACTGTACATCAGGGCCATCTCCTATTGACATACATTTAGGTTGTCTATGATCCTTTGCTACTTAAACCAATGAAGCAATAAACATCCTTGTACATATGCATTTGTTCACATGGGAGTTAATCAATTTTAAACGTAATGAATAACTGGAATTTTTTCTCAGACTCACCACATTAGGCGCAGCACATTTAGTCATAAGAATGCTGTGGGGAAATTATTTCACTATATTCATGCCACCTCAGGGTACCAATCACCCTTTCTCTTCTTGCTTCTCTGTCTTTCATTCACGCTTGATTCTGTAAGGGAACAGACATGAAGCTGATTCTGTTTCACTATCTAGTTTGTCTGAATTACAGAAAAGCTTTCAGTGCTCTGTGCCACCCTCACAGCACGTCCTTCCCTTCTGTATTATGAGACTATTCTATTCTGGAGGGGATCAAGCATTCAAGACACTTTCAATCTTAAGCCATAATGCATATCTGTATCAGCTCTCCTTTGTTACTCATGGAGGCTTGCCTGACACTTGTGCACATGACAGATAAAAGCTAGTTGTTTGAATTGATATCCTTTTCCTCAGATATGCTGGTTTCCCATTTGATTTTACCCTCTGGCCAGCTTCCTTAACTTGCACATGGGTATTAGTTTGCTTCTGGTGCTTGGCCCACTCCTTTATATACCCCAACTGGTGCTTCCAGGCTTCAGATTGTTCAAAAAACTTCTGATTCACAGTACTTCTAGAGGTTTTTCCGAGTCCAGCTGGTCTGCATTCTTTGGATGAGCTTTATTCCTGTACTGAATCTTGTGCTATTTATGTATTCACAACTGAATTTAGGTATCAGGAGAGAAGTTACAATGGGAAAATAAGAAGCAGAATGGGGAGAAATCACCCAGGTTCAGAGGTCAGAGTAGAACAGAAGTTAGGTAAGGCAGACTCAGAGTCATGAGAAATAGTGGGTCAGAATATAGTAAGTTAGATTACTTACTACAAAGAAGATCCAAAAACCAGACTCAGGCAAAGTGAGAGAGCTAACAGTCAGGCTAGTTGACGTGGAAATGGCAACCCACTCCAGTACCTTTGCCTGGAAAATACCATGGATGGAGGAGCCGGTAGGCTACAGTCCATGGGGTCACAAAGAGTCGGACACGACTGAACGACTTCACTTTCACTTTCAAGAGAGCTATGGATGTTGGAGTGGAAGATAAGAGATGAAAAGAGATGAGGAACCAATGCCTTATCACTGACTCAATACATATGTGATGTTCCTTCTATGTATTGGCAACTCAGCTAGGCATTGGAGATACAATAAACTATGAAGGAAAAAATACAAAAATCCCTTTTCTTATGGAAATTTTATGGAACAATGTTTCTTTAACTAAAGAAAAGAGAGGATTAAGTCTTTTTGCATGAATAACCTGATGTTTGTATATAGAAAAAATTACAATTCTTGGATTGTACAGGGAAATATTTCTTAAAATATTTTTGGAGTAAAATAATTCTTTAGAAAAATTGGTTAAGTTCTGTGTTCAAATACATTTAATGAATATATGCAGGTCAGGAAGCAACAGTCAGAACTGGACATGGAACAGACTGGTTCCAAATAGGAAAAGGAGTATGTCAAGGCTGTATATTGTCACCCTGCTTAGTTAAGTTATATGCAGAGTACATCATGAGAAATGCTGGACTGGAAGAAGCACAAGCTGGAATCAAGATTGCCGGGAGAAATATCAATAGCCTCAAATATGCACATGACACCACCCTTATAGCAGAAAGTGAAGAGGAACTAAAAAGCCTCTTGTTGAAAGTGAAAGTGGAGAGGAAAAAAGTTGGCTTAAAGCTCAAGATTCAGAAAATGAAGATCATGGCATCTAGCCCCATCACTTCATGGGAAATAGAAGGGGAAACAGTGGAAACAGTGTCAGACTTTATTTTTTGGGGCTCCAAAATCACTGCAGATGGTGACTGCAACGATGAAATTAAAAGATGCTTGCTCCTTGGAAGGAAAGTTATGACCAACCTAGACAGCATATTGAGAAGCAGACATTACTTTGCCAACAAAGGTCCATCTAGTCAAGGCTATGGTTTTTCCATTGGTCATGTATGGATGTGAGAGTTGGACTGTGAAAAAAGCTGAGCACCGAAGAATTGATGCTTTTGAACTGTGGTGTTGGAGAAGACTCCTGAGAGTCCCTTGCACTGCAAGGAGATCCAACCAGTCCATTCTGAAGGAGATCAGCCCTGGGATTTCTTTGGAGGGAATGATGCTGATGGGAGGGGTTGGGGGCAGGAGGAGAAGGGGAGGACAGAGATTGAGATGGCTGGATGGCATCACTGACTCGATGGACATGAGTCTGAGTGAACTCTGGGAGTTGGTGATGGACAAGGAGGCCTGGCGTGCTGTGATTGATGGGGTCACAAAGAACTGGACACAACTGAACTGAACTGAACTGAGCAAACATTAGATTTTTCAAAACTGTAATTCTTCATGAGTGAGTGAGTGAGTGAAGTTGCTCAGTCTTGTCCGACTCTTTGCAACCCCATGGACTGTAGCCTATCAGGCTCCTCCGTCCATGGGATTTTCCAGGCAAGAGTGCTAGAGTGGATTGCCATTTCCTTCTCCAGGGGATCTTCCCGATCCAGGAATTGAACCCGCGTCTCCCGCATTGCAGGCAGATGCTTTACCGTCTGAAGCCTTTACCGTCTGAGGGAGGCCTCAATGCCACTAATTAATTAGAGGGTCATGCGAATGTACAGAGAAGTCATAATTTAGAGTGTTTTCTAAACCTACATATTAATTGAACCCTTCTTTAATTATCTTCTGGAACTATAATTTATAGTTCATTTTGATAAATGTTAATGTAGGGAAAGTGAGTAGGATAAAAAAGATAATTCTTGTCACCTGATGCCTGCTGTGACTCCGTTGGTTCCCCATGCTGCTCCAGTGCCAGTACTTCTCAGAATGTTACCAACTGTGTGTCGGAATATCTTCAGCAGCTTATCTTCCCTCCCTTTATCTGGCATGAAAGTCAGTGGGTCACGTGAAGAAAGTCTGTGGAATTATTTTCTGTAGCATATGGAGAAGTTAGATGCTAGTAGAAAAGATGGCAGGTGCTTTCCTTCTAGCTGAAGTGGCTGTTGACTTTGAATATGAAGAAAGCGTTACCATCTGTCCATAAAATCAGCTGTCACACCAAATGTGAAAATGTGTGAAGTGGCTATCCCAGATTGCCATTCTGTTTTGACAGGTGAAGTAGTGGAACTTTTTTTTTTTTTTTTCTAAATCTGCATTATAAACTCCTCTTTCTAATGTAAGTCAATCCCATCTCATTGCTTCCAAGTAAAATCCCTTTAATGTATATATCCCCAACGTAGAGTCTTAATTTTGAGGGAATCTTATAATTGTTTATGCATGTTCATCACATATCTATTTCTTTAGAATAATTTAATATAGGGGGTAAAATGCATATTACCCCCTATATTAAATGTAAAATGTGATTCCCTGGTGGCTCTGTGGTAAAGAATCCACCTGCAGTGCGAGAGACCTGGGTTGGATCTCTGGATTGGGAAGATCCCCTGGAAAAGGGAATGGCAACTCTTACTCCAGTATTTTTGCCTGGAAAATCAATCCCAGGGATGGAGGAGCCTGGCAGACTACAGTCGATGCGGTTGCAAAGAATCAGACACTACTGAGTGACTTTCACTTTCAAAATGTATATATGTAAATGAAATATTAGTTATTTTAACTGCAATTGTTAGTTTATTGAAGACAAGAGAATGACATGTTTTGAAAGTTATACTATTTTCTACTTTTGTAAAAAAAAGCCTTATAACTTAGTTTAGTATATTTTTTCATTAGTTTCATAATTCCAAAAAGAATTAATCACATAATGACTCTGATATATAATAATAATAATAAAAAAGAGCAGTTGGTCTTTATACTCAAGGTCATCAGAACGGAGTCCTTCAATGAAATATCCAGTGCAGCAAAAGATAATTTCATGAATTATGTCTGATATTTAAAAGAAAGAGAGGATGCCTTTATTGCTGGTTTGATTGAGGTATAAATGTGGTTTCAGAAATCATGAACAAGTAAGATGCTCTTTTTAAGAGCACATTAATTTGGTATACTTCTCAACTTAGTAAATCTTGATGGAACATGGTTAACCTCATTGTTCAATAGATTGAAAGTAAAATGAGGTGTTGCTTAGCCTTGGTATCTGTGCAATCCATCTGGGTATGCTGTGAGTCCATATCCAGTCTGATGCTAATTAATGTATAATTCATAGGAAACGGGAGTTCAGAGGCTAAATATCCTAATCTTTGGAAAAATTTTCTACTTAGGATGACAAGAAGCAGAAACATGGGAAAATCACTTGTCTGTAATGATAAACATCATGGTGAATGAAGATCAGAATGTGTGCAAAAGTAATTAACTGGAATAGACAGAACCCTTCTTCAACATCCTTTCCTTCTTCTTGGAGATATTAAGGCAAAAGGCAAACGGAGTCCACACAAACATAAATAACAGGAGATACCTGACATACCTTTTGGAATGCAGCTTAGCAGGATTATCCTAGGTTAAAATCTTAGTTCTAGTATCATTTTCTAGAATGATACTAGAATTTTCTAGAATGATACTAGAATTTTCTAGAATGATACTGTGACCTTAGACAAGTTTCAGAATCATCATCTATAAAGATGTGCTTGCAATGAGGTACCATCTCCCGCCAGTTTGAATGGCTGCTATCCAAAAGTCTACAAACAGTAAATGCTGGAGATGGTGTGGAGAAAAGGGAACCCTCTTACACTGTTGGTGGGAATGCAAACTAGTACAGCTACTATGGAGTACAGTGTGGAGATTCCTTAAAAAACTGGAAATAGAACTGCCACATGACCCAGCAATCCCACTGCTGGGCATACACACTGAGGAAACCAGAACTGAAAGAGACACGTGTACCCCACTGTTCATCACAGCACTGTTTATAATAGCCAGGACATGGAAGCAACCTAGATGTCCATCAGCAGACAGATGGATAAGAAAGCAGTGGTAAACACAATGAAATATTACTCAGCCATTAAAAGGAATGCATTTGAATCAGTTCTAATGAGGTGGATGAAACTGGAGCCTATTATACAAAGTGAAGTAAGTCAGAAAGAAAAACACTAATACAGTGTACTAACGTGTATATATGGAATTTAGAAAGATGATAAAGATAACCCTATATGCGAGACAGCAAAAGAGACACAGATGTATCGAACAGTCTTTTGGACTCTGTGGGAGAAAGTGAGGGTGGGATGATTTGAAAGAATAGCATTGAAACATGTATATTATCAAATATGAAACAGATTGCCAGTCCAGGTTCGATGCATGCAGCAGGGTGCTCAGGGCTGGTGCACTGGGATGACCTAGAGGGATGGGATGGGGAGGGAAGTGGGAGGGGGGTTCAGGATGAGGAACACATGTACACCCATGGCTGATTCATGTCAATGTATGGCAAAACCACTACAATATTGTAAATTAATTAGCCTCCAATTAAAGAAAATAATTTGAAAAAATAAAGATGTGTTTGTTGGCAGAAGGCATATATAATGTATGAATGAGAATGTATAAAACAAGTTGGGCATAATGATTTAATGATTCCCCAATAATAACAAATGATTTATTCTCAAAACCTCATATCACATTTGTATTTCAAACACATTCCTGTTCTACGCCTCTGATTTTCTTCTTGGTTGTCAGAATCTCACTTTTGTATTCAACTGATTGCACATGCTTTGCCTTATGCCATGTAAATATAAATGCAAATATGCCTGCGTGCACCCTAAGTCAGTTCAGTCTTGTCTGACTCTGTGGGACCCCATGCACTGTAGCCTGCCAGGCTTCTTTGTTTACGGGATTCTCCAGGAAAGAGTTGGAGAAGGCAATGGTACCACACTCAAGTACTCTTGCCTGGAAAATCCCATGGATGGAGGAGCCTGGTGGGCTGCAGTCCTTGAGGTCAGTAAGAGTCAGACACGACTGAGCCACTGACTTCCCTTTCATTTTTCACTTCCATGCATTGGAGAAGGAAATGGCAACCCACTCCAGTGTTCTTGCCTGGAGAATCCCAGGGACAGGAGAGCCTGGTGGGCTGCTGTCTATGGGGTCGCACAGAGTCGGACAGGACTGAAATGACTTAGCAGCAGCAGCAGTCAGGAAAGAGTATTGGAGTGGGTTTCCATGCCCTCCTCCAGGGGATCTTCCTGACCCAAGGATCAAACCCACAACCAGCATCTCATGTCTTCTGCATTGGCAGGTGGGTTCTTTACCACAAGCACCACCTTGAGGCCCCTAAATACAAGCAGGTGTGTGTGTGTATGTGTGTGTGTGTGTGTGTGTGTATGTGTGTATATATATATGACTGATTAGTGTTGTTTAGAAATGCATAGAAAATGAAGAAAATGAATCCTTTTCTTTACATTTGCAGTGGCACTCTATTAGAGTATAACTTTACAGAAATAACAGGACAGAATGCATCACATTTAATGATTAAAGGCTAAAAAGGAAAATAATATCTTAGAAAAATTTTAAATCAGTCATGCCTGTATTACTCTATCATAGTGACTCCTTTTTTTCTGTCTGCTTGGTGACTATAATGTGCACCCCTGCATTTAATCTCTATCTTCTTTTTCCAGTTGTCTTTCGCTATGGACACACATGCCAGCCTGACCTAACCCAGGGAGCACAGATTGGGTTAAACTGCCACTCTCCCTGGGTTTCAAAATAGCATCATTAGTGCAGAAATGTCTATAGCTTTTAAAAATAATGTAAAAGCCTTTTGTATTTATTTCTCATTCTATCCTCCTGTCTTTTCTTACAAATATGATGGCTTTTACTTTCTTCAACACATGAGGATACAGGAGCTAGACAGAGAGCTAACTTCCTTTGAACACGAAGCATCGAAAAACAGTGTGGATGTGAAAGCTCCCGATTTACAGCTGTACCTTTCACCACTCCATCTTCCCTTGTGAAACCCAAAGTTCAATTCAAAATTTGAATGGAAATCTAAATAGAAGGCTCTGGATTGGGAGAACATGATAAATTCTTCCATCTCTGCTTATCTGTGTTTATTTACTTTAAACATATAATTGAGTTGGTTGACAGACCAACTGAAATATGGTTAGATTTTCTCCCTGGCAGAATCCCACCTTTGAGACTCATTTGTTGAGAGCAATAATCCTTCTTTTCAGTCCCATCAGGTGGGCTATTCAAAGGTGAAGGTCATTTTACTTAATTTTTTTTTTTTTTTTTGCCAAAATCTCAACTGGCAGAATGAGTTAGGAAAGGGTGCTCAATTTTGATTTAACATGGAATTGCAAACTTTGTTCATTCATTTTATAAATTTTAGTAGTAAAAGGAAAACTTAATGATTATCTAATTCAAAGTATTAGTTGCTCAGTCAAATCCAACTTTTTGTGATCCCATGGACTGTAGCCTGTCAGGCTCCTCTGTCCATGGTATTGTCCAGGGAAGGATACTGAAATGGGTTGCCATTTCCTTCTCCAGAGGATCTTCCCAACTGAGGGATCAGACCTGGGTCTCCTGTATTGTGGGCAGACTCTACTGTCTGAACCATTGATGTGAAAGTGAAAGTGTTAGTCACTCGCTCATGTCCACCTCTTTGCAACCCCATGGACTGTAGCCCACCAGCCTCTTCTGTCCATGGGGTTCTGCAGGCAAGAGCACTGGAGTGGGTGGCCATTTCCTTCTCCAGGGTGTCTTCCCAACCGAGGGATCAAACCTGGGTTTCCTGCATTGCAGACAGATTCTTTATCATCTGAGCCACCAGGGAAGCCTCTCTGAGCCATTAAAACCCCTTATTTCACAGAGGGAACTTGGTCCAGAATGTCAGTCAAGCTACCCAAAAAAGTAAATAGCTCATGGTGTTTTTGTTTTTTTACTAGAATCTAGACAGTTTGACTCGTAACCTTACGGTCAATATTCTTTTTTCCTTTAAATGTATTTTACTGTCAACTTAACCCAAAGGATATTTTTAAAACATATATCATTATAAATTGCCTCATAGTTTATAATATTTAATATCATATTTTGATGAAGTGCTAAGTTCCATGAACTGTACATTTCCTTCTTTATGCTGCACTACTCTTTCTTTATTGCATATAGTTAAACTAAAATGTGTGTTTCAAGTGTAGAGCAAAGTGATTCAGTTTTTTATGTGTGTGTGTGTGTGTGTGTGTGTATGTGTGTGTATTCCTTTTAGGATTCTTTTCCATTATATGTTGTTACCAAATATTGAACATAGTTCTGTGTAGGTCCTTGTTATTTATCTATTTTATATATTGCAATGTGTATAAGTTAATCCCAAACTCCTAATTCATTCCCCCTCCCTGTTATGTCTCTTTTAGTAGCCATACATTTGTTTTCTATGTCTGTGAGTCTGTTTTGTAAATAAATAAGTTCATTTGTATCATTTTTTTATGTTCCACATATAAAGGATATCATATGATATTTGTCTTTAATTTCCTTCTCTTCACATGATAAACTCTCAGTTCAGTTCAGTTGCTCAGTCATGTCTGACTCTTTGCGACCCCATAGACTGCAGCACACCAACTTCTATGCCTTTCACCATCTCCTGGAGCTTGCTCAAACCCATGTCCATTGAGTTGGTGATGCCATCCAACCATCTCATCCTCTGTCATCCCCCTCTCCACCTACCATCAATCTTTCCCAGCATCAATGTCTTTTCCAATGAATTTACTCTTTGCATCAGGTGGCCAAAGTATTGGAGCTTCAGCATCAGATTTTCCAGTGAATATTCAGAGTTGATTTCCTTTAGGATTGACTGGTTTACTCTCCTTGCAGTCCAAGGGACTCTCAAGAGTCTCCTCTAGCAACACAGCTCAAAAGCATCAATTCTTTGGTGCTCAGCCTACTTTATGGTTCAACTCTCATGCCCATATGGGACTACAGGAAAAACCATAGCTTTGACTAGATGGGCATTTGTCAGCAAAGTATTGTCTCTGCTTTTCAATATACTGTCTAGGTTTGTCATAGCTTTTCTTCCATAGAGAAAGCTATGTCCATCTATGTTGCTGGAATTGGCATTTTTTCCTTTCTTTTTTTTTTTAGTGGCTGAACAATATTCTATTTATTCTGTTTAATATACTATTTAATGGCTTAACAATATCCTATAATTCTTCTACACAGAACTATACAAAAAAGATCTTCATGACCCAGATAACCACAAAGGTGTGATCATTCCCCTAGAGTCACACATCCTGGAATGAAAGAAGTCAAGTGGGCCTTAGGAAGCATCACTACAAACAAAGTTAGTGGAGGTGATGGAATTCCAGTTGAGCTATTTCAAATCCTATAGGAAGAGGCTGTGAAAGTGCTTCCCTCAACATGCCAGCAAATTTGGAAACTCAACAGTGCCCACGGGACTGGAAAAGGTCAGTTTTCATTCCAATTCCAAAGAAGGGTAATGCCAAGAAGTTCAAACTACCACACAATTGCACTCATCTCACACACTAGCAAAGTAATGCTTACAATTCGCCAAGGTAAGCTTCAACAGTACTTGAACTGTGAACTTCCAGATGATCAAGTTGGATTTAGAAAAGGCAGAGGAACCAGAAATCAAATTGCCAACATCTGGTGGATCACCAAAAGGCAAGAGAATTCCAGAAAAACATCACTTCTGCTTTATTTATTATGCCAAAGCCTTTGACTGTGTAGATCACAACAAACTGTGGAGAATTCTGAAAAAGATGGGAATACCAGATCTCCTTACCTCCCTCCTGAGATATCTGTATATGGGTCAAGAAGCAACAGTTAGAACCAGGCATGGAACAACAGACTGGCTCAAAATTGGGAAACGAGTACATCAAGGCTGTATATTGTCGCCTCGCTTATTTAACTTGTATGCAGAGTACATCATGAGAAATGCTGGGCTGAATGAAGCACAAGCTGAAATCAAGATTGCTTAGAGAAATAGTAATAACTTTGGATACACAGATGACACCACCCTTATGGCAGAAAGTGAAGAAGAACTGAAGAGCCTCTTGATGAAAGTGAAAGAGGAGAGTGAAAAGTCTGGCTTAAAAACTCAACATTCAAAGAGTGAAGATCATGATATTTGGTTCCAAGGCTTCATGGCAAACATATGGGGGAAGAAATGGAAACAGTGACAGGCTTTATTTTCTTGGGCTCCAAAAATCACTGCAGATGGTGATTGCAGCCATGAAATTAAAAGACGCTTACTCCTTGGAAGGAAAGCTATGACCAATATAGACATATTAAAACATATGTTAAAAACATATTAAAACATGTTAAAAACAACATATTAAAATACAGAGATATTACTTTAGTGAACAAAGGTCTTATATTCAGAGCTACAGTTTTTCCAGTAGTCATGTGTGGATGTAAGTTGGACTATAAAGAAATCCGAGCGCCGAAGGATTGATACTTTTGAACTGTGGTGTTGGAGAATACTCTTGAGAGCACCTTGGACTGCAAGGAGATCCAACCAGTCCATCCTAAAGGAAATCAGTACTGAATATTCATTGGAAGGACTGATTCTGAAGCTGAAACTCCAACACTTTGACCACCTGACGCAAATAACTGAGCCATTGGAAAAGACACTGATGCTGGGAAAGATTGAAGGCAGGAAAAGAATGGGGCGACAGCAGATGAGAGGGTTGGATGTCATCAACAACTTGATGGACATCCTGGAGTGATAGACAAAGAAGCCTGGCGTGCTGCAGTCCAAGGGGTTGCAAAGAGTTGGACACGACTGAGTGACTAAACTGAACTAAAATTCTATTGAGTGTATATATATATATACATGTATATATATATATATACATGTATATATATACACATACCACATATCAGTTCAGTTTAGTTCAGTCGCTCAGTCGTGTCTGACTCTTTGCGACCTCATGAATCGCAGCATGCCAGGTCTCCCTGTCCATCACCAGCTCCTGGAGTTCACTCAGACTCACGTCCATCGAGTCAGTGATGCCATCCAGCCATCTCATCTTCTGTCTTCCCCTTCTCCTCCTGCCCACAATCCCTCCCAGCATCAGAGTTTTTCCACTGAGTCAGCTCTTCGCAGGAGGTGGCCAAAGTACTGGAGTTTCAGCTTTAGCATCATTCTTTCCAAAGAAATCCTAGGGTTGATCTCCTTCAGGATGGAGTGGTTGGATCTCCTTTGCAGTCCAAGGGACTCTCAGGATTCTTCTCCAACACCACAGTTCAAAAGCATCAACTCTTTGGCGCTCAGATTTCTTCACAGTCCAACTCTCACATCCATACACGACCAATGGAAAAACCATAGCCTTGACTAGGCGGACCTTTGTTGGCAAAGTAATGTCTCTGCTTCTCAATATGCTATCTAGGTTGGTCATAACTTTTCTTCCAAGGAGTAAGCATCTTTTAATTTCATGGCTGCAGTCACCATCTGCAGTGATTTTGGAGCCCCCCAAAATACAGTCTGACACTGTTTCCATTGTTTCCCCATCTGTCTGCCATGAAGTGATGGGACCAGATGCCATGATCTTCATTTTCTGAATGTTGAGCTTTAAGCCAACTTTTTCACTGTCCTTTTTCACTTTCATCAAGAGGCTTTTTAGTTCCTGTTCACTTTCTGCCATAAGGGTGGTGTCATCTGCATATCTGAGGTTATTGATATTTCTCCCAGCAATCTTGATTCCAGCTTGTGCTTCTTCCAGCCCAGCGTTTCTCATGATGTACTCTGCATTTAACTTAAATAAGCAGGGTGACAATATACTGTCTTGACGTACTCCTTTTCCTATTTGGAACCAGTCTGTTGTTCCATGTCCAGTTCTAACTGTTGCTTCTTGACCTACACATAGGTTTCTCAAGAGGCAGGTCAGGTGGTCTGGTATTCCCATCTCTTGAAGAATTTTCCAGTTTATCATGATCCACACAGTCAAAGGCTTTGGCATAGTCAATAAAGCAGAAATAAATGATTTTCTGGAACTCTCTTGCTTTTTTGATGATCCAGTGGATGTTGGCAATTTGATCTCTGGTTCCTCTGCCTTTTCTAAAACCAGCTTGAACATCTGGAAGTTCACGGTTCACGTATTGCTGAAGCCTGGCTTGGAGAATTTTGAGCATAACTTTACTAGCATGTGAGATGAATGCAATTGTGTGGTAGTTTGAGCATTTTGGGCATTGTTTTTCTTTGGGATTGGAATGAAAACTGACCTTTTCCAGTCCTGTGGCCACTGCTGAGTTTTCCATGTTTGCTGGCATATTGAGTGGAGCACTTTCACAGCATCATCTTTATGGATTTGAAATAGCTCAACTGGAATTCCATCACCTCCACTAGGATTTTCTTAGTGATGCTTTCTAAGGCCCACTTGACTTCACATTCCAGGATGTCTCGCTGTAGGTGACTGATCACACCATCGTGATTATCTGGGTCATGAAGATCTTTGTTGGACAGTTCTTCCGTGTATTCTTGCCACCTCTTCTTAATATCGTCTGCTTCTGTTAGGTCCCTACCATTTCTGTCCTTTATCGAGCCCATCTTTGCATGAAATATTCCCTTGGTGTCTCTAATTTTCTTGAAGGGATCTCTAGTCTTTCCCATTCTGTTGTTTTCCTCTATTTCTTTGCATTGATCACTGAAGAATGCTTTCTTATCTCTTCTTGCTATTCTCTGGAACTCTGCATTCAGATGCTTATATCTTTCCGTTTCTCCTTTGTTTTACACCTCTCTTTTTTTCACAGCTATTTGTAAGGCCTCCCCAGACAGCCATTTTACTTTTTTGCATTCCTTTTCCATGGGGATGGTCTTGATCCCTGTCTCATGTACAATGTCACGAACCTCCGTCCATAGTTCATCAGGCACTCTATCTATCAGATCTAGTCCCTTAAATCTATTTCTCACTTCCACTGTATAATCATAAGGGATTTGATTTAGGTCATACCTGAATGGTCTAGTGGTTTTCCCTACTTTTTTCAATTTAAGTCTGAATTTGGCAATAAGGAATTCATGATCTGAGCCACAGTCAGCTCCTGGTCTTGTTTCTGCTGACTGTATAGTGCTTTTCCATCTTTGGCTGCAAAGAATATAATCAATCTGATTTTGGTGTTGACCATCTGGTGATGTCCATGTGTAGAGTCTTCTCTTGTGTTGTTGGGAGAGGGTGTTTGCTATGACCACTGCGTTCTCTTGGCAGAACTGTATTAGCTTTTGCCGTGCTTCATTCCGTATTCCAAGGCCAAATTTGCCTGTTACTCCAGGTGTTCCTTGACTTCTTACTTTAGCACTCCAGTCCCCTACAATGAAAAGGACATCTTTTGGGGTGTTAGTTCTAAAAGGTCTTGTAGGTCTTCATAGAACCGTTCAACTTCAACTTCTTCAGCATTACTTGTTGGGGCATAGACTTGGATTACTGTGATATTGAATCGTTTGCCTTTGGAAATGAACAGAGATTATTCTGTCATTTTTGAGATTGCATCCAAGTACTGTATTTTGGACTCTTTTGTTGACTATGATGGCTACTCCATTTCTTCTAAGGGATTCCTGCCCGCAGTAGTAGACATAATGGTCATCTGAGTTAAATTCACCCTTTCCAGTTCATTTTAGTTCACTAATTCCTGGAATGTCTACATTCACTCTTGCCATCTCCTGTTTGACCACTTCCAATTTGCCTTGATTCATGGACCTAACATTCCAGGTTCTTATGCAATATTGCTCTTTACAGCATTGGACCTTGCTTCTGTCACCAGTCACATCCACAACTGGGTATTGTTTTTGCTTTGGCTGCATCCCTTCATTCTTTCTGGAGTTATTTCTCCACTGATCTCCAGTAGCATATTGGGCACCCCCTGACCTGGGGAGTTCCTCTCTCAGTATCCTATCCTTTTGCCTTGTCATACTGTTCATGGGGTTCTCAAGGCAAGAATACTGAAGTGGTTTGCCATTCCACATATATTTACCACTTATTATGTATCTATTCATCTGCTGATAGACATTTCGGTTACCTCCATGTCTTTAGTGCTGCTGTGGGCATTGGAATGTAGATGTCTTTTTGAATTAAAATATTCTCCAGATATATGCCAAGAGTGGGATTGCAGGGTCATATGGTAATTCCATTTTGCATCTGTTTGGAGGTTCTTTAAAAACTGAAAATAGGAAACACTCATTTTTGATCACCTGTAATCTTTGTTAAATTTGTTGATGTCTAAACTAGCCTTTAGGCTTCCCTTTTAGCTCAGCTGGTAAAGAGTCTGCCTGCAATGCAGGAGAGCCCAGTTCAATTCCTGGGATGGAAAGTTCCTCTGGAGAATGGATAAGTTACCCACTTCAGTATTCTTGGGCTTCCCTGGTAACTCACACAGTAAAGAATCTGCCTGCAATGCAGGAGACCTGGCTTCAAACCCTAGGTTTGGAATTTCCCCTGGGGGAAGGCACAGCAACCTACTCCAGTATTTTTGCCTAGAGAATCCCCATGAACAGAGTAGCCTGCCAGGTTGCCATCCATGGGGTTGCAAAAAGTCAAACATGACTGAGTGACTAAGCACAGCACAGCACACAAAGTAACCTTTAAAGCCTTTAAATATTGATTTATTGAGGTATACTTATAATATAAATTTGCATACATTTAATGAATACATTTTGATGAATTTGTATGCATGCTAGATATTGATATTGACTGGGGGCTTAGCCTTCCTTAATCTATAGAAATTGATTAAGGCCAGACAAGAAATTGAGGGAGGCTTTACTGGGGCCTCTGCTGCAGCAGGAGGGAACAAAACAAGTAACATGTTTTCTTGTCTGCTCCCCAAGAAAGACCAGCTGGTTCCGCCCATGAGCTGCTGAGATCGGTCCTGAGGTCAGGTCTGAGGGGTGACTTAGGTGGTTTGTCCACCCCTTTGGTGCTGTTAGGTACAGGGGGGCATACACAGTACTCTGCTTTTGGCGCCAACATATTGCTTTTCCTCCTGGCTCTTCAGAAGCAGCAGTTGAGTTTTTTATTCTTTTTGTATCTTGTCCATAATTTGCCATGACTGTACATGCACCCATTATTTTTAGTCCCCCATAGTTTCTTTGTATATTGTCCAGGTACAAACACTGCAGGAAAAGGTCCCACGTTCCAGCCTGTCTCAATATAACTTTATAATCAGTAAAGAAGGGATATACATTTCCTCATTATTCCCTGCATTCTTTTCTACTATATTTACATTTTTCTTTTGTTCTTAAATGATTATACATAGTATAGATTTTGGAATTGAAAGACTACTTTTAGCAATTTACATATCAATAAGCATGAATATCTAGATTAACTTGATACATTTTGGGAAGCATCAAATGCCAAAATTGGCTGAAAATGAAACAATGAATAATACAATGATAGTAACAAAAAGTTAATTTAGTAATGAAACATCTAACTCCATTTCCATCAAAAATCTTCGACCTATTTTAAATGGGAGTTCTGCTAATTTTTCAAAAAACAGATAATCCAAATCTTATATAAGAGGTTATAAAAGGTAAAACAAAATGAAACAATGAAAGGAATTATTCAGTTGCTTTAATAAAGTTATTTTTTATTGGTACCAAACAATTTAAAGGTAATATAAGAACAGAAACCATAGGTCAGTTTCACTTTTAAATATAGAAGTAACATTTTTTAATTAAATACACCTAACAAGGAGTTGGTGATGGACAGGGAGTCCTGGCATGCTGCAATTCATGGGGTCGCAGAGTTGGACACAACTGAGCGACTGAACTGAACTAAACAGAATCAAATGGTATATTAAAAAAATACATCATGAACCAATAGTATATTACAGAAATGTAATTATGTTTTAACATTAGAAAAATATGACTCTAGTTAATAATGAAATATAGGGGAGAGATGCATATAAATAGCTGACAATTTGCAGAAACATAATGTTCTATGTGACTTTATAATGAAACTGGTCAATTTTGAACAAAAAATATCTTTCTTAGTTAAAAAATTCCAAAATTCCAAAATTGGCATGTATTAATGTCCTGATGAGACTAAAAGAAACTTTTGTATATTGCTAGTGGGTGATTAAATGGTTCATTGTGAAGAAGAGATTATCAGTACCTAGGATATAGGATGTATTTTTATATCATTAACATCAAGAAATTTTGTTCCAAGGTTTATATCCAAAAAAATTAAATAAAAATCCTGCATAAATTTATAAAAAGACATGCACAGATTTTTCATATCAACCTTCTTTTTTTGATGGTGGCTGTCACTAGGTAGAAGCGACCTATATACCCATTCCTAGGGGAATTATTAATTAAAATATGGTATATGCACAAAATAAAATATGATGCAGAGTCAGAAGCAAAGAGTTCGATTTATTGCAATTAGGCTATGTCTCACAAACGTTAATACGAAAAGGGAGCAAGAATAAGATTTATAGTTCCATTTATGCAAATTAAAAACACATGTTAACACCATATATTTTCCAAGGATACACATATATCTAAATAGGTACACAGAAGGGAAATTGGAAAGACATATATTAAAAACACTAGTGTAAGTACCTTTCAGAAGCATGGCAATAGCGGTAGGGATGAGAAATGAAGGGAAAATAATACAATGAAACAGAGGCCATGAATAATGTAATTCAACTCTTTGCACCTAAAGTACAGATAAAATTAAAAGATAAAAGTAAAATCGATTATGTGATATATGTACAAATTTCTCTTATTTTTTGTGTTCTTTGCAAGGCTTTCTTATATAGCAAGTTCTCCAAATGCATTTAAAATAGGATTCAAATTTTATACCTTTTTTTCTACGACCACTTCTGTAGCAAAGTGTTTTCAATAGTGGTATTCTGAAAAGTGGTTACTTTGCAGGGACTCATAACTTTTCTATCTTTCCTTGACTAGAGGAAAGAGGATTGAAAAGTTTGCATATTTCCTTTGTCTGTTCAGACAGTAAGATAAAAGAAAGTCTGTGGTTTTTAGACAAACTGAGTTGACCAGCTGCCACCTTGTATCCGAATCAAATTCTTAAGTGTCAGGCTGACAAAGTGAATTAGACTATGAATATTCTTACCTGACACTGAATTGGCTTGAATTGAGGACCCAGTTCTAAGGCAGCCCCAAGGTCCTATTGCCAAAATGTATATATAAGAAAATAAATGCAAATCAAATAAGAATAATAATAAAAATACAGCCTTTCCAAAAGCAAGTATTATTTTACTAGAAACTGAGGCATGGGACGATGTAGTGATGTAATACTCCCAACCACGTTGTGAATAAGAAAAAAGACAAAGTAGAACCACTGTTTTCTGATTCCCAGCCAGAGCTTCTTTCCCTATTGTGTTTCCTCTATAAAGTGTTCAATAGCTTATGATTCAAAATACAATAACAAAATCCACCATCAATATTCAAGATTCTTCTTATGAGACATTTCATAGAGTTTGGAGGCTTATTGGAAGATGCAAAGTAGCAATTTGTGTTTGCGGTAGAGACATTTAAAATGACTGAAGTTTTAATTAACCACAATTTTTTTTTTCTTGCTGCAGTATGCACAGTAAACTTTATCTGTTTGCTGTCTGAAGCTTTCTCTATGTTTGCAAATTAGAAGTGCCTGCTTTTTTTTAAATTTTAATTAAAAATTGTGAGCTTGACATAATCAACGTCTTTCCCTTTTTGGTTGTTTAATGAACATTAGTGGAACAAAATTAAAGTGCTATTTAACATTCAGCCAATTTATTAATGGTTAGGAGGGATAACTTTGTTTTCAGGGACTGGAATTGAACTTGAGTTATTGAGGGAAATTAACTTTTTCACTAGCATTTAATGAAACCACAATAGGCATGGGGCCTGGAAAATCAGGTCAACACACTGTTGACATTACTGTTTATATCGAGAAGACATCTTGAAATCAGAGAAACCATCAGAAGTTTAATCAGCAGTTGCTTCTACTTGATTAAAAGGATTTCTGATGAGGATAGAGTACCATTTTCTCATGGTAGTGCTATTGTCTACTCATATGTTTTCTCTATAAGCACATGTGACTTCCAACTATCTTTTTGTGCATTTACTGGTCACACGTTAAATGTCTTCTTGATACCTGGCCCTATCCTATATTTTATATACTATTGACTATGTATTTATTATACTCAAAAGTTGTTTTTTAAGTCTATGAGAGATAATATAATAGAGTGTTTTCTTTTTTTTTTAATTTTTATTTTTACTTTATTTTACTTTACAATACTGTATTGGTTTTGCCATACATTGACATGAATCCGCCACGGGTGTACATGAGTTCCCAAACATGAACCTCCCCTCCCACCTCCCACCCCATATCATCTCTCTGGATCATCCCCGTGCACCAGCCCCAAGCATCCTGTATCCTGCATCGGATGTAGACTGGAGATTCGTTTCTTACATGATAGTATACATGTTTCAATGCCATTCTCCCAAATCATCCCACCCTCTCCCTCTCCCTCAGAGTCCAAAAGTCTGCTCTACACATCTGTGTCTCTTTTGCAGTCTCGCATACAGGGTCATCATTACCATCTTTCTAAATTCCATATATATGTGTTAGTATACTGTATTGGTGTTTTCTAATAAGCACTAATACTTTGACAACAAGAACAAATCTCCTTAATTTGGATCGTAGACTTGCCCCTTACCAGATGTGTGAACTTAGGGCAAGTTATTATCTTCCTTGATTTTCAAGTTTGTCTCATCTGTGTCTGCCTCACAGAAGTTATCATTTAATAAGGAAATACTTTTGTGCCAGTTTTCGTAATAAGCTTGCATTCATAAGGATGAAAGTAAGGAAGGTACTTGTGCTCCCATGGAATTTACCATTTAATAGGAGAGAGAGACTTGAAATGGTAAATCACGCAGAATTAGTAAATTTTTACCAGGTTTCATGAAATCCTTAGAAGTCTGGAAAACGTGATAGCCTTCCCTAAGGAAAAGAAATATTAAACTAGGACATGAGTGATGAGTAGAAGTGGACCAAGAGCAAAGAAAGGAAAAGAAAGGAGATTTCTTTTCATGAGCATCTGAAGGAAGTTGACAGATACGGGCAGAGAGAAGGTCATGCAAAACCTTGTAAGCCAAACTGAGAATGCAATATTTTTCCTAAGTGCAATAGAGCATTGAAAAGTTTTAAGGAGCATAGGAAAGAAGAGTGTATTCATTTCCTATTGCTGTTGTAATAAATTATTGCAAAGTTAGTAGCTTAAAGCAGCATACCTTTTTTTTTTTTTTTTTTTTTAAGTCTTACAGTTTTCATGGTCAGAATCACAACATAGGTCTCACTAGCATGAAATCAACATTAGTAGGACTGTTCTCCTTTTTGGAGGCTGTAGAGAAAAACTCATTTCCTTGGCTTTCCAACTTAGAGACCACTGTTCTTTGGTTCATGTTCAATGCCAGCAATAGCAGTTGGATTTCATCTCACATTTCATCACCCTGACCTCCTCATCTACCTTCCTCTTCCACTTTCAAGGATGTTTGTGATTATAATAGTCATACCCAGATCATGTACTGTAATCTCCCTATTTAAGGTCATCTGATTAACAGTATATCCATTTAATCCAATCTACAACCTTAATTTCCCTTCTTCACGTGATGTAACATATTCACAGATAATTCTGGGTATTAGGATATGGACATTTTGAGGGGGTCATCATTCTGCCCACTACAGGGAAAAAGCCAAGAAAGAATGTGATTTCAGAAAAAGTCCTCCAGAGAAACTCAAGAGTTCACTTCAGAGTTATCAAAGTGAATTCACATCAGAGTTATTCCTTATGGGTTATTCCTAAATTCACTTCAGAGTTATTCCTAATGGGTCACTCCATTTTAGAGAATTGAATTCCTAGAACACAGCTCTTAAGAAAAGGGTAAGGGAAAAGTAAACCAGGGAAGGTACAATGTACTACTATTTCACGTAGCACTAAGAACATATATGCTGGTAATGAAATGACAATAGTCCATCAATTGTAACATGTTTCTTGATTTCAACTACAATACAATGTGAAAGATGTTTCTCTTATAATCAATAAAACCAGAAAATGATATTAAAATTTTATTAATCATTTCCCTGGTGGCTCAGATGGTAAAGCATCTGCTTGTAATGTGGGAGACATGGGTTCTATCTCTGGGTCAAAAAGATCCCCTGGAGAAGGAAATGGCAACATACTCCAGGACTCTTGCCTGGAAAATTCTATGGATGGAGGAGCTGGTAGGCTACAGTCTATGGGGTCACAAAGAGTTGGACATGACTGAGCAACTTCACTGGTTCATCTTAAATAAAATCACCAGTTCCTTTTATATTTTTCACACGTGCCAATATAGAGTATGTTGTCAAGTTGTAGAGTCCCATTTTTTGACTTCCTTTATTCTTCTTATTCTTCTGGTTAAACAAAGTATTTGTGTCAGGCTCATCCATTAATTTGGACATGGCAAACACGAGGTACATATATGCTACACTGCCAACTCTCCCAGGTTTTTAAACTACTCTTAACCCTGGGGAGACATCACAAATCAATCAAAAACATTCTTATAGAGTTTTAGGAGGACTTAGGATCTTTCTTGTAGGTGAGGTGACAACATAATTGATTGTCAAAGCTAGGGCTCTTCAGAGAGTCTCAGAGAGAGCTATTAATAAATGCTTGAATAAAAGTATGAAATGAGAACATTTCTAGGCAAAATGGAATGCCTTGTCTCTCTACTCATGAAAGTTCCATACTTCACTGTCAAGTGTCTAGAGTTAGTATGAAAGTTGAAACATATTTGCCAACTTTGCCTAAAAATAGAGTTCTTTTGGAAACAAAAGAAACTTTGGGCTGTACTGGAGGCCATGTGGATTTATGATCTCCTTGAGGACTGCTGATGGCACATGCTTCCAACCAACTCTCTGGTCTTTCTGTCCATTCCCATCTCCTGATTTGCTCTCAGTCCTTCCTTAGCTATATTTGTCTACGTTCCAGCCTTATCACACAAGAACTCTGAGTAGTTCTTTACTGAGGCTGCTTCTTACACTTTCTGTACATGAGTCCTTCAATGCCAGTGTCACCCTGCTAGTTATAGTGGCTTAGGAATTGTTTCCAATCATAGGCTGATTTGACAATTGGATTTATAATGTGTCAGATAAACCACAAAATAGACACCACCTGCAAGGATTGTATATGATAAAGAATGAAAATGCAAACTTCATAATTTGTAAAACACCTAAATAGTTTCTTTGACTTCTGACTAGAGACTTTGAAAAAAGTATAGGAGCTATAAATACTCTAAAAGAAAGGAAACACATATAGAAGTGAAGTGAGATAAATACTTCCATTAAATGGCTTGATGTTTTGGCTATACAATGTGAATAGTCTAAATAAGTGAAAACACATAAAATTACAGCATGGCTGGTTACCTTGTGTTCTTTGATTCAAAGTATGCAATTAAACACAAAGTCCAACATTTTAAAAAGTTAAATAAAAATTTGTGCCATAATGTTCCATATTCATTGAAAAAAAAAAAAAAAAGGTTAAATCATACACCAGGCTGATTTCTATTCTCTTCTGTCTTGAGGGTAAGAAATTAAGGCCACGTGGCTTAGAAATACTACTCTTCTTTATCATAGCACAGTTGCTTTGTTCAGCTGTTTTGAAAGGAAGAATTCAAGATTAAATTATTCTGTCATAAATATTAAAGCTTATATTTTAACTACATAATATATTTTGAAGGAGGAAGCTAGGAAGAAGGAAGAGACAAAGATTAGAAAGAAAGTAAAGGAAAAGAAAATGAAGACAAAAAAAGCTGTTAGATGAAGACAAAGGCAGTTACCTACCTACCTTCTCTCAGTATTTCCTATCAAACAATACAAAGCATTAAGAACAGATGTAGATGTAGATATGGATATGTATCTGTACACACATATCTCATGATATATCACTTGTATACATATCATGATAAACACATCATCACCTCTTCATAATTTAAAGTTAAGAATGTCCAATTTTCACAATACGTTAAGTACAGAAAAAATAGCTAGATCCCAGCTGTAATTGCTAATCCTCCCACTCTATTCCTGCCCTGGTTAAAGCTTTGTGACAAATCAAGACAGAGAATAACCGGGGGAGAGAAGGTACAGTTAACTACGAGGTCTAAGCCTACTGCAAATCACCACTAATGGTATGAAAGTTCTCAAAATGTTTCTTGGTAGATCAAAGCATGGACTACAAGAAAAGACCTATAAGTATGTGTGATTTAAAGGTCACTTTGATAGGCATAGTTTCTGATGGACGAAAAGGCAGAAAGGGAGACAGTAAACACATTTTGACAATTGAATGAAGGGGAAAAGAAGCAAAAGGGCAAAATACAGGGTTCAAGACAAACTTTAGGATCTACAAGCCACAGACTCTCAAAACCTATAACTGCTCCCCCAACCAGAACAGCAATAAAATCTACTCAAGTGTCTGCACTGATAGAATAGAATATCTTTAAACTGAGAATTTTATAAAATGCAGTACCACAAAAATTCATTTAAGGAAAATCAACAAATCCTACAGATCTACTGGGAAACTTCAGAATACAAAATTCCAAACACATCAACTGTAGATAATTCTCCAGATGAAAGTCAGGAAGCAGAAGAAAAACAGCAAGTAAAACTCTGAACAGAAATAAATATACTTAAACAAGCATATGAGGATTTAGAAACTACCTTGAATCAGAAATTCAACAACTGTACATGTAAAATAGTATCAAGTGAAAAGAATACCACAATGGAACATATTCTTCAAGAAGTCTTTTGTTTACCAAAAGTTAACTAATACTTAAAGTCTTAAAGTTGTACATAAAATAGATGTATGTTTACTAATTAATTCAGTTATCAATGCATGCTTAAAATAACATAATTACCTGGTGGCTCAGACAGTAAAGCATCTGCCTGCAATGCAGGAGACCCGGGTTCAATCCCTGGCTTGGGAAGATCCCTTGGAGAAGAAAATGGCAACCCACTCCAGTACTCTTGCCTGGAAAAGTCCATGGACTGAGGAGCCTGGTAGGCTATAGTCCATGGGGTCACAATAGAGTCAGACACGACTGAGCGACTTCACTTTCACTTTCACCTTTTCACAAATTCTGTAAAACAGCATTATTTGAATTCTTTCAGTCAGTTTTGCATTCCTGTTTCCATAATTATTGAAGTTACTTTTTAAGTCTTTTACCATGGTTGCCTGGAGTATACCATTATTATTTTTCTGTAAATTATTTGCAATGTTATTATGTCTGTAAACTATTTTCTCTAAATTATGTTTTTTTTTTTCCTCTAAATTACTTTGAGAAGTGTGTGACAGAGAATGAGATGGTTGGATGGCATCATCCACTCAATGGACATGAGTCTGAGCAAACTTTGGGAGATGGTGAAGGACAGGGAAGCCCAGAATGCTGCAGTCCATGGGCTCACAAAGAGTTGGACATGACTGAGTGACTGAACAACAAAAATTACTTTTAAATTTATCATTGAGGTAACCCCTAAAATTTATATTCTGAGACATGGCACTAAATCATGAGACGTTAGGACAATTCTTTTAGTGCATCTGAAATTAAGTTGAAAAGTTTGACTGAATGATAGAACTAGTTACCATGTTGTTTTTAAGGGAGTTGTCAACAGGTTTGTTCATTTAAAAAGTTCAACACTCACTATTGAAAATAATGATTAATAATTTATCTTAAATTTATTTTTCTTCTTTAAAAATTGTTTCTGTCACAATAATTTATAGTTATAAAAACTAATATTGTTTGAAGTCTCTCCAATCTAATATGTATTCCCCAAATAGTCCTTTTATGTAGAAAGTGAATTCAGAAGCTACTTCATAGTATGAAATTCATAAGGTGACTTTTTTTTTTTAACTTGGGGAGAAAATACGGCATATACTGTACTTCTCTAATATTTTACTTAAAAGGAAATTGTCAAAAATCCAACTGACTTTAATAAAAAAACTTCTTATATCAGTGATTTAGAACTATGTACACACTCCCCAAATAGGATTGTTACTTCACATGATACTCCACATAACACCTCTGTTCATTGGACTTGCTGGACTACATAGATTCATGTCATCCCCTGACCCCTCTCCCTATGCTGTGGTTCTGATGAAAACAGAATGGCTTCAGGGAAGCTTTATGGTAGCAGATAAAATTTACCACTTTTTTTTTTGTGTGTGTGTGTGTGTGTGGAAATGAAATGATGTCTGACAACTGCTCAGAGATAAAATGAGATGCTTACTCATGTGGCCAGGTCCAGGGTACACTGCTTGGTAACAACCAGAGATGAATCTGTCAGCAGGATTTTATTTTCCCTGTCTCTAAGTCCATATGGTTCTTTTTGCACACATTTTTTTCTTTCCCAAAGCTACATATCAATATTTACTTTTATTGGAGAAATGTATGTGGTAGATATGACTTGGCTCCCAAACTCAAGTATGCAAGAGAACATGGGTAGGGAATCCTCTGCCAGTCATTGTTGAAGGTTCATGGGGCTCTGGGGAAATCCAGCAAGTTCTTCCCTCCCGTCTGTCATGGTGGTTGTTTCTGGCCATGTTGTTCCAGCCCACATGCTTTCTGGAGGAATATTGGCTCTAGGATTCCATGCCAAGTTCTGGCGGGTGATTCTGTACTATGTTGGCAAGAACCAGGAGCCAAGGGTCAAATAACGATCTCCTTCAATTTGCCAGTCTACCCTCCAGATGTTTTCTCGTTACACTGGAGTGAAGTACAGAACTGGAAACCATGTTGTCTTGTTGCCTGTGAAACCCAGAGACGTCTACCTCCTCCTTGGCCTGGGGAAATATCTCCATTTATCCCCTTTCAGCCTGCAAATGCACAGACTCTCATCCTTTCTCTCCACTCCACCAGGAGTACTTTCTTCCCTGAGCATAATGTTTTACTAAAGAATGGAAGGAAGCATCCCATGGTGAAGCTTTTGGTTTATCCTTGTAAAATTCTAGCTACGGAAACACTAAGACGTGTGTAGCCTGGAGGACAGACAGAAGACAGGAAAGGAGAGTAAATCCTAAATAAAACCAAACTGATATCTTGAAAAGTATCTTGCAGCAGCTAAGCAAACTGCAGTTGACCAAAGGTGTGATCAAATAAATACCAGGAAAACATATTACAACTAACTTGTAAGGGGACAGTCAGCCCTATTTTGTTACAGTCAAAGAAGTCTGATTATTTGAATCCAGAGGATGAAAAGCCTTATAAAATATGTTTTTGTTTCTATCTGTCATCATATTCATCTTAGACACTAATTCTCCTTGTCAAAAAGTGTTACCTCATTCTGTGAACTCCCTAAATGCTAATATGTGTTATCTCTTTTACTTAGCTCCTCCTAGCTTGTGTGTATATGTGTGTGTGTGTGTGTGTGTGTGTGTGTGTATCTCAATACATGCTTTTCCTCTAAGCCATATGCAAGCTGAAGATATCTATTTATTTATTTATTATTTATTTATTTATTAAAGTACAGTTGGTTTACAATGTTGTAAACCATGTGTTTATGATGTTAGTTTCTGGTATATAGCACAGTGATTCAGTTATATATATTCATATGTATGTGTATATATATATTGTTTTTCATTATAGTTTATTAAAGCATATTGAATATAGTTCCCTGTGCTACCTAGTAGGGCCTTTTTGTTTTATATATAGTGATTTGCATCTGCTACTCCCAAAGTCATAATTCATCCCTTACTTCCTTGCCTTTAGTAATCATAAGTTTGTATTCTACACCTCTGAGTCTGTTTTTTTTTTTTTTTTTGGTAAACAAGTTCATTTGTATTACATTTTAGATTCCACATATAAGTGATATCATATTTGTCTTTATCTGACTTACTTCACCTCATATGATAATCACTAGGTCCATCCATGTTGCTGCAAATGGCATTATTTTTCTTTTTTATGGCTGAGTAGTATTCCACTGTGTGTATGTGTACCCATCTTTTTTATCCATTTATCTGTTGATGGACAGTTAGGTTGTTTCCATGTCTTGGCTATGGCAAATAGTGCTGCTATGAAAATTTGGATGCTTGTATCTCTTCAAATTAGTTTCCTCCGGATATATGACCAGTAATGAGATTGTTGGATCCTATGGTAGCTCTATTTTTAGTTATTAGGGACACCATACTATTCACCACAGTGGTTGCATCCATTTACATTCCCACCAATAGTGTAGGAAGGTTCCCTTCCTTCACATTCTCTCCAGCATTTATTGTTTGCATTTAATGGGGCTTCCCCAGTGGCTCAGTGATAAGGAACCCTCCTGCCAATGCAGGAAGCATAAGAGACACAGATTCGATTCCTGGGTTGGGAAGATCCCCTGGAGGAGGAAATGGCAACCCACTCCAGTATTCTTGCTTGGAGAATCCCACAGACAGAGGAGCCTGGTGGGCTACAGTCCATGGGATCGCGAAGAGTCAGACATGACTGAAGGGACTTAGCACACATGCATACTTTTAAATGATGGCCATTTTGACTGGTTTGGTTTGAGGTGATTCTTCATTGTAGTTTTACATTTCTCTAATCATGAATTTATGACACATGCTTGCTATACAACTGTAATGTTGACAATATGAATATATTACCAGACATAAATAATATATGCTTAATTAATTCAGTGGAATTGAACTCTGAGATTTTAGCACATGAAAAGGCAACTGTATAGCCTGAGGAAAATAATAGTAGTCGCAAACATAGATTGAGGCCATGTAGCCTGTCCTTTCACTCTCTAGTCAATGGAGCCACATGCTCTTAATTCCCTGCGGACTCTCCTATTGTCTGTCCCTAAACATACAGCAGGTACAAAACTAGAATACTGTATAGCAGTCTGCTGCTACACAAGAAGTAAAGCTTACTGTTGAATTTAAGGAGAGATAATACAAAGCTTTTCTTTGGGGGAAACTGATGGCATGCTCAAGAGTAATATTAGTTACACGCAATGTTCATTATCATGCCATAACTGTTGAACATAGTTACCATGACTGGTGGGAAGTTCAAGTGGGTCATTCTGTCTCCTTTCTACCTATTTTGTTTTTGAAGAGGCTGGGAAATATGAAACCACGTTTCCTAGACTCCCTCACAGGTGGCTTTGAATACGAATCATGTGCTTCAATTAGAAGAACACTTGCAAATCTAGAATTCAGGTGTGAGTGGTTCAGATAGAAGTCATCATCCTTCTGTGAAAACTATTGGAACTGTTGGTGGTGGCTGGACCTCTTGCTCTAGTATTTTCAATTTTCAGAATCATGGTTGTAAAAGACCTATTAAGACTTGGCAGAAACTACAACTTGCTAAACTTAGGGTTGTGACATCAGAATGTTCTTAAACTCAACAAGCCAGAGGTAATTCTCTGACTTGGACCACTGTGCCTCTTCCAACTATCTGTAAGCATAAAATTCTGACTTTAAAATGCACAGGAGGAGTTTTACAAGAAAAAGCTATTTCCCCCTAGCAGGATGCAGTTTGAAATGTGGATAAAGGTAGTTAAGATATATATGTGTGTGTGTGTATGTGCGTGTGCATGTGTATGTATGCTATCAATATCTATGTATTTTACTGATTCTGTTACTTATAAGATCATAAAATACCAGAGAAATAAGGAATCTGAGAAAGAATATGATCCCCCCTCCTTTTCAATTACAAATGGAAATGTTGAAGTTTAAAGAAATTTTATCTTGTTCAGATTTAAACAACCTTGAATTGGAGCTAGATTGCTACTCTGGTCTTTTGGTCACATGTTCAGGGCTCATGCTACTATATGACTCTGCTTCCAAAACATTTAAGAAGACACTCTATCAACTTAGTTAAAATTCCTCCTTATTACTATTCTTAGTCTCTCTCACCCCTTCATCATCTTTATGAGAACCAATATTGACCTAACACTGGATTGCAAACTCAGACATGGCAATATATCAGTCTTGGCATATACATTGGTTTTCTCATGATTAGAAGCAGCTGTGAGACCTCTCCAAGCAGCCATATAAGCAATTAGAAGTTTGAAGAAGGGAAAAAGAATAGTGCAGATTCCTCTTGGTGACTGGGGACAACAGAAAAGTTTAAAGGCACATTGAAAGCATCTGTAGTAGACTCCAAAATATGGCTAGGAAATACTTTGGGGAAGTTTCCCACCTTGCTTGGAACAAAAGGTTCTATCAAGATAATAAATATTTTCATTATAAATTTGAAGATTTGCTGCTGCTACTGCTAAGTCACTTCAGTCGTGTCCGACTCTGTGCAACCCCATAGACGGCAGCCCACAGGCTCCCCTGTCCCTGGGATTCTCCAGGCAAGAACACTGGAGTGGGTTGCCATTTCCTTCTCCAATGCATGAAAGTGAATGAAAGTGAAGTCACTTGGTCGCCTCCGACTCTGTGCGACCCCATAGACGGCAGCCCACCAGGCTCCTCCGTCCATGGGATTTTCCAGACAAGAGTACTGGAGTGGGGTGCCATAAGATTTGCTAGCAAAACTTTATGATCTTCCACTAAATAATTGGTATGCCATTCATATACAGCAACTGCATTTTGCCTTTTTAATGTAAAGAAGATTTTGCTTCTTCCCCATGGGGGAGTTTTTATTTTTTTTTTAACTTAACCGGTTTCTTTATTTAGGAGAGTTTTAGCAATAGCTACATTAAGAGTTTCTATCAGCCTAAGATGATTAAAGACCTAAAGGAAGTCATTTGCATCACTCACTGAATGACAAGGTTAAGGGCTATATGTTTTGTAAACGATTCAGATATAGACATTGATTTTGCGGTGGACCACCAATGTCTATACTCTGTCCTGGGGAAGCAAAATTTAGTGTCATTAAAAAAAAAAGTTAATTAAACCCACTGATGTATGACCAGTAAAAATGTAAGCACATCAGAATGCTGGTATTGTGAGGAGGCACTCAGAGAGAAGACTTCATGACTTAAGAATGGTGCCAACCAGAGAATATAATCAGGAAAAGCTATTGAGAAGTCTAATGGCATAACACAATATAAACTATAACAAATTACCAGCCTCCCACATTCATTTATTTAGAAACAGTTATTGAGCACCTGAAATGTCCTGGGCAGCATGCCAGCTCTGAAAGATCCAGCCCTCAATAAGAAAATGAGGTCTTTGATTTTAAGGAGTAGATATTCAGAAGCATTTGATTCCACTCACTGCCTTTTCTTCAACAGGTTACTTTTCCTCTCGGGCCTCAACTGCCTTTTTTGTCAGTTGACTAATAATCTGAGATTGTGTTTTTGTCACAACCCTGGAAAACAGGATGTAAGATGATTCATAGATTTAGAGGACAGCAATGGAAGGGTGAGAGATCCAATTTTGGACCAGACATGGAGACTCCTGGGTTGGAATGAGGGATGGAGGAAGAGAATTAACATGGAGAGAAGCAGAATCCAGGGTAAATTGTTATCAGCTCCCTTCTAGAAGGAGAGTTGATGGCGGAAGAGGAAAGAGATGAAATTCGTGGAAAGCACTAGGCTGGCAGGCTACCATGTTACTGCCATCTGTAAGCTTGGAGTTTCCTCTTGTTCCAATTGTAGAGATGAGGAAATTGCAATGAAGCTAGATGAAAATGTCAAAGGTTATGCACCTAGTACCCTGGGAAGTCTGCTCCACTCCAGCTCACTCTACAGCCTGTGTTTGTCCTCCTCCATCATGTGGACTCTCTTAGAACTTACCAAGAGTAGAGAAGCAGCAAAGAAGGAAAAAGTGCTTCTTGCTGGGGGAATTTTTGTGGAGCTCTGTGCAGGAGGTCGCTCTTAGACTGGGTCAGGTTAGAACATATGACAAGGAAGAGCAAAATTTAATATTATAGGCAAAAAGGCAATATAAACAAAGAAATGAGGGAAAAAATTGAAGACTGTAAAAAGAATAGGAAGACTGAAAATTTTAGTGTAGTAAAGATAATAAAAATGAGTGGAAATGTAGTTTGGAACAGTTGGTTCAAGGCTTCAAATGCCAGGCCAAATATTTTAGACTAATAGCCAAATGGCATAGGGTCTAACACTGAAGGTTTCTGAGTAAAGCAGTGATATACTCCAAATTGCACTTTGTAAAGATTCATTTACCATCACTTTTAAACTATCAGTGCTTGGTTGACAATGCCAAGAACACTGAAATTTAGGGAAAGAGAATTTTAAATGGTTCCTGGCTCATTTTCAAGGATGGCCTTTGTAGTCTAATCCTATTGTGTAGGGAACAAGGTATAAGGAAGGTTGAGAAGTGCTTGCAAACGAGACTCTCAACCAGGGCTGAACATTCTTGCAAATGAGATGTTCAGCTAAGAATCATGTTTGTTCCCATGGGAAAAGAACATTTCTTGCACACAAGGATGTTTCTCTGGTTCCTCAAAAGGAACAGACCCAGGGACAAAACGGATTCTAAGTTGATAAGGAAGTTCCCCAAAACAAAGTCTTAGCTGCAGTAAATCAGTTAAAGTAAAGGTTATCTCGCCCTGCGCCTGCGCACTGTATAGTCGCTGAATTATGGTGTTTGGCAACTTGCCCTGTAGATTGTTGTGCAAAAGATATAAAGTAAAGCAGCTGTAAGAAGCAAGGAGTGTGAAAGTAAAAAGATTCGAACCACTCTGCAGTGTTGGTGTTTCATTCCGTCGCCAGCATATTGGTTCAATTTTTTGTTCTCTCCCCAGCCCTCATCTTCTAAGATATGTTAGACTCAGTGTCAAAATATGTCTTACAAAGTTTCAGGTCTTCTTCATTCCTTTAAGTTAAGCCATGGCATGCAGCTCTACATGTAAGTAAGCTCTGATAAACATTGATTCCTGTGTTTCTGCCTTGCTTGTTGCATATGACCTTGATACACATGGGTCTGTGGAGCAGAGAAGCTCAGATACAGCCTCTTAGATGTAAGAAAGCACTCTAAACTCTTTGCATGTTGCCTTCTTTTCTACCCTCAAGCTCATTCCAGTGAAACAAAGGCTTTCTCTTTTGATATAGAAAAATCATTTGGGGATCAGAGCAAATGACTCCAAGAGTGAATACATGGATACTGTTTGATCCATGCATTTTTACTTTCATGTGAAGATCTCTGAGAATACAGCAAAACAAATAATAACAGCTTTTCATTTTTGTGTCTTTCTGAAATTATTCCATCACAATGCTACCCAAATGCTAGTGGGTCTTGGATACCTTTTAAAAAGAAAATAATGCCTTTGATCCCCAAGAACATGTCTGTGAACCCAGATGAAGAAGAATTGTGTACAGTTAGCATCAGTCTCTACAAGCCAAGGAATACTAAAGTTTATGACAGGTATCAGAATTGTTCCCTCTCCAAATGACTGCAGACTTACTTCTTGATATTAGACCCATAGTATTTTGTGTCTAATTCTGAAGCCTGTATTGTCTGTTCCCTACACTGTTTTTTTTTTTTTTTTTTTTGGTAAATATTAGAAAGAATCAACTTATGCTTTCTACTAAATTTCTAAATAAGACACTCTGAGTTCACTCAAAGCCAATGGGAAAAAATAAGCATACAGAGTAATGTTTATTATTTCTCATATGATAAATACAGAGGTGATATTTACTTACTGATAGTTGGACACTAGATTCAGTGACTATCTAGATCCATTTTATTGGGAGCCTCAATATGAGCCATTAATGGTTCTCTGTCTATTTACACATAATAGGCAGAGTCTATTATGTGTATATTACACATAATAATAATAATAATAATAATTATTATTATTAAGTAACAACCAGGTGTGGGATATGCTTGACTGTTTCTTTCTAGATTATTTACTGGTAAATTTGGAGATGTTCTAAATCTCATAAGCATTAGGGACAAAATATCCCAAAAATGTAGTGTATATAAAATGTTTAATTTACTGCCAAATATAATACTTCTCAATATTTAAAAGAATAACTTATCCTAGATTTATTTCAGTATAACATTCAATCTAAAAATGCTATGTTAAGACTATCCAAAACTTAAGTTGTTAAAATTATTTTTCGATTAAAGTGTATATCTAAGTTTTTATTCTATCTGTAGATAGTTCTGTTCAGTCGTTCAGTCTTGTCTGAGTCTTTGCGCCCGCATGGACAGCAGCAAGCTGGGCCTTCCTGTCCATCACCAATTCCCAGAGTGAAGTCTGCTACAACATAGGAGAACACAGGATGCTTTTAATGGATACATGATTAGCCTATAAATAGAATATAGTATGTCACTTTGAGGTAAGGGAAGATAGCTACAGGTCATGAATGGCAAACATAAAATGAAAACATAGCTTCTCAGTAACAACAAATTTCCCTTTGACCTTCCTCCTATTGTTTAAAATCAGCCTACCATTTAGGATTTCCTTAAAATGAAACTGGAAATATTCCATTTACCAGTGAAATCTGAAATCTCAGTCATTTTTGAAAGCCTCAGAGTACCATGAACAAGAGAGTTCCATTCTGAATTGACTACATACATAGGAAGAGAGAATGGTCCTAAGAGAGACTGCCCGTATGCAAAATCTAGAGAAAGCCAGTTACTAAAAGAACTGCATTAATTCTTCCCTGGCTTATCTGCAAACCCAAATACTACTAGTCCTAAGGATTTTATATCAAGTCGCTTTTAGTATGCCCATAATATGATCCTCCTGGGTTTGAGGACAGTTCATATTTATTTTATTTCCTTTGATTATTTAATCATTCATGAACCCCCAACCCCACGGCCCTATCCACTTCCCTCTGGTACTCTCTAATTCTGTAGAACCTGATAATAAAGAGAGATGTCTTTATAGCATCCAGTGAGGGACTTCATAAATTCTATCCACTCTCAAGACAGACCTAGTTTAAGATCATTAGAGTATTTTGCCAGCATATACACAGTTCCTGATTTTTGCTTGGAAGAAGCTCATTTAACTGAGAATGATTCCACAAATGTTTTGTTTGCCTTAATCTTAATTCTTCTCAGACTTTAAAAATAATCAGATCTCAATGGAGTATTACTCAGCCATTAAAAAGAATACATTTGAATCAGTGCTGATGAGATGGATGAAACTGGAGCCGATTATACAGAGTGAAGTAAGCCAGAAAGAAAAACACCAATACAGTATACTAACACATATATATGGAATTTAGAAAGATGGCAATGATGACCCTGTATGCAAGACAGCAAAAAAGACACAGATGTGTATAGCAGACTTTTGGACTCAGAGGGAGAGGGAGAGGGAGAGGGTGGGATGATTTGGGAGAATGGCATGGAAACATGTATACTATCATGTAAGAATCAAATCGCCAGGCTATGTCCAATGCAGGATGTCCATGCTTGGGGCTGGTGCACGGGGATGACCCAGAGGGATGTTGTAGGGAGGGAGGTGGGAGGGGGATTCATGTTTGGGAATGCATGTATACCCGTGGTGGATTCATGTCAATGTATGGCAAAACCAATACAGTATTGTAAAATAAAATAAAGTAAAAATAAAAATTAAAATAAAATAAAATAAAATAAAATTTTTAAAAAGACCAAAATTGATTTTCAAATGCTTTGTTATTTATAAACACCTACTTCTGCTTTCATATGCTTCTTTTATTCCTCTCTGTCCATCTCCTCTTTCTTTCTCCTCCCAGTTCCCACCATCTTGGTTGTCTTTGTAATGGCTATAACTTGTCAAAACTTAGGTATGAAAGTGTTAGTCACTCAGTTGTGTTTGACCCTTTGTGACTCCATGGACTATACCCTGCCAGGCTCCTCTGCCCATAGGGTTTTCCAGGCAAGAATACTGGAGTGGGTAGCCATTCCCTTCTCCAGGGGATCTTCCCAACACATGTCAAAAATATTAACATGTACTTGTAATGGGGAACAAAGGTTAAACCTCATAGCTGCTGAAATAATATATTGCTAATGCTAGTAATTATTAATATTTTAAAAACATATAGGAAAAATTAGTAAAAATCTATGGCATTAAGTAAATAGCAATTTGTTTAGCTGTCTGTACATTTTTTTTTAATAAAGAGGGATGTTGTTTATAGCTCCTCCTGTAAAATATATCCACTCTAATCTTGTCAGTGTCCTTCAAGAGTGCCAGCTGAGATGGAGAAATCTTTTCTTGGCTACTTTCTCATGCTGGGCATTATAAGTGGTTATGCTGAGCTCTAAATCTGTGCCTATTTCCTGAGGCATGATCCCAGAATTGTTGACCAAATTGGATGGAAATGTTGCTTATAGCAACAGCACATGTTAGTGACAGATAAAGTCTCATTATATAGCAATTCCAGCACTGGGTTCATTATAAGCTACATGAGCAGTGTGTTGTGATAGGAAGTAATTTAAAATGAAAGCCTATCTGTGATGAATGTTCTATGTTTGTTTTGTTTGTTTGTTTGTTTGTTTTTCCTTCAGAAACTAAGCTCTATATCAAACAACTATGTACCTACAGTGGTAGCTTTTTGGATGTGTACATATACATGTCTGTATATGAAGGAGGGAAAAGAAAAATAGAGAGATGGGTCTAAAGAGTGGCAGTGAGGAAAAAGAACCTAGTAATATAATAATGGTAACTGCAACCAAAAATAATGCATAATATTTATTTAGTAAGCAATATATGTCAGATAAGGCAGGACTGAGACTAGAGGGAGGCAAGTGTGCAACTCACTTCAGAAGCAAACTTTAAGAAGATACTGAAAACACTCAGCAATCAAGGTAAATAATAGTTAAAGCAGTGTTTTAAAAATGAAAATCAATGTAAAAATCCCATTTTGAAAACGCATCAAGTTATTAAACAAAGACAAGAGTCAATAGTAAGATGCTAAATTCTCCCCCTGCATTGTCTGGTTAAATAGCAAAGAAACACATAAAACTGGTAAAATTTTGTTATTTTATAAGCCTTTATTCAGCAAGCAAAAATCCCCTAGTGAAACTGATTATAGGAAAAAGATGAACCAAGCTACTTAATGTTAATCTTCTAGATATTACTATATTATTTCTGCTAATAATTTACATTCATGTATTTTTAATTGAGGTTTAGTTGATTTACTGCGTTGTGCCAATCTCTGCTTTATAGCATAATAACTCAGTTTTAGACATATATACATTTTTTAAAATATTCTTTTTCATTATGGCTTATCCCAGGAGATTGGATATACTTCCCTGTGCCATATAGTAGGAGCTTGTTTATCCATTTTAAATGTAATAGTTTGCATCTAACAACCCCAGATTCCCAGCCCAAAATCTCATAGTGCTGCTATGAACAGGGGGATACATGTACCTGTTTGAATTATAGTGTTGTCTGGGTATACATCCAGGAGTGGGAAAGTTGATTCATATGGTAATTATGTTTTTAGTTTTCTGAGGAACCTTGATATTATTTTACATAGTGACTGTAACAACTTAAAATTCCACCAACAGTGTAGGAGGGTTTCCTTTCCTCCACACTTTCTCTAGCATGTTATTTGTAGACTTTTTAATGAGAGCCTTTCTGATTGATATGAGGTGATATCTCATTGTAGTTTTGATTTGCATTTCTCTAATGATTCGTGATGTTGAGCAACCTTTCATGTGTCTACCGATCATCTGTATGTCTCTAGAGAAACATCTGTGAAGGTCTTCTGCCCATTTTTCTATTGGATTGTTTCTGTTGTTGTTGAATTGTATGAGCTGTTTGTATATTTTGAAGATGAATCCCTTGTCAGTCACATCACGTACAAATACATTCTCTCTTTCCATAGGCTCTCTTTTTTTTTTTTTTTTTATGGTTCCTTTGTTGTGCAAAAGCTTGTAAGTTTGGTTTGGTCTCATTTGTTTATTTTTGGTTTTATTTCCATTGTCTTGGGAGACTGACCTACAAAAATATTGGTCTTATTTACATCAGAGAATGTTTTGCCTATGCTGTCTTCTAGTTTTATGGTGTTGTGTCTTATGTTTAAGTCTTTAAGCCATTTTGAGTTTATTTTTGTGCATGACGTGAGGGTATGTTCTAATTTTATTGATTTACATGTAGATGTCCAACCTTCTTAGCACCACTTGCTGAAGAGACTGTCATTTTCTCATTTTCTATTTTTGCCTCCTTTGTAAAAGTTTAATTGATCATACATATGTGGATTTATTTCTGGGCTCTATTCTAGTGATCCATTCCATCCCATTCCATTGATCCATGTGTCTGTTTCTGTACCAATACCACACTGTTTTCATAATTGTTGCTTTGTAGTATTGTCTGAAGACTGGAGTAGTTACACCTCTTGCTTTGATTTTCTTCCTCAGGGTTGCTTTGGCAATGCTGGATCTTTTATTGTTCCATATAAATTTTTGGATTACTTGTTCCAGTTCTGTGAAAAATGTCATGGGTAATTTGGTAGTGAACGTGAAAGTGTTAGTTGCTCAGTCTGCGACCCCATGGACTGTAGTCTACACAGAACTTTCCAGGCAGGAATACTGGAGTGAGTAGCCATTGCCTTCTCTAGGGGATCTTCCCGACCCAGGGATCAAACCTAGGTCTCCTGCATTGCAAGTGGGTTCTTTACCAAATGAGCCATCATGGAATCATCTCATCAAATCTATAGATTGTTTATGTACTATTGACATTTTAACAATATTAATTCTTCTAATCCAGAGCATGCGATAGCTTTCCATTTCTATAAATCATCTTTAATTTCTTTTATTAATGTTGTATAGTTCTCAGTGTATAAGTCATTCACCTCCTTGATAAAATTTATTCCCAAGTGTTTTTTTTATCTTTTATTACAATTTTAAAGGTATTATTATATTTCATTCCCTTTCTGATATTTCATGTTAGTGTAAAGAAATGCAACAGATTTCTGAATGCTAATCTTATAGTATATATCTACTTTAGTGAATTCATTTATTAGTTTTAGTAGTTTATATGGGCAGTCCTTAAGTTTTAATATATCTACTCTCTTGCCATCTGTACGGAGTGACAATTTACTTCTTCCCTTCCAATTTGGATCTTTTTTCCCTTGACTCATTGCTATGGCTAGGACTTGTAATACTGTGTTGAAGAGAAATGGTGAGAGTGGACATTTTGTTCTTATTTCAGATTTTAGCAAGAAGCCTGTCAGATTCTCACTGTTATTGTATTGGCTGTGGGTATGTAATAAATAGCTTTTATTATGTTGAGATATGTTACCTGTATACCCCCTTTGGTAAGAGGTTTTTATCATGAATGCATTTTGAATTTTTTCAAATGCTTTTTCTACATATTTTGAGATGATCTTGTGTTTTTTTTACTTTTCTTTTGTTAATGTGGTGTATTGCATTGATTCACATGTATCAAAGCATCCTTGTGAGCTTGGAATGAATCCCACTTGGTCATGGTATGTCATCCTTTTTATGGGTTGTTGGATTTGGGTTGCTAATATTTTGTTGAGAATTTCTGCATCTATATTCACAAAGATATTGGCCTCTAAGTTTCCTTTTTGGTGGGTTCTCTATCTAGCTTTGATATCAGGATGATGGTGGCTTCAAGAAATGTCTTCAGCAGTGTTCCCTCCTTTTCAAAGTTTGGAAGAGTTTGAGAGAAATCAATATAAGTTCTTCTTTGTAAATTTGGTAGAATTCACCTATGAACACATCTGGTCCTGGACTTTTGTTTGTAGGAAGTATTTTTTCAATTAAAGATTTTATTTTACTTTAGTATTCGGCTTGTTCAAATTATCTATTTCTTTTTATTTTTTAATTTTTTTTCAGGTTTAGATTTCTTCATTTAATGGTAAGAATTAAATTAAATGGTAAACATCATCCATATTTTTTTAAAGTGTTCTCAATTGAAATATTTATGGTTTTATTTACAGAGTCTACCTCTCAAGGAAAAAAAAGGAACCTCAGGACTACAAGAAGTCCCCAGTTAATACAAGAGTAATAAACTGAGTGTAAATTGTTATACATATTCCTATGTGGCCTTGATCTATATTTTTTTTATTGTGATTGTTGACTTTATTTTCTTATTTTCTTTTTTTTTATTCAATTTTTAATTTTATCTTACTTTACAAACTGTATTGGTTTTGCCATACATTGACATGAATCCACCATGGGTGTACATGCGTTCCCAAACATGAATCCCCCTCCCACCTCCGTCCCCATAACATCTCTCTGGGTCATCCCCGTGCACCAGCCCCAAGCATGCTGTATCCTGCATCGAACATAGACTGGCGATTCGATTCTTACATGATAGTAAACATGTTTCCATGCCATTCTCCCAAATCATCCGACCCTCTCTCTCTACCTCTCCCTCTGAGTCCAAAAGTCCGCTATACACATCTGTGTCTTTTTTGCTGTCTTGCATACAGGGTCATCATTGCCATCTTTCTAAATTCCATATATATGTGATAGTATACTGTGTTGGTGTGTTTCTTTCTGGCTTACTTCACTCTGTATAATCGGCTCCAGTTTCATCCATCTCATCAGAACTGATTCAAATGCATTCTTTTTAATTGCTGAGTAATACTCCATTGTGTATATGTACCAAAGCTTTCTTATCCATTCATCTGCTGATGGACATCTAGGTTGTTTCCATGTTCTGGCTATCATAAACTGTGCTGTGATGAACATTGGGCTACATGTGTCTCTTTCAATTCTGGTTTCCTTGGTGTGTATGCCCAGCAGTGGGATTACTGGGTCGTAAGGCAGTTCTATTTGCAATTTTTTAAGGAATCTCCACACTGTTCTCCATAGTGGCTGTACTAGTTTGCATTCCCACCAACAGTATAAGAGGGTTCCCTTTTCTCCACACCCATTCCAGCATTTATTGCTTGCGGACTTTTGGATCGCAGACATTCTGACTGGTGTGAAGTGGTACCTCATTGTGGTCTTGATTTGCATTTCTCTGATAATTAGTGATGTTGAGCATCTTTTCATGTTTGTTAGCCATCCGTATGTCTTCTTTGGAGAAATGTCTATTTAGTCTTTTGGCCCATTTTATGATTGGGTCATTTATTTTTCTGGAATTGAGCTGCATAAATTGCTTGTATATTTTTGAGATTAGTTGTTTGTCAGTTGCTTCATTTGCTATTATTTTCTCCCATTCCGAAGGTTGTCTTTTCACCTTGCTTATATTTTCCTTTATTGTGTAGAAGCTTTTAATTTTAATTAGATCCCATTTGTTTATTCTTGCTTTTATTTCCAATATTCTGGGAGGTAGGTCATAGAGGATCCTGCTGTGATTTATGTCGGAGAATGTTTTGCCTATGTTCTCCTCTAGGAGTTTTATAGTTTCTGGTCTTACATTTAGATCTTTAATCCATTTTGAGTTTATTTTTGTGTGCAGTGTTAGAAAGTGATCTAGTTTCATTCTTTTACAAGTGGTTGACCAGTTTTCCCAGCACCACTTGTTAAAGAGATTGTCTTTACTCCATTGTATATTCTTGCCTCTTTTGTCGAAGATAAGGTATTCATAGGTGTGTGGATTTATCTCTGGGCTTTCTATTTTGTTTCATTTATCTATATTTCAGTCTTTGTACCAGTACCATACTTGATGACTGTGGGTTTGTAATAGAGCCTGAAGTCAGTTAAGTTGATTCCTCCAGTTCCATTCTTCTTTCTCAAGATTGCTTTGGCTATTTGAGGTTTTTTGTATTTCCATACAAATCTTGAAATTATTTGTTCTAGTTCTGTGAAAAATATGGCTGGTAGCTTGATAGGGATTGCATTGAATTTGTAAATTGCTTTGGGTAGTATACTCATTTTCACTATATTGATTCTTCCAATCCATGAACATAGTATATTTCTCCATGTATTAGTGTCCTCTTTGAGTTCTTTCATCAGTGTTTTATAGCTTTCTATATATAGGTCTTTAGTTTCTTTAGGTAGATATATTCCTAAGTATTTTATTCTTTTCATTGCAATGGTGAATAGAAATGTTTCCTTAATTTCTTTTTCTACTTTCTCATTATTAATGTATAGGAATGCAACGGATTTCTGTGTGTTGATTTTATATCCTGCAACTTTACTATATTCATTGATTAGCTCTAATAATTTTCTGGTGGAGTCTTTAGGGTTTTCTATGTGGAGGATCATGTCATCTGCAAACAGTGAGAGTTTTACCTCTTTTCCAATTTGGATTCCTTTTATTTCTTTTTCTGCTCTGATTGCTGTGGCCAAAACTTCCAGAACTATGTTGAATAGTAGCGGTGAAAATGGGCACCCTTGTCTTGTTCCTGACTTTAGGGGAAATGCTTTCAATTTTTCACCATTGAGGATAATGTTTGCTGTGGGTTTGTCATATATAGCTTTTATTATGTTGAGGTATGTTCCTTCTCTTCCTGCTTTCTGGAGAGTTTTTATCATAAATGGATGTTGAATTTTGTCAAAGGCCTTCTCTGCATCTATTGAGTTAATCATATTGCTTTCAAAAATAGAATATTAAAGAAAGAAGAAGAAGAAGAAGAAGAAAAAACAAAGCCACAAGAATTATTAAAAACAAACAACAACCACAACCACAAAGACTGTATACTCTGTTTGCTTTAAAAATAGTGTCTTTTTTTTTTTTTGAAAAGTAATAGTAGGTTATAGAAATTAAAATTAAAGGAGAAATAAAGGACTTAAAAAATTAAAATAGTAAAAAAAAAGAATAAGAAAAAGAAAAGAAGGAAAAACAATCACACAACAACATCAACCAAAAAAAAAAGAATTATCGTAAAAATAGTAAAGATATATCTGGCCCTTTCTCTGGTGTTGTGGGCAGTGTGGAGTCACTTCCAAGGTGGTTCCCTCTGTTGAACTTCTTCTGTTTGCTGTTCTCTTCAGTTTCTGATTTCCGCCCTGACACGGGGGGTGGGGGTGGGGGTGGGGTGGTGGGGGTTGGTGGTGGACACTTTTCTTTTTCTTTTTTTAGGCTCATTTGTTCAGTCGTGCTGTGGGGAGGGAGGGATGCTGCAAATGAATAACACTGGCTTGTGCTTGCAGTGTCTCAGCCTCGCTGGGCCTGCCCCTGCTCACGGCGCACATCGCTCAGGCTCTACGTTGCTCCACCAGGAACCATCTGAGGCCAGCCCTAGGCTGCATGCACCTCCCCAGTCTAAGCCGCTCAGGCTCGGTGCTCAGGTAGCCCTCTGAGGCACAGATTCAGTTGGGCCTCCCAGGTCCGAGTAGTTCAGGTGTTTGGCGAGTGTGGTCGCTGCAACTTATCGCCTTTCCCATCTACACTGCTCAGTTTTCTGGGTGTACTGCTGGCATCCCTTCTCAGGCGGATGATGACTGTCCAGAATCCCCAGAAGTCTTAGTTAGCAAAGAAGCCTGCTTGCATTTTGGTAGGTAATGTCTCTCTTGGGCTGCGATTGCCCCCTTCCAGGCCTTACAGCTCTGGCTGCCTGTGACCGGAGGGGGATGGTCTGCAGCCGGCTATTTCTGTTCCATCCTTTATTCTGTGCGTGGTCCTGGCAGAGTCCTATGTTCGAGCTTTTTGCGTGGTAGCTTTCCCACCATCTGGTTTGCTAGCCCAAGTTAGTTCGCTCTGGATTTACTGTTGGGCTTGTAATCTGTTGGTTTTATTTATTTATTTATTTTTCCTTCCTGTTATGTTTCCTTCTGTGGTTCCAAGGCTTGCCACAGACTCGGCAGTGAGAGTGTTTCCTTGTGTTTGAAAACCTCTCTTCTTACGATTCCCTTCCTGGGACGGGACTTCCTTCCTGGGATGGAACTCCCCCCCTACCTGCTTTGTCACTATTTTCATCTTTTATATTTTTTCCTACCTGTTTTTGAAGACAATGATCTGCTTTTCTGGGTGCCTGATTTCCTCTGCCAGCATTCAGAAGTTGTTTGTGGAATTTACTCAGCGTTGAAATGTTCTTTTGATGAATTTGTGAGGGAGAAAGTGGTCTCCCCATCCTATTCCTCTGCCATCTTAGGACCACCTCCTTTTTTTGTATTCTTATGCTGTCAGTTGAGATTTCTCTTTTTTAATTTCTTTGTATTCTCAAAATTGGTATTATTTTTTTTATATATCTTACTGATAAGAAATAAGTAGTAAAGAGAAAACTGAGGGTAATATGACCTGACAGGCTTGAATATGACCCGCATCCTCTGGATTTGGAATAGTGTTTGTTGGGAAAAAAAATTCAGAGGCAGACAGAGATGTGTGAGTCCACACTATCCACTGTGTACTGGGCAGTGTATAGGAATCTAGGTAGGATCAGAGGTCAGATACAGAGAGGAATCACTATTACAGGTTATGGAGGTTTTCAGCTGCAAAAGCATGAGGCTGACTTGTTATAGTGTAGTGGATCAGTGGCCTCTAAACTCCGTTCTTGCACCTCAGTAATCAAGGTTGGTAGAGCACTGGCCCCTCCCTGGCATGACTCGGAGCATTGGTTGCAACTCTATGGTTACTTTTCCTGCCTTTGACTCTTGGTGGGAGGCCCAGTTCTTTTCTCTATGTTATGTGACTGTGTGATTCTAGTATGGTTTGCTGCCTCAGCAACGTAACCATAATAAATTGCCTTAAGACCCCAGTATTGATCAGTTTCTATGAAATAGTTTTGAATTATCCAGTGGTAATTTACCTGCTGTGTACCTTCTTTTAACAATGTAAGAAGTTTGGGAGTTATTAGCATTAAATACAGAAAAAGGAAGCTTTTGTTTCACTCTACATTTCTGTGATCCTTTCCCTCATCCAAACTCTACATGGCAGACAGAGGGATATTTTACAGGTATAAGGAATTATCACCCAGCTCCTGCGTTATGGACTTAATGGTGCACCCCCCCATCCCGCCTCAAATTCTTATGTTGAAACCCTAATTTCCTATGTGACTATATTTGAAAGGAAGACTTTTAAGAAGGTAAGTTCAGTTCAGTTCAGTTAAGTTGCTCACTCATGTCCAACTCTTTGCGACCCCATGAATCGCAGCATGCCAGGCCTCCCTGTCCATCACCATCTCCCGGAATTCACTCAGACTCACGTCCATGGAGTGAGTGATACCATCCAGCCATCTCATGCTCGGTCATCCCCTTCTTCTCCTGCCCCCAATCCCTCCCAGCAGCAGAGTCTTTTCCAATGAGTCAACTCTTCGCATGAGGTGGCCAAAGTACTGCAGTTTCAGCTTTAGCATCATTCCTTCCAAAGAAATCCCAGGGCTGATCTCCTTTAGAATGGACTGGTTGGATCTCCTTGCAGTCCAAAGGACTCTCAAGAGTCTTCTCCAACACCACAGTTCAAAAGCATCAATTCTTCAGCGCTCAGCCTTCTTCACAGTCCAACTCTCACACCCATACATGACCACAGGAAAGACCATAGCCTTGACTAGATGGACCTTAGTCAGCAAAGTAATGTCTCTGCTTTTGAATATACTATCTAGGTTGGTCATAATTTTTATTTCAAGGAGTAAGCATCTTTTAATTTCATCGTTGCAATCACCATCTGCAGTGATTGTGGAGCCCCCCAAAATAAAGTCTGACACTACTTCCACTGTTTCCCCATCTATTTCCCATGAAGTGATGGGACCGGATGCCATGATCTTTGTTTTCTGAATGTTGAGCTTTAAGCCAACTTTTTCACTCTCCACTTTCACTTTCAACAAGAAGCTTTTTAGTGCCTCTTCACTTTCTGCTATAAGGGTGGTGTCATGTGCATATCTGAGGTTATTGATATTTCTCCCGGCAATCTTGATTCCAGCTTGTGTTTCTTCCAGTCCAGCGTTTCTCATGATGTACTCTGCATAGACGTTAAATAAGCAGGGTGACAATATACAGCCTTGACGTACACCTTTTCCTATTTGGAACCAGTCTGTTGTTCCATGTCTAGTTCTAATTGTTGCTTCCTGACCTGCATACAGGTTTCTCAAGAGGCAGATCAGGTGGTCTGGTATTCCCATCTCTCTCAGAAGTTTCCACAGTTTATTGTGATCCACACAGTCAAAGGCTTTGGCATAGTCAATAAAGCAGAAATAGATGTTTTTCTGGAACTCTCTCACTTTTTCCATGATCCAGCAGATGTTGGCAATTTGATCTCTGGTTCCTCTGCCTTTTCGAAAACCAGCTTGAACATCTGGAATTTCATGGATCACGTATTGCTGTAGCCTGACTTGGAAAATTTTGAGCATAACTTTACTAGCATGTGAGATGAGTGCAATTCTGAGGTAGTTTGAGCATTCTTTGGCATTGCCTTACTTTGGAATTGGAATGAAAACTGACCTTTTCCAGTCCTGTGGCCACTGCTGAGTTTTCCATGTTTGCTTGGATATTGAGTGCAGCACTTTCACAGCATCATCCTTCAGGATTTGAAACAGCTCAACTGGAATTCCATCCCCTCCAGTAGCCTTGTTTGTAGCGATGCTTTCCAAGGCCCACTTGACTTCACATTCCAGGATGCCTGGCTCTAGATTAGTGATCACATCATCATGATTATCTGGGTGGTGAAGATCTTTTTTGTAGAGTTCTTCCGTGTATTCTTGCCACCTCTTAATATCTTCTGCTTCTGTTAGGTCCCTACCATTTCTGTCCTTTATCAAGCCCATCTTTGCATGAAATGTTCCCTTGGTATCTCTAATTTTCTTGAAGAGATCTCTAGTCTTTCCCATTCTGTTCTTTCCCTCTATTTATTTGCATTGATCACTGAAGAAGGCTTTAAAATTAAAGATAAATGAGGTCATATGGGTAGAGAGCCCTAATCTGAAAAAACTGATATCCTTTTAAGAGGAGAAAGATCCTGTTGGTTCTCCATTTTAAATATACATGTATATATGTCCATCACACATTCCCTAAATATCCCTGGAATCTCTGCTTAGTGTTAAGTGGCAGCCTGGATGGGGAGGGGAGTTTGGAGAATAGATCCATGTATGTGTATGACTGAGTCCATTTGCTCTCCACCTGAAATTATCACAACTTTGTTAATCGACTGTATTCCAATATAAAATAAAAAGTTGTAGGGAACAGGGTATAAGGAAGGTTGAGAAGTGCTTGCAAACGAGACTCTCAACCAGGGCTGAACATTCTTGCAAACGAGATGTTCTGCCCAATGTAGGGAACTAGGTTTAAGGAAGGTTGACAAGTGCTTGCAAACGAGACTGTCAACCAGAGCTGAACATTCTTGCAAACGAGATGTTCAGCTAAGAATCCTGTTTGTTCCCGTGGGAAAAGAACATTTCTTGCACACAAGGATGTTTCTCTGATTCCTCAAAAGGAACAGACCCAGGGACAAAACGGATTCTAAGTTGATAAGGAAGTTCCCCAAAACAAAGTCTTAGCTGCAGTAAATAAGTCAAGGTAAAGGTTATCTCGCCCTGCGCCTGCGCACTGTATAGTTTCTGAATCATAGTGCTTGGCAACTTGCCCTGTAGGTTGTTGTGCAAGGGATATAAAATAAAGCAGAGGTAAGAAGCAAGTGTTAAAATATAAAGATTCAAACCACTCTGCAGTGTTGGTGTTTCATTCCGTCGCCAGCAAAAGTTAAAAAAAAATTAAAGGGAGAGCTAGTAGGAGTTTGTTCACATAAAGGAAAGGCCATGTGTGAACACAATGAGAAGAGGAGCATTAAAAAGCCAGGAAGGGAGGTCTCACCAAATACCAATCTTGCTGACACCTTGGTCTTGGAATTTTAGCATCCAAAACTGTGAGGAAAAATTCTGTTGGTTAATTGATGATTATTGAGTGATAATATAATGAGTCCAATGTCCGTCAACCTGTGATCACCATCAATAACCTTTAATTCCATCCATGCTGACTTGTATTCCTTTGACATTCTAATTTTGTAGGGATTAAAAGTAGTCATTAAGTTCCCTACACTTGAAGTTTGTTTGTCTGAAACTCTCTTTCCTTGGTTGTTTTCAAGATTGGTTCCTTCTCTTTGTACAAGTCTCAGGTCAAATGCCCCATCATCTGAGAAGTTATGTCTGATCATTCCATCCAGAATATCTCTCCTTATCCCCGACTCCTAGGAGTTTCTGCAGTGATGTTCTCTTATTTCCTTCTCAACATTTATTACTATCTGCCATTGTCTTCTTATATACTGTTTGTTTATTATTCATCTCTTCCCACTAAAATGAAAACTCCATTAGGGCAGGGGCCTATCTGGTTGACTGTTCATTCTATATCTGCATGTCCACGAAGTGTCTGACATATGAACTGCACATTGAACATACTATGTGTGTATACTGAATGTTGAATGCATGTATGTTTCTCTTTTTTTCTGTTTCCTGTTCCCATATTTTCTCCAACTCTCCACCCACTGCCTGCTCCATGCTGCATGTTTTAAAATATCTCCTCCAGTGGAGTAAAATCTTACAAAATTAGGAAATTTTATTTACAAGGGCACTTGTGTTTCCCCTAGAATTAGATTTTCTGTGTTGGATGCTTAATCCAATGGAGAAACATTGAGGAATTCCATGACCTGTCCAATGCCTGGCAAATTGAGATCTCCATCAACAATTTGCATTTTACTCAATCTAAAGGCCTGCCATGTTTTTGTCTGTTTTTAAGCTATACAAGGAAGGATTAGTATTTATAAAAGGAAAATGGTGGTTTTTTTTTTTTTTCTTTTTACAACATGACCTTCCAATAAATAAGACATTGACTAATTTTGAAGGTCTTTTATTGCACTCAGGCTTCAACAGAAGCCAGTCCTGTCTTGCTGGAAAAGATGAGAGAATGTTGGCATAAAGTGGTCTCAAATCTAGGGAAGGCCCCGCACCCTCATGACATTGAATTTCAATCTCGAGTGGTATGGACCACTAAGCCACCACTGGTGTAATTCACAGCTACTCTGCTTCACATGTTGACAAGACAGGAAAGTAATGCGCCAAATAGAATTTCTAATCACTACTTGCTCTGTTTTGAGATGCCTTTGGTCTATTATCAAACCTTTGTCTCCCTTTGTTCCTGCTAGTTGTGTGAACTACAACCTGCTGATTCTAAAACTAACAGGATGTTATTTGTCATTCTTCATTGCAAGTGTTTACATAGAATATACTATCCAACTTTCACGGAAGAGGACTTGAAGTTCATCTCTTCCTTTACTTCATTACCCTGAGCCTAAGCTCAGTTTCAATATCAAACACGGAGGATGATTTGATTCTAATAGAATAGAGATTGGTCACGGAGAAGAATTAGCCAGGCCTCTATGTGCAAACATGATTTCTCAAAGCAATATCCTGCTGACAGCTTCTTTTTCCTGACAGCTTCTCCCTCCTATTTTATTAAAATAGCATTATAACTTATAATAGGTCTAGATTTTTTCCATCAGCACCCAATATGTTATTCTAGGACTTTGTAGGGGAAGATTCTATTAGGATGTCTGATATAGTTGGCATTGAATATATAGTTATTTCCCCCACTTGTGCATAATAGGCTACTTTATTTCATCAGATTCTTAACACACAAATAACTTGTCATTCCACTGAACAGCTCTAATAAAACCAGTCTCTGTAAGTTTAAGTGCTACCTGCAGTCTATTCCATTCCACTTATCCTGAGTTGCCTATGCCTGTAGAACCTGGTCCCTATTTTACATTAAGCTTGATTTGATTAAGGAGAAGATGCTTGCGTTTTCTGTTCCCAAACACAAATAGCAAAGCAGATATCCTAAGAATATTCCTCACCTTTAACAGGAGAGAACAATGGCAGTGATGTCTGATCAATGCAAAAGAGTTGGTGAGACAGTGGGCAGCTGGAAAAAGAAGTATGAAGGAAGAAAAAATAAAACCCTTAAAATTGTAATAGACTAGAAGATGAAATGTATTAACTTTTTATCCTAGCAGGAATTTCTTCTGAGAAGAGCACAGTCTTTTTTCCCTTCTTCTCCTTTTTCTCTGAAGAAACAATTCTTTAGGAATGGAATTTTTTTTTCCCCTAATAAATGGAAAATCATTGCAATTTGGCAGTACTACTAAAAAAAAAAACTAATAGAATATATTTTATTTGTAAATATATAATCCTTTTGGGAGACTTATAGGAACACACCAACAGCAATGTTTTGTCTGGCATTCATTTCCACTTAAGGAACTCTAAGTTACTGATAATATTCAATCCAACTTTTTAAAATAGATGGCATGACTTCTAAAGGTCTTAAATCTTATTTGCTTATTAGGAAATAAAAAGCCTAATAAGTTAAAATTCCCATATTTATACAGTCATATTTTATGGTTTACTCATTTAAATATATGAAATATAAGATGAATACATGGACACTTATTATCTTTATTTTTCATGATAACTTGTTTCTTTCCCTCTACAAATGACAGTATAGTTATTATTCATTGTGCTTACTTTCCCCTGGTCCTTAAATAAGAAAGATGCAAATCTCTGTACTTGTTTCCATAATCCTTTCTCTTGATATGTTCTGTAAGATAAGTTGGCATAATATTATCACCCATGTGGTAAGACCAGATTTCAAACATACTGTATATTTATACATTTCCCCAAAGATTACTGCAAAGTTATATAGCATGTGTGTTAGTGTATTAAAAAAAAGTTGAAAGAGCTGGTCCTTCCCTAGTGTGCCTGTTTTCCAAAATAATTTAGCATGTTGTTTTTCAAAACAATTCTTGGTTTATTCTGCTTTTTGTTCCTCATATATTTAGCTTTATTTTATTTAAATTCTATAACGTAGTACTAGTTGTTTTTTTTTTTTCACTCAAATATTCTCATTTACTGCATGTCTTATTCTTTGTTGCTTGTCTTGCTTTTTGCAAGCAGTAATATTCCCAGGCACTGTTTCTAGAACAAAGTAGTTATTCTGGTCCTCTTAGGTCTTTGAATTATAATCTTGTTTCAGAAGAGTTTATGTCTGTTTGTTCTTATGAGTTGGAGTACTTATCAGAAAAGGCACCTCTTCCACCTCTACAATTCCTCTAATAAATAACATCTATTTAAAATTTACTGCATGACTGACAATTCTCTAAGTATATGTTATTCAGGGACCCTGTAGGAAAGAATTATACTCCAAAGGAATTATTAGGGAATTTAATGAATTTACTATTTACAAAAGTATGAGCAGGATTAAGGGGAAAAAAACAGAAGATGATGAAGGGCTCCAGAGTTAACAACATAGAGAAGCTGCTACTCCTCCTAAATTAGAAAGAGCAAAATGTGGGGAAGGGTACAAGAACCTGGCAAAACTGTAGCTGTGAAAGAGCCCCTCTCAATCCAGCTTGGGTTTCGGTAGAAGACAATGGCATCACCCATCTGGGGCCTGGCAGAGAGCCTGTGCCTTTCTATTTCCTACAGATGTGTCTTTTATTCTACAAAACTAATACCAAGTCATACGAGGAAGGTAGCTACTTCAGAATGTCAAGGTCCACCTCTTAAGGCACCAAGGTCAATGGAGAAGAGTGGAGTGAGTAAAGATTGTGTAGCACAAAGTGATCCTGGGGAGAACGGAGATAATCCTCCCAGTGACTGTATCATGTGGACATCTATTAGATAGTTTAGCCTTGATTTGTGAGTGAGGCCTGTGATTCGTGTGATTCACATATGAGTCATGCATCTCATGAACAGGACAGTCAAGATTTGAACCCAGAGTCCTTCCCCACAAACTATACTGTTGAACCATTCAATGTACTAGCCAAGGAATAGCTTTCTCATTGCTCTATGGATGGAAACCAAGACACAGAACATGGCTCTCTTTCTGGAGATTTCCTTTCCTTGGCTCCCATTTTTACCTCTTCAAATAATTTTAATTTGTGAACCACAGCAGCCACAGAAGTAGTATGATTCTTGTCATTTGCTTAGTATGTAAATTACCAGTTGAGGAAATTTTCTTAAGGATAGAACAGGTACATTTTCTGAATCAATAACTATTTTAAGAAATATGTTTCTGTCCTATTCTTAGCCTTTTGAACCATCTTTTCCCAATTTCTAAATAGAATTATATAGAGGTTTCTACTCTTTTGATTAGAGAGACTGGGGGGGGGGGGAACATATTCTGAGAAATAATATAGTGGTGGAGAGGTGATAGGGCTTCCCAGGTGGTAAAGAACTTCCTACCAAGTAGGAGACGTAAGAGATGTAGGTTTGGTCCTTGGGTTGGGAAGATCCCCTGGAGGAGGTTATGGCAACACACTCCAGTATTCTTGCTTGGAGAATCCCACGGACAGAGGAGCCTGGTGAGGTGCAGTCCATAGGGTCACAGTGAGTTGGCCAAGACTGAGTGACTGAACACGCACACATGAAGAGGCGACATGTGCCAAAGTCAAGATGTTTATCAGAAAGATCTTCACAATTTCTAACTTCTATGCTGAAAATCAAATCTAGGTCAGGTGTCCACTGTTTTAGATTGAAATTATTACACTGAACTAAATTGAAATTATTCTCTGGCAGAAAATTTACTGGAATGCATTTGTAAACTGTATCCTTGTAGCATTCAAAACTTCTGCTACAAGTAACAGAAACCCTCATATTAGCTTACTGAAGAAAGAATTTATTGGCTGAAGAAGTTAGGAAGGATACTGAGGAGTCAGCAGGATGAAGAAGGTTTTATAGGAATTACGGTCTAAAGGATTGTAATCTGGCACCATTCCAGGAGGGATCGTTCTCTGTTTCTCTGACTCAACCCACATTTCATCTCTGTTTTTCCCAGTTCCTTTATTTGTTGGTGTCATTCCCCTTTTACTTAAAGAAACAGTTTCTTAAGATGATGGTATGGATGACCATTGTCCTCTCCAGTTTAGTAACTTCCCCAAATAAGTTTCTTTTCCTTAAGATTCATATATCAATCAGGGGATGAACTCTGATAGATTCTCTTATATTTGAATGACTATCCCATTTTATGATCACTATTACTAGGAAAATGGACTTCCCCAGTGGCTCAGCAGGTAAAGAATCTGCCTGCAATGCAGGAGATGCAGGAGATGCCAATTCAATTCCTGGGTCAGGAACATCCCCTGGGAGAGGAAATGGCAACCCATTCCAGTATTCTCGCCTGAAAAATCCCAAGGACAGAGGAGTCTGATGATCTGCAGTCCATGGGGTCACAAAGAGTCAGACACAACTAGTTGGCTAAGGACACATCAGGAAAATGAGGTGCTATGATTATACAGAAATGGCTCAGCTGCCAATAAATGTGATCAAAAATATTGTACAAGTTACCAGACGAACAGAGAAGGAAAACATGTTGGACAAGTTAAAAAGATATAGGATCTGTTGTTATTGTCCAGTAAAGCCAGCCAGCTTTCCTTTTTCTTTTATTTTTTTTCCTTCTTCAACTATCAAAGGAATAAATAATATTCTAATTTAAGTTACTATTTTAAATGCTATGAATTTTAAATATATGAAAATCATTCTGATATTTTGTAATTTAAATATCTTATTTAAGGTACTATGGTCTGTCTTACATTTTGATGAAAAATGCTTAGGCACAGCTGTTCTATGAGGTATTCAGAACCAGTCTTTGCTATATGATTCATATTATTTTTCTTCTCAATGCTAGGAGGAGGTTGGTGGTAATATACTCCTCACTGTAAGGTTCACAACTCACTATCTTATCTATCTGGAATATTGGCATTTAATTCTATTCTCAGTTAGTGCAATAAAGCACATTTCTACTATCCCCTCCATCAATCTTCAAAATTCTATTTTAGTTTTTCTATTTCTACATTAATATCACATTGCTTTACCATTCTCTATCCCCCATTGTACACAGATCTCTAAAAATAAAGGCAGATCTACACATATTTACGTTTGTCAAGGCTTTTCCCCCCCAGATTTCTGAAATTTTTAAGGCAAACAAAGTTAACAGAACTTAAAATGTAACACTTATTCTCTCCACCTGTAATTTTATTAGGCATTTAAATTCCCCTGTGATTATAATAAAGTAGTTTTTTAAATTGCAAATAAAATAATGGCAGAAAGCAGAATTTTTTATTTAACTTTAAAATATATATATATATATATACGCTGTACTTAGGAGAGTGACATAAACATCATAGGCACTTATTAGGGCTATGTATAGTCATAATATGGTTCCCCAGCAGCTCAGTGGTTAAAAAAAAAAAAAAATCTGCCTGCAATCCTGGAGATGTGGGTTCATTCCCTGGGTTGGGAAGATCCTCTGAAGGAGGGAACAGCAACCCTTTCCAGTATTCCTGCCAGGAAAATCCCATAGAGAGAAGAGCTTGGCAGGTTATAGTCCGTAGGGTTGCAAAAACTCAGACACAACTGAAGCGACTGAGCACGTGGCTATGCACAGTGTCCAAAGTCTAAGGAAAAATCAAGATACTATACTCCATTTCTCCAAACAGCTTGAAGATTCAAATGCAACTTTCTTTTCATTTTTATAGGGTTACATTTTCAGAGAATGCTTGATTGAACATTGTAGTCTGTTTAACTTCCTGCAAATTTACAGTATCCCAGGACCTATTGGAAGAATTATTTCTGAATGTTACAATATGAGTGAGACAGAGGAAATGGTGATTGATAGTAATAGTACATGGAAAGAGGAACTAAGTGTTGCATGCATGACACGCTAGATAGTATATTCTCTAGGGATGCTGGGTAATAATTATTGAAACTTTCTTACATATAGTCTGTCCCTTCTCCAGGGGATCTTCCCAACTCAGGGACTGAACCCAGGTCTCCTGCTTTGCAGGCAGATTCATTACCAACGGAGCCACCAGGAAAGCCCAAGAATACTGGAGTGGGTAGACTTTCCCTTCTCCAGTGGGTCTTCCTGATCCAAGAATTGAACCAGGGTCTCCTGCATTGCATTCTTTACCAACTAGGTATCAGGGAAGCCGTATACATAAGACCCTAGGCCAAGTGCTTCTGTACATTGCCACTTAATCTTCATAACCATTTTATCAGGTTGGAACTAAAATGCATATATTATATGTGACAAGTTAATGCAAAGCATGGCTAGTGGCTAATGCAGTCATTCATGGGCACAAACCTATAAACTTCAGAGCTTGAAATCAAAGGCAGGATTGTCTGATGTGAAAAGTCTGAGTCCAAAGTGATATGGTGTATTCTTACAGTCAAGCTTTGTCACAGATCATGATTTAAAAATTGTTAACCATTATAGAGGTATGCCAAGTGTTTGAAGAAAGTATATGGCTCACCCTGTTTCCCAGCATTAATAAACAACAAAGCTGGAATTGAAACCTACATCAATGTAGGTTACTCCAGTAACACTTCTAGTAGGAAGTACATAAAAGCTCTGTGGTTGTATTATTTCATTTCTGGTACAATGAAGTCCCCTAGAACAAAAATCAGCTGCTGTTTTCATTGTGCTCAGTTTAAGTCATAAAGGTTTACAATGTATCTTTGGAAAACTTTCACTTCTGACAAATCAAAAATGACACCATTGGAATGAACTGAGTGAGTGACACTTACCTGGGCTGTCCTTCAAGACTGTTATTTACAAACCATCTAACCAGGCCTGGTGATTTAGTTTTCAAGTTAGTTATTGATCTAAACTCTAGACAGAACAAGTTTTTGTTTGTTTGTTTTATTTTTTAATATAATTCTTGTTCATGGGAATAAACAGGAAAAAGCTTCAGGGTTATGCTGAATAAATATCTTCTTCAGGAAATTCATTGTGGCTCTGAACCTCTACCTTGAAAAAATGACACCTAAAATTAACCATAAGGAGTGACTCAAGGAAACATAAGTCAGGCTCCTCACCCTAGTGAATTTTATCATATCCCTGGGCAATAACTTGGATCACAGTCTTATTCTGATATTGTGGTCTAAATGCTGAGTCTGTCCAGTCCTCATGTGTATTAGTTTTCCATGGCTATACAAGAAACTAGAACATACTTAGAAGCTTATTACAACACATCAGTTAACTCAGTTCTGTGAGTTAGGGATGCAAGCAAAACTTCTCTAGGTTCTCTGTTCAGGATTTTACAAGGCTGTATCAAAAGGTGTACTCAAGCTGTGTTCTTGTCTGGAGAAGAACTTTCCTCCAAACCTACTCATGTTGCTGGCAGAATCCACTTCTTTGTGGCTTAAGGACATATGTCCAAAACATCTTGCTGGCTTTTGGCTGGGGACTGCTTTCAGCTGCATGAGGCCACTGGCAGAATTTTTTGCCATATGGCCCTCTATCTTCATGGCATATTGCTTTTTTAAGGCCAAGGAGGGAGAGCTAGCTGTTCTAGCAAGATAGGAATTAGGTCCTTGTATAGTCACCCTAATCTTTGCCACATTCCATTGGTTAGAAACAAGTTCCTGGTCCCACTCCCACCCAAGGTGGTATTTCTCAAAAGTTGGGCACATGGAGGTCAATTTAAAATCTGCCCCACACTATGCAAGATGGAAACAAGTTGTTTCTGAAAAAGGCTCATAAGATAGTTGTAAACATCTAACTATTCACCTCTCCTCACTCACCAATATCCATTAGAGGGCCAAGGTCTGGAGTTTTCTGGGAAATAAACTTTAGCCACGAGTAGTGAAGAGTTGCTTAGGGCTGTTTTCCCTCTGGCATCAGAGTCTCATTAAAGCTAGTGTAAGCAATAAAAGAAAATAATGGATTGACAGTAAATTGGCTATCTCATAGCATCTGGCCTTTAGAGACAGTTTGGTATCAGGGAAGAGACAATTGAAAGGAAGCAATATTTCTTTCTCTTTCCATCTTTTGTTTGCATTCTGAGATTCTGCCTAATTCTAACAAGAGACTATTTTTTTTTTCCTATTAAATACATGTAGTAAAATGGAGGAAAAAAAGATTTTGAAGAAATGCTCAAATGTGAATCCTACAGCTATGGTCAAGAGGCAGAGTTATATTATACAAACACAACTGTGCCTGACACACTGTTGTCAATGAAAGAGGGGAAAAGAGAAAGACTTTTCTAGAAAAATAGGTGATAGAGTTGAGATCATCTCTGTTTTATTTAATGCCAAGGACATCTTCCTACCTATCTATCAGTCCCTCATCTCCTTGGTGAGCTGGTCCTTATACTCTGTGATTTTGTGACCTTGAGTCTTCAGGATACAGGATGACTGTAATCATAGCATTTTCTTTGTATATTTAAATGTTCAATGCACGCTGAACTTGATCTGTTCTTTTTTTCAGTGACACTAGATCAAAATTTTATACCTCTTCTTAGAAGTCTTCCAAAGGCTTTCTCTTAGAATGAAAATCAATGTTCTTGTGAAAGGCCACTTTGTGATCTGCAAAACAGGCAAGGCCCTTGTTTCTTCTATGACCTCTCCTCCAGCTGCTTGTTCTACTGCACCCTGGAACACATCAAGTCACACGTTGCTGGAGGGCTTCTACTGTTGTTATTTCTTCCATTTGGAACTGTCTTCCTTCCCCCGTCACTAACTTCCTACTCCAAATAGATTTTTGTAAATTTACTTTTTCAGCTTTATCAACATATGATTGACAAAAAGTATATATTTAAGATGTTTTGATATATGTATATCCTATAAAGACATCTACTTCTGCTTCAGTGACTATGCTGAAGCCTTTGACTGTATGGATCACAACAAACTGTGGACAATTCTTAAAGAAATGGGAATATTAGACCATCTTCCTTGTCTCCTGAGAAACCTGTATGCAAATCAAGAAAGCAACAGTTAGAAACGGACATGGAACAGCGGACTGGTTCAGAATTGAAAAAGGAGTTTGTCAAGGCTGTATATTGTTACCTTGCTTATTTAAATTCTATGCAGAGTACATCATGCAAAATGCCATCCTGGGTGAATCACAAGCTGGAATCAACACTGCCTGGAGAAAACCAACAACCTCAGATATGCAGATGATACCACACTAACGGCAGAAAGCCAAGAGTAACTAAAGCACCTCTAGATGAAGGTGAAAGAGAGTGAAAAAAAAAAAAAACTGGTTTAAAACTCAACATTCAAAAAGCTAAGATCATGTCATCCAGTCCCATCACTTCATGACAAATAGATGGTGAAAGAGTAGAAACAATGACAGACTTTATTTTCCTGGGCTCCAATCACTGCAGATGTTGACTGTAGTCATGAAATTAAAAGACACATGCTCCTTGAAAGGAAAGCTCTGACAAACCCAGACAACATATTAAAAATCAAAGACATCACTTTGCCAACAAAAGTTCCTATAGTCAAAGCTATGCTTTTTTTCCCCAGGAGTCATATACTAATGTGAGAGTTTGACCATAAAGAAGGCAGAGTGCCAAAGAATTGAGGCATTCGAATGTGCTGCTGGAGAAGACTCTTGAGAGTCTCTTGGACAGCAAGGAGATCAAACCTCTCAATCATAAAGGAAATCAACCCTGAATATTCATTGGAAGGACTGATGCTGAAGCTGAAGCTCCAATACTTTGGCCACCTGATGGGAGGAGCTAACTCATTGGAAAAGACCCTAATGCTGGGAAAGATTGAGGGCAGGAGGAGAAGGGGTGACAGAGGTTGAGATAGTTGGATAACATCATCAGCATTAGGGAAATTAGAGAGATAGTGAAGGACAAGGAAGCCTGATGTGCTGCAGTCCCTTAGGTAACAAAGAGTCAGATATGACTTAGGGACTAAACAACAATAACGATATACTATAAAGGAATCACCCTAAACAAGATATATTGAGATGTCAGATAGTTATAATTTTCTTATTCATTTATTTAGTGGTGAAAATACTTAGCAAATTTGAAATTTACAGTATAGCATTATTGACTATAGTCATATTGCTGTATAGCAGATCTCTAAAACTTATTCACTGTGCAGAACTAAAATGTTATACCCATTGAAAAGCAATCCAATCCCTTGTCCCCTATCCTCCCCCACAATCATTCTACTCTGTTTCCATAAATTTGACTTTCTAGATACTTAATCTATGTGGAAATATGCACAGAATTATCCTCCTATGACTGGCTTATAGCATTCAGGTTTCTCCCATATTGTCACAAATTTTGTTCTAAGACTGAATAATATTCCATTTCTGTGCGTATATCAAATTTTCTTTATCCATTGATGGGCATTTAGATTGTTACCATATCTTAGCTATTGTGAATGATGCTGCACTGAAGGTCCCAGTTTCAGTTCTTTTGCATATATACACTGAGTAGGATTGCTCCTTCGTATGTTCCATATGTTCATATGGATTGCTCCTTCATATGTTCATGAGTTCCACTTTTAGTTCTTTTGAGGAATCTCCATGCCATTTTCCATAGTGACTGAACACATTTGCATTTCTAGCAATGTCATGCAAGGGTTCTAATTTCTCCATATTCTTCAGTTCAGTTCAGTCACTCAGTCGTGTCTAACTCTTTGTGACCCTGTGGACTGCAGCACACCAGGCCTCCTTGTCCATCACCAACTCCCAAAGTTTACACAAACTCATCTCCATGGAGTTGTTGATACCATCCAACCATCTCAACCTCTGTCGTTCCCTTCTCCACCTGCCTTCAATCTTTCCCAGCATCAGCGTCTTTTCAAATGAGTCAGCTCTTCACATCAGGTGGCCAAAGCATTGGAGTTTCAGCTTCAGCATCAGTCCTTCCAATGAACACCCAGGACTGATCTCCTTTAGGATAGACTGGTTGGATCTCCTTGCAGTGCCAGGGACTCTCAAAAGTCTTCTTCAACTCCACAGTTCAAAAGCATCAATTCTTCAGTGCTCAGATTTCTTTACAGTCCACTCTCACATCCATACATGACAACTGGAAAAACAATAGCCTAAACTAGATGGACCTGTGTTGGTAAAGTAATATCTCTGCTTTTTAATATACTGTCTAGGTTGGTCATAACTTTCCATCCAAGGAGTAAGCATCTTTTAATTTCATGGCTGCAGTCATTATCTGCAGTGATTTTGGAGCCCAAAAATTGAAGTCAGCCACTGTTTCTACCATTTCTGCATCTGTTTGCCATGAAGTAATGAGCCAGGATGCTATGATCTTAGTTTTCTGAATGTTGAGCTTTAAGCCAACTTTTTCACTCTCCTCTTTTACTTTCATCAAGAGGCTCTTTAGTTCTTCTTCACTTTCTGCCATAAGGGTTGTGTCATCTGCATATCTGAGGTTATTCATATTTCTCCTGGCAGTCTTGATTCCAGCTTGTGCTTCTTCCAGTTCAGCATTTCTCATGATGTACTCTGCATAGAAGTTAAATAAGCAGGTGACAATATACAGTTTTGATGTACTCCTTTTCCTATTTGGATCCAGTCTGTTGTTCCATGTCCAATTCTAACTGTTGCTTCCTGACCTGCATGCAGATTTCTCAAGAGGCAGGTCAGCTGATCTGGCATCCCCATCTCTTTCAGAATTTTCCAGTTTATTGTGATCTACATAGTCAAAGTCTTTGGCATAGTCAATAAGGAAAACGTAGATGTTTTTCTGGAACTCTTCTTTTGTCGACGATCCAGTGGATGTTGACAATTTGATCTTTGGCTCCTCTGCCTTTTCTAAAACCAGCTTGAATATCTGGAACTTCAGGTTTTATGTATTGCTGAAGACTGGCTTGGAGAATTTTGAGCATAACTTTACTAGCATGTGAGATGAGTGCAATTGTGCAGTCGTTTGAGCATTCTTTGGCATGGCTGTTATTTGGGATTGGAATGAACACTGACGTTTTCCTGTTCTGTGGCCAATGCTGAGTACTCCAAATTTGCTGGCATATTGAGTGCAGCACTTTCACAGCATCATCTTTTAGGATTTGAAATGGCTCAATTGGAATTCCATTACCTCTACTAGCTTTGTTCGTAGTGATGCTTTCTAAGGTCCACTTGACTTCACATTCCAAGATGTCTGGCTCTAGGTGAGTGATCACACCATTGTGATTATCTAGGTCGTGAAGATCTTTTTTGTATAGTTCTTGTATGTATTTTTGCCACCTCTTCTTAATATCTTCTGCTTCTGTTAGGTTCACACCATTTCTGTCCTTTATTGAGCCCATCTTTGCATGAAATGTTTCCTTGGTATCTCTAATTTTCTTGAGGAGATCTCTAGTCTTTACCATTCCATATTTTTACCAATACTCATTATCTTTGTTTTGATAATAGCCATCCTAATAGATATGAGGTGATATCTAGTGGTTATCATTTACATTTCCTTGATGATTGGTAATGCTAAACAACTTTTCACATACCTGCTGGCCATTTGTATGTCCTTCTTGTAGAAATTTCTACTTGAGCCCTTGCCCATTTTATTATTTATTTATTTATTTTTACTTTTCAATATTGTATTGGTTTTGCTATACTTCAACATGAATCCGCCATGGGTGTTCACATGTTCCCAATCCGGAATCCCCCTCCCACCTCCCTCTCCATACCATCCCTCTGGGTCATCCCAGCGCACCAGCCCCAAGCATCTTGTATCCTGCATCGAAAATCAGGTTCTCTCTTTCTTCTTCTTCTTGTTCTTTTTTTTTTTTTTTTTGCTCTTAAGTTGTAGGAGTTCCTTGTATTTTTTATTTTAGCCTCTTATTAACTTTATAGTTTGCAAATATTCTTCCATTCATTGGGTTGGCTTTTCATTTTCAGTTTGTTGATCATTTATTTCACTGTGAAGAAACTTAGTTTGATATAGTCTCATTTGTTAATTTTTGCTCTTGTTGGCTGTGCTTTTTTTTAATGCTGCTTTTTTAGTAGCTTTTTGACCTCCATTTTAAAAATTGCAACTCTCCCTCTGCATTCCTATTGATATTCCCAGCTTTATTTTATCCAAAACATTTATCATTCAGTGGCATACTGTACACTCTATTTTGCTTACTCACATGCTTAGTATCTATTTCCACATCTAGAATGTAATCCTCACGTGGGTGGGAATTTTTGTCTGTTTATAGTGTTATATTACACAGAACTTTGCATATAAGAGCCCCATCAATCTGTGTGTGACAACTATTGATTATTTAAGACTGCACACATTTCTTGAATTATTTTATTTGGAGTGAGGCTATGGGAAAATTGTCTTGGGCCTATTCTTTTCCAGCAGTGTGTGGACGATGTATTCCTAGGGTAGGTACAGGATGCAGAAAACATCGTAAAGTGTGAAGGGTGGATGTATAATCTTCAGTATGATGTAAACCTTGGGCCTCTGAATTCTGTTTTATATTGTCACTATATATAGTGATATTATACATATGTATATATGTAAAGGGAGCAGCAGGGGATGAGATGCTTCCACAGCATTGCTGGCTTGATAGACACGAATCTGAGCAAACTAAGGAAGATACCGAGGACAGGGAAATGTGTGCTACAGTGCATGGTATTACAAAGAGTGAGACATGACTTGGCAACTGAACAACAACTAAAATGGTAGTTTAGTGACTCTTAGTTTTCTGGTCCTGGAGTACTGTGATCTTTGTTTCTACAACTTTTTAAATTTAAACGTTGAATAGAATATTCAATAAGGAGCACATTTAAGAGAATGTTGTCAATGTCAGAATCATGTGCGGTAAAAAATGACAATAAAATAGCAGTCTTTTGGTTGTACAACTGATGTTATACCTTTTTTTATTAATTCTGGCAGAGTTTTGTAAGTAGGATTTATATTTCCTCATTTCTATCAGTTTGCCTTTTTCATTACTCTCAGCTTGGATAATCAAAATAAGATGTTCATTATGTTTCTCTGCTGTGGTTGCATTTCTATTTGGGCAATAAACAGGAGGGAACCCTAGATATAAAAATCAGATTAGAGAAGAAACCCCACCTACTATATGAGGGCATAATGACTTTCACAGACTTCATGGCCCTTTTAGTTTACTAGGAAGTTTGGGGAAAGTTCAGTCCTTTGATTAGGGACCACACTACAAAATAGGGTGAGTAAATATCTAAGATGAATGATCTCAGGGGAGTCAGAGGCCACAATTTGTCACAGATGCACTCACCTATTCCCAATCTTATTCACTGCATCAGGTCTTCTTCATGCATAGCTTCAGAACTTCTTGGCCCTGGCTGAGACTTACTCCAGTACAGGCTGCCGGGGCATACTCATCCACTGTCAGAATGGACTCAGCTTCCCCCAGGGCCGACCTGACAAAGATCTGCCTCACATTTGTTTCTCTCATGCTGGGTCTTCTGTGTGACAAGGGGGCCATTTGGATGCAACTGGCTGCACTTTGTAATTGCTTTCGTGAAACCCAGAAAACTGTGGGAATTCATGTACAATGGGATGGACGAAACCCAGTGCTTAAAATTTCCCCTCTGTCTCCTTCTGTGTGTCTATCAAGATATAGAATAAATATGATTTTTGGGGGGAGCAACTGAAGGAGATCCACTTCATGAGACTCTAGAGCTATGATACAGCCTTATATTGTTTCTTACTTGCTTCATACTTCAATTTTCTTTCTCTCAATCTGGTCCTAGCACTCCTGATCAAGAGTAATTTATACCTCTTTACATGATACCCTGCCTTGTGCAGGAAGGCAGACTGAAACAGCAGCTTTGGAGGTGACTCTGGAAAGGAGATGGGAATTTGGAGCTGGATCACTCTCCTATCTGATGCAATAAGGATCCTATGGCTGGTGATAACAGGGATGCTCATTACCATGGGAGCTTTCACTTGTGAATAATCAGAATGAAGTGTAGGTAGAAGGTGAGCCACTATTTGGTGGCTGAGAGCTTGAATGTTGTGGGGGAAATGAAAATTATAAAGAAGGTGGGTTTGCTTGCTTCTTTATTGGAGGATTTTAAATCGGGAGTTGATAGGTTCAGAGCAGCCAACTGCTATCTCCAAGTACACCAAAGTCAGAGAGCCTCTAGGGCTGCTGATAAAGGCGATTTTCATCTCCTGAAGCCATAGCACAGACAGCATTGGAAATGAGAGCCACTGCCAGGATGGCCCCTCCATATGGCATAATTCCCCCAGAAGCAAGCTAGCCACAAGGTAGCAGGTCAGTTAAATTGAATTCCTTCTGCACAGAATGGGGAAGAATTGATATCTACTACATATATGAGTTTTCCCTCTCTAGCAGCAGCTCATCAATCACCACCACATAGGAACTTACAGAATGCCTGATGCACTGTCACGGTAGCGTGCTCAACATTGTTTCAGAACCGTAGCAATGATTGCATGATTGTAGATACACTGATCTTACCATAAACCCATCATGTAGACCAAGCATTAAAATGTATTGCTAAAGGTACCGCTAACAAGACAGCTTGGGAATAGTATCACGGGGATTGGGGTACTGACCACTAGAATGTCATCTTTTTGATGGGCCAATAAGTGTCCAGATATCTAGTACCTACGGGTATGGGAACCAAGCCATGGAAGTAGGATCGACTCTTTTGCCTACTCTTACTGAGATGCTTGTGTATTAGTGCTGTCTGTGTTCCTAACATTAGGCTTTGCCAAGTCAGTAATCATAAATCTTAGCGACACTAACAGTTCTGTTGAATTTTAAGCTGTAACTTTTTTTTCTGGTTGCTTTGGGCTTCTTATACCAGAGGAACAGGCATTAGAAAAGTAACTATGTTAATAGCAGTGAAAGAAAGTGAAAGGGAAGTCGCTCAGTCATGTCCGGCTCTTGGCGACCCCATGGACTGTAGCCTACCAAGCTCCTCTGTCCATGGGCTTTTCCAGGCAATAGCATTGGAGTGGATTGCCATTTCTGTCTCCAAAGGATCTTCCCAACCCAGGGATCGAACCCACGTCTCCCACATTGTAGACAGATGCTTTACCATCTGAGTTAGACCCTGATTATTATGATGAGTTAGGGTTGATTCTACCTAGTAGGTAACAAAAGGAATGTCTTGAATCTAGGGGCTTATTTTGGTGCATTGTAATATAAGCAAAAGAGTGAAGGAATATCTGAGAAACTGTGACTTTAAAAGAGTAAAACAAATAAAGGTATCAATATATCAGGGATAAGTGCCTGAGTCGTCCTACCAGAAAACTATGAAGGCTGAGGTGCTGACCAAGAATGGGAGAAGCCTACAGTGGATAGTGGAGATTGGCAGTTCATATTTTCAAGCATGAATAGAGTGGTCAAGTGACTGGGGATATTAATTACAGAGGGATAAAACAATCTTTAGAGTGTTTCTCCTTCCTGAAACTTGCTGACTAACTCGTTCAAAGATTCCTTTATTTTCTTAATTTCTTAAGCACCTGCCTGTTTTGTATCCCCCACTTAGGTCTGTTTGGATAATATCATTATCTTGAAAACTGTATGTCAACAGCATACTTGATTCCTGTACACAAACCAGTTCTTCATGATACATCAGGTGCTCAGAAAACAAGAAAAACAAAGTTCTCAAGTAATGCTGAAGAGGATAATTGGGTGATGATTACTCGTCATCCAATTATCTTTATACTTTGACATACAAGTGTATGTCAAAAATACATACACTTCACATACAGCAAGCTGGTGTGGTATCTAAGCATAAGCTTTTTTACAAGAAGTGTAAATAAGGCTCTGGTTATTATTTCTTTAGGGGAAAAGAGGGAAAACATCAGTGAAGGTGAGTAACCAACTTGATGGGCTCATGAGATGTTGGGTCTCCATAAAGGAAGATTCAGGAAGGAATGATTTTCCATACCAGGCTGTGCTGCATGGCTAGGTTAGAAAGAAACTGAGCAAAGAATAGGAGAGTTATCTTCAGGCCCCAGGCCTGTATTATAGGAGGTTTGACTTGGAGACTCTCTGGTGGGCCTTCTCCATGCACTGGTCTGCTTTAGCATGATTGCTATTTTCTTCTTTCTCTTCTTTTCCCTTTGTCTTTCCCCTCTCCTTCCCTTTCCTCCTTTCTCTCTTCCTATCTTATTCCTCCACTTCCTCCTTCTCCTCTTCCTTTTTTTTCTTCATCATTATCATCATCAGAGAGAGCTTCAAGGTTTGCATATAAACTTGGACAAAACCGTCATCTTTTTAGAACTGTGATACCACTACCATAAAATAGCAAAGAGGCAGACACAGCTAGAGGAACTAAAGAAAAACAACCATAAAGCAGAGCACAATGCTTAATTCCGTTATAACTTTCTTCCACTAATATGTTTTGAACATCTGGGATAGACTGAATTTGAGGGATGCATTTAAGAACAAGATCATAAACTCCACTCTGTAAAAGCAGGGAAATTTTCTTTTTAGTATACAAAATAAACAATTCTCTGAATAGGCTCTTCTTTGAGCCTGTTTCCTTGCCAGTCTGCTGAGAATTGGAGCTTCCCCAGTGGCTCAGTCAGTCAAGAATCCTTCTTCAATACATTAGACTCAGGAGACGCTGGTTTGATCCCTCGGTCAGGAAGCTCCCCCTGGAGAAGGAAACAGCAACCTTCTCTATTATTCTCTTCTGGCAAATCCTGTGTACAGAGGAGCCTGCTGGGCTACAGTCCATGGGGTCGCAAAAGAGTTGGACATGATTAAGCGATTGAACACTCACAGGCTGAGAGTTAATAACCTAAATGAACTGTGACTTCTCAGATTAAAACTTGAAAACATTATTTTGTACAAGCCCTACCTTCAAGCTTACTCTGAAATGGATACTGTCTCTTTCATTCTTGAGATTTTCAGCCTTCACCACTCACTCGCTTCTGTTATTTATTCCAGGCAAGTAAGACATTCTTCCTAAGGTCTCACCAAAATCTCCCCTGATTTATGGCAAATTTATTTTATCTGATTTAATTTTCAAGACAACTGCCCAGGATCCTTATAAAAGATACTTGAAAACAGTCTTTAAGGCTAGGGGGAAAATTATGTCATTGAAACCATTCTGTTCTCTTATGGCTGTGACACATGGGTTCAAACACTCATCAGTGTTGCTGTAGGTGTCATATGAGGCATGGCAGAGTGAAAATGGCTATTTGTTAAAATAATCCCAGGAGTGAAATCTGGAAAAGTGCCCTCAAATTTTGCCTGACAGACACAGACTTCCTCAGGGACCTGCCAATGGCTTATGCCAACAGTTTACTTTGGTTTTATCTCAAGGTCTCAATACCCAACAGAAAAAGGAGATTTTTTTTTTTTCCCCCAAGCTGGATTTGGGGGAATTAGGCATGCAAAGCTAGTGATAGAAACTGTGAGATGCATATGAAATTCTCTGAGCACCTCGATGTAATGCCAGCCTTGGGCATTTGCTAGTTCTACCAAACATATCTTTGGATTGAAATTGCAATTATTTTTATAATAATACTTTTAAAACAGCTTGTAAGAAAAATGATGACCTTTTCCTTCCCATTTGAAAACACTGCCTTGAGATTAGCAGAAGGCATTAGAGAAATAACTGCTTTTGTGTTTAATCCTGTGAAGACAGGCTAGATGGGTGTATAGACAACCTCATCAAAGTAATTGCAGCTCTCTCTAAAGATTTAGGCTTACTTAGGTGTTGTGAACCAATTTTAGGTGGTCCCATATTTTCATGGTGATACTACAAAGATAGAAACAAAATTCCCATTGAAGAAATGCAGATAAATTTTATGTCTGACAGCAATAATAATAATAATGGCAAAATCAACAGCAATATCTACCTGTCATAGGTTGATTGGTAGAAAATCAAATAATATTACATATATAAAGCAATTTTAGAATTTTATTATTCTTTCTTCATTGACTTATTTCTTAAATTATAAAAATATTTGGTAAAAATTAATGTTTCTTTTTCTGATGTTGACCTTCACTTGTAAAATGTTTTAGGTTTGTTAAACTATATTCAGGGTCATCTTGTTACAATGTGTCCTTACTTATTTCTTTCCTTTGAGAACTTACTGTCTCTCTTAATAGTTAAACACCATTAAATGAAAAAAAAAAAAAAAGAGAAAATATAGAATTCTCCACATATTGTCCATAAACCAGAAATGTTTTTTGTTTGATTAACTTATTTGGCACACAGAAAGCTTCAGGTGTATTTTCCAATAGAGCTGCCAATTATCTTGCAGATTCTTTTGGATCCCTTTGGGCATTTTTATGTTGCTAGAAAAGAATGTGGAATCATGCATATATTTTTGGAGCTTAAATAAGTGTGCTTAGAAATGAAAATGTCATATTAAAAAAGTGAGAAATTGAATTCCTGAAAATTGGAACCTAGTCACTAACTAGTTCCTGTGAAATGTTATTTTATTTTACCTTGCATCAGTTCACCCAGCAGCAGATAAAAACTGTGAATTAGAATGTCTTTAATATTCTTTAGAAAGCTGAGCACCGAAGAATTGATGCTTTTGAACTGTGGTGTTGGAGAAGACTCTCGAGAGTCCCTTGGACTGCAAGGAGATCCAACAAGTCCATTCTAAAGGAGATCAGTCCTGGGTGTTCTTTGGGAGGAATGCTTCTAAAACTGAAACTCCAGTACTTTGGCCACCTCATGAGAAGAGTTGCCTCATTGGAAAAGACTCTGATGCTGGGAGGGATTGGGGGCAGGAGGAGAAGGGGATGACAGAGGATGAGATGGCTGGATGGCATCACCGACTCAATGGACATGAGTTTGGCTGAACTCCAAGAGTTGATGATGGACAGGGAGGCCTGACGTGCTGCAATTCATGGGGTCGCAAAGGGTCAGACACGACTGAGCAACTGAACTGAACTGAACTGAATATTCTTTCCATCTTAATTTCTAAGATTTTAGTTTTCAATCAGATTATCTGGTCCATCCATCTCCCATCTCATCATTATTACTATTACTACTATTATTACTACTTGATCAAGGAGAAAGTCAATATCCTGAAAAATGAAGTTAACTGTTCGAAGATGTACCTCTTCTTTTAGTGGCAGAGCTAGAAATAGTATCTAGGTTTAGTTTTGTGCTAAACACTTTAGGAAAATTCCCTTGTTTGACTTATCTCTCAAAAATTTAAATAGATAAAAATGTATATCAGTTTGTCAGGAAGAAGCTGGTAAGAACCGATGATTGGTCCTTAAAAAAATGGAGGGCTGAGAGTTGATCACAGAACCAAATAAGATGAAATGGACTGTTAAATGTTGCTTTCAGGCATGGAGCAGTGTTAGATGAAGTTACCATCAGTTCCTAGTGTCATCTCCTTGTCACCCTTCCTTGCTTTAGGCCATAACCCTTTCAATGCAATTTCTGTTTGAAATGTTTTATTTATTTATCAAGAGCAACTTAATGTGATGCCCATAGTTATCTTAGACAAGAGAACTGAAACCTCAAAATTAGATCCTGAAATGATGCCACAAAGCTGAACCCTTTTAATTTTGTCTGGGTTTCCTCATTTGCATAATGAATATTGAGTTCATTTACAGCTCTATGAGAACACTCCATATGAGCTAGTGGCAAAATGAAAGTTTTTATTTTCTAAGTAGCATTCACTCAACTTGGGAAAATGTCAAAATTGTGAGTTGAATTAAATATAAATGTGTCTGCATAATTTCAAACATAAACATTCAGAAATAAAAAGTATAATTTGGTATTTGGCAAAATTTAGTAATAAAATAAAATGGAGAGGAGTCAGAGAAGATGGCCAATTAAATCAGTGTTCCTTGTTTGCACTTTCTGTCACCTACTTGGCACTCTAACTTGTAAAATAACTAGGACTGACTGTAGATACCCAGGGAAGAACCAGACATACAGGCTGATACTCCCATAAAAACAAAGGGGAAAGGCAGATACATTTTTAAAACTTTATATACATTAAGGCATTAAAGAGCAACAAAGCAACAGAATACTGAGCTGTAAAGGCCAGCCTCAAGTGGCCACACACTAAAGGTGAAAGTGAAAGTCTCTCAGTTGTGTCCAACTCTTTAAGACCCCATGGACTGCAGCCTGCCAGACTCTCCTGTCCATGGAATTTTCCATGCAAGAGTACTGAAGTGGGTAATAGTCAGTAGGAACTCAAACCAGGGCTATACTCAGAAGAGTATCTGTAGCTTTAAATGTTTTAATTTAAAAAGAAATTAACTTGTGACCAAATTATTATTGCTAAGCAATTAGTAAAATAAAAATAAGCTCCCCAAATTGAAAGGGACTAGGAGCATTTTAATAAAGAACATCTAACTAGGAACATCTAATTAAAAAAATAGAAATTAATGAAATAAGAAGGTGGAAAGATTATATATGATTAATAGCTACAAACAGAAACAACACTAAGAATGAATATTTTAGCTCAGTTTATGTATAGCTCTAGAAAGCTACAATATAATGTTTTGAATAATTCTTTAGATTTAAACTATAGAAAATATAAATGACTTTTAACAAAAATTAATATCACTTGGAGTTTCATGACTGATTACAATTGAAAAGGTGCCAAACTTAGGCAGGCTTAAGAATTATAGGTCCTTCAAATTGCATAAGAATTGATTTGAAAGATGATTTATAATTCTAATAATCCTATACCAAAGAAAAATCTGGAAATTTCCCCAGGTAATTTTACAGGTTATCATGAATTGTCTCATTCAAACCTGAAAAATATGGTACAAAAATTTAGACCAAATTTATTTATAAACACAGATGTGAAAATTCTAAATAAAATGTCAACAAAATATACATTTAAAGAAAAGGATAGATGTATACTATCATGTAAGAATTGAATCACCAGTCTATGTCTGACGCAGGATACAGCATGCTCGGGGTTGGTGCACGGGGATGACCCACTGAGATGTTATGGGGAGGGAGGTGGGAGGGGGGTTCATGTTTGGGAACACATGTAAGAATTAAAGATTTTAAAATTAAAAAAAAAATAAAATAAATAAATACTTGGGGGAAAAAAAAAAAGAAAAAAAGAAAAGGATACCAAAAAAGAGAAGTTGGGATTATTCTAGGAATGCCAATATAGTTCAATGTAATATAATCTTTCGAAAGGGAGGGGATGGATATATGTGTACCTATTTCTGGTTCATGTTGAGGCTTGACAGAAAACAGGAAAATTCTGTAAAGCAATTATCCTTCAATTAAAAATAAATTAATAAAAATATACAATGAATGTATTTAAAGTAAAATAACACCTAACAACTTATTAAGTAAAGAATGTGGTAGTGGTGGTGGGTTAGTCACTAAGTGGTGACTGACTCTTCTGACCCCATGGACTGTAGCTCACCAGGCTCCTCTGTCCACAGGATTACCCAGGCAAGAATACTAGAGTGGGTTGCCATTTTCTTCTCCAGCAAAGAATATATCCATAAGTTAAAGAAGAACAAAAATTTATTGCAAAAAAGTACTGCAACTAGATTGGAACTTTCAGGAAACTACCTATACCTGATTCTACTTGTTTATCCTCAAACAATAACAGATATCCTTGTGGGCTTCCCTGGTAACTCAGTTGGTAAAGAAACTTCCTGCAGTGCAGGAGACCTGGGTTCAATCCCTGGATCAGGAAGATCCCCTGGAGAAGAGAATAGCAACCCACTCCAGTATCCTTGCTTGGAGAACCCCATGGAAAGAGGAGCCTGGAAGGCTACAGTCTGTGAGGTTGCGAGAGTCGGACACAACTTAGTGACTAAACCGCAATCTATAGCAAATACCATCCTAAAGAGTGAAATTATAAATTTATTATCATTAAATTGTGGATTAAAATAAGGATGATTACTATTGTCATCACTAACCAGCATTACTAATCAATATTGTAAGTGTAATTGACTTAAAATATTAGTTTCACATGTACAGCACTTTTATACATTAGGTGTTTTATCTAACATAACTTAAATAGATCATAACACGAGTGAAAGAAAATTAACTTAGAATGCAGAAAACATGCCTGTGCTTTTAAAATATAGAAGGAAGATTAATACTTTGATGTCTGAATGCAAAATAAATCTATAAACTTAAATAGTTTCCTTAGTCAAACAATAATATTGATATAAGTAAAAAATGGAAATAAAAAAATAATAATGGCAAAAAAACTATAAAATACCTAGAAGTAAATTTAATAAGAAAGATACAAAACCTAATATGAAGAAATCTATAATATATTATGGAAGAGCATTAAGCGTGGTTTTGATAGGTGCAGATCATTTCACTAGATGGCATGAATTAGCATTATAAAAATGATATTTCCTTCCAAAAATACATACATACTTTGCCATTTCTTTCCTTGAAATATAATTGACTTACAATATTATATTAGTTTTAAGTGTACAAGTTAGTAATTCAATGTTTATTGATTATGAAATGATCACAATAATTCTGATTACTAATTTTCACCATAACAGTTATTACAATATTGTTGGTTATCTTCCCTATGCTATATATTATGTCCCTGTGACTTATTTATATTTTAACTGGAAGTTTGTTACCTCTTGGTCTTCCCTGAGAGCTCCAGTCAGTAAAGAATCTGCCTGAAATGCAATAGACCCTGGTTCAATTCCTGGGTCAGGAAGACCCACTAAAGAAGGGATAGGCTACCCACTCCAGTATTCTTGAGCTTCCCTGGTGGCTCAGCTGGTAAAGAATCTGCCCGCAGTGTGGAAGACCTGGGTTTGATCCCTGAGTTGAGAAAGTCCCCTGGAGAAGGAAAAGACTACCCACTCCAGTATTCTGGCCTGGAGAATTCCATGGAGTATACAGTCCATGGGGTCACAAAGAGTCGGACATGACTGAATGACTTTCTCTTCCACATTTTGATCCTGTTCAATTATTTGGCCAATCCCCCTACATCCCTTCTCTCTGGCCACTGCCAGTTTTCAATATCTAAGAGTCTGTTTTTGTCATGTTATTTGCTTATTTTGTCTTTTAGATTTCACATGCAAGTGAAATCACATGATATTTGTCTTTCTCTGTCTGACATATCAGTTGGCATAGTACCCTTTAAGTTTGTTCATGTTGAAAATGGCAAGATTTTATTCTTTTTATAGCTCAATATTATTGTATTGTTTTTGCTGATTGTGTAAAAAACACACACATATAAAAAAAAGCATCCTAGACAGCGTACTAACAAGCAAAGACATCATCACTTTGCCAGCAAAGGTCAGTATAGTCAAAGCTAAGATTTTTCTAGTCATGTACAGTTGTGATTTGGATGATAAAGAAGGCTGAGCAGCAAAGAATTGATGCTTTCTGAATTGTGGTGCTAGAGAAGACTCTTGAGAGTCCCTTAGACTGTGAGGAGATCAAACCACTCAATCCTAATGAAAATCAACCATGAATATTCATTGGATGGATCAATGCTAATGCTTAAGCACCAGTACTTTGTGCACCTGATGTGAAGAGCTAACTCATTGGAAAAGACTCTGTTGCTGGGAAAGATTGGGGGCAAGAGAAGAGGTGGGCTATAGAGGATGAGATGGTTGGATGGCATCACTTATTCAGTGGATATGAGTTTGGGCAAACTCCAGCAGATAGTGAAGGATAGGGAAGCATGTCATGCTGCAGTCCATGGGGTCACAAATAGTCAGACATGACTGAACAACTGAACATTATTATACTATTTCAATGTGCAATGAATATAAAACAAATAGTTAGATATCTCTTATTCTTTTCGTTTTTTTTTTTCTATCAATTCTTTGACATTAGTACCTCTTTTGTGTGTGTGTGTGCGAAGTCACTTCGTGTCAGATTCTTAGTGACCCTAAGGACTGTAGCCCACCAAGTCTCCGCTGTCCATGGGATTCTCCAGGCAAGAATACTGGAGTGGGTTGTCATGAGATCAAATCTGTCTCTCTTATGTCTCCTGCATTAGCAGGTGAGTTCTTTACCACTAGCACCACCTGGAAGACTGATGTCTTTCATGTAGAAAGTACATTTCAATTCGGATTTCAGCTGCAGTATGTGACTAATGGCTGCCATGTTGAATCCTCTTTCCACCCTTCACCCTTTGGCGAAATCAGTGATGTGAACTGCATTTGGTTGTTTAGTTGCTCGGTCATGTCTTCCTTGTAGATTTTACCCAGAGAGAGGCATCAAAAAGAGTGACTTAGAGTAAAAGGACAGTAAGGTTAGGTGAGGTTAGTGTATTTATTCCTCTATGTATCTCCCTGTAGGACTGTGTGTTGGTGTCATCCCTCTCCTGAAGGACATGATTTCTTTTAGGTGTCTACTTCCTGTAGGCTTCTGGTAACCATTCTCTCCTCTTGCCTTCTTGGCCCTTCCAGTCCCTTCAAATATTAGAAGAAATTTTTTAAAAATCTTTCATTATTTATCTTCCCTCAGTCTTGCCTCATACTTAAAAACAGTCCTTTTACTAAAACTTTTACCCTGTGTCTTCGTTTTCATGCCAGAATCCTAATTGATATAGTTATTCAATTCAAAGGGTGTAAAAATATACCACATCACATATCACAAGAAACACATACATAGACACAATCAGATGTATTATAGCATTTAAATATAAGATATAAAACACATCTGTGTCTCTTTTACAGTATTGTAAAGTAAAATAAAGTAAAAATAAAAATTAAAAATTAAATAAATATAAGATATAAAACAAACATTTGAAGAAAAATTTTACATAGTTTTATGGGGAGAAAATGGCACTAAGTTGATAAAACATCATAGAGTAAAATTAAAGCAGATAAAAAACCCTGAGAAATTAGATGACATTATAATTAGGAGGTTTGTATGACTAATCAAGAATAGAAAATTTTTAAAAATTTAAATATTGATATCACATAAAATTGAGAAAACGTTAATGATTTACAAAGATCTGAAGATTTATTAATAGGATATCAATCAGAAAAATGGGCAATAAATTTGAACAGAGAATATACAAGAAATTAAATGCACATGTCAAATAAATCTATGAAAGTTGTTCAAGTTCATTAGTAGCTGAGCAATCACAAAACAGAACAATCATATCATGTTCTTTCTCATTGAAAAAAGTGAAAAATATTGCCTTTATTCAGTTATGAAAAAAAGTACAGGGAAAGAAACACAATAATAGATCATTGGTGTAAATGTAAATTTCTGCAACCAGTTCCTGTGATAGTAAAATGGCTTTATCTATAATCATAAAATCAAAATATGCCTTTGCTTTGCTTCTGCAATCCCATAATTAGTCACCTAAAAATGAAATAAAGTTATCAATATCTAAGAATATATACACAAGGATGTTTATTACTGCACTTTGACTGTAAATACATGAGGAGTAAGCCTACTACAGGGGATAAATATTGGAAGAAGTCATGGGCATTCATTTTACAAAACAGCATGACTCTAATAAAAACAGGTTATGTCTACATGTATTGACCTGACAAGAGGGCCATATTGTTAAGGAAAAAATATACAGAATAATATATATATAATCCTATTTTATTGAAAAATAGATAAAAAGGGAGAAGCACACATAAGCTTTTATATGTTTATAGAAAGCCATTGTGAATGGATAGATACTAAATAATAATAATTATGTCAATATGTTGTGAGTGAAGAAAGAAGAGGGGCTATATTTCAGTTTTACAGATTAAAATATGACAATTGATTCATTATACAAGCAAATATTTTGAAATAAGAGTAAAGAAGAAAAAAGCATTTGTATAGTAGACAAACTACACAAAACATCATTTACAAAGCTGCTCTTTGTGACCACCCCAGATGCTGGGTGTACATACCTGAAACATCAAAAAGAGAGGGTTCCCACTCATGCAGAACCAGTTTCCTAAAAAACTGCCCTATTGTCACACTTTCTATTCTGCATTAAAGTCAGTTAGCAATTTGTTCAGGAGGCAGCGAACAAAACCATCCCAAAGAAAAAGGAAAGCAAGAAGGCAAGGTGGTTATATGAGGGGACCTTACAAATAATTAGAGAAAGAAGAGAAGCAAAAAGCAAGGGATAAAGGGAAAGGCATAGCCAACTAAATGCAGATTTCCAAAGAACAGCATGGAGAGACATGAAGTCCTTCTTCAATGAGCAGTGCATAAAACTAGAAGAAACCAACAGAAGGGGAAAGACTAGAGATCTCTTCAGGAAAATTAGAGATATCAAGGGAACACTTTGCCCAGAGATGGGCCCAAGAAAGGACACAAATGGTAAAGACCTAGTAGACACTGAAGAGATCAAGAAGAGATGGAAAGAATACATGGAAGAACTGTACAAAAAAGAACTAAGTGAACCGGATTACTATGAAGATGTGGTTAGCCACCCAGAGCCAGACATTCTGGAGACAGAAGTCAAGTGGGCCTTAGGAAGCATCACTATGAACAAAGCTAGTGAATGTGATTGAATTCCAGTAGAACTATTCAAAACCCTAAAGGATCAACCCAATGTCAAGATGTTGCATTCAATATGTCAGCAAATCTGGAAAACCCAGCAGTGGCCACAGGACTGGAAAAGGTCAGTCCTTATCCCAATTCCCAAGAAGGGTAGTACTAAAGGATGTGTTAACCATAGGACAATTGTACTCACCTCCCATCTAGTATTCCTGGTGGCACAGATGGTAAAGAATCCACCTGCAATGTAGGAGACCTGAGTTCAATCCATGGGTTGCAAAGATCCCCTGGAGGAGGACATGTCAGCTCAATCTACTATTTTTGCCTAGAGAATCCCCATGGACAGAGGAGCCTGGTCCTCTGGGGTCACAAAGAGTTGGACATGATTGAGCACTAAGTACAGCACAGTAGAGCCCATGCTTGTAAGTTTATGCTTAAAATCTCGCATGCTAGGCTTCAGCATTGAAGAAGGCAACGGCACCCCACTCCAGTACTCTTGACTGGAAAATCTCATGGATGGGATTCCATGGCTGAAGTCCATGGGGTCACTAACAGTCAGACATGACTTCATTTTCACTTTTCACTTTCTGCATTGGAGAAGGAATGGCAACCCACTCCAGTGTTCCTGCCTGGAGAATCCCAGGGACGGGAGAGCCTGGTGGGCTGCCATCTATGGGGTTGCACAGAGTCGGACATGACTGAAGCAACTTAGCAGCAGTGGCAGCAGGCTTCAGCATTATGTGAGCCAAGAACTTCCAGATGTCCTAGCTGGATTTAGAAAAGGAAGAGGAACCAGAGATCAAATGGCCAACATTCACTGCATCATAGAGAAAGGTAGGGAATCCCAGAAAAAACATCTACTTCTGTTTCATTGCCTATGCCAAAGCCTTTGACTGTGCGGATCATAATAAATTGTGGAAAGCTCTTGAAGAGATGAGAATATGAGACCATATTACCTGTCTCCTGAGAAACCTGTATGGAGGTCAAGAAGCAACAGTTAGAACCCTGTATGGAACAACTGATCGGTTCAGGATAGAAAAAGGAGTATGACAGGGCTGTCTGCTGTAACCCTGTTTGTTTAATCTGTACACTGAGCACATCATGAGAAATGCCAGGCTGGATGAGGTACAAGCTGGAACCAAGACTGATGGGAGAAACATTAACAACTTCATTTATGTGGATGATACAACTCTAATGGCAGAAAGTGAAGAGGAACTAAAGAGCCCCTTGATGCAGGTGCAGGAGGAGAGTGAAAGAGCCAAATTAGAACTAAATATTGGGAAAAAAAAAAAGATCCTGTCCCATTACTTCATGGCAAATAGAGGGGGAAAATGTGGAAATAGTGACAGATTTCCTCTTCTTGGGTTCTAAAATCACTGTGATGGTGACTGCAGCCATAAAATTAGAAGACATTTGCTTCTTGGTAGGAAAGCTATGATAAACCTAGACAGTGTGTTGAAAAACATAGACATTACTCTGCCAGCAAACGTACCATATAGTCAAGGCTATGGTCTTCCTGGTGGTCATGTACAGTTTTGAGGGCTGGACTGTAAAGAAGGCAGATCACAGAAGAACTGATGCCTTCAAACTGTGATGCTGAAGAAGACTGCTGAGAGTCCCTTGGACAGCAAGGAGATAAAACCAATCAATCTTATGGGAAATCAACTCTGAATACTTGTTGGTAGTACTGATGCTGAAGCTGAAACTCCAGTGTGTATTTTGGCCATCTGATGCAACAGCTGATTCATTGGAAAGTCTGTGATGCTGGGAAAGATTGAGGGCAGAAGAAGAGGGAGTCAGAGGATGAGGTGGCTGGATGGCATCACAAATGCAATGAACATGAACTTGGGTAAACTCTAGGAGAGGGTGAGGGACAGGAAGGCCTGGTGTACTGCAGTCCACGGGGTCATAAAGAGTCAGACAAACTGGGTGACTAAACAACAGCAAACAATTTACAGCCTTCTGATCAATGTATACTTATTGTTATTTAGCTGCTAAATCACATCCAACTCTTTGCAACTCTATGGACTGCAGCATGCCAGGCTTACCTTCCTTCACTATCTCCTGAAGTTTGCTCGGATCCATGTCTATTAAGTCAATGATGCCATCCAACCATCTCATCCTCTGTCACTCCCGTCTCCTCCTGCCTTCAATCTTTCCCAACAACAGGATCTTTTCCAGTGAGTCACCTCTTCTTATCAGATGCACAAAGTATTGACGCTTCAGCTTCAGGATCAGTCCTTCCAATGAACATTCAGGACAGATTTCCTTTAGGATTGACTCGTTTTATCTCCTTGCTGTCCAAGGGACTCAAGAGTCTTCTCCAGTACCACAGTTCAGAAAGCATCAATTCTTTGCTGCTCAGCCTTTTTTATGGTCCAACTCTCACATCCAAACATGACTACTGGAAAAACCATAGCTTTGATGAGTACTTATGCTTTCATTAGCTTCCCTGGTGGCTCAGAGGTTAAAGCGTCTGCCTCCAAAGTGGGAAACCTAGGTTTGATCCCTGGGTCGGGAAGATCCCCTGGAGAAGGAAATGGCAACCCACTCCAGTATTCTTGCCTGGAGAACCCCATGGACAGAGGAGCTTGGTAGGCTACAGTCCATGGGGTCACAAAGAGTCGGACACGACTGAGTGACTTCACTTATGCTTTCATTAACTGATATAATTATTTTAACAGCTTAATTGTCAGGTTTGGCAGTAGATCTGTCCAAGTTTGATTCAGAACAAAAAATCTGAGTTAGGAATTGTTCTTTCCCTGAGTTCTATCTCAAGGCATTACTTTCTAAATTAGGAGTGTATAGTTGTTGTTGTTCAGTTGTGAAGTTATGTACCACTCTTGCAACCCCATGGTCTGTAGCCTGCCAGGCTCCTCTGTCCATGGGATTTCCCAGGCGAAAATACTGGAGTGGCTTGCCATTTGTGTTGGCATTTCCTTCTCCATGGGATCTTCTCTACCCAGTGTCCCAATCTAAAATGGTTATGTAGCAACAGAAAAAAAAAATTTTCTGAAATCTTTCACAAATTATCAGAAATGTTAAGATTTAATAATCTCTCTTCTTGCTTTTTCTATTCTTAAGAGAAGATTTCATGATCTTATTATATGTAATAATATATTTTGCATTTATTTTTTAGATATTTATATATAATTTTATAGCACAATTGATGTAGTTTCTTTGGACAAAACAAAAACCTCACAAATCATTGTTATTTTAGGATAAATGTCATTCAAAACAAAGTTCCATGCCAAAAAAAAAAAACTTACCCTCTAAATGTAAAACCAAAAGATAGCTGGTCTATTAGCAGTTTTGACCAACTGATATTTGAGAGTCTACCAGGCTTAGCTGAATTTATTTGTGAGGAATCCTTGAAAGTTTTTCACAGATATGTTTTCACCACCATTTTTACTGCCTGGTAGATTCTTCCCAACTTCAACCACGTTATTTTTCCTACCCAGTCCTAGTTCAAATTTCACCTCTTTTAATGAAAATCATTAGAAATGGAATTTTTCTCTCTTATCCAACACTTTCATGTGTTTTTAATAATGGTGTACATGCTTTAGTATCCTTAATGCATTATAACCTTGCAGTGGCAATTAGTAGAGTATCACACAAATTGGTTACCAGTATAATTTTAAACAACAACAAAAAAGTATTGACTATGAAATGATTTGTGACAATTTTTATTCCATATTTAAGTAATGACTTAAAATATTCCCACCTCAATGCTTTGGGGAATTGCAGATATAGTCCAAGTTTTAAACTGAAACTAGTTAATACAAGTTAGAAATTTGGAAAAGAGAAGTTCTGCTGATTCTATATCTATTTTATATCACTTTGGAGACCATAGATTGTTGGAATAAAGAGATTTATAAATCATTTGCCCTGCAGCTTTCCTGTGTTTATTTTTCCAGATGGTACATTGCATATTGTGGGTATTCATACAAGACAGAGATGATTAATCAAAAGAGCAAAACATGTAGATGTCTTTTTTAATCATAATTTTAATTCTCTACTTTATCCATCTCCAAAGATTTGGGTAAAATATTTTTCCACATTGGCAGTATTTGTCTTTGTAATGCAAATTCCTAGCGTGGCCTAATCACATATCATTCCAGGCTAGAGATCTCTAAAATAGTTAGCATATGTTAAGGGTTCACTTATGACTTAGAACCCCTGTTAATTTTAAGCAAACACTGGTAGAGAATTCAAATGGAGGTATTTACTTACCTTATGAAAATAACAATTGGAAGATTATATCAACTTTCATTCCACAATATAAGACTTGCTCATCCCTGCCTCCGGCCATATTCATACACTTTAAAATAATTCCCTCCTCTTTTCTCATGTTCATCAGTCCTTATTTAGAGGTTACATTAAATTCCATCCCCAAATAGTTTCCTTCTGTTATCTTTCAAGATTTTCCTATTTTCATAATTCATTTTTTCAGATTTCCATCTAGCATGTATCTAATCATTGTCGTATATTCTATCATATATATTTTCTAACTTGTGAATGTGCCATTTTGACTTTGCACTTATAGAACTGTACTTTTTATGGTTAGAATGTTAGCCCCTTAATATCAGAAATTTTATTCCATTAGTGTTCTGCCCATTTAGGGCTTAAAGAGTGATGGCAGGAAATGTATAATTAATATATTACATGACAGATTTTTGGAAAAACTAAAAAGAAAGATAAAAAATTAAATGTTAAAGTCAGTGGACTTTATCTGATGAGGTAAAATTGAATTTTGATCACTGTAAAGGTACTACTTTTTGGTCCTCAGAACCTGTAGCATGAGTGCATAACAAGGTTGTGTTATAGAATAGAAATGTATGTAAAGAGGACTTTGGAGTCATATTTGGCTGGATAGTATGACATTTTTGAAGAAATCTGCATGTAATAAAAATTATATGCTATTGAGAATGGTTTAGGATATAAGAACAGAAAGCACAAGAAATTGGGAAGGTGCATCTAAGAAAGCTCATGGAAACCCTGTATGCCATCATTTTTAACCTTAGATTTACACAGCACTGAATATACTCCAGAAACTGAAATGTATCTGTGTTTATTATATGTAATACATCTCATCTAATTTTTGCAATCTATACCAGTTTTGGATGTCACTGATGACAGAAGCAAGGTCCGATGCTGTAAAGAGAAATATTGCATAGGAACCTGGAATGTTAGGTCCATGAATCAAGGCAAATTGGAAGTGGTCAAACAGGAGATGGCAAGAGTGAATGCTGACATTCTAGGAATCAGCGAACTAAAATGGACTGGAATGGGTGAATTTAACTCAGATGACCATTATATCTACTACTGTGGGCAGGAATCCCTTAGAAGAAATGGAATAGCCATCATAGTCAACAAAAGAGTCCGAAATGCAGTTCTTGGATGCAGTCTCAAAAATGACAGAATGATCTCTGTTTGTTTCCAAGGCAAAACATTCAATATCACAGTAATCCAAGTCTACGCCCTAACCAGTAATGCTGAAGAAGCTGAAGTTGAACAGTTCTATGAAGACCTACAAGACCTTTTAGAACTAACACCCAAAAAAGATGTCCTTTTCATTGTAGGGGACTGGAATGCAAAAGTAGGGAGTCAAGAAACACCTGGAGTAACAGGCAAATTTGACCCTGGCGTACAGAATGAAGCAGGGCAAAGGCTAATAGAGTTTTGCCAAGAGAACACACTGGTCATAGCAAACACCCACTTCCAACAACACAAGAGAAGACACTACACATGGACAACAACAGATGACCAACACCAAATTCAGATTGATTATGTTCTTTGCAGCCAAAGATGGAGAAGCTCTATACAGTCAGCAAAAACAAGACTGGGAGCTGACTGTGGCTCAGATCATGAACTTCTTATTGCCAAATTCAGATTTAAATTGAAGAAAGTAGGGAAAACCACTAGACCATTCAGGTGTGACCTAAATCAAATCCCTTATGATTATACAGTGGAAGTGAAAAATGGATTTAAGGGAATAGATCTGATATACAGAGTGCCTGATGAACTATGTACGGAGGTTCTTGACATTGTACAGGAGACAGGGATCAAGACCATCCCCATGGAAAAGAAATGCAAAAAAAGCAAAATGGCTGTCTGAGGAGGCCTTACAAATAGCTGTGAAAAGAAGAAAAGCAAAAAGCAAAAGAGAAAAGGAAAGATATAAGCATCTGAATGCACAGTTCCAAAGAATAGCAAGGAGAGATAAGAAAGCCTTCCTCAGCGATCAATGCAAAGAAATAGAAGAAAACAACAGAATGGGAAAGACTAGAGATCTCTTAAGAAAATTAGAGATACCAAGGAAACATTTCATGCAAAAATGGGCTTGATAAAGGACAGAAATGGTATGAATCTAACAGAGGCAGAAGATATTAAGAAGAGGTGGCGAGAATATACAGAAGAACTCTACAAAAAAGATCTTCAAGACCAAGATAATCACGATGTTGTGATCACTCACCTAGAGCCAGACATCCTGGAATGTGAAGTCAAGTTGGCCTTAGAAAGCATCACTACGAACAAAGCTAGTAGAGGTGATGGAATTCCATTTGAGCTATTTCAAATCCTGAAAGATGATACTGTGAAAGTGCTGCATTCAATATGCCAGTAAATTTGGAAAATGCAGCAGTGGCCACAGGACTGGAAAAGGCCAGTTTTCATTCCATCCCAAAGAAAGGCAATGCCAAACAATACTCAAACTGTCAGACAATTGCACTCATCTCACACACTAGTAAAATAATGCTCAATATTTTCCAAGCTAGGCTTCAGCAATACATGAATTTTGAACTTCCAGGTGTTCAAGCTGCTTTTAGAAAAGGCAGAGAAACCAGAGATCAAATTGCCAACATCCGCTCAATCCTCGAAAAAGCAAGAGAGTTCCAGAAAAACATCTATTTCTGCATTATTGACTATGCCAAAGCCTTTGACTGTGTGGATCACAATATACTGTGAAAGAATTCTGAAAGAGATTGGTTACCAGACCACATGACCTGCCTCTTGAGAAACATATATGCAGGTCAGGAAGCAACAGTTAGAACTAGACATGGAACAACAGACTGGTTCCAAATAGGAAAAGGAGTATGTCAAGGCTGTATATTGTCACCCTGCTTATTTAAATTCTATGCAGAGTACATCATGAGAAATACTTGACTGGAAGAAGCACAAGCTGGAATCAAGATTCTCAGGAGAAATCTCAATAACCTCAGATATGCAGATGACACCACCCTTATGGCAGAAAGTGAAGAGGAGCTAAAAAGCCTGTTGATGAAAGTGAAAGAGGAGAGTGAAAAATTTGGCTTAAAGCTCAACATTCAGAAAACAAAGATCATGGCATCTGGTCCCATCACTTCATGGCAGATAGATGGGGAAACAGTGGAAATAGTGTCAGACTTTACTTTTTTGGGCTCGAAAATCACTGCAGATGCTGATTGCAGGCATAAAATTAAAAGGCACTTACTCCTTGGAAGGAAAGTTATGACCAACCTAGATAGCATATTCAAAAGCAGAGACATTACTTTGCCAACTAAGGTCCGTCTAGTCAAGGCTATGGTTTATTCAGTGGTCATGTATGGATGTGAGAGTTGAACTGTGAAGAAAGCTGAGCACCAAAGAACTGATGCTTTTGAACTGTGGTGTTGGAGAAGACTCTTGAGATTCCTTGGATTACAAGGAGATGCAACCAATCCATTCTAAAGGAGATCAGTCCTGGGTGTTCATTGGAAGGACTGATGCTAAAGCTGAAACTCCAATACTTTGGCCACTTCATGTGAAGAGTTGACTCATTGGAGAAGACCCTGATGATGGGAGGGATTGAGAGCAGGAGGAGAAGGGGACGACAGAGGATGAGCTAGGTGGATGGCATCACCGGCTCGATGGACATGAGTCTGAGTGAACTCCGGGAGTTGGTGATGGACAGGGAGGCCTGGCGTGCTGCAATTCTTTGGATAGCAAAGAGTCGGAGACGACTGAGCAACTTAACTGAACTGAACTGAACTGAAGATAATGGTATTGCTCTCCACATTTTATAAATGCAGAAAGTAAACTTTGATAAAGTAGAATAGCTAAGAATAAGTAAAGAAGGGAATTTTAAATTATCATGCTCAAAGCTTTCAAGTATTACAGAATGAATGAATCAGTGTAGCAGGTCAGAAAAATGATCCTGTCAGATCTAGGTTATAGAACATATTGAAACTTTTTTGATTTTCTCTCAGAGAATAGTAACTGTGAGGGGTAAAAGAGTTATATAAAATCTGGGGTACAAAAAGAGTTTCTCCAAAGGATTTTGGTAACTCCTCTTTGACTTGAGAATCACTGCCTCACAAATATTGTTTGGCAGCAACATGAAGAGGCAACTTTTACTATGCATAGTTGAATTTAATATTCTAAGAAAGAGAATTTTTAGTGTATTCTCTGTGTGGGTGAAAACATAGATGTAATACAGTATCTGTTTGTAAGGCACCAGTTAATAAGAGAAATTGCTAAATCTTCAAGTATCTAGGAGTAAGCAATTAGAATGGCAAACGCACTCAAAGTCATATTAAGATGCAAAAGAAATCTGAACATTTATTTAAAGAAGGGAAGGTTTGTGGAGGAGTGTGTCATACATGCCTTCAAAAATTTACAAGGTTACTACCTACATGGTAGAGGAAATCAAGTGTTTTGAGTCATAAAATATAAAAAAAGGGCATTTATAATAGTCATCTTATAAGCTGGATTGGATTGTCACTGAAGTAGATGAATTTATGATCACTGGAGATTTGAAAATATAGGTTGCACAACCTCGCTTCAGAGGTATCATCTCTTGAATTTTTCCATTGGATGTAGGAAATGTGTTAACACTAGGATTTTCTGTGTTTCCAAAAAATGTGTAATCCACCTAAAACCAGTTTATGTATAAGGCAACTCATTAATTTATACAAAGGGAAAACATGAGAGAGGGGATGCTTCAGAAATGGTTAAGAACCAGAAGTTCACATAACCCTGTCACCAGGGATACAGTTTCATTTTCCAATCTGGCTTCACTCGTGTTGACTCTAAATTGGCATGGATTTTGAGTTCCTAATGTGGAGACTTGGTTGTGAGTCATCATCTTAAGGAATCAAGATCTTGGAATTAAAAACAAACCCAAAAGCAAGAAAGTGGTTTTCTTCTAGAAAGACTATCTCTTTGCTAGCAGGTGATTTGGTTGGGTTAAGCTTTGGGACACCATGTTTTTAGAAATTGTCTTTTTTTTTTTTTTTGGCTGCCCTGTGTCATCACTGCAGCACATAGGCATTCTCTAATTGGAGCATGAAGGCTTCTTGTGGCACGTGGGCCGCTCTTGTTGCAGAGCGTGGTCTTTAGATCATGGGGCTTCAATAGTTGTGGGGCAGGCTTAGTTGCTCTGTGGCATATGGGATCTTAGTTCCCTGAGCAGGGATTGAATCCATGTTCCCTGCACTGAAAGGTGAATTCTTAACCACTGGACTACCAAGGAAATCTGTAGGGAATGTCTTGAGCTCCTTTCATTTTTTGAAATTGTCTTGAGCTGCTTTGCATTAGCCCACACAAAAGAGAACTCAGTTTCAGAGACTCTTTATAGTTGAAAAATAAACTCCAGTAAAGATATTTGTTTTGTCAATTAAAAAAAAAAATCTGAAATCATGAAAATCTTTTATTACCAGGCTCAAAGTCACGATGTGTTCTAAAAGGAAGTCACCAGCATTTTAATCCTCCATTAGAACCATAGACACCCACGCAGCTATTATCAGAAGAAAAGGTAAGAAAACATTTTTTTTTCCACCAACGGAAAAGAATTTAGAATAACACATTAGTCTCTTCTTTTTCTGACTAATCTTCAGTATTTACTTTAACTTTGGCAATGTGTTTTACATAGTAATAACTGCTTCTCTGTCCTGAATGAATAGATTAGTTATGGGAAAGATTTGCATGATGGAGAATCAATAGGGCAATTTTAAATACCCAGATGATATGGGGAGAGGAAACACGACAAAATAATCTGGAAATTGTTGATAAATTGTGAGCAAAGAAATGAAAAAAAATATATATATATACTTTGGGGAAGAAAAAGAAGGTCTGTGATGGCAAAAGTGAAAATACCAGGAAAATTCAGGTAAGTGGTTTTAAGGTTATGCTTTATCCCACACTCATAAAAAATGGTTTGAGCTGATGTATTCTGTCCATTAGTAGAAGAAAAACAACTTTCACAATTAACTCCCTAGACATACACTCTGTTTTGCCCAATATGAAGTGAAGTATGTTGATCATATATGTGTAAGAGTACTTTAAGAGAGTTTTATTGCATAAACTCTGATACTTTGGCCACCTGATGCAAAGAACTGACTCATTGGAAAAGACCCTGATGCTGGGAAAGGTTAAAGGTGGGAGGAGAAGGGAATGACAAAGGATGAGATGGTTAAATGACATCACCAACTCTATGGACATGAGTTTGAGTAAGCTTCAGGGGTTGGTGATGGACAGGGTAGCCTGGCATGCTGCAGTCCATGGGGTCGAAAAGAGTTGGATACGACTGAGCAACTGAACTAATTGCTTAAACAAGGGATAAGAGAAAGGAAGGGAAAAGGAGACATTTTTCTATGGCTATTTTGCTGTTGCCCCATTCTCTTTGATTGTGATACAGGAATCTCATTTGTGGGATTGAGCTTGGTGTGTTATGGCCATATTTTAAAACTCAGGTAGCACTTCTTCCAGTTATCCACTGCCTTTCTGGTAGATTTCATCATTAGGATCTGCAGGGTAAGCCTCATAAAAATTATTATGTTTTATCACCCCACATTAAAGTGACTGGTATGATGGTCTGGCTGTCTTAAGAGAATGGCTAATTATCCATCTTTTACCATTTGCAAGGTCAGTGTATCAGCTGCTGAGAGGGTCAGTATTGGGTAAAGGGCTAGTAAGAATTTGAGAGGTTTTGTGAATAGATCAATGACCTTCGTTTGTCACAGGAGGTAAAACAGGCTCTAATAATTCCAGTAGAGGGCAGACAGTCCTACATGAGCATGTCCTTATGTCAGAGGCCAGCAGCAGATGAAAGTGATAAAGATAGTAGCAAAAGTAAGAACAATAATTACTAATTGAATTATTACTCAGGCCACATATAGTTTTTGTTTCATTTAAATTTTGAAACCAGCTGTTGCTGCTGCTAAGTCACCGCTGCTAAGTTGCTTCAGTCATGTCCGACTCTGTGCGACCCAGTAGATGGCAGCCCACCAGGCTCCTCCATCCCTGGGCTTCTCCAGGCAAGAACACTGGAGTGGGTTGCCATTTCCTTCTCCAATACATGAAAGTGAAAAGTGAAAGTGAAGTCGCTCAGTCATGTCTGACGCTTAGCGACCCCATGGACTGCACCCTACCAGGCTCCAACGTCCATGGGATTCTCCAGGCAAGAGTACTGGAGTGGGGTGCCATTGCCTTCTCTGTGAAACCAGAACAAAACATTTTTATTATCCCGTTTTTACTAATGAAGCAGCAGGCTTTTATTTTATTTTATTTTATTTTATTTTGTTTTACTGAATGAAACATTTTATTTTTAAATTTTTATTTTTACTTTATTTTACTTTACAATACTGTATTGGTTTTGCCATACATTGACATGAATCCACCACGGGTGTACATGTGATCCCAAACATGAACCCCCCTCCCACCTCCCTCCCCACAACATCCCTCTGGGTCATCCCTGTGCACCAGCCCCAAGCATGCTGTATCCTGCATCAGACATAGACTGGTGATTCGATTCTTACATGATAGTACACATGTTACAATGCCATTCTCCCAAATCATCCCACCCTCTCCCTCTCCCTTCAGAGGACTCAGGTCCAAAAGTCCGCTATACACATCTGTGTCTTTTTTGCTGTCTTGCATACAGGGTCATCATTGCCATCTTTCTAAATTCCATATAAACGTGTTAGTATACTGTATTGGTGTTTTTCTTTCTGGCTTTCTTCACTTTGTATAATCAGCTCCAGTTTCATCCATCTCAACAGAACTGATTCAAATGTATTCTTTTTAATGGCTGAGTAATACTCCATTGTGTATATGTACCACAGCTTTCTTATCCATTCATCTGCTGATGGACATCTAGGTTGTTTCCATGTCCTGGCTATTATAAACAGTGCTGTGATGAGCATTGGGGTACATATGTCTCTTTCAATTCTGGTTTCCTTGGTGTGTATGCCCAGCAGTGGGATTGCTGGGTCATATGGCAGTTCTATTTGCAATTTTTTTAAGGAATCTCCACACTGTTTTCCATAGTGGTTGTACTAGTTTGCATTCCCACCAACAGTGTAGGATGGTTCCCTTTTCTCCACACCCTCTCCAGCATTTATTGCTTGCAGATTTTTGGATTGCAGACATTCTGACTGGTGTGAAGTGGTACCTCATTGTGGTTTTGATTTGCATTTCTCTAATAATGAGTGATGTTGAGCATCTTTTCATGTGTTTGTTAGCCATCCGTATGTCTTCTAAATGTAAGACCAGAAACTATAAAACTCCTAGAGGAGAACATAGGCAAAACACTCTCCGACATAAATCACAGCAGGATCCTCTATGATCCACCTCCCAGAATTCTGGAAATAAAAGCAAAAGTAAACAAATGGGATCTAATTAAAATTAAAAGCTTCTGCACAACAAAGGAAACTATAAGCAAGGTGAAAAGACAGCCTTCTGAATGGGAGAAAATAATAGCAAATGAAACAACTGACAAACAACTAATCTCAAAAATATACAAGCAACTTATGCAACTCAATTCCAGAAAAATAAACGACCCAATCAAAAAAAATGGGCCAAAGAACTAAATAGACATTTCTCCAAAGAAGACATACGGATGGCAGCAGGCTTTTAGAATTTAAGAAATATACCAGAATGAGTTGACCAAGCTTATATCTAACAAATAAGGCTTTTGAACCCAGGACCAGAAGGCAGGTTAATACCTAAAGAACAGTCAGGACTACAATTAACATCCTACAGGGGTGGCTCAGTCAGTAAAGAATCTGCCTGCAAAACACGAAATCTGGGCTTGATCCCTGGGTCAGGAAAATTCCCTGGAGAAGGGAGTGACAACCCACTCCAGTATTCTTGCCTGGAGAATTCCACGAACAAAGGAGCCTTGTGGGCTATAGTCCATGGAGTTGTAAAAGAGTTGGACAAGTCTGAGTGACTGAACACTGCTGCTAATACAGTGCTCTGGTAATGAACTAATATTACTTCCTCTGACTATATTTTCAATGCAGCAATATTTTTGCAGGATGTTAGGTGTTCTGGAGTTATGGGGTGGTTCTGGATAAGAGTGGAATAGGATTCATGAGAAATCTGGGTTACATGGTTTTAAGCAAGTTTTTCTTGTTATTAATAAGAACTCTCTAAGAAGGAGATATAATTTCAAACATCATCAGTGTATTACAGAGTATTATCTCCAGTGGAACACAATTTGTTAAGAGTTGAACTAGGGTGTATCATTATCATGAGAACATATGAGAACTTACTCTCAAAAAAATGGGAACAAATACTATTATTAGGATAAAGAAGAGAAGAATTGCCTAAATTTAGAGAGGATTAGGGGACAGAGTCAAAAGATCCTATCTGCTTAATCTAAAATATTTTTTGAAACTCCTGTATCTTACAACCTCATTTGAAAGTTAGACCTCTCCTTATCTTCAAGGTTGTATGCATAAAATGGACATACTTGAATAGAGATTGTAAACATCAGAAATTATACGATGATCTGTGTGCTCTTTTCCCCCTATGAATTTAAGCAGACTGCTAATTAAGACATGTAGAGTATAAAAACAAAATAAAAATTTAACATATATATGTTTGAAATCACAGGATTGTATCATCAGGCTATTCTGATCACAGAAATCCTTTTTATTGATTAAGATGCTACCTCTATTACTTTGTGCACTCTGCAGAATCTGTTTGAACCTCAGTGCCTGAACTCAAAGAATAATGGGACATAAGTTCAAGTGAGTTATTTAAGTCAAAAGAGGCCTTGAGAGGTTCTTACATTATCCAAATAAGGTAACTGAGGCCAACTAGGGAGCCATATAATCTCAAGGCAGACTGATGACAGAGACAGGGCTTCGAGTTTCCATTCACCTGATTTGTGGCACTTTAAGAGACTATCCACCTGTCATTTTGTATCTCCATCCTCAGAGCTATAGTGTGTTTTGTGAGTCAAAAATCTTCCGAGCTAATTAGAAGTCAAAGCAAGATTGCATCCAATGAGCACATGAAAGAAAACAGGTTTCAAGTGGGCTTAGAAGGAAAAGAATGGACTATATTTCTACTTAGAAAGCATTTTGGGAATGAAGCTAAGCACTTAGAGAGAGTTAATATTTACCATGATGTGTAATTATAGGAATTTGAGTTGATGCTCCTGAGTAAAAATGGTCCCTATTTTTTCACCAAGCAGTTGCTGCTCAGCCATGGAGAAGAAGCAAACAAGACCACTGAGAGATGTGACTGAATTATTAAAAACATAGTTTGCTTATAAGGATTAATTGTGAATTCTGAATCAATATTTTATCATTTTAGCTAGTGAAAAATGTATGAGACAGCCCCCTTTTTGTAAGCATCCCAGCTTAATTTAAAAAAGATCTAATCCTCCTATTGTCCTTGCCTTCTTCACCTGTATTATGTTGATTAGCTAGATTCTGATTCAGCTGGGAGCAGTCTCTTAAGAGTCTCTGTGCCCACCAAAACATCCCCCATACCCCCCCCAACACACACATAACTATTTAATAATTTATTTACTCAGTGAGAAAACATTTACTGGTTACTCAAATGCAGATGACTGTTAAGTGTTTTTTGGTATATGCAGTTGACAGATATATAGTCCAAGCCTAGGAGCAACATACAGAAATCATCATGATGAAATTGTGTTGTTGTTGAGTCACTAAGTCATGCTCAACTCTTTGTGACTCCATGAACTACAGTGCACCAGGCTTCCTGTCCTTCATTATCTCCCAGAATATGCTCAAACTCATGCTCATTGTGTCAGTGATGCCATCCAAATATCTCATTCTCTGCTGCTGCCTTCTTGTTTTGCCTTCAATATTTTCTAGCATCAGGGTCTTTTCCAGTGAGTCAGCTCTTCACATCAAGTGGTCAAAGTAATAAATCTTCAACATTCAGTTCAGTTCAGTAGCTTCTGTTCAGTAGCTCAGACTCTTTGCGACCCTATGGACTGCAGCACACCAGGCCTCCCTGTGTATTATCACCAACTCTTGGAGTGCACCCAAACCCATGTCCATTGAGTCAGTGATGCCATCCAACCATCTCATCTTCTGCCATCCCCTTCTCCTGCTGCCCTCAATCTTTCCCAGCATCAGGGTCTTTTCCAATGAGTCAGCTCTTCGCATCAGGTGGCCAAAGTATTGGAGTTTCAGCTTAAACATCAGTCCTACCAATAAACACCCAGGATTGATCTTTAGAATGGACTGGTTGGATCTCCTTGCAGTCCAAAGGACTCCCAAGAGTCTTCTCCAACACCATAGTTCAAAAGCATCAATTCTTCGGCTCTCAGCTTTCTTCACAGTTCAACTCTCACATCCACACATGACCACAGGAAAATCCATAGCATTGACTAGATGGACCTTTGTTGATAAGGTAATGTCTCTGCTTTTGAATATGCTATCTAGTTTGGTCATAACTTTCCTTCCAAGGAGTAAACGTCTTAATTTCATGGCTGCAGTCACCATCTGCAGTGATTTGGGAGCCCAGAAAAATGTAGTCTGCCACTGTTTCCACTGTTTCCCCATCTATCTGCCATGAAGTGATGGGACTGGATGCCATGATCTTAGTTTTCTGAATGTTGAGCTTTAAGCCAAATTTTTCACTCTCCTCTTTCACTTTCATTAAGAGGCTTTTCAGTTCTTCTTCACTTTCTGCCATAAGGGTGGTGTCATCTGCATATCTGAGGTTATTGAGATTTCTCCCAGCAATCTTGATTCCAGCTTCTGCTTCCTCCAGCCCAGCATTTCTCATGATGTACTCTGCATATAAGTTAAATAAGCAGGGTGACAATATAAAGCCTTGACGTACTCCTTTTCCTATTTGGAACCAGTCTGTTGTTCCATGTCCAGTTCTAACTGTCGCTTCCTGACCTGCATATAGGTTTCTCAAGAGGCAGGTCATGTGGTCTGGTATTCCCATTTCTTTCGGAATTTTTCACAGTTTATTGTGATCCACACAATGAAAGGCTTTGGCATAGTCAATAAAGCAGAAATAGATGCTTTATTTTGTAAATGCTTGTAGAAGGTCTACAAGACCTTCTAGAACTAACATCCAAAAAAGATATCCTTTGGGGGACTGGAATGCAAAAGTAGGAATTCAAGAAATACCTGGAGTAACAGGCAAATTTGGCCTTGATGTACAGAATGAAGCAGGGTAAAGGCTAATAGAGTTCTGCCAAGAGAACTCACTGGTCATAGCAAACACCCACTTCCAACAACACAAAGGAAGACTCTACACATGGACATCACCAAATGATCAACACTGAAATCAGATTGATTATATTATTTGCAGCCAAAGATAGAGAAGCTCTACACAGTCAGCAAAAACAAGACTGGGAGCTGACTGTGGCTCAGATCATGAACTCCTTATTGCCAAAAGCTTCAGCATTAGTCCTTCTGATATTTAGGGTTGATTTCCTTCATGATTAATTGTTTACATGTAATCCAACTTACCTTTTGCACATCATTTTGTGTGTTTGTGGTGTATGTGTGCTTGTGTTAATACATGATAGATTTATCTATTGATTCACAACAGTAGAAATAAAAACCCAAAGATCAATGTCTCCTCCCATCTATTTTCAGAGGATAATGTTATCTTCTCCTTAAAGTGTCTCCCAGTCCAACATCTCTTGGAAGTCCTCAAGGAAGTGTATGACATGGAAGGACTGTAAACACATGGATATGTATATGAGTGTGGAGTTTGAATCCTGTATATATGACTTAATAGCCTTGTAACCTTAGACAAGTTCCTTAATCTCAATTTTGTCATCTATATAATGAAAATGAACAAAGTACATACCCTGTCTCCCCAACTTTGTTATAACGATGAATTGTAAGAATACGTAGAATAGTGCCTGATTAAAAATAACTCCTTAATAGTCATTTATTATAGTTATATCTATAATGATATGGACCATTTTTCAATGACTCTGAGGAGATACACTTCATTTTCCTACTTTCAGTTCAGTTCAGTTGCTCAGTTGTGTCCGACTGTTTGCGACCCCATGAATCGCAGCACGCCAGGCCTCCCTGTCCATCACCAACTCCCGGAGTTCACTCAGACTCATGTCCATCGAGTCCGTGATGCCATCCAGCCATCTCATCCTCTGTCGTCCCCTTCTTCTCCTGCCCCCAATCCCTCCCAGCAACAAAGTCTTTTCCAATGAGTCAACTCTTCCCATGAGGTGGCCAAAGTACTGGAGTTTCAGCTTTAACATCATTCCTTCCAAAGAAATCCCAGGGCTGATCTCCTTCAGAATGGACTGGTTGGATCTCCTTGTAGTCCAAGGGACTCTCAAGAGTCTTCTCCAACACCACAGTTCAAAAGCATCAATTCTTCGGCACTCTGCCTTCTTCACAGTCCAGCTCTCACATCCATACATGACCACAGGAAAAACCATGGCCTTGACTGGACGGATCTATAGAAGACTGCTATTTCTTTTACTATTAAGAGTGGTTAGTACTTATTATGCCAAAAAATCACTTTCATTTCTGTTAACACGTTAACAGTCTCTTGACTGTAACTTTGTGTCATCCCGTGGAATTATAACTTCCAGGAGTGCTGCTTGGGACTCCTTATACATTACAGATTTTAATTAATCAATTCTTTCATATTTGGATAGCAGACTGCCTGCTTCTTAAGACCCAAGCCTATATCCTGGGGTTAAGCTCAGGCTGGAAAGGGACGATGAGTAAGTAGCAATGGGTGGTGGTGGTGATTTAGTTGCTAAGTTGTGTCCAACTTTTGAAACCCCATTTACTGTAGCTTGCTAGGCTCCTCTGCCCATGGGATTCTCCAGGCAAGAATGCTGGAGTGAGTTGCCATTTCCTTCTCCAGGGGATCTTCCCATGCCAGGAATTGAACCCAGGTCTCCTGCATTGCAGGCAGATTCTTTATCCACTGAGCTATGAGTGAAGCAATGGGTAATCCTCACAAATTATCCCTCCCCTCAGACAAGAATGAGTATCTGACTCTGCTTTGAGGATAAATTGTTTCCTAGGTACCTATTCACCTCCCAGGGTGTTTATGTGAGCTGAATAAATGCCACAGCTGAGTAATCAGGTGGTGATGCTGCAGCCTTGGTGTCTGTTCCCATGCAGTTCATTTCCTGCTCCACTGTGTATTATAAACAATTCACCTCTGCAGACTGTATTTTCCGGACTCCCTCTCCCTCTGGCCTCCAGCTAGGTTTAGCCAATGGCAAGCACAAGATATATTAGAGGGAAGAGAAAAGAAGAAACTGTATTAATTGTCACTCTCCCTGTGTTTATTGACACTGTTTCTGTCAGGACTGCCTCCCACCCTTGCTGGACATCTTTTATCTCTTTGGCCCCACCTCCCATCATTTCTGTCCCCTCAAGAGCCCAGTCCTTGATGGTTGTGGTTTGTCGCTATGTTATGTCCAACTCATGCGACCCCATGGACTGTAGCCCACCCATCTCCCTCAATTCCATTTTCTCCCCTTTTCCCCACAGCCTAAAGGTGATGGTGACTTGTTGCATTTGCTCATTTCTGAGTTGCCTACCATTTGATATTTTGGCTTTTCCCATATTTTTGTAACTAGCATTCTCTATTATTAGAATCCTGCTGTTTACATGAAATTGATGTTACTCACCTGATGAACCTTGAGATCAACTCTGAGGTATCTAAATGTTGGTGAAGACAGAGTAATTTGTTGTTGTTGTTGTTGCATTAGGTCTTGGTTATGGAACATGGGACCTTCATTGTGGCATGCCCGATCTTTTTATTTTATTTTTTTAATTGTAGCATGTACTATCTTTAATTGGATCTATCATTTATATCATTAATTGGCATGGTAAGATGAGTATCATTTAAGAGATATCAAGAATGATAGAGATTTAGAGCAGGCTGGTAGAAAAGATCACAGGGTGATAGTAGGAGTGTTTTTGTATGGCCTCAGAAAGAGGGACAATACTCAGCAAAATGAAATAGTACATTTAGAGACTAATGATTTACTTTGTATTATAGGACACTATAGAAGACAAAGGAAGATATTACAAATTAATAACACCAAAGTCAGAGACAGTTAATATTTTTTACTTTGATCTTTGTACTTGCTGAGCATTAAATTGTCAATATATGTTCAACAATTTAACTTTACAGGCCTTGTAAGGAAAGCATTATTAACCACAGATAACAGTGTAGAAACAGAAGGTAAGAGATGTGAAGTGATTCTTCTGTGTTCATACAGCTAGTACGTGGTAGAGTTAAGTTGTCAAATATGATGCTAGTTTACCTTCTCAGGCCACGTTACTGACCAGTCTTGAACAAGCCAAGCTGGCTCCAACTTTGGGGCATTTTTATACTCTGTTTTATCTACCTGAAATGGTCTTTCCCCAGATCGTCATATTTCTCTCTTTTTAGCCATCTAGATAAAGTGTATGGATGTATTTATGATTTTCCTCTGTTCCTCCACCCCCAGCTAAAACATAAGCATCGTGAGAGCAGGGAGTTTGACTGTCTTTCTGCTGTTGTATTCCTGGTGCCTAGAATAGTGCCTGCCGTGAAGCAGCTACATAATGATTGTTCACTGAATGGAAGGGTGAGTGGCACATAGTGGACGTGTACTATTCAGTCCCACTTCCTGCCCTCATTCCGTGGGTGTCCAAAACCAGCCTCTCAGTCACTTTCAGGGACATATTATATTAACTCTGTAAGAGTTTGTGGGACTACTTCCGGAAAACAAACTGGGGGAAAAAAAAAAGGGTAAAACAAAACAACAACAACAAAAAACCTTTTAGGGAAATCCATAAGCAAGAGAGTTTGAAACCATCTTTCCCAGTCCCTGTTGTCATGTAGGCCTGAGGTGTGAAATCCCTACCCTGCCTAACTATTTATATTTTTGTAGGTAATTAAAGTAATGAGGTCGGCTGAGAGCACCGCTCATTGTATGACATTCCCTCAGGTCCAATTCATCTGCCTTCATTTTTGACTCCAGTTAATAGTTCTGTGAAGGAAAATCACATAGAATCCTGGGAAGTCATAGAAGAATAAGCTATTTGCTATTTCCAAGAGAGAAATGAGTGATGGAAAGGGCAAGTGTGAGCCCACCTACTCTGTTCAAGCAAGAATAGTGCATTGTGAACATGCCTCCTAATGAGTCTTGGGGAGCTTCAGCCTGGGCCAAGCCCTCTGTGAAGACATTAGACAGACCTCGTATTTGAAATATACATACATAAAAGGCAAACACATGGAAACACAGTCTCTTTCACCAGGGATCAGTGTAGCACAGAAAGGAATGAGTTTCAAACAGGAAGCAAAGCACTATTTACAAGACAAAGGCTTGGAGGGAAAATTTGCCTCTGAAGGTTTCTGCAGATCCTTAATAGACTGTTCCTCACTGCAAGTTCAGTCCAAGAAGCAGAAATCTCCAGGGAGGCTCTCTGGGTGTGTTTAAATCATAATTGCTAGTTGGTTGAGTTTCTGTGGTTTTTCTCTCCATATCTTGGTAGTCTGATTTTATTTCTGAACCTCAGTAGACTCATCAGTGAATTGAAGGGTAGCAATTTGAATGTAAGAAAGAGAATACAAGTGACTAGCTTATATTTGAAAAATAATTTCATTTTTTTGGACTCTTGTTGACTATGATGGCTACTCCATTTCTTCTAAGGGATTGTTGCCCACAGTAGTAGATATAATGATCATCTGAGTTAAATTTACCCATTCCAGTTCATTTTAATTTGCTGATTCCTAAAATGTGGCCTGCAGAGGAGGTAGGAGATATATTTACTGTAGCTGATGGAATCAAAGGAAGAATGAAGCAACTACATATCATTAAGTGGAGCAAGAACTATAGCAGAGCTCGTTATTTCTGAACAGATGACTTGGCCCTCCATTGTTCTGTATGTGTTGTTCAAATTTCGGAGAGAGAAAATCTTGTGCTAGTTGGGGCCTCGTGTCTGTCCTTGTATCAAGGGAGCAACTGCTTTGATCATTAGTCCCACTAGAACCTCATGGGATAGGGAAGAGCAATATACCCCCCAAAAGAAAAACAATCAAACAAAAAACAACCCAACAAGAAACATCCACTAGACTTGAGTCTTAGGAGCAACACAGAGTTTTAAAAAAGGTAACAGATATCAGTTGCTTAGCTTTATGCATAATGCTCAGGTAAATAGCAGGGAGGGAACACAGCTCCACCCATCAACAGAAAATAGGATTAAAGATTTACTGAGAATGACCCTAACCAGTATCCCCCTCAGTCAGTCTATCCCATCAGGAAGCTTTCATAAGCCTCTTATCCTTCTCCATCAGAGGGCAGACAGACTGAAAACCACAATCATAGAAAACTAACCAATCTAATCACATGCACCACAGCCTTCTCTAACTCAATGAAACTATGAGCCATGCCATGTAGGGCCACCGAAGATGGGCAAAATGTGGTCCACTGGAAAAAGGGATGGCAAACCACTTCTATTACTGCCTTGAGTACACCATGAATAGTATGAATAGGCAAAAAGATAGGACACTGAATGATGAACTCCTCAGGTTGTACGTGCCCAACATGCTACTTGAGATCAGTGGAGAAATAACTCCAGAAAGAATGAAGAGACAGAGCCAAAGCAAAAACACACACAGTTGTGGATGTGACTGATGATGGAGCAAGGTCCAATGCTATAAAGAGCAATATTGCATAGGAACCTGGAATGTTAGGTCCATGAATCAAGGCAAACTGGAAGTGGTCAAACAGAAGATGGCAAGAGTGAATGTTGACATTTTAGGAATCAGCGAACTAAAATGGACTGGAATGGGTGAATTTAACTCAGATGACCATTGTATCTACTACTGTGGGAAAGAATCCATTAGAAGAAATGGAGTAGCCAACATAGTCAAAAAAAGAGTCCAAAATGCAGTACTTGGATGCCTTCTCAAAAACAACAGAATGATCTCTGTTTGTTTCCAAGGCAAACCATTCAATATCACAGTAATTCAAGTCTATGCCCACACCAGTAATGCTGAAGAAGCTGAAGTTGGACATTTCTATGAAGACCTACAAGACCTTCTAGAACTAACACCCAAAAAGATGTCCTTTTCATTATAGGGGACTGGAATGCAAAAGTAGGAAGTCAAGCAACACCTGGAGTAACAGGCAAATTTGGCCTTGGAGTACAGAATGAAGCAGGGCAAAGACTAATACAATTTTGCCAAGAGAACGCAGTGGTCATAGCAAACACCTTCTTCCAACAACACAAGAGAAGACTCTACACATGGACATCACCAGATGGTCAACACCAAAATCAGACTGATTATATTCTTTGTAGCCAAAGATGGAGAAGCTCTATATAGTTAACAAAAACAAGACCCGGAGCTGACTGTGGCTCAGATCATGAACTCCTTATTGCCAAAGTGAAGTGAAGTGAGGTGAAGTCGCTCAGTCGTGTCTAACTCTTTGCGACCCCATGGACTGTAGCCTACCAGTCTCCTCCCTTCATGGGATTCTCCAGGCAAGAGTACTGGAGTGGGTTGCCATTCCCTTCTCCAGGGGATCTTCCCGACCCAAGGATCGAACCCAGGTCTCCCGCATTGCGAGCAGACACTTTCACCTCTGAGCCACCAGGGAAGCCCCCTTATTGCCAAATTCAGACTTAAATTGAAGAAAGTGGGGAAAACCAATAGACCATTCAGGTATGACCTATATCAAATCCCTAACAATTATACAGTGGAAGTAATAAATAGACTTAAGGGACTAGATCTGAAAGACAGAGTGACTGATGAACTATGGACGAAGGTGTGGAACACTGTACAGGAGACAGGAATCAAGACCATCCCCAAGAAAAAGAAATGCAAACAAGTAAAATGGCTGTCTGAGGAGCCCTTACAAATAGCTGTGAAAGGAAGAGAAGCAAAAAACAAAGGAGAAAAGGGAAGATATACCCATTTTGAATGCAGAGTTCCAAAGAATAGCAAGGAGAGATAAGAAAACCTTCCTCAGCAACCAACGGAAAGAAATAGAGGAAAACAATAGAATGGGAAAGACTAGAGTTCTCTTCAAGAAAATCAGAGATACCAAGGGAACATTTCATGTAAATATGGGCTCAGTAAAGGACAGAAATTATATGGACCTAACAGAAGCATAATATATTAAGAAGAGGTGGCAAGAATACATAGAAAACTGTACAAAAAAGATCTCAACCCAGATAATCACGATGGTGTGATCACTCACACTCACCTAGAGCCAGACATCCCAGCATGTGAAATCAAGTGGGCTTAGGAAGCAGCACTATGAACAAAGCTAGTGGAGGTGATGGAATTCCAGTTGAGCTATTTCAAACTCTAAAAGATGATGCTGTGAAAGTGCTGCAGTCAATATGTCAGCTAATTTGGAAAAATCAGCAGTGGCCACAAAACAGGAAAAGGTCAGTTTTCATTCTGATCCAAAAGAAAGGCAATTCCAAAGAATGCTCAAACTACCACACAATTGCACTCATCTCACATGCTAGTAAAGTGATGCTTAAAATTCTCCAAGCCAGGCTTCAGCAATATGTGAACAGTGAACTTCCAGATATTTAAGCTGGTTTTAGCAAAGGCAGAGGAACAAGAGATCAAATTGCCAACAACCTTTGGATCATCAAAAAAGCAAGAGAGGGTTCCAGAAAAACATCTATTTCTGCTATTGACTATACCAAAAATTTTGACTGTGTGGATCACAAAAAGCTGTGAAAATTTCTTACAGGGATGGGAATACCAGACCACCTCACCTGCTTCTTGAGAAACCTGTATGCAGGTCAGGAAGCAACAGTTAGAACTGGGCATGGAACAACAGACTGGTTCCAAATAGGAAAAGGAGTACATCAAAGCTGTATATTGTCATCCTGCTTACTTAACTTATATGCAGAGTACATCATGAGAAATGCTGGGCTGGAGGAAGCACAAGCTGGAATCAAGATTGCTGGGAGAAATCTCAATAACCTCAGATATGCAGATGACACCACCCTTATGGCAGAATGTGAAGAAGAACTAAAGAGCCTCTTGATTATAAGTGAAAGAGGAGAGTGAAAAAAGTTGGTTTAAAGCTCAACATTCAGAAAACTAAGATCATGGCAACCGGTCCCATCACTTCATGGCGAATAGATGGGGAAACAGTGTAAACAGTGGCAGACTGGTTCTTAGGGGGCTCCAAAATCACTGTAGATGGGGACTGCACACATGACATTTAAAGACGTTTACTCTTTGGAAGGTAAGTTATGACCAACCTAGACAGCATATTAAAAAGCAGAGACATTACTTTGCCAACAAATGTCCATCTAGTCAAGGCTATGGTTTTTCCAGTAGTCATGTTTGGATGTGAGATTTGGACTATAAAGAAAGCTGAGCACCAAAGAATTGATGCTATTTTCTTTAATATAAATTTATTTATTTTAATTGGAGGTTAATTTCTTTACAATATTGTATTGGTTTTGCCATACATCAACATGAATCTGCCACAGGTATACACATGTTCCCCATCCTGAACACCACCCACCCTCCCTGTACCCTCCCTCTGGGTCGTCTCAGTGCACCAGCCCCAAGCATCCAGTATCATGCATCGAACCTGGACTGGCAATTCGTTTCATATATGATATTATACATGTTTCAATGCCATTCTTCTAAATCATCCCACCCTTGCCCTCTCCCACAGAGTCCAAAAGCCAGGACGTGGAAGCAACCTAGATGTCCATCAGTAGATGAATAGATAAGAAAGCTGTGGTACATATACACAATGGAGTATTACTCAGCCATTAAAAAGAATACATTTGAATCAGTTCTAATGAGGTGAATGAAACTGGAGCCTATTATACAGAGTGAATTAAGCCAGAAAAAAAACACCAATATAGTATACTAACACATATATATGGAATTTAGAAAGATGGTAACGATAACCCTGTATAGGGGACAGCAAAAGAGACACAGATATATAGAACAGAATTGATGTTTTTGAACTGTGGTGTTGGAGAAGTCTCTTGAGAGTCCCTTGGACTGCAAGTAGATCCAATCAATCCATCCTAAAGGATTTCAGTCCTGAATATTCATTGGAAGGACTGATGTTGAAGCTGAAACTCCAGTCCTTTGGTCACCTGATTAAAAGAGCTGACTCATTTGAAAAGGCTCTAATGCTGGGAAAGATTGGGGCCAGGAGGAGAAGGGGAGGACAGAGGATGAGACAGTTGGATGGCATCCCTGACTCAATGGACATGGATTTGCGTAGACTCTGGCAGCTGGTGATGGACAGATAGGCCTGGCATGCTGTGGGTCATAGTGTTGCAGAGTCAGACACAACTGAGTGAGTGAACTGAACTGAACTGAACTGAACTGAAGAGAATGCACCAGTCATAGCAAGTACCCTCTTCCAACAACACAAGGGAAGACTCTACACATGGACATCACCAGATGGTCAACACCAAAATTAGATTGATTATATTTTTTTGCAGTCAAAATGGAGAAGCTGTATACAGTCAGAAAAAAATAAGACCGGGAGGTGACTATGGCTCAGATCATGAACTCCTTATTGCCAAATTCAGACTTAAATTGAAGAAAGCAGGGAAAACCACTAGACCATTCAGGTATGACCTATATCAAATCCCTAACAATTATACAGTGGAAGTAAGAAATAGACTTAATGGACTAGATCTGGTAGACAGAGTGCCTGATGAGTTATGGCTGGAGGTTCATGATATGTACAAGAGACAGTGAGCAAGACCATCCCCAAGAAAAAGAAATGCAAACAAGTAAAATGGCTGTCAGAGGAGGCCTTACAAATAGCTGTGAAAAGAACAGAAGCAAAAAGCAAAGGAGAAAAGGAAAGATATACCCATTTGAACGTAGAGTGCCAAAGAGTAGCATGGAGAGATAAGAAATCCTTCCTCAGTGATCAATGCAGAGAAATAGAGGAAAACAATAGAATGGGAAAGACTAGAGTTCTCTTCAAGAAAATCAGAGATACCAAGGGAACATTTCATGCAAATATGGGCTCAATAAAGGACAGAAATTATATGGACCTAACAGAAGCAGAATATATTAAGAAGAGGTGGCAAGAATACAGAGAAGAACTGTACAAAAAAGATCTTCACAACCAAGAAAATCACTATAGTGTGATCACTCACCTAGAGCCAGACATCATGGAATGTGAAGTCAAGCAGGCCTTCAATTCAGTTCAGTCGCTCAGTCGTGTCCGACTCTTTGCGACCCCATGAATCTCAGCATGCCAGGCCTCCCTGTCCATCCCCAACTCCCGGAGTTCACTCAGACTCACATCTATCTAGTCAGTGATGCCATCCAGCCATCTCATCCTCGGTCGTCCCCTTCTCCTCCTGCCCCCAATCCCTTCCAGCATCAGAGTCTTTTCCAATGAGTCAACTCTTCGCATGAGGTGGCCAAAGTACTGGAGTTTCAGCTTTAGCATCATTCTTCCAAAGAAATCCCAGGGCTGATCTCCTTCAGAATGGACTGATTGGATCTCCTTGCAGGCCTTAGGAAGAATCATATTGAACAGAGTCTTGAAGGTGATGGAACTCCTGTCTAGCTATTTCAAATCCTTAAAGATGATTCTGTGAAAGTGCTTCCCTCAATATGTCAACAAATTTGGAAAACTCAGCAGTGGCCACAGGACCAGAAAATGTCAGTGTTCATTCCAATCCAAAAGAAGGCAATGCCAAAGAGTGCTCAAACTGCCGCACAATTGCACTCATCTCACACAGTAGTAAAGTAATGCTCAAAATTCTCCATGCCAGGCTTCAACAATACATGAACTGTGAACTTCCAGATATTCAAGCTGGTCTTAGAAAAGGCAGAGGAACCAGAGATTTAATTGTCAACATCCGCTGGATCATCGAAGAAACAAGAAATTTCAGTAAAACATCTATTTCTGCTTTATTGACTATGCCAAAGCCTTTGACTGTGTGGATCACAATAAACTGTGGAAAATTCTGAAAGAGATGGGGATATCAGACCACCTGACCTGCCTCTTGAGAAACCTGTATGCACGTTAGGAAGCGACAGTTAGAACTGGATGTGGAACAACAGACTGGTTCCAAATAGGAAAAAGAGTACGTCAAGGCTGTATATTGTCACCCTGCTTATTTAACTTATAAGCAGAGTTCATCATGAGAAACAGTGGGCTGGATGAAGCACAAGCTGCAGTCAAGATTGCTGGGAAAAATATCAACCTCAGATATGCAGATAACACCACCCTTATTGCAGAATGTGAAGAAGAACTAAAGAGCCTCTTGATGAAAGTGAAAGAGGAGAGTGAAAAAGTTGGCTTAAAGCTCAACATTCAGAAAACGAAGATCATGAAATCCAGTCCCATCACCTCATGGCATATAGATGGAGGAACAGTGGAAACAGTGGCAGATTTTATCTTTCTGGGTTTTAAATTCACTGCAGATTGTGACTGCAGCAGTGAAATTGAAAGACGCTTACTCATTGGAAAAAAAAAATTATGACCAACCTAGACAGCATATTAAAATCAGGGACATTACTTTGCCAACCAAGGTCCATCTAGTCAAGGATATGGTTTTTCCAGTAGTCATGTATGAATGTGAGAGTTGGACTATAAAGAAAGCTGATCACCAAAGAATTGATGTTTTTGATGTATGGTGTTGGAGAAGATTCTTGAGAGTCCCTTGGACTGCAAGGAGGTCCAACCAGTACATCCTAAAGAAAATCAGTCCTGAATATTCATTGGAAGGACTGATGTTGAATCTGAAACTCCAATCCTTTGACCACCTGATGCGAAGAGCTGACTCATTTGAAAAGACCCTGATGCTGGGAAAGATTGGGGGCAGGAGGAGAAGGGGACGACAGAGGATGAGATGGTTGGATGACATCACTGAGTCAATGGACATGAGTTTGAGTAAACTCTGGGAGTTGGTGATGGACTGGCAGTCCTTGTGTGCTGCAGTCCATGGGTCACAAAGAATCGGACATGCCCGAGCGACTGAACTGAACTGAATGGATAATGCAAACAATAAGTAGATCTAAAGGTGAGTTAAATTGTGATACCACACATCGGTAAATATTGTATCAAGTAGCAGTAATAACACTATTACTATGAGGATGACATGGTCTTTATCTTTAGTTACACTGACTATAAGATCAGTGCCTAATTGAAGACTCATTTTTTTTTAATCAGAGAATGAGAGATATAATATATTCCTTGGGTCACTAAATTGAGTGATACAATATATATCAAACACTTAATACATTTTTTTTCTGCTGTGGTTAGGTACTTAATTTTATGTCTGTACATATGGTCATAGCTATATATCTATTAATATATCTATGTCTATACATGGTTATCGGACATATGGAATTACACCTTAGGACTTTTAAGGAATCATAAAATCCATTATTAGGATAAATTTGAGGTTGCATCTATTTTAAATTTTCTTGCCCCCCCTTCCTCCTAAAAATATATTTCCCTGGCTTCTCTGTGCAAATAGAATTAACATTTTATTCCCCTCAAAAATCTTCTCCTGGCAGTCTCTGTAGAAGTATATTATTATGGTCCCTGCATTATTTTTAAGGATAATGTTTTTGTTATCATTAGCTTACAAGCTCCACACTGATTCTTCAAAGTAGATATTAGCTGTTGTACTTTATAAATAAGAAGAGTTATTATTCTCATTTATGGAGATAAAAGAAAATGCTTGTGGCATAGACTCCACAGATGGGTAACTCAAAGCTCATGTCATACCTCTTGCATATTTTTTCTGTTAAATAAAAGCTTAGAGGAAGAAGGTTAATGTCATTAAGATAAATTTTCACTTTTCCGGTTGCTTCCTTGGCAAATGCTCCTTTGTGTTCCTATTTCTGGTCCATCTTGGCAAAGCACCTGGTGATTAATATGGAAACATATCTTCTCTCTCTTGTCCAGAAAGTCTCTGCTTTACCTATTTGCCTTTGAAGGTGAAAGTTATTTCACTACAGGAGAAGAATGGAACTAACACAGTTATTTCACTGCACACCACATCAACCCATCTCATTATAAGCTTCCTTTGGTGGTGTTTCCAGAATACAAGATAAAAAAAATAAGTACAATATTGTCCATTAATAATAAGTCATCTTGAGGTGAATTTTGAACAGGTCTAAGCAGCCACGGTCCCCTAATGACTGCTTTCCATTTAAAACAGTTTAGAAAATGCAACTGATTGTTTACCCCTTTTTACACACTCAGAAATATTAAAAAATGGTCCCACTCAATTGGTTAAATAAGTTATGGTGCATAGAGTATAGTACGATATAACTGTTATTTTAAAAGATTGTTTAATGACATGGATAAATGTTTCCAACATATCATTAGCTGAAAAGACAGGATTCAGATAACATCATGTAGTATAATCTCAATACAATTACAATGATTTAAAATTCTGCATAGATACATTTCTCTGCTGTCCAAACTTTCTACAGGAAGTATGTACTTCTTTATAAACATAAAGAAAATCAGTTACTACTCTCTTGTGAAAGGGGATTCCATTGACCCTTTTTCCAGCCTGTCGCTGGACCCACCCAGCCCTGGACTTATAATGTGGCTCTCATCCCCTTTGTTAAATGTATACCTTCACATGTGATTTCCTAGAAAATCATTGTAATACACCGACTGGACCTGTGAGATAAGGTTCAGGGCCTGTACCAGCCCACATTATTTCAGTTTGGATGGTAGAATCTTGCTACTTCCATAATGAACTCTCACTGAGCAATTCCATCAGTGTCCTCAGTTCATTTTTTCACTTTATTTTTTTATGTGTACACATGACAAGCTCTCTCTGGACTGTGTGCTCTGTGGAGGATATAGTGTCAGATCCTGCAATATATTCTTAGCGTCAGCACGGTACCCACTGCACGATGACCAAGAGCAAAAACAAGCAACCAAAATTGTGCAGTGTTAAAAACTGGCATCAACAAGGTACGTTGCCAACTGCTTTCCGGTCAGCAGAGACGACTGTAATCTACATCTTTTCCTTCAAGAGAGGACACAGTGAGATAGATACAGTGATCATGTGAGGACAAGAACATAAATAACTATTATGCAGGACAGAAGATGTATGTCAGATTGTCATACTTAGAAATGAAGGCTTGCGAGATTCAAAGGAGGTAGAAGTCATGATTTAGTGGGTTTCTGAGGATAATTCATGTAGGATTTATCACTCAAGGTGGGACTTGAAGGAGATCAAATTTGGTAAGCAGATAGGAAGACACTTGAAGCAAAATGAAAAGCTTGAGTAACTGGAAAGCATGATTCATTTTCCAAATCGGAAATATCTCTGGAAGCCAGGGGAAATTGGATTTGACTGTCTCATAAGGTGTAGGGTAGATGATGCAGACACTTAGGTCATTGTCCTATTGCAAAGAACACTTACTGCCAGAGAGGTTATTCTCAATTTGCTAGGAACTAGAAAACCACAATGGCTTGAAATTATTCAACTGAGTGGAGGCTTGATTTCTATAGAAAAAAAAAATCTGGGGATGAAGAGACTAATTAAGTGGTCCTTCATTGTTCCATTCAAGACAGAAAGAGGAATTTCATTAATACAGTGGCGATGTAAGAAATAGAAAGGAGAAAAAGACAGAACTGACAGAACCCAGGGGTTGATTTCTAGCTATTTTGTAACATGAATAAGGTTCTTTTTAATATGTTTAGTTTCCCTCACTTGTAGTAGCATATTTCAAAACCCGCCTACTTACCTATATTTCTGTCTTCTGAATATACTATTCTTCAAATAATTCTGGATCATTCTCTATTCTGTTGCTTTGTGTGTGCCACCTATGTTCAAACTGTTCATCTCTCTAAGCTCAGATGTCCCTCTAACTATTTACTGAACACATCCCAGGCAGGCAGTTCTTCTAAGTTTTCCCCCAGTGTTTCTTCATCTCTCTAATATTTGACTGTACATGGTAATTTAATTGAATCCATATCTGTCTCCCCCACTGGACTATGAGCTCTTATTCCTAACTGAGAGACATCTGTGAAAAGCATTTCTTCAGGTCTTTGAAGTCATTTCCCCACATATTAAATAGGACAAGGCCAACACCCTGCCACACTGCAAGTTCATTTTATTTTAAAATATTTATGGAGGGCCGTCTGTTTTCAGTCCCATGATGGATGCTGTGCAGGACTTAAAAAATATATATATATAAATATATATATTCCCAAGTTTCTCATCATATAGTGAGGCATCAGGATGAACACTTGTAAAACAATTAGAGAATGAAACAGGACTTTATATAATTAAAGGTTTAATTGTGTGGTGAAGATTTATAGATATTTAACGGCATGGAGGGGTCTTCCCTGGTAGCTCAGCTGGTTAAGAATCTGCCTGCAATGCAGGAAACCCCAGTTCAATTCTTAGGTTGGGAAGATCCCCTGGAGAAGGGATAGACTCTCCACTCCAGTATCCTTGGGCTTCCCTGGTTACTCAGACAGTAAAAAGCCCACCATGCAGGAGACCTGGGTTTGATCCCTGGATTGGGAAGATGAACTAGAAGCGGGCATGGCAACCCACTCCAGGATGCTTGCCTGGAAAATCCCATGGGCAGAGGAGCCGGGCAGGCTACAGACCATGGGGAGGCGCAGTGTCGGACATGACTGAGCGACTAAGCACAGCACAGCAAGGGGACAGAGGTGGACGAGGGATGAAGTCAAGGGGACTTCATGGAAGAGATGGGAAGAAACAAAGGGGAACAAGCAAGGGTTTTCCAAGTGTTTTCTAGCAAAAGTACCTTCTCTGGCTCTTTCCCTGTGACATGGACCTCTGGGACTTGGCCAGTAGAGACGTGGATGTTCTGTGTTAGGGTATCTAAGCAGGAACAGACCCAAGTATGGACATTTCAAAGACAAAGAACTAAGACAGTAATGTTTCACAAGACAAGTTAGCTGAATACATCTTCTGATATTTTCGTCAGGGTTTAAAATATAGTTCAGCTATTTCAGATTATTCATGATCCTTTAAGTCAGAATTCATAAAGTAGTTGGTACACCAAAAAGACATTGATTTCTTTATAATTATTACTAGAAAGTCTGTGCATCCAAATCCTGTTTCTTCTGGAGAGGTCAAAGCCATTATATACTAAGAGGTGATCTTAAGATATGCAAAGGAGTCAAATATAAACTGCTACCGATATCAACAGTAATGCTAATATTTATTCGGAAGGATTTGGTTTTATTTCTTTCCAGCTTATCCTTCAATGTACACTAATATAGTATGAACACTAAGTAACACTAAATAAAGGAACAGTAGTATACTGTTCTCATATTATAAAAACCTGGATCAAGCAAGTAGTCCCCAGAATTGAGACGAGTTTCTTTTAGCTCTTTAAACTGCATAGGGTTAAAACAATGTTTGAAGGAGAGGTTGTCACCAGTGGAAACCTGATGCACTGCTGTATCTTTTCCATAACCATATTTCTCCTCAGTGGAAAGAATTCAATGGTGCCTGTTGAGTTTTGGAATCCATGTACATAAGAATTAATAATTACATGGGATTGAGGGTGGACTGGTGGGCTGACAAACCAAAATGTCAAGGTAGAAAGTAAATCTAATATTTCTATTTAATTAAGACTTGCTGATTTCGTTTCTTTGTATTTTATGAATGCCACCAAAGTTATATTTTATATAAATATAGACACATGTGTTTCTTCTTTTACATAATACAGTATATTTTTTCTTATATAATAATATTACAACTAGAGGGAAATGGTTTATCTGTCTGTATCACTTTCTCTTAGATTTTGATCTCTGGATATGACTGAAGAAATATTTGGATAGTCAGGCTCATATAATGAGAATAACCAAACAAATAGTATGGATTTCCATGTCCTATAAATGAGTTTTCCTCCACCTACCTCTACTGAGTTTTGTCCACAAGGTGGCACTCTCTAGATACGTCTAAATTCAAGCCTGTTTAATAAAGATGCATCAAAATAGAAATCTCCAACCAGCCTCTTTGGTTTACAGCATTCCCCCAAAGCCAGGTGAATTCACTAATGCACTTTGGAGAAATAGCGTGGTTAAATAACTCACATAAGTCACTAGCAAGGTGTCATTGTTTATATTATAAATGTATAAAGTATTTAATTCTGAATCAGTTCATTTAGGTCTGATTTTTATCCCTGCTCCTGGTAAGAACAGGAAAGCAGATAGTCCCTACCAAATCTGATTAGTCCTTAAACCCCCCTATTCAGGATAGCTTCTTAGGATGACTATAAATACATTCTAGCAGGTAGAGTTTATGGAAGGTGATGGGACTCATTGAATGAATATATATCCCCAATTTTTATGGATAAAAATCATTTTAAATACCTTATGTATGAACATACCTACATTTCTGGAATTCATTGCAATTTTTAGATTTGAAAATAGTTTAAAGACAATCTTGACTTACTTTTTAACCAAGTATGCATGGCACCTGTCAATAGCATGAAAACAGATGTTCAGTCCCTTCTTCAAGTATTTGTCCTGGGAGGTATTCTACTCATGGGCCAGAGTACGTGGGGACAAAGATTTGGCTTTGGCAGCTAAGTCTTAGGAGCAAGCCCTCTCTATCAGCTTTTATCACCTCTCTTATAGCTGTCTCAGGAGTAGATATGTCCTAACCCTTGGCTTGAGATACTTCCTTTGAAATTAAGCTCTCAAAAATTAGAAAGAGCACTCACCAAAAACTATCCCATTGCTCTATGTTCTGATTCTTCCAGCAAGAATTTTTTAGAGTCTCTTCCCTCACCACTGAATCATTTTGTAAACAGTTTGTCAGTGGGGGAAAGAAAAAAAGCTAAATATGTTTTACATCATGCAACTGATACTACTTACGTAGTACCTATTAATAAGAATGTCAGATAGCTTCTTCCCTTACATATATACAGGAAAACCAAAGTCTATTGAAGACCTGAGATTTACTGAAGGTTACACTGTTACTAGTTATTGCTATGACAGGTTAGTAGAACCCAACAGATAAAGTAATTGTAACAGGTTAGCTACAGTTTACCTTTGTAATCTATACCTGCTACTTAGGTACAGATAAATTAGCAATCATTCCTACATTCTATTAATGTGAATGATGCTTTCTGCTTATGTTTCAAAACATTTCCATGGCACATGGAGCAGTTTATTAAAATGTCCATGAAGAGAAACTCATGTCTGAAATGAATTTAAATTAAAAGGGGAAGAGCCTGTATAAATTCTTAAATACAGAAGAATGTGGAGTGAGTGATGATTACCAGGGACAAGCAGAAAAATAAACTGATTAACTAAAAAAAGTGGACTAGACAGGCATCCTGTAAAATATTCACACAATCAGTGTCCTCCCTGGCACTATTGCGGAAATGACAACTGGGAGGAGTTATGGGCTTACAAAATTGAGTAGGTGTAATAAAAAAGAGTTTTGCTCTGGGAAGCATCTTTGATGCATATGGTATTGTGAAATGCATTACAGCTCCAGCATAAATAATCTAGGTATAAGTACACTTGATAGACATTTGCAGTCAGTAGTGTAAGTGGAAAGTAAGCAGAAGATTTGATTTAAAATGAGGAGGGAATCTGATGAAACACAGACCATGATGAAGAGGTCAAATTTGAGAACAGGGGTTACAGAGCAGAAACAAATCAGCATGAAGAAATGGAGATGAGTGTAGAGACGAGTGAAATAATCTGCCAAACACTAAATAAATTATACACTGCACCCCTGCTGTGCATAAAGAATATGTGCTACTTGACCTCAGGGGCTAAAACAAGAACAGTAAAGGCACAGCCCTTGTTACCAAGAATCGTGTACTCTTACTGGAGAGAAAATGTCAGCACATAAAGATAGATTTTAACACAAACATTAACAAGAAAAGATAATGCAACAAAAATGTCACAAGATGATAATACATGAAGAATTACAGTGAGACACATCACATGACTGTATCACCAACACAAAGGGGAAAATTAGATCATTTAAATCCATTCTTAGACAATTTTTTTTCCTGTACAGCTATCTGATTTCTAAGAATCAGCAGTTTGAGATATCAAAAGAATCATAGATATATAGATGACTCTGTTTCAGTATCTATGATTTTCCAAAATGTAAGCTTCAGTCTTTGGTTTCAGGGATTAAAAATGTATAACAGCTTTATTTTATAGCTCAGAAGAGTAAGCCTTCTAAGTCCTTTACTTTTAAACATTTATTTGATTAAAGCAAAGTGAGGGCTGCTAAAATACAAAAACAGTTCCTACACTTAAATAAATTTAGTCTGAGTACCAGTTACTTTTTAAATTAATTTTTGGGTCCCAGGGAGAATCACTTATTAGATTATTTTAAAAATCTTTTTGGTGGTCATTAATTATGTATAGTCATTTGAGAATTTATAATGTTTAAAAAACTACAATTCACTTTATGATTTGGGCTAAATAAGTTATATTTCTCAAGGAAATGGTTTTTCAAAACTCTTATTTTAAATGATTTCTAAAGTACCTATTTTTGTTGTTGTTGTTGCTTGTTTAACCACTAAGTTGTGTTTGACTCTGCAACTCCGTGGAATGTAGCCCTCCAGTCTCTCCTGTCCATGGGGTTTCCCAGGCAAGAATACTAGAATGGGTTGCTATCTCCTTCTCCAAGGGATCTTCCTGACCCAGGGTCTCCCATATTGGCAGGTGCATTCTTTCCTGCTAGGCCACCAGGGAGTCCACTTAATAATTATTATTATTTCTATATTTAAGTACAACAAGCAAATTACAAAAAGCTGTAAAAAGGAGAAGTGAAAACCAAAGGAGAAAAGGAAAGATATAAGAGTCTGAATGCAGAGTTCCAAAGAATAGCAAGCAGAGATAAGAAAGCCTTCCTTAGCGATCAATGCAAAGAAATAGAGGAAAACAACAGAATGGGAAAGACTATAGAGATCTCTTCAAGAAAATTAAAGATACCAAGGCAACATTATATGCAAAGATGGACTCGATAAAGGGCAGAAATGGTATGGACCTCACAGAAGCAGAAGATTTTAAGAAGAGGTGGCAAGAATACACAGAAGAATTGTACAAAAAACGATCTTCAAGACCAAGATAATCACGATGGTGTGATCACTCATCTAGAGCCAGACATCCTGGAATGTGAAGTCAAGTGGGCCTTAGAAAGCATCATTACGAACAAAGCTAGTGGAAGTGATGGAATTCAGTTGAGCTATTTCAAATCCTGGAAGATGATGCTGTGAAAGTGCTGTACTCAGTATGCCAGTAAATTTGAAAAACTCAGCAGTGGCCACAGAACTGGAAAAGGCCAGTTTTCATTCCATCCCAAAGAAAGGCAATGTCAAAGAATGCTCAAACTACCACACAATTGTACTCATTTCACACACTAGTAAAGTAATGCTCAAAATTCTCCAAGCTAGGCTTCAGCAATATGTGAACCGTGAACTTCCAAATGTTCAAGCTGGTTTTAGAAAAGGCAGAGAAACTAGAGATCAAATTGCCAACATCCACTGAATCATGGAAAAAGGAAGAGAGTTCCAGAAAAACATCTATTTGTAATTAATTGACTATGCCAAAACCTTTGACTGTGGATCACAATAAACTGTGGAAAATTCTGAAAGAGATGGGGATGCCAGACCACCTGACCTGCCTCTTGAGAAACCTATATGCAGGTCAGAAAGCAACAGTTAGCACTGGACATGGAACAACAGACTGGTTCCAAATAGGAAAAGGAGTATGTCAAGGCTGTATGTTGTCACCCTGCTTATTTAACTTATATGCAGCATACATCATGAGAAACGCTGGACTGAAAGAGCACAGGCTGGAATCAAGATTGCCGGGAGAAATATCAATCACCTCAGATATGCAGATGACACCACCCTTATGGCAGAAAGTGAAGAGGAACTAAAGAGTGTCTTGATGAAAGTAAAAGAGGAGAGTGAAAAAGTTGACTTACAGCTCAACATTCAGAAAACTAGGATCGTGGCATCTGGTTTCATCACTTCATGGGAAATAGATGGGAATCAGTGGAAACAGTGTCAGACTTTGTGTTTTTGGGCTCCAAAATCACTGCAAATGGTGACTACAGCCATGAAATTAAAAGATGCTTACTCCTTGGAAGGCAAGTTCTGACCAACCTAGATAGCATATTCAAACGCAGAGACATTACTTTGCCAACTAAGGTCCGTCTAGTCAAGGCTATGATTTTTCCTGTGGTCATGTATGGATGTGAGAGTTGGACTGTGAAGAAGGCTGAGCGCTGAAGAATTGATGCTTTTGAATTGTGGTGTTGGAGAAGACTCTTGAGAGTCCCTTGAACTGCAGGGAGATCCAACCAGTCCATTATAAAGGATATCAGTCCTGGGCGTTCTTTGGAAGGACTGATGCTAAAGCTGAAACTACAATATTTTGGCCACCTCATGCGAAGAATTGACTCATTGGAAAAAAAACTCTGATGCTGGCAAGGATTGAGGGCAGGAAGAGAAGGGGACGACAGAGGATGAGATGACTGGATGGCATCACTGACTCGATGGACATGAGTTTGGGTGAACTCCGGGAGTTACTGATGGATAGGGAGGTCTGGCATGCTGCAATTCATGGGGTCACAAAGAGTCGGACACAACTGAGTGACTGAACTGAACTTAACTAAGTACCTGAATCAGACACTATAAATACACCAACACTAGCTGACAAGTTTTCATTTATAACAAAGTTCTCAAAAGATGGGAGCACTCCAGTTTAGAATGGTGTTGGCTCTCAGTTAGAGAAAGTGAACCTGGTGAGGTTCACTTTCATATCCACCTCACTCCCAAATCATTGGTCTTTCCACTAGGTTATGCTGCTTCCTTAGAGGGTACTATGGTAGGACATTTTCACATTATAGTTGTGTGTATATGTTCAGCCACATATGTATATATGCACAGATTCATGTAATTAAAAAAAAAATCTGTTAGACAAGTGTCTAGCCAGCTTTAACATTTGGGTAAAACTAAGATGGAAATTATAATTGGATTTTTCATTTTTCTTTCCTGACTTCTACCTGTATTACCTTTGTCCTATTGCAGAAAGAAACTCTGAAACTTTATTTAGTAACATAGAATTCTTTTTGCCATTGACTTTTTGGAGGCTATCTTTTTACCCCCATTTGTTTTTAATGACTGATATTTTAATGACTTGTAGAAGGAAATAGCAACGCACTCCAGTATTCCTGCCAGGAGTATCCCATGGACAGACGAGTCTGGCAGGCTACAGTCCATGGGGTCTCAAGAGTTGGACATGACTTAACGACTAAAGAGAGAGAGGGATTTTAATGACTGAGGTTTTCCTGGTGGCTCAGTCATAAAGAATCTGCCTGCGATGAAGGAGACCATCTGCAGTGCAGGAGACCTGGGTTCATTTCCTGGGTTGGGAAGATCCCCTGGAGAAGGAAATGGACACACACTCCAGTATTATTGCCTGGAAAATCCCATGGACAGAGGAGACTGGCAGGCTACAGTTCATGGGGTCGCAAGGGTTGGACATAACTGAGTAACTAAACCACCACCATTTTAATGACTACATGATATGTGACCCAAGGTTGATACTCAAACATTCTTAAAATACTGAATACTATAAATCTGTATTTATATTTATCATTCCACAAATAATACTCATTTTCTCTCAGGCCCCAGAAAATCCTTACTTGACTTTCTCTCTCCACTATCCTCTCATCATCTTACTTAGAATTTTGTAATAAATAGACTACCTATACTCAAGTCCTTGTTTTAAGCACCTTTTTTTTTATTGGAGTTCATCAAAGACAACCTTCTTTATTAAGTTGCTTTCAGTTGAGTAACCAAACACTAAATTAAAACTGAAGCAATAAAAATATTTTATTGATTTATACAAGAACAACTTTCAGAGGAAGGTCTAGTTTCACATGACTCTTAATTCCTGCACGTTTACCATATACCAAACATCTGCCTTCTCTTTGTCATTCTACCTGGACTTCCAAACTGCTTCATTCTGCAGTTAATCTCCTTAAGAATGTCAAGATGGGTTTCAGTGGCTCTAGAGTAGATATTTTGCTGTTTACATTTGATATGAAAGAGGCAGTACTTTCATCCTGAGATGCTTAGAAACTTTTGGCATGAGTTTTTGTGTTCATACTGTCACTGTGACAAGAGAAATGATATATGCTGACTAGTTCAGATTGATTCACTGGTTTCACCCTAGAGAAGAGAAAGGAAGCAACGTCTTGGGACCCATGTAATTTCCCCCAGAGAAACAGGAGATGTTGCGGAGGGTACACAGCCAAGCAGATGCTAAGGAGGTAACCAAAATTGCCTGCTGTTTTACCTCACCTGATGGTAAAGCTAAAATAAAATGACACCAGTGAATATCCTCTATATAACCATAAGGGGCCATACAAAAGTCAGTGGTTATTAGCATTTGATTTTCTTTGGTAGGAGCATCTCTTAAGGTTCTGTTCCTTTGTCTTTAACCCAGAGCAAGGGTTCTATATGGAAAATGTCCCAAGGCTACTTTTGATTTTCATTGTGTTCAGTAAGTGCTGTTGTCATTTTCACTAGCCATGACATCCAGCAGATGTACATGAGTAGAAAAGCCAAGAGAAGTTTCTATATGTACAAGGGAGAGCAATGCGTGGAGAGCAATGCCCATCACTCTGGGCAAGATTTGGTGTTCATTTAGACAGCTGTTATCTCTAAGATGCTGTACATAGGTGAAAGGGAGTCAGATATTGTTTGTATAGACTCAGATATTGTTTGTATAGACCAATTAGGTTTATTTTAGTGAAAGAATCATACCACACATGGACTACTCCACTACCTATGAGAATATTCAATTTTATTCCTCTCAAGAGAAAAGAAACACATTGATTCCAGAGAAATCATTCAAGTCTACCAAAATACAACAGACATCCTATTCTTAGCATCTTAAAGCTCTGAAACAGTTTAGGCAGTAACTTTGACTTTTTGGCAATCAGCTATGATTTATTTGAGAATAACATTTCAGAATCTGAGTTTCACCACAAGATAAATTGATAAGTGGAACAATCCTTTGATGTGTGACAGTGTTTAGACCAAGGAGATCCCAAATGGAGTAGAAGTCTTATTAAATAATATGAAGACCACTTCAGATATGAATAGTGTTGATCAGAGCATAGATAGAATCTTTGAAATAAATGGCATTGAGCAAAATTCAGTGATGTTGGCCGACATATATTTTTAAATTTTTAAAACTATTTTTCTTGACAAAGGAACACAGGGTTCATGTGCTGAGGCACAAATAGAAGGAAAAATGCACTAGTTCAGGAGAAAGAAATAGGTTAGCATTAACCTAGCCTTGCTTTATAGTGATAAATGTATTTTTAAAATTGACTAATTGAATGCATGACAAGAAATGACATTCCTGGAAAATAACCAGCAGTTGAAAACATATCGCTACCTTGCAGAAACCAAGACTCATAGTAAGTAACTAATACTGAAACAGAAAAGCAAACAGAATGAGAATTAGTAAACCACAGAAATAATTTAGCATTTTGTGAGATGGTCGAGAAAATAGTCTCTATGTTCAAACTTCTGGCACCATGCTTCTCTGATCCTTCCTGATTTTCAGGGAAACACATGATAGCTCCATGAGTAAGAAGTCATGCATATTTCAGTTTATGGTAGTCAATAAAGTACACAGGGCAGGAAAATTGAAGAAGCGGGAAATAACTTGAAGTACATATTGATTATGTCTATTTTGTTGTTCAGTCACTCAGTCGTGTCTGACCCTTTGTGACCCCAGGGACTGCAGTAAGCCAGGCTTCCCTGTTCTTCACTAACTCCCGGAGTTTGCTCAAATTTATGTCCGCTGAGTCTATGATGCCATCCAAACATCTCATCCTCTGCCACCCTCTTCTTCTTCTGCCCTCAATCTTTCCCAGCATGAGTTTCTTTTCCAATAAGTTAGCGCTTCATAACAGGTGGCCAAAGTATTGGGGCTTCAGCATCAATACTTCCAAAGAATACTCAAGGTTGATTTCCTTTAGGATTCACTGGTTTGATCTCCTTGCTATCCAAGGGACACTCAAAAGTCTTCTCCAGTACCACAGTTCTAAAACTCATCAGTTCTTCAGTGCTCAGCCTTCTTCATGGTCCAATTCTCACATCCATACATGACTACTGGAAAAACCATAGGTTTGACTACATGGACATTTGTCAGCAAAGTGATGTCTCTACTTTTTTAATATGCTGTCTAGATTAGTCATAGCTTAGGCAGGAAAATTAAAGAAGTGGGAAATAACTTGAATTGCATATTAACTATATCTATTACTTGAGGTATATATACTAAAACCCCCACTTCTTTTCACTAGTTGCACCCTGTCACTTGATGCCACATAATTGCCTGACCAAATCTGGATCTCTAGTATGGGAGAGACATTTCAGGGGGGAATTCAAAGTCCCACAACATAGTACACATACATATGCAAGATTGAGATGAAGGACAAGTGCTACAGAACCTAGGAGACAAAGGGTAGGGTCCCTTTATCCTGCATTGCCTGGGATAGCACATTAAGAACTAGGTAGAAAAGTGATAAGGCAGCTTATTTCAGCATAATACAAAAACAAAGCAAAAAGAAAAATTCTTCTTACCAGTGAGAACAGTCCAAAAATGAAAGGTCTAATCAGATCCTTATCAATGAATGTGGTCAAACAGACCCCCCTAAGATATCATTGAGGATCAGGTTCAGAGTTGAGCTAAATAACTAGATAATGATTCAAAAGCTCTAGGAAAAAAAAATTTTATCTCCCAGATACTGTTAATATTTTAAAAATGTTCTTTAGTATTGTAGAAATAAATAGGAATTTTCTGGAGCATTTGGGAAATTTGACATAGGATACCTGAGAGCAAGAGAAATTTCACTGAGCATCTCAGAAATTCTGAATTGCAATGTATATTTATTGGCCTTGTTTGATTTGAAGATAGATTTTCTCTAAAATGAGAAGTGTGTGTTTATGTGTGTGCATTAGGTATAAAACTGAGGAGGAGCAAACTGACCAATATGTCAGAAAGAGAGAGTTAACAAAGCTTACTTGACTGTATAGAAATGATGTGAGATTGAGAATGCATGTACAGAGATATGTTTCCCATTTTTTCATGAAAAAATTAAACATTCTCTTATGAGTAAGTGACAGTACAAATTCTCAACTCTTCTAACTTGATAGAAATAACTGAGATATAGAAATCCATCCATCCCAAGATTACAGTTTCCTCCTGCTATTTGTTCAGGAGTACCATAGTGTCTGTGAATATCTGCGGTGAGACTGATCAGGTTGACTCTGCCCTAGATGAGGTGAAAAGAGCCTTGGGATGTTCTGTCCAAAGGACAGAAGATGAACCAAGTTCTGGGCATGTCCCTGCCATAGTTACTGGTGTGGCATTATCCCCTACAGTAGTTAAGGACCTGTAGTTTACTCAAATTCATGTCCATTGAGTTGGTGATGGTATCTAATCATCTCATCCTCTGCTGCCCCATTTTCCTTCTGCCTTCAATCTTTCCCAGCATCAGGGTCTTTCCCAATGAGTCGGCTCTTTGCACAGGTGGCCAAAGTATACGTTAATCACCCAAGTTTGTATTTTCTTACACACTTTATAGAAAAGCAGAGCTACTACTTTGCAACCACCAGGGGAAATGATTGTGAATTCAAGTTGATTTTTATCAGTAACTTCAGTCTGTACTGTGTAGAGATTGGATCTCCTCACTATGAATAAGATCAATTTACTCTACTTGCACACCTTTCTAGTAGTAAACCTTACAATATTGTTAATATCAGGTAAGACAAACCACCACCCCTGCTCCCGCCACAGTTGATCTCAGAAATCTCCAGAATTTCAGGTTTTGTTTTTTTTTTAAGTGAACTCAAAGGTAAACTTTAAAAAAAGCCATTAAGTTTTAATTATTTTTTGTTAAATGTATACATTTGGGAATTTTTTTCCATACAATGAGTGGCATTTTTCCTTCATTTATTGACCTTGTTTAATGTGTGCTGAGCTTTCCTGGTAGCACAGCTGGTAAAGAATCTACCTGTAATGCAGGAGACCTTGTTCAGTTCTTGGGTCCAGTGGATCCCCTGGAGAAGGGATAGGCTACCTACGCCAGTATTCTTGGGCTTCCCTGGTGGCTCAGAGGTCAAGAAACCTCCTGCAATGCAGGAGACCTGGGTTCGGTCCCCTTGCTTGGGAAGATACCCTGGAGAAGGGCATGGCAACTCACTCCAGAATTCTTACCTGGAGAGTCCCCATGGACGGAGGAGCCTGGCGGGCTGCAGTCCATTGGGTCACAGAGAGTTGAACATGACTGGGCAACAAAACAAAAGGTGTGCTAGTGAAGTTTTACAGTTTATCAAATTGGGTAGTGAGAATGTTATTTTAAGACTGTGAAGAATTCATAAGCCTAAAAGTAGTCTTTATATTCTTGCTCTTTATGATCTCCTAATAGTCATGAATTTTTAAAGTAATTTTCTTGTATTTCTACAGTCAATCATGTTTTCAGTGCCTGTATCTTTGTTTTCATGTGTTATAACTTCAGTTGATTTACTTGTCTGTCTTCTGATCTTTAGGGAAATCATCCAGTCTTTCACACTTCAGTATAATGCTAGCTATGTGTTTTCTTTTCTTTTCTTTTTTTTAATTTTATTTTTACTTTATTTTACTTTACAATACTGTATTGGTTTTGCCATACATTGACATGAATCCACCACAGGTGTACATGAGTTCCCAAACATGAAGCCCCCTCCCATCTCCCTCCCCATACCATCTCTCTGGGTCATCCCTGTGCACCAGCCCCAAGCATCCTGTATCCTGCATCGAACATAGACTGGCGATTCGTTTCTTACATGATAGTATACATGTTTCAATGCCATTCTCCCAAATCATCCCACCCTCTCCCTCTCCCTCAGAGTCCAAAAGTCCACTCTACACATCTGTGTCTCTTTTGCTGTCTCACATACAGGGTCATCATTACCATCTTTCTAAATTCCATATATATGTGTTAGTATACTGTATTGGTGTTTTTCTTTTCTGGCTTACTTCACTCTGTATAATCGGCTCCAGTTTCATCCTTCTCATTAGAACTGATTCAAATGTATTCTTTTTAATGGATGAGTAATACTCCATTGTGTATATGTACCAAAGCTTTCTTATCCATTCATCTGCTGATGGACATCTAGGTTGTTTCCATGTCCTGGCTATTATAAACAGCGCTGCGATGAACATTGGGGTACATGTGTCTCTTTCAGTTCTGGTTTCCTCAGTGTGTATGCCCAGCAGTGGGATTGCTGGGTCATAAGGCAGTTCTATTTGCAATTTTTTAAGGAATCTCCACACTGTTTTCCATAGTGGCTGTACTAGTTTGCATTCCCACAAACAGTGCAAGAGGGTTCCCTTTTCTCCACACCCTCTCCAGCATTTATTGCTTGTAGACTTTTGGATCACAACCATTCTGACTGGTGTGAAGTGGTACCTCATTGTGGTCTTGATTTGCATTTCTCTAATAATGAGTGATGTTGAGCATCTTTTCATGTGTTTGTTAGCCATCCATATGTCTTCTTTGGAGAAATGTCTATTTAGTTCTTTGGCCCATTTTTTGATTGGGTCGTTTACTAGAGCTAATCAATGAATATAGTAAAGTTGCAAGATATAAAATCAACACACAGAAATCCTTTGCATTCCTATACACTAATAATGAGAAAGTAGAAAAAGAAATTAAGGAAACAATTCCATTCACCATTGCAACGAAAAGAATAAAATACTTAGGAATATATCTACCTAAAGAAACTAAAGACCTATACATAGGAAATATAAAACACTGATGAAAGAAATCAAAGAGGACACTAATAGATGGAGAAATATACCATGTTCATGGATCGGAAGAATCAACATAGTGAAAATCAGTATACTACCCAAAGCAATCTACAGATTCAATGCAATCCCTATCAAGCTACCAGCGGTATTTTTCACAGAACTAGAACAAATAATTTCAAGATTTGTATGGAAATACAAAAAACTTCGAATAACCAAAGCAATCTTGAGAAATAAGAATGGAACAGGAGGAATCAACTTGCCTGACTTCAGGCTCTACTACAAAGCCACAGTCATCAAGACAGTATGGTACTAGCTATGTGTTTTCACAGATATCCTTATGAGGTTGAAGTTCTCTTTTAATCCTATCTGCTGAATGTTTTTTAATCATGAAGTGATATTGGATTTTTATCCAACTATCTTTTGTGCATCTATTGAGATGATATATTTTTGACATTTATTCATTATATGGTATCATATATTAATTGATTTGGGAAATTAAACCAGGCCTATAATCCTGGGATAAATCCCACTTGATCATAGTGTAAATCTTTATGTGTTGCTGGATTTAGTTTACTCATATTTTATTGAAGATTTTCATGTTTATATTCATAAGCAGTATTGGCTTGTATTTTTAAATGTATTTACTTTTTTCCCTTGTGATATCATTGTTTGGTTTTTGTATCAACGTAATACTGGCCTTATAGAAGGAGGTGGCAACTTTTGTCTCCTCTTCTTCTATTTCTTCAGGTTTAGAATCTGTGTCTTTCTATACATTTCCCAAGTTTATGCAAGTTATTTAATTATTGCTATATAGTTGCTATTTTCTTAGAATCCTTTTATTTCTGTGAGATTGGTAGTAATGTTCTCCCTTTCATTCCTGAGTTAGGAATTTAAATGTTTTGGTTTCTTTTTTATTTTTGAATAGCCTAGTTAAAGTTTTGTCAATTAGGTGATATTTTTAAAAGCCTGTATTTGTTTTTGTTTATTTGCTTGATTGCTAATTTTATTAATTTCCATTTATTTAAATTAGTTTCTACCTCATGCTTATTTGGGGTTTAGTTTTCTCCTTTTCAATTTCTTAAGGTAGTAGATTATCAATCTATCTTTCTTTTTTAAAATATAGATGTTGCCAGGCATAAATTCTGTTAGAACTATTTTAGCTTCATCTCATAAGTTTGAGTATGCTGTGTTTATTGCTTGCATTTATCTCAAAGAGTTTTCTAATCACTTTTGTGATTTTTTTCTCTCTCTGATGTTTTAAAGATGTATCATTTAATTTCCACATATTTGTCAGTCTCACAATTTTTCTCTGTTAACTTATATTGTTGTGGCTCTAAATTTATTTCATATGATTTTAATTTGTTTAAATTTATTGAGACTTGTTTTGTGGTCTAGCAGATGGTTGACTTTGGGAAATATTACACGTGCACGAAAGAAGTTATACTTTGTTGTGTGGAGCATTGTATGGATATTGTTAGGTCTAGTTGGTTTACTGTTGTTCAAGCCTCTATATCTTTGCAATTCTTCTGTCTAGCTGTTCTATCCATTAATGAAATTGAGGTATTAAAGTGTCTAACTGTACTATTGAATTGTCTATTTTACCTTTTAATTCTGTCACATTTTCACTCTACATTTTAGAGTTCTGTTTTAGGTACATTGATAACTGTTACATATTCAAGTTTAATTGATGCTTTGGGCTTCCCTGGTAGCTCAGAGGTTAAAGCGTCTGCCTGCAATGCAGGAAACTCAGGTTTGATCTCTGGGTTGGGAAGATCCCTTGGGGAAGAAAATGGCAACCCACTCCAGTATTCTTTCCTGGAGAATCCCATGGACGGAAGAGCCTGGTGGGCTACAGTCCACGAGTCACAAAGAGTCAGACACAACTGAGCGACTTCACTTCACTTCACTTTACCATTACATAATATCTGTCTTGTGACACTTTTGTTTGTAAGTCTATTTTGTCCCTATTTTGTTTTGCAAGTCTGTAGGCCCTCAGCACTTCTCTAGTTGCTCTCTTTCCTGGCGTGTTTTTCTCCATTCTCTTATGACCAGACTATTTGTATCTTTGAATCTAAAGTATTGACTTTAAAGTAGTTAGAACAGCACATTTTCCATTCTCATTTTATATTATTATCAAAGCTAACAATCTTTGCCTTTTGATTATACTATTTAATCCATTTATATTTAATGCTGTTATTGATATAGTTGATCTTGTGATGTGAAACTCACATAGCCTGCCAGGCTCCTCTGTCCATGGAGTGGGTATCCATCCCCTTCTCCAGGGGATCTTCCCAACCCAGGGATCGATCCCAGGTTTCCTGCGTTGCAGGCGGATTCTTTATTGTCTCAGCCACTAGGTCTTGCATTTTCCTTTTCGTGTTTATATGTCCCATGTAATTTTTTTCTTCCCTAGTATTACTTTACTATTTTCTTTTGCATTAATATTTCTAGTTATAACATGTTAGTTACCTAATTTAAAAAGCTGTTATTTTATTAGTCACTAGCCTGGAGCTTAATGTAAACATGTCATTAGAATTTATTTCAGATTTATAGTAACTTTTACAATGAGATATAAAAAATTACTCCTGTATAGCTTAATTCCCTCTCCCCTTCTTTGTGCTGTGATTGTTATACATATTCTATTTAAACATGTTATAAACACAATGATACATTATTTTAAATAATTTAATGTTTATTTTTAACACTGAGAAATAAAGAGAAGTATAAATTTACAGAGGCTTATATTATCCTTCTTATTTACTATTTCTGCTTCTCTTTTTCCTATGAATTCAAATTGCAGTGAAATTTCTATAGTTTAATAGAATTTTGTCCTCACCTGTTTCTTTTGTGGTATTCTCAAATAAATTAAATTTCTGTACACCATATGCTTAACATACCCAATATAATTATGTACTTTATATAATTATGTTTTCAATTACTTAAGATAAGTAAGGAGAATTATACACTTATACTTTCTTTTAAAATTATTATGTTTATTGGTGCTTATTATTCTTTCATGTGAATTTGAATTACCATCTCTGGTCATTGCATTCAGCCAAAAGAAATTCCCTTAGTATTTTATTTTTAACATGGGTCTGCTAACAATGAATTCTCTTTTTATGTTATTTGAAAATACAATTATTTCATCTTCATTTTTGAAAGATAATGTTGCTAGACATACAAATCTTAGTTGAATAATCTTTTTTTTTTTTTTCAGTACTTTGAGTATGCTTCCTGACCTCTGTTGTTTCTGATAAGAAATCTTCCCCCCACTCTTATCTTTTGGGAGTTCCTTTGTACATGACAAGTCATTTTTGTTTTGCCGCTTTCACAATTTTCACTGTGTCCTTAGCTTGCCTTATTCTTATTCTGATGTGTCTGGAATCTGAAATTTATTTGAATTAATTCTACTTGGAATTTATTGTGCTTCATGGGTGTTCAGATATATTTTTCACTATTTTTTGAGTCAATATTTCTTCAAATATATTTTTCTGCTCTTTTTTCTCTTCTGTACTTCATTACACATGTTAATGTTCTTAACAGTATTCCTTGAGTCTTTGATGCTCTGCACATTTCCTTTTTATTTTTTGAATTGTAAAGTGATTCAGTTTTACATATGCTTATATTTACTCTTTTTCAAATCATTTTTCCACTTAGATTATTACAGAATTTTGAGCAAAGTTCCATGTGCTGTACAGTATCTATTTTAAATATAATAAAGTGTATATGTCAAACCAAAACTCCCAATTTAACTCCTCCTTCTTTTCCTCTTTTGTAACCACACATTTGTTTTCTAAGCCTGTGAGTTTATTTCTGTTTTGTAAATAACTTCCCTTGTAGATATATTTTTTGATTCCACATATAAGCATTATCATATGACATTTGTCTTTCTCTTTTCACTTAGTATGATAATCTCTATGCCCTTCCACTTTGCTGCAAATAGCAGTATTTCATTCCTTTTAATGGCTGAGTAATACTCCATTCTATATATATATACCACTCTTCTTTACCCATTCATCTGTTGATGGACATTTAGGTTGCTTCCATGTCTTGGTTATTGAAAACAGTGCTGCAATGAACTTTGGAATGCATTTATTTTTTTGAATCTTGCTTTTATTCCTGTTTATGGGCCATATTTTAATATTTCTTCACATGAATCATGACTTTTTATTGAAAACTAGATATTTTAGGTAATATATTGTAACAACTTTGGATATATATTCCTTATGCTTTGGGGAATATCCTGTTGTTGTTTGCATGTTTATTTGTTTAATGACTGGACTGGGCTGAAGTAAAAGTTGCTCTGCTGCTGCTGCTGCTAAGTCGCTTCAGTTGTGTCCAACTCTGTGCGAACCCATAGATGGCAGCCAATGAGGCTCCGCTGTCCCTGGGATTCTCCAGGCAAGAACACTGGAGTGGGTTGCCATTTCCTTCTCCAGTGCATGAAAGTGAAAAGTGAAAGTGAAGTTGCTCAGTCGTGTCCAACTCTTAGCAACCCCACGGACTGCAGCCCACCAGGGTCCTCTGTCCATGGGATTTTCCAGGCAGGAGTACTGGAGTGGGTGTCATGTCCAACTCTTTGTGATCTCATGGGCTGTAGCCTGCTAGGCTCCTCTGTCCATGGAATTCTCCAGGCAAGAATCCTGCAGTGGGTAGCCAGTCCCTTCTCCAGGGGATCTTCCCAACCAGGGGACAAACCCAGGTCTCCCACATTGAAAGAGCATTCTTTACTGTCTGAGCCACTAGGGAAGCCCTAATTTAGTGAATTTGACTTTTCCAGTCATGTGAAGTCTTTTATGTTTCTTCTCACAGAATGCATCCTTGGGTGTGCACAGTCTCTCTGAACACTTAGAATAGTCTACCTCTATGAATACCACACCCAATTGTTAGTCTCCAGTGTTAGCTGATGACAGTGATGTTGGCAGCAATATCCTGTGGCAGAAACTGTTCCACAGACTGATCCAATAGAGTAAGGCCCCTCTACCTGGGCAAAGGCTTGCCAGTCTTTGGGGCTGCTCTGACCCCCTGAAGGCTCTCCTTAGTTGATTCTTTTCCTGGTTCTTCCTGTTAAACTTCTCTTTTGTTAACAGTTTTACTTTCTGTTATTAGTGTCAGAGAGCTGCCAATCTCTTCTTAATTGTTCATTTGATGATCCTCATTGTGTTCAATAATGCTCTTAGACATGAACTTTCCCACGATTTCTTCCAAAGTAAGTTAATCTTAATTAGGCAGTGCTGGGAATTCTGTTTTTGTTCCCTTTTGTCGAGCTTCTGTGCCATTACATTGGGGTTGAGGGTGGAGAAGATGGTCCACTTTCATAGAGTGACATCCTGCTCAGCAAGTGGGACTGTGGACAGGGAAGCTGCCCTTGACATTGTGGACTTTCCCTATTTGACATGGAACTTCTATACTATAAGCAAGCTAGGCAGGAGTGTTGGGTTCCAGTTTTCTTGTCCTATTGTACTTAGAATAGAGCTTCTGCCATTGGATGAAGGAAGAGACCAGTCTCCTTCAGATCTGGAGCAGAATGTGGGTGCCCACATCTTCTTGGTTTCAAATGCCTGCATAACGCTTTCATTACTCTGAAATGGAAGTAAAAAAAAGGATGGTGAATCATATCTTAAATATCATTTTTTTTGTTTTGTTTTTCTTACCTGTATTTAGTAATTTGTTTGAATAGAGGTTTGCCCATTTGTTGTACACCCTCAGGAGAACTTCCATAGACTTTACATTATCCGTTTCAATTAAATATTTTGTTTGCTTAACTGGGGAAAGACTCCACTGTGCTCCTCATGCTGCCATTATTAACGTCAACTTCGCTGATCACCTTTAATATAATATCTTGTCTTTGATAGACAAGCAGTTTCACCATGATATGCAAATTGGATTTGCTTTCAGTTATAAAGTCAGTGGATCATTTTCTTACTCCAATCTGCAAGTTCTGTTTTTATTTTTCCAATTTAATGATATTCATAGCCATTATGGTTTATAGTATTGCATTAAAAATATCCTATTCCTTTCTATTCTGGAATATTTGAAGTATATTAAACAACTTCTTTGTCTTCATAGCTCTTATGACTTTTTCATAATCTCTAGTTCAGATACTCTCAAATTTAGCAAGTATTAGAATCATCTGAAGAATTTCTTAAAAGATAGATGCGTGATCCACTCCCCCAGAATCTCACATTCCATAAATGTAGGGTGAGGTTCAAAAGTGTCATATCTAACAAGCTTTTAGGTGATGCTGATACTTCTGATCCTTAGATCATATTTTGAGATCTGCCATTCTATTTTTTATATTTCTTTGCTGAATTTTAGATAGTTTCCTCAAACTTATCTTTCAGTTTACAAATCTCTCTTCAGCAGTACTGATTTGATGTTTAACTCATCCTCTATATTTTAAGTCTCAAAGATTCGTCTTTATTTATAAGGATTCTACTTTTTTTTAACTCTAAGATGATTATTCATAAACTCTTGTTCTTAATTGTGGTTTATTTTATTTTAATCTTTCTTTGTCTCATTTTAACATACTTATTTGTGAACTTTTTCAGATTTCCCAGTTATACCAAGTTCTGTGATACTCATTCTTTGGTGTTATGCCAATAGACTATCCAACAGGTAGGATTATTTCCTCATGCATTTAAGAATTTTTGATTTGAGATTATCCTTGGTAAGAATCTTTTTTCCTGTAGGAGTTTGTTCATGCTCAGTTTTAATAGTTTCTGTAAAATTGGTGAAATCTGGATTTTTTTAGCCAGGAGCTTGAAAATTTTTTAATAAGCCTAGAATTATTTCAACAATAGCTCTCATCCTTTAATTCATACAGTGTTGTTTTTGTTGTTCAGTGGCTAAGTCATGTCCAGCTATTTGTGACTATTTGTGAACAGAAGCACCTCAGGGTTCCCTGTACTTCACTATCTCCCAGAGTTCATTCAAATTCATGTCCATTGGGTCAGTAGTGCCATCCAACCATCTCATCCTCTGCCACCCTCTTCTACTTTAGCCTCCAATCTTTCCCAGCATGAAGGTAATTTCCAGTGAGTCAGCTCTTCACATCAGGTGGTGGTATATTTGGATTCCAATTCTGGACTTAGAGGGGTGATGCTTTGTTTGACTGTACGTTCAATGCTCTGGAAAGAGAAAAGATGAGAACAATTTTTTATTCTCTCTCTCTCTTTTTTTTTTTTTTTTTTTTACTGGAAAGGATTGACTTGTATGATAGGGAGGCTATCTTTTTCCTTTCTCTAACCTTCTGAGATCAGTAATACAGAACTACAGTGTTGTGAGTCATATATAGAACTGATCACTATTCACCGCCCTATACTGGACTGCTACAGTGCCACTGTAAAGAATTAATGAGGAGGAGATGTAAACCTCAACTAAAGCTGGAGGTAGTATGCATCCTGACTTTAGACTATACTACAAAGCTACAGTAATCAAAACAATATGACACTAGCACAAAAAGACTAATAAATCTATGGAACAGAATCAGTTCAGTTCAGTTCATTTCAGTTGCTCAGTCATGTCTGACTCTTTGCGACCCCATGAATTGCAGCATGCCAGGCCTCCCTGTCCATCACCGACTCCTGGAGTTCACTCAGACTCACATCCACTGAGTCAGTGATGCCATCAAGCCATCTCATCCTCTGCTGTCCCCTTCTCCTCCTGCCACCAGTCCCTCCCAGCATCAGAGTCTTTTCCAATGAGTCAACTCTTCACATGAGGTGGCCAAAGTACTGGAATTTCAGCTTTAGCATCATTCCTTCCAATGAAATCCCAGGGCTGATCTCCTTCAGAGTGGACTGGTTGGATCTCCTTGCAGTCCAAAGGACTCTCAAGAGTCTTCTTCAACACCACAGTTCAAAAGCATTAATTCTTTAGCGCTCAGCTTTCTTCATGATCCAACTGTCACATCTATACATGACCACAGGAAAAACCATAGCCTTGACTAGACAGACCGTGGTTGGCAAAGTAATGTCTCTGCTTTTGAATATACTATCTAGGTTGGTCACAACTTTTCTTCCAAGGAGTAAGCATCTTCTAATTTCATGGCTGCAGTCACCATTTGCAGGGATTTTGGAGCCCCAAAAAATAAAGTCTGACACTATTTCTACCATTTCCCCATCTATTTCTCATGAAGTGATGGGACCTGATGCCATGATCTTCATTTTCTGAATGTTGAGCTTTAAGCCAACTTTTTCACTCTCTTCTTTCGCTTTCATCAAGAGGCTTTTTAGTTCCTCTTTACTTTCTGCCATAAGGGTGGTGTCATCTGCATATCTGAGATTATTGATATTACTCCCGGCAATCTTGATTCCAGCTTGTGCTTCTTCCAGCCCAGCATTTCTCATGATGTACTCTGCATATAAGCTAAATAAGCAGGTTGACAATATACAGCCTTGATGCACTCCTTTTCCTATTTGTAACCAGTCTATTGTTCCATGTCCAGTTCTAAATGTTGCTTCCTGACCTGCATATAGGTTTCTCAAGAGGCAGGTCAGGTGGTCTGGTATTCCCATCTCTTTCATAATTTTCCACAGTTTATTGTGATCCACACAGTCAAAGGCTTTGGCATAGTCAATAAAGTAGAAATAGTAGAGAGCCTAGAAATCAATACATGCACTTGTGATGAATTCATTTATGGCAAACATGGCAAGAATTCACAACAGGGAAAGAATAATATCTTCAGTAAGTGGTCTTGTGAAAATTAGATAGCTACATGTAAAGGAATAAATTTAAGATATTCACTCATATCCTATAGAAAAGTAAATTAAAAATGGATTACCTAGATGTCCATCAGCAGATGAATGGATAAGAAAGCTGTGGTACATATACACAATGGAGTATTACTCAGCCATTAAAAAGAATACATTTGAATCAGTTCTAATGATATGGATGAAACTGGAGCCGATTATACAGAGTGAAGTAAGCCAGAAAGAAAAACACCAATACAGTATACAAACACATATATTTGGGATTTAGAAAGATGGTAATGATGACCCTGTATGTGAGACAGCAAAAGAGACACAGATGTGTAGAGCGGACTTTTGGACTCAGAGGGAGAGGGAGAGGGTGGGATGATTTAGGAGAATGGCATTGTAACAGGTATACTATCATGTAAGAAATGAATCGCCAGTCTATGTTCAATGTAGGATACTGGATGCATGGGGCTGGTGCACGGGGATGATCCAGAGAGATGATATTGGGTGTAGGTGAGAGGGGGCTTCATGGGAACTCATGTACACCTGTGGTGGATTCATGTCAATGTATGGCAAAACCAATACAGTATTGTAAAGTAAAATAAAGTAAAAATAAAATTTAAAAAAAAAATTAAAAAGTTGAAACTTCAAAAAAAGAAAGGATTACCAATCAAATGTAAAACTGAAAATCAGGAAATTCCTAGAAAATATCTTAGGCAGGACACTCTTGACATAAATTGTAGCCATATTTTTTTTTGGCTCTATCTCCTAACACAAAGGACACAAGAGCAAAAATAAACAAATGGGACCTAATCAAACCAAAGTTTTTAAATAGAAAAAGAAACCATTGACAAAACTAACTGAAAGCCTATTGAATGGAAAAAAAAAATTTGAAGATGTATGATTGATAAGTAGATAATATCCAAAATAAACAAACATGTCATACAACTTGATATTAAAAAAAAAAAACAATTTAAAAATGAGCAGAAGATCTGAAAAACATGTTTTACAAAGAAGACATACAGATCGCCAATAGGCACATAAGTAGATGTTCAGCATTGCCAATCACTAGAGAAAGGTCAGAATGGTTATCAAAAAAAATGAAGACTACAGATAACAAATATTGGTGAGAACATGGTGAAAAGGAAATTTCAGTACACTGTTGATGGAAATATAAATTGGTACACCCTGTATGGAAAGCAGGATGGAGATTCCTCAAAAGACTAAAAAGACAACTACCATATGATCCACCAATGCCTCTTTCAGGTATATAGCCAAAGAAAACAAAGTTTATTTGTTTTGAAAACTGCAAACTGTTTTCAAAAAAAAAAGAAAAAGAAAAGATACACACACCCCAATGTTTGTAGCAGCATTATTTACAATGGCCAAGATATGGAAGCAACCTAAGTATCCATTAAAGATGAAAAGATAAATAAGTGATATACATATTGATACATACAATGAAATATTACTCAGCCATAAAAATAATGAAATTTGGCCAGTGCTACAACACGGATGGACTGGAGGGTATTATTCATAATGAAATAAGTCAGAAAGACAAATGCTGTATAGTATCACTTATATATAGAATCTAAAAACAGTTTAATGAATATATGAAAACTATATATGAAATTTAATGAGTATAAGAAACAGACTTAAAGAAAACAAACTTGTGGTTACTAGTAGGGAGAAGGAAGGGGATAGAGGAATAAGAGATTGGGGGTTAAGAGGTGCAAACTATTATGTCTAAGATAAATAAGCTACCAGGATGCATTGCATAATGCAGTGAATATAGCCGCTATTTTATAATATCTTGGAATGGAATAGAATCTCTAAAAATATTGAGATCACTAATGTTGTACACCTGAAACAACTTTAATATTATAAATCAATTATACTTCAACATAAAAATAATGATGAAGGAACTGTGTGTTGAAGTCTACACAGGAACTCTCAGTGCTCTCTGCTCATTTGTTTTTATAAACCTAAAACTGTTCCAAAAAGTAAACTCTACTAATGAAAAAGGGAAGTGAGTATTGTTTATTCTCAGAGACTGCTTTTTGTATCTTGCCCTAAAATTTTCCTACTATTCACCTTTTGTATTTCAAATTTGAAAAGTATTTTCATTAAATTTATATTTATCAAGTTTAAGTATGTTTGGGGTTACACATCAACTGAGTCTTACAACTATTGCAAGTTTATATTAATTTATAATTAGAAAAATTTAAAAACATAAAACAAGGTGTTAATCATCTAGAAGTGTACACTTATGATCTGTGCACATATTGTATGTATTTTATATTTTTTTTAAATCAGGTTTTATACAGGTGGCACAATGAACAAGAGTGTGCTGTATTTTAACACTACATCTTCTTGTTATCGTAAATTCCTTCCCCTCTCATCCATGTCCATTTGTTACACCAGTCCCTGATGCAATGGAAATGGCCAATTTAAACTTTTCCTATTTGCCAAAGGCCAAATGGGAGTTGAATTCACTATAACTTTGGAGGAGCAATAGAACTGACAAGTAATCTGACTGACAAATAAGTGCTCTGTTCCCATTTTGATGGACAGTTTTCCAGTTCTGCAAAAACAATCAGTGTGCAGGCAGTTCTAGCCATCTTATTTACTGGTATATCCAGCTCATAGAATAGTGCCTGACATGGAGCAAATGTTCAATAAATAATTGTTGAATGACTGCCTGAAACTGTCAAAGTGACGTAAACCAAGGGTCTGTAATCAAAGGCTAAAACTCCAAATATCGATTCCCAATCAGAGCCTTAGCCCCTAAGTTCCCTTTCCTAACTGAACCCTGGAGATTAAATTTAAACCTCCTGTGAATGTGAGGCAGTGACAAGTGCAAGGAGCTCTGTGACTCCATGACTATTTGTGAAACCCATTACAGCTCAAACTCTTTGTCAAGATGTATGATCTTTCTAATGAAACAAGTGCCCTTTACATTAAAAATAACAAATATCCTGTTGTTTAAGTGTCAAGTACTTAGGTTATTATTTTAACAAACCCATAAAATGGAAAGGTGAATTCATATAGAGGTTGTTTAATTTGCTAATTACTGAGATCAGGACCTGGGCAGAAGATCAGAGGAAAGCCAGCACCCTGAGTAAGATATGCTCAGAGCCATAAACACACTCACAGTTCCTGTCTTTCTATTATAAATATAAATCTTGTTACTGGGACAGGGGCAGACAATTGATGTAAGGAAAAATCAGTGTTCCTCAATTGTTCTTTACATATTTGGCCATAAGGCTGCATCTGGGCTTTGATTAATATAAGATTCTATGGAGAATTTTCAAGTTTTTAATGAGCATCCCCAGTTGGTTTTCATGAACTAAAATGGAACATGAGGTGAGGATGAACCAGATTTTGCCAATAATCTGCTAACTTGCAATCAAAGCTTTTAAATCCCTGTTCTTTAATTCAAAGGCTTTTTCCTTTGCAATCGATTTGTCTGTCAAGAGTCAGCTCCTCAGGGATGTCTGTCTTTTTAGTTCCAGTGTGATTTAGGGACCACTTCTAAGACTGGTACATAGGTTGTATCTGTAGCATTACATTTACTGTCAGTTATTTCAATAATTAACATGTTAGGGTTTCCTAGTAGACTATGTTTCCTGAGAATGAGCTCTAAGTCTTACATTCATATCCCTGGTAACCTATATGATATCTGACACAGTACAGATTCAATACACATTTTTAAAATGATCCTTTGTTATCATTTGATTAATGATACATAATACTCCACCCTCATCTCACTTGATGATTATTTGCAAATACATCTGAAGACCTGGAGGCATGAAGAAATTCTTTCCTCTTAAAATCATCCCTTCCCCATACTATGGAAAGCTGTTGATATGTTACCCTTTGTGAGCTGGATGTATTCAAATTAATATAGCCAGAACAATGACATAGCATAGGTAATTAAAAGTTAAAATTAAAATAACAAAGGAAACTGGATCCTCAGTTAAAACACTCATACTTTTTCTTACTTAAAAACACTGAAATAGCCTGTAAAACTAGACTATTCAAATGCTTAATATTTATAGTACCAGTTTTCTTTCTTCCCCAAATTTTCTTCCACGGGATGAGAGAGAAAGGGAAATGCTACACTGGACTTTGTCTCATTTAATCAGCTAATCATGCAGAATCATCCTGTTTCCCAATGTGGATCCCAGTTTGTGATTATCTTCTCTGCTAATTTCTGGTTGGCATGACTCTAACTTTCTAGGGGTTTGAGAGTAGATAATAGGGCAGAAATAGGGAGTCCAAAGACAAGCCAAACCCAACAATTTTAGTTTATACAGACTTTAGTCAGACATGTCACTTTTCCAGCTTTATTGATTTCAACTATTAAATAAATATCTTGCTCTAGAAAATGTCTTCCATTTTTAATCTCTGTCCTGTCTTTATATCCTGAGCCTCTCTCTACCCATGATTCTCCCTGCTCTTGCATCATCACTGCCAACACCACTAATCAGACATAGAAGAATCCTCTAACTGCAAGGAATTCACTGGGGCAAAGATGCAGGAGCATAGTCTCACACAGATGTCAGGCTACGGCATCGGCACACAGGTCTTGATACCATGGAGTCTTCCATGGCCACACCTTCCATGGGAAGGCAAGATTCTCAAATACCAGCATATATTCAGAGTTTATTTGTGTAAAGTGATGATGGGGAAAGGGTAGGGGCATGGTATATGGTAGGGAAGGAGAAAGAGAAAGTTAGGATATAGTTTGATTATCACCCTTCTTTATCTGCTGCTGCTGCTGCTGCTAAGTCGCTTCAGTCGTGTCCAACTCTGTGCGACCCCATAGACGGCAGCCCACCAGGCTCCCCCATCTGGAGTGGGTTGCCATTTCCTTCTCCAATGCATGAAAGTGAAAAGTCAAAGTGAAGTCGCTCAGTCGTGTCTGACTCTTAGCGACCCCATGGACTGCAGCCTACCAGGCTCCTCTGTCCATGGGATTTTCCAGGCAAGAGTACTGGAGTGGGATGCCATTGCCTTCTCCACTTCTTTATCTAGCAGTTCTTAAATCATTACAGTTACTGTGCTTTGAGCTTTCAACTACAAATTTTTTTTTTAAATTTTTATTTTTACTTTATTTTACTTTACAATACTGTATTGGTTTGCCATACATTGACATGAATCCACCACGGGTGTACATGAGTTCCCAAACATGAACCCCACTCCCACCTCCCACCCCATATCATCTCTCTGGATCATCCTCGTGCACCAGCCCCAAGCATCCTGTATCCTGCATCAAACATAGACTGGCGATTCATTTCTTACATGATAGTATACATGTTTCAATACCATTCTCCCACCATTAGAATAAAACATTGAATTAGGTACTATACATTCAGAGAAATTGAGGCTCCATAAATTTGCAAAGTTCACACAGATTTTAAGTGGTGTGAATCATAAGTCTTGGTAGTCTAAATACAGAGGCTAAGTTCATAATCATTGACCTATAGAGAAAGAGTGTTTCATCTTTGCTAGTTCTTGTTATTGTTCAGTTGCTAAGTCACACCTGACTCTTTGAGACCCTATGGACTGCAGCACACCAAGCTTCCCTGACCGTCACCATTTCCCAGAGTTTGCTCAAACCCGCACATCCTCTGCCATGCCTTCTCCTGTGATCACTCTTTCCCAGTATCAGGGTCTTTTCCAATGAGTCAGCTCTTCCACAAAATTCAGTGGGAGAAGAAAATCTGACTATTTCCTACAGACTCATCCAGAACAGTGAGACCTGCTCCAAAGAACCTTTGTCACCCTGGTTCTTGAGGCAGTAACTCTACCTGAGGAGAGTCTTGGGTGTTAGACAGTGGAGGAGCAGCTCTGAAATACAGGTCAGAGAACTTAATAAAACAATAAAACAGCACAAAGGGTAAGAGTAGAATTTTTACCTGGAGGGATGGTGTGCGGGGGGAGGTGGGAAGCGGGCTCGGGATCAGCAACATGTGTACACCCATGGCAGATTCATGTTGATGTGTGGCAAAACCAAGACAATATTGTAAAGTAAAAAAATAATAATAATAAATTAAAAAAAAAACTAAAAAATATATATTAATATAATGAAGTAAACTAATTCTTCAGAAGCCTAATATTTTTAGAACATCAGTGTTTCAAAGTCACTCAGTTCAGTTAAGTTCAGTCGCTCATTCGTGTCTGACTCTTTGCAACCCCATGAACTGCAGCACACCAGGCCTCCCTGTCTATCACCGACTCCTGGAGTTCACTCAAACTCACGTCCATCGACTCAGTGATGCCATCCAGCCATCACATCCTCTGTCATCACCTTCTCCTCCTGCTCCCAATCCCTCCCAGCATCAGAGTCTTTTCCAATGAGTCAACTCTTCGCATGAGGTGACCAAAGTACTGGAGTTTCAGCTTTAGCATCATTCCTTCCAAAGAACACCCAGGGCTGATCTCCTTCAGAATGGACTGGTTGGATCTCCTTGCAGTCCAAGGGACTTCCAAGAGTCTCCTCCAACACCACAGTTCAAAAGCATCAATTCTTCGGCTCTCAGCTTTCTTCACGGTCCAACTCTCACATCCATACATGACCACTGGAAAATCCATAGCCTTGACTAGACAGACTGTGGCTGGAAAAGTAATGTCTCTATTTTTCAATATGCTATCTAGGTTGGTCATAACTTTCCTTTCAAGGAGTAAGTGTCTTTTAATTTCATGGCTGTAGTCACCATCTGCAGTGATTTTGGAACCCCCAAAATAAAGTCTTACACTGTTTCTACTGTTTCCCCATCTATTTCCCATGAAGTGATGGGACCAGATACCATGATCTTTGTTTTCTGAATGTTGAACCCTCTCCTCTTTCACTTTCATCAAGACGCTTTTTAGTTCCTCTTCACTTTCTGCCATAAGGGTGGTGTCATCTGCATATCTGAGGTTATTGATATTTCTCCAGGCAATTTTGATTCCAGCTTGTTTCTTCCAGCCCAGCATTTCTCATGATGTACTCTGCATAGAAGTTAAATAAGCAGGGTGACAATATACAGCCTTGACGTACTCCTTTTCCTATTTGGAACCAGTCTGTTGTTCCATGTCCAGTTCTAACTGGTGCTTCCTGACCTGCATACAGGTTCTCAAGAGGCAGGTCAGGTGGTCTGGTATTCCCATCTCTTTCAGAATTTTCCACAGTTTACTGTGATCCACACAGTCAAAGGCTTTGGCATAGTCAATAAAGCAGAAGTAGATGTTTTTCTGGAACTGTCTTTCTTTTCCAATGATCCAGTGGATGTTGGCAATTTGATCTCTGGTTACTCTGCCTTTTCTAAAACCAGCTTGAACATCTGGAAGTTCACGGTTCATGTATTGCTGAAGCCTGGCTTGGAGAATTTTGAGCATTACTTTACCAGCGTGTGAGATGGGTGCAATTGTGCAGTAGTTTGAGCATTCTTTGGCATTGCCTTTCTTTGTGATTGGAATGAAAATTTACCTTTTCCAGTCGTGTGGCCACTGCTGAGCTTTCCAAATTTGCTGGCATATTGAGTGCAGCACTTTCACAGCATCATCTTCCAGGATTTGAAATAGCTCAACTGGAATTCCATCACCTCCACTAGCTTTGTTCATAGTGATGCTTTGTAAGGCCCGCTTGACTTCACATTCCAGGATGTCTGACTCTAGGTGAGTCATCACACCATCTTGATTATCTGGGTCGTGAAGATCTTTTTTGTACAGTTCTTCTGTGTCTTCTTGCCACCTCTTCTTAATATCTTCTGCTTCTGTTAGGTCCATACTATTTGTGTCCTTTATTGAGCCCATCTTTGCATGAAATGTTCCCTTGGTATCTCCTATTTTCTTGAAGAGATCCCTATTCTTTCCCATTCTGCTGTTTTCCTCTATTTCTTTGCACTGATCGCTGAGGAAGGCTTTCTTATCTCTCCTTGCTATTCTTTGGAACTCTGCATTCAGATGCTTATATCTTTCCTTTCCTCCTTTGCTTTTCAGTGGTCACCATCATGTATGAAATGTCTGCTTTCCTTTGTTGTTACAAAATTTTCAAATGTTTGTTTTCCTCTAATCTGATGCCTTTATTAAATTTAATTTGATGGCATGTTGCTATTCACTTGTTTATTCATTCATTTTATTCAACATTAATGATTGTTTTCTATGGTTCAGGCTGGTTGGGTTAATGTGACAATATCAGTAAACATTTCTAGAATATGTTCATTTAATTACAGCTATTATGTTGATGGAATAGTCACCAGTTCTCAGTTTAGGATTTAGGTTCAAACCAACTATGAGTATGATTTCATCAGCTGTGGTGTAGAAGTGGCATTGGCATTAAAGAAAGACTTTGGCAGCTCAGGAATATTGAGACTCACTTATAGAGCAGTGGTCAGATCTAAGGATATGGGCATGTTTGGCTTGCATCTCCATCAGTGCAATCTCTGCTTCTGTTGTTATGTGGTCTTCTTCCCTCTGTCTATGTGTCTTCACATGGCCTTACTATAAGGACATCATGCATTAGATTTAAGGTTCACCCTAATCAGAGGCTTCCCTGGTGGCTCAGAGGTTAAAGCGTCTGCCTCCAATGCAGGACACCTGGGTTCGATCCCTGGGTCAGGAAGATCCCCTGGCGAAGGAAATGGCAATCCACTCCAGTATTCTTGCCTGGAGAATCCCATGGACAGAGAAGCCTAGTAGGTTACAGTCCACGGGGTCGCAAAGAGTTGGACACGACTGAGCGACTTCACCTCACCTCACCCTAATCAAGTACAATCTCATCTTAACTAGTCATATTTGCAAAGACTCTATCTCCCAAACATGGTCACTTTTACCAGAACTAGAGGTCAGGGTTTCAGCTTCCAATTTGGGGGAATATAATTTAACCCAGAACACTATCAGGGCTTCCCAGGTGGTGCTAGTGGTAAAGAACCCACCTGCCAATGCAGAAGATGTGAGACATGGGTTCGATTCCTGGGTCAGGAAAATCCCATGGAAGAAGAAATGACAACTCATTCCAGTATGGAGAATCCCATGGATAGCGAAGCCTGGAGGGCCACAGGGTCGCAAAAAGTCAGACATGACTAAAGTGACTTAGCACAGCACAGAACACTACCATTCTGTTTTCCTTTTAAGCCATGATTCTCTAAGAAGTTACGTTTAGGTTTCACTTCTCTTGACAAAGTATCATAACTCATGTAGGATGTGAAAGAGGCCAAAAGATTTAAAATAAATTAGTGAGTAGGACAAAATCTTCCACTGTCTCATAGTTCCTTCAGCTGTCTCATTGAGAAAATATACACTGTGCTCACAGCAAGGGGACTTCCCAGGTGGTGCTCGTGGCAAAGAATCTGCCTGCCAAGGCAGGAGATGTAAGAGATGCTGGTTCAGTTGCTGGGTTAGGAAGATCCCTTGGAGGAGGGCATAGCAACCAACTCCAAAGTTCTTGCCTGGAGAATTCCATGGACAGAGAAGCCTGGAGGGCTATGGTCCATAGGGTCGTAAAAAGTTGGACATGATTGAAGCAACTTAGCACTCATTCTCACAAAAAGATGAGTAGCAGAGAGGGGCTTGTTGAACAACTGTATTCTATTATTTAAGAAAGAAAGGGAGAGAATAAAAATACATTATAATATTGAAAGGTTGATATAGTGATATCTTCTCTAATGTTAAATGAATTACTACCATCCTATCCTTGGAAAGTCTCAACATGATTAGAAGAAGCCTGAGAAATATTGCACAATGTCACTACTTCATCTGTACTTCTCTGTTCATTTATTTATCATCTGTCTTGTTCCAATGAAGATTTAAAATGATATAAAAATTCAGTCCAGAAGCAATAGTAAATGTAAACTAAGGGAGAAAATGAGATTTAAACAATAATTTTGGGGGGACCCGGTTCTCCAAAACAAATGTTGCTTTATTCACTTGATCTTCTTGGTGTCCCTTATAGTTGAAATTTGTACATTAAAAAAATATAACAGACTGATAAAACTTGAAGACTGTGTATCTTCAAGTAGGTATCAGTAAGATTGCTTTAAAGAGAGTGACGCATACTGAAAGAATTGATTCATTTTTGTTTAGACATTCTAGCTTCTAAATCATTGGCAACTTACAAGAAGGGCTGATCCTCAGAAACTGAGAGCTGTTCGGTCATCTCTCCAGGACTATCTGAGTCAATGGTATAAGCTGTTATATGGTGTAGACAGTTGCCATCCATCTGCTGAGCACTGCCTGGTGTTCCTCTTGTGCTCACACAGGTCAAGATCCAACTTCCTTTGTGATCAAGAAGCAGGATGTCATTGGTCTTCCTTCAACATTTGGCACACCCTTTCTACAATGGTGAAAGTCTATTAGTTAATGATCTTTCTCTCTCGTCCCAACCGGTTTCAGGAAAATGAGAGAACACTAAAGCTTTTTATTTTTTCCCTCTGATTTTTTGAAAAGGCATTGACTGTTTAAGTCTTCTTCATTTAGGGAAAAAAAGGGTGCCTAGAGGGGACTCACAGGCAACCAGAAAACATGGCCACATAGCATGTAAGAATCATCAACTTATCTTTATAGCATCACAGCAAAGTCTTATTCAGTAAAAGCAATTCTGTGGTGAGCAGATGAGATGGGAGGGGTGGGATGTACAGTATAATTCACCTTAGAAGTTTGGTTTTCAGCAGGTCTGAGTTAATAGAAAGGTAGATTTTAAAGAAACCTGTCAAAATATAGAGAACAAAACTAGGTATTAACAGTCGGCAGAGAGAAGTGGGGAGGAGCAGTACAGGTTGTAGGGAATTGAGAGATACAAATCATTATGTATAAAATAAATAAGCAGCAAAGATATACTTTACAACACAGGGAAATATGGCCATTATTTTGTAATAACTTTCACTGGATTATAGACTACAAAAATACTGAATCACTCTGTTGTATACCTGAAAATAATTTAATATTGTAAACCAATTATACTTCAAAAAATTTAGAAAAAAACTTCTATGTAATCAACAAGCAGGATATCCTAAAGGCAGCTCTCTATCATACTTTCACTCTTTTGAGTTAAATAGCCGAGTTTCTGGGAGTTTGAGATTACATTTCTTGAAAACTACTTGTAGAGAGACTATTCTAGATTCACAGTTAAGTGCAGTGTCTCACTCTTTAGTAATCAAATATGATAAACTACAACCTAACATATTTTAAGGACATTTAAGGGTTGGTGGCTCAGAAGGTAAAGAATCTGCCTGCAATGCAGAGACCCAGGCTCGATCACTGATTCGGGAAGATCCCCTGGAGAAGGCAATGGCTACCCACTCCAGTATTCTTTCCTGGAGAATATCACGGACAGAGGAGCCTGGCGGGTTATAGTCCATGGGCTCACAAAGAGTTGGACATGAGTGAGTAACTAACTCTAAAGGTTGAACCCAGGTCTACTGCATTGCAGGCAGATATTTTACCCATTGAGCCACAAGGGAAGCCCAAGAACACTAGAGTGGGTAGCCTATCCCTTCTTAAGGGGATCTTCCTGACCCAGGAATTGAACTGGGGTCTCCTGCATTGCAGGCAGGTTCTTTACCAACTGAGCTATGAGGGATGCCCCCTAATACATCAGGGGCATATGCTCCATATGCTCTGTGGTGAACTACACTTGCTTCTGTTTTGCAAGCAATGAAATATTTTAGCTTATTGGTAGCATATTTGTCTATTTGATTGGGTGCTGAACATACTCTGCCTGCAATGTATGCATGTGTGTATGAGACATCCCAAAATTGTTATGTAATTTTCATTAAAATGTGCCAGGCAACTCAGCTTCCAATGCTAACAGTAGATCTGCCTGATAGAATATGTATCCTCTTAGTTGACATTGGCTCTTTCTACACTGATTTTCTACTATTGGTGATACCATCACAGAGCCCTTTCGTTAATAGTAGCAACAACTTTTATTGTTTGGAGTAACACTTCTCTGGTGGCTCAGAGGTTAAAGTGTCTGCCTGGAATGCAGGAGACCAGGGTTTGATCCCTGGGTCGGGAAGATCCCCTGGAGAAGGAAATGGCAACCCGTACTCCAGTACTCTTGCCTGGAGAATCCCATGGAGGGAGGAGCCAGGTAGGCTACACTCCATGGGGTCGCAAAGAGTTGGACACGACTGAACGACTTCACTTTCATTGAGTTTAGGTATTTTTCCTGTTTTTTTTTTTTTTTTTTGCACAAAGAAGTTAAAGTCACATGAACTCTTAGTAGTAAAGCCAGTTATAGAATCCAAACATGTTGACTTCTAGTTTAGTCTATTTTCTTCTTTCATAAGTTTCAGGGGATTCTCATGGAAAAGATTTAAAACACTAGATACATCATACCTCTGACTTAAACTTATTTTTAATGGGTTAAGTGCTGTCATTAAAACATTCCTTCCTGCGTCTCCCCAAATATATCAAAAGCAGGCAAGTTCAGGTGAAATTTTCATTTGGTTTTTAATTGATTCATGTAGACAAGACTTAATCACTAGACTAGATATTACTGGAGGTATTATAGCATTCAACAGTTAGTGAATGTTAGTGAATGGCCTTGAGCCGAATCTGGCTGTTTGCTTACTTTTTAAATAAAGTTTTATCAGCTAGACTTGTTGTTTGCAGAGGCTGCTTTTACACTACTAGAATAGAGTTGAGTAGCTCAGAGAATCTTTGGCCCACACAGTCTGAAATAACTTAGTTAAAACCTTTACCAATAACTTTGCCAAGTCCTGCTCTAGAAACTATAAGTATTACTTCTTATAATCAAGATTCTGCTGGTTAGATTTTATTTCTTTCTTTGTGATCTACAAGAAAAGCATTAGGTACCTTTAGATTCCTACTAAGGTTTATAAATAGACAACTTATTCAGCGCCTTCCAGAACAGTCATTGATGATTTCGTTGCATGGATGATTCTTCCTATGTCCTTGAATATTCATTCTTCCTGAAAGCTGACAAGTAATTATAAGTTGAAATGACAGACATACCCTACATAAACACGGATGCATTTCTCCTTTTACATGTAAGAACCTGAAGATACAAATGGGTCTTTGATTTGTAAATTGACATTTGCAAGCTTTTAATGAATTATCTATGAGAAGAATATATGAGAAATCAACATCTACTTTCAAATTACTCTCTTGTTTTTGTGCCTACTCTTACTCTTAGTTAAGATATTGAGATGATTTTTTTTCATCAATGTAGTCATAGAATTAGCTTTGTAGTTAATTGGTGACGTCTGAGACTGTTTTTTTTTTTTTTTTTTTTTTGAGAAATTTCAAAACAAATCCAATAAACTGCCTGGCACCGTTTATAAAGCTGAGTTAACTTTTTTAGGTGCATTTCAGCACTTGGCCTGATCATGTCATAAACAAGTAAAAATATCTAAAATTATACTCAGTCCTTTTCCATTTTCTCCAGGAATACTGATAAGTATTTCAATGATTTCTGTTACTGTTATTTTGTTGTACAGTAGTCATCATATTATAAATTTCTACAATGATTAATCAGTATCACTATAAAACAGTTGTTCATCACACTTATGACTAAATAATCATGTATTTTAGCCTGGAGAAGGAAATGGCAACTTGCTCTAGTATTCCTGTCTGGGAAATCCCCTGGACAGAGGAGCCTAGCAGGCCATAGTCCACAGGGTACCAAAGAGTTGGATACCACTTAGCAACTAAACAAGAAACTCTCTTCCATTTGACTCTAAGTTCCACAAAATTAGCCACCAAGTATATATTCTTTAGCACTGAATATGCATATTAATAATTTATTGGGTTGACCAAAAAGTTTGAATGTTCCTATAAAATTTTATAGAAAAACCCAAACAAACTTTTGGCTAACCCAGCATTTATTCAGCATGTATTATAGGGTAGTTCCTTATACCAGAAGCTTTGCTAATTCTGAAAATGATCAGTATTCAACAGTCATACCCCAATCCACCCAGAGTTTATAGTATGGTTCCTAGACCAGAAATGAGCACATAGAAATTGCCTAGGGATATTAATCTAAAGGATGAATTAATGAGATTATTACTATTTAATACCAAATTACAGTGAGAATTACAGTTAATTTTCATTTATTTCACATCTGCATGTCTCTAAATTTTCATTTACTTCATAGCTACATGTTTCTAATCTTGACAAATAAGACTATTGGCAATAAATAATCTTAGAGATACTGGGTGATTTAACAACCACCTACTTCTGGAAAAATAGCACCTAACAAATTATTATTAATAACTAGCATGAGTGCCAAGGAAAAGATTAACTTCAATTTATATGTATTTTTAAAATAAAATATGTATTTATTGAGTCTAAATGCCATTGGTTGATCTGGGCCCACGCTCTCAGGCCCCCGTGGGAGTAGGACCAGCTTCTCTCCTCTTTTTCATTCTATCCCACACATATTGTTCTTTTTGTTCTTTAGTCATGTCAAGTGTGCTTCTGCAAATCTTTGTGGGTTTTTTATTTCTTTCCTCTGGGTGAACCATTCTCCTTCTAGGAATCTAGGAGGCTTACCTTTTCTGATCTTTTTGCCAGATCTCATTTTACTCATGCTACTTTTTAAGACACTTTCTCTACCTCCCTAGCAACAATGAGCACTTCTAGCTCTGCTCCTTTCTTCTTTCTTTCCCTCTCTTTTTTTTTCTCATCCATGCATTCATTTATATACTCAGTTATTAATATTTTCTTTAATGAAAAATACTAAAGATTTAAGAAGAGGCATCTTTACATATTATAGGGATCAAAGTTACTTTAACATGAGTGAAGCAATGAAGAATACCTTTGCAAAAAAAAGATATAGATAGATAGTGTGGCTACTAAAGGGTGGTGACTGTAGAATATCTCAGTAATAATAAACCTAGTCTCTGTTTCTTAGCAAAGAACCACTCTGAATTAAAGATAGTGACTACAAAACTCCAAGCAATATTGTTTTATAAATATGTGGTAACCAATCTCTATGCAATATTTGATCAACCCTGTGTGCAAATGATTTGTGTGCTTTTGGATTTCCCAATGTCCTAGGGCATGACCTTTTCACCTGATTTCAAATTTTCAGTTGGTTATATTCTCTACAGTCCTGATTGAACATTGTCCAAATTTGAAACCCGTAAAATTGAGTACTTCCAGCACTTTGGCTAGTTCCTGTCTTAGTGCAGAAGTCACTAAAAACAACTTTTAAAATTTATCAACTTAAGCACTAAGACTCTTTCAGTACCCCTGGAAAATGTTCTGAAAATCCTTTATCCTCAGAGCCAACTTCACTAGTTCTATGACTGACAACTCAGGCATCCAAGTAAGAGAACTTGTTCCCTGTGCTATTTATACAGACACTTAGATTAAATAAACATATTCTATTACATAAATATCAGATTTATGTGGGCTCATGTGAATTTTTTGTGTGTAACTAAGGCTATAGGTTCAAAATTCAAAAATACTACTTTCGCAATAATAAAAATTACATTAGCAGGAGCAGGTGCATGAGTATAATAACCCCATACAACCTCCAAAAATTGTCTTAAAATCTATAGGATAGAAGAGACTCTTGATTCCCAGTATGTGAGAAAACATGGCATTTATAAGAAGAGGAGAAATTGGACTTTATTGTAAGAATTAGCCATTTGGAAAATAGTACTGATGCTTTATTAAGGGTTATAAAAGACATTGTCCAAAGACATGTTTTTTTTTTTAATTTTTTTTTTAAATTTTAAAATCTTTAATTCTTACATGTGTTCCCAAACATGAACCCCCCTCCCACCTCCCTCCCCATAACATCTCAGTGGGTCATCCCCATGCACCAACCCCAAGCATGCTGTATCCTGCGTCAGACATGGACTGGCGATTCAATTCTTACATGATAGTATACATGATAGAATGCCATTCTCCAAAATCATCCCACCCTCTCCCTCTCCCTCTGAGTCCAAAAGTCCGTTATACACAGCTGTGTCTTTTTTCCTGTTTTGCATACAGGGTCATCATTGCCATCTTTCTAAATTCCATATATATGTGTTAGTATACTGTATTGGTGTTTTTCTTTCTGGCTTACTTCATTCTGTATAATCGGCTCCAGTTTCATCCATCTCATCAGAACTGATTCAAATGAATTCTTTTTAACGGCTGAGTAATACTCCATTGTGTATATGTACCACTGCTTTCTTATCCATTCATCTGCTGATGGACATCTAGGTTGTTTCCATGTCCTGGCTATTATAAACAGTGCTGCAATGAACATTGGGGTACATGTGTCTCTTTCAATTCTGGTTTCCTCGGTGTGTATGCCCAGCAGTGAGATTGCTGGGTCATATGGCAGTTCTATTTGCAATTTTTTAAGGAATCTCCACACTGTTCTCCATAGTGGCTGTACTAGTTTGCATTCCCACCAATAAAGAGAAATTTAGTTCACAAAAGTGTAGTGTTTGAAATTTATGAAAAGGATACAATGTTTGTTTCAAAGGAATGGCAACCAACTCCAGTATTCTTGCTTGGAAAATTCCATGGACAGCAGAGCCTGAAAGTCCATGGGGTCACAGAGTCAGACATGAATGAGCACGCACACCTAACCCTAAGGATTTCCTTGTAAACTGAGGCTTTTGTCTCTGATATTATTAACTTGGAGTTGTATTCTGGAACTGTATTGGTTACAGAGGCAGATTTTTTCTGTAGCATATGTGTGTATGTGTGTTTAGCAATCTAATATTCACCTACATTCATCATTGTTTTTTTGTATAATCTGAGGGTAACAATGCTTCCCAGGTAGCACTAGTGGTAAAAAATTCACCTGCCAATGCAGGAAGCACAGGAGATGTGGGTTTGATCCCTGAGGTGGGAAGATTACCTGGAGGAGGGCAAGGCAACTCATTCTAGTATTCTTGTCTGGAGAATCCCAGGGACAGGGGATGCTGGTGAGCTACAATCCATAAAGTCACGGAGTCAACATGCCATGGAAAGTTGTCCTTCCCATTCCAGCTGTAAGCACTTTTAATGTCCTTCTCAGTTATCCCTTGTTCTCTTTGGTTGCTGTTAGAACCACAAGTTGGTGCTACGGTTCAATGGGCATCCATTCCCTGGGGAGTTCAGAACATGTTTGTTGTCAGAGACCTGTGGTTCAAAAGTACAACATGTTTTCCTAAGATTTGTGTATGGTTTTATGAGAGACAAGAAGTTAGGGAGGGTGTTGGCAGAGAGTCTAGTGATTGCAGATCCCTAGTTCTATGATTGAGAATGTATCAGTTACAGAGGGCCCTCAGGGCATTTTGTGGCTATGATTAGTCTGGATTCTCTGCCCTATCATAATATATTTTCTACTCTAATTTTAAAGACCCAATTGAATCCATTTCTGTTTTTCCTGTTTAGAAATTGTCAGCAGTTTGTCTCTCATCTTGATGTTAACTTTCCGTCATCAAACATGTAATTGTACTTTGTTGAAAGCTATGGTCTTTGGTGACCTGCATTTTGCTTTGGATCCTAGTAACATATGTTTTATTAGATATGTTAGTAGTTTTACCTAAAGATATATTGAGGTCTTCAGGATCTAACAAGTCCAGGAACATATGACCAATGATTAAGCCAATACTGAGGACAGAAACATGTCAATGACATAATCAGGCAATTTAAGGTAAATTGAGTTTTTATCCTTGACCTGAGCCTTGGTACCAGTACCACTGCTTTCTTTTATAGAGAGAGGCTGCTTCACTGAACTTGATCTTTTCTTCAGGATTTTCTAAAATTTCTGTAGGCAGACTCATCGGAATCAGTGAAGATTTTGATCAGGAGGCACAAGCATTCCATTCCCATTTTATTATTAATACATTTTTTATAGAAGTCATTGAAATGGTGGATGGAAACAAACATGGCATCCATTTGTTAATACAATTTTTAATAGGAAACCAAGAAACCAAGTTCCTGGACTTAGTCTTGAAAACATACTGTAAAAAAGATGGCAGGTAATCTTTTATTATCTGGTTGATATTTCTACAAATCATCTTTGCTTCTAGAGCTCAGAGATATGCCTAACATTGCTCTAAATTCCCATGTCCATGATAGAGGTGAAAGCACAGGAAAACAGCAAGCTAAGAAATATTGACTTGAGGGAAACTAGTGTTATCTCAGTTGCTTTCTCCTATCTGCTGTGTTTTAGGTGATGACATATAAAATAAAATAACCAAAATCGGAAGGGTCACTTTTGGCAAAGAGCACTCATGCAGGAATAGGAACTGAACCATTATAGCTATAATAATAGCAAGTGAGGCTTTTGTTTGTTTGGCCACATAGCTTGCAAGATTTTAATGGCCTGATGAGGGATCAAACCCATTCCCTGCATTGAAAGCACAGAGTATTAACCACTGGACCACCAGGGAAGTCCCATAAGGTTTCTTGTATTATGTCCCAGGGCAGGATTTTCTTCATTCCTCTGGGAAACAATATCTATAGGGAACCAGAAGAATTTTACTCCAAGTCTAGTTAGAGCCCACTCATATTCTTGAGCCATCTGAAAAGATGGTAACTGGGAAAACATAAAACGGTCCTAATCTAAATTGAAGGCACTCAGGAAACTCTGGATTTGTGTAGAATGCAGAAACATGAAAAAAATCCTATCTCTGTCACACACACACTTCTTGGGAACTTTGTATGAAGGGATACTAATAACATCTTCATATCATCAGAATTCAGAATTCCATCCTGATTCACAACTTCCCCCGTGATCTGATTTAAGATGCAGAAAATGCAAACCTGGTCATATTCAAGTGGTTAAACTTCAGTGATTTCCTGTACAAATTTCATCCATCAAGCATGGCTTCCTACCATAGCAGAAAATTGGCAAAATTTGGAAAACAAGCTAATGTGGGTAAATTAATTGTGTTAATGATGTAGAGTTGCAAAGACACTTCTCCTTTCCTTTAATCCTGTAACACCTACCTTTATCCCTCATTCTCATGTATATTACCATCCTAACAGAGAAAAAAAGAATAAACTTCTGTCTTCATTCTACATATACAGTTAAAATTAGAAATGATGTTGCTATTTAGTTGCTAAGTCATGTCCTGCTCTTTTTGTGATCCTGTGGACTGTAGCCCGCCAGGTTTCTCTGTCCAAGAGATTTCTCAGGCAAGAATATTGTAGTGGTTGGCCATTTCCTTCTCCAGGTGGTCTTCCCCACCCAAGGAATGAACCCATGTCTCCTGCATTAGCAGATGGATTCTTTACCACTGAATCACCATGTGCTCAGTTGCTAAGCCATGTCCAACTCATTGCAACCCTGTGGGCTGTAGCCCTCCAGGTTCCTCTGTCCATGGGATTCTCCAGGCAAGAATACTGGAGTAGTTTGCCATTTCTTTCTCCAGGGGATCTTCCCCACCCAGGGATCAAACCTGCGTTTCCTGTTTTGGCAGATGGGTTCTTTAACAGTAGCACCACATGGGAAGCCCACTGAACCACCAAGAAAGCCCTCAAATTAGAGATTGCTGTTGGTCAGTCACTCAGTCATGTCCAGCTCTTTGCAGTCCCATGGACTGCAGCATGCCAGGCTTACCTGTCCTTCACTATCTCCCAAAGTTTGCTCATATTCATGTCCATTGATTAGATGATGATTCAACCATCTAATCCACTGTCACCCCCTTCTCCTCCTACCCTCAATCTTTCCCGTCATCAGGTTCCTTTCCAATGTGTCAGCTCTTTACATCAGTTCTTTCAATGAATATTCAGGGAGCATTTCCTTTAGGATTGATTGGTTTGATCTCCTTGCTGTCCAAGGAACTCTCAGGAGTCTTCTTCAACAACACAATTCAAATGTATCAGTCCTTCAGCACTGAGCTGTTTTTATGGTCCACACTAATGTCAGTATATGACTACTGGAAAAACCATAGCTTTGACTACATGCACTTTTTTAGGCAAAATTATGTCTCACTTTAATATGCTGTCTAGGTTTGTCATAGTTTTTCTTCCATGAACAAGTGTCTTTTAATTATCTGATTGAAGTCACCATCAACAATGATTTCAGATCCCAAGGAAATAAAGTCTCACTAGTTCCATTTTCCCCTCATTTATTTGCCATGAAGTGGTGGGGCCAGATGCCATAATCTTCATTTTTTGAATGTTGTGTTTGAAGCCAACTTTTTCACTCTCCACTTTCACTTTCATCAAGAGGTTCTTTGGTACCTCTTCTATTTCTGCCATAAGGGTGATCTCATCTGCACATCTGAGGTTATTGATTTATCCTGTCAGTCTTGATTCCAGCTGTGCTTCATCCAGCCCAGGATTTCACATGATATTTTGGGGGGCTCCAAAATCACTGCAAATGGTGATTGCCGCCATGAAATTAAAAGATGCTTACTCCTTGGAAGGAAAGTTATGACCAACCTAGACAGCATATTAAAAAGCAGAGACATTACTTTGTCAACAAAGGTCTGTCTAATCAAGGCTATGTGTGGATGTGAGAGTTGGACTATAAAGAAAGCTGAGCACTGAAGAACTGATGCTTTTGAACTGTGGTGTTGGAGAAGACTCTTGAGAGTCCCTTGGCCTGCAAGGAGATCCAACCAGTCCATCAGAAAGGAGATCAGTCCTGGGTTTTCATTGGAAGGACTGATGTTGAAGCTGAAACTTCAATATTTTGGCCACCTGATGTGAAGAACTGACTCGTTTGAAAAGACCCTGATGCTGGGAAAGACTGAAGGCAGGAGAAGGGGAAAACAGAGGCTGAGATGGTTAGATGACATCACTGACTCAATGGACACGAGTTTGGGTAAACTCCAGGAGTTGGTGATGGACAGGGAGGCCTGGCATGCTGTGGTTCATGGGGTCGCAAAGAGTCGGACAGGACTGAGCGACTGAACTGAACTCTGCATATAAGATAAATAAGCAGGGTGACAATATACAGCCTTAACATACTCCTTTCCCAATTTTGAACCAGTCCATTGTTCATATCTGGTTCTAACTGTTGCTTCTTGACCTGCATACAGGTTTCTCATAAGGCAAGTAAGATGGTCTGGTGTTCCCATCTCTTTAAGAATTTTCCATAGTTTATTGTGATCCACACAGCTCAACATTCAGAAAACTAATATCATGGCATCTGGTCCCATCACTTCATGGTAAATGGAGAAACAGTGGAAACAATGACAGACTTTATTTGTTGAGGCTCCAAAGTCACTGAAGATGGTGACTGCAGCCATGAAATTAAAAGACGCTTCCTCCTTGGAAGAAAAATTATGACCAAACTAGACAGCAAATTAAAAAGCAGAGACATTACTTTGCTAACAGAGGTTCGTCTAGTCAAGGCTATGGTTTTTCCAGTAGTCATGTATGGATGTGAGAGTTGGACTCTAAAGAAAGCTGAGTGCAGAAAAATTAATGATTTTGAACTGTGGTGTTGGAGAAGACTCTTGAGAGTCCCTTGGACTGCAAGAAGTTCCAACCAGTCCATCCTAAAGGAAATCAGTCCTGAATATTCATTGGAAGGACTGATGTTGAAGCTGAAACTCCAATACTTTGGCCACCTGATGCGAAGAACTGACTCATTGGAAAAGACTCTGACGCTGGGATAGCTTGAAGGCAGAAGGAGAAGGGGACAACAGAGGATGAGATGGTTGGATGGCATCATTGACTCTATGGACATGAGTTTGAGTAAACTCTGGGAGTTGGTGAGGGACAGAGGGGCCTGGTGAAAAGAGTCAGACACAACTGAGCAAGTGAACTGAACTGACATAGCCAAAGGCTTTAGCGTCATCAATGAAGCAGAAGTAGATGATTTCTGGAATTTTCTTGATTTTTCTGTGATCCTACAGATGTTGGAGATTTTATCTATGTTTCCTCTGCCTTTCCTAAGTCCAGCTTGAACCTTGGGAAGTTCACGGATCATGTACTATTGAAGCCTGGCTTGGAGAATTTTGAGCATTAATTTGCTAGCATGTGAGATGAGTGCAATTGTGCAGTAGTTTGGACATTCTTTGGCATTGCCTTTCTTTGGGATTGGAAGGAAAATTGACCTTTTCCAGGCCTGTGGCCACTGCTGAGTTTTCCAAATTTGCTGTCATGTTGAGTACAGCACTTTCACAGCATCATCTTTTAGGATTTGAAATAGCTCAACTGAAATTCCATTACCTCCACTAGCTTTGCAGTGATGCTTCCTAAAGCCCACTTGACTTCACATTCCAGTATGTCTTTTTCAACACCACAGTTCAAAAGCATCGATTATTCTGCACTCAGCTTTCTTTAGAGTCCAACTCTCACATCCATACATGACTACTGGAAAAACCATAGGCTTGACTAGATGAACCTCTGTTGGCAAAGTAATGTCTTTGCTTTTTAATATGCTGTCTAGGTTGGTCATAACTTTCCTTAGAACTCATCAGTTGATGATGCTGAGCTCTTTTGTATCTTTGCTGATTTTGTCCTTTCTCAGCTCTTTGTAAGGTCTCCTCAGACAACCATTTTGCCTTTTTGCATTTTTTTCCCTTGGGGATGTTTTTGAACACAGCTCCTCTACAATGTTATGAATCTCTGTTCATAGTTCTTCAGGCACTCTGTCTATGAAATCTAATCACTTGAATCTATTTTTCACTTCCACTGAATAATTTTAAGGGATTTGATTTAGGCTGTACCTGAATAATCTAGTAGTTTTCCGTACTTTCTTCAATATAAATCTGAATTTTGCAATAAGAAATTCATAATCTGAGCCAGAGTCAGCTCTGGTTTTGTTTTTTGCTGACTATATAGAGCTTCTCCAACTTTGGCTGCAAAGACTATACTCAATCTGATTTTGGTATTGACCATCTTGTGATGTCCATGTGTAGAGTCATCTCTTGTGTTATTATTATTGTTCCCTATTGTTAATGACTAATATTCCTATTACATACTTGATACAACTAATGGGCCATATCAATACAACAAATATTTTTATGTTATTAGTATTTAACACTTGTAAATTATTTATATTTCCTTCATTTTATGACCTTTTTCTGTTTTAGGATAGTTGTCATATCTCCTTTGCCACCTCTTGGCTGAGTTTCTCAGATTTTTCCTGTGCTTAATTACTTTTGACAGTTTTGAAGAGCACTATTAAGGTGTTTTGTCAGATGGTACTCTGCTGGAATTTGACATTTTTCACCACAATTAGGCTGTGGTTTTTATAGGCACTTCTTTGATGAAAACCTCAGAGGCATGTACCATTTCATAACATTATATCAAGGATACACACTATTAATGTTACTGTTGATGGTGATCTTGAGGACGTGGATAAGGTAGTATTATTTGAATTTCTCCACTGTAAAGTTTCTCATTTTGCCCCTTTCCTAAACTGTTTGGAACAGTGTCAGTATGCACAGTCCATGCTTGAAGAGTGGAGAGTTATCTCCATCTCCTTTATGGTAGAGAATGTTTATAAATCATGCAGAATTATCCTGCATAGGAAATCTGTCTCTTCTCCATTTATTTATTCAATCATTTATAGGTATTACGGTGGACTCAAGGGTATTTATTTTACACCTTGATTAGTAATTCAATACTACTTTATGGATTTTGTTGTTAAAATTATTCTAGTTTTATCCATTGGAAACTCTTTTAGTTGGCTCTTGGGTCCCTTTGACATACCCCCCCCCCATCGAAGTGGAATTTTTGTTGATGTTCAGTCACTAACTTGTGTCTGGCTCTTTTCAACCCCAAGGACTGCAGCATGCCAGGCTTCCCTGTCCTTCACTATCACCTGGAATTTTCTCAAACTCATGTACACTGAGTTCGTGATGCTATCCAACCATCTCATCCTCTGTTGTCTCTTTCTCCTCCTGCCATCAATCTTTCCCAGCATCAGTGTCTTTTCCAATGATTTGGCTCTTTGCATCAGGTTGTCAAAATATTGGAGTGTCAGCATAAGTCCTTCTAATGAATATTCAGGGTCCATTTCCTTTAAGATTGACTGATTTGATCTCTCTCTCTCTCTCTTTTTGGCACTTGCTTACTTTCCAGTACTATAAAGTGCTCCAGCTCATCTTTTATTAATCTATTTCCCACTCCAGTGCAAGAATCAGACATTTCTCCAAGAAGCCATTTTTCCATTTCTTAGAGTCTTATATTTGAAACCGAGTTCTGGATGCTAGGTATGCTTTTGTTAGTTTTTAATCCATTAGAGAACAAGGGATGTAAAGAAATCTAAAAAGACCAAATAAAAATGGAAGGTAGCCTTTTCTATGAAAGAGAGAAGTTTACCAATTTCTACTGAAGGCAGTTGTCAGATCTTGGCTTAGATGGGCAAAGTATTCTGCTGAGGCATTTTTTGACTGTGTATGAGTTGTCTCACAGAATTGAACCTATAAACTAAATACAAGGCTAACTTTCCTGCCTGTTGACTTGATTCTTTCCAAGAGATTTGTGCTGAATATTGGACAGTGAAGGAAACTAGGGACACCATTTCAGATCTTGTAAATGTTAAATGAACTATAAGGTTTTATGAATAAATTCATGTCCATAAGTTTAATACTTTTGATGAAGTTGATATTTCGTCTTGCAAAAATGAAACAATGAAAGCTAAAGAGAAAAAAAATTAAGAAAAATGTATTGCCCTATTTGTATTCAAAATACTAAACTTACATTTTAAAAACATCTCACAAAAAGCCTTCAAGCCCCAGTATCTTTATGATGAACAAAACATTTCAGGAAGAAAAAAGTGCTTTCAGATAAAAGAGAAGACAGTAAGTTTTTCTCATCTAATAAACTGTCACAATTCATCATAACACTACCAAAATAATATATAGTGAGAAAAGAAAAAATTATCTCTTAAGAGCATGAACTCAAAAATATTAAACAGAATATTAGCATATTGAATCTTGTCATATATGATACCATCAAGTGGAGTTTAGTCCAGTTAAGAGAAACTGATTTAGTAATCAATAATTTATTATTAAAAATATATTTTTCTCAATGGATAAAAATGAATAGAGTTAAACAAGTACACATGGTAAAACTTTTCAACATAGCTGAAAACTTTCTTAATTTGATAAAGTTTCAATACAAAGGCATCAGGTATTAGGATTCTTCATAGCTAAATAGGGCTTCCCAGGTGGTGCTAGTGATAAAGAACCTGACTACCAATGCAGGAGACATACGAGTTGGGGGTTCGATCCCTGGATCAGGAAGATCCCCTGGAGGAGGGCATAACAACTCCAATATTCTTGCCTGGAGAATCTCCGGGACAGAGGAGCCTGGCAGGTTATAGTCCGTAGGGCTGCAAAGTGTCAGACACAACTGAAGTGACTTAGCACAGCACAACAGCACAGCTAAATAAGTTATTAAACACTGTCCCTTGACTTTGGGAAAAAGACAGGGTGTCTCTATTTTTGACTGGCTTCATTCATTTGGCACAGTTCTTTTGAAATTCATGCACATTGTTTTCTGTGTCAATAATTTATTCCTTTTATTGGTGAATGCTAGTTCATTGTATGAATATGGCATAATTAGATCATATATTCACCAGTTGATGGGCATTTGGATTTGTTTTATTTTTTACTACTATGAATATAGCTGCTATATGCTTTTTCAAATAATCTTTGTATGGAAATGTTTCAGTTCTCTTAGCTAAATATCTAGTGGTGAAATAGCTAGGCAACATTGTGCTTATTTAACTTTATCAGAAACTGACAAACTCTTCCAAAATGGCTGTACTATTTTATTTGAGAACTTGTTTCTTTCTTGAAATAAGAATTTAGTTCTTTCCATTTCTCAGGAAGCTGATTTAGCAGTATTTCATAAATTTTGATACATTGTATGTTTATTTTCATTCAGTTGAAAATATTTACTAATTTCCCTTGTGATTTTTCTCTTTGCCCATGGATTATTTAGACATATCTTGTTTAGTTCACATTTCTATTGAGATTTATCTCTAATCTTTATTGATTTATACTTTAATTATATTATAGTCAGCAGACATACTTTGTGTGATTTCAATTCTTTTACATTGCTAGGGTTTGTTTTATAAACCAGGTTAGAGTTGCCTTGGTTAAAGTTGCATACACACTTAAAAACGATGTGTATTTTGCTGTTTGGGACGGGGGAGGGGGGTAGTGGGGATATTCTATAAATATCAGCTCAGTTCAGGCGCTAAGTCTAGTCTGACTTTTTGCAACCTCATGAACCACAGCATGCCAGGCCTCCCTGTTCATCACCAACTCCCGGAGTTCACCCAAACCCATGTCCATTGAGCCAGTGATGCCATCCAACCATCTCATCCTCTGTCATCCCCTTCTCCTCCTGCCCTCAATCTTTCCCAACATCAAGGTCTTTTCAAATGAGTCAGCTCTTCACATCAGGTGGCCAAAGTACTGGAGTTTCAGCTTCAACATCAGTCCTTCCAATGAACATCCAGGACTGATCTCCTTTAGGATGGACTGGTTGGATCTCCTTGCAGTCCAAGGGACTCTCAAAAATCTTCTCCAACACCACAACTCAAAAGCATCAATTCTTCGGTGCTCAGCTTTCTTTATAGTCCAACTCTCACATCCATACGTGATTACTGGAAAAACCATAGCCTTGACTAGATGGACCTTTGTTGGCAAAGTAATGTCTTTGCTTTTTACTATGCTGTATAGGTTGGTCATAACTTTCCTTAGAACGCATCAGTTGATGATGCTCAGTTCTTTTGTATCTTCGCTGATTTTGTCTACTAGCTCCATTTATCATGAATAAAAATTCTACTGCTTTAATTGGGAACTTTATTCTTATTGGTTTCCATGATAGCTCAGTTGGTAAAGAATATGCCTGCAATGCAGGAGACCCATTTCAATTCCTGGGTCAGGAAGATCAGCTGGAGAAGAGATAGACTGCTCACTCCAGTATTCTTGGGCTTCCCTTGTGGCTCAACTGGTAAAGAATCCACCTGCAGTTCAGGAGACCTGGGTCCAATCCCTGGATTGGGAAGTCCTCTGGAGAAGAGAAAGGCTATTTACTCCAATATTCTGGCCTGGAGAATTCCATGTACTGGGTTTATAGTCATGGGATTGTAAAGAGTTGGACAAAACTGAGTGACTTTCACTTTTCATTTTTACTCATTTTTATACTTCATTCATTTCTTTCAGTTTTTACTTATTATGTTCATGTCCATGTAGGGGTGTTATGGCTTCTTGGTATATTTAACTTTTTGTCTTTTTGTACTGCAGTTTTTCTTAACTTCTGGTAACTTTCTTTGCTCTGAAGTCTACTTTAGTGTGAATATATTCACCCTGTTGTAGGAAAAATGAGATGTGAGAAGATGGTCATGTTTCAGGTCTTGGATGAGTCTCTGGGGAGGGCTGCCAAGTGAGAATCTTTGGCTTCACACAGGGAAGAATTCAAGAGTGAGCCATAGTAAAGTCAAAGCAGGTTTGCTTAGAGAGATATACACTCCATAGGCAGGATGTGGGCTGTCTCAGAAGGCAAGAATAGCACCGACATATGGAATTGGTTAGTTCTTGTTGGCTGGGTAACTTCATAGGCTAATGAGCAAGAGTGTTATCCCAAGTATTTTGAGACAGCCAGGAATTAGGCCCCTGCCCATTTTGGGACCTTTTATGGTTAGCTTTGGAACTGTCATGGCACCTGTGGGTGTATTACTTAGCATGCTAATATATGACAATGAGTACATAATGAGGCTCAAGTTCTACTGGAAGTCAAATCTCCAGTCATCTTGATCTCAGTAGGTTCCAACTGGTATTTTTGGTATCCTGTTCTTAATGGTTCTGTCATTCTTTCACTGGTTGTGCCCTGCCCCCTTCCTTCCCATCTCAGCCACAGCTTTCTCTTGATTAGTGTTTGTGTGGTAAATATTATTCCATCCATTTAATTATAAGCTGATATGAGTTTCTCGTAGCTACCATGATGTGAGGTTGATTTTAAAAACCCATTTCATCAATCTCTCTTCATGTTAGTGTATTAAAATTCAGTTCAGTTCAGTTCAGTTCAGTCGCTCAGTCATGTCTGACTCTTTGAGACCCCATGAATCGCAGCACGCCAGGCCTCCTGGTCCATCACCAACTCCCAGAGTTCACTCAGACTCGTATCCATCGAGTCAATGATGCCATCCAGCCATCTCATCCTCTATCGTCCCCTTCTTCTCCTGCCCGCAATCCCTCCCAGCATCAAAGCCTTTTCCAATGAGTCAACTTCACATGAGGTGGCCAAAGTACTGGAGTTTCAGCTTTAGCATCATTCCTTCCAAAGAAATCCCAGGGTTGATCTCCTTCAGAATGGACTGGTTGGATCTCCTTGCAGTCCAAGGGACTCTCAAGAGTCTTCTCCAACACCACAGTTCAAAAGCATCAATTCTTCGGCACTCAACCTTCACAGTCCAACTCTCACATCCATACATGACTACTGGAAAAACCATAGCCTTGACTAGACGGACCTTAGTCCGCAAAGTAATGTTTCTGCTTTTGGATATGCTATCTAGGTTGGTCATAACCTTTCTTCCAAGGAGTAAGCATCTTTTAATTTCAAGGCTGCAATCACCATCTGCAGTGTTTTGGAACCAAAAAAAAAAAAAAAATCTGACACTGTTTCCACTGTTTCTCCATCTATTTCCCATGGAGTGATGGGACCAGATGCCATAGTCTTCGTTTTTCTGAATGTTGAGCTTTAAGCCAACTTTTTCACTCTCCTCTTTCACTTTCATCAAGAGGCTTTTTAGTTCCTCTTCACTTTCTGCCATAAGGGTGGTGTCATCTGCATATCTGAGGTTATTGATATTTCTCCTGGCAATCTTGATTCCAGCTTGTGTTTCTTCCAGTCCAACATTTCTCATGATGTACTCTGCATGTAAGTTAAATAAGCAGGGTGACAATATACAGCCTTGACGTACTCCTTTTCCTATTTGGAACCAGTCTGTTGTTCCATGTCCAGTTCTAAATGGTTCTTCCTGGCTTGCATACAGATTTCTCAAGAGGCAGGTCAGGTGGTCTGGTATTCCCAACTCTCTCAGAATTTTCCACAGTTTATTGTGATCCACACAGTCAAAGGCTTTGGCATAGTCAATAAAGCAGAAATAGATGTTGTTCTGGAACTCTCTTGGTTTTTCCGTGATCCAGCAGATGTTGGCAATTTGATGTCTGGTTCTTCTGCCTTTTCTAAAACCAGCTTGAACATCAGGAAGTTCATGGTTCACGTATTGCTGAAGCCTGCCTTGGAGAATTTTGAGCATTACTTTACTAGCATGTGAGATGAGTGCAATTGTGCTGTAGTTTGAGCATTCTTTGACATTGCCTTTCTTTTGGATTGGAATGAAAACTGACCTTTTCCAGTCCTGTGGCCACTGATGAGTTTTCCAAATTTGCTGGCATATTGAGTACAGCACTTTCACAGCATCATCTTTCAGGATTTGAAATAGCTCTACTGGAATTCCGTCACCTGCACTAGCTTTGTTCGTAGTGATGCTTTCTAAGGCCCATTTGACTTCACATTCCAGGATGTCTGGCTCTAGATGAGTGATCACACCACCATGATTATCCGGGTTATGAAGATCTTTTTATACAGTTCTGTATATTCTTGCCATCTCTTCTTAATATCTTCTGCTTCTGTTAGGTCCATATCATTTCTGCCCTTTTTTGAGCCCATCTTTGCATGAAATGTTCCCTTGGTATCTCTAATTTTCTTGAAGAGATCTCTAGTCTTCCCCATTCTGTTCTTTTCCTCTATTTCTTTGCATTGATCGCTGAAGAAGGCTTTCTTATTTCTTCTTGCCATTCTTTGGAACTCTTCATTCAGATGCTTATATCTTTCCTTTTCTCCTTTCCTTTTCACCTGTCTTCTTCTCACAGCTATTTGTAAGGCCTCCCCAGACAGCCATTTTGCTTTTTGCACTTCTTTTTCATTGGGATGGTCTTGATCCCTGTCTCCTGTCCAATGTCAGGAACCTCATTCCATAGTTCATCAGGCACTCTATCTATCAGATCTAGGCCCTTAAATCTATTTCTCACTTCCACTGTATTATCATAAGGAATTTGATTTAGGTCGTACCTGAATGGTCTAGTGGTTTTCCCTGGTTTCTTCAATTTCAGTCTGAATTTGGTAATAAGGAGTTCATGATCTGAGCCACAGTCAGCTCCTGGTCTTGTTTTTGTTGACTGTATAGATTATGTAGATCCAAATAGTCCACAAACAACTATATGGGCTTGCATTACTTTACTCCTCCCTCTCCAAAATTTTCCTTGTACTTTGCAGGTCCCCATTATTCCATCTTGTCTCTCCTCTGGCCTGAAATGTGGAGCTTTAGACACTCTGCCTATCTTGCTCTTTCCATGACTGTGTACCATCAGGGGCATAGGAGAACAGAATAAGAGAAGCTCATGACTTCTGGACCATAGGGTAACAGAGCAAAAAACAACTGGGGTTCTTCGTTCTAAGCACTTTATTTGTGAACATTCATCATGAATCTTCAAGAGAGATTTGTAATATTCAGATTCAACTGTTTGCCCATAGAGCTCATTTTGAAATTTTAATGGCTTCCCTCTAAGCGTTTGAGTGAGCATTTCTTTGAGTGAGTGTTTCACAATGTAGGCTCTTATATCTTATTATATTTCATAATTTGTTCAAGGAAATAATCTCTTTTTACCTTCAAAACTCCCTCACCATGACTGATTAGCATATATATATATATATATATATATATATATATATATTTATATATATTCACTAGATGAAAGCTAAGCAGTCTCTATTAGATACTTACAAAGATTTCATAACATTAGTGCTTTGTCTAACATGGCCCTTTAAGGATAGTGATTTTTTTTTTCAACCTCCTGAAAATGCAATCCACCCTGTTAAATTGGCCCCCATCCCAATCTTCTTCTATTGTCCAAAGTGAGTAATGAGTTGATAGGGCATTTATCAAGAATTTCTCATCTCTTGCTGCTCCTGAATAGCTCCACCATGTGAACTGATTTTGTACCTATGACTCAAAATCAATTTGACAGGTAGAAGTTGACTATAAACTTTTCATGGGAATAAGAGGAGAGAAGGTGACCTGAATTTTTCTCCACCCTTTTAACATTTGTTGACAAAGAAATTTTTAAAGGTTACAGAGTCAAGGATGCTGATTTTAGAGAAGGAAGGGGTTGGAATTTTATTTGATTTCATGACCAAACAAATTGACTAACTTGGATTAATGCTAAGTTCTGAATGTAGGGTAAGTCTGCTCTCATAAAATCCCAGTGTTCTGTCCACTTCAAATGTATTCAGAGCATGAACTATTGTTACTTCATGGGTTGTACTTTTGACAAGTGTAATCCTTTTAGAAAGGTTTTAACTGAAATTATGTTAGGAAAGCCCACAGTGACAACAGTGAATTTGAAAAATTCATCTATCCTTTTTAAACAATTGACAGAATTGTGGGGAAGTTTTTTGTCTGTTTGTTTTATAAAACCCTAATTTGAGCTTTATAATCCATATTATTGACCAATTTCCAAATTTTAAAATGTCTTTCTGTGATTCTCTCTGCCAGTGGTACTCATTTTTCAATGATTGAGGAAAATTTTCAAAATACGCAGCAGAGTTCTTGTGGTTAAAACCTATTGTGTACTAAGCATTTACTAAGTACTAGGGATAATTCTAAATACAGTACATGTATTATTTTACTCAATCATAACTATAGTTCTATGAAATTAATAGGAATATTTTGTTCTTTTCTGTCTTCTACCAACAGGAAGACTGAAATAACAAGAAAGTAAGTTACTTTGTCCAAAGACAGAGATAGTAAGGGGCTAACCTAAGATTCAGACACACATAGTCTTTGTTCAGACGGTGAGTATTTAATTGTGGCCTGTAGAGTGTATAAGTGAATGTAAATGTATAGGCTCTGGAGTAAAAGTAACCCAGATTCCAGTCTCTACTCTGTATTAGTTTTGTGACCTTGAGTAAATTGTTCAATCAATTTAAACCTCAATGTCCTCAGCTATAAATCAAGAGTAAGAAAGGTATACATCTCATAGGATCTTTGTAAAGATTAAAGATATTTATCCATGTACTTGGTAAAATCAAGTAAACAAGCAGTAATTGTTACCCGTTGTTTTGACACCTCCCACTATTATTCTTTCAGGAAATTTTCTCCAAATAAATTGGTTAGTTTCCCTATGGAAACTTCTGCTAAAGTCTTGCTGCAAAAAAATAAATAAGTAAATAAATAAATATGTAGCAATACAGTAAAAGTTAAGTGTTTTGCAAGCCACACACAAGATTTCCTGCAAGAACACATTATTTTAAATCATTCTTGAATTTATCTTTCCTTTTTCAAAGGTGTAGCAGTTGAATAACATCATCGTAAACTTCATCATCACCAACTATCATGTTCATGATCAATAAAGGCATAAAATAGTGCTTTTAAATATATGCTCTGATCAGCAAAGAAATAGCATCCCTGCCCTCTCTATTGACCACAGGGATACTCTGCCTGCTTGAGTCTCCCTTCAATTTTCTACCTGGTTTCAATCAGCTTCACAAAGTATAGTACTGAATCAAGAATTTTACTTATGGAATGGATTATCTGATTTGTGAGAAGCAAATGGATGTGTTGATATAATTCATTAACGGGGCTTCCCAGGCGGCACTAGTGTTAAAGAACCAGCCTGCCAATGCAGGAGACATAAGAGATGCAGGTTCTATCCCTGGATCAGGAAGATCCCCTGGAAGAGGGCATGGCAACCCACTTCAGTATTCTTGTCTGGAGAATCACATGGACAGAGGAGCCTGGTGGGCTACTCTATGGGTTGATGGGTTCTCAAAGAGTCAGACACGAATGAAATGACTTAGCACATGTGCACATGTAACTCATTAACAGATACAAAGCAGATTTACCTCCATAAGAGCCCTGGGGAACTATAAATTCATAACAACTATTCCTGAATTTTAGAATTTTTTCATTGCACTTAATGTATGAAAAATGGCTAAACAAGTTCAAAAATTCTGTTCATTTATCATATAGTTTTTACTTTATTTTTGCTTTTTTAAAAATTGCATTCTAGGTACTTTTTAGAATAAATAGACTGATTCTTCTCTCTTAAATTCAGATTTAGTGGTAATATACTTAAACATTTTAACTAAATTGAAGGTTATTTGCTAATTTTACATGTGAACTTTCCTTGGTAAAATCCAGTAGAGTAACATATTTACATGTTAGAGTAACATTATTTCATGTTACAGTATCTGCCTATAATTGCCTTTACCCTTCAATACTTTAATGAAATACCTGAAGCCTTTATTTATACCCCCTTCTTGAATTTCCTGTTTTGATCCTTATGCTCATCAAGTCTGTGGCCCTGGCCTTAGAGTATGATTATGTACCAGGAAAGGAATTTTACTTTATAAAAGTAAACTGTCTTGCTTCCACAAGTTATCAGTGATATATCTCATCCTTCCAAGAAGGGAAAGTTCATGTATTATCATACCATGTCCTATTCTGACATATTCTTGTCCCTTTAGCCACCAATCAAGAGGGTGTTGGTGACTCCAGACACCACTCAGACAACTTAAGGACATGAATTTAAATAGTCAGCTATAACATATATGGATTGCATTTTTCTTTGCTTGATAAATTTGTTCTTAATGGGAAGAGGGATCTGGATTAATCTTGATGCTGTGAAAATGGTCTAAGAAGAGTTACCAACTCTCTACTCTTTCTGTTCTGTCTTTTTTATTTCCTACTGCTCTTTAGTTTGTTCTGTTCTTTTCCCACACCTACTCCATTGCTCTTCTCATGGTCAAATCCAATGGCCATTTCTCTATTTAACCTAGCTTCATCTCTCATCAGCAGCATTTCACATAGCTCTCAGTGGCATGTACCATGTTCTCTCTCTTGTCCCATCATGGCAAACCTATCTGGGATTGTGGGATCATGCTCCGTTAGTTCTCCCAGATTTCTTCTCAATCTCCTTTCACAGTTGCTCGTTTTGAATTCTGGGCGTCTTCTTATTTTGATATACTATATATATTTCTAAGTATCTCATATAGTTTTGAAACTGGAAATACTCTCAGTATTCTGATGACTCTCAGATTTGAAGCAAGAGTCATGTGCTTGCCCTTGAGTTCTGGATCGAGCGATAAAATGAAAACTAATATAATACATTTACACATCTCAATTTCTGTCTCCCAATTTTCCACTGAAATATGTTCCCTTACCCTTCCCCATCTCACTGCTCCACTTTTCACTTCAAACTATAGTTATTCTTTTTTGTCACTTTATTTTTTAATTGAAGGATAATTGCTTTACAGAATTTTGTTTTTATAGTTATTCTTAATTTATTTATATATTGTAGAAGATGGAGAACTAATTTTAGCCAAACTTCTATAGGAAAATATTAGTGGAAAACTGAATGTTATGTTCTTCCATTTACTTTAATCTCCTTTATTCCTTTAACTTTGGTCTCATTTTATTTACTATCCTACCAAGGAGGCCTCTCTGGATTCTTAATTTTTATTACATTTTTATATTGCATGTTTAATGTAGGGACCATGCAAAGCAAACAAGGATATTCAAAAAAATGTGTCTAAACTGTAAGTGTTGAAAGAAATAAGAGCAAATTTCAGATTTACTATATCCCTTTTCTATGAATTCATTTCAATTTAAAACCACTATAATAATGACTGTAATTTTTATTTACAAAGAGCTGACAACTGACTCCATAGCATCAAGCATGAAGTCAAAGATAATAGAAGTAATATGTCTTAATCAGTCAGCATGTAGAATCAGGGGAAAATATCCATTTCATAACCATTCCATTTTTTTGCCCCAAATTTGTAAATGTATTCACTCTTATGTAAGAAAATGAAATAATGATGCATAGATGCCAGACAGCTTTATAACTGAAGTTAGGTATTTTGGGTGCCTCAGTGGTAAAGAATTCATCTGTCAGTGCAGGAGATGCAGGAAATATGGGTTCAGTCCTTGGGTTGGGAAGATCCTTTGGAGGAGAAAATGACAACCCACTCCAGTATTCTTGCCTGGAAGGTCTCATGGGCAGAAGAGCCTGGTGGGCTACAGTCCTGTAGTGGGCTACAGGAATTTTGTTGACTCAAAATGCATTTGTGCTCAGTCACTAAGTCATATCCTACATTTTGTGTTCCTCCATGAAAGTGAGTGAGCTGCTCTCTAAGTCAAAATTTTCTCTCTACACACAATTAATAACTTAGAAACAAGAAACTAAAAGATTTGAAAAGCAGAAGCTTTGTATAATTTCCTGGTTGAAAAGAAAACCTTTTGACATATCTAGAATCACATACCTCTGAATCAAGAGTGAATTCTAGCCAAGACAAATTCTGCCTTTTTAGAGATTAGCAAGGCCAGTGGCTAAAACAGAAGTGCTCTCGATGGACTTCTGATTCTAGAAGACACCTTGTTGTTATAACTTTTGAGGACAGAGGTCAATTGTAAGTGCCAGTATAAAAGAAAGAACTACTATAAAAATTCACTGAAATATTTGTAGAGGAAAGCTATCATCTGAAAGCTAAGAACCCTTCTGGAAAAGTATATATTTACAAAGCTAGACTAGGGAAAAAATAAAAAGAAATGTCTAGTTATAAGACAACCAGAAAAATGGTTTCTCTCTTCTTCCTTCTCCTCCTCCAAATCCATCAGAGATCCCATGTTCTTTCCTTTTTGTCTGTATTGAGAAGTATGATAAAGATGATAAAAAGAGGAAGAGGAAGTCTTCCATTCTTCAGGATATGTTATCTGAAGACTTCTGATGCTTTTAGATATCCAAAAGATTATGACTTTTGGTGGCAGATACAGCTACATTGAATGAAGTTACTTAAACCAGGGTTTGACAGTTTTTTTCCTAGAAATGGCCAGATAGTATATAAATATTTAAGGATGTGTACACCATATGGTTTCTGTTACAACAGTGCAACTCTGCCAACATAGGGTGAAAGTATTCAAAGAATAAATGTAAACAAATGGGCATGGCTATGTTCCAGTAAAACTTTATTAGAGAAACAGGTGGAGGGCCAGATTTGGCCTGCAAGTCTTTTGTTGCTGATCACTACCACAATGAATGAAAAATGTAAGAATATTTTTTTCTAGAAAAGTGGACAAATTTTTAGCACAAAGTTTGCTAGACCGATGGCTTCAGGAGCCTCACTCAAGGTGTTTGGTTCATATTACAAACAGATTAACGCTTATAACATCCTTTTAATTTTTGATTTTAAATTAAAACATAAGAATTTTTATTAAAACAAAATAATGTGTTATTTACATGAATTGGGCATCAGTGATGGACAATTTCACTGATCTCACACACTAGCCGAGTAATGCTCAAAATTTTCCAAACTATGCTTCAACAATATGTAAACTGAGAACTTCCAGATGTTCAAGTTGAATTTAGAAAAGGCAAAGCAAACAGATCAAATTGCCAAGGTCCACTGGATTGTAGAAAAAGCAAGAGGATTCGAGAAAAACACCTACTTTGGCTTCATTGACTATGCTAAAGCCTTTGACTGTGTGGATCGCAAGAAACTGGAAAATTCTTAAAGAGATGGAAATAGCAGACCACCTCATCTGTCTCCTGAGAAACCTGTATGCAGGTCAAGAATCAACAGTTAGAATCAGACATGGAAAAACAGACTGGTTCCAAATTGGGAAAGAAGCACAACAAGGCTGTAAATGGTCACCCTGCTTATTTAACTTATATGCAGAGTACATCATGTGAAATGTCGGACTGGATGAAGCACAAGTTGGAATCAAGATTGCCGGGAGAAATATCAATAACCTCACATATGCAGATGCTGCTGCTGCTGCTAAGTCACTTCCGTCGTGTCTGACTCTATGAGACCCCATAGACGGCAGCCCACCAGGCTCCCCCGCCCTTGGGATTCTCCAGGCAAGAACACTGGAGTGGGTTGCCATTTCCTTCTCCAATGCATGAAAGTAAAAAGTGAAAGTGAAGTCGCTCAGTCATGTCCACCTCCTAGAGACCCCATGGACTGCAGCCTACAGGGCTCCTCTATCCATGGGATTTCCCAGGCAAGAGTACTGGAGGGGTTGCCATTGCCATCTCCGATATGCAGATGACACCACCCTTATGGCAGAAAGTAAAGAAGAACTAGAGAGCCTCTTGATGAAAGTGAAAGAGGAGAGTGAAAACGTTGGCTTAAATCTCAACATTCAAAATAGGAAGATCATGGCATCCAGTCCCATCGCTTCCTGGGAAACAGATGGGGAAACAATGAAAACAGTGACAGACTTTATTTTCTTGGCTTCCAAAATCACTGCAGATGGTGATTGCAGCCATGAAGTTAAAAGGCACTTGGTCCTTGGAAGAAAAGTTATGACCAACATCGAGAGCATATTAAAAAGCAGAGACATTACTTTGCCAGCAAATGTCCATCTAGTCAAAACTATGTTTTTTTCCAGTAGACATGTATGGATGTGAGAGTTGAACCATATAGAAAGCTGAGCACTGGAGAATTGATACTTTTGAACTGTGGTGTTGGAGAAGACTCTTGAGAGTCCCTTGGACAGCAAGGAGATCAAACCAGTCAATCCTAAGGAAAACAACCCTGAATGTTCATTGGAAGGACTGATGCTGAAGTTGAAGCTCCAATATTTTGGCCATCTGATACAAATAAGTGACTTATTAGAAAAGACCTTGCTTCTGGGAATGATTGAAGGCAGGAGTAGAAGAGGATGACAGAGAATGAGATGGTTAGATGGCATCACCGACTCAAGGGACATGAGTTTAAGCAAGCTCTGGGGGATGGTGAAGGACAGGGAAGCCTGGCGTGCTACAGTCCATGGGGTCACTAAGAGTCAGACACATCTGAGGAACTGAACTGAAAGGAATTCCAAGATCTGAACCCCAATTTTTGGCACTGCACTGAAAGGAAATAAAGAATATCTAAATGGTTGTTTGCTGTGATCTTCTGGGGCAAACGGAGTCATAAATCTGGCATTTATCCAGTCAAGCTTCTGTTAAAACAGTAAAGACTGTCTCTAATTCTCAGGCAATTTTTGAAATCTTAAAAGATTAAATACGTTTAAAATCTAAGGTGGTTGAACAATGGGGTACAATTGCAGCCTTTACTACTTTAGTCAGTATTACTTGCATATAATTGTCACCATATCCTAATATGTGTGTGTCAGTCACTCGGTCATGTCTGACTCTGTTACTCCACGGACTATAGCCCGCCAGGCTGTTCTGTCCATGGAATTCTCCAGGCAAGAACACTGGAGTGGGTAAGCCATTTCTTCCTCCAGGGGATCTTCTTGACCCTGCATTGCAGGCAGATTCTTTACCATCAGAGCCATATGGTTTTCACCAAAGAATCACCCTGTTGCCATTGTAGATTACAAAGGGAAACGTGTAAATCAGTCTATTACTAGCAATGTTTAGCCATCTGCAAAATTCTGGTTTAAGTGTTAAGCAAATAGTAACAAGCATTCAGTTATGGAGATATGCGGCCAAGGCCCTGTTTCAGAGGAACTGAAATAAGAACGTTATATATGCCATGAAATTGAGTCCCCTCTTTAGGAGCTGCTTGGATGTTAATTAAAAGCTAATGATTTATGGGGTAATGGATGTAACCACAGAAGCACTGGCATCGTTAGTGACCAGTGAACAAAGTATGAATCTAGATTGTAAGTGAGTCAAACCATTCTAAGACTGATATATGTTGGATGAAGGATTTATGTAAACAGTGTGGGGTTTTTAAGAATCTGAACATTGGAGGATTTGAAAACTATCTTCCTTACAGAGAGAACAAAAAAAAAAAAAAAAAAAAGCTCTTTGATTTTAGAATTCAAAACCATTTTTTACCTCTGTGGGTTTGTAAAATAAAGCACCCATAAAGCTATGGATCCATTATTAAGAAAAAGTTTGTGTGATTTACACAGGTACTTTAAAGAGACTGTTTTGTTTTATCTGGAAGTTCTATTTTCCCACTGTGAAAGCATGAATATGGGTGGTCCCTTAAAGAAGACATGATCTTAAGTATGTAAAAACTAACTATATTCCCATTAGAGTTGAGAGAAAGAAAGGGAAAGCAGTAAAAATTTTCAGCTAAAGTAGCATACTTTTCATGTTCACTTGAAGCCTACCGAATTGCTTCAATTAGTCATCAAAGACTAACACCAGTCCTCTTGTCAACTGTCTAAAACACACATACACAATCCATAGAGTCCCAGAGCAGCTGCACACGGTTTTGAATTATGCACTGTGGCTTTAAAGTCCTTTGCTTCCTGCTCTCTACAGCAACCTTAGAGAGGATAAAAAAGTGTCTTTTTATACACCATGATGTGCATAATGTTTTCTCTCTAGTCTCTGCATTGTAGAAGGTACATTTTCAGTGACATATAGCATACAGTGTAAATGAGCTGTGGGGTAACAAATTAAAAAGCTTTTATAGAAACCTCTAATTACTATTTATGGCTCCCCTGGTATTACCTAAACTGGCTACTACTCAAATAATTACAAGTTCCCCAATGAATGTGGGGTGTGCATTGTTGACTAACAGCAGATGCAGCCAGGAGTGTGATTTACTATTAAAGGAAAGCCACAAAGGTAATTTTTTAATCAACGATGCTCTTTCTCTGTGTTGCCAGGGAGACAATGAAAAGGGCATTTTAAAAAATGGTGGCATATTTCTGCCCTGCAATTGTTCTTCTCTAGTGAGGACTCCTCAACGCTGCTATTTTTCTTTAGTACATAATGTCCATATCATTAAAAGAGTGAACAGGAATGCCAATCTAGTCAGACAGTAATTTAAGTATCATGGAATTTATAGTGCATTTGTAGTTATACAATTAATACACTTACTGAGACCTACCAACAGGCAAAGCGCTATGCTATTGTCTTGTAAAAATCATTAAAAAATGGTCCTTAACCTCAAAGGAATTCTGAGCTAGCACATAATTCTTGCTTTGTTATATAATAAATACTATTTCCTAAAATGACAAAATGGGATACATTTGTAATCCAATGTTTATTGAGTTCTACTATGTGTTAGCTATTAGTTAGACTCCAGGACCCCAAAATTGATGACCTGGCCTCTAGATGTTCATGATCCAGTGAGGGATGACAAAGAAAGCTTCACAAATAGCATTTCTAGATGGCAGAGAGGGGTAAGAGATCTGATTTCCAATCCATATATTATGAGCAGGTGATTAAGTCTGAATGGAGTTGATGGAAAAAGGGTTTCCCCAGTGGCTCAGATGGTAAAGAGCCTGCCTGAAATGTGGGAGACCCAGGTTTAATCCCTGGGTCGGGAAGATCCCCTGGAGAAAGAAATGGCAACCTACTTCAGTATCCTTGCCTGGAAAATCTCATGGACAGAGGAGTCGTAGCTGATGGAAAGATATCTGGGATAAGGTGGAATATGAGCTTGCTTGAAAGAAAATGTAAGATTTAGCTTCATGTGAAATACCTTTTTATGTAAAACAGTAATTTGATTTGAAAAACATATAAAATATTGAGAAGGGTGAAACTAACAGAAACAATGTTTACAGAAGATGAAATCAATCAAGCTTGTTCTTTAGACATCTGTTTGATGCAATGATATAGAGGGAAAATTAAAAAGAAAAATGATATTATTATTTTCATGATGCTTACAGTCTAGCTGGAGGGTGAGAACATCTATTTCGCAGGATCAGATTTGTTTATACATAGGTTGTCGTAATTACAAAAATGGGTTTTGAAGCACAACAGTGTCCCTGGTCTAACTCTTAGAGATTGTGTGAGTGTAAAGAACACATTTGAAATTGCTTTACAAATTCTAAAACCTTAAAGAAATGTCAGTGTTATGACATGACTTAAGGGAGACATAAATATGTCTTCTCCCAAAATACCACATAGTTGACTTTCTTACAATCTGAGTTGCACTGGACAGAGCAGACACTGCTATCCTTTCAGACTTGAGCAGAGATAACAAAATGCTGTCCATAATGCTGCCCCTTTGTAAGGCACAATGGCATTGTATTTTATGCTATGGACCTTATTTTTGTAGCTGACAATCTAGAAGCCCAGAAAGAAAGTTGCTATCACTTACTGAGATTGAGTGTCAATGCAGGAGTCTTGCCTCCCAGGTTGGGAGCCCAGGCTCTGTCTCAGAAATCAGGAGATTGGATTGACATATACACACTACTATATATAAAACAGATACCTAGTAAGGACCTATTATATAGCAGAGGGAACTCTACTCAATACTCCATGATGACTTATATGGGAAGAGAATCTAAAAAAGTAGATATATGAGAACGTAACTGATGCGCTTTGCTATACAGCAGAAACTGATGCAGCATTGTAAGTCAACTATACTGCAATGAAAATCTAAAATAAGAAAGGTGGGTGGGAGAATTTAGGATGGGCCTGCAAACACATCAACAGTGGAAACCACAGCAGCAGCAACAGTCCTAATGGCCAAGAATCCCCTGCTTGTATGAATTCCCAGGTAAGACCTAGTTCCATTCTTGACTTGAACCACAGACTTTTGGTAGCAATTGTAGTGTTTTCCAGTGTTGTGATGTATCCCACTTTTTGTGAGTGCAGACTGAGAAGAGATTATAAACCCTCTGAAAGGTGAGATTATAAGAGGAAGAATGAACCTAAGATATAAAGTAAAAACTGGCAGAGGGGAACTTGAAGTCAACCTTACTCGATGATGTAAAAACAGCTCCTTTAGATGCAGCCCAGGCTGGTGTTCCAAATATCTTTCATTCGCCAATATTTTATTTTTTTAAAGAAACACCAATTTTGCTTGTTATTTGAATCACAAGATAATGACTATGTGCCCTTTGTCCATCACATTTTTCTGAGACATGGATGAGCACTATATTTGATCTCTTAGAAACATCACATCATTTTCCATGACTCCATGTCTCAGGGTCCATAAGTATTTGATTTTCTTTTTTTTTTTTTGCTGAATGCTACCATATGACTCTCCTCATATATATTAGTTTTTCATATTTCTGTCTTTGGACAGGTAGACCCAATGTTGGTTTCTCACCATTATGCAGTGTTTCTAAAATCAGCAATTACAATGACCAGTGGCATTTACTGTAACTGATTTCTTCACTGAGAGTTGTCATAGTGTCGGAAACAAGGTGGGCATGAGCAGTGGCCCATCCACTGATACTTGGAGCTCATTCCATTGCCAGTAGATTCTAAGTTCTTGGAAAATCATCAGAGTGTCTGGGTGCATTGTCATCTCTTTTTAATATTTAAATTGAATTTATCCAAACTGATGCATTTCTGTCTGAAGAGAATGAATATAAAAGACAATGAGATGGGCACACATACTCATTTACCTAATGGGTAATACTGGAAGCCAGGTGAATATTATTTCAAGTTTATATCCAAAACCTTTACATAAAGTTTTAAATGACTCAAATATTCATATAATTGGAAGTTCCAGTTATTCCATTTAGACATGTGCAGAGCAGGTCTCTAAGACCTAAAAAACGTCTTTCTATTTGTGCATGTTAAATGATTCTGCATTTTCCCATTTTCCATTATGGTGTGCATATTTTAAACACTAAAGGATTAAGCTTAGAAAAATTGTCTAGGGATGACCTGCATAGATAAATAAAACTGTTAATCTGTGAGAAGAAAGTTTGAATTAGAAATTAGATAATTAGGAGTGAAGATATATAATGGAGCAAATAAGTAGATAAGGATGGAAGATTAGGTCCAACAAGGGGCAGAGTCTTAATAAGTTTGCTTACTATCTCATTGATCAACTTGGTACCTACAAATCTTGTATTTTAGTGGAAACAGTAGAAAGTCTATGAGTTGTGTGGTATAAAATATAAAAGCAAACCAGTATTTTACTTGATACAGTATAATGGAGCCAATGGCCGATGAACCATGATGGGAGAAACTACATTTTTAAATTAATTTAATGAAAGAATTGCCTGCCCATTAAGTGACCCTAGTGTCTTGTTATTGTTTTCATGATTCTTTACATCCAAGTTCTTGCTCATTTTTCCACAGTTTTCATAATGAACATTAATCTGCATCGCTTAATTTGCATTCAGAGGAGGTGATCCTTGCAGCAAAGCAGTGTGGGAGATAACTCCTATTCTTTGCTGTGGCTCATTTTGCATGAGGTTCTAGGAGCAAATTGGGTACTATAATTTCTTTAGAATAGATACAATAATATTTTAGCATCTTTAACTTCCAAATGCCAAATATGATTATTCCATCCAAGAGGAATGGGATATTCTTGGCTTTATCTAATTATACGTTCAGGTTGAAAAGTATACCAAATTATTTAAACCATATTACCATCATTCTAAAAAGATCTCATTATCTCTCACTGAAATATTTTTTTTTTTACTTCTTTCAGTTTCACTTTTTTGTTCCAAGCTATTGTACTTAGAAGCCCTCCTAGAGAAGGTTTTTCTTTGTCACAATGGGGTGAATTTTATCTTTTATTAATATTTTGTTTTCAAAATCCTTGAGAGACGAGCACCTTTTCAAAATTATTTCAATACTTCTTCAGGGTTGTGAGCATTCTCTGGTTATACCAGAGAACTTTGTGACTCTCATACAAAAAAAATGTCAATTTGGATAGGTGCTTTATTATTCTGTTTTTCTTGACTGGAATCAAGTTACTGAAATAAGCATTAAAAACATTCTGTGTCACCTAATTAATTTCATAGTATTGAAAAGGCCCCACCCCTTTCAGGATCTGCACTATTGTGTCATACCCCAGGTGACCTGTCTTATAAAGACAAATACAGATGACACTGCCTGCTTCCTTACACCTGATAGTAAAGCTGCAAAAATGAGACAGTGTCTGTGAAGTGTTTTGAGATCTCCAGGTAAAAAGAAATCCATAAGTGAAAGACATCCTTGTTATTTTAAACGGATATGTAAAAGATATTGGTGAAGTAATTCTAGAACTCAGATTATTTCCCCAAACATGGCAGTGCTCTTTCCCTCCCACCACCCACAAGAAGAGAGAAAATTCTCCTTTGAAATATCAAAGTGGGTGTAGGGAAAACTCCTTAAACATCTGTGCTTTGGATTATATTATTATAGACATCAATAGATTTCACCACTGGCTGTAAAGAAATGAACATTTAGTTTGACAAGTCATTCAATATCTTCCATGCTGTCCAGCCAACATACAGTGTGGAATGAAATTAGAGAGCAGGCAATTTCTGTCTGCAGGAATAAATAATTACAATGTACTTACCAAGTGTCTGCTTGGGAGCTCCATTAAATTACTATATAATTAAAAGGCAGTTTGTTCTTTACTCAAGGTATTCAGCTTCTCAGAGTATATGGAAGGTTCCCATAATAGTTAAAGGAATCCCAATATTTTATAGAGCAACCCAGAACTTTGATGGATAACCTCAAAGTAAATAGATGCATGTTGCTTTTATTAACTGTTCATGAGTGTCAATTAATTCCCATTTTATTTATTTCACTATTTTAAATAAAAAAAAAAATCACTCTGCTCTTTCTGATGGCCAAACATTTAGAATTGGAATACATAATAAATAGTTTATCACATTGATAAAATTGATTCAACAAACACCCACTCTTTTTTTTTTTTAGTGCCTTTTGAAAAACTTGCTGCTGAAAATAGCAGGCTTATAGTTTACAGTACCTTGTATTCTGTTCTGCTTCAGAGATTCCAGCTTCAGTAGTAAAGGTATAAAGGCAACTTGTCAGATTTGTTTTTTATTTAAATAAATAGATACTAAGGAAATAGCTCATAGGTAAAGACAAAAGAGCCTTTAGTTATGAAATCTAGCCATTGTTTTATAATGCTTTCTTCCCTTTTGGTTACTATAGTTCTAAGGCAGGGACTATAAACATCTTGTTGACGTTCTTTAAGGTGCATATGATTAAGAGCAGTGTATTTCAACTTGAAATGCTGAAATAGTCCAAATTTCAAGTCACCCTAGAAAATATTAAGGGGAAACAAATGATTGTAGCAGAAATTTGCAAATCAAATAGTGCCCTTTTCTTTTCTGTGTAGCAAACTCTTCCATTTAAAAAAAAGGGAGGAGAAAAAAAACTCATGCTATATTTACCATACAGAGTAAGGTTAAAATAAGTGTAAATTGATCATATCGCTATTGTTTTCCATGCAATTTTGTCAGTGCTTGGGGTACAGTTTATGTTTTAAAATATTTGCATTTAATCATAATTACCCGGACTTTTCTTGTACTCTTTTTGCAGTTTTGGCTATTAAGATCCTCTATGTAATGAAATATATGTGTTAACATTTATTGGGTATTGATTTCTATCTTTTCTGCACTCACACTTGCACCTTCAGTAAAGGAGTATAGCAGTATAGTCCAGTGGAATTTCCTCATGGTTTTTATTTTTTCCTCCAAACAAGTTTTAATATTTGCATTGTTTATTTTTTCCATCAAAGAAGGTTGAGAAAGTCACATATAGATATTGCTGGAGCACTCTGAGTCAGGTGAATAAGTTGTTAGTTCGACCACCTAAAAGACATAGAGATGCACAGAAAGAGGGAGGAAAATATTGAGGGTACTTTTACAGTTCTGCAAAAGAGAGCTATGGTGTATCCTGGAATTCTGTACATGAGGTGGGATTTATTTTCCAGACATCTTCTGGGTTCATCCTGTGATGAAAATTGATTTGTCAGGTGTAAAGAAACTTTAGCACCAAAGAAAATAAGTGCTATATAGAAGATTAAAATGGAGGATAGAGGACCTGTCTACACACTCTAATAAAGTCTGACAAGTAAAAATAAAGGCACTAGGGTATTATGACATATTTATTAAGTTGGACACAAATTTGTTTATTTTTCTTAACAGATTGATTTGGGATTATATAGACTGACCCTGAGGAGATTATAAGTGAAAATCATGCCTCACTTCCCTCCCCAGCATACACAATTTATACACACACACATGTGCAGGCACGCAGCTCTTTTCTAACCAGCATATAATTTGCATTTTGAAAAGTGGCTGAAGTTTGGGGAAATAGCTAACAATTTCATTTATGATTAGTCTTCAAAGAGGACATACAAAGAAAAAAAAAAGAAACACAGTTTCACAAACATTCTTTTCATCTATGTTTGCCTGTGTTTTGTTTTTTTCTCCTGTCTCCTAGAAACATGTAGAATTCCAATAGAGAAGCAGTACTTAGGTGGTGGTTTAGTCACTAACTGTGTCCGACTCTTGCAACCGGATAGAATGTAGACCACCAGGCTCTTCAGTTCACAGGATTCTCCAGGCAAGAATACTGGAGTGGAGTGCCGTTTCCTACTCCATGGGATCTTCCTGACCCGAGGATCGAACCAGGGTCTCCTGTACTGTAGGCACATTCTTTACCAACTGAGCTACCAGGGAAGCCTAGTACATATAAAATAGCTCTTTCATCATTTAAAATACAATATACAAAATTTAAATACAATGAAAAACTATAAAAAGAATGTGGGAACAGTAGAAGCCAGGGTTAGGGAATTGAAAACCAGATCACTGGCATGTAAAGTGAAGCACAGAAAGGAAGAAAATGGAAAGAATAGAACAGTGTTGTAAAAGACACATAAGACATGGTCAAATCTTTTAACCTGTGTGTAACAGGAGTCCCAAAAAGAAGAGAGGGACTGAAGAACAGCAACATTTGAAAAGATGATAATTGAGAATTCTCCCAGACTGATACAAGATCTCAACCCACAAATTTTGGAAGATCAGTGAAACCTAAACTGGAAAAATACAAAGAAAATTGCACATAAGACGCCTCATAGTCAAATTGCTGAAATCAAAGTTAAAGAACAAAAGCTTAAAGCAGCAAGAGGAAATAGGGGCATTATCTTCAAAGAAGCAACAGTAAAGCCAATGCCTGATGTTTCAACAGAACCTATGAATCCAGAAAACAATAACGTGACATTTTTTTAAAGCGCAGAAAAAAAAAAAAAAAAGAATTTCAGTCTTGAATTCTATACCTAATGAAAATGTTCATCAACAGTGAATGCAAAATGACTTTCTCAGACAAACAAAAGCTGAGAGAATTTATTACCAGTAGAGTCACACTGCATGAATTCTAAAGGACATTTTTTTTTTTTTAGGCTGAAGAAAAGTAATTTCAAGTGGAAGCTTTGAACTACATGAAAGAATAAAGGATAAAGAGGGGAGTAAAATATGATAGAAAACTAGCTACATAAAACAACTACTATTTTCTATAACATGTAGAAGGAAACCATGTAAGAAAAAACATGAAAAGGAGAGATTACATAGGGTTAAGCTTTTTAAAGTTTCCTGTATTATTCTAGATGTGGATATACTAATTTAAGTTAGACAGCAATAAGAACAGTATGCAAAGCTAGCATAGCCACTAAAAAAAAATACAAAGGTACACTAAACTAATAAAATATCTCTTCAATTTTTTTTTTCCCTGAGCACTAGGAGTACATTGTTGAGTAAGCAAAATACCTGCCCCATAGAGAAGAGACAGAAAATAATCTTTAAAAATGCATATATAATATGTTAGATGATGAGGGCTCTCCCTGGTAGCTAAGGCAGTAAAAGAAACGGTTTGATCCCTGGGTTGGGAAGATCCCTGAGAAGGGAGTGGCTACACACTCCCTGGACAGAAGAGGCTGGAGTGCTATAGTCCCTGGCATCACAAAGAGCTGGACGTGACTGAGTGACTTTCACTTTCATAGTCAAACAGTAAACTTTAAAAATTCCTACTGTTTATTGACCATCTTGTAGGTTTGGGCATTGAGCTAAGGATTCAACATGAACAGCTGTCTTTTTCATATAGCAATCTGATGAAGGAGACACCTCTATCTGTATTTTACATATGAATAAAATAAGGTTTGCAGATGCTAAGTGATTTACTCAATGAAATTGATATTAAGTAGTCACAGAATTAATATGTAGCATATGCACATTTGTAACTTTTCCAAACATCACAGCAAAAGCATGTTCCCATGTTATTACCAGTTCTTCTAAAACATTGTTTTTATATTCTACATAATGTTTTCATGGATATCTACAGCACAAGCTATGCCTGACAATATTTAAAAATTAATCCTTCTCTGTAGGTTGTAGTGTGTTCATTCAAACATGCAGGCCAAGGAGAGACTGAAGAAGGAGGCAGACCACTCCAGATTGATTGCAGGTTTAGCAAGCAAGGGGCCTTAAGTGGAGGATTGTTCTAGGCAGTCACAAGATGAGTGGATCTCTGCACTCATCCACCATATCTTAAATTTTATATACAGGCCTTAACTGTGTCATGCATACCATCCAAATGGTCTCCTCAACACCTTATTTGAAGAACCTGTTAGTATGGAGATAGTGGGCAGGACGTACATTCCAAGGATAGGGTAGGGTCAAGGGAGTCTCTGATTGCCAAGTCCAGCTCTAGGGTCAACTGATGGTATTGCCCTCTCAAAGAGCTCCTTTAATAGGCAATCTGTAGTGCTGTTCCACATGGGTGACTCTACCACCCTCTTTTTATTCAGGTCAAGGGACCTGTGAATAATTTAGCCTGTGAGTAAAGCCATGTGGTTCACTTCTGGTTAGGAACAATTAAGGTATGTTTATCCTTTGCTCTTTGCCTTTGGCCACCTCATGAGAAGAGTTGACTCATTGGAAAAGACTCTGATGCTGGGAGGGATTGGAGGCAGGAGGAGAAGGGAACGACAGAGGATGAGATGGCTGGATGGCATCACTGACTCGATGGGTGTGTGTCTGAGTGAACTCCGGGAGTTGGTGATGGACAGGGAGGCCTGGTGTGGTGCGATACATGGGATCGCAAAGATTCAGACACGACTGAACGACTGAACTGAACTGAACTGATTGTACCATGGTATACTTGAGATGCCAGAATCACAAGATAAAGTAAATCTGGATCCCTGCTCAGTAGATGAAGTAATATCCCTTGACCTGAATCTTCAAGTGGCGAGAGGTAAACTTTGGTGTGCAAATGCCAAGTATTATTTACTTTCACAGTTTAGCCCAGTTATCTGGACTGATGTATGGGATATTTGGTTTGGGTCGATTTTTTGAGCTATTACATATAATACCACACTGAAAATATTGTGGATTAAATATTTTCTATACTTGGTATTATTTTCTTGCTGTAGAAAATAAGTGAAATTAATGGTTCAAAATTCTGAGAAACTCCAAAAGGTTGTTTTTAACATAAATCCATTGGGTTTTTTGAGTGTCTTTTTTTTTTTTTTGACTAGATGATCAACATCATTAATCATTAAGATCAAAATTATATATTTAAACACATGAGATAGGAAAGAACCTCATTGTTATTTTGATTAATATTTATTTGATTTTTGGTGAAGGTGAATTTGTGTTAGTTTCTTGTGTATAGCAAATTGGCTCAATTATATATCAAAATATTAAATTTGTATTCTGCAGCTTTACTGAATTTACTAGTCCTACAGTTTTCTGTTTTTTTTTTTTTTTTGATGGAGTCTTTGGGGTTTTCTATAGATAATACCATGTCATCTAGAAATAGTGACAGTTTTACTTCTTTCTTCCCATTTGGATGTGTTATTTGTATTTTACTTATTCAATTACTGTAGTTAGGACTTCTAAAACTATGTTGAATAAAAGTAGGGGAATGGGCATCTTTGTCTGGTTCCTGATCTTGGAGGAACTGCTTTCAGCTTTTCACTATTATTATATTAGCCTTGTGCTATAAATTATGGTCTTTATTATGTAGAACTTTCTTTATACCCACTTTGCTGAGAGTTTTTTTATTGCTAACACGATGTTAAATTCAAATCTAATTTTGAAGTCAAGTATGGGAGAAATGACCAGAGAGTGTATCTGTACATTCATTTCTTCCACTGTGAGATCAAATTTGGTACGACTTGTTTATTTCTTGTCCTGCGTGAGCCTCCATTTAAATCAGAGGCCAAAATGCTTAGATTCTGTAGTCAATACCCCTTATAATACCTTTCCAGTATATATGGTATGTATGATAATTGTGTAAAGGCCTATTTGGAGACATATTGACAGGATCTTTTTTGTAATAACTTTCAGTGACATTTCAGGGTTCCAATCCACATAGAAAGTAGCCTCCCATTCAATTCTGGAGGACTACGTCCAAAAACTCAGGAAGAAAATACTTTTAAGATCTCTAACATTAGCCTTTCTACAAGTTATTTCATTTTTCTGTTTATATAAGACAAGCATTACCCTTATCAGCTGCTTTACTATCTTATGAAGAAAAAAACTACTGCTATAGCTCACTAATCAAAAGGCAGCCTGGTTGCTGCTCTATCTTTACTTTACATTTAAAAAAGTCCATTTTGGATTAGATGGTTAAGTTTCACCACCTGGCTTCTTCTATATCCACTGACAGTAGGGAGCTCAGTTCCATGGTAGCATCTCCTAATGTCAATCTTGACCTAGAGAGGCTGTTGGTGATTTAGTCACTCAGTTGTGTCTGACTCTTTGCAACCCCATGGACTGTAGCCTGCCAGGCTCCTATGTATGTGGGATTTTCCAGGCTAGAATATTGGAGTAGGTTGCCATTTCCTTCTCCAGAAGATCTTCAGTCTGACCCAGGATTGAACCCAGGTCTCCTGCAGCGCAGGCAGATTCTTGTAAGAGATCCAGTGACCAGATTCTATGGAGGCTGCTGCTGCTGCTGCTAAGTCGCTTCAGTCGTGTTTGACTCTGTGCGACTCCAAAGAAGGCAGCCCACCAGGCTCCCCCATCCTTGGGATTCTCCAGGCAAGAATACTGTAGTCGGTTGCCATTTCCTTCTCCAATACATGAAAGTGAAAAGTGAAAGGGAAGTTGCTCAGTCGTGTCTGACTCTTAGCGATCCCATGGACTGCAGCATACCAAGCTCCTCCATCCATGGGAGTTTCCAGGCAAGGCTACTGGAGTCTATGGAGGCTGGTCACCACTAAATCTGGCGTGGGGTTGAGGTGTGGTTCAGTCAGTTTAAAGGGTTCCCAGAAATCTACTCAGGTATTTCCATTCTAATCACAAATATTACGATCTCACATAAGGTCTCAGACTTTATCCTGGGCTTTCTATCAAGGCTGTTCATGCTGTTCTTTCCTGCTCTGCTAACAAACTCTCAGCCAAACTTTTTAGCATAGCACTGGCTTCATTGGAGGAACCTTATAAATTATGTCAAGAAGATCTTCAGGCTTTTATATCATGCTCTGCTAGTTGGCAGACCTGAGACTGTTATCTAAGTTTTTTTTTAAGAAATTCAACAACAGCCAGTCACTTCCCAGTCTTTATAATTACCATCGCCTCACACCATTCAAGTGTCAGAACTCTTGTATAAGTAGTGTTTCCTCTCCTGATTGTATCTCATTTCAGAACATTACAGGTGGTATTATTGGTGATTGTGATATTGCATCCCATAGAGTTTATCATCATTGTGTTTATTATCAGCAATAACTGACATCTGAGCAGTAAGAGATCTGGTTCCAGAAGTCCATCCTAAGAATATATTTTCTAGTACCACTTCTGGACAAAAAAATGTTTAGGCTTTCCCAAATGTAGAGCTTGATAAAGGGACTCTGTGCAGGTAGTCTATTTGAAAGGGTATTCTGTGAAATAAGGGCAATGGAATAGGAGAAGATAAAGAAGACCAATTTAAATTAAGGGTTAGATTTCAGTTGTTGTTGAGGGCAACAGGGCCAGATTCCACTAGCACTGGTGAGAACAGAATGCTTCCCTCTGTCAAATGTCCAACAAGCATGGCAGCTTCCACCAGTTGAGAGTGGCTTTAGGGGGTATTAACACTAAGGCACTTCAGAGCTTTGCAAAAAATATGTGAACTAAGCCAACTCCTACCTTTTAAGAAGTGCCCTGATACTGGGAAAAAAAAAGAGAGAGAGAGAGATAAACAGGAGTCTTTCTATATGTGTGCAACTCTACCACAGTTGGGGCTGAAACCAAAATCATACAGGAAACAAAGTCATCTTCTATGTATAGGAATTAGAGTCTGTCTTAACCAGGGTCCTTTTGAGAATATTGTATACTGCTAAGTTATGTCCGACTCTTTGTGACCCCATGGACTATACGTAGCCTGGCCAGGCCCCTCTGCCCATGGGATTTCCCAGGCAAGAATACTGGAGTGGGTTACCATTTCCTTCTCCAGGGAACTTCCAGACCCAGGGATCAAACCTACATCTCTTGCATTGGCAGGCAGATTTTTTTTTTTTTTTTACTACTGAGCCGCCAAGGAAGCCCTTTGAAAATAGCTTGGAAGTAAGTTTACACATTAACAGTGTGGTAGGGGGAGGGAAGGAAAGGGTAGTGTCATATAATTCTAGTGCCTAGGAATAATGAATTGAACATGGCCTCAGTTCTACTAAATGCAGTGACTTCCAAGTCACATGGGGTATCCTGAGTCAGGGTGTATAAAACCAATATCCACATGTTGAAGAATCTGGTGAGGAGAGGCAGAAAGATATTTTCCCAGCTATCCCCCACCTCTTCTGTCATCATTTGTCCACAGGGCTGATTTTTCTTTTTCCATCCCTTTTATCTCCCTCTGTTAACATTTTTATTGAGATGTAACTCACTTATCATAAAATTCAACCATTTGCTTCAACTATGCTGTGTACTGTGATACGGTAAATTATTGATTTTAATTGAAGGGTTATTGCTTTAAAGACTTTTGCTGTTTTCTGTCAAACCCCAACATGAAACAGCCATGGGTATACAAATATCCCCTCTCTTCTGAAACTCCCTCCCATCTCCTCCCCATCCCACCCCTCTAGGTTGATACAGAGTCCCTGTTTGAGTTTCCTTAGTCATACAGCAAATTCCCCTTGGCTATCTATTTTACATATTGTAATGCAAGTTTCCATGATATTCTGTTGCTCTTTCCATACATCTCACCCTCTCCTCCCCTCTCCCCATGCCCATAAGTCTATTCTCTATGTCTGTTTCTCCATTGCTATCCTGTAAATAAATTCTTCAGTGCATTAGAATATAATGTTTTTCTTTCTCTTTCTGATTTACTTCACTCTGTATAATAGGCTCTAGGTTCATTTACCTCATTAGAACTGACTCAAATGTGTTCCTTTTTATGGTTGAGTAATATTCCATTGTATATATGTACTACACTTCTTTATCCATTCATCTGTCAATGGACATCTAGGTTGCTTCCATGCTCCTGCTATTGTAAACAGTGATGCAATGAACCCTGTCTTTTTTTTTTTTTTCATTTTAATCATTTTGAGTGTAAAATTTAGTGGTATTAACTACATTCACAGTCCTAGCTCAGTCTTTGTGGGGTCTCTGGGTCCTGGTAAACACAAGATTTGTTTGAGCCATCCGAGTGTCTCTGGCAGGTATGGGGTTTGATTCAAAATGCAATTTCACCCCTCCTACCATCTTGCTGGGGCTTCTCCTTTGCCCTTGGATATGGTGTATCTTTTTGGGGTGGGGTCCAACATTCTCTTGTTGACGGTTGTTGAAAAGTGAGTTGTAAATTTGGAGTTCTTGCAGGAGAAGATGAGCACACATCCTTCTACTCCACCATCTTGACTTTCTGGCCGTCAGCCTTTAGGATGTGGGGCTCAAAGGGACACCAGGATCCAAACTGCGAGATCCAGGCCCAGCATCCATGCATGTGAGTTTTCAGAAGAAGCTTCACCTCTCTGTTCACACAGCCTTGATCAGCAAACCTGCACCTCGCCTGACAGCAAGCTTTGCTGCCCACAGAAGTCAATATCACAGTAATCCAAGCCTATTCCCTGACGAGTAATGCTGAAGAAGCTGTGGCTGAATAGTTCTATGAAGACCTGTAAGAGTTTCTAGAACTAACACCCAAAAAAGTTGTCCTTTACATTAGAGGGGACTGGAATACAAAAGTAGGAAGTCAAGAGATACCTGGAGTAAAAAGCAAATTTGGCCTTGGAGGACAAAATTAACCAAGGAAAAAACTAACAGAATTTCATCAAGAGAATGCACTGGTCATTCCAAACACCCTCTTCCAACAACACAAGAGAAGACTCTACACATGGACATCGCCAGATGGTCAATACTGAAATCAGATTGATTATATTATTTGCAGTCAAAGATGGAGAAGCTCTATACAGTCAGCAAAAAACAAGACTAGGAGCTGAGTATGGCACAGATCATGAACTCCTCATTGTAAAATTCAGGCTTAAATTGAAGAAAGTAGGGAAAACTACCAAACCATTTAGGTATGACCTAAATCAAATCCCTTACAATTATACAGTGGAAGTGAGAAATAGATTGAAGGGATTAGATCTGATAGACTGACTGAAGAACTATGGACGGAGGCTTGTGACATTTTACAGGAGGAAGTGATCAAGACCATCCCCAAGAACAAGAAATACAAAAGGGCAAAATGGTTGTCTGAGGAGACCTTACAAATAGCTGAGAAAAGAAGAGATGGGAAAGGCAAAGGAGGAAAGGAAGGGTATAACCATTTGAATGCAGAGTTCCAAAGAATACCAAGGAGAGATAAGAAAGCCTTCCTCAGTGACTAATGCAAAGAAATAGAAGACAATAGAATGGGAGTGATTAGAGATCTTTTCAAGAAAATTAGAGATACCAAGGGAACACTCCATTCAAAGACGGACACAATAAAGGACAGAAATGGAATGGGCCTAACAGAAGCAGAAGATATTAAGAACAGGTGGCAAGAATACACAGAAGAACTGTACAAAAAAGATCTTCACAACCCAGATAATCAAAATGGTGTGATCACTCACCTAGACCCAGACATCCTGGAATGTGAAGTCAAGAGGGCCTTAGGAAGCATCACTATGAACAAAGCTAATGGAGGTGATGGAATTCCATTTGAGTTATTTCAAATCCTAAAAGATGGTGCTGTGAAAGTGCTGCACTCAATATGCCAGCAAATTTGGAAAACTCAGCAGTGGCTACTGGACTGGAAAATGTCAGTTTTCAATCCAAATGTCAGTTTTCAGTCACAAAGAAAGGCAATACCAAAGAATGTTCAAACTACTGTACAATTGCATTCATCTCACATGCTAGCATAGTAATGCTCAAAATTCTCCAAACCAGACTTCAACAGTTTGTAAACTGTGAACTTCCAGATGTTCAAGCTGGAGTGAGAAAAGGCAGAGGAAGCAGACATCAAATTACCAACATCCGTTGGATCATTGAAAAAGCCAGAGGGTTCCAGAAAAACATGTACTTCTGCTTTATTGACTATGCAAAGCCTTTGATGGTGTGGATCACAAACTGTGGGAAATTCTTAAAAGGATGGTAATAGCAGACCACCTGGCCAGCCTCCTGAGAAAGCTGTATGTGGGTCAGGAAGCAACAGTTAGAACTAGACATGAAACAACAAACTGGTTCCAAATTGGGAAAGGAGTACCTCAAGGCTGCATATTGTCATCCTGCTTATTTAACTTATATGCAGAGTACATCATGAGAAATACTGGGCTGGATAAAACACAAGCTGGAATCAAGATTGCTGGGAGAAATAACAGTAACCTCAGATATGCAGATTACACCACCCTTATGGCAGAAAGTGAAGAAGAACTGAGGAGCCTGTTGATGAAAGTGAAGAGTGAAAAAGTTGGCTTAAACCTCAATATCCAGAAAACTTGGATCATGGCATCCCGTCCCATTGCTTCATGGCAAATAGATGGGGAAATAATGGAAATAGGGACAGACTTAATTTTCTTGGGCTCCAAAATCACTGCAGATGGTGGCTGCAGCCATGAAACTAAAACACGCTTGCTTCTTGGAAGGAAAGCTGTGATCAACCTAGACAGCAAATTAAAAAGCAGAGACATTACCTTGCCAGCAAATTCCGTCTAGTCAAAGATATGTTTCTTTCCAGTAGTTGGATTATAAAGAAAGCTGAGTGCCTGAGAATTGATGCTTTAGAACTGTGGTGTTGGAGAAGACTCTTGAGAGTTCTTTGGACTACAAGGACATCCAACTGGTCTATTCTAAAGGAATTCAGTGCTGAAAATTCATTGGAAGGACTGATGCTGAAGCTGAAACTCCAATACTTTGTGAAGAACTGACTCTTTGGAAAAGACCCTGATGCTAGGAAAGATTGAATGCGTTAGAAGAGGACTACAGAAGATGAGATGTTTGGATGGCATCACTGACTCTATGGACATGAGTTTGAATAAACTCTGAGAGTTGGTGATGAACTGGGAGGCCTGGTGTGCTGCAGTCCAAGAGGTCACAGAATCACACACGACTGAGTGACTGAAATGAACTGAACTGAACTACATTCACTGTATTCTGACTATGTCTACTTTTCATAAACTTAATCAGAAACTTTGTAACCATTAAGCAATAACCCCCATTTATTTCTCTTCCTGTCTAATTCTAGCTCCTCTAATCTACTTCCTGTCTCTATAAGCATAAGTGCTAAGTCACTTCATTCATATCCAATTCTTTGCAACCCTATGGACTCTAGCCCACCAGGATCCCCTTTTATGAGATTCTCCAGGCAAGAATACTGGAGTGGGTTGATATGCTATCTTTCATTCTGTCTCTATAAATGTTCCCATTCTAGAGACCTTAAATAAGTGGAGGTATCAAGAATTGTTGCCTAATTTTCTGTCTGCCTATTTGACCTAACATGTGTTTCCAAACTTCATCTATGTTATGTAGCACGTTACCAGAATTTCATTCATTTTCAAGGATAAATATTATTATATTATATGGATAAAATTTCTCCATTGTTCATTCATTTATTGATAGATATTTGTATTATTTCTACATTTTGGGTATTGTGAACTTGCTCCAGTGAATATTGGCAACAGTTCAGTTCAGTCACTCAGTTGTGTCCAACTCTTTGCGACCCCATGGACTGCAGCACACCAGGCCTCCCTGCCCATCACCAACTACAAGACCTTGCTCAAACTCATGCCCATGGAGTTGGTGATGCCATCCAACCATCTCATCCTTTGTCATCTCCTTCTCCTCTTGCCTTCAGTCTTGGCCAGCATCAGGGTCTTTTCCAATGAGTCAGTTCTTCACATCAGGTGGCCAAAGTATTGGAGTTTCAACTTCAGCATCAGTCCTTTCAATGAATATTCAGGACTGAATTCTTTTAGGACTGACTGCTTTGATCTCCTTGCAGTGCAAGGGACTCTCAAGAGTCTTCTCCAACACCACAGTTCAAAAGGATTACTTCTTTGGTGCTCAGCTTTCTTTATAGTCCAACTGTCACATCCACACATGACCACTGGAAAAACCATAGCTTTGATTAGATGGACCTTTGTTGGGAATAATGTCTCTTCTTTTTATGTGCTGTCTAGGATTGTCAAAGCTTTTTTTCCAAGGAGCAAGTGTCTTTCACTGCAATAAATCTCTGCAGTGATTTTGGAGCCCAAGAAAATAGTCTCTCATTGTTTCCATCGTTTCCCCATATATTTGCCTTGAAGTTGTGGGATGGGATGCCAGTATCTTAGTTTTGTGAATGTTGGGTTTTAAGCCAGCTTTTTCACCCTCCTCTTTCACTTTGATCAAGAGATCCTTTAGTTCTTCTTATAAATAAGATGCATATTTTATTTATTTATTATCATATTTTATAAGTTCTTTACTATGTATATGTAGCTTCCCTGATAGCTCAGTTGGTAAAGAATCCACCAACAATGCAGGAGACCCCAGTTTGATTCTTGGGTCGGGAAGATCTGCTGGAGGAGGGATAGGCTCCCCACTCCAGTATTCTTGGGCTTCCACCATGGCTCAGATGGTAAAGAATCTGCCTGCAATGTGGGAGACCTGGGTTCAGTCCCTGGGTTGGGAAGATCGCCTGGAGAAGGGAAAGTCTACACACTCCAGTATTCTGGCCTGGAGAATTCCATGGACTATATAGTCATTGGGGTCACAATGAGTGGGACACATTCCAATTCTCTTCATGCTTCCATTCATCAGTGGACACTTGGGTTGTTTTCAAACCTTGGCTACTGCGAATAATGCTACAATAAACATCAGAGTAGAGATATCTCTTTGAGATAATTTTATTTATATTTTTTGGGGGAAGGGCATATATGCCAGTAGACCATTATATCTACTACTGCAGGCAGGAATCCCTCAGATGAAATGGAGTAGCCATCATGGTCAACAAGAGTCTGAAATGCAGTACTTGGATGCAGTCTCAAAAACGACAGAATGATCTCTGTTCATTTCCAAGGCAAACCATTCAATATCACAGTAATCCAAGGCTATGCCCCAACCAGTAACGCTGAAGAGCTGAAGTTGAATGGTTCTATGAAGACCTACAAGACTTTTAGAACTAACATCCTAAAAGAGATGTCCTTTTCATTATAGGGGACTGGAATGCAAAAGTAGGAAGTCAGGAAACACCTGAAGTAACAGGCAAATTTGGCCTTGGAATGTGGAATGAAGCAGGGCAGAGACTAACAGAGTTTTGCCAAGAAAATGCACTGGTCATAGCAAACACCCTCTTCCAACAACACAAGAGAAGACTCTACACATGGACAACAACAGATGGCCAACACCAAAATCAGATTGATTATATTCTTTGCAGTCAAAGATGGAGAAGCTCTATACAGTCAGCAAAAACAAGACTGGGAGCTGACTGTGGCTCAGATCATGAACTCCTTATTGCCAAATTCAGACTCAAATTGATGAAAGTAGGGAAAACCACTAGACCATTAAGGTATGACCTAAATCAAATCCCTTATGATTATACAGTGGAAGTGAGAACTAGATTTAAGGGCCTAAATCTGATAGATAGAGTGCCTGATGAACTATGGAATGAGGTTCCTGACATTGGACAGGAGACAGGGATCAAGACCATCCCCATGGAAGAGAAATGCAAAAAAGCAAAATGACTGTCTGGGGAGGCCTTACAAATAGCTGTGAAAAGAAGAGAGGTGAAAAGCTAAGGAGAAAAGCAAAGATATAAGCATCTGAATGCAGAGTTCCAAAGAATAGCAAGAAGAGATAAGAAAGCATTCTTCAGCGATCAAGCAAAGAAAGAGGAAAAGAACAGAATGGGGAAGACTAGAGATTTCTTCAAGAAAATTAGAGATACCAAGGGAACATTTCATGCAAAGATGGGCTCAATAAAGGACAGAAATTGTATGGACCTAACAGAAGCAGAAGATATTAAGAAGAGGTGGCAAGAATACACAGAAGAACTGTACAAAAAAGATCTTCACCACCCAGATAATCACAATGGTGTAATCATTCATCTAGAGCCAGACATCCTGGAAAGTGAAGTCAAATGGGCCTTAGAAAGCATCACTACGAACAAAGCTAATGGAGGTGATGGAATTCCAGTAGAGCTATTTGAAATACTGAAAGATGATGCTGTGAAAGTGCTGCACTCAATATGCCAGCAAATTTGGAAAACTCAGCAGGGGCCACAAGACTCAAAAAGATCAGTTTTCCTTCCAGTCCCAAAGAAAGGCAATGCCAATGAATGGTCAAACTACCGCACAATTGCACTCATCTCACATGCTAGTAAAGTAATGCTCAAAATTCTCCAAGCCAGGCTTCAGCAATACGTGAACCGTGAACTTCCAGATGTTCAAGCTGGTTTTAGAAAAGGCAGAGGAACCAGAGATTAAATTGCCAACATCTGCTAGGTCATGGAAAAAGCATGAGAGTTCCAGAAAAACATCTATTTCTTCTTTATTGACTATGCCAAAGGCTTTGACTGTGTGGATCACAATAAACTGTGGAAAATTCTGAGAGAGATGGGAATACCAGACCACCTGACCTGCCTCTTGAGAATTTTGTATGCAGGTCAGAAAGCAACAGTTAGAACTGGACATGGAAGAGACTGGTTTCGAATAGGAAAAGGAGTACATCAAGGCTGTATATTGTCACCCTGCTTATTTAACTTCTATGCAGAGTACATCATGAGAAATGCTGGACGGGAAGAAGCACAAGCTGGAATCAAGATTGCTGGGAGAAATATCAGTAATCTCAGATATGCAGATGACACCAACCTTATAGCAAAAAGTGAATAGGAACTAAAAACCCTCTTGATGAAAGTGAAAGTGGAGAGTGAAAAAGTTGGCTTAAAGCTCAACATTCAGAAAACGAACATCATGGCATCCGGTCCTGTCACTTCATGGGAAATAGATGGAGAAAGAGTGGAAACACTGTCAGACTTTATTTTTTGGGGCTCCAAAATCACTGCAGATGGTGACTGCAGCCATGAAATTAAAAGATGCTTACTCCTTGGAAGGAAATTTATGACCAAACTAGACAGCATATTCAAAAGCAGAGACATTACTTTGCCGACTAAGGTCCGTCTAGTCAAGGCTATGGTTTTTCCAGTGGTCATGTATGGATGTGAGAGTTGGACTGTGAAGAAGGCTGAGTGCCAAAGAATTGATGCTTTTGAACTGTGGTGTTGGAAAAGACTCTTGAGAGTCGCTTGGACTCCAAGGAGATCCAACCAGTCCATTCTGAAGGAGATCAGCCCTGAGAGCTCTTTGGAAGGAATGATGCTAAAGCTCAAACTCCAATACTTTGGCCACCTCATGCGAAGAGTTGCCTCACTGTAAAAGACTCTGATGCTGGGAAGGATTAGGGGAAGGAGGAGAAGGGGACGACAGAGGATGAGATGGCTGGATGGCATCACCGACTCGATGGGCGTGAGTTTGAGTGAACTCCGGGAGATGGTGATGGACAGGGAGGCCTGGTCTGCTGTGATTCATGGGGTCACAAAGAGTTGGACACGACTGAGCGACTGAACTGAACTGATATGCAGAAGTCTGTTTGCTCAATCATATGGTAGTTGTATTTTAATTTCTTTAGAAACCTCCGTACAATTTTCTGTAGTAGTTGTATCAGCTCAACAAGAGTGAACAGGATTTTACTTTCCTTTATATCATACGAAGTGTTTGTTATCTCTTCTTTTTGTCAGTAGACATTCTAAAATGTATGTGGTGATATCTCATTGTGAGTTTGATTTGCATTTCTGTAATGATTAGTGACATAGTATACTTAACATGTATTTGTTGGTCATTTATATGTATACTATGGGAAAAAAATGTCTATTCAGATCTTTTGGCCTATATATATATATATATATGGCTATTTTGTTACATGCATTTTATTATATTTTGAATATTGATTATTGGATATTTGGTTTGCTAATTTTTCTCCAATTCCATTGGTTCCCTTTTTTATTTCATTGATAATTTCCTTTTCTGTGCAGAAGCTTTCCAGTTTAAGGTAGTCCTACTTGTTTTTGTTACTGCCTTTCCTTTGGTGTTGAATGTAAAAAAATTACTGCCGAGATCAATATCAAGGAGCTTATCTCTTATGGTTTCTTCTATGGTTTCTTTTGGGAGTTTCTCTGTCTCAGGTTTACATTCAAGTCTTTAAGCCATTTTGAGTTGATTTTTGTTTATGGTTCAAGACAGGCACACAGGTTTATTCTTTTCTATGTGGCTACCCATAATTCCCATCACCATTATTGGAGACTATCCTTTCTCCATTGAATATGGGTAGTCTTGGCTCCTTTGTTTTAAGTTACTGAATGTGTAACTGTGGGTTTATTTTGGGCCTCTATCTTCTGTTTCCCTGGCAGCTCACCTGGTAAAGAACCCACATGCAATGCAGGAGACCCTGGTTTGATTTCTGGGTTGAGAGGATCCAGTGGAGAAGGGCCAGAGTACCCACTCCAGTATCCTTGGGCTTTCCTGGTGGCTCAGAGAGTAAAGAATCTGCCTGCAATGCAGGAGACTTGGATTTGACGCTTGGGTCAGGAAGATCCCCTGGAGATGGGAACAGCTACCTACTCCAGTATTCTGGCCCGGAGAATCCTTGGCATCACAAAGAGTCGGACATGACTGAGCAATTTTCACTTTCATTTTTCATCTTCTGTTTCATTGATTCATATGTGCTTATGCCAATACCATTCTGTTTTGATTACTGTAGCATTGTTATATAATTTGATGCCTCCAGATTTGCTCTTATTTCTCCACATTGCTTTGGCTCTTTCAGCTCTATTTTGGTTCCACACAAATTTTAGGATTGTTTGTCCTGTTCCTGTGAGAAATGCCATTAGAATTTTGATAGGGGTTGCATTAAATCTAGATAGCTTAAGTAATATGTATATTTTAACAAATTTAATCCTTCTAATTGTTTGCTATGAAATATCTTTTCATCTATTTGTGTCCTTTTCAGTTTCCTTCATCAGTATCATAGTTTTTAGGGTACAAGTCTCATATCCTTAGTTTTCATTTTCCTAAGTATATTATTTAGGAAATAAACCCAATAAATGAGATTGTTAAATTCTCTTTCTCAAAATGCATTGATGGTGTATAGGAATGAAAATTTATTATGTGTCTTGCAACTTTACTGAATTAATTTATTAGTCCTACATTTTTTGGGGGGAAGGGCATGGATCCTTTCAGTTCAGTTCAGTTGTGTCTGACTCTTTGTGACAGGAATCACAGCACATCAGGCCTCCCTGTCCATCATCATTTCCCAGAGTTCACTCAAACTGACGTCCATCGAGTTGGTGATACCATCCAGCCATCTCATCCTCTATAATCCCCTCTTCCTCCTGCCCCCAATCCCTCCCAGCATCAGAGTCTTTTCCAATGAGTCAACTCTTCGCATGAGGTGGCCAAAGTACTGGAGCTTCAGCTTTAGCATCATTCCTTCCAAAGAAATCCCAGGGCTGATCTCCTTCAGAATGGACTGGTTGGATCTCCTTGCAGTCCAAGGGACTCTCAAGAGTCTTGTCCAACACCACAGTTCAAAAGCATGAATTTTTCGGTGCTCAGCTTTCTTCACAGTCCAACTCTTAGGGTTTCCTAAATGTTGGTTGGCCAAGAAGTTTGTACTGGCTTTTATGTCACATCTTACAGTATTTTATGCCTGTAAAGTTTCTCCTAAAACAATCTGCTGATAGTCTTATGGAAGTAATCTTCTTTGTGAGAAGTTGTTTTTCTTGCTGTTTTAAATTATCTCCTTGTCTTTAACTTGACAATTAAATTGTAATGTCTCAGGGTGGGTCTCTTGAATTTTTATCTTATTTGGTGCCTTTTGGAATTCCTGCATCTGGATGTCTATTTCTTTCTCCACTTTAGGGAATTGATAAGCTATTATTTCTTTGAATAAGCTTTCTGCCCTTTTTTTCCTTCTCCTTCTGTGACCTTCTACAATGTGAATATTGGTCAGCTTGATGGTGTTCAACTCTTTTATGTAAATATCAAAGAATAATTACTGAATCGGATGGTGACTGCATTTAGTTTCATAAGAAGCTGCCAACTGTCTTTCAAAGTGGCTATCATTTTGAATTTCCATCACCAACGTATGAGTGTTTCTGTTGTTCTGCAGTCTTGCCAGATTTTTGTGTAGTCAGAGTTTTGGTTTGGGGATATTCTATTAATAAAGGAGATCAGTCCTGGGTGTTCATTGGAAGGACTGATGCTAAAGCTGAAACTCCAATACTTTGGCCACCTTATGCGAAGAGCTGACTCATTGGAAAAGACTCTGATGCTGGGAGGGATTTGGGGCAGGACGAGTTGGGGACAACAGAGGATGAGATGGCTGGATGGCATCACCGACTCGATGGACATGAGTTTGAGTAAACTCCGGGAGTCGGTGATGGACAGGGAGGCCTGGCCTGCTGTGATTCATGGAGTCACAAAGAGTCGGACACGACTGAGTGACTTAACTGAACTGAATCTTATCTCTTATGTTTTAATATATATTTCTATGACATATGATGTGGAACTTCTTTGCATCTGTTTATGTGATTGCTTGTCTTCTAATCCCCTTGAGTCTCTTACAGAGCAGAAAATTTTAATTTTAATGAAGTCCAGCTTACCAATTATTTTTTTATGGATTGTGTCTTTGTTGTATCTAAAAAGCATCATCATTTGCAAGGCATCCAGGTTTTCTCCTATATTACCTTCTAGGAATTTTATAGTATTTCAATTTACAGTTAAGTCTATGATTCATTTTGAGTCACCTTTTGTGATAGATGTAAAGTCTGTGTCTAAATTATTTTTCTTTTTTTTGGAAAGGCTTGCAATTGTTTTAGCATCATTTATTTAGGAGACTATCTTTGCTCCATCTTAGTACTTTTGCTTCTTTGTCAAAGGTCAGTTAGTGATATTTATAGAAGTGTTTTTCTGGACTTTATATTCTGTTCTATTGATCTGTTTGTCTATTCTTTCACAGATACCATACTGTGATGATTTCTGTGAAATTCAGGTGAAGTCAGCCCTCCACCTTTGTTCTTGTCCTTTCATTCGTTGTTTTTAACATATGGCAAGATGCATTTGAATTGAGAAATTAAGAAAACTTTAAGATGAAATTAAAATGTGTTTTTTTCAATCTAGTTTACTTCATTTGAAGCATCCAGAAAGTCATGTTGAAATGTTTGTTACAGCCTATCTAAGTAAAGAAGGCATTTGGTAGTGTACTCACTTGAGGAAACAAAACCACACTGATTGGAGATTTTTATGCATGTCTATTTCTATTTGAACTTGACATTAGGTCTATTTGTTATGATGTGTTTTTTATAAAGAAACATATATGAATTTTGTCTAAGATGAAGACTCCTATTTTCGGGTACACTGAGTATTTAGACCTCAAGCTAGCCTCACAACAATCTTCCTTGATCTAAAATATTGCAAGTGAAATTTGGTCTGGCATTTAATCTGATTGTATAATTTTAGGAATATGCATGTGACCTTTGTTCTTTCAAGATATTCTTCGCTTTTATTCTTAACCACTAGAACAGTGATGCATTTTTTTTTTCTCAATAAAAACAAAGCAATTCTAGGTTATAAATGAGAAAGCCAAATGGTTTTAATGATAGATACTAACAAATTCTACTGGGATTTTGCAGGTGGTGCTAGTAGTAAAGAACTTACCTGACAAAGCAGGAGACATAAGAGATGCGGGTTCAATCTCCAGGTCAGGAAGATCCCCCGCAGGAAGTCACGCAACCCATGACTTGCCTGGAGAAATCCCATGGACAGAGGAGCCTGAGGCTGCAGTCTATAGTGTCACAAAGAGTTGGACATGACTGAAGTGACTTAGCACACACAAGTACTAACTTCTAGCTTTCCTATAGTTAGCTCTTTAGTTCATTAACAACAGAAAAATTGAAGCATGAGTAGAATCATCCAGCAAACTAATACTGCTGCAGTTTTTTATTTATATTTATTTAATCAAAGGCATCCACATAATGCCTGATGCATGGGAATTATTAAATAAATATTAGGTATTTTTTCTGATTTTCTCATTAACTCCAAAAATAACACTAAGCAGTATTATCATTATCTTAGTTTTAAAAATAAAGAACTCAGGCAACAGAGTAGAAATTTGACAAGTTATATAGCTAGTGACCCAGAGTTGAGATTCAAACCCAGACTCTCTAAATAACAGGTGCACTCACATTCTTAGTCACTGTGCTCTAGTGCCTCTTGATTATTACTTGAAAGCCAAATGTTTATTTTGATGATGGAGAGGAAGAGGAAATTTCAGAAGATATAAGCAATACCCAGTAGTTTCTGTTAATAGTACCATTCTTCTCATAGTCAAATACCATATGTGTTATTATTCACATTTTCAGTTTAAGGCACTGAGGTTATTGATGCAATTTAAAACTTTTTGACTATAATATCTTAAATATGTTTATTTTGAAAATTTCAAAATATATAGAAAAATATATATAGTGTATAAAAGATAATCAAATGGCCATTTGTATACCCACCACACAGATTATAAAACAGAACACTGTTGAAGCTCTGTGCCCCTTCCTTTTCACATTGCTCCTCCCTTCTCTGCAGGGATAACCACTACTTTGAGTGTGTGTTTATTGTTCTCTTCATTAAATATAGATAATATCCCCATATAAAATAATATTTAGTTTTTTTATTTTAAATTTTATATAAATTGTGTTACTCTGTGTATTCTATTATGATTTCTTTTAGCAAGCAACATTATTGATACATTTATTCTCATCAGTGCAATAGCCCTAGTCCATTCATTACCAAAGCTGAATCAAAATATATCTCAACTGATTATACATTCCCCTTTTCACTGAACATTTGTTTTGTTTCCAGATTTTGTTGTTATAAGCCATGCTGTTACATTTTTTTATCATGTCTTTTGGTGCACTGATGCTAGAGTTTCTCTCTGAAGCATCAATGCCTAAAAGTGGAAGTATAATAATAATAATGAGCAAGATTGTGCATTTTCAACCTTATAAAATAATGTCAAATTATTATCCAAAGTCTCTGTATCAATTTTCATTTCTCTTTATAATAGCTGTCATTGCATCATATCCTTAGCAGCACTTGATATTACTTACCCAACATGTATATGTCTGTTTATCATGTATATGTGTGTATATATCACATATATATGCATGTCTATATCTACATCATGTACATGTCTACCTGATTCATCTCTATCTATGGAGAAAAACTTAGTAATTAACTCAACACCTATGTAAGATTTTTGATGTATGGAATATTCACTTGGAAAATATTTTAAAAAATGGGAAGAGAGGTTAAGAGGAATTTGAGGGTTATGTAAAGTTAAAAACCCTGAGCACAAATCATCTGGTCATGCAGTAATACAGAACATTCTTCCGTGTCAGGAAAAACAGAGATCGAAAGCTTCCAAGAGTCTGAAAAACCTCTTGGGATTTGGATTATGATTCAGAATCAGGTAGTGCTCTTGAAAGCTGGTACTTTCACTGTCTTTGCAGCAGTAAAGCAGTCTCTTCAAGAGGAAACTGTCCATTTTTGTAAATCTCTAAATAATGGGATCAAAACCAAAAAGATATTCAGAAAAACTGCATGCTTAAATTTCTCTTTATTTCTAATTCAGATGCAAGAGAGAAAGGCATACATTTACCTAATAAAATTATTATTCTAGTTGGTCAAAGGCCTCCAAATAGTTTGTTTCACAGTTCTTTTTACAAATATGAGATCAGATTGTGTACTTTCATTTGTATCAGCTTTTTGTACTTAATTATAAGCCCACCTTATTAGATATAATTTTGCTGCCTAAAAATTCTTCATTAGACTTATATTCAATTATGGCTCAATCTCTTACTTTGTTTTTCTTGGAGCTTTTCTCCATACAACCCTGACCTCAGCATCAGTGTCTTGTATTATTTGTCCTGTCATGGAAATATTGCTCTGGTGTCGAATTCACACTTGCCCTCCTCCAGCCTCTGACCATTACTGTTTTCAGTATTCTTCCCCCTGATATTCTGTCAATCAGAATTCACCTCTGTTGGATGCCATTCTAACAGATTACTCACAGTAGGAAGTATTGGGTGTTCCTGGATTGTTATGTTTCATATCTGCATTTGTGTCCTGTAACTGGAGAAAATGGCTCATGCTTAAGAAAACAGGATTTTATGGCACTATGACAGTGTAGAGGTAAAGACATTTCACTTGCTTTAAAAAACTGCAAAATATGACTGAGCATCTTCACCTTATGTCTGGGGCTAACCCTCCATGTGTGGTTTTATCTTTGAGCAGTACGTATTAACTGTAGGTAAATGTGCATCATGAAAGGACTGATCACTAAGGTAAAATTTTTATTAACGTGAGTCTCTATAACATTGCCAGAATTCCCTTTAAATAAAGGGCTTTTAACTTTCTTAGGCCAAATTTAGGTGAAATCCCTACTTTAACTTCTTTATGGAGGGGAAATGAACAGCCTATGCTTGATCCTTTTTCAAAGAAAAACAGCCTTAAATTTTATTACTGTGGTTTTGAGGAAGCAATCATGTCATATGGGGCTGCTCAGTCTTGGCTTAGTGTGAGTGGAAAGTACCAACATCTCAACGTCTCTTTGAAATACACTTGTTCCATTATTTTCTTTTTGCTTTTATTGAAAAGAATCCTTAGGCAAAAATGATATCAAACTGCATACATTAAATGTTTCTAGATGATCTGATCATTATAATAAGTACTGGAAACTTTGAAGTAGAAGAGAAAATGCAGTTGTAAATATCCTCTTCCAGAAACATCTGAATGAGTATTATCTTTGTGTTTGGATTCATATGCAAAGATCTCTGAGTAACTGTACAGATTTAAAGCTTCATTCTACCACCATTTCTGCAATCTGAGGTTTTACCTTGTTGTTATTTCTTGATCCACAAAGCTCATATTCTTCATACCAAACCTACCCATTGATGATCTTCCAATAGGTCAAGTTTTATTTGGGAATACTAAAGTCAGTTATATGCACCAGCATATGTATATGCTGTCTCTCTTGGACATGATACATACATATATATTCAGAATATGTATACACCAAGTACATATCTCTATTATGGAGCTTTCCTTTTTGTAAATCATTATTTGGTTTCAGTCTTTATCTTGCACATCCTATGATAACCTCTACTTCATGACCTGCACTTAAAACCAAGAGAACTACCTGAAATTACTGTGTTAGTGATCCCTTTAGCACTTGCAAGACACTGCTAGGTGAAAGGTGACGTATATGAAATTGGCTTCTCCACCTTATCCCAATAGCCAATTAGTGACTGCCTGGAGGAACTTTGCCCTTAATAAGGCAACATAGGGAAGGCTCTGTGGTTTGGGGGGGATATCTGACATGTCATTGTTGTTCTCTCTTTCGAGTTGCCACTAAGGTTAGGAACAGCACTAACTGAAACTTTTTATTATTATTATTATTTTTTTACTTTACAATATTGTATTCGTTTTGCCATACTTCAACATGAATCCACCACGGGTGTACATGTGTTCCCAATCCTGAACCCCCCTGCCACCTCCCTCCCCATACCATCTCTCTGCTGCTGCTGCTGCTGCTGGTGCTAAGTCGCTTCAGTCATGTCCAACTCTGTGCGACCCCACAGATGGCAGCCCACCAGGCTCCCCCATCCCTGGGATTCTCCAGGCAAGAATACTAGAGTGGGTTGCCATTTCCTTCTCCAATGCATGAAAGTGAAAAGTGAAAGTACCTCTCCTCAAATGAGAGATACGTTGTGAATACGTATGTCTGATTTGTTTGATACAAAATTTTCTTTCACTGATTCTGGAGAATTCTGCCAGAAATTGGTGCTGCCGTATCACATTGGCTATATTCATTGGTAATAATATTAGAACTGTTGCTAGCTGATGGTATTTATTTGTAAGAACCTGTTATTAAATCTCTTAGTAATACCCAGCCTTCCTTAAATATGACTTTTTAATTGAATAATTTTAGAATCATTTAATAAATATAAATGATTAGCAATTAAGCCCATCTAATGTTTTTGACATTAGAAATACTTTTATTGTGTTTGATGACCAATAGGAAATCCAAAATTATATCTTTTTATTCTCTATGACAATGTTTTCCTTAAAATATCACCTTTGAAACCTGTATCTTATCATCCAGTGTGACTATCAAACACCCAGATTTCTAGACAGTATTCTAGGCCCATTGAACCAGAATCTCAGAGCTATGATGAAGAAATTTGCATTTTAACCTGCATTTAACCTCTATTCTTCTTTCATAATAATTTTACTGGTTGACATTTGTAAAACAGTTATCTGAAACTAATGAAAATTCATACTTTATCACTTTTTATTCTGAATGTAAGTTGATGCTATTAAATCATTTTAACATTTTCCAGTACGCTCAGTCTGCCATTCCTTTGCCCTATAATGTTGACTGGATAATTCTACATTAGAAGTAAGTTGGGATTTGAACCTGATGTAACAAGTCTTGACTCCATCACTTACGAGCTCAATAAGTACACAAACAAGATACCGAAACTTTCCAAATCTCAGCTGTGTCATCTGAAAAATGGGGTTAGTAAGACTACCTTTTACTTAAAGTAGTTCATCCATGACGTTACTGGTGCTGGAACTTTTTGAGACCTTGTATGTGCTACAGTGAGGAAAACATAGGGATAAGCAAATGTTCAGTTGAACTAATTTTTCCTTAAAATCTTTGTGGAAGCAAGAAACAGAAATTCTAAAATTATGAGTACTCACAAAGTTATTTGCTATTTATTGTAAAAGGGAGTACATTTATTAAAGAACCAGTCCTATACAATAGCTCTAAATATCTCCTGTTGTTGTTGCAGATATAGTATGCAGTGATTTTGCTAATTAGTCAAAATATGGCTAACAGATGATATAATTTAAAATTTTAGGGGAAGACTGTATATAAATCTGTATGGTTACCTGGAGCTATATATGAACATTTTAAGAATATAAATATGTAAGCACTGTTCTATTTCTGAATATGTTCGGGTGCTGTGAGTTCAAGTAAAGTAAAAAATACGAGGTTGAAATATGGAGCTTACAAAATATTTATGAATTGACTCAATTCTCTATGGTTTCTGGTTCTTGGTTAAGAAGAATAAAAATCTGTTTGCATTACCTTTGCTAGTGAGACTGAGGATTATTTGCTGTCATTCTCTTTCTGTGTAGGTATTAGTTCTTGTTGCTCATCTCACTACAATGCATATTTCTCTCTTAAGTAGGCTTTGGTGATGGGCAAGGAAAAGCATGCAATTAAAAAAATGTTATTATAGCTATCAATGGCTAAAGAAAGGAGTCTAGATATTTTTCTTACTTTTATAAATCTTAAATATTAATGAAGTTTCTAATTTTCATTTTATCCCAGATAACTAAATCATCTCAACATAGTTAAAGCATGTTGAAACATCTATTACATTTGTTTTTGTATCAGTGCTACTCAATTCATATTTGTTTGACTTAGATAAAAGGCTGGACTAGTATAACTGATAGAAGAAGTAGGACAATTTGTCACTGACCTTCTAATAGAAGATTCTGAAAGAAAGGTATCACTCCATCCAGGTTTCATGAAAAGCTGTTTTGACTGTGGCATAGATGACCTGTAAGAGAATCTGGTATGTTGCAAATTATTATTAGTAAGCTACTATTAATAAAGCTTAAAAATAATTTTCTTTAAAGATCATAATTTCAAGGTTTCCTTACAACAACCTTATCCTCATAGGCAAACTTTATGATATGCTTTCTTAAGCAGGATCAGCTAGAATAGATTTTTTCCCCCAAACAAATATTAGCCTTACCTTGTACATAGTTCTGAATTAATCATGTGAATATTATGCAGTGTGTGTCATAAAATGAAAAAAAAAAAAGTTGTGATCTACTTGCCTGTAAATTGTACTTTTCCCTCCTGAGAATGCAGTGTGAAGAGTAATAGTTTAGTGACTAAACCTCTGTAATTTTCCTTTCTTGATAAACTGTGCACAGCGCCTTAAACATAAACAAACATCAGGAAGCTTTAATGTTTTGGGGGTGCTGTTTGGGTAAATCCTTCAAGTTTGCTATTTGTTTCTTTCTGGGCTACTTAACTGATATACTTGTTGTAAAGTTAATGTAACTTTTACAGATTTTAGGGATGAGGTTAATCAACAACAACAACAAAAAAAAAAAATGGTAAGGTACCTAGGGACCAGCAAGAAAGGCAAGCCATTACCACCCTTCATCCCAGTGGAGGGAAATGAAGGAACTATACAACTGGAACTATTAGAAAAGGTTTAGCCATGAAAGAGATATCACCCCATCAGTTCAGTTTAGTTCAGTTCAGTTGCTCAGTTGTGTCTGACTCTTTGCGACCCCATGAACTGCAGCACACCAGGCCTCCCTGTCCATCACCAACTCCTGGAGCCAACCCAAACTCATGTCCATTGAGTCAGTGATGCCATCCAACCATCTCATCCTCTGTCGTTCCTTTCTCCTCCTGCCCTCAATCTTTCCCAGGATTACGGTCTTTTCAAATGAGTCAGTTCTTCACATCAGGTGGCCAAAGTATTGGAATTTCAGCTTCAACATCAGACCTTTCAATGAACACCCAGAACTAATCTCCTTTAGGATGGACTGCTTGGATCTCCTTGCAGTCCAAGGGACTCTCAAGAGTCTTCTCCAACACCACAGTTCAAAAGCATATCATCCCATAGGATGTGTAAATATAGAGTGCCTCCAATGAGTAAAGGAGTAGAGGAAGTAAACATCCCAAAGTGTGTCTTTCAGTTCTTCTCATTGGCAAACTCAGCTGAAAGTAAGAGATTTGGAACGAAGCCCACATGACATAGGCCACAGTGGTCAATATCCCAGGACACAAGATAGACAAAGAAGGGCAGAGGTGGGTCTGAGAGGAAGAGGGAGCATAAATAACAAAAGCATTACCTCAATAGATGTGAATCAAAAAATAAGATTTTGCCTCTTTCCTCTGGGGAATTTTGCCAACTGCCACTTTCTTTGTCCTCAAGGGAAAGAAGTGAGCATACACATAATGCTGGGAAAATCTGGGGCTCACGTATTATCTGTTTCCAAATGACATATTCTGGATTGAGATGATTCCTGGTAAGCAAACTTTTACTTTGTATATTTTTAACTCTAAGCAAGAAAGTCCAGGCTAGGCCAGCTCTATGTTAATTTCTGTATTAAAATCCAGATGGGAGTGATGTTTTCCCCTTTGATGGCTGGTCTGCCTTTGTTGGAGCTATGGAAAATAGAGAGATCATCAACTGATACCTTACTTTATCTGCTTCTGACAAGTGAGCCTCTATTTCAACATGTGTTATGATTTCTGTTCCTAGAAACAAAGGAAGAAAAATTATTAAGCCATTAAAAAACCTTTTGAATATTCATAACAATATGCCAGAGCATAATTATTTAGAACAGAAAGTCAGTATGAGATAAATAAGTTTAAAATGAAACATTTTTCTTCCTTTAGCCTTATTCAGTCAGTTTCAGGACAATTACTTACAGTTAATCTTCATAATTGCTAAATTATTTTTGTTTGAAGTCTCTACTAGCAAAGGTGTGTAGATTATGGGGAGCCATCCACATCAAAATTAGTGCTTGAACAAATAAAATGGTTTGCTTGTTATTTATTAACCATGGATTAATATAGGCAGGAAATAGAGTTGACTTTGTAAGTGCTGGAATTTTTCTTAATTGAAATGTGTTTGAGGAATGCTTTTTAGGGGAAGATATATTAACAGATTTCCTAAAAACAATAGAAGAAGGATATGCCTAAATGTTAGAATTTTAAGGGTTTATAATATCAAAGACTTGGCCAAGAAGCTTCCTGAATTCTACTGCAGGTATATCTGTAACAGGTTAAAAAAAAAAAAAAAACTGACCAGTGAAATGTATTACATAGTGTATATGAAAAGCTTAAATATAATCCATGTAGTTATAATTAGGAAGGTCCATGTATGGGCAAAGACAGTGAAGACTTGTTGGTACTAATTTACCAATTAAAACACCAAGGTACTAGGTATTGTATATATATGCATATATGTTTTTATATATGGCATTTATAGTTTCTTTTCTTGAAAAATTATTGGTAAAGTTTTTTTTTCCTAAGTATCATAGTTAATATACAAATATGTTTTATTCTGGATATCTTTGTATATCTCATTTTTTCTCTCTACACTGTACCCCAAGCATATATGATGGACTTTGGATCGTAGAAAGTATTTCAAAATATTATAGTGAATGTATAAATGCTTTTATTGTTTGGAGTCTTCATTTTTTTGGAGTTTTTACTTATATATTCACTATACTATTTTAAAATACTTTCTTTGATCCAAAGTCTATCATATATTCTTGGGATACAGTGTAGAGAGAGATAGTGAAATATACAAAATATTCAGAGTAAAACATATTTATAATGATTCAGTGGCATCACTGATTCTATGGACATGAGTTTGAGCAATCTCCAGGAGACAGTGAAGGACAGGAAAGCCTGGTGTGCTGCAGTCCATGGGATTGCAAGGAGTCAGCCATGACTGAGTGACTGAACAACAGAAATGCTTTTAAAAAGTTGTTGTTAAAGTTGAATAAGTTTTTGAATAGGGTATATGAAGTTTCAGTTCAAAATACAAGGAGGCATATGTATCACACATGACTTTTTCTTACACAGAACTTGCCAGTATTAGAGGTATTGATAACTGAAGAATACCCTCTCAAGATATAGTTTCCCTTTAGAGAAATGAAAACTCAGTAGAATGTATGTTACATTCAGTTAGAAATTTAGGCCCCAAGTAACAATAGCAACAACAGTAAAAACTTGGATTATCACAGTTAAATAGAATTATTTACTCACCTCTGTCAGTCAATAATGTCAAAGCCCAAGATGTCTCTCTTATTCCACTCTACTATGCTTGAAGAAATGCCATTTTGTCTTTTAGTCATATGTCTGAGTAAGGAGGATGGGAAAAAAGATCAATGCCAACTGCATGTATACTTTGTAACCAGGAGTAAAATATATTCTTAGGAATTTATGCATAGAATTTTTGCTTAGTTTACATTGACCATAATTGGACAATTGGGTTTTTTGAGCATATGTTCAATGAAGAAAGTCTGAAAATACTGGAAAAACTATAAAAGCTGTGTGTACTAAGTTAAGACAAGAGTGATTTACTTTGGGTTCTGGGTTTTTCATTATAGACACTCTTCATTGTCTACCCAATACCCATCCATGACTCCCACTTCTTCCTTCTTAACAATCCTAAATTGGTTCATAAGACCACTTCTTAAACAAAAAGGAGTTACTGAGGGTGATTCAGGTAATGAATCACTCTAATTTGATAGCATAGACACTGGTTTAAATGCCAAGATACCTGGATTTCAGTCCAACTTGCTCAATAAGTAGCATATTAAAAATCAGTCCTCATTGTTGTGCCTATTAAGCTATCTATAAAATTTAAAAGGTTAGAAAAGAGTATTGCATTTCAAAGTACAGATGGTCCCCAACCTATGATGTTGGAAAGCAATACACATTCAGTAGAAACCATACTTCAAATGTATTTTCCCAGGCTACTGAGATATTCTCCCTCTGATGCTGGCCAGTGACAGCAAGCTGTAGTTCTTAGTCAGCCAGGTGATCATAAAGGAAAATAACCGATACACTTAGAATCATTACTGTACCCATACAACCAATCTGCTTTTTTACTTTTAAGTACGGTATTCAAGAAATTGCATGAGATATTTAACACTTTGTCAAATGATTTTGCCCAACTATAGGCTCATGTAAATGTTCTGAGCATGTTTAATGTAGGCTAGGCTATGATGCTCAGTAAGTTATATTTTTTACATGCGTTTTTGGCTTACAAAATTTTCAACTTACAGTGACATCATAATGTAACTCAATGAAGATCTGTATGTTCTTCAGATCTGAAATTTTGCACAAATATCTAAGGTTCCCTATGGGAATATGAGTAAGGGAAAAACTGAAAAAGAAGAGCTATATCCCCCATTTATAACAGAGGAAAGTTTAATTTGAATTGAGATTCCATGTTTCCTTTGATATACTATTAAAATAAGAAAATCAGTGATAAATGTTCCTATTTTCCATCTACTTATGCTTAATGGACTATAATTTAATCATATTTTATAAATTAGAAGAGAAACAAAATATGTATTGCTCATAAAACCCAAAGAGTTACCTTAGTCTTATTATCCCAGGAACCAGTACAACAGTGTTGCATGCCATTTTAATGTGAGTTTCCAGTTATATTTTAGAAACTTACAAATGTGAGTAAATTCTGAGTAAAAGCAATCCAGACTCATAATTGTGATTGATATATAAAATGAGCTCCATACCTAGAGTAAAGCAGATATCCACACACTTGAGATATGCACCTACAATGCAGGGGGCACAGTTTTATCCCTGGGTTGGGAACGTCCCCTGAACAAAGAAATGGCAACCCATTCTGATATTCTTGTCTGGGAAATCCCAAAGAGAGAGGAACCTTGTAGGCTGCTGTCCACGGGGTCACAAAAAAGTCAAACACAACTGAGCAACTAAACAACTATATATATTGCACACACACACACACACACACACACATATGCACACAAATGATCTGCATCTACAACTAATATATGTATCAAATGTAGATGCATATACATGTACACATATAATATGCTTATATACATACATACTTGAGATACAGATAGATACACACTTGAGCTAAATTCAGTTCAGTTTGGTTCAGTCACTCACTCATGTCTGACTCTTTGTGACCCCATGGTCTGTAGCACACCAGGCCTCCCTGTCCATCACCAACTCCTGGAGTTTACCCAAACTCATGCCTTTGAATCGGAGATGCCATCCAACCATCTCATCCTCTGTTGTCGCCTTCTCCTCCCACCTTCAATCTTTCCCAGCATCAGGGTCTTTTCTAATGAGTCAGCTCTTCTCATCAGGTGGCCAAAGTATTGGAGTTTCAGCTTCAGCATCAGTCTTTCCAATGAATACTCAGTACTGACCTCCTTTAGGATGGACTGGTGGGATCTCCTTGCAGTCCAAGGGACTCTCAAGAGTCTTCTTCAACACCACAGTTCAAAAGCATCAATTCTTTGGTGCTCAGCTATCTTTATAGTTCACCTCTCATATTCATACATGACTACTGGAAAAAACATAGCCTTGTTGAGATGGACATTTGTTGGTAAAGTAATGTCTCTGTTTTTTTAATATGCTATTTAGGTTGTTCCGGAGAAGGCAATGGCACCCCAGTCCAGTACTCTTGCCTGGAAAATCCTATGGATGGAGGAGCCTGGTAGGCTGCAGTCCATGGGGTCGCTAAGTCGGACATGACTGAGCAACTTCACTTTCACTTTTCACTTTCATGCACTGGAGAACGAAATGGCAACCCACTCCAGTGTTCTTGCCTGGAGAATCCCAGGGACGGGGGAGCCTGGTGGGCTGCCGTCTATGGGGTCGCACATGATTGAAGCGACTAAGCAGCATCTAGGTTGTTCATAACTTTTCTTCCAAGGAGCAAGCGTCTTTTAATTTCATAGCCACAGTCACCATCTGCAGTGATTTTGGAGCCCGGAAAAATAAAGTCAGCCATTGTTTCCACTGTTTTCCCATCTTTTCCCATGAAGTGATGGGACCAGATGCCATGATCTTAGTTTTCTGAATGTTGAAAGCAAATTTTAAAGCCAATGTTTAAGCCAACTTTTTCACTCTCCTCTTTCACTTTCGTCAAGAGGCTCTTTAGTTTTTCTTCACTTTCTCCCTTAAGGGTGGTGTCATCTGCATATCTGAGATTATTGATATTTCTCCCAGCAATCTTGATTCCAGCTTGTGCTTCATCTAGCCCAGCATTTTTCATGATATACTGTGCATATAAATTAAATAAGCAGAGTTAGAATCCATACAATTAAGGAAAGGACTAACACAAATGATAGACATGAAGAACTTAAGTTTGGGGCAAATAAAATAAAAATGTACCTTATACAAATGGTAGAAACTTAAGAAATGTCTTTAAGCTTTGAAAAAAGTATAGATATGTCTTAAGCTTATGAATAATTTATGACTTCCCTTGTGGCTCAGTTGGTAATGAATAGTTTGGACTTAGACAACAGTTGATGTTTTTTACATACTCTAAAATTACATAATTTCATAGTATATGCTATTGGTAACTGGTCTCTTCCAATAAAAATTCCTTGATATACCTGTCCCCTGCAAAAACAAACAAACAAACAAACAAAAAACCTCTTTAGAAGTAAAGAGACTAGACTGACCAAAAGATGTGCTACCAAAATTGTGAATTGAATATATTTAAATCTCTCATTCTGTATAATTGCCCGTGCTAAGCTCAGTAAAGCCTACAAAGAAATGTAAGTTACAATGCCTACATTTGTGGATGCTTAAAATAAAATTAGTAAGTTAAAATGTACTTCTATTTATTTTTCTATATTTTAACATATTGGCACACAACCTGAAGCATTAAAAATTCAATGAATTTTAGCAATTATTTAATTCTCACATCTACCACATAACAGTATTATTATCCCTGTTTTGCAGAAGAGATGGTTTGGGTTTTGGAAGTAAATTGCTCAGTATTACCCAACAAATAAGCAGTGCCAGGGTTTAGAGAATCTCTTTTTGTCTTTACCTACTGAGATGTTCATGCTCTGAACCATTGCACTATCATACATTTTATATGATAAATTGAATCTAGACCTATTTCCTCAAGACTTTCTTGTCCTAAAAGATGACATTGTCCCCAATGAACAAAGAAAGCAGAGAGCTTGGATGAAAAACTCTGGGGTTGACTATTTTTTTTTTTTCCTCTTCAGTGTTAGGGAAGAAGATAATAAAAGTAGGTTCCCAAATATTTCTATCACTACTACCCTTGAGACTTTCTGAAGATCTTTTTATCTCTGTCTCTCTCCCCTTCCTTACTCTGTTATGACTAGTTTACATCTGTATTAAAATGTAAATACTTGCTCTGTTTTCCCTAAATAAATGTAGCTTATCAAACTCACCCCCATTCAAAACCCCACAGGAATTGCAGGGGATTCCCTGACTAGGAACCTCATATGACTGAGAAAGGAAGAGGAGCTTGCAACAATCAGCACTCAAGTCTCAGCAGATATGTCCTATCTGTAATGACCAAGGATAAATCCTGGCCAACAGCTTTGCTCATTTGCAGAACCAGGTCTGTGGCATGGTCTGACCAGGGAACTCAGCAGGGTACAAATCTGCCTACTTGGGTTGGCTTTAAACCACAAACACAGAACCTTACTGCCCTTGAGCTTGTTCTCCTACTGGAGTTGGAGAGGGAAACTAATTTGTAAACCTGTCTATTGCTGAATACATCTTTAGCCTGCCCAACCAGGGAATTAGGAGCACATAGGAAGCTCCATAGCTCATCCAACACCCTTCTTACAGTGGCATTTGAACGGAGAAAATACCCCATGCCTCTCCTTGGTAGGGTGCTCAGTCCCTCAGTTGTGTCCTACTCTTTGAGACCCCATGGACTCTCCTCTGTCCATGGGAGTCTCCAAGCAAGAATACTGGAGTGGATTGCCATTTCCTCCTCCAGGGGATCTTCTTAACCTGGGGATTGAACCACGTCTCCTATGGTTCCTACATTGGCAGGCAGATTCTCTACCACTGAATCACCTGGGAAGTCCACTGCCTCTCCCTGTCTGCAAAGCAAAACCAGTGGTTCTATCTGGCCAAGGCATCAGTACACAATTTAGACTGAATTAGGTTCCCCCAAACAAGCTATGCAGACCCAGGGCACTTCCTGCTACTCTTCAAGGACAGAAAAGGTAATTCATAGCCCCACCTACTGCTTTGTATAGTACACAGTCCTTCCTATCTAATTAAGCCTTGATAGACAATCCATGTGACTGTCTAACCTTTGCCAGAGTAGGAAACCAACTCAACAGTCTTGTCCAGTTGTTTTCATCAGAGACATCCTCCCACTTCAGAGCTTGGGAAGTGGCCTCACCCCAAAATAGACCCTGATAAAAAACTCTATCTGCACAAGGCATTATCAACAGGCATATCTAGAAAAACTAAGCTGAGCTGACTGGTGAAGAACTGCTTTTGACAAAGCAAGTCTGTAAGTCTGAAAAAGGAAACCACTTACTTAAATGTTCCAATATTGACATAAGAAATTAAGGATCTCAAAAAAATCTGGTAAACACGACATCACCAAAAACAAACAAACAAACAAACAAAAACTAATTAAGCTTCAATAAACAACTCTTAAAAAATGGAGATCAATGAACTGTCAAATAATTCAGAGTAATTCTGTTCTTAAAGAAGTTTAGTGACCTAGGGAAATGCAGAGCCAAGTAAATGAGATTATGAAAATGTATGAACAAAACAAGAAGTTCTCAAAAAAACTGATACCATCAACAGACAACAGAAACCACACAAAAATCCTAGAGCTAAAAAATATGATCACTCAATGGAAGAATTCAATGGATATTTTCAAAAGCAGACTCAACCATAAAGAAAAAAGAATTAGTGACCCAGAAGAGAGGGCACTTCAAATTATCTAGACAGAGGAACAAAAATAAAAAAAAAAGAATGAAGAAAATATACAGGAATTATGGGACACAATCAAAGAAATGTTATGCAAGCAATGGGAATTCCAGAAGAGAGAGAAAAAGGAGGAAATGTATATTTAGTAACAGTGCCTAAACACTTCCTTAATACAGGGGAAATAAATGAACATCCTAATCCATGAGGTCCAAAGGAGCCAAAAAGCTACACTGAGAAGAATTATAATTAAATTGTCAAAATTACAAAAGAAAGAATTTTGAAAGCAGCAAGAGAAGCTGCATACAAGGGAACCACTTGAGACTATCAGTAGATTTCTCAACAGAACCATTTCATGCTAAAAGAATGAGGGGATACATTTAAAACATTGAAAGATAAAATTGCTGATCAAGAATCCCATACCCAGCAAAACAGTCCTTCAGAAATGAAGGCGAGATAAATACTGTCCCAAACAAACAAAAGCTGAGGGAGTCAATCACCACTACCACAGCTTTACAAGAAGTGCTGAAGGGAATTCTTTCACAGGAAATAAAAAGATGCTAATTAACATTTAAAAAAATATAAGAAGGTAGCATAAATCTCACTCAATGGTGAATATTATGTATAGTCAAAATTTGATTCTATAATATGGTAATGGTGATGTGAAATTCATTCAATTCTAGGTTAAAAATTAAATGTAGTGATATTTACTAATAGTCTGTTAGGTAACATAATATAAATAGTAAACATTAATAATCTGAAATGTGAGAGCAAGGAAATGTAAAAGGGTAAAGTTTAGGAATACTGTTGAAATTATTACCAGTTAAAAATAGTGTGTTATAATTTTAAGATACTTCATGTAATCCTCATGGTAAACATAAGGAAGAAACTGGTAGTAACTATACCAAATGGCATCAAAATACACAAAAAAGATAGTATTAAGAAACAATACTATAGAAAATAATAAGCAAAGGGTCTAAAAAACATCCAGAAAATAAAATGGTAATAGCAAATTCATAGCTGTCAATAGTTACTTTAATGTAAATAGATTAAATTATCCAGTCAAAAGCTATAGAATCTCTAAGTAGATTAAAAGCCCAGCAACAAGATCCAAAAATGTAGCCTCCAAAAGAGTCAGTTTAACCTTAAAGATGCACATAGAGTGAAAGGATGGTAAAAGGTATTTTAAGCACATGACATCCAAAAAGTAGGGGTAGCTATACTTGATACAAATTACACTTTAAGCTAAATGGTAAAAAGAGACAATGAAGCTTATTATATATTTAGAAAAGGGGTCAGTCTTTCAAGAAGATAAAACAATTGTAAATATGCATCCAATATCAGAACACTCCAATATAGATAAAGCAAAAACAGGAGGTAAGAGGAGGAATACTCAGCAATATAATAAAAGTTGGAGATTTTAATACCTTGCCCCTAGTAATGAGTAGATCACACAGGCAGAAATCAGTAAGAACATATCTGAAAAACACTGTGGAAAAAGTGAACCTGAGACATATAAACAGAATATTCTATTCTGTAACAGCAGAATATATATATTTTTCTAGTGTACATGGGACATTTTTAGGTATACCATATGTTAGGTCACAAAACAAGTCTTGGCAAATTCAAGGCTGAAATATTACCAAGTATCTTCTCTGATCACAATAGTAGGAGACTGGAAATCAACAACAATCAACAATTTCTAAAAACTATGAATACATGGAAATAAAACAATACTTCCCTCAAAAAACAACTAATCAAATAAGTTAATGGTGAAATAAAATTGTACCTTGAGATAAGTGAAAATAGAAACACAATATACCAAAACTTATGGGATGTAGTAAAAAGCAGTTTTAAGAGGAAGGTTCATAGCAATTAATGCTTACATTACCAGGAAAGACTTTAAACATCCTAACACTATGCCTTGAACTAGAGAAAAAAAAATAACTGAGCCCACAGTTAGTAAAATAAATGGAATAATAAATAACAGGGCAGAAATAAGTGATTAAGACAAAAAAAAAAAAAACAAATTTTAAAAGGTTAACAAAACTGACTTGGTTCTTTAAAAAGATAACATTCAAAAATCTTGCTAGGCAAATCAAGGAAACATGAGCACCCAAATCAAGAAAATTGTAAATGAAAATGAGACATTACAGTTGATACCATAAAAATGCAAAGGAACTTAAGAGGCTACTATGAATAACTATATACCAACAAACTGGACAAGCTAAAAGAAATGGAAAAGTTACTGGAAACATACAACCAAAGAAGACTGAGTCAGGATGAAATAAAATATTTGAATAGATCAACTATCAGAAACATACTAACAAAGAAAAGCCCAGGACAAATCAGGTGGCTTCACAGATGAGCTTTGCCAAACATTTAAAGAATTAATTCCAATCTGCTCAAACTCCTGCAAAAAAAACTTGAAGAGGAGCAAACACTTCCAGACTCATTTTACAAGAGCAGCATTACCTTGAATACCACAGCCAGAAAAGGACACTGCCAGAAAACAAACAAATAAAATCCCCCTCCAAATTATAAGCTAATATGCCTGATAAACAGAGAAGGCAATGGCACCCCACTCTAGTACTCTTGCCTGGAAAATCCCATGGACAGAGGAGCCTGGTGGACTGCAGTCCATGGGGTCACTAAGAGTTGGACACGACTGAAGGACTTCACTTTCACTTTTCACTTTCATGCATTGGAGAAGGAAATGGCAGCCCACTCCAATGTTCTTGCCTGGAGAATCCCAGGGATGAGGGGGGCCTGGTGGGCTGCTGTCTATGGGGTCGTACACAACTGAAATGACTTAGCAGCAGCAGCAGCATTCCTGATAAATATAAATGCAAAGATTCTCAATAAAATACTAGCAAATGGAATACAGCATCACATAAAAATATCATTCATCATGACCCTGTGGAATTAATCCCTGGGAACTGAGAATGATTTGATATATCCAAGACAATGTGATAAATCACATTAATAGCATGAAAGAAAAAAAATGATTACCTCAATAAAAGCAGAAACATCATTTGACAGAATTTAACATTGATTAATGATAAAATTCTTAACAAATCTGGCATAGAGGAAATACCTCAACACAATAAAGTCCACATATGACAACCCACAGCTACCATCATATTCAGTGGTGCTAACGTATAATGCTTTTCCTCTAAGATTAGGGAGACAAAGGTGCCCACTCTCATCACTGGTATTCAACATAGTACTTGAAATCTTAAGAGCAATTAAGCAAAAATAAATAAATAATGAAAATTGGAAAGCAAAATGTCTCTATTTATAGCTTGCATGATTTCTATCTATTAAAAATTCTTAAAGCCTCCCACACACAAAAAAATATGTATATATATCAAATCAATGAATTCAGCAAAGTTGCAAGGTACAAAATTAACATGCAAATATCAGTAATATTCTTATATACTAACAGTATATTATCTGAGAAAATAAAGACTATGACTTCATTTACTACAGCATCTAAAACAATAAAATACTTTTACATAAATTTAACTAAAATGAAAGTTCTCTAAAGTGAAAACTATAAGACATTGATCAAAGAAATTAAAGGTGCTCTGTGTTCATGGATTGGAAGAATCAAGATTGTTACACTGTCCATTTTACCAAAATCCATATCTATAATCTACAATCTCTATCAAATTTTTAATGGCACATTTATATAATAGAAAAAAAAAATCCTAAAATGTGTATGGAACTACTTTTGAACTGTGGTGTTGGAGAAGACTCTCTTGAGAGTCCCTTGGGCTGCAAGGAGATCCAACCAGCTCATTCTGAAGATCAGCCCTGGGTGTTCTTTGGAAGGAATGATGTTAAAGCTGAATCTCTAGTACTTTGGCCACCTCATGCGAAGAGTTGACTCATTGGAAAAGACTCTGATGTTGGGAGGGATTGGGGGCGACAGAGGATGAGATGGCTGGATGGCATCACTGACTCGATGGATGTGAGTCTGAGTGAACTCTGGGAGTTGGTGATGGACAGGGAGGCCTGGCGTGCTGCGATACATGGGGTCGCAAAGATTCAGACACAACTGAGTGACTGAACTGAACTGAACTGAACAAAAAACCTGAACAGGTAAACCAATCTTGAGAAAGGACTACAAAGTGAGAGATGTCATGGTTCCTGATATTAAGCTTAATTATAAAGTTATAGTAATCAAACAGTATGGTTCTGGCATAAAAGGGCTTCCTTGATGACTCAGCAGTCAAAAATCTGCCTGCCATGCAGGAGACAATGCTAGCTTGATCCTTGGGTCAGGAAGATCACTTGGAGAAGGAAATGACAACCCACTCCAATATTCCTATCCAGGAAATCCCATGGTCAAAGGAGCCTGGCGGGCTACAGTCCATGGGGTCTCAAATTAGTGACTAAACCACCAGCACCACTGGCATAAAAACAGACAAATAGAACAATGGGACACAACCAAGAGCCCAGAAATCAATCCAAGTATATAATGTCAACTAATATTTGACAAGTGAGTCAAGAATAGCCCATGGAGGAAAATGACAGTTTTCTCAATAAATTATATGGGGAAATTTTTTCACATGTAAAAAGAATAAAACTAGACTCCTATCTTATTCAGAAAAGTTAACTTGAAATAGATTAAAGGCCTGAACTTAAGTCCAAAAGCCATAAACTGCTAGGTGAAACATAGGAAAAATCTCTTTGACATGAGTCTTGGCGAGGATTGTTTTTGGATGGGGCACCTAAAGTGAAAGTAACAAAATAAAACATAAACAAGTGGGAATACATCAAATTTAAAAGCTTTTGCATAGCAAAAGAAATGGTGTAACCCTATCTCTGATAATGGGTTAGTACCCAAAATATATAAATAACTCTTACAACTCATTAGAAGAAAAAGGATAAAATGATCCAATGAAAAAAGTGGGCAACAAACTAGAATAGATATCATCACCCAATAAAAGATAAACAAATGGCCAAAAGATTCAGGAAAAGATGAAACATCACTATCATTAGGGAAATGCAAATTATACCACAATGAGGTATCACTGTACACTTCATTAGAATGTCTAGCAGTAAATGCAAGAGATAATAAATACCGGCAAGGATACAGAGAAAACCTTATACACTGTTAATGTGATTGTATAACGGCACATCCACTAAGGAAAATAGTATGGAGATTCCTCAAAAAATTAAAAATAGCTTTTATCCTGTTTGGGACTCTCTGGGTTTCTTGGACTTGGGTGATTATTTCCTTCCCCATTTTAGGGAAGTTTTCAACTATTATCTCCTCAAGTATTTTCTCATGGTCTTTCTTTTTGTCTTCTTCTTCTGGGACTCCTATAATTCGAATGTTGGAGCATTTCATGTTGTCCTGGAGGTCTCTGAGATTGTCCTCATTTCTTTTAATTCATTTTTCTTTTTTCCTCTCTGATTCATTTATTTCTACCATTCTATCTTCTACTTCACGAATCTTATCTTCTGTCTCCATTATTCTCCTATTTGTTGCCTCCAGAGTGTTTTTCATCTCATTTATTGCATTATTCATTATATATTGACTCTTGTATGGGGAAGGAGGTGGGAGGGGCTTCAGGATTGGGAAAACGTGTACACCCGTGGCGGATTCATGTTGATGTATGGCAAAACCAATACAGTATTGTAAAGTAAAATAAAGTAAAATGAAATATATATATATATATATATAAATTAACTCTAAAAATTTAAAAATAGAACAACACAATCTACTTCTGAAAATATATCCAAAGGAAATGAAAGTACTATGTTGATGAGAAATGTGCAACCTCATGTTTTACAGCATCATTATTTACAACAGCCAAGACACACAACCTAAGTGTACCGTGATGGATGAATGGATTCAGAAGAGATGGAATCTGTATACCCATGAATATTATTTGGCTCTAAAGAGGAGGAAATCCTACCATTTGTGAAAACATGAATGGAATTGATGGCATTATGCCAAGCAAAATTAGTCTGACAAAGACAAATACTGTATGATCTTAATTACATGGAAATTATTTTTAAAAATTCAGAAGAAGGGATTTAATTTGTGGTTACCATTGCTAGAAGCGGGGAGAGGGGAAAGGGGTTAAAATGTATACACCTCTAGTTATAGGATTAAAAAAGTACTAAGGATGTAATGTACAACATGATTTCTATAGTTAACAATACAATATGGTATACATGAAAGTTAAAAGAGAGTATATCCTAAGAGTCCCCACCACAAGGTAATGTTTTTTTTCTTTCTTTGTGTATCTATATGAGATGATGAATGTGAGCTACATTGATTATGGTAATCATTTTATAGTACATGTACATCAAATCATTATATTGTACAACTTAAATTTATACAATAATAAAACAAACTTATACAATAGTATGTATCAATTCTATTTCAATAAAACATGTTCCACCATATTCATTATCCCTTTACCTTAAAATCTCTATCATCTGTACATATAAATGATCATTTAAAAATGAATAAGTCAACACCTTTATAAACTCTCTATTCCTTGCATTCCCATATCCACATTCAATTAATTTTCAAGGACTTCAAAGTATTTTCACATCTTTTGAACTGGGGCTTTCTCCCTATATTCATTGTCAGATCCTATTATCTATATTATGAAAGCATTCTACCTGATTTCACTGTCTTCAGTCTGTTTACTGTTTATATGTCACTGATGACTTAATAAAAGGGAAACATAACACTAGTCATATCTTTCCAGAGACTCAGTTGTTTCTTTGATCACCATTCCTCTATGACCTGAACCTAACACTCACTCCCATGTTTCTATTTCCATTAGCCTTATTCAACTTATATTTGGATGACTAGATAATAAATAGATAAAACTATTCATTTATTCTTCTTTTTGATTTTGTACCCAATTTTCACCACTTTCTGTTATCACGTCTTATCATTATAAATCTAAATCAACTCTACTTTTCAGAGTTCATTTAAAATGCTTCATAAGAGCATTTGATAAGATGGCAGAGTAGAAGGGCCTGAGCTCACCTCCTCTCATGAAAACACCCCAAGTCACAATGAACTGCTAAACAATCACTGACAAAAAAGAATAGCATAAACCAAAAAAAAGACATTTTACGTCCAAAGCAAAGAAGAAGCCACAACAAGAGAGTAGGAGGGGCACATTCAACACACAATCTAATCCCAGACATGCCAGGTGGGCAACCTACAAATTGGAAAATAATTATATCACAGAAGTTCTCCCACAGCAGTGAATATTCTGACCTATAGTCACCTAATCTTTGACAAAGGAGACCAAAATATACAGTGGAGAAAAGACTGTCTCTCCCATATAGCTGGGAAAACGGGACAGCTATGTGTGAAAGAATGAAACTAGAACACTCCCTATACCATACACAAAAATGAACTCAAAATGTATTAAAGATCTAAATGTAAGAGCAGACACTATAAAAATCATAGAGGAAAATATCAGAACACTCTTTGTCATAAATAATAACTAGATATTTATGACCCATCTCCTAGAGTAATGAAAATGAAAATAAAAATAAAGTAATGGGACCTAATTAAACTTAAAAGCTTTTTCAAGACAAAAGAACCATAAATAAGATGAAAAGACAACCCTCAGAATGGAAAATACTTGCAAATACAGCAGCTAACAAAGGATTAATCTCCAAAATATACAATGCAGTTCTATGTTAAAAAAAATGCAATCAAAAAATGAGCAGAAGACCTAAATAGACATTTCTCCAAAGAAGATATATGGATGGCCAATAGGCACATGAAAAGATGCTCAACACTGCAAATTATTACAGAAATGCAAACCAAAGCTAAATGAGTTATCACCTCATACCAGTCATAGTGACCATCGTAAAGTCTACAAACAATAAATGCTGGAGAGGGTGTGGGGAAAAAGGAAGTCTTCTACATTACTGCTGGGACTCTAAGTTGTTGCAGTCACCATGGAGAACACTATAGATGTTCCTTAAATAACTAAACATAGAGCTACCAGGTGATCTAGCAATGTCACTTCTGGGCAAATATCTGAAGAAGGTCATAATTCAAAGAAATACATGCATCCCAATGTTAATTGTATCATTATTTACAATATCTAAGACATGGAAGCAACCTAAATATCCATCTACAGATGAATGGATGAAGATATTGTACATATATACAATGGAATATTACTTAGCCTTAAAAAAGAACGAAATAATGCTATTTGCAGCAATACGGGATGGCCTAGAATGGCAACACACTCCAGTATTCTTGCCTGGAAAATCCCACGGATGGAGTAACTTGGTAGGCTACAGTCCATGGGGTCGCAAAGAGTCGGACACAACTGAACGACATTTACTTTACTTACTAGAGATTATCATACTAAGTGAAGTAAGTCAGACAGAAAAAGACAAATATTTTATGAGATCACTTTGGAATCTTAAAAATGATACAAATGAACTTATTGTATCATTACAAAACAGACTCAGAAAACAAACTTGTGGATAGCAAAGGAGAAAGGTGGTGGTGGGGGGCATAAATCAGGAGGTTGAGATTAACATATATATTTGAATGTATTTAAAATACATATTCAATAAGGACCTACTGTATAGTACTGTATAGAGGGCTTTCCTGGTGGCTCAGATGGTAAAGAATCCTTCTGCAATGTGGGACACCTGGGTTCAATCCCTGGGTTGGGAAGATCCCCTAGAGGAGGAAATAACCCACTCCAGTATTCTTGCCTAGAAAATTCCATGGACAGAGGAGCCTGGAGGGCTACAGTCCATGGGGTCTCAAAGAGTTGGACACAACTGAGCGACTAAGCACTCACAGTATAGTACTGTATAGGGAACTCTAATAGATACTCTAATAAGCTACATGGGAAAAGAATCTGAAAAATAATAGATGTAGGTATATGTATAACTGACTCACTTTACTGTACACCTGAAACTATCACAACACTGCAAATTGATTATATAGAAACATAATGTAAATATTTAAAATAAATAAATAAAATGCTTCATGGTAATTTTCCTGATATATCTTGTCAGAGGCAACTCCATTCTCCCCTAAACTTCAATGGCACATTGAATTTGTGCCAACATAACACAAGTTTTGGTTTATCCTTTCAATATTGATTTTATCTGTTTATTTAAACATTATTTATTGCGCACCTGGTATGTTCCAGACTATACTAGATTTACAAATGGTGAAACTAACTCAGAGGATGACCACTTAAATTTCACAAGTCATTGGGTCATTAGCTGACACATCTGAGGTAGGATCCAATAACATGGGTGTCACCTTCAATCATCATCCCAAAGAAATTTTTTTTCCTCCAAGAAGCTAGAGTCTGGTATATCACTATCTAAGACACATGATCCAGCATGTTCTTGTCAGTGAAATGAAATGTGTCACAAAGCAGTATGTTCCTGCTGCTCACTAAATGCCACAGTCTTGATTTCAATGATCTCATTCCAGTATTGTTTCCTCTCATATGAGGCAGTTGATGCAGATAGAATCACTTAAGTTCATAAAAGCCACTACTTGACATCATTGTGGAGAAATGATTCATTCAAGATATTGCCATCAAAAGCAGAATATTTAGCCACCTAAGTAACTAACTCCAAAAATATAAACCAAATAATTTTTCATCTCAAATGCACACATATCAATCAGCAGTGGTTGCCTGGAGTATGCTATGGAGAAGGGTTCTGAGTGTATAACAGGCTCATCAAAATTTAGGATCTTTAACTCTCTCCCAGCCTCTAAAACTTTCACCTTCCCCCTTTCTCTTAATTTAGACCGTCCTTCTCTTAACTTTCCATTTTTCTCAATATCTCATTCCATTATCTCAATCCTGGCTTCAATTAATTTTATACTGAGTCCTGCCTAGTGATGACTCCAACTGTTTTCTAACTTTCAACTCCTTTTTCACCTAATCATTCTATCACTCATGTTTTCCTCCAAGCTCCCCAAAAGATACTCATTGATATTTATCTGCCTTAACAGTAGTCAATTATCCAGAGCTTTAATGTGGGTGACTCTCACAAAAGTTAAAATTGAAGTTTAAATGGGTATGACAAGAAACATGTATTAATATAAAGTTTCTATCATATTTATATATATATATATATGGCAAAACTAAATATTCCTGAAGGATATAGAAATACAATTGTGTAATTATTCAGAAACTATGACTACTCGATGTTCACATCAAGAAAAATTTTCAGGAATTGGTATGTTTTCATATAAACTTTCAGAGAGACAAGGTGGAAGTAGGGTTTCCTCAACTGGAAGGTTTTCTAGGCCATTTAGATCTATATAATCTGAACTATTCTTAACTCAGCTTACTAAGGACAAAGGATTAAATGGTGTGTATTTCTAATTAACTACTGCCTTGGACTTAATGTGTGCTATGATCTTACATTTAGGGATTGTAGATCTTTCTGCTTAGAGCTGTACATGTGTGTGTGTGAGAGAGAAAGAGAGAGAGAGAGAGGGCGGGGAGAAGAGTGAGAGGGGGAGAGAGGTGTGCTCATCCAAGGTAAATGTATTTAATCATATGCTGTTGGTTGCATCTGTTTGTTTTTAAGGAAATTTGATTTCAATATGTGAGGGAGCTCATAATTTTCCAGCAGTTCCCCTTTAGACACTGGTTAATTGTAACAGTCAACTTATCAGAGTTTTTATGTGATATCATATAAATACTCTAGAACTGAAATGAACCAATATAAAAAATACCATATTAATGGCCTTGAATGAATCTTCTAGTTTTATCATTTTCACTTTATCTATTCATAGATTTTATTTTCATAAAAATTTCAACTTAGTGGTAAATGAAATTTATCTGGCTTTTTGGTATATTAAGGTTGCATTTTAAAAAGATACATTCATTTGAAGAATCATTCTAACATACAGTACAGTGATAGAATTTTGCTCATTTCTGAAAGGATGAAGACACATTCAGAAATGAAATTATTTTGATAAGGACCCATCAGTAGTTATTTACATATTGTTAAATCTAGATATTAAATCTCACAGATCATGAAAATAACTAATGAGATGGTATCAAAGAAACTACATGGCTAAGGTTTTTTAGCCAACATAAAAACATAACTGTTTAGTAAGAACACAATAAAAGACAAACTTTTTAAACCATGTTGTACCATACAAACAGCTCTATCCATTCCTCCTAATGACATTTTAGTCATAATATTCTCCTCACTTAGGCTGCTAGATTTGAATTGCCATTGCATTGTCAAAACTCTCTAGATTTTGAATTTAGGAGACTAGAATATTTTACTTGCCAGTCCTCTAAATGAATTTCACCAGGTTTTAGGCATTATGCTGTTAAAGCATTTACTGGGCATGCTAAATAACAAATCTTACCTTATTTCATCATTTCATAAGAGAGTTAAGAAGTGTGACGATTAGGTAAATACAAAATGGTTGGATTTTCACTATAAATGTTGAATAGAAGTACAAACAAATATTAAGTGCTGCCTGCTAAAAATGACTTAGATGGTTATCATAATTCCTACTCAAATTGAGTCTACTTCCATCATTAAAAAACATAGAGATTTCATTTAACACAACACCTTTGATCTATGCATATTGAAAGTTTCCACAACTTCCACTTTCTCAACCTACAAGTGATTTTTTTTATTGTCACAAATGGGGAAACTGGAGGAGGTTAATTGGCTTTTTGCTGCAATGAAGGGTGAGTCAGTGACAGAGCCAGAAATAGACACAAAGGCTTCATCTCTTCTCATCTTGGTTTATATCATGAGAAAGAGCTTTCTGCTTATAAATACATTTAATGATAAAAGTTTCTGGAACTGCTGACTAGGGAAGATTTTAAAACACACCTGCTTCCAATGATGGAAATTTCCAAAGTTGGACATGTTTTGATGAAATGTTTTTGACCTTTATGTCAATTTTGTAGGACAGGAACTTTGTAATAAACAGGGTAACTTGAAAAGAATTAGAATAACAAAATGTGTGTATAGTTTCCCCCACATACAATTACTGAGTTTGTTTAACCTTGTTCCCCTGTGTGAGTTACAATGGTTGTGTTTATAACTTCTATATGAGGCAAGAACACACTGATTTCATTAGGAACACATATATGAAAGACATACCCAGATAAAATGTAGAGAAAATAGTCAAAAGGGAATAGAATCAGGATTGTCCTCACCTGTCTTAGTGGCATATTCGACACAGAGTTAAGAGTTTCTGTCAGAAATGAGATTATAGAAACAGTGAACTGATAAGACATCAGAGAAGAGTGAGTGCCAATAATAATGACAATGATAATACTACCTAGCTTTTATTAAAATGCAAATATGAGAAAATGTTTTTTTTTCCCCAGCTACTGAGTAGAATACATAGAATTGGTTTAGTTAGAGAAAGCAATTGGTCATATTTTTAAGCATGTAGCTGGAGCCAAGAAGACCCTTGAAATTATTGATTAGAATTGGAAAATTTTAAATCAGAGAAAAAAGATTCATGATAATATTAATATTTTATGAGATATTGTTTAGAAAGTGTTTTAGGTTTATCCCGTATAGCACCAAGGGAGAGAATCAAAAAGAGAATGTGTTGTTCAGTCACTCAGTCATGTCTGACTCTTTGCAAGTCCTTGTCCTTCACCATGGTCAAATTCACGTTTATTGAATCAGTGATACCATCCAACTATCTCATCTTTTGCCATCCCCTTCTCCTCCTGCTTTCAGTCTTTCTCAGCATCAGGGTCTTTTCCAATGAGTTGGCCCTTTGCAAATGGGTGAAAGCTATAATAGCATAAAGTTTAATTCCAAATGAAGGTAAGATTTCTAAAAGAGATGTGCATAAATAGAATGGGCTCCAGACATTTCTGGGGGTGAACAAGTCTACACATTATTGTGTATTTTGATACACTGGGTAAATTGATTTAGTTTAGATTTAAGGTCCTTACAAGCACAGAGAATCCATTATTCTTATTGACAATATGTATAACGAAGCAATGATTTCTATTGGGAATTTGGGACAAAGAAATGGAGAAACCACTGTGGAGAGATTAGGAGAACTGGAATGTAAATGGAGGTTAGAGTTTCCATAGACAAAAAGGAACACTGAGTCCACTTTAAAGACCAGCTGATGTGAACAGCTGACTCATTGGAAAAGACCCTGATGCTAGGAAAGATTGAAGGCAGAAGAAGTGGGTGACAGAAGATAAGATGGTTGGATGATGTAACCGATTCAATGACATAAACCTGGGCAAATTCCAAGTGAGGGATAGGGAGGCCTGGTACACTGCAGTCCATGGGGTCACAAAGAGTCAGACACGACTTGGTGACTAAACCATAACAGAAAGAGATACATGGGGGTAAAAGTAGGCTGTGCTTATGAGAAACATTCAAAAGATCAGCCTTGATAGAATTGAATATAGTATATATCCAGATTGATAATAAGAATTAAATATTAAGAATATTGTTTTAACTTAATTCAATAAGCAATATGTTATACATGAAAAATAATACAGACTTTGGGACCAGAGAGATTTAGATTCACAGGCTGATTAAATAATCATCATCTCTAATATAGTCAAATCCTCAGAAACCTAATTGTGATCACTAGGAGCTGAAGGGAGCTATTGTTTAATGAGTATAGACTATCAGATTTGTAAGATGAAAAAGTTCTGTTTTACAACAATATGAATATGAATAACTGAACTGTACATTTAACATGGTTAGTATATTAACTTTTATGCTATGTGATTTTTAGCATAATAAAAGATTACCAAAAGTATCTGAAACCTGCATTTAAGCTCTCTAAAACTCAGCTTTCTTTTCTGTAACAACTTTGCAAGCTTGTTGGGAGCGTTAAATGAGTTCTATTAAATGAAATCATGACTATATAGTATATCACATGAATGAAAATGTCAAAAATATTTTCATTGATCTCCTTTTCTTCCCTCTTCCAAACCTGTTATGAATTTTATCCAGGAAAACATAGGGAATAGTTACTTGAAATTACCATTTGTGTGCATGACATTAGTAAGCCTTAAAGGCAGTTTCTAAGGTGAAAATTGCATATAGTCAGAAGTCCCCTTGGATATCATTTTAACTGTTCAGTACTTTTCATTAGAAAGTATACAGTTGTTTAGTTACCCAAATTTTGAAACACTGTTATTACATTGCTTAAATATTACTCAAAATAGTTTGGCTTGTGTGTAACAACTATGTTGCCTGGAAAATATAAAGTCGGTTTTCAAATGAAGAATCACATACTGCTCACACGAGAGAATAAGGCTACCAAGACTGAGGCAATAGGAGATTGACATCCTCAATAACCCGCTTACTCCAGGTCAGCGACTCTGAAACCCCTCATGCATCGGCATCATCTGGAGTGCTAGTTAAAGCCCAGATTGTTGGGCCCCACCCCTAGTGGACCCCATCACACACATCAACTGTAACTTAGTGGGTGAAAGGGAGGGGTCTCAAGAATCTGATTTCTAACACATCTTAGGGGAATGTTGATGTTATGAGTATCTGTTCAGTTCAGTCACTCAGTTGTGTCTGACTCTTTGCGACCCCATGAACCGCAGCACGCCAGGCCTCCCCGTCCATCACCAACTGCCAGAGTCCACCCAACCCATGTCCATCGAGTCAGTGATGCCATCCAACAATCTCATCCTCTGTCGTCCCCTTCTCCTCCTGCCCTCAATCTTTCCCAGCATCAGGGTCTTTTCAGATGAGTCAGCTCTTCACATAAAGTGGCCAAAGTATTAGAGTTTCAGCTTCAACATCAGTCCTTCCAATGAAAACCAAGGACTGATCTCCTTTAGGATGGACTGGTTGCATCTTCTTGCAGTACAAGGGACTCTCAAGAGTCTTCTTCAATACCACAGTTCAAAAGCATCAATTCTTCTGCACTCAGCTTTCTTTTTAGTCCAACTCTCACATCCATACATGACTACTGGAAAAACCATAGTCTTGACTAGACGGACCTTTGCTGACAAAGTAATGTCTCTGCTTTTTAATATGCTGTCTAGGTTGGACATAACTTTCCTTCCAAGGAGTAAGTGGCTTTTAATTTCATGGCTGCAGTCACCATCTGCAGTGATTTTTGAGCCCCCCAAAATGAAGTCAGCCACTGTTTCCTCTGTTTCCCCATCTATTTGCCATGAACTGATGGGACCGGATGCCGTGATTTTAATTTTCTGAATGTTGAGCTTTAAGCCAACTTTTTCACTCTCCTCTTTCACTTTCATGCAAAAGGCTTTTTAGTTCCTCTTCACTTTCTGCCATAATGGTGTTGTCATCTGCATATGTTAGGTTATTGATATTTCTTCCAGCATTCTTGATTGCTGCTTGTGCTTCTTCCAGCCCAGTGTTTCTCGTGATGTACTCTACATATAAGTTAAATAAGCAGGGTGACAATATACAGCCTTGGCGTACTCCTTTTCCTATTTGAAACTAGTCTGTTGTTCCATGTCCAGTTCTAACTGTTGTTTCCTGACCTGCATACAGGTTTCTCAAGAGGCAGGTTAGGTGGTCTGGTATTCCCATCTCTTTCAGAATTTTCCACAGTTTATTGTGATCCACACAGTCAAAGGCTTTGGCATAGTCAATAAAGCAGAAGTAGATGTTTTTCTGGAACTCTCTTGCTTTTTAGATGATCCAGCGAATGTTGGCAATTTGATCTCTGCTTCCTCTGCGTTTTCTAAAGCCAGCTTGAACATCTGAAAGTTCATGGTTCGTATATACTTAGCACTTAAAAAACCACTACTCCAACTCAAACACTTACTGGGTGAAGCAGGAGAACAGCCTGGCAGGCAACAGTCCATGAGGTTACAAAAAGAGCTGGACATGACTTAGCGACTAAAGAACAACATCATCTTCAAAATTATTTTTAAAATCTCCCTCCTGTCCTCCCTCTGTCTTATAAACAAAATCACATATGTGAGGTAAATAACTTTATAAGACCCAATTATACTTAAATCCTGAAACTGAAACTGTTAGTCGCTCAGTCAAGTCCGACTCTTTGAGACCCCATGAGCTATAGCCTGCCAGAGTCCCCTGTTCATGGGATTTCTCAGGCAAGAATACTGGAGTGGGTTGCCATTTTCTTTTCCAGGGGATCTTCTCAACCTAAGGATCGAGCCTACATCTCCTTCATTGGCCAATTTTGGACATACTTTCTTCTGTTTCACCTAGTAAATGTATGAGTTGGAGTAGTGGTTCTTTCTTTCTGACCCAGGGATTGAACCCAGTTCTCCTGCATTGCAAACAGATTCTTTACTATCTGAGCAGCCAGGGAATCCCAGATTATTATCAATCTGGATATGTACTCTATTCAACTCTATGAAGGTTGATTCTTTACCATCTGAGCCACCAGGGAATACATAAATCCTAAGCAAGTAAATTTCCAAAACTATGAGAAGAAAATTAAAAGAAATAAAACATAAAATGAACACATCGCTTATGGATGAAGTTTCTTGGCCACTTATGAAGAGACCTACCAGTTCCACATTTCAATCTGACTCAGAGATACACTGTCTAGTCAAGATACACTGTCTCTTGTTGGTTTGGTTCATCATCAAAGTTCAAGCAGTGACAGCTCCAGTACTACTGACTGGGAAGAATACTCATGTGATGACTGGGCTGGAACTGATGGCTAAAATATCTACTTGGACTAAAATTTTGCAGTCATGTGCTAAGGGTCCTTCTCCAATATTTTGTACTCCTTCTCATAATACAGATGGATTTTAAAAATGCCTGTTTCCTTTAATGACCACAGTATTTAAGCAAATAAAATCAAAGTACTGCCTGCTTCCCCTAAAATGAACTGAGGGATAAAAGTCTCATCTTTAAGCAAGAGATCAAAAATTGAAACCACATGCAACAAGCTTGATTCATCTGTGCCAACATACATTTTTTTCCTATACATTTTATCCGTTTTTCTAACTATTCAATTTGCTTTTGTAAAATTCAGTTAAAGCTTTTGTTTTAAGTTGCTTTTAGTTTACATGGCCACAGAATGTTTACTCAGTTCTAGTTGAATCAAAGCTTTGTTTTTGCTTGCAGGCTTCTCAGTCCTCTACCCATTATGCACACTCTCACTAACAGAATCCTCTCCTGGGAGGGCTACAATCACGCCTCTCTTAATGGTACAGCTAAGGCTGGGTCAAAAGTGTACTTGCATGCTAAGATGAACTACTCTTTTGTAAGCTTTTCTCAAATCAAAGTAATTTTTCCAGTTATAGTGGTATCATGGTGACTCTAAGTAGAAACTGAGAATATTTAAACTCACTGGTGGCATGAACTCAGCCTAGGCAAGTAACTGAAGAAAGGTTATATCTTATCTTAAACTTGTCATCAGTTATACTCCCCAAAGCATAAGGGCATGGAAGAGGCTTGGCTTCTAGAATTTCAGAAGGTTGTCTTTTTTACATTTCATGTTTGTGCATTAAAAAGTATAATAAATGAATTATTTCAACAGATTTGGGATGGCATATTAAGAGGGGAGAAGGGGAGAAGGAGAGCAAGGGATGGTGTGCACTCGTTCAGGTTTATCGGAGTGTCTATGATCCCAAATTAAGTACCCTCAAATTTTTGTTGAATGCATTAGGAGCATTCCTAGGTTGAGATAAACATGTGAGAGGAGCCATGCCTTTACTTCAAGTTTTAACACTATCACTGTTTTCTAAGTTACAATATGAGACATACCTCCTTGTAAGAAGGAAGAGCCAAAAATAGAAATTTTTCTGTGCTATTTTTATACCCAATGAACATAAAATAATCCTGTCAACATCACAGTTCTAAGAGAAAAATTGACTGATGTAATAAGTGCTTAATATTGCACATGCGTGTATACACACACACACACACACACACACACACACACTCCTGAAGTCCTAACCTTGCTGACATGAATGAGATGGAATATAGAACAACTGTTTCTGGGGTTTGAACAGATGGCAGTGATAGTAAAACCTGAGCAAGGTGAGAGTACCTATTCATTTCATAATATATAGAAATGTATCAGGTTGTCAAGAATTCAGTTGTAACAGTTTATGTTCCCACAATGATAGCTGTCTAACAGAATTAAAGTAATTCAAGTTTGTGTAAAACTCTACATCAAAAGTGGTGTTTTGCCTAAACATTTCCATACAATATCCTCATTATAATATAAATAAGCCATGATTTTAATCTTATGGTTAAAAATTGGTATTTGGGTGACACAAATTATATTTGAAATAGTATTTACTTTGTGAATCTTTTTTTTTAATCACTATAATATTAACTCCTGCATAATTGGAAAACTATAAATAAGATGAAAGAAATCAAATCTTGTTCTTAATGTTTTTTTTATGTATTAAAAATATTTATGGGAATCTAATAAACCCGGTACAAATCAAGAAACCCTTCTGGAGTGCCAGGGAATTTAAAGATACAGTTTAGGCAGGGCATGGAAAAACAGGGATTAAAGTAAGCTCTTGTCTTCCTTAAGCACATAATCCAGTAGCAAAATTAGGTACAATCCAGCATCCTTTTGGTGATTAGCATTATGTGAAATCTTTAATTTTATTTGTGCAAAAGTGTGAGTCAGAGGGAAAGAAAGATTGCATATGGCCAAGAACCATTTAAGAAAATGTCTCTAAATGTTTTGGTATTTGAGCTTGACCTTAAACATGAATAGGTCCCTGCTAAAGTCTCCCAACCTCAACAGAATGCCATATCTCATATCTTGGCATGTCAAAGGTATAGAAGAAGGACAGTCTTGTCTGTACATAGGGAATAATGATGAGCAGTCCACTGCAGTGGGAAGGTGTACAGTACAATGGAATCTGAAATATGCTTGGAAAAGGAGTTGGTATAATTAAAGATATTTAACTTCTAAAACCACCTTATTTAACTTATATGCAGAGTACATCATGAGAAATGCCAGGCTGGATGAAATACAAGCTGGAATCAAGGTTGCTGGGAGAAATATAACCAACCTCAGATATGGAGATAACACCACCCTTATGGCAAAAAGCGAAGAACTGAAGAGCCTCTTGATGAAACTGAAAGAGGAGAGTCAAAATGCTGGCTTAAAGCTCAACATTCAGAAAACTAAGAAAGACCATGACATCATCCTGTCCCATTACTTCATGGTAAATGGATGAAGAAACAAAAAAATAAAATATTTTTTATTTTATGAGGAAGCAGAGCGATTTTCATCACTCACAAGTTCTAGTTTGCATAACACATTCAGTTCAGTTCAGGCATAGCTGGCTCTGTGACCCCAGGCATCCCTGTCCATCACCAACTCCTGGACCTTGCTCAAAGTTAAAAGACACTTGCTCCTTGGAAGAAAATCTATGACAAACTTAGTCTATTAAAAAGCAGAGACATCACTTTGCCCACAAATGTCTGTATAGTCAAAGCTATGGTTTTTCCAGTAGTCACATATGTGTGTGAGAGTTGAACCATAAAGAAGGCTGAGTGCCAAAGAATTGATGCTTTTGAACCATGGTGTTGGAGAAGACTATTCAGAGTCCCTTGGACTGAAAGATCAAACCAGTCAATCTTACTTAAAGTAAATCAGTTCTGATGATTCATTAGAAGGACTGATGCTAAAGCTGAAGCTCTAATACTTTTTGACAACCTGATGCCAAGAGCCAACTCATTAGAAAAGACCCTGATGGTGGGAAAGATTGAAGGCATGAGGAGAAGTGGGTGACAGAGAATGAGATGGTTGAATGGCATCACTGACTCAATGGACATGAGTTGAGCAAGCTCTGAGGGATGGAGAAGGATAGGGAAGCTTGGCGTGTTGCAGTCCATGGGGTTGCAGAATCGGACATGACTCAGTGCCTGAACAACAATTTCTAAAACCACTTTAAGAATCAGCACAGATATCCTTTTCCCTATTTTCTCGATGAAATTGAATTTAAAAGTTTGAACCTAACTCTACTGTGAGAGTTGACTGAATAGTTTATATAAATCTGTCTTCTCTGAGGCTGAAGTCAGAAAGTTTGACTGTCAAGAAGGGGAAATGGAAATGGAGCTGGAAAGGCCATAGGAGAAATCTGGATCTAGGAGGACTGTGTGTGTTTGTCACCTCCCCAGTCTTATGATGACGAACTCTAGATAAACTTGCACCTTTCAGCATACTGTTGCATATATAGCTGTTCTTGGATTCAGAAGTGGTAAAGAAGTCTGGTAGAAACTGGAGGAACTGTGATCCAGTGGACTGCCTCACTCTGCAGGTGAACTAGCAGATCAGTGACAAGTATGATTTGCAACAGCACTCATGCCTTCACTTCATTTCCTCCTCCAGGGGATCTTCCCAAACCCAGGGATCAAACCTAAGTCTCCTGCACTACAGACAGATTCTTTACTGTCTGAGCCACCAGGAAAGCCCGTTTACCACTGAGTCACCCTGGAAACGCCTAAGTGGGTATTTTGTAACAAATACCTAAAAATGTAGATTATACTTTGACAGTTATGGGTAGAGTCTAGAAGAGTCTTGAGGTGAATGCTAGAAATATGGACATTAAAGGCAATTTTCATATGATATCAGATGGGAATGAGGAATATATTACTGGAAACAGGAGAAAATAGAGTCCTTATAAAATGACAGAGAACTTTGTTAAACTGTCTTCTTGTGTGTTTTCTGACTCTTTGGGAAAGACCATGATGCTGTGAAAGATTGAAGGCAGGAAGAGAAGGGGAGGGTAGAGGGTGAGATGGTTGGATGGCATCACCAACTTGATGGACATGAGTTTGAGCAAGTTCCAGGAGTTGGTGATGGACAGGGAAGCCTGGGGTCGCAGAACCAGCCACGACTGAACTGAACTGAATGTGTTATGCAAACTAGAACTTGTGAGTGATGAAAATGGGTATTTATCTGAGAAGAATTTTAGCAAAGTAGTTGGAGAGGTTTGGTTCCTCTTGATGGCTTACAGTAAAACACAAGGATAGAGAGATGAATTGAAAAAAAAAATGTTAAGCAAAAAGGAATCAGAACTTAATGATCTGGAAAATTCTCAATCTGTCCATACTGCAAACAAAACAAAACAAACCAAAACAAAACAAAAACAGTGAGAAAGCTATTCGGTAGGAAGAGGATATCAAAAGTGTGGCTGGACTATCACTTGATAAAGAGATCATGGGTATAACTCATGAAGTTAATCAGGCATCCCAACAGAAGTAAGAAATATAGATGTGACTGTATCAGCAGAAACACCGCCAGCAAGTACTAAGGAGCACAGTCACATGGGTAGAGCCCTATAATACAGATGGTGCCCCATGACACCAAAGGGGTAGGCAGCCCACAGGGCAGAGCAATGAACCAAAGAGGATTATTCTTGACCCTTAAGATCGAATGCAATTTGCCCTGTCAAGTCTGGATTTACTGATATCGCCACCCTTCGTTCTTCTTCTCTTTTATAGAATGGGGATGTCTATCCTGTCCCACCTTAAATTTCTAGTGTTTAAGCCATCTGGTCTATGGTATTTTGCAATGGCAGACTGAGGAGACTAACACAGGTAGTATTCACTACAGTTTCAGCCTTAAGTACTGTGCTGTGCATTTTTTGCTAGATTATATAAATGTTACCTGTGGGAAGGTTAGTGAAGCTATTCTACTGTTACTAGGAATCAGAGACATGTATTTCTTCATGGCAATATATTATTAATTAAATTTTTAATAAATGACAATAGATTGTTAATTATTAATATATTATTGATCATATTTCAAAAGTGTGTTCCATATATAATGTCTTTTAAAATTTCTAAATAAACATACACACACACAGAAACAAAGATTTGGAGGGATTTTCAGCAAAATATTGAGGGTTTTGTTTCAGTGGTGAGCCTGGGGGTATTTTTTTTCTTTTATATTTGCTCATCACATTTTCTACATTTCTTGCATTGACATGTAATATTGTGTAGTTTTAAAAATAAATATACACTGAAATAAAGATAAGTCAAGCAAAAACATTATGCTGATATCAGTTCACATTTGTAACATTTTTGTCTTGATTTAAAACTAACCAAATTCAAACTAAGAAATTTGGTTTTATTGTTAATTTATAAGCACCGCTGATCTCATTCACTATTAAAATGAGTAATTGGACTCAAAGTCAGCAAATCGGACAGCATTCACTGGAAACCAGCAAATGTTAGAATCAGCCTGAATGTTTTGTTTTGTAATAGGAAACTATGTACTAATATATTAAATCAGCTTACTACAGTAATGTGTTTTAGTATTTTTTATTTTCTGAAAACTTGGAATTCCTGTTCTGTATTTAATTTGCCAACTGATATCCTCTCTTTCTCTGTACCCCCTTTCTTTTTCCCCTCCCTACCTTCTTTTCCCCTCTTCACTTGCCCTTCTCTTCCAATATTTACCAATTTTAGGCCCTGATATACATTATACTGGGCTCTGGAGATCCAGAGTTAAGTAAACTCTGGTTTCTCATGGGGCCTACTTGGGATGACAGACAAATATATGAAATATTACAATGTGATGTGATGATGGCTGAAACAGTTATGCACAAGGGGCTGAGAAAGTTACAGTAGAGACACTGAGCATATCTAGAAAATTAGGAGAGAAAGACTTGCTGTTTCTGAATGGCTTTTATAAGAGAAAATATAAACAGCACATTTAGAGAATGTATCTTCATTGTTTCCCTTATAGATTCATGTTTAAATTATGATGGTTCATTTTAAGTTCTCCTTTAGTAGGTGGGGACAAAGGAGAGGTGTTTTATATCAGGTAATAGTTTCTACAGTAATCATAATTTAGGTTTCCGAACTTTTTTGTTTACTTTTAGAAATGCTAAGAGAACCCATATAGATAGCTAAGGGATCAATTCAATCATGATTAGGACAGTAGTGACAAAATCACATTTCTCTTACCATCTAGATCAACTACATGAAAATTGAGAAAAATCAGTGTCTTTTAGCCAGTGATAGATTTGTTTTTTTTCAGTTCGAATTGTGTTTTTTTTTCAATATAAATTTATTTATTTTAATTGGAGGCTAATTACTCTACAATATTGTATTGGTTTTGCCATACTTCAACATGAATTCACCACGGGTGTACACGTGTTCCCCATCCTGAACCCCCCTCCCTCCTCCTTCCCCATACCATCCCTCTGGGTCATCCCAGTGTACCTGCCCTGAGCATCTTGTATCATGCGTCGAACCTGGACTGGCAATCCATTTCATACATGATACACATGTTTCAATGCCATTCTTCCATATCATCCCGTCCTCGTCCTCTCCCACAGAGTCAAAAAGACTGTTCTATACATCTGTGTCTCTTTTGCTGTCTCGCATACAGGGTTATCATTACCATCTTTCTAAATTCCATATATATGTGTTAGTATACTATATTGGTGTTTTTCTTTCTGGCTTACTTCACTCTGTATAATAGACTCCAGTTTCATCCACCTCATTAGAACTGATTCAAATGTATTCTTTTTAATAGCTGAGTAATATTTCATTGTGTATATGTACCACAGCTTTCTTATCCATTCATCTGCTGATGGACATCTAGGTTGCTTAAGTATCAAAATGACTTTAGTATTAGCTTTTGGATTAAGCTTCATTTAAAGAGACATAAAATAGTTTTACACAGCAGTTTTAAATGGCTTATAATGAAGCTGATGGAGCTCCTACATTAGGCAGAGAAAACTAAAATCCCCCAAGGAAACACTTAACATGAATAAAAAAACAAGGAATATTAATATACCATGTCTGTGGGTCCTGCATATTTTATTTCCTTCATAGTTCATGTAATGTTCATTGAAAACAGTGACTTCATGCATATTTGAAGTAAAACACCCCTCTGACTTCATTGGGTGAAGTAGTCAAGATATCAAATGCATTCAACATTTAAATGAACTCATCAGAAGTGACAGGTGCTTTGCAACTAATGATGAGTAGAATTTGGGAATTTGGGGAGGTTGGAACACATTTGAATATTTTATCTGAAGCTAATATGAACTATTTGATTCAGCATTATGGGACTGAAATTCTCACAGGAGCAACAATTGGTACATTCAGCAACATCACATTAATAAAGAAGTTAACATTTGTTGGGCAGATGAATTTTTGTGTGTCAAACATAAAAACATGTAACCTACTGTAGAAACCCATGAGGACCCTTAAATCTGAAATACTGTGCATTTTGAAAAGAGAATGTCAAAGATTAATTAATTCTGTGAGAGCAGCACAGAGCTTTTGCATGATTCACACTGGCAGAGAGAATATATCCCTTGTAATTTGAAAGGGTCAGGGGGGAAGGATATTTCTTGCATGCAGTCAGGGGAAAAATCTTGAAAAATAAAGTTATCATTCCACTTTATACATAAATTTTAAAGGTATTTATTTTTTTGGTAAAATAGAGATAGATATGCCTTTTATTTCTACTTGTATTCTTTATATTAATATGATAAATTTAATCAGTTCAGGTTTTATTCATAAAATATGCAAAGTCAATGATTCCTAGTTTCTCTTTGACTACCTTCCACACTGCCAACTACTGCGAAATGTAAATCAGATGAAGTGTCCCTCTGATAAATTTCTGGAACAATAGAATCAGGTTACATTCCTCTCAGCATCTCTGTACCCCATATGTCCAGGGGGACTATGAATTCAAAATCGGGAATTGAACAAACTATGAAAGGAAAAGCTCAGCTTACTTCCCATCAAGAAAATTTATTCTCATAGTAACTCCTTCCACAATACTGGTTATTTTCCAGGCATAAAAGAGAGTTTGCCATGATGCCACCAGGCTCCTTGTCTTGCTTCATCTCTAAATGTTTCTTGGGATTTTATGATCTGAGCTTTAAGGGATTTCTGGGGCTCCTTGAATGAAACCTGTATTAACTCATAAGGAAATGAGGTCCACTGCAAGTCACTAGAGAAAGGCAGGACATTCCTGCTCAGCACAGCATGGTGTTGACTCACACTGCCATTCATTCAGAAAATGTACTGCATTTTGAAGCTTCACTTAGCACAAGAGAGCCAAGCGAGACAGGGAATCAACATAGGGAGGACAACTGATCTTGGCTTGCTTCTTCTTAGGTGTGATTAGAAGGCTTAGGTGAGGAAACACAGGGAGAAACATTAGAGCAGAGAAGAAGGAAATAGGCAGAGTGAGTGATTAGGAAGTTACTTGGGAAGAATGCAGCTTCAGATTTACTCCCTGCTTCACTTTACCCTATGGTTTGGGCACATCTCAAGGTCTTCCCTGGTGGCTCAGACGGTAAAAGTGTCTGCCTCAATGCAGGAGACCCAGGTTTGATTCCTGGGTCGGGAAGATCCCCTGGAGAAGGAAATGGCAATCCACTCCAGTACTCTTGCCTGGAAAATCCCATGGATGGAGGAGGCTGATAGCCTACAGTCCATGGGGTCACAAAGAGTTGGACACGACTGAACGACTTCACTTTGGGTACATCCCACAACACTTTTAAGCTCCAGGATTTTATTTTCCATCTACATGCTTGGCACATTCATGGTATTTTTTCATAGGATTATTGTGAAATTTAAAATGAAATAACAATAGGAATAATAAAACTACATTATAGTACTTAATAATTATATACTTAATGTGGTTACACCATCCCTGGCAAATATTATGATCATCAACACCATTATTTTTTATTAGGGTGCTCCTCTGACTTTTATATCAATTCTGCTTTTATCTTTGCAGTACTGGTTAGATGAATTCCTAATTCTCCAGACCTTTGTTTCTCATCTCAGAAACGGCAAGAGTTGGTCAACTAGCCTCCAGGGGCTCATCTAACTCTAACAATCTATAACTTGGTCTACTTTTAAAGATTGTACTTCTGAGAGTCACCAACTATATACACATATGCACATGGAATTCTAAATTAGGGAATTTAATGTGGTGAACAGAAAAAAAAAAAACTCTAAGAAAATAATTACAGACAGAACATAACAATAGAAAGACTCATAAAAATCCCTTCCTATTTCCAAAGTCTGTTTTTACACTTGTGCATTCCCCATGAGACTGCCCCAAATGCAATTTAGAGAGACACTGAATTGGATTCAGAAAGTTGAGAGTTTTATGAATTTTTGTCTCTAAGTGACATATGCCTTTCTGCAAAATCAGAAAATAGATTTGTTCAGTGCATGGAGTGGAGTATTACTGATGTAATTGGGTAAGGTTGGCAAAATATGTTCGATTTTAGTTGATAACACTGAATAAATCTCCTGTCAGGAATAAATTGAGTATTCATGGAAACTTCAATGTATCTATGAACACAGACCATCACAGAAATCTGAGAACTTGATCAGATTTTCTTATATATATTCAAAGGCATTATGACAATTGACTCATATATACAGGAAAATGCAACTGTTGAAACGCGGCAGTTTATAAGACAACAGCTTTCCTGGAGATGAAAAAGGAATGTGTTGCAATTGTGTGTGTAAGCTGGTATGCAATGCAATGACATGAAAGCTTACCAGTGAACCTCATTTCCTTTAGATCTCTTATTAAACTTAGCTCTAGCAAACTAGAACTAGAGTAGGATGTGCTGCTGCCTAGGAGATGAGAAGAGCTTTAAAAATCCATAAATCCATTGACTGCAACTAACACAATAACCATCTGACTAGACTGAGGGGTTGGGATTACACTTGAAACAATGATCACAGTTTTTTGAATCCTACAAAATGGCCTACTGCTCCCACAGAGGACTAAATATAGTCTAAAATATTAAGGAGATATTTGGTCAGTCTTGCCCAAACTAACATAAACCCTAATGCATTTGATTTGGCTACAATTATAGAGGATGCTACAAGTGATCAAAATTTCATCCTCACAGACTCCTAGCAAAGAGAACTGAGGATGAAATGGGACTTATAATTAGCACACAACAGTCATAGCACTTTAGAAAACATTATAACACACCAGAAAAGATCCAGGCTGACTTGGCAGTACTTGTCTCACAGTGATTCCTAGGTTTGTTTTCTTAATGATCCTTGGGTTTTCCTTCCATTGAGAACTCTGAATGTCAATTTTATTTAGTAATAGTTTCAAATAATAATGTCTTGAATCTTTTTACTCTTTGACCTTTTTCATTTTATTGATTTATGATTGTCTTTATTATTTCTTGTATTCTACTTATCTCGGGCTTAATTTGCTCTCTTATTTTCATGCTGTCTATGGAGAAAATATAAGCCATTGATTTACTCTTTAGAACTATATTTTTTTCTTTCTGCACTACAGTAGTTTCAGCACTATAGTAATTCCCTGGTGGTTCAGTGGTAAAAAATCTGCCTGCCAGTGCAGGAGAGGTGGATTCAGTCCTTGCATTGGGAAAATCCTCTGGAGAATGAAATGGCAAACCACTCCAGTATTATTACCCAGGAAATCTCATGGACAGAGGAACCTGGTGGGCTATGGTCCATGGGATCACAAAGAGTTAGACACAACTTAGCAACTAAACAACAACAACATAATATTTTCAGTTTAAAAATTGTTGATATACCATGTTATATTATCATCCAGTTTTAATCCTTTTCAAATCTTTATTTTTCTATTGATTATTTATAAATCTGTTGAATAACTTACAAGTATTAAGATTTATATAAATACATATATATACACACACATGTACATATCTCTTATATATTACTGGTTTCTAGCTTTGTGAAGTTTTAGATGGAGATCATACCTTGTAGTATTTCAATTTTTGAGGTTTGTTTTATGATGCATTATATGGACTCTATTGGCTAATGTGCCAGGTACACTAAAATGAACTCTGTATTCTACATTTGTTGGGTATATTGTTCTGTAAATGTCAATTGGGTAAAATTGGTTGATAATATGACTCAGAATTCCTGTATTTCCTACTGATCTTTTTCAAGTTATTTTACTAATTACTGAGAGAAAAGGGTTAAAATTGCTCATGATAATTTTTAACTATTTTCTCTATTTAGTTTGTCAGTTTCTACTTTGAGGATTAGATATAAATACAAGTAAAATCTTATATCATCCATATTTCTCATTCTTTTATCATTAGAGAAATAATATTTCCTATAATTAGTAATATTTTTATCCTAAAGTTTACTTTGTCTGATATTGATATATACTTTTTGAACTTACTGAGAGCAAGTATATATTTTTCATTATTACAACCTGTCTGTATCTTTCTATTTAAAATGTATCTCTTAGAAACACATCTGTTTTTTGGTCTTGCTTTTTTACTTTTACCCAGTTCAATAATCTTCACCTTGAGATTATAATCTGTCTTAAATCAACATTTAATATAATTAGTGATATGGTTAGGTTTCAGTTGACATTTTATTATTTTCTTTAATGCCACCTCTTATTTGTTTCTTATGTTCTGAGTTTTGAAGGTGATAATCAAACATTTTAGAATGTTTCATTTTATTTTCCTTATTGGAATTTTAGCTATAATTCCTTTCATTTTGTGTGTGTGATTGCCCCAGGGCTAACAATATGCATTTTTAGCTTATTAATGTCTACGTAGAGCTAATATTACCCTGCTTTAAACATCGTATTTCACAGTTCCTAACCATACTTTACATGTTTTTCTTCACAAATATAATAATAAAAACACCATTAAACAATTGAAAGAGCAAGAAAAAAACATATCTGACAAAGGAGTTATTTCTAACATTTATATATATATATAAAGGAAGGAGTCATAGACTAGAAAATAAGAAGACAACCCAATGAAAACATGTGCAAATGATTTGAATAGATACTTCACCAAATAAGATACTTGGGCACCAAAGAATCACATGAAAAAATATTCAGCATTGGTAATCATTAGAGAAATATACAACCACAAGTCAATTATACTGTCTAAAATTAAAAAGAATACAAATACCAAGCACTGGCTATGGTGTGTACCAATAGAAACTCTCATTCACTGCTGGCAGGAATTTAAAATGAAATAACACTCTGTAACCTCACCCTTGAAAGCTCCCAGTCAACCTATTTCAGTCCCATATAACCCCTACTTCCAATTAAAAAGTCAAATTGCTGAAAATTTTTTCCTCTTATTCACTTAAAGTGTTCCCTATTACACAACTTTAACCCTTCTCCAAAAGACCCATTCTTTTCTACTCTCTTAATATTTTCCCATTTGAACCAACACCTGAATCATTAGTGACTGATTTTTTTCCCTTTCTTTTCAGGATTAGGAAGAGCTCAGTCTTTAAAATATAACGTCTTATCTCAGTTCCCTTGAGGAAAAGGTAATGGGGGTCTTAGTTGAGGAGGGGAGAGTACCTGCCCTTTCCCCACCTTTAGGATGCTTGTTATTGTTTTTGTTGTTACTCTTTTTACTACAGATGTCATTAAGAACAAAACCAAAGTGTCAAAGTGCTGCTAAATTGAATATTTCTATTTCTATATACATTAACATTTCAAATAAATGAGCTTCTGTATCAATAACCTCAGATATGCAGATGACATCAGCCTTATGGCAGAAAGTGAAGAAGAACTAAAGAGCCTCTGGATGAAAGTGAAAGAGGAGATGAAAAAGTTGGCTTAAAGCCCAACCTTCAGAAAACTAAGATTATGGCATCCATCCCATCAGTTCATGGCAAATAGATGGAAAAACAGAGGAAACAGTGGCTGACTTCATTTTGGGGGGCTCCAAAATCACTGCAGATGGTGACTGCAGCCATGAAATTAAAAGACATTTACTCCTTGGAAGGAAAGTTATGACCAACCGAGATAGCATATTAGAAAGCAGAGACATTACTTTGCCAACAAAGGTCCTTCTAGTCAAGGCTATGGTTTTTCCAGTAGTCATGTATGGATGTGAGAGTTGGACTATAAAGAAAGCTGAGTTCAGAAGAATTGATGCTTTTGAACTGTGGTGTTGGAGAAGACTCTGGAGAGTCCCTGGGACTGCAAGAAGGTCCAACCAGTCCATCCTAAAGAAGATCAATCCTGGGTGTTCATTGGAAGGACTGATGCTGAAGCCGAAACTCTAATACTTTGGCCACCTGATATGAAGAGCTGACTCATTTGAAAAGACCCTGATGCTGGGAAAGATTGAGGACAGGAGGAGAAGGGGACAACAGAGGATGAGATTGTTGGATGGTATCACCCAATTCAATGGACATGAGTTTGGGTAAACTCCGGGATTGGTGATGGACAGGAAGGCCTGGCGTGCTGCAGTTCATGGGGTTGTGAAGAGTCGGACACGACTGAGCAACTGAACTGAACAGTAAACACAATTTAATAAGAAAGAAAACAGTTGTCATATTTGGAGATCTATTTCACCTTAAACTAAAGCTATCTATAGTACTTTAATACAGTCCCACTAAGAAAAAGGAAATATATGAGATGCCTTATATATTTCTTTCAAATAGGAGACTCCTAAGGTATAGATTCTAACAAACTGTTCTAAGGATTATCCAATACAAAACTTTTTTGATGTTGCAGTAACTAGGGAGGCCTCACAGTGGTTATGGTTTAGTTACTAAGTTGTTTCTGACTCTTGTGACCCCATGGACTATATAGCCTGCCAGTCTCCTCTGTCCATGGGATTTCCTAGGCAAGAATATTGGAAAGGGTTGCCATTTCCTTCTCCAGAGGATCTTCCTGACCCAGGGGTCAAACCTGGTCTCCTGCATTGCAGGCAGTTTCTTTATGGACTGAGCCAGCAAACCTCACGTGGATAACAATTTTTCATCAAAAGTCAAGTTTCCTATAACTCATCTAGAATCCAATCTAAGTATAAGAATTAACTCAGCATCATAGGGTGTCCTGAATAGGGTCCAATCTTGGGAAAGAAAGGGCACACCTGTCAGTTTTATCTCAGTGATGAACACAACCCTGAATAAGTGCACCCTTAGGTAAGACCTTGGTGGGAGTTTTGATTTTTAAAAAGTTAAAAACGTCTCCTTTAACAGGTTGAGAATAGATTCAAGTGAAGGATCTAACAAGGTATAAAAACAAACAAAAATTTAAAAGAAGAAATTCTCCAAAGCAGATTCTGAGGCAAAATTGTAAATATCCCCCCACCCATTTAGGAGAGGAAGGATTGACACATGGAGCAGGAGCAAGGGGCAGAAATTTCACTGGGAGGATGGAAAGCCATGTAGGATGTACACCATATAAAGTTATTCACTAAGTTCTTTTGCTGTATCCTTTGAGATTAAAACATTACAATATTCCTCCTCTGGATGATATGGGAATTTTGACAATTGATAGGTCTTCATAGGAAAACTTGAATATTATCTCCTTTGTGTAGAGTATAATTGTAATTCTCTGTTCAGCCTAAACTGAAACACATTTTCTCTCCTCTAAAAGTTGGGACAAATCTAAAAGTACATTTATGTTAGTTTTGGAATTTTTCAGCTGACAAAAGTTTCCCAATAGCATTATCTGCATTGAAGTATTTCACTGTAAGCATCCTTCATATTAGTCCATTTGATGCTCTGCAAATGTATCAGGGAATCTGGACTTCAGGTTTTATGAAACAGTAAATTATACATACAACGTATTTCATATTCTTATAGCCAAAAAGTAAACCTGTCACCATCCAATCGAAAATAGGTCCCTGATTGATATAGTATTTTGCCAAATAGCCTCTGTGAAGTGATCGACCCTCTTGTGACTTAAAAATCTGTGTATCTCAGCAATGATTATTCATCTGTCTATGCACCATTTTATATGACACTGTTTTTTGTTTTATTTAATTCAACAAACCTATATTGAATATATGCTGTGTGCCAGGAAATGCGCTTTCCTGTGGGGAGAAGAGATTCAGAAGACAATGTATCTGTCCTTGCAGAGCTCATAATCTACTGAATCAGAGATGTGCACCTTTCTATCACACAAGCAAAATTACTATAAAGATAAATGATAGTTCTAGGAAAGCTAACTAAATTAAAAATCAAGTTTATCCAAAGATGAGAGAGAATGGGAAATTTTATACAGGAATAAAACAGTAATTAACACTGAACTGGGCACTAAAGATTGCATTGAAGTGTGCCAAGTGGGTATGAGACAGAGAGAAGGGATTCAGATTTTTCTGAGAGCAATATATACATCAATACACTGAGAAGTCAAATGACCTGCTGTGTTTGGGGAGTGGCAAGTATATCCACAAAGAAAAGCTGGATTTAAAAAAAAAAAAAAGATGAATAAGGATGAAAAGAAGGGATAAGCCTAGTTATAAACAGCAATGAATTCCTTGCCAAAAATTTGGAATTTTTCATGAGATGCCAGATGTTACCAAAAATACCATACCTGCCAAGTTGCCAAGATGTCACTAAAATTAGATGTTTTCCTTTTATAGCCAGTAAAGCCTTTTGTTGTTGTTGTTGTTGTTTGTTTGTTTGTTTTTACTACAGCTCTTGGTCTTCTAAAAATTCAGGGGTAAACAACAAAATTCTAGATTTCACTCTTGGGAAGAAAGAAACTTCACTGAATTGGGGGTAGACTTCATAATTTAAACCACCCTACTAACCAATATCGTTTTTGACATTGGGGGAAAAATAAAATTAGCAATGGCCAGTGGAAAGAAATAACTGTATGGAAATAGCAAACACTGACATTACTTGGTTTACATATTGATTTAAATAAAAATAAATGAAAGTAAACAATTTTAGCACTTGTACACTTGGACCTAACTTTAGTTCTTGGGAGCAGAGAGCCTGTAAACAGATTTCCCCAGAAGGGGTAGGAGAGAGAGAGAAAATGAAGATCTAAAGTCAGTAAACAAATCCAAGAGCTCTGCCAAATGATTCTATTTCCCCTTGAATGCTGTATCTGCATGAAATGCACATTGATGACAAATGGAATACCTCCATTTACTGGCAGGTCAATTCAGAGAACTCACAACTTCTGATGTATAGCTCTCATTTCCACACTCCAAGAAAACTTTCCTTTCCTTATGAAGCTCTTTAGATTCTCCCTTGGGGTTTTGTTGCCTACAATGACGAAAAGACAGGCACAAAAAGAGAAACATCAAGTGGAACCCAAATGATGAAAATAAACATAAAAGGAATTTCCAAGGGCCATTTGTGGCTGAATGAGCTCAGTCACGTGCTGCTCTGCATATGCCACGCTTCAGCCTAGTCCCAGAGATCAATGCACATTACCAATCAACACGGCATGAGAATCATAGTGCTACAGTCACATAAATGAGAGCAAGTGACTTTCACTTTACTCTCAACATCGATAGCCAAACATATGCATCAAAGCTAGAAACTGGCGCAAGGGATAATTATCAACTTAGCATTGGGAGGGTGTTCTTATTCTCCAAACTGTTTCCATGTGTAGGAACTTCCAGAGACCAACACATATGGCTTAGCACTCCAGGTCTGTTAATACCTTACTTCTCCACCTATAAGCTACCCACTGTGGGTGAATACTCAGACACTTTTCCCAATTTGGAAAAACTAATTTTCTTATAAGATAGCGAACACTGAAGATTGGGTCTCTTTTCTTTGCTCTCCTCCCTCAACCATTTAAGTATAGTGATTCAGAACCTCTCTAGAGAACTCCCATTTTCTCATGTGGGCTGGCCTACAGCTAGATTGGGGGATGTGTGAGGCTAATGATCTAAGTCAGGGGAGGAGAAAGCTTAGAAAGCTTGCTTGTTCTCAGACATACTTCACATTTCCCCAATCAGTATTATCTGTCATGCAGATATTTTACTTAAAATAAGTGGCTGAAGAGAATTCATATTTTTAGCATATTAGAGTGTTCTGCTGTTTCATCATCACCTAAAGTTAGTTTTGCCAAGCAAGAACCTGGATTCTTTCCTTTGTAAGCATTGAAACATTTGGCAGGTATACCTCTACAAACTTCAAACCCTTACAACATAAAAAGAAATAAAAATGGTCAGAAGACTTCACTAGACATTTTTTCAAAGGGAAAATCCACATGGTCAACAGACACATAAAAAGATGCTCAGTATTGTTAATCATCAGGGAAATGGAATCAAAACCACAATGAGATATCACCTCACACCTGTCAGAAAGAGTATCATCAAGAAGGAAACTGTGTTTTTACAAACAGTTCAGGTAATTCAGACCCATGATGAAGTTTGAGAACCCCTGGTAAGGCACGCAAGTTTTGGAGACAAGGACAAATGGAAAGATGGAAGCCAGATTGTAAAGAGACTTGTGAATACCGGCAAGTAACCTGGACTTTGCCATAGGCAATTGTGCAGAGCAGTGGTCAGGATGCAAATGTTTGATGTTGGGGAAAGAGTTGAGCAGTGTAACTTAGGGAAGTCTCTCAGTTAACTTTTTATGTTTGAAATGTTTCTACAATTTGGTATTCTTTCTTTAATAAACTGTTCATTTGTGCATTAACTTTATTGTATTTTTGTAAGATTACAGCTTTGTTATAAATCTTTGCTCTTTTAGTGTGAAGTTAATAAAATTCTAAGATATTTCTAATAATAATATTCATTTTAGATAACTTTTTAGAGATATAATCTAATATTTCTGTCCTTGAAATTAAAAAAAATAGTATTTTCATTGAATTATAATCTTATTAGACCACATTTCTCTGTAAGCTGAAGTTTTTGCAGTTTGGAATGATTCATCATGTCTTTTTCTCCAGAAACAGTCTTCTTCAAGGAGTTTCTAAAAGGACATTGTCAAAAAAATATCCACAGGACCTATATTAGCTTCTTATTGGAATTTTCACTTTGAAAAGTCCAATCCATATTTCAGTATACACCAGTCAAAGTCTACACTGTCCAGTGAGAGAACCAAGTGGACTAATTAGAACTTCTTGACAGTTTCTGAGGCAAGAGAAGGAAGAAAAATATATCTAATACCTTTAGAGAACTTTTTAAAAGAGTAAATACCTGCTTTCCCAAATTGAGAGTCTTTGAAATTATTCTGTGCTTATATTTTGGCTGCCATATTGGGAAGCATCAAGTGATTGCTCTAATAAATCTGGGACTCATTCTCCCACTCCATTTCCCTATCTCTTATCTCCTGCAGGGAGTTAGAGATATGAAGGTAAGGGAAACACATACATTTTAAAGAAAACTGTTTTGCTCACTGTGCTTGATAAAATGTGAGGGCTATTTTGTTTTCTCTGTGCATGCCAATTTTGGCTTATAGGTATGTATGTATATATGTGTGTAGGTATTCTTCCACTTATTTATTTGTTAATTATTTTACTTAATTAGTGAAAATGACTAAGATATATTTTCTGATATCGTTCCCCTTTTACAATTATTTCTTTCTCCTTTAGTATGTTGCCTCTACTTTCATGGAGCAGTATCTACCAGTAGGGTTTTTATTGATAAACAGGAAGGAAATAGTGTTAGAGATATTTATTAAAAATAATATCTTCTTTCAATTCAGAAAACCTCTCTCCTCAAAGAGGTTTCCAAAAGAAAAAAAATGTATATATATTGAATAAACATTAAGCCAGATGTGCATTACAGGCAATTTAATAAAGGGATTGACAAGATGAAGGGAAAAAATCTCACCTTTTTATATAGTCAAGCAGATACAACCCATTTTGCATACATGCTCTCAAGATAAACAATAATGAGTCCCAAGTAAGAGGACTTGACATATTTTTGTATCACTCATAGTTTATCCTAGATCCACTTTGTAGTTGGGGTGGCCATCCCATCTATATTAGCTGCATGGCTTTCTTTTGCATGTTGGTGACAGAAAGTAGTTTGTGAAAAACACTTTAGCCCTGCAAAAGGTGGGCTAGTATACCTCTCATCACATAGAAACTGGGAAGTAAGGGTGTTACCTTATTTGATGGTTACATTTGAACGATGTTGTTCCTAAGTCCTTGAAAAGACATTTCAGGATCCTAAAGCTGGTGAGAGGATTAATTAGCTTTTTAAAAAATTTTACAGTATATTTCAACCAGAAAAGAGTTTTCCATAACAAGCTTGAAAATTCTTTGAGAAGGAAATGGCAATACACCACTATTCTTCCCTGGAAAATCTCATGGACAGAAGAGATAAACAAGCCCCAGTCCACAGGGTTGCAAAGAGTTTCACACAACTGGGCAACTAACACCACCAGTTCAAGAAAAGAGAGTGAGATAAAGTCTATTCTCTTACTTTCAACAAGGAGAATTAAACCTTTTGTTTTAAATTTGTAATTATCCTTTGTTGTTGTTCAGGCTGTCAGTTGTGTCTGACTCTTTTCAACCCCATGGACTGCAAGACACCAGGTGTCCCTGTCCTTCACTGTCTTCTGGAGCTGGCTCAAACTCATGTCCATTGTGTCGCTGATGCTATCCGTCCATCTTGTTCTCTGTCATCCCCATCTCCTCCTGCCTTCAGTCTTTCCCAGCATCAGTGGGTTTTTTTCAGTAAGTCAGCTCTTCTCACTAGGTGGCCAAAGTATTGGAGCTTTTTCAACATCAGTCCTTCCAATGAATATTCAGCGTTGGTTTCCTTTAGGATTGACTCTGGTTTGATCTCCTTGCAGTCCAAGGGACTCTCAAGAGTTTTCTCCAACACCACAGTTCAAAAGCATCAATTCTTTGGTGCTCAGCCTTCTTTATTGTCCAACTCTCACATTCATACATGACTGGAAAAACCATAGCTTTGACTATATGAAACTTTGTCAGCAAAGTAATCTCCGCTTTTAAATATACTGTCTACGTTGGTCATAGCTTTTCTTCTAAGGACCAAGTGTCTTTTTTTTTTTTAATTTTTTTTTTTTATTTTTACTTTATTTTACTTTACAATACTGTATTGGCTTTGCCATACATTGACATGAATCCACCAAGGGCGTACATGCGCTCCCAAACTTGAACCCCCCTCCCACCTCCCTCCCCATAACATCTCTCTGGGTCATCACCGTGCACCAGGCCCAAGCATGCTGTATCCTGCGTCGGACATAGACTGGTGATTCGATTCTTACATGACAGTATACCTGTTACAATGCCATTCTCCCAAATCATTCCACCCTCTCCCTCTCCCTCTGAGTCCAAAAGTCCGTTATACACATCTGTGTCTTTTTTCCTGTCTTGCATACAGGGTCGTCATTGCCATCTTTCTAAATTCCATATATATGTGTTAGTATACTGTATTGGTGTTTTTCTTTCTGGCTTACTTCACTCTTTATAATCGGCTCCAGTTTCATCCATCTCATCAGAACTGATTCATTTCATGACTACAGTCACCATCTGAAGTGATTTTAGAGCCCAATAAAATAAAGTCTATCACTGTTTCCATTGTTTTCTCATCCTTTTGCCTTGAAGTGATGGAACCAGATGCCATGATCTTACCTTTCTGAATGTTAAGTTTTAAGCCAGCTTTTTCACTCTCTTCTTTCACCTTCATCAAGAGACTCTTCAGTTCCTCTTTGCTTTCTGCCCTAAGGGTGATGTCATCTGTATATTTGAGGTTATTGATATTTCTCCCAGCAGTCTTGATTCCAGTTTGTGCTTCATCCAGCCCAGCGTATCGCATGATGTACTCTACATATAAGTTAAATAAGCAGGGTGACAGTATACAGCCTTGATGTACTCCTTTCCCAATTTTGAACCAGTCCATTGTTCCATGCTTGGCTCTAACTGTTGCTTCTTGATCTGCATTCAGGTTTCTAAGGAGGTAGATAAGATGGTCTGGTATCCCCATCTCTTGAAGAATTTTCCAAAGTTTATTTTGATCCACACTGTCAAAGCTTTAGTGTAGTAAATGAAGCAGAAGTAGATGTTTTTCTGGAATTCGCTTGCTTTTTCTATGATCCAGTGCTTGTTGGTAATTTGATCTCTGGTTCCTCTGCCTTTTCTAAATCCAGCCTGAACATTGGGGAGTTCTCAGTTCATGTACTTTTGAAGCCTAGCTTGGAGAATTTTGAGCATTGCTTTGCTAGCGTATGGGATGAGTGCAATTGTGTGATAGTTTTAACATTCTTTGCAATTGTCCTTTACATGAGCCAAACACATTATACTAGCAGTCACAAAATTAGGTGCCAGTCCTTGATTTCTCATTCAGTGGTTGTTATTAGCATTGTATGTACCTCAGTTTCTATTAGGAATTTAGGATAATAAGCACAAACTACCTAAGACCTTATATATAATGTGCCAACAGCACAAGGACCAACAGTAATAGAACTTGTTGGATAAACAGGATTTCAGGCTCCCTAAATCAGTGTACATATCTTAAGAGTACTTCTGATCATTCAGCATATAGCTAATTCTCAGGAGCATTAGTTTAAGGTTATGGTTCTCAAAGCGTGACCTCAGACTAGGAGCATCAGTATCATCAAGCCACTTAGTAGAAGTGGAAAATTTGAGCTCCACCCATATCCACTAAAGGGCTTCCCTGGTGGCTCAGATGGTAAAGAATTCACCTGCAATGAGGGAGACCTGGGTTCGATTCCTGATTTGGAAAGATCCCCTGGAGGAGGGTATGGAAACTCACTCCAGTATTCTTTCCTGGAGAATTTCATGGACAGAGGAGCCTGGTGGGCTACAGTCCATGGGGTCAAAAAGCATTGGACATGATTGAGTGGCTAAGCACATATCTACTAAATTAGAAATCCTGAGTACAGTATCCAGTATTTGTATAATTACGTGTGCATTTAAGATTTACCAAGATAAAATTTACATACTGTAAAATTCATGCTTTTCATATTACAACTCAGTTAATTCTGACAAATAGCCTTGTAACCATCAAGACATAAAATACTCCTATTGTCCCTAAAAGTTTCATTGTTAATTTAATTTCCCACTTAACTTCCAACCCTAAAAATGACTAATCTTTTTTACAACCCTATAGTTTTGCTTTTCCTAATGTCATATGTGTAAAATTGTACATTGTGCTCACACTCAACTCCAACGTCTTTCACTTAGTGTAATGCATTTGAGAATCAGTTATGTGTATTATTATTAAATATTTTTGAATTTTCCAATTACCTTTCTGCTATTGCCATCTATTTTTATATTATAGTCAGAAATATGATTTAATAAAATGTAAATCTTCTTAATCTGTTAAAATTTGTTCTGTGGGCTAACATTTTATCTGTTCTGAAAAATGTTCCCTGAGTGGTTAAAAGGAATGTGTGTTTTGCTGCTGCATGAGAGGATATTTTGTACGAGTCTGTTAGATCAATTTCATCTAGATGGGGATGAAAGTGGAGTATCAAAGTTCTTCCTGTTGTTGTATTTCTGTCTATTTATCTATTCAGCTTAAAAAGAGAAACCACATACAAACTTCTTTTATGAGACCATCATTATTATGATACAAAGTCAGAAAAGTATAGCACAAGAAAACAAAATTATAAGCCAATAATCCTGCTAAATATAATGAAAATCCTTAGGAATATACTAGCAAATTGAATTCAATAAGACATAGATGCCCTCATACACTATGACCAAGTGGGATTTATCCCTGGGATGCAAGGATGATTTGATATATGCAAATAAATAAGTGTGATACATCACATTAACAAATAGAAGGTTAAAAAGTTGTACAATCATTTCAATAGATAAAGAAGCACTTTTAAAATTTACCATATTTTCCTGAAAGAAGCTCTTAAATTAAGTATAGAAGAAATGTACCTCAACATTATAAAGGCCATATATAAGAAGTCCACAGCTAACATCACATTCATTGATGAAAAACTTATAGCTTTTTTCTCCCCCTAATATCAGCAATAAGTCAAGGATGCCCATTCTCACCATTTCTCTTCAACACATACTAGAAATTCCAGCCAGAGCAATTAGACAAGAAAAGCATATACAAGGCCTTCAAATCAGAAAACGGGAAGTAAAATTTTTGCTGTTGGCAGATAATATATTATATATAGAAAACACTAAAGACTCCACCCCAAAACTCTTAAACTAACAAAATAATTCAGTAAAACAGAAGGATATGAAATCTACATTCAAAAATTAGTTGTGTTCATATACACATACAAATAAACTATCTACAAAATTAAGAAAACAATTCTTTTGGACATAGATCTAGTATGAATATATGTGTTATTCAATCAGTCCTGTCTGACTCTGTGATCCCATGGATTGTAGCCCACCAGGCTCCTCTGTCCATGAAATTCTTCAGGCAAGAATACTGCAGCGGTTTTCCATGTCCTTCTCCAGGGAATCTTCCTGATGCAGGGACTGAACCCTGGTCTCCTGCATTGCAGGCAGATTCTTTACTGTCTGAGCCACCAGGCAAACCTAATATGAATATATAGGAATAAATATAACTAAGGAGGCAAAACCAAGGGAACGTTTTATGCAAGAATGGGCACAATAAAGGACAGTAAAGGCGATGCCCTAACAGAAACAAAAGAGATCAAGAAGGAGTGGCAAGAATACACAGAAGAACCATACAAGAAAGGTCTTAATGATCCAGATAAGCACAATAGTGTGGTCACTCACCTAGAGCTAGATGTATTGGAGGGTAAAACCGAATAGGCTTTAGGAAGTATTACTACAAAAAAAGCTAGTGGAGGTGATGGAATTACAGCTGACCTATTTAAAATCCTAAAAGATGATGCTGTTGAAGTGCTGCAGTCAATATGTCAGCAATTTGGAAAATTCAGCAATAACCACAGGACTGGAAAAAGTGAGTTTTCATTCCAATCCCAAAGAAGGGCAGTGCCAAAGAATGTTCAAACTACTCTGCAATTGTGCTCATTTCACATGCTACCAAGATAATGCTCAAATTCCTTCAAGCTAGGCTTCAGCAGTACACGAGCCGAAAACTTCCAGATGTACAAACTGGATTCAAAAAAGGCAGAGGAACCAGAGATTAAATTTCCAACATTTATTGGATCATAGAAAAAAGCAAGGACATTCCAGAAATACGTCTACTTCTGCTTCACTGACTATGCTAAAGCCTTTGACTGTGTGGATCACAATAAACTGGAAAATTCTTCAAGTGATGGAAATACCAGACCACCTTACCTGATACCCGAGAAAGCTGTATGCAGGTCAAGAAGCAACAGTTAGAACTGAACATGGGACAATGGACTGCATGTAGGTCAAGGCTATATATTGTCACCCTGCTTATTTAATTTCTATGCAGAGTATAGGATGCAAAATTCTGGGCTGGATGAATCACAAGCTAGAGTCAAGATTGCCGGGTGAAATATCAATAATCTCAAATATATGCAGATAATACCACTTTAATGGCAGAAAGCAAAGAGGAACTAAAGAGCGTCTTGATATGGGTGAGAGAGGATATGAAAAAGGTGGCTTGAACCTCAACATTCAAAAAACTAAGATCATGGTATCAGGTCCCATCACTTCATGGGAAATAGAAATAGTGGAAGCAGTGACAGATTTTCTCTTTTTGGACTACAAAATCACTGCAGATGGTGACTGCAGCCATGTAATTAAAAGACACTTAGTCCTTGGAAGAAAAATCAATGACCAACCTAGACAGTGTATTAAAAAGCAGAGATATCCATCTCTTTGCTGACAAAGGTCTGTATAGTCAAAGCTATGATTTTTCCAGTAGTCATGTATGGATGTGAAAGCTGTACCATAAAGAAGGCTGAGGGATGCTTCAAATTGTGGTGCTGCAGAAGACTCTTCAGAGTCCCTTAGACAGCAAGGACATCAATCCAGTCAATGTTAATCATAAAGGAAATCAACCCTGAATATTCATTGGAAGGACTGATGCTGAAGCTCCAATACTTTGGCCACCTGATTCAAAGACCTGACTCTTTGGAAAAGACCCTGATACTGGGAAGGATTGAGGGAAGGAGAAGAAGGGGGAATCAGAAGGGTGAGATTGTTGGATAGCATCATCAACACAATGGACAAGAGTTTGAGCAAACTCTGAGAGAGATAGTTAAGGAAAGGGAAGCCTGGCTTGCTGAGGCCCATGGGGTTGTAGAGAGTTGGACATGACTTCGCAACTGAACGACAACAACAAAGTGAAAAATCTTTACTCTGAAAATAGGATACAGGATGCTTGGCGCTGGTGCATGGATGACCCAGAGAGACGATATGGGGAGGGTGGTGGGAGGGGGGTTCATGACTGGGAACTCATGTATACCTGCAGCGGATTTATGTCAATGTATGGCAAAACAAATACAGTATGGTAAAGCAAACAAACAAACAAAAAAAAAAGGTAAAAAATAAAAAGCACAAAAATAAATAAATAAATAAAATTAAAAACTGAATATCCTATAGAAAAAAAAAGTCTTTATTCTGGAAACTGTAAAACTCTGAAGAAAGAAATTGAAGAAGACACAAATAAATGGACAGATATCCTATGTTCAAGTATTGGAATAATTAATATGGTTAAAATGTCAAAAATACTCAAGCAATCTACATATTCAATCAATTTCTATCAAAATTCCAATGATCTTTTTCACAGAAATGGGAAGAAATAAAACAATGATACAGTTCATGGAAAACCACAAATGTCTCCAGATAGTCAATGCAATGCTGAGCAAGAGTAAAGATGGAGGCATCATATTTCCTGACATCAAACTATATTAAAAATCTATAGTAACCAAAATAGCATGACACTGGCATAAAGACACAGATCAACTGAAGAGACTAGAGAAGCCAGAGATAAACCCACACACATTTGGGCAACTATTTTCCAGCAAGGCCATCAAGGAAAAAAGAAATTACCTCCTCTCCTAGTGCAATGAGATGCCAAGTGGTATTACTATGGGATCCTGGGCTCTGTAAATTTTATGATTATAATAAACATGAAAGAATTTACTAATGACCATTCATTCCACTTCATATTACACATTTTTATAACTATTCTGTTCTATTTTTAAGTCCTTTGGAATGCATATTGAGACATATATAGAGATATAAACCATTTGAATAAGTCACACATTTCCCTTTCTACATTTCTGTTAATATTCAGCATTTTATTTTCTATTTTGTCCCATTTCTAGTTTTATAATTTCTTCAAAACAACTTTTGCAAAGCCTGGATATCATTTTAAAATTTCAGTTGGAGGACTGTTTTGTTTAATTGAATCCCACATTGCCTGAGTGTGGTTAATTATCAGAACAGTCACCATAACAGGCAGTTCCCTGGCTGTTTCTGATGTTTTCCAAATCTCATGTGTGAATGGTTTTTTCTTTGTGTGGCAAAAGAAAAATCAGGTGAACAATATATATGGATACTTTAGAAATTATACATGAGAAAAGAAGATCTATACACAACTACTATTCAAGGTCTTCCTGTCGCGAGTACTAGTCTAATCAATCATCACTTCCAAATTCACATAGTCTATTTATCTCTTGTGCTGAGGTGTTGAAAGCCAAGATTAATGATGGCAATAGGAGCATAGCTTTTGCAAAAGATGGTGATGAGATATCCTTGGAGAAGCTTCTCTGTGTTATCCAATGTTTTCTAACAGACTAGTATGAACATAGAAGTATTTTGGTTAACTTTCTAATTTGGGTATAAATGTTAAAATTACATAAATTATCCAGACAGATTATGTCTAGTGTTATTTTCCCATTAGTTGAATGGTTCATTAATTTATATCTAATCTTTATTTTGCCCTGACACTATTGCATAGACCATAACAAATCCAATTGACTTTTTCTGGCTATTTTTATAATCTTTCATCGCAATTTACTCCATCTTATGTGAAATTAAAAAATTAGCTGACATTAAATACTAAGATAGCAACAAATGATGATCATGTTACCACACTTGCATTAAAACAATTTTGCCTAGTCTAATTTGTTCAAAGAATCGTGATAGTAAGATTAAACTCAGAAATATGATTCCCATCTGGGTGATACAAAGATAAATATAACAGAAACAAAATTTTTGTTTCCTGTCCTGTATATGCCTTTGCACAGCCAACTATAATATCTACATGCATAATAAAAATACTATGCTATAGGCCGTATTTTAAAAAAACACTTTTCTGGTACACTGCTATTTGTGGGAATAAAGCTCAATTTGTTAGTATGCACGGCATAGAAAAGGACCATGTAAAGCTTATCTTGGCCTATTTATCTACCCTCACCTCAAGTTTTTGCCTGAAAATGCAGCAATCTAAAAACCCTAAATTTATGATTGATCCCAAACATTTGCTGGCTTCACAGAACTCTCTAAGTAGGTATATACCACTTCTTTTTGTCATGTGTTATTCCTTGGAATATCCATTCAATTCTTGCCCACTGAAGTCAAGTGAAGTGAAGTCACTCATTCATGTCCAACTCTTTGTGATCCCATGGATTGTAGCCTACTATGCTCCTCCATCCATGGTGTTTTCCAGGCAAGAATACTAAAGTGGGTTGCCATTTCCTTCTCCTCAGTTTTAATAACTGGCTCAAATGTTACATTGTGTTCTTGCCTTTTATAATTCTCTTTTTTTCCAAAATAGTTAATATATTCCTCTACTATAGAATCTGTCGTAATGTAGTTTTCTGTAGAAAATATTTGTCTTTTATAAGAATTTTATTCTCTATTTCTTCCCTACTAGGTTGACTATTAAGATAGCAATTCAGTTCAGTTTAGTTTCTCAGTAATGTCCGACTCTTTGTGACCCCATAGACTGCAGCATGCCAGGACTTCCTGTCCAACTCACCAACTCCAGAGTTTACTCAACCTCATGTCTACTGAGTCAGTGATGCCATCCAACCATCTCATCCTATGTTGTCCCTGTCTCCTTCCACCTTCAATCTTTCACAGCATCAGGGTCTTTTCAAATGAGTCAGTTCTTCGCACCAGGTGGCCAAAGTATTGGTGTTTTAGCTTCAGCATCAGTCTTTCCAATGATATTCGGGACTGGTTTCCATTAAGATGGACTGGTTGGATCTCCTTGCAGTCCAAGGGACTCTCAAGAGTCTTCTCCAACACCACAGTTCGAAAGCATCAATTCTTTGGTGCTCAATTTTCTTTATAGTCCAACTCTCACATCCATACATGACTACTGGAAAAACCATAGCTTTGACTAGTTGGACCTTTATTGGCAAAGAACAATATTGTATCATTATTTTTAGTTTCAGTGTCCTTTGATATCAGTTCTCATCCAACATGTATTCTTTAGTTATAAATGACTAAGTTACATACTTAATGATGTGTGGACTGAAATAATAAGTAAAGAGTGAATTTGGGTTATTAATAACAGGTTGATTTTAAGGGAAAGTATGACAGTACTCTCGCCTGGAGAATCCCATGGACAGAGGAGCTTGGTGGGCTGCAGTCCATGGGGTTGCAGGGGGTCGGACATGACTGAGCGACTTCACTTTCACTTTTCACTTTCATGCATTGGAGAAGGAAATGGCAACCCACTTCAGTATTCTTGCCTGGAGAATCCCAGGGACAGGGGAGCCTGGTGGGCTGCTGTCTATGGGGTCGCACAGAGTTGGACACGACTGAAGCGACTTAGCAGCAGCATGACAAGATTAACACAGTTAATTTTTTTATTTGAGGAAGAAAACCTTAAAATATGTGATCTTTTGTCAATGACCATGTTGCTTATCTGCAAAGAATCTTTGAAATTTCTTTTAAAAAAGCAAGCAGAAAAATTAAATATGAAAAAAAAAAATAGATATCTGTCTTCCTTCTTCTCTCTCATTCCCAGCACAGAATACTTCTATTTTAAATGGTTCAAGCATTGCATCACAGTTTTGTGGTTGTTATTTTATTAAATTAAATGTCCTTTGGTACCTCTAATTTTCTTGAAGAGATCTTCAGTCTTTCTCATTCTGTTGTTTTCCTCTTTTCTTTGCATTGATCACTGAGGAAGGCTTTCTTAACTCTCCTGGCTATTCTCTGGAACTCTGCATTCAAACGGGTATATCTTTACATTTCTCCTTTACTTTTTGCTTCTCTTCTTTGCACAGCTATTTGTAAGGCCAACTTAGAGAGCCGTTTTGCTTTTTTGCATTTCTTTTTCTTGAGGATGGTCTTGATCCTGTCTCCTGTACAATGTCATGAACCTCCATCCATAGTTCATCAGGCACTCTGCCTATCAAATCTATTCCCTTAAATCTCTTTCTCACTTCCACTGTATCGACATAAGGGATTTGATTTAAGTCATACCTGAATGGTCTAGTGGTTTTCTCTACTTTCTTCAATTTCAGTCTGAATTTGGCAATAAGGAGTTCATGATCCAAGCCACACTAAGTTCCTGGTCTTGTTTTTGCTGACTGTATAGAGCTTCTCTTTGCATTGATCACTGAAGAAAGCTTTCTTATCTCTTCTTGCTATTCTCTGGAACTCTGCATTCAGATGCTTATATCTTTCCTTTTCTCCTGTGTTTTTTGCCTCTCTTCTTTTCACAGCTATTAGTAAGGCCTCCCCAGACAGCCATTTTGCTTTTTTGCATTTCTTTTCCATGGGGATGGTCATGATCCCTGTCTCATGTACAGTGTCACGAACCTCATTCCATAGTTCATCAGGCACTCTATCTATCAGATTTAAGCCCTTAAATCTATTTCTCACTTCCACTGTATAATCATAAGGGATTTGATTTAGGTCATACCTGAATGGTCTAGCGGTTTTCCCTACTTTCTTCAATTTGAGTCTGAATTTGGTAATGAGGAGTTCATGATCTGAGCCACAGTTAGTTCCTGGTCCTGTTTTTGTTGACTGTATAGAGCTTCTCCATCTTTGGCTGCAAAGAATATAATCAATCTGATTTCGGTGTTGACCATCTGGTGATGTCCATATGTAGAATGTTCTCTTGTGTTGTTGGAAGAGGGTGTTTGCTATGACCAGTGCATTTTCTTGGCAAAACTCTATTAGTCTTTCCCCTGCTTCATTCCGTATTCCAAGGCCAAATTTGCCTGTTACTCCAGATGTTTCTTGACTTCTTACTTTTGCCTCCAGTCCCTGGGTGTTAGTTCTAAAGGGTCTTTTAGGTCTTCATAAAACCATTCAACTTCAGCTTCTTCAGCGTTGCTGGTTGGGGCATAGACTTGGATAACTGTGATATTGAATGGTTTGCCTTGGAGACGAACAGAGATCATTCTGTCGTTTTTGAGACTGCATCCAAGTACTGCATTTCAGACTCTTCTGTTGACCATGATGGCTACTCCATTTCTTCTGAGGGATTTCTGCCCACAGGAGTAGATATAATGGTCATCTGAGTTAAATTCACCCATTCCAGTCCATTTTAGTTCGCTGATTCCTAGAATGTCGACATTCACACTTGCCATCACTTTTTTGACCACTTCCAATTTGCCTTGATTCATGGACCTGGCATTCCAGGTTCCTATGCAATACTGCTCTTTATAGCATTGGACCTTGCTTCTATCACCAGTCACATCCACAGCTGGGTATTGTTTTTGCTTTGGCCTCATCCCTTCATTATTTCTGGAGTTATTTCTCCACTGATCTCCAGTAGCATATTGGGCACCTCCTGACCTGGGGAGTTCCACTTTCAGTATCCTATCATTTGCCTTTTCATACTGTTCATGGGGTTCTCAAAGCAAGAATACTGAAGTGGTTTGCCATTCCCTTCTCCAGTGGGCCACATTCTGTCAGATCTCTTCAAGAAAATTAGAGATACCAAGGGAACATTTCAAGCAAAGATGGGCTCAATAAAGGACAGAAATGGTCTGGACATAACAGACGTAGAAGATATTAAGAAGAGTTGGAAAGAATACACAGAAGAACTGTACATAAAAGATCTTCACGACCCATATAATCATGGTGGTGGTATCACTTATCTAGAGCCAGACATCCTGGAATGTGAAGTCAGGTGGGCCTTGGAAAGCATCACTATGAACAAAGCTAGTGGAGGTGATGGAATTCCGGTTGAGCTGTTTCAAATCCTGAAAGATGATGTTGTGAAAGTGCTGCACTCAATATGCCAGCAAATTTGGAAAACTCAGCAGTGGCCACAGGACTAGCAAACATCAGTTTTCATTCCAATCCCAAAGAAAGGCAATGCCAAAGAATGCTCAAACTACCACACATTTGCACTCATCTCACATGCTAGTAAAGTAATGCTCAAAATTCTCCAAGGAAGGCTTCAGGAATACGAGAACCGTGAACTTCCAGATGTTCAAGCTGGTTTTAGAAAAGGCAGAGGAACCAGAGATCAAATTGCCAACATCCTCTGAATAATGGAAAAAAACAAGAGAGTTCCAGAAAAACATCTATTTCTTCTTTATTGACTATGCCAAAGCCTTTGACTGTGTGGATCACAATCAACTGTGGAAAATTCTGAAAGAGATGGGAATACCAGACCACCTGACTTGTCTCTTGAGAAATCTGTATGCAGGTCAGGAATCAGCAGTTAGAACTGGACATGGAACAACAGACTGGTTCCAAATAGGAAAAGGAGTACGTCAAGGCTGTATATTGTCAACATGCTTATTTAACTTCTATGCAGAGTACATCATGAGAAATGCTGGCATGGAAGAAGCACAAGCTGGAATCAAGACTGCCGGGAGAAACATCAATAACCTCAGATAAGCAGATGACACCACCCTTATAGCAGAAAGTGAAGAGGATCTAAAAAGCCTCTTGATGAAAGTGAAAGTGAAGAGTGAAAAAGTTGGCCTAAAGCTCAACATTCAGAAAACGAAGATCATAGCATCTGGTCCCAACACTTCATGGGTAATAGATGGGGAAACAGTGGAAACAATGCCAGACTTTATTTTTTTGTTGCTTCAAAATCACTGCAGATGGTGACTGCAGCCATGAAATTAAGAGATGCTTACTCCTTGGAAGAAAAGTTATGACCAACCTAGATAGTATATTCAAAAGCAGAGACATTACTTTGCCAACTAAGGTCTGTCTAGTCAAGGCTATGGTTTTTCCTGTGGTCATGTATGGATGTGAGAGTTGGACTGTGAAGAAGGTTGAGCGCCAAAGAATTGATGCTTTTGAACTGTGGTGTTGGAGAAGACTCTTGAGAGTCCCTTGGACTGCAAGGAGATCCAACCAGTCCATTCTGAAGGAGATCAGCCCTGGGTGTTCTTTGGAAGGAATGATGCAAAAGCTGAAACTCCAGTACTTTGACCACCTCATGCAAAGAGTTGACACATTGGAAAAGACTCTGATGCTGGGAGGGATTGGGGGCAAGAGAAGAAGGGGCCGACAGAGGATGAGATAGCTGGATGGCATCACTGACTCGATGGACATGAGTCTGAGTGAATACCGGGAGTTGGTGATGGACAGGGAGGCCTGGTGTGCTGCGATTCATGGGGTCACAAGGTGTCAGACTTGACTGAATGACAGAATTGAACTGACTGATAGAGCTTTTCCTTCTTTGACTGCAAAGAATATAATCAGTCTGATTTCAGTGTCGACCATCTGGTGCTGTCCATGTGTAGAGTCTTTTCTTGTGTTGTTGCAAGAGGATGTTTGCAATGACCAGTGTGTTCTCTTGGCAGAATTATATTAGCCTTTGCCCTGCTTCATTCTGTACTCCAAGGCCAAATTTGCCTGTTACTCCAAGTGTTTCTTGACTTCCTACTTTTGCATTCCAGTCCCCTAAAATGAAAAGGACATCTTTATTGGGTATAGTTCTAGAAGCCCTTGTAGGTCTTCAAGGAATGTTCAACTTTAGCTTCTTCAGCATTACTGGTGAGGGCATAGACTTGTATTACCATGATATTGAATGCTTTGCCTTGGAAACGAACAGAGATCATTCTGTTGTTTTTGAGGTTGCATCCAAGTACTGCATTTTGGACTCTTTTGTTGACTATGTTGGTTACTCCATTTCTTCTAATGGATTCCTGCCCATAGTAGTAGATATAATGGTCATCTGAGTTAAGTTCACCCATTCCCGTCCATCTTATTTCACTGATTCCTAGAATGTCAATGTTCACTCTTCTCATCCATTTCACCACTTCCAATTTGCCTTGATTCATGGACCTAACATTGCAGGTTCCTATGCAATATTGCTCTTTACAGCATGGAACCTTGCTTATATCACCAGCCCCATTCACAACTGGGTATTGTTTTTGCTTTGGCTCCATCTCTTCATTCTTTCTGGAGTCATTTCTCTTCTGATCTCCAGTAGTATATTGGGCACCTACCAATCTGGGAAGTTCATTCAGAAATGGTAGGGACCTAACAGAAGCAGAAGATATTAAGAAGAGGTGGCAAGAATACACAGAAGAACTGTAAAAAGAGATCTTTATGACTCAGAAAATCACGATGGTGTGATCACTCACCTAGAGCCAGACATCCTGGAATGTGAAGTCAAGTGGGCCTTAGGAAGCATCACTCTGAACAAAGCTAGTGGAAGTGATGGAATACCACTTGAGCTATTTCAAATCCTGAGAGATGACACCGTGAAAATGCTGCACTCAATATACCAGCAAATCTGGAAAACTCAGCAGCGGCCACAGAACTGAAAAAGTTCAGTTTTCATCCAATCCCAAAGAAAGGCAATGCCAAAGAATGCTCATACTACCACACAATTGCACTCATCTCTCACGCTAGTAAAGCAATGCTCAAAATTCTCCAAGTGAGGCTTCAGCAATACACGAACAGTGAACTTCCAGATGTTCAAGCTAGTTTTAGAAAAGGCAGAGGAACCAGAGATCAAATTGCCAACATTCGCTGGATCATCGAAAAGGCAAGAGAGTTCCAGAAAAAAAACATCTATTTCTGCTTTATTGACTATGTCAAAGCCTTTGACTATGCGGATCACTGTAAACTGCAAAAAATAGTGAAAGAGATAGGAATACAAGACCACCTGACCTGCATCTTGAGAAACCTATATGCATGTCAGGAAGCAACAGTTAGAACTGGACATGGAACAACAGACTGGTTCCAAATCGGGAAAGGAGTACGTCAAGGCTGTGTATTGTCACCCTGCTTATTTAACAGCATATTTATATATGCAAAGTACATCATGAGAAACGCTGGGCTGGAGGAAGCACAAACTGAAATCAAGATTGCTGGGAGAAATATCAGTAACCTCAGATATGAAGATGACACCACTCTTATGGCAGAAAGTGAAGAACTAAACAGCCTCCTGATGAAAGCAAGAGAAGAGAGTGAAAAAGTTGGCTTAAAGCTCAGCATTCAGAAAATTAAGATCATGGCATCCAGTCCCATCACTTCTTGGCAAACAGATGGGGAAACAGTGGAAACAGTGGCTGACTTTATTTTTCTTGTCTCCAACATCACAGCAGATGGTGACTGCAGCCATGAATTAAAAGACACTTACTCCTTGGAATGAAAGTTATGACCAAACTAGACAGTCTATTAAAAAGAAGAGACAACATTGTATTGCTTTTGCCATACAGCCTCCAATTAAAATAAATAAATTTAAATTAAAAAACAAAAGCAAAACAAAACAAAACAAAAGCAGAGACACTACTTTGCCAACAAAGGTCCGTCTAGTCAAGTCTATGGTTTTTCCTGTGGTCATGTATGGATGTGAGAGTTGGATTATAAAGAAAGCTGAGCCCTGAAGAATTGATGCTTTTGAAATGTGGTGTTGGAGAAGAGTCTTGAGAGTTCCTTGGACTGCAAGGAGATCCAACCAGTCCATCCTAAAGGAGATCAGTCCTGGGTGTTCATTGGAAGGACTGATGCTAAAGCTAAAACTCCAATACTTTGGCCACCTGATATGAAGAGCTGACTCATTTGAAAAGACCCTGATGCTGGGAAAGATTGAGGGCAGAAGGAGAAGAGGACGATGGAGAATGAGAAGGGTGGATGGCATCACCAACTCGATGGAGATGGGTTTAGGTGAACACCGGGAGTTGGTGATGGACACGGAGGTCTGGCATGCTGCGTGTCATTGGGTCCCAAAGAGTCGGACACAACTGAACAACTGAACTGAACTCAACTTTATTAAATAGCATGTAATTAGTGCTAATGTTTTATGTGTTTTGAAGCATTTAATTTTTATGACAAAATATGATCTGAGTTCTATTAAACTGAAAAATATTCAATAGTTAATAAATGTCAAGCCCACATGGTTTATGCCAATTGATCTTGAATCCAGCTGTCTCCACTGATAGTCTCATTAGAGTCTCAGACTTGCTGTATAATTAATGGCACTGAATTCTCATGGGCCTGCCAGGCAGCCCAGGTATTAACTTCAGTCTGGTAGGGTATCTTCTCCTGTGGACTAGTTTGAATATTCATTGCCAATATTTTAGCCTGTCACTTACTTTTTCTGTTTTTATTTCTTCATTGATAATTTTTCTCCTTAAAATTGTTGCAGTCTTTCTCTTCATATGTTCATATTTTCAGTCAGGTTACTTTCTCATTTTGGTGCCCAGGAGTTTCCTTCAGTTCAGTTCAGCCACTCAGTCATGTCTGACTTTTTGTGACCCCATGGACTGCAGCCCACCAGGCCTCCCTGTCCATCACCAACTCCCAGAACTTGCTCAAACTCATGTCCATCGAGTCGGGTGATGCCATCTAACCATCTCATCCTCTGTAGTCCCCTTCTCTTGCCTTCAAACTTTCCCAGCATCAGGATAATTTCCAAAGAGTCCATTCTTCACATCAAGTGGCCAAAGTATTAGAGTTTCAGCTTCAACATCAGTCCTTCCAATGAACACTCAGGACTGATTTCCTTTAGGATGGACTGGTTGCATCTCCTTGCAGTCCAAGGGACTCTCAAGAGTCTTCTCCAACACCTCAGTTCAAAAGCATCAATTCTTCAGCACTCAGCTTTCTTTATAGTCCAACTCTCACATCCATACATGACTACTAGAAAAACCATAGCTTTGACTAGATGTACATTTATTGGCAAAGTAATGTCTCTGCTTTTTAATATGCTGTCTAGGTTGGTCATAGCTTTTCTTCCAAGGAGCAAACGTCTTTTAATTTCATGGCTGTAGTCAACAAGGAGTTTTCTTAAGATGGTCAATTTCAAATATCTCTATTATAAACCATCTCAACAACAGTGGGTTGATATTTAACTTCAGTTCAGTTCAGTTCAGTTGCTCAGTCGTGTCCGACTCTTTGCGGCCCCATGCATAGTCATAAGCTAAATACTAGCCATGAAATTAAAAGACGCTTACTCCTTGGAAGGAAAGTTATGACCAACCTAGATAGAATATTAGAAAGCAGAGATATTACTTTGCCAACAAAGGTCCAAATAGGCAACAGTATGTTTTTTCCAGTGGTCAGGTATGTACATGAGAGTTGGACTGTGAAGAAAGCTGAGCACCAAAGAATTGATGCTTTGGAACTGTGGTGTTGGAGAAGACTCTTGAGAGTCCCTTGGACTGCAAGGAGGTCCAACCAGTCCATCCTAAAGGAGATCAGACCTGGGTGTTCATTGGAAGGACTAATGCTAAAGCCGAAACTCCAATACTTTGGCCATCTCATGAGAAGAGTTGACTCATTACAAAAGACCCTGATGCTGGGAGGGATTGAGGGCAGGAGGAGAAGGGGACAACAGAGGATGAGATGACTGGATGGCATCACCCACTTGATGGACATGAGTTTGGGTAAACTCTGGGTGTTGGTGATGGACAGGGAGGCCTGGCATGCTGCAATTCATGGGGTCACAAAGAGTTGGACATGACTGAGCCACTGAACTGAACTAAACTACTAGTCATGAGCTAATGAGCTAACTGTTATACCAAATATTTCTTGTTTTAATTTAAATTTCATGACAAACTTTGAAATAGATATTTTTTTTTTAAATCTCTGTCTTACAAGGAAATTGATCTTAAGGAATGTTAAAATCCCTCCTCAAGAATACAAAATGTTATGTGGAGAATTCAGGGCAAAAATCAAGCTGTATGTATCTTCAGAGCCTGACTGCTTAATATTTAGATGACTATGAGATGATTTCATTACTCAGCTCTCAAAGGGTAAGATTATTTCCAATTCCAATTTTTAAAGACAGGTCATCCCTGCCACCCTGTTGTTCCTATAGCAGTTATTATTAGTCTTTTTTTTTTTTTTTACAAATGAGAAATGTGATGCTTAGAGAGATGGGGGAACTGCCCCAAATCATGCAGCTAGAAAGTGGCAAAACAGCCTAGAATCGAAGCCTTCCTGATTTCAACATCTTAGATCTTTCTACTACATGATGTTTGTTAAAAATTTTCCAGTGTATTCGAATTAACTAGGGAAATGGAAATACTTTTAGTATCAACTGAAGAAGGACTGTGATCCAGTGAATGAGTTTCATGGAGTTACACTATCTTAGATTCTTAAAAACAGGTGTTATTTACACAGTGTGACCTGTGTTTCACATTCACCTTTGAAACTGACATTTAAAAACTTAAAGTCCTTCAGAACCTGGTGTTTCATGTGGTAAACAGAGCAGGCTGGGAAAAGTTCATTTGGAAAATATAACAATATATTGCTCTCTAGAAATATAATCAATATTGAATTGAGAATGAAAACAAAGTTTATCCCTTTTCACAAAAGTCCACCTTCCCTATAGGTAACTGATTTGTCTGGGATTTAATAGGCATAACATATATTGTCTTTGATTAATTTTCCTGTACCCTAAATTATCTACAAGCAGTGTTCCCAAATATTTAAGGTTCACAGATGACTTAATTGGTTGAAGAAATATACACAAGCTAGTCTGCTTGCAACATTTTTTACTGAGCTTCCAAAGGATAAAATGGTTGGGAAAACACTCTTGCTTTCTTGGACCCAACAGTGATGTGGGAGGGGAGAAAAAATCAGTCAGAAACTTAATCTGCATCCTAGTGACAACAGTAGCATATATATTAATAACTAATAAAAACTAACACCATCATAATGACAATCATCTAATACTCATGAGTTATTAAGTTCAAATTATTAATATATATCATAGAAAGTTCTCTTAGAAATTTCCACAGTAGTACCATAAGCAACTATTACTAATTACACTTTTAAAGTAAGAAAGCATAAAAGAAAAAGATTGGATCAGAACATCCTTTAATAACTTGCTCAGAATCATGCAGTTAGTATATCAGGCATGGTTCCACTAGGAAAACAGCGATGGGGATACTTTTTAACACAAGAAATGGATTACATAGATAACAAAAGGTTAGTCAGAGGGCAGTGAGGAAGCCTAGAGGCTAGCAGTAACAGGAAGTCACTCTCACTCCTAGGCTAAAAGGATAAAGGAAGGAGATAGGGTTTACCTAAGTTATAGAGGTCAAAGCTATGGTTTTTCCAGCAGTCATGTATGGATGTGAGAGTTGGACCATAAAGAAAGCTGAGTGCCAAAGAATTGATGCCTTTAAATTGTAGTGTTGGAGAAGACTCTTGAAAGTCCCTTGGACTGCAAGGAGATCAAACCAATCGATCCTAAAGGAAATCAGTCCTGAATATTCATTGGAAGGACTGATGCTTAAACTGAAACTCCATTGGAAGGACTGATGCTGAAGCTGAAGCTCCAATACTTTGGCCACCTGATGGGAAGAACTGACTCACTGGAAAAGACCTGGATGCTGGGAAAGATTGAAGGCAGGAGAAGGGGATGCCAGAGGATGAGATGGTTGGATGGCATCACTAACTTGATAGACATGAGTTTGAGTTAACTCCAGGAGTTGGTGATGGACAGAGAAGCCTGGCATGCTGCAGTCCAAGGGGTTACAAAGAGTTGGACATGACTGAGCAACTGAACAGACTGAAGTTACTGAGTAGAAGATGGAACCACAAAAGGACTGGCTGCCAGAAGCTTAAGCTAGCTTGGGCAAGATATTGTCCAAAGCAGAGTAAGCAGGGACAATTTATGCACGTTCGGAGGGCAAACAGACCTAACAAAACATAAGTTGATAGATGCTTACAATTAGTTTTAAGACCTGCGTTCTTTCCAGGTCACCATGTTAATTCTATGTATTACCAAAATACCTACTTCATGATTTGGGGGAAAGTTTAATTTCTTGGGCCTTTTTCCCCTTGTTTTGAAGAACTTTTTAAAGGGTAACTGGTGATAGAACAGCCATAAAACTGAAATCTCTTGAAAATGTCAGTGTAGGATTTCCCTCAGTATCAATCTACCTATATGGCCTTAAAAGGACTGATGGTTTATATTTTAATTGAAATCATTTTATTTTCATTACATCAGCTTCTTGTTTGAATAGTACATTGTAACATGGACAGTAGATTTGTACAAAGCTAAAAAAAAAATACCTCAATTACCTTTAGAGGCTTAAGGATTTAAAACAGCTTATTAATTTTTAAAGACTGATAGATCAAATCACTAAGAGCTATATCCCTAAGAAAAATTCTCAAATCATTGGAATTACATTCACCTGGGACTGAGCCATAAGAACAGGCTGGTGAGATTCTAGCTCGTGACACTGTTAAACACCACAAAAACTTTGGTAGCTGGATAAGCAATCAAAACAGAGTTGTATTCCAGAATAAACAAGTACTAGATTATTTGCTACAAATTATTTCTAAGAATTCTTCTGGACTAGAATTGGCCAGTAAATCTATATGGACAGGCAAAAGCTAGAAAGGAGGAACGGGCCGTCGATGGCTTTCTGCCAGCACTAGCTCAAGTGAAACATCGAAACTCTAAGTAATTTGAATACTCGTTTATACAAAGATTCAGACCATGGAGATCCGTTATGATCCTTATTTTGTTCTGAGCTTAGGTTTCTTTACTCAAGACAGATGACCAGAAACAGTTTCTTGATATCAGGCTTGCTAGAAAAGTAACCATGACAAGCAGAATCATGCAAACTAGGTGACAGGCAATTGATATTTCAGGAAGAAAAGTTACAGCCACTTGGCTATCAATTCCAACCCAAACTCACAGATCTGTTCCTATTGCAAGCATGCTTGGAAAACTCAAATATTCCAAAGAGCAGACCAGACTAAGACAAGCCTCAGTGTATTTTTCTCTTCTTGTGGAATAGGGAAGAAAGTAGGATTTGGAATTTGGAATAGTCAGAGGAAGAAAAGAAAACCATACAATATAATCATATTGGTATATTATTAATGCATTAGTACCCAGAGAAGACAGGCCATTGATGAGATAGGATATTATCAAAAGATATAAGAATGAAAGATGTGTTGGTTCCATTTAAGAATCTATCAGCAATGCATATTTGTCACTGATAAATATCTAATAAAGTGTGAAAGTCATCTTGATAACTTACTTCCAATAAAATTTGACTGTGATAACATAATGCCTTATCATGTAACTCTTATTCTTCTCTGAATGTGCAGTTGGGAAGAACTGACTTAAGACAGTTTGGAGATTTTGACTGTGTAATAGGTAGGAGAGTGGGAAGTGGCTATTTATTCTAGCATCTTTGCATGGGTAGAGTCAAAGATTGTGTTCTTACTTGCGTGTTTAGCTTTCTTTATAGGGCCTAAAGAAGGCGCTATATATTTTCTATCTGTACTGATATGGAAATCAGACTGAAAGATAATCAAAATGGGGGGGGGGGGCGGTCCTAAGATGGCGGAGGAATAGGACGGGGTAGACCACTTTCTCCCTCACAAATTCCTCAAAAGAACATTTCAACGCTGAGCAAACTCCACAAAACAACTTCTGTAGGCTGGCAGAGGACATCAGGCAACCAGAAAAGCAGACCATTGTCTTCAAAAACAGGTAGGAAAAAATATAAAAGATGAAAAAGGAGACAAAGGAGGCAGGGAGGGAGCTCCATCCCGGGAAGGGAAGCCCGTCCCGGGAAGGGAATTTTAAGAAGAGAGGTTTCCAAACACCAGGAAACACTCTCCCTGCTGAGTCTGTGGTGAGCCTTGGAAACACAGAGGGCAACATAACAGGAAGGGAAAAATAAATAAATAATTAAAACCAACAGATTACAAGCCCAACAGTAACTCCCCCAGCGGAAAAGCATCACAGACGCCTGCATCCGCCACTAGGAAGTGGGGGCAGGGCAGGGAAGTGCGGGAGGCGCGGGCTGCAGTGCTTTGAAAGAATCGGGCAGGAACGCCCCACGCGCAACCAGAACGATCTAACTTGGGCTAGCAAACCAGACTGTGGGATAGCTACCACGCGAAAAGCTCGAACATAAGACACCACCAGGACCAAGCACAGAACAAAGGACGGAACGGAAAAAGCCGGCTGCAGACCATCCCCCGCCGGGGACAGGCAGCCAGAGCCATAAGGGCTAGAAGGGGGCAATTGCAGACCCAGAGAGACTTCACTTACCAAACTGCAAGCAGGGTTCTTTGCTAAGACTTCTGGGGGTGCTGGACAGTCACCATCTGCCTCACAAGGGGCACCAGCGATCCACCCAGAAAACTGAGCAGCAGAGGCAGAAAAGGCGACAAGTCGCAGCGATCGCGCTCGCCAAACGCCTGAGCTACTCGGACCCAGGAACAGCACAAAACGCAGTCCCAACCGAATCTGTGCCTCGTCGGGCTACCTGAGCGCTGAACCTGAGCGGCTTAGACTGGGGAAGTGCATGCAGCCTAGGGCTGGCCTCAGACGGTTCCCGGCTGAGCATCGTAGAGCCAGAGCGGTTTGTACGCCGCGAGAAGGGACAGGTCCAGCGGGGCTGAGACACTGTGTGCACACGACAGCGCTATTTGTTTGCAGCATCCCCCCTCCCCACAGCGCAACTGAACTAGTGAGCCTAAAAAACCAGCAAACAGAAGAAGTTAAACAGAGGGAACCGCCTTGGAAGTGACCCCACACTGCCCACAACATCAGAGAAGGGACAGATATATTTTTACTATTTTTAAAATCATTCTTTTTTTTTCTTTTTTTTCCCTAACTTTCTTTCTTAATAGTTAAGTCTTCTATTTCTTCCCTAATTTTTATTTCTATAACCTATTATTACTATTCAGAAAAAAAAAAAGACTTTTTTTTTTTTTTTTTAAGGCAAACACCATATATAGTCTTTGGGTGGTTATTGGTGTTTTTTTTTTTTTTTTAATAATTCTTGTGGCTTTTTTTTTCTTTTCTTTTCTTTTTTCCTTTTTCCTTCTGCTTCTTTTCTTTAATATTGTATTTTTGAAAATCCAACCTCTACTCTAGATTTTTAATCTTTGCTCTTTGGTTTTTGTTGTCAATTTTGTACATTTAAAAACCCAAACTTCACTACCCAATTTTACCTGAGAGCGAGACCACTCTCTCCTCCTTTGGACTCTCCTTTTTCTCCACCAGGTGGCCTCTGTCTCTTTTCTCCCCCATCTCTTCTCTATCCAACTCTGTGAATCTCTTTGTGTTCCAGACGGTGGAGAACACCTAAGGAACTGGTTACTGGCAGGATTTGTCTCTCACCTTCTCATTCCTCTCTCTTATCCTCCTGGCCACCTCTGTCTACTTCCTCCCTCTCCTCTTCCCTGTATAACTCCATAAATACCTCTGAGTGGTCCAGACTATGGAATGCACATAAGGAAGTGACTACTGGCTAGCTTGCTCTCTCCTCTTTTGATCTCACCGCATCTCATTCCAGTCACCTCTAACTACCCCCACCCTCTTCTCTTCTCCTTGTAACTCAGTGAACCTCTCTGAGTGTCTCTCAATGTGGAGAAACTTTCCATCTTTAACCTAGATGTTTTATCATCGGTGCTGTATAGATGGAGAAGTCTAGAGGCTACTGTAAAAAGAAAACTGAAAACCAGAAGCAGGAGGCTTAAGTCCGAAGCCTGAAAACATCAGAGAACTCCTGAATCAAGGGAACATTAAGCAATAGGAGCTCATCAAATGCCTCCATACCTACACTGAAACCAAGCTCCACCCAAGGACCAACAAGTTCTAGAACAAGACATACCACACAAATTCTCCAGCAACACAGGAACACACCCCTGAGCTTCAATATACAGGCAGCTCAAAGTTACTCCAAAACCTTTGACGTCTCATAACCCATTACTGGTCACTCCACTGCACTCCAGAGAGAAGAAACCCAGCTCCACCCACCAGAACTCCAACACAAGCCTCCCTAACCAGGAAACCTAGACAAGCCACTGATACAACCCCACCCACAGTGAAGAAGCTCCATAATAAAGAGAACTCCACAAATTACCAGAATATAAAAAGGCCACCCCAAACGCAGCAATATAATCAAGATGAAGAGACAGAGGAATACTCAGCAGGTAAAGGAACAGGAGAGTTGCCCACCAAACTAAGCAAAAGAGGAAGAAGTAGGGAATCTACCTGAGAAAGAATTCCAAATATTGATAGTGAAAATGATCCAAAATCTTGAAATCAAAATGGAATCACAGATAAATAGCCTAGAGACAAGGATTGAGAAGATGCAAGAAAGGTTTAACAAGGACCTAGAAGAAATAGAAAAGAGTCAATATATAATAAATAACACAATAAATGAGATCAGAAACACTCTGGAGGCAACAAATAGCAGAATAATGGAGGCAGAAGATAGGATTAGTGAAATAGAAGATAGAATGGTAGAAATAAATGAATCAGAGAGGAAACAAGAAAAACGAATTAAAAGAAAGGAGGACAATCACAGAGATCTCCAGGACGATATGAAATGCTCCAACATTCGAATTATAGGAGTCCCAGAAGAAGAAGACAAAAAGAAAGACCATGAGAAAATCCTTGAGGAGATAATAGTTGAAAACTTCCCTAAAATGGGGAAGGAAATAATCACCCAAGTCCAAGAAACACAGAGAGTTCCAAATAGGATAAACCCAAGGCGAAACACCCCAAGACACATATTAATCAAATTAACAAAGATCAAACACAAAGAACAAATATTAAAAGCAGCAAGGGGAAAACAACAAATAACACACAAGGGGATTCCCATAAGGATAACAGCTGATCTTTCAATAGAAACTCTTCAGGCCAGGAGGGAATGGCAAGACATACTTAAAGTGATGAAAGAAAATAACCTACAGCCCAGATTACTGTACCCAGCAAGGATCTCATTCAAATACGAAGGAGAAATCAAAAGCTTTACAGACAAGCAAAAGCTGAGAGAATTCAGCACCACCAAACCAGCTCTCCAACAAATTCTAAAGGATATTCTCTAGACAGGAAACACAAAAAGGGTGTATAAACCTGAACCCAAAACAATAAAGTAAATGGTAACAGGATCATACTTATCAATAATTACCTTAAACGTAAATGGGTTGAATGCCCCAACCAAAAGATAAAGACTGGTCGAATGGATACAAAAACAAGACCCCTCTATATGCTACTTACAAGAGACCCACCTCAAAACAAGGGACACATACAGACTGAAAGTGAAGGGCTGGAAAAAGATATACCATGCAAATAGAGACCGAAAGAAAGCAGGAGTGGCAATACTCATATCCGATAAGATAGACTTTAAAACAAAGGCTGTGAAAAGAGACAAACAAGGCCACTACATAATGATCAAAGGATCAATCCAAGAAGAAGATATAACAATTATAAATATATATGCACCCAATATAGGAGCACCACAATATGTATGACAAATGCTAAGAAGTATGAAAGGGGAAATCAACAATAACACAATAATAGTGGGAGACTTTAATACCCCACTCACACCTGTGGACAGATCAACTAAACAGAAAATCGACAAAGGAACGCAAACTTTAAATGATACATTAGACCAGTTAGACCTAATTGATATCTATAGGACATTTCACCCCAAAACAATGAATTTCACCTTTTTCTCAAGTGCTCATGGAACATTCTCCAGGATAGACCACATCCTGGGCCATAAATCTAAATGTGATAAATTCAAAAAAATCGAAATCATTCCAAGCATCTTTTCTGACCATAATGCATTATACAGGAGAAAAACTATTAAAAATTCCAACATATGGAGGTTGAACAACACACTTCTGAATAACCAACAAATCACAGAAGAAATCAAAAAAGAAATCAAAATATGCATAGAAACTAATGAAAATGAAATCACAACAACCCAAAACCTGTGGGACACTATAAAAGCAGTGCTAAGAGGAAAGTTCATAGCAATACAGGCATATCTCAAGAAACAAGAAAAAAGTCAAATAAATAACCTAACTCTACACCTAAAGCAACTAGAAAAGGAAGAACTGGAGAACCCCAGAGTTAGTAGAAGGAAAGAAATCTTAAAAATTAGGGCAGAAATAAATGCAAAAGAAACAAAAAAGACCATAGCAAAAATCAACAAAGCCAAAAGCTGGTTCTTTGAAAGGATAAATAAAATTGACAAACCATTAGCCAGACTCATCAAGAAGCAAAGAGAGAAAAATCAAATCAATAAAATTAGAAATGAAAATGGAGAGATCACAACAGACAACACAGAAATACAAAGGATCATAAGAGACTACTATCAGCAGTTATATGCCAATAAAATGGACAACGTGGAAGAAATGGACAAATTCTTAGAAAAGTACAATTTTCCAAAACTGAACCAGGAAGAAATAGAAAATCTTAACAGACCCATCACAAGCATGGAAATTGAAACTGTAATCAGAAATCTTCCAGCAAACAAAAGCCCAGGTCCAGACGGCTTCACAGCTGAATTCTACCAAAAATTTTGAGAACAGCTAACACCTATCCCCCAAACTCTTCCAGAAAATTGCAGAGGAAGGGAAACTTCCAAACTCATTCTATGAGGCCACCAACACCCTAATACCAAAACCTGACAAAGATACTACAAAAAAAGAAAACTACAGGCCAATATCACTGATGAACATAGATGCAAAAATCCTCAACAAAATTCTAGCAATCAGAATCCAACAACACATTAAAAAGATCATACACCATGACCAAGTGGGCTTCATCCCAGGGATGCAAGGATTCTTCAATATCCGCAAATCAATCAATGTAATTCACCACATTAACAAATTGAAAAATAAAAACCATATGATTATCTCAATAGATGCAGAGAAGGCCTTTGACAAAATTCAACATCCATTTATGATAAAAAAACTCTCCAGAAAGCAGGAATAGAAGGAACATACCTCAACATAATAAAAGCTATATATGACAAACCCACAGCAAACATTATCCTCAATGGTGAAAAATTGAAAGCATTTCCCCTAAAGTCAGGAACAAGACAAGGGTGTCCACTTTCACCGCTACTATTCAACATAGTTTTGGAAGTTTTGGCCACAGCAATCAGAGCAGAAAAAGAATAAAAGGAATCCAAATTGGAAAAGAAGAAGTAAAACTTTCACTGTTTGCAGATGACATGATCCTCTACTTAGAAAACCCTAAAGACTCCACCAGAAAATTATTAGAGCTCATCAATGAATATAGTAAAGTTGCAGGATATAAAATCAACACACAGAAATCCCTTGCATTCCTATACATTAATAATGAAAAGTAGAAAAAGAAATTAAGGAAACAATCCCATTCACCATTGCAACAAAAAGAATAAAATACTTAGGAATATATCTACCTAAAGAAACTAAAGACCTATATAAAGAAAACTATAAAACACTGATGAAAGAAATCAAAGAGGACACTAATAGATGGAGAAATATACCATGTTCATGGATCGGAAGAATCAATATAGTGAAAATGAGTATACTACCGAAAGCAATTTACAAATTCAATGCAATCCCTATCAAGCTACCAGCCATATTTTTCACAGAACTAGAACAAATAATTTCAAGATTTGTATGGAAATACAAAAAACGTCGAATAGCCAAAGCAATCTTGAGAAAGAAGAATGGAACTGGAGGAATCAACTTGCCTGACTTCAGGCTCTACTACAAAGCCACAGTCATCAAGACAGTATGGTACTGGCACAAAGACAGACATATAGATCAATGGAACAAAATAGAAAGCCCAGAGATAAACCCACACACATATGGACACCTTATCTTTGACAAAGGAGGCAAGAATATACAATGGACTAAAGACAATCTCTTTAACAAGTGGTGCTGGGAAAACTGGCCAACCACTTGTAAAAGAATGAAACTAGATCACTTTCTAACACCGCACACAAAAATAAACTCAAAATGGATTAAAGATCTAAGTGTAAGACCAGAAACTATAAAACTCCTAGAGGAGAATATAGGCAAAACATTCTTCGACATAAATCACAGCAGGATCCTCTATGATCCACCTCCCAGAGTTCTGGAAATAAAAGCAAAAATAAACAAATGGGATCTAATTAAAATTAAAAGCTTCTGCACAAGAAAAGAAAATATAAGCAAGGTGAAAAGACAGCCTTCTGAATGGGAGAAAATAATAGCAAATGAAACAACTGACAACTAATCTCAAAAATATACAAGCAACTTATACAGCTCAATTCCAGAAAAATAAACGACCCAATCAAAAAATGCGCCAAAGAACTAAATAGACATTTCTCCAAAGAAGACATACGGATGGCTAACAAACACATGAAAAGATGCTCAACATCACTCATCATTAGAGAAATGCAAATCAAAACCACAATGAGGTACCACTTCACACCAGTCAGAATGGCTGCGATCCAAAAATCTGCAAGCAATAAATGCTGGAGAGGGTGTGGAGAAAAGGGAACCCTCTTACACTGTTGGTGGGAATGCAAACTAGTACAGCCACTATGGAGAACAGTGTGGAGATTCCTTAAAAAATTGCAAATAGAACTGCCATATGACCCAGCAATCCCACTGCTGGGCATACACACCGAGGAAACCAGAATTGAAAGAGACACATGTACCCCAATGTTCATCGCAGCACTGTTTATAATAGCCAGGACATGGAAACAACCTAGATGTCCATCAGCAGATGAATGGATAAGAAAGCTTTGGTACATATACACAATGGAGCATTAGTCAGTCATTAAAAAGAATACATTTGAATCAGTTCTGATGAGATGGATGAAACTGGAGCCGATTATACAGAGTGAAGTAAGCCAGAAAGAAAAACACCAATACAGTATACTAACACATATATATGGAATTTAGAAAGATGGCAATGACGACCCTGTATGCAAGACAGGAAAAAAGACACAGATGTGTATAACGGACTTTTGGACTCAGAGGGAGAGGGAGAGGGTGGGATGATTTGAGAGAATGGCATTGTAACATGTATACTATCATGTAAGAATCGAATCGCCAGTCTATGTCTGATGCAGGATACAACATGCTTGGGGCCTGTGCACGGTGATGACCCAGAGAGATGTTAGGGGGAGGGAGGTGGGAGGGGGGTTCATGTTTGGGAATGCATGTACACCCATGGTGGATTCATGTCAATGTACGGCAAAACCAATACAGTATTGTAAAGTAAAATAAAGCAAAAATAAAAAAATTAAAAAAAATACATGCTATTGTTTAATGTAAAATGGCATCGCAATTTGAGAGGGAAAGAAAAGAAAAAGGGGACTCAATTATTTAAATAAAGCACTTTTAAAAACTTAAATAAAAAGATAATCAAAATCTTGAGGATAAGTTTAATAGCAATGTACTTTATAGTTTTTTTTTCTTTATAATTCTTTCTCAACTTTTTAATCTAATGCCAGATACATAAACTATGGACATTCTATTTGAAACTTAGAGCAAAGGCAGTAAAAGGAACTGCTTTGAAGGACTATTTTCTGATATATACAAAGTGCCACTGATTCATTTAGGCAAGAGATTTTTTTTATAAATTCCAAGTTCAAATAATTTAATTTCATTTATAATTTTTATTTTAAAATATGTGTTAGAAAGACTGCTTGTCTGGCAGTGTATGGATTTTTGAAGTCTATGGTCTTTCAAATTTAGAATTTTTAATATATGTATATTGTACAATTCTCTTTCCAGTAATGTTAGCACTCAAAATGTATAGCACAACTGAGGTCTATATAGTCAAAGCTATGATTTTTCCAGTAGTCATATGTGGATTTGACCATGAAGAAGGCTGAGTGCCAAAGAATTAATGCTTTCCACCTGTGATGCTGGAAAAGATTCTTGAGAGTCCCTTGGGCAGCAAAGAGATCAAACCTATCAATCCTATAGGAAATCAGTCCTGAATATTCATTGGAAGGACTGATGCTAAAGCTGAAGCTCCAATACTTTGACCACTTAACTTAAAGAGCTGACTCACTGGAAAAGACTCATGCTGGGAAAGACTGAGCAGGAGATGTAGGTGACAGAGAATGAGATGGTTGGATGGCATCATTGACTCAATGGACATGAGTTTGAGCAAACTCTGGGCGATAGTGAAGGACAGGGAACCCTAGCGTGCTGCAGCCCATGGAGTCGCAAAGAGTCGGAAATGACTTAGCGGCTGAACAACAACAGATGAACTACATAACTCCATTCATTACCCAGCCCTTTGAGCCTCAGAAATCCCAGAATGATCACTGGTCAACAATAAAGCTTCTTCCTTCTCTTTTAGTAACTGCCAACTATTATGTTTATACTTCCAAATGTAAATGATACTTCAGCTATCCATCAGCCAAAAGGCAAATGTGATGCTCATCCAAAAGCAAAACAGGCAGTTAGCTAGGCAATTGCTTCATTTTCAAAAGTTCTACATTAAATTCAAATGCTATTCGAGGTTCACTGCCATTCAGATTAAACTGACATTTAAAAAGAAAATATGAATTCTTTCCTAACCTTTAGAAATAACATAAGATTTAGACATTTCAATATTGTTTCTTTCTCCTTTACTTGTGTTTCTTATTGGTTTATTCAGTGCCCAAACAATTATTTTTTAACCTTTGACAGGAAGTGATGAGCTGGTATAAGAACAGCAGCTAGTAGACACTTCAGTACAGCAATAGAACTCCTAAGAACATTTTATATCTTTTCACCATAACTTCATTTATGCCAATTTTTGAAAATCAATTAAAATGAAAACTATTCAAGTTCTTTTTGTTGTTTTGGAGAGTGAAATCCAACATTCTTACACCAAATGGAAATATATTTTGTTTGAATAAAAACAGAAATATAGCACAAATTTTTACCATGTCTATTATCAAATTTCTCTCAGTCTTTAACCAAGAATATAGTCAGAGACAATTACTTCTTTTCAAAATGTTAAAATTGTTCAGAATATTTTCTATGCAAAGAGGTAAAACAATAAAATTAATAGTGGAAGTTATTAGCCAAGCATTTCTTCCACAATGAGCATGGAATTACAGAGAGGGTCAGGAGTCAGATTTCATGTGAAGGTCATTCATGGATTATTTATAAACAAGAATGGGACCATTGTAATTGATGGCAAAGGAAATTTAAAGGAGAAAGAATTATTTGCTCTTTAACAGATAGAGATAAATAATTGTGCAATGGTAGAACTTCTGAGAAAGACATGATTTTGGTCATTACATATAATGGATGAAGGCATATGATTTAATGCACAATTTAAAATTGGTGGAGAAGACTGATGTGAAATTTCTCCAGAGGGTATAAATTCATTTATCTATTTACATATAGACTGATTTCTCTGACCACATGTATAAACAGAAGGTGGACATATTGTCACAATATTAAAGTAGAGAGTGCAGGTTCAGGGGACCAAAGTTATAATCCTTATCTATCAATCAGTGACAAAATAGCTAAGAACAGACAGTGGAGAAAGGACACTATTTTCAATAAATAGTATTAGGAAAATTATTCAACTATATGCAAAAGAATAAAACTAGACTACTAATTTATATCATATAAACAAATGAACTCAAAATGAATTGAAGATTTGAATGTAAGATCTGAAATTATACAATTCCTAGAAGAATACATAGGAGATAACATCCTGAATACTGGCCTCAATGATTTTTTTTTTTTTTAATTTGACTCCAAAGGCAAGGAAACAAATTCAGAAATAAACAGATTAGACTTTATACTAAAAAGCTTCTGCACGTGAGAGAACCTATCACCAAAGTGAAAGGGAAGCCTACTGAATGCAAGAGGATATTTGAAAATATCCAATAAAGGTATTGTGTGTGTGTGTGTGTGTGCATGTGTGTGTGTGTGTATAAAATATTCAAAATATATAAAAAACTTATACAGCCAGTTAGGAAAAAAACTGGTTAAAACTAGGCATAAGATGTGATTAGATAGTTTTGTGGAAGCAGTGACAGCTTTTATTTTCTTGGGCTCCAAAGTCACTGTGAACAGTGACTGCAGCCAGGAAATTAAAAGACACTTGGAGGGAAAGCTATGACAAACCTAGATAGCATATTAAAAAGAAGAAATATCACTTCACTGACAAATGCCCATAGAGTCAAAGCCATGGTTTTTCCACTGGTCATGTATGGATGTGAGAGTTGGATCATAGAGAAGGCTGTTCAGTTCAGTTCAGTCACTCACTCATGTCCGATTCTTTGTGACCCCATGAACCACAGCACACCAGGCTTTCCTGTCCATCACTAACTCCCGGAACCTACCCAGACGCATGTCCATTGAGTCAGTGATGCCACCCAACCATCTCATCCTCTGTCATCTCTTTCTTCTCCTGCCCTCAATCTTTACCAGCATCAGGGTTTTTTCAAATGAGTCAGCTCTTTGCATCAGGTGGCCAACGTATTGGAGTTTCAGCCTCAACATCAGTCCTTTCAGTGAACACCCAGGACTGATCTCCTTTAGGATGGACTGGTTGGATCTCCTTGCAGTCCAAGGGACTCTCAAGAGTCTTCTTGAACACCACAGTTCAAAAGCATCAATTCTTCAGCACTCAGCTTTCTTTATAGTCCAACTCTCACATCCATACATTACTACTGGAAAAACCATAGCCTTGACTAGACAGAGCTTTGTTGGCAAAGTAATGTCTCTGCTTTTGAATATGCTATCTAGGTTGGTCATAACTTTCCTTCCAAGGAGTAAGCATCTTTTAATTTCATGGCTGCAATTACCATCTGCAGTGATTTCAGGACCCATAAAAGTAAAGTCAGCCACTGTTTCCCCATCTATTTGCCATGAACTGATGGGATGGATGCAATGATCTTCGTTTTCTGAATGTTGAGCTTTAAGCCAATTTTTTCACTCTCCTCTTTCACTTTCATCAAGAGGCTTTTTAGTTCCTCTTCACTTTCTGCCATAAGGGTGGTGTCATCTGCATATCTGAGGTTATCGATATTTCTCTCGGCAATCTTGAGTCCAACTTGTACTTCTAGTCCAGCATTTCTCATGATGTACTCTGCATGTAAGTTCAATAAGCAGGGTGACAATATACAGCCTTGACGTACTCCTTTTCCTATTTGGAATCAGTCTGTTGTTCCATGTCCAGTTCTAATTGTTGCTTCCTGACCTGCATACAGATTTCTCAAGATGAAGGTCAGATGGTCTGGTATTCCCTTCTCTTTTAGAATTTTCCACAGTTTATGGTGATTCACACAGTCAAAGGTTTTGGCATAGTCAATAAAGCAGAAATTGATGTTTTTCTGGAACTTTGTTGCTTTTTTGATGATCCAAAGAAGGCTGAGGGCCAAAGAATTGATGCTTTCGAATTGTGGTGCTGGAGAAGCTATTATAAGTAATACTGATGTGGTTGATTGTGTAAAAAATATTTGGTTGATGCTTGAGAGTCCAAGATGCAAGGGACTCTTGAGAGAACCGATGCTGAAGTTGAAGCTCCTGTACTTTGGCCACCTGATGTGATGAGCCATCTCATTGAAAAAGTCCCTGACACTGGAAAGATTGAAAGCCAAAGCAGGAGTGGGTGGCAGAGGATGAAATGGTTAGATAGCATCACTGACTCAATGGACATGAATTTGAGCAAACTCCAAGAAATAGTTTGGAGGAGATACCTTGCCAGGGGAGCCTGGCAAGCTTTAGTCCATGGGGTTGCATAGAGTTGGACAGGACTTAGTGAGTGAAGAATAATACACATGAAATTTATATGATAAAAAAAGTATTTATGAGACAAACTTTTGGCATAGTTCAGTTCCCATATTTGAGTAACTATTAACATATTACCTTATGCTTTGAAGATATATCTTTTAAATGCATGAAAATTTTAAGATTCTCAGAATTTTGGATTCACCAAGTATCATAATCTCAAGATTAGAAGAACTGAAATAAATCATTAAATATCTCCATTATTCTGAAGTTGTAAATTATAATGGTTGTGTTTAAAGTTTATTTTATTGTTCTGTAGTCACATAACAATTTTAAACACTCTTGTTAAAAATTAAGTATCTATGAAACTCTTTACCATGATCAGAGATGTATAAAAATAACATTATACAGTATGTACAATTAGCTGTTATTTACTATTTATCATAGTTTCTTTACAATACAATTCCTTGTAACAAAAGATGTTAACTATATACTATGTAATCAATATTTCAAATGATTTTAGATTAGGAAATATTATTATAAAGATATAAATTTTAATATCCAATAAGCATAAGTAATGTAAAAATCTGCAATAGCATCAATTACTCTTGCCAATTCTATTTGTATAAATTTAAATTAAATAATTTTAAAAGAAATATGAATAAATATAATTTAATAACATTTAATAATGACAATAATAAATGTAATTAAATCATGGCTTAAATATTCACTGTGTGTTTGTAGCCTTGGACAATTAACTTCTCTGCCCCTTGATTCTCTCATACATATTATGAAGATAGTTTTAATAATTCTCTAACAGGGTTACTATGAAAATCAAATGAAATACTATGGAGAAGTATTTAGAAAGAGGCCTAATGTATAATAAATAATAAATAATGGCTACTGTGACTATAATGATATTAAGTTAAATTTAAACTCTTCTATGTTTTTTTTTTCCAATTTAATTCTCATACTTATTCCCAGTGCAACCATTATCATAACTTTGGTGAAAGCATTTTTAGACCACTCTATATTATCTACAGAACATATTTATATGATTGTGAACATGATGCTAAAGCTGAAACTCCAAAACTTTGGCCACTTCATGTGAAGAGTTGACTCATTGGAAAAGACTCTGATGCTGGGAGGGATTGGGGGCAGGAGGTTCTGACGACAGAGGATGAGTTGCCTGGATGGCATCACTGACTCGATGGACATGAGTTTGAGTGAACTCCAGGAGTTGGTGACGGACAGGGAGGCCTGGCATGCTGTGATTCATGGAGTCGCAAAGAGTCGGACACGACTGAGTGACTGAACTGAACATGATATGGCATAACGATCAAGGCATCATCCTATGTGTGTATTAACTGTCTAAATTTCTCCTCATATAGTTTGACTATAATTATTATACATTAATTTATTTCTATCTTGATTTCTTCCTATCAAATGTGGACATTTTTGTAGGCTGTAAACAATCACATTTTCCATGTTTAATAAGAATATTTTTTCTAAACTGTCATGGTCCTTGTTTTGCTTTGGTTTATTGGTTTTTATCTAAAGAGGTTTTTTAATGTTATGTGTTATAATCTGTCATACTTTCTCTTTGAGATTTTTTTCTTTTGTGTTAAATATTTTTATTTCTTTGTAACTGATAAATATCCCACTTTATATTTTATTAATGTTTTAATATTAATTTTAACTCTCCTTTATATTATATGGGTTTTGGCATAAAATGAGTGAAATGTCTTTTTTTGTTTACTGTATTTTCATCTAGTTATTAATTTTGTTACTCTATACTCATGGTCAACTCAAATTTCAATGACCCTTCCTGATTTTCCAGAAACTAGGTTGCATTTTCATCCACATATTATAGATTTAATTAATAGACAGTTTCTTTGTGATTATAATTCCAGAGTAAAATGTGAATTGCATATGTGTTTTGTGATTTGTTTACATATGAGTAGATCTTAGGGATGAAGTTTGCACTTGTAGCTTTCAGCCTTTTCTTCCCCTACTTAAAAAAAAAAAAAAAAAAAGTCATGGTCTAGAAAGCTTTTTCAAAAGTACAAATATGCCAGAATGCATGATCCTTATTGGCCTAATGTTTTGTAATCAAAGTTGGTTTAAGAAGATAATACTAGATAAGTAACTTCCAGAATTCCCTTCACCTTTGAAATTCCAATAACAACAAAAATTACGCCAAATAGTCTCGCTCTCTTGGGATGCAATCATCACTGTCATAGATGATTCAGAAGCTGTATTATTCAGGATTTTATCCAATTAAAAAGCCTTATGTAAGTGTAAAATTAACCCACACTCTCTCATTGTCCCCTTCTAGTATTTAAATGAAGAGAGATATTGAAACCTAGAAATTACAGAATAAATCGATATCTTTAAAGAAAACATTAAACTATCAATTGTCTAAAGCCTCCTTATTTTATAGTAGATGCTGCTTAGAAAAATTCATTTATATATATTCAGGAGTATAAGACAAACCTCCTGCAAAAAAAAGAAAACAACAAGACACAATATATTTGACAGTTCTTTCAGAGAGAAATGATTAAATAAGTTATAAAAACCTACAAAAAGCTGCTCATTTTGATGGTTTAACAGGCATTGGAGTCTGTTCTCATTCTCTTTATAGCTCAAATCATGCCTACTGCTCACATCCAAAGTAGCTTAATTATCAGAAATAACCTAGGGCTTGAGTTCTTTCTAAACAAGGAGTGCTAAAAAAGGTTTGTGTCACTTATTGATACCATTTCAATCAGTCACTTTATTGACACCTTTAACTCTCTGTGTTCTGAGCCACACTTAGTTTGCCTTTTTAATGTGACTGTATAATATGCCATTGTGGTTAACACAATTTCTGCCATAAGCCAAGGGATCCACTTTATAATGGATTCGCTTTTGGATGATTGAAGAAAGCTTTACATTATTGACAAAGAGGTAGCATAAAGAAGCACTAGCTACAATTATTAACTTCCATGTTCTGGGGAAAATGCTACCTGCTATTGTCACACAAGTGAATGAATCATGCCTTGTCATTGAGGAAAGCTGAGGATAGATGGAAAGACAGAGTAAATGAATAGGTGAGAGTATAATTTGTGTTTTAATATACAGGTGCACAGATTGACATAAACTTATAGGAAGACATTTCGACTTTACATGGGAAATTTAAGATTTCATGAAATACTAGCTGATAACTGAAAGAAGAGTGAGAATTTCACTGAGGAAGAAAAATAACCATAGGGTTAGTAAGAGGTCTGTGAGAAAAAAAAAAAAAAGCCTGGAGACTTGCATGTTTATAAAGTTTGGGGTTCTCAATTGTAATTCAGTGTGATTAATGAAGCCAGGAAAGAATATAGATGAAACCAAGATATTAGTTTGGGGATGGATTATGAAGAGCTATGCATGCATGCATATATGTAATGAATAGGAATAGGAGGTAGCAGGTTATCAAAGCTTTTGTCTAGACATTATTTTTTTAAATTAGTTTCAGATACACAATGTTAAAATGTGAAGCATAAAGAAGGAAAAAAAATGAAACAGGGTAATAAGTGAAAGTTGCTTTAGTCATCTAACTGGGAAGAGATGCTGGCCTGCATCCTAGCATTGAGAATAAAAGACTATATTTTTAAGAAAGTATTCAGGAAACTAATCTTCTGGGTTTACACTGATTTATTGTGAGAAAGATGGAGAGATCTATTTGGGGATAGGAATAATGGCACAGGGAAAACCAAAAGAGAAATAGAAGGTAGTTCAGTTGCAGAAGGATGGAATTTGCAATTCTATATGAACATCTATAGAAAAAATATATTCTAGGCAGTTAGAAATCTGGAGGTGGAACTCCAGAGATCACTGGAACCTAGAGTCACTGATTTTACTGTTACCAGTGAAGGGAATGGGGGTCCACAGGGAGAGCAGAAAGTGAGAACATCTTCAGTACGACTTTTTCAGAAAGCCCAGGTTTGAGTGCCAGGTTCTGCTATTAACTAGCTCTGAGATCTTGGCCTTATATTTTTCACAGACAGAGTCAACCACAGTCACATTCCTGATAACTGTTACTTAAATGATCCAGTGAAATGTGAATGTATTTTGGAAAAGCTTTGAAAGACTTTCTACACTTTTGATCATAAAATATTTCCAACAGCACCTACAGATTAAGATATTCACTGTAGCACTTCATTGAAAAACTGAAAATGGCCTAAATAACTGTATCTAGTGATCACTTACATTAAAAAAAAATAAACGAAACTCTTCAATTTACATAAAATTATTATTATGCTACAAGTGATCTAGGAAGCTACAGAGATGGTAAAATCACAGTAATGGTTTATACTGTTCCATCAAGTGAAAAAAAAAACTATAAAATTATATATATAGTACATAATACTATGTAATACCAGTATTACATAAAAATTTATACAGAGAAGAAAAAAGATCTGTAAAATCTTAGCAATAGTTGCTTTTAGAAGATGGTACCATGGCTGATGTCTTTCCATTTTAATGTTATAATTAACGGTTCAGTTTAGTTCAGTCGCTCAGTCGTGTCCGACTCTTTGTGACGCCATGAATCACAGCACGTCAGGCCTCCCTGTCCATCACCAACCCCCAGAGTTCACTCAGACTCACGTCCATCGAGTCAGTGATGCCATCCAGCCATCTCATCCTCTGTTGTCCCCTTCTCCTCCTGTCCCCAATCCCTCCCAGCATCAGAGTCTTTTCCAATGAGTCAACTCTTCGCATGAGGTGGCCAAAGTACTGGAGTTTCAGCTTTAGCATCATTCCTTCCAAAGAACACCCAGGGCTGATCTCCTTCAGAATGGACTGGTTGGATCTCCTTGCAGTCCAAGGGACTCTCAAGAGTCTTTTCCAACACCACAGTTCAAAAGCATCAATTCTTTAGCACTCAGGCTTTTTCACAGTTCAACTCTCACATCCATACATGACCACAGGGAAAAAGATAGCCTTGACTAGACGGACCTTATTTGGCAAAGTAATGTCTCTGCTTTTGAATATACTATCTAGGTTGGTCATAACTTTTCTTCCAAGGGGTAAGCGTCTTTTAATTTCACGGCTCCAGTCACCATCTGCAGTGATTTTGGAGCCCAAAAAAATAAAGTCTGACACTGTTTCCACTGTTTCCCCATCTATTACCCATGAAGGGATGGGACCGGTTGCCATGATCTTCATTTTCTGAATGTTGAGCTTTAAGCCAACTTTTTCACTCTCCACTTTCACTTTCATCAAGAGGCTTTTCAGTTCTTCTTCACTTTCTGCCATAAGGGTGGTGTCATCTGCATATCTGAGGTTATTGATATTTCTCCCAGCAATCTTGATTCCAGCTTGTGCTTCTTCCAGTCCAGCGTTTCTCATGATGTATGCTGCATATAAGTTAAATAAGCAGGGTGACAATATACAGCCTTGATGTACTCCTTTTCCTATTTGGAACCAGTCTGTTGTTCCATGTCCAGTTCTAACTGTTGCTTCCTGAGCTGTATACAGATTTCTCAGGGAGAACGTGAATGTTTCTTGAGCAATTAATTCACTTGTGAAGTAAATCTACTTTTATCATGTAAAGTTGTTTTTTTGTTTAATTTGGTAGCATTTATAATCTGAACTCTGAAAAATAATTTAAAACGATAACACTGGCCTAATTATGTATGTGTATACACACACACACACACACACACACATCAATTACACATCAATACATACACATCAATTACAGAAAGATCATTTGAAGCTCCCATAAAGGACAATATACCTTCCATAGATTTCATGGCAGAGCTGAACTATAATCCCGGAAGTTCTGGACTCTAGTTGCAGAACTATAGGCAGTTAGGTGAAAAACTCCTAAATCAGTCTCTCTGAAGTACAGCCAGTTGTGGGGTAGACAGGACAATTGCAATTGCAGGCTGTCCCAAAAGGTATGGATCATGATTTGATTTCCACATAAAAAGTGCAGAGGTGGGCAGCAGATCAGAGGGAAGAAAAAAGACACCCATGTAGAGAGGTTTTTCAAGGTGGTGTCTTTTTCTCTGTCTTGCCAAAAGACACACTGATGTACAGTTCTGGTTCTGAAGGGTCAATTCCAATCAGGAGTTTTCTCAAAGGGATTTGAATAGCTCAAGATATAATACTACTTTGCTGTCAGAAGGACTGGCTCTGGTACTTAATTTTCTGTGTGGACTTAAACAAATTATTCAACCTGCTATGCTTCAGTTTTATTATTTTATCTTTAGAGTGATAACAATAATACCTACTTTGTTGAGATTTCAAAGATCGTGTCTTTACCTGTGGCGGATTCGTGTTGATGTATGGCAAAACCAATAAATATTGTAAAGTAATTAACCTCCAATTAAACTAAATAAACATATTTTTTAAACAAACAAACAAAAATAAAACCCCCAAAAAAGGGGTTATTGAAGACAAAGAGGAGGGAATAATAGTAACAAAAATAGTAAAGACGACAAAAGTGATAACAGTGATGGGGAAGGTGAAGAGGATAACGAGTGATGATGAGAATGACTGGTGACGATGATGACAATAAGGAAGAGGATAAAGAGTCTTTTCTCTTAAATTAAATTTAACATAAGAGAAATCTTTTCTCTTAAAACATCGTCAACTTTTCTCTTAAATTTGTAAAAGAGTTCTCAGTGATAACTCTGCTTACTCATGTCTTACTTATGTGTATCAATGGCTTTCCTGGCTGCCTGACAGTAAACTTCAAGAGTACAAGGTCTTTTCTTAGATATTCATTCTGTGCTTACTGACAAATGAATGGACTGCATTAACTCACAACTGCTTGTATGTATTACAGCAGATAAGAAAGCAAGCCACTTTCTCCAAGAGTCCATTTCACTTTCTCCTGCAGGGGACAGATGGGGAAAACAATGCATTTAATTTAGCTGGCTGCTTCTGATTCCTTTTTTTTTTTTTTTTTTTTTTTTTCTTGAGGGAAAAAATGGTTTTCTTTTATAATTCTGTGATAGATTCAATCTGGCATTCCCTTTAAGGATTTTTAAACTTGGATTTTGGTATACTAGAATTTCCCTCCAGACATTTTAAGAAGGCTGACTGATAAGGTTTGGGAAGCCCTATCATTCTGAATACTGACAAAAAGAAAATGATTTTTAGTAAATGTGATGGGTGGTGATCAAAGGATTAATTTTCAAGAATGTATTTGAGGGACTCTTGGCAACATGCATTATGTACATTACTACAGCCTTGGTGCCAGGAGTGTGTCTGCAGAACTTACAATAAGGATACCTGTCCTCACGTTCAGATATATGTAATAGAAATCATAAAAAATTCATCTTTAATTATGTAATTATTTATAGCTGTAGCTTCAGAGACACTGGTATTCAGTAAAGCAAAATATACTGAAAGAATTACAGTTCTATTCTCCTGCTATAATAACACGAATGTGTAAAAAAACAAAAAGGCACCTGTTTTGCAGATTTTTTTGCATTGGTACCCCAGAGGGACATGGGTTTACTGCAGTGTAACAAGTCCGTGCCTGGGTATGATGCTTCAGAGCAGTACATTCACTATGGTAGCTCTTGGTTTATGACTTAAATCACACCATTAAACAGCAGATTGAATAAAAGAATACCAGTTCTCAAATCTTATACTTAAACAGCTATACATGACAACCTTAGAGTAGGCAAACTTCCAATATCATTTTATCAAAGAAACAGCATTTTTCTCTAACGTGTGTTCAACAGAATGAAACAGCGACAGCAAGTGCCACTTTACAGGTGGAAAGAAAAATGAGGTAATGACTACAACCTGTTTTCATAATTTATGAGGAATCATGAAGATCAATTCTCAGTTCCCATGATTCAGAGTAATTTAAAATTTTGATCCATTATTTCAGAATTATGTGGATGTATTGCCTCTTATTTTAGTCATTTATTCAGTCAAACAAGTAATTATTGAGATTGTGCCATATGCAAATTACTTAGCCTTCTAGGGGAGTTGGATATTTATGTTCTAACTGATTATCTAATTTACAAACCTTATTATTGTTTAACATTTAAATGTTATGGTTAAAATAATGTTTTCTGTAAAAAAAAATGAGTAGTACATCATTATAAAATTAAAAATAGCAGCTCTTTCCTTATCTCTATTCCCATAAGTAATTTTTAAAATGTTTATCTAATGGTCTTTATCCTAATGGTTTCATGTGATACATACGATTTTGCACATTGCTTTTCTTTTCTTAATAGTAAATGATGAATATAGATGGAATTCTCTTGCTATTTTTAGTGACTGACTAGTGTTTCTTTTTATAATAACCGCATGAATTTTACAAGACCCTTATTGATGGTTTTTTTTTTTTCCTTTTACACATTTTAATGTCTCTAGATTTAATCTCTGTTCAGCTCCTAGTTCAGGCCAGCATTATTTCAAGAGCAGATTACCTCAAGTATGTATGGACTAGAATTTTTCCTGCTGATCTACTGATCTCTGAAATCTCGCCTGCTTATAGCTAGTGAGGGCATTGTATAGCGTCCAGGCTAATCAAGGGCCCCTCAGTCATCACTAATGGAAGTGCACACCCACAGTGAAAGATTCAGTGCCTTCCAAACTCACACCACTTAATGCGAAAACAAACAAGCAAACAAATGATCCAACTAAAAACAGGCAGAGGATCTGAATATGTGTTATTCCAAAGAAGATATATAAATGACCAACAAGTGCAATTAATCTGACAAAGGAGGCAGAACGATGAAATGGAGGAAAGACAGTCTCTTTAAAAAATGGTGCTGAGCAAACTGGACAGCTACATGTAAAAAAATTAAATTAGAATGTTCTTTAATATCATACACAAATGTAAATTCAAAATGGATTAAAGACCTAAGTATATGACCAGATACTGTAAAACTTTTAGTGGAAAATACAGACAGAATTCTCTTTGTCATAAATCATAATAATATCTTTTCTGACTTATCTCCCAGATTAATGGATATAAAAACAAACAAAAAAATGGGATCTAATTAAACTCAGAAGCTTTAGGACAGCAAAGTAAATAATAAACAAAATGAAAGGACAACACATAGAATGAGAAAAAGTGTTTGCAAATGATGCAACTGACAGAGGATTAGTCTAAAAAATATACAAGGAGCTCATGCAGCTCAATATCAAAAAAACCAAACAACCCAATCAAAAATGGGTGGAAGACCTAAAGAGACATTTCTCCAAGGAGACAAACTAACAAGAGTCGCCTGAAAAGATGCTCAACATCCCGCATTATGAGAGAAATGCAAGTCAAAACAACAATGAGGTATCACCTTACACCAATAAGAATGGCAATCTTCAAAAAATTTGCAAAAAATAAATGCTAGAGAGGGTATGAAGAAAAGAGAATCCTTCTATGTTGTTGGTGGGAATGTAAATTGGTACAATTACTATGGAGATCAGTATGGAGTTTCCACAAAAAAAAAAAAAAAAAAAAAAAAGCTAAAAGTAGAACTACCATATGATCCAGCAATCATACTCATGGACATATATCTTGAGAAAAACATAGTTTGAAAGGGTACATGCCCCCCAATGTTCACTGCAGCACTATCTACAATAGCCAAGACATGGAACTAACCTAAATGTCCATTGACAGATGAATAAAAAATGTAGTACATATATACACAGAGTATTACTCAACCAATAAAAAGAATGAAACAATGCTCTTTGCAACAACACAGATGGACCTGGAGATTATCATAGTAAGTGAAGTAAGTCAGACAGAGACAAATAGCATGATATCACTTATACATGGAATGTACAAAAATAATACAAATAAATTTATTTACAAACAGACTTACAGATTTAGAATACAAACTTACAGTTACCAAAGTAGGGAGTGTGCAGGCTGGCGGGTGGTGATAAGTTGGGAGTTTGGGATTGAAATGTACACACTGCTATATTTAAAATAAAATGCTTTTCCATGAAAAAAAAAAAAAAAGGTGCTCAACAATACTGGTTATTAGGGAAATGCAAATGAAATCACGCGCTATCACCCCACACTTCTTCAGTTCAGTTCAGTTCAGTCGCTCAGTCTTGTCCGACTGTTTGTGACCCCACAAATCGCAGCACGCCAGGCCTCCCTGTGCATCACCAACTGCCGGAGTTCACTCAGACTCATGTTCATCGAGTCAGTGATGCCATCCAGCCATCTCATCCTCTGTCGTCCCCTTCTCCTCCTGCCCCCAATCCCTCCCAGCATCAGACTCTTTTCCAATGAGTCAACTCTTCACATGAGGTGGCCAAAGTACTGGAGTTTCAGCTTTAGCATCATTCCTTCCAAAGAACACCCATGGCTGATCGCCTTTAGAATGGCCACACTTCTTAGAATCAAAATAATGGGCAGAAGACCTAAACAAACATTTCTCAAAATGACTTGAAATAGTAAGTGTTGGCAAGGATGTGGAGAAGAGGGAATATTTCTGCACTGTTGATGGGAATGTAAACTGGTACATCGACTATGGAAAACACTATGGAGGTTCCTAAAAAATTTAAACAACAGTGGTACCATATGGTTCACTAATTCACTTCCGGATATTTATATAAAGGGGATGAAATCACTATCCCAAGAGTCTATCTGCACCCCCATGTTTATTGCAGTATTATTCACTATAGAGAAGACATAGAACCAAAGTGTCCAGTGATAGATGAATGGTTAAAGAAAATGTGAATGTACATAAATATTACTCAGCCAAGAAAAAAAAAAAGCATAAATACTAACATTTGCAAGAACATGGGTAGGTCTTGAGGACATTATGCAAGGTGAAATTAGCCAGAAAGAAAAAGATAAGTACCGTAAGATCTCATATGTGGACTCTAAACAAATCAGCAAACTTTTAGAGAAGAGACTTATAGTTTCCAGAAGCAGGGGCAGAAAACGGGCCAAAAAAAAAAAAGTGCAAAAGTACTCAAAAGTTACAAACTTCTAGTTTTAAGATAAGTAACTCCTTAAAAAGAGATTCAGTGCTTTCTGAAAACTATCAGTTTGAGGTCTCATCACTCACCATCATAGGAACTTTCTACATTTTGTTCAAAGTAAATTCTATCCCCACCTTTAAAAACATTTTAATTTTTCTTCCCAAATTATTTTCTTTACTTGAATACTCCCTTCAGTCTCTGAAATGTTTGCTCTTGTTGCTGTTTAGTCTCTCAGTCGAGTCCAGCTCTTTGTGACCCCATGAACTGCAGCACGCCAGGCTTCCCTGTCCTTAACCGTCTCCTGGTTACTGTCTTTCAAACTGAAGTTTTAATTATAGACCTTCTGGAAGTCCTTCTTCCTTTACCTCACATTTTGAACCAAGGAGAAGGCAATGGCACCCCACTCCAGTACTCTTGCCTGGAAAATCCCATGGATGGAGGAGTCTGGTGGGCTGCAGTCCATGGGGTCGCTAAGAGTCAGACACGACTGAGCAACTTCACTTTCACTCTTCACCTTCATGCACTGGAGAAGGAAATGGCAACCCACTCCAGTGTTCTTGCCTGGAGAATCCCAGGGACGGCAGAGCCTGGCGGGCTGCCGTCTATGGGGTCGCACAGAGTTGGACACGACTGAAGTGACTTAGCAGCAGCAGCAAGAACTTTATCTTTCTGGGCTATCTAGGAAACCATTTGGTATCATGTAGCCTCTGTCTACTGCCTAGGAACACAAAATTTAGCACAGGAGGGCAGCAATGTCACGTATAACTATAACACAATAGTCAGAATGTCATATGTGCTTCACGAATCTCCCATCAATGTTTTGCGCCACTTCCTCCCTATCTTGTGCTTGGGCATGTAAGTACCAAACATTATGGTGATAATAATTAAATTTTATTGAATATGTATTATACATACTTGACATCACATCCAATATATTAAGCAACCATCTATTTAACCCTTCCAACAATCCCACATGTTAGAAGATATCACTGTTCTTATCCTACAAATCAGATCACAGCCTGAGGAGGTTCAGCTGTAATGTATAAGTGACTACTTAGTAAAGTCAGAATTTGAACTCAGGTTTTTCAGAATTTCTAAATTTTATTATAATTCATTCCTTAAAATCTGTAAATTGAATCTCAGAAGTAGTTTTAGGTAGAATTAAATTGGTAGTTTTAAAACTAAGGTTTCTGACAGAAAATATATGGGATTCCTTTGAAGTCAAGCAAATGGAAAATATCCTTTACAGACTGATTATTAACCAATAACAACATGCCTTTGCTTAATAGCTAATTAAAAGAATTATATCTTTAAAAGATAAGGTAAATTGCCCACTAATTTGATTAAAATGCATTTTCTTCTAGGCTTCATAGATCTAGACAGCTTGTCATTTTTTTCCTGTTGCCCCATTCATTCTAGGTCTAAAAGAGCATCGCTCTTCATTGAAGGATATTGACCGCAAATGAGTAATTCATCCTTGTTCAAAGCAAATTATGTTTCATGTCCTTCTGGAAAATTTAATCATTAGAGCAAATTCTGCCTGTATTTACTCTTTCTGAGGAAACCTTACATTTGTCAAAATGAATGACCAATTTCAATGAAATATTTACTTCAATATGGATTATAGTAGCTTCCTCATTTATCTCTCTGCCAGCAGTTTCATCATCAGTATTACCTGTCTGTGGTTGTTGTAACAAATTACCACAAACTAGGGCTTAAAAAACACAAACATTTCCTTACAGTTCTTTAGGTTAAAGTCCGTGCTGGATCTCACTGAGCTTAATTCAAGGTTTCAAAAGGCTGCTTCCTTTCTGGGGCCTCTAGGAAAGAGATTTTATCCTTACCATTTCAACAGTCTAGAGGGTATGTACATTCTTTTGCTCATGGCTCTCTGGTTCCTTTTTTAACTCCAGCAACAATAAGCTGAATTATTTTCACATCATGTCACTTTTATATCCTCTTTTTCAACCTGGATAGTCCAGAATAATTCCCCCAATACAAAGTCCTTAATGTAAGAATAGCTGCAAAGTTGCTTTTGCCATATAAGGTAACATACTCACAGGTTCAGCGGACTAGGATGTGGACATCTTTGCCCATTATTCTGTCTACCATACTACCCTTTGGGCTTCCCTGGTGGCTCAGATAGTAAAGAATTCACCCGCAATACAGGAGACCCATGTTCTACCCGTGCATGCTGTTGCTTCAGTCATGTGGGAGTCTTTGAGATCCTGTGGACTGTAGCCCACCAGGCTCCTCTACCCAAGGCATTCTCCAGGCAAGAATACTGGAGTAGGCTGCTGTCCTCTTCTCAAGGGAATCTTTCCAACCCAGGGACAGAAACGACATCTCTTACTCACATGCCCTGCATTGGCTTTTGGGTTCTTTACCACTAGTACCACATGGGCAGCCCATGTTTATCAGAGTAAACTTTCTCAGATGCATATATGAATATTCATATTCATGTGCAAACTTCTTTAATAGCTCACCTTTTTATGCATGACATACAAGGCACTTCAACATTTGGCTTTTGCTTACTTGGTCATTCTCTTGCTTCAACAGTCTTAGTAAACTTTCACTTTCACTTTTAGTCTCTTCTACCTTTACAAGCTGCTTCCTTTACCAAGCATCGCCTCCTCTTTTGAACACCACAGAAATCCCTATGCTTTCTTCAGTTCTTAGCCCAAGGCTTAACTTTTGTGTAAGTCTTTCTCTGACTCTTCCCAGAGATTACCCAGGAGCACCAAAATGATGTTTTTCCTGCTGTACAGGTGTTAAAAAACAATGATGGCTGAGTTGCAGCTGGCTTGGGCAGAATATATTCAAAGACCTATAAGGAAGACATAATTTCATTCAGTGCCTAATACGTTTCCAGGTAATTTCTTTACAGCATTGCTTTAATTTGAGAAGTCCTAGTTATTCCTCTGTGCCTCATTGCTATGTTCCCCACTTACAGCCTCCTCTTCCCCTTCATTTATGGTGTTAGAAAGTTTAGGCCAAGTGAATGCTTCTTATCCTTTCCCAGCAGATCTTTCAGTCCCATGGGTAAGTAAGTCGCTTCCACATGTGTAAACTACATTTCCAGTGGCCTCAGTATTGCTTAATGGGGTTGCAGGAACAGCTATTTCATAGGAGAGTGCCAAGCTCATTAGGGAAGGAGAGTTGTTCCTTCTGTGGTTTTGATGGTCAAAATTTATAGAGTCTACTTTGCAGGTCACAAATCCATCATTTCATGTACACACCATCCTCTCTCCCAGAGTTTTATTATCCTCCAGAGCATTTTGCTGATAACTTCTGTCTTACAAAGTATACCTGTCACATCAAGCCTGGAGGCTCAAGTGTAAGTTCCAAGCCATATAAAATGTGAGATTTGTCAGGAGACTCCTTTTTCTATTCTTACTGTATAATCACCACCAATAAATTTTCATGTGGAAAAGAAAGCAATTAATGGTATAGTTTTTAATGCTAAGAAAGAAAAAAAAAATCAAATAACAGACATACTTATGGATATCAAAAAATACCAGACAAACCAGAGACCAAAAGGAACATCCTTTCAGAAAATTTCTATCAGCAGAGCTTTATTTATCTTGAAGAGTTAGTAACACAAAAATGCATTTGTTTTGCTGTGCTCAAACATATTGAAGATGTATCATTATATAAATTAGCCAGAAGTTATTGAATATGTCAGATTTCATGAAAACACATTAATAGGTTAGTCAGTTCAGTCACTCAGTTGTGTCTGACACTTTGTGACCCTGTAGACTGCAGCATGCCAGGCTTCCCTGTCCATCACCAACTCCTGGAACTTACTCAAACTCATGGCCACCAAATCAGTGATGCCATCCAACCATCTCATACTTTGCTGTCCCCTTCTCCTCTCATCTTCAATCTTTCCCAGCATCAGGATCTTTTCCAATGAGTCAGTTCTTCACATCAGGTGGCCAAAGTATTGGAGTTTCAGCTTCAGCCTCAGTCCTTCCAATGAATATTCAGAACTGATTTCCTTTAGGATAGACTGATTGGATCTCCTTGCAGTCCAAGGGATTCTCAAGAGTCTTCTCCAACACTACAGCTCAAAAGCATCAATTGTTCAGCATTCAGCTTTCTTTATAGTCCAAATCATACATCCATACATGACTACTGAAAAAACCATAGCTTTGACGAGACATATCTTTGTTGGCAAAGTGAGGTCTCTGGTTTTTAATATGCTGTCTAGGTTGGTCTTAGCTTTTCTTCCAAGGAGCAAACATCTTTTAATTTCATGGCTGCAGTCACCATCTGCAGGGATTTTGGAGTCCAAGAGAATAAAGTCTCTCACTGTTTCCATTTTTTCCTCATCTATTTGGCATGAAATGATGGGACCAGATGTCATAATCTTAGTTTTGTGAATTTTTAAGTATTAAGCCAACTTTTTCACTATCATCTTTCACTTTCATCAAGAGGCTCTTTAGTTCTTCTTTGCTTTCTGCCATAATGGTGGTATCGTATGCATATCTGAGGTATCAGTGAATAAAATGGACTGGATTGGGTGAATTTAACACAGTTGACTATTATGTCTAATACTGTGGCCAAGAAACCCTTAGAAGAAATGGAGTATCCCTCATAGTCAACAAAGAGTCCAAAATACAGTACTTGGATACATTCTCAAAAAACGACAGAATTATCTCTGTTCATTTCCAAGGCAAACTATTCAACATCCCAGTAATCCAAGTCTATATCTTAGTGAGTAATGCTGAAAAAGCTGAAGTTGAATGGTTCTATGAAGACCTACAAGACCTTGTATAACTAATACCCCAAAAAGATGTCCTTTACATTATAGGGGACTGGAATGCAATAGTAGGAAGTCAAGAGATACCTGTAGTAACAGGCAAATTTAGCCTTGGAGTACAGAAAGAAGCAGGACAAAGATTAATAGAGTTTTGCCAAGATAACTCACTGGTCACAACAAATACCTTCTTCTAACAACACAAGAGAAGACTCTATACATGGACATAACCAGATGGTCAATATCGAAATCAGATTGATTATATTCTTTGCAGCCAAAGATGGAGAAGCTCTATACAGTCAGCAAAAACAAGAACTGACTGTGGCTCAGATCATGAATTCTTGATTGCCAATTCAGATTTAAATTGAAGAAAGTAGGGAAAACCACAAGATGATTTAGGTATGACCTAAACTCAAATCCCTTACGATTATACAGTGGAAGTGACAAACAGATTGAAGGGATAGATAGATCTGATAGACAGCTCTGTCTGATAGACAGATAGATAGACTGAAGAACTATGGACAGAAGTTCCTGACATTGTACGAGAGGCAGTGATCAAGACCATCCCCAAGGAAAAGAAATGCAAAAAGGCAAAATGGTTGTCTGAGGAGGCGTTACAAATAGCTGAGAACAGAAGCTAAAGGAGAAAATGCAAGATATACCCATTTGAATGAAGAGTTTCAAAGAATAGCAAGGAGAGATAAGAAAGCTTTCCTCAGTGATCAATGTGAAGAAATAGAGGAAAACAATAGAATGGAAAAGACTAGATATCTCTTCAAGAAAATTAGAGATACTAGAGGAATGTTTCTTGCAAAGATGTGCACAATAAAGGAGAGAAATATTATGTACCTAACAGAAGCTAAAGATATTAAGAAGGAGTGGCAAAAATACACCAAAGAACTATACAAGAATATCTTCTAGACCCCCATAACCACGATCGTGTATCACTGACCTAGAGCCAGACATCCTGGAATGTGAAGTTAAGAGGGCCTTAGGAAGCATCACTACAAACAAAGCTAGTGGAGGTGATGGATTCCAGTTGAGCTATTTCAAATCCTAAAAGATGATGCTATGAAAGTGCAGCACCCAATATGTCAGCAAGTTTGGAAAACTCTGCAGTGGCCACAAGACTGGAAAAGGTCAGTTTTCATTCCAAACAATCCCAAGGAAAGGCAAGGCCAAAGAATGGTCAAACTGCCACATGACTGCACTCATCTCACATGCTAGCAAAGTAATGCTCAACATTCTCCAAGCCAGACTTCAACAATATGTGAACTCTGAACTTCCAGATGTGCAGGCTGGAAGTTAGAAAAGGCAGAGGAACCAGAGGTCAAATTGCCAACATCCGTTGGATCATAGAAAAAGCAAGATAATTTCAGAAAAACATCCACTCTGCTCTATTGACTACACCAAAGGCTTTGACAGTGCAGACCACAACAAACTGTGGAAAATTCTTCAAGAAACAGGAATACCAGACCACCTTACCTGCCACTTGAGAAATCTGTATGCAGGGCAAGAAGCAACGGTTAGAACTGGACATGGGACAGCAGACTGGTTCCAAATTGAGAAAGAAGTATGTCAAGGCTGTATTTTGTCACCTGGCTTATATAACTAATATTCTGAGTACATCCTATGAATGCTGGGCTGGATGAAACACAAGCTGGAATCAAAATTGCTGGGAGAAATATCAATAACCTCAGATATGCAGATGACAACACCCTTATGGCAGAAAAGCAAAGAAGAACTAAAGAGCCTCTTGATGAAAGTGAAAGAGGAGAGTGAAAATGCTGGCTTAAAACTCAACATTCAGAAAACAAAGATCATGGCATCAGTACTATCATTTCTTGGCAAATAGATGGGGAAACAATGGAAACAATGAAAGACTTTATTTTTTTTTGGACTCTAAAATCACTGCAGATGGTGACTGCAGCCATGAAATTAAAAGATGCTTGCTCCTTGGAAGAAAAACTATGACCAACTTAGACATCATATTAAAAAGCAGAGACATTACTTTGCCAACAATGGTCTGTCTAGTCAAGCTATGGTTTTTTCAGTAGTCATGTATGGATGTGAGAGTTATAATATAAAGAAAGCTGAGCACCAAAGTACTGATGCTTTTGAACTGTGGTGTTGCAGAAAACACTTGAGAGTCCTTGGACTTCAAGGAGATTCAACCAATCAATCCCAAAGGAATTCAGTCCTGAATATTCATTGGAAGGACTGATGCTGAAGCTGAAACTCCAATTCTTTGGGAACCTGATGTGAAGAGCTGACTCATTGGAAAAGACCCTGATGCTGGGAAAGATTGAAGGTGTGAGGAGAAGGGGATGCCAGAGTTTGAGATGTTGGGTGGCATCACTGACTCAATGGACATGTTTTTGGGTAAGCTCCAGGAGTTGGTGATGGACTGAGAAGCCTGGTGTTCTGCAGTCCGTGGGGTCGCAATGAGTCAGACACAACTGAGAAACTGAACTGAAGTGAGCTGATTCCTAAAATGTTGATGTTCACTCTTGCCGTCTCCTGTTTGACCACTTCCAATTTATGTTGATTCATGGACCTAACATTCCAGGTTCCTATGCACCATCGGACTTTGCTTCTATCACCAGTCACATCCACAACTGGGTGTTGTCTTTGCTTTGGCTCTATCAAAGCCAAAGAGCATAAGACTTCAGAAGCAAAGTCAGGAGACTTCAGGCAATTTACCAAATGCTTCAGGTTTCTGTTTTCTCAACTTTAAAAGAAGTTGCATGGATTAAATGATCTCTCTGTTCCCTCCAGAACTAAATGCTTAAGACCATCATCGTCACATTCCTAAGAGTCCTGGTTTTAACCAACAGAAAGCCTCATAATTGTAAAATCATTTAAAAATCCATTATCTGTGAAATGTCATGTTTTTTTAGAAGGACCGAAGCCTCTGCCCCGAATGAACGTGGTCATCACACATCTACCTTTAAAATAAGTGGGTAATATAACTCTGGAGATTTCTCTACCATCCTTCTGTCTTTTCTTTCCTGTGTATCCAGTATTTCTATGAAAGTAGTTCTATCTATTTGCAAAGAATACAGCCTGTCAAAGCTTTAATAAGCTGAGAGTATGCTTTGATACAGCAAGACTGACCCATACATTCAAGATAAATTGTCTTTTAAATATGAATATGATAAGTGCACTACCCTTGCAAAAATCAGAAATTTCTAGACATCTTTAAAACTATAAATAGGTATATTATGTTTAACATGCCAGGTTGTTAAGTTGAAAACAAGATTTATACTTTTCAGTTTAAAAATATTGTCCCCAATAGCTCTATTGCTCTCCTCACTTAGAGTTCTATGCATTGTTTTCCTCTATAAAAGTATAAATTAATTACAAAGAGGGAACGTCCAATTACTTTTATTCACCTCAGACTGAGCGCACGTTCCAGTGCTTTTCAGGAGGGCAGGCACCTGGCATCCAGACACAACATGATTTAAATTATTTCTTCTGGTGTGTGTGTAGTAACTATGGGTCCAATAATTACTATGGTGATATTAGAGAATGTTAGATTTATGGAAATTAGGATATATAAGCCCAGTAATGTTTTTATTCCAAAGTAAAGGTAATTGGTTTTAATTATTATAGAAAAAGGTCTCTTTACTTTAGGTAATTATAGGTGGGCCCTTCCAGATAAAGTATTCATTACAGCATCTCACAAGCTCTGCTAAAGCTATGGTTGAGGGAGCAATTTCATTATATGTTCCTTGTTACTAGGGCGTGTATTTTTCCTTCTTATTTTTTCATAATACTTCAATCTGAAACATCATGTTTTGCTTTGTTGATAAATTTGGAGATGAAATTTGGTAATTCTCCTTTCAAATCTCCCTCAGGAAGAGCAGTGGAAAAGGTAGGTTAAGTTTCTATGATTCACTCTTGTCAAATCTTATCTCCTAAAATGTTCAGATTCTAGCTTTTTCACAGAAAATAAGATTCTATGACTGCATTGGTTTACATTGGTTTGTTTGTCCATTGAAAGAAAGCAACTTACTATAAAACGACCTCATCTCATTTCATGTTATAATTAGAATACTTGCATGTTACCTTAAAAACATTGAGAAAAGTAAAAAATCTTATACAAAATTAATATTCAGTTATAGGATTTAGTTGCTTTCCTTTTGAATCGCTGTCACATATTAATGTGACACATGAGATAATTGGAGATGTATAAATACTTTTTTCAATATTTATTTTTGTGTATCTTTTTAAAAAGTTAAATCAGCTCATCAAATCTGTATTTCTCTAGATTGTATTTGAGATGAGGCTCACATATTATTTTAGATTATTTTTAAATGAACTGGTTTAGAAAGAAGTATTTGCAAATATAGTATATGACACACATCTATTAGTTCAGTTCAGTCGCTCAGTCGTGTCCAACTCTTTGTAACCCCATGAATCACAGCACGCCAGGCCTCCCTGTCCATCACCTTCTCCCAGAGTTCACTCAGACTCACGTCCATTGAGTCAGTGATGCCATCCAGCCATCTCATCCTCTGTTGTCCCCTTCTCCTCCTGCCCCCAATCCCTCCCAGCATCAGAGTCTTTTCCAATGAGGCAACTCTTCTCATGAGGTGGCCAAAGTACTGGAGTTTCAGCTTTTGCATCATTCCTTCCAAAGAAATCCCAGGGCTGATCTTCTTCAGAATGGACTGGTTGGATCTCCTTGCAGTCCAAGGGACTCTCAAGAGTCTTCTCCAACACCACAGTTCAAAAGTATCAATTTTTCGACGCTCAGCCTTCTTCACAGTTCAACTCTCACATCCATACATGACCACAGGAAAAACCATAGCCTTGACTAGACGGACCTTAGTTGGCAAAGTAATGTCTCTGCTTTTCAATATGCTATCTGGGTTGGTTATAATTTTTCTTCCAAGGAGTAAGCATCTTTTAATTTCATGGCTGCAGTCACCATCTGCAGTGATTTTGGAGCCCAAAAAAATAAAGCCTGACACTGTTTCCACTGTTTTCCCATCTATTTCCCATGAAGTGATGGGACTGGATGCCATAATCTTCATTTTCTGAATGTTGAGCTTTAAGCCAACTTTTTCACTCTCCACTTTCACTTTCATCAAGAGGCTTTTTTTAGCTCCTCTTCACTTTCTGCCATAAGGGTGGTGTCATCTGCATATCTGAGGTTACTGAGATTTCTCCTAGCAATCTTGATTTCAGCTTGTGTTTCTTCCAGTCCAGTGTTTCTCATGATGTACTCTGCATAGAAGTTAAATAAGCAGGGTGACAATATACAGCCTTGACATACTCCTTTTCCTATTTGGAACAAGTCTGTTGTTCCATGTCCAGTTCTAACTGTTGCTTCCTGACCTGTACAGATTTCTCAAGAGACAAGTCAGGTGGTCTGGTATTCCCATCTCTCTCAGAATTTTCCACAGTTTATTGTGATCCCCACAGTCAAAGGCTTTGGCATAGTCAATAAAGCAGAAATAGATGTTTTTCAGGAACTCTCCTGATTTTTTGATGATCCAGCAGATGTTGGCAATTTGATCTCTGGTTCCTCTGCCTTTTCTAAAACCAGCTTGAACATCAGAAAGTTCATGGTTCACATATTGTTGAAGCCTGGCTTGGATAATTTTGAGCATTAATTTAGTAGCACACACATCTATAGAACAAAATTAATAAAGATAGTTTAATAGCACTTTTTAAGAAAACTTAATGACCACTTTGGTAGATCCCATTATTTTGTAATGAGAAATTGATGCTTCAGGACATGTAAAAAAGCTCAAGTTTACACAGCAAGGGGTGGATCAAGGAGTGCATCAGGAAGTAGCCAGATTATCCTCAAGACACCAAGAGTCACATACTCACAAGAGCAAACAAGACACTAGAAGTTCTTTGCAACTGCTTGTTCTAGGAGAAACTATTGGATTTGATCATCTCTGAAAGTCCCCCTGCAAAACAAGAAACTATCCCTACCTAAATTAACATGGCAAAGAATTCCTATTCTTTAACTTATCCATCTTCTACAGTAGTAGTTTATTCAACAACTTTGGTTATAACCTTTGTATTAATAGGTTTGTTTCCCATTTGTTAATATTTTCCTTTTCTTCTTGCAGAATATGTCCTTTTGATAATGAATTTAAGCTGCTTCTATGCAATCTTAAGGGTGTCTTAAGTAGTGCTAGTGGTAAAGAACTCTCCAGCCAATGCAGGAGATGTGGGTTCCCTTCCTGGACCGGCAAGATCCCCTAGATGAAGGCATAGCAACCCAGTCCTGGAGTGTTTTTGCCCAAAGAATTCCATAGACAGAAGGGCTGGGCAGGCTACAGTCCATAAGGTTGCACAGAGTCGGACACGACTGAAGCGACTTAGCACCCACACACAATCTTAAAACAAGCAATGCTTTTGTGGAATTCAATGCATTTGTACTGCAAGGATATCCTTTAAATCTCTCATCAAGGAATGCTGGATTTCCCCCGCCCCCAGTCCCATAGTAATCAATCTAGAGACCCAGCGTGCCCCCAATGGTGTGTTACAGCTCACAGATCAATAAATGAACACTGTTTCATGTGTCCTGCGATGACCACAGGAAGTCCCCTCTTCACGGCCCTTCTTTCTCTCTCACCCTAGTGAAAGTCAGAAGGACAGCTGTAGAGAGGAAAGTAGCAAGTGGCTGTTTGAACATGCGTTTGTAACCCTGGGGATAACAGTGGCTCCTGTTGTGGGTGAGCAACTAGGGATTCTATTCCTGGTCTTCAACCATTTTCTTAGTCTCTGAGGAGTCCTGAAAGTCTCAATAAATTGAGACAAAAACAAGGTAGAGAGAGTCTCTTTTTTCAAGGCTATATAACAAGGAAAAGTTCTATTATAGGGAAAGACTCAGTCCCCAGTAAACGGACCCCTGTTCAAGGTCAGGGAGGGCAGTAGAAGCCTGTTTCTGTTTCCAGCTCTGAGTGTGAGTAAGTCTGGAAACACTTTAATCACACAGTAACACAGCATGCTGGGGGGAGACTGAATTCCCCAGACTCTTGTAAAGTTGCAAAACTAGTCAAGCAAGTTGTTGCAACTCAGCCTCTGGCTTGTAGAGAAAGTCCCTCTGGGGGGAAAAAAAAAAGGTTATTGCTTTTAATTAGACCTTACAAACTGGGAAAGCCAGAAAATCTGGACTAGCAGGCAGGTTTACTGTGGGTGATTGTAGACTACATCTAGGCTGTAACTTTCAAAATTAAAAAAAAAAAAAGAAAAAAGAAAATGAGGAGAATCTCATATATTTAAAGACATGTTAGAATCCTGGCTTGACTGGCATAGATCTATTTTTTTTTAGCTACTCATGACTGTATGACTAGCAGAGCCTTTCCCTACCGTAGAACTTTTCCTTGTTGTAGGTTTGAAAAAAAAGATTCCCCTTACTCTGGACCCTTGCTTTTGTCTCTGTAAAGGTCTTTCAGGACTCCTCTGAGACCAAGACGACGGTTGAAGGCCAGGAATAGAATCCCTAGTTGCTCACCCACAACAGGAGCCTCTATTATCCCCAAGGTTACAAACGTGTGTTCAAACAGCCACTTGCTACTTTCCTCTCTACAGCTGTCCTTTTGACTCTCACTGGGGTGGGAGAGAATGAAGGGCCGTGAAGAAGGGACTTTCTATGATCATTGCACAATATATGAAACAGTGTTCATTTCTTGATCTCTGAGCTATAACACACTGATGGGGCACACTGGGTTTCTGGATTGATCTCCTCTGGGAGTCAGAGTAAGACCAAAATGAACTCCATCAGGAGGAAAGAAAACAACTGTCAGTGTCAGGGGAGGCTCATTCCAGACTGTTGGACTGAATTCACAAGGGTTTGCTCTGTCCCACTTCAGAGTTTTTGAACCAGGAAGTTGTCTAAAAGTTATTGCTGACAAACTTTTTGAAGTACTTATTGATACTTTGACTAACTGTTGTCTTTTTGCCCACATGGTTTAATTGAGAATGGCATGAGGTCTTAATCATTTCTTTAGAGAAGATTTTTGAGCAATTACTAGATGAAACTGTAGAGAGTAAGTGAGCTCTCTAGGAAGCACATTAAAGCTGAGACACGAGCAAGAGGTGAACATCCCACATTGTTTGAGTCACCTCTTCTTTCTTTCTCTTGTCCCCACTTTCATCTTAAAGAGACATTTTTGGTCTCTGTGTGTTCCTGTGTTTCCGTGTGTTGCTAAATGCAGTTCAAAGGCGGAATACTGTATCTCACGTGCCTGAGTGTACAATGCAGATGAGAAGCTGTGACTGTGTCCAAACTGGTTTGGATCATCTCTAAATGCCATGAAATTGAACCTCAGATCCTAAAGCAGAGGGAGAACTGACATCCCCCTTTCTGAAAGGATTTTAGCAAAACAATACTCTCCCCTAGGCTTCTTGGCAACAGACTGGCCTCCACAGTTAAGAGAGATGACTGATTAGCACAAGTAACTCTGTTACCCTGTTAGGGAACTGATATGTCCATGTACCTGCCTGCCACTCTTTCTCAGACATCTATTTATGACAAACTGTCTAATTGCCCGGTAGGTTTGTTTGTGAGTTGCACTCACTGTGATGGAGGGTGAATGCTGTGGGGGAGTTATAAAAAACAAAATGGAGAAAGTACTTAACAGGTCAGGCTTGAGCCCAGCTAGACTCTACTTCTGATGGGTTTGTCTGTGAGTGAGCCAGTCTAAGGCAGTTACCTTCCCTCCTTCACTATTTAATCCTCATAAATTATGAATTACATAATAGATTCATTGATTCCTAACACAAATTAATATTAATATGATACTCTTTATAAAATGCTGCACTTGGCCCTCTGGGAATATAAGGATTTATTTGTTATAGTAAGGTACATAGGTAATTATAATGAAAAATAGAACTGATGGGGGCTAGAATGGCATAATAGATTTAGTGCCTATAGAAAACCTCCTGGAAAAGAAGACATTGAACAAGATCTTAAGAGATGAACATACATTTTGGATATAGAGGGGGTGATGCACCACAGTTCAGGAAGTGCTAATATGAACACAGACCTAAAGATAGAAAAGCACCTGCTTTGTTGCTGCTGTAACAGAGAAAAATAAAACTACTCATTTTAAAAGACGTCCAAGAAAACAAAGTTCAAGCTCCCCACTGTGCTAGATATAGAAGTTTCCCCAAATCAGAATTCCAATCTGCAGAAGGTCCCCAGTGAAAGAATTCACACTGATGAAACTGAATGTTATTTTGACATGATCTTTGTTTTTTTGTTTGCCTGTTTGTTTTTTAACTCAAAATGGAAGTGCTCTTCTTGGCTAGCCAATCAATAATTACCCCTTCTGGTATGACTTGATTTAGGAAGCTTGTTAAAGAGCAGACTTGTTCTCCTGCATAAAGGAGTCGGAGATTGACAAGGAATGAAGGGTTAGCAAAATCATCGCTCTCGTCTTAGTACTCGCCATAGTATAAAAAACTCCACAGTACTATCGGATGACAACCAAAGAATGTTAGAACAGGAACAAGTTCTTGTTTTTTTCTCTTTTTTTAACTTTCACGTATTCAGTTTTCATTATAACCTTTGGCTAGAATTTAGATTTTCTTCTTATTTTCACATAATCATGGGAAAGTGACATAGCTTCTCTGAACATCAATCTTATCATTTGTAAAATGGACATAAGAGCAGATCATTGAAAAGCTTAGAATAACAAAAGTTTTGTAAAGCATATTGTAAAGTAGGCACATAGTTTATAATTCATAGTAGGCTTGTCTCTCTTCTATGATTGCATATATACAGGGCCAGAGGCATGATGGAAGAGGCTGAGAAACTCACACTACCTAATGAAAATAAGTAGTTGCAAAAATAGAATGAGAATCAGGTATTCTTATCTTCAGATAGCATTCTTTCCTTTCTAACATAATGCTTCTTGGACCAAATTTTCAGCAAAATATCCATTTTAAGCATATCAAAACCTAAATGGAGTTCATTCAACATCTGCCTACCTACCTAACATCCAACCTCAATTCAGTGCTCAATTAATAATGCAAATACAATAAGAACACGTCTGTATGTGTGAACCTAGTTTATTCTGAATCAGATACCTTACCCCTCATTTGCAAATTCAGACTAGAAAAGCACAGTGGATGTCTGACATCTGACTTTTTTTCACAGATATTGCTTCTGCAGTTCCAATCTCAGGCAGAGAGGAAGGCAACAAAGATCCACATGGAACAAGGATAACCAGGGTTAACAGCAACTCAGAGCATCAATCATTTTTATTGCCCTCAAGGCAGCATTTCCATTATTTATGCTTCTGGGTGATCTGCTATATTTATGATACAGCAAGTTGTCATGGCTTTAAAAATATGATGGATTCCTAAATTAATCCTGTATTCCTTGTCTTGGGCTTGAAGCATGGGCAGTCATAAAGAGTACAAAGGTATCTGTAATCCAAAGTTAAAGGCCCTTGGGTCAAGATGGAGGACTGACCATTATGTCCAGAATGGGTTTGTGTCAATAATGTTAAAACCCTACCTACGCTTACAGATTGAGTGCTGAAATTCATTCTATCAATATTTATAAGTGCACTAATATTTCCACATTCTGTGGGGAATAAAAACATGCATAACACACAGATTTAACTCCCAACAGATTTTGAGTCCACTTAACAATTAATATTTCAGACCCTAGGATCTGTCCTAGTAGAAGTAAAAATAAAGTGCTGGAGGTTTGGAAACAAGAGATGTCACTTGTTGCTGAGATTATGGGTGATGATAAAGATGGCTCTGGCACTTGGGAAGATATGAAGAATGGAAAGGTGTTGGGGAGAGAAGATGTTTAAAAAGTGGCATGAGCAAAGAGATAGAAATTTGAGAGAAGAAAGGATTCCCAGGTGGCGCTAGTGGTAAAGAACTGGCCTGCAATGCAGGAGACCTTAGATATGCGGGTTCTATCCCTGGGTCAGAAAGATCCCCTGGAGAAGGAGAGCCACTCCACTATTTTTGCCTGGAGAAGTCCATGGACTGGGATCCTGGAGGGTTAGGGTCCATAGGATCTCAAAGAGCCAGACATGACTGAAGTGACTTAACACGCAACATACATTGAATGGTGCACAGGAAACTTTTGGGTTGAGAAGTAGGTAGGAGTCAGACCCTGCAAGGTCAAGAGAGAAGTTTCGATTTAATTCTAGAAGCAATGACAAACATAGATGATGTTTTTACAGAGAAAAACTCCCTGTACCATAGGAAAACAAATATGCCCATAGAGTTTAGCATGAATTGGAATATGCAAAGACATAAATCAGGTTTATTCTTACTGCAAGAGCACAGGTAGTAAGAAAAGACACCATATAAATAGGTTGGAAGATATTAACTCATGTTAAAAGGTAGGCTGGAAAGAAGAGAGAATGAAGACTAGGATTACCGTTGAAATGTGAACCTGTGTAAAGGAGCCAAAGTCTTACCTTGGCCTACAATGATCTACATAATCTGAGCCTGTCGCATCAACAAAACTACATCCTATGACATCTCCCACCTGCTGACTCCATGCTAGACACACAGGCTTCTTTGACGACCCTAGAATGTGTCAAGCATACTCTAGGCATTAGGGATTTGCACTAGGGAAGAGGAAGTTCTTCCACCAAAGAGCCACATGACTCATTCACTCACTTTTTCTGGGTCTATTTCAAATATACTCCTTCTTAAAGAGGAGTCTGGTGGGCTACAGTACACACAGAGTCTGTACACAGTTTGTCTGTACACAAAGAGTCAGGCATAACTTGGCAACTAAACAATGAGGATTACCCTGACACCTTTACTTAAAATTGCAACCCTACTCATTTCCATCCCATAACCAGTACTCTCATCTTCCTACTTTCCTTTTATCTGTATCACTTATTTTCTTGCATACAAAAACATAGTAAAACTATTTATTTGTTACATCATTTCCTATCCTTCTGTATCTGCTTGTATATAAACTCCACAAAGGCAGGGATATGTCCATTTAATTTACTGATATATGCCAGTACCCAGAAGAGTACATGACATTTAATGTGCAGCTAGTAAATATTTATTGAATGAATATACAAGTGCAACTTATTTACTATTCATCCCTGTTGGTTATTCTTGGATCTGATCATGTTCTGCCAGTTTACATTTGTTTTCTGCACAACACATGGTTCTTGACCAGTTTCACAGACCACTCACAGCAGCTCCATGTCTGATTTCGTACTTACAACTAGGATACGGATGGCTTCTCCCAATGGATTGAGACTCTGAGAACATTTTAAACAAGACGCTACTTTTCTGTATACTTGGGAATATCTGATCTTCCTTGATGTCTTGTAGGCTATTGTAAAAAAATGCCTTATGTTGCCTCATCATTTGAACATGACACTAGATTTAAGATACTTTGAAATTTTAATTAGAAAATCTCTTTGAGTTTAGTCCTGGGTAATTAATCACTGTGATTAGAAACTGTTCTCCATTTTCATCATATGTTCTTTAAATCAAGCTAAACGAATTGGCAGAATTTTAGCAGAAACAAAGGAAGTGATGTTTAATGTGATTTGCAGCTAACCCAAGTAATTTCAATCTTTTCTCTAGCATCTTCTCCACAGTGGGAACACCATTTAATTTGTCATCCCAGAACCGACTCAGTGTCAGCCCATCAATACCCTAGACTGGTCAGAATTACAGTGAGTTCTATGTGTGCAGACATGTGAGTTAAGAATTGAGTTTATGAGTATTAGCCACTAAATTTTTCTACATGGGTTTTCATTGATATCTTGCCATCTATTTTCTCTTGCCATGTACTAAATCATAGACCTATACCCTTATGTGGGAGGTAAACTTCAGTATTTAATAAAAACCTGTATAATAATATCAGACACCTTGGTGATATTAAGGTATTTTGTGTGATAAATTTCTTTTCATACAGTCTACATACAAATTCAGTAAAGCTGGAAAATTGGTAATCAATCAGAAGGTAGCTATTAAGTATACATCACGTCACTAACAAAGTGTTAGGAAATGTGGAGTTATAAAAATGTCTCTTAAATACATACATGTGTACGTATGGCTGAGTCCCTTTGCTGTCCACCTGAAACTATAACAACATTGTTAATCAGCTATGTTCCAATACAAAATAAAAAGTTTAAAAAAGTCTCTCCAGGAAGTACTGCTAGAGAAATAAGCAAAATGTGATAAATAACAAGGAAACAAGGAGTAAGGAATCATGGCAAATTGTGGGTATTTTCCATGACGTTTAAGAAAAGAGATGTTATTCTAGGATTTTGTAAATTCATAACAATTACTATAAAATTAATATATATGAACAATAAAACATTTAGAGAAACATATATTTTTAAATGAAGAAGATAAAATTGCTGTTGTAACACCTCTAAGAAATATTCTATTGCAACATTTCAGTTAATATAATTTCAGTATGTTGTATCTTATTCTTTTGTCTTTCCATGAATGTTCTTAGAAGTAAACAACAATAATTTCTAAGATAGTCTTTAAAAATCTCTGAAGGATGACAAAGATTTGGCACACTTACTGTGCTGACAGTCTTCCAAGATCAAATCATAATTACAAGATATTTTCTCGGAAATAGATTTTAGAGATAAAAATGTCTAATGACTACAGAGTTGATGTCAAGTACATTATCATTATCATCAATGAGAATTTTTTTGAGGAGATTGCCACACTCAACAGAAGTATATGCAGATGAGTATATAGGGTATATGTCTGGAAATGTGATCAACAGCAGATTGTAGCACTTGGCAAGAGCCAAATGTGCAGTGCAGAACTTTCGGTTCACAAACTGGCAGCATCAAGCATATGCCTGGGAGCTTGTTAGAAGTACATGGACTCAGTCCCTGTTTCAGATTCAATGAATACATATCTATATTGTCAAGAGTTGTATGTGATTCCTATGAACATCAATTCTGGAAGCTCTTGCAAATGTACATTGCAATTGTTCACTGGAAAAAGTACTCAAAAAAGCCAGGGAGGTTAGAGACCCTTAGGGGACCCTCTAGGTGTTCCAAGAAATTCCAAAATGGGTTGTAAAGAAAACAATCAATAACAACAAATAATCAACAAAGTAATGTCTCTGCTTTTCAATATGCTGTCTGGGTTAAAAAAAAAAAAAAGAAAAGAAAAGAAAAGAAAACAATCAATGACATCAACCTACAACAAAACCAAAACAGGCTCCTGAGATGTGCATGTATACTTTGGAGATAATCAAATAGATGAGCACTACCAAGAGAACGATGGCTTAAATACAAATTATGATGGACAAACTTGAAATTGAGGACAGCCTATCCATTAAAGCATTTTCCCCTGCCATTTGAGGGTACGGTAGCCTAAAAACGATTTTAACATTGTACTTGGAAAGTACCAACCAAAAATCACTCTTGGAGAAATATCAGCTAATGTCAGAACTGAAAAAGAACATCCTTGTTTCACTTTTAGAGAATTATTGATCCTTTAATTATGTGCCAACCAAGTACTTTAGTTGACATCTAGAGAAAGCCAATCAAAACATACAAACTGGACAAGAATATAAGGTTACTGGGACAGTTGAGAATATAACACTTATGATTTGTTGGTATGCAAGAAGAAAATATTGAAACATCTTACAAAATTATATATTAACTGATTTTAGTTTATATATATTGGAGAAGGAAATGGCAACCCACTCCAGTGTTCTTGCCTGGAGAATCCCAGGGATGGCAGAGTTGGTGGGCTGCTGTCTATGGGGTCGCACAGAGTCGGACACGACTGAAGCGACTTAGCAGCAGCATATGTATATATATATATACATATATATATGAAATCTCAGTCTTTGAAAAGTTTGCCAATACTTCACATCCTCATTGAGTTTATCACATAAAATGTATTTTTCTTTTTTTTAAATTTTTTTGCAACTAGGAGAAGGTTATGTCTCCAAGTATAATTATTTTAAGAAATTCTTTTATAATTATCATTGATAATTATGCCAATAAGCTTTGTTCTTACCTTATTCAACTGCATATGTAAGAATCAAGAGTTACCATTTAACTAAATAGAATAATGTAGGAAGAGAAAAAGTAAGAATATTTCATAAAGGCTATAGGCACATATTGCTATGACCTAACTAGGTATGGTCCTAACAGAAGCAGAAGATATTAAGAAGAGGTGACAGAAATACACAGAAGAACTGTACAAAAAAGATCTTCATGACCAATATAATCACAATGGTGTGATCACTCACCTAGAGCCAGACATCCTGGAATGTGAAGCTAAGTAGGCCTTAGAAAGCATCACCATGAACAAAGCTAGAAGAGGTGATGAAACTCCAGTTGAGCTATTTCAAATCTTGAAAGATGATCCTGTGAAAGTGCTATACTCAATATGCCAGCAAATTTGGAAAACTCAGCAGTGGCCACAGGACTGGAAAAGGTCAGTTTTCATTCCAATCCCAAAGAAAAGCAATGCCAAAGAATGCTCAAACTACCGCACAATTGCACTCATCTCACTCACTAGTAAAGTAATGCTCAAAATTTTCCAAGCCAGGCTTCAGCAGTACATGAACCGCGAAATTCCAGATGTTCAAGCTGGTTTTAGAAAAGGCAGAGGAACCAGAGATCAAATTGCCAACATCCGCTGGATCATGGAAAAAGCAAGGGAGTTCTGGGACAACATATATTTCTGCTTTATTGACTATGCCAAAGCCTTTGACCGTGTGGATCACAATAAACTGGAAAATTCTGAAAGAGATGGGAATACCAGACCACCTGACCTGCCCCTTGAGAAACCTATATGCAGGTCAGGAAACAACAGTTAGAACTGGACATGGAACAACAGACTGGTTCCAAAGAGGAAAAGGAGTACGTCAAGGCTGTATATTGTCACCCTGCTTATTTAACTTCTATGCAGAGTACATCATGAGAAACGCTGGACTGGAAGAAACACAAGCTGGAATCAAGATTGCCGGAAGAAATCTCAATAACCTCAGATATGCAGATGACACCATCCTTATGGCAGAAAGTGAAGAGGAACTAAAAAGCCTCTTGATGAAAGTGAAAGTGGAGAGTGAAAAAGTTGGCTTAAAGCTCAACATTCAGAAAACAAGGATCATGGCATCTGGTCCCATCACTTCATGGGAAATAGATGGGGAAACAGTGGAAACAGTATCAGGCTTTATTTTGGGGGGCTCCAAAATCACTGCAGATGGTGACTGCAGCCATGAAATTAAAAGATGCTTACTCCTTGGAAGAAAAGTTATGAGCAACCTAGATAGCATATTGAAAAGCAGAGACATTACTTTGCCAACAAAGGTCCATCTAGTCAAGGCTATGGTTTTTCCTGTGGTCATGTATGGATGTGGGAGTTGGACTGTAAAGAAAGCTGAGCTTCAAAGATTGATGCTTTTGAACTGTGGTGTTGGAGAAGACTCTTGAGAGTCCCTTGGACTGCAAGGAGATCCAACCAGTCCATTCTGAAGGAGATCAACCCTGGGATTTCTTTTGAAGGAATGATGCTAAAGCTGAAACTCAAGTACTTTGGCCATCTCATGCGAAGAGTTGACTCATTGGAAAAGACTTTGATGCTGGGAGGGATTGAGGGCAGGAGGAGAAGGGGACAACAGAGGATGAGATGGCTGGATGTCATCACTGACTCGATGGACGTGAGTCTGAGTGAACTCTGGGAGTTGGTGATAGACAGGGAGGCCTGGCGTGCTGCGATTTATGGGGTCGCAGAGTCGGACACGACTGAGTGACTGAACTGAACTGAACTAGGTCATAGGTAAATCTCTAGGTAAGTGTTGATTAGTTGATGAGTTGATTATGTAAGTATTCACTTACCTCCCAGGCACAATGAATAGCAGTACAATTTAAATCAGTGTTTCTCAAAGTATATTCCCTAGCTTGTCTGTGTCATATTCGCCTAGTTCTTTCTGAAACACTGGATGGGCCTAAAACCATATCTATTCATCAGAATGATAGCTTAAGGTGAACAATGTCAGATTCCTGATCTCCAAAGAAGTAGATTCAGCTTCCGGACCAGGGACCAGGCTTGATCACTCAAGAGCTTTTGTGTAGCAGAGTTTTATTAAAGTAAGAAAGGGACTTAGAAAGCTTCTGACATAGACATCAGAAGGGGGACGGATAGTGCCCCCCTTGCTAGAGTTAGCAAGGGAGTTATAGACCTTTTAATTAATTTTTACAATAAATCAAAGGAATGTCTCAAGTTTGTGAAAATTTTACCAGACCCACTCCCACAATTTACATTTCAGGATAACAGGATTAGCCAGAAGGTTTTCAGGATGGAGAAACTGTCCTCAAGCAGGATACATTGTTGTTACATAATCCTTAGTACAGAGTTTAAATTGAGTTGTTTGTTGTGTAATCATTAGTTCAGGACTTAAAGAAAAAAATGTTTTATGTGACTAATACTAAGGAATGTAGAGCCAAAACAAACAAACAAACAAAAAGATGTTTGTCCTTTCCTCCTCCTTGAGAATTCCAGACCTCTATCTCCTCCTTGAGAACCCCAGACCCCTCTCTACTCAGGGTCCCCAGAATTATCAACCTGCCTAGGAACTGACTCTCACATGTATGGGAAGCTTTATTCCCAGAATCTCCATACCTTTCAAATGCAACTATTCTGGAAGGCTGTAGCACACCACACTGAGTATTGACATCTTGTTATGAAGATTTAGTATAGCATGGGGTAAATATTGACCTCATCATTGGCCTACCATTTACCCATTAGCTGCGTTCATCTTCTCTACCTCAGCAGGAAACATCTGACATGTCTTTAACTGCAGACACACTGATTTAACCATTTACCTGAAATACGTTGGAGGAATTGAAAAGCAACAGTATTGGTGAGAAGAGAAGTAGGAAAAAAAAATTGATTCATGTAACAAGATAAATGGGCAGCATTTAAAAAATCCAATGCACTTGCATTTTAGGAATCAAGCTTCAATCATAACACTCAGATGCCAAAGTTACACTCACAAAAATATGAATGTAGAAAGTTTATCATTATGAGGACGGTATGCTGAGCTTTATAATTAAGGTCAGTGAATCTACGGAATAAGTCAAACAATTTTCAAAGGACATGGTGCCTGTTCATATAAGCAAACACATATTTACCAGGAGTCAGTCTTATAAGGATAAACTGAAAAATAAAGGAAAACATTGCAGATGGTACTTACACGAGATACCTAGAATAGTCAAATTCATAGTCAGAAAGTACACTGGTAGATGCCAAGGACAGGGGTGGAGTCGGGGGCTGTGGCCAATGGGATGGTAAGTTAGTGTTTAATAGGGACAGAGCTTCAGTTTAGGAAGGAGAAAAATTTGGGAGATGGATGATGGTGAGAGTTCGACAATAGGTGAAGGTACTTGGTCTCACTGAACTGTAAAGTTAAAATGGTATGTTTTATATTATGTGAGTTTTATCACAATAAAAAACAATAAAATAATAAAATATTAATTTTTCAATAGAAAAAGAACAATGTAGATGGTGGACACTGTGGCTTTGGGCAGAGTCTCCTGGGGAAATGAAGAAAATGACTCTTCATTTCAAGCAAATCTGAGCAGAAGAGTAAGAGGCTTTTAGTGGAAAGAGTTGGAGATTGGGACTCAGCAATGCAAAGTTCCTGGCTCTTGCCTGCACAACCTCGGCTGAGCCACTTGAAATAAAACATAATCTTCCATCAGGAAGTAACAGAAGCACTTTGGAAGGAGTTTCAGTTTGCCTGGGTTTAGGGCTATTATTTGGGCGTTATTTTGCTTTGAATTTTCTCCTATAATAATCCACATTAGCTTCTTTCACATTAAAAAACAGCAAAGCAGCGTAGGTAGTCTATCAACCTCCTATTGCACAAGCATGCCTTTGAAACCTACGGCATCATCCTCTAAAGCATATTGAACACCCTTCAAGGATGGAGTTTCTCACCTTGCTTTCTGCGGTAATGTCCCATCTCCCATTCGTGACAGTGTGATTTGTTCTAATGGTTCTTGAGAGACCTTTGGGAAACCTGGTGAAGCTGCCACGAGGAAGTCACCTGCATGTGGCATGACAGAAGGGCCCAGTGCTGGAGAACAGGCTATGACTGCACATCCCCTAGAAGTCTCCTCAGTGTATCTGACTAACTTTTTGTGAGCTGCTCCCAAGAGTCAGTGTTCAAGAAGAATGTTCCTCACTGTCAAGCCCCAAGGCTGCCTAAATTACACAGATAAGGAGTTCTAATAAGATACTTTAGAAAGTCACTTATGCCATAAGGTATTCACATTATCTCAAGACATTTCTATTTGGCTAATAGGAAATGAAGTGTGGATTAATGCCTTTCGCATGCCATTAAAAAACTGAGAGGAAGAAGCCTCCTTTCGGCCACCAGGGGCCTCCTTCTCATGTCTGTTCAGTGCTGTCTCAGCTAATCACCTTTGGTGCTTTCCAAAGCAAAGGATGAGTTTTGACTTCATAGAAAATGAGTTTAAGGCAGAAAGTCCATGTGGCTTCCAAACTTTGGATGATTGCCATGGCACGCTGCATTCGCCTTTGATTTAAAGATAGAGAACATGTGGCTTCCTAAAAATGAAAAACTCTTTTGCTCAATGCCCAAAAGGCTAATGCAAGCAACTGTTAAGGGAGAAATAAAAATAGATGCCAGAATTCCAAGTAAGCAAGACAGTGAAAGTGGGTCACCAATCGCCTCCCTGTACCCTGAAGACTCAGGGTGGCAAATATGTCCACTTCTCTCTTTATCTGCTCCAAGATCAGATATATAACTTTTCATGATGGCATAAGTGTAAATTCTATGGAATGTGAGCTTGGTGAAATTAATAATAACAAAAGTGACAAGAATAGCATAAACATTTAGTGACTAAGAAGCAGGCACTGTGCTAAGTGTCTTATATGTATTATTATAATATATGTATAATATATATATACATGTAACATATGTATAATATGTATAACATGTATAATAATATATATGTCTTACATGTATCATTTCATTAAATTCTACTAAATTTATGAGGTGGGCTTCCCTGGTTCAGTTCGTAAAGAATCTGCCTGTAATTCAGGAGACCCTGATCTCGATTCCTGGGTTGGAAGATCCCCAGGAGAAGGAAACGGCTACCCACTCCAGTAATTCCATGGACAGAGGACCTAGGCAGGCTACAGTCCATGGGATCACATGGGGTAACAAGGAGTCAACACAACTGGGTGAATTTTACTTGCATTTTCAAACTTATGAGGTAGGAATTAGTGTGCATATGTGGTCAGTCCTATCTGACTGTTTGTAACCCCATGGACTATAGCCTACCATAGTCCTCTGTCCATGGAATTTTCCAGGCAAGAATACTGGAGCAGGTTGTCATTTCATCCTCCAGAGGATCCTCCAAACCCAAGGATCCAACCCACCCATCTTGCATCTCCTGCACTGGCAGGCAGATTCTTTACCACCGGGCCATCTGGGAAGCAAGAAATATTAATAGTCTAGTATTCTATTAGACTTGCTCACTTCAGTCTTCCTACAAGTGAATGATAGAGGGGGCATTAGGGAAAAAAAAAAGTCTGATTCTTTAGCCCACATCTTTAACTGCACTTGAAAAAATACGAGTGATCAGCAATTAATTGTATTAATTCTTGCACTGGACAAATTCCTCAACTTCTCTAGATAAGCATTCCTCAAACAACATCAAGAGATCTGAACGTTTTAATAATGAAACTACGACAGCCCTAAGAAGCTCTTTCTGGAAAGCAGATGGTGTTGACTCAGAACAGCCCACCTCTCAACAGAGGCCAGCCACCTCCAGATGAAGTTGGAAAGTCCATTCAATGACATTAAATGCTCCTCCAAGGTTATAAATCATGGGGGCATGAAAACTAAGATGGATGCCATTTAGTCTAGGACAAGAGATGGGGCTCAACAGGAGATGGGGCTTCCAAATAGGAGGGTATTCTTTTGCTTTCAGTGCTGCAGTAGTAAAGAATCTTCCTGCCAGCGCAGTAGACACAGGAGACATGGGTTTGATCCTTGGGTTGGGAAGATCCCCTGGAGGAAGAAATGGCAACCTACTCTAGTATTCTTACCCAGGAAATTCCATGGACAGAGGAGCCTGGCGGGCTACAGTCCATGGGGTCACAAAGAGTCGGACATGACTGAACACATACATACACTTTTGCTTTCAGGGAAAATGCAAGTCATAACCTGGATTTTCCTGTTCTATGAAATAATGTTTTAGTTGATGGATTCCAGAGGAGAGCTTCACTAAGTGAAAACTCACCCTGTTCTTTCTAAATCTAAATTAATGCCTACTTTTTCCCCAGAGCTCTCTTTTATGTACTCCAAAGGACTAGAGATTTGTAGACTATCTGCCACAAGGGGAATTTAGCTTTCCCAAGATCCACTTTCTTCCTTCTCCAGCCCTGGAGCACCCTCGCCTCTTTCCAGACATCAGATATCCCAGCAAAGCAGAATTGCCCCTGACTTCATGAAAGAGAAAGGCTTCAGAGTTAGGCTGTGAGCAGAAGCATGCCATAAAGTTACCATCTTAATTAAGCCATTACAGATTTTAGGGGTTTCTAAATACAGACAATTTGAATGTATAGTTGAGCCTGAGTATAGCCTCATTCTATGTTTTCCTTGCTCTGCCCAGAGCCAGATTGTGAATGCAAAACAGCAAGGCTAACATCCCATGGCAACAAGGTCAATAGTCGTTTTTACTGTGATCTCCACGATGAAGTTATGAAGTATTTATTTTTATTGGTTTGGCCCAGGAGTGAACGGTTTGAACCCTTGAAATGCCAGGCACAGTTCAGTTCAGTGGCTCAGTCATGTCTGACTCTTTGCAACCCCAGGAATCACAGCACACCAGGCATCCCTGTCCATCAGCAACTTCCGGAGTTCACTCAAACTCACATCCATCGAGTCGGTGATGCCATCCAGCCATCTCATCCTCTATCGTCCTCTTTTCCTCCTGCCCCCAATCCCTCCCAGCATCAGAGCCTTTTCCAATGCACAGAGGTCAACCAAATTGAGGGTGCTTGGACTGTCAGCGTGTCCCCAATCCCACATATTCTTGTACAGAGCAGGCGGCAGAATATGGTTGGAGAAAACATTCATTTGGGAAAATGATTCTGAACTTCAGCTCTGAGTTTAGATGGAGCAAACTGATTATAAACCCATGTTTTTCGACTTTGACCAGCAGAGGATGGCATCAATTGGAATTTCTACTTGGAGGGAAAGTGTACATCATGGGAAAGCACACAAAGGTCATTGCTTATGCTGTGAATACAGCTCAGCACTTCACAAAGTAGTTTTTACTAGTTGATAGATCTTTATCCCAACAGCTTATGTCTTATGTAACAGTACATTCAGTACACTAGGTCACACTTCAGATTTACTCTAATCCCCACTGCCTCCAACCATATACATATAAGTGCACACATACATTGAGATGCTAAAAGGAATGTTTATTTGTTTGCTTCAGCAGCACATGTACTAAAACTGGAATGATAGAAGATGAGCATGGCCTTGGACAAGATGCTCATGTATTCATGAAGTGATCAAATATAATACCCGAAACCAGTCTTGATGACAATTTTTTTTAGATTTGATACCATAAGCTAAGGCACCAAAAGCCAACATAAACAGGTGGGATTATATCAAACTATAAAGCTTCTGTGAAGTGAAGTGAAGTGAAGTGAAAGTTGCTCAGTCACGTCCGACTCTTTGTGGCCCCATGGACTATACAGTCCATGGAATTCTCCAGGCCAGATTACTGGAGTGGGTAGCATTTCCCTTCTCCAGGGGATCTTTCCAACCCAGGGATCGAACCCAGGTCTCCTGCATTGCAGGTGGATTCTTTACTAGCTGAGCTACCAGGAAAGCCCATATAAAGCTTCTGTGCCACAAAGGAAACTATCAGCAAAAGAAAAAGCAATATATAGAATGAGAGAAAATATTTGCAAACCATATTCCTGATATGGAGTTAATATTTCAAATATATAAAGCACTCATACAACCTAACAGTAAGAAAAAACAACCTAATTCAAAAAATGGGACATAATATCTGAATAGATTTTTTAAGAGACAGATAGCTAACAGATATATATAAATGTACTAAATATCACTAATCACCAGGGAAATGCACATCAAAACCACAATATCACATCGCACATGTCAGAATGGCTATCATCAAAAGGTCAAGAAATAATAAGAGTTGGCAAGGACAGAAGGGGAACTCTGATGCATTGTTGATGGGAGTGTAAATTAGTGTAGCAACTGTGGAAAATGTTATGGAGATTTCTCAAAAAATTATAGTCGATCCATATGATACAGCAATTCCACTTCTGAGTATTTATCCAAAGGTCATGAAAATGCCATGTTGAGTAGATATTTGCAGCCCGTGTCCACTGCAATATTATTTACAATAGCCAAGATATGGAACCAACCCTCATGCACCAATGAATGAATGGATAGGCAAACACGACACACAGAAGAATATTATTCACCCATAAAAGAAGAAAATCTCACCATTTACAACAACAGGGATGGATCTTGCAGGCATTATGCTAAATGAAATGTCACACAGAAAAAGAAAAATACCATGTGATGTCATATATATATATATATATATATACACACACACATATATATATATATATATATATATATATACATATATATATATATATATATATATATATATATACCCCATGGACTATAGCCCACCAGGCTCCTCTGTCCATGGGATTCTCCCAGCAAGAATACTGGAATAGGTTGCCATTTCCTCCTCCAGAGGCTCTTCCTGACCCAGGGATCAAACCCAGGTCTTCTTTATCAACTGAGCCACCCATCCTCATGAGGATAACAATTTATCATCTAAACTGAAGTTTCCTATAACTCATTCTAGAACAGAATCAAATCTCAGTACAAGAGTTAACTCAGCATCGTAAGGCAACCTGAATAGGATCCAGGCTCAGGGAAGAAAGGACACACCTGTCAGCGTTATCTCAGTGATGAACACAATTCTGAATAAGCTCACCTCAAAGCCATCAGGGTGGGCTTCCCTGGTAGCTCTGCTGGTAAAGAATCCACCTGCAATTCCTGAGTCAGAAAGATCCACTGGAGAATAAATAGGCTACCCACTCCATTATTCTTGAGCTTCTCTGGTGTCTCAGACAGTAAAGAATCCACCTGCAATGTGGGAGACCTGGGTTTGATCCCTGAGTTGGGAAGATCCCCAGGAGAAGGGAATGGCTGCCTGCTCCAGTAATCTGGCCTGGAGAATCCCATGGACTGTATAGTTCATGGGGTCTCAAAAGTTAGACACTGCTGAGCAACTTTCATTTCGCTAAGCTATCGAGGAAGTCCACATGTATATGAGACAGAGAGAGAGAGATTCTCAAGGGATTAGAACCCAAATTCTCTACTTCTAATATAATGCTCAGTTAACTTGGACTTTAATTTCACTTGTATTGTCTGCCTACCCAAACTGCAGCCTCCCAGAAGAAGTTTCCATAAACCCCCAATCATGCACCTATCTGATTTGCCTCTTTCTTGCTAAATATTAACTCAATTGAATCCTACTTTATATAAACTTGGTAGTAGGAACTCAAATTTGCTAAATCATACACCATTAAGGGCATTTCAAACAGATTCTCTGGAACTTCGCTTTAGAGAATGAGTTCCTCTAATGAGCTTAAGTGCTTAGATTAACAGAAACTTAAAATGGCTGCCCAGTTTTTTGAGTGAATATCCCACAATTTAGGAGGATAACTATGCCAGCACCGTGTAGCTTCTGCAGTAGAAAAAGGGGGTCAAGTGAAGATGTTCATTCTTATTCGGGAGGTTGGATTCAAAAGAAACTTTCTCTGAGGTATATTTGCATATGATAGGTAAATTATTGGGTTTCCCAAGTGGTGCTAGAACTTGACTGCCAATGCAGGATATGCAAGAGATATAGGGCCAATCCCTGGTCTGAGAATATCCCCTGGAGGAGGGCATGGCAACTGATTCCAGTATTCTTGCCTGGAGAACCCCACAGACAGAGGAGCCTAGCGGGCTAGAGTCCAAAGTGTTGCAAAGAGTTGTACATGACAGAAGTGACTAAAAACAGCATAGAACATAGGTAACTTCTTTTTTGTCTTAAAGTTAGGGCCCGTGATTCTTCTGCTTTTATTTTTTAATGAGGTATTTACTTTTGCTGTATGCCTTATTGTGCTGTGCTGTGATTAATCACTCAGTTATGTACAACTCATTGTGACCCCATGGACGGTAACGACTCTGTCCATGGCTATCCTCCAGGCAAGAATACTGGAGTGGGTTGCTATGCCCTCCTCCAGGGGATCTTCCCAACTAAGGGATCCAACCCAGGTCTCCTGCGTTGCAGGTGAATTCTTTGCCATCTGAGTCACCACTTAGGCCCCCATACCTTTAGTTCAGTTCAGTCGCTCAGTCGTGTCTGACTCTTTGTGACCCCATCAATCGCAGCACGCCAGGCCTCCCTGTCCATCACCATCTCCTGGAGGTCACTCAGACTCATGTCCATCGAGTCCGTGATGCCATCCAGCCATCTCATCCTCGGTCTTCCCCTTTTCCTCCTGCCCCCAATCCCTCCCAGCATCAGAGTCTTTTCCAATGAGTCAACTCTTCACATGAGGTGGCCAAAGTACTGGAGCTTCAGCTATAGCCTCATTCCTTCCAAAGAAATCCCAGGGTTGATCTCCTTCAGAATGGGCTGGTTGGATCTCCTTGCAGTCAAGGGACTCTCAAGAGTCTTCTCCAACACCACAGTTCAAAAGCATCAATTCTTTGGTGCTCAGCCTTCTTCACAGTCCAACTCTCACATCCATAAATGACCACAGGAAAAAACATAGCCTTGACTAGACGGACCTTAGTCGTCAAAGTAATGTCTCTGCTTTTGAATATACTATCTAGGTTGGTCATAACTTTTCTTCCAAGGAGTAAGCATCTTTTAATTTCATGGCTGCAGTCACCATCTGCAGATCCCCAAAAAATAGTCTGACACTGTTTCTACTGTTTCCCCATCTATTTCCCATGAAGTGATGGGACCAGATGCCATGATCTTCGTTTTCTGAATGTTGAGCTTTAAGCCAACTTTTCTCTATCCTCTTTCACTTCATCAAGAGGCTTTTTAGCTCCTCTTCACTTTCTGCTATAAGGGTGGTGTCATCTGCATATCTGAGGTTATTGATATTTCTCCTGGCAATCTTGATTCCAGCTTGCGCTTCTTCCAGTCCAGCGTTTCTCATGATGTACTCTGCATAGAAGTTAAATTAGCAGGGTGACAATATACAGCCTTGACGTACTCCTTTTCCTATTTGGAATCAGTCTGTTGTTCCATGTCCAGTTCTAACTGTTGCTTCCTGACCTGCATACAGATTTCTCAAGAGGCAAGTCAGGTGGTCTGATATTCCCATCTCTTTCAGAATTTTCCACAGTTTATTGTGATCCACACAGTCAAAGGCTTTGGCATAGTCAATAAAGCAGAAATAGATGTTTTTTCTGGAACTTTCTTGCTTTTTCCATGATCCAGCGGATGTTGGCAATTTGATCTCTGGTTCCTCTGCCTTTTCTAAAATGAGCTTGAACATCAGGGAGTTCACGGTACAACAAGACAAAAATCCTTGTTTTAAATCACCTTTGATGAAGAAAACACTAGAAAGCAAAATCAATGTGATAAAAATGAAAGGAGGTAAATAATAACTGAGTATGGATAGTCAAATCTAAAAGGATACAGTAACTCCAGTCCCTCCTTTGACAGTCCCAGGTTTTACAAACTCACATTGGAATTCTCTGATTTTCTTTATCCTAATTGGACCACATAGAAGGAGAATATTTGAATCACCAGTCTATGTCTGACGCAGGATACAGCATGCTTGGGGCTGGTGCATGGGGATGACCCACAGAGATGTTATGGGGAGGGAGGTGGGAGGGGGATTCATGTTTGGGAACACATGTAAGAATTAAAGATTTTAAAATTAAATAAAAAAAAAAAGAAGGAGAATATTTATTTCCAAATGCACAAAGTCAGCTATCCAAGCACCTTCAAAGCTGAGTATGTTTCCTTCCAAAGGAGCTCACCAGCTCCCCAGATTTCTGAGACCAAGGGTAATGATCATTCCTTAGTATTATAAATTACCCACTGGCTTACAGCAAGCTATTGGTTCAGTTTCCTAGAGCAGTGGTTCCCAAACTTCAGCATTATTAAAATCACCTGGATGGCCTGTTAATCCACAAAGTGGTGGAATCCATCCTTAGAATTTCTAATTTAGGAGATTTGGACTGTGTGCTAAGTTGCTTCAGTCATGTCTGACTCTTTGCAACCCTATGGACTGTAACCCCCCAGGCTCCTCTGTCCATGGGATTCTCCAGGCAAGAATCCCAGAGTGGGTTGCCATGCTCTCTTCCAGGGGATCTTCCCAATCCAGGGATCAAACCTGTGCTTCTAGCATCTCCTGCATTGATAGGCAGGTTACCACTAGTACCACCTGGGAAGTCCACTATAGGTATGGGAACTACACTCTGAGGACCTCTAACCAGACGGCCCAATTGCCAGTGAGATGAGCAGTAGCTGATATGTGTCAGCAAAGTTGTCTGTACTTCTGGCTTCAGTGAGGACTGAAGAGGGTATGATGTGAGGCGTGGGCTATAAACAGGAGGTGAGAAGGTCAAATACATTAGATTTTTATTCCATCCATTCTCCAGCTTTGTGGCTGAGAACTACAGGTATTCTAGGTGCCCAGTGGGTTTTCAGGTTATTAAGCTTTTAAAGGATGAAGTCTGCCAGCTTACAGTTTGAAGGCAAACAGCCAAAAACTTGTGAGAGGGGGAAAAAAAAGATATGGCCTTAAGGTGCTTGCTCAGAAGCTTTGAATTTATCTGATATAAACAGATCATAACTTGAGGGGAAAGAAATTCTGCTTGTTAAAATAATCAGTTATATTCCCCAACACTTGGGGAGACGACCCCAGGGAAAGATAGTTCTCTTTAAGCTCTATAGCTGTGGCTTGCCTCCCTCACAGGTGGAGCCCTTTGGGACCATGTGATTAAAAAGAATGGAATTATTTAGGAACATCTGCATGAGGAATTAGGATGATTGGAATGGATCACACATCTTTCATGGAGGAAATGACTTTAGCATATGCAATCATAGCTTGATTATTAAAAATCGTAAATATAAATAGAGCACATGTTAAGGAGAGATTTCTGGGCTGAGGGTGGTAGGGCAAATAGAATGCAGGTGTGCCACTTATCTGTGGTATCAAGCAATTTGGGAAGAGATATCGATACTTTTCCACGTGCAGTCTTTGTTGTAGAATGGTTTTATTTCCCAGTCCTCATCCTCCTTTCCTTTATCAATTTTACAGATACAACCTGACTCCTTACTATGTACCAGATCCTTTGTTTGATATAAAATTAAGTAGAAGATGTAAATTTCTATTTTTAACTAAGTTAAAATGATGTCTATCAGATTACAAAGTGTAGTAGAATACCATCAACAGGCAGAGAGAGGTACAGAAGATATTATCTGAGGAATGCTGAGAAAGTAATATTATGCTTCCCTCTTACAATAATCCTTTATTGAAAGAATCACTCTGACTCTTCAAGAATCACTTTGAACTTGAGGTTCAAAGAGACAGGAAACATGTTTGAAAGTGTCAATGAAATCAATTATATGGCTATTTTTGCTGACTCCATAATGTAGGAGAGCCAGTTAGCCTCAGGATTCAGAAACAGAAGATTGTATACTTTCCTCTTTCAAGTTAATCCCCATGACCCTGGGCTTTGATTCACACAGGTGTCCTAATCCCATAGCCAACCTCTTCAGACTGCAGCCTATTACACTCTATAATCTAGTCCTTAACCCAGGTGCATGAGTGTGTGTTAAGTTGCTTCAGTCGTGTCTGTCTCTGTGACTCCATGGACAGTACCCGCCAAACTTCCCTATCCATGAGATTCTCCAGGAAAGATTATTGGAATGGGTTGCCATGCCCTCCTTCAGGGAATCTTCCCAACCTAGGGATTGAACACGAGTCTCTGACACCTCCTGCATTGGCAGGCAGGTTCTTTACCACTAGCACCACTTGGGAAGCCCCCCTTAACCCAGGTACTTGGGCTATATTTATGCACATAATGTGTTTTTTCATTCTAGTCTTTCTTTCTTTGGATGCAAAATCTATTTATTTTATTGTCCTTTCCAGGATAGCTTTTCTATTTCTTTCTTGGAAAGGTAAGCCACAAGACTTCCTTTTCTCAGAGGTAAAACTTTAATTCAATTGCTTGTCCATAAGAACTAAAATGAGTTAACCTAAACACAGATATTAGAGGATAATCTGAGTCCCCTTGACAATTTAGAATGATTTGGAGTCCTAAAGAGACAATGATAGAAGATTCAAGTAATCCCTCTAACATACCTTGTGACTGTGACTGCGTGTTCAATAGAACTGGAATTAGAAAGAAAAACAAACAAAAAGCTTCCAATGGTTAATGGCATTGAGTGAATTTTAAAACATGCTGGGGTGAGTATACTTGCATAGGCAAATAAACTTATTCATAAAGCAGGGTGGTGATTTCTAGAAGCTGAGAGTATTATATTATTTACCTGATCTACCCTTCTGGCATGGGCTACTCAGATGTCCTTAACTCAATGTAAACTCAAAACATCTCTCTTTGCTGCTTGAGGCATTCACTCATGCTAGTTATTTGATCATTTCAGTCTGTTTAGTTCCCAATTAAAAAAAATAGATCAGTCTCACTTTCTAACATTGTACATTGGGGTTTATTTTTTTACACTATTTTAGAAATTGGACTAAACTTAAGTCAAGGGCAGATCTTCTGTGGGATAATTAAAAAGATTTCTGCAGGAAAAACGTTTCACAAAATTAGTCTATTTCTCAATTGCAAAGTTATTTCTGAGAAAACAGGGCAAGTGAGTTTCATTAGGTGACTCAATGAACAGCACTGTCAGTTGGCAGGACAATTTCCAGTAATTAAAGTTGTTTCCTAACTAGTTCCTGATAATTAACCACAAAATATCATCAGTGATTCTCACGCATTCATTTTGTTAAGGAGTTATTGGGGATAGTCCTCAACTTTAGAAATAAACACAGGAAATCATTTCCCCTCATCACCTAATTTATTGCAAAATAGTCTTGTGTGAAAAGAGATGCCATCCAATGGGATTAGTTTTTGCAAGGCATATGCCTTGCAGATAATTCTTGGAAATAGACCTGTGGAGTTTAGACTTAGAAATATCACTTATCCATGAGGTCCTCCTCCCTGTTCCAGTGGCATTCAGATCACTTCGTTTTGAGTACCATCGAGTACTTCACCAAGAGAATCCAAGTTCAGTTCAGTTCAGTCTCTCAGTCATGTACGACTCTTTGCAACCCCATGAACTGCAGCACGCAAGGCCTCCCTGTCCATCACCAACGCCAGGAATTTAACCTAAATGTATGCACATTGAGTCGGTGATGCCATCCAACCATCTCATCCTCTGTCACCCCCTTCTCCTCCTGCCTTCAATCTTTCCCAGCATCAGGGTCTTTTCAAATGAGTCAGCTCTTCACATCAGCTGGCCAAAGTATTGGACTTTCAGCTTCAACATCAGTCCTTCCAATGACCACCCAGGACTGATCTGCTTTAGGATGAACTGGTTGGATCTCCTTGCAGTCCAAGGGACTCTTAAGAGTCTTCTCCAACACCACAGTTCAAAAAGTGCTCAGGTTTCTTTATAGTCCAACTCTCACATCCATACATGACTACTGGAAAAACCATAGCTTTGACTAGATGGACCTTTGTGGACGAAGTAATGTATTTGCTTTTTAATATGCTGTTTAGTTTGGTCATAACTTTCCTTCCAAGGAGTATCTTTTCATTCCATGGCTGCAATCACCATCTGCAGTGATTTTGAACCCCATAAAAATAGTCAGCCACTGTTCCCACTGTTTCCACATCTATTTGCCACAAAGTGATGGGACTGGATGCCATGATCTTCATTTTCTGAATGTTGAGCTTTAAGCCAACTTTCTCACTCTCTTCTTTCACTTTCCTCAAGAGGCTCTTTAGTTCTTCTTCACTTTCTACCATAAGGGTGATGTCATATCTGAGGTGATTGATATTTCTTCCATCAATCTTGATTCCAGCCTGTGCTTCTTCCAGCCCAGCATTTCTCATGATGTACTCTGCATAGAAGTTAAATAAGCAGGGTGACAATAAACACCCTTGACGTACTCCTTTTCCTATTTGGAACCAGTCTGTTGTTCCATGTCCAGTTCTAGCTGTTGCTTCCTGACCTGCATACAGATTTCTCAAGAGGCAGGTCACGTGGTCTTGTATTCCCATCTCTTTCAGAATTTTCCACAGTTTATTGTGATCCACACAGTCAAAGGCTTTGGCATAGTCAATAAAGCAGAAATAGATGTTTTTCTGGAACTCTCTTGCTTTTCTGATGATCCAGCGGACATTGGCAATTTGATCTCTGGTACCTCTGCCTTTTCTGAAATGAGCTTGAACATCTGGAAGTTTATGGTCCACACACTGCTGAAGCCTGGCTTGGAGAATTTTGAGCACTACTTTACTAGTGTATGAGAAGCATGAAACTGTGCAGTAGTTTGAGCAGGAGCTGAGAGGAGATACCCCACATCCAAGGTCAGCAGTTGTGGCTGTGAGGTGATACCCACCTCCAAAGTAAGGAGCAGTGGCTGCACTTTGCTGGAGCAGCCATGAAAAGATACTTCACATCCAAGGTAAGAGAAACCCAATTATGATGGTAGGCACTGAGAGAGGGCATCAGAGAGCAGACAGACTGAAACAACAACCACAGAAAACTAGCCAATCTGATCACATGGACCACAGCCTTGACTAACTCAATGAAATTAAGCCATGCTGTGTGGGGCCACCCAACACAGATGGATCTTGGTGGAGAGGTCTGACAGAATGTGGTCCACTGGAGAAGTGAATGGCAAACCACTTCAGTATTCTTGCCTTGAGAACCCCATGAACAGTATGAAAGTCAAAAAGATAGGACACTGAAAGATGAGTTCCCCAGGTCAGTAGTACCCAATATGCTACTGGAGATGAGTAGAGAAATAAATCTAGATAGAATAAAGGGATGGAGCCAAAGCAAAACAATAACCAGTTGTGGATGGGACTGGGGATAGAAGCAAGGTCCAATGCTGCAAAGAGCAATATTGCAGAGGAACGTGGAATGTTAGTTCCATGAATCAAGGCAATTTGGAAGTGGTCAAACAGATCACAAGAGTGAACATCGACATTATAGCAATCAGCAAACTAAGATGGACTGGAACGGGTGAATTTAACTCAGATGAGTATTATATTTACTGCTGCGGGCAGGAATCCCTTAGAAGAAATGGAGTAGCCATCACAGTCAACAAAAGAGTCCAAAATGCAGTACTTGTATGCAATTTCATAAATGACAGAATGATCTCTGTTCATTTACAAGGCAAACTACTCAATATCACTGTAATCCAAGTCTATGCCCCAACCAGTAATGCTGAAGAAGCTGAAGTTGAACGGTTCTATGAAGACCTATAAGACCTTTTAGAACTAACACCCAAAAAAGATGTCCTTTAAATTATAGGGGACTGGAATGCAAAAGTAGGAAGTAAAGAAACACCTGGAGTAACAGGCCCATTTGGCCTTGGTGTACAGAATGAAGCAAGGCAAAGGCTAAGAGAGTTTTGCCCAGAGAATGCACTGGTCATAGCAAATACCCTCTTCCAACAACACAAGAGAAGACTCTACACATGGACATCACCAGATGGTTGACATCGAAATCAGACTGATTATATTCTTTGCAGCCAAAGATGGAGAAGCTCTATACAGTCAGCAAAAACAAGACCTGGAGCTGACTGTATCTCAGATCATGAACCCCTTATTACCAAATTCAGACTTAAATTGAAGAAAGTAGGGAAAACCACTAGACCATTGAGGTATGACCTAAATCAAATCCCTTATGATTATATAGTAGAAGTGAGAAACAGATTTAAGGCACTAAATCTGATAGACAGAGTGCCTGATGAACTATGGACGGAGGTTCATAACATTGTACAGGAGGCAGGATCAAGACCATTCCCAATAAAAAGAAATGCAAAAAACCAAAGTGGCTGTCTAAGGAGGCCTTACAAGTAGCTGTAAAAAGAAGAGAAGCAAAACGTAATATAGAAAATGCAAGGTATACCCATTTGAATGCAGAGTTCCAAAGAATAGCAAGGAGACATAGAAAGCCTTCCTCAGTGATCAATGCAAAGAAAAAGAGGAAAACAACAGAATGGAAAAGACTACAGATCTCTTCAAGAAAATTAGATACCAAGGGAACATTTCATGGAAAGATGGGGTCGATAAAGGACAGAAATGGTATGGACCTAACAGAAGCAGAAGATATTAAGAAGAGGTGGCAAGAATACACAGAAGAACTATACAAAAAAGATCTTCACAACCAAGATAATTACCATGGTGTGATCACTCACCTAGAGCCAGACATCCTGGAATGTGAAGTCAAATGGGCCTTAGGAAGCATCACTTTGAACATAGCTAGGGAGGTGATGGAATTCCAGTTGAGCTATTTCAAATTCTAAAAGAATCCAAGAGACAACCTCAAATACTCAAAATCAGATTGGCTCTACCACCCTTGACACCAAGCTACCATATAAGCCAGTGAAGACCTGAGCCTCAGATAAGGAGCCCTCCTTAAAGTCCCCAAAACATAGCCTCACCTTGATTATGTGCCTCGAAAACATCAAGATAACTGTATTACTTCCTTTGGCTCTCTTCACATCAGTTACCAGAAGAAACCCTAGACTTCCAGATTATACCCTAGCATAAGTGAAGTGAAAGTCACTCAGTCATGTCCAACTGTTTGTTTCCCCATGGTCTATACAGTCGAAGGAATTTTCCAGGCCAAAATACTGGAGTGGGTAGCCTTTTTCTTCTCCAGGGGATTTTCCCAACCCATGATCGAACCCAGGTCTCCTGCATTGCAGGCAGATTCTTTACCAGCTGAGCGACAAGGGAAGCCCAAGAATACTGGAATGAGTAGCCTATCCCTTTTCTAGCCGATCTTCCTGACCCAGGAATTGAACCAAGGTTTCCTGCATTGCAGGTGGAGTCTTTGCCAACTGAGCTATCAGGGAAGTCCTACCCTAGCATAAGCCATTATCATTTCAAATATAAAACAGGGATATCCCTTTAACTGCTCTACCTGTTTTCACTTGATTCAAAGCAATGGCTACACACAGCCTCCAGAGTGATCCTTTTAAATCCATGTTGCTGATGCTGCTGCTAAGTCACTGCAGTCATGTCCAACTCTCTGAGACCCCAGAGACGGCAGCCCATCAGGCTCCCCCGTCCCTGGGATTCTCCAGGCCAGAACACTGGAGTGGGTTGCCTTTTCCTTCTCCAATGCATGATAGTGAAAAGTGGAAGTGAAGTCGCTCAGTCGTGTCTGACTCCTAGCGACCCCATGGACTGCAGCCTACCAGGTTCTTCCATCCATGGGATTTGCCAGGCAAGAGTACTGGAGTGGGTTGCCATTGCCTTCTCCAAAATCCATGTTAACTCTGTTCAAAACTATGGTTTTCTCCATAAGGCAGAGCTTTATTTTTTTTTTTCCTTTGTAACATTCACTGTTGTCTCTACAATGTCTAAAACAGCATACAGTGAGCACTCGAAAAAAAAAAAATTGCCAGATAGATAGAGAGAAAGATAAGTAGGGAATATCTCCTCAACACTCTCTTCCACGGCCTGAGCTCAAATGCTTATTACTTCATTTGGTTTGTTTTTATTTATCATCATTCAGTAGTTTGTACATACCGTTCTATTAAACTATCAAGATTGAAAAACATAAATAAAAATAAAGAGGAAAATTAAAAGTTATCCAATCCACCACCCAAAGTTAAGAGTTTGGTTTCTATTCTTCTAGATACTGTCTGTAGTGGTCATTTTCTTCCATTATATTCCAACCCAGAATCTACTCCTATACTGAGCACAGTCCTAATGTTGTCACCAGTTGCATTCACTTCCTCTGGCTGTCACAACAAATTATTACAAGCTGGTGGCTCAAAATAAGACACATTTGTCATTATTTAGTCACTAAGTCATATTCAACTCTTTTGTGACCCCATGGACTCCCCATGGAGCCCACCAGGCTCCACTGTCCATGAGGTTTTCCAGGCAAGAATACTAGTGTGGGTTGCCATTTCCTTCTCCAGAGGATCTTCCCAGCCCAGGGATCAAACCTACATCCCCTGAATTGGCAGGAGGAGTCTTTAACACTTAGCCACTAAAGAAGCCAAGATAAATTTATTCCCTCACAGTTCTGGAGGCCAGAAGTCAGAAGCCTAGGTTGTCAGTGTTATAGTCCTCTGTGACTTTAGCAGAGAACCCTTTCTTTATCTCTTCTAGCTTCTTGTGCTTTCTGTCTCTTGGCTTACAGACACAACCTTCTTTGAAGTCTTCATGTTGACTTCTCTTGATTTTGTTCTTTCTGTCTCTTATAAAGCACCTATCATTGGATATATTCCCCCACCCAGATAATCCATTATAAACTCATCCCAAGACCCTTAGTTATACCTGCCAGGACTCTCTTTTTTCCAAAGAGGATCACATTCACAAATTCTAGGGATTTGGTATAAACGTCTTTGATGGAGGGGTCACCATTCAACCTACTACACCAGTGCTAAATCCCTCAAAAAGCATGAATTTGCTTTTGCCACTTCAGTTGTTCTCCATTATCTAAGTATGCCATACTCCTTTGAATGGCATGAAAAACATTTATGATCCTTAATCTTCCAAGAAAACAGACTTCATAATCGCAGACAATACACCATGGTTGCTCCAACCCAATAACATGTAGAAAGAAAACCAAAGAAGGAGGTCTCCTTGGGAAAACTGGACTGTGTCCTAATGAAAGAGCTAGAGGTACGCAACAGGAAGCACCAGTTAGAACTGGACATGGAACAACAGACTGGTTCCAAATAGGAAAAGGAGTACGTCAAGGCTGTATATTGTCACCCTGCTTATTTAACTTCTATGCAGAGTTATATCATGAGAAACGCTGGGCTGGAGGAAGTACAAACTGGACTCAAGATTGCCGGGAGAAATATCAATAACCTCAGATATGCAGATGACACCACCCTTATGGCAGAAAGTGAGGAGGAACTGAGGAGCCTCTTGATGAAAGTGAAAGAGGAGAGTGAAAACGTTGGCTTAAAGCTCAACATTCAGAAAACTAAAATCATGGAATCCAGTCCCATCACTTCATGGCAAATAGATGGGGAAACAGTGGAAACAGTGGCTGACTTTGTTTTGGGGGACTCCAAAATCCCTGCAGATGGTGACTGCAGCCATGAAATTAAAAGATGCTTACTCCTTGGACTTCCCTTGTGGCTCAGATGGTAAATTGTCTACCTACAATGTGGGAGACCCGGGTTTGATCCCTGGGTCGGGAAGATCCTCTGGAGAAGGAAATAGCAACCCACTTCAGTACTCTTGCCTGGAAAATCCCATGGATGGAGGAGCGTGATAGGTTACAGTCCATGGGGTCACAGAGTCGGACACGACTGAGCGACTTCACTTGGTCTTGGTCACTTTACTCCTTAGAAGGAAAATTATGACCAAGCTAGATAGCATATTAAAAAGCAGAGACGTTACTTTGTCCACAAAGGTCTATCTAGTCAAGGCTATGGTTTTTCCAGTAGTCATGTATGGATGAGAGAGTTGGACCATAAAGAAAGCTGAGCACCAAAGAATTGATGATTTTGAACTGTGGTGTTGGAGAAGACTCTTGAGAGTCCCTTGGACTGCAAAGAGATCCAACCAGTCCATCCTAAAGCAGATCAGTCCTGGTGTTCATTGGAAGGACTGCTGTTGGAGCTGAAACTCCAATACTTTGGCCAGCTGATGTGAAGAGCTGACTCATTTGAAAAGACCCTGATGCTGGGAAAGATTGAGGGCAGGAGGAGAAGGGGGTGACAGAGGATGAGATGGTTGGATGGTATCACTGACTCGCTGGACATGGGTTTGGGTAGACTCTGGCAGTTGGTGATGGACAGGGAGGCCTGGCATGCTGCGGTTCATGGAGTTGCAAACAGTGGGACACAAGTGAGTGACTGAACTCAACTGAATCAATTATTAATCTGTTTTGGTGAAAGGAGTGAATAGATGCATGTATTAAATTCATGGTCAAGGACTCAAATTCTCTTTTCCTTCATCCAGTGTTTGCTTTTTGTTGCCTCTTCTAGCTGAAGTTTATTTTTTTTCCCCTATGTGTTTGCTTTTGAATCTCTTTTAGAAGAATGCACTTATTTATGTCTCATTGAATTAATTACTCCCCCCTAAAGAGCTCATCATTCCTGTCTCTCTCTATTGTTCCCATATTGTATCAATGCCAGGATGACAGGAGTAAGGCAGAAGCTATGCTAAGTGACAATGTGTGAAGTGTGAAATTCAAATGTATCACCTAGTCATTTTCCTTCTTCTGTCTCTTTCTGTTAATGTATTAAAGGTAATAGTCTGAATCAAGCCTCTGCTTGTTTATTCCTTTCTGACAGAATTAGCTGGGGCAGTTCAGTCTCTGATTTGTTGTTGAGTCTCATCCACTTTCCATTGCTTCCAGGCTAATGCTTTCATTTTCTTTAAAAAGAAAAACACTAAAATTGCCCGTAGTCCTTCTTCATGGTTACTTGGTTTGACAAATTTATCAGCAAATGTAGAGAATGGTTTAGAGTAGATCATATTAGTCCTGGTGCATTTGTGACACAAAATCTTTAAGGTTACAGGGAATTGTTCTGAGATGGTAGGAGGTGAAGCCCCAGGAGGAAGCAGAACAGTGGCTGGGTACCAAGGGCAAATAGTGAGAGTGGTCCATCCCAGTAGGAGTGAAAGATGTTGCCTTTAGAGAATTTTAAAGCAGTTAAGAAAACCAAATAATGTCAGTCTACCTTTTTTTAAAAATAAAACTTAACTTTTAGAATAGGTTTAGGTTTACAGCTAAATTGAGGGGAAGTTATAGATTTCCCATTATACTTCCTGCACCCCCCTCCCCCCGCAATTTCCGCATTATCAAAATCCTCTGTCAGAGAGGTATGTCTCTTATAAGGGAATTTTTTTTTAAACAAGAAGCTACTTGAAGACTTTTAAAATATTTTTTTTGTTTTTGATGTATCTATAGCGCTAGTGGTAAAGAACCCACCTGCCAATGCAGGAGATGAAAGAGATGTGAGTTCAGTTCCTGGGTTGGCAAGATCCCCTGGAGGAGGGCACAGCAACCCACTCCAGTGTTCTTGCCTGGGGAATCCCATGGACAGAGGAGCCTGGCAGGCTGCAGTCCATGGGGTTGCACAGACTTGGAATGACTAAAGTGACTTAGCACACACATGTAAGTAGTTCATAGCAAGCAGCTTCGATTTAATGGAGAATTACTTTCTATGTGCCAGCAAACTGGGGCTGGCTCATCTAACACATCCACTGAGGACCTGCAGATGCTTTATAAAGGTTCTGTGTGATGTGGGTGAGGTGTTAAAGACATCCATTCCTTACCACAGAGATTACCTGAGCTACTTCAAAATTAATCTTAATACTTGGCTGGTTTTTAGAAAAGCTAATGAATATAAACCAACAGACTTGTCAGCATCTGGAAGGAAGCAGAAGAAAGAATTTGCTAAATCCATAAAACAAGTAGATCTTTGCTTAAGACTTGCACATGCCATTAATTAAACATTTTTATTGTGTGACTTGTTGGGGAAAAAAGGAAAAGAAAAAGAAACATCTTTCATTATGTGAACAGGTCTACAAATAATGAATGAATTATCCAATTTCAGCTCAATGCCAACAAATCTTAGCTGGGTCCAGCAGAAACACAGTGCCCTTTTCACTGCCTGTCATGAAAAGAAAAGGGTTTTAACACTTTTCTAAAGGGAGAGGCAAACAAGAGAGGGAGTATAGTTCTAGAGGAAAATGGCTAAAAAGCAAGCCACTGAAACAACTTTCTGCATCTGATAAAGGCACTAGTTTCCTTTTTCCTAGGTTTCAAGTACAGAGCTTGACTATGAACTTTTATAAGGGTGAGTTCAGAATCTGTTTTGAGCACTATAAAATATCTGAGAAAAGTTCCCTGAGGACAGAGGTAGTTAGGTAGTCCTCAATTACATGCTCTATTACTTATTTTCATTAATGCTACCATTGCTTGCCTAAATTGATTGCCTTGTCCTTGATAATTCTAATTTGTAATAATTTTAATAACCAATAAATATTTATATTCACCTTCTACCATCATTGTGCTGAGCACTTTGAATATTTTGTTTTATTTAGTTCGCACAACAAGACTATGACTTAGGCAGGATTACTATGTCCCTTAACAATTCATGAGAAGCAAACTTGTGCCAGTTAACTCCTACATCTAAGACCTGACTCAGGATTCACAAACAAGACTTCCTCCAGAACTATCTTTATTCTGCTTCTATTTGTTATACAGTCATCAATATATATTTTCCTATTGCTCTTCTCAATGTCCACTGTGGTTGGCCATAACTCCTCAGACTCTTCTCTTCTTTGAATCAGTTCATCTATTTTCTCTAAACTTCCTCACTCCGCCTAGAACCCAGAACAAGCATCCTTACTTATAACCTCTGGCCTAGGAATTGTCTATAAGATTGTAAAATTAAACTAAGATATGTATCTATATCCTCTAAGTACTGACTAACTAATATGGTAAGGTGGTAAAGTAAGAAGTTTCTTAAAGGAAACTTCTGGAGTTTCCATGGGCTAAAAAGAAGTAATAATCTGGCAGAGGGCACAAGTAAGTGGAATATGTAGGCCATTCAGACACCTGTCAACCACTACTGTTAAATGGATTTCTCTCCCTTAGCTCATTCCTCTGGCTATATGTATGAAGAGAGTCACTTATGATCTCTTGACAGAGAAGGAACAAACCTAAGCTGCAGCCACACCCAGCCAGTGACATTAAAAGGTAATAGTGTCATGAAATACTTCCAGTGGGCAAAGCTTTGGCCAGTGTACCCTTTCCTCAGAGAGAGAAGAGGCCTGGCAGAGGAATAAATCCAGCGATTGATAGCTTGGATAGCTGCTTAGGACTTTGAATAAAAAGTACGGAAAAGTTGGTGACGATGAATTCATGTAAGAGTCCTGTGAATGGCCTTGTGAGAGCAGATACAAAATGTAAGATTCCCGCTATTGGCACATGTTGATGCCAACACTAATCAGAGGGCATCTATTACAAAAGAGACACCAGACAATGAAGCAGACAGAATAACTTGGCCAATTAACATCTCTGTCACTGGCCACTCTTGGGTTGCCACAATGGATTTACAAAAAAAAGTAGGCATGATAGTAGAAATACAGAATATGTTTGGTCCCACAGTGTAAGAAAACTCAGCTCCTACGAATGCCAAAAGACCGCTGCTCCATGAGCAAAGACCTTTACTGAGTCCCCAGTATAGCACCAACTCTCAAGAAAACCAACCAGACACTGGATGATATGTTGATTGCCCTCCTCCAGGGTATCTTCCCTACGCAGGAATCAAACCCAGGGCTTCTGCATTACTGGTGGATTCTTTACCATCTGAGCCACCAGGGAAACCCTGATTACAACTGGACTTTTTTTTTTTTTTTTTAACCCAAGAAAGGACAGGGATTCACCCTGACTAGAATAAACACATAGGCTGCGTGTGGATTTGCCTTTCCTGCTCTCAGGGTCCCAAGCAGCACCATGACCTCTGGGGATACAAAATCTTTCCTTTGCTGATACAAGACCCTGTATACATCACATCAGGCCAACAGTCCCACTTTATAGCAAAGAAGATGTAGCAGTTGGCACATGATAGTGGGATCTCCTGGCCTTATCACATACCATACCACCCACAAGCACCTAGGATGTTTCTTAAAGGTGTGCACTTGGAGATAAAGTACCATCAAATATGCAGAATACACACAAAATCAACAACCATTTAATAGCTCTTTTTCCCGGTAGGCAAAGACATCCATCTAGTAATCAAGAAATTGCTTGCAGAGGTGCTGCTCACCATCATTCTAGGTAACACTTTTGAAGAATTTATGCTTCTCAGCCTCACCACACTGGGCTTCTGCAGATTTAGAGGTCCTACATCCCAGAGGGAAATACTTTCACCACAGGACAGAGAAAAAGGTTTTAATAAACTTCAAGCCATGAGGTTGCATATCCTTTTGGTCCCCTTGTACCAAGAGATCCACAGGGGGAAAGGGGGCAGGGAGGAGAACCTGATTCTGATCACTGGCATGAATTAGCATAGCCGTTACACATGATGGTCAGAGGAGAATGTGTTTGCCCCCAGAGCATCCACTAGAGAGTCTGTTGCTAATTTTGATAATAAATATATACAAGAGCAGTGGTCATGGCCTAAGAAAGCAGGGTGACTAAGGACTCATATCCCTCTGATCTGATCATAGTATTAGTTACATCACCAAAGGATCTCCTAATACCAACAGAAGTGCTCACTGAGGATGCAAAGAACTCAGAATAGACAGTGGGGGGGGAGACAATGATGAGTTTCAGTTATAACTTCAAGTTCAGCTTCAGAAGCAAGTGCTATAGTTTATCCCACTGAACTTTCTAAGTTTCTCTGATAAAAGATAGTAAGAGAGTCCTAATGGTCTGTTCCCACACACGGATGAATAGGATCTGAGTGGCACAAGTGGTAGATGATAGAGGAGGCTGTGTCCATCACCAAGATTCCCCATTCAGGACTGAGGTTCTCCTCCCCCAGCTGTTGGAAGGGTTGACAGCTGACAATTCACCTGAGACCTTCTTGGGAACTTTCCTCAGCAGAGAAGAGAACACCTAACCCCAGGGATGCTCCTCTCCAGGAAAGGCAGTATCAAATGACTGTTCAGTATAGCAATGTAAAGACTTGCATCCCTGGCTCATGGAGTGATTCCCGTAGAGCATTCTGACTCCAGAGCAACCTGTGGGACCCTTTGCTGTGCCTGCATCACATATAATCACCACCTTCTTCTGCATCACTCCTGCACTCTCCTACAGATTCTGTTTCAACAGTGCAATCATCCCCTCTGTATCAGGGTCTGATTCCCAGGCAATTTATCTAAAGTGGTGGCAGAGGTGCAATGTAGCCCAGGCAATCTGAACCCAGACCTGTGCTGACTGTATCCTGAGTAGCTACCTAAATCTCTGCTCTCTTCCTATTTCCCATTCAGTTTTGACCCATAGCCCTTTCTGTGAAATTCTTTTGATGTAGTGGCATACTAGATGCTGCTATCTTTCTCTGGTATTGCCCACAGTTTGCACTGATTTCCAAAACCTATATTGAAAAAAACATTTAACTAGGGACAAGGGGGGATGTTTCAACTCCCAGCTGAGGCCCTGAACTCATCATAAAGCCCTTCTGTGTATCATGACCCCTTTCTCTAGATGGCTGATCTGCAGCCAGGATCTATGAACACTCTAGAGACTGAACAAACAATTACAGGCAGTTTTATGTAGCTATGTGATCACCACTAGACAAAACCTCAAGTAGCACTTCTACACACCCATGATCAGTAATGGGATCTTTGCATGTGAAGGGTGTAAGCCTAATAAGGACTCTTGACATGCCAGCACATTTGAGAGTCAGGATTCTTCTTCATTGTTGTTCAGTTGCTAAATAGTATCTGACTCTCTGTGACCCCATGAATGGCAGCACATCAGGCTTCCCTGTCCTTCACTATTTCCTGGAGTTTGCTTAAACTCATGTCTACTGAGTGAGTTGGTGATGCCATCCAATCATCCTCTGTCACCCTCTTCTCCTGCCCTCAATCTTTCTCAGTATCAGGGTCTTTTACAATGAGTTGGCTCTTTGCATCAGGTGGCCAAAGTATTTAAGTAGATTAGGGACTCAGCCCACATCACTTACTTCTCTGTGGTTTGAAAATAACATAATGGAAAAACCAAAACAGGGTTTCAACTCGAAAGGACTGAGTCTAGCTCTACCCTCTTGCTGTGTGGCCTTGAACAAGTGGCTTAATCTCACTGTGCTTCTCTTTCACTCCTACAATGATGATGGGGATCAAGGCATGCTGGATTTTCAGGTCACTTTTACCTACTCCAAAGTGCATGCTCTACTCCCCATCTCTCTGCAGAAAATCAGAAAGGACCCTCCCAGACAGGGGGAAGCATTTTCTCACATCTGCTCTAAAGGAAGTAAAATGAATGTTTCCATCTAGGATGCATATAGGTTTCTCCAGAGTCAAAGGCTTTCCTAGGTGTATATGTCCTGCTTGGCAACCTACTCGGGTTCTCTTGCCTGGAAAATCCCATGGATGGAGAGGCCTGATAGGCTACAGTCCATGGTGTCGCAAAGAGTCGGACATGACTGAGCAACTTCACTTTCACTTTTCACTTTGAGTCCGTGACTGATTTAGAAATAGAAAAAAAGCAAGGGTCTATGTACTATGCCTGGAAAATTAACTGGAAGAGATGGCCTTGAAATTTCAGCACAGAGTTTCATTTCATTTCAGTTTAGTTCAGTTGCTAAGTCATGTCTGACTCTTTGTGACCCCATGGATTGTAGTACGCCAGGCTTCCCTGTCCCTGTCCTTCATCATCTCCTGGAGTTTGCTCTTGTCCATTGAGTATGTGATGCCATCATTTAGTAAAATTTCAAGATACAAAAGCAATGTACAAAATTATCTCTCTTTCTTCCTCTCCCCCCATCTCCCTCTGTCCCTCTCTCTGTTCCTCTCCCTCCCCTTGTCTCTCTCTTATTTTTCTCTCTTCCTCTCCCTGCCTCTGTCTCTCTCAGCCATAAATTTCTGTGTCAATATTTTACAGCATAAAATGTTTGCTTTCCCCTCCTCTCTTCCTTTTGTCTACCTCTCCCTGTTCCTATTCACCTCTATTTTCTGAGCAGAGATCACTGCTGAGGGATGCACTAGAACACGTGGTTCCTATTCTCATTTATTCTAACCCCTTCAATCCTGAGTTCTTGAAATTCTGGGACCACTGTTTCCTGACACAGCTTACTACTAAAGCAATGATCAGTTCAGTTATTAAACCAGAAGACAGGGATAAAAGTGGCAATTATTTCAATAAAAATAGAATCGTCTTGTTAATACATAATTAAAAGAAGTATTTGTTCATTATGGACTCAATCCCATGTTCCTTCCTACATGCTCCTACCACTTGCTTACAAAGAGTCCCTCCTCTTTCCCCTGTTTTTCCCTTGTTCTAATACTCATTTTAAAAGGTGCCCAAATTAATGATGACTCAATGTTAACAATTCCATAAATCTAAAATACATTTAACTTACTTATTCTGCTTAAAGGCATAATACAATTACAAATTAGAACTAATGGGCGATTTTTCCCATGAGGAAGAGACTAGTTAGGAAAATTCCTCACTAGAAGGGTTACTTTGCCAGATACAAATGAACAAGTGTCTTACTACAACCACATATGCAGAATCTTATTTCTCCAAACAGACCAAATCACACCATGTAAACCGTGCATGGTATCATGGTCTAAATACCAGTTAGTAAGAGGCAGGCCTAGAATTCAGAATCAAATCTATTTGGCCTCCAAACCCATTGTCTCTTTTAGAGTATGAATCATCCCAGTATCCTCTAAACTCAACTAAATTTGGTTCATAGGTGCTTTTGCCCACTGTCAAGTTCCATCGCTAACTTGGTGCCTGGCACTTAGGAGCCTTTCAATATCAGTAAATGGCTGTGCAAGGGATGAACACTTCTGTGCACCTGCGTCTCCTCCTGGGGTGGGGAAGGGAGTTAGATACAGTGCCTTTCCAACTTAACGGGCCTTCCACAAGCAGAAGTAGACTGCAATTCTGTATTTGGTAAATACTCGGCCAAAGAATCATTGCTTTAGACCTGGACTCAACTTTCAACGTTATCTAATCTTACCTCTTGCATTTCAGTTTAGGAAAGTAGATCACACAGAGAGAAAATGACTTGTCCCAAGGCACATAACTAATTCAAAACTAGAACAAACTTTGATTCTAGGTTGTTCAACCTCATTAGAAAAGGTTTCCTATGGATATTGAAGACGACAAAGTGATGGGCAATATTTCAACAAAACCATTGTATTACTAGTTAAGGTGACCACTCAAATTATTTAACCAATAACAAATTATTGTAGCTATATTTTAATAGGTTTTTTTTTTTGCTTTTAAATTAGAGTTGTAAATTAATTACTCAGAACTATTACAGTATTAGAGAATATGACATTGACTATATATCTAGCATTACCAGTGAGTTTCACAAACACTGTCATATGTTTTCTACAATGTTAATTAGAATCTTTTGCTTTTCACTTACTTAAAGCACTTCTTATAAGGCAGGTGTTGCTGCTGTTACTGCTGCTGCTAAGTTGCTTCAGTCGTGTCTGACTCTGTGTGACCCCATAGACGGCAGCCCACTGGTAGTGGTGATGAAATCCCTCAGCTTTTGTTTGTTCAAGAAAGTCTTTATCTATTGTTTTGTTTTGTTTTGTTTTTCCTGATGGGCAATTCTGCCAGATATTCTGAGCTGATATTTCTTTTCATTTCAATATGGAGAAAATGAATCCTTGTGCACTGTTGGGTGGGAATATAAATTGGTACAGTCAATATGGAAAATAGTAAGGAGGTTCTTCAAAAAATTAAAAATAGAACCATCACATGACCCAGCACTTCTACTTTAGGGGGTATATCCTAAGGAAATAAAACCAGGACGTCAGACTGAGTACCTATATGTCTGTTAGAGGAGATAATCAAGAAGAGGTGACCACTAGCAAACCTGCAAGCTGGAAACAGGCAATAAGAAGATTTTACTTCCATCATTGTCTTTGGAGTGTATGTTCTGCCCACCATTCCTATATCTGGAGCTGTTTCAGGCATGTAGCCTTGACAGTGTAATGTGTTGCTGAGGACGCGTGGACTGAACACTTGTCTGAACTGAGTTAAGGACTCTACAAAAAATTTCAGATTCTGGCAGGCAGGTGTGGAGATTTTTCATCTTATGGTCACCCAAGATAAGTCTCATATATGTTTGCTCATTAAACCTGACACTTGCCAACATGGAGTTCTCTGCATTTTCAGTCTTTCCTTGCCTTCTATGTACAGGGGCTTGTTTCAGATTTTACCCAGGAAATTCCCAAGTTTGTGAACAAACTATGCCCATGTTCCTTGCAGCTTTATTTACAAAAACAAAGACATGAAAACAACCTAAGCTTCCATAGACAGAGAGATGGATAAAGAAAATGGAGTGTGTATATAGCAGCAGAATATTATTCAGCCATAAAAAAGGAAATTTTGCCACTTGCAACAACAGGGATTAATCTTGAGGGCATTATGCCAACTGAAACAAGTCATACAAAGAAAGACAATTTACATAAGATCTCATTTATGTGAGCAATCTAAAAAAACAAAATTCATAGAGACAACAGTGTTTTGGTGACAGGTGGTTACCAGAGGCAGAGGGCGGCGGGGAATGAGGGAAGGTGGGGTAACAATACTGTTTATATATTTGAAAGTTGCTGAAAAGTGTCTCAGCCATGTCTGACTCTTTGTGACCCCATAGACTAGACCCCATGGACTATACTGTCCATGGAATTCTCCAGGCAAGAATACTGGAGTGGGCAGCTGTTCTCTTCCCTAGAGGATCTTCCCAACCCAGAGATTGAGCCCAGGCCTCCTGCATTGCAGGCAGATTCTTTTCCTACTGAGCTAAGAGTAGATCTTAAAATTCTCATCACAAGGAAACATATCACTATTGACATGATGGATGTTAACTAAACTTACTGTGATAATTGTTTCACTCTATATATACATATACATGTATACCAAATCATATTGTACACCTTAAATATGCACAATGTTATACATGTCAATTATATCTCAATAAAAATGGAAAAATAAATAAAGGAGTTAAAAATTAGAAAAAAGTAGAAGAAAATTCACCAATCCTATGGCAAAGGCACCAACCAGTCAGAATAAATGCTGGCCAGTGTGTGATCCTATGATGTTCAGAACAAGAGAACTAGCTTCACAATATGTTCATCAATAGTCTGGCCACTTTACATTCTCCTAGACCTTTTTTTTTTTTTTTTTTTTTTTGGCTCAGGCTGATTAGTTCATCTGTAAATTTTACAGAGTTTATTATCCGTGACTCACTCTTCTTCTGTCCTCTTACTTAACCCAACAGAAATGCTGTAACGAAATGTATAAGAAAAAAAAGGCAGTTTCATGTGGCTAATGAGATCCTGGGCCTGTGGTTGAATCCTGAGGGATTTGCTGTGTAAAGAGAAGCCAGAATTTTCTTGAACCAGGCTGAGAGTGACAGTTAAGCTCCTGGAGAACCATGGAAAACCTAGCAGGCAACGTGAGGTCCACTGGTAAGCTCCATCTGTTGCTAAGTATCTCAGCACTCAAGTATCGGAAAAAAAGGAGCTCATATTGGCTCACAATGTGGAGATGCAGAAAAAATGGATTTAAATATCTTCCCTTCTAGGAACGTACTTTCTAATAGGCCAGCAAGCTGTCTGCCCTTATTGGAGACTGCAAGGGTTTTTAAGATTATGTGACATTAAATACATACTGTTCTCCAAACATATGATACACAAAATAGCACAAATTCTCCATATGAAATAAAAGAACAGAGTTAGCAAGTTAAACAGATTGTTAATGAAATAAAGTCAGACCAATCTGTTTCTGTCTAATTCATTCTGGCTCGCTTCTCACAGTTAGGGTCACAGGTGAGTATAAGAAGCCATTCTCCTGACCCCGACCACCAGTGGACTTCAGGAATGATTCTGGCCGTGTACATGAACAGACCACACCACAGGCACAGTGCACAGATGGTGATATACTTAAAACAGTAAACATTTCAAACACCCCACAGGGAAGTTGGTACAAGGCCTTTACATCATTAAAGCAGGAAATCTCATCAATGAAGAAAATTAAATAAAACAGCCAATGCTGGTTCCTTTTTTGGTGGCATCAGAGAAAGCTGATTATAGGTTGTAAACTAGGTTGCCTATAATACATTATGGCAAAAGAGAACAGAAGAAAGCTGAGGATTAAAGTGTGGTGAGGAAAAAGAAGTGTTCTCCTAGCTGGATACAGAGAAATATTCAAAATATTTTGAACACCTGAATGAATATTATTTCAGTGGCAATGAGTTAACTTCTGATATGATTGACAGGACTGTTCAGGGCCCATTATAACAACTCTCAACAAAGTTAGGAGCCAACTTTCAACAAAAACACCTGAAGTCTTCACTAAATAAGTAAGTGAAAAGTGCTAGCTGCTCAGTTGTGTCTGACTTTGCGACCCCAGGGATTGTAGCCCACCAGGCTCCTTCATCCATGGGGATTCTCCAGGCAAGAATACTTGAGTGGGTAGCCATTTCCTCCTCCAGCAGATTTCTTTCCAACCCAGGGATCAAACCCAGGCCTCACACATTGCAGGCAGATTCTTTACTGTCTGAGCCACCAGGGAAGATACACTGAATAAATGCCTTACTGCTAATGGGTCCTGTTTTTTGTTTTGTTTTTACTTAAACACTTATATGGAAAACATTCTCAGTCCCAGGGGACTGTGATCTCTTTGAGAACCAAGTCCACATGTTAATTTTTTGATAAAAATTGTTGAAGTCGAATGAAAAGAAATTGTCTCTCAAAAGAAATGCAACCTAAACCAAGATGCTGATTAGCTAAAATATCAGAAACACAAAACTGAAGCTTTGGAAGGGACTGAGGTATCATTTTGACACCTCTTCTCCACAATAAGACTCCTCCTTACGGAGACTGTTATCTTCCGTGGTGGCTCAGATGGTAAAGAATCTGCCTGTAATGAAGGAGACCTGGGTTCGATCCCTGGGTCAGGAAGATCCGCTGGAGAAGGAAATGACAAACCACTCCAGTATTCTTGCATGCAGAATTCCATGGACAGAGGAACCTGGCAGACTACAGTCCGTGGGGTGGCAAAGAGTCTAACACAACTGAGCGACTAACATTTTCACTTTACAGAGGCCCCCTGGACATCTGTACCGTTCCCTCTCTTTGGTGGGTTCTATACTTGAAAATAACCCTGTATTTTTACCATTTTTAAAAAATTGTATTAAGATGCACATAACATAAAATTTACAATTTCAGACTTGTTTTCAATCATCACCACTGTCTAGTCCCAGAACTCAATTACCTGATTTGTTTTTAGAGCCAGATTTCTTTTTGGCTGTACAGCTTACCTTAGCGGGATTCTCAGATTCAAACCCTGACCATTGGCAGTGAAAGCATGGAATCTTAACCACTGCATCACCAGGGAATTCCTAGAAAAGCAGATTCTTAAGACTCACCTCAAACTGCTCAATCAGAGGCTCTGGAGGTGGCACCCAAGCTGATTCTTTTTTTTTTAAAAGTCTTCACTAGATTTGCTACAACCTTGCTTCTGGTTTATGTTTTGGATTTTTGGCTGTGAGGCATGTAGCATCTTAGCTCCCTGATCAGGGATCCAACCCATACCTCCTTCATTAGAAGGCAAAGTCCTAGCCACTGGGCCACCAGGGAATCCCCTAAAACCGGATTCTTTATGACTCTCTATGTGCTTACCTGACAATCAGCAAGTATCACAGTCTATCACTAACACAGAGTGAGGCAGAGCATGTAATCAGCAAATGTTTACTAAATACTTACTTTGGATAGTTCTATCATGAATATTAAATGGGGCTGGAAATCAGGACCCTTAATTCCAGTTCCACTTTATTTCATAACGACCTGTCCTTAACCTCCCTTTACCTGATGGATAACAGATGACTTATGTGTAGAAAAAGTTAGCAATAATGACTCTTTGGGCCTCTTAGGTCCACTGCATGGAGAAAATCTGTTTATCTGATTATCTGTGTCAACTCTTTTTGAGAAGCATAAAACATTAGGTAAATTCAAGGGGAAAAGGGTGAAAACTGTTTTGAAAAGTTGAAAATTTCATTTTGTGGTCCTTCAGAGGGAGACATATCCAGAAGGTGATTAACAGACATGCATAATATTGATGAGCTAATGAATTATCACTAATGAAAAATCGTATCATTAAATGGCTTGTTAGCACCACGTTGGAACTGGCTTTAGACTGCCATCCAAAAGATATATCTAAACCTCTCTAATTTTGGTTATTTTTCATTATTTGATTTAATCTTCCTTTTACCCCTCCAAACATGATTCACATTTTCAACTATAGAGTTGGGGTCTCCTAAGTCTTAGCTAAATGTCTATCTGTGTGAACACATGGGTGAATGAGTGAATAACTTATCTGCAAGCTGAATGAGCTTGCTACTGAAGCAAAACCATTAACAGAAAACCCAATCTGTCGATCATTTCTATGGAGAGGGGGGCATGAGCCCATAATATTGGAAAACAAAAAGACATGGTGTTGTTTTCATTCCACAGTGGAACTGGAAATCACTAGTTCTCCGGGAAGCTAGTTCGTGTGATGTTGACCTATTCCAAGGATGGACACTTTACCTCCCGTTTGTCAGTTTGAGGCACAAATGAATCTTACCCTTATAAAAACTATGGAAAACAGTATGGAGGGCCCTTAAAAAAACTAAAAATAGAGCTACCGTATGATCCAGCAATCCCACTCCTGAACATATACCCAGAGAAAATCATAATTCAAAATGAACATATACCCCAGTGCTCATTGCTGCACTATTCACAATAGCCAGAACATGGAAGCAATCTAAATGCCCATCAACAGGGGAATGAATAAAGAAGATGTGTTTGTGTGTGTGTGTGTGTGTGAGTGTGTGAGTGTGTGTATAATGGAATATTACTCAGCCATATAAAAGGAAAGAAATTGGGTCATTTGCAGAGACATGGATGGACTTAGAGTTGGTCATACCGACTGAAGTAAGTCAGAAAGAGAACAGCCAATATCATATATTAACACATATAGGTATAATCTAAAAAAATGGTATAGATGATCTTATCTGCACAGCAGAAATAGACATGGATGTAGAGAAGAAGCACATGGATACTAGGAGCGAATGGGGGGTGGGGGATGAACTGGGAGATTGGGGTTGACACATACACAATACTATGTATTACATAATTAATGAGAACCCACTGTATAGGAACTCTACTCGGTGCTCTGTGGTGATCTAAATGGGAAGGAAATCTAAGAAAAGAGGGGATATACATCTATGCATGGCTGATTTAGTTTGCTGTAGAAACTGACACAGCAGTGTAAAGCAACTATGACTACAATTTTTAAAAAAGAAAAATGAAACAAAATAAAACTTCTTGTGACCTCCACTAGCCCCATGGAGTACAACATACACACTGGAAGCCTCCACATTATTCTTAAAGATCTAAATATGAATTCAAGTGGGGACTTTGGAATGCAGAATTTGTTTGGTTGAGATTAAGTGAAAAGTCTGTGTGTGTGTGCACACTAAGTCACTTCAGTCATGTCTGACTCTCTGTGACTCTATGGACCATAGCCTTTCAGGATCCTCTGTCCATGGAATTTTCCAGGCAAGAATGCTGGAGTGGCTTGCCATGCCCTCCTCTGGGGTATCTTCCTGATGCAGGGATCAAACCTGTGTCTCTTACATCTCTTGCATTGGCAGGCAGGTTCTTTACCACTAGCCCCACCTGGAAAGTCAAAAAGTCTCTGAGCAGATCCAACAAAAGACTGGTATAAGACAATACTTAATATGAAAATAGTAAGAGCTAATAATGAGAGCTAAAACGGTGTTCCAAGCATGATTTTAAAGCACTTTACATGTATTTTCCCAATGAGGAGAATTCTCTTTGGCTGATAATCTACCATAATAATCTGAGGTGAGAGCTGGGGTAGGAAAGAAGCCATTGTTTAGTCTCATAAAATATATATATAGACTGTTTTATTTGGCATCAATTTAAGACCATCACCTTCAAAAGAGAGATGTTATTTTATTCTTGAAGTGAAGATTCAGAAATAAATACTTCCTAAAAACCAAGTAGGATACATTCAGGTTAAAAGCCATGATACAAGTATAAGTAGTGACCTTATTCATTTAAGGTTTTTATTTGTTTTATTTAGTCAAGGGCAATCCTGGAGATCAGGCTTTCAATTTTAAGATGCTGAGCCAAAGTTAAAATTGGTGCTTCAATCAAAATTGATCCAAGTTCTCAAAGCTCACCCTGGAAAAGTTCAAGATGGACCTCAGTGAAGGGGAACATTCTGCTGTGTGTTTTGCTTTTCATCAATTATTTTTTTGTGTGTGTGGCTTCAAAATACTTTGGCAGGAGCTAGTGGAATCATATTAATATATTTATGATGCAGAAATGTTTTATTTTATAAATATTTTGAGAAAAGAATCTGCAGTTAAGAAGACTTTATGGAGTATAAAGAGATAACAGATTTGGGAACCAAGCAGATGTGGTTTTCAATCTTCTGAAAACATGGGGTTAGTTATAACATATAGTGCTGTTGAAATAACTGAAGATACGGTTGTCAAACTCAGTTCTTGGCATATAGAAGGTGTATCAGTAAGGGTCCAGCTGGATGGATGGGTAGATAGGCATTTGAACAAGGATTTGACATTAGGCATCTCTGGGAGCTGATTCGGAGAAGGCAATGACACCCCACTCCAATACTCTTGCCTAGAAAATTCCATGGATGGAGGAGCCTGGTAGGCTGCAGTCCATGGGGTCGCTAAGAGCTGGACACGACTGAAGCGACTTAGCAGCAGCAGCGGCAGGGAGCTGATTAAACACACTCTGCAAGACTGCTGTCCCCTGACTGATGCTAGAACTTGAAGTCCATAATGCAAGCAGGCAGGAAGAGTAGACAGGTAAATAGTTCTGGAGAACAAAAGCATGCTAGTATCTACAAGCAAGAGCTGGATTAGGAGGTCAAACTAAACCCTGTGTTACTTTCTATTGGTAATGGCCGTGGTGGTCTGAGTGTCCTTCAGAAGCTAGAGCAAAACACACACAACTGGCTGTGGAGTCCAACAAGAAAGTCAGAGAAATATGGGGCTGTGTCAACCCAAATCTCTGCCTCAGGCCAGTGAGGTAAGCAAATGGATATGAAAGACCATCAAATAGCTGCTGCTTCATGTCTTTCCTCCAAATTTCCCAGGAGAAACTCTTTTTTGGCCTACCCAAACCAGAAACACACAAAAAAGAGAATTCTGGAGATGTACTTCAACCTAGCTAAGAGGATACATTATAACACGACTACAGTAGAAACCCAGGAGCTGAAAACTGTTGGCATCTGTGTTATTCACCATGCATCCTCCTTTTTAAAAAGGTAATTATAGGTAACACTTAATTATGGAGTTCTAGTTGTCTAGTAATCGAGGAGATAAGACACATTCATGAGAGAGAATAAAATACATCGTAGCCTAAGACAAGTGGCAAATACAGGTGGAAAAGATAATTCCATCTTGAATTTTAACACTTGTTAACTGATAGCGCTAGACAGTAATTCTGGCTTGAGAAAGATTCTGAGCCATATTTATTTGCCAAATGTTTATTGAGTGCCTCCTATATGTAGGCACTATTCTAAATGCTATGGAAATACCTGTGAACAAAAATGTCAGAAGGCCCCACCTTCATTCTAGTGAGAGAGTCAACAAGCCAATCAGTAGCACAACACATAATGTAACAAATATATTTGAGTTTAACAGAAAGAATGCAGTGACTTGTGGAGCTGGGTGTTGTACCCCATGGGTATATTGTTCTGTCTGGTTTAAAAGGTCAAGGATAAGATATTGATGCTACTTGGAATGTTTAGGAAAGTCTTGAAATGGGCAATAAAGTATCTACTGGGAAATTAATATGACATTCTGGTGTTGCTGTATGTTGGCCAGAATGGTTGAAGGAGAGGGTTCACGTAGGACAGGCATAGGAGATGTGACTGAAAAGGAAGACTGGGGTCAAGCTGAAGAAGATGTGAAGGTAAGGCATGTTATGTAATATTTGCTTTTCTAAGGTGTGCTGTATAGATTTTTCCTGAGGCTCAGGAAGCCAGCAGTGATAGGAACCATGTTGGAATTCAATTCACCTTCCCTATGTGCAGCTGATTGTCATAATGAAAATGAATAGGCAATAAAGGTGGTTCTTGTTAAAACTAAATAGGAATGATTGATTTTCCTCTGGATTATTTAGATTCCTGAAACCTGTAAGTCTCATTATGGAAAGAAAAATATTTACTCTACATTTAAAATTTTATAATAGATAAAACCCAAATATCTCTGGGGAAAAATGCAAGAAAACCAGGTCTTTATGTGGCAATGTAAGGGGATAGTGTGGCCTATAAAGAGGGGCTAATATGCCCTGACTGCTCTGAGAATAAATTTCATCATTAAAATCAACACTCAAATACTTGCAAACTTGTAGGGGGAGGGGTTCTGACTTAAAGTGAATTAATTCAGTGTTCTTAAAAGAAAGTCCAATTGATTCCTTTCCATGCCTAGAAAAACTCTACTCTGAGAAATAAATGTGTGTGTGTGTCTGGGTGTGTGTGTGTGTTAGGTGGGTGTCAGTAACTACATTAGACTATCTGATGGAGAGGGTTTATATGGGGCAGAGGTAGGAGATTGGATAGATTCTTGAAGTTGCCATAGAAGGTGTGGATACTTTCTAGGCAAAGAACACCTACAAATACAATGCCACCAATAGCAAGGAAGAAAAAGTAAGGTTCAGAATCAATGATCTAAGAAACATGAAAATATGCTCAACATAGCTCGTTATTAGAGAAAAGTAAATCAAAACTACAATGAGATATCACTTCACACCAGTCAGAATGGCCATCATTAAAAAGTCTACAAATAAATAAATGCTGGAGAGGTATGGAGAAAAGGGAATACTCTTGCACTGTTGGTGGGTATGTAAATTGATACAGCCACTATGGAAGATGGTATGAGAATTCCTTAAAAAAACTAGGAATAAAAGCACCATATCACCCAGCAATCCCACTCCAAGGCATATACCTTGAGGAAACCAAAGCTGAAAAAGACACATGTATCCCATTGTTCATTGCAGCACTATTTACAATAGTTAGAACATGGAAGCAGCCTAGATGTCCATCGACAGATGAATGGATCAAGAAGTTGTGATATATACACATTGGAATATTACTCAGCCATAAAAAGGAATGCATTTGAGTCAGTTCAGATGAGGTGGATGAACCTAGAACCTATTATACAGAGTGGCGTGAGTCAAAAAGAGAAAGATAAATATCATATTCTAATGCATACATATGGAATCTAGAAAAATGGTACTGAACAGTTTATTTACAGGGCAGCAATGGAGAAACTGACATAGAGAATAGACTTATGGACATGGGGAGAAGGGAGGAGAGGGTGAGATGTATGGAGAGTAACATGGAAACTTACATTACCATAGGTAAAATAGATAGCCAACGGGAATTTGGTGTATGGCTCAGGAAACTCAAACAGGGACTCTGTATCATCCTAGAGATGTGGGATGGGGAGGGAGATGGGAGGTGGTTCAAAAGGGAGGGGATATAGGTATATCTATGGCTGATTCATGTTGAGGTTTGACAGAAAACAACAAAATTCTGTAAAGCAATTATCATTCAAAAAAATTAAAAAAAAAAAAAAGTTGAACAGAATCAATGACCTGCAGAAAAGGTGCTCAATGACTGGAGTGGAGAAACTTTAGAGAATAGGAAACAGCCAAATTAGACTAGCCCAGGAAGGAAGGGAATACTTAACACCTCAAATCCTATAAACACTTCAAGTCCCAAACCCCTTAAGATTGAATTTCTAATTTTTAAAAATTAAGGACTGATACAAATATTTTATCAGGAAAATTTTCCATAGTAGATCACACGTTTTCAGTTGTAAAAATCTCATCCTATTTAAAATTCTACTTGTCAATGTTTCCCTTTCTGGTCTAGACCTGATACCAGGCTTCTGGGCATTTAGCTTTTACGCCAGCTCTTCGAGCTGTGAATGGTGTCAATGGGAACTTGGTCTTCTCTCATCCAAGTAAACCTTTGTCTTTGGAGCCTCTCCTTTCTGCAGTAGAGAGTCATTCCCATCATAGTTACCTGATCCTATTTATACTGATGCCTTAAATAATGTACCTGTAATAATATTTATTAAGACTTTCAGATAATATAAATCACATACTATCTGTATTTGACACAGATGTGTGTGTAACTTTAGCCCTGGATGGAATATCTTGATACATTTTCTCATCAATTTGTGGGAGGGGAAGTAGAATTAAATAAAGCACATGGTACCTAGTGGGAGTCTCCTGGTTGATTATTGAGAATATTTGGTGCTTTTGTTTCCTCAGTATCCATTCCCCTTTCTGACATCAGGACTTCAGTTTCCCTGTAGAGAACTCATTCTGTACATGAAGTCATTCTTTGGCTTCAGATATAGACAAAAGTATAGGTCTTCTGGATTGAAGCACCACATCCCCTTGAACACAGTGATTGTTTTAGGACAGGCATGTAAATCAAAGCCACTCCCGTGATGTTTCCCGAAAGTTCCAATGTGAGGTGCTCTCTTTCCTCTAGATTGCTTAAAAAGTTAGAGAAAAGCTTGGAGCTATTTTTGTCACCTTGCTTTTCTGAGAATAAAGCCAGAAAACGGGCAGAATAAAAAAAGTGAGGAAATTGGCAAAGAATACTCTGATTGTATTGAGTGAGAATCCAAATGAAATTTGTGAACCAATGAAATTCATTTTCATTTAAGAGAATGTGGGTCATTTTAGCTATAAATATCAGATATTTAATTGAATAATATACATATAAAGGAAATCTAAGTGTAAAGAAAATAATTTCCAAGTAGATTACAATTTTATGAAAAAAAATGAAGGCCACCTGACACTATCCAATCTCACTTACAAATGAAGATTTGAACCAGTTTGCTTATTTGACTTATCCATAGCCTCATCATAGCTAAAATTACAGCCACAAATTGAACTCACTTATCTGGCAAAAAGTTATTTAAAATCTACTACTAATAATAATACACATTATACATTATAACAGATAATATATTATTATACACTTATATTGGAGAAGGGAATGGCAATCCACTCCAGTATTCTTGCCTGGAGAATTTTATGGACAGAGAAACCTGGCAGGTTACAGTCCATGGACTTAAAGAAAGTAGGGAAAACCACTAGACCATTCAGGAATGACCTAAATCAAATCCCTTATGATTATACAGTGGAAGTAACAAATAGATTCAAGGAAATAGATCTGATAGACTGAGTGTCTAAAGAATTATGGACGGAGGTTCATGACATTGTTTTTTTTTTTTTTTTTTTACTTTATTTTACTTTACAGTACTGTATTGGTTTTGCCATACATTGACATGGATCAAGATCATCCCTAAGAAAAAGAAATGCAGAAAAGCAAAATGGCTATCTGAGCAGGCCTTACAAATAGCTGAGAAAAGAAGAGAAGCTAAAGGCAGAGGAGAAAAGGAAAGGTATAACCATTTGAATGCAGAGTTCCAAAGAATAACAAAGAGAGATAAGAAAGCCATCCTCAGTGATCAATGTGAAGAAATAGAAGAAAACAATATAATGGGAACCACTAGAGATCTCTTCAAGAAAATTAGAGATACCAAGGGAATATTTCATGCAAAGATGGGCTCAATAAAGGACAGAAATGGTATGGACCCAAGAGAAGCAGAAGATATTAAGACGAAGTGGCAAGAATACACAGAACTATACAAAAAAAGTCTTCACAACCCAGATAATCATGATGGTGTGATCACTCACCTAGAGCCAGACATCCTGGAATGTGAAGTCAAGTGGGCCTTAGGAAGCATTACTATGAACAAAGCTAGTGGAGGTGATGGAATTCTAGTTGAGCTATTTCAAATCCTAAAAGATGATGCTGTGAAAGTGCTGCCCTCAATATGCTAGTAAATTTGGAAAACTCAGCAGTGGCCACAAGACTGGAAAAGGTCAGCTTTCACTCTAATCCCAAAGAAAGGCAATTCCAAAGAATTCTCAAATGACTACACAATTACACTCATCTCAAACTCTATCAAAGTGATGCTCAAAATTCTCCAAGCCAGGCTTCAACAGTTCATGAACCGTGAACTTCCAGATGTTCAAGCTGGATTTAAAAAAGGCAGAGAACCAGAGATCAAATTGTCAACACCGTTGGATCTTTGAAAAAGCAAGAGAGTTTCAAAAAAATATCTATTTTTGCTTTATTGATTATACCAAAGCCTGTGACTGTGTGGATCACAACAAACTGTGGAAAATTCTGAAAGAGATGAGAATACCAGACCACCTGACCTTCCTCTTGAGACACCAGTATGCAGGTCAGGTAGCAACATTTAGAACTGGACATGGAACAACAGACTGGTTCCAAATCGGGAAAGAAGTAAATCATGGTTGTAAATTGTCACCGTGCTTATTTAACTTCTATGCAGAGTACATCATCAGAAACACCGGGCTGGATGAAGAACAAGCTGGACTCAAGATTGCTGGGAGAAATATCAATAGCCTCAGATATGCAGATTATACTTTTTAGCAGAAAACGAAAAAGCAGTAAATACCGTTTTCAGAAAAGAGAGCCTCTTTATGAAAGTGAAAGAAGAGATTGAAGAAGTTGGCTTAAAGTTCAACATTCAGAAAACGAAGATCATGGCATCCGGTCCCATCACTTCATGGCAAATAGATGGGGAAACAGTGGAAAGAGTGCCAGACTTTATTTTCTGGGGCTCCCAAATCACTGTAGATGGTGACTGCAGCCATGAAATTAAAAGCCGCTTGCTCCTTGGAAGAAAATTTATGACCACCATAGACAGCATATTAAAAAGCAGGGACATTTCTTTGTCAACAAAGGTCCATCTAGTCAAAGCGATGGTTTTTCCAGTAGTCATGTGTGGATGTGAGAGTTGGACTATAAAGACAGGTGAGCACTGAAGGATTGATGCTTTTGAAATGTGGTGTTGGAGAAGACTCTTGAGAGTCCCTTGGACTGCAAGGAGATCCAACTAGTCCATCCTAAAGCAGATCAGTTCTGAATATTCATTGGAAGGACTGATGCTGAAGCTGAAACACCAATACTTTGGCCACCTGATGTGAAGAACTGACTCATTTGAAATAACCCTCATACTGTGAAAGATTGAAGGCAGGAGAAGGGGGCACCAGAAGATGAGATGGTTGGATGGCATCACTGATTCAATGGACATGAGTTTGAGCTAACTCCAGGAGTTGGTGATAGATAGGGAGGCCTGGCATGCTGCAGTCCATGGGGTCGCAAAGAATTGGACACGACTGAGTGACTGAATTGAACTGATACAATTATATATTAAGATCCCCTTGAGGAGGGCATGACTTCCCTGTGGCTCAGATGGTAAAGCGTCTACCTACAATGCGGGAGACTTAGGTTCAATCCCTGGAGACTGAACCCTGGAGAAGGAAATGGCAACCCACTTCAGTATTCTTGCCTAGAAAATCCCATGGATGGAGGAGCCTGGTGGACTACAGTCCATGGGGTCAGAGGAGGGCATGGCAACCTATTCCAGTATTATTGCTTGGAGAATCCTGTGGACAGAAGAGCCTGGCATGCTTCAGTCTATAGCGTTTCAAAGAGTTAGACATGACTGAATCAACTTGACATGTATAATCCACCATATAATAATATATATCATATATACTTATGTTGATATATAATTATAAATAATGTATATTATAATAATATACAATATGTTATTATTATCATTATTATTTTGCATGGACTCCAGCATAGATTCAACCCAGATTTTTGGCCATTAACATCATTATAACTGTAAAGCTCAGATTATCTATTTCTAAACATGTTAAAATTTCCCTTAACATGAAAATCTGCTTTAATATTTCCTTCAGAGCTTCCTTAAGAACTGAAAGCTTTTTGTAGCTTTTTTTTTTACAGAAGAATAATACAATCTACATGCAGTAATACAAATAATAATGATTAAATGAAGTTACTCCTCATAACAACATCCCACTCATAACTAATGAGCTGCCCAAAATTGTCTTGAAATGCCTTTAATTCGAAAGAACAGTATGAGTGAATTATCACACTTCATAGCCAAAGATAATTACACTCATTTAAAAAATGAAAGATACTGTCAAATGGAAGGTTCAAAAAATCTAAATCTATTTCTTTATGATACATGGGCTATGCAAAATCTGGATAGTAACATACAATTAAAAATGTTGAAAGAGGGGATAATCAATTTAATCTTTCTATACAATTTAGGAATCAAATGCAATAATAAGTATTACTGGAATTCATGATCATTATTCATATAATGACTATGTACAGTATGAATTTAGAATATAGCTTCCCACCATGAAGTTGTGAATTTTTTCACTGCTTTTAACTTTTGAGGTGTTTTAAAATTACAGGCAATATATGTCTAACACTTTCTCCCATCTTACAGATTAAAAACACAAATACTACAAATAAAATTTAAGTGCAAACAGAGAAATAGCTAGGGAAAAAAAGGTCAAATATCATTGGTAGGCAAACAATGATAATTGTATGACTCACCAATAAGAAAATACGAATGATCCCATTTTTTTTTTAATGGTCAAAGGAATAAATAGGAAATAGAAATTAGTGATAAAGAAACCTGCAAAGTAAAATAACAATATATCAGATTTTTTTTCTATTAGCTGAGCCAAGAGAAAAAAGCATTAGGGTAAGAAGAATTCAAGTCAGATTACTGGTAGGATAAGCTTATCAATTTGCCTCTGTCTTAGAAAAATTTCTGTTCTATTGGCAGCATTGTGAATCTTCACCCACCCATATGTTGTGACTGAATTAGTTTTAGATAACTTTTTGCATCTGCTATTTTAAATGGCTTGTGTTGGGTAAATGAAACCATATGTATTAAGACTGCTAACTTCCACCTTAATTAATACATTTATAAATAATTTGAAATAGTGAAATAATATAGTATAATATGCAATTTATTTTATGCCATATTATAAAATATTTTATTTTAAATACATAATATATATTTAAATATAATTTAAATGTATGCTAAATTTATGCTATATTATAAATAAAATCATGTTTATATGTACAATACTTGAAATACCATTACAAATAACAGTGAAATTTTTTTTCTAAATGCAGTTTTATACAGAATGATGAGGCATAAAATTCATGTTTTGTTTACAGTGGGAAGTAGAGCCCAGAGCCTTAGCGTCTTGGCTTCCTTCTCCCCTCCTCTCCCAGGCACACATATCTCTTAGTGGCTGCTTTCCACAGCAAAGGAGTATAAATAAAAGGTGTAGGAATAAAGAACATTAAACGATGATAGTCATGGCATGGAAAGCTGAAGTTATGTCATTCCTAAAGTTGCCTATGCACAAAAAATCAATGCTAAATGCACACTTGACTGATAAGACACTCACAAGCAGTCTTTATAAAAATGTTAGCGGAAGCATCAGTGTTTAGCTTTCTCTTGACTCTATTAAATGTGGCAGTTCCAGATACTCTTTATAGGAGAGGCAAAGCTCAGCAGTCTGATCCCAAGTTAGCCCTGGGAGGACTTACTGTAAGACCAGTTTCTGCAGTAATCACACTGTTTCTTAAATCTTCTTCCCCGTGCCCACTGTCTGTGTCCCAGCCAACAGTGATTCTAACTTGGATGATATGGAACTCCATTTAAGAATGTTTTTAATCCATGGGCAAGTCAACTTAAGTGACCTAAAGTTCTTCAAACCCCAGCTATCCCTAAAACATACATATTGGATTGCCTGCCAACATGGACATTTCCATGCCCTTCACTAGTATTTTATTAATTTATGATTACAAGACTCTAATAAATATGTTGAAATTACCCAATTCTTACAAAACACACCTCTGCAGAAGAGAAAAATGTTGAAGTTAGGAGACGTTGAATTAATGGCCCCATCAAAATTAATTTTCTTGGTATTTAAGAAAAAAAATCCTGATGAATTCTTCAGAGTTGATATGAATGCCATTCACTAGCATTTGTACAGAAATGTGACTTGAATTCAACCATAATTAACTAGGCCATTAATTTAAAGTGAAGATCATAAGATAATAAACAGCAGTTCATGTATAAAAGACATCTCAATTCTCCATGAGGACAAAAGACTGTCTCATACAGTTGCTATTTAATTTGTCTCAGTCACAAATGAAGGCAAATTCAGTCTAGATGAATCTGCAGTGTAACTTTCAGACCACAGGCTCTGTTTTTAGCAAGGTCCCATGGACATAGACATTTTCATGTGCTACATTCAAACTACATGAAATACCATGAAATTCACTAATTACATTTTTCCTGTAAGTTGATCTAAAATAGGTGTGGCTTTCTAGAGGTTCAGGAGGTAAAAAAAAAAAAAAATCCCGAATATTCATTGAAAGGACTGATGTTGAAAGCTGAAACTCCAATACTTTGGCCACCTGATCTGAAGAGCTGACTCATTTGAAAAGACCCTGATGCTGGGAAAGATCGAAGGCAGGAGGAGAAGGGAAAGAAAGATGAGAGGATGAGATGGTTGGATGGCATCACTGACTCAATGGACATGAGTTTGAGTAAACTCCGGGAGTTGTTGATGGACAGGGAGGCCTGGTGCGCTGCAGTCCATGGGCTCACAAAAGAGTTAGACACAACTCAGTGACTGAACTGCACTCCACTGAAATAGGAAAAACATTTACTTCTTCAGCAATAGGGCAAAGGCTATTAATAGCATTGATCACTGAAGAAGGCTTTCTTATCTCTCCTTGTTATTCTTTGGAACTCTGCATTCAAATATGTATATCTTTACTTTTCTCCTTTGCCTTTTGTGTCTTTTCTTATCTCAGCTATTTGTAAGGCCTCCTCAGACAACGATTTTGCCATTTTGCATTTCTTTTTCTTGGGGATGGTCTTGATCCCTGTCATGAACCTTGGTCCATAGTTCTTCAGGCAGTCTATCAGATCTAATCCCAATCTATTTGTAACTTCTACTGTATAACTGTAAGGAATTTGATTTAGGTCATACCTGAATGGTCTAGTGGTTTTCCCTACTTTCTTCAATTTAAGTCTGAATTTGGCAATAAGGAAATTATATGGAGAGTATATCATGTGAAATGCTGGGCAGGATGAAGCACAAGCTGGAATCAAGATTGCTGGGAGAAATAACAATAACCTCAGATATGCAGATGACCCCAATCTTATGGCAGAAAATCAAGAACTAAAGAGTCTCTTGATGAAAGCGAAAGAGGAGAGTCAAAGAGTTGGCTTAAAACTCAACATTCAGAAAACTAAGATCATGGCATCTGGTCCCATCACTTCATGGCAAATAGATAGGGAAACAATGGAAACAGTGAGAGACTATTTTCTTGGGCTCCAAAATCCCTGCAAATGGTGACTGCAGCCATGAAATTAAAAAACGCTTGCTCCTTGGAAGAAAGTTTATGACCACCCTAGACAGCATATTAAAAAGCAGAGACATTTCTTCGTCAACAAAGGTCCATCTAGTCAAAGCGATAGTTTTTCCAGTAATCATGTATGGATGTGAGAGCTGGACTATAAAGAAAGGTGAGTGCTGAAGAATTGATGCTTTTGAACTGTGGTGTTGGAGAAGACTCTTGAGAGTGCCTTGGACTGAAAGGAGATTCAACCAGTCCATCCTAAAGGAAATCAGTCCTAAATATTCATTGGAAGGACTGATGCTGAAGCTGAAACTCCAATACTCTGGCCACCTGATGCAAAAAACTAACTCCTTGGAAAAGACCCTGATGCTGGGAAAGATTGAAGGCAGGAAGAGAAGGGGATGACAGAGGATGAGATGGTTGGACAGCATCACCAACTTATGGACATGAGTTTGAGTAAGCTCTGGAATTTGGTGATGTACAAGGAAACCTGATGTGCTACATTCCATGGGGTCACAAAGAGTCGGACACGACTAAGTGAACTGAACTGAACTGATTAATAGCATATCTAAGCCCCTGTGGCTGCCCTGGATATTTCCTACCTGTTTCTACTGGTTTTCATACAATCTCAAAATTTTAAGGTTCAAAGAACTGGGTATTTTGGCAAGGTGTTAACTAATCTGTCCCTCTGCCTTTCAGCAGGCCTAATCCAATTTCCTATTAAACTTAAAAATTTAAGAAAAAAAAATACTAAATCGGATTTAAAGAGTTAGAATTACCAATATCAGGACATCATTTTCTTCCTCTTTTCCTGAAATTGTCTCCACTTTGTCAATAGTGAAACTGGAACTGAGGTGACCCCTGTTCCTCATCACTTGCCACGCTCTACCTACACATTGCCAATATTAGATTAGCCATCTGGCTTCTTTTCTGAAAATTCAGCTCATCTTAATAATCTCTTCTGAATCCCTTCCAAACCTTTTGTGCTCTTCCATATTTCTGGGACACTGATATGGACTTGATAATGAAGTGCAGGAATATTTTGCAAGCCTAAAATGAAAATCACTTTATCATTGTAGAGAGCTGTGTAATTGTGCTTTATAAGGTTTTTGCTAGCTTTTCCTCTTACACATGATTTTATTGTTTTGCCTTGAAGAATCATCTAGTCTGTTTAAATCAATATTCTCTGAAATGAATATAGCATTTTCAGGTATGTGTGTGTGTGTGAGTGTGTGTTTTCAACAGAAACTGAGACAATGGAGAAGAACATTGAAAAATGCAGGTAGAGTCAATGTTAAAAAAAAAAGAAAAGCCTAGTAAACCAGTTCTAAAGGTCACACATCTGCAGTGACAAAGATGTTTTCATTTCTAAACAAAGAACTCAAAATAGGCGACAACAGAAAGACAGGCATAGAGGCCAGACAAACGAGAAAGAGAGGAAATGAGAGAGAGGGTGACGGAGAGGGGGAGAGAAGGAGAGAGAGAGAGAAACTGAGATTCAAAAAAGCAAATGAAAAAAGCCTATTGTCTCCCAGAAAGCATGTTTCAGAGCTCCAATTTATCTTTATGTATGTAGAACTTCTTCCCTCAATGGGGTTTCTCAAATAATGTTAAGTCTCTAGACAATCCAGTTTAAGATGCCTTTAATATTATGAAGGACATATCTAGCAGCTTAAATACACTGTAGAGAGAAGAGCACCACTTAATAACAGTCATTTGATGGCAATTTTATATAGTAGAGATGTTCCTACCTTTTCTAAGTGTGGATAAACATGGTTTTAGAAGCTTCTTGAAATTATGTGACTTACATATATTTGTAGCTCCTTAAAAGGATTTTATGACACAAAGTAGTTAAAAGTTTGATCCTTTATAGTCTAAGGCAAAGGGAATATTATTTGAAAAATTCTTCCTTTAAAAATAGAGTTCTAGGACAATAAGAATCTCATAGAAACAGAATAGAGAATTTGGAATCTGCAAACAGGTAATCCATTTTTGGTACATCCAAAAAACAAAAAGCCTTCACAATTCTAGGTTAGTTGTGAGACTACAGAGGCAGTTCCCAGATTATCAGTGATCCTAAATTCCAACCTCTGACCTTGTCAGCAGCCTTTCCCAATAAAGGACTACATCACATAGTGCAATATAGAATTGTCCCAGCTTCAAAGGTAGTGTGTGTCCTGATACATCTCCAAAGAAATGGATGTATCCATAAGTCTCTTTCCTCTAGAAGCTGATGTTATTTGAACTCCTACTGTACACTCCATTTTACATAAAAGTCCCCTGTAATCCTTGTGTCAACACTACATCATTGTAAAGCACAGGAAACAGAGTCTTGGAGAGTTTAAATGGGTGCCCAGGTCATACACCAACCCAGGTGTTTAACAACAACCTGTTCAGGTAGACATTTGACATAGGATACCTTTCTGAAAGATATCCTACCCAAAGTAAGATTTCATCACTCCCAGGATATAGGGGATTCCAGAAGCAGATGTTTAAAGGTTGCAGTTTCTAGCTTTGGCATCATTAATCCATTCATTCAGTTACCAAATTATTACCGAGTGCTCCCTACACATTGAGCCTGTGCTAATGTTGATTAAAGTCTTGGAGAAGGAGATGTGTTGAAAGCTGTTTTACATGTCTTTCCAGCAGGTCAGTGTAGAGGTAGGCACTTCCTAGGAAGCAATAGTTAAGGGCTGAGAAGACTTTCAGGGCAGTGTGATGTTTACTGTTTATTTACTGGTGTGGCATTTATGAGTCAAGAATATCTACTGCAAAAAAATAAAAGAACGTCTATTGTAGACCTAGGAGAGTGCGTCATTTTGAGGACTACAAAATCTTTATGTGTGTGTGTGTGTGCACACACACATACATACCTACAGAAACAGATGTCACCAGTACAAAAGAGTGTAATAAAAGAAGCACAAATAGCTCATTCTGGGGGCTTCTCCAAGCAGCAGTAGCAGCAGCAGCTATTGTAAGGACTTGAGTGTAATTGACTTATGTGGCAGATGACTGCAGGCAGCACTCTTAGGGGAGTGTGGAACTGAGACAAGGAAACATATTCAATAAAGGTCTTAATGAGAATGTTACTGCTGAGAGCAGCTAGACCTTGACTTGCTAGAGATCTGAGAGGGAGATCATGCCTCAGAATTGAAACCACTCTATCCCAAGGGGAGTAAGCTGAAATGTTTATTCTCTAAATAAAACTTATCATTGGCTGATGGCTACTCCTCAAGCCTGCACTTTAGCATAATTCCAGATTGTTCCACATATGGGATTAGAGAAAAATGGAAGGCAGAGTTTCAGACACTTTCAGCCAGAACACTATGAAGCTTGTATAGGAAGGTAAAACCTAAGAAGTATGGGGAAAGTACTGAGAGCATCTGCTAAGGACACCAGATTACCATCCATGGGAGACCAACCACTCTCAACATTCTGCTAAACTGTCATTCCAGTCACCTATCAGTAAATTCACTTAGCCATGCTTTTCTGTGATATGCTCATATTAGTTCACTCGAAAATGTCTTAGACATCCATTTGAATAAAACACATCACTGTAATTTTAAACAGCTGTATAATATCCCATTATGTATGTGTTATAATTAATGTGTCTAGTTTTCCTATTGATGAACATTTATGTTGTTTCCAGATTTTTGTTATTGTAACCATTAGTGCCATGAACATATTTTGATGTACTTTCTTGGTACCTTATTTAGAATAAATTGCTGACTCTGTGTGTATGCATATGTCAAGATAATTATTCCATAATTTTTTCAGAAATGTTTCATGTTTTTACTTGTTTGTAGTGCAATGAACAAATTTATAGTCAATAAATAATTTACGTAGTAAGCAAAAGTGAATAAATGTGCCCATTTTATATCATTCTCAGCAACAGTGAAATTTGGCAGCCTTGTTAATATCAGATATTTTATGTTGTATATTTGTGAGATTATACATCTTTTTCATATGTTCACTGATTATTATATTTTTAAGATTTTCTCTTAGGTGTTTTTTCATGGAGCCTATTCATGTGTTCATGGTTTTATTTATTTATTTTTTATGGTTTTATTTTTAATTGGTACATTAAAACCTCTTTGTGTTTTAGTGATACTAATCTTTTATCTGCCACAAGCATTGCAGGTGTCTTTCCTAATAAATTATTCATCTTCCAATTTTGTTTCTGAACATGTGATAAAAATAATTATTTTATGTGCCATGTTAAGAAAGACTAAACCCATGTCAATATACCAAATAGCCATATTTTTCTCCTGGTATATTTTCCCTGTTCTCCAAAGCAATTATCCCAGAAATATTAATATGTCAAGAAAACACATATTTAAGGATCAAGTAACTCAAAAACCATCAGACTCAATAATGAGTAAGATTTCTTTAGGGCTACTCAGAGTTTTTAATATGTTAACAGGAATTAACAATTGTTAACAGGAATTTCAGTTCCAAAGGAAATCAAGTATGCCATATTTTCAAAACATATTTGACTTTGAATCATTTAAAGCTTCTTTTCAAAGTGTATTTATTTAAATCACCCAAAAGAGAGTTTTGTAGAGTACTAGTTGAGAAGACTTTTATAACAAAGCAAAATCATAAAAGAAGTAGAAATGATGTACTAGAAAAGACAGAAATCTTTATCTTTCTTGGATTTGGCCCAAAAAAATTAGAAGTTATACGGTCATTAGTATAAATCATTTTCGCCTCAACATAACTCTAGTCCAAATGCCTGGGTTACCTTGGTTAAAAATGTTAAGAATCCTTAATATTCTGAGTATGTCTAATTTAAAAATTCTGTGGCTTTGGTCTCTCTCAGTGGCATTTCTAACCTACACAGATCCGTGGATTTATCTCAAGTTACCCTTGAGTGTTTTGGAATGTTCTACCTTCTAAGAATACAACAGAGTCAATTATAAATATTTTAACAGCACTCTTTGCCAAGTCATAATACTTTCGGTTAGGCTTATTTCATGGAGAAAAAAATAAATGTAATTGATGTGAACAGTGTACTATGAACAAATAAACAAAAACATGAAATAATATCCAGGAACCCTCAGGATAATAACTTTTGAGCTGCTGGATTTTAATCGCTGGAAGCAAACTTGAAAGTTGACCAGCCATCACCTCCTGCTCACATAGGACAAACGGAGAAGTGTGTTGGCCTGTCTGGCTGGGTGAGATTGTAAAGTTCCAAAAGTCCTCATGAATAGAAGTCTCTCTCTTAGTTCTTCGGAAAGATGCTTTGGCAAGAAATATCTTGCTAAAATGTTGTAGAATGGAGACTAAACTAGTATATAAACATTTAAGACATTTACTACAAAGGAAAATAATTGTCTAATGATACCTAAAATTCTACCCACAGGTTAAATTCCATAGTAAACTGAACTTTCTATAGTACAGGGTTAGAGGCAGAAAACCCATGAACCCACCGCTCGTTTATTTTATTCAAATCAACTCACTAGAGAAATTTTGGTACCTTCCATTTCATTTGTAAATCAAAGGTCATCTTTGTGCCTCTCACAGAGCAGATTAAATGAACTACAGAGTTTTATATACCTCTTCCAGGAAAATCCCTAGAAGAAAGGAACAGAGAACTAACTTTGGGTTTTTAGGTTCAGTAGAAATCTATTTCTCTTAAGAGAAGACTCTTCTTCCAATGAGAACCACAAGGAAATCATATTTAAAAGAGAACATGTCTTCCATAAGCCTTCCTGCCTTAAGAATGACAAGAGATTCTAGGAAGACAGAAGTTTATGAAAAATTATGGTCAGTATCATACAACCATTCTAAACTCAGATATCATTCATCACTAATAGAAATAACTTCTCTGAAGCCCTTTCATTACCAGGAAGAAAGTTTCTTTTCTGAGATTATGCCCTAAGGGGGAAATATATATATATATATATATATATTTATTTATTTGTGTAGGCATGCATGCATTTCCCAGGTCTAAAATTAGTGAAGAAAAACAAATGCCCTTCTAAAGGAAGAGGTGAATGTAGTTTAAGATAAATAATCATTTAATTAGAGTGTTTGGTATGTTTGTTTCAAGAATGCCTTTGTGTTTTCCTGGTGACAGGATAATTTCCCCTTAGCACAGATATAGTCATTTTCCAAGGGCATTCATGCTTTTTTTTCTTTTTTTTTTTTTTTTTTTTTTTGCTATTTCCAGAGCATTCTGACTCCCCTCCCAGCATGCTGGGGAAGTGGCATCTATCTGAAAATAGACTGATTTTTCCCATATCCCCTGAATGTGAGCTTTTTTGTTTAACAGGGTGCTGTCAACAGGAAGGTTGGAGGAGTTATTGTGATTTGCTTTGAAAATCAGATCTAATAATTGAGAAAATGAAAATTTTGCTCCTTATGACTATGTAGATTTTTTATAAAAAGCAAAAGACACTAAAATTAATCCTCTTTCTGATTCAGGTTAGTAACTTAGGGGAAAAGAAATAATAACTAACATTGTTGAATTCTATTTGTCAGGCATGGGGTTGGTGTCTCATTTTCCAGATGTTTTGTTCAGATGTTCTCCTTTAACTTCCATTACAATCGTATAAGGTCAAAGTCCTACTAAAAAATACCCCTGTGGTATATAAAGAAAAGTGAGGTTCAAAAAAATAATAACTTGCTCGTGTTCATCCAGAGAGTAAGAGGTGCAACTAAATTGAAGCCCAGATTTATCTCTGACTGTATGCCCAAATTCTTAACTCTGATACTATATTGCGTCAGAGGAAATCTGAGAGATGAAACAAAAATATTCTATTTTTACAGCTGCTATTTATTAACTGGAGAAGGAAATGGCAACCCACTCCAATATTCGTGCTTGGAGAATCCCAAAGACAGAGGAGCCTGGTGGGCTACAGTCCATGGGGTCACAAAGAGTCAGATTGTTCAACCTCATATTAAGCCATTTAGTCAATAAACTGCCAACATTTTTACTTTACATCTAAGAAGAATGCTACCAAAATATGAACTCCCTGAAGCTAGGAGGCTCAGAGAAAAAAGTCACTTGAATTCTTAAACCAGAAGATTGTCTGGCATGTAGTAAGTACTCAATAATCATTTGTTGAAGGAATGAGTAAAAAATCCAGGCAAGGGATGATGGATTTTTCACATTATGGAATATTGGTGGAACTAAGCCATTGATAGTAATTCCCCAAAGCTCTGAACTTGGAATGTAAATCTTGGAGGAGTGGAAGATGGTATGGAAGAGGGAGTCAGAAAACACTATGAAATATTTCTTTCTAGAGCTTGAGGATTCCTTACTAGGCACATAAAGAAAGCAATATTTTTTCGAATTTGAGTTAATTTTTTCTTCTCTTACACTTTCATTTATGGCCCTTGAAAACCAGGACCCTTTCAGTCTTCCCTGCTGGCCTCAGACATGAGGTAAAATAATTCTCCACCATTTATCAGAATTGCTCCCAGGAATATTTCTAAGCATGTAGAGTGTTACTTCCCTTGGGCATTTCAGAGAAGACAGAAAACTTAAGGCCCACAATAAATCTCAAATTGTAAGATTTTATTTGATTTTTATTGACATACAGTTGATTTATAATGTTGTGTTAGTTTCAGATATACAGCAAAGTGATTCACACACACATATATGTATATAGATATATACCTATAGATATGCACATATATGTGTATCTACATATGTATATATTCATGTTCTTTTTCAAATTATTTTCCCTTATAGGTTATTACAAGACCCTGAGTATAGTTCCCTGTGCTATACAAGTAGGTCCTTGTTGGTTATCTGTTTTATAAACAGTAGTGTGTATATCATTGGCAAACGTCCATCTAATCAAAGCTATGGTTTTCCAGTAGTCATGTATGGATGTGACAGGGGGACCATAAAGAAAGCTGAGCACCAAAGAATTGGTGATTATGAACTGTGGTGTTGGAGAAGACTCTTGACAGTCTCTTGCACTGCAAGGTGATCAAACGAGTCAGTCCTAAGGGACATCAGTCCTGAATATTCATTGGAAGGACTGATGCTGAAGTTGCAGGTCCAATATTTTGGCCACCTGATGCGAAGAACTGACTCATTTGAAAAGACCCTGATGCTGAGAAAGATTGAAGTTGGGAGGAGAAGGGGATGACAGAGGATGAGATGGTTGGATGGCCTCACCAACTTGATGGACGTGAGTTTGAGCAATCTCAGGGAGTTGGTGATCGACAGGGAAGCCTGGCATCCTGCAATCCATGGGGTTGCAAAGAGTTGGACACAACTGAGTGACTGAACTGAACTGAGTGTGTATATCTAATTGTAAGTCTTCAGACGTTAGAAATCTTACAGGAAAGGTATTTAGAGTGGGGAAAATAAGACTGGAATTTTGGGGTGGGATGTTTTCTCTGATGCCTGGCTTGACTTCATATGGGGAGTAATTTACTTCACTTAGTATCATAATCACCAGTTTCATCCATGTTTCTGCAAATGGCATTATTTCATTCTTTTTAATGGTTAATATGGGCTTCGCTGGTAGCTCAGTAGGTGAAGAAACTGCCTGCAGTGCAGGAGACCAGATTTCAATCCCTGGGTCAGGAAGATCCCGTGGAGAAGGATATGACAACCCACTGCAGTATTCCTGCCTGGAAAATCCCATGGACAGAGGAGCCTGGCATGCTACAGTCCATGGGATCGCAAGAGTTGGACACGACTTAGCAACTAAACTAACTAGGGAGGTATTAATTTTTCTACTAATACTAAGTCAGTCCTTCCACACTGCAACAATAGCTCGATTTTTCCCCAATTTTTCTCCTAATAGAGTTTATTTATTCATTTGCCTATGTATCCATTTAATCATCATATATACCACACACTGATATATAGAACAAAACTACACAATCCTGCACAAGAATGAAACAACCATTTTCTTACATTGCACACAAAAATAAATTCAAAATATATTACAGACCTAAATATAAGACCTGAAACCATAAAACTCTTTGGAGAAGGCAGAGGCAGTACACTCTTTGACACTGGTCTTAGCAATATGTTTTTGGATGTGTCTCCTCAGACACAAACAATAAAAAAAAAAAAAAAAAAACCTACATGAAACTAAACAGCCTTATCACAATTAAGTAATTCATCAACAAAGAGAAAGGTATCCTGCTGAACAGGAGAGGCTATTTGCAAATCATTTTTGACATAAAGAGTTAATATCCAAATTATATAAAGAAACCATACAACTCAACATTCAAAAACAATCAGATTAAAAGACTAGCAATGGATCTAAATAGACATTTCTCCAAAGAAGACATACAGAGAGCTGAAAAACTCATGAAAAGTTGCCCAGCATCAGTAATCATCAGGGAAATGCAAATCAAAACTACAGTGAGATACCACCTCACACCAGAGGTATCACCAAAAAGACAAATAACAAGCGTTGGCAAAGATGTTGATAAAAGGTAACTTTCATGCACTGCTTATGGGCATATAAACTGGAACAGAGACTATGGAAAAATGTGGAGGTTTTCTCAAAAAATTAAACACAGAGCTACCACATAATCCAGCAATTCTACTTCTGAGTATTTTCCAAAAGACAACAAATTGAAAATATGTACACAGCCCTACGTTCATCGCAGCATTATTTACAAATAGGTATGAAAACAAGTATCCATTGATAGGTGGATGGATGAAGAACATGTGGTACATACATACGATGGAATGTTACATATGAGAAAGAATAAAATCCTGACTTTGGTGGCAATACAGACGGACAGACGGTAATATGCTAAGTGAAAGAAATTATACAGAGAATGTCAAATACTATATGATTTCACTTCTTTGTAGAATCTAAGAAACAAAGCAAATGAAGAAGCAAAGCGAAAGAGGAGCAGACTCATGGCTACAGAGAAAAAACTGGTGGCGTCCAGAAGGAAAGTGAGCGGGAGGGGGGAGGGGGGATTTGGTGAATAGGTGAAGGGGATTAAGAGATACAGATTTTAAGTATAAAATAAATGTCATAAGGCTGTAATATACCACATAAGGAAAATAGTCAATAATATTGCAATAGTTTTGTGTAGTGATAGATGGTTACTAGACTTACCTTGATGATCATTTCACAGTACTTAATGTTGAATCACCATGTTGAACACCTGAAAATAACACAATATTGTATATTAATTAACTTCAACAACAAAACACACACATACACAAAAGATACATTCCTTGAGCAATACAGATACAAGCCTTACCTCAAGCAAACCTCTAGTCAGTGGAAAGGTAAAAACAAACAAACAAAAAAAGACAATGAGGCTAGAGTATGATAAGGATGCTAACATGTGTACAGTGGGCTGGGGGAGGGGCTACATCTGAGACAAACCCATTGGGATCTCCAGGCATCAGGACAACCCTCAGATCTGAAGGATGAGTGGGTAATCACAAGGCCAAACATACAGGGACTGAATCCTTCATGAGCTGGATGTTTCTTACTCCCTTAAAGCTCGATGTGACTGGGGTGTTAGGAACAAGGTGGCAAATGATAAAAGGCGAAATTGATAGAAAAGAGCTTGGAAGCTCCTGATACACAAAACTGAGAAATTTTAATCTTAACCTCAACCCTTATGAATCCTCCTTCTGATGGCCTTTTAACCATAGATTGACATGATCAGCTGAAGAAAGTGGAACAAAGGGGCCCAGTGAGGGAGCTGTTGATCCAAGTGATTCCTAAGAAATGACTATGGTCTATGAGGATGGCCAAGGTTCTTAGAATAATTGTCCTAGAGTACGAACTTTTGGGGCTTCCCAGGTGGCTCCGTGGTAAAGAATCCACCTGGGTCAGGAAGATCCCCTGGAGAAGGAAATGGTAACACACTCAAGTATGCTTGCCTGGGAAATCCCATGGATAGAGGAGACTGGTGGGTTACGGTGCATGGGGCCACAAAGAGTCAGACATGACTGCATGCATGCACACACAACACACACACACACATACACAAACTTTTCAACAGGACAAAGATTTCTTAAAGAGTCAAACAACCCTAATTCTATGTTTATTCTGCACCATTAAACACCATCATAAACTCAATTTGACCCTACTTACCTTAGAATTCTTTTCAGCCATATTTCATAGATGTAGATGATATTCTTTGCCAGATGGTGCTCCCTTTTCATGGAACAAGTATCTCCTTTTAACAGTCAGCTCTAGAAAACCTGGGGAATGTAACATCCAATAGTTGTATTAATGAAACTCCTTTATGAATTTAGCAGCTTTAGTGAGAGCAGAGAAACTCTCTTCACAGCTCAGGACTCTCTTTCCCAAGGTGAGAATGGAATAGCAAATTATAAAAATCATTCTGTTATCATAACAGTAAGAAAGGCTGTAGAAATATAATGTCGTGCATCCACTTCTCTCCTATGTATAGCGTGAGGCAAGCAGAGTTCTTAGCATTTCTTGAGTGAAAGACAATTTATCCTTCTGGGCCCTGGTCATTATTTTTCTTTCATTTCCAGGAGGAGGTCATTTGCTAAATGGAACCCAGCAGCACTAAAAAGGGCAAATGCCTTCAAAAAAGAGAGCAATTCATTCTCTTCTTAATCCCGTATTACTGCTGCTTTTAACTGGCTCCTCCTGGACTCCTGCTATTATATGGTTCAGCGTTCAGTTCATGTGGCTATGCATTGCTTTATAATATTTAGAGCAACTTGTGTATGTGTGTGTGTGTGTGTGTGTGTGTGTGTGTGTGTGGTTAGGGGAGCTACATGACATGTGCATGTGAGTTAATATAAGTAAATAGATGAATAAGGATGAAAGGCAACTCTTGAAACTGGTTGAACAACACAACCAAGAAAGAAGTGTCTTGGTTTAACCGCCAAGATGCTTCTCTAAATATCTTCCCTTATGAGCTTTCAAAATCAATAGGGGCTCAGGCTGTGAGCTAATGTGCAAAAGGAGAGCTGATCTCATGTGAACAGAAAAGTGCAAAGCTGCTTCTAAGAAATGAAAAATACCTGTAAAAGAAATGTTTAATATAAAACCAGCCTCAGTGGTTAGGGGTGGGCTGCATCAAAGAGATTTTGAAAACCCAGAGAGTAACTTATTTTAACGACAGCTCCAATGTCTCACAAATTGGCTAACTCACTTAAATATTAACCAAGAGAAAGAAAAATGTTGGCAAGGCTGAAAATGTTGATTAAAAATTTTTTTCTTAAGGATAAAAATGGCAGAGTGGATTCCAGTCCTCCCTGATTATTTTGTGACACACACTTCAGGGACGAATTTGAATACATAAGTTGCACTGATATTGTTATATTTGCATGTGGCAGTGGTTGCTATTTAAATAGTCGAGTATTTATTGGCATGAGGATGCCATTTAAGGTATGTGCAGTGAAACTTGCCACCTGCAGTTTGCTTCTGGGACTCCCAGCAGCTCTCTGATTGATGCGTATACTCTACTACACTTGAAAGATGGCAAAATCTTTCAAAAGTTGGAGAGAGGGAAGGAGAAAAAGCAGCTTGAACCATTTCCAGGATTGCACTGAAATTGGCCCTTGTGGCATTTTTAATTCACATCTGGAGGAAAATAAATGTGGCCACAATTATTAACACATTTTGGAAGAAATAAGTCAAGAGCTACTTAGACTGCACAGGTGTCTGTTATCAAAATCCCAGCAGAGAAGTGTTAATATGGTGTGTGTTATTTTAGACTCTCCAGGTGGGCTGTGGCTAAGAACAGAAGAGAAGAGCATTAAGGGGATGCTTAAATACAAAATGTTAATTTTGCAAGAAAGGAAATCAGTGAACACGATTAGAGGAATCTATTGGTATGTGAACTGAGAGATTTTGAAGGATAGAATAGGAAAACCAAAAGCCAGTCACTGTCTTACTGAGAAGAAACCCAATAAAGAGATTTTCTGTGAAAGGGGAAAGTGTCCTCCTGGTTATTGTTTGAGAAGAATTTGCAGTTGAGTCATTCTCTTCCCAACAGACCTTTATTCTTGACTAAATGCTTTATGAAATGATTCCCCTTTGAGTTAAGAGCTATTTACTGATAATCTTGCAGGATGAATAGATTGTTTTTCTATTTGATATTATGTAGGGAACCCTGTTTCTGAGAGTTCTTATCTACAATGTCAAAGTTCGGCAATCAGTTTTGAGGGGCTTTGATTTGAATATAATATGGTACTGGTGGTATAAAACTTGGAGTATCTTTGGAGACTAAGTGATCACCTACAAAGGAACCATCCATTTACTGGTGGAAGATGCCTCACCTGTGAGAATAATGTAGCCTGTGAAACTAAACAGAAAGCAGCTTGTAAAATAGCATATTACTAAGCAGTGACATGTTTAAAGGCAGTTTATGTATTTTTTTATTACACTCAATTTGGCATTTTTATGTAATATATTTTACATCCTGGAACCTGTATTTGAGAGGCAAAAGGGAACCTAGCTTTCCCAAGAAGGGAATATGATAATCTAGTCAAATAAGAAGAAATCACAGTCTATGGGAAAGTAGGACTGGTCCTGTGTTTTGAGTGTGGTTGGGGAGATGTGCAGAAGTACAGGTGGTGGAGGGTTCGCTTAGCACTGGGAAAATACCATTACATGTAACTAGATGGTTTCCCATTATTGCTTAGCTTTCTCTATAGCAACCAAGATCTCATTTGAAATTAGGACTTGGTTTCTAGTTATTGCAGCTGTTATTTATGGAAATGATTAATGGATCTGAGTTAATCTGCTTGTTCAGAAAGGAACTGTTTCAGTTTCTTGGAGAAATACATGATAATACCATTTCCTAGCTAAGTAAAAAGGGGAATAAAATTACAGGAAAATAGATGCCGTGGAAACACAGCAAAGATCTTGCAGGAAATAAACATCCCTTGGCTCTACAGATTCCTCATATGAGTTGGGCTTACTCAAAAAGAAGCCCAGATTATTGTAGGTTTTCTCAGACAAATTTGGTGCTCGGTTTCTTTCACAGCAGACAAGACCAAGCACACAAGGCAAGGGAGATGTACAGACCAAAGAACCAGGAAAGCGTAAGGGTCGGGACCTTGCGGGAGAGTCTCCACTGCCACCCAGAAGCTAATATTCTGGATGTCGCCCGTGGATGGCACACCCCAGCTGAAAACAGAGAACCTTGTTTAAGATTGTTAACGAGTTCTGTCCTCAAATAGGCCCTGCCTTATCACTGTTGCCTGATAAATAAGTATCTTCATTTCCCTTTGGGTATCTCAAAACTGCAATTCTAATTCTGCAATTTCTGTGGCTGCCTAACAAAGAAACATAACAGTAGACACTCCATGCAAAATATGTAACGTTTTCCCCAAAGGGTAGAATGTATGTGATGGTGGCTTATAATGAGGAAATCCGGGGAGAATTTTCCAACAAACAAGCATGACCATAAAGAAGAAGTTTTCCCAGCCATGAGCGCTAATTAATGGAGTCAAGGTTATAGAGGAGACAGTCTCACAGGTTTTCAGTAGCCCCAATAAATTATATGAAATCACATTATTTAATTGTGTTTAAGTGAAAGGGTAGGGATAAGAGAATATCCCATTTCGTGATTGTTTTAATAATAGCTTACTGAGATATAACACACATGCCTGAATTTGCACACCTTTAAAGTATATGACTCAGTGCTTTTTTAGTATATTCACAGTATTCCCTGATAGCTCATCTGGTAAAGAATCCTCAGTTGGTAAAGAATCCTCCTGCAATGCAGGAGACCCTGGTTCAATTCCTGGACCAGGAAGATCCCTGGGAGAAGGGATAGGCTACCCACTCCAGTATTCTTGGGTTTCCCTTGTGACTCAGTTGGCAAGGAATCCACCTGCAATGAGGGAGACCTGGGTTTGATCCCTGGTTTGGGAAGGTCCCCTGGAGAAGGGAAAGGCTATCCACTCCAGTATTCTGACCTGAGAATTCCATGGACTCTATAGTCTCTGGGGCCTCAAAGAGTCAGTCATGACTGAGCGACTTTCATTTTTCACAGTGTTTAGTAATTAACAGTATTTGATCCTGGATCCTTTTTTTTTTTTTTTTAACTTTTCAAAAGTACAACCAATTTTTCTAACCCAAAATTTTCAGATATCTTCTGGGTACATTCATACAGATTCTGATGGAGACTCCTCAACAGCCAAAGATGGGCCAACATCATTCTTAAATCAAATTTAGAGGCAATTCCCTGAATAAAGAAGAAAATTATGCATCATCTGATAGTTGCACTGACATTTTCCTGGATATCTTGGAACTCAAAACTGTATTAGGAAAGGGAATGCATGAGTATGGAAAGATAACTCCTTTTCAGGGCTCTAGAGACCTGAATTCTATATAAGCATACACTCAGAGGCTTGCCAAGCCATTTAATCTCTCTGGACTACATTTTACTCTTATGTGTGCAACAGAAAAATCAAATATTTGCTGAAGATCCAATGAAAACAGGATTCTGTGAGAGCAGTGGAGAAGAGTAGGTTATCTTAGCTTGTGTGGACAAAGAGAGAGTGACATTTGAGCTGAAACCTGCATGTTGCAAAAGAGGCAGGCAGGTAAAAAGCTGAGAGTGGAAACTTTCACACGTAGGATAAAGCAACTGGCAGGACCCTAAGTCCTACTGGACTGACTGAGGGACAGAAAGAAGCCCAAAGAGGCTAGTGCTGAGTGAGCAGTGGGAACTTAAGTCTAGGCCAGCTTAGATCATGCAGGACCTTCTAAGACAGCTGCAATAGGCTTTGAGTCTATTCTAAGTTCCAAGGATAGGCATTAACCATTTCTAAGCAAGACAATCCTGTGCTTATGTTTTTAATAAATCACTACTATGTGAAGAGAAGGAAATGGCAGCCCACTCCAATATTCTTGTCTGGAAAATTTATGTACAGAGGACACGGGCAGGCTTCAGTCAACAGGGTCGCAAGAGTTGGACATGACTCAGTGACTAAACCACCACCACCAGTGTGTGAAGAGGGACTTGAGGGAGGCCATAAAGGAAACAGGAAGATATAGGAAGCTATGATGAAGTCCAGGCAAACTGTGATGCTGGCTTGAATTAGGCCAGTAGCAGTGAAGATGAGGAAAAAAGATACCTACATGTGATTCTATGTGCTTCCTGTAGTTTTAATGAGATTCAGAGGAATAAAATGTTAGTAGCTTAGTCATGTCTGACTCTCTGCAACCCCATGGACTGTAGCCAGCCAGGTTCCTCTCTCCATGGAATTCTCCAGGCAAGAATACTGGAATGGGTAGCCATTCTCTTCTCCAGGAGATCTTCCTGACCCAGGGACCAAACCCAGGTCTCCTGCATTGTGGGCAGATTCTTTACCATCTGAGCCACCAGAGAAGCCCCAAAGGAACAAAAGGAAACATATTTGTTTATTAACTTTAATATATAACAGGCTCTCTTGATAAGATTTAAAACATGTTTCATTAAATCTTCCCAACAAACCTGTGAGATTGGTAGCCAATAGATGTGAAAGTTTGAAAGTTTAAAAGTATTATACAAATATAAGGGGATGGTATTATTATTATTGCTATCATTTATTTGTTTGGGTCCACACATGGACTCTATGATAATCCTAAGAATGACTTATGTACCACATATCCTCTTCAAAGAGTAAATGGGCTGCCTCCTATATTTACCCTGAATCTTCTTTAAGCTGTCTTTGAAGAGGGCTTTGTAGTTAATCAGCTGTCAAGTTTAAAATGCAAAATCTTGTATGTACAACATGTCATGTCTCTAAGAATCAAAGCGCACCATCCTTTTCTTTGTAGAAATGCAAAAACTAAAACAAAAAGGAAAGAAAAACCTACTGAATAAATCTGGATTCCAACTGCATTTAGAGAGCATACACGTGTTCCAGAAAATGACAAATTGTACAAAGGGGATGCTGGCAATGCATCATGCTCTCTAGGAATTCAGAGTCTAGCAGGGAAAGAAGGCCAATTAGGTCAATAATTGAAATAATAATAGTGGAAAAGGTCAGTTTTCATTCCAATCCTTAAGAAAGGCGATGCCAAAGAATGCTCAAGTGACTGCACAATTGCACTCATCCACACGCTAGTAAAGTAATGCTCAAAATCCTCCAAGCCAGGCTTCAGCTATACGTGAACCGTGAACTTCCTGATGTTCAAGCTGATTTTAGAAAAGGCACAGGAACCAGAGATCAAATTGCCAACATCTGCTGGATCATCAAAAAAGCAAGAGAGTTCCAGAAAAACATCTATTTCTGCTTTATTGACTATGCCAAAGCTTTTGACTCTGTGGATCACAAAAAACTGTGGAAAATTCTGAAAGAGATGGGACTACCAGACCACATGACCTGCTTCTTGAGAAACCTGTATGCAGGTCAGGAAGCAACAGTTAGATCTGGACTTGGAACAACAGACTGGTTCCAAATAGGAAAAGGAGTATTTCAAGGCTGTATATTGTCACCTTGCTTATTTAACTTATATGCAGAGTACATCATGAGAAATGCTGGGCTGGAGGATGCACAAGCTGGAATCAAGATTGCCAAAAGAAAAATCAATAACCTCAGATATGCAGATAACACCAGCCTTATGGAAGAAAGTGAAGAACTAAAGAGCCTCTCTATGAAAATGAAAGAGGAGAGTGAAAAATTTGGCTTAAAGCTCAGAATTTAGAAAGTTAAGATCATGGCATCCAGTCCCATCACTTTATGGCAAATAGATGGGTAAAACAGTGGAAACAGTGGCTGACTTTATTTTTCTGGGATCCAAAATCACTGCAGATGGTGATTGCAGCTATGAAATTAAAAAACACTTACTCCTTGGAAGGAATGTTATGACCACCCTAGACAGTATATTAAAGAGGAGAGACATTACTTTGTCCACAAATGTCCATCTAGTCAAGGCTATGGTTTTTCCAGTAGTCATGTATGGATGTGAGAGTTGGACTATAAAGAAAGCTGAGCGCTGAAGAATTGATGCTTTTGAACTGTGGTGTTGGAGAAGACTCTTGAGAGCCCCTTGGACTGCAAGGAGAGCCAACCAGTCCATCCTAAAGGAGATCAGTCCTGGGTGTTCATTGGAAGGACTGATGCTAAAGCTGAACCTCCTATACTTTGGCCACCTCATGCGAAGAGCTGACTCATTGGAAAAGACCCTGATGCTGGGAAAGATTGAGGGCAGGAGGGGAAGGGGATGACAGAGGATGAGATGGTTGGATGGCATCACCGACTCAATGGACATGGGTTTGGGTGTACTCTGGCAGTTGGTGATGGACAGGGAGGCCTGGCATGCTGTGGTTCATGGGGTCGCAGAGTTGGACACGACTGAGCTACTGAGCTGAACTGATAATGATAATAATTAATATACTATAAACTGAGAACTTACCACATCACAGGCATTATCCAGATATTTTACATTTAATACATTATGCAATTCTCACAAAAAGTCTCAGAGGTTGGTAGTACAAATAGCCCCATTTCACAGGTAACAGTTTTCATATGACACAAGTGATAAGTGATATGAGAAAAATAGAGTGATAAGTTGTTAGATAATTTTTTCTTGATATAGATGTGTCCCTCCACAAGAATCTCCAATTTCTTAAAAAAGAAAATATTTAAAAAAACCTTAAACTACACACCAATGCCCTCATTGACAGTCTCTTACAAAGACATGCTGCTCTGCCACCACTTTGATCACCACCAAAAGTGATTTGTCAACTTACCATTGAAGAACAGAAACAAAAGATTTAGGAAAAAGTGGAGTTGGTTGCCACAAAAACAGCATTTTGCTCCTAACATTTATTTCTGCTCCCTATTATCAGGAATTAAGAGACTGTCACATTATCCCCATGACATGTGTAACTGATTGGGCTAATTATGCGGCAGACATATTGTTCAGAATTCATGTTGTTTAGACTTTTATATTAAACAAAGATCATCCTTTTGCTTTTAGAATCATATAGCTTTAGTCTTTTTATTTAGAAAGGTTAATATTTTTAAGATGAGGCTATGGTCCAGAGAAATTAAATGATTTGATCGAGCTCACAGAATAAATTTGTGTCTGAGACTTACCTGGAATTTGATTCTTCTGACTTTTATCAGTTTAGAACTCTTTGTCTAGCCACTCAATTATTTGTGTATTTACTTGTTCACACACCCATTTATTCATTCTTTTTTTTTTTTTTACTGAGCACCTACTATATATCAGTTTACATCCTAGGTATAGGGGTATAGCAAAGAACTAAACACAAAAGAAAACTCTGCTCTCTTGAAACTTCTGTTCTAATGAGTGAAAAAGACAATTTTAAAAAAGTAAATAAATATTAAGCTAGATACTGATGTACATTAAGGATAATATTAAGTAGGTAAATGCAGTAAGATTTTTTTTGGTGGTAAGGTAGGGCATGAAATTTTAGATAGATTAGGAAATCCCTGAGAATACCTGAGAATGTGACTACTGAGAATAGGAAACATAAAAGTGTGTCTTGAGAGTGACTGAGGGAATGAAATTGTAAGCACAAGGAGCGGCATGATCTAAAGCCTGAGGCAGACGCGATGGGAAGGTTTGAGAAAGAGAAAAGGGTACAATATGGAAGAAGAAGGGTGAGGAAAGGGGGACATAGATAACAAAGCTGACAAATAGAAAGCATCTAGGGCATACACCACCCTGATGTGACAGTCAGGATTTGAGTTTACACTTGAGTGAGAAGGGTAGCACACAGCGGGTGTTCATTGTACCAGATCATGAGGCCTTGAGAAGTCTCATGAGTCTATCAGACACAGACTCATTTTTACCAACAAAACTGCATGAGCCCAGTTACAGAAAATAATAATATACATGGCCTTTCACTTTATGAAGCTGATTGTTCTATGAATGACAAGAAATATTAAATGGAAGAGAAAAGAAGCAAGTAGGAGTGATTTTGGATCCACTTTAACAGTTCAGTAGAAGGGGTGGTGTGCTTTCTTTATTAGTTCCATCTTCAATGGAGGCATAAAGCTACATTTCTAAATGTGGTAAAATAAATAACATTAAGGATATATTTTGAATGATTGAAAAATCAAAGCAGGTTGGCAATAAGTCTTAAATTCACATGGCTTTTTATTTTAAAGAAAACCCTGGGAAGACTTAGTTCACATTATGTTCTAGCAAAATGAAATATGGCATTTTAATGAGAAATGTCATTTTCTTGGATTATAAAAAAATAGAACAAAAATGATGAAGCCAGTCAACATCACTACTTTTTTTTTTCACTCTCTCCCATAATCCAGTATGTGATTATGATATACTTGTCAAGCACTTTGGTTTCCACTGGGAAGAAAGAAATATATGGCTAGGAAATAATACTCAACATTTATCTAGGTGTCATTGTTTTTAACAATGAGCAGACCAGAGAATGATTTTTTACTTTGTGTCTGCTGTTCTTCCTCAAACTTTGGAACAATAAACCTGATTTTTATTTTTTCATTTTTGATCCTAGATGTCCTTTACAAATATTCAGTTTAGTTCAGTCACTCAGTCATGTCCAGCTGTTTGCAACCCCATGAACTGTAGCACTCCAGGCCTCCCTGTCCATCATCAACTCCCAGAATTTACCCAAACTCACATCCATCAAGTTGGTGATGCCATCCAGCCATCTCATCCTCTGCCGTCCCCTTCTCCTCCTGCCCCCAATACCTCCCAGCATCAGGGTCTTTTCCAATGAGTCAGCTCTTCACATGAGGTGGCCAAAGTACTGGAGTTTCAGCTTGTACATCAGTCCTTCCAATGAACACCCAGGGCTGATCTCCTTTAGGATGGACTGGTTGCATCTCCTTGCAGTCCAAGGGGCTCTCAAGAGTCTTCTCTAAAACCACAGTTCAAAAGCATCAATACTTTGGCACTCAGCATTGTTTATAGTTCAACTCTCACACCCATACATGACTACTGCAAAAACTATAGCCTTGACTATATGGACCTTTGTGGACAAAGTAATGTCTCTGCTTTTTAATATACTGTCTAGGTTGGTCATAACCTTCCTTTCAAAGAGTAAGCGTTTTCTAATTTCATGGCTGCAATCACAATCTGCAGTGATTTTGGAGCCCAGAAAAATAAAGTCTGACACTGTTTCCACTGTTTCCCCATCTATTTCCCATGAAGTGATGGAACCAGATGCCATGGTCTTACTTTTCTGAATGTTGAGCTTTAAGCCAACTTTTTCACTCTCCTCTTTCACTTTCATAGAGAGGCTCTTTAGTTCTTCTTCACTTTCTTCCATAAGGGTGGTGTCATCTTCATACATGAGATTATTGTTATTTCTCCTGGAACCTTTTTCCAGCTTGTGGTTCTTCTAGTCCAGCATTTCTCATGACGTACTAGAATATAAGTTAAATAAGCAGGGTGACAATATACAGCCTTGAAATACTCCTTTTCCTATTTGGAACCAGTCTGTTGTTCCATGTCCAGTTCTAACTGTTGCTTCCTGACCTGCATATAGGTTTCTCAAGAGGCAAGTCAGGTGGTTGGTATTCCCATCTCTTTCAGAATTTTCCACAGTTTATTATGATCCACACGGTCAAAGGCTTTGGCATAGTCAATAAAGCAGAAATAGATATTTTTCTGGAACTCTCTTGCTTTTTTGATGATGCAGCAGATGTTGGCAATTTGATCTCTGGTTCCTGTGCCTTTTCTAAAACCAGCTTGAACATCTCAAAGTTCACAGTTCATGTATTTCTGAAGCCTGGCTTGGAGAGTTTTTAGCATTACTTTATTAGCATGTGAGATGAGTGCAACTGTTCAGTCGTTTGAGCATTCTTTGGCATTGCCTTCCTTTGGGACTTGAATGAAAAGTGACCTTTCCAGTCCTGTAGCCACTGCCGAGTTTTCCAAATTTGCTGACATATTGAGTGCAGCACTTTCACAGCATCATCTTTTAGGATTTGAAATAGCTCAACTGGAATTCCATCACATCCACTAGCTTTGTTTGTAGTGATGCTTCCCAAGGCCCACTTGACTTCACATTCCAGGATGTCTGGCTCTAGGTGGGTGATCACACCATTGTGATTATCTGGGTCATGAAGATATTTTTCATACAGTTCTTCTGTGTATTCTTGGCACCTCTTCTTAATATCTTCTGATTCTGTTAGGTCCATACCATTTCTGTCCTTTATTGAGCCCATCTTTGCATGAAATGTTCTCTTGGTATCTCTAATTTTCTTGAAGAGATATCCAGTCTTTCCCACTCTTTTGTTTTCCTCTACTTCTTTGTATTGATCGCTGAGGAAGGCTTTTTTATCTCTCCTTGTTATTCTTTGGAACTCTGCATACAAATGGGTATATCTTTCCTTTTCTCCTTTGCTTTTTGCTTCTCTTCTCAGCTATTTGTAAGGCCTCCTCAGACAGCCATTTTGCTTTTTTGCATTTCTTTCTTTTGGGAATGGTCTTGATCCTGTCTCCTGTACAATGTCATGAACCTCTGTCCATAGTTCATCAGGCACTCTGTCTATCAGATCTAGTCCCTTAAATCTATTTCCTACTTCCACTGTATGTGATATGATCATTTCAGAGAGGGCAGAAACATTTAATACATAATAATTGATTTGCGGAAACATACAGGAGTTTTGTTGCATCAGGAAAGACCAGAGCTGAGAGCACTACTGCCTGCCAGATAATTCTAGAAGAGCTTTAAAAGGAGGCAGATATGTTGATAAGGAAGCAAAACATCCTTCTTATAACAGATCAAACCACATATTTTATTACTGACTTCCTTTTGAGTTATCTGGCCCATAAGAGTCCTACAGCGGTTGATACAGGGTAAAATGCCACCTGGGAAATTTTACTTTCACCTGTGCAGCCAATGAGGTAGACAGGGACATAACATAGTCTCACAGGGGCTTACTTTGGTCCAAAATTTATGGAGCTCACAAGAAATCTCATCTCTCTGCCCAGCACCTCTCCATCTCTTCTGATTTCAGCCCCTTACCAAAAATAACACCAATAACACCTACCTCATTTAAAGGCTATAGGTGGCTAATGAGAAAAGAAGAATAAAATAAAATAAAAATAATAAAATATTATCAAGATTGCACATTTTATATTTGATACCCAAATCCACTTTTAAATTTTAACTCTGGGAAATCCACATACACTTTTGGTTCTTCGAAAACTACCATAAAAACTGAAGCTTAGAGTTGAGAAATCAAATACTCAGAATGTCATGGATAATACACATCTAGCAGAACAATGAACTGTTCTAAGACAACAGAAGGGGAGGTTGTCACACTGGGTTATGTGTGATAGATAATGAGACACAGGGTGGAGAACTCTGAAATTACTTCCTACAAAATGACAGGAAGTTATTACATGGTTAATATATGGTTTGGAACAACTGTAATTCCAGATTTTCATTGCTTAAAAGGGAACCTCTAGTTATATTATTAAAATTCATACAGATTGTTTCAATTATCCATATGTAGCTTGCTTTTCTCTACTTGCAAATAAATATCTGGCCCTTGCATTAATATTTATTCTTTTGAGATAACATTTCAATGGTAGAACAATCCCTGAATCTAACTCTCTGTTTTTACAGAAGAGATTTTACAAGTGTTTAAGAGAAGACCTACTCAGATCAAATAAATGTCTATGATATAGTGCAAAATTATTCATTCATCCATTCATACACACATAACTTAGCCTACATACAGTTTTTCTAGGCAAACATTTACCATATGCCAAATATTGTATGCTGCTTGCCTATTACCCATCTGTTTATTACTATCCTATTGATTTTATGAAACTCAGTTCCAGTATTCCCTCCTCCAATATTCCTTCTTGACCCCCAGTCTGATTTAGCAATCCCTAGAACTGGACATGGAACAACAGGCTGGTTTCAAATAGGAAAAGGAGTACGCCAAGGCTATATATTGTCACCCTGCTTATTTAACTTACATGCAGAGTAAATCATGAGAAACACTGGACTGGAAGAAACACAAGCTGGAATCAAGATTGCTGGGGGAAATATCAATAACCTCAGATATGCAGATGACACCACCCTTATGGCAGAAAGTGAAGAGGAACTAAAAAGCCTCTTGATGAAAGTGAAAGTGGAGAGTGAAAAAGTTGGCTTAAAGCTCAACATTCAGAAAACGAAGATCATGGCATCCGGTCCCATCACTTCACAGTAAATAGATGCGGAAACAGTGGAAACAGTGTAGGAATTTATTTTGGGGGGGCTCCAAAATCACTGCAGATGGTGACTGCAGGCATGAAATTAAAAGACGCTTACTCCTTGGAAGAAAAGTTATGACCAACCTAGACAGCATATTCAAAAGCAGAGACATTACTTTGCCAACTAAGGTCCATGTAGTCAAGGCTATGGTTTTTCCAGTGGTCATGTATGGATGTGACAGTTAGACTGTGAAGAAGGCTGAGCGCCGAAGAATTGGTGTTTTTGAACTGTGGTGCTGGAGAAGACTCTTGAGAGTCCCTTGGACTGCAAGGAGATCCAACCAGTCCATTCTAAAGGAGATCAGCCCTGGTATTTCTTTGGAAGGAATGATGCTAAAGCTGAAACTCCAGTACTTTGGCTACCTCATGCGAAGAGTTGACTCACTGGAAAAGACTCTGATGCTGGGAGGGATTGGGGGCAGGAGGAGAAAGGGACAACAGTGGATGAGATGGCTCGATGGCATCACTGACTCGACAGACATGAGTCTGAGTGAACTCCGGGAGTTGGTGATGGACAGGGAGGCCTGGCGTGCTGAGATTCATGGGGTCGCAAAGAGTCGGACACGACTGAGTGACTGAACTGAACTAAGCTGCTATACTCTCAGTAGCATGAATGGATATCTTCATCAGCATACTCATCACACTGGAATTTAATGGTTGCTCATTTTTCCTCCAACTGATTCTCTACTCTCCATAAAGGAATGAAGCATGCTTTTATCTAGTATAAATGCCTTTTATATGATACGGGCTCTCCTGGTGGCTCAGAAGGTAAAGAATCTCCTTGCAATGCAGGAGACCCAGGTTTGAATCCTCTTAAATGATCAGCAATAGAATTTAAACTTAATCACCAAAGCACTGGAAAGACAAAGAACACTTTTATGAAGGGAGGAGACATAAATGGATTTCTGTTTTCCAGTGTTCACAAATGCCATGATGTGAATTATAGCTTTTAAATGGTGATGTCTGGAGATAAAGACAACTGGGAGATTATTTCAGTGATTTAGGAAATAGGATGGAGTTTGAATAAGGCAAGTTATTGCTATGGAGGAGGTAAGCAGAGGACAAAAACAAAAAAAAAGATTTTAAAGTTAAAACGTTTAGAGATTTGTAGGCTGAATTCACATTTCCCTTCACTTTTCATATTTAATTTAAAGTATTTCTTTGGGTTTCTGGTATACGCTTTAAAAAAGATGATGGTAACATTCTCCGAAACAGGAAAGCGAGTAGGAATATGTAAAGTAAGTTACATTCAGTTTTGAATATGTTAAACTTAAACTCTCTCTTTCTATGCCCCTCAAGAATCTCAAAATGAATAGGAACATACTCTCCAGGGAGAGTATATCACATGGGAAATAGGAATGGTCAAGAAAACTGAGAGGGGGACTTCCCTGGTGGTCCAGTGGTTAAGAATCCGCCTGTAATGCAGGCGATGTGGGTTCGATTTCTGGCCTCCTGGTCAGGGAACTAAGATCCCACACACCGTGGAGCATCTGAGGCCACATGGTGCAACTACTGAGTCCAAGCGCCACAACTAGAGAGTCCACGCACTGCGATAAAAGATCACATATGATGCCACAAATTTCTTGGGTGCTGAAACTAAGACCCACCACTGTCAAATACATAAATAAGTATTTTCCAAAAAAGAAGGTTGAGATGAACAACAACAACAAAACAAAAACAAAAACCCAGGAACAATTTGATTGGAGGTAACAAAAAAGTAGAGCAAGAGGTATTATTGGCTGACATTAGATTATAACTTATATCTTTCTTTACCAGCATCGATCTCCTCTCAGGGTCTCACCTATCAGGAGTTCATCTCTTTCATTCTTAATCTATAACACAGATCTACTCAATAACATGTAAAGAAAGAATTGTCACTTTTCAAGGAACCTACAACAAAAACCAAAGATGGAGAAAGACTCTTTTTCTTCCTGTTCTCAGCATGGTGCTCTCAAAATAAAACAATTTTTGCTTTCATTTTCTATCTGAAAAGCTCAATTCATTGTAAATTGAAACAAATAAAACCCTGCATAATACAAGTAACATTCAAAGTGTTCAGTGATTTGTTGGCTGATGATATGGGGAAATTGTTTTATCAACTTTGACGGAAATGTTCATCACCATTTTGGTAGCTTTGTCATTCACCTTTGGAAGCATCCCTTATGTTTAACTGAGGAGAAAAGGCAGTGATGAGCTTGTAAGACAAAGGTATGAAGACAGAGTCATTCTGGGCTTTGCTTAAACTCTCGAATAAACAAAGTCCTGAATAATTCTGACCTAAACATGGCAATGACAACCCACTCCAGGATTCTTGCCTAGAGAATTCCATGGACAGAGGAGACTGACAGGATACAGTCCATGGGACTGCAAAGAGTCGGTCATGACTGAGCCAAGATAGATATAAAAATGGCAAGGACAAGGTGTTACATCATGCCTGCTAAACATGTAATGGAGATTTTATTTCCCCTGAGGGAATAAATGGAAAATAATCAGGTCATACTAGTAATAAAGTTTGGTCCAGGTGAAATAACTATTCAGAACTTGTGCCTCCATCTTGGAAACTAAGAAGTTGGCCTGAAGTCTGTGACATGTCCTCAATGTGAAACTTCAGCAACAGAGTGATTTATACCCTCATCTTAGGCAGGTCATTTCTGTGCTGGAATGGCATGAGACTTTGCCTGGAAAATGTTTCTGAAGACTCACACAGAATTATGGAGATACTCTGAAGTGATGTCTATATTCTCTAATCAATGGTGATATGCTGTATCAATATGAGACAGAGGCTTTCTCTCAGTACAAAATTACAGGTGTTCAGGCAACAATGATGGCAACTAGTGGTGGTCTTTGCATGTCTGTGCACGCACACTCAGTCATGTCCAACTCTCTGTGCTCCCATAGGCAATAGCCCACCAGGCTCCTCTCTCCATGAAATTTTCCAGGCAAGAATATTGGAGAGAGTTGTCGTATCCTTCTCCAGGAGATCTTCCCAACCCAGCGATTGAACCTGCATCTCTTACCTCTCCTGCATTGGCAGGTGGGTTCTTGTCCGTGGTTTTTAGAAGACAGAATGCCTACTGAGAATTGTAAGAAATATGTGCCTCCGGGAATAATCAGGACAAAAATAAGAAGTCAAGAGATACCTGGACTAACAGGCAAATTTGGCCTTGAACTACAAAATGAACCAGGGCAAAGGCTAACAGAGTTTTGCCAAGAGAATGTACTGGTCATAACAAACACCCTCTTCCAACAACACAAGAGAAGACTCTACACATGGACATCACCAGAAGGTCAATACCGAAATCAGACTGATTATATTCTTTGCAGCCAAAGACGGAAAAGCTCTATACAGTCAGCAAGAAAAAAAACCAGGAGCTGACTGTGGCTCAGATCATGAACTCCTTATTTCCAAATTCAGGCTTAAATTGAAGAAAGTAGGGAAAACTACCACCAGACCATTCAAGTATGACCTAAGTCAAACACATTATAATTGTACAGGGGAAGTGACAAATATATTCAAGGGATTTGATGTGATAGATAGAGTACCTGAAAAACTATGGATGGAGGTTCATGGCATTGTACAGGAGGCAGTGATCAAAACCATCCCCAATGAAAAGAAATCCAAAAGGCAAAATGGTCTGAGGAGCCCTTACAAATAGCTGAGGAAAAAAAAAAAATAAAAGAGAGAAGCTAAAGGCAAAGGAGAAAAGGAAAGATATACCCATTTGAATGCAGAGTTCCACAGAATAACAAGGAGGGATAAGAAAGCCTTCCTCAGTGACCAATGCAAATAAATTGAGGAAAAGAATAGAATGGAAAAGACTAGAGAGCTCTTCAACAAAATTAGAAATACCAAGGAAACATTTCATGCGAAGATGGGCTCAATAAAGGACAGAAATGGTATGGAACTAACAGAATCAGAAGATGTTAAGAAGAGGTGCCAGGATATACAGAAGTGTACAAAAAAGATCTGCATGATCCAGATAACCATTATGGTGTGATCACTCACCTAGAGCCAGACATCCTGGAATGTGAAGTCAAGTGGGCCTTAGGAAGCATCACTACAAAGAAAGGTAGTGGAGGTGATAGAATTCCAGTTGAGCTGTTTCAGATCCTAAAAGGTGATGCTGTGAAAGTGTTGCACTCAACATGCCAGCAAATTTGGAAAACTGAGCAGTGGCTGGAGGAGTGGAAAAGGTCAGTTTTCATTCCAATTTCAAGGAAAGGCACTACTAAAGAATGTTCAAACTGCCACACAATTGCACTCATCTCATGTGCTAGCAAGGTAATGCTCAAAACTCTACAAGCCAGGCTTCAAGAGTATGTGAACCATGAACTTCCAGATGTTCAAGCTGGTTTTATAAAAGGCATAGGAACCAGAGATCAAATTGCCAACATCCATTGGATCATCAAAAAAGCAAGAGAGTTCCAAAAAAAACATCTACTTCTGCTTCATTGACTACGCTAAATTCTTTTACTGTGTGGACCACAACAAACTGGAAAATTCTGAAAGAGATGGGAATACCAGACCACCTTACCTGCCTCCCTCGAAATCTGCAAGTTAAGAAGCAATGGTTAGAACTGTACATGTAACAACAGACTGGTTCCAAACTGGGAAAGGAATACATCAAGTCTGTATATTGTCATCTAGCTTATTTAACTTATATACAGAGTACATCATGTGAAATGCTGGTCTGGATGAGGCACCAGCTGGAATCAAGATTGCCGGGAGAAATACCAATAATTTCAGATATGCAGATGGCACAACCCTTATGGTAGAAATCGAAGAAAAACTAAAGAGCTTCTTGATGAAAGTCAAAGAGGAGAGTGAAAATGTTGGCTTAAAATTTAACATTCAGAAAACTAAGATCATGGCATCCAGTCCCATCACTTCATGGCAAATAGATGCTGAAACAATGGAAACTGAGAGACTTTATTTTGTGGGGGCTCCAAAATCACTGTAGATGGAGACTGCAGCCATGAAATTAAAGACGCTTGTTCCTTCAAAGAAAATTTATGACCAACCTAGACAGCATATTAAAAAGCAAAGACATTACTTTGCCAACAAAAGTCCATCTAGTCAAAGCTATAGCTTTTCCAGTAGTCATGTATGGATATGAGCTGGACTATAAAGAAAGCTGAGTGCTGAAGAACTGATGCTTTTGAATTGTGGTGTTGGAGGAGACTCTTGAGAGTCCTTTCGACTGCAAGGAGATCCAACAAATCAATCCTAAAGGAAATCAGTCCTGAATATTTATTGGAAGAACTGATGCTGAAGCTGAAACTGCAATACTTTGGCCACCTGGTGTAAAAAACTGACTCATCAGAAAAGTCCCTGATGCTGGGAAAGATTGAAGGCAGGAGGAGAAGAGGACACCAGAGGATGAGATGGTTGGATGCCATCACAGACTCGATGGATACAAGTTTGAGCAAGTTCTGGAGTTAGGCAAGGACAGGAAAGCCTGCCATGCTGCAGTCCATGGGGTCATAAAGAGTTGGGCATGAATGAGTTACTGAATTGAACTGAACTGAGGACAAATCAGCTTTCATCACACTGAGTACAGAGTACAGTCCTTTTGATCTCATCTGTCACACTTGGTGCTATTTTGCCAGAATGGCTAAAGAGCACAGTTTGCCAATGAGTGTTCTAGAGAGGATACACTGAGAGTCCAAAAAGATTATTCTTTTGTTTCCATCATATAATAGGAAGCCACAGGCATTGAGTTTAGGCAGAAGTACTGTATTACACTACTTTGTTGCCACAAAGAAGGCACAGATGTCCATACCTCAAGCTCTTCTGGTAGCTGTCCAAGCTCTTTTAAATTACTAAGAACTAAGGATAAAGAAAGTAATTGAGGCTCTGTCTTCTTGATGGCAAACATCTGCTTAGTTTAGCCCCAAAGCTTAGTGAATGAGGGGTGAAAAGTCAAACAAATTCACGTTCAAGATTATGTATGTTTAGAGCAGTCAAGAAAGGATTAAAAAAAAATTTCAGTTGAAATGAAGGAAATGAATCTCTGGAGAAGGGAAACGGCATATTTAGAGGCACTGTTTGAGGAACTGTTTAGCACGTTTCACTGAATGTTTTTCCTCCTCAAAGTTTGATGTTAGGATTTTCCTTTCCTGCTTTCATGATGATTGATATGGACAAGTGACTTGTTCTGTCCAATGAAAATTAGCAAAAGAATATGTTACTGTCTGTCAGAAGTTTTTAAGTGTCATGTGTAAGTTTAACTAGAACAAATAATCTTTAAATTTATATTGAACCATAAGGGATCCAGAATTACCACAGCAAATCTGAGGAAGAGAACAAAGCAGGAAGCATAACCCATCCAAACTTCAGACAATATTACACATCTACGGTAGTCAAAACAGAGTAGCAATGGCACAAAAACAGACATATGGGTCAATGGAGCAGAATGGAGAGCCCAGAAATAAACCCATACAATTATGGTCAATAAATCTTCCACAAAGGAAACCAAAATATACAATGGGTAAAAGAAAATATCTTCAGTAAAGGGTGTTGGGAAAGTTGGACAGCCACTTGTAAATCAATTAAATTAGAACACTCCCTCACACCATACACAAAAAGAAACCCAAAATGGCTTGAAGACTTAAATGTAAGATATGATACCACAAAACCCGCAGGAGAGAACATAGGCAAAACATTCTCTGACATAAATTGTACCAATCTTTTCTTAGATCAGTCTCCCAAGGCAATAGAAATAAAAGAGAGAGAGAAAAAAAAAAAAAGTGGGACCTAACCAAACTTACAAGCTTTTGCACAACAAAGAAAAGCATAAACAAAATGAAAAAAACAACCTACAGAATGGGAGAAAATATTTGCAAATGATGCAACCAACAAGAGATTAATCCCCAAAACATATAAACAGCTGATACAACTCAATTAAAAAAAAAAAAAAAAACCCAAGCAACCCAAATGAAAAATGGACGGAAGACCTAAATAAACATTTCTCCAAAAAAAGACATACAGAGGGCCAAAAGTAAATGAAAAGATGCTCATTATCACTAATTTTTAGAGAAATGCAAATCAAAAGTACAGTAAGGTACTACCTAACACCAGTCAAAATAGCCATCTTTCAAAAGTCAACAAACAACAAATGCTAGAAAGGGTGTGAAGAAAAGGGAACCCTCCTACACTTCTGCTAGAAATGTAATTTGGCATAGCCACTATGAAGAACTGTGGTGGCTCCTAAAAAACTAAAAATAGAGTTTCCATGTGATTCTTGAGCATATGATCTGGAGAAAACTGTAATTTAAAAAGAAGCATGCATCCTATGTGCATAGCAGCACTTTTCACAATAACCAAGACATGGAAACAATCTAAATATCCATCAACAGATGAATGGATAAAGAAGAGGTATACATACACAAGGGAATACTGCTCAGCATTTAAAAAAGAATGAAATAATGCCATTTGCAGCAATATGGATGGAACTAGAGATTATCACACTAAGTCAATCCAGAAAGAGAAAGACGAGGGCGACAGAGAAGGCAGGGTGGCATAGGAGTAATATGCAGAGATCACCAGCTTTCCCCCAGATATATCAAAAACTCCTCAAGGTATGGAACAACTCCTACAAAGCCACCTCTGCTGCTAAGTCGCATCAGTCGCGTCTGACTCTGTGCGACCCCATAGAAGGCAGCCCACCATGCCCCCCGTCCCTGGGATTCTCCAGGCAAGAATGCTGGAGTGGGTTGCCATTTCTCCAGTGCATAAAAGTGAAAAGTAAAAGTGAAAGTGAAGTCATGTCCGACTCTGTGCGACCCCATGGACAGCAGCCCACCAGCAACCTCTAGGTGATAGCAGAAGACCCCAGGCCTCCAGGGGGACAGGCTAAGCTCCCTGAAATGAGGTGGGAGAGAGGAGGGAGACATAAAAAGGGAAAAGACAGAGAACTTCTGAGCAGGAGCTTATGCCCCAAAGGAGGGAGGGAGTCCTGAAACAGGAGTTCCGCTGTACAGGGAAACTCCCTCACAGGCAGGCCCAAAGCAGAGCTGCAAAGTCCTGGAAAACCAAGCAAAGCAGGGACTTGGAGGGCAAGAGAAAGCTATACTTCTCAGTCTGTTAACAGCTCATGGACTGTGGCCCCAAACAGAAGGTAGGTTCGGGGATCCCAGAGTGGTGCGTCCTACAAACCCAACCAGCGCACACAACCTTTTCAGCACAGAGGGTAGGCCCACGTAGCTGGCAGACAAACATAGCCCCCTCAAAGGGCAGGACTGGGGTTCTGATAGAGGGGAGGCATACAAACTTGGGTAGCGCACACAACTCTTCTGGGACACAGCTAAAAGAACAAGTAACCCCCATGACAAAGAGTGCAGACACTGAGAGGAAACAAGTGCACACAAGCCCCATGACGACGCAGAGTGTGCGCCTGCGAAGATGAGACAAGTGCACACAAGCCCACGACTCAGAGGGTGAGCTTAGCGGGCTGAGGGAAGCCCACACAAGTCACTGAAACGCAGAAGGATCCACACGAGCACCTACCTAGCAAGTTTTGGCCAGCAGCACAGGGCGGGACAGGGGAACAGAAGCACCAGCAATGATCCCAGGGACAAACAGAGGACTGGCTGCACAGAGTTATGCTGAGAGAACCACCTGGAAGCAGCTGTGGATATAGACCTGCCTAACACCACAAAAACTAGAAGGACTGCCCAAAGGCATACTGAAACCATAGACTCTCCAAAATGTACTACTGGACACTGCACTGCCCTTCAGAGAGATGAGAGCCAGCTCCATCAACTAGAACACAGGCACAGCTCCACCAACCAGAAAAACATCACAGGGCACTAATCCAACCCCATCCACAGGGACAGACTCCACAACCAAGAACTACAACCTTGTAAACCCTTTAAAAAATATTTTTCCTTTATTATTATTTTTTCTCTTATAAATCACACTGTTTATTTCCCCAACAAATCTTCACCTTCACACTAGCATTTAGCAGTGCTGTCGAGTTTTCCTCTTTGTTTTTCTTGTTACATTAAAAAAAAAAAAATCATGAAATTTTTTTTTCTTTTTTCTTAAAAATCAGTTTATTCTCCCTACAAATTTCCACCTTCATATTAGCCTTTTTCAGTGCTGTGAAGTTTTCCTCTTTGTGTTTCTTGTCAAAAAAAAGCAAGAAAAAAATTCATTTTATTTTGTTTCTTCTCTTCTCACGTTTTTTTTCTTTTTTCCTGATGATTTTTAGATTTTGTTTTGGATATATTCAACTGCTTTTCCTACTGTTCTTTACCAGCTGTAGCTATTCCTGAATATACATAAATCTTTCCCACACATGTCTATTCTTCTTTGCTTTTCTATTTTTTTCTTTTTTAATTTTTTCTTTTTTTAAACTTTTTATTTTTACTTTATTTTACCTTATAATACTGTATTGGTTTTGCCATACATTGACATGAATCCACCACGGGTGTACATGCGATCCCAAACATGAACCCCCCTCCCACCTCCCTCCCCACAACATCCCTCCGGGTCATCCCCGTGCACCAGCCCCAAGCATCCTGTATCCTGCATCGGACATAGACTGGCGATTCGATTCTTACATGATAGTATACAGGTTTCAATGCCATTCTCCCAAATCATCCCACCCTCTCCCTCTCCCTCTGAGTCCAAAAGTCCGCTATACACATCTGTGTCTTTTTTGCTGTCTTGCATACAGGGTCATCATTGCCATTTTTCTAAATTCCATATATATGTGTTAGTATACTGTATTGGTGTTTTTCTTTCTGGCTTACTTCACTCTGTATAATCGGCTCCAGCTTCATCCATCGCATCAGAACTGATTCAAATGTATTCTTTTTAATGGATGAGTAATACTCCATTGTGTATATGTACCACAGCTTTCTTATCCATTCATCTGCTGATGGATATCTAGGTTGTTTCCATGTCCTGGCTATTATAAACAGTGCTGTGATGAACATTGGGGTACATGTGTTTCTTTCAATTTTGGTTTCCTTGGTGTGTCTGCCCAGCAGTGGGATTGCTGGGTCATATGGCAGTTCTATTTGCAATTTTTTAAGGAATCTCCACACTGTTTTCCATAGTGGTTGTACTAGTTTGCATTCCCACCAACAGTGTAGGAGGGTTCCCTTTTCTCCACACCCTCTCCAGCCTTTATTGCTTGCAGATTTTTGGATCGCAGACATTCTGACTGGTGTGAAGTGGTACCTCATTGTGGTTTTGATTTGCATTTCTCTAATAATGAGTGATGTTGAGCATCTTTTCATGTGTTTGTTAATTTTTTAAATCCTCTTCTCTACACCTTCCTTTTTTCTTTTCCCTCCCTTCTCCTCTTGATTTTCTCTCTCTTTTTTTATTCTCCCTTCTTTTCCTTCACTTTTTCTTCTTTCATCAAGTAAGTTAAATTGTTGAGCTCTCCATGCTATATTTCCCAGTTGGCCTTCTGCTCATGCTCAAATTTCCAGATTTAGCATTAGCTAACTCTACTTTCAACTGGTTGATATCACCTCTGGTTTCCCTTCTTCACCAAGTCAGTCTTCTGGACTCGTTTCTTTAGAACACTTTGGTTGTAATTGTATGTGTGGAAGTATGTGTGTATATGTCCAGTATTTCTGTAATTGCCTACTTGATCTCCCACTAGAACACAGGCACAGGTCACCTTCAACAAGAAATAAACACAAACCACCCAACAAACATTTCCCTCCAAGGGCAAAAATGAAAAGGAGTAAGTAATATAACCTTAAAACCTGGGAAAAGGAGACCTCAATTGCAGCAAGTTAGGAAGAAGAAGAAAAAAAAAAGATGATGAAAAGAAAGAGAAATACAACACAAATAAAAGAACAAGATGGAAACTCACAAGACCAAATAAACGAAGGGAAATTAAGTAATCTCCCTGAAAGAGAATTCAGAATAATGATAGTAAAGTTGCTCCAAAAACTTGAAAATATAATGGAGAAAATGTAAGAAACATTTAACACAGTTAATACAATCACCAAGGACATAGAAGAAATGACGAATAAGCAAACAGAGATGAATAACACAATTACTGAAATTAAAAATACATTAGAAGGAACCATCAGCAGAATAACTAAAGCAGAGGAATGGATAAGTGAGCTGGAGAATAGAATAGTGAAAATAACTGCTGAAGAGCAGATAAAGAGAAAGGAATGAAAAGAACTGAGGAAAGCCTCAGAAACCTTTGGGACAATATTAAATGTATCATTAGAATTATAGGGGTCCCAGAGGAAGAAGAAAAATAAAAAGGCATTAATAAAGTTTTTGAAGAAATTCTAGTTGAAAACTTCCCCAACATGGGAAAGGAAATAGTCAATCAAGTCCAAGTAGCACATAGAGTCCCCTACAGGTTAAATCCAAGGAGAAACACATTAGGACACACACATCAAGCTAACAGAGATTAAGCACAAAGAAAGGATATTAAAAGCAGAAAGGGAAAAGCAACAAGTAACACACAAGGGAAACCCCATACAATTAACAGCAAAAATCTTTCAGTAGAAACTCTACAGGTCAGAAAAGAATGGCAGGATATATTTAAAGTACTGAAAGAGAAAAACCTATAACCACAATTATTATACTGAGCAAAAATCTCATTCAAAATTGATGGAGAAATCAAAAGCTTTATGGACAAGCAGAAATTAAGAGAATTCAGCACCACCAAACCAGCCTTGTGACAAATATTAAAGGGACTAACATAGCCAGTAAACACAAGAGAAAGGAATGACCTACAAAAACAAACAAAAACAAACACAAAACAATTCAAAAAAATGAAAATAGGAACATATGTATTAATAATTACCTTAAATGTAAATGGATTAAATGCACCAACCAAAAGATGCAGATTGACTGAATGGATACGAAAACAGAACACATATATATGCTGCCTACAGGAGACCCACTTCAGACCTAGAGACACATACAGATTGAAAGTAAAAGGATGGAAAAAGATATTCCATATGAATGGAAACCAAAAGAAAGCTGGAGTGGCAATCCTTATTTCAAACAAAATAGACTTTAAAATGAAGAATATCATAAGTGACAAAGAAGGCCATGACATAGTGATCAAAGGATCAATGCAAGAAGACAATACAACAATTGTAAATGTCTATGTACCCAACATAGGAACACCTCAATACATAAGGCAAACACTAACAGGCATAAGAGGAGAAATCAACAGCAACACAATAATAGTAAGGGACTTAAACATCCCACTGTCATCAATGGACAGATCATCAAAACTGAGAATCAATAAGGAAACACAATCCTTAAATGGAACATTAGACCAAATGGACCTAATTGATATCTTCAGGATTTTCCATCCAAATGCAGAAGAATACACTTTCTTCTCAAGTGCACATGGAACATTCTCCAGTATAGACCACATCTTGGGCCACAAATCAAGTCTCAGTACATTTAAGAAAATTGAAATTGTATCAAGTAACTTCTCTGACCACAACACTATAAGACTAGATAGCAGCTACAGGAAAAAAAACAGCAACAAAACACAAACTCATGGAGATTAAACCTCTAAATAACAAAGATGTTACTGAAGAAATAAAAAAGAAATCAAAAGGTTTCTAGAAACAAATGACTATGAAAACAAAATGATCCAAAACCTATGGGACTCAGCAAAAGCAGTTCTAAGAGGCACGTTTATAGTGATATGATCATACCTCAAGGAGCAAGAAAAGCATTGAATAGACACCTTAACTATACATCTAAAGCAGCTGGAAGAAGAACAAAACTCCCAAAGTTAGAAGAATAAAGGAGATCATAAAAATCAGAGCAGAAATAAATGAAAAAGAAAAAAGGAAACAATAGCAAAGATTAATAAAACTAAAAGTTGGTTCTTTGAGAAGATTAACAAACTTTACAAACCACTAGCCAGACTTATCAAGAAAAAAGGGAGAAAAATCAAATCAATAAAATTAGAAATGAAAGAGGTTACAACAAACACACAAAAATACAAAGGATCAGAAAACAATATTATGAGCAACTATATGCTAACAAAACGGACAACCTAGAGGAAATTGATAGATACTTAGAAAAGATCAGCCTCCCAAGACTGAACCAGAAAGAAATAGAAATCATGAACAACCCAATTACAAACACTGAAATTGAAACAGTGATTAAAAATCTCCCAAAAACAAAAGCCCAGGGCCTGATGGCTTCACAGGGGAATTCTATCAAACATTCAGAGAAGAGCTAATGCCTATTTTTCTGAAACTCTTCCAAAAAGTTACAGAGGAAGGAACACTTCCAAACTCATTCTATGAGGCCACAATCACCCTGATACTAAAACCAGGAAAGAACAAGAAAAAAAGAAAATTATAGGCCAATATCACTATTGAACATAGATATAAAATTCCTCAACAAAATTCTAGCAAACAGAATCCAACAAGGCATTAAAAAGTTCATACACCATGATCAAGTCAGGTTCATTCCAGGGATGCAGGGATTCTTCAATATATGCAAATCAATCAATGTGATACGCCATATCAACAAGTTGAAAGATTAAAACCATATGATCATCTCAGTAGATGCAGAAAAAGCCATTGACAAAATTCAGCATCTATTTATGATTAAAACTCTTCAAAAAATGGGCATAGAAAGAACCTAGCTCAACATGGTAAAGGCCATATATGAAAAGCCTACAGTAAACATAATTCTCAATGGTGAAAAACTAAAAGCTTTCCCTCTAAAGTTAAAAACAAAACAAGAGTGTCCACTCTCACCACTACTATTCAAAATAGTTTTAGAAATCCTAGCTAGAGCAATTAGAGAAGACAAAGAAATAAAAGGAATCCAGATTGGAAAAGAAGAAGTAAAACTCTCACTGTTTGCAGATGACATGATATTACACTTAGAAAACCCAAAAGAAACTATCAGAAAGTTACTAGAGCTAATCAGACAATTCAGCAAAGTCGTGGGGTACAAGGTCAATACACATAAATCACTTGCACTCCTATATACTAACAATGAAAAATCATAAAGAGAAATTAAGGAATCAATACCATTCACCATTGCAAAACTAAAGAATAGAATATCTGGGAATAAATCTACTTAAAGAAACAAAAGACCTGTATATGGAAAACTATAAGACACTGATGAAAAAAATCAAAGACAACATAAACAGATAGAGAGATATTGCATGTTCTTGGATGGGAAGAATCAATATTGTGAAAATGACTATACTAACAAATGCAATCTACAGATTCAATGTGATTCCTATCAAATTACCAATGGCTTTTTCACAGAACTAGAACAAAAATTTTCACAATTCATATGGAAACACAAAAGACCCTAAATAGCCAAAGCAGTCTTGAGAAAGGAGAATGGAGCTAGAGGAATCAGCCTTCCTGACTTCAGATTATACTAGAAAGCTACAGTCATCAAGACAGTACGATACTGGCACATAAACAGAAATATAGACCAATGGAACAAGACAGAGAACCCAGAAATAAACCCACATACCTATGGGTAGTTTATTTTTGACAAAGGAGGCAAGAATGTACAATGGGGCAAAGACAGACTCTTCAATAAGTGGTGCTGGGAAAACTGGACAGCTACATGCAAAAGAATGGAATTAGTTCACTACCTAATGCCATACACAAAGATAAATTCAAAATGGATTAAAGACCTAAATGTAAGATCAGAAACTATTAAACTCTTAGAGGAGAACATAGGCAGAACACTCGATGACAAAAATCAATGAAAGATCTATAACCCACCTCCTAGAGTAATTGAAATAAAAACAGAAATAAACAAGTGGGATATAATTAACTTAAAAGCTTCTGCACAGCGAAGGAAACTACAAATAAGGTGAAAAGACAACCCTCAGAATGGGAGAAAATAACAGCAAGGGAAACAACTGATAAATAATTAATTTCCAAAATATACAAGCAGCTTATACAATTCAATATCAAAAAAACAAACAACCCAATCAAAAAGTGGGAAAGGGACCTGAAGAGACATTTCTCCAAAGAAGACATATATATGGCTAATAAGCACATGAAAAGATGATCAAACTCACTCATTATCAGAGAAATGAAAATCAAAACTACAATGAGATACCACCTCACACCAGTCAGAATGGCCATCATCAAAAAGTTTACAAATAATAAAAGCTGGAGGGGGTGTGGAGAAAAGGAAGTACTCTTGCATTGCTGGTGGGAATGTAAATTGATACAACCATTATGAAAGATGCTATGGAGACTCCTTAAAAAGCTAGGAATAAAACCACCATATGACCCAGCACTCCCACTCCTAGGCATATACCTTGAAGAAATCAAGACTGAAAAAGACACATGTAGCCCAATGTTCACTGAAGCTCTATTTATAATAGCTAGAACATGGAAAAAACCTAGATGTCCATCAACAGATAAATGGATAAAGAAGCTGTGGTACATACATATACAATGGAATACTACCCAGCCATAGAAAGAAACACATTGAATCTGTTCTAATGAGGTGGACGAAACTAGAGCCCATTATACAGAGTGAGTAAGTCAGAAAGAGAAATATAAATATTGTATACTGACACATATATATGGAATCTGAAGAGATGGCTTTGATTAATTTATCTTCAGGGCGGCAATGGAGAACCAGACATAGAGAACAGACCTATGGACAAGGTGGGAGGGGAGGCGGAAGAAGGGCCAATGTATGAAGAGAGTAACATAGAAATTTACAGTACCATGTGTGAAACAGATAGCCAATGGGAATTTGCTGTATGACTCAGGGAACTCAAACAGGGGCTCTGTGACAGGCTGAAGCGTGGGGTGGAGAGGGAGATGGAAGGGAGGTCTGGGAAGGAGGGGACATGGGTATATATATGGCTAATTCTTGTTGATGTATGACAGAAAACCACAAAATTCTGTAAAGCAATTACCCTTCAATTAAAAAATTGAAATGAAAGGATAAAGAAAAAAAATTAAAGGAAGATCAGAACTAGGCTTCAGGCACAAACATTACATTATCTGCAAAGTTTTTGTTCACCATTATTTTCAATTCAAGAAAAAAAAAAAAAAAAAAAAACCTGCCATTGGTGACTCACAACCCTATCATCCAATCTTCTCTTCATTTACAATGGTTATTATAATTTTCAAGAACCTCAGGAGTGAAATCAAATGTCAGTTACAAAGTTAGACAAAATTTGAAAGGTATTTCTCATGCAAACAATGTAGAAACTCTCACCAAGACCATTTTTAACAGCTACTTAATTGTGATCCAAATGTTTCTGTTACACTTCAATTTTAAGTTGGGTCTCAACTTAATTTCACATTCTTGATCAAAGTCATTTATTCTCACCTCTGTATCAAAACCTTTAGGAGGCAGTTCATTCTTGTCTCCCCAAGGTCTTGGTCTGTTTCACCCCTGTTGGACTCACTGTCCTCTTAATTCCTATAACACAGTAGCTCATATTGCATATCAAGTACATTCAGCTTTTAAAACTCTCCTTTTATTTCATGTTCTTAGTCTTCTGTCTCCAACTATTGAGGAGGAATTTTAATGAAAACAAAGTATCTCTGATCCTTCTCCCATTCTAAAGTTATTTAACAGAACTAAATAAGTGGCAGACAGATAGCATGATGATGGTTTGAAAAAAATTTGAAAGACATTTTTATGAGGAGCATCTGAAAAGTAACTATTGGTTGCAATAAACCTACTGCCTTTTACATGCTCTAAAATTCTAAGTGATTTTTTCATTCTTTCTCTAATTTTATAACTGTCAATTTTTCTGTTTACCTTTATCTTGCCTATGAAATTCCTGAAATTTATTCATATACATTTGTTTGATGAGCAGCATTCAAAGCTAAACAGTGTGCTGAAATCTTGATTTATATACCTCAAATTAGATAATACACCAATAGAATATATTTACAATAAAGGAGATATAAGTAAGTGATACAAAAAAAAAAGAAAAAGACAAGTACTATATGGTATTACTTACATGTGAAATCTAAAATATGACTAAATGAACTTATCTATAAAACAGAAATAGATACACAGAGAGAACAGACTTCTGGTAGCCAGAGTGGGGTGGGGAGGGAAGGAGTGGGAGGTTGGAATTAACAGATGTAAGCTATTGTATATAAAATGGATAAAAACAAGGCTCTACTCTATAGCACAGGGAACTATATTCAAAATCCTATGATAAACCATAATGGAAAAGAATAAGAAAAAGAATGTATATGTAAAATGGAATCATGTTGTTGCACAGCAGATATTAACACATTATACATCAACTATACTTCAATATAACAGAAATCACTTAAGTTACCTTCTCCATTTTCCTATCAGGGAAAATATGGAAGCAGTGAGATGGAGCTCCTCCCAACCCTAGGTCCCTGAGTCAGGACAACAGAATAAAGCCTCTTAGCTGACTCAGGATGGATGGTTGGTATGAGCATATAGTAAGACTTTCATTCTTTTAAGCCACTTAAACTCAGGGACTCTTTATTTTAATTTTATGCTTTTTCTTTTTTATTGCAGCATAATCAACCCTACACTGATTGATATATTCATCTAGCAAGTGGAGTTTCCAGAGGCAGAATCCACATTTACTTACATATAGCCTAGTTCTTAGCCTATAACATAAAGCTACACACAAAAGTACATACTGATATGTTTGCCCAACCACGTGTGGTCAAGGAAATATGGCCATAATTACATGTGTTAGATGAGAGTTACTTATGTCTGCTTAGTCAGTTGACCACTAGAAATCATGTATGACCTTGCCCACCTTGGTAGTCATATTTACGATTTAGATGTCATGGAGAAGCATAACCTAGTCTAAAATTATGACCACAGATGGAATTATTCTGTTGCTCCACTGTGTTGCATTAACCTCTTTATAATGCAACCAGAATCTCTTTCCCCAAGTAAATCTACATATCTGCTGAGATGATCTATGTCTATCTGTTAAGATTTTGTTCAATTGTAAATAACAACCACCAGAAAATTAACAATGACCAAAACAAATAGCTGTCTTTTTTTTTTTTTTAATGTATCACATATTTAGAGGTAGGTAGACACTCAAGGACATTTTTGAAGCCAAGGTCCTTTCTTGTCTTTAGTCCTTATCATGATCTTCATTCTTATGCTGGATACACTGTGCCTGCAAAATGAATGCTGTAGCTCTAGTCATCACAGCCATACTTAGAGCACAAAAAAGGAAGGGAGATAGGGCAACAGTATGAGCAGAATTCACTTCAGTCTCTTTGGCCAGGACTATGACTTATGCCACCTCTTCAGGGCAAGTGATGCTGAGAAATTGCAAACCAGGATTTTCACGACTGGCTAAGACTGATCCATCACCTGAAAGTGAGCATATTCTCTCCCAGAACAAAATCAGAGTTTCTGCTACCTAGGAAGAAAGAATGAGTATATAGTTGTCATACCATCTATTCACATTTATTCCAAGTCATGAGATGGAAGATGATACCACCTCAGTGTACCTGATAAATGTTTGGTCCAACTCACTCCAATTATCGATATAAGAGCATGGGAACAGAATGCTCTTTGGTATGATGAAAATTGTTTACTGGGCCCTTTTCTAGATGTTCATTCATTTTAGCTATTGTTTTCTGTTTTTGTTTTTGTTTTTGTTTAATGAATTAAGGCTCTTGAGTCATGTCAGAACAAAGATTGAGAGTATTTGACTGCCCAGCATTGTTAGAAAACTATAGGAATATGTTTAGTGAGAGAGGTGGCTTTTAAACTGCAGTTCTTGCTAAATGCACAGGGATGGTAGCAAGCATAGGCTTTGGATTCAATTAGACCTGGATTTGACTCCAGAATCCACTATTTGGCAGCTGTTTGATCACATGTATAGATCATTTTACCTCTGTGAGTTTCACCTTTCTGTGTGATAATAAACTTTAGAGGATTTTCAAGCAAATTAAGTTATAATAGGTTATTAATATCCTGTCAGTATTACTTATAGGTTATTCACAAAGTAAAGGGACTGGGGTCAAATTAGAAAGGGTTTTGGGAGAAGTGAAGCAATGAAAAGGTTGCATTTTGGAGTAGTTAAACATTGACCCCCATGCTCCAGAAAGAATTCTATTTTTCCTCACTACTTCAACTGTACTCTATTAGAAAAAACAAAAAACAAAAAAACCCCTCTCCTTTGGGATTAAAAAACATCCGAAAATCTGTCCTTTTTTTTTTTTTTTTCAATTTCTCTGAGCCTAGCTATTGGTTTCTGATTCTTTGAATTATTCCTTATGTCACAGTATTGTATAATTTATACAGAACACTCTCTCCTGTCTTGTATTATTTAATTCTCCAAAGTGTTTGGAGAAAGGATTTTATATGAAAGCAGTGACACAAAAAATAAAGCGGCATCGTACCAGTGTCTTGCATCTTTAATAAAGTTGCTTTCAAACAGCATTTCAGTAAATGAAATGTACCCAGGAATGACAAATTTTTATATATCAAAGGTATGCTATGACCTGCTCTGGGACATAAAGCCTAATGCCATAATAGAGCCTGGAGGTTTGTGTTTGATTTGATTTGGCTTTCTTTCTTTTCTTCTAAAAGAATAATACCTACTTTCCAAAATAATAATCATAAGAGTAAAAAAACCCATCTCATCCAAAGACAGGGAAAAGTACCATTAAGATTGAAGGCATTCAGTGGCAATGTTAGAATGTAAGCTTTGGGGAGGAGGAAAGCACACATACAACAAAGAAAAGAAAGGGGGCTTTGTCAATTTGAATAATTTATAACACATCTCCAGGAACGTTGTAAACTGCATTCTGAAAGAAATTGTCCAACATGAAACAAAGAACAAGAGAATTCCTGAAACACTTAGCTTAGTGTGAGTGAGATTTATGATTAGGGCTACCTGTATTTAGACAGAGTGGCCTCAAATGCCCCAGGAGCAAATGGAAGCCCCCTTATTGGTGAGAGGAAACAGATAAACCAAACCAAAAAATCAAAAACCTGACAAATTTGACTTTGTGATCATGTGACACCATTGCTACAAATGACTGTTTCCTCATCATTTCAGAGTGAACTGCTTATTATAATGGGAAAGACTGGCTGTTTAAGGCCACACAAAATGCAATACTTGCCTTAAAGAGAAGGAATTCCTTTTTCCGGGAAACAGTGGAAACAGCGTCAGATTTATTTTGGGGGGCTCCAAAATCACTGTAGATGGTGACTGCAGCCATGAAATTAAAAGATACTCCTTGGAAGGAAAGTTATGACCAACCTAGATAGCATATTCAAAAGCAGAGACATTACTTTGCCAACAAAGGTCTGTCTAGTCAAGGCTATGGTTTTTCCAGTGGTCATGTATGGATGTGAGAGTTGGACTGTGAAGAAAGTTGAGAGCTGAAGAATTGATGCTTTTGTACTGCGGTGTTGGAGAAGACTCTTGAGAGTCCCTTGGACTGCAAAGAGATACAACCAGTCCATTCTAAAGGAGATCAGACCTGGGTTTTCTTTGGAAGGAATGATGCTAAAGCTGAAACTCCAGTACTTTGGCCACCTCATGCGAAGAATTGACTCACTGGAAAAGACCCTGATGCTGGGAGGGATTGGAAAAGGGGACAACAGAGGATGAGATGGCTGGATGGCATCACCAACTCGATGGACATGAGTCTGAGTGAACTCCGGGAGTTGGTAATGGACAGGGAGGCCTGGCGTGCTGTGATTCATGGGGTCACAAAGAGTCAGACACGACTGAGCGACTGAACTGAACTGAACTGAATCATCTCCCTGGCAAAAAGCAAAGGGCCCTGAACAGATAGCTCTTCTCCCATATAGTGCCTGGTGGAGATCCAAGGTGTACAAGGCAATTTGATGCTGTTCCACTTCAGTCTCTTTCTTTCAGAGTTTGGAAACACATTAATCTCCAAGTCCAAGAGTATTCTGTTGAAGATAGAAAGTGTAAGTGAAGTGAAGTTGCTCAGTCATGTTCGACTCTTTGCGACCCCATGGACTGTAGCCTACCAGGCTCCTCTGTCCATGGGATTCTCCAGGCAACAGTACTAGAGTGGGTTGTCATTTCCTCCTCCAGGAGATCTTCCCAACCCAGGGACCGAACCTGGGTCTCCCGCATTGCGGGCAGATGCTTTACCATATGAGCCAGAAGAGACTGTCAATTAGCTTATAGGACAAAGATCCTATGTTGGCTAGAGACAGATGATGCAAGGGCTAATAGAAATTAGAAAGGGACTCAAGAAATTTTATCTGTTTAATATACTTGAATGTGAACGTGAAGTCGCTCAGTTGTGTCCGACTCTTTGTGAGTCCCCATGGACTGTAGCCTACCAGGCTCCTCTGTCCATGGGATTTTCCAGGCAATAGTTCTGGAGTGGATTGCCATTTCCTTCTCCAAGGGACCTTTCCAACCCAGAGATCGAACCCGGGTCTCCCGCATCATAGACAGACGCTTTACCATCTGAGCCACCGATGAGGAATAATCTCATTTAAAGTGCTTCCCTGGTGCGTCAGATGGTAAAGAATCTACCTTTAATGAAGGGGATATGGGTTCAACCCCTGAGTCAGGAAGATCCACTGGAGAAGGGAATGGCTACCCACTGTAGTATTTTTACAGTGGAGGAGCCCATGGATAGAGGAGCCTGGCAGGGCTGTAATGCATGGGGTTACAAAGAGTCAGACACAATTGAGAAGTGGGAAGGGAAGACAGACTGCTTTTCCATTACCATTTTGTTTTGGTTCTTTCGTTTACTCTGGCTCCTGACTTTGTAAATACAATGACTTTAGTCTTGCCAAGTAAACTTGGAAGTTTGAGAAAAAGTGTGACTGCTTCCCTACCATTTAAAGTTAGGAGAGAGGGAATTCCCTGGCCGTCCAGTGGTTAAGATGCCATATTTCTGTTGAAGGCAGCACAGGTTTGATTCCTAGTCTGGGGACTAAGATCTCACATGGCTCAACCAAGAAAGAAAAAACAAACACAAATTTAAAAATAAATAAATAAAACTAGGAGAGAAACGGCACATTTAAAAAAGAAAGTACTATAATCTTTGCAATACCTGCTATGTGCCAGGCATTCTGCCAGGTACCATCACATATGCTATTCTCTATAATTCTAAGGGTATGTTATAAAATATGGTAATTTAAAAAATAGTAAAGAAGCCTTTGTGAAAGAAATTAGTTTGCTCATGGTATCCTAATTAATAATTAGCCAGCAGGATTTGAAACCAAATATTCCTGTTGCTGTTCAGTAGCTCAGACATGTCTGATTCTTTGTGACTCCATGGACTGCAGCATGCCAGGTTCCTCGGTCCTCCACCATCTCCTGGAGTTTGATCAAATTCATGTCCATTGAGCTGGTGATGCTATCTAACTGTCTCATCCTTTGCCATCCCCTTCTTTTGCCTTTAGTCTTTCCTAGCATCAGAGTCTTTTCCAATCAGTCAGCTCTTTGCATCAGGTAGCCAAAGTATTGGAGCTTCAGTTTCAGCATCAGTCCTTTCAGTGAATATTCAGGGTTGATTTCCTTGAGGATGAACTGGTTTTATCTCCTTGCAGTCCAAGGGACTCTCAAGAGTCTCCTCCAGCACCATAATTTGAAGGCATCAATTCTTCAGCGCTCAGCCTTCTTTATAGTCCAACTCTCACATGTGTACATGACTACTTGAAAAACCATAGCTTTGACTATATGGACCTTTGTCAGAAAGTGATGTCTCTGCCTTTTAAATGTTATTTTCAAAACTGGAGGAAAGCATTGATAAAATCAGTAAGGTAATGATAAATGTCCTTTCCTCTGTCAAAATGGATAGAAATTTTCCAAGTCTATTTCCTTTCCCCCACCCTTCCTTTCTTCAACAAATGTTTTATGAGTACTCACAAAGGCTGAGACTAGAGCAGTGGATGAAATGAAGCAGCATCTTCAGGTGCTTGCATTCCAATAGGTGGGGCAAAAAAACTAAGAAAGAAATGAACACATTTTGGGTAGCAATGAGCACAACAGAGAAGTGTAAGACCACAGATTGTGACAGAGAGTAAGGAGCTAAGGCTCTGTTTGTGGTAGCTTTGGCAGTACGCTTTAAGGGGTCTTTCTCATAGCATACAATTTAAGCAAAGATTTGAATGAAATGAGTGAACAAACAAGTACAAATGCCTTAAGGCAGGACCACACTGGGAGTATTTAAGAAAAACAAAGATCTGAATCAAAATAACTGGAAAGTAGTGAGGGAGAGAGCGAGAAATGAAGTCAGAAACACAGACCAGGAATAAATCACATAGAATCCTACAGGCCATGGTAGCACTTCAGCTTTTATTCTGAATAAGAGGCAAAGGTATTGGAGGATTTTGAGCAGAGCAGTGATACGATCTAATTCAAGAGGTGAATGAAGCTGGCTAGACATGCTCAATGCAGACATTTTATGTATCTTAATTAGAGATGGCAGGATACAACAATGAATTAGATATGGGATATATGTGACAGAGATATCAAGGGATTTGGACATGAGTTACTGTAAGCAAATTGCACACCAAGAGTTTGAGTGAAGGTAGGAATATCCTGGGGACTTAAATCTGACTATAATTTCAGTCTACGATATCATCCTTCCCAGTTTGAGGACTTTGTAATCCTCTTTCCTTTGGTTCAGAACACTTTTGCATTAGAACTCTTTTGGTTTAGAATTGGGACACAGAAGGCATCTTTTGTCATCCAATCTGATTCTGCACTATCCGTTGTTATTTATGTAAATTTTTAAAGGCAAGTTTGATTTTGTTTCTTTCCTCCTAGTTTGCTTGAAATCTTAACAAATTGTTTAAGACTGAATCTCTGTAATAAACCCTTTAGACATAGAAACAACAAATTTTATGGCACAAGGCACACCAGAGATTTGAGTTTCTTTTACTGCCAGGGCAATGATTGTTGTGAGGGGGAAATCTGGCAGAGACACTGTGATTGTTCAATTCTAGCCAGAAAAAATCTAATACACATGCACACAAAGCCAAGAAATGTGCATTATGTTCTTAAGTTATCAAAGAAAATCTCTTTTGCAGAGTTGAACTTTTCTAGGAATGACCAGGCAGGGACAAAATATATTAAAACTTCAGAATTCTTGTGACACTGAAATTTTAAGTTGAAATCCAATTTTCCAATGAAAGGAGAGGCAATGACATCTTTAGCCCCTATAAGCTAGATGCTAAGTTGCTTCAGTCATATCTGACTCTTTGAGATCTCATGGACTATAGCCTACTAGGCTCCCCTGTTCATGGGATTCTTCAGACAAGAATACTGGAGTGAGTTGGCATGCCCTCTTTCAGGGGATCTTCCCCACCCAGGAATTGAACCCATGTCTCTTATGTCTCCTGAAAGGGGCAGGTGGGTCCTTCACCACTAGCACCACCTGGGAAACCTGTAAAGCTAGATCCCCTTCTCCAATTGTTGTAAAATTGTCTGAAGTAGTGTATTCTAGGGCAGAGTTGAATGCTCATTTACCAGGCTTGGAATACAGATTCCCAGACATAGAATCAGAGAACTTTCCAATTTACTCTTTTCCAGATTTTTGTGTAGTGTCTGTGGTCTGATGTGTGTCTTCAGAGGTCTACACAAATCTGGTCTTGATAAGAGATATCCTTGTTTTGCCTCAAAACTCTGTCATTTGGGGCTTAAATCTCCAGGAGCTTTCCCACAATTCACATCCAGCCTCCTTATCTTTTTTTTTTTTTTTTTTTTAACATGCTTCAAAGTTAGACTGTCTGGATCAAATCTTAAGCCCAAATTTCACTAGCTGGATGACCACAGACAAGTTGCTTAATCTCAGTGAATCTCAATCCTCACCTAAACTAGAAAATTCAGGTGAGGGATCAGGGCATACTGAAAGCACACATGAGCATTTTCACACGAGTTGAAAAGTTCTAGACAGATATGGATTGAAGTCATAAAACCAGAGAAATTAAAAGATAGAAACCATTCCAAACTCAAGTACTCTTGTGGATAGGGAGCTGCATAGAGGAAATTTCTATAAGAACTGAGTACTGAGGCAAGGCACTGGAGAGAATATTTGCCAGATTTGATCTCAAGAACTTAACAGACTTATCTAGAACGCTTAGATAAGTGTTAAGTATCATCCCATTTCCAAATTCCAAATGGTTGTTAATGACTGCCCAGAGCAATATGTTGAAAAATATTCTAATGTGTAGCCTAGGCTAAACAGGACCAAGATCTATTATCAATCTCATAGATCATATTGATGCCATGGGAGCAAAGTGGAAAATGGAGGCAATGAAATGCACTATCTGCTGGTTTACTCTTGAATTAGGAAATTGTGTCTTAAGGATTTTATTAGGTACTGACTACATGTAGACATGGGGAACTTTATGCCGAATGTGTATGACTAGACTCCCTTATTTTCTTTGTATGAGTCTTCAGTTTAAATTAAAATATTTGTCCTAATGCCTGTATAGTTCTCCAGAATATACAACTAAGAATCATTCATTGTTAACATAAATGGCCTTAGTTCCAAAGCAAGAAATAACATAATGTTTTAAAGTAAAATCCTTAACTTCTTAAAATTAGATATCAGCTAGAAAACTAATCTTTGTTCACTTTTGGCTATTTAAAAATTATGGATAAGTAACAAGAATAAAGTTAAAATCTTGTGCAATCCTGCATAATCTCAGAGGTTTATCCATTACTAATATTTTGGTGAATATAATTCTTATCTTCTTTCCAACTGTATATTTATGGTTGTGTATGCATACAGGTTGAGAAACCTATATGCGGGTCAGGAAGCAACAGTTACAACTGGACATGGAACAACAGACTGGTTCCAAATAGGAAAAGGAGTATGTCAAGGCTGTATGTTGGCACCCTGCTTATTTAACTTCTATGCAAAGTACATCACGAGAAGTGCTGGGCTGGAAGAAGCACAAGTTGGAAATGAGATTGCTGGGAGAAATATCAATATCCTCAGATATGCAGATGACACCACCCTTATGGCAGAAAGTGAAGAGAAACTAAAAAGCCTCTTGATGAAAGTGAAAGTGGAAAGTAAAAAAGTTGGCTTAAAGCTCAACATTCAGAAAACGAAGATCATGGCATCTGGTCCCATCCCTTCATGGGAAATAGATGGGGAAACAGTGGAAACAGTATCAGGCTTTATTATGGAGGTTCCAAAATCACTGGAGATGGTGACTGCAGCCATGAAATTAAAAGACACTTACTCCTTGGAAGGAAAGTTATGACCAACCTAGAAAGCATATTCAAAAGCAGAGACATTACTTTGCCAAAAAAGTTCTGTCTAGTCAAGGCTGTGGTTTTTCCAGTGGTCATGTATGGATGTAAGAGTTGGACTGTTTAAGAAAGCTGAGCACCAAAGAATTGATGCTTTTGAACTGTGGTGTTGGAGAAGACTCTTGAGAGTCCCTTGGACTGCAAGGAGATCCAACCAGTCCATTCTGAAGGAGATCAGCCCTGGGATTTCTTTGGAGGGAATGATGCTAAGGCTGAAATTCCAGTACTTTGGCCACCTCATGCAAAGAGTTGGCGCATTGGAAAAGACTCTGATGCTGGGAGGGATTGGGGGCAGAAAGAGATGGGGATGACAGAGGATGATATGGCTGGATGGCATTACTGACTCGATGGACGTGAGTCTGAGTGAACTCTGGGAGTTGGTGATGGACAGGGAGGCCTGGCACGCTGCGATTCATGGGGTCACAAAGAGTCAGACATGACTGAGCAACTGAACTGAACTGAACTGATGCATACACGTATATTTGGGCATATATAGATTTCTAAACAAATACAGAATTATGATGTTGCATATACATTTTTATGGCAGCTTTTTATAAATTTAATATTGATTTGTTTTGGATGTGCACAAATTACCATAGGCATGTCAGCTTACAACAACTGACTTTAAGATCTTACAGTTAAGGAAGTCTGAAATTGAAAATGAGTCTTATAGAGTTAAAATCAAATATTGGCTGAGCTACAACTTCTTTTGTAGGTCCTAAGGGAGAATTTATTTTTCTTGCTTTTTCCAGCTTCTAGAGGTTACCTATATTGCTTGGCTGTGGTTCCTGCCTCTAATTGCAATGCCTGAAACCACTGCTTTCTGTCTCTCTTACATACATGCATGCACGCGCACACATACACACACACTTATTTGTTCCCATTATCATATCACCTCTGATTCTGACACTCCTGCCTCCCTCTTAAAAGAACCCTCATAATTTCATTCATGTCACCTGCATAATCCAGGCTTATTTCACCATATTAAGACCCTAACTCAATCATATCTAGGAATTGTTGTTTCCCTATCCACAGGTCATGAACATCTTTGGAGACGTAAGCATTATCCTGTCTACCACAATTACATTGCACCTCTGGGCATTATATGGCAGCTTAAACACACACATTTACTTCTACTACTAAGTTAATGTGATAGTAGCAATGAATAAATCAACTTTAATAAATGTTATCTATTAAATCTTAAATAGATAATGGAAGAAGAGACTAGACAATAGCAAGTGAGCAATTTAAACAGTTTGGAGTAGATGGGAGGCAGATGGAAGAGGAGAAAATGATTTAATAGAAAAGAAAAAGTTGACACATGAGTGAGCAGAGGAATAATACCAACAAACATGAAGCCTAGTCATATGTACTGTTTTGAGATCGCAGATGTGGTAGCATTTTGAAATTCTTGAGGCATGTGTGAGAAGTATGGCTAAAAAAGAGTTTCTGAAAGATTGTAAAATTACCAGAAAGCTATCAAATTACTAGAGATATACTCCTTCACTTTACTGAGGCAAACAGATCTCTTCTTCACATACCAGGAGGAAAGATTCATTCCCTGGAGAGTAATAAGCAGAGTGCCCTTGGACTTAGATGGAGGTCAAACATTGGAGGACAGGATTTTGTGGTTCACTGACATTCAGGAATTGACTGGGTTTCCCTGGTGGCTCAGTTGGTAAAGCATCCATCTGCAGTGAGAGAGACCTGGGTTCAGTCCCTGGGTTGGGAACATCCAAGAATGTCACTGACGTTCAGGAACTAACAGTCTATATACTGACCACTGAGACTTCCATCCCCCTGCTTTTGTTCAATTCAAAGAACATCGGCTTTGAGGTATACATATTTAGGCAGAAGATTATAGAACTCTTCTCTGGAGAAATTGATTAGTCCAAAAGAAACCATCCCACAGACCGACATTCAGGATTTTTCAATGAAATGACCACCTAGTCACCCAACAGTGTGACCTACCATCAACAAACACAGAGCTTCCAAACAGCTTTTTAGAAATTTACTATTAACTGTGAGTATGTGCCAGGTTACACCCAATGTTTGAGTAAACCTTTTGATAAGAGAGACAGAAATCAACAAATAAAATAGAAATAAATTGGTGAAAATAGTGTCAATGAAAAGAATGAAAGATACCATCAAAAATAAGATAATTAGTACAAGTAAAATAAATAGAAATTGATATAGAAAGCACAAATAAGGAAGAAAAATATCATAAATGTTAAAAATAGCATAGCAGAAATTTAAAAGTGAACAGAAGTATTGGAACATTAAGTTGAGTAAATATTATTAAATATGGAATAATGGGCAGTGTATTTTTTCCTAGGATGGTCAGGACAAACTTTGTAGCTTAAAATAACAAAAATCATTCTCTTACTTCTGGAACCTAGAAATCTGACATTAAAGGGTCAACAGAGCCACATTCTCACTGAAGGCTCTCAGGACAAATCCTTCCACACCTTTTCCAGGTTCTGGTGGCTACAGGCATTCCCTGACTTGTGACTACAAGCCAAAGTCTGACTCCACTTTCACATGTCCTCCTTTTCTCCCAGTATCTTTCCTTTCTGTGTCTCTTATAAGGATATTTGTCACTTAATTTAGGGCCTATCTGGATAAGCTAGGATAATCATCTTTTGAAATATTTAATTTATTTACTTATATAAAGAATCTTTTTCCAAATGAGTTTATAGTCAAAGGTTTTGGGATTTACCATATAGACATAACTTTTGGGAGGCATCATTCAATGAATCACAGAGAGGAGAACACAGGAGAAAAAGTAAAGGAAAATTTAGAAACTCAATTTGAGAGGCTTAGCATCTAACAGAAATTGCAGGAAGAGAGAAGTAGAAAGCTAAAACTTCTCAAATACATGAAAATTCTCAGAACTAAATGGGTATGACTTTTCAAAATGAAAGGTATTAGTTACTTTCCATGTTAGCTCAAGCACATACTGCATGGAACCCATCATTCTTACCATTATATAAAAGAAAACTCTGAACAAACTAACAATTAATGACTTTCTTACACTAATTTGAAAACTGAGTTTACCGGGTAAACTGCTACACTGATATCTGTATAGACAGATAAATCAGAAAACCACAGAGGAGATCTGTTTATGTAGAGCAGGTACTGGCAACATAAACTGGTAGATATGCTTATATGGTAATTTTAATAAACTGCTGGAATCTGAGTGTGGACCAGCCTGAGAATCAGAGAAATCTTGGCCTCTCACTCGTAGATGGAGCCCCCATATTTTCATGGCATTTATCTCCAAGAACCTCACTAGGTTTTTTTGACTAGTAAAGATCTGATAAGGGGATAACAGAGGATGAGATGGTTGGATGGCATCACCGACTCAATGGACATGAATTTGGGTAAACTCCGGTAGTTGGTGATGGACAGGGAGGCCTGGTGTGCTATAGCCCATGGGGTCTCAAAGAGTTGGACACGACTGAGCAACTGAACTGAACTGATCTGATGAAGCCTACAGGCAGAGGGAGGGGAAGAGTAATCGTTGTGAAATATACCCATTGTCTTCTCTATAACAAAGTCAAATCTCTAGGGGGTATACAGGGTACTAGAACCTTTTCTAGTACTACAGAAAAAGAAAAAGAGAATTCCTCTCATTCCAGCTCTCTAAGTCTTCCTGTCTTAACTAAAGGAATGTAGGAAAGCTATCCAAGAAGAAACACAAAGGTCACAGGCCAAAGACAGAACTTTAAGCATAAGACTATAAATTACTTCCTTTCTCCTGTGCCCTATCACTATTCCAACAGGACTCCAGTAACATTATAATGGATTATAGCTGAAAGAACTACAAAACAGACTTTCTCTGAGAAGGAATCATTAGAGAAACCCTAGGCACCCCACTCCAGTACTCTTGCCTGGAAAATCCCATGGACGGTGGAGCCTGGTAGGCTGCAGTCCATGGGGTTGCTAAGAGTCGGACACAACTGAGCAACTTCACTTTGCCTTTTCACTTTCATGCATTGGAAAAGTAAATGGCAAGCCACTCCAGTATTCTTGCCTAGAGAATCCCAGGGATGGGGGAACCTGGTGGGCTGCCATCTATGGGGTCACACAGAGTCGGACACGACTGAAGCAACTTAGCAGCAGTAGCAGCAGCAGCTCACATGAAACATTTTTCTAGATAAACTGTATTCAGGGCCATAAAATGAATCACAACAAATTTAAAGAGTAGGAATAATAAGTACATTTTCAGACCAAGATGAAAATAAACTAGAAATCATAGCAGAAAGAGAGCTGGAAACACTCAAATATTTGCCAAGAAATACAACTACACACTTCTAAATAACCTATGAGTTAAAGAATTGTCAATAGAAAATTAAACATATTTTTAACTAAATGAAAATAAAATCACAACTCATCAAAATTTGAGGGATATAGAGAAGACAGTGTTTAGAGGGAAATATACAACATTAAATTCATAATTTAAAAAGAACAACTATCTAAAATCAAAAACTAAAGTTTCCATTTCAGGAAGCTAGATAAAGAAGAGAAGTTTAGGCTTGTAAAAGAAAAACAAAGCTAATAAAAATTGGAGCAGAAATCAGTGGTACTGAAAAGAGTAAAAAGTTGAGAAAATCAACTGAACCAAAAGCTAGTTCTTTTACTGATGTTAATTAAATTAGCAAACATCTAGCCAGGCTGAAGAATAACAGAGAAAAAGACAGAAATTATCAGCTTCACAGAGGAAATAAAGTCATTGCTACTAATTCTATGGATACTAAAACGATAAAAAAGAAACACTGCAAACAAATCTGTACCAAATTATTTTGATTAATTTAGACAAATTGGACCAATTCTTTGAGACACAAGCTACCAAAATTCACAAAAGGAGAAACAGATAGCATGAATAACTTTGTCTACTAAGGAAATCAAATAAATAGTGAATATCCTTCCAAACAAGAAAACACAGATCAAATACTTATGGAATGTCTAGTTAACTCTACAAATTTAAGGATGATCCATAACCTCTACCTGAAAATAGAAGCAGAGGATGCATTTTCCAAATAATCCTATGAGGTGAACCTTACTTTAAGAACAAAAGCAGACAAAGGCATTATAAAAAAAAAAGGAAACAAAAAATAAACATTTTTGATGAAAATAGATAAAAATATCCTTAGCAACAAATTAGCAAACTGAATTCAACAATGAAAGCAAAATAATTATATACCACAACCTAGTGAAATATACTCCAGGTACATAAGGATTGTTCAGTTGAATATTAGAAAATCAGTCAATGCAATTCTCCAGATCAAAGACTTAAAGAACACAAATTACATGGTCATATCAACTGATGTAGGAAAAACATTAGGAAATATCAAAAAAATAGTAATTCATAATAAACATCATTGGTAAACTAGGGAGAGGGACTCCTACTTAAATAAGAAAGTGAAAGTGAAGTCGCTCAGTTGTGTCCGACTCTTTGCGACCCCATGGACTGTAACCTACCAGGCTCCTCCCTCCATGGGATTCTCCAGGCAAGAGTACTGGAGTGGGTTGCCATTTCTTAAATAAGAATATCTACATAAAACATACATTATACTTAAGATTCTAGGCACCATCTCTCTAGAATTGAAAACAAAAGGAGGATATTCTTTCTACCTCTTCTTTTCAATATCATACTAAAAGTCTTAGTGCAATAAGACAAAAAAAAAAAAAAGAAATAAAAGGTAATCATGGAGAGAAATAGAAATGTTTCTCTTTTCAGATGGGGGATAAAAATTAGCCCTCCAAAGAACTGACAAAAATCTCCAGCAACTAATAAGTAAATACACCAAGATCACAGAATATAAGGCTAATGTACAAAAATAAATTACTTTATAAAAACACTCTAGTGTTAAACTGAAATTTTAAATCAAAAAAGAATACCATGTATACTGGCAACAAAACCCATTAAATATTTAGGCATATTAAACGTATATAATATAGGTTGTACCTATATCTAAATTTGTAATCTTACAAAACAAACGTAGAAAACTACAAAACTCTAACGAGCAAAATTGAGATCTAAGTAAATGAAGAGCTAGTATATGTTAACAGAATGCAAGCCTCAATAATATTTTAGGACTTCAAATTTTCCTAACTTGATCTATAGATTAAACACAGTCCTAACTAAAATCCCAGCAGTCTATTTCATAGATATTGACTAACTGATTCTAAAGCTGATGTGGAGAAGCAAAAGGTCTAGAATAGCTAACAAAATATTGAAGAAGAAAATCTGGAAGACTTGTGTGATTTCAATATTTATAATAATATGGAACTCAAGAGTGTGAGGAGAAGGCAATGGCACCCCCCTCCAGTACTTTTGCCTGGAAAATCCCATGAACGGAGGAGCCTGGTAGGCTGCAGTCCATGGGGTTGCTGAGGGTCAGACATGACTGAGCGACTTCACTATCACTTTTCACTTTCATGCACTGGAGAAGGAAATGGCAACCCACTCCAGTGTTCTTGCCTGGATAATTCTATGGACAGGGGAGCCTGGTGGGCTGCCATCTATGGGGTCACACAGAGTCGGACACAACTGAAGTGACTTAGCAGCAGCAGCAAGAGAGTGTGGCACTGGCAAAGAATAGACACATAAATCAATGCAACAGTGTAAGAAGTCCAGAAATAGACCAATAAAATTAGAGTCAACACGTCTGAGAAAGAAGTAAAGTTAATCTAGTAGAGAAAAAAGTCTTTTTAAGAAACAGTTCTTGAAACTACACACACACACACACACACACATATATATATAGTCTATATCTGCTGCTGCTGCTGCTAAGTCACTTCAGTTTTGTCCGACTCTGCAACCCCATAGATGGCAGCCTACCAGGCTCCCCTGTCCCTGGGATTCTCCAGGCAAGAACATCGGAGTGGGTTGCCATTTCCTTCTCCAATGCATGAAAGTGAAAAGTGAAAGTGAAGTCGCTCAGTCCTCTGACTCCTAGCGACCCCATGGACTGCAGCCTACCAGGCTCCTCCGTCCATGAGATTTTCCAGGCAAGAGTACTGGAGTGGGGTGCCACTGCCTTCTCCGTAGTCTATATCCAAACCTTGTGCAAAAATTAACTTAAAATATAGCATAAACTTAAATGTAAATCAGAAGAAAACCATCCCCTTGAGTTAGTTGATAAGATTTTAAACATAATACCAAGAGTTTAATCCATGGAAAAAAATAAAATAAAATGATGAACTAGACTTTACTAAATCAAAAACCTTCTGCTCTGTGAAAGACTCAGTTAAAAGAATGAAAAGCCTCATAGAAATATTTGCAAGATAATTTTCTGACTAACAATTTTTATTAAAATATGGGGATGACCCACAGAGATGTTATGGGGAGGGAGGTGGGAGGGGGGTTCATGTTTGGGAACACATGTAAGAATTAAAGATTTTAAAATGTAAAATATATATATATATATATATATATATAAATAAAAAAATAAAATAAAATAAAATAAAATATAGCAAATACATTTAAAACTGAACAATAATAAACTATACAAGCTACTTGGAAAATGGGCTTGAGATCTGAATAGATCATTACTAAAAATTTACATATTTCAAATAATCTTACGAAAAAATGCTCAACATCACTTGTCATTAGGGAACTGCAAATTAAGAAAATAAGATACTACTATATATCTATTAGAATGTCTGAAACAAAAAATATTAACAGCCAAGTGCTGGTGAGATGTGGAGCCATAGGAACTCTTACTACTTTCTTGTAAAAATGCAGATGATATAATCACTTAGGGAGACAGTTTGTCAATTTCTTAACAAATTTTAACATCATCTTACCATATGATACACAATCATATGTCTAGGTTTACCCAGACTTGAAAATGTATGTCCAAATAAAAACCTTCCTTTGACTATTTACTGCAGTTTTATTCATAATGGCCCCAAACAGAAAGCAAACAAGAACCAAGATATCCTTAAGAGGGTAATGCATACACAAAATGTGGCATATGCTTATAAAAGAATATCATTCAAGAATTTGTTTTTTCAAATGAGCTGTCAGTCATGAAGAGGCATGGAGGAATCTTAAATGCATATTGCTGCTGCTGCTATTGCTACTAAGTCGCTTCAGTCGTGTCCGACTCTGTGAGACCCCATAGACGGCAGCCCACCAGGCTCCGCCGTCCCTGGGATTCTCCAGGCAAGAACACTGAAGTGGGTAAATGCAGATTGCTAAGTTAAGGAATTTAGTCTGCAAAGGCTACACACTGTATGACTCCAAATATATAACATTCTGAAAAAGGCACAACTAGAAATAGGGCTTGGGGGAGTTAATAGTTGAAGCACAAGGGGATGTTTGTGGTGGCTTAGTTGCCAAGTCATGCCTGACTCTTGTGGACTGCAGCCTGCCGGGCTCCTCTGTCCATGGGATTCTTCAGGCAAGAACCCTGGAATGGGTTGCCATTTCCTTCTCCAGGGGATCTTTACAACCCAGGAATCAAATCCAGGTCTCCCGCATTGTAGGCAGATTCTTTACCAACTGACTTACAAGGGAAGCCCCAAGGGAATGTTTAAGGTAATGGAACTAAATATATGAAACTATAAGACCACGTGCATGGCATCATTTAAATGTGTAACACTAAGAATAAATGTTAACTTCCCAGGATGAAAGAGAGAATCTGATGTAAAAAAAAAAAATCATTTATGTTCAACAAATACACTGAACCACCTTACTGAAGCGGTTAAATATATAAGGAACTGACCAAAGTAATTTAGAAATTACTGGATTCTATAAGGCTAAGCATAAAAGGAACTGCATTTAATAATTGTATATAAGTTCTTTCCCCACAGAGATACAGGTTAACACTTCTAAAATCACTATACATGGATACTGGAATAGAATATAAGTAAATAAATAGTGGCTATTAGGAGCCAGGATTCTCACTGCGGAAGTTGGAGATTATAGGATTATAAATAAATAAGAGGAGAAGGCTAAATTATCATAGTAGCAATGCCTTAGAGTTGAAGACATTATGAACTTAAAGATAAATATAGATCGTGATATGTGTGTGTGCTTGAGCATATGCCTACATGTTACTATTCATGCATATATCCCCTAGCTCTGTCAGCTGAGAGCACCTAAAAACTATTTCACACTAGCTGGCAAAAGTACACCTAGTATCCAGATCCAGGTTTTTAATAACATTCTTTGGATGGCTGTAAGACTGTGTGAGAAATACATAATATGTGCCTGGAACTTTGGGTAGTGCCAGGAAGTAAAGAAATGCTCAAATACACACTCATACAATAATGGGGGTTTGCCAAAAGGATACAGGAGCCAACTGAAGGAGCTCCCAATAGCTAAACATTCTAAAGGATCATAACCCTGCAGGAGGGCATGGCAACCCACTCCAGTATTCGTGTGTGGAGATCTGCGGAGGAGGAGTCTAGTGGGCTACAGTCCATGGGGTTGCAGAGAACTGGGCACGACTGAGTGACTGAGCACAGCACAGCAACCCAAAGTATAAAATGAATTCAATAAGCATTTGTATGTATATATGATTAAATAAATAAAAGTGGGAGAACAGACAAATCTTTCATGAAAGAGAATTTCAAATAATTTATATAGATGCTCACTCTCAAGGAGGTGGAGCATAACTCTCCAGTCCTCAAGTCCTATGGGCTGAATATTGCAGTTTTATTACAAACAGTACGGTATGGAAAGGAAGAAGAGAAAGAGTAAACTTACAGTGGAGAAACATGACAAACACTATACCTACCTAGGTGATCAAAGTTAATATCAACAATGATGAGTCATCCTCACAGTATGAACCCTTGATTCCATGATGAAATAGCACTTTACCTCTGTGGTTGTCTTTAAGAAAACATAATACCTCATTCTAACCACAAGAAAAACATCAGGCAAACCACAGATGAAGGCCATTCTACAAAATATCTCAAGGTCATAAGCTCAAAATTCTCAAGGGTATAAACAACAAGGAAAGACTAAGCAATTGACAGACTGGAGAGAATTCTAAGGAGTTCTGATGACTAAATGGCATGTGGTGTTCTGTATGGGATCCTTGAATAGAAACGAACTCTAGTGAAACATCAGCTAAAAGTAATGTATCAATATTGATTCATTAATTGTGACAGAAGTACCATACTAATAAATGATGCAAATGATAGCGACAAAGTAGAGGGAAGGAGAGAGTGGGATGAATGGAGAAAGTAGCATCAACCTATATACACTACCATGTTTAAAGAAGCTGGTGAGAAATTGCTATATACAGAGAGGTCAGCCCAGGGCTCTGGGATGACCTAGAGGGGTGGGATTTGGGGAGGGCAGGGAGGCTCAAGGGAGAGGTGATATATATATATATATATATATATATATATTTTTTTTTTTATGGCTGATTTGCAATGTTGTGTGGCAGAAACCAACACAACACTGTAAAGCAATTTCCCTTCAATTAAGAAGAAATTTTTTTTAAAAGTAATAGGGAATACTGCGTGTAGAACAGAGAAGTTTCTGCACATTATGAATATTTCTGCATATAATGAATATATACTACATTCATAATAATTATGTAAATCTAAGGTACAAATATTTTTTTAAAGGTGCACTGAATGAAAAAATACCCAGAGTAAAGTAAATCAACACACAGTTTATAATACTCAGGTATATAACTGGACTTTCCAAAAGCAATACTGAATGTCTGATGAAAATGGAACAATATCTTTTGACTTCCATTATAATATTCTCTGGGCTTCCCTTGCAGCTCAGCTGTTAAAGAATCCACCTGCAATGCAGAAGATCTGGGTTTGATACTGGGTTGGGAAGATCCCCTGGAAAAGGGAAAGGTTACCAACTCCAGTATTCTGGCCTGGAGAATTCCATGGACTGTATAGTCCATGGAGTTGCAAAGAGTTGGACAAAACTGTGACTTTCACTTCACTTCATAATATTCTCTATTTCAGTCAGTCAGTTCAGTTGCTCAGCCATGTCCAACTCTTTGCAACCCCATGAACTGCAGCATGCCAGGCCTCCCTGTCCATCACCAACTCCCAGAGTTTACTCAAGCTCATGTCCATTGAGTTGGTGATGCCATCCAAACATCTCATCCTCTGGTCATCCCCTTCTCCTCCCACCTTCAATCTTTCCCAACATCAGGGTCTTTTCAAATGGGTCAGCTCTTCCCATCAGGTGTCCAAAGTATTGGAACATCAGCTTCAGCATCATGAATATTCAAGACTGATTTCCTTTAGGATGGAGGGGTTGGATCTCCTTGCAGTTCAAAGGACTCTGAAGAGTCTTCTCCAACACCATAGTTCAAAAGCATCAATTCTTCAGTGCTCAGCTTACTTTGTAGCCCAACTCTCACATCCATACATGACTACTGGAAAAACCATAGCTTTGATTAGATGGACATTTGTTGGCAAAGTAATGTCCTTGCTTTTAAATATGCTGTCTGGGTTGGTCATAACTTTTCTTCCAAGGAGCAAGTGTCTTTTAATTTCATGGCTGTAGTCACCAACTGCAGTGATTTTGGAGCCCAAGAAAATAAAGTCTCTCACTGTTTCCATTGTTTCTCCATCTATTTGCCACGAAGTGATGGGACCAGATGCCATGATCTTAGCTTTCTGAAGGCTGAGTTTTAAGCCAACTTTTTCACTCCTCTTTCATTTTCATCAAGAGGCTTTTTAATTTTTCTTCACTTTCTGCCATAAGTGTGGTGTCATCTGCATACCTGAGGTTGTTGATATTTCTCCCAGCAATCTTGATCCCAGCTTGTGCTTCATCCAGTCCAGCATTTCTAATGAGATACTCTCCATATAAGTTAAATAAGCAAGGTAACAATATACAGGCTTTACATATTCCTTTCCTGATTTGGAACCAGTCTGTTTTTCCATGTCCAGTTCTAATTATTGCTTCTTAACCTTCATACAGATTTCATAGGAGGCAAGTGAGGTAGTCTGGAATTCCCATCTCTTTCAGAATTTTCCACAGTTTGTTGTGATCCACACAGTCAAAGGCTTTGGCATAGTCAATAAAGCAGAAGTTGATGTTTTTCTAGAACTCTCTTGCTTTTTCAATGATCCAACAGATGTTGCCAATTTGGTCTCTGCTTCCTCTGCCTTTTCTAAAACCAGCTTGAACATCTGGAAGTTCACGGTTCACATACTGCTGAAGCCTGGCTTGGAGAATTTTGAGCATCGCTTTGATAGTGTGTGACACGAGTGCAACGGTGCAGTAGTTTGAGCATTCTTTGGCATTGCCTTTCTTTGGGATTGGAATGAAAACTGATGTTTGCTAGTCCTGTGGCCACTGCTGAGTTTTCCAAATTTGCTGGCATACTGAGTGCAGCACTTTCACAGCATCATCTTTTAGGATTTGAAATAGCTCAACTGGAATTCCATCACCTCCACTAGCTTTATTCGTAGTGATGCTTCCTAAGGCCCGCTTGACTTCATGTTCAAGGATGTCTGGCTCTAGGTGAGTGATCACACCATCATGATTATCTGGGTTGTGAAGATCTTTTTTGTACAGTTCTTCTGTGTATTCTTGCCAACTCTTTTTAATATCTTCTGCTTCTGCTAGATCCATACCATTTCTGTCCTTTATTATTCTATATTTAGCGATTATTATAAAAAAAGAACAGGGTTAATTGAGGAGAATATCCTGATTTATGTAGATCTAAATTACAGGAGAAAAGAGACTTCTCCATCTGTTCTTTTCATATCCAACAACACATATTCCTAAGAAATTCTAATTTTATTGAATCCAAGGATTATCAACCCAGGTTCTCTATTGGAATCATCTGAGTTTTTAAACAAATTATTTTAAATTGGAGGATGATTGATTTATAATATTGTGGCAGTGTCTGCAATATATCAACATGAATCAGCATAGGCTTACATCTGTCTCTCCTTCTTGAGCCACCCTCCCAGCTTCCCTCCCCACCCCATCCCTCTAGGTTGTCACAGAGCACTGGATTTGAGCTACCTGTGTCATACAGCTAATCCATACTAGCTGCCTAATTTTGCAAATGATTATGCATATGCTTCAATGCTACTCTCTCAGTTTGGGTCACCCTCTCCTTCCCTCACTGTGTCCACAAGTCTGTTCTCTCTCTCTCTCTATTTTTTTTTTTTTAATTGACAAGAGATTTCAATGCAGCATATACAGGGTGAGGAGCTTACCTTTATGCTTCTAAGATATTCCATCTGTGCTTTGGGGGATCGCTACCTAGTAAAGAGCACTAATTAAACCAGTCTCACTATGTTCAGAACCTAGGTCCACATTTTAGTAGAATTCTACCACATGGCACAGGAAAAGTCTGGCTGACAAGCAGGATAATACTGATAACATTATTGTTTGTGGCAAAGGAAACAGAGAAGCAGAAAGAGCCTGTGAAACCTTGGAAGCAGCCCTTTTGAGTTTCAAGCAGTGACATATTGTTAAACATTCAATATATCTAAAATTGAGTAGGTTTCCCAATGGGAACTGATGCAGGCTTCTGGGAGCATTTTGCCCAAGCCATCTTACACTGTTACTTGAAATCTGCAGTGAAATTGGATGGAAGACTTTGTTTCAATCCGTTCCAATATTCCCTGACATGCACATGAATCCCCATGTAGGATAAATTAGCCAGAGAGAATAGGAGCTGAGTGAGCAGGACTGGCAGGCAGTCTTTTTGAATCATGTACCAGATCCATATTTACACTTCCTATTTGTCGCTTCTCTCATAGAAATGGACTCATGTGTGAAATGGGAGAAATGTGGGCCTATCAATAAACTACATTAGATAGCATGACAAGAGAAGCCATTGATGGATGGGTAGCTCAGAAGCCTGCACAGGCTCCATTACCAAACCAATGAGCATCTTTTTATGCAGTGAGTCTCTCTAATAATTTGTGTTGATGATGATTTGGTGGCAAATTAGAATCAATTAGTGAAAATTTCCTCTCTTATTGTCTTGATGAGCCTTCCAACTCTGTACTCTGTTGATTTGTGTTCTAAGAAATTATCTTTTGGCTGCCCAGATTTGAAACAGGGAATCTTTCTTTCTCACACAATATTCCTATAGTACTTTGCCATTCAATATGTGGTCCCCAGATCAGCAACACTGGTACTGTGAGGGAGGTTGTCATACATGTAGAGTCTTAGACTCCATCCTAGACTTCATGAATCAGGATCTGTACTTAATCAAGATCTCTAGATAGTTACTGATGTTTGCTACTGCTAAGTCACTTCAGTCGTGTCGACTCTGTGCAACCCCATAGACAGCAGCCCACCAGGCTCCCCTGTCCCTGGGATTCTCCAGGCAAGAACACTGGAGTGGGTTGCCATTTCCTTCTCCAGTGCATGAAAGTGAAGTCGCTCAGTTGTGTCCAACCCTCAGCGACCCCATGGACTGCAGCCTTCCAGGCTCCTCTGTCCATGGGATTTTTCCAGGCAAGAGTACTGGAGTGGGGTGCCATTGCCTTCTCCGACTGATGTTTACAGTCTGTGAAATACTTATCTAGTAGTAATACAAGTGTTGGCTAACTAGACCAGGAGTTCCAGATTGTAATGCTAAGCTGAATTACCCTGGGACAATATTTTTTCTTGTTTTGAAAATATAAGGACCAGCAGGAAGTCTTTGATGATCAGTTTTTCTAGAAATGATTGGAATCGAGATTGTACTTTTCAGACTCCAGCCCAGAATTTTCCCAGCTCCAGATGTATACCCAACTCTTCTCTTGCCTTGACTCATGCTTTTTCTTCAATGTCCCTACGTTACTTCTCCCCAGATATAACAAATTCCCATTTTATTCTCCTCCAGAATCCTAGGATTGTTTTAGATAAAACTATTCATAGCACTTACATCCCTGCAATAAAGTTATCTTTTTATCATTACCTTGGAGCAGAGCACAACTTCCTCCATGAAATGATTTCTACCTGTATCATCTTTATGTGGGACACTAACAGCAATACAGTGTTCTAGACACTGGACACAAAGAGTACTCAATAAATACAGGATTAAGTGAACCAGTATATTCACTAACAGAAAAGGGTGGAGGAGGAAAGACTAGATGAGCAGATGATACAGTGAGCTAGGGGGTTGCCAAGGAAAAACGCTACATTGGGCAGTTATGTGAAGAACTAGTATCCAGTGAAAGGAAAATGCTGATATAGGCCTACCCACCTCTCATGAGGTTTATTGTGCCAAAGTCTGTATTCCAACACTGATCAATGTCAGCTCCTTTAGCAACAGTGGTTGTGGCATAGACTTGGATTACTGTGGTATTGAATGGTTTGCCTTGGAAATGAACAGATCTTTCTATTGTTTTTGAGATTAAACTCAAGTACAGAATTTTGTACTCTTTTGCTGACTATGAGGGTTACTAGATTTCTTCTAATGGGTCCTTGCCAGAGTAGTAGACATAATGATAATCTGAATCAAATTCCCCCATTACAGAACAAGCTGGAACCAGAAGCTGGACGTACAAGCTGGAATCAAGATTGACAGGGAAAGTATCAATAATCTCTGATATGCAGATGACACCACCCTTATGGCAGAAAGCAAAGAAGAACTAAAGAGACTCTTGAGGAAAGTGAAAGAAAAGAGTGAAAAAGTTGGCTTAAAACTCAACATTCAGAAAACTAAGATCGTGGCATCTGGTCCCATCACTTCATGGCAAATAGATGGAGAAACAATGGAAACAGTGAGATACTTTATTTTCTTGGGCTCCAAAATCACTGCAGATGGTGACTGCAGCCATGAAATTAAAAGACATTTGCTCCTTGGAAGAAAAATTATGACCTAGAGAGCATATTAAAATGCAGAGACATTACTTTGCCAAAAATGTCCATCTAGTCAAAGCTATGGGTTTTCCAGTAATCATGAATGGATGTGAGAGTTGGGCTACAAAGTAAGCTGAGCACTGAAGCACTGATGCTTTTGAACTATCGTGTTGGAGGAGACTCCTGAGGGTCCCTTGGATTGCAAGGAGATCCAGCCAGTCCATCCTAAAGGAAATCAGTCCTAAACATTCTTTGGAAGCACTGATGCTGAAGCTGAAACTCCAATACTCTGGCCACCTAATGCGAAGAACTGACTGATTTGAAGAGCCCCTGATGTTGGGAAAGATTGAAGGCTGGAGGAGAAGGGGATGACAGAGGATGAGATGTTTGGATGGCATCACTGACTCAATGGACATGAGTCTGAGGAAACTCCGGGAGGTAGTGATAGACAGGGAAGCCTGGCATGCCATAGTCCATGGAATCACAATGATTAGGACATGACTGAGTAACTAAACTGAACTGACTGATTCTGGCACATTTTAGTTCACTGATTCCTAAAATGTTGATGTTCACTCTTGCCATCTCCTGCTTGACTGATTCCAGTTTACCTTGATTCATGGACCTAATATTCCAGGTTCCTATGCAATATTGTTACTTTCACCACCAGACACATCCACACCTGGGTGGTCTTTACACTTTGGCTAAGCCTCTTCATTCCTTCTGGAGGTATTTCTCCACTTTTTTCCAGGAGCATATTGGGCACCTACTGAACTGGGGAGTTCATCTTTTAGTGTCATATCTCTTTGTTTTTTCATACTGTTCTTGGGGTTCTCAAGGCAAGAATGCTGAAGTGGCTTGCCATTCCCTTCTCCAGTTGATCACATTTTGTCAGAACTCTCCACCATGACCCATCTGTCTCTGGTGGGCCTACAAGTTATGTCTTGGCCATGATCCATGTGAACAGTTTGGTTAGTTTTCTGTGATTGTGGTTTTCATTCTGTCTTCCCTCTAATAGGTTAGGATAAGAGGCTTGTGAAAGTATCCTAATGGGAGGTAAACTGGGTCTCTGTTCATTTCCAAGCCAAACCATACAATATCACAGTAAACACAGTTTATGCCCCAACCACTAATGCTGAAGAAGCTGAAGTTTAATAGTTCTACGAAGATCTAGAAGACCTTCTAGAACTAACACCAAAAAGTTGTCCTTTTCATCATAGGGGATAGGAATGCAAAAGTGGGAAGTTAAGAGATAACTGGAGAAACAGACAAATTTGGCCTTGGAGTACAACGTGAAGCAAGGCAAAGGCTGAAAGAGTTTTACTGCAAGAACACACTGGTCATAGCAAACACCCTCTTCCAACAACACAAGAGATGACTCTACATATGGACATCACCACATGATTAATACTGAAATCAGACTGATTCTATTCTTTGCAGCTGAAGATGAAGAAGCTCTATACAGTCAGCAAAAAGAACACCAGGAGCTGACTGTGGCTCAGATCGTAAACTCCTTATTGTAAAATTCAGACTTAAAGAAAGTAGGGGAAACCACTAGGCCATTCAGGTAAGACCTAAATCAAATTCCTTACAACTATACAGTGGAAGTGACAAACAGATTCAAGGGATTATATCTGATTGACAGAGTCCCTGAAGAACTATGGACAGAAGTTTGTGACATTGCACAGGAGACAGTGATCAAAACTATCCCTAAGAAAAAGAAATGCAAAAAGGTAAAATCATTGTCTGAGGAGGCCTTACAAATAGCTGAGAAAAGAAGAGAAGTGAAAGACAAAGGAGAAAAGAAAAGATATACCCATATAAATGCTGAATTCCAAAGAAGAGCAAGGGGAGATAAGAAAGACTTCCTAGCTGATCAATGAAAGAAATAGAGGAAAACAACAGAATGGGCAACATTAGAGATCTCTTCAAGAAAATGAGAGATACCAAGGGAACATTTCATAAGATGATGGGCACAATAAAGGACAGAAATGGTATGGACCTAATGGAAGCAGAAGATAGTAAGAAGAGGTGGCAAGAATACACAGTAGAGCTATACAAAAAGGATCTTAATGGCCCAGGTAACCATGGTGGTGTGGTCATTCACCCTAAGATAGACATCTTGGAGTGAGAAGTCCAGTGCACCTTAGGAAGCATCACTATGAACAAAGCTACTGGAAGTGATGGAATTCCAGTTGAGCTATTTCAAATCCTAAAAGATGATGCTGTGAAAGTGGTGTCCTTATGCCAGCAAGTCGGAATATTCAGCAGTGGCCACAGGTGTGGAAAAGGTCAGTTTTCATTCCAGGCCAAAAAAAGGCAATGCCAGAGAATGTTAAAACTCCCACACAATTTCACTCATCTCACACACTAGCCAAGTAATGCTCAAAACTCTCCAAGCCAGACTTCAAAAGTACATGAACTGAGAATTTCCAGATGTTCAACTGGATTTAGAAAAAGCAAGGAACCAGAAATCAAATTGCTAATATCCATTCAGTCATAGAAAAAGCAAGAGAATTCCAAAGAAACATTACTTCTGCTTCATTGACTATGCTAAAGTCTTTTACTATGTGGATCAAAACAAACTGTGGGAAATGCTTAAAGAAATGGGAATACCAGTCAACCTTACCTGCCTCCTGAGAAATCTGTATGCAAGTCAAGAAGCAACAGTTAGAACTGAACATGGAACAATGGACTGGTTCCATATTGGGAAAGGAGTACATCAAGACTGTATATTGTCACCTTTCTTATTTAACTTATATATAGGGTACATCATACAAAATGCCAGGCAGAATGAAGCACCAGCCAGAAATAAGACTGCCAGGAGAAATATCAATAACCTCAGATATGCAGATGACACCACCCTTATGGCAGAAAGTGAAGAGGAACTAAAGAGTCTTTTGATGAAGGGAAAAGAAGAGAGTGAAAAAGTTTACTTAAAACTCAGGATTTCAAAAATGAAGATCCTGGTATCTGGTCCCATTACCGCATGACAGATAGATGGGAAACAATGGAAACACTGACAATTTTTCCCCTTGGGCTCCAAAACTGTTAAGATGGTGACTGCAGCCATGAAATTAAAAGATGGTTGTTCCTTGGAAGAAAAAATATGAACAAACTAGACAGCATATTAAAAAGCAGAGACATTACTTTACCACCAAAGTCCATATAGTCAAAGCTATGATTTTTCCAGTAGTCATGTATGGATGTGAGAGTTGGACCATAAAGAAAGCTGAGTGCCAAAGAATTAATGCTTTTGAACTGTGGTGTTGGAGAAGACTTTTGAGAGTCCCTTGGACTGCAAGGATATCCAACCAGTCAATCCTAAAGGAAATCAATCTTAGATATTCACTGAAGAACCGAGACTGAAGCTGAAAATTCAATAATTTGGCCACCTGGTGTGAATCACTGACTTTTTAGAAAAGACTCTGATGCTGGGAAAGATTGAAGGTATGAGAAGTGGACGATAAAGAATGCGATGTTGGATGCCATCAGTGACTCATTGGGCATGAGTTTGAGCAAGCTCTGGAAGACGGAGAAGGACAGAGAAGCCTGATGTGCTGCATTCCATGGGATCACAAAGAGTTGGACACGACTGAATGACTGAAAAATATCAACAACTGTATTCTAATCTCTAAGAACATTTGCATATTAGTATCATGGCCTCAGATCTGGGTCCTACCCCAGAACAACTGAGTCAAAAAATCTTAAGGATCAGGTCCAAAACCTTAGGATTGCTTTTAAAACTCCTTGGGAAATATTTTTTATCCTTTGTTCTAAGAGGATTGCTTAAAACTTATATGTACGCAGAAGAGAAAAATGCTGAAGTTTTTGGGAATCAGGAAATTAGATTCTCAACTGGATTATTCTGCCCATATTCATCCTGGAGAAGTGACTTAGTGAAAACATTAGAGTTAGCTTCAGTTTCTGTAGAGCCGTCATGTGGAAAAGGATATTTTAATGATTCCAGAAGATATAATAAAGATCAATAAAGAGAAATTGGAGAGGTCAGTTTCAATTCAATATATAACAGGTATAATATTTTTCAAGACATATACTCAGATGTGCAAAATAATAAAAAAAAAAAACAGCTATCATATTTTTATTATTTTTCTGAAACTCCACCTCTCTATTGAACCCTTATTTTAGTTGATGTCATAACCTATAATCCTCGCCATTTCTGGGTAAACCCTGGTGCTTCAGTATCTTCTGTTTTCAGGTTTAAACTTCAGTGAAGTCAGAATTGTTTCCATCTCCCTTCTCTACCTTAGGTTAAGAGGTAGACTTTGCATGCTTTATGTAAAAAATCCTTGCTTCAGGAAATACATCTTTTCCATGACCTTTCCATTGTTTGAAGTGTATATCTACTGAGACTTAACTTGTCTTCACCAGGCCCTGGTCAATGCATGAGTGTGTCTGACAAAATGTCTGTATGTTTATCTCTTTATCTGGTCCTCAGTTTAGGACCCAGACAGCCTTTCAGCTATGCTACAGCCATTTTGGAGATGTCAGCTCTCTCTCAGTTAACCTTTGAACCCTTCTTAGAGGCCACAGGAAAAGCTGACTGTCTCTGAAACAATTACACTGACATGGAGTTTCAGGGTTGCCTTTTTCTGCTTCTCACATCACATTCAACTAACTCCACTGATTTCTTCCAGAGTTTGAGATAGAGAGAAATTCATAGAAACTTTATTTCTCAAAGGGCTTCCCTTATAGTTCATCTGGTAAAGAATCCGCCTACAATGCGGGAGACCTGGATTTGATCCCTGGGTTGGGAAGATCCCCCTGGAGAAGGGAAAGGCTACCCACTCCAGTGTTCTGGCCTGGAGAATTTCATGGACTGTATACTCCATGGAGTTACAAAGAGTCGAACATGACTGAGTGACTTTCACTTACATTTCTCAAATGCATTTGAAAATTCATCTTCCCTGAAACACATTCAAGTGTAAAAATCATTCAGTTCAATTCAGTCACTCTGTTTTGCAACCCCACGGACTGCAGCACACTCGGCTTTCCTGTCCATCACCAACTTCTGAAGTTTGCTCAAACTCATGTCCATCGAGTTGGTGATACCATCCAAACATCTCATCCTCTGTCGTCCCCTTTTCCTCCTGCTTTCAATCTTTCCCAGCATCAGGGGCTTTTCAAATAAGTCAGTTCTTCACATCAGGTGGCCAAATTATTGGAGCTTCGGCTTCAGCATCAGTCCTTCCAGTGTATATTCAGGACTGATTTCCTTTTTTTTTTTTTGGTTTCACATAAATTCTATTAAAGAAAAACAAAACAGTGAAATCACAAAATTTCTCCATTCCCTTCCACCATATGGGTTTCTTTGAGGTTTAATAATATTATAAATAAAGCAGCCTCAAGATTAAATGCAAAACAGTGAACAATTTAGAAACATTTTGAAGAAGCAAGTATTATACCCCAGTGTTGCCAGACTTTCAACAAAAGTAAGATAGAAAACAGAGCAAGGACTCTCATTTGTTCTATCAAGAAAGCATAAATATTGGCTCCGTATTAAGCCAACCTCTTGCGGCTGTACACCAGCTCTCCACTATTAAAAAGATTCTTAAATTCCCAGGGAAACAAAAATCAATTTCAACCCTATAAGTCTGTATATAAATCTATTGTGTTTTATTCCAAATATTTTCTCATCAAGGAGCTTGGAACACACTTTTTTTTTTTTTCCCTGAAAGAGAAAATCTCCAGTTCACCCAGTACACCATTATAAATATTTGAATGACTTCCAGTAACTTTGCTCAGAAAAATCTCAATGTCTGCATAACATGTTAATGACAGCTCAGCAGCAATGTCAATACATTTCATTTCCCGGCAAGACAATCATTCATAGCAATAGATTGGAATTCTGATTGCCCTTTTCATGTATTATATTTCACTTTTGTCACAGCACATTGGATGGTTACTCTTGCCCTCTTGGCAAGATACTCATTTCTGAGCTTGTATTAAAAATCTATTTTATCTGTTAAAGCTTAGAATGAGCTAAGTGATTACTATTCTTTTTTTTTTTTTAATTTTTATTTTGTAATTTTAAAATCTTTAATTCTTACATGTGTTCCCAAACATGAACCCCCCTCCCACCTCCCTCCCCATAACATCTCTGTGGGTCATCCCCATGCACCAGCCCCAAGCATGCTGTATCCTGTGTCAGACATAGACTGGTGATTCAATTCTTACATGATAGTATACATGATAGAATGCCATTCTCCCAAATCATCCCACCCTCTCTGGGTGGATCTCCGTGCAGTCCAAGGGACTCTCAAGAGTCTTCACCACCACCACAGTTCAAAAGCATCACTCCTTCCATGCTCAGCTTTCTTTATTTTCCAATTCTCACATCCATACATGACTACTGGAAAAATCATAGCTTTGACTAGTCAGACCTTTGTTGGCAAAGTAATATCTCTGCTTTTTAATATGCTGTCTAGGTTGGTCATAGCTTTTTTTCCAAGGAGCAAGCTTCTTTCAATTTCATTAGGTAATAACTTCAAAAGTATCATTCCATCATGTAAAGGAAGACTTTTTGTCAAGTGTATCTTCCAAAAATAAAATGTACCAGATTGACCACTTTTAATGAAATGATCAAGGAAATCCAAGGTTATGGTATAAGTTTGGATTGCGTCACTGGTTACTAAATGGAATCATGTAGCAGGCTCCCCTAAAGAGTTTTTAAAGCTCAAATGGCAAGAACTGCTCCATTTTTGCTTACTGTCAAATTCGAGGGAGGAAAGATTTTTATCTTTCTGTGTAGCCTCACTCACTAAAATGACTATAATACCATTGTGCACACAGCCTTCAGCCAGAGAATATTCTCTCCCTGGTGAATATTCTGTGGCAGATTCTGTTCTAAGGAAAAAACAAAGAGGACAAAGTGATCATTACAAAGTCTTCATGACCAGCTTCTGGGGTTACCCTTCAGTTTCCATGGTATACACTGCTCTCATTAGCCACGTAGAAGGAGGTTCAGGAGCAAGATAGAGGTCACAGCCTATAAACAAGGAGCAATTGTACCATCAGTGGGGCTTCTTGCTGAGCTCTGCATCTAGAGAATAACCATCCAGAAAACACTCCCCTTTCCTTTAGTTGGAAGGCAACTCTCCCCAAGGGAAAAAAGGAAAAGGATGTGCCGATATCAAAGTCACTTCACTTCTCTCAGGGAGATTGGATTTCATAAAAGGTTGTGTGTATATACATATTTCCTACCTCCCTCAAATCACAAAAAAACATTTTTCATTCCATTTTGTTATAGTTGCTCAGGTTATTTTATAAAGATTAAAATAGCTGTATTTTTATATCTTAAGTAGAGCAGTAAGCTAGACCACTCATACATATTCAGGTTTCTTTTTTTCTTTTAAACAATAGATGTTATTAAATACTTCACTCAAGCTAGGCTTGGTACACTGTCCTATGTGTCTTACTCAGGCCCACTTTCCACCTTTGCACTTTCTTTTGCCACCAATTTAACATGCCATACTATTTTAGGGTACAAAAGTCAAGTCTGTTTAAGCTTGGGGAAGGGAATGTGTTGCAGGGGAAATATTAAAGATGTGAAATGCGTAGATGATGATGCCAATGAGGATGGCTAAAGATAGGTTCTAGGGTATCTTAGATAAAAAATGGTTTTAATTTCTGAATTACAGAAACCTGGAATTCTCCACGATAATTCCACTTCCTTCTAATCATTCCCTCCAATGGGGATACTGGTATAAGTATGAGCTGCACTGAGCCCGTCTCAGACCAGACTAATAGAAGAGCATTCACACTTACAGCAATGTGCATCTTTGTAACCAGGAAGTTGGGGATCGTACAGAGTCTGTCAAAAATAGAAACTACTCTTCTTTAACTTCTGACATCCCTATGGAGGTAAGTTAAGACAGAGAAAAGTTTTCCCATTATTTCTCCTAAATTGTTACCTTTCAGGTAAAAATGATCTGAAACAAAAGAAGAAGCATGGATAGGAAGAGGCAGATAATAGAAAAATCAATATGAATCATCTTCCACTTAGAAGCACCTACCTTCAGTTTAGCCATTCCAGGCCCAGAGCAAGAATTAACTTGCTGTTCCTGACAAACAAGGAACTCTTAAACATAAATAACAGAAAGTGGAAAAGGAAATAAAAGCAGATGAATCTTCAAACTTTATGAAAAATAAAGAAGAAACTAAACATAAGTTTCTAAATAGTTTTATATTTCCTCACTTTCTTTGACCTTCTCATGTCCAACCCATGCAACACTGCTGTTTTGTGGAAGCCATTCTTTATATTCTCAGAGAATAACATGATTTGCAATGGGACAAAAATTTTTGGTAATTTAGACCAGTTCACACAAGTAAGGGATTAGGTGGGTGTGTCAAGATTCAAACTCAAATCTCTAAACCCTCATGTGTAAAATAGTATAGTGGTACTCCTTTCACAGGATCATTGTAAAAACTCAATCTTACTATACGATGAAAATGCATACAATAAAACTTACTGCATAATAGTCTTCAAAAGCTAATACCATTCTCATTGTTACTAACTGGCAGTTCAAAAGACATTTTTACCTCCCCAAACAGGTATCGACTCTCTTTTTAACAAGAACTCAGAAATGAAGGTGAGGTGTCCATCAGTGGCAAAGACAATAACAACACTAACAACAATAACAACAACAACAACATCAGACAGTGTATACTAGTTTAGGCTAGTAACAAAGCTCAAATCTCTTTGGGTTAAAATGACAAAAGTCTATGTCTTGAGAGTCAGCTGGAAGCTTTGTTCCACCATCCTTCTGCCTGCCTGATTCTAACCTAATGCAAAGTCTCCATCTTTCAATGATGTGCTGGTCAGTGTATCAGAGGAAAGAGGAGACCAAAATTCAGTGCTCCCTGACCTTAAAGCTCCTACATAGAAATGAAAGGACATTTCTGCTTACATTTCACTTACCAAAACAATCATCTGGGTATGACATTGTAATACTATGTGTGCCCAGACTGAGAGAGAACCAGATTATTTGTGCCAGCCCTAAAGCAAGTTGTGGTATCAACCAAATGGCAAGGCCATCAGAAAGTCCCACAGGAAATGTGACATGGGATTTTATGACTTACATTATCATCATGACAGTTCTGAATGAGGCCTATTTCCACCCTCAATCTAGAGATGAAGACACTGTGAGGCTCAGGGCTAGTAGAAGACTAACCCAAGGATACAGAGCTAGTAGGTGACAGAGACAAGATCAGAATTCAGGTCTCACACTACATAGATTTCTTCATCTACTTCTGGACCTGGAGACATCTGATCCTGATGCCTTCCTTCTTTGGGTGGTAACATAGGGAGCAAAGATATTTTGAACACAGTGCCACAGCCTTTGAACCAAAACATAAGCAAAAATGTTCTGCAGTAACAGAGAGAATTGTCCCGAATTATGACTTTGCATCACCCTCATCAACATCATAGCCATCATGCTTATATTAAGAAGAATGTTAGATTCTTTACAAGACAGAATGCCCCATACGAAAATAATAGGCATTTGACTAATGGGAGGAGCCACCAGGGAAGCTTCTCAGTCTTCCCGGAAACTCAGTGAGAAGGTATTATTATCTCCACTTTAAGATAAGGAAACTACGGTTAGGAGAGATGATCTACTTTTCCCAGGTACCATAGCAAGAACACAGAGGCTTTGCTTCCTCTTGATCCTACAGCCTGTGCCTTTTACCCACACAAGTCACTGCTTTGTTGGAAACTGAATACCCTGAACCTGTGGTTTGGAGACTTTACCTTCGATACTCAACCTTAGTCTCTCTGTGTACATTTCTTGTCTCCAGTGCATTCTATTCTATACCCCTGCTTCTTTGGGCTGTCAAAGTAGGTCTTCTGAAAGTTCTCTGGTTTTAGACACTCATCAATCACTGAGCATTTAAGTCATATCATCACCTTTCATAAGTACAAAGAGAACTTCAACAACACACACATCTAAAGTCCAGTACCTGGTATACAATAAGAGTTCAATGTGTCTTTAACAGATGACATTGCAGGAAGCATGCATGAACACTAAGCATGGTATCACACCATATATTTTATCTCCAGAAATGACTAGAACCATAATGTACACAAGAAAAGGGTATCTGGCTTGACTGTGTTTTGACATATGTGAAGTTGTTACCCTCATAGCAGCTTTGATGGAAATGCAAGGAAAATTAGTTTCCATCTATGCCTCTGATCAGGCTTGAGGGCTTTCTCTTTACCTACATGTTTTATAGAAGTAAAACTCGATACAACTGGGAATTGTACCTACATGGGCCAACTTTCAGTATTAAAGGATGCTTTTCATTTGATAATTGCTTCCAATAAAACAGAAACTGAAGTATTCTCCTATTGCATTTGGGAATGGTGATTTTGTTCTAGTGCTTTTATTGATTTGACTGTGTCTTTTTAAGAATGCTATTGCCTTTAAATGCTTTAACTAAGTAAAATAAGTTAAAACAACCATGGCAATTAGCTGTTTGATGGGATTGGGAAAACAAGTGCAGGCAGATCAGGGCATTGATAATGAATGGGCATTCTGAGAGTGTTCAGAGAGCACGGATGTTCTACAGAGTAACATCAAGATTTCTCTATCAACAATCAGGAATTCATACATGAAGTTGATAGAGACTGATTACATATCCCTAATGCCCTTACCTATATAAATTTGCTTCACTTTACAGTAGCCTGAAAACCCCTAATACTGAGCACTTGGTAGAAAAAGCCCTATTAGAGAGAGCTCAATGTGTTTAAACATCTGATGTTAAATATCTGTGTTAAAACATCTTATGCTAACGTAAGTTGAAACATAACCTGAAGTTTTGGGTGGATGAGAATTAGAGAGGAGTGGTTAGGACAACTTGTACTAGCAACACAATTCCTGTTTTTAAGTATGGCTGCTATTTACTAATTTTCACATAAATATTGCTCAAGTCCACTTAGACATGAATCTTTTTCAATAAACAATTATACCTACAGTAAATGTATTTTCTCTTCCTTACGATTTTTCTCTAGCTTAATTGCAAGAATACAGTAGATGCCTATAACATACAAAAATACATGTTAGTTGACTATTTACATTACTGTTAAGGCTTCTGGTTAATAGAAAGCTATTGACCAGCTTTGGGGGAGTCAAAAGCTCTATGTGGATTTTCAACTGTACAAAGTGTCAGCCCCCTTAACCTGTTAACACATTGTTCAAGAATCAATTGTAATTTTAACCGTATGGGGTTGTAATGAGACTTAAATAAAACAGTACAACCAAAATGCTTATAAGAAACAGCACCTGTAAAAGAGAAAGCACCCGATCGATGTCATTTATTACTATAGTTCAGAGAACTCACAGATATTTTTCTTGGTGTCTAAGTGACACTCTGTCTTTTCTTTTATCTTTCCTGATGTTTTTAACAGGTTGTCATGAGAAGACAGATTCTTTCTATATAGGATATCACAAGAATCACTAACAAGAGGTGGTACTAGGGCTCAGTAGAACACAAGATCAAATTAGTGCTCAACTCCCTCTTTCGTTGTTTGTGTTTAATAACAGAATAAAGGCCTCTCTGTTTCTCCTGTGAACAGGAGAATAGGTTTAGCTAAGAAAGATCTAAAGCTTTGGGGAAGAAGGGCTGGAGCAGGTGGTCCATCTGTTATTTTCTTCAGTAATACCAAGACGCTTAGGCAAGTATAGACTGCTGAGGCCTCAAAGCCACATGTAGAGTCATGATCTAGGCTTCCATAAGAGGTCCTTGTGGAACAGAGCCCTTGATACAGTCACTGTCAGCCTTACTCCCTTGACATTGAAATTGCATCATGTTAGGGCAACTGCAGGCCCTTTACTTTCCTGGAGGAAGCTTCTCACACACATCCAGACCATCATCTTCCTTCCTTTGCCGGAAGTGTGAAGCATGTCATGACTTTCATCACATCCACATGGCAAGAACAGGTATTTCAAGGAGAGAGAACTAAATATTTGAAAATATCAAACTGTGAGAAGTGCATTGATTTTATGCTTGTGGATGGTATTATCTATCAGGTGAACTGCAAGGAGATGAAAGATAAAAACAGAAGAATCTTATTTGCATTGTTTCGCTTATCGTACCATTGGTCTCAAAGTGTACCATGAAGAACACATTAGGTGTATGTATCTCCAACTGAAGTATGTGGGATATGTAACTGGTGTAATGGCCACAGCTTGGGTTTGCAATAGATTCTAGGAACTTGAGTATTGACTTCACCACTTGTTAATTTTGTCATCTTGGACAATTTGTTGTCTTTGTAAGCATCAGTGGTAGAATCTGCTGGTCTCACACAGGGACATTGATTATACCAGTTTATTGGGTTGTTGTAAGGATTAAATGTGGTGATGCATGCAGAGTGCTCAGCACTGAATGAAGTTACATATAAATTCTCAATAAACTTTGGCTATTCATTTTCAGGCTGTAAATAGCAAGTTAAATAGCATTTGCAAAGTTACATTGATAATTAAAAGTAAAACACACAGATATAAATGCCTGTAAGATGCTTTACTGGTAATTAAGAGTGGAAAATAGAACTATAGAAAATAATTGAAATATCTACTAATTTCCCTCAAAATTAAATTTTTAAAATAGTTTTTTAAGTGGGAATTTAATTTTCTTCCACTAAACTCTTTCCTAATAAATACATTTTAGTGACTATAAAGCTATGGCAAATTCTTTAGTCATAGTTAAGGTGAGCAGTGCTCCTCAAATTTGGATTATCATTCAAATTATTCAGGAGCTTTTATATGTGGATTTATGTAATCTATTTTAAAAATTTATAAAATCTGAGTCAGCAAGTTCCAGAAACCTGTCCTGAAAAAAATTTCAGAATTGATTCCAGTTATTTATCAGATTTTGAACCTTAAATTAGATCATATATTTCAGGCCTGAAGTCTATATATTTTCTTTCTTTTACACTCATTTCAGTTCAGTTCTGTCACTTAGTTGTGTCTGAATCTTTGCGACACCATGGACTTCAGCATGTCAGGCCTCCCCATCCATCACCAACTCCCAGAGCTCACTCAAACTCATGTCCATTGAGTCAGTGATGCCATCCAACCATCTCATCCTCTGTCGTCCCCTTCTCCTCCTGCCTTCAATATTTGCCAGCATCAGGGTCTTTTCAAATGAGTCAGTACTTCACATCAAGTGGCCAAAATATTGGAGCTTCAACATCAGTCCTTCCAATGAATATTCAGACTGAGTTCCTTTAGGATGGACTGGTTGGATCTTCTTGCAGTCCAAGGGACTCTCAAGAGTCTTCTCCAACACCACATTTCAAAAGCATCCATTCTTCAGCACTCAGTTTTCTTTATGGTTCAGCTCTCACATCCATACATGGCTACTGCAAAAACCATAGCTTTGACTAGTTGGAACTTTGTTGGCAAAGTACCATCTCTTCTTTTTAATATGTTCTCTAGGTTGGTCATAACTTTTCTTGCAAGAAGCAAGTGTCTTTTAATTTCAGGGCTGCAGTCTCAATCTGCAGTGATTTTGGAGCCCCCCAAAATAAAGTCTGTCACTGTTTCCATTGTTTCCCCATCTATTTGCCATGAAGGGATGGGACTGGATGTCATGATCTCAGTTTTCTGAATGCTGAGTTTTAAGCCAATTTTTCACTCTCCTCACTTAATCAAATATAATTATTTGTATAAGATATCTGTTACCTGTAAAATTTTCTTGCATCCTAGTCTAGATCACAATTCACAGCACCTAAGCTGTCATTGCCTGAACCTCATAGCTGTCACTCTACCTCTAACATCTCTGTAGCCAAAGGCATCGTTCCTTTAGAGCTCAGCAACCCCATCACCATTTCCTCTATAATTAGCTAAAATGTGCCATGCAGCCAAGATGATCAGGCAAGAAGAGAACACGGGCTAACTATTAGAAAGGTGACAGTGAAATGATTATTATATATAGTAACTGCTCTAAAACAAATGAGCCAGGATGAAAGCCAGATACAGAAAAATATCAGTGTTTCTCCTATAAACCATAAATACTCTCATAAAATTATATATTAGAACAATGCATAATTCATTTAAACTACTAATCCTCAGTTTCAGAGCAGAGCTGTCTTCTAAATGCAACTTGGAAGAAGGGCATCAACCAGCTCTACCCTCCACAGGTATATCAGTGATACCTGGATCTAACAAGGCCTCTCTTGAAAGCTCCAAGGACCTCTTTATCCTTCACTTATAAACTCAGTCTAAGAGACCATGTACAAAAGAGGATGCATGCTTTTTCACCCTCCTTAATTTCTCAGTTAGTGAAGACATGTTTTGGTAACTAACTTAGCATGTGGGTTTCCCAGGTGGTGCAGATGTAAAGAATATGCCTGCCAATGCAGGAGATACAAGAGACATGGGTTCAACCCCTGGGTCAGGGAGATCCCCTGGTGTAGGAAACGGCAACTCACTCCAGTATTTTTGTCTGGAATACAGAGGAGCCTAGGGGCTACTCTAGTCCATGGAGTTGCAAAAAGTCAGACTGAGCACATAGGCAACCTAGCATGTAGATGTCATGTGGCTTCTATTTGCATAATAAATTACCTTTTTGATATGAAGATGTGCATCCAAGGAGATAAAAAAAAAAAAAAAAAACTTTTAGCTCCAAATCTAGCATTTTATTTGTTAGAATAAAAATATTCATTGACATATTTTTGTTTTCTTTACACTGTTTTCAAATACAAAGATACAATCTTTCTTAAAGGACCAATGATATTCCCATTTCCTCAGAGCTAGAAACATGTTAATTGGAAAGTGTATATGTACATATTTTTTTAATCACTGAGGTTTCAAAAGTCCAAAGATGAGTTGTTCAGCTTAGGCATCAAAATAGAATACATCCACAGGGGCCTATTTGCAGCTGTTAAATTTGGTGTAATGCCCAATGTGCCTTTTCTTTAGTTCACTACTGAATAAGGGAAGGAATTATTGATCCTCTGACACACTGGATGATATAGAGATTCATTTTAGGAGTTGTTTTGTTACTGCTTTGCAACTTGTAAAATAGTATGTATCAACAGTAAAATTAAGGGCGATGAATGTCACTAAGTGTTAAAGAAATTTAAGGTGAAGAATGGGAATACAATAGTCTGAGGATTCAAGGAAGATTATGAGGAGAAAGGGAGCTTAAACTGGACCTTGCTAGTTGGAGGTCCTTTGGAACTGCAAGGATTTTCATTCAAGAAGATCAGTGTTGCATGGCATTGGATATGAACTCTTGAATGTGGTTCAAGCTAAATGGTTCATGTATTTTTAAAAAATGGCTTTGTTTTTTTTATTGTTTGCCTATTTTTCCTGTTTACATTTTAATCAAGGAATATAATAATATGCACAAATTTTGAATGTAGAGAGTGGAGTTGTTGTTGTTTAGTTGTGTCCAACTCTTTTGCAACCCCATGGACTATAGCCTGCCAGGCTCCTCTGTGTATGGGATTTCCCAGGCTGGAAGTACTGGAGTGGGTTGCCATTTCCTTCTCCACTGTTTCTTCCTGACTCAGGGATTGAACTTGCATCTCCTGCATTGGCACACAGAATCTTTATTGCTGAGCCACCAGAAAAGCCCACAGAGCTTGGAAACGTGTGGCACATACACACACATACACACATACACACACCCCTTATGTAACTGTCAAATAGATGGAGGATACAGAAATCTCCAGCATTCCATTTTGTTCCGTTGTACCTCTTCCCAAGAAGTATCCAGCCACCAACCAAATACTATGAATCCTGTTATACAGAACAATTTTACCTATTCTTCATCCTTGTACACAAGAGATCACATAATGTGTACTCTTTTATATGTAATTTCCTTCATCCATACAATGCCTATGAGATACATCCTTGTCATTGAACATAGCTCTAAATTGAACATAGATTGTTCAGTCTAGTTACTGTATAGTATTTCATTGTATGAATAAAACAAAATTTATTTATTCATTTTCTAGATGAGAGACATTTAGAACTATCTTAAAATGTCTGTAGACATTTTTTTAGTTTGGGTTATTGGAGAAATTGTAATTATCCTTCAGTGAACGTGTGCTTTTAATCATTGGGGGAATTTACTTACTGGTGGATTTTCTGGGTCATAAGGTAAGCATATGTTTCACTTTAACTGAAATTTCCAGTTGTTTTCCAAAAGTACCATAAAAATTTTCCCAGCAGCAATGAATGTGGTGAGATTTCCAGTGCCCCACATCTTCATCAACAGTACTGTCAGTCTTTCAAAATTCAATGAATTTAGAGCTATCATATCACCTTGGTGGACTGACTTTTCTGTCATTATCAAATACCTATCCATAATTCTAGTAGTAATTAGTATGTTAATGCTTATATATTAATATAATGAATAAATTAATGTCTCTTATTAGTATAACTGCCCAAGTTTTCTTTTGTTAGTATTTGCATAGCTATGTTTTCCAATCCTCTGTTCTGAGTCTAATTTATATTTTTCTTTTTTTTTAATTTTTTCTTTTTAATTTTTATTTTTACTTTATTTTACTTTACAATCTGAGTCTAATTCAAAGTCTTTCTCTTTCTCCTCAATATGTGGTGCTGGGAAAACTGGACAGCTATAAGTAAAAGAAATAAATTAGAACCTAAAACCACACACACAAATATAGTCAAACTAGATAAAAGCCCTAAGTGCAAGGCTGGATATTAGAAAACTCTTAGAGGAAAATACAGGCAGAATACTCTATGTCATAAATTGCAGCAGTATCTTTTTGATCCACCTCCTAGAGTAATGAGAATGAAAACAAAGATTTTTTAATGGGACCTAATTAAACTTAAAAGCTCCTGCATAGCAAAGTATAAGTAAAATAAAAAGACAATGCACAGAATGGGAGAAAATATTTGCAAATGAGGCTACTGATAAGAGACTAATCTCCAAAGTATACTAACAGCTCATGCAGCTCAATGTAAAGCAAACAATCAGATCAAAAATGGGTGGAGGTTCTAAATAGACCTTTCTTCCCTGGTGGCTCAGATGATAAAAGCCTACAAAGCAGGAGACCCGGGTTCCATCCCTGGGTCGGGAAGATCCTGGAGAGGGAAATGGCAACCTACTCTAGTATTCTGGCTTGGAGAATCCCATGGACGGAGGAGCATGGTAGGCTACAGTCCATGGGGTCACAAGGAGTCAGACATGACTGAATGACTTCACTTTCTTTCTCTTTCTTTCCAAAGAAGACATACCGATGGGTAAAAAACACATGAAAAGATGCTCGAAATCACTATTAAATAAACACAAAGCCAAACTAAAATGCAGTGTCACCACATACCATCATCACTTTTTTAACCTATTTTTATCATGTGCATTTATGCCTGTTTTTTCAGCACTCTGCTTGGGCCCATAATCTATCATCAGTTGTGAAAATTTCTAGGCTACCATGTCTTCAAGTATTACTTCTACCCCATTCGTTCTCTTCTCTCCATCAAGACTCCAAAAGTGCATGTGTTCAGTCCTTCCACTGCAGTACATAGGTCCTTACCCTCCGTTCTCTATTTTCCATCTATGTTGTACCACTGGATATTTTGTTCTGGCTTCTTTTCCAATTCATTAATCTTCTCTTTTGCTGTATCTATGATGCTATTAAACTAATTTTTATTTAACTTATGGTATTTTTGTAGTTCAAGATTTTCATTTGTTTTCAGAGATCCTAGTTCTTCAGTGAAATTCTTTATCTTACTATCTCTTCTTAAAATTTTAATTCTCATGTATTCATCATTTATATCTGAAATCTCAAGATCTGGGTCTGTTTCTATCATGAAGATGGTTTTATTTGTTTGCTTCTTTTGCTTTATTTTCCTTTTCTTTATTGTGTCTTGGTCCTGTCTCCAGGTATATCTGATGTTCTAGTTTTAAATTGAATTCTGCCCATATGGATAAGAACTTTCAAAGGCTCTGGAGTATCCAGAGATGATCACTTATTGCCCTGTTAGAGACTTAGTGTCAGAGAATATTGCTTTAATCCATTTAGCTTTTCAAATTATTCAGTCTTGGGCCTCATTCTTGGTGAAGGGTGGTCTTTATGGCATTCTATATTGTTTGAAGTTAGCACTTGCACTTTCTCAGCTGAACCCCTAGGTCTAACTCCTTGTTGTTCTCTGCCCCAATTTTTGTCCTCCCAGCCCTATGAGACTATAAATATACAGCTTAATTTTTTAGTTTCTCAGCTTCCACATTCTGCTGACTTCTATCCCTTTTGTTTCATAAAGATTAGGAATCAGAAAAAGCCCTGAGGAGAAAAGTGGTGCCAAATATCAAGCATCCTTCTCCAGGTTTCCCCCTTCTCCAACATTTTGGCCGAGGTAATACCAATTTCTAACTTTTATATCCCCACTACATGGAACTACTGAAAGCTCAGATCATCCAGTTTTGATTATCCTCTCAGCCCAGTGATGCTTAAGAATGGTAAATGCCTTAAGAGGAAAAGTGATGGAGCATGTCTGGCTTACCTCATCGTGCTGCCAATCTCTTGGGGGTTCGTGACCCATCGAATCCTGACCCTCTCAGCTGCGTTCTGATGCCTTCAAAGAGTCATGTTTTATTTCATTCAGCTTGAATAGTTGTTCACTGTAGAAAAATGTGATAAAAGTACTCTGCGTTAGCTGAAAGCGAAAGTCACTTGTAAGCTTTTTAATTTTGTCAAGCAATCAGGTGTCAGGGTGTTCAACTAGGACAATGGGCCAAAGTGAATGTAACAATTAAACTTTTATTCACTTATCATAAAGAGGCAAAATGAAGCTCTGGCTCCCCAGTGTTCTGTTTATCCTTACAGAACAGTACCAGGAAGGGGTCAGGTGGATGAAGCACAAACAGGGGCAATTGTCTACAGAAGAGCCTGGAACAATGGATCTTTAATGGACTCATAGCCAGAAAAGGGGGGGGGGGGGTGCTAGCAATGGAACATTCTGAGTCCAAGTGGAGAAAAATGTCTCAGCTGAGGCTCCTAATAAAGTGATCTTGGCAGAGGTGCCTGGGAAGTACCTCCTCTGAGGCCCTCAGTGAGAGGCCTCTGAAGGGAAGGCTGAGTTTTTAAAAGGAACTCCCTCCAGGAAACTTGGATGCACTGGCTGTTCACCAGGCTTGAGGTGGCGGAGGCAACCACTCCCACGAGTCTTGCCAGGCAAATCCTTGTAATTGCCTATGATCCAAGTCTGAAAGATCACACAGAGGCCTATCTGAATTCCCTTAAGGATAGCGTGCAGTCTGTACAGAGTCCCCAGTTCCCTCTATTCTTACTTTCCATTATTTTTGTGCTACTGTTGTTATGTAGTTCAGTATAGCCTAGTCAACTAAATACACATCATTTCCTTCTGATTCTTTAGTCCTGTCTCCCTATGCAGAAAATTCCACACATTGGTAACACAGAATCTGTTCACTTCATCCAAAATCGATTTTTAATGGACATTAAATTTCAAATTTCTTATACGTGTTTTATACTTTTTATATACACACATTTGTATATATAACATGTTTATATATTAGCAAGTTTGATAGATTATTCTCTCAGAGAAATTCTACAGCTAGACAAGTTTAGTCAATCTGTCTAATGGAATGTTAGAGAAATAAAGTTTATAAACTTCTAAGTCTATAAGACTTCATTATTATTTTGAGTTTTCTTTTTTTTTTTTTTTTTTTTATTGCTTCCTCTTAGAGGACAAAGTCCCAGAATCAGTTGATCCTGAAAAGAATCAGTTGATCCTGAATGACACTGTTGGAGGTTTTTCAGTTCAAAAGTATGAGTATTTCCTCTTAATTTCTGTTCACCCCTTTGGGGATTTAGTCAGCCCAGGAATCGGAGTTAGTGTATGTCTTTTACAGTTTAATGCAGCCTCCATTGGTGGTGTGGGGTAGCTCATTTTCCAGTCATTACATAAGAAAAAATACCATTTAAATATTGTAGAATAAATACTACATAGCAGAAATATAGTATATCATTTTATGCAATGAAAACAATCACATCTGCTACTCTGTACAAGAGGAGGACCCCCTTTCCCATCGGCTTTCATTTCCGTTAGCACATCATCATTGGTTCTGTATCAGATTTCTCATATGTACACAATTGGAGGAAATTATGAGATTTGGAGCTTTTATTGATCATGTAACCTTCAGCTAAACCTCCATGACCGAGCAACTCTCAATTTCTTCCTGTATTTTAGCATGTTGATAAAATAAAAATGGCACTCACTTGACCCCCAGCTTCCACTGTGAGCCCACTGTCCAGTTTAATTGTCAGCTGGGATTGTTCTACAGCATTAATCAAAAAGGAGCAGGAAGGGTACAGTCAGCTATGGTGAGGTCTTCAGACTGCAGGTCTGTGCTGGCTGCTGTCACTACAGCCTTGGTGGGAGCTACAAACATAGCTACAAAAATATCATGCATGTGGAAGACAAGGGTAAATGTACCAGATCCATACCTTTATCTTAGCCCAACCCTTCCCCAGTATTTGATCACTGCTTCTGAGAATGAGTGTTCAATGTTCTGAGACCCTCCACAAACTAAGGAAGAGTGCAGAGTAAATATACTAAGATAAACAATGTAAAATTCAAGGTGTGTATGAATATAGTGTCAGGAAAATGTTGGCAAAAGTTTCTTAAAACTTATCCTGGAAGCCTAAAATGAGGATGACTTCTGTGTGACTTATTTCTTATCATGCTTCAAACCTGAAGTTCAACTTAGTAGAAAGAAAGAGGCTTGGTCTTTCAAGGCTAGTAGGATTATCTTGGTGAGCCTCCTGAGGTCAGAGGGTATTTCTACCACATCAGTCTTTGCTCTTATATTCCACAGTAGCTTTCCAGGAATGATCACATAAAAGGAATTTAATACTTCTCTTTAAGGGGAGGGTTTGGAAATATGCCTCAATCTTTAAGTCCTACTTATAGGAGTACAAATGCATGGAAGAGAACATTCTGAGACCATCTTTCCTGCGGGTCCAATGCCAAGGACTCCCACATTATTCTTTTGTTTTTCTTGAACACTGAATGGCTTCAGGATGTCTTGTCACTTCATCACCATGCAATAGTTGGTTATCCCATATTTACCAGCTTTCTGTGAATGTGTACAGCTCAGCTGTAAATCTCAGTCTACTCTGTATGCAGCTTGTTGAACAGGCTCATTAATTGCAGCACAAGAGGGTAAGCATTTGCAAATAAAGCATCTGTCCTCTCAAAATCGATTCATGTGCCCAGAGCTTACAAATCTTAGAGTATGTAAACGTAAGCAGTGCTATGTGAAGCAGACAGGGGCTCCAACCACAGAAGAGTTATTTTTGTGGAACTCTTTTTAACAAGAAATTTGGGGGGGAGGTTTTATTTGGCTAAGTATGCACTCCTTTCAAATAAAATCTATATTTCTACAAAATAGATATACAAGTTTACAGCCAGATATATTTTCAAAAAAGGAAACACACTCTTCCATGATATACACAGATCATGAAACAAAAATTATTAGCCCTCCAGAAGCTCCCCCCTCATTTCTCCTTCAAGTTACTGTTACTCCTCCCCCTGGATAATCAGAATCCTGACCTTCTAACACCATAGATTAACTTTCCCTGTTTTTGAAATTGTATATAAATAGAATCATGTAGCATGTCCTGCTTTGCATCTGACTTATTTTCTTCAACACAGTGAGATTCATGTAAATTGTTGCTCTAATAATAGCTTATTTATTTTCAATTCAATCCATTTTTATTATATGAACATATCACAATTTTTCCATTCTTTTTTTTTTTTTTTTTTACATTTGAGTTGTCTTCAGATTGAGGGTTATAAGGCCAATTACTATTTGACAAAGGGGACAAGAATATACAATGGGAAAAAGGCAATCCCTTCAGCAAATGGTGTTGGGAAAGTTGGACTTCCACATGTAAATCAACGAAGTTAAAACATATCCTCACACCATACACAACAATAAAGTAAAAATGGCTTAAAGACTTAAACACAAAACATGACACTGTAAAGCTCCTAGAAGAGATCAAAGGCAAAACATTCTCTGATATAAGTTAGAGAATATTTTCTTTGGTCAATCTACAAAGGCAATAGAAATAAAACAACAATAAACACACGAGATGTAATCAAAGTTACAAGATTTGCATAGCAAAAGAAACCACAAACAAAATGAAAAGACAGCCTAAAGAATTGGAGAAAATACTTGCAAACAGTGCAACCAATAGGGACTTAATTTCCAAAGCATACAAACATCTCATCCATCTCACAACCACCAACAAAAAACAACCCACCTGGGATGACCCAGAGGAATGGGATGGGGAGGGAGGTGGGAGGGGGGCTCAGGATGGACACCCATGGTGGATTCATGTCAATGTGTGGCAAAACCAATACAATACTGTAAAGTAAAAAAATTAAAGAAAAAAAAAAAAAAAGAAAGAAATAGAAGACCTAAATAGACTTATCACCAAAGAAGAAATAAAGATGGCCAATAGGAACATGAAAAGATGGTCAAAGTTGCTAATTATTAAAGAAATGTGAATCAATACTACAGTGAGGTACCACCTCACACTGGTCAGAATGGCCATCCTGAAAATGTCAACAAATAGCACATGCTGAAGAGGATGTGGAGAAAAGGGAGCCCTCCTACACTGTTGGTGGGGATGTAAATTGGCATAGCCAGTATGGGAAACATATGGAAGTTCCTTAGAACACTAAAAATAGAATCACCATATAATCGAACAATCCCACTCCTGTGCATATATCCAGACAAAACTCAAATCCAAAAAGATACATACACTCGTACGTTCATAGCAGCACTATTTACAATAGCCAAGACATGGCAACAACCTAAAGTCCACAAAAGATGAATGCATAAAGATGATACGGTACATATATATATATATATTTTTTTTGGTAAACATGCTTATTCTTATTTTTAATCTAAAGTCCACCAAAAGATGAATGGATAAAAAAGAGGTGGTATATATATAAACATTTTTTTTGGTAAACATGCATATTCGTATTTGGGGGGTGTAAACTTCAAAGGAGACACTCCCAGTTGCCTTGTGTCTTCATTAATGCTTAGTATCATCTGCTTACATTTTACTGATTCAGGTAGGCAATGCCGTTCTAATGCATTGTGGTGCTAATATGCACTTACCTGATGACTAGTAAATCTGAGAACATTTTCAACATATTTTGGTCATTTGGATATCTTTATTTGTGAAGTGTCTCTTTGAGATGGTTGCTCATTTTTATTGGTCTCTTTTCCTGTGTCTTATTGATTTGCGTAGTTCTTTTGATATTTTGGCAAATCTTTTCCTGCATCAATCGCATTCTATGACTTACTATGGTATATTTTTGATTAACGAAATGTGTTATTTAAATTAATGCCCCATCCCCAGGCACTCTGTCTGGTAAAGAACTACATGTCAATCACAAGCCCTCAGTTTAGTCATTCAGTCATGTCTGACTCTTTGCAACCTCGTGGACTGCAGCATGTCAGGCCTCTCTGTCCATCACCAACTCCTGGAGCTTGCTCAGACTCATGTCCATTGAGTAAATTATGCCATCCAACCATCTCATCTCCTGTCATCCTCTTCTCTTCCTGCCTTCAGTCTTTCCCAGAATCAGGCTCTTTTTCAATGAGTCGGTTCTTAACATCAGGTGGCCAAAGTATTGGAGTTTCAGCTTCAGTGTCAGTCCTTCCAATGAATATTCAGGACTGACTTCCTTTATGATTGACTTGTTTGATCTCCTTGAAGTACAAGGGGCTCTCAAGAGTCTTCACCAGCACCACAGTTCAAAAGCATCAATTCAAAATCACAAGCCCTACCTCATCTTTAAAATTCTTCCTGAATAAATGTGTTTTTCCCCCCTCTCCCAAAAGTTTTTGCTGTATGATTATGCTTATATAAGCTTTTGCTATATTGTTTAACAATAATAATAATGACAGCAATACTATTAAGTAACAAAAATGTTGATTCTTTCCCACATGACAGGGACTATCTTAAGTACTTTACAGGTAATAACGCACTCAATCCTTTCCAAAGGATCACAGGAGAGACACCTCATCCTCCTGCTACTCATGATTAAACAGAGGCACAAAAAGCACAGGCAGTGTTTAGAGGACACAAGTATCATTTTCAGGATGTAGCCTAAAGAAAGTATGTTGCACTCAAACTCTTTTTTTCCCACATCTTCATTGATGTGTTAAGGGGAATAGGCAGAAACAAGACGCAAAGTCCCTGCAAAAATAAAACTGTTCTTGAAGATTGGTGAGTGTGTATCTCTGACAGCATGTCTACCTGACATGCACAGGTTCACCCTAAACATCTTTATTGTATTTGTTCCTTTACCTTTCATGTCTCTTAAGTCTCTTCAGTTTCCATTCCCACACGCTCTAAATGCACAAAAATCAGTCTGTGTATCTTTTCATTGACTGTACTCTTCACAAAGTGTGGTGCGTGTCTTTTGGGATTTCTATCTGGCACAAGCTCCCTAATTTGAGAAGTTCCTTTCCAAATAAGGGACCCTCTTCACCATGTTTGCATTTTCTGAATGGCCTGTGTCCTAGCCATGGACAAATGAAGAATAGGCCCTCTCCCAATACAGGCAATGTGATTAATCCAAAGCATTTAGAAGCAGGATTCAGAAGCTCTGGACTGTGGGCAGGTTCTACAATTGAAAGCATTATGAAATCAGAATGAGAGTGACCATATTTGGAGTATTCATGCCAAGCAAAGAAAGACAGTCTAGAGAAAACCAAAATGATGTGCTCACACTGAAATCAGAGATGAGAGGCTATGCAGCTTTAAAATAAAAAGAAAAGGTAACACTTGCCCCTAACATTTAATTTGTTGATTCAATTTCTCATGACTTGATGTTTACTAATTTACCCCTGGATTATTTGACCTACTCCCCAGATTCTTTCAATATATTATCTCTCCACTTTTTTGGTATTGTCAATCTGATGCATTTCTATTCAGTTCAGCTCAGTTCAGACACTCAGTTGTGTCTGAATCGTTGAGACCCCATGAATCCCAGCACACCAGGACTCACTGTACATCACAGACTCCCAGAGTTCATTCAAATTCATGTCCTTTGAGTCAGTGATGCCATCCAGCCAGCCATCCTCTGTCATCCCCTTCTCCTCCTGCCACCAATGCCTCCCAGCATCAGGGTCTTTTCCAATGAGTCAACACTTCACATGAGGTGGCCAAAGATTTGGAGTTTCAGCTTTAGCATCAGTCCTTCAAATGAACACCCAGGACTAATCTCTTTTTGAAAGGACTGGTTGGATCTCCTTGCAGTCTAAGGGGCTCTCAAGAGTCTTCTCCAACACCACAGTTCAAAAGCGTCAATTCTTCAGCACTCAGCTTTCTTCAAACTCCAACTCTCACATCCATACATGACCACTGAAAAAACCATAGCCTTCACTAGATGGACCTTTGTTGGCAAAGCAATGTCTCTGCTTTTGAATATGCTATCTAGGTTGGTCATAACTTTCCTTTCAAGGAGTAAGCGTCTTTTAATTTCATGGCTGCAGTCACCATCTGTAGTGATTTGGGAGCCCAAAAAATAAAGTCTGACACTGTTTCCACTGTTTCCCCATCTATTTCCCATGAAGTGAAGGGACCATATGCCATGATCTTCATTTTCTGAATATTGAACTTTAAGCCAACTTTTTCACTCTCCTCTTTCACTTTCATCAAGAGGCTTTTTAGCTCTTCTTCACTTTCGGCCATAAGGATCGTGTCATCTGCATATCTCAGGTTATTGATATTTCTCCTGGAAATCTTGATTCCAGCTTGTGATTCCTCCAGCCTAGTATTTCTCATGATGTACTCTGCACAGAAGTTAAATAAGCAGGGTGACAATATACAGTGTTGATGTACTCCATTTCCTATTTGGAACCAGTCTGTTGTTCCATGTCCAGTTCTAACTGTTGCTTCCTGACCTGCATATAGGATTCTCAAGAGGCAGGTCAGGTGGTCTGGAATTCCTATCTCCATCAGAATTTTCCATAGTTTACTGTGATCCACACAGTCAAAGTCTTTGGCATAGTCAATAAAGCAGAAATAGATGTTTTTCTGAAACTCTCTTGCTTTTTCCATGATCCAGCAGATGTTTGCAATTTGATCTCTGGTTCCTCTGCCTTTTCTAAAACCAGCTTGAACATCTGGAAGTTCACAGTTCACATATTGCTGAAGCCTGGCTTGGAGAATTTTGAGCATTACTTCACCAGCATGTGAGATGAGTGCAATTGTGTGGTAGTTTGAGCATTCATTGGCATTGCCTTTCTTTGAGATTGGAATGAAAACTGACATTTTCCAGTCCTGTGGCCACAGCTGAGTTTTCCAAATTTGCTGGCATATTGTGTGCAGCACTTTCACAGCATCATCTTCCAGGATTTGAAATACCTCAGCTGGAATTCCATTACCTCCACTAGCTTTGTTCCTAGTGATGCTTTCTAAGGCCCACTTGATTTCACATTCCAGGACATCTGGCTCTAGGTGAGTGATCACACTATCATGATTATCTTGGTCATGAAGATCTTTGTTGTACAGTTGTTCTGTGTATTACTGCCACCTCATTTAATATCTTCTGCTTCTGTTAGGTCCATACCATTTTGGTCCTTTATCAAGCCCATCTTTGCATGAAATGTTCCCTTGGTATCTCTAATTTTCTTGAAGAGATCTCTCATCTTTCCCATTCTGCTGTTTTCCTCTATTTGCATTGATCGCTGAGGAAGGCTTTCTTATGTCTCCTTGCTATTCTTTGGAACTCTGCATTCAGATGCTTATATCTTCTTTTCTCCTCTGCTTTTTGCTTGGCTTCTTTCCACAGCTATTTGTAAGGCCTCCTCAGACAGCCATTTTGCTTTTTTGCATTTCTTTTCCATTGGGATGGTCTTTATCCCTGTCTCCTGTACAATGTCATGAACCTCTGTCCATAGTTCATCAGGCACTCTATCTATCAGATCTATTCCCTTAAATCTATTTCTCACCTCTACTGTTTAGTCAGAAGGGATTTGATTTAGGTCATACCTCAATGGTCTAGTGATTTCCCCTACTTTCTTCAATTTAAGCCTGAATTTGGCAATAAGGAGCTCATGATCTGAACCACAGTCAGCTCCTGGTCTTGTTTTTGCTGACTGTATAGAGCTTCTCCATCTTTGGCTGCAAAGAATATAATCAGTCTCATTTCGGTGTTGCCCATCTGGTGATGTCCATTTGTAGAGTCTTGTCTTGGAAGCTACTTGTTGTTGGAAGTGGGTGTTTGCTATGACCAGTGCGTTCTCTTGGCAAAACTCTATTAGCCTTTGCCCTGTTTCATTAGGTACTCCCAGGTCAATTTGTCTATTACTCCAGGTGTTTCTTGACTTCCTACTTTTGCATTTCAGTCCCCTATAATGAAAAGGACATCTTTTTTGGGTTTTAGTTCTAAAAGGTCTTGTAGCTTTTCATAGGACCATTCAACTTCAGCTTCTTCAGTGCTACTGGTTGGGGCATAGACTTCGATTACTGTGATATTGAATGGTTTGCCTTGGAGATGAACAGAGATCATTCTGTTATTTTTGAGTTGCATCCAAGTACTGCATTTCAGACTCTTTTCTTGGCCATGATGGCTATTCCATTTCTTCTAAGGGATTCCTGTCTGCCGTAGTAGATACAATGGTCATCTGAGTTAAATTCACCCATTTCAGTCCATTTTAGTTCGCTGATTCCTAAAATGTCAATGTTCACTCTTGCCATCTGTTTGACCACTTCCAATTTGCCTTGATTCATGGACCTGACATTCCAGGTTCCTATGCAATATTACTCTTTACAGCATTGGACCTTGCTTCTATCACCAGTCACATCCACAGCTGGGTATTATTTCTGCTTTGGCTCCATCCCTTCATTCTTTCTTTGAGTTATTTCTCCACTGATCTCCAGTAGCATATTGGGCACCTACTGACTTGGGGAGTACCTCTTTCAGTATCCTATCATTTTGCCTTTTCATACTGTTCATGGGGTTATCAAGGCAAAAATACTGTAGTGGTTTGCCATTCCCTTCTCCAGTGGACCACATTCTGTCAGACCTCTCCACCATGATCTGCCCATCTTGGATGGCCCCACTCAGCATGGCTTAATTTCATTGAGTTAGACAAGGTGTGGTCCGTGTGATCAGATTCGCTAGTTTTCTGTGATTATGGTTTCAGTGTGTCTGCCCTCTGATGCTTTCTCGCAACACCTACCCTCTTATTTGGGTTTCTCTTACCTTAGACGTTAGGTATCTCTTCACGGCTGCTCCAGCAAAGTGCAGCAGCTACTGCTTACCTTGGACAAGGGGTATCTCCTCAAAGTCGCCCCTCCTGACCTTGAACGTGGAGTAGCTCATCTCGGCCCTCCTGCATCAGCGCATCCGCAGCTCCTTGGACGTGGGGTTGCTCCTCTTGGCCACCTCCCCTGACTTCGGGCGTGTGGTTGCTCCTCTTGCCGCCGCCCCTCACCTCGGGCGAGGGTTGCTTCTCTCGGCCATGGCCCCTGACCTCGGACATGGGGTAGCTCCTCGGCTGCCGCCCCTGACCTCCGGCGTGCATTAGCTCGAGAGCTACCCCACGTCCGAGGACAGGGGCGGTGGCCGAGACGAGATTTTCTGTTACTTGCAGCCAAAGAATTTTAACAAGCATATCACAAGCCCATTCTTGAGAGATCAGAAGTAGTCTCTCTCTCACTTCAGAGACCTCCCAAAGGCTGTTCCTTAGCAAAGCCATGGAGGAGAAGAGAAGGAATTCCACTTAGAATTCTGGCATTTTAGTCCTTCTCCTTTCTTTCACTTTCAGTTTGTTCCTATGAAATATACTCAGTGCCTCATACATCAAGTTCAAACAGTAATACACTTTGGAAATGTACATTTGAAAACAGGTATCTACAGAAGACTTTGATTAATACAGAGAAATAAATCACTATTAATATAATCAATATAGTAATGCTGTCTCATTTATATAGAATGTTTATAAGCATATTCATCATCTCAAGTAGTTCACAGAGAAATTCTGACATGACTATATTTCTCACTTTAAAAAAAAATTTTTGCTTCCAGTTTTGGCTTTTTGTTTTGTTTTAAACAATATCGAGTTGAGAAATATATATATACACATACATATATACATATATATTTGAGGGGGGCTGTGCTGGGTCTTCATTGCTACATGTAGGCTTTCTCTTTGTGGCATACAGGTTTCTCATTGTGATAGCTTCACTTGTTGTGGAACACAGGTTCTAGGGCTCTCTGGCTTCAGAGTTGTGGTCTGTGGGCTCAGTAGGTGCAGTGAAAGGGGTCCATAGGGTGGCACAGGGGTTTAGTTGCCCCGAGCCATGTGGGATCTTTCTGGACCAGGGATGGAACCAGTGTTCCCTGTATTACATGGTGGATTCTAAACTGCTGGACCACCAGGGCTGCCCCAGTTAGTCTTATGGTCCAGAACACAGAATTGGTCTATGGTCTCTCCCACAGCACCACAAGATCAGAGTGTGAACAGTCCCAAGTACTATCCCCATTTAACATAAGAACATCGATGTACAGTGACTTGCCTAGATATATACTTAGAAAACCAGCTAAAACAGAATCACTGACTCAGCCACTTGGTCACTTTGCTGTTTTAGAGAAATCCATCCTGGCATGTTCAGTATATTGCCTACTGTGCATCTTATATGGTTACCAACTTTAGACCTTGAATGAGTATTTGCCAGCATGTGATACACTCTGCACCCAGACCTGGACATGCTATCTTAGACAAGTTTTGTGCAAATATACAAACTCAGTTGCCACAAGGTCCCACTGCAGGGGATCTAGAGGTCATAACATTTAAAAATATCTCTTTTGCTGCCTTGCTGACACTTGTACTCTTTATCACTAATGGACATTGGAATTTGTCATCTTGTTGAATTGCTTCCTTGGTGAAGCAGGTATTGGTGTGTAAGGTGAGAGGACATAGGACTGGAATCAGCACTAAGAGCACTGGGCTGGAATCCTGTGCGTTATTACCACTTCTGCTATTTCCTAACCAAGTGGTTTGGAATAAGTTGCTTTTGAGGAGAAGTTTCAGACTTCATCACCCACAGGTGTGATGGATTGTGATGGGCCACTATACATGGCTCAGGGATGTAGTTCGAGCCATTCTTCAGGGTCAATGCCTCCATGAAAATGTCGCTTTCTCTAGCTATTGCAATGATCTCTCATTTTGAATTTTTGAAAAAATAATTGTTCAGAACTCAATTCCAGATCAGCTTCCTTTAAATGGGTACTTGTGGTATAATATTTAGGAAAAAATTGGTTGATTTCGAAAAAAAAAAAAAAAAACACACACACACACTGTGTGTGCATTGAAAATGTATGTTTTCCTCTTATGCAAGTAAAAGCTGAAAAAAGTGCATTTACTTACCGCACAACTTATCAGGGACTTTCATGTATTATAACACATAGTATGGATTTCCCAAAGAAGGGTATAATATTAGGTGTTTACTAACCACTGGCATTGAGAGAGGACAGGAATGGCATCTCTTATGATTTCCTAGAATATCATTCCTTAAAACATTTGGAAATGCCATTTAAGCCCCCCCCCCTTTGCCCTCAAATTACCTTTTTTAAATTTAATCATATAACCTGAAAATTTTTAGGAAAATAATCAAAGTTACCCAAACCTTTAGTAGTCTTTGATGTGTGATATTTCTAGGAAAACAATTACAGAATTGAAGGACTTAACAGGACTCTTAGAGAACCATTTCCTTCATGTTGACTCTGATGGATTGTGGAATGACATACCAAGCCTAGAAATGGTAAGCAACTTAGCCAAACTTGTTCAGGTAGCTAGTCACTGAGTGAGGATGAGAACCCAGCTCCCTACTGGCAGCTCATCCATCCATCACCTCTTAAAACAATGCATTGTCAGGAAAGGAACTGCCTTCTGGGGCAAAAATTCTGTAAAAACCTCCAGAACATATGCCACATGGTCAGAGGAACTGAGCCAGAAATGAACCTGGTCATCCTCTCTCCTCTTCTAGGAAGAAGAGAAAGTTTTACTGTTTTTACTCACAGATGTCAACAAGCTAAGCTTATGGCTGACAAATGAAATTTGATCTGTACTTCAGGACTATAAAGTGCCTGAACAAAACAGTTATTGCTATGTGGTAAAAGGGGGGAAGTAAGGAAGACCACCCAGATTCACAATTCTCAAACAAACAAACACACAAACACAGAAGGGTCCACAAAGTTTCAGGAAGGAAGACTGACATGAATTGAGAGTTTGAGGAGTAAAAAGAAGGTAACCATGAAGTTTCTCGATGAAAACAAGAAATCAGATGGTGGATATTCGCATGGACATATAGTGTCTTGATTGATGACTCCATGGCAGCGCTGTGTGAAAAACACATTTTTAAGTACACTACCTTATGAATTCTCATAATACCACTGTGTTATAGATCACGATATGACTCCCTGTGACAGCATCACATGACAGAATGTTAGCAAGGCAAATTTTTGCCCTCCACGCTGGTATTTCTAAATCAGAAACCCAGCAATTGCCTGGTGCACTTGACCCAAGCTCTCCAGGTGATTCCCACACATGCTGAAGTATAGAGTATCGGTGCCTTGTATCCATCCTAAAGACAGGAAATCTGAAGAAGGGGAAAGTTATATAACATGTCCCAGCGTTACTCAGCTTGCATGTGGTGCCTAAAACATCTGGACTCAGACCTTTCTTCTAAAACCCATACTATGAATCAATATAATTTGTAAGCAACACAACCAGTACACTCTTTCATCCTTCTCTGATAGAGTGCAGTTTCCTTTCATGATTCTCGCTTTCATGGATATTTGGATCAGAAGCAAACAAGGAATTAGGATGGAAACTGAACTATCACAAGAGGAAGGAAAGGGAACAAGGGAAAGAAGATAATAAAGATGTCCTACAAGGCCACAGAAAGAGACAGCAGCAGAATCTGTTCACCTTCATGTAAACAGCTCAAGAGGGAGGCGATCAGCAAGGCAATTGGGGTGGAAATCCTGAAAAATGCCCCAGTCTCTCCCTGCCAGGTCCATGAACTGCTTTGGCAGGCAAGCAACAGCACATTATATGTAACTGCCGGTTTACTCTACCTTGTCTGCCTTTTATTTTCATAAGGAATCCTTGTTATTTAGTGGAATTCGCAGAGGAATCCATTACAGGCTGGCTACAGAGAATGCACAATATTTATTCCTGTAATAAAAAGTCTAATTTTGCAATAACATGATGATCTTTGGAAAGCACTGGCTGATGGAATCCAAGTCTGGCAAAATTAGCCTTTTTTGGTGCTGCTTATTATTATGGCACTTGTGAGAAGGGAGCAGAGGAGGAACTTGTGTGCCAAGAAAGCACTTTTACAAAACAAAACAAATTCTCTTTCACAGAATCCTAAAAATGGGGGTGGGGGTGGGGGTGGGGAGTGGGGAGATGGTAGGGTGAGGGGGATGGCCATCAAGCTGAGAGCACAGAAGCAGCAAGGGGGTGGGCTTGTAGTTAATGTGGGCTGAGGCTCAGTGCATTCAACAGCAGCGATGTGTCTTTGGCAAAGGTACTGAGCAGTTTGCCACCTGGTCCTAGGCCTCTCTTCCTGAGCCACAGGCAGGTGCCTGGCGACATTACCACGCCTGTGATCTCTCAGCCTCCTCTGTGACTGAGGCAAAACCAACCCTCGTTTAGTGATACATAAGCAAATTAGGTTTTAGGATGGAACATGTATCATCCCAGAGTTTATCTCCTACAATCACTCAGTTTACAGGTAGCTGACAGGTTATCAAAGACACCACCATCACATTAAATCAGGACTCTTGGGTGTCTTTTCCTTTCCTTTTCCCATACCTGCATCAAAGAACATTGTTTTACATGTCACCATTTACCCACAGTACAGTGTTATAGCAGCTACCTAGAGCACATTAAAGTTGTACTACAGACCCAGAATTCCTCATTTCATCAGTCTAAATTCCCTGGTATTAATTGATTAGGATAGCAGGTGCTTCTTTCTTGATCTGAAAGATGCTTTTAAATTAAAATTCTTAGTCTGACAAAAAAACAGCTGTATACCTCTTTCCTAAAATTTGCCAGGTCTAGACTGAAGACAACTTATTTTTCTCCTCCTATCCAAGCCTCCAGAGGCACTATCTACAAACATAGTTGCCTTGTTTCTTAAATAATGGCTTTGGTGCTGGAAGAATTTAATAAGTGTGCTGCAAAGCCTTTGTTCTGATTACATGAACAGGAAACTGATCTGCTGTGACTGCATCAAAAAATAACACTCCAATTAACCCTGAAATTCCAGGAGCTGTGAGAAGCAGCTTCGTTTGATAAATTCCCACTGAAACACAAACTCCACTTGCTATCAATATGCGTGGGCATTCTAAATGTGAACCAGAAATGACTAACTACTCCCCAACTAGAAAGAGCAAACATTATAAAACACCTAAACTACTAATTAAAACATAAATCAAAATAAAAAATCAGCTTACCTCTTCTTTACTTTTTCACACATACCTACCATAGCACCCAGTCTTAGAAAATAACAGTTATTAACATTTCATAGACCCTTATTTGGTGAAAATACATAGTAGAGCCTTATGATTTAACATGACTAAATATTAGTCCACTGTGTAAAATTCTGAAATTGGCAAGCTCAGATTATCTTAGATTTTATCCATCAACATGAAAATGAATGGCTGATACTTAATTTATATTTATCCATTCAGTTCAGGTGCTCAGTTGTGTCCAAACTTTGCAACGCCATGAAACACAGCATGGAAGTCCTCCCCGTCCATCACCAACTCCCAGAGTCCACCCAACCCCATGTCCATTGAGTCGGTGATGCCATCTAACCATCTCATCCTCTGTTGTCCCCTTATCCTCCTGCCCTCAATCCCTCCCAGCATCAGAGTATTTTCAAAGAGTCAGCTCTTTACATCAGGTGGCCAAAATATTGGAGTTTCAGCTGCAACATCAGTCATTCCAAAGAACACCCAGGACTGATCTCCTTTAGGATAGACTGGTTGGATCTCCTTGCAGTGAAAGGGACTCTCAAGAGTCTTCTCCAACATCACAGTTCAAAAGCATCAATTCTTCGGTGCTCAGCTTTCTTTATAGTCAACTCTCACATCCATACATGACCACTGGAAAAACCATAGCCTTGACTAGACGGACATTTGTTGACAAAGTAATGTCTCTGCTTTTTAATATGCTGTCTAGGTTGGTCATAACTTTCCTTCCAAGGAGTAAGCGTCTTTTAATTTCATGGCTGCAGTTACCATCTGCAGGGATTTTGGAGCCCAGAAAAATAAAGTCAGCCACCATTTCAACTGTTTCCCCATCTATTTCCCATGAAGTGATGGGACCAGATGCCATGATCTTTGTTTTCTGAATGTTGAGATTTAAGCCAACTTTTTCACTCTCCTCTCTCACTTTCATCAAGGGGCTCTTTAGTTCATCTTCACTTTCTGCCATAAGGGTGGTGTCATCTGCATACCTCAGGTTATTGATATTTCTACCAGCAATCTTGATTCCAGCTTGTGCTTTGTCCAGCCCAGCACTTCTCATGATGTACTCTGCACATAAGTTAAATAAGCAGGGTGACAATATACAGCCTTGACATACTCCTTTTCCATGGTGAAGAATAAATGCTGTGTTTGTTTGCCTGCTCACTGAGAGAGGTAGTACCTGAATTTTGCTTGTCAAAACTTCTGTGCAGGTTATAGCAATTAGTATCCACCAGTTATAATTAGAAATCATTGTGACTGATTTCATCAGTAATTATTCATAGCATCTAAGTTGAGATCATGGCATCTGGATCCAGCACTTGATAACAAACAGATGGGGAAACAATGGAAACAGTGACAGACTTTGTTTTGGGGGGATCCAAGATCACTGCAGATGGTGAATGCAACCATGAAATTAAAAGATGCTTGCCCCTTGGAGGAAAAGTTATTATCAACCTAGACAGCATATTGAAAAACAGAGACATTACTTTGTCAACAAATGTAATCTAGTCAAAACTATGGTTTTTCCAGTAGTCATGTTTAAATGTGAGAGTTGGACTATAAAGAAAGCTGAGAATCAAAGAATTGATGTTTTTGAACTGTGGTATTGGAGAAGACTCTTGAGAGTCCCTTGGATTGCAAGGAGATCTAACCAGTCCATTCTAAAGGAAATCAGCCCTGAATATTCATTGGAAGGACTGATGCTGAAGGTGAAGCTCCAATACTTTGTCCACCTAATGTGAAGAACTGACTCCTAGGAAAAGACCCTGATGCCGGGAAAGATTGAAGGTGTGACGAGAAGGGGACAATAGAGGATGTGATAGTTGGATGAAATCACCAACTCAATGGACATGAGTTTGAGCAAGCTCTAGGAGTTGGTGATGGACAGGCAAGCCTGGTGTGCTGCAGTGCATGCAGCTGCAAAGAGTCAGACATGACTGAGTGACTGAATTGAACTGAACTGAGGTTGAGTCAATAGTTCAATCGATTCACACCTCTGATAAAGCACAGCTCAGTTAAAAAGAGTTCAGTTAACTTGATTTGTTGATTTGGTTGTTCTTCAGTTCAGTCACTCAATCTGTCCAACTCTTTGCTACCCCATGGGACTGCAGCACGCCAGGCCTCCTTGTCCATCACCAACTCCCAGAGTTTACTCAACCTCATGTCCATTGAGTAGGTGATGACATCCAACAGTCTCATCCTCATGTCGTCCCCTTCTCCTCCCTTCCCCTCCTACCTTCAATCTTTCCCAGCATCAGGGTCTTTTCAAATGAGTCAGTTCTTTGTGTTAGGTGGCCAAATTATTGGAGTTTCAGCTGTAACATTAGTCCTTCCAATGAATATTCAGGACTGATTTCTTTTAGGATGGACTAGTTGGATCTCCTTGCAGTCCAAGGGACCATCAAGAGTCTTCTCCAACACCACAGTACAAAACCATCCATTCTTCGGTGCTCAGATTTCTTTGTAGTCCAACTCTCACATCCATATATGACTACTGGGGAAACCATAGCCTTGACTAGATGGACCTTGGTTGACAAAGTAATGTCTCTGCTTTTTAATATGCTCTCTAAGTTGATCATAACTTTGTTTCCAAGGAGTAAGTGCCTTAATTTCATGGCTGCAGTCACCATCTGCAGTGATTTTGGCACCCCCCCAAAAAAAAATAAAATCTGTCACTGTTTCCCCATCTGTTTGCCATGAATTGATGGGACAAGATGCCATGATCTTAGTTTTCTAAATGTTGAGCTTTAAGCCAACTTTTTCATTCTCCTCTTCACTTTCATCAAGAGGCTCTTTAGTTCTTCTTTGCTTTCTGCCATAAGGGTGGTGTCACCTATATATCTGAGGTTATTGATATTTCTCCCAGCAATCTTGATTCCAGCTTGTGCTTCATCCAGCCCAGCACTTCTCATGATGTACTCTGCATATAAGTTAAATAAGTAGGATGACAATATACAGCTTGTTCTTATTCACATACTATTGCTTCCATCCTCCCCAGCCTTTGCTTTAATTCTTTCCATCACTTTGACCTTCCCTGCTGCCTTCCATGGAATATGATTGCCTTCAGTAAGATTTTAGAGATAAAAAGGATATATTGATTTCCTAAATTCCTTTCAGATCCCTTGCGTATTGTCAGGTCTGTGGACCCTGTGTAAGTGCTTATAATAGCATAGTCATGAAGAAAGGAACCCAAGTGTTGTGTTTCAGAACAAGCTTTCAGCCATCTCTTGGAAGCCATTCTGCATCTGAAGCCATTTAATGGAAAAGACATACAAAGGAACAGGATGTATTAGTTACTTGATAACTAATGTCCTCTTAAGGCTTCCAACTCTAACCCACTGCATACACATACTAATATGCACACACTCCCACACACACACAGAGTAAAATACCTTAGAATGATAAAAAATTGCTAACTTGTTATTCGCATTATTGAAATTATACGTATTTATATTTCCTACAGATTCCAGATATTCTATAAGAGATCACGATCCAAGAAGTTTTTAAAATCCCTATTTAGAGAAGCTATAAACACTGCAGAGTAGCTTCATCATTTCTTTAATTAGGAAGGATTAAAGCAACCAGTGGTCAGTAAGATGAATGCAAGTCTTGATGCAAACAACTGATTCAGAAAAGGGGGAATCTTTCAACTACATTAATCTTCCTGGACAAGATTAAGAAATTTGCAGTTTCTTTAAGGCTGGAAGAAATTCAATGGTGAATAAATAAACACTATGGTAATGCTTTTTGTGACTCTGCTCTAATGTAACCACAACAGAAAGCTATTTAAGAGAGCATAAACTTTTAAAGTCATTGTGCCGTTCTATTTCCCATATTCTTGTTCTGCAACAGCAGTGCTCTTTAACTGTTCATCCTGCCGCCCACACAGTAACTTATTCATGTGTAAAGGTTAAACCTGCATAATTATGGTAGAAATGCATAAAAGCTACAAGACTGATGTGTTCAGCACATAATATTGGAGGGAGAAAGGGACGGTTTTCACATATGGAGCAAGAACTAGAGATAGTGACAGAGACAGAGAAAGACCCTGCATTAGATGGAACTGACTCTATAAAAAATATGTTTATGGTTCTGCATCTGTTAATAGCTAGGTAGAAACTAGACAAATCTATACTTAGGACAGGAAGGAAGTTTTGCTTCCCAGCTATTCAAACACCATCCCTCTAAGGACAACTCATGATAACATCTACGACATTTTTAACTCACACAATGTATGCTGTTCATAGGAAAGATTGATGCCGATGATTTTGCTTAGAATTTTTATGAAAAGCACTCATTCAGACTCACAGGAAGCACAAAACAAATGGTAGCTGAATGAAATAAAATTTATCTGGTGAATAATTGTGTTCAAGGTATAAAGTTTCTTTGGTTTAAACTAAAAACATACATTTGGGGAGAGCTCCTTAAAATTTATTAAATTCTGTAAAAGAGGCATTGCCAATGAATTGGGGATTGGCCCTGAAAGATGTAACTTCCCAGAAAGGGAATATAGATCAGTCAGTAGTTGAAAACCATTTTTAGAGCAGAAATTTCAATCGCTAGGATCACATTCTTACAAAAAAATATGAAATCAGTGTCTTGAATATAACATATGCCTTGTAGCTTAAAGAAGATTCTGATGAGAGGTTAGGTGTTTTTATTATTCATCCTTACATCAGACTGTTTGCTTTCTAAAAAGTCTTTAATGGCATAACCTCAGATAATTTCTATAACTATGATCCTAGCAGCACCAGCATATTTCATGAATAGATGACTATTCTCTTTATAGAAACTGGATGATAACTCTCAACACTTTGGTATGACATTCATGGATTTCTTAGAACTTGTTCAAATCAAGAGAGAAAGGAAGGGTAAGAACATATAACCTGAAGATACATGTTAAGGTTACAAGAGAATTACAGTTTATTTAATATACTATACCTATATTATGTCTGATACCAAATAAACTCAGTTAAAGCCTAATTTTGCAAGTAAGGAAATTGATGCCCATAAAAGAATCAAGTTTAGGCCTAAATCTCACTTCTGACTCTCTGTTCAAAACACATTTCCATGTTTATTTTTGAACTGGAAAATTGCAATCAGAGTCAGTAGTGTCCATAAGATTTGGAGGCAAAATTCTCAAGATTCTTGGTCAGTAGGCATGTCTGTAAGCCCACCGCTCATTCTTACCTAACTTCTATTCCTTTTTCTACCTAACTTAAGCCACTGAAACTTATGTCTGTGGGAGTCAATCTTCTTGTAGAAGTTTTGGGCCACTTCTGTAACTAGAATTATAGTCCTACCTATACACAGAGACATCATGGGCTTAGGAATACTTTTAGAATATTTCCTCACTTAGGCAGCATTCACAAAAGCTTGAATGTATGGACTTAAACGAGGAAAGTTAATGTTGATGAAGATGCTAATAATGAAACATATGTTCCAGCCACCGTGTTAAGCACATAGTCATCACACCACCTCTATTATAACTTCTCGTTTACAATGGAAACCAAGATGTAGAAAGGTTAAGTAAGTGCATGTTAGGATACAGCTTTAAATCCAGATATGAGTGATTTATATGCCCTACACCATTAGAAAATATTGCTACTCCAGTGGGGAAACCAGAGAGACAGTCCTTATCCTCAAGTCCACCTGACTCAATGGAAATATCCTCAGAAATCCTTCTCCTGATGCTCTTTCTCCCAAAGAATCAGACATGTTCTTATTTATCAAGAAGTTTTCCTGAAAGCCAGAGAGTGGGATATTGTTCTTATTAAGTGAGGAACAGGAAGAAAAAAAAAAAAGAACATGATTAGGGTCACTGATGAGGTATCTATTGAATTACCCAAATTCCCATCACTTTCTAATTTAGGTATCTTCTCACAAATAATTATATATGCCACATTTAATATATGCAGTATGCATATATGTGTTTCCCTGGTGGCTCAGATGGTAAAGAATCTGCCTGCAGTGTGGGAAACCTGGATTTGATCCCTGGGTTGAGAAGATGCCCTGGAGAAGAAAATGCAACCCACTCCAGTATCCTGGCCTGGAGAAGTTCATGGACTATACAGTCCATGGGGTCACAAAGAGTCAGACACAGCTGAGTGACTTTCACTTACCAGTATTCTTGCCTGGAGAATTTCATGGACAGAGGAGCCAGTCGGGCTACAGTCCATGGGGTCGCACAGACATGACTGAGCGACTAACACTTATGCATATATAAACATTCTTTACCGTTTAACATTTATCTGAGCTCTAAATTCTTCTATTCTCAAAATGATCACCAAATTACTGTGCATCTTTATTAAGCACACTTACTAGCAACATGTGGCTGCAGAGAAAATAAATACAAGTTTAGGCAAAATGCTAGTATGAAACCATGAGAATGGAAATGAAATGCTTAACTTTTTCAAGAAGGTTTAGGTATTAAATTAAGACTCCCTGGATTTTGCAACTGATCTAGTTATATTGAAAATACAATAAATTCCTGAAGACAGAGAATTCTTCATCTCATTTCAGGCAAATCTTCCCAGATTTTATTTTGTCAGTCAAATTGTATCTCAAATTATTTCTCTTGAACTATTGTTTAAGTGTAAAGACATTCATTGATGTACCGCCTAGCTCTTCTGAAGGACTGGAGTCTCGTGGAAGAACAGAACACTGGGTCACCATTCTTGGTCGATAACATAGGTATGGATTTTCAGCAAAACCAAATTCTCTCACCAAAAAGCTGACATTCAATGGAACTTTAAAAAGGCTCTTCTTTTTTAATATTATCTTTTTATTAATATTTCCTTCTTAACTCTGAATGAAGACACTTGCTTTTGATATTATTTAGGATTGTACTTAGCACTGTCACAGAAGTAATGCATAGTAATACACTCAAATAATGCAGGATACTGGGAATAACTAAAATTTAAAAAGTAATATTGACATCCTACTTATTTGACACTTATTTTGTGCATTCACTCTTCTAAGCTTTACATGAATTATTTCATTTAATCTCCACAACTACTCTTGAAGATAGTACATTTAAATCCTCATTTTATAGATTATCAAACCAAGGGTTAGCAAGACTTAACTGATCCTTTCAGGATCCAGGATTATGTAACTATTAAACTGAAATTAAGTTATGACTTCATGTTTGTATACTTCCAAAATGAATACTATTAGCCAGTATTTTATTTTGCTATAATTATTCCATGGAAGAAAATATAACTTTATGTCAAAAGATTCATCAAATTTCCCTGGAAGAAAGAAATACAGACCAATTTAGTCTCCAAAAAATTTTTTTAAAAAGTTAATTTCAGTGGAACAAATCAAACACAAGAAATTCCAATCTCAACATAGTCTTTTGAAGTTATATGCAAAAATAGAGGCCCTGCATGTAATAGCCAATTTAATCTTAAATATTCTGTCACCACTGCCTGACTCTAACTTTGTCTTAGATTCATAGTTAACACATAGCGAAACATATAATGAGTGGATTGGAGAAACTAGGATCCCTTGAAGTATATCATCCCTTGGACAGAGCAACCATTAATTTTATTCCTGTCTTCCTTTGCTGAATTTCAAGATTGTTTGATTTTGTAACCTGCTTACAGAGTAACTGGAAATGGAAATTGAGATAAACATTATGCTTTCAACTTTTTTCTCCCCTTCGCTTACTTCCTTCTCAGACAAAATACGATCTCCAATTCTTTCTAGATCTCCAGGAGTATCTAAAAGCAAGAAGTGAGAAAGGAGTGGAATTGAGAGAAACAGAGATGAAGTATAAGCAGAGATAAAGTATAGTACCTTACTTTCATCATAGCCACTGCCTCTGCAAGGCAAAAATAATGAACTTGACAGATCCTGCTTGAGCCACTACTTCTAGGAGAGGTTGCTTAGCAACCAGAGAACATTGGTGAGAGGGAGACATTAGAGCAGGTTGAAGAAAGAAGTAACTATCACTAAGTCTGCAGATGTTACATATGGATTGAGTCATCCCCTATCTTCCTCCCTTTTGTGCTACCCATCAGTCATTTCTGACTCAGGACTCAAGGTTCACTAGTCTTTCCTCCACCTTTCAAGGCAACAATCTGACCCAACTAAAAAAAAAAGGGAGTCTATCCCAGAGTTAAGGGAGTGTTATGGTTAAAAATAATAATGACCTGTTTGGACATTATGTCTCTGATCTTTCTCAGATTTTTCAGGGGAAGGAAAGAAAAGAACTAACTGAAAACAAAATATTTTCAACAGTTCTATTGGCTGATTTTCACTTTGCCATCAGATTTTGGACCTATTCTCATGTTTGTTGAGATTAGCTTTACCTCATTAGAAGTTGATGCTATGAGTTTTTCAATTCATGAGATAATAACACTGGGACAGTTCTATGAGATTCTGAATTCCCTGGATCATCTGATGCCACAGAATAGTTATTATGGTTTTATATATTTAATGCTATACTTGCATTAACCTTCATTTGACTGTTATCTCTTGGTTATTTTGAAAAGTTCTACTTTCTGGTTTTGGAAATAGATATACAAAATTTTAAAATAATTCAAAGGTCATAAAGTCTGAAAGATCAAATGTACTTCATAAAAAAATAGTAGCCAATAGTGCACAGATTTTATTGTATGTTTACTATGTGCCAGGCTCACAGTTAATGGTGTTCATAAAGTATTCCATTTAAGTCTCACAGGAACCCTATAAAATAAGCACTATTATTATTAGCCATTTTAAGGAAAAGGAGTCAAAGTTTACAATCTTCTTCAAGAGGATAGAATTTTTACTGGTAGAAGCAAGGATTAAACCTAAACCTCTTTATCCCAAGAAGCCAAGCAGGGGACCCCAATGCCATTATATCTTTCTAAATGCAGAATTTTCCACATCTACTTCAAAGATTATAACAACAACAACAACAAAAAAAAAAAACAAAGAAGGAGGAAGGAGTAAAGGAAAGAAGGGAGGAAGGAAAAATATTATTACTTGGTATTAGGGGCTTGAAAATGAAGAAAACAATGAAAATATGCTCTCACCTTCTGGTAAAGACCACAGAAAAGCAACAGCTCACTCCCATGTGATGAAATCCAGGACACAGAAGTGTTAGAGCATACGATATTTGCAGTATGACAAAAGCACTCACTGTTTCAGTCAGATCTGAATTCACATCCAGTCTCCATCTCAAGCTCTACAGCTCAGCTACTTGTTTTAATCTCTGTATATTTCAGTCAAAATCTGTGTAACAAAAATTACAACACTAGGCTTGTATGAGAAACTGAGACTACAGAGAAACATCATGTTACTCACTTTCTGCGCATCAAGGTGTTCAACTAATATTGGCTAATATAATTTTTTTAGAAAAGTGAAATAATTATGGATGATTAAAGACTGATGAAGATACAAACAGTAAATAAACTCTGCAGATTATAATGTGAGAAACCCCCCAAAGCTATCCATGATTGATTTTCATGGGTCCTTAATCACTTACAGCTATTTCATCTTTCTAAAAATGATACATCTATTTTTCAAATCAAAAAGAAATCTATGTATAAACACAGTAGCCAATATTTCTTAATGACAGTTTCCATATGCAACATGTTGTGTTAGACTCTATGTTCAATTCAGGGGCAAACAAAACAGTGCCTCTAATCAGAAATTATAAAAGAGAAGGCACATACACAAGTGAATATGACAAGGCAATAAACAGAATTGCTTAACAGAACTTGGAGGGAAAGGGTTCACTTCTAGCTGATGAAAATTTCCTGAATTTTCAGGAAAAATTTCCTGAAGGAAATAAAATATAAACAAGGCTACATCAGTGGGATTTGTAAGTTATTTTTAGTAGTGGCAGTGGCTTTTTTTTTTTTTTCTTTCCATAAATCAACTACTTATTCCTCTCCTGCTGTAACAGAATTTCAGGATCATATTTCCACTTGGGGACTTCCTCTCCCCGGCATCAGCCCTTGTAGTCTGGTGGTGCTGGCCCCATCTGGTGATCTGTGAGGACCTGGGAAAATCTAGGCCAGTCAACAGAGTCCATACTCCTGGCCACAGTGTTGGGTGAAGAGTAGACACAAAATCTATAGCAATCAGGCCGAAGAGGTCAGTTCTCGCTTTGATCCAATATATTGGCCATGTCCCTTTTCTGTAAGACTAGTAATTTCCATTGCTTGGCTGTGTTTCTGCATCTAGGCTCTACTGTCACTTCACCATCATTAAGAACAACTTCCAAGCACTGAGCCCAGCCATGCTTGAAGCAAATCCTATGTGCTAGACTTTTCTGTGTATTCTAATTATGTAAGTCTATTTTCCTTTGTAAGTTTTTGTTGACTTAGTTTTCCTTTTTGTGGGAAGTAACAGAATCCCATCTATATTCCTCACTTATACAGCTTTAAGAACAAGTGAAATGTCAGCACATGGAGAGAGTTAGAGAGAAAGACATAGAAAGAGTGGGAAAACTCTAGGTAAGTTCAGGGCAAGCTCAGTGTCAGGCAACTATCCTGCTGCTCTCCTATTAGCAGCTGGAATGTTGACCTCCCTTCAGAACAAAAGCTTTGAGTTGGCTTCCTCACCCCCAAGTGACTCCTGCTGTCTGAATCGCTCATACCCACTGAGCTGTGTCCCTTTCCGCTGGTGAGCAAGACTGTGTCCATGGGTGTCACTGAGCTAATGGCTTTCCTTGCTTTGCAGTTTAGTGTCAGGACTTTTCCTACCATCTCTGGAACTCTGACACCAGGCTTTTCATGTGGTTTCTTGCCTTTCTTCTATAGCGGTCTACGCTCCAAAGAAGAAGAGAATTCATTAGTGTCATTGAATAACGAGGCAACTATAGGAATGATCAGAAGCCCAGAAATGTTAAATTGGACATGATGAATCCTTTGTATTGAAACCTACTATCTACCTACTAAACCTGAAAATGATGCTGGAGAAATTTGCTTGGCAGTGTTAATCCCTGATCAAACACCTCTCATAGACAGGTGGGAAATGACAAAATCAGTTCTACGAGGAAAATACTAGATTTGCCTCCATGATAAATACATCAAAGTGAAGCATGTGTATTTTCAGGGATTTGCCCACGGTCATACGGCTAATACATGGCAGAACCAGTAAGCTGGCCCCAGACTCCGTAATTTCCATGGAAGGCTATACTCTCTCTTATACTACTGCATTGTTGGAATGGACAATGCTATTAATATAAGGCAGTAGTTGCTCCATCAACAAGACTTAATCAAGTGTCATCTTTATTGTTCTCTGTGTCATCTTTTATTAGCCTAACAAAGATAATATGCTTCGAGCAAAATCTAGGCCTTCTGTCACCCCACAGTACTACACACATAAGATATATATAGTATTTATTGGTTGACTGTTTAAAATTTAGCTGTGCTAGAGGAACTAATTCTAAACAGCTTCTTAGTTAAAATAGAGCTTCATTGACTCCTGGTTGAGAACAGAATCTTTAAAAATCAAAACTCATAATAAGCACCCAATTTTGATAGATGAAGGGGAATGTATGAAAACAGAAAGTAAAAGAGTAGCTATGTTAAACTCAGTCTCCTTTATAGTCTTGTTCTTGGACTTTCTGTATTCTTTTCCTTGTATGTGTGTGTGTGTGTGTGTGTGTGTGTGTGTGTGTGTGTGTGTGTGTTTGCTCTTTTGAATAAACACAAAATGGGAAACTTTCCATTTGCACATTAGCATCTTCTCATAATTCTGGGTGCTGGAGTCTGCCTTCACCCCTGAATTTTATTCACCAACCATATTTACCTGTGACAAGACCATGCTAGACATTAGTAGCACATATATTTTTTCAAAATCTACTTTGAGAAAGAGTAATTTTTTTTCATAGAAAATGTTTTTAATAACAAATGTCCAATAAACACTATGGTTTCTCCTTGCTGAAATAATCTGAAATGATGACAGAATTGGAATTAATTGTTTATAACGACAGCATTCATTCTGTGTTCACTGGCTTCTCCTATGCAGCACAAGGTTATTTTGTTTGAAAGCATTCACAGTGGCATTTAGTAGACAATTTAGAGGTCTATCACAGCTAAATTTAGCCTTTTCTCCAATTTCAGTAGAATGGATAAAAATGTTTCTTTTGGGGACCTACTTAAAGCATTCTTCTAGATTAACTTGCCTTCCTTCTTCTGAGAGCAAATTTATATTCTGTTTAGGAGGTCATCAGTCAGAGATCCAGAGATCTAAACTAATCTGGATGTGAAAATTTCAGCTATGACCCCAGAAATCTTCCTCAAAATGTCTTGCCTTGATAGTCAGGAAAGATATCCAGGATAAGAACTGAATTCATCAGCAACAACTTCTGCAGCTGCTTTTAGCTTTTTTCTGATTTGCAGAAGTAATGTTTTGCTTTATTCCTTGTTAGCTTTCTTTTCTCTATTTATTTTTTTTTTTTTTTTACTTACAACCTTAGTCCTTGGCACTTTTCTTCCTTTCTTTCTGCTATCTTTTCCCTCACTTTCTATCATCTTAAATAGAAAGAATTTTCTAAATACTAATTTGTTAGTATCCTCTGACTTAAATAAAGTTAGGAAATAGAAGGATACATAAAACTGCTACCCTCAAATGCTAAGTATCATTGGAAATTTTGGCTTAAAAAATAAGCAAGAATGATAAATGCTAAATAGTATAGAAACATTGTTATGTGTGTGTGTGTGTGTGTATACATGCATGCGTGTGTGCTCAGTCGCTTCAGTTATGTCTGATCCTTTGCAACCCCAAGGACTATAGCCCACCAGGCTCCTCTGTCCATGGAATTCCCAAGACAGGAATACTGGAGTGTGTTGCCATGCCCTCCTCCAGGTATCTTCCTGACCCAGGGACTGAACCTGCATCTTCTGTTTCTCCTGCAATACAGGCAGATTCTTCACCACAGAGCCACTGAGGAAGCCCTATATACATGCATATACATACACATATACATATCTGTGTGTACATATGTAACTTACTATATGTAGAAAATTATACTAAAGTACTAAGTAAATTATACTAAAATACTAATTATACAAAATACTAAGTTATATATTAAAACCACATGACCGTATTTTTGTGTTCTTGTTCTCAGCTGGATCAGGTATGAACTCCATTTACCTGTGGAGAAGGAAATGGCAACCCACTCCAGTATTCTTGCCTAGAGAATCCCGTGGACAGAGGAGCCTTGTGGGCTGCTGTACATAGGGTCGCACAGAGTCAGACACGATTGAAGCAACTTAGCATGCATGCATACATTGGAGAAGGAAATGGCAACCCATTCCAATATTCTTGCCTGGAGAATCCCAGGGACAGAGGAACCTGGTTGGCTGCCAACTATGGGGTCACCAAGAGTCGGATACAACTGAAGCAAATTAGCAGCAGCAGCAGCCATTTACCTGACACCATATTGAAATGGTAATCTTCATGCTCTGACTTGTATTTCCCACCTCCTATATATTCCCTAGTCACCTGAAATCTAGTTTCTTCTTTCATCATTCCTCCAAGACTATTCTCTCAAAGGTTAGAAATAACCTTTGAATTGTCAGATGCAATGATTTTTTGACAGTCTTTATCTGGTCTCAAGTCTATGTGACTTGACTGTTTTGAGTACCTTCTGCTTGAAACTCTGTACTTTGACTTTTATGGAATCACTCTTTAGTTCTTTGGCTACTTGTCATATGGTCCACTCGGTGCTTTACTGCAACCTCTTTCTTAAGAGCAGGTGTCAAAAGAAAGTCCTGTTCTTCCACCCTCTTCTCTCCTCACACAATGTTAGCTATTTATGCATGTGAAATTTCTGCTTATGTGAGTAAATATAAACCTGATAAATATAAACCACAAGGCTGGCTAGACCTCTTCCTGAACTACAGCTGAAGCTTTAAACTTACTACTAGGCACTGACACCTGGACAGCATATAGGTATTCAACAAGCTCCCATAACAACTTATTATTTTCTCAAGATATGATATTCCACTTGTAAAGGATACACACACACATATATAATACTCTTAAAAGTTAGCACACATTAAGTGTTTTCAGAGATTTATGTATAATGCCATTTAATCCTTGCAACTACCTTTCAAGGTAAGTAATATCATTACAGTTATATTTTAAATAACACAGAAAAGTTAAATAATTTTCTAAAGTCATCAGCTATATGTTAGCAAACTCTGACTTTGAACTCAATCTGGCTGAATGTATGTTCTTAAAATCTACATTATGAAGGTGAAAGAGGAGAGTAAAAAGCTGGCTTAAAACTCAACATTCAAAAAAAGAAGATCACAGCATCCAGTGCCATGACTTCATGGCAAATAGAAGGGGAAACAATGGAAACGGTGAGAGACTGTATTTTCTTGGGCTTCAAAATCACTGCAGCCATGAAATTAAAAGATGCCTGCTCATTGGAAGAAAAGCTATGACAAACGCAGACACTGTATTAAAAGGAGTCATGTATGGATGTGAGAGTTGGACCATAAAGAAGGCTACCATGAAAGAATTGATGCTTTTGAACTGTGGTGCTGGAGAACACTCTTGAGAGTCCCTTGGACTGCAAGGAGATCAAACCAGTTGATCCTAAAGGAAATCAGTCCTGAATATTCAAGAGAAGGACTGATGCTGAAACTGAAGCTCCAATACTTTGGCCACCTGATGCAAAGAGCCAACTTATTAGAAAAGATCCTGATGCTTGGAAAGATCGAAAGCAGGAGGAGAACGAAATGACAGAGGACAAGATGGTTGGATGGCATCACTGACTCAATGGACTTGAGTTTAAGCAAGCTCTGGGAGATGGTGAAGGACAGGGAAGCCTGCTGTCCATGGGGTCACAAGTGTCGGACATGACTAAGCAACTAAACAAAATTCTATAGAAAAGTAGAGATGGCAGAAAGATGGGGAAAGAAAGAGCCCTTAAGTAAAAAGTTTCAGAATTATACTATTTATTGGAATATTTGTCTTTATGCAGCCAGATTGAAAATTCATTAAAACCTCTGTTGATATATACACCATAGATGATTTAGTATTGGGTGATATGTGTCAAAACTTCACTTTATTTTTGTTGTTGTACTATTCCCCTGAAAGGGAGGCCAATTTGTAAATATATGTTAGATTTCCTGATTGTTTTTAATGTTGTTCATATATAGTTATAGAACATTAGAGCTAAAAAAATATCTTAGGAATCATCTAGAAAAATCTAGTTTATAATGAGGCCTAGAGTGTTCAAGTAGTGATCTGCAGTCACAGACCAAGTTAGTGACTGAACCAAGACTAGAATCTAGATCTTAAAACATCTAGCCCCTTGTTTATTGTGAAAGTGAAAGTCGCTCAGTGGTGTCCTACTCTTTGTGAAACCATGGACTGTATAGTCCATGGAATTCTCCAGGGCAGAATACTGGAGTGGGTAGCTGTTCCCTTCTCCAGGGGATCTTCCCAATCCGTGATTGAACCAAGGTCTCTGGCACTGTAGGCAGTTTCTTTACCAGCTGAGCTACCAGGGAAGCCCCCTTGATTTTTTTCTGATTTCTTTGAGTTTATTGTAGTACATCTTATATATATATATACACACACACACACACATATGCACACATATATATACATACATATATACATAAATATATTTCATAAAACTGTACTTGAAAATAATAGTGTTTTTAATGTTTAAAGTACTAATTCACAATTTGAACCTTAAACTACTTTAGCAGAGTATCATCCTTTCTCAGCACTTCACCACTTGCTGGGCATCTTCTCTGCGCAGATTTGTTCTTTCATATCCCTACAAAGCTCTAAATCAGCCTGCCTGATTGTAAAGACTCTATAGAGACCTGGAGGAGCTCAGCATGGGTTCTTCTGAAAGCCCAAGCTGACCTGCCCTTGGCTGAGTCCAGGAAGGGGCCTAGTTAGAGAGAACAGAGTTCAAGTCTTAAGGGAGACAGTGTGTAGTGTGCCTGAAAATGAGGATGAGAGGAGACAGAGCTAAGTTGACAGCTCTAGCTCCTTTTGTCTGAACCACCCCCAGGTAGTGCAGGTACAAAGCATGGGCACGGTCATGCTTGGGGAAAGAGAGCCGGGCATCAACAACTTCTACTTGACCCACGACAGTTCTGACTAAGACGCTCATTCTTCAGAGCTATCATGGGTGTAGCCAACTTTCTGCACCTCCCATGCTAGATAATGACCTTCTTTTCAAGAGTTTATGCCTTTGAGCTCTACAGATTGTGAATCACCAACCACCATCTCACTTCATTTTTCTTTTACACTCTGCATTACTTGATTGTTGACTGGCTTGGCAGTGTACAGAGCTCCCTTATGAGTTCCCTTCCATATAATTCCTACAAGAGCCAAAGACATGCAGTGGGCAGGAGCCATTACTCCACTTACAGAGAAAGAAACTGTCTGAGCTCTACGCTAATGTTCAGAAGACCAGAGCTGATTCTGGCTCTCCAGCTAATTAACTTTAGCAAATCACATCATCTCCCTGGGATCATTTTCTCCTTTCCTGTGTGCTTTTAATCCTAACGTTTTAATCGAGGATTTCTAAGTTGATAGTATAGTTGTTATATCACTGCCCATATCTCTGTTCTCATTGAGATGGAGAGGAAATACAGGCATATGCTGTCAATGTTTATAATTATTTGACACTATCTTAATCTTTGAATTCTGCACACATTGTAATTATAGCCCTAACAACACTCTTTGCTTCTCATTTCTTGTTTTTGCTTCTAGAGGAAAATAACATGATTGTGGTAGATTATAGCTAGCTTTAACCAGTTCTGTTCCATCTCTTGTTCGTATGCAAAACTTATATTTGCAAGGTAACACAAATTTTTTCCATAGCTTCTTTTCATGTAGCATCACATCAATCCTATACTTGTTAGTCCCATCTTTTCTGACTACATAATTTTACAATTAGTTAATTCATTATAATCCAATTGACTATTTCTCATTGTTGGACATTAAAATTATTTACAACCTTTTATTAGTTTTTTTTATTCTAAGCAGTTCTGAAATGCCTATTTTAACATCTGACATATATATATGCCATTTTTTCCACTAGACAAAAATCAACTTATAATTGTATTTAATTATACATATAATATACATAGTTTAGTCGCTCAGTTGTGTCTGACTCTCCGCGACCCCATGAATCACAGGACGCCAGGCCTCCCTGTCCATCACCAACTTCCAGAGTTCACTCAGACTCATGTCCGTCGAGTCAGTGATGCCATCCAGCCATCTCATCCTCTGTCGTCCCCTTCTCCTCCTGCCCCCAATCCCTCCCAGCATCAGACTATTTTCCAATGAGTAAACTCTTCGCATGAGGTGGCCAAAGTACTGGAGTTTCACCTTCAGCATCATTCCCTCCAAAGAAATCCCAGGGCTGATCTCCTTCAGAATGGACTGGTTGGATCTCCTTGCAGTCCAAGGGACTCTCAAGAGTCTTCTTCAACACCACAGTTCAAAAACATCAAGTCTTTGGCACTCAGCCTTCTTCTCAGTCCAGCTCTCACATCCATACTTGACTACTGGAAAAACCATAGCCTTGCCTAGACGGACCTTAGTTGGCAAAGTAATGTTTCTGCTTTTGAATATGCTATCTAGGTTGGTCATAACTTTTCTTCCAAGGAGTAAGCAAGTGTCTTTTAATTTCATGGCTGCAGTCACCATCTGCAGTGATTTGGGAGCCCCCCAAAATAAAGTCTGACACTGTTTCCATTGTTTCCCCATCTATTTCCCATGAAGTGATGGGACTGGATGCCATGATCTTCGTTTTCTGCATGTTGAGCTTTAAGATAACTTTTTCACTCTCTTCTTTCACTTTTATCAAGAGGCTTTTTAGTTCCTCTTCACTTTCAGCCATAACGGTGGTGTCATCTGCATATCTGAGGTTATTGATATTTCTCCCAGCAATCTTGATTCCAGCTTGTGCTTCTTCCAGCCCAGGGTTTCTCATCATGTACTCTGCATATAAGTTAAATAAGCAGGTTGACAATATACAGCCTTGACATACTCCTTTTCCTATTTGGAACCAGTCTCTTGTTCCATGTCCAGTTCTAGCTGTTGCTTCCTGACCTGCATACAGATTTCTCAAGAGGCAGGTTAGGTGGTCTGGTATTCCCATCTCTTTCAGAATTTTCCACAGTTTATTGTGATCCACACAGTCAAAGGCTTTGGCATAGTCAATAAAGTAGAAATATATGTTGTTCTGGAACTCTCTTGCTTTTTCCATGATCCAGCAGATGTTTGCAATTTGATCTCTGGTTCCTCTGCCTTTTCTAAAACCAGCTTGAACATCTGGAAGTTCATGGTTCATGTATTCCTGAAGCCTGGCTTGGAGAATTTTGAGCATTACTTTACTAGTGTGTGAGATGAGTGCAATTGTGTGGTAGTTTGAGCATTCTTTGGCATTGCCTTTCTTTGGGATTGGAATGAAAACTGACCTTTTCCAGTCCTGAGGCCACTCCTGAGTTTTCCACATTTGCTGGCATATTGAGTACAGCACTTTCACAGCATCATTTTCCAAGATTTGAAATTGCTCCATTGGAATTCCATCACCTCCACTAGCTTTGTTCGTAGTGATGCTTTCTAAGGCCCACTTGACTTCACATTCCAGGATGTCTGGCTCTAGATTAGTGATAACATCATCGTTATTATCTTGGTCATGAAGATCTTTTTTGTACAGTTCTTCTGTGTATTTTTGCCACCTCTTCTTAACGTCTTCTGCTTCTGTTAGGTCCATACCATTTCTGTCCTTTATTGAGCCCATCTTTGTATGAAATGTTCCCTTGGTATCTCTAATTTTCTTGAAGAGATCTCTAGTTTTTTTCCCATGGAGGATAATAAAAAGGCAAGTAAAATTTTAATTCAAAAGTGGACATAGCAGGGAACAATTTTTCTCAAGTTCTTTGGGATCTTACTGGTTGGTATTTGAGAAAAATAATCAGGTGCATTCACCATTTTTTAAATGTATTTCATTTCCTTGAAGTAAATTCCTAGAAGTGGAAATAACAGGTAAAAGTCTCTGACCATTGATCAGTTCCATTCAATTGCTCAGTCATTTCCGACTCTTTTTGACCCCATGGACTGTAGCACACCAGGCCTCCCTGTCCATCACCAACTCCTGAAGTTTACTCAAACTCATGTCCATTGAGTTGGTGATGCCATCCAACCATCTCATCCTCAGGCATTCCCTTCTCCCACCTTCAATCTTTGCCAGCATCAGGATCTTTTCAAATGAGTCAGTTCTTCGCATCAGGTGGCCAAAATATTAGAATTTCAGATTCAGCATCAGTCCTTCCAATGAATATTTAGGAATGATTTACTTTAGTATGGACTGGTTGGATCTCCTTGAAGTCCAAGGGACTCTCAAGAGTATTAAATAAATTAACAGGTTCTTTCCCAAAGCAAAATAATAATTCAAAAATTCGAATTCTTGCTAAAGAATCATGATTGACCATCTGCAAAGTTAAACATCACTTATAGTTCTTGAGCATCTTCAGAAACCAGGACTTCCCTTGTCAAGGCTTAGGGAAGTAAAAGAAAGAGCTCTATTATATGTCACTCAGTGGCTCTAAATAAAGATTCATTCTCTATGTTTAATAGTAAAATGTGATTAACTAACTTAACACAGTGAGTTCATCATAATAGAAAATCATAAGTTAGTGACTTGCTTTTCTTGGGTTCTCACAAAATCAGGCCTTGAAATAGGCACAATTTATCTGAGAGCCAATGCCAGGAAGCATAAGTGGTAAAAGTGAGACTGTGGATGCAGGGAGTCAATAAAAGGTGTGTTAATTAGTAAGTGATACTTAGGGGCTAAATCTCCAATGAGACTCTTCAGGCGTCTAATAACATGTATTATACTACCCAATTATCTCATAGAAGTTTGGGAAGCTGGAATATTTGTCTTCCAAATTCACTGATATTACCTTGGGTATGTTGTATTCCAGCATTTCTAGGGCATCCTGCTTTCCTGGAACTGAAGAAATCTACCAGGCAGAGAAACAAAGATACAGACTCTTATGGTGAGATGCTAGCAGGGTGTTCAGGATGTGTACCTCAATCCAAAGATACTGGTAAACTTAGAGGTGGATGAGAAGATGTGAAACAGGTCATCATCAAGCAACTGCTACACCTTGGGGACAGTATCATGCTAACAGTGTTGAATGCAATGGAAGAATGGGTCTAAGAACCTATCTTTATCAAGCCTAAAGTATGCTCTGGACACTGTACTGTGGTCGGAAACAAGAGATTTTATATTACAGAGTTGATATAAATGTAAATATACCAATTGAGCCAAAGACTGGGAAATAGGATATTCTGGTTAATAGAATTTTCAAGTTAAACAATAAATAAGTTAAACACTCTGGTTTTAACACTTAGAAAAATAGTCTTCCACAGTTAAAGCTGTTTTGTTTGAATAAGAACACTTCAATAAATGTGAATGAATAGTTGTTTCATGTTTAATACCTTGTAAGGCATGAAATTAAAAGACGCTTAGTCCTTGGAAGGAAAGTTATGACCAACCTAGATAGCATATTCAAAAGCAGAGACATTACTTTGCCAACAAAGTCCATCTAGTCAAGGCTATGGTTTTTCCAGTGGTCATGTATGGATGTGAGAGTTGGACTGTGAAGAAGGCTGAGCACCAAAGAATTGATGCTTTTGAACTGTGGTGTAGAAGAAGACTCTTGAGAGTCCCTTGGACTGCAAGGAGATCCAACTAGTCCATGCTGAAGGAGATCAGCCCTGGGATTTCTTTGGAGGGAATGATGCTAAAGCTGAAACTCCAGTACTTTGGCCACATCATGCGAAGAATTGACTCATTGGAAAATAGTCTGATGCTGGGAAGGATTGGGGGCAGGAGGAGAAGGGGACAACAGAGGATGTGACAGCTGGATAGCATCACTGACTCGATGGACGTGAGTCTGAGTGAACTCCGGGAGCTGGTGATGGACAGGGAGGCCTGACGTGCTGTGATTCATGGGGTCGCGGAGAGTCAGACACGACTGAGCAACTGAACTAACTAACTAACTAAGGCATTAATGTAACCTTTCTGAGACTCAATTATTTTAGTTCACAGGCTAAGGATAGAAAGCAAAGGGGCAACACAGGATGAGAGGGTAGCATGGCATCACCGACTCAATGGACTTGCTGCTGCTGAGTTGCTTCAGTCGTGCCCGACTCTGTGCGACCCCATAGCTGAGTTTGGGTAAACTCCAGGAGATAGCAAAGGACAGGGAAGCCTGGCATGCTGCAGTCCATGGGGTCGCAAAGCATCTGAAATGACTAAGTGGCTGAACAACAACAACAAAGGACAGAAAATATATGGGACTCTTGAGTTGAATGTGATTATGTGAATTAAGTCTAGGATATACCCTCAGTTTTTAACATCTCCTTATCAAGTCTTCCTTTATTGACTTTTGCTTATTTTTTAATAAGCAAAATGTATAGGCATCAGAGAGGGTAAATGAGAAGTCATACTTACCATATATTACTTCTTTAAGATTTTATTCTGCTAAGCTAATAATAAATAGAAATACTTAGAACTCAACCTGTTCTCTGAGCACGAATCCAAAGACAAATTTAAAAAGATAGTAGAAATAATTTGAAAGAAATGATGGGTATTTTTTGGCTTGAGCAAATTAAACTAAAAATATTCAACATATTAAAAAAAAAAAAAGATAACTCATCCTAACAGAAAGGAAACTGGTCAGAAAATAATTACAGGAAAATCATAATGACAAGAGAAAAGTTGGCTGTGCCTCTCCCAGCTCCACAAGCGGAGAGGGAATTTAGGTCAGTGCAGTGTGAATATTACATTGCTATTTAAAAAGCTCTGCCTGCTGTGGAGATGGACATATCAGGCTGTTTTTGTCTCACCCCATTAAGCTTGAAATCATCGAACTGATTCTCCTTTCTCTAATTCCATACTAATCAAGCAACCTTCTATCTGATTATAATTTGGTTTCCCACACTGGCCTGCCTACAGTGAGAGAATGTGCTGTCCATGCTGATGCAAGTATTCCAGTGCACAGGGGACTATAGTTCTCATTGCAAATTAATACATTAGCATTCTTATCTAACAATTTTTTCATGAGATATGGAGCTCCTTTAGTGATGATGTAACCTGGTTTATAAGCTCAGAGATGAAGGGCCACAGATATCTTACCCCCACAGGATGTCTTCTCCTTCGAGCTTCTCAGGGCCTAGCCATCCAGCCCCGCTCCCTAAATTCCAACAACCCTCTTTGTTAAAGCTTACCATTCAAAACATCTTTTTGCTGTTGATCTTGACAGTTAGCCTATAAAACTGCCACAGGTAAGTTGAATCCTCAAAAACTTCTACTGCAAAATTTCAAAAGACCTCTATCCCTCATTATTACTTATCTCAATAATACTTCACTGATGAGATGGGTTGGGAAAAAAAGGAAGTGATGTGTTTTTCCTTTCTGGACACCATTTCCGACATGATTCAGCAACCTCACTCAAAGCTTCAGTTCCAAAGTTCCTAAAATAAGGGAAATCCATGCAAGGAAGTGGCATAAGAGAGACCACATGATAGTTCAGGTGAATGTTTGAGATCAGAGACTCTGGAATATCACTGCCTGTATTTTAACTCTGGCTTCACTAAATGTGATCTTTACCAAGATGCATGAGCTTTTCTATGCTTTAGTTTCTACATCTGTAAAATGGGGGCATAAATAGCAACTATCTCATAGGATTATGAGAATGAAATCAAGTTTATATAAAATAATCACGTGCCATGCTGTGCTTAATCGCTCAGTTCAGTTCAGTTCAGTTACTGAGTCGTGTCTGACTCTTTGTGACCCCATGAGTTACAGCACGCCAGGCCTCCCTGTCCATCACCAACTCCCAGAGTTCACTCAGACTCACGTCCATTGAGTCAGTGATGCCATCCAGTCATCTCATCCTCTGTCGTCCCCTTCTCCTCCTGCCCCCAATCCCTCCCAGCATCAGTCTCTTTTCCAATGAGTCAACTCTTTGCATGCAGTGGCCAAAGTACTGGAGTTTCAGCTTTAGCATCATTCCCTCCAAAGAAATCCCAGGGCTGATCTCCTTCAGAATGGACTGGTTGGATCTCCTTGCAGTCCAAGGGACTCTCAAGAGTCTTCTCCAACACCACAGTTCAAAAGCATCAATTCTTTGGCACTCAGCTTTCTTCACAGTCCAACTCTCACATCCATACATGACCACTGGAAAAACCATAGCCTTGACTCATGTCCAGTTCTTTCCCGACCCCATGGTCTGTTGCCCGCCAGGCTTCTCTGTCTATGGGGATTCTCCAGGCAAGAATACTGGAGTGGGTTGCCATGCCCTCCTCCAGGGGATCTTCCCAACCCAGGGGTCAAATACAGGTTTCCCACATTGCAGGTCGATTCTTTACTGTCTGAGCTACCAGAAAGCCCAAATAACCACATACCACATAATTTTCACAGATTTTCCAAAAACTTACTATATTCACCAGATGTATTAAACTAGTGGCCTAGAAATCCATATGCAAGAACTTGACCTACACATGTTACAGACCTTGGATGCAAGTCTGAAACACTCTATTCTGGGCAGATACTGTAACACAGTAGTAACTTTGAGCTCTGTTAAATCCACATGAGAAGCCTACTGATCATGCTCTGGGATTTCAGCTGGATCTAGGGCAGTGTATGTAGACATAAGATTTATGGAATTAGTATGTTGAAATATACTCCCAAATCTGCAAAGGAACACTTTCTAACTGTCTTGATCCACAAACCTGAAACTACTCTTCCAGGTCCAGGGGGAGAACCAGAAGGGCAAGTCACTGTGAGACTTGTTGAGCTTTAAAGTTTCTTCTAATTCTCAGATCCAGACTCTGAATCATGTCTGTTCATGAACATCCATGCAGTTAACCTTATTCCTTACTTGTCACTGGCCTCAGAGCTGAAGCCTTGTGCCAGTCAACAGATTCTTCCAGAGAATAACAAATCTGATGGCCTGCTATCTCTTAGGGTTATGGTTATTCCCACAAATTTACAACTCAAAAGCACAACGTTTTAGACTAGTGCTATTTAAACATTTTATTAGTTGGTGGGCAAGAAAAGCTTGAAGTAACTTTTGTGTTCAGTTGGTCAGTAGTGTCTGACTCTTTGCAGCCATGTGAACTGTAGCCCACCAGACTCTTCTGTCTATGGAATTTTCCAGGCAAAACATCTGGAACAGGTTACCAATTCTTCCAGACCCACAGATTGAACCCATGTCTCCTGCATTGACAGGTAGATTTTTTACCACTAGAGTCACTTAGGAAGCCCCATTTTATCTTACTCTATAGAATTTTATTGCCACTTTACAAAATAGTCTATATTAGAAGGGATGTTTAAACAATAATAATTCTCTTAGCATTTTTGGACTTGTATGCATAATTGCCAATAACCATTATTCCATAGGTCTACAAATGAAATATATGGCCTACTTGGACATTTTCAGGTGATAGAGGGTAAAATAACTAAAAATACAGATGCTCTGTCTTTCCACGTTACTATGTGTTACATGCAGTCTTTCAGCAAAGTTGCTCTAGGTCTAGTCTTAAGTATTAAAACTTGAAGGATGTCAGTTGTACTGTATGCTTGCCATATTCAATGTGATAGAAAGTATTTTAAAATTTGTAATGATGACTCTTGTTGTAATGTGCTATTCTGTCTCAACTGAGGGAAACAATTACCTTTCAGTCTCTTGTAAATAATTGTCTTCCATACGAACATAATTCAGACTTGTGCACCCACCTTTATAAACTGCAGCATTACTTTTGTGCACTAAAGGTGAATGTCTTCAGGATTTCTTAATCTATGGGCAGGTTTGGAAGCCCTGTTTTAAAAATATGGTCAGCAAATGCCAAAAATATTTTAATAGAGGTATTTATTCTTACTACTCATGTTACAAAAAAGCAATATGCTTGCGGGCTAATATGTCTAGATTTTACACTTGCTGGACCTAAGTCATTTTGTAAAATTCACAGGAAATAAAAATTTTTGGAAGAGTAGTAGTTTGGGAATAAGAAGATGAGCCAGAAGATGTTTAGCTCATCATTCTAAGCATCTGTGACTCTAACATCTTCTAAATTTCTACCCAGCTCTTCTTAAATTCTAGGTCCACCAGGATGTCTTTCTTGCATAAATGGAAATGATCTTACAGATAAAATTTATCAGCAGTTCAATGCTATTTGAGAAACAGTTACTGTTTTTTGTTTTTGTAAATCAGTGGCCTCTGTAAACAGCACCAGAAGGTATCTGTAATCCCCAAATTTCTCTTCAAAGAACAGTTGGACATTTACCATTAAGATGGGCTTGCTTTGTTAAGCACTGTTTTTCCCCCATGAAAAGTACATATCACACAAAAAGGACCAAAACTACTGCTAACAGCTTGGTGAGTGTGTTGGTCTACTCAACTAACATTGTCTATTACATGCCAAGTATTGAACTGGTGGGAAGATGATATTCTTAGTTGGTATGGATAGGCCTTCCCCTGAAATATCTAGCTCATTTTACTACTGCCAGAGCAGGATCCAGGTACAAATCTTATATGCAGAAACTCACTCTGGTATAAAGACAGAGCAGGCCTCATTTATACCCAATTTATCAACCATTTTAACAACTGGCAGTTCCCTGGAATTACCTCCTCATCCCTGTTGGTTCATTTATAAATAATTTGAGTGCTGCTTTAGTTTTATGTTTGGAGAGTAAACTGAAATCTGTTTACCAAAATGATTAATATCCACTCCTACTCAGTGATATATATAAAAAATTTATTTCTTGCAAATAATTTATTTGCTTGAAAAATCAGGTATATTAAAAAGGGTAAGAAGTTTGGCTTTTTGTAACCCATGTTCAGTGAATCTTTGAAGTAGAAGGGCCCTCAAAGACCTGTAAGTTCACCCTCTCTTTCTAGGAGTGGCCTGACAGGAAGCTGAAAACCCAGGAACTTCTTCTATATTTTTTGACAGAATTTCTTCTGACAACATGAAAATATTCTCCTAGGATTGTCCAATTCCTAATTTTAGACAAGAAAACTATTTAAAAAACATAGATGTCAACAACATAGAATGGACTTTGCCCCTGAGTCTAGTTCATTAGGAAAAAGTCAAAGTTGGAAGATAGATAAATTCAGAGTATTAAAAATTACTAACTTATATAATTATTTGTTTTGTATGTCTGTGTTTCACTCTGGGGACTAGACTGAGAATGCTTCTTACTTTCTCCATGGAAGTGGAAACCAATAACTAAAATTCTTATATTCTTTGAGGGTTTTTTCCCCTACCTTAATGTCACAAGCTATTTAGCTTTCATACTAAAAAGAAAACAGTGTTCTTGGGATCCGGGTCCTATCTATACCACCAATGGAGTACCATGTGATTGTCAGCATGACCCCCTCATTGCCTCAGTTTCCTCTTTAGTATAAAGAAATACAATGATTTTTAATAGATGGGGAAACAATGAAAACAGTGACAGACTTTATTTTCTTGAGCTCCAAAATCACGACAGATGGTGACTGCAGCCATGAAATTAAAAGAGACTTGCTCCTTGGAAGAAAAGCTATGACCAACCTAGACAGCATATTAAAAAGCAGAGACATTACTTTGCCAACAAAGGTCCATCTAGGCAAACCTATGTTTTTTCCAGTAGTCAAGTATAGATGTGACAGTTGGACAATAAAGAAAGCTGAGCGCTGAAAAACTGATGCTTTTGAACAGTGGTGTTGGAGAAGACTCTTGAGAGTCCTTTGGACTGCAAGGAGATCAAAGAAGGCAATCCTAAAGGAAATCAGTCCAGAATATTCATTGGAAGGATGGATGCTGAAGCTGAAATTCCAATACTTTGGCCACCTGATGCGAATAAATGACTCATTTGAAAAGACTCTGATGATGGGAAAGATTTAAGGCAGGAGGAGAAGGGAATGACAGAGGATGAGATGGTTGGATGGCATCACTGACTCAATGGACATGAGTTTAAGCAGGCTTCAGGAAATGGTGACAGACAGAGAACCCTGACATGCTGCAGTCTATGGGGTTGCAGGGAGTTGGACATGAATGAGCTACTGAACTGAACTGGACTGAAAAGCCCTCCAGCCTCCAACAATCCAAAGTTGTGATAGTGGCATCAAGACACTTTCTTGCTTGTCTGCCCTGTGCTAGACTCCATCTCAGAGTTTGTATTTATTTCTCTTATTGTCCAAACAACAGTAATGCCTTTCTGAGTTGCTTCATAGGGTCAGTTCTCTAGGTATATCAGTTAAGCTCAGTTCAGTTCAGTCACTCAGTCGTGTTCAACTCCTTGTGACCCCATGAATCACAGCACACCAGGCCTCCCTGTCCATCACCAACTCCTGGAGTTCACTCAAACTCATGTCCATCGAGTCGGTGATGCCATCCAGCCATCTCATCCTCTATCACTCCTTTCTCCTCCTGCCGCCAATCCCTCCCAGTATCAGAGACTTTTCCAATGAGTCAGGTCTTCGCATGGGTGGCCAACATATTGCAGTTTCAGCATTAGCATCAATCCTTCCAATGAACACCCAGGACTGATTTCCTTTAGGATGGACTGGCTGGATCTCCTTGCAGTTCAAAAGACTCTTAAGAGTCTTCTCCAACACCACAGCTCAAATCATCAATTCTTCAGTGCTCAGCTTTCTTCACAGTCCAACTCTCACATCCATACATGACCACAGGAAAAACCACAGCCTTCACTAGACAGACCTTTGTTGGCAAAGTAATGTCTCTGCTTTTGAATATGCTCTCTAGGTTGGTCATAACTTTCCTTCCAAGGAGTAAGCGTCTTTTAATTTCATGGCTGCAGTCACCATCTGCAGTAATTTTGGAGCCCCAAAAATAAAGTCTGACATTGTTTCCATTGTTTCCCCATCTATTTCCCATGAAGTGATGGGACCAGATGTCATGATCTTCATTTTCTGAATGTTGAGCTTTAAGCCAACTTTTTCACTCTCCTCTTTCACTTTCATCAAGAGGCTTTTTAGTTCCTCTTCACTTTCTGCCATAAGGGTGGTATCATCTGCATATCTGAGGTTATTGATATTTCTGCCAGCAATCTTTATTCCAGACTGTGCTTCTTCCAGCCCAGCGTTTCTCATGATATACTCTGCATAGAAGTTAAACAAGCAGGGTGACAATATACAGCCTTGTTGTACTCCTTTTCCTATTTGGAACCAGTCTGTCATTCCATGTCCAGTTCTAACTGTTGCTTCCTGACCTGCATATAGGTTTCTCAAGAGGCAGGTCAGGTGATCTGGTATTCCCACAGTTTATGGTGATCCACACAGTCAAAGGCTTAGGCATAGTCAATAAAGCAGAAATAGATGTTTTTCTGGAGCTCTCTTGCTTTTTCAGTGATCCAGCAGATGTTGGCAATTTGATCTCTGGTTCCTCTGCCTTTTCTAAAACCAGCTTGAACATCTGGAAGTTCACGGTTCACGTATTGCTGAAGCTTGGCTTGGAGAATAGATAAATAAGTTCAAATCCTTGTTTCCTTGCCTCCAGGCATTCTGTTGCCAATCTAATTTAAAAATGAAATTTGAATTTTTTGAAAGCATCGAAAGTTATTAACATTCAGTTTAAAATATTTAATTTCTTTGAGCAAAGTACAGATTACTAGAGTTTTCAAGACCCACTGAATGGGGATCCTGGCTACCTTTCCAGACTTGCCCCTTGCCAATTTTCCCCTTTCTTTTTACATTTCAGGCATGTTTAAATGTTCTCAGTTACCATTTCAGCTCCAACATCTGCTTTCGCCCATGTTCCATGAACCTCTTGTCCCTGTGCTTGGCCTGTTTGACTTCTATGGATCCTCAGCATTTCAGTTTTGACATTGTTTCAGGACTGCATTTCCTGACTACTTCATGCCTGTCCAGGGGCCTGGCTTCTGTCTTCTATTCCTTTCTCTCAGCTCTTACTCTTTATGCAAGTGTGACCTGCATTGATTTACTTCCATTATATTTCTCAGGCAATCTTTAGTTCTTAGTATTGAGGCCTAGCATAGGCCATGCCAAATGTACCTCAATAGCTTATTTTGATTTAAAGTTGCTTAAGAAATGGGCACTGCGAAAAGGATACTCTGCCCCTCCCTTTTGTCTCCCTGAAAGCAGGAAATGAATCTCCCATATGAAAGGTGCCCTCCCTGCAACTAAAATTAAAAAACAACACCTGTGTTGCCAGAGACAAGGAATTCAGGCCAAGCAGGATTTGCAAACAAAATTTGTTACTTTTTTAGTTTACTACCCTGAGCCCAAACGTTACTTTCTTCACCAATTGATCACACCAGACCTAAGTGTCTTTGCCCTGTCAAATTCTCAGAAATGTTCTTTTTTCTAAAGAAATATAAAGACTGCCTGATTTGGCCACTTCTATGTCTCATTTCAATGAGACCTCTTTGTGCACAAATTTCTTTGTTTCTTTCTTGTTTATCTATCTTGTATCAATTTCATTATCATTCCAGTCATAAGAGCTCAAGAAGGGTAGAGGGGGGAATTTTCCCTAGAAATTAGTATAGTGCAGGATGTAGGAAAATGCGGAGGATATAAAGATCAAATTGCCAACTTCTGCTGGATCACCAAAAAAGCAAGAGAGTTCCTAAAAAAATCTACTTCTGCTTTATTGACTGTGCCTAAGTTTTTGACTGTGTGGATCACAACAAACTGGGGAAAATTCTTCAAGAGATGAGAATACCCGACCACCTGACATGCCTTTTGAGAAATCTGTATGCAGGTCAGGAAGCAACAGTTAGAACTTGACATGGAACAATGGACTGGTTCCAAACAGGGAAAGGAGTATATCATGGCTGTATATTGTCCCCCTGCTTATTTAACTTATATGCAGAGTACATAATGAGAATCACTGCCTGGATGAAGCACAAGCTGGAATCAAGATTTCCAGGAGAAATAACAATAACCTCAAATTTGCAGATGACACCACCCTTATGGCAGAAAGTGAAGAAGAACTAAAGAGCCTCTTGATGAAAGAGAGGGAAAAAGTTGGCCTAAAGCTCAACATTCAGAAAACTAAGATCATGGCATCCAGTCCCATCACTTCATGGGAAATAGATGGGGAAACAGTGGAAACAGTGACAGACTTTATCTTTTGGGGGCTCCAAAATCACTGCAGATGGTAACTGCAGCCATGAAATTGAAAGATGCTTGCTCTTTTGAAGAAAAGTTATGACCAACCTAGATAGCATATTAAAAAGTAGAGACATTACTTTGCTGACAAAGGTCCATCTAGTTAAAGCTATAGTTTTTCCAGTAGTCATGTATGGATGTGAGAGTTAGACGACAAAGAAAGCTGAGTGCCAAAGAATTGATGCTTTTGAGCTGTGGTGTTGAAGAAGACTCTTAAGAGTCCCTTGGACTACAAGGAGATCCAACTAGTCCATCCTAAAGGAAATCAGTCCTGAATATTCATTGGAAGGACTGATGCTGAAGCTAAAACTCCAATACTTTGGCCACCTGATGCAAAGAACTAACTCATTGGAGAAGACCCTGATGCTGAGAAAGATTGAAGGCAGAACGAGAAGGCAATGACAGAGGATGAGATGGTTGGATGCATCACCGACTCAATGGACATGAGTTTGAGTAAACTTCTCGGAGAAGGAAATGGCAACCCACTCCAGTACCCTTGCCTAGAAAATCCCATGGACAGAGGAGCCTGGTATGCATGGGGTCGCAAAGAGTTGGACACGACTGAGCGACTTCACTTTCACTTTCTTGAGTAAACTTCAGGAGCTGGCAATGGACAGGGAGTCCTGGTGTGCTGCAGTCCATGGGGTCACAGAGTCAGACCCAACTGATAGACTGAACTGAACTGGATGTAGACAGGTGCTCAGTAAATATTAGTGGCATAAATTAAGGAAGGATGGAAGGAACAGAAGTAGAAAACACTTGTAAATCAACAGTCCAAGGGATATCTCTCTTCTTATTTTGAGCTGTGGGTGTTTCCTAGGTGTTTCCCAGCCTTCCATTGATTCAATAGTGAACTTCCTCCATTGGTTCAATAGTGATTAGTCAACAAAGACAAGGGCACCATCTCCAGAATGGTCCAGAGCATTAACCTGGACATGCCCTCAAACACACACCCCTAAACCCTCTATTAACTGCTGCTTGTATTGTACCATTCACCTGCTGCAATATTCTCATTTCTCTGCTCCCAAGCATTTCCACTGAATCTTTTCCCTCTGGTTGGCATAAAATATCTTTTTGATCTCAGTCCATGTAACACATCCAACAGTTCCCTTTACCTCTTCAGTTAGTATCATATATGCCAAGCATTTAGGACATTCAAGTCTCACATCCTCATGTTAGTGGTTATTCCCATTTATCTATCTTCAGACATGTTTATTTGTTCCAAAGTCTCCATTTCCTTTCACTAACTTCAACCTTATTCAGCCTTTAAGAGGCACCGTGAATCTTTCTTCGACTGTTTTAAATGAACAGCTTATTAGACTCACCAGTTAGCATTAAAGACCTTCTATGTCTGGGGTCTTCAATAGTGCTGACTTTGTCCAAATTCAGTCCACAGAACTATTTTTGTTTGACCTACATAATGCTTTTTAAAAAGTTAATTACCAATTGTGAAAAAAGGCAAGAAAGTTTGCACCAAAAGAAAGATTTGAGGGGCATCTCTTGAAAAATATCAAAGAATCCAGGAACAGTGAGTGGACCCAAACTCCCAAAGAGCAATAACAATTTAACGCTGAGCTAACCCTTTGCCTTTAGGTGATCTGTGACCTCTTCAGTTACCACGATCTTCAACCATCTCTTATTACTCACATATGGTAGCTGCCTAGTCCCTAAATGAGTTACAGACCCTTAGATAGGATAGTTTTGGAAGTGATGCAAAATTCCCCACTGATTATGAACTCCCCTATTATAAGATTATCTTTCCACCTTTTTTTTTCTTTTAACATTATTCAGGAGACACTCATACTAAAAGAATTAACTGTTTCTGTCTCTCTTTACAAAACATTTGGTGACCACTGAGAGAACGGGGAAGGTACAGCCAGAGAGAGATATCAAAAGGCTTCAGCCTACTCCTTAATAACATATGCTCCTTTAAAAATAAAGGAATTTATGATAATGCCAACTGTTGGAATTTCAGTTTTCTCTTATAAATTGTCTTCTCTCTCTTTGACAGCTGAAAGTTGACACATATAATTATTTCTTATTAGATATTGAATTAAAAAAGCCCAGGAGATATTGTTGGGGCTGTTTGGTAGAAGGGGGAGTGCATGACAAAAGGAGACAGATAAGTAATGAAGACTTTCCTGCATAATAGCAATATTGCTGTTCACACTGTGTGACAATGATTCGTTATTACTTCATTCTTTAAAAAAAAAAAAAAGGAAAGGAAGAAAAGGTAGAACAATTCTGATCTCTCTGTACACAATCCAGAGAGTACCTAGAATTTCTTCCATAATACTATTGCTGCGAAGTTTACTTGTGCATACCCTACAGAGTATTCAGCAGTCAGTGAACATGGACTTGGGCAGGAGATAGAGAAAGGAACGAAGTTACCACAAAAACCTTGAAGTGAAGATTTAATTTATGCTTGGGACACTCATGATCAGGAAAATACATGGAAAAGGAAAGGCAGAAGATTTAGATATAATATGTTGAAGCATTTTCAGACTATGTTAAGTCTCTGAAAATAGTCTGGTTTTCTCCAAGAGTTAAGAGTTCCCTATCACAGAGTTGCTTGAGATGGCATTAGATGGTTATTAGTAGGTAAGTGGGTCCTAAAACATCTAATACAGTCTAGATGACAACTTCTCACATCACTTTTAGACCAACTGTGGTTGTGTAAGGCAATTTTACATCTCAAACTCTGAAAAGAAATCCATTCTGGTTTATTAATATTTTAGTAGTGGTTTACAAAAGGCAAAACATGTTGGGGTTATGGATTACTTTTCATTTCTTCTTCAGACTTTCTGAATTCTTTAGAGACCCCGCATAATTTCTTAAACAGAAAAAAAAACATGAGTTTTAAGGAGAAACCCTTACTCTTCCTTTAGGTAACCTAACCTAAGGAATCTAACACAGCTTCTTGAACTTAGAACATCACAAATAAAACCATGAATTGTTTGCGATAGCTAAATGTTGCCTAAGATAGATGAAGTACCTCATACAACTGCAAAACCTAATGTAAATATCCCTAAAGTGCTCTGTGCTGTGCTTAGTTGCTCAGTCTTGTCCAACTATTTATGACCCCTTGATTGCAGCATGCCAGGCTCCTCAGTCCATGGGGATTCTCCTAGCAAGAATACTAGAGCGGGTTGCCATGCCCTCCCCTAGGGAATCTTCCCAACCCAGGGATCAAAGCTAAGTCTCCCACATTGCAGGTAGATTCTTTACCATCTGAGCCACTAGGTAAACCCCTAGTAGGTTCTAGCTATCTCAAAAACAAAAACAAAAACATCCTCTCTCCCTCCAGAAATACTTCTAGCATATTCTATAGGTATCATTTGATTGACTACTTATGACCTGGAATTAATTGTCATCATCTTCCATGTGTTTATTCTGCCTATACAACTAGACTGAAAACTTTGACAAACTAAGGTTCCCATGATAGCAATTAGCAGAGTACTTAATGGACTTGTAGGAATAGTGTGTACACTGCCATTTTCTAAACAAAGGTAACCATGTCCCTGTCAGGTTCATTTTTGTTCATCTTTATAATGTTATATATATATACATATATATATTTATAAAATTATATATATCCAGTTGTGAGCCACATCTAAATGATAGATACATTAAAAGATATTTGCAATTGTCCCCAAAGTCCAAAAAAAGGTATTTGCATGGAGATTTACATAGATATGCTTACAGATTTTTTTCAAACAAAGGTTATTACCGGTAACTCATCTTTCCACAGTGTGTGTGTGCACTTGCACACAGGGAAATAATGGTACAACAACCCTACACAATGATCAAAGAGTCATTTACACGAGCTTTTAGAATGAAGTATATGACTTTTCCCTGGCGGCTCAGTGATGAAGAATCTGCCTACAATGCAGGAGATGCAAGTTTGATCCCTGGGTCTGGAAGATCCCCTGGAGAGGGAAATCTTAAGCCATTCCAGTATTCTTGATGAGAAAATCTCATGGGCAAAGAAGTCTGATGGGCTACAGTCAATAGGGTCACAAAAGAGTCAGACATGACTTAGCAACTAAGCAACAAATACGACTTTCTAATTTTCCCTCACATCTCTCAATCTGAATGATTCATTTTGTTTACAGTCATGATAATGTTCTTCCTGGCCTTGCCATTCTCATTATCATTTTCACTTTCCCTGAGCACAAACAAACAAATAGGGAAAAGCGACAGAAGACACATTTTAAGTGTATACTGGAGATTTTTGTTGTTGCAATTCTGATAAAGTATGTGTGTGTGTGTAGGTATGTGTGTATATATATACATACACATATATATAATTTTTCCCACTGTTGAGAAAACACAATGCCAATATTAAAAACTGTTTTGTAAGTTTATGTTTGGAGGCATAATTATAGTAAAAAGGCATTCAAAGTTACTAATTTCTAGTAAAATATCTTCAAAAATCTTATTTTAAATGAAGAAGTTTTATATTAGGACAGAGTTAATGCCAATTTGGACCATTCTCCATGTGCTTCCATTTTCATAATAATATTCACCTCTGGAGAAAATATTTTAAGCTAATCAACTTCATTCGAAATTATTATGGAGAAATTCTATAGCAGATATTATTGGTACAGTTCGAAAAGTCTCAACCTTCACTGCAAAGTTTGACCAGCATGGGATACAGAAGTCTGGTACCCTTGATTCAACACCAGACAAATTCCATGGTGCAATTTATATTTCAGAACTTCCAAAGGGATCATCCTGAGGCTAGATCTCATCTGAATCCATGTATTTGCTGCTCCTCCTCCTCCTTCCTTAATCTGCTTACCTCACTCACAGATGATTCCTCTTTGAAGTACTTCTTTGGCAAACTGCTTGCACACAAATCCCTGTTGCAGGCTCTTCTAAGAAATAAAAACCTAAGACAGAGGCCCTTAACATTAGACTGAAAGAACTAAGAGAACTGCCTCGACTATGTCTTCCATAGATATACCCATAGTAAATAAGAATGTTTAGGATAGTCATAATGGAAGGTAGTTAGGTCTTCATTTTAAACCATTGCTTCTCAACCAGAAGCTATTTGCCCAACAAGTGACATTTGGCAATGTCTCAAAGGCAATGGCACCCCACTAGAGTACTCTTGCCTGGAAAATCCCATGGACGGAGAAGGTTGGTGGGCTGCAGTCCATAGGGTCACTAAGAGTCGGACACAACTGAGCAACTTCACTTTCACTTTTCACTTTCGTGCACTGGAGAAGGAAGCGGCAACCCACTCCAGTGTTCTTTCCTGGAGAATCCCAGGGACGGGGGAGCCTGGTGGGCTGCCGTCTATGGGGTCGCACAGAGTCGGACACGACTGAAGTGACTTAGCAGCAGCAGCAGCACAAGGCTTCCCTTGTGGCTCAGCTGGTTAAGAATCTGCCTGCAATGAGGGAGACCTGTGTTTGATCCCTGGGTTGGGAAGATCCCCTGGAGAAGGGAAAGGCTACCCAATCTAGCATTCTGGCCTGGAGAATTCCATGGACTGTATATGTAGTTCATGGGATCACAAAGAGTCGGACATGACTGAGTGACTTTCACTTTTCTTTCACTTTCTTTAGAGACATTTTTAATTTTAATCAGTGGGGTAGAGCAGCAGTACCCAAAATTTTGGGCACTAGGTACCAGTTTTTCCATGGATGACAGAGTGGGGATAGTTTGGGGATGATTCTTTTAAGAACCATGCAACCTAGATCCCTTGAATGCATGTTCACAGTAGGGCTTGAGCTCCTATGAGAATCCAGTGCTGCCCCTGATCTGAGAGGAGGCAGAGCTCAGGCGGTAATGCGAGTGATGGAGAATGGCAGTAAATACAGATGAAGCTTTGCTCACTCATCCGCTGCTCTCTTCCTGCTGTGTGGCCCGGTTTCTAAAGGCTACAGACCACTACTGATCCATTCCTGGGAGCTGGGGACCCCTGGGGTAGACAAAAGGATATTACACTTACTGCACAGAAGTGAGAGATACTGCAAAGTATTCTATAACTCACAAGACATCTCCTTACAACGAAGAATTATCAGGTCCAAAATGTCAACAGTACTACTGTTAAGAAACCCTGCTATAGCTCCAACATACTTGTTAATTGTGTGCAAATGTAAATATACCTATATAGCCTGCAAGTTACATTATATTGGCCCTATTTCAAATCTGAAAGGAGGGTATCAACTTTTGTTTCCCTGACTGTGCTGGATTTTTATTAAAGCCCTATAATTTAGAAGTTAAACAAAAAGCATCTACCAGACCTAGGTTGGAATTCATTGAGAAAACAGAGAGAGGAGCCCCTGATGGACCAAGTCAAACTTTTGTTTTTGTGCAGATATTTTTCTTCATTGAGGTAATTGCCCCCTTTGACCTTGCTGTACACCTTACAGGCCTAGCAACAGGAGAAAGTATTTCACTTGCTTTGAATCATGTACCTAGAAGACAACTATATGCAACAGACTTTTTTCTTTTTTTGCTTTGTGTTTTATGTTTATTGATGTGGCACAATGGTGTTAGAACCTTTAGTTCTAAATGCATTTATATACCTGTGTGAATACATATGCATATATATATATGTATATTAAGAATATAGCACCGCCTGTACATGTGTAGAGTTGGCAATCTTGTTGAAAAGTACAAAAAATCACCATTAATAATAATAATCTTTGGCCTGTGGGTTTTTTCCAACATATCATTTTATGTGTCTAAATTTGAATGTCTTTAGGGTGGGCAAGCTCTTGCCAAGTTCTACCACTCCTTACTGTCTTGCAATATGGGCTTCCCTGGTGGCTCAGACAGTAAAGAATCTGCTTGCAATGCGGGAAACCTGCGTTCGATCCCTGGGTTGAGAAGATTACCTGGAGCAGGGCATGGCAACCTGCTCCGGTATTTTTGCCTGGAGAATCCCCATGGACACAGGAGCCTGGCCGGCTACAGTCCAGTGGGTTGCAAGAGTTGGACACAACTGAGCGATTAAGCACAGCACAGCACACACATGCATATTTGTCATTATCTTTAAGAGTTATTAATGGTAATATTCTCAAGAATTTGAATACTTATTCTCTTTTTGGTATGAGGAACCTGAATTAAGTTTTAAAATCCATCTTATGGCTCTGGTTGGTGCCAGTTTTTTGTACATATTTAGTAAGCCAGCGTATGTGTACCACATGCCCAAAATGCAACAACAGGTGTGATTTCTGTCACCGTAATTCTGGTCTGTGACAATGCCCAGTCTCATCGTGCTTGAAACCTATCACCCAGATCATCTCCTCTGTGGGGGGTTTGGAAAGGGCTGACTCCCCTCTGTGTTAGGTCTAAATCCATCTGGAACACCACTGTGACATATTTCCTTAGACTATCTGGATGTCAACAGGTAGAGGTGACACTGTCAGACCAGAAGCTAAGGGCTTCCTCATGGCTCTTTGTGGGGCCATACAGAATCTAGGACAGGTTTGGTTTGTGGGAAGAGGGGTAGTAAGGTAAAATGGATTTGTGAAAATCCAAATTCACATAAATGGTAAATGATGGACAAATTATAGAAAATAATTCTTCATTTTGTGGATTTCATGATAGAGTTCCTTTAAATTGCATTACCCAAGTATATTGACAATATAAATTAATTTTCCAAAAAAAAAATCATATAGGACATTCCAGGAAATGGTCCTTTTCAGCACTAAAATTATAAATCATTTACAGTGTTAGGAGAGACCTTATTGATCACATAGCTTCAAATCTAACATTTTAGCTCTGAGAAGAAGTACTTTAAAAAGTGGAATACATAAAAGTCCAGTTTCCTCTGACCTCTGGAAACTTTGACATGATAGCTTCTGTTTTATTAGGGAAGTTCACATACATAGAGAGGTATAGCCTGGGCTCAGGCTGACTTTTCTGCACAGACTTTCTCTTCCTTAGGATAGTTTACATAGCCATTGTTGACTCTGGAATCACACTTCCCTAAGGACTCTTTCACAAGTCCTGAATCTGTTATTACCTTCAGTGCCAAAATTATCAGCCTTTCTGGGGAGATAATCAATCAACCGGATGGTTCAATAAGTGCTTGTTAAATTGCATTGAACCAGGTTTGTTCACCCATCCATCCATCTGTGCTAGACTCTGGGGATATCCTAGTGAAAACATATAGAGGTTTAAGTAGATCAGATACTCTCTTTATAGGTTTTTGTGGCACAATGCTAATACAAAGACTGGGAAAGAACTTGGTATTCCAAAACACTTCCCTCATCTGCTCTCTGAAGCTTGAAACTCTTTAAACAGTAATGGGCATCCTTGGGAGGCAATGAGGTCTCTGGAAAACCAAGCTATTTAAGCATTTCCCTCAAGTAGACAGTGAGGGTTGAATCAAGTATCAGGTCAACATGCTGGTTACTCAGCCATTGTCCTGAGCCACAGTAGTGCTTATCTGCCCTGCATCCCTTCCCCCATCTTTCTGGCAATACACAAAGTCTGCCTGGTTAGGCAGGCTACCCAGAAACTAGTCTAAGCCAAAGGGAATACCTCCACCCCTTCACCATATTTACTGATCCAAGAATAGAGTCATCACCCATATTGTCCCAGACAAGGCATTCCCTAGGACTTCAAAATTAAGATCTGGGATTTTATCTGAGTCGGAAGCTGCAGTAGTCCTGCTCTTTGCCAAAAGAAAGAAGCAGAGCTGCAAGTTAACCTCTGAGAAGTAGCAAGAGCCTCCTTGCGTGAGAATGTCTGCCTCTAAAAGTGATTAAAAGCCATCAAATGTTTCAAAATATAGGTTTAGAGCCAGACTAGTCAGTGTTAAAATCTATTTGCAAGGCCAGAAACCTGGGTTCAACCCTTGGGTTAGGAAGATCTCCTGGAGAAGGGAATGGCAACCCACTCCAGTAATCTTGCCTGGAGAATCCCATGGTCAGAGGAGCCTGGTGGGGTAAAGTCCATGTGGTCACAAAGAGTCAGCCATGACTGAGTGACTAACACTTTCACTTATCTAAGAATAATATCTGCCAATAATAATATTTGATAAATGAATTATAATCATTGCCCCAGTTCTGGTCTCTCTCAAATTTGACTTTTCTATTCCTATTCAACACTGAGATATTCTAATATATATCCTAATTTCTCTGTAATCTATTTAATCTATTTAGAGTTAGGGTCTTATCCATTGTATTAGCAAGTGGGCTCATGCTAATACAGTGTTTAAGATCCCTGAGATCCTAATACTATGTGGATGGTCCTTCACACAAGTCACACAGAGATAAATGGTTTTCCTTTTCATCCTTGTTCTTTTTTAAAATCTCTGATTTTACTCTCTGCTACAAATCTGTCACTTCATAATAAAGCCAAACATAAAAACAAACTCTTTATCCCTAGAAGTTATAAAAGCACAGATCTTCCCTTTTTTATTAATATATAATTTGAGGGGAATAGAACTGTGTTAACAAGCATGTTGATAAAGAATCCATCTTTCACATTCCTCTGTACAAAAAAAAAAAAAAGAGAGAGAGAGGGAGATAAAGAGGGAGGGAGGGAGGGAAGGAGGGAGAGAGAGAAATTACCTCAAGAAAGAATGAAAAGTAGTCACTGACAGTAGTAAACTGATAGAACCAAATAATTGTCCTCAAGGCTACGAGGAAACCAAATGGAATGGGTATCCACACATCTGTATTATTAGCAAATCCTATCTCCAAGCCTCAGTCCTATTCAAAAAGAATACCAGGGAAGGAGGAGATTTTATTCTTATATTTAGAGGATTTAGATGTCACTGTTTCCAGAATTGTTTTTGTAAAACATTTTCCTAAAAATGCATCAACATGCTTGCTTTCATTTGTTATCTTTTCTAAGGGACTCAGAGAGTAGGAAGAGGCAAGGAGGTGCAGGGTGACGTAACTGGTTGATAAGGGACAAAATTGAGGGTGATTCAGGCTAGAAGGCTAGCAGAAGATATATATAAACAAACACATACACACACTGTCTTTCTGTACTCACAGCCATTCAAGCCCACAGAAAATGGGGATTCATGGTGAGGGACACAAAAGCCCCTGGTTCTCTTCTGGGTGGGACTTTAGGCAGATGTTTGTACATCTTGCAGAGAATATCATCATCCCAATGAATCCTACTACCTGCTCACTGGATTATGAAGGCTCTTTGATGAGACAGGTCATTTTTAGAGGAAGAAGGGGATGTGCATTAGGTGTGAGTAGTCTAGATAGTATCACAGCTCCATTTTTCTTTCCTAAACAAAGCCCTCTAGGTAGCCTTTGTGCCTAGAGGAAGATACTTTCATTCAGAGTTCCAAAGGTAGGGCTGATTGGCCAGGTAGAGGTGACACTCTAAAAACCGTGTTTGATCTAGTACTGGGCATTTAACTTGGTCCAAGAGGGCTGAAGGGAAGATCATTTACTCTCTAATTATGAAAAAAAAAAAAAAGTTTTTCATTTTTTAATATTTGGCTGATTGATGTGAAAGAAGAAACAGATAGACTGAGTTATTATAAGAAGTCATCTTTTGTTAAGTGCAACCAGCCTGAGGATTAAGCCAATGCTGTTACTGGCAGAACAGGGAAACTGACCTCTAATAATGCTACTGAGCAGTGGAATTGACAAAGCTGAATCCTGCTCTGATACAGGACTTAGTATATTTAAAAATTCATTTCTATAACCTTTAAGGCAGTTAGAGAAGGTATTCCTCATACTTGTAGCCAAAATCTTCCTAAATTGAGAAAGAAATGACATTTGAATACTAAGAAATCATTCCTTATTTCCTACAATTAAATTTTAATATGAAGAAGAGAAAGTAAAAGAACATATAAGGACCCAGGATAACAAGAGAGAGAACAGGGACAGGAGAACTGAAAGGTCACAGAAAGTAGAAGCCAGCAGAGCTCAAAGCAAACCTTAGTGAATTCATAATTTCCCTATGAGCTGTTTTAAACTGAGTTAGCTCCAGACAAGACAGCTGCTTCTTTTATTTAATAATTTTTTTAAATCTCTGCCATGTATCTAGAATAGTCCATATCATAGAGACAGAAAGCAGAATGATATTTGTCAGGGGCTGAAGGTCAAGGGGGAAATGAGGAGCTATTGTTTAATAGGTATAGAGTTGCAGTTTTACAAAAGGAAAAGAACTCTGGAGATAGATAGTTGTGATGGTAGCACAACATAATGAATGTATTTAAAAATACTGAGCTGCACACTTAAAAATGGTTAGATGGTAAATGTTAGGTGTATTTTACAATAATAAAAATATAGAAGAAAAAAATTTCTACCAAGGACTAAGCCAATAAAAATACAGAATTAAAGTACACAATTAGCCATCTCAAAATTTTCAGTATTAAAAAGCCCACAATATTATTTATAATTTTAATAGTTTATTCTACTCACATTATTTCATCTAATACTTTGAATAACCCTGCTGTTGCTGCTGCTGCTAAGTCACTTCAGTCTTGTCTGACTCTGTGTGACCCCATAGACGGCAGCCCACCAGACTCCCCCGTCCCTGGAATTCTCCAGGCAAGAACACCGGGGTGGGTTGCCATTTTCTTCTCCAATGCATGAAAGTGAAAAGTGAAAGTGACGTCGCTCAGTTGTGTCGGAATCTTCACGACCCCATGGACTGCAGCCTACCAGGCTCCTCCGTCCGTGGGATTTTCTAAGCAAGAGTACTGGAGTGGGGTGCCATTGCCTTCCCTATGGGCATGTATATATCTTCCTATTTTACAGAAAGGAATCAGAGACTCAGTTCCCATAAATTATATAAGCAAGTTGTGAAGCTAGCATTTCAATCTCAGTCAGTCTGATACTATCAATCCAGCCTTGTTTTTTACACTGTACTATCCTTCTTGGAGAACATGGGATTATATGTTCACTGTCCCAAATCACCTTGGGTATTATAATTCCTCTTGTAGAGAAAATGTTTGATAATTCAGGAATAAGAGGACTCTCTCAAAGGCCCCAAACTTTGAATGACATTGGCAGAGGGAATGATTCTTTGACAGGAAAAAAGGTATTTATTTGTTAGATGGTGGGAAATGATTTAACATATGATCTGCAGTCACAGAGCTGCTAGAGAGAAAATGGCTTAAACTGAGATTGAAACCATTAGCTCTAGAGTCTAATGATTTAGCACTAGAACAGAACTAGCATGTTCTACTGCCTGAAAAAGAACCAGAGCAAATCAATTGCTTCATGACAGTGCCCCCTCTTTTCTCAGGGCAGTGGCAGAAGACACACATTTTAATCACAATTTCTGAGAATTGATAGTACACGAAGTCACTGATGGTTGTAAATAAGAGTATCAGGAAGCTGTACTAACTGCAACACCATTAGCTAAATAATCATGGGAGTACAAGAAAATGAGTTAGATAGTAAGGGCCAGAGTAGGAAATGGTACTGTGGATCATCATCAGCGGATTTTTCATGATTTTTCTCTTACATGGCCCCATTCATTTGTCATGCCCCAACTAAGACTATTCTATGGCTCATCATTGTTCTAAACAACTTAACATGCCATATATAGCCCCTTATGGTCTCACTCATGTGAAACTTTCTACTCTTATCTTCTTCTAGCATCATATTCAGTTATTTAAATGTATCATATTTCTTATCTCTAAGCTTTCATTATTCCTATTTTATCTAACTGGGTTTCTTTCCATCTCTTAGAATATTAACATTGAATATGTCTTTAATTCTTATTCATTCAGATGATAATAGATACCCCACTTTGAATTCCCCTTTGTTGACACTGTCAAAACCCTAATATTCTATTCATATTTAATTTTTTTAAAAAAATTACTCACCAACAAGGTGAATTCCTGAAGTTAGGATGATGTGTTGCTCACTTTTGTATTTCCGATACCTGACCTGTCATAGTCACTAAATAATTATTTGTTGAATGAGTGCTGAGTGACTTTACATTGTCCTCTAAATGTTTATGTACTCACCTTCTCATGAATAGCTTTGCTGTCAGTAAGGAGAAAATTTTCTATGTCGGTAATAGATTGAGAGCTCATATAATTCAAGGAATAATCTTACATTAGAAATCTATGATTTAATGTGCTGTTAATGAAAAGTTAAATTGCGTGCATCTTATTATTAGAGATGGCAGATTGAAAACATATATTTCTATTTAATCCACTCCCTAAGCCCTACAAAGATGCTAGAAATGTTTTCAGGCATGAAACTGTGTGAAATTAAAGACTGGGCGATGAGACAGTAAGATTTTGGAAGCTGGAAGCATATGGACAGGATATGTTGACCATATGACTTTGTAGATCCAAGAAATCTTAATTCTGTGCTTAAAGTGGAAAAGCCAAGAGGAAACTTTAGTATGAATTCCTAAAAGGTTTAGGACTTGGGGAAAACAGGTACCTTGGGAGTGAGGATTAACATGGAAATAATTAGAGTGTCTAAAGATCTCTTGAGAAAGTCAGATCCATAGATAATCTACCCTCTCCATTTGAGCTGATAACTAGGAATTTATTCTCTAGACAAAATAAAGTGGAATATGTCTAGATTTGGGATTCCAGAAACATTTCAGGAGAGAAATTCATTTCTGGGGGGAAAGAATTAGGCAAAAATTTCACAGTGAATGTTAAATCCCTTCATTTTATTCTTCTTCTACATGGCTCCCCCAAAATTTATATCAAGTTTACAGCCTTCATAAGGCAATGCTGAAGCAGTTTTCAACTTGGATATCTGACCAACTACAGCTAGAAGACCTAAAGATACTGACATTAAGAATTCTCCCAAAGAAACTGCCCGTTCAGATAACGTTAGAAACACAGTGAACAGTTCTAACCAAATGCTAATGTTTCTGATCAGTTCTTATTCTTCTCTTTAATATGAGGAAAACCAAGGCTTACTGGACTTTTTAATGCAAGCACTGAATACGAGAAACAGAGATGGAAACCAGATAAGCCAATCTCCTCAACTTTAGTTTATTTAGTTTTATGTAAACCTAATGGTTTCTATCATTAATATTCTCAAAAAGATAAGTAGATACATTGCATCTGTGAAACAACAGAAAGCTAAAGTAGTTCAGGAAGTACATTATATGAATAATAAATGACCCCCCAAATAAGAGAAAATGGATGGAAGATATAAAAGATGTAATTCAATTTATTTTTTCCAGAACTGAGAGATATGATTCTCCAGATATTAGAAACCAAAGAGCATTATTAAAGGTTTGAAGACATAAGTGATAAGAAGAAAGGAAAACGTATTGGAAACTTCCAGGTAAGGAAAAAAAATCATATAAATAATCAATAAAGATTATTACAAATTAATTCAATTACAAATAATAATTTACAAATTCAAGTATAACAATAAATCTCTCTCAATAATGGCTTAGGATTACTCCAATAATAGCAACTCCAGAAGATAAATAATACAGAAGAGAAATAACTTCAAAATTCTGAGGATTTTTTTTTTCAAAACAGAATTATCAGATTGTCAAGATATTTTCAGCCATCACACACCAAAATGAATCTGTCATGTACTCTAGCCAGAAAGATACTGGAAAACGTTCTGTAGCAATATGGGAGAAATAAGAAGAGAAAACAAAATATAATATGTGAAATAGAGAGTCAGTAAAAAGAAACCTATATGCAGGTTAGGAAGCAACTGTTAGAACTGGACATGGAACAACAGACTGGTTCCAAATAGGAAAAGGAGTACATCAAGGCTGTATATTATCACCCTGCTTATTTAAATTATATGCAGAGTACATCATGAGAAATGCTGGGTTGGAAGAAGCACAAGCTAGAATCAAGATTGCCGGGAGAAATATTAATAACCTCAGATATGCAGATGGCACCACCCTTATGGCAGAAAGTGAAGAGGAGCTAAAAAGCTTCTTGATGAAAGTGAAAGAGGAGAGTGAAAAAGTTGGCTTAAAGCTCAACATTCAGAAAACAAAGATCATGGCATCCGGTCCCATCACTTCATGGGAAATAGATGGGGAAACAGTGGAAACAGTGTCAGACTTTATTTTTTGGGGCTCAAAAATCACTGCAGATGGTGACTGCAGCCATGAAATTAAAAGATGCTTACTCCTTGGAAGAAAAGTTATGACCAATCTAGATAACATATTGAAAAGCAGAGACATTACTTTGCTAACTAATGTCTGTCTAGTCAAGGCTATGGTTCTTCCAGTGGTCATGTATGGATGTGAGAGTTGGACTGTGAAGAAAGCTGAGCACCGAAGAATTGATGCTTTTGAACTGTGGTGTTGGAGAAGACTCTTGAGAGTCCCTTGGACTGCAAGGAGATCCAACTAGTCCATTCTGAAGAGATCAGCCCTGGGATTTCTTTGGAAGAAATGATGCTGAAGCTGAAACTCCAGTACTTTGGCCACCTCATGCAAAGAGTTGACTCATTGGAAAAGACTCTGATTCTAGGAGGGATTGGGGGCAGGAGGAGAAGAGGATGACAGAGGATGAGATGGCTGGATGGCATCACTGACTCAATGGACGTGAGTCTGAGTGAACTCCAGGAGTTGGTGATGGACAGGGAGGCCTGGCGTCCTGCGATTCATGGGGTCGCAAAGAGTCGGACACGACTGAGCAACTGAACTGAACTAAAAAGACAGATCACATTTTTCCTTATGATACTGAAAAGAGTCTGCACAATGACAGTTATTCAGCAGGTTAAGAGAACTATTTTTCAGATTGGTTGTAGTTTTATTGAAATATTTCTTTAAGAAAATGAAACTGAAAAAAATTTAATTTCTTTGAGGGTACTGAGAGAAGACTTACTCAGATGGTTAAGAATTGGGGATTGGATTAATGATTAGTGGGTTTCCCAGGTGGCGCTAGTGGTAAAGAAACCACTGGTCAATGCAGGAGACACAAGAGACACCAGTTCGATCCCTGGGTTGGGAAGATCCCCTGGAAGAGAGTATGGCAATCCATTCTAGTACTCTTGCCTGGAGAGTCCCACGGACAGAAGAGCCTGGCAGGCTGAGGTCCATAGGGTTGCAAGGAGTCAGACTCAACTGAAGTGACTTAGCATGCATACATTATGATTAGCACTTAGAAAACTAAGCCAGTGGGAAAAGGGAGAGAAGGATGAAGAAGATGAGGAAGAAAAGTGAGTGAATAAATTGTTAATTCCAGATAAACGAATCTCTTATAAAGAAAAACTGATCATGTAAGGTGAAACATACCTCAGCTACGAAAAGTGTTCATAAGCTAAGAATAATTTAATTAAGAAATATTGACTTATTTTTATGTTACAACTATGTCATAGGAATGAGGGGCAGGGTTAAAAGGACAGTGGTGGAAAAGAGATATATTTTTATCTTCCAGAGTGAGAAGTCAATAAACCACATAAACTAAAAGGAGCTAGAAATAAAAGTTTTGTTATTTAGAGATTTTGATGTAAATACTAGAATAAATAATTTAAAAAGTTGAAAATGTTTGACATTTTCAGATAATGGAGGTGGCAAAAGAGTAGTAAAACTGTATTATTTAGCTGACACTATCTGCTGCTAACAAACTCCAGGATATACAATGGCCTCCAACACAAATGTCTTCTCACTCATTTAACAGCCCAAGGTGAGTGTTTCTGTATGGCAGATATCACTCTCTTTCATGAACTCAATTAGGAAGAAGATCCACCTTTTTCAGCTTGAACTTTAAGCCAAATTTATCACTCTGCAAGGCTGTCAAAGAGCATGGAGGATCACTCAGGGGAGTTTAAAGAAGCATGCCAAGACAGAGCCATACACTTCTGTCCCAACTGACCTAATAAAACTCAGGCACATGGCCACTCCTAACTGATACATGGGTGGGGAAATGGAGCCTGGCTGTGCATCAAGGGAAAAGAGGAGGACACAGATTTTGTGAACAGTTACTATTCCTAACACAATTTGTAAACCTGTTTAAATTAAGGGCATGTATAGTCCATTACTTCAATTACGGTTTTGTTCTAAAATGATTAAGTAGACAGACCAGAGGGAGTTGTTAAAATTTAACAATGGTTTAACTATGATATGTTTTTCTGGCTTCTTTAATTGCAAAATTCAATTATACAATTTTATTGATGGTACAAAATACTCCTTGTCCGGGGTTATCTTATTCCATGCTTCCCTTAGGGGAAGGTCCAGTGGCCCTTCCTATGAAAACAAACTGGAAATTAAACAGTATAATCCTAAAACAACATCAGAGAAGGTGGCATTGTTCCTATTCTACAGATGAAATGACTAGATTCTTGAGAAACTGACAGGCACAAATTTAGTCATTCACTCATTCATTCCTCTGATATTTATCAAAACATCTACCATGGGGCAGTCATCCTCTGCATGCAGCAGATATACCAGTGAACAAGCCAGACAAGTTTTATGCTCAGAGAGAACTTTAATCCTAGGGAGGCTTCCTCCTGACAAAGTGAAGACTAATTCATGTCATCAGCCTGGAAGTTCAAAAGATCCTGAGAGATCAGCTCATGCTGGTTCTCTCCAGCTACTATGCTTTACACATTGCCTATTTCATCAATTGCACTGAAGTAAACAAACTCTCCACCACTATACCATCAGACAGCTTCTCCTACTTAAGCAAATGATGCAAATTCTCCTTGGGGAAAAAAATCACACATCTCTTTTCTCTCTTAACAGCTATTAACAGAGGCTTCAGATCAATGTGGCAAGAAAGACATTCATATTCACCATTGTTTTCACCCAGCTATGAGAGAGATGCTTGTGACCTATTTTCTGGCTGCCTCTAAGACTTGCTAGGAACGCTCTCCAATTTTGGCAGACTTGGGTAGTCTGGTCTCTTGAATTGTATTGTCAATAAAATATTTATCCAGCTGCCTGAAAATCACCAATCATCTCTTCTTCCTTCATTTGGGAAAATACCACCCACTGACATGTCCTACTTGTACCTGAAAGATGTATGACTTGTCAGTGCTAAGTTTAGTGAATGTTTTCAGAAGAGCTGTAAACTTGCACTGAACATGAGATCAATTATAGGAAACATGGAGATTCTAGAAGACTGGTTCTCAGAGGATAACACATAACTCACTATCCGAATTGGGACAATCAGAGTGAGAGGTGATGCTGTTAACATCAGTGATGCTGAGACCATGAGCATAAATAGCGTTCTGAACAAAAGGAAATATGAACATTTAACATTGACTTCACTTTCTTTATACCTTGATGGATGAATGGATAAACAAAATACGGCACATGCATCAATGGAATATTGTTCAATCTTGAAAAGAAAGGAAATTTTCACACATGCTACAACATGGATGAAACTTGAGAACAGGATGCTAAGTGAAATAAACCAGTCACAAAAGGACAAACACTGTGTAACTCCACTTATGAGATATCAAGAGTAGTTAAATTCATAGAAACAGGAAATAGAATGGTGATTGCCAGGGGCTGGGAGGAGGAGGGAATGTAAGGTTATTGTTTAATAAGTACAGAATTTCAGTTTGGAAAGATAAAAACATTTCACAGATGGATAGTGGAGATGATTGCATAACAATGTGAATGTATTTAACGCCACTGCATTGCACATTTAGACAGTTAAAATGGTATATTTTATGTTACATGTATTTTACCACAGTAAAAATGGTTGTCATCACTTTATTTGGAAAATGATAAAGTATGGATCAAGATATCCTCAAGGCCCTTTATTCTATGCATAACACATTATAATCCCAATTGTGAGTCACTGAAGTTAAGATGTAGTCGAATCACCCGCTGCTCTCCTGTGTGTTTCAACAAACATTTGGGAAAAGACATGAAGAGTCCAATAGGGATTTACGGCTTGCAAAGCTGGCCAAAGGACTCAGTGAGCCCTTATGACTCTGTCCTCAACTTAGACTCGAATGTAGCCCAAATTCAGCGAACAGTGGCAAGTAAAGAATCTGTAATCAAGAGAGAAGTGATCTGCTTGTTCCCACAAGCAAGTCTGCTCGATTTGCTTATCACATTAAGCAAGGCAAATCCTCCCTTCCTGAGAGTAGGAGGCCCCAGAAGCAAAGAGGAAAAAAGTTCAAGTAGATCAAAAGAGAGCTGATCCATACTGTCTGGGTTTCAGATAGCGGCCTATCTGCCTCCTACTAAAGTCTCGAAGGTTCTCTCTAGACTCAGTCACACCAGACGTCCCCACCTCCCACACTCATTGAGGAGGAAAAATGGGATGAAACAGAGTTGAAAATAAAGATTCTTCTCCAACAAAAACTACTTTTAACCTTTGCTTTTCCTGCAAGCTCTTAGTTGCATAACAAACATTTTCCTTCCTATTAACATTTGATATTGAGAAATATTGAATTTTCTTCTTCACCTTGTGGTTGCTCATTCTGTGTGTGCCAGATAGTTTCCCATTTACTTCCAAAGATGTTCATATAAGTGAGAACCATTGGGAATTCACTTGATAATGGCAAGGGTTCTGAACTCCAAGTCGAGTTCAGACACAGCCCCAAACCTGAGGGCCACTTTCTCTTATTTTACTCTGTACTACTGACTGACTGATTCATGTGTCTACAACCCCACCCCTGAGCCCAAACTTTAGAGCAAGTTCCTAAAGGCCATGCACAATATTGGCTGACTGCTGAATCCTCTTTTCCATAGGATTCATGTCAGCACACCCTAGAGACTCCATAAACAACTATGCTCCTGGAGCATTTATTGAGTTCCCGCAAATGCCTAGGACATGGCCAGCTCTCTGCCCCAAAAGAACCTATTATTTAATAACAATATTACAGAGTTTGGTGCTGCTGGTGACAAGGATATTTCCTTAGAGGCCCCATGGGGCCGCAGGGAGGAGATTTTGAAAGACAGAACATAGTTAGCTCTGACTGCAAATTGGGCATTTTATTGCATGTCTGATGGATAATCACAGATAAAGACTTTGATCTTTATCCATATAGCAGCAATAAGAAAAAAAGCAAGAACTCTGTGTGCTTTTTTTTTTTTTCTCTGCCATTCCAGGAAAACAGAGCTCATTAAAATGCTCAGAAGAATGTCTTCATGTGTATTCTTAAGGATCAAATCAAGTGCTGCTGTGCGGTCTTGCTCTGCCACTGTCACCCACCAATGCCCTGATGAGGAGACAGGACAGCAGAAGGACTAAGTGAAAGAGGAAGAAGAAGGATGTTGAAGGCGAGGTGAGTGGACAAGTAGAGGGTTAACGCTGAGTATCAGAGGAAAGTTGAAAGGGAGGCATGAGAGTGGCAGGACAGCATGGAAGCCCTAACAAACCCACATGTTCAGATCAGGCTTCATTCCTCAGGCACAGGACTCTGAGCACTTGTGGTCTGGAGTGGCAACATTAGGACGGCTCGACGGCTCTCCCTTCTTTTGTGATTGAACTCAGTGATCCACTTCATAATCGAACTTGCAAACTGAATCTAAACAGGCAATGCAACAAAAACCAAAATATCAGCATGTAGGCAAGCATCGGCAAAGTTGAGGGTATATAAGAGCACCTTGTGAGGCGCCTGCCATGCCGTGCTGCCCTTAACTGACTCTGCCTCTTCTCTAATTATGATGACTATCAATAATGTTCATTAAGGACGGAAAGGTAACCTTCATTGTCAAATGGAGACTATGTGTTCCCTATTATTGATCCTCACAAAGGGAGCAGCCAAAGACCAAGTCCTTCAAGGTCTGAGATAAAGCCCAGTACCCTGGAGTGAATGTGCATGGTGGGGAATGTATATAAATATACACTGATGTCCCAGCATGCAGGGCCCATCCTGGATGTGGGCAATAGGGTTCAGGGTACAAGTGTCTCATCCTGTATTGACAAAGAAACCTAGACATGCACCCTTATACCCAAAGAGCTTGATGTAGGGAATCATCACTTTAATGTTAATTTATGGAATGTTTCATTTGCTTAACATTTTTAATCTCTTAATTCTGTGTCTTTACTGCCTCACATTTTAATAAAACCTTAAGATTTTAATTAGCTCAAGCTAAACTCAATTGAAATGCCCCATATATGTATTGATACTGAGCATAGAGGGAAGGGCTTAAAGTGCAAGGAATTCTAGGTTGAAAATTAAATCACACAGAATGTTGAGAATCACCAGTTTCACTCACCAGACCTTTATTTTTGAATGGCAGCACAAGCCCCATAGCACTCAATTCTATACCTAGTCACTGGAATCACAGATTTACCAAATGCAATTTGTCTCTGTAGTTAAAACTTTTGGAAAGAACAAACCTCTAAAGTTGTCTCAGAATCAGTACCTCCTGTTAGATGGTCTTGAATGACACGTGTAAAAGAATGACCCCTAGCGGTAGTAGGCCAAATCTACAGAATTTAATTAAGACCCAGCTTTGAACTCAAGGGGGTAGAAATGGATTCCCTTATAAAGCAACATGAAGCTTCCAGGGAAAGGGCACACACAGTGCCTTGCTTTATCTCACGACTCAGCAATCACACCAGCATAACTCAAAAACTCCCTTATCTCATAGATGCCTCAAATTAGACCAGGGGCTTGTAGGAAACTATCTTCTAACTGTCATCTTGATACAGCCACACAATGCACAGTATTATGTCTAGTTACCCATCCAACTTCTACATAAAAATTCCCAATTACTAGAGACATGTAAAGTAGGCATTGAGTTTTTTTTTTTCCTTCCTGCAGAATGATAAAGAACTCTTCTTCTTTGGGTAGGGATGTTCCATGTGCCTAATTTGGGGAAAGTCAGCAGGAGGCAGTGGACATTATTTTCAATATAGAAATGGAAACTGAGAGATTTTCCCCCTCCTCAGTTCCTTTCAGCCAGGATCTAAGCATATGAAATGAGAGTGGATGGTTGTATATTGCTGCTCAGTGATGGGAAACTAGAATGAGGGAGGCAGTGACTTATAGTAGCCAAGTGACGTCATGCCCAGAAGGGATGTAGCTGAGGCAGAGGTGATGTCCGGCAGGTGTGGTTGTGTGCAATGCATCTGGCATATAGTGTGCCATGTCCTAACCAGATTACTTCATCCCATACTTTATTTGTCCCTTAATTCCACCCCTTTCCAAGACCATTCCTCCAAACTCTTTTCTTCCTATGACATCCCAGTAATTCTTTTCTCTACACAAAGTTGGCTTCCCTTATTTGTAACCCAGAATCTTAAGGGACCCCTATCAATTTAATCACTAGTATATACTTCCTTGTTATATATTCTCATCAGACCTGGTGTTACCTTATTCTGTTATTTAATATTTCTTTAGTATAAGCTGAAATTCTTCTTATTCACATTACTTTTTAAAACATTTAGTGTCTCTCTACTAACACTCCTAACAGGGATAAAATCCATCTATAGAAATTGAATAATTAGAAGACAACTGTCTAGATATTTTAATTAATTGGAAGATGGTGGTGGTGGTGTTGAGGCAAAGACTGAAAAATGGATCATATTGAGGAATGTGTTAAAAATAAGGTGAAATTTCTGTGAGTGGAATATATTTCCTTTATGGATTTCTCATTTTAACCATGAGCTCCTTGGGATTTTAAAGTAATGAAAAGACAAAAAAGCTAGTCTTTTTCCTAGTATGCCATGAAAATTTGTCAATTTTATGGCACCTCCTATTATCATGGAAGTGGGCAATGTGGTGGCCTTAGTCAAGCTCAAAGGTAGAAAATGATTTCTTATTCCCTTTTAAAAAAAGATTTTCTTTAGTATTCCGGTTGTCTAATTAGTCACCTTCACCCACAGCGGGCCATGAAATTAAAAGACACTTGCTCCTGGGAAGAAAAGCCATGACAAACCTAGACAGCATATTCAAAAGCAGAGACACTACTTTGCCAACAAAGGTCCGTCTAGTCAAAACTATTGATTTTCCAGCATTCATGTGTGGATATGAGAGTTGGACCATAAAGAAGGCTGAGTGCTGAAAATGGATGCTTTTGAGCTGGTGTTGGAGAAGACTCTTGAGAGTCCCTTGGACTGCAAAGAGCTCAAACCAGTCAATCCTCAAGGAAATCAATTCTAATTATTCATTGGAAGGACTGATGCTAAAGTTCCAATACTTTAGCTACCTGATGCAAAGAGCCGACTCATTAGAAAAGACCCTGATGCCGGGAAAGATTGAAGGCAGTAGGAGAAGGGAATGGCAGAGGATGAGATGGTTGGATGGCATCACTGACTCAATGGATATGAGTTTGAGCAAAGTCCGGGAGACAGTGAACTACAGGGAAGCCTGGGGTTCTGTAGTCCATGAGGTCGCAAAGAATTGGACATGACTGAACAACTGAACAACAACACAGCTCTTTCCTACCCTTATCACCACATCTCTCACATCCCACATCTCACAGGTAAGGGCATTAATAAGAAAGACAGAGAAAGAAAATGTTTCTTATTTTTCTCCAATTATATGTCTCCAGTACTCCTGACTTTCTTTCATACCCCAGAAAGTTTAAACTGTTCAGATTCATCTGGATACATACAGTATCTTGGAGAAAATTGCCCTCCCTAAATCAATAGTAGTTTTAAGTATCGCTACATGAACTTAAGACTGGACCAGCATTATCCAAGTCTTCCACAGAAAACAGAATTCAAATAAAGCATAGAATTGTAATTAGATTTCAAGTACACAAAAAGATCCAAAAAACATCCTGAGAATGAAGGTGGTTAGAGAATGAGCCTTATCCCAGGGGGATTTCAAGCCAGGAGAAAAGTAGCTTCTAATCAGCAAACCACCCTTGGTTCTACAAGATGAATAGTGAGCAGGACTCATTTTGATACAATTTGACTTTCTTTGTTTTAAAGTCTCATTTATATAATCCATACCTCTATTCAGAAATATTTAGTTCTCATTATAAACAGAGAAATTTAATTCTGAAAATCAGTAATATCCAGAGTTGTCAGAGAAAAACTCTGTTCTGTGCACAAATACACAATACTCCAAGAGAATGAACATGATAAGTTTTATGATCTTTTACTAGAAAAACAGATTAAACAGAAAGCAAAGATAAGTGTAAGTTATTTACATGCATCTTCAGATTACCAGTGCTTTCATGTATATCTCTAATTCCATAAATAGGAAATGAACAGCCTCCAAAAAGTTCCCTTTGAACAGGCAGTCTATTACCTGCTTTACAATGCAAAGTTGATTGGTGATAACTATGGGTCTACTATACATCTACAGCCCACTTTTAAAAAGTCTTTCAGAAGCAGTCAGTTGTCCTACTGAACAAACATGACCAAACTCTCTCAAAGCCAGGTCCTACCTCTGCACACACATCAAAACCAAAAAATACTACGTGGTGCTGAAACTTTTTAGGAATTGGAATTGTATTGAGTTTATTTGGAAGAAAGGCTACCAAAAATCTCAAGCGGCCTTATAAGGATAAAAATATACTGAAAATATTAATAGCAAGATATTTGAAAGGGGTCAAAGTAACAATCTACAGAAAGCAAGAGGGACGCAGAGTAAACCTAAACACTGCAGTATCCTTTACTCTGGTGCTTCCAGTACATACCCTCACACAATACTTACTCTCACGTTGAACAGTCATGACCTAGCATGTGTGTGTACATGCACACACATACACACACACACACACATACTCCTTAACCTCAATTGGGGTCATGCCAGGATATTTCTACATTCTTTTGACTTTTGTTATTATTGAGGAATAATTTACATACTGCAAAAAGCATAGATTTCCAGTGTACAGTTGGATCAGTGTTGACAGATATATACTTACAGGTAGCCATCATCCAAATCAAGATACAGAGCATTTCCAACACTGGACTTGTGCACCTTTTTTGTCAGACTTCTCTCCCACCCAGGAAACTACTATGCCGACTTGTTCCACAACAGATTGATCACGCCTGTTCATGAACTCGACACAAATGGAAGCATATGTATGTTCTCATTTGTGTTACTTGATGCTTTCCACTAGATTTATTTTACAGCTCATTAATGGGCTACGACATAGTTAGAAAAAAAAATGCTACAGTGCATTCCATAACCTAGTGTGCATTCATTTAACTTCAGGTGTTTGCAAATTCTCAGACCTCTCCCACAGAGATTCAGATTAAAATGTAGATTACTGAGCCCTACTCCAGACCAACTAAAGCGTGCATCCTTATGTGGCTCTGCTGCAGGTTGTTCACAGCCTACAGTCTAATATGGTTTACAGCCAGGTTTCTCAATCACTCTAAACAATGCTTTCACTATGTCACCACCTCTGTCCCAGCTAAGAAAATACAATGGCTCCCCGTTTACTGCCTACTGCATCAAGCATAAATACCTTCACCTGACACACAAAGCCCTCCATCAAAGGCTCTTGCTTTTCTGATTGATACACCTTCCTGTTACTCAGCAACAAGAACCTCCACAGCCATCGGTCTCCTTAGGGACCCCCCACTGCCCATTCAATTCCACAATACAGACCCTAATGCTAACTTTTCCCTGTATCCAAGAACCTATCAGAGCTCTTCAAATTGAGTAACAGCCTCAGATAGTATTTCCTGGAAACTGTTTTGGTGGTGGGTGGGTCTGTGAGTACCAGGCACATTTGTAAGGCATCAGAGCTTCCCCCAGGCTGACTTACTGACTCTTAATTCTCCTCCACAGAAGTGTTCTCTGTGTTATATCTCTGTTCAAGAGAGCACCCTTTGGCTCTACAACCTTGTTAGAACATTGGTTCTATGTGGTCTCCTGGGTATATTTGGAAAGAGATGGGTCTCAATTCTCCTTTTGCTTTCTTACTATGCAAATAGGAGAAGAAAGGCCTCTTTAGTTAGGACTGAAACAAAACTTGCAGAAATATATGATGAAAGGTAGGAAAGAAGGGGCAAACTAAAGGAAGCAGCCTGGGGCAGCTCAAGGCAAACTTTCAAGGTATAGCCCTCATGTTTTAATCCTTCCTCTCGGACACATAGAAGGCACTAAATAGATGTGTGTTGATACCAGAGTTCAAAGAGCTTTCTTGAATATATTCATTCATTCAATACATTATTTTTCAGTTTCTACTGTGTCTCAGAAACTTCTGTAGGTGCTGAGAATATAGCCACTAGTAAAACAAATCCCTATCCTCAAGGAACTTGGCATTCTAAAGGGATTATACACACAGACACACACACACACACACCCTTTAAGCAGGGTAAGGGGGAAAGGAAAGTGCACACTATTAACAAACAGTAATAAAGGAAGTTCTCAGTAAAGGTAGTATTTTAAAAGACTTTAAAGGGGTAATCAAGTGGGCTATTCAGCTATCTAGAGAAGTTCCAGCAGAAAACAGGAAGAACTGCAAAGGCCCTGAAGTGGAAGCCTTCTTCCTGTGTTTGATAAATGACAAGAGATCTGAAAAAATATGAGGGTATTGGAACACAAGAGGCCTAATGGGCTGTTATAAGAACTTTCGCATTCACTCTGAGATAACTAAGAACGAAAGGGAGAGCTTTGAGCTGAGACACACATGATTCATTTTGTATTTTCATGGATTTATTCTGCTACTGTATTGAGAGTCGACCGCAGCGGGGCAAGGAGTAAAGAGAGGCTGTTATAATAAACCAGCTAAACAATGATGGTAATTTGCATCAGGATTGTAGGATTAAAGGAGCTAAAGAAGAGCAAAATTATGAGTACATTCTGAAAGGCAATGACAAGATTTGTTAAATTGTGAGGTGTAAGGAAAGAGGATAGTCTAGGATAAGTCCAAGATGTCTGACCTGAGTGAAGTGAGAAGTGGGTAGCCATTTATTAACACTGCTGGAAGAGCAGACTGGAAGAGAGTCTGGGAAGTCCTTTGTGAACAGGTGAAGTATGAGATGCCTTTTAGACACCTACATGGTGATAATTAGAAGGCAGTGTATACAAAATTGTAGAGTTTATGAGATATGTTCAGATCAAAGATACGAGTCTTGCATTTGTAAATTTATACATGTTGTATATATATAGTTATGACACAGGATACTTATACAAAGAGGAAGAATAACATCTAAAAAATGAGATCTGGCATAACCGCAATATGTGGCTATCAAAAAGATGCAGAGAAATCAATACAGGAGATGGAAATGTCCAAGCATAGACAAGGAGAAACAAGGAACCAGTGTCTCAGAAGTCAAGTGAAGAGTATTTTAACAATGAGCATGCTATCAACAACATTAAGTGCTCCTATAGATTAGTAAGATAGGATGAAAACTCATAGTTAATTTTAGGAAAATAGAATTCATAGTATTTTAACAAAAGAGTTCAGTGACTATGTATATACTCATAAAATGGGTTGCACAGAGAACTGGAGAAGATGACTTGGGGATAAAAAAGTATAAATAACTCTCTCAAGGAGAGCTGACATAAAGGAATAAAGAGATAGTAAAGTGGTTGAACTAGCTGGAAAAGCAAGTGGGTAAAAGATACACACACATACATAACTCTCATCTTTAAAAACAGATATATAGTGTGTTTTTGAGTTCAGGCAATAATCCAGCTGAGAGACGAAAAATAAATTAAAGATGCAAGAGATAAGGAGAAGAGAAGAATAAAGAATTCCTGACATGGTATAGACTTAAGAAGTGACAGGAGAATCAAAATGAGAGATACTCCAGGCTCTAGTTCATAGCCCTCTACCTACCCATGTGCCATTTTGTTTGGTCTTAAGTTTCATGTGTTGGTTTTGTTTCTCTAAGCAGATTTCAGACTCTTCCAGGATAATTGTGTGTATCCTAGGCCACCTGTGGCTTTTTACAAGACCCCACACTGTACATGACATAACATTTTTCATTTTATCATCGATGGCTTTAGCAAGTTTTGTTCTGACTATAAATATTGAGAAGGAGGGACACAGGACAAATGGCTGCCTCTAAAATTAGAGAGACAGACAAGCACACAATAAGAGCTTCACAGTTTACTAGAGCAGAAACCTCCTCGGCAAACCAGTATGAAAGCAGGAAAACCTGAATTCTCATTAGCCAGTTGCTGAAGGTTCAGTGTTGAGTAACCTGAGAGATCAAAATCCCAGGGGACCCAGTCACAGGCAGGCTCTCAGACTTTGGGGAGTTTTACCTCCAGGAGGTTTACCAGCTTCTCACAATAAATGACAGAGAAGCATCACCTCATGTTTCCAGAAGAGGGAGGGAAAAGGGGACTGTTTTGAAATATACCACAACATTCTGTTCTTAAAAAAGCCTGCCCTCAGGAAAAACGGTTTTAACAGAACCTAACCAATAAGAATTTTCAGTTCAGTTCAGTTCAGTCGCTCAGTCGTGTCTGACTCTTTGCTGGCATGAATTGCAGCATGCCAGGCAGGCCACCCTATCCATCACCGACTCCCAGAGTTCACTCAAACTCACGTCCATCGAGTCAGTGATGCGATCTAGCCATCTCATCCTCTGTCATCCCCTTTTCCTCCTGCCCCTAGTCCCTGCCAGCATCAGGGTCTTTTCCAATGAGTCAACTCTTCACATAAGGTGGCCAGAGTATTGGAGTTTCAGCCTCAGCATCAGTCCTTCCAATGAACACTGAGGACTGATTTCCTTTAGGATGGACTGGTTGGATCTCCTTGCAGTCCAAGGGACTCTCAAGAGTCTTATCCAAACTAACTGAGGGAAGGGGAATAACCAACTCCAGTCTGCTTGCTCCAACCTTCCATGTGGGGAAAAGGAAACACAACTCCAGCCCCCTTCAGCCATCCTGTTCCACTTAAGTGTTGGTGTAGGTACTGAGAAGCACAGATGGAGTTCACCGTCCACAGGTACCAAAAACGGATACTAAATCACAGGACTATAGAAGACTCCCTCTCACACTATATCTTATCATTATATTATGAAAAGCCTGTGTACTGCATTTTCTTTTACCCAGTACATGGTGTTTGCTTTTCAACAAAAAATTACAAGGTATTGCTGAAAGACAAAAATCACAGTTTAAAGAGACTGAACATGCATTAGAATCAGAGTCAAATGACAGGAATGTTTAAATAATCGGAGAAGAATTTTTTAAGGCTATGATTAATACCCTAAGGGATTTAACAGAATAAGTAGACAGCATGAAAGAACAAACAGATAATGTAAGAGAGAGGAAAAATATACATAAAAATCAAAGAGAAATGCTGGAGATCAAACAACACTAATAGAAGTGAATAATGCCTTTGGTCAACTCATTTGTATCCAGACATGGCTTTTCACAGTAGAGAAACAAAACCAAAAACTGTTCTTCTAAAGACATGTAAACTCAATAAGCTTCTAGCCAGGTGAAGGAAAAAAAAAGATGAGACTAATTACTAATATCAGAAGTGAAAGAAAGGATTATTACAAATGTCATGGACACTAAACAGAGAACAAAGGTATATTATGAAAAACTACGCCTAAAATATTGATAACATAGATGAAATGGGCCGATTCTTTGAGAGACATGTCTCCCAACAAACACAAGCAATAGCCAATCTGAATAGATCTATAACTATTAAAGAAATTCAATCAATAATTAATAGCCTTCCAAAACAGAAAGCCAGGCCTAGATGCTTTCACTGGTGTATGCTATAAAACATTTAAGGATGAAATTATGTCAGATCTCTACAATTTCTTCCAGAAGATACAATCAGGAAGAATACGTCTGAATTCATTTTGCAAAGCCAACATCACCCTCATACCAAAAACTGACAGAGCTATTTATAAGAAAAAAATTCAGATCAATAACTCTCACAAACACTGATACAAAAATGCTCAAAATATTATCAAATTAAATCCAACTATGTATATAAAGAACCATGCACTGCAAGCAAGTGAAATTTATCCCAAATATGCAACATTCAAAAATCAATATAATCCATTGTATCAAAAGGTTTCACAGGTGGCACTGGTAGTAAAGAATCCACCAGCCAATGCAGGAACCTAGGAGACATGGATTCAGCCCCTGGGCTGGAAGATCCTCTGGAGGAGGGCATGGCAACCTATTCCAGTATTCTTGCCTGGAGAATCCCATGGACAGAGTAGCCTGGGGGGCCACAATCCATAGGATCACAGAGACACAACTAAAGTGACTTAGCACACACGCATTATATCAAAAGCCTAAAGAAGAAAAATGGCATTATCATTTAAATAGATGCAGAAAGAACACTGGATGAAATCCAATACCCATTTATGTTAAACTTGGTCAGCAAGTTAGAAATAGAAGGGAACCTCCTCAACTTGATAAGGAATATCTAAAAAAAGAAACAAACAAACAAACCCACAACTAACTCTCTTGCTAAGATCAAGAATAAAGCAAGGATGCCCCCTCACCACTGCTTTTCAACATTGTACAGGAGTCCTAACTAATTCAATAAGATAAGAAAAGGAAATTAAAAGTATACCATTTAGAAGGGAAGAAATAAAACTGGCTTTGTTTGCACAGATGATATAATCATTTATGTAGAGAATCAGAAAGAACTGACCAAAAAAAAATAATAATGGAACTAATAAGTGAGCATAACAACATCACAAAATACAATGTTAATATATAAAGTCAATTACTTTCCTATTTACTAGCAGTGAACAAGTGAAGTTTGAAATAAAAAACACAACTCCAATGAAATACTTTGGTATTAATCTAAGAAAATATACACAAGATATATATGAGGAAAACTACAAAACTCTGACAACAAAAGATACCAAAGCATTAAATAAGTGCAGAGATATTGCATGTTCATTGATAGGAAGTTTCAGTATTGTCAACATATCGTTTCTTCACAGTTGATCTATAAATTCCATGCAATTACAATCAAAATCTAAGTAAGTTATTTTATGGATATTGGCAAATTGATTCTAAAGTTGATTTGCAGAGGAAAAAAGACCTAAACAGCCAACTCAGTACTGAGTGAGAAAAAAGCTAGAGGATTGATACTATTCAACTTCAAGACGTACCATAAAGCTACAATAATCAAGACAGTATGTTATTGGTGAAAGAATAATGATATGTTATTGGTGAAAGAATTGGTCAATGGAATAGATAGAGAACCCAGAAAGAGACCAACATAAATAAAGTCTATTAATCTTTGACAAAAGAACAAAGACAATGCAATTGAGGACTGACAGTCTTTAATTAGTGATGCTGGGACAACTGGACTGTTATGTATTGGTTTGATATGATTTCAAACCCATTTGTTTATGACTTAAGTGAAGCCTTTTTAATCCACTTGTTTATGACAAAGACAAAAAAATTATGTGTTTTAGAAGTAAATTGTTTTTCATCGAGACTAAATTAACCTCTGTTAGGATGTCATCATCTCATCTGCTGTTGTCGACAGGAACTCAGAAGTTCAGCTAATAAGGTACCCAGGTGGGAGATTATCAATAAGAGTACATAGAGAAAAAACTATGGCAAGGACACATTTAGAATATAAATACTGAGAGCGTGTGAATACATGAGAGTTTTGGTCTGAGCAAAAGCTACCTTTAGCTGATCTGGTTCTTCTAAGATCCGGAGGCACTTGTTCCTTCCTGGCCAGGCTATTATTGGTTAGTAATGGTGTTAAACCATGCAGTGGTCTCAAGAAGAGAAGGAACATATATCCCTGCCTTGATGAGGAACTCCTCATAGGCAGTAGCACAAGCCATGAAATGGTACATGGAGTGATAACCCTCAAACTATTCAAGCCTGACTGCCAACATCAGCAACTTGGTTCCCTAGCAACGTGCTCTAGCAACAAGGAACTTCCCTTTGCTCCAGCAGCTGAAAGTCAGCTCTGGGTTGATTAAGCCAGCTCACCTGAGAAACCAACCTCATATAAAAGGTACACCTCAACTTAATTTGGACTTTGTTTCTGTTATCTCCTCTTGCCTAGAACAATAGTGTAATTAATATATCATTTGTTTGAAGTATGTTGTTTCTTTATTGACTTATTAAGAGTAATTTCCCTGTATGCTACTGGCTTGTAAAATTCCTACAGTGAATCTGTGTTAAGTAAAATATTGGCAAAGACAGCCTCAGTCTCTGAGGTAATCCATCACTCCTCAAACAAAACACTGGACATCCACATGTAAAAGATGAATTTAGACACAGACCTTACATCCTTTACAAAAAAAAGTACTCAAAATTGCTCATAGACCTAAATCTAAAATGAAAAGCTATAAAACTCCTGTAAAATAATTACAGGAGGAAACTTCAAGTACCTTTGACATGATGAAAGTGAAAGTGAAAGTCGCTCAGTTGTGTCCAACTCTTTGCGACTCTATGGACTGCAGTCCATAGAATTTTCTAGGCCAGAATACTGGAGTGGGTAGCCTTTCCCTTCTCCAGGGGATCTTCCCAACCCAGGGATCAAACCCAGGTCTCCTGCATCACAGGTGGATTCTTTACCAGCTGAGCCACAAGGGAAGCTTGGTATGATGAAAATTCTTTAAATACAACACCAAAGGCAAGATCCATGAAAGAGGTCATTGATAAGCTGCATCTCATTAAAATTAAAAACTCTGCACTGCAAAAGCCAGTATCAAGAGAATGAGAAGATAAGCCACAGATTGGGAGAAAATATTTGCAAAAGACACAGCTAATAAAGGACTGTTATTCAAAATATACAAAGAACTCATAAAACTCAACAATAAGAAAACAGGTAGGGTAAATTTTTACACTTGTAGCTGATTCACATTGTTACACAACAGAAACTAACACGTTATAAAGCAATTATCCTCCAATTAAAAAAAAATAGAAAACAACCAGAATAAAAGAAGATAGAAAGTTGGTAAGTAAGCACACTGAAAAATGTTAAATCTCATATATAATTACGGGATTGAAAATTTTAAGCAATGAGGTAATACTTCCTTGGTAGCTCAGACAGTAAAGAATCTGTCTGCGCTTAAATGAACCTTAAATGAACATTACAAAGTGAAAGAACTCAATCTAAAAAGGCTAAGAAGCCATATGGTTCAAACTAGAAGACATTCTGTAAGACACAAAACTATGACAATGGTGAAAAGATTAGCGGTTGGCAGTTGTTAAGAGAGAGAGATGAAAAGATAGTACACAGAGGATTTTTAGGGCGGTGAAACCATTCTGTACAATAGTACAATATTAGATATGCATTATTATACATTTGTCAAAATCCATATAATGCAGAACATCAAGACTGAACCTTCTTATAAAGTATGAGCTTTGGATGATGATTGTTTCTAGAATTCCTGTGCTACGATCTCCTACATGCTGGACTATCTCATTTCCAATTATTTTATCTCTAACACCTCAATTAAACTACAAATTCCAAGGAAAATCAATCCTGTCTTGCTCACAGCTGAACACCCACTACCTTGCATAGTATGGTCAAAATAATGTTTGTTAAGCATATGGAAAATATCAGGCACATAAAATCACTGAGAAGACAATCAGATGGTATCTTAAAGATAACTTAATGAAAGGACTACCATCAAAAGTGTGGCTATGTTTCAAGGAACCATCAAACTTTGTTAAGATATCTACAAACTGGCAGCACTGGGAACCATTCCTATATCTAGGCTCAAAAAAGCAACGGGGAGTGACAGTATTCCAAAACCTGATGATAAACAGTGCAGCAGAAAAGCCGTCACAGAGAAAGAAAAGCAGTTATGGAGGGCAACAGCTGAAACCAGAAATCTGCATCAAAGCAGGGAGGAGGCATGAAAGAAGTGAATCTCCTATTTACCTCTCTTCCTGAACAGTAATCACCTTGTAATTTTTATTACCTATGCCTAGCAGTAAACCAAAAGGTAAGAATGAATAACACAGTTCATAGGAATCGGTTCCCAGGTGACAAAAGCAGACAGAGAACAAATATGCAGAAACTAGGGTGGGAGAAATTGATGATGGAGAATAATCAACATCCTGATATTATCAAGCAAGGTATTCTTGATACGTAATTATAAAAATACAATGGAAATATATGGGAAGACTTTATAAAGGAGTGGAAATAGGATGCCTTAATCTGTTCTCTCTTTCAATTCAGTTCAGTCACTCAGTCGTGTCCAGCTGTTTGTGACCCCATGAATCGCAGCATGCCAGGCCTCCCTGTCCATCACCAACTCCCAGAGTTCACTCAAACTCATGTCCATCAAGTCGGGGATGCCATCCAGCCATCTCATCCTCTGTCATCCCCTTCTCCTCCTGCCCCCAGTCCCTCCCAGAATCAGGGTCTATTTCAATGAGACAAATCTTCGCATGAGGTGGCCAAAGTACTGGAGTTTCAGCTTTGGCATCATACCTTGCAAAGAACACCCAGGACTGATCTCCTTTAGGATGGACTGGTTGGATCTCCTTGTACTCCAAGGGACTCTCAAGAGTCTTCTCTAACACCAAAGGTCAAAACCATCAATTCTTCGGCGCTTAGCTTTCTTCCTGAAAGTTAAGAGGCACTAAAAAGCCTCTTGATGAAAGTGAAAGAGGAGAGTTAAAAAGTTGGCTTAAAGCTCAACATTCAGAAAACTAAGATCATGGCATCTGGTCCCATCACTTCATGGCAAATAGATGGAGAAACAGTGGAAACAGTGGCAGACTTTATTTTTGGGGCTTCAAAATCACTGCAGATGGTGACTGCAGCCATGAAATTAAAAGACGCTCACTCCTTGGAAGGAAAGTTATGACCAACCTAGATAGCATATTGAAAAACAGAGACGTTACTTTGCCAACAAAGGTCCATCTAGTCAAGGCTATGGTTTTTCCAGTGGTCATGTGTGGATGTGAGAATTGGACTGTGAAGAAAGCTGAGCACCGAAGAATTGATGCTTTTGAACTGTGGTGTTGGAGAAGACTCTTGAGAGTCCCTTGGACTGCAAGGAGATCCAACCAATCCATCCTAAAGGAGATCAGTCCTGGGTGTTCCTTTGAAGGAATGATGCTAAAGCTGAAACTCCAATACTTTGGCCACCTCATGTGAAGAGTTGACTCATTGGAAAAGAGTCTGATGCTGGAAGGGATTGAGGGCAGGAGAAAAAGGGACGACAGAGGATGAGATGTCTGGATGGGATCACCCACTCGATGGACATGTGTTTGAGTGAACTCCGGGAGTTGGTGACGGACAGGGAGGCCTGGCATGCTGTGATTCATGGGGTCGCAAAGAGTCGGACATGACTGAGTGAATGAACGGAACTGAACAGCTTTCTTCACGATCCAACTCTCACATCCAAACATGACCACTCGCCTTGACTAGACGGACCTTTGTTGGCAAAGTAATATCTCTGCTTGTTAATGTGCTGTCTAGGTTGGTCATAACTTCCCTTCCAAGGAGTAAGCGTCTTTTAAGTTCATGGCTGCAGTCACCATCTCCAATGATTTTGGAGCCCAAAAAATAAAGTCTGACACTGTTTCCACTGTTTCCCCATCTATTTCCCATGAAGTGATGGGACCAGATGTCATGATCTTCGTTTCCTGAATGTTGAGCTTTAAGCCAACTTTTTCACTCTCCTCTTTCACTTTCATCAAGAGGCTTTTTAGTTTTAGAAAGGGCAGAGAAACGAGGAATCAAATTGTCAACATCTGCTGGATCATCAAAAAACCAAGAGAGTTCCAGAAAAACATCTATTTCTGCTTCATTGACTATGCCAAAACCTTTGACTGCGTGAATCACAATAAACTGTGGAAAATTCTGAAAGAGATGGGAATACCAGACTACCTGACCTGCCTCTTGAGAAACCTATATGCAGGCCAGGAAGCAACAGAACTGGACATGGAAAAACAGACTGCTTTCAAATAGGAAAAGGAGTACATCAAGGCTGTATATTGTCACCCTGCTTATTTAACTTATATGCAGAACTTAACTTATCATGAGAAATGCTGGGCTGGAAGAAGCAAAAGCTGGAATAAAGATTTCTGGGAGAAATATCAATAACCTTAGATATGCAGATGCTGCTGCTGCTAAGTCACTTCAGATGACACCACCCTTATGGCAGAAAGTAATTCCAATAGAGAAGAAGCTGGTTAACCTAAAAGGTTTGGAACACCAGACCATACAGAGTAACAACTTGCTATAAAGGACTGTCATTCTAGGTTGCTAAAAGAGTTCAGGAGCAGTCTGTCCTTTAACATCCCCTGTAATCTAAATATGTACTCAGCAAGAAAAGGATACATTTCCAACTTCCATCTTCCTTCCCAGCAACCCAGCCCAACCACTGCTTAGTTTAACCAATTAGCCATTTGCTGGGGAAATGTGAACAAATTAAGCTGATGATTGTGGGCCACTAATTGGCTGCCAGTCTGTCAGGAGCAGCTTCACAGGTGCTAAATTAAATTGATAGCTAAAGCCTATGAGCTGTTTAGCCTTCTGCTCTTCTCACTTGGGGCCTCAAGGCTGAGGAAGAGGAGTGGTTTACAGTGGCATTTTTGTCAATTTGTCATGACACATGCCCAGGGCTGTGCCTGGTCAGGGTTGTTGCTCATAATTGTGGGGCTGGTTACCAGGGTGTCGCCCTGGAAAGGCAAGAGGCTGCCAGGCTTGGGGAGATATTCTTATCCTTGGTGACAGGCAGTGAGGCGTCTTAGGTGAACTGTGAAACTGATGCCATTTTAGAGAGGCTGTGAGAATTCTTGGAGGCCACACATTTCGAGGGAAAGTACAGAAGCTGGAGCAAAAGTAGAAGCCACTGAAGAAGGACACAAGTCAGAGGAAGAACTCAGGCCTCTCAGGGGCAGGATGGCTGGAGTGGGGTTCTATCAACTCAGCCAAGTCGCTGTATGTTCCCAGGCTCCCTTTCCTGTCTAATAAATGAGAGGATTCTTTAAGCAATACTGTGGACTTGAGACAGGAAGATGCACTACATCAGAGTGAAAGAAGGAGTCCAGTTTTTTTTTTGTGTGTGTGTGTATACAGACTCACAAGAACTTAAAAAAAATCAAAATATGTGTTGTTCCTTTCAAAATAGTTCTCTTAATAAGGCATGTTACTTACTTTAAAGATGTTATTACTTCTTAAGTCCTGTCTGGACATCTTCTAGGAAAATTGCCAGAAAAGCAAATACAACTCACTAAAAAAAAAAAAAGAAAGAAAGAAAGAAAAAAAGATTTTTCTTAATGATTTACAACAGTGGTTCTTAACCAGAGGCACATTTGTTCCAGCCCTCACCTCTCACCCCTGAGACATGGAAGCCAGTGGTTGTCACAAATGGTAGTGGGGATAGGATAGTGTCACAAGAGGGGAGTGGGGGTTGACATCTCTCCTGAGTAAAGACCAGGGAGGCTACTAAATACCCTACAATGCATAGGACAACCACCTACAGTAAAGAACTGACCAATCCATAATATCAATAGTGCCAAAGGCTGAGAAAATCTAATTCGTATTGGTTTTCTTCAGGGGAAACTTTGGCTGATTTTGAAGAATTATCTAAGGGTCACTGAAGCTAAGTATGATTTTTAAGGTGACTTATCAAGCTGGAAAATACCATCCTGAACTGAAACAAGGACTGATGAGATTTATACAATAATTTCCAACATGGCACTCAAAACAAAGTTTTCAATCAATATTGATGTTATAAAACACTCCATTCATTAAATACTTAAACATTTAATATGTGCTTGGAGCTGAGTAGCAAAACAAAATTCCTATGTTGAAGGAATTCATTCTGGAATCATACAGGGTAATATCCTAGGGCTATCTGGTAGAGCACACCTCTTTAATCCTTTCATAAACCTGCATCTTCATGAACATTACATGAATTAATGGACATAGAATACTTACAACAGTCACCTGGCACATAGTTAGCACTTAATATATACTAAATATTAAGTACTAATACTAAAAATGCAATAATCATAGATGGTTTTCCAAAAAGATTCTTTTGAGGAATAAATATTCCCTAGAATTACATGCTTGGGCATCCTAAAAAATACACATATATCACCAACTGTGCATTTCCTATGTTAGGGAATGTACCTTCATTGATAACGGGTAGGTCAGAAAAGAAAATGCTTATTTTGTAGATATTCATCCAGCATGTATCATTTGGAGGCACTACACAGATTAACATCCTTAATATAAAACAATATAATTAACACCTCCAGAGGAAGAGTAGTGGGAGAAATCAGCACAATTGAGGGGGAGAGACTTTGGCCCTCCAGTTTCCTCATCCATAAAGGCCTCAGTAGAACACAAAGGTGTCAAATCAAATGACCATAAACAGGTCAGTAAGAAAATGCTGGACTGGAATGTTAAGAAGGGAGAGGAAAGGCAATGCCTTAGTGGGCTGAAGGCTAAGAAACAGCCTCCCTGAGGATTCTTGAATTATTTAGACTGAGTAATGCAGTCATGGAGGCCCCCAGTGGCTCCATGGAGAAACTCAGGGCTCTATGCTTTGTGGATCTCAGTATCATCATTAGAAATGTGGCTACTGTGCAGAGTGAGAAGCAGCTTGCTGATCCTTTGAGACTGGGAATAACTGAGTAATCACAAGTGTCTTAACTGAATAATCAAAAGTGGTAAAGAATTCACCTGCCAGTGCAGGAGACATGGGTTTGATCCCTGATCCAGGAATATCCCCTGGAGAAGGAAATGACAATGCAGTCCAGTATTTTTGCTTTGAAAACCTAATGGACATAGGAGACTGGTGAGCAACAGTCCATGGTGTCGTAAAAGAGTCAGACATGACTCAGAGACTGAACATATACAAGTGGAACACATTAAGCAAAAGAAGGTCTAGGAAGTGTGGTATGTAAATTAAATATTGGCATACCAATTCCACTTGAAATGTACCAAGAGGGTTCATTACTTAAAAGAACTTCGTGGTAAATCCTTATGAAAAACAAAGGATCTTTGTTATTGTCTCAGCTTGGCCTGAGACTTGGAGTAAGTCTTGCCTTGGGACTTGGCCTGGGACTTGGGATAAGTCATTTCAACCCACTGAAACACATTGCTGCTCATTAACTCCATATTCTACCTAAAGAGACTCTTTCCTCAGCCCTTCCCCCAAAGCTGTAGTAAACCATAGGCGATTTATTGTATGTGATAGTGCACTACAAACTGTAAAGTGATTAGTCACCTCAATTTCTAAAAGACATTTAATTTGCAACTAACACATTGTCTTCCAATGGGACTACTTGTTTTCAAATGGAACTACTTTCTATTTAGCTAAATCTCCAATGCAATCCCTATCAAGCTGCCAGCGGTATTTTTCACAGAGCTAGAACAAATAATCTCACAATTTGTGTGGAAATACAAAAAACTTCAGATAGCCAAAGCCATCTTGAGAAAGAAGAATGGAACTGGAGGAATCAACCTACCTGACTTCAGGCTCTACTACAAAGCCACAGTCATCAAGACAGTATGGTACTGGCACAAAGACAGACATATAGATCAATGGAACAAAATAGAAAGCCCAGAGATAAATCCACACACATATGGACACCTTATCTTCGACAAAGGAGGCAAGAATATACAATGGAGTAAAGACAATCTCTTTAACAAGTAGTGCTGGGAAAACTGGTCAACCACTTGTAAAGGAATGAAACTAGATCATTTTCTAACACCATACACAAAAATAAACTCAAAATGGATTAAAGATCTAAATGTAAGACCAGAAACTATAAAACTCCTAGAGGAGAACATAGGCAAAACACTCTCCGAAATAAATCACAGCACAGTCCTCTATGATCCACCTCCCAGAATATTAGAAATAAAAGCAAAAATAAACAAATGGGATCTAATTAAAATTAAAAGCTTCTGCACAAAAAAGGAAAATATACGCAAGGTGAAAAGACAGCCTTCTGAATGGGAGAAAATAATAGCAAATGAAGCAACTGACAAACAACTAATCTCAAAAATATGCAAGCAACTTATGCAGCTCAATTCCAGAAAAATAAACGACCCAATCAAAAAATGGGCCAAAGAACTAAATAGACATTTCTCCAAAGAAGACATACGGGTGGCTAACAAACACATGAAAAGATGCTCAATATCACTCATTATCAGAGAAATGCAAATCAAAACCACAATGAGGTACCATCTCATACCAGTCAGAATGGCAGTGATTCAAAAGTCTATAAGCAATAAATGCTGGAGAGGGTGTGGAGAAAAGGGAACCCTCTTACACTGTTGGTGGGAATGTAAACCTGTACAGCCACTATGGAGAACACTGTGGAGATTCCTTTAAAAATTGCAAATAGAACTGCCATATGACCCAGCAATCCCACTCCTGGGCATACACACTGAGGAAACCAGAATTGAAAGAGACACGTGTACCCCAATGTTCATTGCAGCACTGTTTATAATAGCCAGGACATGGAAACAACCTATATGTCCATCAGCAGATGAATGGATAAGAAAGCTGTGGTACATATACACAATGGAGTATTACTCAGCCATTAAAAAGAATACATTTGAATCAGTTCTAATGAGGTGGATGAAACTGGAGCCAATTATACAGAGTGAAGTAAGCCAGAAAGAAAAACACCAATACAGTATACTAACACATATATATGGAATGAATTTTTTTTAATTTTTTTCTCTTTTTCCTATTTTTTTCTTTTTTTTCTTTTAATTTTTACTTTATTTTACTTTGCAATAGTGTATTGGTTTTGCCATACATTGACATGAATCCACCATGGGTGTACATGCGATCCCAAACATGAACCCCCCTCCCACCTCCCTCCCCATATATATGGAATTTAGAAAGATGGTAATGATAACCCTGTATGCAAGACAGCAAAAGAGACATGGATGTATATAACAGAATTTTGGATTCTGTGGGAGAGGGAGAGGGTGGGATGATTTGGGAGAATGGCATTGAAACATGTATATTATCATGTAAGAAACGAATCGCCAGTCTATGTTCGATATAGGATACAGGATGCTTGGAGCTGGTGCACAGGGATGATGCAGAGAGATGATATGGGGTGGGAGGTGGGAGGGGGGTTCAGGATTGGGAACTCATGTACACCTGTGGCAGATTCCTGTCAATGTATGGCAAAACCAATACAGTACTGTAAAGGAAAATAAAGTAAAAAGAAAAATTAAAAAATAATAAAATAAAACTTAAAAAAGTTTTAAATTTTGATATAATCATATTATCTAACCTAATTATTTTAGCCTTCTTTGTACTTGAAATGGTATCACTGAAGTAAATTCAAAGCAAAAATTCAAGACCTAAACACTGTAAGTCAGTCTGTTGAACTTGAAAAAACAGGGGATTCAATACTACAACAATTGACTCTATAAAATTTTGATAATGGGATGGAATGGGGTAATGGATGGGAAGATATTTTTAAGTAAAGATTATTATGCTATTTAGGTCATACCTGAATGGTCTAATGGTATTCCCTACTTTCTTCAGTTTAAATCTGAACTTGGCAATAAGGAGTTCATGATCTGAGCCAGTCAGCCCCCGGTCTTGTTTTTGCTGACTGTACAGAGCTTCTACATCTTTGGCTGCAAAGAATATACTCAATCTGATTTAAATATTGGCCATTTGGTGATGTCCATTTGTAGAGTCTTCTCTTGCGTTGTTGGAGAGGGTGTTTGCTATGACCAGTGCGTTCTTTTGGCAAAACTCTATTAGCCTTTGCCCTTCTTCATTCCATATTCCAAGGCCAAATTTGCCTGTTACTAGGTGTTTCTTGACTTCTTACTTTTGCATTCCAGTCCTCTATAATGAAAAGGACCTCTTTTTTGGGTGTTAGTTCTAAAAGGTCCTGTAGGTCTTCATAGAACCATTCAGCTTCTTCAGCATTACTGGTTGGGGCACAGACTTGGATTACTGTGATATTGAATGGTTTGCCTTGGAAACGAACAGAGATCATTCTGTCATTTTGAGATTGCATTCAAGTACTGCATTTCGGAATCTTTTGTTGACCATGATGACTACTCCATTTCTTCTAAGGGATTCCTGCCCGCAGTAGTAGATACAATCAATGGCCATTTGAGTTAAATTCATCCATTCCAGTCCATTTTAGTTAGTTGATTCCTAGAATGTTGATGTTCACTCTTGCTATCTCCTGTTTGACCACTTTCAATTTGCCTTGATTCATGGACCTAACATTCCCGGTTCCTATGCAATACTGCTCTTTACAGCATCAGACCTTGCTTCTATCACCAGTCACATCCACAACTGGGTATTGTTTTTGCTTTGACTCCATCCCTTCATTCTTTCTGGAGTTATTTCTCCACTGGTCTCCAGGAGCATATTGGGCACCTACTGACCTGGGGAGTTCCTCTTTCAGTATCCTATCATTTTGCCTTTTCATACTGTTCATGGGGTTTTCAAGGCAAGAATACTGAAATGGTTTGCCATTCCCTTCTCCAGTGGACCAACAGACCATTCAGGTATGACCTAAATAAAAATCCGTCATTATACAGTGGAAGAGAGAAATAGATTTAAGGAACTAGATCTGATAGATAGAGTGCCTGATGAACTATGGACGGAGGTTCATGACATTGTACAGGAGACAGGGATCAAGAATATCCTCATGGAAAAGAATGTAAAAAAGCAAAATGGCTCTCTGGGGAGGCCTTACGAATAGCTGTGAAAAGAAGAGAAGTGAAAAGTAAAGGAGAAAAGGAAAGATATAAGGATCTGAATGCAGAGGTCCAAAGAATAGCAAGGAGAGATAAGAAAGTTTTCCTCAGTGATCAATGCAAAGAAATAGAGGAAAACAACAGAATGGAAAACACTAGAGATCTCTTCAAGAAAATTAGAGATACCAAGGAAACATTTCATGCAAAGATAGGCTTGATAAAGGACAGAAATGGTATGGACACAACAGAAGCAGAAGATATGAAGAAAAGGTGGGAAGAATACACAGAAGAACTGTACAAAAAAGATCTTCACGACCAAGATAATCACAATGGTGTGACCACTCACCTAGAGCCAGACATCCTGGAATGTGAAATCAAGTGGGCCTTAGAAAGCATCACTACAAACAAAGCTAGTGGAGGTGATAGAATTCCAGTTGAGCTGTTTCAGATTCTGAAAGATGATGCTGTGAAAGTGCTGCACTCAATACGCCAGCAAATTTGGAAAATTCAGCAATGGCCACAGGACTGGAAAAAGTAAATTTTCACTCCAATCCCAAAGAAAGGCAATGCCAATGAATGCTCAAACTACCGCACAATTGCACTTATCTCACGTGCTAGTAAAGTAATGCTCAAAATTCTCCAAGCCAGGCTTCAGCAATACATGAACCGTGAACTTCCAGATGTTCAAGCTGGTTTTAGAAAAGGCAGAGGACCAGAGATCAAATTGCCAACATCTGCTGGATCATTTAAAAAGCAAGACAGTTCCAGAAAAACCTCTATTTCTGCTTTATTGACTATGCCAAAGCCTTTGACTGTGTGGATCACCATAAACTGTGGAAAAGTCTAAAAGAGATGGGAATAAGCAAGGTGAAAAGACAGCCTTCTGAATGGGAGAAAATAATAGCAAATGAAGCAACTGACAAACAACTAATCTCAAAAATATACAAGCAACTTATGCAGCTCAATTCCAGAAAAATAAACGACCCAATCAAACAATGGGCCAAAGAACTAAATAGACATTTCTCCAAAGAAGACATACAGATGGCTAACAAACACATGAAAAGATGCTCAATATCACTCATTATCAGAGAAATGCAAATCAAAACCACAATGAGGTACCACTTCACACCAATCAGAATGGCTGCGATCCAAAAATCTGCAAGCAATAAATGCTGGAGAGGGTGTGGAGAAAAGGGAACCCTCCTACACTGTTGGTGGGAATGCAAACTAGTACAGCCACTATGGAGAACAGTGTGGAGATTCCTTAAAAAATTGCAAATAGAACTACCTTATGACCCAGCAATCCCACTGCTGGGCATACACACCGAGGAAACCAGAATTGAAAGAGACACATGTACCCCAATGTTCATTGCAGCACTGTTTATAATAGCCAGGACATGGAAACAACCTATATGTCCATCAGCAGATGAATGGATAAGAAAGCTGTGGTACGTATACACAATGGAGTATTACTCAGCCATTAAAAAGAATTCATTTGAATCAGTTCTGATGAGATGGATGAAACTGGAGCCGATTATACAGAGTGAAGTAAGCCAGAAAGAAAAACACCAATACAGTATACTAACACATATATATGGAATTTAGAAAGATGGCAATGACGACCCTGTATGCAAGACAGGAAAAAAGACACAGCTGTGTATAATGGACTTTTGGACTCAGAGGGAGAGGGAGAGGGTGGGATGATTTGGGAGAATGGCATTCTATCATGTATACTATCATGTAAGAATTGAAACGCCAGTCTATGTCTGACGCAGGATACAGCATGCTTGGGGTTGGTGGATGGGGATGACCCACTGAGATGTTATGGGGAGGGAGGTGGGAGGGGGGTTCATGTTTGGGAACACATGTAAGAATTAAAGATTTTAAAATTAAAAAATAAATAAATAAAAATAAATAAAATAAAAAATAAAAATAAATAAAAGAGATGGGAATACCAGACCACCTGACCTGCCTCTTGAGAAATCTGTATGCAGGTCAGGAAGCAACAGTTAGAACTGGACACCGAAAAACAGACTGGTTCCAAATAGGAAAAGGAGTATGTCAAGGCTGTGTATTGTCACCCTGCTTTTAACTGTATTTAACTTATATGCAGAGTACATCATGAGAAATGCTGGGCTGGAAGAAGCACAAGCTGGAATCAATATTGCTGGGAGAAACATCAATAACCTCAGATATGCAGATGACACCACCCTTATGGCAGAAAATGAAGAAGAACTAAAAAGCCTCTTGATGAAAGTGAAAGAGGAGAGTGAAAAAGTTGGCTTAAAGCTCAACATTCAGAAAATGAAGATCATGGCATCTGGCCCCATCACTTCATGGCAAATAGATGAGGAAACAGTGGAAACAGTGTCAGACTTTATTTTCTTGGGCTCCAAAATCACTGCAGGTGGTGACTGCAGCCATGAACTTAAAAGACACTTACTCCTTGGAAGGAAAGTTATGACCAACCTAGACAGCATATTCAAAAGCAGACACATTACTTTGCCATCAAACGTCCGTCTAGGCAAGGCTATGGTTTTTCCAGTAGTCATGTATGGATGTGAGAGTTGGACTGTGAAGAAAGCTGAGTGCCAAAGAATTGATGATTTGAGCTGTGGTGTTTTAGAAGATTCTTGAGAGTCCCTTGGACTGCAAGGAGATCCAACCAGTCCATCCTAAAGGAGATCAGTCCTGGGTGTTCTTTGAAAGGAATTATGCTAAAGCTGAAACTGCAGTACTTTGGCCACCTCACGTGAAGAGTTGACTCATTGGAAAAGAGTCTGATGCTGGGAGGGATTGGGGGCAGGAGGAGAAGGGGACGACAGAGGATAAGATGGCTGGATGGCATCGCCGACTCAATGGACGTGAGTTTGAGTGAACTCCGGGAGTTGGTGATGGACAGGGAGGCCTGGTGTGCTGTAATTCATGGGGTGGCAAAGAATCAGATATGACTGAGCTACTAAACTGAACTGATTATGCTATTAATAGTTAAGAAACAATATTAATATATTTTTCTCTAGTTATTAGTTTAAAGTTAATTTGGACTTTATGTGGTGCAGGTGCATCTTGGTGGGAATTAAGGTCTCTTAGATAAAATCTCTTCCCATCACCTACCACACATGCAGGATGATCTAGGGTGTGTTTCAGAGATTCAATCCCTCTATTAGAAAAACAACATTTTGATATATATTTATGAAAAACAAATTTAAAAAATTGGAGGTTGTCCCAGCTTTACCATTTCCAGTGTATGCAAACAGAGAAAAAATCTTCCATTTATCTATCAGGGAAAACGTATTAGTAAAATTCTAGAGATGGTGTGATCATTATCTAAATAAAACCCTTATGGTTATGCTTTGAGGTTTCCAGAAAGTCAAGAACTCCAATAGTATATATTGGGAATCACTTCATTTCAGTCTCTCAGTCATGTCCGACTCCTTGTGACCACATGGACTGCAGCACGCAAGGCCTCCCTGTCCATCACCAACTCCTGGGGTTTACTCAAAATCATATCCATTGAGTTGGTGATGCATCCAATAGTCTCATACTCTGTCATCCCCATCTCCTCCCAACTTCAATCTTTCCCAACATCAGGGTCTTTTCAAATGAGTCAGTTCTTCGCCTCAGGTGGCCAAAGTATTGGAGTTTCAGCTTCAACATCAGTCCTTCCAATGAACACTCAGGACTGATCTCCTTTAGGATGGACTGGTTGGATCTCCTTGCAGTCCAAGGGACTCTCAAGAGTCTTCTCCAACACCATAGTTCAAAAGCATCAATTCTTTGGTGCTCAGCTGTCTTTATAGTCCAACTCTCACATCCATACATGACTACTAGAAAAGCCATAGCCTGGACTAAGTGGACCCTTGGTAATATAATGTCTCTGCTTTTTAATATGCTGTCTAGGCTGGTGTTAACTTTCCTTCCAAGGAGTAAATGTCTTTTAATTTCATGACTGCAGTCACCATTTGCAATGATTTTGGATCCCCCAAAATAAAGTCTGACACTATTTCCCCATCTATTTGTATGGAGTGATGGGACCAGATGCCATGATCTTAGTTTTCTAAATGTTGAGCTTTAAGCCAACATTTTTACTCTCCTCTTTACCTGTCATCAGGAGGTTCTTTAGTTCTTCTTCACTTTCTCCTAAAGGGTGGTGTCATCTGCATATCTGATGGTGATGATATTTCTCCCAGCAATCTTTATTCCAGCTTCTGCTTCATTCAGCCAAGAGTTTCTCATGATGTACTCTGTATATAAGTTAAATAAGCAGGGCAACAATATACAGCCTTGATGTACTCCTTTTCCTATTTGGAACCAGTCTGTTCCATGTCCAGTAATAATTGTTGCTTCCTGACTTGCATACAGATTTCTCAAAAGACAGGTCAGGTGGTCTGGTATTCCCATCTCTTTTAGAGTTTTCCAGTTTATTGTGATCCACACAGTCAAAGGCTTTGGCATAGTCAATAAAGCAGAAATAGATGTTTTTCTGGAACTCTCTTGCTTTTTTGATGATCCAGCATATTTTGGAAATTTGATCTCTGGTTCCTCTGCCTTTTCTAAAATCAGCTTGAGCATCTGGTACTTCACAGTTCACATATTGCTGAAGCCTGTTTTGGAGAATTTTGAGCATTGCTTTACTAGGGTGTGAGATGAGTGCACCTGTGCAGTAGTTTGAACATTTCTTGGCATTGCCTTTCTTTGGGATTGGAATGAAAACTGACCTTTTCCAGTCCTGTGGTCATTGCTTGGTTTTCCAAATTTGCTGACATATTGAGTGCAGCACTTTCACAGCATCATCTTTAAGGATTTGAAATAGCTCCACTGGAATTTCATTACCTCTACTAGCTTTGTTCGTAGTGATGCTTTCTAAGGCTCACTTGACTTCACATTCCAGGATGTCTGTCTCTAGGTGAGTGATCACAGCATCGTGATCATCTGGGTCATGAAGATCTTTTTTGTATACTTCTGTGTATTCTTGCCACCTCTTATTAATATCTTCTGCTTCTGTTGTGTCCATACCATTTCTGTTCTTTATTGAGCCCACCTTTGCATGACGTGGTCCCTTGGTATCTTTAATTTTTTTGAAGAGAAATCTAGTCTTTCCCATTTTATTATTTTCCTCTATTTTTTGCACTGATCACTGAGGAACTTTTTCTTATCTCTCCTTGCCATTCTTTGGAACTCTGCATTCAAACGGGTAGATCTTTCCTTTTCTCCTTTGCTTTTTGCTTCTCTTTTCTCAGCTATTTGTAAGGCCTCTTAGATGTACATTTTGCTGTTTTACATTTCTTATGGGGGGTATGGTCTTGATCCCTGTCTCTTGTACAAAGTCATGAACCTCCATCCATGGTTCACAGGTACTCTGTCTATCAGACCTAGTCCCTTAAATCCATTTCTCACTTCCACTGTTTAATTGTAAGGTATTTGAGTTAGGTCATACCTGATTGCTCTAGTGGTTTTCCCTACTTTCTTCAATTTAAGTCTGAATTTAAAAGAGTTCATGATCAGAGCCACAGTCAGCTCCTAGTCTTGCTTTTGCTGAATTTATAGAGCTTCCCCATCTTTGGCTGCAAAGAATATAATCAATCTGATTTTGGTGTTGAACATCTGGTAATGTCCATGTGTACAATCTTCTCTTGTGTTGTTGGAAGAGCTGCTTGCTATGATCAGTCCATTCTCTTGGCAAAACTCTATTAGCCTTTGCCCTGCTTCATTCTGTTCTCCAAGGCTAAATTTGTCTGTTACACCAGGTATTTCTTGACTTCCTACATTTGCATTCCAGTCCCCTATAATGAAAAGGACATCTTTGGGGGGTGTTAGTTTAAAAGGTCTTGTAGGTAATGGAACCATTCAGCTTCAGCTTCTTCAGCATTATTGGTCAGAGTATAGAGTTGGATTACCATGATATTGAATGATTTGCCTTGGAGACGAACAGAGATCTTTCTGTCACTTTTGAGATTGCATCCAAGTACTCCATTTTAGACTCTTTCTTGACTAAGATGGCCACTCAATTTCTTCTAATGGATTCTCGCCCACAGTAGTAGATATAATGGTTAACTGAGTTATAATCACCCATTCCAGTCCATTTTAGTTCGCTGATTCCTAAAATGTTGACGTTCACTCTTGCCATCTCCTGTTTGATCACTTCCTATTTGCCTTGATTCATGGACCTAACATTCCAGGTTCATATGCAATATTGCTTTTACAGCATTGGACCTTGCTTCCATCATCAGTCATATTCACAACCCAGTCACATCCACAACTGGGTATTGTTTTGGCTTTGGCTCTGTCTCTTCATTCTTTCTGGAGTTATCTCTCCACTGATGTCCAGTAGTGTATTGGGCACCGACCGACCTGGGGAGTTCATATTTTAGTGTCCTATCTCTTTGCCTTTTCATACTGTTCATGCAGTTCTCAAGGCAAGAATACTGAAGTGGTTTGCCATTCCCTTCTCCAGGGGACCACATTTTGTCAGAACTCTCCACCATGATCCATCCATCTTAGGTAGCCCTACAGGGCATGGCTCATAGTTTCATTGAGTTAGGGTTGTGGTCCATGTGATTAGATTGGTTAGTTTTCTGTGATATTGGGAATAGAGTTCCAGTAAGCCTGTTCCAGATTGTTTGGTTCCTGGCAGGGAGAGCCTGATGAAAAAAGTGGACCTAGAGTGGCTCTAACAACCCAGCAAACTAATTGCTTTATAAGTGCTTTAACACAGTTTCAGGAGGCAATAGAAAGAGATGAGCCATCAAAGGGAAAAGCAGGACTTTGTCCCTCTCTTTCTCACTGTTAAGAAGCTCTCTTCCCATAGGCTGCCTGGAGGTTCAGTGTCAACAATCAAATTACATTTTCATCTAAGGAAGAGAAGTAGTCAATTATCATAAACAAAATAAATAACAAAATCCACCCAAACTGTGCTACATTTTGTCTTAGTATCTCTGAGATAACAAGTGTGCCACTAAGAGCATGTCTGGTTCTTCCTAATAGATTCTTCTTGATAATGAGTAATTCCAATGTTTAATCTTTTGTCTCAAATATCTATGTGTCCATATATGAATCTGTGTTTGATGGGGAAAAAAAGAAGTCTTTAAAACTGCCAAATACCATGAGCCAAAATGAAGGAAACAATACCAGTTCAAGTCAAAGCCCAAATCTTTCATTGAGAAAGTGAACGATAATTAACCACCTTGAGGTGTTATGAAGAGGATAAGTATAATAATCCTAGTAATAAAAGAGCCCTTTATATTGTGCAGAGACTTTAAAATCCATTTCTTTTCTCTTTCACTCAAGCAAAGAATTGCCTCTTTTGTTCCAAATATAGTCCCAGGTTCTGGGGTACAGTGGTGGTGAACACATTGAACAAGGTACATACTTAAGAGTTTGGAGAGTTGAAGGCAATACATGTGTGAACACATACGAAAATGTCAGAGTGACAAGTGCTGTGATGAAAATAAACAGGCTAGAGGGAGCTGATCCTTTATCACAAGTCTGTGAAACAGCTTGAATCCCTAGGATTCCTCTTAGTATAAAGTTCACAACGTATCCTAATTTAGGCAAGATCATATTACTGACTGGCTTCCTGCTATTGCCCCAGTGAATATTCTAGACTAAGCTGAGTGAATGCTCCAGCACAGTTGGCTTCACATCACAGCTCCATACTAGAATGTGAGTGGCTGCAATTGAGAAAAAGACTAGGCTGTGAGTTGATGTGGCAGGTAAAACCCTAAGCAGCAACTGAAGAGAGCCATTACTAGCAATTGTACTGGTGGCCCATCAAAGGTGGTCTGGATCTCTGATGTGGCCAGACCATCATGCCCCAGTGCCCTGACCCTCAACAAATACTTACATGGGTTCCTCTATGGGGCTAAGGGCTTCCCTTGTGGCTCAGCTGGTAAAGAATCTGCCAGCAATGCGGGAGACCTGGGTTCAATCCCTGGGTTGGGAAGATCCTCTGGAGAAGGGAAAGGCTACCCATTCCAGCATTCTGGCCTAGAGAATTCCATGGACTGTATAGTCTATGGGGTTGCAAAGAGTCGGACATGGCTGTGTGACTTTCACTTCACTTCATGGGGCTAATTGTGCTGGTGCTGGGAGGGAGAAGAGCGCACACCCTTAAAGGGAACTGAGGCAGCTGGGACCCAACCTTCAGGACTTCTACTCCAGCAACTTGGGACTTGATCCAACTCCGAGGGCAGATATGGCCACTGAGCAGAAAGGAGCCCCACCTTACACTTGGCTCTGGCCCTAGTACCTCCTTCTCCAGCTCTACCCCCTACCAAAGTGATAACTGCCTGCACACCCTAAGGAAAGACGTGACTTGTGTTTCTGCCAAATCCAGATCTTGACCACTTCATCTAATTTCATAGAGACATAGGAAAATAAGCAAAATGAAAGGACAGAGAAATTTGTCTCAACTGAAAGAGTTAGAGAAAAATCCTGAAAAACTAACGAAGGAGATATTAAAATAACCTCTCAGACAAGCAAAAATAGAAAGAGTTCATCAACACTAAAACCTTAAAAGAAATGCCAAATATTTGTCTCTAAGTGGAAAATAAAAGGCTATAACAAGAAGTATCTATAGGAAGGGAACAAATCCACTAGTAAAGACTAAAATATTGTAAAGGCTGAGGATCAAATATGACATAAAAATACATAATACGGCATGAAAGGATGCTCAACATTGCTTGTTATTAGAGAAATGCAGATCAAAATAACAATGAGGTATCACCTCACACCAGTCAAAATGGCCATCATCAAAAAATCTACAAATGATAAATGCTGGAGAGGATGTGGAGAAAAGGGAACCCTCTTGTACTGTTGGTGAGACTGCAAACTGAGATTACCACAATGGAGAACAGTATGGAGATTACTTTAAAAAACTAGGAATAAAATACCCTATGGCCCAGCAACTCAACTATGGGCATATACCCTGAGAAAACCATAATTGAAAAAGATACATACACCCCAATGTTCACTGCAGCACTATTTACCACAGCCAGGACACGGAAGCCACCTAGATGTTTATTTATATGTGAGTGAATAAAGAAGTGTGATATGCATATAAAATGGAATATTACTCAGTCAGTTCAGTTCAGCTCAGTTGCTCAGTCGTGTCCCACTCTTTGCAACCCCATGAATCGCAGCATGCCAAGTCTCCCTGTCCATCACCATCTCCCGGATTTCACTCAGACTCACGTCCATCGAGTCCATGATGCCATCCAGCCATCTCATCCTGGGTCGTCCCCTTCTCCTCCTGCCCCCAATCCCTCCCAGTATCAGTCTTTTCCAATGAGGCAACTCTTTGCATGAGGTGGCCAAAGTACTGGAGCTTCAGCTTTAGCATCATTCCTTCCAAAGAAATCCCAGGGTTGATCTCCTTCAGAATGGACTGGTTGGATCTCCTCTCAGTCCAAAGGACTCTCAAGAGTCTTCTCCAACACCACAGTTCAAACGCATCAATTCTTTGGTGCTCAGCCTTCTTCACAGTCCAACTCTCACATCCATACATGACCACAGGAAAATCCATAGCCTTGACTAGACGGACCTTAGTCGGCAAAGTAATGTCTCTGCTTTTGAAGATACTATCTAGGTTGGTCATAAGGAATTAATTTGAGTCAATTGCAGTGAGGTGGATGAACCTCTAGCCTGTTATACGGAGTAAATAGCCTGTTATATGAAGTTAAGGAAGTCAGAAAAACAAATATTATATATTAACACATATATATGGAATCTAGAAAAGTAACACTGATGAATCTATTATATTTTCATGGGGCCACAGTGTAAGTCTCAACAAATTTAAGAAGACAGTATTTATGTCAAGTATATTTCTAACCACAGGGGTATGAAAGTAGAAATCAATTGCTAGAAGAAAAATGGGAAAAGCTCAAACACTTGGAAAGGAAACAACACGGTACTAAAAAATCCAATGGGTCAGTGAATAAGTGAAAGAGGAAATCAGAAAATATATTAAGACAAGTGAAAGTGAAAACACAACTTTCCAAAGTCTATGGGATACAGCTAAAGCAATTTTAAGAAGAAAGCTTTAAGTGACGCAGGCTTCCCTCAAAACACAAGAAAAATCTTCAACAGTGTAACATTCAACCTAAAAGAATTAGAACAGAATAGGTCCCAAAGTAAAAGAAGGAAGGAAATGATAAAAGTCATGGAAGAAATAAATAAAATAAAGACCAAAATTAATAGGAAAACCAATGAAATCAAGAACTGTTTCTTTGAAAAGAACCGAAGTCAATAAATCTTTAGCCAAGTTCATCAATAAGAAAAGAAAATCCAAGTAAACAAAGTAAGAAATGAAAGAGGGGAGATAGCAACCATTACCACAGAGATATAAAAATTCATAATAAAATACTACTTAACATTACATGCCAATAAATTATACATAAGACATGGGAAAATTTCTAGACACATTCAACATTCTACGACTGAATCAAGAAGACACAGCCTGAATAGACCAATCACTAGAAGTCAAATTGAATTTGTAACATAAAAATAAACTCTCAGCAAACAAAAGCCCAGGAACAGATGGCCTCACAGGTGAATTCTACCAAACATTTAGAGAAGAGTTAACACCTATCCTTTTCAAATTATTAAAAAAAAAAAAAAAAAACTGCAAAGAATGGAATACTTCCAATCTCATTCTATAAAGCCATCATCACCATGATACCAAAACAAGACAAACTTGTCACAAAAAGAGAAAATGGCAGACCAGTATCACTGCTGCTGCTGCTGCTAAGTCACTTCAGTCGTGTCCGACTCTATTCTACCCTATGGACTGCAGCCTACCAGGCTCCTCCATCCATGGAATTTTCCAGGCAAGAATACTGGAGTGGGTTGCCATTGCCTTCTCCATATCACTGATGAACATAGATTCAAAAATCTTCAGCAAAATACTAGCAAACCAACTCCAGCAATATGTTAAAAGAATCACACACCATGATCAAGTAGGATTTATCCCAGAGATGCCAAGATTTCTTCAATATCTGCAAGTCAATCAATGTGATACACTACATAAAAAACTGAATAAAAATCACATGGTCATCTCAATAGATGCAGAAACAAACCTGATTAAATTCAAAATCCATTTATGATTTAAAACTCTCCAGAAAGCAAGCATCGATGGAATATACATCAACATAATAAAGGCGATATGTCACAAACCACAGCTAATATTATACTTTACAGTGAAAAGCTGAAAACATACCCTTTAAGATCAGGAACAAGACAAGGATGCCCACTATCACCATATCACCAGAGAATACAAAGGAATCCAAATTGAAAAGGAAGGCATAAAACTTTCACTGTTTGCAGATGACATAAAACATACATATACAGAAAATCCTAAAGATACTATCAAAAAACTACCAGATCTCATTAATGATCTCAGTAAAGTTTCAGGATACAAAATAAATATGCAGAAATCTGTTGCATTTCTGTACACTAACAACAAACCACCGGAAAGAGAAATTTAAGGAAATAGTCCCATTTATCATTGCATCAATAAACAAAATAACTAGGAATACACCTACTTAAAAAGGCAAAAGACCTGCAATCCACACACTGTAAGACACTGAAGAAATACATTAAAGATAATAAAGACAGGAAGATACACAGTGTTCTTGGATTGGAAGGATCAATATTCTTAAAACGACCATATTACCCAAGGCAATGTACAGACTCAGTGCAAGCTCCGTCAGAACACCGGTGGAATCTCTCATAGAACTAGATCATTTTTTAAAAATTTGTATGGAAACACAAAACACTCAGAATAGTCAAAACCATCCTGATAAAGAAGAGCAGAGCTGGAGGAATAACTTTAAATGGAATTTAATTTATAAGACATATTGAATTACTATGTTGTACATCTGAAACTCATATTATAAATTAGCTATACCTTAATTTTTAAAGAACAAAAATAGGATAATAGAGGCAAGAATTTATCAAAAGAAGTGCAAGATTTTTACACTAAACATTACAACACTTTCCTGAGAGAAGTTAAAAATCTAAATAAAGAAGGTATATTGTAAAAAATTAAAAATAAATAAAAGTTTCATGCAAGGTGATTCAGTTACACATATAAGTTATTTCCATTTAGGTTATTAGAGAATATTGTAACTTTGGTGGACACCTGAAACTAACACAATACTGTTAATCAACTCTGCAATAATACAAAGTAAAAATTAAAATATAAATAAATGTTGCAGGAAAGCAGAAATTGTTTTGCTCATAGATTTTAGAAACTTCTTTGGCAAATGGCTGTGAAGTAATGAGAAGGAATCTGTTTCTATTTATACGTTTTATATAACATTTTCTTAAGAAAAAAAAATCACTTTCTCTACTTCACTGACACACTGAATAAATATTTAAGAAATATTTATTTTGGAGAAGGGGCTCATTTATCAGCTTGCTTGGGGCTGCTGTGTATTTTTGGCCAGTTTTGTTTATATAGGATGTGTTGCTGCGACACCCAACATTTTGCCTATTTTAAGTGATGCTGTCTTTCCCAGGCAGCCTATTCTAAGCATAGGGTATTGCTTCCAATTGTGTGGCTGGTAACTATCAGGATGCCTGTTAGAGCAATTATTTCTGTATCTGTCTGGATTCTTGAGCTCAAGGAACAGCCACTAGAGAAACAGAGACCAACCTCATGCCTGCCTGCAATCTCCATAGAACGCAGCAGTCTCCTTTCCACATTGGAGCGCTAAATGAATAGTTGACACACACACAGTTCTCTCCGGGGAGTAAATAGTGATGAGAAATTAGGTGGAAGCCCAAAGTGCTTTTTAGACAGCTTTACCATGCATGCCTTTTTATGGATGCAAAGGCATCAGAATTGTTTTTTCTTCATTGAGCCCATAGAATCTGGAGACATTTCCTTCATTTTACAGTAATAATTCTAATTTATGAACACAAATGTAGATTTCTGGATGGTGACATAGTTATCTGAATTGTACAAAAACTTGAATTCAAAAAGACTTTTTTCCCCCCCTGAACCATATTGAACAGGGACCTTGAAAAGATTTTCCCTTTTCTATGAGCACCAAGCCAAGAGAATATCTTCCATGAGTTAGTTTATCCTGCTGATTTCTTGTGTGCATTGCTAAGAAGCAAGCTGAGATGTTGGTGAAATATTTCTTTTAGCTGTGTTTCTTTTATTCTATTTTACCTTTCTGTTTATTATATTTAGCAATGTGATTCCTACTTATGGTATTCAGTTCAGTTCAGTCACTCATTCATGTCCGACTCTTTGCAATCCCATGGACTTCAGCACGCCAGTCTTCCCTCTCCATCACCAATTCCCAGAACTTACTCAAACCCATGTCCATCTAGTCAGTGATGCCATCCAATGATCTCATCCTCTGTCATCCCCTCTTTGCCTGTCTTCAGTCTTTCCCAGTATCAGGGTCTTAAATGAGTCAGTTCTTCACATCAACTGGCCAAAGTATCGGAGCTTCAGCTTTAGCATCAGGCCTTCCAATGAATATTCAGAACTGATCTCCTTTAGGATGGACTGGTTGGATATCCTTGCAGTCCAAGGGACTCTCAAGAGTCCTCTCTGACATCACAGTTCAAAAGCATCAATTCTTCAGTGTTCAGCTTTCTTTATAGTCCAACTCTCACATACAGACATGACTACCGAAAAAACCACAGCTTTGACTAGATGGACCTAAGTTGGCAAAGTAATGTCTCTGCTTTTTAATATGCTGTCTAGATTGGTCATAGCTTTTCTTCCAAATAGCAAGTGCCATGGTATTACAGGACGCAAATCAGCTTTGATTGAAAACTCTTGCAGACACATATTTACCTAAATAGTCAGTTGTAAGCTCCTTCCTCAAGACAGGAGAGAAGGGAGGAGAAAAAGAAGGAATGTTTTTTGGTTAACCCCAACCACAGTACCTTCCTGCTTAATAGCAAGTTAATTATTTCTGTAGGAGAAGAATTGGGGTGGCGGGTGTCCTATTTTCAGGATCTTCAAAATGCACAACATAATGACCTGCTTTACCATGTCCCTGCACTTTGAGTGTGCCCACCTCCCAGAGCACACAGGGCCATTCCATGCACCATGTTCCTCCAAAACTGTACACAGAGCACAGGTTGGTCTTAGTATCCCATTAGTAGTTGTTTTGGCCAAGCCAATTTTTCTTCGCAGCCTACACACTCTGTACCTCTAGAATGATTTTTAATCAATTACATCTTACCTTAAACTTTGAAATGTTGCCATTAAATCGCCCTGTGGACTCGAATCTGAGGGGTTTACATCATGAATGTTAGCCAGAAATCGATGTCCTGCACAGATACTATCAATGCTATTAATACCTACTAGCATCACATAAATCTTAGTTAATGAGTTGTCCAATCCGTATCCTTTGGCCACATATTCTACTCTAAATTGGTGTCTGGGCAGCATTTTCTCTTGTCATCAGAGGGATGTCAGCCACGTAAAACTCCTCAGTCCAGTAGGACACCACCCCACACACACATCCTTATTATACACAGAGCTTGGCAACCACCATATAAATTAGTCTAGGTTAATAGTTTTTTTGTTAAGAGTCAATAAACAAGCTCTAGGTCCACGCAAGTTTCTTATAGCAAAAGTTCAACGTGCCATTCATCATTGCCACCAGAGGACCAGAAACACCATTTGTTTCCTCTGCTGCTGACGAATGTAATTTATAGATTTTAAAGACCTAATTATTTCCTGTGATGCAGGATTAAATCTGAAGCCTTTCACTGGAGAGGTAAAAGAGGAGTCTGTATCTTGGAAATCTGGAACCTCCAAAATCTATGTTTCAGATTATCGGGGGGGGGGGGGATAAAGTAATGGCAATAAAATTGCAAGCTCAGGACAATATGAAAGGAGGGCAAAAAATAAAGTTCCTTTACAACCAGTCCCACCTTCCCTGGACCCCACCCCAGCAGAGAGAAGCATTTACTGCTGGTTCTCATTCCGGATCCCCTCATAACTTTCTGGACCTCCATGCCCCGGTTTCTGTGTTGTTTTGAGTCTTGTTTCTAGTTCCTGTTTTGAGGAGGGCAGCTTTGCCTGCCAGTAAATGGAGCTGGAAGTTTGTTTCCTTATTTCCTCCCCCAAGCATTTCCTAGCCAATGACTAATCAGTACATGGCAATTAAAACCTATCTCCCTTGACTTGATGAGCTCAGAATACACTCAGGTATAATTCGTACCCCAGAGTTCTTTCCTCCATAAGATACAGCTGAGGCTGGTGCTTTGCCTAAAGTCACTTACTGGCTTGACTTCTTCCCTTTCCTTGCCCTTGTTTCCCCACTCTTATTAATTTCTCTAGGGAGCACTTCCTTAATGAATAGCTTGTCCATCAATCATAGTTTCAGAATCTGCTTCTGGGCTCCTTGCACTAAAATATCTATCAACCAACCCTATTATGCAAAAAGAACCAGTGGGGCATTGAAAAGGAATGCTGGAAATAATGATTACTGTCCAATAAGACAATCAGCAATGAGAATAAATACTTAGAATCTGCACTTATCCTGTTAAAAATCACAAGTTGCCCAATTCTCTCCCAGAAAAAGTCTACTCGGTATGTAGAGAGCTTCCTGGAGAACTGCAGGTAACTGGGAATATCATGGTATCAGGTGCGTCTACATCACTTCACACCCTTAGGTTGTTGCCTAAGTGGGCTGGCTATCTCAACACTGGTCCAACACTAATGGTCACCACCTGATTCCCTGGAGCACCAAATGCAAGCATGACCCACCACCCTGACCTTGAAGAGTTCCTGATCTTTCCTTACATCTCACTTATTCCGTGTGCAACCTCTGTGCCCCAATCTGTTTTGACTCCTCATTGTCTCCTAAGTGTTCAGTCTCTTTACAGTCTCACTACCTTTGTTCATATTCTTTGTCTACCTACAATGCATTCACTTCTTTCAGCCATTCATCTATCATAATTTAGATTCACAACTCTTACCTTCAGTTCTTCTAATCTGGAGGAGGAAGGGCAAGCCACTCCAGTATTCTTGCCTGGGAAATCCCATGCACAGAGGACCCTGGTAGGCTACAGTCCATGGGGTCACAAAAGAATTGGATATCACTTAAAAACTAAACAACAACAATCTAGCGTGTATACACTTCCTCCCTTCTTACTGGCAAAGCCTCCTTTGCTAATCCCTTGTACCCTAGGTTGTAAGCTCTGTGAAAGTATGATGCACCTATCACTTTTTTTTTTTTTTGTCTTGTATTAGGTAACTAGCACAGGGGCTTCCCAGGTGAAGCAATGGTAAAGAATCCACCTGCAAATATGTGCACACCCGTGGTGGATTCATGCTGAAGTATGGCAAAACCAATACAATATTGTAAAGTAAAAGGTAATAATAACAATAAAAGAAAAAAAAAAAAGAATCCGCCTGTAAATGCAGAAGACGCAGATTCAATCCCTTGGTTGGGAAGATCCCCTGGAGTAGGAAACGGCAACCCACTCCGGTATTCTTGCCAGAACATTTCATGGACAGACAACTGGTGGGCTATAGTCCGTGGGGTAGCAAAGAACTGGACACAACTGAGTGACTGACTGCGCGCACACACAAAGTGACTGGCATAGGATGTTGTTTGAGTACATTTCTTAACTCGTATAATGATAACACGACAGTCATAAGTATTTAGAAGTACATTTATATCAATAATAGTTATTTATGAATATACATTCATGTATATTGCAATATAAATACAATAAATACTTACATTTATATCTGTATAAAATGATTATGCACATAGGATAGAAGAAAAGATGAGATTTTATTTTCAGAATTGAAATATAAAGATCATGAGAATTAAGTGACCATCCTGAGGTACATGGCTAGCAAGAGAGAAACTAGGGCTAGATAGGCTTAGGGTCTGACTCTGATTCCACTGAATTTGTCACCATCCCACTTTGTCGTGAATCCGATGTCTAAACTCTCTCCTCTCTTGTTCATGACTTCAGTATAAGCACTGTGTTCTGATGATGATCAGGTGTAGATGCCCCTGGGTTGGGGGACACACTGAGCTACTTACAGTTAAAATGTTTAATTTATGTATCTGCTATTACATTAGTTTATGTATCTTCCATTTATAATATGAGGGATACAGATTCATATGTCGTCATTGTTGTTCTTCAGTCATGCAGTCGTGCCTGACTCTTTGTGACCCCAAGGACTGCAGCAAGCCAGGCTTCCCTGTCCTTCACTATCTCCCGGAGTTTGCTCAAACTCATGTCCATTGAGTCAGTGATGCCATCCAACCATCTCATTCTCTGTTGCCCCCTTTTCCACCTGCCATCAATCTTTCCCAGGATCCGGGTCTTTTCCAATGGGTTGGCTCTTCACATCAAGTGGCCAAAGTATTGGAGCATAGATTTGTATGGGGAGCTCTTTAACACTAGAACAGGAAATGGAAGCAGGGAGGAAACAATTCAGTGATGTCAGATTACAATGCCCTGAGTTTTGGTATTTTCTGAAATTGAGCTAATCTGGAGTCACAAGAAAACTGGATTAATATTTTCCAATTAAATAACACTGAGAATCGATATAACATGTTGGAGGGGAAAGGCTCATAAAACTACTTACCAATAATCTTGACTTTCAGGTATAGCTGTTTTATAAGATTGGTTTCTGGTGTTACTTAATTGGGAAACACTTTAGTTTTCCCTTGGTCCTATATTCATTCAATTTTAGAAAACCAAGGGAATAATTGTGGTGGTAATTCAAGATGTCAAGCCGCTGGGGAATTTATTAGAGACCAAGAAATAGATTCAAACAACACCAAATACTTCTTTTATTTTCCCACCTCTTAAACTGCAGACAATGAAAGTCTATCTAAATCCCTTTGTTGATCACTTGAACTTAAACTGGAAAAATACAGGGAAAATGTTCTATAAGCCTGAACAAAGAGGTTATATTTATCTACAAATGAACTGAGAGCAAGAAAATTCATTAAATTCATCATTGAAATACATTTTTCACTGTGTTTTACATTGATAATACCTATTTTCAATTTTAAAGATGCATTGCTATACCATGAAAAGTTTTTATCTTGTTTGGGATGGATAACTTCACCATGTCTTCAATTTTCTTGCTTGGAAGGTAGAGAAAATCATATCTGATTATTTCCTTTTCTTGATTCTACTGAGAGAGGCCAGTCTTTTAAAAGTTTCATTTTAAACAATAAAATATTGTGATAACTTATAGACTAAAAAAAAAGGTCAAAGAATTATGGTGTGCTCTGACAGTTTTGGATGACAGCTACCATTTAAATACTAATTCCCCCTCTGAGATTTTCTGTATCTTTATCCTGTTGTGGTGAAATATATTTCTCATGTAAGATACTGAAGTATATGCTTGCTTGTTATATGTGAGGAGATGCAATTAAGGGTTTTATATTATTTTACAAAGACTATATTTTATCATTCTGAAAATATATATAGTGTGAACTAATCATATCATTTTAAATGATGGCAACTATCTCTCTGTAAATTGTTTTGGGAAATCAAAACAATGTTTTAAAATGTGCTCTTATGTGAAATGAACTGATTGCTGTTACTCTAGAGATATAGTGATGATCACAGGGTAGGCTACTAACATATTGTAACATATTATGGCACCATCAGGATGTTCAAAAGATGTCCACCCCAGCTTTAAAAATCAGAGTTAATATTTATTGAGCACCTGCTATGTGCCAGTTCTTATGGTTTATCTCATTGATCCCTACAACAACTCTATGAAGTAATTATGGTGACTATCCCTATTTTACAGAAGAGGAAATGAGGCCTGAAAAAGTAAGGTTATTACTTGTCTAAAGTGGCATTGCTTTCAAGGGACTGAGAATTCAAAATAGACAGTAGTATGCTACAGAGCTCTCATTCCTAACCATTGTGTGACATAGCCTCTCATGAGCAGCCACATTTTACCCTCTGACAGAAGATAGGAGTCAAATATTCTATATATGAGATTATATTATGCAAAACATTTATACAGCTACTCTTAAGTCTTCTTTTAGGAGAAAGCAAACTCAAAAAACAGGATTGGAGAAAAAAGGATACGTTACCTAGTATGTAGCACCCAACTCAGAGAGTGGGTCTGAGAAGCAAGAACAAGTCAGGATATACAGAGAAGGGGAGAAAAAACAGCATGAAATTATGTCATGGCCAATCATGTACCTGGAATAAAGGAAGTCAGTTTGATGTGTACACAAAACAAACTGCAGAAAATAATGATCCCAAAAGAAGAAGGAGATTTGGTGATAACTGGATGAGTTCCCTACTCTTGCCTTAATAAATTCAATAATGATATCTGTGGACTTCCAAAACTTTATTCATTCTCTTCTGCCATATCCCTTTTATTATCATTAATGATGGCTATTTTTAAATTAATCCCTGAAAGGTATTAATAAAGTCCACCAAAGAGAGTTGCTTGTCTGTTTGGTTTATCATTTACCCTTTATTTAGAGAAGGAAAACTTCTGTCTAAAATGAGTGTTCCAGTTAAAGCCGGTCTGGATTAAAGTTGCATTGTATCAATATGTGGAATCAACTGAATAGCCTACAGATGCTGTTACTCTGAAATATGGAAGAGGTGCTTTGATTATTTAAGAACAAACAGGCTTTGAGGTAAGGTGGGCAGAGAACTAGATGACTTCTGGATGTTGAGCTTGATGGAATTTAATTTCACGTCTTAGTTCAGGGTAATAGTGTAGACCCAGAGGGCTGCACAAAGGAAAGGCCACTATATTGAACATATTTTTGGCAGGGTGAATAATTCCTTCCATCAAATATGTCCATGTCCCAATCCTGGGAACCTATGAATGCTTCCTTACTGAAGAAAAGGGGTTTTATTGATGTGACTGAGTTAAGAATCTTGCAATAGGGAGATTATCTTTGATTACCCAGGTGAATCCAGTGTAATCAAGACAGATTCAGAGGAGAAGGATAGGTGATAATGGAAGCAGAGATTAAAGTGGTGCATTTTGACATAGAAATAAGGGCCACAATCCAAGGAATACCTCTAGATGATCACTAGGTACTGAAGAAGGCAAGAAAATTTATTCTCCCTTCAAACTCTAGAAGGAGCCTGTCCTGCCGATACCTTGATTTAAGCCTAGTGAAACTGAAACTGATTTTGGATTTCTGACCTCCAGAATCATAAGGGAATGAACCTGTGTTGTTTTTAATCTACTACATTTTAGCAATTGGTTACAGCAGAAACAGGAAACATATACACTATTCAAGGGGCTGCTGCTGTGGCTGCTAAGTCGCTGCAGTCGTGTCTGACTCTGTGCAACCCCATAGATGGCAGCCCACCAGGCTCTGCCATCCCTGGGATTCTCCAGGCAAGAACTCTGGAGTGGGTTGCCATTTCCTTCCCCAATGCATGAAAGTGAAAAGTGAAAGTGAAGTCACTGAGTCGTGTCCAACTCTCAGCGACCCCATGGACTGCAGCCCACCAGGCTCCTCCATCCATGGGATTTTCCAGACAAGAGTACTGGAGTGCGTTGCCATTACCTTCTCCGGTTCAAGGGGCTACCTAGTCCTTACTCCTTATCAGCCACTCTGGGCCTCTGACCAACTTTTACCAGCTCCTTAAATTGTTGTTGTTCAGTCACTAAGTCATGTCCGACTCTTTGCAACCCCATGAACTGCAACACGTCAGGCTTCTCTGTGCATCACTATCTCCCAGATTTCGTTCAAACTCATGTCCATTGAGTCAGTAATGCCATCCAACCATTTCATCCTCTGTAGCCCCCTTCTCACCCTCAACTTTTCCCAGCATCAGGGTATTTTCCAGTGAGTCAGCTCTTTGTATCAGGTGGCCAAAGTATTGGAGCTTCAGTTTCAGCGTCAGTCCTTCCAATGAAGACCTATTAAATCAGCAACCCCTACTCCTGGCTCACAGATCTCTCCCAACCTAAAACTTTCCAACTGTCTAAACCTTTGCTTCTCAAAATTTGTCCTTGGATCAGCATCTCCTGAGAACTTTTTAGGGAAGCACACTCTCAGATCCTAACTCAGACCCACTGAATCAAGTTGTCTGTGGGTGGGGCTGGTCCAACAACCCATGCGGTGATTCTGGTGTATGTCAAAGGATGAGCACAAGCACGTTCTGATAGATGCTTCTCTAATTCCACCCATGTTTTATTCAGTCCCCACCGTCCCTCCCCTTTCCACAGTGATGCGACCTTATCTTCACCTTCCCTCCATCTCCTTCATCCCTCCCTCATTTTTTCTGTACTTTGACTCAGCTGATTTGAGCCTTCATTAAGTGAATCAGAAGTCTACTTGCTTTTTATAGCTGGACAGGACCACAACCAGTTTTCTCTGTATGGGCTCGGTGTGGAAAAGAAAGGCAGGTAGGCAGGGGCCCAGAATTTCTAGACTAAGGTATACATTCCTCTGAACTGTGGAGTCAACAACCCCCTCCCTCTCTGTAGCCTGCTATAAGGTCTGGATTATGTGCTGTCTCAGACCTTGTCACCTACACTTGGACTCTTCTCCAGAAAGATCACACGTTTTTCTTTGGCAAGTAGCACTATAGATTCCTCTGTAGAGGCCAGATTCCCATATGCATGTGAGTAGTGAGAGGAACATGCATGCAACTAGCTCAGTTCTTTTGAGAACAGTTCACAGTCAGTTACCCTGAGCACTGCCCAAGGCCCACTTCTGCTCTGTATTGAAGCTTAGCATCTCACCGGGTGACTATGAGCTCTCCTTGCTTCATTTTACCTTTCAATCTGACTTCATTTGCTCCCTATCTTCCAATATTTCAGTTCAGTTCAGTTCAGTTGCTCAGTCATGTCTGACTCTTTGCGACCCCATGAATCACAGCACGCCAGGCCTCCCTGTCCATCACCAACTCCCGGAGTTCACTCAAACTCACATCCATCGAGTCAGAGATGCCATCCAGCCATCTCATCCTCTGTCGTCCACTTCTCCTCCTGCCCTCAAGCCCTCCCAGCATCAGAGTCTTTTACAATGAGTCAACTCTTCGCATGAGATGGCCAAAGTACTGGAGTTTCAGCTTTAGCATCATTCCTTCCAAAGAACACCCAAGACTGATTTCCTTTAGGATGGACTGCTTGGATCTACTTGCAGTCCAAGGGACTCTCAAGAGTCTTCTCCAACACCACAGTTCAAAAGCATCAATTCTTTGGTGCTCAGCTTTCTTCACAGTCCAACCCTCACATCCATACATGACCACTGGAAAAACCATAGCCTTGACTACACAGACCTTTGTTGGGAAAGTAATCTGTCTGCTTTTGAATATGCTGTCTAGGTTGGTCATAACTTTCCTTCCAAGGAGTAAGCATCTTTTAATTTCATGGCTGCAGTCACCATCTGCAGTGATTTTGGAGCCCCCCAAAAATAAAGTCTGACACTGTTTCCACTCTTTACCCATCTATTTCCCATGAAGTGATGGGACCAGTTGCCATGATCTTCATTTTCTGAATGTTGAGCTTTAAGCCAACTTTTTCACTCTCTTTCACTTTCATCAAGAGGCTTTTTAGCTCCTCTTCATTTTCTGCCATAAGGGTGGTATCATCTATATATCTGAGGTGATTGATATTTCTCCCAGCAATCTTTATTCCAGCTTGTGTTTCTTCCAGTCCAGCATTTCTCATGATGTACTCTGCATATAAGTGAACTAAGCAGGGTGACAATATACAGCCTTGACGTACTCCTTTTCCTATTTGGAACCAGTCTGTTGTTCCATGTCCAGTTCTAACTGTTGCTTCCTGACCTGCATACAGGTTTCTCAGAGGCAGGTCAGGTGTCTGGTATGCCCATCTCTCTCAGATTGTCCACAGTTGATTTAGTATTTACTCAAGGTAAATGGTGTGCTGCTGGCCACCTTTGTTGATTAGCAGCACTAGTGTCGTGTTGTTATTTTTACATGTGTTTTCTATTAATGTCTTCCCTCGCTCTTCAGCCTTGAGCACTATTCACTAGACCTTTGAAAGCCTCATTTTTCAAAACATATAAGAAAAGTTTTGCTGTTGTGCAGTCACTAAATTGTGTCCAACTCTGCAGCACCATGGACTGCAGCATGCCAGTCCTCCCTGTCCTTCACCATCTTCTGGAGTTTACTCAAACTCATGTCTATTGAGTCAGTGATGCCCTCCTACCATCTCATTCTCTGTTGTCCCCTTCTCCTCTGGCCTTCAATGTTTCCCAGCATCAGGGTCTTTTCCAATGAATCAGCTCTTCACATCAGGTGGTCAAAATATTGGAGCTTCAGCCTCAGCATCAGTCCTTCCAATAAATATTCAGTGTTGATTTCCTTTTCTTCAGGATTAACTGGTTGGATCTCCTTGCTGTCCAGGGGACTCTGAAGAGTCTCCTCCAACACTACAGTTCAAAAGCATCAATTCTTTTGCCACAGCCTTCTCTATGGTCCAACTCTCACATTCATACATGACTACCGGAAAAACCACAGCTTTGACTACACGGACCTTTGTCGGTAAAGTGAGGTCTCTGCTTAATATATTGTCTATGTTTATCATAGCTTTTCTTCCAAGGAGAAAATCTTTTAATTTCATGACTGCAGTCACCATCCATGGTGATTATGGAGCCGATGAAAATAAAGAAAGGTAGCCCAACACACTATCCTTTGGTGATGAATCCTCTCTGGCTTCAGCTCTCCTCTGTCTGTTGTAAAACCCTGAATGGATTTAATAATTCTGCTGCCAACTCTTCCCTGGAATTCACATTTTTTCAGCTTGTTTCTGCTGTGCATCCCTGAATGTGCCCAGAAGGACTTTTACATGTATCCTCCCTCCTTCACTTAATCTTCAGCATTCTTGACCACAAGGATGGGTAGAGAAGAAAAGGTCATTAATGAAACTCAGAAGTTGTCTTATTTCTCAGTCTCTTCTCACTGAATCCTTTTTCAGTCATCATAACATAGGGCTCTTAGTCCTTCTCTATGCCTCTGTCTCCATATTACTCCCTCAGCTTTGATCCCCGTGCCTGAAGTAACGATGCACTTGACACAAGATATCCTATCTTTAGCTTTCTTCATCCTCTTAATGTGAAACTGATCATTCTCCCACTTACATCTTTACATTTTCTCATCACTTGCTGGCTTTGGGTGAATACTGTTTACCAATTTTTTTATAATCTAATCTCAGCTTGGATGGTCTGAAATGTTACATCCATATCCAGCAAACTGGAATATTTTATTAAAATATATGCTCTTTTTTCAAAGCCCCTTAAAATTTCTTATCTTTCATTTTGTAATTTTTAATATCACCAGGTTAAAGCCACTTGTCCTGCCTTCCAATTTCTAACACTCTCTCTATATCTGTAGTTCTGATCTCATTCTGCCTTGTATTATTTATATATTAGGAAATAAGTTTCTTTAGGAAAGGAACCATGGCCCAACATCCTTTTACATTCCAGAATATTGCACATTTGTAAGACTTCAATAAATCTGGACTGAATTAATTAGAAACAACAGTGACTTTTAGGGTGCCTGCAAGGATGCAGTTTAGAATAGCAGTTAATATGTGCTTCCTTTTCACAAGGCATGAACATGTGGAAGTAACACATTACTTAATTCAGACAACAATAAGAAGATTGAAATAACAAATTATAAATAGATTCCCAGAAATAACTTACGTAGAGAGACAGATGTTATTCCAAAAGTGATCTTGTGTCTTTTTCCTCCATGAATTGTTCTCTGTACATATTCTAGATTAACTGTTAGATCCCCATTCAAATTTATAGGTTTAAGTTCCAGAAAACTTAACCAGACCTGCAACATATCTAAGTTCCTGAAAGTACAATTATTAAAATAGTTGTGCTGACTTAGATTATTGTATCCTTAGGAGATTTGCCATCTATATTAATGTAAATAAAATGGATTATCATCTTAATTCTTGGCGGATGCTTAAGGATTTGAAAGCTCTAATTTAATCCCCTCAAATTGTCATCACCATCAACAGTATTTACACATTTATACGATAGCCCTGGAGCTGACTGTTTTACAAGTATTCGCTTATGTAATTCTTAAAACAGTCCAACTTTGTAGATGAGGAAAGTAACAGACATTTGAATATCACCCAATGTATTAAAGTTAAATTACAAAGCCAGCATTCAGAGATATTTTCCTGTTTGCAGAGCCCACAAACTATGAAACAGACCTAATCTACTAGAATCCCCTTTCTTCTTTGATGGCCTCTTGTAAGTTGTGGACTGTTCAAAGAGTGGCATATAAGCCTGTACATGTACAAGAAAGTTTAAAGCACAATTAAAACTTTCATTGATGGACATGAAGAATCAATGAATCAAATAGACATGAATCTGCATGTTCCATCTATGTAATATGGAAATATACATGCATTATCTTTCTCTTCACTCATCGTTAGAATAGTTGCAAATACCTAGTGCTGGGAACCATATACAGTACAATTCTCTCTGTTAAATTTTTGCTTTTTTGTCTGTTCTTCAAAAGGAGACCCCGGGGGCTCTTGAAATGTTTACACCTGCAGCTTGAAGAAAGTGCCTCAGCCTGGATGAGTTCCTCTGAGAGATTATGCTCACCCATCTGTTTTCATAAAAGTTTAATGCCAGGCAGCAAACTCATAGATTGTTTTGTTTTAATTTAATTTTTATTTAATCTGTTAGAAATCAGACTTCTGCAATCCGGTGGCAGGTGTGTAGTAACAAACACAGAATGTGTTCTACCCACACTTCCCCAAAGAACCATTTGTGATTGCACTGACTCCATACACAGCCGTAATTGGGACTCTTACTAGGATGCAGTCACTGATTCCCGGAGCTTCACATCTATTCTATAAGGAACCTAGAGGCGAAATATGCTCTACTTAAAGAGTACAATTCTCATCACTTAACCCAGACCAAATACCAGCATTTCTGCCACCTCTGACTTTCTAAAATCTAGATCCCGGGAAGATATGCCCTCCTATCACCGCTTCACTGACCCCCAGCCAAAAGTGGGAAACATGTGTCTTCTTGTCCTTGCAGCTAAAACCCTCCCGGTGAGTCTAAAGGTTTTGTCTAGTGTCAACAGCCTCAGGCATTATTTTAATAATCCTTAATGAGTATAAAAGGAGATATTTTTACTCAGTTTTTATTTTATGGAGTTCTACTTTTCAGGGAAGTTCCCTCAACATCCAAATCTCAGATTATTTTCCTTCCACTTAGCCACAACACATGGTGATGTGGGCAATCTGTCTTTTATTTTTTTTATTTTTATTTTTTCAATCTGTGGATCAAGAAGAGTAGGGTAGCTATAATTCCCAGGCCTGGCATTGACCCTTAGTGAATAGCAAATAGTCATCTTTCTATCTGAAAGAATTTTGTCTCCTTCCAATTAACTCCCCTTAAGGAAAAGTGGAGGATAAAGTTGATGAGACCGTTGTATACGGTTGGCATGAAGCTTTCACTTGAAAGTGATGATCCCTTGCAATTAATATTTATTAACTATCCATTATCATTACTATTTAGTTGAAGCTGAATATAGGGATGGTATTGCAAAGAGTCAGACATGACTGAGCGACTGAACTGAACTGAACTTAGGGATGGCATTGGCTCAAATATGATATCAGAATTAACATATAGTTAGGGTTATATAGTCCCAGTTGTAAAGGTTAGAGAAATAGGTTACAACTCTGGGAAGTTTTGAAAAAACAGGGCCAATACAAACCCTATGGAGAATAGTAAGGAGTAAGGAGGTACTAGTAAGGAGGTTCCTTAAAAAACTAATGAAATCCAGAAATCCTGCTCTTGGGTGTATATCCAGAGAAAACTGTAATTCAAAAGACACATGCTCGCCAGTGTTCAGTGCAGCACTACTGACAATAGCCAAGACATGAAAGCAACCTAAGTGTCCATCAGCAGAGGAATGGATAAAGAAGATATGGTTCTTATATTCAATGGAATATTACCCAGCCACTAAAGGGAACAAGAGAACCTTATCTGCAGCAACACAGATGGACCTATAGTTTATCATACAAAGGGAAATAGAGAAAGATGAATATCATATCATTCATATTTGGAACCTAATTTTTAAAATGACATATTTATTTACAAAACAGGAACAGACTCACAGATTTCAAAAACAAACTTACAGTTACTGAAAAGAAAACATGGCGGAGAAAAATAAATTAGGAGTTTGGGGTTAACATATACATACTGCTGCTGCTGCTAAGTCGCTTCAGTCGTGTCTGACTCTGTGCAACCCCATAGATGGAAGCCCACCAGGCTCCCCCGTTCCTGGGATTCTCCAGGCAAGAACACTGGAGTGGGTTGCCATTTCCTTCTCCAAAGGACTTACTGTATAGCACGGGGAACTCTATTTACTATTATATAATAACCTATATACAAAAAGAATCTGAATAGTACATAGAGTTCCCTGTGCTATACAGTAAATCCTTATTGGTTATCTATTTTATATATAGTAGTATGTATATGTTGTATATGAAGGACGGAGGAGCCTGGTGGGCTGCTGTCTGTGGGGTTGCACAGAGTCGGACATGACTGAAGTGACTTAGCAGCAGCAGCATATGTATACATACATATATATATATATAAGTCACTTTGCTGTACACTTAAAACTAACACAACATTGTAAATCAACTAAACTCCAGTAATTTTTTTTAAAAAATAGTTCTGAGAAAAGGAGGCCACCAATACTAATACTGGGTACAGGTGGGATGGGAAGGTAGAGAAAGTCAAGGAAACAAAGCAACTCATTGTTCTAATGTGCACATCTTTAGTATGCATCAGGATGACCTCATGAGTTTGATAAAACACAGGTTGCTGAGTCCAACTCATAGAGTTTCTGACTCAGCAGGTCTGGGGTGGAACCCAATAATTTTCTTTTCTAACAAGTTCCCAGGTGGTACCCTTGCCCTCTGCTAGGGCCCACACTATTCCAGTGATTCTCAAGTCTAGTTCCATGCTAGAATCATCTGGGAAACATTTGGACAATGCAGATAATTGGGTCCTATCAGAGACCAATTATATCACAATCCCCATGTCTGGTCCTAGGAACTTAGTGTTTTATAAAGTTCTTTGGGTGATTATAAAGTGTACCAAAGTTTGAGAACCAAACCTGTGGCCTCATGGACTAGTCCACGGAATTCTCCAGGCCCAGAATACTGCAGTGGGTAGCCATTCCCTTCTCCAGGGAATATTCCCAACTCAGAGATCAAACCCAGGTCTCCTGCATTGCAGACGGATTCTTTACCAGATGAGCCACCAGCAAACCCCACCATAAAGTCATGAGTTCGACTCACTGCTAGACTTGTTCTCACCTTATTCCTTACATTTCCAGGAATAGACTGTGACACTTTCCTTAACTTTGGAACTTAGCTTGCCCAGGACCTGCTCTAATAAATTTCTCAACTTCTCAGCTTTAGACAAGAAATTTAGTGGAATATAAAATTCCACTTGATATCCTCGTGACATGGTTTTCTTATGATGTTTTGTGCAATGGGCAGTGTAAAAAGATGGAAATCCCTCCTAGGAAAGATCTATCCCTGCCTCTTCCTCCTCTATCCTCTTTCCACTATAGAGATTCACGTTATTTGAGCTCAGTGCTGGATCTGCAGAGGTCCAGCAAAGACACTGAGGTTACTGCTGTGTGATATAGACAGGGTGACAGCCCCCTTCCCAGAAAACATTCATACCCTTTCAGCAGCAAAGAGCATCTGCTAATTGCTCTGTACTGAAAAGACACTTCAAGTCAGGATTTTGCCTGAATTAATTGGCAATTCCATTATTTCTGATGAAAATAATGGCTTGTTGTGGCAGCGGGACTCACCTAGAGAGAGCACACCACAGCAGCATAACCAACCTGGCACCAGCACTCACTGCGGTTCTTACTCCACTGTAGCTATTCACTGCTTCTCATCTCCTCGCATAGTACATCTCCTCCATTACAAAATTCTTGACAGTCTGAGCCACCAGAGAAGCCCACAGTAGGTCTACAATGGAAATAGGCAGGTGGTAACTTAGGCAATGCTCCTTGTATATTTTCAAATCAGATGAGAAATTCCCTAATCTTGAGCATGTGGATGGTCAGCTAAAATGCAAAATAACACATGTAGTCCAAGGGATTTGAGAGAGTATTTTCTACGGAATCTTAGAAGTCAGAAGTTTGAGGACTACAGAGCTTCTGGGGAAAGACGATTTCTAACACCTCCTAACTCCCTGGCTGATGAGGCAAGATTTATCTAGGTTGAACTATACATGTCCTGAATTCATTTGGGGCACTCAAAGGACTTGAATTTTTTTGACTCTGTGTCTGTTAGCCTCTGATGTCTTGACACAGTTTTCTTACTTATATTACAAAGAAGCTAGAGAGTAGAAGGAGAAGCAAGCCTCATTGCAATGATTTTCTCTCATTTTTTTTTTTTCCCAGCGTATTTGGAATTTTGTTTAAACGAGAGTTTTGCAAACTCCTGTATAAATTTGGAGCTGTATAAATTTTTCATTTGGTCGTTTGCCCATGTATTGTAAGACATTTAGAAAGATCCCTGGTCTCGATTCATTAGATGCCAATGGCAGACAATCCCTACCCGCCTGCCAGTTTTGACAGCCAAAAATGTTGCTAGGATGGGAGGGGATAGACAATGGAAGATTGCCACTGCTGTGAACCACTGGTCTAAGACACATCACCTAGGCTACACTCGAGGTTCAAAATGTACCTGACAGTGCAGCTGGTAAGGATGTATTCTTGTTCTTCACATTTCTCCACACAGAAGTCTCTATGTTTCTATATTTCATTGGCTTTCCTAGTAAATGCATGTGCCTTATTAATGATTCACACCATGTATACTCACACATAGATACAGCTCTCATATTTCATAATGCTTTCAAATGGTCCAGTCTGTTTTGGTCAATTCACAGAGGCTTGTGCACCCACCCAAATAGTGCAACTTTCTTCCAATTTCAAAAAAAGAAGCTTTTTGGCTTCATTATTATCATCTGCCATTTCTCCAAGTGAAAGAGAGAGACTAGGTAATTGAACTGACAAATAAGGTTTTTTGATTTGTGGTTTTGTATTTGTAAAGACCTACAATTAAGTGTAGGATAATTTTTATTTTCATTTGGTTGTTTCTTGCTTAGATATAAAATTTCCTTGCACAGCTCTTTCACTTCCTAGCTCTTTATCTTACCCTATATTGTATGGAAGAGAGTTGAATGTAAGTGGGACTTATTAAAGAGCTGGCCTTAACTTTGAAGACACTGGGACTGATAAGTCAACTGCCAGCCCCCCTTAAAAGTCCCAGCTTCTGGGGACCTATGTGTTGATCAAGCTATATAGACAAGCCAAAGCAGATTTTTTTCTCTTTTATTTCTTTTTGATCAGAGTTGGCTGTTCCAGAGTGTCATTTATTGTTTGCCTTGTGACACCTTTCCTTAATCTCTCAACCTGAGTGGAAATACCAGTCGACAGCCACTAAAAATTATGTAATGCTAAAAATTAATTTCAAACTTTAAAATCATCTGTTGAACTTTCATTTTAAAATCTTCAGTTTTCTAAAAAGAGCTTTTGCAAGGGTAAAAATCTTCTTTTATTGAAGAGTTTTTTCTTTTTTTTAATAACCCAAGTGAAAATATTGCCAGCAGTCTCTAAGTTCTTCAGCAAATATAATTTCATTTCTCAACATTAGCTAAAAACTAGAAATGAAGAAAATGTATATTTACCTTCTTCCTTTGGTATAATAGACCAACCGAATTTTCACTTTGAGAAATGTCAAATTGTTTTAATCCTTCATTGCATATTTTCATTTACAAATCTTCTATTTACTTGCTTTTGTTTCTTTCCTTTCTTTGGCTAGATGTCTGTAAGCTTTAAGTTTTGTATTTACCTACTTAGTCCCAAATCTTTTTCTTTGTTTTCTTTTTTCACTTTAAGTACTTCACTGGTGCATTTTACCATTTTTAGTTGGGAAAATGAACAAAGCTTTGGTAGATTGTTTCAGCCTTCTGTTAAACTTTAATTTATGGAGTAAATTTGAGACTTGAAACAAGGTAATTGGCAGAGTAGTGAACACTGTGGGAAATGTTTTACATGAATAAAAAAGGGAAAGTTAGTTAACAAATATTTACTTAACAACTGCTGTGCTCAGAACCCTGTGTTCAGAAAGGGAGTGGAAAGAAAATAGAAGTGCTGAGAGGCTTACTCCACAGGTGGGGGCATGGGGACAAGAATGTGTGGGAAAATGATTTATAAATCCCCATAACCAAAATCAAAGTTACTTAAGACAAGCTGAAATAAAATGACCGAATAAAATGACAGAACAAGTGTGTATCAGCTTTATTTTCATACATTTGCATTCAGAACATGCCTTCATTAGCTAATGGCCATGTGAACTTGAGAAATTTACTTGTACTCTGAAAACATCTTTTCCCATAAGTAAAATGGGCTGAATTGCTTATGTAGCAGGGTCAGGGATGATATCTGTAAAGTACTTTGCACAGAGTCTGGCACATGTGTACACACTGAGAATATGCTAACCAGTACAATGACGGTCACAGTAGTTGTAACTACTGCCACTACTATTGGTGCCGATATTCCAAGCAGCACGACTACTTTCATTACTACAACTATGGTTTTAATTGATTTGTTGCTCCATTCATTGCCCATCCATTTGAAAGGAAGTATAAAAATTCATTTTCGGCTAAGTGATATACAAGTGTCCATATGTGTTTAAAATTTCAACAAAGAACCAATTTGAAGATTTCGTTTTACAGGGCTACATTTCAGAATTCTAGAAATCCTACTTAAGTAAGTAGTCTAGCTTTCTCAGTAAAGAGAATAAGTAAATAAGTAAAGAGAAAGCCAACGCAGAAAACCAAAGTGATCTCGTTGTGGGTGCAATGCAGATATCAGTGGCAGCATCCCGCTTGTAGGATCACTCAGCTGTTTCAAGAGCCCCGGGATTGATGCTTATATCTTGCCATTGGTGAAGTGGAGAACCATGAGGAGAATGCCTCTAGGGTAAAGGTTGGCTATACAGACTCAATGCAGAGTGGAACCGCCAGTCAGCTAGGAAGAGCCAGCATGAAAGTACCCGAGTGCGGCAAAGCTTGAAGTGAGGCCTCTCGACTTGCCAGAAGCAGAAATGCAAATTTATAGTTGATCAGGAATTAAGACCCTTTGTTTAAACAGAATCCTTACATTTCCAGTGTCTAAAATAATTTTTATCTATTTTGCAGGATACTCCAAATTTAGTGTCATGGCACCTAAAAAGGTAGGTGAGTCTACACACTCTTGTCCCAATCCACTGATGCCAGATATGATTCAGAGTTTAGAATTGTTAGGGTTTTTTGAATGGTGATATATTAATAATACTTTTCATGTAACTATTCAACATCCCTATGAGTTCTGTCAGGGATTGGGTGGGAGAGGGATAATGACTAACAATAGCTTCATATAAATGCAGTTCAGACCTTAAAAATTACCAAGGGGAGAAGGTGGGGGAGGGAGGGAGGGAAGAACGCAGCCAGAGAGAGGGAGAAAACGAGAACTCAGTTTTCAGATTTTGGAGTATTTCAAATTAAAATTTATTACTTACAGAATGTTGTATGGAATGTCGAGGAACATTTAAATGTTTAGAGAAACTTTATCCTACCTGTGTAAAAGCTGATGTGCCCTTGCACATCAGGGAAGCTTGGTGGGCTACAATCTACAGGGTTGCAAAGGCTCAGACACAACTAAGCAACTAACACTTCCACTTTCAATGATAAAATATACATATACAATAACCAAAATAAATAAATAAAACTCCTCTCACCTTTGAAAGGAGAGAAGTTACTCTTTCAGAGTTTTATCTTCTAGATTATATATCGATCATCCTTATTCTGTTAATATGTGCTTTTTAAGTTATAAAAACTTCACTTTTGATATATTTTTCAGAGAACATAAAGTTTCTTAAAAACAACAGTCACCATTATTGAATACTTAGAATGTACCATGCTCTGGGTTAAGTACTTTACAGAAACCATCTTAAGTATCTCATAATTATCTTGTAAGGAAGGAATTGTAGTTTTGCACATTTACTAATAAGAAAATAGAATTTGGGAAAGGCTACTGTACCAAGATCATATAGCTGAATCCAGCACAGAATTATAAAATAAATATTCATCAACAACATATTTAACTGCTTCTCTAGTGCCCCTGTAACTAATCTCTGATCTTCCTTGAATGAATAAGAAAAAAATCTTGTTATGTGAATTCCTTCTAAAGAAGACCAGTTTCAGCCTCTTCTATATGTTGATTTTTGTCTTGTTTTGCATTCTAAACCTCACCCTCAAATCCTGAAGTTGCTTTTATCTCACAAGAATCCAAGGAATATAACGGTTCTAGAACATTGCTTCTAGTTATTCTAGAACAGCTAATCACTGAATGACTCTCAAACAGAAAGAGTTACACAAAACATCTGAGATAAACATGATGGACCCAGCCTACTTGAATGTCTGATTTTGCGAGAGCAGCAATCAGCACCAGATTCTCACATAATATTGTACCCTTGATCCATATTGGAAAGGATATTGTATTAGCCCCTTTCCATCCTGGAGAGTTGAACTGTTTGTCTTCACCAGAACAGATGTATTTTTAAAACTGGTCATCTCCCTAATGTATGCTACTCTTCTGTCAACATCATTTTCTATGAAATTGCAGAATAACTTATCATCCTAATATCCAGTATTCCTTATGCTCTAACCAAGGAAATCACCATGAAAGATGTAAGACGTTGGGTACCATTTCTCTCGAAGGCAGAATACAAGCACAAAACAAAATGTAGGTCTCATTATTCTAGATAAAGATACACTTATAACGCTAAAAATTTTTTTATTCTTTATTTTTATTTGCTGGACTTTATTGGCTTAAAAACAGCCATACTCAAGGGGGGGCGGGGAACCTCTTCCACCATGAGAAAAAAAAAAAAAAAAGATTCCACTGAAATGAAGCTGAAGATGAGATTGCCCCCAGCCAGGTTCTCTGCCATTTCCTTCTCCAGGGCATCTTCCTGACCCAGGGATCAAACTCAGGTCTCCTTTGTCTCCTGCATTACAGGCAGATTCTCTACCTGCTGAGGCATCAGGGAAGCCTCTCTCAACCAGAAAATACAGACAAAATTGATGGGAGAATGTAGAGTACTACACAGGGTGGTTGATTCCCTTCACCAATGGATTTAGGCTTGCTGTTACACAGCAGGAGCAAGAAAGACTGCAATGGATCTTAGAAGAACCCCATAGACATTAATACTGCTTTGTTCAGGGATAAATTTTAACGGAAGACTACCGGAATCCTGTATGTACAAAATCATCAAAAGCTCACTTTCCTCAGGAAAATTTCTGGTTGATGTACTTGCTGAGGGCAATTTGAATGTGGAGTCAGAGCGGCAAAAGGTTACTGGAAGTACTAATTATGCCCTTGAGGCCAGTTACAGAAACAGGAACTGTGACACTGACCTTTTTCGGGTTTGTTTTGGTGTTCTCCCTGTATATACATCTAGCTAAAATAGTCATCTTTTAAAACTAATTTTCCTCTTCATTCTTCCTTTGTGCCATTTTTTGACATGTGACGGTATACTAATGACAGAATGAACAATATATTTCACAGGTTATAGAACATTAAGACAGGATCATTATAGTGGCCATAAGAATATGCAACATACATTCCCAAGCATGGGGACTGTAACTAACCAGCGTCCTCAGCTGCTGTGTTCTGAAATCCAAAACTGCATTTGTGCTGAGACTATACTGTGCATGGACTGTCCCAAGCCAGTGACAACTATGACAGCAATACTAAAATAGGCCCTTTCCTAGGGTCTCCTCTAAGGCAGATAGATATTCAGCTCAGGACTCCTCAATAGCTCTGGTAAACTTTCTTTAGACTGCACATCAGTTCAGGGTGGCTCCACCCAACCTTCTTCTCCTCTTTCCTTCAGTGGATGGGGAGTTGGGAGTTAACTATGACCACTTGTCCTAATTAGTCCTAACCTCTCCCAGTTGTCCCACTCATTTTACAGGAGTTGTCTGGAAACTTCTTGCACTTTATACCCTCAGTTCAGTTCAGTCACTCAGTCATGTCCGACTCTCTGCGACCCCATAAATCGCAGCACGTCAGGCCTCCCTGTCCATCACCAACTCCCGGAGATCACTCAGACTCATGTCCATCAAGTCCGTGATGCCATCCAGCCATCTCATCCTGGGTCGTCCCCTTCTCCTCTTGCCCCCAATCCCTCCCAGCATCAGAGTCTTTTCCAATGAGTCAACTCTTCGCATGAGATGGCCAAAGTACTGGAGCTTCAGCTTTAGCATCATTCCTTCCAAAGAAATCCCAGGACTGATCTCCTTCAGAATGGACTGGTTGGATCTCCTTGCAGTCCAAGGAACTCTCAAGAGTCTTCTCCAACACCACAGTTCAAAAGCATCAATTCTTCGGTGCTCTGCCTTCTCCACAGTCCAACTCTCACATCCATACATGACCACAGGAAAAACCATAACCTTGACTAGACAGACCTTAGTCGGCAAAGTAATGTCTCTGCTTTTGAGTATGCTATCTAGGTTGGTCATAACTTTTCTTCCAAGGAGTAAGCGTCTTTTAATTCCATGGCTGCAGTCACCATCTGCAGTGATTTTGGAGCCCAAAAAAATAAAATCTGACACTGTTTCCACTCTTTCCCATCTATTTCCCATGAAGTGATGGGACCAGATGCCATGATCTTCATTTTCTGAATGTTGAGCTTTAAGCCAACTTTTTCGCTCTCCTCTTTCACTCGCATCAAGAGGCTTTTTAGCTCCTCTTCACTTTCTGCCATAAGGGTAGTGTCATCTGCATATCTGAGGTTATTGATATTTCTCCCGGCAATCTTGATTCCAGCTTGTGTTTCTTCCAGTACACCCTAAATGATTTAATATGCATGAAATCAATGCATATTTAACCCCATCTTGTTCTCTGCTTTCCAGACTTCTATAATCACCACAGAGTAAGTAGTATAAACATGGTACAGAGATTATAGATTTAGAAGTGAATGTAATAACTGATGAATTTTTGGGTAACTGTTTTTTGTTTGTTTTGACTGCACCACATGTCATGTGGGATTTTAGTTCCTTGACCAGGAATCCAACCTGTGTCCCCTGTACTGAAGTGCAGTCTAAACCACTAGTCCACCAGGTAAGTTTTCTCTGGGCTAATACTTTTTATAAGAAACTAAGAGAATACTATGAAGAATGATACATTAAGTTACATAAGAATAGCCATTTCTTTTTTCTCTTTTAAGAACCAGAAGTTGGAAAGAAAGCTGTGCAGCTAGCCAATCTGGCATACTGTACAAATGACTGCCAGCATCTTTAACCTCTTTTCCCAAGGTTTGAGTCATTCGGCAGCAATGTCCAAGTTTGACCTTGGTGGTAACAGCACTGCATGTGCTAAGAAACAGCATCACAAGAATTTTCATGAATTTATCAGCAGCATGGTTGATACTCTTCTTAGCCATTCAGGCACCTTGATTGTGCAAGCTTACTTATTATTACTTTGTCTCAAACTTCCATCATTCAATTCAGCTCAGTTCAGTCACTTGGTAGTGTCTGACTCTTTGCGACTACAGGACTACAGGCCTCCCTTGTCCATCACCAATTCCTGGAGTTTACCCAAACTCATGCCCATCAACCAGGTGATGCCATCCAACCATCTCATCCTCTGTCATCCCCTTCTCCTCCTGCCTTCAATCTTTCGCAGCATCAGGGTATTTCCCAATGAGTCAGCTTTTCGCATCAGGTGGCCAAAATACTGGAGTTTCAGCTTCAACATCAGTCATTCCAATGAACACTCAGGACTGATTTCCTTTAGGATGGACTGGTTGGATCTCCTTGCAGTCCAAGGGACTCTCTAAGTCTTCTCCAACACCACAGTTCAAAGGCATCAATTCTTCAGTGCTCAGCTTTCTTTATAGCCCAACTCTCACATCCATACATGACTACTGGACAAATATAGCCTCGACTAGACAGATCTTTGTTGGTAAAGTAATGTTTCTACTTTTTAATATGCTGTCTAGGTTGATCATAACTTTCCTTCCAAGGAGTAAGTGTCTTTTAATTTCATGGCCTCAGTCACTGTTTGCAATGATTTAGGAGCCCCCCAAAATAAAGTCTGTCACTATTTCCACTCTTTCCCCATCTATTTGCCATGAAGTGATGGGACCAGATGCCATGATCTTAGTTTTCTGAATGTTGAGTTTTAAGCCAACTTTTTCACTCTCCTCTTTCACTTTCATCAAGAGCCTCTTTAGTTCATCTTCACTTTCTGCCATAAGGGTGGTGTCATCTACATATCTCAGGTTATTGATATTTCTCCCGACAATCTTGATTCCAGCTTGTGTTTCTTCCAGCCCAGCATTTCTCATGATGTACTCTGCATGTAATTTAAGTAAGCAGGATGACAATATACATCCTTGACGTACTTCTTTTCCTATTTTGAACCAGTCTGTTGTTCCATGTCCAGTTCGAACTGTTGCTTCCTGACCTGCATACAGGTTTCTCAAGAAGCAGATCAGATGGTCTGGTATTCCCATCTCTTTCAGAGTTTTCCACAGTTGATTGTGATCCACACAGTCAAAGGCTTTGGATTAGTCAATAAAGCAGAAACAGGTTTTATTGAAACTCATTTCTTTTTATATCATCCAGCAGATGTTGGCAATTTGATCTCTGGTTCCTCTGCCCTTTCTAAAACTAGCTTGAACATCTGGAATTTCAGAGTTCACATATTGTTGAAGCCTGGCTTGAATATTCTGAGCATTATTTTACTAGCATGTGCTGCTGCTAAGTCACTTCAGTCATGTCCTACTCTGTGTGACCCCATGGACAGCAGCCCACCAGGCTCCTCCGTCCCTGGGATTCTCCAGGCAAGAACACTGGAGTGGGTTGCCATTTCCTTCTCCAATGCATGAAAGTGAGAATTGAAAGGGAAGTCGCTCAGTCGTGTCTGACTCTTCATGACCCCATGGACCGCAGCCTACCAGGCTCCTCTGTCCATGGGATTTTCCAGGCAAGAGTACTGGAGTAGGGTGCCATCGCCCTCTCCTACCAGCGTGTAAGATGAGTGCAATTGTGCAGCAGTTTGAGCATTCTTTGGCATTGCCTTTCTTTGGGATTGGAATGAAAACTGACCTTTTCCAGTCCTGTGGCCACTGCTGAGTTTTCCAAATATGCTGGCATGTTGAGTGCAGCACTTTCACAGCATCATCCTTCAGGATTTGAAATAGCTCAACTGGAATTCCATCACCTCCACTAACCTTATTCACAGTTATGCTTCCTAAGGCTGACTTGACTTCATATTCCAGGATGTCTGGCTCTAGACGAGTGATCACATCATTGTGATCATCTGGGTCATGAAGATCTTTTTTGTACAGTTCTTCTGCGTATTCTTGCCACCTCTTCTTATGATCTGCTTCTGTTAGGTCCATACCATTTCTGTCCTTTATTGAGCCTACCTTTGCATGAAATATCCCCTTGGTATCTCTAATTTTCTTGAAGACATCTCTAGTCTTTCCAGTTCTATTGTTTTCCTCTATTTCTTTGCACTGATCACTGAGGAAGTCTTTCTTATCTCTCCTTACCATTCTTTGGAACTCTGCATTCAAATGGGTATATCTTTCCTTTCCTCCTTTGCTTTTTGCTTCTCTTCTTTTCACAGCTATTTGTAAGGTCTCCTCAGACAGCCATTTTGCTTTTTTGCATTTCTTTTTCTGGGGTATAGTCTTGATCCCTGTCTCCTGTACAGTGTCATGAACCTCCATCCATAGTTCATCAGGCACTCTGTCTATCAGATCTAGTCCCTTAAATTTATTTTTTACTTCCACTGTATAATCGTAAGGGATTTGATTTAGGTCATACCTGAATGGTCTAGTGGTTTTTCCTACTTTCTTTAAGTCTGAATTTGGCAATAAGGAGTTCATGATTGGAGCCACAGTCAGCTCCTGGTCTTGTTTTTGCTGACTGTATAGAGCTTCTCCATCTTTGGCTACAAAGAATATAATCAATCTGATTTTGGTGTTGAACATCTGGTGATATCCATGTGTAGAATCTTCTCTTGTGTTGTTGAAAGAGGGTGTTTGCTATGATCAGTGTGTTCTCTTGGCAAAACTCTATTAGCCTTTGCCCTGCTTCATTCTGTACTCCAAGGCCAAATTTGCCTGTTACTCCAGGTGTTTCTTGACTTCCTACTTTTGCATTCCAGTCCCCTATAATGAAAAGGATATCTTTTTTTTTTGCTGTTAGTTCTAAAAGGTTTTGTAGGTCTTCACAGAACCGTTCAACTTCAGCTTCTTCAGTATTATTGGTCGCTGCATAGACTTAGATTAATGCGATATTGAATGCCTGTTTGCCTTGGAAACGAACAGAGTTCATTCTGTTGTTTATGAGATTACTTCCAAGTACTGCATTTTGGACTCTTCTGTTGACTATGAAGGCTACTCCATGTCTTCTAACAGATTCTTGTCCACGGTAGTAGATATGATAGTCATCTGAGTTAAATTCACCCATTCCAGTCCATTTCAGTTCACTGATTCCTAAAATGTCAATGTTCACTCTTGCCATCTGTTTGACCACTTCCAATTTGCTTTGATTCATGGACCTAACATTCCAGGTTCCTATGCAATATTGCTCTTTACAGCATCAGACCTTGCTTCCATCACCAGTTCACATCCACAACTGGTTGTTGTTTTTGCTTTTGCTCCATCTCTTCATTTTTTCTGGAGTTATTTCTCCCCTGATCTCCAGGAGCATTTTGGGCACCTACTGACCTAGGGAGTTCATCTTTCAGTTTCCTATCCCTTTGCCTTTTCATACTATTCATGGGGTTCAAAGGCAAGAGTACTGAAGTGATTTGCCATTCCCTTCTTCAGTTACCACATTTTGTTAGAACTCTCCACCATGACCCGTCCATCTTGGGTAGCCCTACACAGCATGGCTCATAGTTTCATTGAGTTAGACAAGGCTGTGGTCCATTTGACTAGACTGGTTAGTTTTCTGTGTCTGTCTGCCCTCTGATGCCCTCTCTCAGCACCTCCCATCTTACTGAGGTTTCTCTGACCTTGGACATGGGGTATCTCCTCACAGGCCCTGCTCCTGAATTTGGAAATGGGGCGTCTTTTCACAGTCCCCACTTCTGACCTTGGATGTGGGGTATCTCCTCATGGCCCCCATTCTTGACCTTGGACATGGAGTATCTCTCTCGGCCGCTCCAGCGCCACACAGCCGCTACTCTATTATTTGTAAATTAGAACACTTACTATACCCAATCCATTCAGGTTTTTATGGAAAATAGGTTATGCATTCAATAGGATAACTGAGGGTAGTTTAAAGAAATGGTATTGATAAAGCTGTGGGCAGTATCAAGAGAGAACTGCTGATACAAAGGACAGTGAGGTGCTCTGCAGCTAGCCATAGCAGGGAGTTATTACCCTAAGTCTTCTGAGGAAGACAGAATAGGAAACATTGCCAGTACCATGAACAAGAGCTATAGCTATAGGAAATGGCTATAAGGAGCCTGATCTTTGGTGGAGGAATACAGACAAAGAACCTCATAACCCATTGTCCCAGTGGTACCTTCCACTGGGTAAACTCAACTGAAGGCTATTAAGGTGAGTGAGCCTATTGATGCCATCCATAAAAATTAGCAACCCAGGATGGACAGAAGTGTGAAAATGGTAGACATATAAAGGAAAAGAGCATACCCAGTACACTGACTGATAGAGAGTGGCAAATGTTATTGCTTCGAGTTTAGCTTAGTTTTAAATGCTAATAAGGCATTTGAACACAAAATCCTCTAGCAGCAGCACAGATATCATTGATTGATTATGAAATGGGCTTTTTAAAAAAAATCATGCATACTTTATATCAGAGAATTCAGAAAGATTAATGGTGTTATTAATTTATCTTTAATTTTGAAAACTATTTTTGCTGAATATAAAATTCTAGACTAGCTGTTTCTATAGCAAGATAAAGATGTCATTCTCTTGTCTTTCAGGCTTCATGACGTCTGAGAGGTCAACTATCATTCATATTGCTTTTCTCCTGTATATAATATATCATTTTTCTCCATGGTTGCTTTTAGTATCTTCTGTTTATCTTTGGTTTTCAGTATATATAAAATATATATTGAAACATATATATATATATATATACATATAAAATTCAGTTTTAAAGTTGTTTTTGGCAGAAACACTTACACAGGCATCCAAGCCAAATTATTTTTTTTATGGCAGAAGTGGAATATACATATATTTTGTAAGAATAAAATTTTTTGCCAAAAATGTTAGATGTTGCTCCAATATTGCTTTTGAATAAATCACCCTCTTTAAACTAGAATTGTATCAGATAAATAAAAAGAAAAAAAAACTTATTTGACTCCCTTTATAATCTCTAAACTTTGCCATTGGTATACTAATTGACTATACTCTTTTAATTACAGTCACTGTATAATTTTTTTAACATTTAATGCTTGATATCATTACTCAGCTTTTATTAATTTATAAATATATACTGTATATTTCTTCACAAATTTGTTTCTAGATAGTAAACATATATTCTGTTGCTAAGGTACCATTTGTGATAAGAAATCTGTGGAGCATTTTGATTAATTTTTGGTGAAACTACAGTATCATTCTGATTGTAATGTTTTTAATTGCATTACTTTGTTTCCTGTGTGTATAATTATATCCTCTGTAGGAAATGACAGTTTTTAATTTTTTTTCCCAATTTTATACCAGCTATCCTTTAAAAGCAGGCTTCCCTGATGGAGCTGGTGATAAAAAACCTGTCTGCTAAGACAGAAGACCTAAGAGATGCAGGTTCGATCCCTGGGTTGGGAAGATTCCCTGGAGGAGGGCATGGCAACCCAGTCAAGTGTTCTTGCCTGTAGAATCTAATGGACAGAGGAGCCTGGCAGGCTATAGTCCATAGGGTCTCAAAGAGTCAGACGTGACTGGAGCAGCTTAGCATGCATGCATTCTTAATAAGAATGTAGCCTATGGAAAGGGAGGAAATATTTGCAAAACATATACCTGATAAAGGGTTAGTATCTTAAAAATATAAGGAATTCTTACAACTCCATATTAAAAAACAAACAATCCAACTGAAAAATGAGCAAAGCAACTGAATAGATATTCCTCTAAAGAAGACATACAAATGACCAACAGATATATTAAAAGGTGCTCAACATCACTAATCACCAGGGAAACACAAATCAAAACCACAAGATATCACCTCACAGTTGTTAGGTTGGCTCTCATCAAAATAACAAAAGATAACAAATGTTGATGAGGATTTGGAGAAGAAGGAACCTTTGCGCAATATTGCTATGAATGCACATTGATGCAGCCACTGTGTAAAGCAGTAAAAATGCTCCTGAAAAAGTTTAAGAAAAAAACAGAACTACCATATGATCCAGTAATCTTGCTTCTCAGTATAAACACAAAAGAATTGGAATCAGGATCTCAAAAAGGTTATATGTACCCCCATGTTCACTGCAGCATTACTCACAATTGCCAAGATAGGGAAGCAACCTGACTGTCCATGACTGTTAATGGATAAAGAAACTACTGTATATGCATACGATGCAATATTATTCAGCCTTAAAAAGAAGGAAATCCTTTTCTCCACACCCTCTCCAGCATTTATTGCTTGCAGATTTTTGGATCTACACTGTTGGTGGGAATGCAAACTAGTACAGCCACTATGGAGAACAGTGTGGAGATTCCTTAAAAAATTGCAAATAGAACTGCCATATGACCCAGCAATCCCACTGCTGGGCATACACACCGAGGAAACCAGAATTGAAAGAGACACGTGTACCCCAATGTTCATCACAGCACTGTTTATAATAGCCAGGACATGGAAACAACCTAGATGTCCATCAGCGGATGAATGGATAAGAAAGCTGTGGTACATATACACAATGGAGTATTACTCAGCCATTAAAAAGAATACATTTGAATCAGTTCTGATGAGATGGATGAAACTGGAGCCGATCATACCGAGTGAAGTAAGCCAGAAAGAAAAACACCAATACAGTATACTAACACATATATATGGAATTTAGAAAGATGGCAATGATGACACTGTATGCAAGACAGCAAAAAAGACACAGATGTGCATAGCGGACTTTTGGACTCAGAGGGAGAGGGAGAGGGTGGGATGTTTTGGGAGAATGGCATTGTAACATGTATACTATCATGTAAGAAACGAATCGCCAGTTTATGTCCGAAGCAGGATACAGCATGCTTGGGGCTGGTGCGCGGGGATGACCCAGAGGGATGTTGTGGGGAGGGAGGTGGGACGGGGGTTCATGTTTGGGAACGCATGTACACCCGTGGTGGATTCATGTCAATGTATGGCAAAACCAATACAGTATTGTAAAGTAAAATAAAGTAAAAATAAAAATTTAATAAAAAAAGAAGGAAATCCTGATATTTGCAACAGTAAAAAATGAATCTTGAAAACATTATGCTGTTAATGAACTAGAAGGACAAATACTGCATAATAACACTTTTACTAGGAATTTAAAATACGCACACTCATAGGAGCAGTGAGTGGAAAGGTGGCTATCCAGGACTGAAGCGAAAAGGGGAAAGGGGAAGTGTGAGTCAAAGAGCACAGTTTTGGTTATATAAAATGAGTAAGTCCTAGACTTCCTGTACAGCATACTGCCTAGAGTCCCAATAGTGTATCACGTAGTGTAGTTCAAATTTTTCTGAGACATTAGACTTTATGTTAAATGTCCTTAGCAAAATGATAATAAGAATAATGACAATAAATACAGGGACAAGATGAAACATTTGGAAGTCATGGATAAGTTCATGACATATTTTGCAAGGAAGTTTTAACAGTTGTATACTTATCTTCAAGTTCACCAACATATATTAAATACATATAGTTTTTGTATGTCAATTTTTTAATTAAAAATACTATACATAGTTATTTAAATTGTTTTCTGTCAATGTGTTCTCAATTATTTTGAGCTTTGTATTTATTAATTCTATTCTTTTGTCCGTATGGAAAGTTGACTTTTGTTTCTATGTTTCATGTAATATATTTGTTGAGCTTTACTATCTTTATTATACTGGGCTTCAATAAAGAAATGAGGAAGTTCTTCCTTTTCTATGCTCTGGAACAGAGAATCAGGGAAATGCAACTAAAACCATGACATATCACTTCACATATATCAGAGAAAACAATAATTAGAATCTGTCAGCTCTGGGGTTTCAGAAAGATGTGGAGCCTGGCACTCTGTTAATAGGAAGATAAATTTGTAACATTGATTAGGAGAACAATTTAGTACATTTTAATAAATATTAAGATGTACTTACACCACAAGCAATCAATTAAAGTCAGGAATATAAAAAAAATTTTCATATTGTCTTGTAAAAAGACATGAAACAGTATTTTTGGGTTACCCGGGTGGTTCAGTGGTAAAGAATCTGCTTGCAGTGCAGGAGACAGTCCCTAGGTCAGAAAGATCCCGTGGAGAAGGAAGTGGTAACCTACTCCAGTATTCTTGCCTGGGAAATCCTATGGACAGAGGAGCCTGGCAGGCTACAGACCATGCGTTGCAAAGAGTCAGACACAACTTAGCAACTAAACCACAACAAAAGGCATGTTTTCAGCCTTACTATTATAAAGAAAAACATTGTAACCACTTAAATATCTATCAACAAAAAATAGATAAATCAACAGTGCCATAAGTTACATTTGAAATAATTAAGTTAAAGCTATAAATATCAACATAGCTTAGTAGGTTCATATATTTCATTTCACCAATATAGTATGGAAATTAAAAATTTATAAAAAGATATGCATAGTTTAATGTTATCTACATAAAAGATTTTAAGTATGCCCCAAATCATATATTTCTGGAATAGAGATGCATTTAGTCTATAAAGATAAACATTAAATTAGTAATAGATGATAGAAGTTATGCCCTGTTGAATTTTTAATTCCTTTTCAACTTTTATGGAAATGATTTTCTTCCTTTTTGGACTAAAACCATGAAATACCTTAACTGATCTGATTTTGAAAGGTCACTGTGGTTTTGTTTTGAACTGTATATTAATGATCAAGCCTTATTTTAATGTGTTTCTAGACATTATTTGAATTTTTTGCATTGACTCACAAGAGAAATTAGCCTATGAGTGGTTTTTTTAATGTATTTATTAAGTTTTAGGAATAGTATTACACCAACCTTATCTTTTAAAAGAATATAAAAATATTCCTTATCATTTGTGTTTCAATAAGCTTAAATATACTTATTTATCTATTCCTAAAGTTTCAGTAAATATACCAATAAAACCAGTGATCCTTGCACTCTTTTAAGAATAGCACTTGAATAATTGTCCATTATTGCTCTCTTTGGCTTTGCATTTTATTCTCTGCTTTGGATAGATTTAGTAATTTATATTTGCCAGGAAATACATTTAGTTTATGTGGATAGCAAATATATTTGCACAGGCTTGAGCTGAAATATTTTAATATACTAATATCCTTTGTATCAGTAGTTATATCCCCATTCCCACTTCTAACATGTGTTTGTGCTTTCCCTATTTTATCTTTAATTCAATGTATAATCTATTTTTATTTTGTTTGTATTTTTCAAATAAGTAAATAGATCTATTATTTTTACTGCTTTTCTCTTTAGTAACAAGTTTTTGTTATATCTTTATTAATATATTTCCTCACCTTTTTATATGTTTTATAGCTGGTCACTTCCCAACTAAATGATATGAACGTTTAATTTACTTGTTTTTACTTTCTATTATTTAAACAAAATTATATTTTTTCATTGATTTTGCTAATTTCATATGCTAGAATATAAGCCTTTAAAAATTTTATTTTCTATAAAATCTTTGGTTTCAGTTTTTATTCTCTCCATGTTCTCTTTTATAGTTTTATTAGTTTATTTATACACTGGCTTATTAATTTTTACTAAAGACTGTCATCTGTGCCATTTCTACCTTTTGGAATACATTGATATATTCATTATTATTTATTACAACATCAATGTTTTTAGTATCCCAGGGCATGCAAAGTGTAGTATATTATCTTCTCATAAAATGTATCAGACTAGATTATTTTAGGCCATACTAATTTTTACTTTTTTAAGGTATATGGCCTCTCCTGGATATAGCTATCATTTGACATAATCTTTAATGTCTTGACTGTATCCCTTACAATTATACAAAGGAAATGACATATAGATCAAGAGATTAAATCTGATAGGCAGAGTGCCTGAAGAACTGTGCACGGAGGTTTGTAACATTGTACAGAAGGCCTTGATCAAAACCATCTCCAAGAAGAAGAAATGCAAAGAGGCAAAATGGCTGTCTGACCAGGCCTTACAAATAGCTGAGAAAAGAAGAACAGCAAAAGGCAAAGGAGAAAAGGAAAGCTATATCCATTTGAATGCAGAGTTCCAAAGAATAAAAAGACTTCCTAAGTCATCAATGCAAACAAATAGATAAAAACAATAGAATGGGAAAAACTAGAGATCTCTTCAAGAAAATCAGAGGTACCAGGGGAAATTTTCATATAAAACTGGGCACAATAAAGGATAGAAATGGCATGGACCTAACAGAAGCAGAAGATATTAAGAAGAGGTGGCAACAATATACAGAAGAACTATACAAAAAAGATCTTAATGATCCAGAAAATCATGATGGTGTGATCACTCCCCTAGAGCCAGAAATCTTGGAATGCAAAGTCCAAAGGCCATTAGGAAGTATCACTACGAACAAAGTTAGTAGTTCAGTTCAGTTCAGTTCAGTCGCTCAGTCATGTCCGACTCTTTGCGACCCCATGAATCGCAGCACGCCAGGCCTCCCTCTCCATCACCATCTCCCGGAGTTCATTCAGACTCACGTCCATCGAGTCCATTATGCCATCCAGCCATCTCATCCTGGGTCGTCCCCTTCTCCTCCTTCCCCCAATCCCTCCCAGCATCAGAGTCTTTTCCAATGAGTCAACTCGTCGCATGAGGTGGCCAAAGTACTGGAGCTTCAGCTTTAGCATCATTCTTTCCAAAGAAATCCCATGGCTGATCTCCTTCAGAATGGACTGGTTGGATCTCCTCGCAATCCAAGGGACTCTCAAGAGTCTTCTCCAACACCACAGTTCAAAAGTATCAATTCTTTGGCGCTCAGCTTTCTTCACAGTCCAACTCTCACATCCATACATGACCACAGGAAAAACCATAGCGTTGACTAGACAGACAGTCGGCAAAGTAATATTTCTGCTTTTCAATATACTATCTAGGTTCGTCATAACTTTTCTTCCAAGGAGTAAGCGTCTTTTAATTCCATGGCTGCAGTCACCATCTGCAGTGATTTTGGAGCCCAAAAATTAAAGTCTGACACTGTTTCTACTGTTTCCCCATCTATTTCCCATGAAGTGATGGGACCATATGCCATGATCTTCGTTTTCTGAATGTTGAGCTTTAAGCCAACTTTTTCACTCTCCACTGTCACTTTCATCAAGAGGCTTTTTAGTTCCTCTTCACTTTCTGCCATAAGGGTGGTGTCATTTGCATTTCTTAGGTTATTGATATTTCTCCTGGCAATCTTGATTCCAGCTTGTGTTTCTTCCAGTCCAATATTTCTCATGATGTACTCTGCATATAAGTTAAATAAGCAGGGTGACAATATACAGCCTTGATGTACTCCTTTTCCTATTTGGAACCAGTCTGTTGTTCCATGTCCAGTTCTAACTGTTGCTTCCTGACCTGCATACAGATTTCTCAAGAGGCAGGTCAGGTGGTCTGGTATTCCCATCTCTCTCAGAATTTTCCACAGTTTATTGTGATCCATACAGTCAAAGGCTTTGGCATAGTCAATAGAGCAGAAATAGATGTTTTTCTGGAACTCGCTTGCTTTTTCCATGATCCAGTGGATGTTGGAAATTTGATCTCTGGTTCCTCTGTCTTTTCTAAAACCAGCTTGAACATCAGGGAGTTCACAGTTCACATATTGCTGAAGCCTGGCTTGGAGAATTTTGAGCATTACTTTACTAGCATGTGAGATGAGTGCAATTGTGCGGTAGTTTGAGCATTCATTGGCATTGCCTTTCTTTGGGATTGGAATGAAAACTGACCTTTTCCAGTCCTGTGGCCACTGCCAAGTTTCCAGGATTTGAAACAGCTCCACTGGAATTCCATCACCTCCACTAGCTTTGTTCGTAGTGATGCTTTCTAAGGCCCACTTGACTTCACATTCCAAGATGTCTGGCTCTAGATTAGTGATCACATCATCATGATTATCTGGGTCGTGAAGATCTTTTTTGTACAGTTCTTCTGTGTATTCTTGCCACCTCTTCTTAATATCTTCTGTTTCTGTTAGGTCCATACCATTTCTGTCCTTTGTCGAGCCCATCTTTGCATGAAATGTTCCCTTGGTATCTCTAATTTTCTTGAAGCAATCTCTAGTCTTTCCCATTCTGTTGTTTTCCTCTATTTCTTTGCAATGATCGCTGAAGAAGGCTTTCTTATCTCTTCTTGCTATTCTTTGGAACTCTACATTTAGATGCTTATATCTTTCCCTTTCTCCTTTGCTGATGGAATTCCAGCTGAGTTATTTAAAATCCAAAAAGATGATGCTGTGAAGTGCAGCACTCAATAGGCCAGCAAATTTGGAAAAGTTAGCAGTGGTCACAGGACTGGAAAAGATCAGTTTTCGTTCTAATCTCAAAGAAAGGCAATGCCAAAGAATGTTCAAACTACCACACAAATGCACTCATCCCACATGCTAGCAAAGTAATGCTCAAAATTCTCCAAGCAAGGCTTCAACAGTATGAGAACTGAGAACTTCCAGATGTCCAAGTTGGAATTAGAAAAGGCAGAGGAACCAGAGATCAAATTGCCAACATCCATTGGATCATGGAAAAAGCAAGGCACCTACTTACTTCACTGGCTATGCTAAACCTTTGACTGTGTGGAATACAACAAACTATGGAAAATTCTTTAAGAGATGGGAATACCAGACTACTTTACCTGATTCCTGAGAAATCTATATGCAGGATCAAGAAGCAATAATTAGAACTGGACATGGAACAACAGACTGTTTCCAAATCAGGAAAGGAGTACATCAAGGCTGTATATTGTCACCTGCTTATTTCATTTCTATGCAGAGTACATCATGCAAAATGCTGGGCTGGATGAAGCACAAGCTGGAATCAAGACTGCTGGGAGAAATATCAATAATCTCAGATATACAGATGACACCACTCTTTGACAGAAAGCTAAGAAGAAGAGCCTAAACAGCCTCAAGAGCCTCTTGAGGAGAGTGAAAAAGTTTGCTTATAACTCAACATTCAAAAATCTAAGACCATAGCATCCGGTCCCATCACTTCATGGAAAATAGATAGGGGAACAATGGAAACAGTGGCAGACTTTATTTTCATGGACTCCAAAATCACTGCAGATGGTGACTGCCACCATGAAATTAAAAGACATTTGTTCCTTGGAAGAAAAGCTATGACCAACCTAGACAGCATATTAGAAAACAGAGACATTACTTTGATGACAAAGTTCTGTCTAGTCAAAGCTATGGTTTTCCCAGTAATCATGTATGGATGTGAGAGTTGGACCATTAAAGAAAGCTCAACATCAAAAAATCAGTGCTTTTGAACTGTGGTGTTGGTGAAGACTCTTGAGAGTCCCTTGGACTGCAAGGAGATCCAACCAGGCAATCCTAAAGGCAATCAGTCCTGAATGTTCATTGGAAGGACTGATACCGAAGCTGAAGCTCCAATAATTTGGTCACCTGATGTGAAGAACTGACTTATTGGAACAGACCCTGATACTAGGAAAGATTGAAGGCAGGAGGAGAAGGGAACAACAGATGTGATAGTTGGATGGCATCACAGACTTGATGGATATGAGTTTGAGCAAGCTCCAGGAGTTGGTGATGGACAGGAAGCCTGGCGTGCTGCAGTCCATGGGGTCGCAATGAGTCGGACATGACTGATCAACTGAACTGAACTGAGCTGCCCTCTAAGTAGTGCTATTGGCAAAAGTATTTTTAAAAAACCATAATAAATGTGATAAGAGGAAATAATGTGTTTTTCTTTTTAGAGCAGCTGAGATCTGGCATTAAAAAAATAATGTTCTTGTTATCTATGAGAATTATCTCTCTCTCTAGAAAATAAAAGATCAGTAGATTCAGTCATTTCTAGTATTTACTCTGGTAAGAGTAAGCAGACTTGTTACAAATAACAAAAATTAGCAGACACAATTTCACACATACATTCCCAGGTGAGTGGTAAAGAACCTGCCTGCCAGTGCAGAAGACTTAAGATAAGTGGATTTGATCCCTGGGTTGTGACAATTCCCCGGAGGAGGGCATGGCAACCCACTAGAGTATATTTGCTTTTAGAATTCCGTGGACAGAGGAGCCTGCTGGGATACAGTCCATAGGGTCACAAAGAGTCAGACACAACTGAAGCTACTTAGCACACACATACAATTATTGTATCCCCTGGAAATGCTCCCATTTGTATGAAGCACTCTGTACTGGCTAGTCATTATTTACAAGACTGGCTTATGTGCTGTTAGAAGTCAGAATAAGCAAGCTTTGAAAAGTTCCTTTGGTATCATGTATACAAAATGAATGAAATATAAATGTTTAGATTCACTGTATATTTCTTTTTCAAGATGCACTCATTTGATCTGTGAAGGCGTTCAGATGTGGCTGCATGTTTCAAGCATGCCTTCAGTGCCAACACACACTTGAGCTAATAATTGGAGAGCAGAAGTGGGGAGAACAGGATATTCAGTGTCAATGTGTTTAGGGAGGGAAAACCTTGAACTCATGAATCAGTAGAGGATAGATAACCATTTCATCACCATCTCTCAGTGACTTTGAAAAGCTACGTGCTATACATCTGTTAGTCTTGCTATCTGTAGAATAGATGTGACTGTCATTTCCCTATGCATGTTAACGAATTGGTTCACAAACAGAGTAAGATGAATTTTGGCAACTCTGAAGCCAAGAAATCTCTCAGCTCAAATGGTGGTATTGATATTATCTCCTCACCCTCTCCTTAAGAACAGATAGATGTGTTCTCACCACCTGGTCCTCAAACACTTTGTCTGTTTGCATTTCCAGCAAAATAGTCTTATGTTTATTGTTTCCATTTGTTTAGAGAATCTCCTTTAGCAGTTTGGTAACCAGGTCAAAATCAGGGGGTTTGTATTCCAAGTATATCTTCATAGAACCACAAAAGTATATAAGGTAGCTAAAGTCACCTACTCAGCCATATCAGTGCCTGACCTCCTGTGGCTGGTTTAAAACTTAAGACGTTAAGAGTTAAAACTGAGGCAAACTGCCTCTCTGTGCATATATGTCCATTCATTTCAACAGATGCTCACTTCTCATATGGGAAGTGTTTTGTTTTTTTTTTTAAAGTATTGTGTTCGGGCTCTGAGGATATATAAAATAGAGTAAGACTACACTCTCCAAGAGTTTCTAGTCTATTATAATTAATCTTGCTATTTTCCTTCTCACAGAAGGCCCTATAAGATAGAAGTAGTAAGGCAGAGACCTCATGTGGGGGTCAAGAAGAAAAGTGGAAGTTTCCAGGATAATATTCATTGTGTGCTGTGCTTAGTCACTCAGTCGTGTCCAACTCTTTGTGACTCCATGGACTGTAGCCCTTCCATCTCCTCTGTCCACGGGGATTCTCCAGGCAAGAATACTGGAGTGGGTTGCCATCAGGGGATCTTCCCAACCCAGGGATCAAACCCAGGTCTCCTGTATTGCAAGTGGATTCTTTCCCATCGGAGCCACCAGGAAAGCCCAATATTCACTGTACCCAGCATCATTAGCTGTATTTTAAAATAAATAAAACCTGCTGAGACTTGGTGAGCCCGCATGATAAGAGAAGCCAACACAAGAACTTGTGTTAAGGGGATGGAAAGGTGGCAGCTTCTGACAAGATTTTTTCAAGGCAATGAATGGGATACAGGGAACACGAAGACAGAGAAAACTGGCATTAGGCCGGAGTGAAGTCCCCCAAGGATCGACACACATGCAAATAGGCATTCATCTTGTTAACTTAGTAGCTTAAAATGAGGGGGGGAAAAAGCATTTTATTTCCTTTCCTATACTTTTAATTATTTTCTCTGTAAAATGCAAAATACAAGAGAACCATATCCAGTGATTGAGGTTCTGGTTTGAAGTGATCACCTATGTATCATATTGTAATATATTAATTTTAGTATAAAAATTTCCTGCTGAGGATATGTGGTTAGCATTGGGTTTGCCTAAGATTTACATTGGACCTTCATGTCACACATTAACGTAAAAACTGAAATTCTGTATGCCAACAGCCCAGACACCCCCCTTTTCAAGTGGTATCTTCTTATATATTTGGCAGCTGTAAGCGAGAAATGGCAGAGTCTTCATTCCCTTTCCTTGGGATCTCTAGAAAGCTACAGGGCCACTCTGAATGTTCCCACCAGAGTATGCATCAGCAGGAGAGCTTATAAACATCAAGATATTTTCAGCTACCATGTCTGAGCAAGGATGATCTGGAAATACTTAGGTGGCCAAATGCAATGTTACAACATCATTCTCAATATCTGTCCATTATGATTTGGGAAAATAAATCCCTTCCAATTCTGAGCAGCTTCAGAAAAGCTATTTATTGTGAACAACTACTTAGAGGCTCCAGAATATCTAAGTAGCTGCTGTGTCCTCAAACGCCACAGCTGTTTACCAGTATCTATGATGTGGGTGCTAAATTGGATTCTTAATACTTAGTCTCATTAAATCCACTTTTTGTGTTGGGGGGGTCACTGTGTTCCTAACACTCTATTTTTTAACATGTGTTCATATACACCCAAAGCTGAGTGTTTCATGGAACACAGAAGATGCTGTTAACTATGTTACTCATTGAATGGAATAATCCATAAATAACTAACATGAAAACAAATCATTTTTACATTCAGATGCTTTTCTTCCCTAACCTCTCTCTCTCTCATTTCTGCTTATAGCTGCTGTTGAACATTACCCTGTCAACTCTTCAAGTATTTGACTACAAAATATGCTCAGTAAATAATGTAGGGAGATTAACTAAATGGCACATAATTACCACAAATTTAGAGTCCCGTAAAAGAATATATTTTATCCATGATTAGAAGGCTTACAGACTTTCCAAATCCATTTTAATATATTTGACAGTAAGCCATGGGAAATTTTAAACAGCAGACAACGCTTATTCAGAATTCATAATAACTCAGCCTTAGATTACCATATTATTAAAGACTTCAGCACATGAAGCTACTAATTTGTTTCCTTTTCCTAAACACACATTCTCCAACCCAGCTCATTGTCACTAACCCCCACCACCAACAACTATAAACTTTTCTATGTTGAAAGCAGCATGAAATTGAAATTTGAGTTGATTTTTTAAACTTTGCCACTAACAAGATTCAGTTCTGGCACAGACTCAAACAGGTCAATTAAGTAAAGCAATGAAGCGGTACAGGAAACTCTAAATTTTGTCTTTTTTCTTTTTTTTCCCCCTTCACTTAATTGGTACCAGGGAAGGCTGGCTGCTCTATCTCTGGTAAAGGAAAATGACCATGTAGTAATTGTCTGAACAGCTTTAAAATGTCACACACACACACAAAAAAAAAACTTCCTCTCAGAACAGGGCTGGGATCCACAAAATTGGCATGGCAACTGGAGAGCCCCGTCAGGAACTTGCACTATTTATTTTTTCTTAACTGATCATCAAAGGGCCCAGAACTGATGAATATATCACGTCTCTATTTTTTTTTTTTTTGTACAAAAATGCATGCTGGTGTTGAAGAAGCCATCATCATCCCTAGTCCACCATGACTGTCTGCTGAGAGCTTTCTTGAGCCATGGAACTGTGTTCTTCCCCACGTAGGGAAGACCAGACATGTTGGAGAGCTGACACCATTGGAGCAAGTCTCAGTAAACAGGAGCTGGTATATCAGCTTCCTTGCTGGTTGGGTGAATATGCTGGGTGACCTTCACCATAGCTCCCTAAGAGCCCCAGCAAGGGGAGCAGCAACTTGCTCCCTAATGCCTCCTGTCACTGGCTTCTTTACCTTTTCTGACTCATTCTCCTACCCATGTTCCTTGGATCACTTACCAAACAATTTGCAATCGAATACTTACCTCAGGGTCCCCCTTCTTAGGGAACCCAAGTCAAAGACAGAAGACTACTATACAGAAGGTGGATAAGAATATAGATTCTAGAGTCAAAATATTTGGGTTCAAGTCTTTGTTTCTATTACAGTAGCTGTGTGATTTTGGGTAACATATTCATCTTCCTCTTTGTAAAATTCAGCTGTGCCTGTTCCGTAGAAAAATGTGATTATCCCATAGAATAATGCCTGTAAAGCACACTATGTACCTGGCACATAGCAAATACCAAACAATTTTAAGTGACCATCTACTACTATTATTACTATTGTTATGGCCAAACATTAGGCTAAAATTTTAAAAATAATAATAATAAATTAGCTAAATTAAAAAAAAAAAAAACAACCTGGTTTCCATCTTCAAGTTGTTCAGAATTTAAAGGAAAGGTAGACACACAAACAAAAGAATAAAAGCAATTATGACTTCATACTAGTTGTATATAAAATGCAGTTTCCTTTTAGCTTCTGTGAATATATAGATTAATTTCTACTTGACATACCTAGACATGTGCCAGTCTCAAGGGGGGAATAGTTGAGTATAAACAAATTTGTGTTACTCAAGTAATACTATAGAATCCTTATAAAACTAACATGTAAAGAATCCCTAAATATAGTAAATATAGTGTCCTAATTATTTAATATGCATATTTTGTGTGTCACATTCCCTTAAAACAAGGCTAAAGTGAAAAACAGCCGCTCAGTTGTGTTTGACTCTTTGCGACTGCATGGACTGTAGCCTGCCAGGCTCCTCTGTCCATGGAATTCTCCATGCAAGAATATAGGGGTGGGCAGCTATTCCCTTATTCAGGAGATCTTCCTGACCCAGGGATCAAACCCATGTCTCCCACATTACAAGCATATTCTTTGTAAGCCCCTGTTTGAGCCTCTATTCATGTCACATCTCCCCCCACCCATGAATCAGGTAAATGAAAATGCTCCAAGCAGCAAATGATATGGGTGCTGTCCACATTAATTGCTGAATTATTTAAACCATTCTATTTTATCGGAACACTTTCATATTTTACTTCTGGAAATGCATACATAAAGGCAGTTCTTAAAGAGCCTTTCAGGTTATCTCAAAGGATAGCATTGTTACAGAATGACAGGGAAGAAATGAACAGTGGAGCAAGATGACCCATACCAACCCAGATAATGCAGGGTAACAGACTGCCCCTTGGAATGTGTCCTTTTGATAGAAACATACCTAGTGGAAATATCTTAATGAAGAGACTTTGTTATCTGCTAGGCAAGAATCCAACTGACTTCCTACTGAACCTGTGCTTGGCTCTGGGATTGAGTCCAGTTTCAGATACCATGTGGTATATTCAGTATATTGGGAGAAAAGGTTAACTGTTCACTGGCTTGCATCCAGAAGTGAGTCTGACAATAGCAGCACCAGCTCTGGTTAGAAGGGAAACTTCTGTTCCTCCTTATTCTGTCTCCTTCTCTGTGTCCAGGCACCTCAAATAATAACATTAATAATAAATTTTAAAAGAAAAAGATACAAAAAAAAAAAAAAAGATTTCATGACCCTAGCTCTCATCAACACCTTGGAGCTAAGTGCCTGCAAGGCATCAGACACCAAAAAGGACTCAGTATTTGCCCTTTAAAAGATGACTTTTTTTTTTTTTAATCCTAAGCGTGTTTATAGATTGACTGTAGCTGGCATGAGCTCACAGTTGTGACTGGCTCTAGAGATGATCAGTCCCTTTAGTTCCTTTGAAAACATATGCATTTGAAGCTTTTCTTCCCTTTGAAGAAGGAGCGCTGATGAAAGAAATTTTGTTGTTGGTAACAGGGAGAACTGCCGTGCTATAACTTGAAAGCCCACCTGCATTTTAAAGTTGAAACCTCAGCCCAGCCCTTAGGGAAAAAAATAAATTAAAAAGATCAGTTCTGTTCTGCTTTGAGAAAAATCTCAAGTTTCAAGAGTGAATAATTAGAGAAAAATCACAGTTCTGCCTTGCTGCTTTTTTCCATTTCTGTGTTCTCCTTGGCAAGACCTTGACATTATTGGAAACCATGGTCTATTTTTTCCTCCCAAGATTATGCAGTGCAGAATGTGGACACTCCCTAATGGCTGTGGCACAGAAGCCTCTGAGTTAGGCATCTGCACCACGTGGCTTTAGAAATTCAGGATTTGGCAATTCATTCTCAATGGGTGACATTCCTGGTGTGGATCACAAGGTGACTTCATTAGGACTTAATATAACTTACAAAATAATTTTTCTTCATATTATGACAGCATTTATTTTCCTGAGTTTCTCATTTTGAGAAAGAATTAACTCATCTTGGAACCATCCCAGACAGAACTACTTGGTATTCACGGACCGCACACCGTCTTTGCTTCTACTGTTCTCTCCAGTAGAGCACTCATCTCAAATAACCTTATCCTTTTTCAATAATTTCAGTGTTCTATCATTCAGTGTCTGAATCAATCAGTCTTTTCCATAGAGCCATGTTGATTTTTTCAGTTAATCTGTCCCTCCTCACTGAATCTTACATCCTGCTTTTTCTTCTTTATTTTAAACTGAATCCTATTCACTTTGCCTATACATAGAAGCTTCCCAAATCTGACTGGAAATTTCTCTGTGACAGTATCTCCTGAGCTACTTGTGTTGGGATCTGGTAACCAATAAATGGGCTTCCCTGGTGGCTCAGATGGTAAAGAATCTGCCTGCAATACAAGAGACATGGGTTCTATCCTTGGGTCAGGAACATCACCTGGAGAAGGAAATGGCTACCCACTTCAGTATTCTTGCCTGGAGAATTCCATGAACAGAGGGACCTGGTGGGCTATAGTCCATGGGGTTCCAAAGAGTCAGACACAACTGAGCAACTAATACTTTTACTTTTTTTCAACCAATAAATATTGTTGCATTTACATGTTAGAATATTAACTATGTGAGAAGGTTATTTTCCTCTGGTCATGTTTGTCAAGATTGGCCATGCGAAAGCTCAATGAAAAGCAGATGATTATCAGTCAAGAGCAAGAACCATGAGATATCCACCATTCATCCCTAGAGCTTTATCTGTTTGTTGGTTTATTGGTTTTGTTACTTGTTTTCATTTTGGATGGCTTAGAAAAGAATATTATGATGTGCCTTTGGTGTCCAGCATCACAACCTCTTGGCCCACCTCTGATCTGAGTCACAGGGCTGGGAATGAGGCATACAGGCTGGCAGCACTACCTCTCATGAAGCCATTGTGAATCTCTGCATTTCTGCCTCACGACTCAGGGATCCAGCTCACCAAGTGAATGTAGAACCCATAATTGATGGACTATTCAAACCCTTGAGAGGGGGCCACTCTCAAACAATGAGGAACCAGAACCAACAGACAAGTTCTGAGCCTCTCACTTTTTGTCAGGTAATTCGGGGAGGAACCTTTTAAAGGTTCCTATGGAACTGAACCTCTATTTACTACAGAAGCAAACTTGGTCATGAAAAACATACAGGTTATGTCACTATTCTCCATTCCTCATCCCTGCCTTGAAGGATAGGTATCCAAGTGAAATAGTTGTACCTGACCCCTATCACAAGGACAAACAAACCAGGACTATAGAAATGAGGCCAGGAAACAGACACTTAGCTGGCAATTATGACACTGGATCACTCCAATGCCAATAGAGCTCCATTGCTAATACTGAGTGGAGTCATACTATTTGATGTGTGGAAATATCACGATTACTATGATTTCAGCTTGTGATAGATTGGGATATAACACAGATGTAAGGGCAAACATTGGTGGATGTAACAGCTCTAGCTTTCAACAGTCTGGGTGCAATAGCCATTGTAAGAAGGGTGGAGAAGATTGGCTTTTGCTGATAGCTTGGGCTGTACTTAGTAGTTCAGTCATATCTGACTCTTTGCAGCCCCATGGACTGTAGCCCTCCAGGCTCCTCTGTCCATGGGGATTCTCCAGGCAAGAATATTGGAGTGAGTTGCTATGCCCTCCTCCAGGTGATCTTCCCAGCCCAGGAATCAAACCCAGGTCTCCTGATGGCAGGTGGATTCTTTCCCATCTGAGCCACCAGGGAAGACTGAGAATACTGGAGTGAGTAGCTTATCCCTTCTCCAGAGGAACCGTGCTCTCTTGAAGTGCTGGTGGCTTTCAGTTCAGTTCAGTTCAGTCGCTCAGTCGTGTCCAACTCTTCACAACCCCATGAACTGCAGCACATCAAGCCTCCGTGTCCATCACCAACTCCCAGACCCTACCCAAATTCATATCCATTGAGTCGGTGATGCCATCCAACCATCTCATCCTCTGTTATCCCCTTCTCCTCCTGCCCTCAATATTTCCCACTATCAGGGTCTTTTCAAAATGAGTCAGCTCTCCACATCAGGTGGCCAAAGTATTGGAGTTTCAGCTTCAGCATCAGTCCTTCCAATGAACATCCAGGACTGATCTCCTTTAGGATAAACTGGTTGGATCTCCTTGCAGTCCAAGGGACTCTCAAGAGACTTCTCCAACACCACAGTTTAAAAGCATCAATTCTTTGGCACTCAGCTTTCTTTATAGCCCAACTCCCACATCCATACATGACTACTGGAAAAACCATAGCCTTGACTAGACAGACCTTTGTTGACAAAGTAATGTCTCTGCTTTTTAATATGCTGTCTAGGTTGGTCATACAGCTTTAGGTACCTTAAAGAAAGAGAATGGCAGGATTCCAATAGCTTCAGGGCACACTATGAAAGCAGGTGTGTTTTTTTTGGTTTTTTTTTTTGTGTGTGTGTTTTTGTTTGCTTTTTTTTGGCAACATTCAAAAGACTTTCATTTCCTGAAACTAGAGGGCAGTTTATTTTCTAAAATCATGGCAAGTGATAAACATAAGGAATGTGAAGTCAAGTGGGCCTTAGAAAGCATCACTATGAACAAAGCTAGTGGAGGTGATGGAATTCCAGTGGAGCTATTTCAAATCCTGAAAGATGATGTTGTGAAAGTGCTGCACTCAATATACCAGCAAATTTGGAAAACTCAGCAGTGGCCACAGGACTGGAAAAGGTCAGTTTTCATTCCAATCCCAAAGAAGGGCAATGCCAATGAATGCTCAAACTACCACACAATGGCGCTCATGTCACATGCTAGTAAAGTAGTGCTCAAAATTCTCCAAGCCAGGCTTCAGCAATACGTGAACTGTGAACTTCCTGATGTTCACGCTGGTTTTAGAAAAGGCACAGGAACCAGAGATCAAATTGCCAACATCCGCTGGATCATGGAAAAAGCAAGAGAGTTCCAGAAAAACATCTATTTCTGCTTTATTGACTATGCCAAAGCTTTTGACTGTGTGGATCACAATAAACTGTGGAAAATTCTGAAAGAAATGGGAATACCAGACCACCTGACCTGCCTCTTGAGAAACCTGTATGCAGGTCAGGAAGCAACCATTAGAACTGGACATGGAACAACAGACTGGTTCCAAATAGGAAAAGGAGTACGTCAAGGCTGTATATTGTCACCCTGCTTATTTAACTTATATGCAGAGTACATTATGAGAAACGCTGGGCTGGAAGAAGCACAGGCTGGAATAAAGATTGCTGGCAGAAATATCAGTAACCTGAAATATGCAAATGACACCACCCTTATGGCAGAAAGTGAAGAGGAGCTAAAAAGCCTCTTGATGAAAATGAAAGTGAAGAGTGAAAAAGTTGGCTTAAAGCTCAACATTCAGAAAACGAAGATCATGGCATCTGGTCACATCACTTCATGGAAAATAGATGGGGAAACAGTGGAAACAGTGTCAAACTTTAATTTTGGGGCTCCAAAATCACTGCAGATGGTGACTGCAGCCATGAAATTAAGAGATGCTTACTCCTTGGAAGAAAAGTTATGACCAACCTAGATAGCATACTGAAAAGCAGAGACATTACTTTACCAATAAAGGTCTGTCTAGGCAAGACTATGTTTTCCTGTGGTCATGTATGGATGTGAGAGTTGGACTGTGAAGAAGGCTGAGAGCTGAAGAAGTGATCCTTTGGAACTGTGGTGTTGGAGAAGACTCTTGAGAGTCCTTTGGACTGCAAGGAGATCCAACCAGTCCATTCTGAAGGAGATCAACCCTGGGATTTCTTTGGATGGAATGATGCTGAAGCTGAAAACTCCAGTACTTTGGCCACCTCATGCGAAGAGTTGACTTATTGGAAAAGACTCTAATGCTGGGAGGGATTGGGAACAGGAGCAGAAGGGGACGACAGGATGAGATGGCTGGATGGCATTACTGACTCGATGGACATGAGTCTGAGTGAACTCCGGGAGTTGGTGATGGACAGGGAGTCCTGGCGTGCTGCGATTCATGGGGTCTCAAAGAGTCATACATAACTGAGCGACTGAACTGAACTGAACTGAAGTTCTTCCAACAGTTGTCCAATAAGTATGTGGATTCATGAAGTGGCCATTTCCCTGGTTCATTATACTGCCATCAACTTGATATGCAGGAAAAGATGGACTTAAGTAAGAAATCATAGACTTCACTTCCCAGCTGAGTAGGAGACATGCTAAAAAGCAACTCTAGGGAAGAAACATATAGATAGATCCAAAGACATAGCAAAAAGTGTGCAGATTTTTGTGTCTCACTTTGATGGCCAACAGAGAACTTCAACTGTGGATGAGGCATTCAAATATATAGTAGACAGAATGGCTCATTCAGAGGATGTCGGCCCATTTCTGTCCTCAGCCTTTTAAGGCCTTTTACAATGGGTGATGAAAGGAGCAGCCATGGTGGCAGGGATGGGGTCTCAATAAGGGCTCTTTCTCATCAAAACTGACCTAGCCACTGCTGCTGATCCATGTCCAACCAGTCAATATCAGTGGCTGATTGTTCAATACGGGAATATGCTTCAATAAAACCAGACAGCCACTTGGTGGCAAGGTGACTCCACTGGCCTCATTCAACCCTGATGAAGACTTACTCTTCCTTATTAAAAATAACAACTCATTCAGATATGAGTTTGGCATCTTCCTAGAGTATTCTGCCAGTCCTATTATCCAAGGGCTTACAGGATTGTTAAGATGAGCCTGACTTAGTGGCATGAATCCTATAAAGTTTTGTTTTGGACCGAGAAATTCATTTAAAGCAAGTAAGATATGATAATGGACTCATGACCAGAGTATTGATTCTTCCTACCATGTGTTTTATCATCTCAAATCAGATGTCCTGATAGAATTTTAATAAATTATTAAGGGCTCAGCTAAGGCACCAGCTTGCAGATGAAATGCTAATGGATAGAAGTTGTTCTCAAGACTTCTATATACGCACTATAATAATAATAGAGTCAAAAGCGAGGTTACATCAGATTGGAGAGCAAGAAATGGATATATGCTTGGTCTTTATTTTCATTATTCCCAGAAACCAGTCCAGCGACTTTGTGTTTTCTGGCAGCACAATGTTAAACTTTGTTGGGTTAAGATTCCTGTTTTCAAACAAAGAATATTTCCACTGAGAGATACAGTGAAAATTCCACTGGACCCAAAGTTAAAAATGCTGCCAAGTCACTTTGGGCTCTACACATAGGAAGGCCAGCAGGCAAAGAATGATTGGTGTTCTCAACCCTGCTTATCACAAAAAGCTGGGTTGCTGTTACATCATGAGGTGAGAAGGATTATATTTGGAACTATGGGAATTTACTAATGTGCATTTTGGAGTTTTATGTCTGGTCTGTACTGTAAGTAGGAAATTAAAGCCAACACAGCCTGACAAGTGAAGGAAAATCAAGGGATTATCCCTAAGGAAGAAAGGTTGGCTTTCGTCACTGCAATGAGAATGAGTAAATAACCTCAGGGCTAAATTTCTCCTTGAAGGTGAGAAAAATCTAGGATGAGTGATGAGGAAGGTATAGAATGTATATCAATTTCATTCTCAGGACCAATTGCAGGAGGAAAGCTTGTAGCTCATTTTATTAAATTCCCTGCATTTTTGTACTACCCCCAGAGGTCTTTGCCACATTCAGTTCTCATAGCCAACCCCAACAACTCAATAGTACACCTTTATAATATGCCTTTATTGAATTTTCTACCTCCCTGTCTCTTTCACCTAACTCTCACTGATGCTTCTTGAAATGATTTCCTAAAGACATCATCCCAAATCAAGTCTTTATCTCAAGCTCTGTTCTTGGCGGAATCCAAGCCAAGCCAAATATCTTTACATTTGATAAACACATATACTGTGAAATAAAATACACACTATATGATTCCAAAATAAAATTGTATTTCTGGTCAATATACTGCATGATGGCAGGTTGCTTCTGACCAAGTCAGCCTCAATGTTTCCCTCAACTTGACTGAATTTTAGAAGTTTCTCCTGCCTCTAAACTCCTGACCTCCTTTTTCTTTTTAAGAGCATTTACTTTAGAAACTTGTAATTACAAATTCTTTATCGGCTCCTCTGAGATGTAAATCTTCCTCCAGCCTCTTGCCAGTTTCATCACCCAGGAATGTCTTTCTCAAGGACCTGGGAGCTATCTATTTGAAATATAATCACCAAGGAAAAATAGTATCCCTATCACCAAGTCTCTGGGAGAGCAGAGGTCTAACTTCTGTGGTGGTTTTGTCATAAAACTACCTGCTGTCATGAAGATAAGAGAAAGTTTATTTTTCCTTTGGGTAAGGCCAATTGGCAATACAGATGGCCTAAGAGTTTCCCTACTCTAGCTCTTAAAATCTCTCCAGCCTCTTGTTTCAGCAATACTGAGTTCAGACTGCAGTCTGGTCTCTCTCTCCTGTTGCAATAGTGTTGAAAGAGTCTTCCTTGCACGTTTAACTTTGTCCAGTGCAACTTTTGCTTTGAGGTCCAAGAAAATCCTAGGACATAAACGTCTTCCCTTCTGCCATAGAGCTGTTTGGGGAAATTTTAACAAAATAGCAAACAGATTTCCTTTGTAGGAAGGCACCAACAATTTATTTCTCCAGTAGGACACAGGACAAAACTAGAGACACAATATGTGTGTGCTATATACTTGCTAAATGGTCATACATTAGATCTGGCTACTACCATCTCTCCTGGGTACCTGATGGGATATCTCAGTTCTAAGCCTCAGCCTTACTAAAACTAGAATTATATGCCTAGTACAATAGTTTGATGCCACCCTATCTCTTGCTCTTAAGGTAAAGCTCAAATTAACATGCTCTGCATAATTTTACATGTTCTGCCCCCATCTCACTTTCCAAGCTTCTTCAGTGATCAAATATGGTTCACTCAAGAAGAGAGTTACACAAATGCACTGTCTTAGCGCATATGGCTCTTTCCAAGATGAAAACATTTCCTTTCCAGTCTGCATTTTTTCCCATCCTTCAGGTCTCATTACTTCCTTTGAGGAGCTTTTTGATCCCCACATCTGAGTTAATTGCCTGCTATGTATCATTGTACTTCACTGCATACCTCTTTGTCTTCACATCACCTCCACCCTTTCCTCCAGACTGTGAGGATCACAGAGCCCAGCCTACAGTAGGCACAAAATAAATTTCTGCCGAATGAATGATTAAAACCTTTGTCTTTTTATCATGGTCATATATTACCATGAGCTGATTAATATTTTATCCAATGGACAAGGCTTCTAAAATAATAGAGGGGAGAAAAAGGAGCTTTACTTTAGAAAATACAGCTCCATACTGAAAGAAACTCAGTGAGAATTTAAGGACACTTTATTTTTAGTCTATTGCTATGCCTTTCTAAAAATTACCACAACTATAGGCATCTATTTTCTGGTCTCTGATGTATGTTATTTCTCCTAATATAGGAAAAGATTTTTTCCAAGAGACAAATCACTCAATGAAGGAGAGAATCAGGACACTCTTGCCCAACCTATCATATCCTTGGAAGCTATTAGTCCCACCTGTAAATAAAGGTGCCTTTGATATAGGCTAGAAAAATCTTCAGTGCATGGAAATTGAGCTTATTAGAGCATTGGCTCTCACAGAATGATAACCAGGGCTCTGAAAATCATAACACCAATCTGTTATGGTCAAAAGTCATAAAAATGACTTACGTGGCACATTTACATACCTAATTTCTTCACATTTCAACAATACCATGGGGTTTACATCATCATTCCCATTGTATATGTAAGAAACTAAGGCACAGAAAAGCTGTGAGACATAACTCTAGGTGAATGAGTTGCTTTGTCAATGACCTCTCATCTCTGTGGCCACTGCCTATTGGCACCTTATCCTGAAATCTAGTTACAACTCATTTTGGCCCTCTTCCTCAATCTAGAATTTACATGTCATCATCAGTTCACAAGCAAGCTCTCAGTCTCAGCCCTTTGGTTACCTGGGATCAGATACCCTTGATTGAGAGGTAAAATCTCTCCTAAGAAGTGGAAAGGTTTTGCCATCTGCAAATAAAATGCCCCTATGAATGGCTGAAAGCAGCCCCAAATAATGTCCTTCTACTTGGTGTCAGATCAAACATCCTTATGTAATTGCTACTAATGTTGAGATCTTTCCAAATGGCTAGAACCAAACTGCTATCCATGAAGTTGTTATTCACATCAATATGTATGAAACAGAGAGAAGAGAAAAATGAGATGTGTGAGAGTTATGATACTCCACAGATATTTAGGCTTATTTTCTGACATCATTATTTTGCACTTTATTGGATGAGAAATGCTCATCCTCCCATGAGGTGGAGGCAGAGGAAATGTTGTTTGACTGTGAGTTACAAAGGCACTATCTTTTCCTACAAATAAGTATATACACATACAGTCCCACATATAAATATATATACATTTACAGTATCACATATCCCTGTTATGTGCAAATTTCTTCACATATGAATATTATTATTATTTTCATTGTGTGTCAGGTACTCTGCTAAATATTTTATATGTCATCCCATCAAAGCTCTCACAACCCTAGTAGGTGTTAGCAAACCCCTCAGTTTATAGAAGAGGAATCTGAGGCTCAGGATGTTTAGAAAACTTGACCACATCAACATAACTTGTAAATATTAGAGATGGGTTTAGAACTTAAGACTCTCCTCTACACTCCTGTTATATTACCTAAGATCTGCTGTAAAATAGAAGAAACAAATCCTGTAACAATCACTAATTACAAATGAATGTGTTTTTCCAACCAAATATGATTCCACTTTACAGGGTATAATGATTTTTCCTCCAATAAATAAATTAATTCAGGTAAAAGTTTGGGGACCGCATCATTAAGAGATAGGCGTGCATGATTAGTTGCTCAGTCATGTCTGATTGTTTGAGATTCTTTGGACTGTAGCCCACCAAGCTCCTCTGTCTGTGGAATTTTTCATGCAAGAATAGTGGAGTGGGTTGCCATTTCCTCCTCCAGGGGATCTTCCTGATCAGGGATCAAACCTGCATCTCCTGGGTCTCCTGCATTGCAGGTAGATTCTTTACCTGCTCTGCCATCAGGGAAGCCCATTAGAGGCAGGGACCTAATTCCTGCCTCTAATTACTTTTAATATAACACTAGGCATATTGACACCTCTTCAGACGGTAGTGGTCTAAAGCTCAAGTTGTGATGACTGAAAGTACTAGTCAGTAGCACTGGGTCTGGAATTGGAACTGTTATCTAGATCTCAGCTCAGTGCTGTACTCACAAAAACAAAACTGCATCTTTCACTCAGAGAGGTTTTCTGCAAAACTCACCTGAATGTGTGAAGTGCTGGGTTATGTGCTTTGGAGAATATACACAAGATTCAAATAAAGACCTTCTGGGAGCTTGGGAAAAATGAAATATCTACATACATAACTGTTGCACAATATTGAAAGACAAATGTTAAAAAAAAAAATAGAAGTTCAGAAAAAGAGTAGTGAACAGTTAAAGGAAGGTGTTACCTCTGAAGTCATGTTTAGAGTGGATGAAGCCCTGGTCTTAGATCCACACAGATCCAGGGAGGAAGTGGCAACCCACTCCAGTATTCTTGCCTAGGAAATTTCATGGACAGAGGAGCATGGTGGGCTACACTCCATAGGATCAAAGAGTTGGACACAACTGAACACGTGCATACACACACACACGCACACACACACACACACACACACACACACACACACACATAGAAGTATAGAAGTACACTACACTGTCTGTATATTATCTAGTCAGTTAGTCAGTCAGGTCAGCTGCTCAGCTGTGTCCGACTCTTTGCGACCCCATGGAGTGAGGCACGCCAGGCCTCCCTGTCCATCACCAACTCCCGGAGTTTACTCAAACTCATGTCCATCGAGTGAGCAATGCCATCCAACCATCTCATCCTCTGTTGTCCCCTTCTCCTTCTGCCTGCAATCTTTCCCAGCATCATGATATTTTCCAATGAGTCTGTTCTTTGCATCAGGTGGCCAAATTATTGGAGTTTCACCCTCAATATCAGTCCTTCCAATGAATATTCAGGACTGATTTCCTTTAGGATGAACTGGTTGGATCTCCAATCCAAGGGACTCTTAAGAGTCTTCTCCAACACCACAGTTCAAAAGCATCAATTCTTCAGCGCTCAGCTTTCTTTATAGTCCAACTCTCACATCCATACATGACTACTGGAAAAACCATAGCCTTGACTAGATGGACCTTTGTTGACAAAGTAATTTCTCTGCTTTTTAATATGCTGTCTTTGTTGGTCATAACTTTCCTTCCAAGGAGTAAACGTCTTTTAACTTCATGGATGCAATTACCATCTGCAGTGATTTTGGAGCCCAAAAATTAAAGTCAGCCACTGTTTCCACTGTTTCCCCATCTATTTGCCATGAAGTGATGGGACTGGTCATGATGATCTTAGTTTTCTGAATGCTGAGCTTTAAGCCAACTTTTTCACTCTCTTTCACTTTAATCAAGAGGCTCTTTAGTTCTTCTTCACTTTCTGACATAAGGGTGGTGTCATCTGCATATCTGAGGTTATTGATATTTCTCCTGGCAAACTTGATCCCAGCTTGTACTTTCTCCAGCCCAGCGTTTCTCAAGATGTACTCTGCATATAAGTTAGATACAGGATGCTTGGGGCTGGTGCACTGGGATGACCCAGAAGGATGGTACGGGGAGGGAGATGGGAAGGGGTTCAGGATGGGGAACACACATACACCCGTGGCGGATTCATGTTGATGTGTGGCAGAATCAATACAATATTATAAAGTTTAAAAAATTAATTAAAAAAGAAAAAAGAAGCAGGGTGACTATATACAGCCTTGACATACTCATTTTCCTACTTGGAACCAGTCTGTTGTTCCATGTGTGAGAATCATAAGCAATCCAAAAAGGTTAAAGAAAAAAAATGTGAGTTACACAGGAGAGGCATGTCTGTGTCACGTTTGATTTGTGCAAAGGGAACTCAATTAGGGAAGACAGTTTAGGAACAGATAGAAGAGGATCTGATGGTAGCCTAAACAGTTTAGAAATATATTTGTGTAACATGAGATGTAATTGATGGAGTGGAGGGATGTCATGGCATCATGTTTATGCATTTGTTTTAGGGAAACAAGTAGAAAAGCAGTGTCGAGGGCTAATTAGAAGAGAAATAAATTGTAGGCCAGGAGATCATAAAATCAGCCAGAGGAATATCCCAGGCAAATGGATGAATGATTAAATTTGGGCAATGACTGTGTAGATGAAGGAATTAGGCCAGTGCAAGACAGTGGTTAAGAATGCTACAGAGATACGATCAAAGATTATACTAGCACTCTGACAATAAACTACTAGGAATGCTATAGTGTCAATAACGTAAATAACTACATTGGAATGTCCTGTATGGCTGAGAGAAATGATCAGTTTCTGTGTTTGAACTTTCAAGTTTCAGAGAAATTTATAAACATAAGGAAAAAGAAGACAGGAAGAAATATAATTCTTAGCCTGGAAGAGAGCCTAAGGTTCTATAAACATTTGATTCCTATTTACAGAGAGGTCAAAATGGAAGTTTGGGGATTAAGTGAGGAAATAATAGAAATAGATGTGGTTAAGATCAGGTTTATAGAGCTTTACATGGTAAGCACAGAAGGAGAAGAGATTTGAAAATGGCAGTAATTTTAGAAGTGGGATGAAATAACAGAAGATAGAATATCATGGAAGCCAATGTAAGGTAGTTTCAAGAGAGATTTTCAAAATTGGATGGGAAACAAAAATGATATAGGCCAAACAGTCGTTGCATTCGGTTAAAGAAAATTTCACAGAAAGAGAACTATTGACTAATGATATGGAAACCAAATTATAGAATTTAGGAATCAGAGGGTGGGGATAATGAAAGTAAGTAGCATGGAACAGTAGTTTTCAATGAGGCAGTTTTCCTCCCAGGGGACATTTGACAATATCTGGAGGCATATTTGATTATCACAATGGGGAGAGGGGTACCTGCTACTATTATCCAGTGACTAGAGGCCAAGGATGCTGCTAGTCATCTTACAGAGCATAGGAGAGCTCCATACAACAAAGAATTATGCAGCCCAAGGACTATAGTGCTGAGGGCAAGAAACCTTGGTACAGTATGAAAGGAAAGACTTGTTGAGGGGTTGAGAAAACAAGATCAAAGATGAGGGACTGTCTGTATTTTCTTCTATTGAATTTAATGACATCACACTAGTTTCTTCCCTCAGGCCATTTCCAATTCTCTATTTGGGCTGGCTCTTCCTCCTCTGTTCAATCTCTAAATATGTTTGTCCTCTATCGTATCACTTCTTTTTTCGATATATTCTCTGTTCCTCTTTGGCTGATCTCATTCAGCCAAGTACCGTTTGTATAATAATGAAGCTCAAATTTATAATTTCTATTTCTGACCACTTGAATGAGCTCCAAACATCAGCTTACTGATTACTTGACACCTCCTCTTAAATAGTTAATAAGCATCTCAGAATTATAGCCTCCATAGAAAAACTACAGATTTCATCACTATCAAATGTGTTTCTCCTGCAATTGTTCACACCTCAGTAAATGGTATCAACATAGAGGGACACAAGCAAACATCCTAAGAGTCATTCTTTCTATCTTTCATCTCCTCCACTGAATGTATCAGCAGTTCTCATTAGTCCTACACCCAATACACGTCTTGAACCTCTCTGCATCATTTATAACATGCTGCACCTTATTATAATTATTTGTTTCACAGACTAATTCCAGAGATCTGATGGAAATTGGTTCTCTGTTCCCCATTTTGCTGATAATAACCCAACTGGAAAAGGTCAGTGTGCATTCGAATCCCAAAGAATGTTCAAACAATAGTTTAATTGTGCTGTTGTACATTTCACATGCTAGCAATGTTATGCTCAAAATTCTTCCAGCTTCAGCAGTATGTGAACCAAGAACTTCCAAATGTACAAGCTAGGTTTAGAAAAGGCAGAGGAACCAAAGCTCTAATTGCCAACGTTTGTTGAATCATGAAGAAAACAATGGAATTAAAAAAAAAAAAAAAAAGAAAAAGAAATTGACTTACCGACTGCCTTGACTATACTGAAGACTTTGTGTGAATCATGACAAACTGAGGGAGAGTCTTAAAGAGCTGGCAATACCAGACCACCTTATCTGTATCCTGAGAAACATGTGTGCAGTTCAAGGAGCAATAGTTAGAACCAGACAGGAAACAACTAACTGGTTCAAAATTGGGAAAGGAGTACTACAAGGCTGTATATTGTCACCCAGCTTATTTAACTTCTGTGCAGAGTGCATCATGTAAAATGCCAGGCTGGATGACTCATAAGCTGCAATCAAGATTGTCAGGAGAAATATCAGAAACCTCAGATATGAAGATGATACCACTCTAATGGTAGAAAGTGAAGAGGAACTCTAGAACCTCTTGATGGTGAAAGAAGTGAAAAAGCATGCTTGAAACTCAACATTCAAAACGCAGCGATCATAGCGTCCAGTCCAACAACTTCATGGCGAATAGAAGGGAAAATATGGCAGTAATGACAGATTTTACTTTCTTGGGCTTCAGAATCATTGTGATGGTTATTTCTGCCACAAAATTAAAAGACACTTGCTCCATGGAACAAAAGCTATGACAAATCTAGAAAGTATATTAAAAAGCAGAGATACCACTTTGCTGACAAAGGTGCGTATAGTCAAAGCCATGGTTTTACCAGTAGTTATGTACAGATGTGACAGTTGGACCATAAAGAAGGCTGAGCACCAGAGAACTGAGGCTTTCAAATTATGGTGCTGGAGAAGACTCTTGAGAGTCCCTTGGACTGTGAGATCAAACCAGTCAATCCTAGAGGAAATCAGTCCTGAATATTCACTGGAAGAACTGATGCTGAAACTCCAATACTTTGGCCACCTCATACGAAGAGCCAACTCATTGGAAAAGACTCTGATGACAGGAAAGACTGAAGGTAAAAGGAGAAGGGGGTGACAGAGGATGAGATGGTTGGATAACATCACCAATTCAATGAACACAATTTTGAGCAAACCCTGGGAGACAGGGGAGGACAGAGGAGCCTGGTGTGCTGCAATCCACAGGGTTTCAAGGAGTCAGACATGATTTAGTGATTGAACTACAACAACAACACACTCATACTTCTTTGTAAATTGAGAATAATATTTGAAATTAAAATTTAATAATTTTATTATCTTCACAAAACCCTCCATTGCCTTCTCACAGCTTTGGAATAAAATCCAAACTCTTGACACAATCCCCAAAGATGTCCTGACCTCTGCCCTCATTTTCTGTCCCTTTTCCTCTCCTATCTCTTTTCCTACCTCATTCTTATGCTTTGATTCTTATGCTTAGGCCTTCATTTTGTTCACTAGAATATGCTAAGCCTAAGACCTTTGCACCCACTGATTTAACTCTCCAGAATGTTCAGTTCCAAAACAGCTGTATGGCTTGGTCCTTAATAATTTAGTTCAAGTGCCAACTCTTCAAATACTGTTTTTTGATAACCATATATGAAGGAACACTAAACACACACACACACACACACACACACATTTTTTTTCTCTTTCTCTCATGATAGAACTTAGTTTCTTTATAACATTATTATTATTCTCCAGAATCACCTTATTCAGCTATATTTTTAAATAGACTATATCTATAATTGCAATTTAATCTCTAAGAAATAGGGACTGGGCCTCTCTTCACCCTTGTGGTATCCGAAAGACCTAGGACAGAGTCTGACACATTTATATTAAGGACTCTGTCATAATTCATGTATATAATTTTAAAAATTGCCCCAAAAGGAACGTATATTATTTCTTTCATTTAATCGAAGAGGAGGCTTCCAGGATATATTTTTTAGCAGAACTGAGGCAAAAGTTGTAAATATGTAGATTATTTGAAGTATATCTTGGGACTGTGCACTACTCTTTGGGGTCCTTTTTATCATGATACCTAGCGCATGATGGGTACTGACTAAGTATATCCTTAAAGAACTAGAAAGTGAGGAGTGGGGTCTTTTGTGGAGACCAATGCTTAAGCAGCAGGGCTAAGATCAGAAGAATAAGGGTTGTGGAGGATTTGAGAGACGCTGACTCCTTGGAAGAAAAGTTATGACCAACCTAGAGAGCATATTCAAAAGCAGAGACATTACTTTGCTGACTAAGGTCCGTCCAGTCAAGGCTATGGTTTTTCCTGTGGTCATGTATGGATGTGAGAGTTGGACTGTGAAGAAGGCTAAGCGCCGAAGAATTGATGCTTTTGAACTGTGGTGTTGGAGAAGACTCTTGAGAGTCCCTTGGACTGCAAGGAGATCCAACCAGTCCATTCTGAAGGAGATCAGCCCTGGGATTTCTTTGGAAGGAATGATGCTAAAGCTGATGCTCCAGTATTTTGGCCACCTCGTGCGAAGAGTTGACTCATTGGAAAAGACTTTGATGCTGGGAGAGATTGGGGGCAGGAGAAGAAGGGGACGACCCAGGATGAGATGGCTGGATGGCATCACTGACTCGTTGAATGCGAGTCTGAGTGAACTCCGGGAGTTGGTGATGGACAAGGAGGCTTGGCATGCTGCGATTCATGGTGTCGCTAAGAGTCGGACACGACTAAGCAACTGAACTGAACTGAACTTGCAGCTGAGGTTGGATAGCATGGATTTGCAATAAAGCCCCAGCACCAGGAGCACTTAATGTGTAAAGATCATCAGTGCAAGGATGCTTCGCTATCTCCAAACAGTCCCAGCATACTTTACATAAGGGAATTCTTAATAAGGAGCCACAGCTTAAGGAAATTAAAAATTAATAAATTCACTTTCTCCATTAGCCGTCTATCATTCCCTGAGCACAATTTAAAAAGCTTTCAAATTAAACGGAACCATCTTTCTATCTGGAGTCAATCTCAGCCTGACAATCATTTTCCAGGAGTAGGGCTGGCAGCCCCTGTGATGTGTTTTTGTGGATTAACATCAAGCATGGCTTTCATATGTGTCCACATAAGAGTTGGCACTAACTGGCATGTGGAGAGGAAGCACTGGCCCTAAGGACTGAAGACCAAAAGTAAAGTGAATTCGCTCAGTCGTGTTCGACTCTTTGCGACCCCATGGACTGTAGCCTACCACGCTCCTCCTTCATGGGATTTTCCAGGCAAGAGTACTGGAGTAGGTTGCCATTTCCTTCTCTAGAGGATGTTTCAGACCCAGGGATAGAACCTGGGTCTCCTGCATTGTAGGCAGACGCTTTACCATCTGAGCCACCAGGGAAGGACTGAATAACTCCTAGTCAAAGATGTACCTGCCAGAAGAAACGGAGGCCTGGCAGCAAAAACTGGAAAGAAGAAAGCATCTTTTGCAGCTTTCAGCATTTTCAGAAACAGGAGATTTATCAGTTGACAAAGTTATCCCAGTATTATAAATTCCTTGGACATCAAAAAATATTTGACTAAGAAGGCTCTTGAAATTTTATCTTTGTAATCCTTCTGCATTCCCTACCCAAGGACTTTCACACTTCCATACATGTTTCAGTTCAGTTCAGCCCTGTCCAACTCTTTGTGACCCCATGAATCGCAGCACACCAGGCCTCCCTGTCCATCACCAACTCCCGGAGTTCACTCAAACTCATGTCCATTGAGTCGGTGATGCCATCCAGCCATCTCATCTTCTGTCGCCCCCTTCTCCTCCTGCCCCCAATCCCTCCCAGCATCAGGGTCTTTTCCAATGAGTCAACTCTTCACATGAGGTACCTAAAGTATTGGAGTTTCAGCTTTAGCATTAGTCCTTCCAATGAACACCCAGGACCGATCTCCTTTAGAACGGACTGGCTGGATCTCCTTGCAGTCCAAGGGACTCTCAAGAGTCTTCCCCAACACCACAGTTCAAAAGCATCAATTCTTCAGCACTCAGCTTTCTTCACAGTCCAACTCTCATATCCATACATGACCACTGGAAAAACCATAGCCTTGACTAGATAGACCTTTATTGGCAAAGTAATGTCTCTGCTTTTTAATATGCTATCTGCTGCTGCTGCTGCTAAGTCACTTCAGTCTTGTCTGACTCTGTGGACCCCATAGATGGCAGCCCACCAGGTTCCCCCGTCCCTGGGATTCTCCAGGCAAGAACACCGGAGTGGATTGCCATTTCCTTCTCCAATGCATGAAGGTGAAAAGAGAAAGTAAAGTCACTCAGTCATGTCTGACTCCTAGCAACCCCATGGACTGCAGCCCACCAGGCTCTAGGTTGGTCATAACTTTCCTTTCAAGGAGTAAGCGTCTTTTAATTTCATGGCTGCATACATGTATACATATACACAGAATTTAAATTATCTCACATGTTCAATCTTGTCCTCTATGGTTTGGATAATATAGAGGAAATAGAAGATACTTCCTATTATCTAGGGATGATCTTTATGATGTTCCATATAAGGAAACTGAGGAGGAGAGAAGGTAGATAGCTCAGCCACAGTTACATAGAGTAAATTCCAAAAATGAAAAAGCTGGAACCCCAAAAGCAGGCATTCTAGCTCTTCAGTCCATACTTCATCTATCGGCAACACTAGATCCCTAAACACACAAAAACACACACACCACAAAAGTTTTCCACAAAAACATTAATCACATCTATCTCTTGGAAATAGGACTTTTGGGGCTTCCCTTGTAGCTCAGTCAGTAAAGAATCTGCCTACAGTGCAGGAGACCAGGGTTCAATACCCAGGTTGGGAAGATCCCCTGGAGAAGGAAATGGCGACCCACTCCAGTATCCTTGCCTAGAAAATCTCATGGACAGAGGAGCCTGGTGGGCTCCAGTCCATGGGGTTGCAAACAGTCGGCCTGACTGAGCAACCAACACTTTTCTTTTTAGTAATCTGTACCTGTTACATTTTTATAATGTCTGTGCATCAGAATAGTGAACAATATGAAGGCTACAGAGCTCCAGAACATCAAATCAAAACTGCACCTTAGAAATCTTAAAATTTAAGACTAAAAATGAAACAACTAAGACCAAATGAGGTATGATGACCCAATTAATTTATCCATGCTGTACTTCTTCTCTGCCAGACTATTCAGGCACTGAAAAATGTATAGTAAACAATACCAATCAAATCAACAAAAGTCAGGCTTCCCTGGTGGCTCAGTAGTAAAGAATCCACATGCCAATGCATGAGACATGGACTGGATCCATGATCCAGGAAAATCCCACATGCCTCAGAGCAACCGAGTCCATGCGCCACAACTACTGAGCCTGTGCTCTAGGGCCTGGGAGCCACAGCTACGCAGCCCACATGCCACAACTGCTGGAGCCCAAATGCTCTAGAGTCCATGCTTTGCAATGAGAAGCCACTGCAATGCGAAGCCCATGGACCACAGCTAGAAAAGAGCCCCTGCTCACCACAGCTAGAGAAAAGCCACCACGCCAACAAAGACCCAACACAGTAAAAAAGAAATAATTATTTAAAAACCACATCCCTCCTTTCCCACAGCTCTCAATCTAACGACAGACTGATGGTGACAACTAAAATAAAACATAGTGGCAGGTAGAGATGAGTCATTGAAAGTAAAGCATGATAGGGGATGAAGAGTGTCAAGGGGTGGTCTCCTTAGACAGGGTGGTGAAAAAGGTCTCTCTGAGGAGGCTATTGCCCAGGACATGCCTTTCAAGGAGCCCAGGGAAGGAGAACCACGTGGAGTCTCCAATATGGGGAACATCCTGACTGAGACAAAACCTGTGGATGAGCAAGGGGGTCAGTGTAGCTGGAACCCAGTAAGTGAGGGGAAGAGTGTTAGAAATTGCAGTGACACTTATACAGGAGGCATGTTTTGTAGAACATGGTAAGCTTTAAAGAGTCAGCAGATGAATGGATGAGAAAGTTGTGGTACATATACACAATGGAGTATTACTCAGCCATTAAAATGAATACATTTGAATCAATTCTAATGAGGTGGATGAAACTGGAGCTGATTATACAGAGTGAAGTAAGCCAGAAAGAAAAACACAAATACAGTATACTAACACATATATATGGAATTTAGAAAGATGGTAATGATAACCCTGTATGTGAGACGGCAAAAGAGATACAGATGTATAGAACAGACTTTTGGACTCTGAGGGAGAGGGAGAGGGTGGGATGATTTGGGAGAATGGCACTGAAATATGTATACTATCATGTAAGAAATGAATCACCAGTCTATGTTCGATGCAGGATACAGGATGCTTGGGGCTGGTGCACGGGGATGATCCAGAGAGATGATATGGGGTGGGAGGTGGGAGGGGGGTTCAGGATTGGGAACTCATGTACACCCGTGGTGGATTCCTGTCAATGTATGGCAAAACCAATACAGTATCTCTAAAGTAAAATAAAGTAAAAATAAAAATTAAAAAATAATAATAAAATAAAAAATAAAGAGTGTTCTAAGTGGGTTGGGAAGCCATCAGAGAGCTTGAAAGAGGAGAGAGTTGATTTTACCTTTATTTTAAAAAAGACCTTCTAGCAGCTATATGTGAAAAGATGATAATTGCATGGACTTTGGCAGAATAATAGTAGAAACGCTAAAACATGGTTAGATTTGCTGAAAGGCTGGATGAAAAGTATTAAAGCGAGAGAAGTAAAGAGCAATATTGAGATTTGGGGTCTGAATAACTGGGTATTTGAGCAGAATAGATCTATTCTAGAGACCTTAACTCTAAACAGGGACCTTTCTATTGCTCCTCAATGGTAGGTAGAGGCCATAAAGGAATTCTTATCATTGAATCTCAGGGGAAAATAGTGAAGTGGAATTTTATGGTTAATAAGTAAATTTAAAAGCAAAATAAAAAAAAAAAAAAGGAGAGGAACAAGATGGCAGAGGAGTAGGTGGACGTGGAATACATCCCTCTCCACAGACACATCAGGAATACACCTTCAGACACAGACGTGCACGCAGAAAACCAGCTGAGATCAGACAGGAGTACCTAACCAACAGGAAAGAATATATAGACCCATGTAAAACTGAAGATCAAGCCCTGAGCCTTTGGAGTGGAAGCACTAACTCCAACACCCTAGAGATCTCAGATGCAGTAAGTTAAAAATAATAATAAAAATAATGAATAATATTAATAATGAATATTATTATATTGAATATATTATATGTATTATAATAATATTAGTAATGAATAATAATAATAATGAAAAGGCAGAGAAATACCACACAAATGAAGGAACAAACTAAAACACAGAAGTCCAAATAAATGAAGAGGAAATAGGCAAACTACCTGAAAAAAAATTTCAGAATAATGATCGTAAAGGTGATCAAAAACTTGAAAAAGAAAAGGAGAAATATAAGAATCAATTAACAAAGACCTAGAAGAATTAAAGAATAAACATACAGAGACAAACACAATTACTGAAATTAAAAATACTCTAGAAGGAATCAATGGCAGAATGTCTGAAGCAGAATGAATCAGTGAGCTGAAAGATAATATGGTGGAAATAACTTCTGAAGAGCAGAATAAAGTAAAAAAAATGAAAAAAGCTGAGGACAGTCTCAGAGACCTCTGGGACCATATCAAATGCACCAACATTTGAATTATAGGGGTCCCAGAAGAAGAAGAGAAAAAGAAAGGGTATGAGAAAATTTTTGAAGAGATTATAGTTGAAAATTTCCCCAATATGGAAAAGAAAACAGTCAGTCAAATACAAGAAGCACAGAGAGTTCCATACAGCATAAACCCAAGGAGAAACACGCCAGTTCTGTTCAGTTACAGTTCAGTCACTCAGTCGTGTCCGACTCTTTGCGACCCCATGAATCGCAGCACACCAGGCCTCCCTCTCCATCACCAACTCCCGGAGTTCACTCAGACTCACGTCCATCGAGTCCGTGATGCCATCCAGCCATCTCATCCTCTGTCATCCCCTTCTCCTCCTGCCCCCAATCCCTCCTAGCATCAAAGTCTTTTCCAGTGAGTCAACTCTTCACATGAGGTGGCCAAAGTACTGGAGCTTCAGCTTTAGCATCATTCCTTCCAAAGAAATCCCAGGGCTGATCTCCTTCAGAATGGACTGGTTGGATCTCCTTGCAGTCCAAGGGACTCTCAAGAGTCTTCTCCAACACCACAGTTCAAACGCCTCCATTCTTCGGCGCTCAGCCTTCTTCACAGTCCAACTCTCACATTCATACATGACAGGAAAAACCATAGCCTTGACTAGACGGACCTTAGCCGGCAATGTCTCTGCTTTTGAATATGCTATCTAGGTTGGTCATAATTTTTCTTCCAAGGAGTAAGCGTCTTTTAATGTCATGGCTGCAGTCACCATCTGCAGTGATTTTGGAGCCCAAAAAAATAAAGTCTGACACTGCTTCAGACACACACTAATCAAACTAACAAAGACTAACAAAGAAAGAATATTAAAAGCAGTAAGGGAGAAGCAACAAGTAACATACAAGGGAAATCCCATACAATTAACAGCTGATCTTTCAGCAGAAACTCTGCAGGCCAGAAGGGAATGGCAGGATATATTTAAAGTACTGAAAGGGAAGAATCTACAACCAAGATGACCATACCCAGCAAGGATCTCATTCAAAATTGATGGAGAAATCAAAAGCTTTTCAAACAATCAAAAGTTAAGATAATTCAGTACCACCAAACCAGCTTTACAACAAATGTTAAAAGGACTTATGTAGTCAAGAAATACAAGAGAAGAAAAAAGATCTACAAAATCAACCACAAACAATTAAGAAAATGGCAATAGGAACACATATATCATTAATTACTTTTATTGTAAATGGATTAAATGCTGCAACCAAAAGACACAGAGTGGCTGAATGGAAACAAAAACAAGACCCACATAAATGCTGTCTACAAGAAACCCACTTTAGACCTCAAGACACATATAGACTGAAAGTGACAGGATGAAAAAATATATTCCATGCAAATGGGAAACAAAAGAAAGCTGGAGTAGCAATCCTCATATCAGACAAAATAGACCTTAAAATAAAGAAGATTACAAGAGATAAGGAAGAACACTACATAATGATCAAGGGACCAATCCAAGAGGAAGACATAACAATTGTAAATATCTATGCACCCAACATAGGAGCACCTCAGTACATAAGACAACCACTAACAGACATAAAAGGAGAAATTGACAGCAGCACAATAACAGAACACCCCACTCACACCAATGGACAGATCATCAAAACAGAAAATTAAGAAGGAAATACAAGTCTTAAATGATACATTAGATAAGATGGATCTCACTGATTATCCTGAGGACATTCCATACAAATTCAGAATTCACCTTCTTCTCAAGTGCACATGGAACAGTCTCCAGGACAGGCCATATCTTGGGTCACAAATCAAACCTCAGTAAATTTAAGAAAACTGAAATTGTATCAAGCATCTTCTCTGGCCATACTATGAGACTAGATATCAATTGTAAGAAAAAAAAACTGTAAGAAATACAAACACATGGAGATTAAACAACATGTTTCTAAATAACCAACAGGTTACTGAAGAAATCAAAAAACTTCCAGAAACAAATGAAAATGAAAACACACCAACTCGAAACGTATGGGATGCAGTAAAAGCAGTCTTAAGAGGGAAGGTTATAGCAATACAATCCTACCTCAAGAAACAAGAAAAACCTCAAACAGCCTAACTTCACACCTGAAACAACTGGAAAAAGAACAAAAACTAAAAATTAGTAGAAGGAAAGAAATCATAAAGGTCCAAGCAGAAATAAATGCAAAAAAAAAAGAAAGAAACAATAGTAAAGATTAATAAAACTAAAACCCAGTTCTTTGAGAAGATAAAATTGACAAACCTTTAGCCTGATTCATCAAGAATCAAATTAACAAAATTAGAATCATAAGTCTACATATATTTTAATATTAGGATCTCTGGGACCAAAGAGTGCATTTCAACATCAAATACAACTTCACAATGCATATCATATATTGGAAAACTTTATATTCAAATCAATTTTCTCTGATGTCAGTACTAATATATTGAATTTTTGCTTAATATTTATTTGGCTTATTTTTTGCATTATTTCTGTTTGGTATGTCTCTTAGAATCTGTATAGGAAATGATTAGTTAAAAATCTGGAACACATATTTTTAAACATGAAAATTGAATCTGCCCATCAACAGATGAATGGATCAAGAAGTTGTGGCACATATACACAATGGAATATTACTCAGCCATAGAAAGGAACACATTTGAGTCAGTTCTGATGAGGTGGATGAACCTAGAACCTATTATACAGAGTGAAGTGAGTCAGAAAGAGAAAGATAAATATCATATTCTAACACATATATACAGAATCTAGAAAAATGGGAAACAGACATAGAGAATAGACTTATGGACAAGGGGAGAGGGGACGAGAGGGTGAGATATATAGAAAGAGTAACATGGAAACTTACATTACCATATGTAAAATAGATAGCCAACAGGAATTTGCTGTATGGCTCAGGAAACTCAAACAGGAGCTCTGTATCAACCTAGAGGGGTGGGATGGGGAGGGAGATGGGAGGGAGGTTCAAAAGGGAGGGGATATGTGTATACCTATGGCTGATTCATGTTGAGGTTTGACAGAAACAACAAAGTTCTGTAAAGCAATTATCCTTCATAAAAAAATGAATTAGAAAAAAAGGCTTTGGAGGGAATTCCTATTTTCCTACTTTTCTTCCTCTCTTAGAATTCAGAGTAAAGGTAATTAAAACTTAAAACCCTCAGAGAGGCAATAACAATTTCATACATAAATTGAACCACTGAAATGTATGTTTTTGGTTAAGTGGTGGTAGCCATTTTAAAATCCCTTCATTTCTGTGGTAAGAATGAAAATATTTTGCTTACTTAAACTCATGGCTTGGTAAACTCAGGTTTTAGCAGAAACATAATGCATCAGCCTGAGCCTGGATGTGAGCAGAGGCATCTAAAGAGAGCTTGCACTTAGACTCCTGAAACAGCTTTTGGACAGTGTGATCACTCAGGCTAGACAGATTTCTTTTGTTCACCTCGCCTTCATCTCACACTATCTTTCTTCCCTGTCCTGTGAGACTCTGCAAGCACAGAAACTGATCTTCCCTGGGCTTTGCAGAACACATTTGAGGAGGAATTGTTGTTTATAGTGTGACCCTGCTCCAAGGCCCAGGATTGGAACAAAGCCCCCCAGTTTCCCTCCCTGACCCAGAGGTTCCTCTTCTATTCACCGAGCCTGGGACTCCTACCAGAAAATCATCTCTAAGCCAAAAGCACAAGATCTAAGCCCACCATCGTTTCACATGCTAAAATGAGAATCTATTACCTGTAACAACCCTTTGAATCTTTGTTTCTTATGGGTCCAAGAGTAACGATGATTTTTCTCCCAGTTCTTTCTAATGCCACTTTTATTAGTGCCATTACCGAGGTAATACCCAGTGGAAAAGAATAGAAGCATTTTATTTCTCACCTTTCACTCACTCTTCTTGATAGTGAATGTGGGGCTCAATTAAAAGAACGTTTTATGTGTTATAGAGGATAATAGGGTCTTTAAGACCCCCCTCAAGTGAACAAGCAAGTCTGAGTCTTGATTTTGCCCTTCGTCAGGAAAACCTCACCTGCATTTTTCTCGCATCACACTTCCAGGCAATTCTGGGTTTCCAAGGGTTAGAAAACTGAGCCCATTTTCTAAGAGGAATAGAATGCAGTTTCTAAACAGTAATCATCAAGTCACTGTTTTTATCCCATTCTGTTTAAACCAGTGAGTTCCAACCTTTGCAGGGGGGTTGGAATGAGGGAGAGAGATGGGAAGTGCACTGTTAAAGATTAAACAGTTGATGATAGGTTTTAAGAGGTTATTAAAAACTAAAGCAAAGCTGTAATTGTAGATGGAAACATCACAAGTCTCTATCTACATGAAGCCCTCTCCACTAGCCTGAGACTGTCAAGTCTGACTTTATAGATCTTCAGGGAAAGTTTACACACTGATGCGGTTGAGGCAACCGAGCCTTTATTCTTTGGAAAGGCTGCACTAAGCCAGGAAATAGGAGTGCCAATAGACTTGGGGCCAGGAAGCGATATAGATGGACCTCGAGATTATTGTATTAAGTGAAGTGAGTCAGAAAAAGGCAAATCTCATATGTTGTCACTTATATATGGAATCTAAGATACAGTACAAATGAATTTATTTACAAGCATAACAGATTCACAAATACAGGAAACAAATTTATGGTTACCAAAAGGGAAAGGTGGGAAAGGGATACATCAAGGGTATAGGATTAACAGACACATATTACCAAATATAAAATAGATAAACAACAAGGATTTACTCTACAGCACAGGGAACTCTATTGAAGACCTCGTAATAAACCACAATGGAAAAGAATAGGGAAAAAGAATATAGATATATGCGTTTATATATATGTAATATATATGTATAACTGAATCATGGCGCTATACATCTGAAGCTAACATAGTATTATAAATCAACTATACCTCAGTAAGAAAAACAGGAAGAAGATGTTGGGATAATTGGGAAATACCTGATTCTGCCCAAAACGGTGACCAAGATTAGAGAGTTGCAGTGGAGTTTATAGATCTCCAGAAAACTCGTATGACTTTTAAGCAGAAACAAAATGGCTGGAAGGTAGTACTTCCTAGAAGTGGATGAGATGGAGTATAGTTCTCTCAAAAAAGCCTACAAGCTTAAAAATGAGATGACTCTGATCAACTATTGGTTCTATTTCTTACTAGGCATTGTGGCCTTGAGTAATTTACCTAATCTCTCTGAGTTTCAGAATGATAATCAGTAAAACAAGTACTTAAATCCTAGGGTTGCTGTGAAGCTTAAAATACAGGGTTTATGCAAAATAACAGCAGGTCCAGTACATAACAAGCACTTCATAAATATTAGGCATTATCATTATCAATACCAAAAATAGATTCGTGCCAACTTTACTTTGTGGCTGGGCAGGGAGGAGGGAGATTAAAAAGGATAGTTCTACCTAAAATGGAAACAAAAAGTATAAAAAGGAAAAAAAAATGCAGTTAAATAACACAAAAGTATTCCCACAAATATTATGAAAATGTGGCAGTGACTCAAATCTCTTGAAAGATTCTTTTATGCATCCAGTTCTCAGCAACCTTAGCGGTCACATAGAGAAATAATGTTTTCAGATAGTATTTCTGTCTTTGTGATTTTATTGCCATCATTAGGGAGTGGGGCACTGACATATTCCAAGCAGCCTCATCTCCCAGCCTTTCTAAGTAAACAGTTCATCACTACTAGAGTCATGGTCCTATTGACATTTTACACAGTTAAATACCAAAGCCTTCAACTGTGTGGATCACAATAAACTGTGGAAAATTCTGAAAGAGATGGGAATACCAGACCACCTCATCTGCCTCTTGAGAAATCTGTATGCAGGTCAGGAAGCAGCAGTTAGAACTGGGCATGGAACAACAGACTGGTTCCAAATAGGAAAAGGAGTACATCAAGGCTGTATATTGTCACCCTGCTTATTTAACTTATATGCAGAGTACATCATGAGAAATGCTGGACTGGAAGAAACACAAGCTGGAATCAAGATTGCTGGGAGAAATATCAATAACCTCAGATATGCAGATGACACCACCCTTATGGCAGAAAGTGAAGAGGAACTCAAAAGCCTCTTGATGAAAGTGACAGTGGAGAGTGAAAAAGTTGGCTTAAAGCTCAACATTCAGAAAACGAAGATCATGGCATCTGGTCCCATCACTTCATGGGAAATAGATGGGGAAACAGTGGAAACAGTGTCAGACTTTATTTTGGGGGGCTCCAAAATCACTGCAGATGGTGGCTGCAGCCACAAAATTAAAAGACGCTTACTCCTTGGAAGAAAAGTTATGACCAACCTAGATAGCATACTCAAAAGCAGAGACATTACTTTGCCGACTAAGGTCCGTCTAGTCAAGGCTATGGTTTTTCCTCTGGTCATGTATGGATGTGAGAGTTGGACTGTGAAGAAGGCTGAGCACTGAGGTATTGATGCTTTTGAGCTGTGGTGTTGGAGAAGACTCTTGAGAGTCCGTTGGACTGCAAGGAGATCCAACCAGTCCATTCTGAAGGAGATCAGCCCTGGGTGTTCTTTGGAAGGACTGATGCTGACGCTGAAACTCCAGTACTTTGGCCACCTCATGCGAAGAGTTGACTCTTTGGAAAAGTCTCTGATGCTGGGAGGGAATTGGGGCAGGAGAAGAAGGGGACGACAGAGGATGAGATGGCTGGATGGCATCACGGACTCGATGGACGTGAGTCTGAGTGAACTCTGGGAGTTGGTGATGGACAGGGAGGCCTGGAGTGCTGCGATTCATGGGGTTGCAAAGAGTTGGACATGACTGAGTGACTGAACTGAGAGAGGAGTCTTGGGACTCCTTGCTTTTCCTTCACCACAAAGGGGGACACTCCGATTTAGGGAAAGGGCTTTGTGTAAGGGAGAGACCATCAGTTTGGGCAACAGCAAGACAGGATTTCCCCCCGATACCCTATCACTTACTACTGATGCATCCTTGAGAAAATAGCATTGCTTTCTAAGACTCCATGTTCTCCTCCTGTGTGTTTCCACTGCAGGGGGCACAGGTTCAATCCCTGGTCTGGGAACTAAAATCTCATGACCAAAAAATATAAATAAAAATAAAGAGAGAAAAACAAAGATATGCTACCAGTGTCAAGAGGGAAATTAACCACAAATGTACTTTTCTGCCAGGTTAGAAGTGCATGCAGATACTACAGGGAGTGCTGTCCTATAAAGGACCTGGGTTAGTTTCCCATTGTTGCTGCTGTGAACAAATACCACAAATTGAGAGGCTTGAAACAACATAACTGTTTTCTCTTACAGTTACAGAGGCCAGAGGTCTCAAGTTCACCAGGGTAAAACCAAGGTATTGGCACATGTGTTCCTTCCAGAAGCTCTGGGGGAGGATCTGGTTCCTTGCTTTTTCTAGTTTCTGGAGGCCAACAGTATTCCTTTGTCATGAACCCTTCCTCACATCACTCCAACCTCTTACTTTCATCCGCTACCTCCTCTTATGAAGACGGCTACAATTACACTTAGAGCCCATCCGGATAGTCCAGAATAATCTCCCCGTCTCAAGACCCTTTAGTTTAACCTCGTGTCATTTAAGGTGACATTCACAGGTTCTAGGGATTAGGATGTGGAGGAACACCAGTCAGTTTCCCACAGGAGCCATTTCCCTGTTTCTTCATCATTCTAGTCAAAGAAACACAGTGGGCAAACGTGCAGCCCAGCCACGTGGGTTGCAGGAATGAGAGGATACGGCAGTTGTGGGATGAAAGGGAGACAGCCAACGTGTACTTTAGCTCTAATAGAGACTTGGAGTGCCCTACGAAGTGGAAGATGGATAAGTCATAGAGCGGAAAATGAACTTGAGCCTCACAAAACACACTAGCCGCCTCTCAAAGTGAGCACTTTATCTCTCAAATTGCCTCCACCCTGAGTGGTCTAATCCGTGTCACTGACTGGCAGCTCTGCCCGAAGTAAGGCCATCATGAGCGCAACATCCCAGTGCTGTTCTGAAGACAAACACAGACATAAATATCACAACTAATCAATAGTTGGAACTGAATCTTCCAACAGAGGACAATGCCACGAAGATTAAGATTCTTTACAGAGAGACTGTTACAGAACAAAAACAAAAAAATAAGACCTAGACGACCATGTAGGTAAAAGCTACCATATTGGATGTCCTAGGCTAACACTTTGAGTTTCTAAATATTCATTTCATAGGTGCTGAAAATTCTCTTGCTAGTAATCTGTATCAGATACAGAGAGACAGTTTCCTTGAAAAGCAGTGAGGCAACATACTTTGTCAGAATAGATCATTTCCAGAATTCAATTTCTTTGCTCTGTGCTCTTCTATTTTGATTGTAAGTCCATGTTTGGATTTTATTTTTTTGTTTTTTTGGCCCATATTTTTATTTCTAATTTATTTATTTTTTTTTATTTTTTTTTATTTTTTATTTTATTAAATTTTAAAATCTTTAATTCTTACATGTGTTCCCAAACATGAAACCCCCTCCCACCTCCCTCCCCATAACATCTCTGTGGGTGCTCCCCATGCACCAGCCCCAAGCATGCTGTATCCTGCGTCAGACATAGACTGGCGATTCAATTCTTACATGATAGTATACATTATAGAATGCCATTCTCCCAAATCATCCCGCCCTCTCCCTCTCTCTCTGAGTCCAAAAGTCCGTTATACACAGCTGTGTCTTTTTTCCTGTCTTGCATACAGGGTCGTATAATCGGCTCCAGTTTAATTTATTTTTATTTAAGTATGGCTGATTTATAATGTTGCATTAGTTTCAGGTATAGAGCAACATGATTCAGTTTGATATAAAGGTATATACGTATATATATTCTTTTTCAGATTCTTTTCCATTACAAGTTATTACAAGACACTGAATATATCTTCCTGTGCTATACATTAGTTTCTTGTTTTTATACACAGTAGTATATATCTGTTCACCCCCAACTCCTAATTTATCCTTCCCTCCTTTCCTCTTTCCCCACTGGTAACCATAAATTTATTTTCTAAGTCTGTGAGTCTGTTTCTGCTTTATAAATAAGTTCGTCTGTATCTTTTTTTTTAGATTCCACATATGAGTAATATGATATTTGTCTTTCACTGTCTGACTTAATTCACTTAGTATAATAATCTCTACATCTATTCATCTTATTTATACTTTAATAAGTGAGTGGTTTACTTATCCAATGAGCTATATGACTTTGGGAAACCTTTAAACTTCTCTGAGTGCCAGTTACTCTTTTCAAAAAAAAATAGTGGACTATATAAAATAAACTCTTTAGGTAGGGCTCCCAATTTTTTTTCACCTCCCAGTTTACAATGAAGAAAATAGTTTAATGGCATATTTAGGTAAACAGACAAGGCAATCCATTGCCAGTGTTTCCTGGTCTAGGGTTTCTGCTCTCACAAGCCTTACATGTTCAGTTCAGTTCAGTTCAGTTGATCAGTTGTGTCCGACTCTGCGACTCCATGAACCACAGCACGCCAGGCCTCCCTGTCCATCACCAACTCCCGGAGTCTACCCAAACCCATGTCCATTGAGTCGGTGATGCCATCCAGCCGTCTCATCCTCTGTCATCCCCTTCTCCTGCCCTCAATCTTTCCCAGCATCAAGGTCTTTTCAAATGAGTCAGCTCTTCACATCAGGTGGCCAAAGTATTGGAGTTTCATGTTCAACCTGAAAGCTAAAGGATGGACACACCTGCCACCCTACAACACACGGTGATTCAACAGTATGACTGGGCCCACAAGAGAGTAAGATCGCCTTGAAGAATTAAAAGTTGGTGGGAGTGCAGCTCTGCAATCTCCTGAACAGATGATCTTTCACAGCCTTGAACCACATCAACTCCTTAAATCCCATTGTCACTAAAGTCATCAGTTATGTATATAAAAAGGAGATGGAGCACAGCAGTGCTATTTTTCTTTCAATCTTTGTTTTTTCCACTTTCTTTGCCTCATGCCAACAGACCTATTCTGTAATTCTTTTGCTTAACATTTAAGCTGTCTGGTCTTTCAAGTTTCTTGGTTTGTTCTTTTTTTCTATACTTGAATTTTGGGGACCCATGTCTATTGTAAAATTGCAAGCTATTCAGAAAAGGAAAGGGAAAACTGAAATCCACCCCCCCCCACCAATTTCACTATCTGAAGATCACCACTTTTGATATTTTGGTGAAATTCATCCAGGTTATTCTCTGAGCCAACAGCATGTCTGTGTCCAGTGTTACATTCACAAGATTCTTTACCTTTTCGTCACTTAGTGATGGTCTGTAGATGTGTATCCATCTTCCCTTTTAATGACTATCAGATCAGTTCAGTTGCTCAGTCGTATCTGACTCTTTGCAACCCCATGGACTGCAGAACTCCAGGCTTCCTTGTCCATCACCAGCTCCCAGAACTTGCTCAGACTCATACCTATCAAGCCAGTGATGCCACCCAACCATCTCATCCTCTGTTGTCCCCTTCTCCTCCTGCCTTCAACAGGTGTTACTTTATACAAATTATGTTGCACCTTTATATAATTTCTATTTTCCATAATTTAAGACAATGTTTCAGATAAGCATTTTGTGCATTTTTCTTTCACCCTTTTGCAGCTATGAAATTATACATACCAAAGGCACAGATCATGTATGTTTTGATACACGATGACTGAGTTTGCTACTAAGGATGCATGAGCATGCCCCTTGATATTTTTTTTATTTTTCTGGCCCTATCCTTCTCCTTCATGCTTGCAGTTGCCGAGAACTAACCAGTCCTCAAGATTCAGCTGTAGTGTCACTGCTCTTGGGAAGCCCCTTTCACCTTTTTCGGAAATGTACCCGTTATCGTCTTGTGTTCTCTCGTGGACCCTTCTGCAGAGCCTTCTTGTAGCTCTTGTCACGTGCGCACAACATATTCTGCATGTCCATCCTTTTCAAGGCTGCTGGCTCCCAAAGCACAGAGATCATGGGATGATATACACAGCATCCTGAGATGTTTTCTGACTTTCTGGGTCCAAATATCAGCTCCATCACTTACTATCTATGCATGTAAGGAAGGTCTTTAAGTTTCATTTTCCTATTTGTAGAATGGAGACAGATGTAATATCTACCTCGCAGGATAAGTAGGATAACTTAATGAGAATATGGTTGTATTAGTCAGGGTTTTCCAGAGTAAGAGAACCAGTAGGATGTCTATGGACCTCTATGTAAATCTATATTTGTGTCTAGGTCTATCTATGTCTCTGTCATCTATTTTCTACCTAGAGATTTATCATGAGGGATGGGCTCATACCATTTTAAAGGCTGAGAACTCCCACAGTTTGCTGTCTGCAAGTTGGAAGCACAGAAAAAACAGTCCAAGTATAAAGGTCCAAGAACCAGGATAGCCAACAGTCTCAATTCCAGACTCAAGTCAGAAGATGAGATGTCCCAGCTCAAGCAGCAAGCAGAGTAAAAAGAGAAGAAAATCCCTCCTTTGTCTTTGGGTTCTATCCCGGCCTTTAAGGGATTGGACAGTGTTCATCCACATTGGGAGAGGGATCTACTCTGCTGAATCCACCAATTCAAATGCTAATTTCATCCAGAAAAACCCTCAAGGACACACCTAGAAATGTTTAAACTGGGATTCCCACAGCCAGTCAAGTTGACATATAAGATTAACCATCTCATGTATACCAAGGGTAAAGCAGTTAGACCAAGTGATGAAAAGTACACAGTATTGAGTACTCATTTGTGTCAGGTACTGTGTCCACTGTATTTTTGATCAATAACATTCATAATTTCTGGGTTACGTTAATAGCAGCTTGTTTCTTAACTTCCAAAGTGAAAGTCACTCAATCATGTCTGACTCTTTGTGACCTCACAGACTGTAGCCTGCTGGGCTCCTCTGTCCATGGAATTCTCCAGGCCAGAATACCGGAGTGGATATCCGTTCCCTTCTCCAGGGGATCTTTCCAACCCAGGGATCAAACCCAAGTTTCCCGCACTGCAGGTGGATTCTTTACCATCTGAACCACCAGGGAAGCCCTAACTTCCAAAGTTAACACTTAAAATCCATTGCTGCTTATTTGATCTTTCTGGTGCTTTTTTCTGTCCTATTGCCCTTCAGAAGGAATCAGGCTCTCCAGATGAATGCTCCTTCTGTTTCTATGTGTTGATGCATTTAAATCTTCCAAACCCTTTGCCCAAAGGCCTTTTCCTGTCTCAGCATCATAGGTCATCTCTGTATGTCTAAACTACATCCATCTTTTGAGACATTCCTGCATTGATTTTTTTTGACATGCACCCAAATTTCTGTTTCCCTATTAAAATGTAAAGTACTTAACATTTTCTGTCTTGTATTTTCAGTTTTTACATGCAGTTCATATCCTCTCTGGATGTCTCAGGCAGTGCAGTGGTTAAAAAAAAATGACTGTCAATATAGGAGACACAAGAGATGTTGGTTTAATGCCTGTGTCAGGAAGATCCTGCGGAGTAGGAAATGTCAACCTGTTCCAGTATTCATGCCTGGAAAACCCCTGAATGAGGATCCTGGAGGGCTATATTCCACAAGGTCACAAAGAGTTGGACACAACTGAATGAGCAGGCACACACACACACACACACACACACACACACACACACACACACACCCTCCCCAGTAAATGTGAGCCCAGAAGACCAGAGACTGCAGACCACACTTACCCACATTTTATCTTCCTACGTGACTGGCAAAGTTACTAGAACATGTCAAATGTTTATAAAAGAATATAAGCTATTTATTAGATGCAGTGTCTACCCTAATAACACATACTAATACTTTTCAAGAACTTATTATGTGAAAGATGTTGCTAAAGACTTCCAATAAATACCTTCTATATTCTCTCAGTAGCCCTCTGACACGGTTGCTATCCTTATCTTCACATTCTCTTTTTCCTAGATGACTAACAGAGAGGTTATATTGCTTGCCCAAAGTTACACAGCTGTTAACTGGCAAAGGCAGTATTTAAACCAAGTCAGCTTGACTCCCGAGACTATGTTTTAGACATGGTATTTCTGTGCAAGACAGCCGACAGAGAATGCTGATCAGAGATAAAATGTCTTTCAGGACAGTACATTAAGGCCAAACAACACACACACATATCAAGAAATGAAAGGTGGGTCTCCCTCAGAGAGCTTACTCCAGGGGAACTTGACCTCAGCTTAAAGAAACAAACCAAAAAGTCTACTCCCAACAAAGACGGTATTATTCTTGGTACCTTAACCCTAATACTTGGCTTTGATGTGCCCCATTAATGACTCCCAAATGCAGACCCTTTAAAGAAGTTAGTTCAAATCATAGTTGTTACATTTTATAAAACAAAAAGGAATCACTTCTATAGAGAAATTAAAAGTAACAATTTATTTCTACCGTTCTCTTTATTGACTAATGACTAGAATAATAGAGTGATGCCTGTGCATGCCCAAAAGGCCACCTCCATCTCGAAACTGGTTGTTGGACCAGCTGCCTTTATCCTGCACACACCTTAAATCCACAGCTATATCCCATGTTTTGGGGGCTTCCCTGGTGGCTCAGATTGTAAAGAATCTGCCTACAATGTGGGAGACCTGGGTTTGATTCCTGGGTTGGGAAGACCCCTGGAGGAAGGTATGCTGAACAGCTCCAGTAGTCTTGCCTGAAGAATCCACATGGACAGAGGAGCCTGCTGGGCTACATACAGTCCATGGGGTCACAAAGAGTTGGACACGACTGAGCAACTAAGCACATATCCCACATTTTATGTTAGAAGATAGCAATAAGTAATTATGCCATTGGTTCTAGGAAACATATTAGCCTTAATGTAGGATGATTTGGTCCAAACTCTAAGAATTATTAAAGTGCTTTACAATGAGTCATTATAACACTCCCCCAGGACTCTTTCCCTGTGACATGAAAGACAGTAGCAGATATGCTAGAAATTACCTGAACCAAACTCAGGAATTACCCTATCAATAAATATTTATTCAGTGCTATGGTCTGACTATAACTGAAATGAGCACTGTATTAATAAACTGAGTCTTTGTAGACTAGCGCTAGGGCTTTTTATACTATGAAATAAAACAGGAATTTGCTGTTTGTGGAGTTTGGGTGTCATGCCAGGCGCCTCATATGTACGGTTTTATTCCATTCTCACAAATGCCTTATGCTTTGGTGGGTTTTTAATCACTATTTTGCTAGGGAGGGATCCAGGCTTTGTACCCTTCAAGGTTTGGTGAAGAAACTAAAGACCCTCCAGCTTCTCTAAGCAAAAATATTTGTATATAGGAATTAGAGGCTTGTACAACCGTTAGAATATCATTCCAGGAAAAAAAAAAAAAAAAAACCAGGAAAGAAAAACAGGGAAATCATTAGCAAAATCCCCAAATCAGAAAACCTGTGCATAGAATCTCACCATCTGCGACACCAAAGCGAGAGATTAAAGATGTTCACTCCAAAGGAGCTAAAAACATCAGCAATCACAGGAAAGAGCCTGTTGAAGCTACCCGCTACCTCATCCCTTTCTAAGGGCTCCTTCTAGCACCCTATAAGGGTGCTATGACCTTCACATCTGCCCATGTTTCTGCCTGTAATTGCCACTGGAGAATAAGAACACTGAATGAGATTTTTCAATGTCTTAATTTTTTTTTGGCCGCACCGCACAGCATGTGGGATCTTAGTTTCCCAACCAGGTATCATACTTGTGCCCCCTGCATTGGAAGTTTGGAGTCTTAACTCCTGGATCACCAGGAAAGTCCCTCAATGAGATTATTGAATGTCCAAATCTTAGAAATGGAGTGAAGTTGAACTTGGAATATTATAAGGGAAAGACTTCTAGCTCATGTTATTATCCTTCTATAAAGAGGACAACGTAGAATGAGTTGGTAATGATGCCAAACTGACTGCAGAAATTCAGAACTATGTTTATAAGTGTGAGAAACTTGCTTGCAGGTATACATTAATAATAAGTCATTATTAGCAGACATGTCACCTATGTATTCGCAAAGATCTCATTTTAATGTGTGTTCTACTGAATTATGTAACTACACAAGAATGTTAGCCTAGGTAGCCATGGAAAGCTTCAAGGAGGAGATACAACTAGAGTTAGTCAATGGAAAGATGGGAGCACTATGAATATTCTAGAAATGGCCTGAGTAATCAGAGAGAATCATGCTGGTGAGCAGCAAATTATTTGAAGGACAATAAATTTTAATATATTTTTTGAGCATTTCTTGTCCCTGTCTCCAGTTCCCAAACCACCCCAGATAGCGAATGAATAATTGCTGAAATAATGATAATGATCTGTAACCAGTCATGCTTCGAGACATCTGGATCCCTTCAGATAGGCATGGAGGACTTAGAGAGGCACATGTCATCCTCTGCCTTCTACTATTACTGGCTAAAAAAAAAAAAAAAAGTGAGCAGAGGGGTGAACTCTAGGACCAGCAAGATTTAATGAGTTGCTTCTAGTCTCAGAAATCAGTAGCTTAGATGAAACTGAGGTATTTTACTTTTTTAACATGTTTTCTCCTGTTTATCCTATGTTGACAAAGATCTGACAGGGTGGGAGATGGAAGGAACAAGATAGTGAACAAACCAGGTATTTAGATGTAAATATAAAACCATATTGTTCTGCATTTCAGAGGTACAGGATTTGACAATCATTACCCTGAAAACAGCTTTAGCTCACTGCAGACTTCCTCTCTTCTCTGCCCATTTTCAGCAACAGAGCCATCATGAAGAAGAATGTTCAAAGACATCACATCTATAACCTTTGCCAAAGGCACACACAATCTTTCGAAGGAAGACTTTTATTTTCCCTGTCACCTTTAATGCTGGATATACCAGCTGAAAGCTGAATTCCAAGTATCAGGTCACTGCACGGAAGCTTCCTAAAGATAAGGAGCTTGAAAAGAAATCTTTTCGGAATGTCACTCCTCTTTCAGCTCACACTTTCCTGATGTAGCCCACTGCACTAATTGGCCTTGCTGCCGATGACAGGCAAAGAAAAAAAAAAAAAAAGAGAGAGAGAGAGAAACAACAACATCATTTGTCAACATCTTATTCATGCCCATAATGAGCCCAGGTCTCAGTTCAGAGTAATTAATTGAGATGCACCCAGGAAATGACCAAGGAACAGCTTCCTTGTTCACATGTTGTATGAATGACCGTGTTCTTTCCCTGGAAAAGAATCCTGTGCATTTTCTCCCATTTGAGTTTTGAAAGAACCATTTGGAATTCTCAATTATGATAATCAGATGGCTAAGAGTTTACATTTTTATCCAAGGTTTTAGAATTGGGCAGTTTTATTCTTTTATAAAGGGAAAGAACCAAGAAAAAGAATGAAGGCTTCCCAGGTGGCTCAGTGGTAAATAATCTGCCTGCCAATGCAGGAGACCCAGGTTCAATCCCTGAGTCAGGAAGATCCCCTGGAGAAGGAAATGGCAAACCATTTCAGTATTCTTGCCTGGGAAATCCCATGGACAGAGGGGCCTGGTGGGCTACAGTCCGTAGGGTTGCAATAGTTGTACATGACTAAGCAACTCAGCACACACACAAGAAAGTAAAATAAAACTCGGGGGCCATTTCCTTCTCCAGGCAATCTTCCAGACCCAGGGATCAAACCCAAGTCTCAAGGGTCTCCTGCATTGGCAGGCAGATTCTTTACCACTGAGCCACCTGGGAAGCCTTCATTCCTTTTCTTGGTTTAACCTTGGTTAACATTTCAGTTAGTAGCACTGCTGTATACTATGATCAGTCATATCCGACTCTGCAGTCTCCTGGACTGTAGCCTGCCAGGCTTCTCTGTCCAAGATATTTTCCAGGCAAGTGTATTTGAGTGAGTTGCCATTTCCTCCTTCAGGGGATCTTCTCAACACAGGGATCCAACCTGTGTCTCCTGCATTGGCAGGCGAATTCTATACCACTGAGCTACCTAATCCAGCCCAACAAACACTGCTATTTCCCTGAGTTTCAATTACCTTAGGAATATGATGAGGACATCAAAAATAAAAACTTAAACCTTTATTCCCAGTTTATTAATCCTAATAGACAAAATTTTAGTTTTCACCAGCTTGGATTATATTTTGAGTATCTAGTTGCTTTGTGACCTGCCAGAAAATATTGACTTCATAATAGCGGATGAATAAAAGCCATTGACACGTTTGCTTATTAGTCAGTGAAGGATCCTGGATTTGCTTTGCTTCAGAGACTCACTGAAAACTGTCGCATTTATTTCTTTGTTTACTGGAGCTCAGTTATTTTGCAACTGCAATTGTAATCTCCTCCTCAAAGGGCAGGAAACTGGTCTCAATGTAAAAGTTAAGTCAGAGCAAAAGAGAGGGGTCTCCAGGTCCCTGCAGCCATGTTTGATCACAGGGCAACCTCTGGCTAGAAGCACTGGTCCACAGGAGAGTGTAAAGTGAGATCTCTCCCAGGAGTCATAAAGCTTCTGTTCAGTTCAGTTCAGTCGCTCAGTCATGTCTGACTCTTTGTGACCCCATGAATCGCAGCACGCCAGGCCTCCCTGTCCAACACCAACTCCCTGAGTTCAATCAGACACGCGTCCATCGAGTCACTGATGCCATCCAGCCATATCATCCTCTGTCATCGCCTTCTCCTCCTGCCCCCAATCCCTCCCAGTATCAGAGTCTTTTCCAATGAGTCAACTCTTCACATGAGGTGGCCAAAGTAGTGGAGTTTCAGCTTTAGCATCATTCCTTCCAAAGAAATCCCAGGGCTGATCTGCAGAATAGACTGGTTGGATCTCCTTACATAAAGCTTAGGGTCCTTCAATCACCATTCAAAGCCAGATCCTTCCTGCCTAAAGAGAACAGCATTAAATGGCAGTCCTGCTGAGTAGCTTCCAGGCTGATGCTATGTAAAGCATCTTGGTGCTATGTAACTATGCTATGTAAAGCATCTTCATGAAACTCTCCATTACCATTTGAAAACATCAGAGGCTTTAGAACTGCTTCAGGTCTTTCAAAAACCCATCTTGCATTCCTGCTAGCAGGAAGAGATTCAGTCAGCCAGAGTCACTCCTCAGCCCAAAGATTCAGAATCTTGATGCCATGTAGTGGCATCTTGCATCTCTGTAGATCACCCAAAGTTGAATCGTCTAATTGTTCACGCTCAGTTTATTTGTGCTCCTAGGCTGCCTTCACGTGGGCAGTGCAGACAGTCTGAAAGGAGGGCAGAGTGTAAAAGGCATTCCAATTAGCAACTGGTAATTCCAGTAATTGAGGAATCAGCCTCGAGGTGAAGGTATTGATTCATTTTGATAATATTATATATGCTGTGAAATTTTCTAATAGTTAAACCGCCACTGAGATCTACAGAGGTAATAATACGTGCTTAATAATGTTTCACACAACACTACACATCTGAAAATGCATTTCACGACATGCACTTTTCAGCTTCACCGTGAATTAGCAGGCAAGGGCTCTGTGGACACTGCTATCAGCACAGAATCTCAGTGTTGGGCCAGGGAAATTTTCCTATCAATACCTTCAGAGCGGATAAACCTGTATGCTTATCTCCTTTCATCAAAACAGGGCTTATGACACAGTCACTCTTCTCAGGACCCAGCCCAGAACTGCCATGGTCATTTCTGAGGTTTGGTAGAAAGAAAAACAAAACTATGGGCTTTCTCTAAATACTTAAGACTAGAAATTGGCTTTGGCTGTTACAGTGAAGGTTTAGCCTGTAGTGGTTACTGGTATTTGTTGTTAAATAACTGAGGACACTAACCTCCTGGAACACTGGGGTAGAATACATGAAGAACTCAGGGAAAAAAAAAAAAAAAAGCAACTATGAATATATTCCCCAAAATTTGGGAAATATTTCCCCAAACAACGGAAGAGCCCATCTCAGAGAGGGCACAGGAGCTTAGGGCAGCCCAGAATGGGGTCTGGTTTGTGTTGGGTAAAGTTGCAAAGGCTGACCTTGGCATTTGAAGCCTTGGTCTCCACCTCTAACTTTGTTTCCTGCCGGCTGGCAAGGACGCATGCTCCAATCCTCTCCTAGGGACAAATCATGCCAGCCTGCCTGCCTTCAGAGTTTGTTCCCAGACTTCCCTCCTTCCTATAGAAGAATTCCATCAATCTATGGATGAGACTTTCCTTTCTTTTCAAGCCTGGCTCTGTCCCATCTCCTTTTCCAGAAATCTTTCCTGCAGCCCCAGGCTTCACTCCCTTCCTTTCCTACCTTGTCTCACCACTGGTGATGATGACCCACCTGGGCACAAGGCCGGTCTCACACTCCAGTCCCCTTGCTCCCTTTGCAGAGCCTGAGTGCAGTTGAGTGTCTTTTCTGGAGGGAGTGTACTATTTTTGCTTTTGTTTCTGTTCTTGCTTCTTTCTGTTGTGGGGGAAAGACCTTTGCACATGATTCAGAGGCTTTGATACTTCACTCCCAATATTTTGAAAGCTGCAACATTTCATACAGCCAATAGTCCTCAAAACCAGGAAGAGGGAGCAGGGGAGAATTTAGGGGCATGTGTTGTTAGAGACCACAGTGGTATCTCAGGGGGAGAGCTCAGATGCCCGAGTCTATGCAAACTTAATAAATGAGGGACCTGGGAATAAATCAGGGCAACTCCATGAAACACTCCTGCTTCTGATATGGCCTAAGCCTGACCATCAAGGGCAACACAGCTTATTCACAAAGGCAAGTGTAAAAGCTCCATGTTTCAGATAAGATTTAGCATTGATAGGGCTTCCCAGGTGGGGCTAGTGGTAAAAAACCCACCTACCAATGCAGGAGACAAGAGACGCAGATTCGATCCCTGGGTCAGGAAGATCCCCTGGAAGAGGAAATGGCAATCACTCTGGTGTTTTTGCCTGGAGATTCCCCATGAACAGAGAAGCGTGGCAGTCTACAGTCCATAGCAATGCAAACAGTTGGACATGACTGAAGCGACTCAGCACACTAACACAGATAATTCATTAATTCAGCAAGCACTTCTTGAACATCTAATCTATGCCAGAGCTCATCTAAGTGCAGGAGGTTAGAGCCATTCACAAGGCGAGCACTGCCCCTGCCCTCATTCACCATCCATACCTGAGTCAAGAACGCTGCACATGCATGGGAGAGGAGTTTAGTTTCCTCTGCGCCTCTGGGATTCAGGTTTTACAGGGTGAATAAGGAGTTTGCCAGGAAAGAACAGGATGCACAAAAGTATGACATTTTGAAACCATGTGAGTTACTTTAGGAAATGTAAATGAGATTTAAAGATAAGAGCAGAGCTAAAGTGGCCCAGACTCCTTTCATGGAGGGCTTCAAAATCCCATGAAATCAGAGCACTGCCAGTCATAGCCTGGCATGAATTCACTGTAGCTTTTCCACTGGCTCTCGATTAAAGCCCCAAATTAATTAAAAAGGTATCTACTCTCTTTCTGTATCCACTTTGGCTTCAGAAGCAGCAGATAGTAAATGATATACATTATGAGAGTGGAAAGGACCAGAACTTGTCTTTCCTGAGGATTACCTCCCACCCCCATGACTACCTCAGGGTCCTACACACGGGGATAAAGTCATTGCCACATTCCTGAAAGCAGGCACTGCTGATACATAGCAAGGAAGGAAAAGGACCGCCAAATACATCAGCAGATCACACCCACCTTCCTGTGAGGCATTTCTGCTGGAGAAACTGCTCCCCACATGTCCTCTGATCACCGCCAGTACATCTTTATGTCCTGGGGAAAACACATTATTTATCTTATCCCACTCTTGTGATATTTATCTCATCACATTAAAATTTGCACCATTCCAACAGCTTTGTTTATGGTAGGGTGCAGGATAAATATTTTATTTCCTGATGGGTGCTTGGGTTTTCTTTGCCAGCATTAAAATCAGGGTACAGTGACTGGAGATAGGAATCTGGATATTTACCAGTACAAGGAGATGATACACAGATGCTAATGAAAGCTCTGAGGGTAGTTTTCCGGGCTGTTGAATGTAATTTCTCACATCTCTGAATGGTTATAATAGGGAAACACCCTGAAAAGAATTCTCTAATGGCTGTGCGTATATAGCAGGGGATCGTTGGAAAGTTAATTAGCCATGAAAAGCAGATCTTTCCTCATTCATTCATTCAGTATGGTGGACTGTGTCAGACTGAACATTGACCCTCTATGCCTCTCTCTTTCTGCCCACTTTGTCTCCTTGCCTCAAACCCTCACCTCTGCCGAGTTAGCTTTCCTTTAAAAAGCAAGATTAAAACTCTTATCTTGCTTTCTCTTAGCAGCTCCCCAAACCTCTCAGACTGAGGTATCTCTTCCTCTCTGTGTGTAACAGCACCACAGGTACACCTCCAGTATAATAATTAATACATTTTAAATTAATGTTGTGTCTACCTCATTGCATAGTTCACTGGACTACGATTCTTTAAAAATGGAGAGCATACTTTATTTTTCACTGTATTTACTTCAAACCACCTTTCAAATATGCACTGAATATGGCAAAGATCTCAGCATCTATTAATCAATCTTTTCATTCTTTCTGGCACTTAATACATGTTTGGTTAATGAACAAATGAATCAACAAGGCAGGAGACCTTGGTTGACTAAGAAAATCACTTTTATTTTTTTCGTGTATTCTCAATGAGGGAATTCAGTAAGTATTGTGTTTTGACCTAGAAGGCATTCATGTATTCATTAAATCACTTCACAAGAATTTAATATGTCCCTAATAGCAAGCAGGAAAGAGGGAAGATGCAAGCATCTAATCTCAAACTTCATAGAATCCTAGGGGGAAAACTGGGAGAAGCCAGGACTAAGTACCATAAAAGAATGTTGCCAAAATGGTTGCTAGAAAATTCAGAGAAAATGTAAAGTAAAGGCAGGATCAAGACATTATAATTTTGCTCCTAACTTCCTAGGACTACCCATTGACTCCAGGAAATTGTTGGCTACAAAATTTTGCAGACTCAAGACTCAGAAATGTGCTGCTATTGATTTTTCTTAATTCCCAATATGAAATCTGGCACCAAGATAATTTTTTTGTATGGAGTCAGCCTAGTGCAGTGAAATCTCAGTTGTTCAGCCTAGACTGAGGCAAAGGCTCACAGATCTAGTCAGGATCTAGTCCTAACTGTAGCTGGGCTGAGATCTCTGAGCCTCATGCCTGTGTGTACACAGTGTAAAGCAGGGGCAATTCTTTCAGGCTAGATCATACTGCTTTCACCCAACATACTTTAGGTGGGTTCAGTGTTCTTGAATGAAGTTCCTCTGTCTGAAAATGCAGATCTCTGATAATGAAGATCTCTGTTCTAGTCTCCATGAAAAGCCTTACATACTATGTCAGATTCACTTCATTCCTAGAGACCATTCATTACATACACCACACAGTTCCTTGGCACAAACACTGAGGCTGTTAACTACAAAGGAAGACAGAACTGAGTGACTGACAACGCAATCCTAAGAACAATTAATCATTCCACATCTGATTTCCACTTAGAGCAAAGCGTGCGGCAACCTTGCTGTCAATCGTCTGCCCCAACTTGCAAGCAGTAACGCACCCTACCATTTCCATACTGAACAAGCAATTAGCTGAACGATATACTGCAAGCTGAGCAAATCTTGCCATGATAAAAGAACTGGTTTCATGTTATCTTTTCCTTTGTATGCCAAAGATTAGAAAATACAAATTCAAGGGACTGAAGTATCTACAGTACAAACTGCTGATGATTTGATGTACCCTCCTCCCCCATGAAAGAAGGAGAACAGTAAGGAAGCTAGAGTAGCTGTCACCTGGAGTAACAGGCAAATTTGGCCTTGGAGTACAGAATGAAGCAAGGCAAAGGCTAACAGAGTTTTGTCAAGAGAATGCATTGGTCATAGCAAACACCCTTTTCCAACAACACAAGAGAAGACTCTATACATGAACATCATCAGATGGTAAACACTGAAATCAGATTGATTATATTCTTTGCAGCCAAAGATGGAGAAGCTCTATACAGTCAGCAAAAACAAGACCAGGAGCTGACTGTAGCTCCGATCATGAACTCCTTATTACCAAATTGAGACTTAAATTGAGTAAAGTAGAGAAAAGCACTAGACCATTCAGGTATGACCTAAATCAAATCCCTTACAATTATACAGTGGAAGTGAGAAATAGATTTAAGGGACTAGATCTGATAGACAGAGGGCCTGATGAACTATGGACTGAGGTTATGACATTGTACAGGAGACAAGGATCAAGACCATCCCCCAAAAAAAGAAAATCAAAAAAGCAAAATGGTTGTCTGGGGAGGCCTTACAAATAGCTGTGAAAAGAAGAGAAGCGAGAAGCAAAGTAGCAAAGGAAAGATATAGCATCTGAATGCAGAGTTCCAAAGAATAACAAGAAGAGATAAGAAAGTCTTCCTCAGTGATCAGTGCAAAGAAACAGAGGAAAACAACAGAATTGGAAAGACTAGAGATTGCTTCAAGAAAATTAGAGATACCAAGGGAACATTTCATGCGAAGATGGGCTCAATAAAGGACAGAAATGATATGGACCTCACAGAAGCAGAAGATATTAAGAAGAGGTGGCAAGACTATGCAGAACTGTACAAAAAAGAGCTTTATGACCCAGATGATCACAATGATGTGATCACTCATCTAGAGCCAGACACGCTGGAATGTGAAGTCCAATGGGCCTTAGGAAGAATCACTATGAACAAAGCTAGTGGAGGTAATGGAATTTCAGTTGAGCTATTTCAAATTCTAAAAGATGATGCTATGAAAGTGCTGCACTCAATATGCCAGCAAATTTGGAAAATTCAGCCATAGCCACAGGACTGAAAAAGGTCAGTTTTCATTCCAATCCCCAAGAAAGGCAATGCCAAAGAATGTTCAAACTACTGCACAATTGTACTCATCTCACACGCTATATGGAGAAGGAAATGGCAACCCACTCCAGTATTTTTGCCTGGAGAATCCTGTGGACAGGGGAGCCTGGTTGGCCGCTGTCCATAGGGTCGCATAGAGTCGGACACAACTGAAGTGACTTAGCAGCAGCAGCACACGCTAGTAAAGTAATGCTCAAAATTCTCAAGCCAGGCTTCAACAATACATGAACCATGAACTTCTAGATGTTCAAGCTGGTTTTAGAAAAGGCAGAGGAACCAGAGATCAAATTGTCAACATCCACTGGATCATCAAAAAAGCAAGAGCATTCCAGAAAAACATCTATTGCTGCTTTATTGACTAGGCCAAAGCCTTGACTATGTGGATCACAACAAACTGTGGAAAATTCTGAAAGAGATGGGAATACCATCCCACCTGACATGCCTCTTGAGAAACCTATATGCAAAAATTAGAACTGGACATGGAACAACAGATGGTTCCAAATAGGAAAAGGAGTAAATCAAGGCTGTATATTATCACCCTGCTTATTTAACTTATATGCAGAGTACATCATGAGAAACACTGGGCTGGAAGAAGCACAAGCTGGAATCAAAATTGCCAGGAGAAGTGTCAATAACCTCAGATATGCAGATGACACCACCCTTATTGCAGAAAGCGAAGAAGAACTAAAAAGCCTCTTGATGAAAGTGAAAGAGGAGAGTGAAAAGTTGGCTTCAAGCTCAACATTCAGAAAACTAAGATCATGCCATCTGGTCCCATCACTGCATGGCAAATAGATTGGGAAACAATGGAAACAGAGACAGACTTTATTTTTTGGGCTCCAAAATCACTGCAGATGGTGATTGCAGCCATGAAATTAAAAGACACTTACTTCTTGGAAGAAATGTTATGACCAACTTAGACACATATTCAAAAGCAGAGACATTTCTTTGCCAACAAAGGTCCATCTAGTCAAGGCTATGGTTTTTCCAGTAGTCGTGTGTTTATGTGAGAGTTGGACTACAAAGAAAGCTGAGCACTGAAGAATTGATGCTTTTGAACTGTGGTGTTGGAGAAGACTCTTGAAGGGTCCCTTGGACTGCAAGGAGATCCAACCAGTCCATCCTAAAGGAGATCAGTCCTGAATATTCATTGGAAGGACTGATGTTGAAGCTGAAACTCCAATACTGTGGCCACTTGATGTGAAGAGCTGACTGATTTGAAAAGTCCCTGATGCTGGGAAAGATTGAAAGTGAAAGGAGATGGGGATGACAGAGGATGAAATGGTTTGCCAGCATCACCGACTCAATGGGCATGAGTTTGAGTAAACTCTAGGAGTTGGTGATGGACAGGGAGGCCTGGCATGCTGCAGACCATGCGGTCACAATGAGTCAGACATGACTGAGCGACTGAGCTGAGCTGAACTGAACTGAAGGAAGCTAGAGATGGTGCCTTACCACAAAGACACACCACCTACATGTTTTCTGTAAGAAAAATAAGTTAACATGATTCTGAAAACTTATTGATGAGATCCTAGAATGGGATGACTAGGCTGGGATTTTTGAAGGAGGAGGAGGAGAAGAAAGAGGAGTGGGAGGAGGGGGGAGGGGAAAAGGTAGGAGAAAGAGGAAGAAAAGGAAGGGGGAAGGAACAGAAGAATCATACTGGATCAAAGCAATACTAAATCAAAAAATGATCTGGTGCTCCATGCCAGAAATATACTCCCAGATCAAAATGTGCAACCATTGCTGTACTTTTGCTTTGCTTTGGCACCAGCTAGGTCAGAGGTGCTCAGAAGACCATTCTTTGAAACAGTCTGAGCAAGTAGAAGAGCAATGTCTGCTGTGTCACTCTCTTCACAGCCCCTCAGTTGTGGAAGTCCTTACTTTATGACGGGAGTAGCTTCCCAGGCCTTTCTGCCTATCACCTGGAGGCTGAAACACGATCGATGATGTTATGCATGGATCTGCTTCTGTCCTCAACACTTGGCATCTGTAAGCATCCTCAGCTTTCCTTTGTTACCTTTGTACTTTTCTTATTTTATCCCTATTTCCATGTGTCATTGACTATTCAATATTTTTTTTTGTTGTTTCGATCACAACATCTTATTAATAACCCTCTAAATGACATTTTATGATTTGGTATAAAAATAATCTTCTAATTACAAGGTCCTTCTCTTTCTGGTATTAGTATTTAAAGTCATGACTAACATCCCAAATGTTCATCACTTTGATTTCTGTGCAATATTTAACACAAGACATGTTGCAAGTGGATGGAACGTGCAGGTGAGAGAATGAATTAATGGTTGTATGTGTGGTTTTATTTAGGCTATGGCATAGAGTTTACAGTCACTCAATTCATTTCTGGAAAACAAATGCTTGCCACACATGATAAAGAAATAACATCAGGGGCCAATTGTAACCATATATAAAAAACAAAAACAATTTAATCCTTACTAATTCACAGACAGAAGTTCAGAGATAAGTTAATTTGTCCAAAAGCATATTTCAAGCAAATGACTGATCCAGAATTCAAATTCAGTCATTCGCAGTACCAGTAGTTGTCTTTATAATATGAATTCAGCGGGAAAGAGAAAAAGGGAAGAAGGGGGGCAGAAACAATGTCCCATCTATATCCACTACTATACACTCCCCACAAACTCTCCAAGATGACTTGAAATCCCAGGATGAAAGTTTTGATCCCTTTCTATAAAATGTTTTTTTCTATAAAAGATTTTTCCATCAAAATACAAATATCAGTAACAAGAGAAAGATTAATTATCAGCTCTCAGTCATCATCACATTCAGGACAATTACATCTGGCTCTCTGCCTAAGGCTGACTTTGATAAGAACCAGAGGGAGCTAGTACCCAATATAAAGAGCCTCAGGCTTAGGGGAGGTGGGCAGCTACTTTGGTGTTTTGGTCCTGGCATTGTGTAATGTATGCTTTCATACTGGCCTTTGGGGAAGTGTGACTAATTTAAGAAAATCTAATCCTAAAAAGAATTAGAAAAGAATAAAGACAAACATCTCTGCCCTGCCTCCATGTGTATTTCAACCATAATCCCTGACCGCTAAAGAGATGTTTAAGACATCTGTTTAATGCTGCACACATGGCCTTCTTCACAATGGCCTATTCTTGGGCCCTTTGTATATAATATATTTCTTAAGAATTATTAACAACGGGTGTGATCTTTGTCTTCAGATGTGGCTCCTGGTTTATAGAAAAACAATTCAAGAGCAAACAGATCTATGTTATGACATCTAAAGAAATACTCATCCTAGAAGCAAACCAGGTATCAGTCAAAAGTTGTAGAGACGGTCCATTGGTTTTTAACAGTTGTTTCATGGGAACAAAGTGAAAGAAGAGAAAGAGGCAGGGAAGCGGGAGTGGGGGTGACAGAGGGAGGCAAGAAGGGAGAGAAATAAAAAGCTTATCTCTAAAACTCCTTCATTGTGCAGACTGGCTTTTTCCTATCCAGAGATTTCTAACTATTCTACCTATATAACCCATGGATCTGGGATGAAACCTACTTCAAGCTCCATATTCCTATTGGAAACTTCTCTATTTCTGTATATGGCTATCAACTTAATGATATAACAGACATTTACTCCCTCAAGTAATAGGGTTCTGTCTCTTTAAAAACTCCATTATCCAAAACTATTTTTCAACATGACTATCGACTGTAAAAGAAATTTGAGAAAAGGTAAACATAACAAATGACCAATAAATGTCAACTATGATGATAGCAATGATTGATAATGATGATCAGAACCATTGTTGCTAACAAGTATCTGAAAGACATAATTCATATTATGTGACTTATAATTTCCATATGCGTGTGTATCTTTTTGCCTAATTCATTTTAAAGTCAGTGCACAATTTTGTTTGTGTATCACACACACAGTCTATGGCTTTGATACTTCCAATTAAATATTACACATGAGACTTAAAGTTGATCATTTCTTTTAACTTTCTTTTTGTCCTTTCTATCCTTCTACCACCAAGAGAAAAAGTAAATATTGACTCTAAAGAATCAGTATTCCCCAAATCTCATAACTCAACCAAGACTCTTTCTACTGCAAACCAGAGGCCTCCCAATATGACAGTGCTCTCATGCTGAGGAAGATCACGTTTACCTATGAGGATCTTGATAAGAGATCTCCTAGGATCTCTTCCTAGGAGAGTTAGCAGAAACCACATTGTTAGGGCAGGTCAAAGACTCAGAAAACTATATCACTACCAAGACTTGGCTTAAGTCAAACTATGTTCGCTTAAGTACCTGGGAGTAGTTGTGGGGAACCAGTTGTACTCTTTTTTTTTTAAAAAAGGGGGATATTTTATGAGTTCCACTGTGTTTGCTGTTTGTTTATTGCTTATGTGTTTCACTGTGTTGTTTGTTTATTGCTTTTTTTAAAAAGCAATCTACTGTGTTTCATTGTGTTGTTCTTCATTCCTTTTTTTTAAAAAGCATACGGAAAATCCATTAGACAAATACATCAAACAAAACAACTCTCAGCTTTCTCTGTATCTGCAGATCCTAGTATAGCCTACATGATAGACATCCAATACCTGATGTTTAACCATCAATTAATGAGCTTGTGGCCCCAAAGAATCTCATTTGCTAATGATATCAGCTGTTTAGGAGAATAAAAAGAAATAGTATCTTTATGGCAAGCACTATTAAAAGATGAACTGAGGCATGTTAAAATTTTAAGTTTATTTCAGCAAAAATTAATGGGACCTGCGCAGTGCCAAATTGGAAGTGGTTAGGAGACCTCCACCCAGGGAAGCTCCAGGAGAGATTTTTACAGAGATGAGACAGGACAAAATAAGGAAATTATTCACTCAGTCAGTTCAGTTGTTTGTGATCAGTTGTCCTGAGGTTTCAATTTTGTAACCCTGAGGCATCTTCATGGTTAGAATTTGGTTGGCTTACATAGGCACCACTTCAGTCTGTTTGCCTCTTTAATTAATTTAATAGTATGCACTCTGGATTTATGAGCAAATAAGGGGGAGTTTGTTTAAAACAGAATCCATGTTCATGTTCCTATATGGCTCCTATAAGTCAGAACAGGGACATTGTTGAGTTAATTAGACTACAAGCAACAGAATCCTAAAAGGATGACAAATACCTTCTGATTAGTTAGTTCAGTCACTCAGTCCGACTCTTTGCAACCCCATGGACTGAAGCATCCCTGTCCATCACCAACTCCTGGAGCTTGCTCAGACTCATGTCCATTAAGTCAGTGATGCCATCCAACCATCTCATCCTCTGTCGTTCCCTTCTATTCCTGCCTTCAATCTTTTCCAGCATCAGGGTATTTTCCAATGAACCCATCAGGTAGCCAAAGGATTGGAGTTGCACCTTCAGCATTAGTCCTTTCAATGAACGTTGAGGACTCATTTCCTTTAGGATGGACTGGTTGGATCTCCTTGCAGTCCAAGGGACTCTCAAGAGTCTTCTCTAACACCACAGTTCAAAAGCATCAATTCTTCAGTGCTCAAATTTCTTTATAGTCCAACTCTCACATCCATACATGACTGCTGGAAAAACCACAGCTTTGACTAGACAGACCTTTGTTGGCAAAGTAATGTCTCTGTATTTTAATATGCTGTCTAGGTTGGTCATAGCTTTTCTTCCAAGGAGCAAATGTCTTTTAGTTGCATGTCAGCAGTCACAATCTGCAGTGATTTTGGAGCCCAAAAAATAAAGTCTCTCACTCTTTCCACTGTTTCCCCATCTATTTGCCATAAAGGGACCAGATGCCATGATCTTAGTTTTCTGAATGTTGAGTTTTAATCCAACTTTTTCACTCTCTTCTTTCCCTTTCATCAAGAGGCTCTTTAGCTCCTCTTCCCTTTCTGTCATAAGGGTGGCATCATCTGTGTATCTGAGGTTAATGATATTTCTCCTGGCAATCTTGATTCCAGCTTGTGTTTCATCTAGCCCAGTGTTTCTCATAGTTTATCCTGCATGTAAGTTAAATTAGCAGGGTGACAATAGACAGCCTTGACATACTTCTTTCCTAGTTTGGAACCAGTCTGTTGTTCCATGTCTGGTTCTAACTGTTGCTTCTACCTGCATACAGATTTCTCAGGAAGAAGGTAAGGTGGTCTGGTATTCCCATCTCTTGAAGAATTTTCCACAGTTTGCTGTGATCTACACAGTCAAAGGCTTTGGCATAGTCAATAAAGCAGAAGTAGATGTTTTTCTGGAATGTTCTTGCTTTTTCAGTGATCCAACGGATGTTGGTAATTTGATCTCTTGTTCCTATGCCTTTTCTAAATCCAGCTTGGACATCTGGAAGTTCATGTACTGTTGAACTCTGGATTGGAGAATTTTGAACATTACTTTGCCAGTGTGTGTGAAATGAATTCAAGGGTGTGGTAGTTTGAACATTCTTTGGCATTGCCTTTCTTTGGGATTGGAATGAAAACTGACCTTTTCCAGTCCTTGGCCACTGCTGAGGTTTCTGGCATATTGAGTGCAGCACTTTCTCAGCATCATCTTTCAGGATTTCAAAGAACTCAACTGGAATTCCATCACCTCCATTAGCTTTTTCATAGTGATGCTTTCTAAAACCCATTTGACCTTGTATTCTAGGATATCTTGCTCTAGGTGAATGATCACACCATCTTGATTATCTGGGTCATGAAGACCTTTTTTGTATAGTTCTGTGTATTCTTGCCACCTCTTCTTAATATCTTCTGCTTCTGTTAGGTCTATACCATTTCTGTCCTTTATTGTGCCCATCTTTGCATGAAATGTTCCCTTGGTATCTCTAATTTTCTTGAAGAGATCTTTAGCCTTTCCCATTCTGTTGTTTTCCTCTATTTCTTTGCACTGATCACTGAGGAAGGCTTTCTCATCTCTCTGTGCTATTCTTTGGAACTCTGCTTTCAGATGGGTGTATCTTTCCCTTTCTCCTTTACCTTTAGCTTTGCTTCTTTTCTCAGCTATTTATAAGGCCTCCTCAGACAGCCATTTTGCTTTTTTGCATTTCTTTTTCTTGGGGATGGTTTTGATCCCTGCCTCTTGTACAAATGTCACGAACCTCTGTCCATAGTTCTTCAGGCACTCTGTCTATGAGATCTAATTCCTTGAATTTACTTGTCACTTCCAAGGCTGTCTATGCATAATAAACATGGAAAATCCACCCAGTAGAGGGGGCTGTAGGCCTAAGAGTTCTACCTGCCATGATATGCAAATGAAGCAGATTTTAAAATTCTACTAATCTTTATATTCTTCGAGATATTTGCTATGGCAAGAGATATATCAAATATATCTATATATCCAATGTATCTTTTTATCTACTCTTCTCCTCCGTACTTTTATAATAATCATCATAATACAGAAATTGGATTCTGAGTCAGGGCATGGGTATGGAGACTAAGCAAAGGTAAGGTTGCGTTTAATTCTAGGAATCAATATGGGGAAGAAGTGAAGGGATTAAAAAGAACTATTTGAAGTACTTTTCCAAGAAGCTTGGAAAAGTTTGAAGTTTTACAGCAAGCTCATAAATCATTACAGTGAGTCAATTTTCTTGCTCCGTGCGAAGTTGTTAGCAAGCTCATACTGTGCTTAAAAAGTGTTCCCTTATTGTGCAATGTGGTCTCCAGAGTGGGGGTGGAGTTGATGGGACTTGATGGGGGGTATGGGGGTTGATCTGCATAACTATTTTCAGAAACTTTGCACTGCTAAGTGCTGCTCAGGTTGTTTTGCACACAACCCAAAGAGCCTCTGGGGAAATAGTAGAGTTCATAACGAAGTACCCAGGACACAAGGACAAAGACTCCACATAAATAAGGGGACAAAAGAAACTTACTCAGAAAAATGATTGGCAAGATGCTTGAAGTTAGTTCTGAAGGCTGATTTTTAGTAGGACATATTATTTTGGCTATAATAGTTATCTGTCTTCTGACCCCCACATAATGTTTTGATTAATCTCAGTTCACTAAGGATATGGAAAAAGGCAACAGTAAGACTAAGTCATAGGAAAGTCACTAATAGTTATAGCAATGATGGGGAGATGACCCTTCTTCTCCTAGCTGCAGACAATGAAACCTCAAATCCATCATGACTAGGATTTGGAGGCTGGAGATAGGACACAGCTAATGGTAGAGGCTCTTGAGCTGCATTAATGGGTAAGGCCAGGAGGTGTCACAATGGAGGCCAATCAACCAGCTCTAACGGGACCATTTGGATGGCTCCCAAAGAGATTGTATAAGGGCCCTGCAGTCTTGTACTGCAGGAGAAAAGTTTAAGACCTGGTAATTCCAGTGGTGGTAGCTCAGAGACAAACAGATCCCAATCACACTCAATAATATTTATTCTTGCTTTTTTTATAAAAATTATCCCCAGGTTACATCTAACTAAAATAAAACATCCCAACATGATACATTGATTCACTGCAGGTTCCTGGGTTACCTTTGCCAGTGAAGACATATTACTAGTTTACTTTGTAAACTGGCTACAGGGGAAGTGGCCATTTCAAAATATGTTCAGTGGGTTGGTCTTAATAGAAGAGCAAAATACATGAGATTTGCAATGACCTTCTCATTTCCCTTTAAGCATGTTCTTGAATTGACCAGCTAACAAAATAGCTGAAACTTACTGTATTATTCAGTATGACTGCTTTCACTGAGTAGGATATCCACCTTCTTGCTCCCTGCCCCTACTGTAACAACATTTCATTACTCTTAAATGGCCAACATTTGGCAATATAAATCTATTTTAACTTAAACCTTCGATCCCTTAAATATGTGGAGCATAATAGGTTCATGCAACGGATGAAATAATTTTAGAGCTAATACAGACTTTAGAAAATATGCAGTTAATATAACCATTTCATAGGTTGAAAACAGGGTTACAGATATTACTTAACTTTTCTAACAAGATTCAGCAGAGCCAGAAGCACATTTTAATTTCTGAACTTCAGTGTTCTATTTTTTAAGGTTAATGTAAGTTTTATCTTAATTAAAAATATAATAAGAATAGTACTGTTAGTAATTTTTGTGAAATTTTGGTTACTATATTTTTAAATGCTTTCAGATATTAAAGTCTTTAAAGAAAATTGGCTAAGCTTCTGCTCTTAGGTTAAAACATACAATATCACGGCCTCTGAGAAGGTCCTTAAGGACTGGGTGAAGATGGCTTAAATTTATGAAAGTCAGCAAAATGAATAAACATAACTCAATACTTTGGACTATTCAAATAAAAGTTCATGGTTCACTTCAGAAGGCTTTGAAAGGTAGAATAGCTGTATACATTTTAAATTAATAGAAATATAGATCAGAAAAGAAGAAAGGGAGGGAGGAGAAGGAAAAGAAGCAAAGAAACAAGTGTTTGGGCTCTTACAAGATTTACCATTATTTTTCCACAGACCAAAGAGTATGATACTGAGGGTCATTCCAGCAGATCATTGAATAGAAACCCAGTATGGAAATAAATTAGACAAACGGTACACAAGGCAGTGCACACACTGCTTTCTCTGCACCAGCCCCATGAGTGAGTGGGGCTAGATGAGCAGTCAGCCTATTCAGATTGAAAATAGCTGCCTTTGACCCAGAGGAAGAAAAATGCAGTCCTTTATAAGGTAAGGCAGCAAAAAAAGAAGCGAGAAGAAATGTTAGGCCCTATCTCCACAGTGCACAGCCAATGAGCTCAGAGTCATAAGAACAGTGTGATGGGGGAGAGGGTACATTTACATTACAGGCAGTTTCTCTTCTGTAAAACTGTGGTCAGGGAATAGAAACCTCTTTGCTTCTTTAAACTTTTTCTTTCCTTTCTACCCCCAATTTATTTAATCCAAATAAAAATGTATAGACCTATTAACTATGCAGATATAATCCCCAAATAATTATAACCCCAAACAGGGCACAGCATAAGTGTTATAATACATCTCATTACTTTTTTTTTAATTGGTGTGCAATGTAATGAAGATCCACCAAGTATAAGGCTATTCTCCTTGATGGGGCTATAGGGTATGATGACTATTTCTATTCTCTTGCAGTTGAAAGTGCAATTAGAAAGTGATTCTAATAAATGTATGTTTGTGGTACAAGAACCTAAGAAAGATTACCTGGGTGAGTTTCAAATTGTAATCATTGTCATTTTGGAACTTATAAATGCTGAAAAATAAGACAGAGTAATCAACAAACTAAAAATATTGAAGACTTTCTAAAAGGTGGACGGGCATAAACTGAACAAAGGAAGGAGACCACAGAACAGACCAAACTAGAGGGGAAAAGAGGGCTACAAAAGGAAGACACAATTACAGAGTTTGTTCAGATTTGATTAGAGAAAATAAGAGGGCTCTGGGGACTTCACCAAGGTGCTTAAACTGAAAAACGCTTCTTAGGGCAGCAGGCTGGTTAGAATCTTCTCTGTTTTATGCTTTTCTAAACAGAAACTGTGCCACTGGGAATGAAAAGTAGGGCAGTGTCTCAGGTGACTACCCCAGGAGGAACAGAGAGGTTCTTTGCCACACATACAAAGTATTAGGCACAACTTCTTCAGGAGTATATGCTGCCCACGGTTCCAGAAAGAGGCTTCCGCAGTCAGAACTGGCATTCACATAAAGGAGAGCTGGGATTACAACTGGAAATTATAACCACACATATGAAAAGAATCAGTAACTGAAAGGAATGGCAATTCATTCAAGAGGAAGAACTAATACCCACGGATTGGTATGAAATGCTAATACACAGAAACATAACAATGATATTCCAAAAGACCAAAAACATGCTGAATGTTTCCAAAGAAGAAAAATTAATAATCAAACAAAAAAGAACATTTACTTACAAACACAATACACATCAAAGTAGCCACACCATTAATATGCAATACAAGATAAAATCTGTAGCCACTCTAAATTCTAACCAATAGTTTTAGTATGGGAGAGAATAATAAGGTAATTGGGGGCACCAAAAGCCTCAGAAGGAATATTACCTATCAGTCCATTTGGGAAATACATATATTCCAGGAGATATTATAACAAGATTTAAAGAATGCATTTAAAAATGAAAAAGACAGGTGGTATTGTAATCATTAGTATTTCAGTATTACTGTATCTTATGATACTCAAAACGGTGGTGAGCAAGTAAGACTTGTAATTAATTCAAGAAAGATTCAGTTGTACTGAATAATATAAAGATATTATAACATCAGTAAAATCTTATATGTAGTCAATGTATAGGAAAAGGCATTTGAGGAGAGCACTAATGACTCTCCCATGACCCTACACAGCATGGCTCATAGTTTCACTGAGTTAGACAAGGCTGTGGTCCATGTGATCAGTTTGATTAGTTTTCTGTGATTGCAGTTTTCATTCTGTCTGGCCTCTGAGAGATGAAGATAAGAGGCCTATGGAAGCATCCTGGTTCCAGAGACTGACTGTGGGGGAAACTGGATCTTGTTCTGATGGATGGGGCCATGCTCAGTAAATCTTTAATCCAATTATCTGTTGATAGGTGGGGCTGTGTTCCCTCCCTGTTATTTGACCTGAGACCAAACCTTGGTGCATGTAATGAAGATAATAGCCTCCTTCCAAAGGTCCCAGGCACACTGCTGCAGTCAGTGCCCTCCACTGTGTAGCAGGCCACCACCAACCCACACCTCCACTGGAGACTCCTAGACACTTACAGGCAAGTCTGGGTCAGTCTCTTTTTGGGTCACTGCTCCTTTCTCCTGGGTTCTGTGTGCACAAGGTTTTGTCTGTGCCCCCCAAGAGTTTGTTTCCCCAGTCCTGTGTTAAATTCTGTAATCTAATCACAGTGTTCTCCAAAGTCAAATCCCCTGGGGATTCTCAGTCCCTTCACCAGATCCCCAGGTTGGGAAATATGTTGTGGATCCTAGAACTATCTTAACAGTTTGATAATTTATTTGGTATAATTGCTCTGCAGTGGAAGTGATAAATAGATTCAAGGGATTAGATCTAATAGAATACCTGAAGAACTATGGACAGAGGTTCATGACGTTGTACAGCGGGCAGTGATCAACATCATCCCCAAAAAAAGAAATGCAAAAGGCAAAGTGGTTTTCTGAGGAGGCCTTACAAATAGAATGAAAAGAAGAGAAGCCAAAGTTAAAGGAGAAAAGGAAAGATATACCCATTTGAATGCAGAGTTCCAAAGAATAGCAAGGAGAAAAAGAAAACCTTCCTCAGTGATCAATGCAAAGAAAGAGAGGAAAACAACAGAATAGGAAAGACTAGAGATCTCTTCAAGAATATCAGAGATACCAAAGGAACATTTCATGCAAAGATGGGCACAATAAAGGACAGAAATGGTATGGACCTAACAGAAGCAGAAGATATTAAGAAGAGGTGGCAAGAATACACAAAATAACTGTACAAAAAAGATCATCATGACCCAGATGACCATGATGGTGTGATCACTCACCTAGAGCCAGACATTCTGGAATGCAAAGTCAAGTGAGCCTTAGGAAGCCTCACTACAAACAAAGTTAGCGGAGGTGATGGAATTCCAGTTGAGCTGTTTCAAATCCTAAAAGATGATGCGGTGAAAGTGCTGCACTCAGTATGCCAGCAAATTTGGAAAACTCAGCAGTGGCCACAGGACTGGAAAAGGTCAGTTTTTGTTCCAGTCTCAAAGAAAGTAAAGTGAAGTGAAGTGAAGTGAAGTGAAGTGAAGTTACACAGTCATGTCTAACTCTTTGGGACCCCATGGACTATAGCCCACCAGGCTCCTCCATCCATGGAATTTTCCAGGCAAGAGTACTGGAGTGGGTTGCCATTTCCTTTTCCAGGGGATCTTCCCGACCCAGGGATCAAACCCAGGTCTCCTGCATTGCAGGCAGATGCTTTACTGTCTGAGCCACCAGGGAATCCGCGATCTCAAAGAAAGGCAATGCCAAATAATGTTCAAACTACCACACAATTGCACTCATCTCATATGCTAGCAAAGTAATGCTCAAATTCTCCAAGCCAGGCTTCAGCAGTACATGAATGGCGAGCTTCCAGATGTTCAAGCTAGATTTAGAAAAGGCAGAGGAGCCAGAGATTAAATTGCCAACATCCTTTGGATCATCGAAAAAGCAAGAGTTCCAGAAAAACATCTATTTCTGCTTTATTGAGAAGGCCAAAGCCTTTGACTGTGTGTATCACAAAAAGCTATGGAAAATTCTGAAAGAGATGGGAATACCAGACCACCTGACCTGCCTCCTGAGAAATCTGTATTCATATAGAAGCAACAGTTAGAAATGGACATGGAATAACAGGTTGTTCCAAATCAGGAAAGGAGTACATTGTCACCTTGCTTATTTAACTTATATGCAGAGTACATCATGAGAAACGCCGGGCTCTATGAAGCACAGACTGGAATCAAGATTGCCAGGAGAAATATCAATAACCTCAGATATGCAGATGACACCACCCTTATGGCAGAAAGTGAAGAAGAACTAAAGGGCCTCTTGATGAAAATGAAAGAGGAGAGGGAAAAAGTTGACTTAAAGCTCAGCATTCAGAAAATGAAGATCATGGCATCTGGTCCCATCACTTCATGTCAATTAGATTGGGAAACAATGGAAACAGTGAGAAACTTTACTTTTTTGGGCTCCAAAATCACTGCAGATGGTGACTGCAGCCATGAAATTAAAAGACCCTTGCTCCTTGGAAGAAAAGCTATGACCATCCTAGACAGCATATTAAAATACAGAGACATTACTTTGCCAACAAAGGTCTGTCTAGTCAAAGCTACGGTTTTTCCAGCAGTCATGTATGGATGTGAGAGTTGGACTATAAACAAAGCTGAACATTGAAGAATTGATGCTTTTGTGTTGGAGAAGACTCTTGAGAGTCCCTTGGACTGCAAAGAGATCCAACCAGTCCATCCTAAAGGAAATCAGTCCTGAATATTCATTGGAGGGACTGATGCTGAAGCTGAAACTCTAATACTTTGTCCACCTGATGTGAAGAACAGGCTCATTAGAAAATATCCTGATGCTGGGAAAGATTGAAGGCAGGAGGAGAAGGGGACGACAGAGGATGAGATGGTTGGATGGCATCACTGACTTAATGGACATGAGTTTGACCAAGCTCTGGGAGTTGGTGATGGACAGGGAAGCCTGGTGTGCTGCAGTCCATGGGGTTGCAAAGAGTCAGACATGACTAAACAACTGAACTGAACTGAACTAATGACTCTCCCCTAAAGGGGTTAACCTCATCCTTTTTGCAGGTAAGGTAAAAATAATGATTCCACATAATTGTTGAAGGAAAATATAAAGTGATTATCGATTAAAAAATTGAGTCACCGCTAGAACAGTAGTTCTTAAAATGATGTGCCCTGACCTGCAACATCACCTGGAAATTTTTTAATAATGAAAATTCCTGGGTCCTACCCCAGAACTAATAGATCAGAAACTCCGAAAGCAAGGCCTAGCAGCCACTGTTTTAACAAGCCCTCCAGATAATTCTGATGAACTCTGAAATGTGAGACACTCCACACTCAAGTAATAGAAAGAGAATTTACAACGTGAAAAATAATAGTAAAGAAAAAATGAACTACAAAAAGTGCCAATCAATTCAGTAAAAACCAGATTAGGCTAGGGCCAGGGGGAAGCCCATAACAACATGTAGTGACCAGAAAGTGTTATTGAAAGTTCAACACAGAAAAGTGATCACAATGAAAAGGCGAAGTAAAATTGATTTACTTTTAGACTGAGTAAAATTTAAAAACAGACAGGTGCATTCTGGTAACAGATGACACACAAAAAAAGTGAGAGAAAAATGGTTTAAGAATCAGAGAATGGATAATAATCTGGCAAATTCATACGGTTAAAAAAAGGGAGTATAGCAACATCAACCTCCAACCAAATAAAATTGTAGGTATATGTGTTAAATGGAACAAAGAGAGATTATTCTATTTGATGAAAATTAAATTTGTCATAACGATGCAAAAATGAGTGTTTAATGGACCTATCAGTGTGGATTTAAAATATATAAAGCAAACAGTGGTAGAAATGTAAGAAGAAATAAATCCAAAATTATACTTGTTTTAAAATATCTCTCAGGGGAAAATGGGATTCTAGGGTGGAGAAAGTACGTTTTACTTTCAAATGAATTTACAGGTTATAAATGAACCATCCTCATTTTAAAAAATACAAAAATCTAATATTAGAAATAAAGCTTCTCCTTGATCACCTATTCCAATCCCAGTCTTTTCTCAGTTACTCTGTGAGTTTAGTATTATCCTTCTAAATGTTATATTTTTTAATCACATTCATCCAATAAATGGATCTATAAAAATACACAATTTTGTCTCATTTGCTTTATTTGAGTTTGGCTAAATTTATGTAAATGAAATGTTTACATATTAATATACATACTTCTTTTTGCTGTTGTTGTTGTTGTTGAACTCTTGAAGTGAAAGATCTCTTACTTGGAGATCTTTCCACGTCAGGATATAAACCTACCTCATTTTATTTAACTGTTCCTCGCCCCAATATGGGACTTCCCAGGTGGCACTACTGGTAAAGAATCTGTCTGCCAATGCAGGAGACACCACAGTCACAGTCCCTGGAATAGGAAGTGTCAACCTACTCTGGTATTCTTGCCTGGAAAAGCCCATGGACAAAACAGCCTGGCGGGCTATAGTCTGTGGGGCTGCAAAGAGTCGGACACAACTGAGCACATGCACACACATTGCCCAATATACTACTGTTTATCTTACTATTTCCCCGATGATGAACAATTAAAATGAAAGTGAAAGTGTTAGTTGCTTAGTCATGGCCAACTCTTTGGGAACCCATGGACTGTAGCCCACCAGGCTTCTCTGTCCATGGAATTCTCCAGGCAAGAATACTGGAATGGGTAGCCATTCCCTTCTCCAGAGGACCTTCCAGACCCAGGTATCAATCCTGGGTCTCCCACACTGTAGGCAGATTCTTTAGCATCTGAACCACCAGGGAAACCCTATACTGTTTCTAAATTTTAGGCCACTGTGAGTATCTTTATGCTCACATACACATGATTTATTTCTGTTGGATACACAGATACCTGGAAGCAAGATTATTAGAGTGAAGAGCATGTTCATTTAAAATATTAATGAATTATGACAAATCCCTCTCCAAAGTGTCTTATATATTTACCAGTACAGCATGAGAGCTCCTATTTCCCCAGAGGTTTATTAACACTCCATACTAAATAAAGTTTTGCCAAATAATGAGTAGCATCTTACCTTATTGTTGATATTATTTGCACTTTTCTTATTGGGAAATGAATCATCTTTCACACTTATTGTCCTTTTGTATTTTCCCTTTTGTGAAATGTCTTATTGTATATCAGATTTTTTTAATTTTCAAATTCTGTTTCACTGATTTTTATCCTGTTGAATTGTAGGATTATTTATATATTTGGTACATTTGTATATTACTTTTATGGCAAATATTTTTGCAAATACGGCACTTGGTTTTTAACTTTGTAATGATACATGGATGTTCTCTCTTTCAAAATATACAGTTTGCATTTTGCACATTTTTATTCATGTATCAAAAGTGTTTTTAAATTGTCATTGCAAAAACTGCAAACCTGATGACAAGGAAATAGATGAAGGAAGATTTATTCACTCCTTCCAAAGAGATGAAGAGAAACTTTTCAAGGAAGATAATGCTGGAGTTATCCAGGTTTCCAAAATGGGATGGACAGCTGACAAGAGTCTAAGAGCAGTGTTGGGGTAGAGCAAAATCTCTATTCAGGACACCAGTCTAGATTGACTACTCAGGACATGTAAGGATATGGAGAAAACTGGTATTAGAGGGAGGGCAGGGATCTGAAGAGGATGCGTTGTTCAGCATATAGACTCTTTTCAGTATCCAGAAGTAGCAACTGGGCTTCCCAGGTAGCTCAGCAGTGAAGAATCTACTTGCCAATACAGGATATGTGTGTTTGATTTCTGGGTTAAGAAGATCCCCTAGAGGAGGAAATGGCACCCCACTTCAGTATTGTTGCCTGGGGAAAATCCCAAGGATGGAGACTATAGTCCATGGGATCTCAAAGAGTCAGGCATGACTGAGGGAGCACATACCCATGTTTGACAATGTCACTTCAGGCGTAGAGCCTACCTGGTAATTACAAGATAAACATTGGCCTCCAAGTAGAAATTTGCTTCTTCAAGGAAAGAAGACCAATTAACAAAATGTTTTGTGGAATGAATGGAATGGGAACTCACACTCATCAGTGTAGCCCAAACCTGTGGCAGTTTAGGTCTAAGTTACATTCACACTACTTGACTCTTTGCCCTTTTCCACCACCAGTCTTCTACTTATCTGATTTTATATTGCCTGAATGAGAAGCCTCAGATTCAAATTTCAATCTGGATACTAATTAGTTACAAACTTCAGGCAAGTTACTTACTCTCTTGAGATCAATTTCCTCATCTGTGAGATGAATGCCTAAATGACTTAGTCCTAGGTTTTCCTCCTACCGTAATTTTATGTTTCAAATGTTTTGAATGTTGAATACAAGCCAGAAAGAACACTTTGCATTTAATAAATAATATAAAAACTGAAGGCATTGCTAGTTTTTGAGCACCCAGCTTTCTTGATACTTACTGAACAAGAAGAGAATGTAAAGAAGTGTTTATTAATGTGTCTGATTTGCTATCAAAGCTGAGAGGCAGAATAGACAGTTTGTCAAAGACAACATAGAGATGACCAGCAGGCACATGAAAAGATGATTAACATCACTAATTATCAGAGAAATGCAAATCAAAATTGCAATGAGATACCACCTCATATCTATCTGAATGGTTAATCTCAAAAAATCTACAAACAGCAAATGTTGACAGGGAAGTGAAGAAAAGGGAATACTAGTACACTGTTGGTAGGAATGTAAATTGATTCAGCCACTATGGAGAACAGTATGGAGGTTCCTCAAAAAACTAAAAATAGAGCCACCATAAGATCCAACAGTTCCACTCCTGGGTATATATCTGAAGAAAACAAAAGTACTAATAAAAAGATACATGAACCCCAATGTCCATAGCAGCGTTTTTTAACAAAAGCCAGGGAATGGAAGTAACTGAAGTGCCTGTCAACAGACAAACGGATAAAGATACACACACACTCACACACACACACACCCAGAATACAACCACAAGATAAAGAATAAAATTAGCAATCTGCAGCAACATGGATGGACTAGCAGGGTATTATGCTTAGTGAAATAAGTCTTTGCGACCCCAAGAACAGTAGCCTGCCAGGCTCCTCTATCCGTGGCAAGAATACTGGAGTGGCTTGTCATTCCTTTCTCCTGGAGATCTTTCCAACCCAGGGACTGAACATGGGTTTCCTGCATTGCAGGCAGATTCTTTACAATCTGAGACATCAGGGAAGCCCAAGTCAGACAGAAAAACAATTACTGTAAGTTATCAATTGTGGAATCTAAGAAATAAAACAATTGAATGAGTATAACAAAATAGACACATTGATTTAAAGAACAAACTAGTAGTTGCCAGTGGGGAGAGACAAGGGTGGATGGGAAAGATAGGAGTAGGAGATTAAGACGTTCAAGATAAATAAGCTACTAGGATATATTGTTGGAGTAGGAAATGCCAACCCACTCCAGGGTTCTTGCCCAAGAATTCCATGGACAGAGGAGCCTGGTGGGATGCAGTCGATGGGGTCGCAAAGAGTCGGACACGACTGAACGACTGAGCACAGGATACACTGTGCTTCCCTGGCGGCTCACACAGTAAAGAATCTGCCTGCAATGCAGGAGACCCGGATTTGGTCCCTGAGTCGGGAAGATCTCCTGGAGAAGGGAATGCCAATCTACATCAGTATTCTTGCCTGGAGAATTCCACAGACAGAGGAGCTGGGTGAGCTATAGTCCATGAGGTTGTAAAGAGTTGGACACAACTCAACGACTAACACACACATGCATATATCCTAGGATATATTGTATAGCACAGGAAACATAGCCAACATTTTATAATAACTTTAAATGGAGTAAAATCTGTAATCACTATATTATATACTTGAAACTAATATAATATTGTAAATCAACTCCACTTCAATAAAATAAATTTCTGTAGGGGAAAAAGAGAAAATAAAAGAGAATAAGGAAATAATTTTTAAATCATTTTGGCAGTGAAATTAAGAGAAAAAAATCTGAAGTGATTAAAACTATAGATCAACCAATGAAAGTCAAAAAGGGGAACATGAAACACCTCTTTTTAATGCCTCCAAATAATCTCAAAGGGGGAAGAAAGATAACTGTGACAAGAGGGCCCAAGAGCAAGCAGCGCAGGTAACAGAATCAGGCTTGCCAAGGAGAATGGAAGCCTCCTCTTCCTCTAAAAAGATGTAAGGACAAGAAAGCTGATGTGGAAACAGAGGTAGGGAGGGGAACAGGGAAACAGGCAGGTGATAAGTGGTGAGGCTCACATGCAGAGTCCCAGATTCAGCACATACCAAAATAGGATACCCAGTCACACATGAATTTCAGATAAGCTACAGATAATTTTTAGTGAAAGTATGTCCTGAACAATAAAAAGTCCCTCCCTCAAGTTACTGTTTACCTGAAATTCAAATGTAGCTGGACATCCAGTATTTTATTAGACATTTCTGTTCAGTTCAGTTCAGTCGCTCAGTCGTGTCCGACCCCTTGCGACACCATGGCCTGCAGCACGCCAGGCCTCCCTGTCCATCACCAACTCCCAGAGTTTACTCAAACTCATGTCCATTGAGTCGGTGTTGTCATCTAACCATCTCATCCTCTGTCATCCCCTTTTCCTCCTGCCTTCAATCTTTCCCACTATCAGGGTCTTTTCCAGTGAGTCAGTTCTTTGCATCAGGTGGCCAAAGTATTGGAATTTCAGCTTCAACATCAGTCCTTCCAATGAACATCCAGGACTGATTTCCTTTAGGATGGACTGGTTGCATCTCCTTGCAGTCCAAGGGACTCTCAAGAGTCTTTTCCAACACCACAGTTCAAAAGCATCAATTCTTTGGTGCTCAACTTTCTTTATAATCCAACTTTCACATCCATGCCTGACTACTGGATCTGATCTTAAGAATGATCTAAGAGCAAGACAAGTGATGAAAACTTGGAGCTCTAGTTCAAGATGGAAAAATATCCAGCTGTCAACTATACATCTCTTAAATGATCCACAGGCTCTTCTTAATAAATCAAAAACTGAACTCCTGAGTTACCCAGATGAGAAATCTTGCCCTGATGGGTTCTTCTACCTGCTGCTAAAATCTAGTTCATGAGCAAGTGGGTACAGAGCTATTTCCTCAAGATACATCTCAAGCTCCTTACATGTCTCTCCATCCCCACTTCCACCACTGTTGTTCAGGACACCTAGATCTCCGCTCTGCATGTGCTATGCTCAGTCATGTCTGACCCTTTGCAACCCCATGGACCGTAGCCCCCCAGGCTCCTCTGACCGTGGAATAATTCTCCAGACAATACTGGAATGGGTTGCCACTTCCTATTCCAGAGGATCTTCCTGACCCCGGGATCAATCCCACATCGTGCGTGTCTGCTGCATTGGCAGGTGGATTCTTAACCACTCTACCACCTAACTTCTGGCCTGGGTTAATCCAATTGACTAGAATGGACACATACCCTCTTCAACCTTTTCCTCATTATGAGTGAATCATTGTATTTCCCTGCGTATAAACCCTTGGTTGCATCCCCTTCAATTTCATACAGAATCAGACTCCTTACTATGGCCCCCAAGGCTGAGTGTGATCCAGCACCTGCACACCCCCCCTCCCCCCCTCTGCCCTCATGCTACTTCTCCACTCAGCTCACTTGAGTTCATGAATATGCTGATCTTACCTTGTTGGTGCATCTGCATTCATGGCTACTCTTGGTTTCAGTTTAGGTTTTATCTAAATATGACCTCTGTAGAGATACCTTCCATGCTGACCTTCTCCAAAGTGGGTCAAGCAAGCAGAGCACTGATTTGACTTCCTCCAATGACACCAACCTTGAGAAATGATATGAGTGACTTTGAAGGGCATTTCTGAGTCCCAGGTAGATGAATCAAAAAAGGACCATCTGGTCTGTAGTCTTTCTTATCTTATGTTTCCTATAGAGTTTCTATTCTAACCAAACTAGTTTACCTACTTTGCCAGTTCATTACATGTACAGGTATTTGCACATATCCTTCCCCTATCAAATTGCCTTCCCTGGATTTTCAACAGCCATTGTGCCATTTTCTTTCCAGTTCAACTTCAGTTCTACTTCCTTTATTAAATTCTAGAGCATCCCTCTGGCCTTCCTAACCTCCACCTCCACTGTGCTGTGTGGTGAGGCAGAGAATGCTGACACACACCACCTGTACCACTGACAAGCTTAGTGACTTAATTTCTCAGAGCTTTAGATTCCACATCAATGAAAAATGGCTTAAGTGATGACGCTTACAATTTGGCACAGAATAAAACAAGATATAATAGCATAGTTCCTAGAACACAGCAGACAAGTTACATTTGTTTCCATTTTCCTTTCTCTTCTTAGAATACACCACCACAGAATCTGACAATTCATATATTTTGATAACAGCAAACTGTTAAGGCAGTAAATTAACAGAGTCCCAGGACCAGCAATAAATTTGAAAATCATCAGGCCCCTGAGTAGCATCTCCGTAGGTCTTTCCAGCCCAGGGCACTTATTTTTTTCTTAAATGCTTTCAGGATGATGATGCTATGAACTCAGCCCTAAGACTCTCCAGAAAGAATTGTAAGCTGAGACTTATTCGTATCTCATCATAGAGACACTTGGAAGAAGAATATTCCTGCCCCTTTACTCCCTAAACACCCATCTGCTGCATGTGAAGCATCAGAATTTGTTGGCAATGTTGAAGATTTTGATGAACTGGAAAAACTTTGTTCCAGATGTTTACTCTTTAAGACAGATATCTTTAAGGTAGTGAATTAATATTAATTGATATCCATCCTTTCTTCTAAATTATATTTGCTTTAATCTAGAATGAAAGACTTCAGTTTCCCAAAGTGCTTCACTTTCAATGTCTAAAAACTATTTTGAATTTTTTAACTTGAAAAAAACTGCTAATCTGTTTTTCTCTCTTAGCAAGAAAAGATTTTCAATGAAGAAGAAGAAAGAGGCCTTTTTGTTTTTCTTTTCCAGAAGTATCCAAATTTTGGAAATGAAAAAGAGCATGCATTTTAATTCTTAAGAGATGAGAGTAGATAAAAAAGTATTACCTATGACATGACTACAAGACACAGCACTGCAGTTTAACAGGTATAAAGTATTCACTTCTCATCATTGTCTTATGTAATCACAAAATGAAATCTAGTCAGAGAATTTACAATCCTACCTGAATGCATCCTCCAGTTTCATTGGAAGTCTCTGGAACTTTCAAGCATCCGCTCTTTCCCATCTTCCTAATGGTCCCTTTCTGGATGTGGTACAAGATCCAGAGCCTTCTCCTTGCAAATCAGATTCTTTCTGATGCCAGCTGTATAATAATCAGATTGGAGATTTCAGCATTCTTTCCCTTCACCCTCTCTATCCTTCCAAGCAAAGATTTTTTCATCAGCTGGAAGGTGGGAGAATTGGAATCCTTCAGGTTCTGTTTGGCAAATAACATGACTCTGAGTGGATCCAGATTAGTCAACTTAAAAGAGGAAACCCTATTTTGCAAGGGGATTTGGTTCTAATCAGTTTATTCATTTCTGCACAGAATTATTTAAGTGGAAGGAAGGGGGTGACTTGATCAGCTAGACTGGGGCACTCTCACAGCCTATCAAAGAGTTTATTTGTATTTATTTTACATTTATGCTCAGCAGGGGAACCTCTTGAGGAAAAGCACACTATGCATACGTACTAAACATCAGTCACACCAGTTTCCATGTTCTGTCTCCTCACAAAACATGATTGGAACACAATAAATACGAAAATAGGAAATGCATTAAAAGAAAATGTTATTAGTTAAAGCAGTTATAGAAACTTCTTATACATAATCATAATGCCCTGGCTCTCATGATGACAGCAGACAGGATGTTTCAGGAAATTTCTCCCATGGCGACCAGATAGGCCGCGGGCATTATAAAATCCCTCTGTTCATTTAAAGTAAATTTATTTCAGCTGCTGAGAAGAGCTAAACTATCATCACGCCACACATCTTCTTTGATAGACTTAGAGGGGAGAGAAAACAAAAGCCGACAGAGAAGTTGGGCCCTCAATTTAGGATTAGCATTCACCAACACAAATGCAGGAGAGAGTGATTTTCTAGTTTTTATCACCTGTATAACATAATCATGAAAAAAGAATAATGATTCAGTTTATACATTTTTACCTGTTTCTTCAGAAAACAATTTGTGACGTGACCTTGGGCAAGCTGTTTATCCTTAGTAAGTTCACTCCTACCCCCATAATATAGAACTAGGGTGGAGTCTGCAGGGAGGTATACTCTTTTAAAGTCAGATGGACCTGAGTTTGTAACCCCCACTTCATCAATTAATAGCTCAATACCTTTATGCAATTTGCCTAACTTCTCTGGCACTTTTTTGTTTATACAGTTTAGATAAATAGATTGGTGAGTAGGATGATAATGGGTGTCTAATGAATATTAATGAGGCAACATGTATAGCAACAGATTGAGCAGCTATTATTACAGCATTTACTGTGCATCATATACACACAGAATCACTGGCAGAACATTATTGGAAGATGAATTCAAAGAAGTTAACTATCTGTATTTGCATATAGGGCACTACTAAAAGACAAACACAGGACAGAACTTTTAAATTACAAACGCATGATATTAAATCTCGGCCCTCAGGTTTCTATGAAAAGAAAACAAGTCTGATCCATGCAACAAAATCAGAGACAAATAAATACTATTGGTATTGCATATATGGTATCTAGCAAATACCAAAGTTGGATCATTGGATTGCAGCAGTCAAGCAAGTCTTCATGAAAAAGATGATACCTGGAGGAGGGGAGGATTGAAAGAAACCATGAAGGTTTAGAAAGCTGTTTCAGATAGAATGAAGAGCATAGATGAAGACCTTGCATCAAGAAGCAAACAGCGGCACATCTGGGGTTCAGGGAAGAAGTCACTAAGGCTGAAGTAGAGACTTCATCTAGGTATTAGCAGGAAGTCAGGCAGCTGGGGTTGTATTTGAAGCCACATAAATTTCAGAGCCACAGAAAGTCTCTAAAATGGGGGAGGAGGAAGGTAAGAAAGTAGAGTCTGGTGTCACAATAGGTAAACCTCATTTATTGGTTGTTTCAATGTGGTGAAGATTCTAGTAAAAGCCACCTTAGATGGTGGTTAGAGAAGGAAAGACGCTGGAAAGGGGTGAGAGGGAGGGGTTGACAGGGCCAGGTTTGCTGATCTATCCTCGAATTATTCCGTTTCACTTCCAAAGAGGCTCATCCACCAGGCATCCACTGGCAAACCATCCTCCACCATACTTTATGGGTTCAACGATTAGCTTAAATTACTGAACAGGCAAGCTAAGTCTCTTCTTACATCACTAATGAGGAACACTGCTTCTTTTCTATTTTCTCCTGTACAAAGATTTACCCTTTCCTTTGCTTGATACCATTACATTTGTTCTCTTCCTGGAGAGCTGGAGAAAATTCGCTTTTCACAAGCCCATAAGAATCGGTGAAACTGCCCTTAGAGTGAATGTGTTACCCAACTAACAAGCCCTTTTACTCACCACCTCCCAGGCAAGCAAAGAGCCTTCCAACGGCGGTAAAGAGAGGAAGCGCCAGAGGCAAAGACTCAGCTGTGGGTTGGCCCTGCACTCTCAATCTGTATTTGCGAGGTCTGACAGTTTACTTTGCGCCATGATCGGGTGGAGCTGTGCAGAGCAGTGTAAGGTGGCTCCTGAGACTTGAGGCGTCATTAGAAAGAATGCAAGGAAGAATCGAGGCTTGCTGTTATTGTTATTATCACCGGGCGCTCCTGCAGGAAAGAGGCCCTCGGAGACAGCCCAGTTGTACAGATGGAGCCAGCCGGAAAGAAACACGAATGCTTAGAAACAGAAGACGTAGCAGAGAAAAACCTTGGAGACTTAGCAGGGTCCTATCTGGTCTTTTCGCCTAAGGCAGAGGTTCTCAAAGTGAGACCACAGGGTCAGCATTTGCAGCTTCACCAGGGAACTTATTAGAAATGTAAATTCCTCCACCAACTCCAGATCGACTAAATCAGAGAATCTGGAGGTGAAGCCTAGCAATCAGTTTTAACCAACCCTCCAGGTGACTCTGAGGCAAATGAAAGCTGGAGAACTTGCCTTAGGGAATAAACTCAGCCCCCTGAGAGCTTTTCCTCTCTCTGCGAAAAATCGAAGACTTAACCCAGCAAGTGAACTACATAGAGAGTTAAAATCAGAATTCAAGGCTCCTGCTTCCTGTCCAGTGATATATTGATGAGTCTAATCCAACACCAAGTGAAAGCTGTCCATAAGAAAAATTATAGGAATCATTCTTAAGCATCCCATTCGTTATGGAATTGCTCCTGAAATCCCACTGAGTCTTAAAATACAGAGATTTCATTTCATTTTAGGCATTGTGTTCTATAATAGTAGGCACTTAGGAATGATGCACTCTTTTATACATTTTTGGAGACAATCATCTAATTGATTTTTATTTTTTGTCTCATCAAAGCAAATGATATATTTTTCTAGAATGAGTAATTAGATGTTCAGAACAAGCCTGGTCACATATACTGGCTTGCTATCAAATGGCCATTTCCAGTTTTGACCCTGCCGTGGATTAACAGTCACTCAATCAGCATTAGTTTATTAAGAGCCTTCCATTTGCATAGAAATGTGCCGGGCTTGATATTATACATAACTAAACACAAGACCTCTGTCTTCCAAGAAATTTGGATTTATTTAGGGGAAAATGTCAAAAGATATTCCAAACTATATCCAAAAATAAATGATATGGTCTAGACTGGAAATCCAACAAGAGGTCCCTAGAAGTCCTTATTTTCACTTGGTTCTAATTGGAGAACTAGACTGTAAGCTCTCTTTTTTCTATGATACAAACATTGCCTTCTGAAATGATTCTTCCAATGATCTGTTATGTTCTTCATGCATTTTCTCACCTGCTTCTACCTCAGAGTCTTGATTCAAGTCTACCATTTATTGCAATTACATTTCAGAAAACAAAAGAGCAGCTCTCACCCTAAAGGGAAAAAAAAAAAAAAAAAGTGAGGGTGGGGGTTTGAGAGTGGTATATGCAGTTAACTCTGCATGAAGCAACTGATGCTCATCTATAATAGGAAATGGAACAAGATGTGTTTTCCCCAGTCCTCTGGGGAAATCATTCAAATATACTACTTATCAAACTCCAATAATGTTCCTGCTTCTGCCTGTTTGCTTTGATGAAGCTGATAATAACAGAAATCTACATTTATTTGCATTTTTCTACTGGAAGTCACCGAAGCATCCCAGAATATCGTTTTTAAGTGCAAATGCCTATAAGTGGCAAAAATATACAATGTCACATAAATGCAGGCAGGAGAATTCAAAAATGGGATTCATTTCAAGAATGAGCTGTGAGCTTGCTCTTCTCTTCTTGGTGTCCTGACCTGGAAAACAACATGAGGAAGTGTGTGTAAATACATATGGGAAGTGTTTCTTCCCAGCAAAGTAACGGAAGGGCATTATTGTCCCTATTTTACCATATAACAGACTAAAAGTTGAAAGGAAATATGCCCAGATTTTACATGGGAAAATGACACTGGAGTTCCTGACTTAAATCCCATGTTCTTTGCTCTTACCATGTTAAATATCTAAGGCAATGTTCCAGTTTATCTCTAATTCCTGAGCTGAAGTAGGAGTGAATCTTCTAAAATTAAGGTATAGGTTGCTGATTGCATGAACTAATACAATGCATTATTTATATATTACTGACTTTTTCAAAATTATTCTTTCTTTAAAATTATTATTATTGTTGTTATAAAATTGAAAGTAATATGAAGACAAATATAAAGCAATATAGTATATCTGGTAATCATCCTTGGATTCCAACCTCAGTGACTTTGTCTAAAAGCAAGCAAAAATATGCTTTTATAATAAATTCATGTAGGGATAAGGGTGCCATACACAATGTTCTGCAACTGGTTGCTTTGTTTGGATACTTGTTTTGCTGTTGTTTTGTTTTTATCTTAGCAATATGTCTTGAACATCATTTCATACCATCCTACCTATTGCTCTCTGATTCAGTGGTATAGAATAAAACACTGTATGGGCGGTATTTTAATCAGTCTTTTTCCAAGTTTTTTACTGTAACACAAAATGCTGCAAACATCCACCTTAAAGACTTTTAGAAACTTGAGTATCTTTCTTTTTGAAGTTTATAGCAGACATAATGTGTTCAATTTTCACATTGCGGCAACTCTTGTTTCATGATTGACTCTCTCTGAGAAAGTCTTTGAATATTCTTAGATTTTGGAAGCCTTCGTTTTACTCCTAGAGGAACAAAACAGTCATTAACCAAGAGGACAATGAAAGGATAAAAAAATGCAGAGAAGGGCTTTTTTTGTTCTGAGTTTCAATCTCTTCCTGATGACAGGGGTCAACTGTGGGAGAACAGAACATTGTAGACATATATCTGATTATTATTATGAGTAGAGATATGCTACATTTTCTTTTAGGGCCATTTGAACACCATCCAACAGATAAAAATGATGCCAATAAGTCTGTATTTTTAAAAGCTGTACGAAATATCCTGCAATCAAGTCTTTGTCAGTGTTAAAGGAACTCCCTCAATGAGTGATGCAAAAATTTTTCTATCACCTAACAGTTTTAAGTTAATTATTATTTGTTATCAAGATGATTTACCTATCTAAAGTAGAATTATCCTGTTTATTTTACACTTCCCCATCATTATATAAATAATAATAGTTTACTATGATTTTTTTAGTGTCTTTTTAAATTTTATACATATTTGGTTTCTTACAGTTAAACAGCTAAGGATTTTTAGTTCTATTCCTCAAACATCCCAAAACTTTTTACAATCTTTCCTGTACCACCACTGCTAAAATCCTCCCAATGTAATTACATCACTTTTGGAGAGACTTAACCAAATGTTGGATTTTTTCATTATTATAATTATTTGTACATTTAACTGCAAAACCAGAGTGTATGATTACATTTTTCTTTCTGGAATCCTTTCTGTCTTTCCTTTGTTCATCTTCCCCCTTAACTTCCTATGTTCTCTTACCGACTTGTCCTTGTTTTCTCTTTAAAATATTCTGAGAGAGTTATCAAATACCTATAAATGTTTTTGTCCAAATGCTCAATATTTCCAAAAACAGCCTCAGTTCACAATTATTGTTTTCCTTGAAGTCAACCCTCTTGCTGTTCCTCAACTTCCTGCTTTGATCTAAACTGGCTGTTTTCTCAGTAGACATGGGGTTTAATCTTTCGCCTTTCATTTGGTTGAGATTTCCTCTCTCTAGATCATAAGTCCCATTCTTTTTCCTTTGTGTTGCTGAGTACACTGTGCTGTTCTTAGTCACTCAATTGTGTCTTTGCGACCCCATGGACTATAGCCCACCGGGCTCCTTTGTCCATGGCATTCTCCAGGCATGAATACTGGAGTGGGTTACCATGCTTCCTCCAGGGGATCGTCCCAACCCAGGGATTGAACCCAGGTCTTCCACATTGCAGGTGGATTCTTTACTGTCTGAGTCACAAGGGAAGCCCAAGAATACTAGATTGGATAGTCTATCCCTTCTCCAGGGGAACTTCCCAACCCAGGAATGGAAATAGGGTCTCCTGCATTGCACTAGCTGGTAGCTTTCTAAGAAACAGTGTTTGGAAGTACACTTTCTGAGTCTTTTTACAATATAGAAATATATCAGTTATACCTTGAACCAATAGTGGTGGCTGGTGGGGTGAAGAATTCAAGTTTGGAAATAACTTCCTGTCAGCATTTGGCAGGCATAACTCTGCAGTCTCCTGGCATGCAATGCGGGAAGTCTGATGCCATTCTTATTCTTGAAAATTTGGAAACTTCATTCAGCTACTGGTATTGCAATAAGGCATGATGAGGGGGCTTGGTGTGGATTTTTTTTTTCACCTAATGACCTCTTTCAGTGATGAAGACACATATCTTCCTATTATGGGAATTTCCTTTATGATTTATTAGATAATTCCTTAGGCTTTATTTCATTGATTCTCTCTTTCTGGGGGATTTTTGATTAAATTCTGCCTTCCAATCCCTTTATTGATTGGGGGAAGGGCTTCCTTTTTTTTTTTTTTTTTAAGCTTATTTTTATTATCCCTACTGCCATTTACAGCACTCTGTTTTTAATTTCAAGTCTATAGCATGTTCTCTTAGCTCTCCAAAATAATTAAAAATTGATAATATTTTTGACATATCATTGTGTTCCCTGTGTTGAATCAATTTTTCTCAACTTTCTTTTTATCAGTTTCTATTGAAGGTTCTCCTGGAGTATCTGGTACTGCTTGGGTCTCAGTTTGTACTGTAGAGCAAGGCATTACAATAGCTAATAGAATCTCCAGATGCTGATGCCAGGGGAGTTCTTTCTAACTAGAGGACTTCACTGGAGAGTGATTGGGTAGCCAGTTTAATTCTTAACTGTAATTCCTTCAAATACAAATATCTTCATTCTTTAGAGTTGTTCGGTATCTCGTAAGAAAATGTCTCAGTCTTTTGCCTGAGTGTATGAGGGTGTAAATGTGTGGGTAATATATCTCACTGATCTTACACTGGAAACAGGCTGCTGCTGCTACTGCTACTGCTAATGCTGCTAAGTCACTTAAGTCTTGTCTGACTGTGCGACCCCATAGACAGCAGCCCACCAGGCTCCCTCATCCCTGGGATTCTCAAGGCAAGAATACTGGAGTGGGTTGCCATTTCCTTCTCCAGTGCATGAAAGTGAAGAGCGAAATTGAAGTTGCTCAGTCGTGTCCGACTCTTAGCGACCCCATGGACTGCAGCCCACCAGGCTCCTGCGTCCATGGGATTTTCCAGGCAAGAGTACTGGAGTGGGGTGCCATTGCCTTCTAGGGTGAGTTATGATCCACTTTTCATGCTTTCCTAAGTGCCCATATTTTCTCTCTGGTACCTCAACAAAACTCACTACCAAAAACACCAGGACCAGTTATATCAGTTGTGAGACCCACAGTAAAAAAAAAAAGAAAAACAAAAAAATAATAATAGGGTTCATTGTTCAAACACAATATTATTAAGAATTTCAATACTATAGCAGAAAAGCATTAAACAAGTAAGGGGCCCTTGTGAGTATGGGATTCTCTGTTATCATACAGGTTGCACAGTCATGAACAAGATCCAGACATACACACTCTCCCCCACTCTGCCTGGATCAGTTTTTCCAGAAAGGAATGAACATTCTGTCTTCTGACAGGTGGGAATAGGGTAATTGTTTGGCTAAAAGATCACCTGACCTGCCTCTTGAGAAACCTATATGCAGGTCAGGAAGCAACAGTTAGAACTGGACATGGAAAAACAGACTGGTTCCAAATAGGAAAAGGAGTATGTCAAGGCTGTATATTGTTACCCTGCTTATTTAACTTCTATGCAGAGTACATCATGAGAAACGCTGGGCTGGAAGAAGCAAAGCTGGAATCAAGATTGCTGGAGAAATATCAATCACCTCAGATATGCAGATAACACCACCTTTATGGCAGAAAGTGAAGAGGAACTAAAAAGCCTCTTGATGAAAGTGAAAGTGGAGAGTGAAAAAGTTGGCTTAAAGCTCAACATTCAGAAAACAAAGATCATGGCATCTGGTCCCATCACTTCATGGCAAATAGATGGGGAAACAGTGGAAACAGTGTCAGATTTTATTTTGGGGGTTTCCAAAATCACAGCAGATGGTGATTGCAGCCATGAAATTAAAAGATGCTTACTCCTTGGAAGAAAAGTTATGACCAACCTAGATAGTATATTCAAAAGCAGAGACATTACTTTGCCAACAAAGGTCCATCTAGTCAGGCTATGGTTTTTCCAGTGGTCATGTATGGATGTGAGAGTTGGACTGTAAAGAAAGCTGAGCACCGAAGAATTGATGCTTTTGAGCTGTGATGTTGAAGAAGACTCTTGAGAGTCCCTTGGACTGCAAGGAGATCCAATCAATCCATTCTAAAGAGATCAGTCCTGGGTGTTCATTGGATGGACTGATGCTAAAGCTGAACTCCAGTACTTTGGCCACCTCTTGCGAACAGTTGACTCATTGGAAAAGACTCTGATGCTGGGAGGGATTGAGGGCAGAAGGAGAAGGGGACGACAGAGGATGAGATGGCTGGATGGCATCACCGACTCAATGGACATGAGTTTGAGTTCACTGTGGGAGTTGGTGATGGACAGGGAGGCCTGGCGTGCTGCGATTCATGGTGTTGCAAAGAGTCGGACACAAGTGAGTGACTGAACTTAACTGAACTGAAAAGACATGATAAGGAAAACCTGGGGGATGAATTTTAAGCCCATCCACAAGTTTTTCATATTAGATTAATACCTCATTCCCATTTTTCCATAGCATGATTCTTGGAAACACTTAGAATCTAAGCTTTTCAGGGCTTTATGGGAAAGCCATTTCTCACAGTTTCATACATGGAGTTTTCTCTTCAATATGAGTTGTTTTTCTTCTTTTCATCTTTCCCAACCTTGATGATATTTCTTATCTTGTCTCCTCTCTCATTCTGCTTGTGCTGTTGTGTTAATACCTTTGTGTTTTTTACTGTCATTTGGAGGATATATCAAATGGAATACATATATATATAAAGCATTTCATTTCAGTCACCATTTTAACCAGAATCATGGCAGAGTTTTTAGCCATTTTCTTCTTGTATTAATATAAGATAACTCATTTTACCCTTCAATTACTTCATACGTTTCCACATTTTGCTAATAAAAGGATAAATTTTACTTTGCTGAGTCATTTAGTATTTTGAATTCTAAGACATTTTGCTCTCAAATGCCCATTTCTATTGATACCTTTTCTTCCCAATCCTTTAAAAAAGAAAGCACATTTTCTGTAAAATATACTATGTTGTATTCTTATTGACCCAAATATTTCAGGGCAGGGTATATCTTGTTCCAGCCAAATTGCTTCCTGAAGAAGATAAGATATTGAGTTTTTAATTGAAAAGCATTATAAAACATGTTGTTTTGTATTAACTCACATATAATCAGTGGTTAACTATTTTCCATTGGTTTCAAGACAAAAGCCTCAAATTTAATTAGAACTCTAAGATACAGCCAAGAACTTAGTGACTGATAATCATTCTGATGAAACTGAAGCTTGAAGAAGTGATGATAGTAGAAAATCTTCAGTCTTAATGAAGGAATGGATTGTGTTGAGCTTACAGTGTTTGTATATATACAGACACAATACCATTTTAAATGGGATTATTGGTTCAGACTGGAAACAATGCTATCAACTGTGCCTTTCTAGAACTTCACTTTAAATTAATACCAGTGTGCTGTGTTAGTGCCCAAGTGTCTAGCATAGCTGAAGAGACAGTAAACTACCAAAAGAATTAATTGGACCAGATCCAAGTTCTCAATTATCTCAGCCATCCCACAATCATAGAAGCCAAATAAAATCCAGATCTCCCAACTGGTAGTGTACTGACCATCTAATTAGGAACCAAAACTGTCCAAGGTAATTTAAGATCAGGCCTCATTCTACAGTGAGATAGATGTCTTGTCAAAAATCTGATAAAATATTCATAACTACAACTTATTTGACTCAGATGTCACTCAAGCCTAATTGTGGAATGGAGACTGTAAATAAGCTTTATGTTTTTCTTTTTTTTCTTGTGACTATTTGAAAAAAAAAAAAAAGGCACTTTTCTTTCCTGTTTTATTTCCCTGAGACTATAGGAATGTCTTCACTACATTTCTTAGAGTTGGGAAAATAAATGAGTATCTATGAAGAGATGTAATTCACTTTGTCAGACAACTATTTTGGAGGGAGGTAATTAAGATGTTCTACTTGTAGTTTGACCTGCTCTAACATGGCCTTTCTTGAGAGAGAGAAAGATGGATAAAAGTGGGATTCTGGAGTTAAAGATCTTATTAGTCCTGATCATAGAAAACTGAAGACTCTTAAGGGGTCATTCTTTGCATCTATCCACCTGACAATAGACCTCCGAAGTTTATTCTCATGAAATTGAAGATTACTGACTTTTAATCTTACAAAGTTAACATCTTATTTTATTTATCCAACAATGGAAAATAATTCTAATTACTCTTGGCTCAACAGATTTAAGTTGTATAGTGAATTTTCTTTATCTGACTTCTCTAATGAGTAGTATTCCACTGACAACATTATCTTCATGTTCTCAAAACTAGAGTGAACTTGTGATAATGTATAAGGAATACTAAACTAGCTGGAAATTCTAATCTCTAATTCAGGTTTGTGATCTACTTCTGCGTGGACTTGAATAAATTTCTTAGATTCTTTAAATTTCATTAACTACTCTCTTTAAATTGAGAATATCATTTGCTCACTTTTTAAATCTGATTCATTGTGCTTCCTCTGTGTCAAGGCTTCTACCTGATCTACCTGCAACTAGAGCTATTATCTTATTTTTAGTCCCTATAATAATCCTACTATAAGATGAACCATTAATATATGTATCAGAAGGTAAGTTACTTGAAGGAGACCACATAGTTCATAAGCAAGAAAATCAGAATTCATAATTAAATCAACATGATAACACAATTTATAACCCTGACATACTACTGTATTTGACTGTAGACAAACCATTTTCATCTCATTTCGATACCCGAGTCCTAATCTATGTAGTGGCATGAAAATTAGGGCTATGATAGGGTAAAATAAGACAATACATATACATGGCAGTTAGACCTGTGCACCTGTGAAATGAAATTATTGTTATTATAATGATTAACTTAATATGTTACTATGAAAGGTTTTGGGCATCTCCAGGGCTTATCACTTAGGTTCCATTGTTACCCATTAGCTGGCTGGAAAGTTTCTAAATTAGGAATAGGCAGGACTCTGCAACAGGGACTAACATGTTCCTCAGAAGACTTGACGGCTCACCTTGCCCCACTGTCTCAAACCATTGTCAGATGGAAGGCTGAGAAGTGCACAATTTCTTAGTTTATATCAGCAAGAAGAAGCCTTCCCTATTAGCCAAAGCTCCTATTCTAACACCAGAATGTTGAGACCATGACAACTGGCTTTTCTCCTCCTGGGTTTCAGGATATCTCACAAAGACTGAACAGATATACACAGTTAGGACTTAGACAGAAAGAGTAAGATTTGGAACAGCTTGCTCTTATGGCTCAGACAGTGAAGAATCTGCCTGCAATGCAGGAAATCTGGGTTTGGTCCCCGGCTTGGGAAGAGCCTATGGAGAAAGGAAGAGCTACCCAGTCCAGAATTCTTGCCTGGAGAATCTCCACAGACAGAGAAGCCTGGCAGGCTACAGTCCATGGAATCACAAAGAGTTGGGCATGAGTGAGCAACTAACACTTTTACCACTTCCAAAATCTATCATTAATGTTAGCACCTTTGTTAGGGGAACCATTGACTGAAACTGTCTGCCTTGGCCAGACACTATAGTAGCTACTTGCGTGAGTTATGGTAGCAGATCCTGGTAAGGAACGTAGAACTAACAAGCTGCCACCAACTGGAAGAATTCAAGAAAGGTCTAAAGAAGAGAGGAGATACCAGACCATATGTCCTACCAACCTCCCAGAATCTTCCTCTCTGGAATCCATCTTGGCTGAACAATATGCACGCCACCAGGAAGGATCCTGAGTCAGAGTGATTGACCAGAAACAACCCTGAAACTAACCCCATCACCACAAAACCTGATACTTTCAACAATGTGGAAGAGCAGTTCTCTTGGGTTCCCTTACCCTGCTGCTCTCTGCCTGGGCAGTCCCTTCCCAATGAAATCTCTTATTCTGTCAACACATGTTTCTCCTCAGACAATTCATTTCTGAATATTAGATAAGAACCTGCTCTCGGGCCCTGAAAGGGATCCTCCTTCCTGTAACAGCTTCCTTGCTGTTAAGCAATGTAAGCATTGTTTTTTTTTTTAACACTTGTATCCCCATACTGGATGATGCAGTGCATTATTTCTCAACAAGCTAAATGCTGTAAGACAGTTACAGGTGGAATGATGTGCTGGTAACCAGAACCCATTCTAACTTTCTGCAAACATGGTAGACAATTCCTGGAAGTATTGACCTGGTGCTACAAACAAAGAATTGAGGTCATTTTGGATTGAGATGCATGCATTTTCACAGATTAAGGCTTCAAAACCGTCATCAAGTCATCTTACAGTATTCAGCTGCTGTTCAACTCTCCCCTCCCCCACTCCCATGGTCTCCCCATCACTGTCTGGAACTGAAATCTCATCTCATTGAAACAAGAAGCCACACAGGCCCCTGGAAAGCCTGCAGATATTTTAAAGCTTGGTCTCTGCAGCACAGCCCTCAGGGTGTCTATGCAGCTGTCAGGGTTGATGTGCTTTAATGGTTTTCTTGAGAGAATCTGCCTGTGTGAAACAGTTGCCTCTTGAACTGGTCAAATACTTGTCACTGGTCTCTCCTGCTGTGTGAGGTGGGGTGACCCCTGACAGATGAATAAGAGCCTGGGTTAAAAGGAAGCCTCTTAAAATAAAAATCATTCCTTTTGCCTTGCTCTTTTAAAGTACTGTTTTGTAAAGGGCCCCAGGCTTCTCATCCTTGGCTGGGTTGCAATATTCCCGGTAATGAACTCCCCACATGAAATGAGGATGTATATATGTCGGGCAGGAAGGCCTGCCCCTATTTTGAGAGAGCAGAGTGACAATGCTGCTTATTTATTCTATATTACTGAAAGGGATGAAAGATGCCCCTGCAACAAAACCCCAGAAGAATTACTGGGGAGAAGGATAAAGCCCCAGAATAAATTCAATTTTATGTGATGATAAAGATAGCTATTCTAGGTGTTCTTTAGAAGAAAAGACAATAATCAAAGCATGCTGGGACTCATTTTAAGTTTGTTTAATCTATATATGTGAATTACAAATATTGCCTGCCATATCAGTAAACAAAGCATGTTGCAGCAGTCAGCAACTACAGTCACCCTGATAATCGGCCCCAGGGAGACTCAGGACGGGAAAGAACAGAATACTGCCCTTAGTTGGCAAAGGTGCATATCAAAGGAATGGTTTCAATGACCCCAGACTCTTGTATGTTCCCCCAAATAGAAAAGTACTAAATTCATTGACTTGAGAAATCTGGTTGTCTTTAATTAATGGTAATCTGTTGATGTTCCAACCACATGATCTTTGTTGTGAAAACTCCTATATATCCTGGCTCCTTCCTTACCTCTTCTGAGCAGTCCCTCAGGGCTATCTGAGAAGCTGCCTCCTGAGCATAAGTCCTTAGCAAGTCCACTAAATAAAACATAATTCTCACCTCTTAGGTTGTGCTTTTGTTGTTGTTGATGTTCAGTTGACATATATTTCCTCCCAAAGTCAGTGTTTGCAGATTAGTTTCCTAATGAATTATGTAAAGGACACCAAAGCCCTATAGAGGGAAGATCGGAGGTAAAAACCGAAGATGAAGTAGGGACAGGAGAACGGCCATCGTGTTAGAAGTGGCATTTAGAAGAACAGACTTGAAGAAGGGCAATGGATTAAAGGGTGTTGTCGTGTTGTTGAGTGACAAAGTCACATCCAACTCTTTTGGACCCCATGGACCGCAGCCCACCAGGCTCCTCTGTCCATGGGATTTCATCTAAGCAAGAATACTAGAGTGGGTTGCCATTTCCTTCTCCAGGGAATCTTCCTGACCCAGGGATCAAACCCGCATCTCCCACATTGCAGGTGGATTCTTTACCACTGAGCCATCTAAGAAGCCCACAAGGAAAAATAATTAATAATAATAATAATAATAACTGATGTATTAGGTGGGTTTATTTTTGTTTCCCAGGGTTTTTAGGGTCATAGTTGAGATCTTGCTTTAAACATTTTTTGCTATAGTAGGTCCCAGTCATAGACCTAGTTTAGTTATTGTAACCAATGCACCATTTCAGATAGTAAAGTCATTGGTCCATTTAGTCTGGAAACCGAAGTAGGAGAATGGAAGCAAATACAAAGTTAAGGTAGCTAGTCAGGCTAGCTAAAACAAGAAGAAAAAAAAAGCACTGTACCAACCAACCTTAGAACATATACATGGATTTTACTAAGAAATTTCTTCTAAATAGCCTTGTAGTTTAACGACAGGACCAACTGTTGCCAACAGCAATCACAATGGAGAAGGCTTTTGGTTATTATATATAATTCATATATTACACACTTCTCTTGCATCAAAGGTGGAATGCTGTGAATATCTGGAAGTGTTAGAGGCCCATAGTTTTCTCTGGAGTGTTTTGAGTTCATTTGTGCAACAATGAACTGCTTTAGAGGATTTAAGATGCATTTTCAATTCAAAACATAGCTGGGAAATAACTTCTTTATTTTCCTCCTCTCTTCAGCAGGTCTGTGTTTGCTGCAAACCAATTTTTAATATTATAGATGTGAATCAGTTAAATTTTTAAATTTGGGCATTTCAATTATATGGAGATTACTTTGGATAAGCAAAACTTGACTGCAGGTAACAGTATTTGGTCTCAGCAGATTTTACAAACGAAAATAAAATAGGCTCACTTCATCAAATAGCTATTTCTTATTAAGTATCTTTATTTATTGGGAAATGATAGCATCTGCTAATCCATAACACATAAGGACTCTTGATAATCAGAACAGCAAAACACTTTTTAAAAAATCATTTGCTAGAACATGATATTTTAAATGAGTTTTGGATTTAGCAGCTCTGTTTCACTTCCTGTTGTCTAATTGAGATCTCATCTGGGACCTTCAATTTACTGATCTCAATTTTGGTGGGGGCGGGCATCTCTAACAATTTTATGCACTAAGATTTCAACAAGAAAAGACACATATTAAAGGATTCCATTTTCCCATGTACTGACGCAGGTCTGGGGGCAGGTTGAGTGATGTTGTCTTACACAGTAGGGTAGAGACTTTCCAAGGGGATCAGATGTAGACTGATGAATTTAGGACTGCAAATTGTTTTTTGTTACAAGGAGGGCTACCATGCAGCAGCTGGAACCACAGGTTTTAATTAATCTGCACAAACAGTGGGCTTTGACAAATGATAACCATCAAATTAAACAGCTTTCTGGGGAGAAAATCTTCCAATGTGACAGTATTGCTTTTGAGTTTTTTGAGGGATTATATCTAATAAGCTGCCATTACATTTCTAAGGGCAGAAGCAGGGATGGAGTACATATATTGAGGAGTGGGGGTGAGGTGGGATTTGAATGGGAGAATCATATAACACTGGAGCTGAATGGGACTTGGGGAATCATCTCTACAATCCCTCCCTTTTTAGGTCCAAGGAAGAAAGAGAACTGAATGGCAGAGAGATAGAAATAGAGAGAGGCAGAGAAAGATAGAACTAAAGAAAAGAGAGAGAAAAAATTCATTGACAAAGTTATTCTTTTATATCCATAAAATGATTGCTTATAGAGATGGGGAAAAATCTATATTCAGTACATTCTACTTACTAAAAATAAGATTATAGATAACAGCTTTAAAATAATAATAACAAGATTTTGAAGCTTCAAATAGCTGGATAATCCATTAATCTGTTGTATCTATGATGTTCCTGGAAGTCTGAGATGATAAAGTACCAATGACCTATGTCCTTCTATGGGCAGGATTATTATCAAATGCATTGTTCCTAGGGATCTTTGCATCAAAATTTAACCTAAGTCATCAGATTCCAATATACATTGAAGGGGAGCATTATATGTATGTAGCCACTGTTTGCTGTCTGTGGACTTCCCTGTAGTTTGACCTGAATGGACTTTTAATAGTAGTAGCCTATTGTGACTCTGCCCACACTGCTAATCTCTCTGACTTTCATATAAAATCAGAGAAGAAAGCCCCAGATGGCTGTTCCTTCTCCAGGGAGGAGCACACACTCCCCAATCCTGGGATGTGGGCTATGAGACAGCACCAGTAAAAATTCTAATTGGTATTTTCCCACTTTCAGTCACTTCCTCAAACTCCAGATGGACCTTTCCATTTGTGAATGAAATCATTAGCACCTTTGCTAAGCTATAATCAAGTTGAAGGATAATGGCCAAAATCTCAAGTGGAAAATAAGCTCTTTGGTAGGCCAAGGAGAATACTCTAAAGGTGCCACAATCTCTTTATCTAAATTTCCTTTCTTTCTTCCTTTAAATGTTAGTTTTTACAAATTTTCTCAAATTTTTATTTCCTGAGATCAGCAGGACCTTGGTGTATCCTCAAGTATTTAAATTAGCATTATTGTAATTCTTATTCCAATAATCCTATAGGAAGGATACAAATGTATTATTGGGTGGCAAATGCACTAACTAGAAACCAAGACACACAGCTTCAAAGACTTGTTTTTCAATATTTCATTGTGTCAGGGCAAATTCATTCTATGTGAAAAGTCATGGCTTCTGTTCTTAAGATGCACATAAAATACAGTTGCAACTCTGACAAGTTGTTTTTTTCCCTCCTACAATCAGAGGAAGAAGGATATAGAGGATTCTGTATAAAGGAGGAATGGCATTGGTGGGGGAGAGTATAGTATTTAGGGTCTGAGGCCACTGATCTATAAGGCAGCACTAGATGAAGAAGGCCGGAGAAGGAAAAGGCACCCCACTCCAATACTCTTACCTGGAAAATCCCATGGATGGAGGAGCCTGGTAGGCTGCAGTCCATGGGGTCACGAAGTCGGACACGACTGAGCAACTTGACTTTCATTTTTCACTTTTCACTTTCATGCATTGGAGATGGAAATGGCAACCCACTCCAGTGTTATTGCCTGGAGAATCCCAGGGACGGGGGAGCCTGGTGGGCTGCCGTCCATGGGGTTGCACAGTGTCAGACACGACTGAAGCGACTTAGCAGCAGCAGCAGCAGCAGAAGAAGGCAATCCAAGAAAGCATCTTCGGTTACCTCCTCTTTTTCATGAATACACCCATCCCATCCTATCTCCCATGTCAAGAGATGCTCACTGGGAATATATTCTACCCAACATTTGTGATAGTGCAAGCATGTGATCGCATGCACGCACATACACAACTCTGAAGCCACATCATTCACGTACCCAAAGATCCGCGCATGTCTTTCTTAGCAACATCTCACATTCTGTGCCTTCCTCAAAGCCAAATCTGGCTTTCTCCCACTCCCATGGAATTATCTTGTTATCCCTTGGGTATTATGATGTAGAGCTAATAAGAGAGCTCTTTCACACACGTTGATGAATACTATGAAATCCTGTCAGGACCTTCTGTAGCATTCATCCTGTGGCACCATTCCTAGAAGTTTTGGATTCGTTAAGTTTTGAGGGGTATTAAAGACGAAACAGTTAGTTAAAATTGAGACCCAGAAGGGCAATCTGGCTCTTTCATACTTGAGCTGAGGATTGCTGCCCCCACCCCCCCGGCAGGAAGACAGCTAGTCATTCTTCACTCCTCATGCTCTGCTCAGTAAAGGGCATCCCTGGGGAGAGTTTGAAACCTGTGCTGACAACAGGCAAAAGCCTTCGGCCTATTGTCAAACACTTGGAGATGGTACTTATAATTGAATGTGTGTGTGTATGTGTGTGTGTGAGAGAGAGAAAAAACTTGTTCCTGCCATAGAAAAGCAAAGAGAACTTTCCACTAGCAGAGTTTCCATCAAGGCTTAAGCAAAAAGAACACGATACACAGTATCTCCTACCTCTTCTTAAAGACATAGGTAAAATGCTTCCCACACTATTCTGTGTGGTCAACCTCAGGTTTTGTGCTTTATCTTTAATCATATTCTGAAGCATTCTCAGAGCTATGTTCATCTGTGAATAGTCAAGTGTCATTTTTATGGGAGTAGAATGGCTTAGACCTCCCAGTCTGCCATCTTGCAGACATTAGTCTGTTATAAATTTGTAATGGTTATTTTAATGGTTATACAGTATTCCAAAATGCATTGCTACATATATTTCTGCTTATTTTCAGTATTATAAATAAAGGTGTAATGATCAAGTTTTTCTAAAATTCAGTAAAAACTCTGAATGTAACTGTTAAATCAAAATCATTGAACTTTTACTAAGTAAAATGTGGCTTTCACAAGCAAATTAAGCAATCATCAGAAAAATTAGAAGAATAATGCAGATAATAATGTAGATAAGGTGGTTTCAGAGAATTCACACTCTTTAAATGCAAAGCTCAAGATGTCTTCTAATGTTCCCTGCTGTAAGTATCAATATTTACTGAAATTCACCAGTTTATCAGAAGTATCAGTATCAGCTTCACTGCTTTGTATATATGTGACTAGGCTTAAATAATAACTATAAAATAAATTTTGAAGTTACTATTTTCAAAAACATAAAAACAAAGTTATTACTTTCAAAAACCTATAGTAACTAACTTTAAACAAATATTTCTGGGTAAAAGCATGGTGGATCCAAATTACTTGATAACTAATTATAAATAACAGTACTTTGTACACAACTAATTAGTGAATTTGAATCCTTAAAAATAGTTGGTTCCTTTTAGTGGGTTAAATATATCTCTATACAATATCACTTATACTAAAGTACTCAGCAAAACTTTTCTTCTAAGCAAGAGTCTACAGTAACTTTGAGCCTGAGCTAAGTCAAATGATAACTCACCACTTAGGAAGAGGCAGGAAAATTAATATTTCTCAGTATGGTACAGTGAGAGGAGGGAGAATGTATCATTATTTGCTTCCTAAGTGACTTTGATTTATTTTTTTATTTTCATATTTAGCAAGCACAAATTCTGAAGCTTGACTGCTTTTTCTGCTCTCATTTTGTCCTGGATATTTCTAGGACCCTGTTGTGATTGACATAGAGAGTTTTTGCTTCTAAAATCTACACCTGTTATGCCTTCTATAATTATCATACCTCAAGTAAGTTTAATCTGTCTCCTATTAGAGTCAATAAAAATTGCAATAAATATTGGGGAAAAGAACTTCAACTCATGAGGTCCTCTTAGTAAATGTAGAAGTGACCTTTATTTCCATGTTGGTCCAAAGTAGTTAAAAAGGTTACCTTATGTAACTCAGTGGGATATTCTCATCTCCTTCCTTCTTGGGTAGTGATACTAACATGTTGTGAACATAAAATGTGGCCCTGTATATAGCTATATAATACAGTATGGTAAAATGGCATCAGAAGTGAGATTATCCTCAAAATGGATGTCATCTGCTTCCTTTGATGATGTTGATGGTGATAAAGACAATAATCATTATTAAGTACATACTGTCTTCATGGCACTCATTTAAGTGCTGTATATGATTTTTCAGCCTTTAATGCTCAAGAGCCTGAGACCAATGAATTTTCTATGTGCATTTACAGATCAGGAAATAAGTTTAAGCTAACATTATACAGATGTTATGAGGTATAGCCTGGGTTGGATCCCAGGCATTCCATGAGGGAGGGAGAAGGAGAAAAGAGAAAAAGAAAGCTCTCTGGTATCTCTTGTTATATAGGCATTACTACCATCATGAGGGCCCCACCCCCACGATTTCATCTAAACCTCATGCATGAATCAGGGTTCTCCAGGGAAACAGAAGCAATCGTCTAGTCTCTCCTCTTTTATATGTTCCAACCATACCTTGCATGAAATGTTCATTCAAGATGGATAAGGCAATATTTAGAGGCAAGATACTGTTTTCCTATTATTTGGCATCAGGCAGATGGAAATTCTCCAGACCAATGGCACAGTTCTGCCTAAATTCTCAGGTGCCAGCACCAGGGATGGAGGAGGATCTATGAGGTTTCTATACCCAGCTGTGAAAAAGAAGGGAGACTTTCTATATTTTAACAATCACTCATGTGGAAACCTTTAATGGCACCAACAGAAGTCCACTTCTAATATTTGTCATGTTCTTTAACAAGTTTGCAATTTAATCAATAAAATTTCTTTCTGAAATTGTTCATTAGTGAAGCATTTGCTTTCTGCTGGAATATGAATAACAAAAGTGCTTGAAGTAATGCACTTCCTGATTAGATGGTTAGCTCAGTACTCTGAGAGTATGAATTCCTGTTGAAATTAAAGAAACCAAATTGCTGCTTAAAAAGAAGCCACACATATAATAACAAAAACGTACATACACACATAATACTGCACTGTCACGTTCAAGAAAAGATGAACTACAAAGCAAGGAATGCTACTCATAGTTCTAGGGAGCATTTGATGATATAATACATGGAAACATTTACCATAGCAGCTAGTAAAAATAATACTCAAGCTTGAGAGGTTTTTGTATTTCACTGAAGAGAAGACATTGATTTTGAGATGCACCAGTGTTCCATATATTTGAGGAAGAAAACCCAAACTGTCCTACATGGGGAGATTAGTAAGAAATGATGCTTAAAGCCATAATATAAAAGGACTTTATGCTCCTTGAAAGAGTAACTGGAAGGAAACCTACCATGCAGAAAGAGACCACAAGGAAGCCTGCATGTCTCAAACGTAGGAAAGGAAAATCTCCTCTGAATATTTTTTTCTAGCCAAGAATATATTCATTCAAGTCTAAAGACTAACAGTGTAGTTCCAAGGACTGAATCTAATTTAAAGACATCTCTTAGATGGGTAGTGGCCAACCTAAGGGACTGACAGAAGCCACTGAAAATTCTTTCTGAAAAAAGCAAACAATTTCAATTCAGGCAGAAGGCAGGCAGCAATTGTAAGCTACTGCTAATTTTAAGACACATTCTAATTCCAGAGAAATGAATTAACGTGAAAATATGAACATATTACAGCCAATGAAAATATGTTTAATTAATTATTTCATTTACTCACTTGAATTGAAGGATCTCTACTCCATGGCTTGCCTTTCAATGGACACTGCAATATTATAAAGCAGTTGAGTAGATTCTGGGTATGGTTAAATAATGTTTGACTATATTTATTGTGCCAAAGAAACTGTAGGAGATAATTTCAAAACTTTCTTCCAATACCTCACTACCATCAAACCCACCTGGTTCAAAGAGAAAGGCTTTTCTTTTGTTGATTTATCATCAATCTTCTCTAATGGAAAAGAAACCCTTTGGAGAACAGGCCTCTGGGAAGCCTCTTTTATAAAATTAAGTTCTTTCAGGTTCATTCTTTGATTCTCAGTAGATCTCTAGCAGATGTTTCTGTACCTCTGAAGTACAATTGCTGGAGTTTTAACTTGATTAAGCTGTCACTCAAGATTGTTGTTTATATCATCGATCCAACATCAAAAAGCTGCCATGCCATGGATCTGATATCAGAAAGTTTTGGAATGACAGCAGGAGCAGATGGAGTATTACATCCTGAATGCTCATCTCTAAATCACTCTAAGGTTTCCTCCTCTGGAAATAAATCAGGGCTAGCTGTGGGAAACTCAAAGCCTCAGATTAAGCCCAGGACATATACAGAGAAAATCGAATAAATTTTTTGAGTTGGGAGATATTCTGAACTGGTAAGCTTCTCAAAGTTGCATTTGAAAACTACTGGAGTATTTTGTCATTTTTTTTATTTGTAATAATTTTAGATTCACAAAAAGTTGCAAAGATCATATAGAGTTTCTAGAAATCCCTCTCCAAGTTTTCCCTTGTGAACTTAAAGTAAGGCACATGACATATGTATTGTGAGAAGCTTTATTCTTGGTCTTGCTGAAAACTATAGCTGTTGAGACCACTTAGCTCGAAGGAAACTGCCCTAAAGAGATTAGGGAGAAGCCAGTTTATGTATGATTTTTGGCTAGGGAATAGATGCAGTCAAGCATACTTCTTGGTAAAGACTACTGCTAAAAAAATAATAATAATAAAAAAGACTACTGCTAATCACTAAGAACAGATATCTCAAATTAGTAATTTTAGTACTTTTCTATATACTAAAGACGCAACAATATGGGGTCATTAAAATTCTTAAGATACGCATCTAAATATCTAAGGATCCTGCTTGTCAAAGCACAGGGCACCTCATTCTGTTATCTTAATTTCCTCTCAGAGTGCACTGCTAATCAGAGACTGTAGTGAGCTAAGACTTAACCCTTAACAAATAACCTCCTGTATAGCACAGGGAACTCTATTTGGTGCTCTGTAATTACGTATATGCAAATGGAGTTTGGAAGAGAGTAGATATATGTATAAGCATGGCTAATTCATTTGGTTGTACAGCAGAAACTAATGCAACATTGTAAATTATACTTCAATAAAAATTTAAAAAATAAAATACATTTAAAAAATGACTTAATCTTTGTAGTACTTGGTGGTGAATGATGCTCTCTGTTCTCATCTAAAGTTAACATCCTAGCCTAACATTTGTTAGAACTAAGAAACAACATTGATATATTTAAAGTTTTTTTTTTTCAAAAATCTTTTAAAAATACACTGTGAAGCTCCAGACATTATATGAATGCACATGAAATTATACATAAAATAACCAAGCTTTGTATGAAAGCTAAACTGAATTTGTTTTTCACTTTGTTTGTGCTATCCCTACCCTACTCACTACCTCTTACTAAAATGTAAGAGGTAATTCTGTCAAGGCCAAATTTAAGGCTCAGTTCTTCCATGTTCTGTTCCCACTGCTAGGGATTTATTCATCCCCAAACTCCTATTATGTATACTAGGTGCTACATAAATTCAGACTCAGTCATATTTCTGATTTGCATAAATAAGTTTTTATTCATAAATATATTATAAACTTAGAGTTTGAAATATAAAAGACCTGGGTTTGCATCCTGATTCTTTCCTCATCCATAGCTATGTGATCTTGAGCAAGCAGGACCAATATTATTGTCATCTGTCTGATAAGATATGCTAATGCTAAGTACTTTTTTACATAAGCTGCTTAGCATAGTCCTTGGGACATAGTACTGAGACAATAAGCATTAGCTATAACTACTAACACTGCTACTTCTGTACAAAGCAGGGGCCATGAATTATGACCCATGGGTCAAAACAGTCCCGCTGCTCATTTTGGTATAATCCATGAGTTAAAAATAATTTCAACACTTTTGAACAATTGGAAAAAAAAAAAATGAAAAGAAGATTATTTTGTGACAATTACAATTATATGAAATTCAGACTCAGTGTTCACAGATCATTTTATTTCAACCTGTTCATTGGTTCAGAAATTGGCTGTGGCTGCTTTTGAGCTGCAATGGCAGAGTTGAGCAGTTGCAACAGATACCATATGGCCCATAAAGCCTTAAATATTTACTATCTGGTCATTTACCGAAATAGATTACCAATCCTCGCTGTAGAAGTTCTGTTTACTGTCTCTCATTTGTTCTCTATAGAAGTACAACAATGCCATATTGTTTTTTTAAATTTTACTTTATTTATGTATTTATTTTCAGCTATGGACATTACCTAAAAGGAGCTCTCCTTATTCCATGAGAGGATAAATAGGTCAAAGCACCACTCTAAACCAAAAGTTCTTTATCTTTAAAATGGGATAATAATAAATAATACCTATCTTGTAGACTTAATGAGGATTTAAATGGCAGAAAGTGAAGAGGAACTAAAGAGGAACTTCACCCTGTTGGTGAGGGTGAAGAAAGAGGAGAGTGAAAAAGTTGGCTTAAAAGCTCAACATTCAAAAAATTAAGATCATGGCATCTAGTCCCATCACTTCATGGCAAATGGAAGGTGAAAAAGTAGAAGCATTGACACACTTTATTTTCCTGGGCTCCAAAATCACTGCAGACAGCAACTGTAGCCAGGAAATTGAAGGATTCCTGCTCTTGGAAGGAAAGCTATGACAAACCTAGTCAGCGTATTTAAAAGCAAAGACATCACGTTGTCAACAAAAGTCCATATAGTCAAAGCTATGGTTTTTCCAATAGCCATGTATGGATGTGAGAGTTGGACCATAAAGAAGGCTGAGGGCCAAAGAATTGATGCTTTTGAAATGTGGGGCTGGAGAAAACTCTTGAGAGTCCCTTGGACAGCAAGATCAACCCAGTCAATCCCAAAGGAAATCAACCCTGAATATTCATTGGCAGGACTGATGCTGAAGGTAAAGCTCTGATATTTTAGCCACCTGATGGGAAGAGCTGACTCATAGGAAAAGACCCTGCTGGTGGGAAAGATTGAAGGCAGTAAGTAAAGAGGGCAGCAGAGGACAAGGGTTAGATAGCATTATCGAGTCAATGGATACAAATTTGAGCGAACTCCAGGAGACAAGGAAGGACAGGGAAGCCTGCTGTGCTGCAGTCCTTAGGGCTGCAAAGAGTTAGACATGACTTAGTGACTGAACAATGACAACAAATAAGAATGCATGTGACGTGCTTGTCAATGTTACAGTCACAAAGTGCTGAGCAAAGAGTTTGTTTTGCTTGAACCCTTCCCATCTGATTTCTCTAGATAATGGAAAATCCTTATCAGAGAGTTCAACCTGTCCGATTCTTCGCGACCCCGTGGACTGTAGTCTACCAGGCTCCTCTGTCCTTGGGATTTCTCCAGGCAAGGATACTGGAATGGGTTGCCATTCCCTTTTCCAGGGGATCTTCCTGACCCAGGGATTGAACCCGGGTCTCCAACATTGCAGGCAGACGCTCTACCCTCTGAGCCACCAGGGAAGCCCCAACCTCGGCAGCATTCTCTTAAGCTGAACTTCACACTCTAACAAATACCAAATCAGGTTTCTGATATGTATAGACACTAAGAAGCTGATTAAATATAGGTTCTAGTATAATGCTGGGCAGAAGGTAATATCTCAATTATTATCCACTGGTTAAATCATTCTCACATCCGAGTGGCTCATGAGGGACTAATTGATAGAAAATATCTGCTTCTTAAGTTAACTGAAGTTAGTATGGTTCTTGTTTTATCCTGATCACACACCTGAGACACTTGTGTCTATTTAATTCTGGGATTTGCATAAGACTTAATAATGTTTTGCTATTTGGAAATATTTATTGAGCATCGTACTAGGGAACGTGCTATGTGCAGAGGATAAAACAATGAGCTCAAACAGACAGGATGGACCTTACAGTCTGGCAAGAAAACAAGCATGATTGATACATTACACAGGGGCATGCAACTGTGTCCCTAAGTTAAATGTTGTGGGGGGGGAGGAATATATATATATATAGGGATCTATGAAAGCATTTGAGTCTGTCAAGAGCGTCGTGAAGGGTGAGTTGGAGTTGATTATGCTGCAAGTGAGACAATATAGAGTAGAAAGAACATTATATGCAAAGGTCTTGTTGGAGGAGGGAGGACAGAGAATATAAAAGATGCCTGGTGTGGGGCAAGGGCTGGAGGACTCAAGTCACTTAAAGGAGGTGCTAGTCACTGATGGAAATGGACATGTAGCCAGGGCCTGGACCAAGTATTAGATTGCTCTTTTTTGATCATAAAAGCAATTGATATCAGGTATTGCTATCATCACTCTGAGTATCTCTGTTGTTAGTAAGAAGAATCAATTATTTAATACAGATTTAATAAATACCTCCTGTGTGTCAAGTATGGTTCTAGGCACTGAGGATGTAGCAGTGAGATGTTTAAAAATCCATACGCTCATGACTCAGCAATCCCACTGCTGGGCATACGCACTGAGGAAACTAGAACTGAAAGAGACAGTGCTCCAATGTTCATCGCAGCACTGTTTATAATAGCTAGGACATGGAAGCAACCTAGATGTCCATCTGCAGACGAATGGATAAGAAAGTTGTGGTACATATACACAATGGACTATTACTGAGCTGTTATAAAATTGTCCCGACACAACTTATTTTCCTGAACATATTTGAATCAATTCTAATGAGGTGGATGAAACTGGAGCCTATTATACAGAGTGAAGTAAGCCAGCAAGAAAAACACCAATACAGTGTATTAAAGCATATATACGGAATTTAGGAAGATGGTAACGACAACCTTATATGCAAGACAACAAAAGAGATACAGATATAAAGACCAGACTTTTGGACTATGTGGGAAGAAGGCAAGGGCGGGATGATTTGAGAAAATAGCATTGAAACATGTATACTACCTGTGTGAAATAGATCGTCAGTCCAAGTTTGATGCATGAAACAGGGCACTCAAAGCCGGTGCAGTGGGACAACCCAGAGGGATGGGATAAGGAGGGAGCTGGAAGGGGGGTTTGGGATGGGGGACACATGGACACCCATGGCTGATTCATGTCGATGTATGGCAAAAGCCACCACAATATTGTAAAGTAATTAGCTTCCAATTAAAATAAATTAATTAATTTTTAAAAATCTGTACTCTAGTGGATCTCTACATGAGACTTAGGGAAGTGCGATATAGAACAATATTTGTCAACTTTTTTTCATGGCACTCTGCAACAAACACGTATAGAACCCTTTAGATACTTTTAAAAAAACCTAATTGCACCCTTCACAAAATTTAAATACCATAGATAAGCTGTTTATCTGTTTAGGTGTTGAATGTATATCCATGTTTTAAACATAAAACAAGTACAGCATTTCACCCCAATTTTCACCCCATTGGAGGCAAGACAACTTGCATTGAGAATGTAGGCTATTCATGTAGGGACTTGTGATCTAAAGAGAAATTTCTATTTAGGAACAGAAACTTAGGCCAGAACTTATCTAGGAGGAGACTTGGCAAACACTAGTTCTGCACATCTGTCACTGTCTTGATTAAAAATGATAAATTAGTAATGTTTGTGTTAGCATCCTGTCCTTACACAATTTATTTTCCTGACCCATTTCTTGATTTTTCCTTTTTCTTTTGCCCCAATATTGCCTTAAACTTTCCCATCATTCTTACTACCTTATTCAAAAAGTCTTTATTCTTAGCTCTATTTACTTGAAGACCTACTTTCAAATTATTCATTATTAGAGTAAATTGATAAGGTTTAGTGATTCCGTCGGAGAAGGCAATGGCACCCCACTCCAGTACTCTTGCCTGGAAAATCCCATGGACGGAGGAACCTGGTGGGCTGCAGTCCATGGGGTCGCTGAGAGTCGGACACGACTGAGCGACTTCACTTTCACTCTTCACTTTCATGCATTGGAGAAGGAAATGGCAACCCACTCTAGTGTTCTTGCCTGGAGAATCCCAGGGATGGGGGAGCCTGATGGGCTGCCATCTATGGGGTCGCACAGAGTTGGACACGACTGAAGCAACTTAGCAGCAGCAACAGTGATTCCTTAAGCAATCATATCATCATCTAATTCCACACCTAAAAATGTCCATTCATTTCATTTAGTTCATTGGCTTTCAAAAAGAATTACAGTATTACTGAAGAAAATAACACATAAAGGTCATGACTATGGGTGATTTCAGCGATAAAGAAAACTTTAGGAATGAGGGTAGTCCATTTGTATGCAAATACAATAGTCATTGTGCATATTTCAATGAAGAATCAGTAAATTACTTCATTAAATACAGGATAATTGGGAAATACCAAAAAAGGGTGAATTCTAAATTGTTTTGCAAACTCTGTATAGACATACTGACAAGTCATATTTTATGGTTTTAAGTTTTTACTGCTGCAAAATGTTTTACAAAGTGCTGGTCGTATATCTTGGATTTTGTTTTATCTGCGCAGAATTAAATTCCAGATTTGCTTTGATCTCATTCTTGTATTTACATCTTACTCCTTTGTTTAAACTGTCTGCTTTTATTTACAGTATGCAGAAAGGGAAGCAGGTTTAAGTCCAATTACCATAATTTCTGCTTGACTTATGTGCGCTTAAGCGGTTTAAATCTTGCTTTGGTGACAGGAGACTTTTTCCTTCAGGATTCCTCAATAAATCCTTCCAAACCTGATGAATAATTTGACTCACAATCAGTCCCCTCAATGCACAAAATGCTAAGTTCCTGAGTATCACTGAGTTTGAGGAACTAGCCTTGGATCTGGAGCAGAAATATCACTTGGCTGTGCCAAGTTTGTGCTGGGGCAAAGTGCTGTCAACAATTTTATTTTCCTTTGAAAACTGTCACAAACTGTCAATGCAAACTATTTAGCATGAAGTTGCCTAAGGCCTTCTATGAAGTGACTTCCAACGTATATTGTCCACTCTCCTATGATCCTCAAATCAAATGTCTGGCTTCAGTGGGATCTCTCTCTGTTCTATCTCCATGCTTTTGTTTGTTCTGGTTTCTCTACTTGGATAACTATTCTGTATCTCCCTATGAAAATCCTTCTCTTTAGTCAATGCCTAGCTCAAATTGAAATCTCTCATGGCCATATCAGCTCATATCCACCTGTCTCTTCTCTAAACTGTCACACAAAGGTGTGGATAGTCACATCTTTGACATTCCTCTCTTCAAATAGTGAACCAAATTCCAATCCCTTTGAGCACATGCTGGACTCAGTGACTCATTGCTAATGAATAGAATATGGCAAAAGTGACAGCATATGAAATCTGAGAATAGTTTAGAAAATATGGCTCCTAATTTGCTTTCTCTCTTAGATAACTTGTCGGGAAAAAGCAGCTGTCATGTTGTGAGGAGACATAAGCAACCCTGAAGCAAAGTCCATATACTGAGAAATAGAAAGCTTCCTGTCAATGTGAGTGAGCTACCCTGAGCAAAGGTCTTCCTGTACAGGTCAAGTCTTCAGATGTCTGACATCTGAAGCCGACATCTTAATAGCAACCAAGCTAAGTTATATCAATATCCCTAAGCCATACAAAGATCAAAACAACAAACTTTTGTTTTTTAAAACTGATACATTTGGTGAAACTTTGTTACACAGTAATAAATAATAAAACAGCATCAATTACTCACCCTTTCTTTCAACCTTCATGTACCACCTCTCCGTCATCAAGGCCTGAATATTTTTTTTTTCTCCAAACATATCTAAAAACTGTGAACTTTTCTTCACCAACTCTGCCACCACCTTTGTCAGCCATCATCATTTTTCACTATGGCATTATCCTTCCAACTTTCATTCCTGCTTGACGCACTGCCCAGTAAGTCCTCTACATTACAGCCAGAGCCAGATGGATCTCTATTCAACCTGCAGTGATGCTCTCCAAGGGCTGAAGAGCACACCACAGTAGGCAGAATTATAAGATGAACCCAGTGATGCTTGTTCCCTGATATATTTGCCATGTATAGTCTCTGCCCTTCAAGGGCAAGCAGAACAGAAAGGATGAGATTTACTCCTATGATTAAGTTACATTGTATGGCAATAGTAAAGGGATTTTTCAAATGATATTAGGGTCTCAAATCAATTGATTTTGAGTTTATCAGAGGTGATTATTCCAAGTGGGGCTGGCCTAATCAGGTGAATACTTCAAAAGACCTGGGCTCTTCCTGAAGGGGGAGATTTAAGAGTCAGAAATTCATTTGCTCATTTTGAAGGAGTGAGTTGCCCTGTTGTGAAAAGGTTCACATTCTAGGGGAAAGTGGATGTCCTTGGTGAGGGCTCAGCTCCTATAACAATTTAAAAAAATGAATTCTGCTAATAAGTAACAGGCTTGGACAAGGATCTTGTACAAGGATCATAGCTCTGAGTGACACCTTGATTTCAAGTTTGTGAGACTGGTATCCACTAGAGTAACTCTTGTTTGACATATTTGATTCACCAATTCCCTTTTCACACAACTGCACCTGAGTACAAATCGGAAAGGTTTTTATCCCTCCAACATCCCATTCTTCACAATAGACTTCTGACTGTGTTCCAGGCACTGCTGAGGTGCTTTAGAAATATGACCTTGATTAATAGTGAAGTTCCAGATGTTCAAGCTGGTTTTATTAAGGCAGAGGAACCAGAGGTCAAATTGCCAACATTCGCTGGATCAACAAAAAAGCAAGAGAGTTCCAGAAAAAAACATCTATTTCTGCTTTATTGACTATGCCAAAGCCTTTGACTGTATGGATCACAATAAACTGTGGAAAATTCTGAATAAGATGGGAATACCAGATCACCTGACCTGCCTCTTGAGAAACATGTATGCCGGTCAGGAAGCAACAGTTAGAACTGGACATGGAACAACAGACTGGTTCAAATAGGAAAAGGAGTACGTCAAGGCTTTATATTGTCACCCTGCTTATTTAACATACATGCAGAGTACATCATGAGAAACGCTGGGCTGGATGAGGCACAGACTAGAGTCAAGATTGCTGGGAGAAATATCAATAACCTCAGATATGCAGATGACACCACCCTTATGGCAGAAAGTGAAGAAGAACTAAAGAGCCTCTTGATGAACGTGAAAGAGGAGAGTGAAAAAGTTGGCTTAAAGCTCAATATTCAGAAAACTAAGATCATGGCATCTGGTCCCATCACTTCATGGCAAATAGATGGGGAAACAGTGGAAACAGTGGCAGACTGTATATTTTTTGGCTCCAAAATCACTGCAGATGGTGGCTGCAGCCATGAAATTAAAAGACGCTTACTCCTTGGAAGGCAAGTTATGACCAGCCTAGACAGCATATTCAAAAGCAGAGACATTCCTTTGTCAACAAAGGTCCATCTAGTCAAGGCTGTGGTTTTTCCAGTAGTCATGTATGGATGTAAGAGTTGGGCTATAAAGAAAGCTGAGTGCAGAAGAACTAATGCTTTTGAACTGTGGTGTTGAAGAAGACTCCTGAGAGTCCCTTGGACTGCAAGGAGACATAAGCAGTTGATCCTAAAGGAAATCAGTCCTGGGCGTTCATTGGAAGGACTGATGTTGAAGCTGAAACTCCAATCTTTTGGCCACCTGATGTGAAGAGCTGACTCATTGGAAAAGACCCTGAAATTTGGGAAAGTTTGAAGGCAGGAGGAGAAGGGGACGACAGAAGATGAGATAGTTGGATGACATCACCAACTCAATGGACATGAGTTTGGGTGAGCTCCGGGAGCTGGTGATGGACAGGGAGGCCTGGCGTGCTGCAGTTCATGGGGTCACAAAGAGCCGGACATCACTGAGTGACTGAACTGAACCAAATACTCTTAACAATCCTGCGAGGTTGCTACTATTATCCCCATCTCATAAATGAGGAAGATACAGAACAAAGAGCCCTTACTCTAAACTACCACCTTTTTAAAGGAAGGAGAGAACAGATAACAGGAAGACAATAGTATTCACCATAATCCATAAAAACAGTAAAAAAACAAACAAACAACAAAAAAAAAACAGAAAATGCATGAAAAATTTGTGAAAATATCACGGTCAAGAGGAACTACTTCACGACTAAACGTAATGCTGTGTCCTGGATAGGATCCTGGATCAGAAATGGAGTTTTAGGTAGAAACTAAGAAACTACTAATGATGTATAGATTTTAGTTACTAGTAATGTATGTATATATGCATAAAGCATATAATGTATAATAGCAATTAATAATGGTAATTAACCAACTTATTGTGACAAATGTACCATAGTAATATGAGATGTTAACAACAGGGGAACCATCTGTAGAAATATATAGGACTCCATACTTTCTTTATAATTTTTCTATAAATCTAAAATTATTGCAAAATTTTAAAAAAATTATTTAAGGAAAAAAGTCAGAAAAATGCTCCATGTCATTTTTATTTCCTTCACTTAAAGTTGTGAAAACAGAGACTGAAAAGTTTGAGAGGCTTAACCAAGGTCAAATAGCAATTGAGGAGCAGAACTGTGACTTGAGCCCAGTCTCACTGTATTATAATACTGATGTATGCGCTATTTTCCAGTGAAGAATTCTCCCATGAGAATCGGCAGGTTCTAATAGAATTGCTAGAGTCCCCAAAGGAAGAACTCATTTTTCTTGTATGTTGCCCCTAGTGTTTTAGGTGGCTAAAAGCATACACTGAACCTTAAAAATAGATGCTAGAAAACTCTAGGAAAGCCCAGCCAGAGTAATTTATAAAAGAAATAAACATTTACAACAACAAAGCCCAGAACATTTAAAGCATACTGCCTGCTATTAGGTATTTGCTATGATCATAAACTGCATGTGAAACTGTTAGTTGCTCAGTCGTGTCTGACTCTTTGAAACCACATGGACTGTAGCCCACCAGGCTCCTCTGTCTATGGAATTTTCCAAGCAAAAATATTGGAGTGGGTAGCCATTTCCTTCCCCAGGGGATCTTCCCAACCCAGGGATTGAACCCAGGTCTCCCACACTGCAGGCAGATTCTTAACCATCTAAGCCACCAGGGAAGCCCATAAACTAACTCCATGAGGACTCTAAAATTAAAAGTTTACTATATATCAGAGATGCTTAAAAATGCCCATTGATTGAATACATCTCTCCTAAATATCACAAGTGGTAAATCAAATAGAGATATACGGTAAAAGAAATTCCAGACTAAAGCCCAGAAACCACACTTTCAGTCTGAGATACTTCACTCACTCAGATTTTGTTGGCTTTTTTTTTTTCTGTTCTCATACACTTGAGAGAGTTTGCTGTCATATTATGAATAAAATTCACGTCCCTATTCTTAGAAAATAATGTCTTTATATATATTCTTTTTCTGTAAAAGGCTGGGAAATGAATTTTATTCTGTGCCTTGAAGCATCAGAGTTCCTCTTGGGATATTGCCTGCCTGTAGTGGCTGCCTTCTGACACCTCCCTGGCCATTCTTGTATAAAGGAGTAAGTTCTTCCATGGGTTCTATCTACGATCATTTCAGACTGCTCATTCTCTGTCAGGCTCCATGATAGACACTAGAAATACAATGGTGATAAAGATACAGCTTCTGCTTCACAGAGTACAGCTTTTTGCAGGGCAAGAGACCATTCACAGATAACACTCAAATAATGATATATGGCCACTGGGACAAATGTGCCCCAGCAGAGGGAGAAGGGGAGAGAGGAGTGCTACAGTGCTACCCTTGGGAGAGAGAGGTGTAACTAAACTGGACATTGTGCCTTTAGTGGGCACCCTAGATAGAAACCTCTCCCTTCTGTGCCTGACAGTAAGTGCAATTGAGGGAGGTTAAGAGTTGGAAAGATGAAAAAAAAAAAAAAAATTAAGTCATGTTAAATAATAGAAAAATCCTAAACCTACAGGCCTCAGTACTATGGTTACAGCTCAGTGTTTCGATGGACCGAGCCAAACAGGTCTGTGGCCTCTACTAAAGGGTAAATCCCAAAAGACAAAGGCAAAAAGAATGGCTGAGTCACACTACACAAGTCCAGGTTTTTCTCTCAAATTTACCAATCACATAAACACATCTTTCACTCCAAGGAGAGAATGAGTGAGGCAACAGAAGCAATGAGAACATCATTCCAGGGAAAGAAAAATGAGGAGCTGGCAAGAAAAAGAAGATTCCTTGGAGAAAGTCAGTTATGATGGATGAATAGTAGTTTGAGAGCCAAGTGGGGAATTACACCAGATCATACCAGTACCTTTTAGGTTAAGATTTTTTTTTTTTCTTGTACCCTAAATGTAAATATAATTTATAATTTGGAAACAGGGTACACCTATCAGGTTTGCATTTAGAAAGTAGTTCTTTGGCAAAAGAATAGAAAAATGTGATCCATTTCTGTGGTTCTATAACAGATGATGGTGGTTTGTACCAGAATACTCATTGTGAGAATCCAGAAAATTTGTCATATTTAAAAATTATTTTCAAGGAAAACATAAAGACTAGGTAGAAGGCAGGCAATGTGTTTTATACATTAGGATCTTGGAAGAATGACTGCAGCTTCTCACTGTTACTAGTTTCTGGGTTGCCTTGACCTCCTCCATTTGGCTCCTCTGTTTTTATTTATCCTCTGTGTAATCAAGTCATATACTACGTTTTCTTTGACCAAGATAGCTATGGTGGTATCAGTTTTATGATGGGCTCATGATAAAGGTTTAGGTTTGAGCACACAGGTGTTGCCACATACACACAAATCAGATGAGGTGAGGAAAGCCAGAAAAGGCATGGAGAAAGTCCAAGAAGAGAATGAAAATCTAAAGTTTTTGGTGTCATGGAAGTTGAGAGAAAGCACTATTTCAATAAGGGATTTGAAGCAAAGGCATTAAATGGTGATGAGGAATAAAGGTCTCCTGAACTTGGTAACTTGGGTGTCATTGGCAATTTTAGCAATGGCTGACTCTGTGCCATAATGAGGGCAGAAGTCATGTTTAGAGTAGGAGGAAGACAGGCATGAGAGTGAGAAGACAGGGTGGGTGTGTTCATACAGTTGTTTTGAGCAATTTAGTTATAAAAAGAGAAGGAATGAGAAAGATTGAGATTAAGAGACAATTGAGGGAGAGACTGAGGCAAGGCAGAGTAAACAATACATGGTATTTGCAAACATTCATTCATTTGCCTGTATTTGAGTTTATTTATTTCATTTAGTTGGTCTTATTGGTTTGATAGCTGATTTCTGTTTGCAGCCATGAAAAATTACCACATACTTAATCAACTAATTAATGTCATAAACTTAAACTAACAAACTAGTACATCTTAGCCCAAATGTATTAGGTTCTGTATGTAAGGTATCTGACTTGCATCTCATCAGGCCAAAATTAAGATGAACACAGGGCTGCTTTCCTTCTTGTAGATTCTGAGTATGATCTGTTCTTTATCTTTCCTGATTTTAGAGGTTGCCCATATCCCTTGGCTCAGAGTCCCTTCCCTTCATCTTCAAAGCTAGCAAACACATATTGAGTCATTTTCACAGTGTATCACCCTTACCCCTTCTGCCTTCTATGTTCTTTTTCAATGATCCTTGTGACTGTACTGGGCCTGCTGGATAATCCAGGATAATCTCCCCATTTCAAAGTAGGCTAATTAGTAACTTTAATTCCATCTGCTAGGTAAACTCATAGCCATATAACCTAATATATTCACAAGTTTCAAGAATTAAAATACAAATATTGGGGAAGGCATAATTCTTCCCACCACCAAAATCTTTATGTGCTGGCTACAAAAATATAAGTGTTGATGCGTCATTTAAAGGAAGAAATTAAAAACATGAGAAAAAGGATAATCAAAGACTAGGTCTCCCTCATCTGAAAAATGATGCTTACCATAATACAATTGCTAAGCATATGTGGTAGGGGGAAGTTGTCATTTGATAGTGTCTCTTTTCTTTATGCAACTTGAAGTCAAGGCATTGATTGAAGGAAAGAAAGCAGAAGAGTGGGCTCAGATGGCCGAGGAGAGTGGAGCCATCACTGGGGAGAAATGCAAGAGGCAGAGAAACAAAAAAGGAAACAGAAGTTTGCAGAAAGTCAAAGAGCTGATTCCAATCAAGCACCACAACCAGAGGAACAATTTTACAAATTTTTTAAGTCTGATGTTTACTTTAATACAAGACCAACCTAAGTTATACACAAAGTATACCTTAACTTTGTGAAGCACTAAGATAAGAGAGAGTTTTTTAGAGAAAGCTAACAGACTTTAGCTTTGGTGATGGACAGGGAGGCCTGGCATGCTGCAGTCCACAGGGTCACAATAACCTTGCTATAACCGACTGAGCGGCTGAACTGAACTGAACTGAACTGAATAGAACAGACTTTAGAGGGATGTACATGATGCCACATAATTATAAAATTGAAATAAAAGAAAGAGACACATATATGTGTACAGGGGAAGAAAGCATGGGAAAGGAACAGGCTTGAGTTTAATTTTAATTCTGAGAAATTTATAATCCAGACAGAGATCTGAGTATCTTGAACTAGTAAATAAACGTTTTTAGGGGGGAATACAAGAAAAAGTGCCAGGACAGAAACTCAAAGAAGGGTTTCTCCTTCTTTGCTCTCTCTAGCATTCTCCAACTTCTGTTGGATTTCCTGTCCTACAATTATTTTCCAGTAATTAGCTGTGCTGGTTTGAAAGCAATGACAACACTTCCCGACCACTGACATAGCCCTTGCCTACATACCCAAATCTATAAAACAGGCTTGACCGCAAATCCTCAGTAACATTGAACAACATCAGCTGCATGCCACTGAATCTTTCACTGAAGGGAGGATGAGTTGTTTCAAAGCCAGGAATCTGGAAAAAGAAAGGGAGGAAATGATGGAACAGAAAGCTGACCAAGTCCCTTTGATGTGGTTCCTGCTAACACCCTGGGCAAGATGTTCCTTGTGTGAGATAGGTCACAAAATGCATTAAGAGATATTATCCTGTACACTCCAATTAGCATCACTGGTATTCCTTTGCTAGCTCACCGTCCAAAAAATTAACTTTATTGCTTCCAGAACTTTGAACAAACTCATATAATCCTTCAAGCAGATGTATGACACATTAAAAACCACAATTACATTACTTCAAAGCCATAATTAAAAAGTTTGGTCCTAGTTCCAGGCCTGCCATTGATTTCTAAGAGAAACACACTTCAGATCTAATGTAAGCTCTAATAAATTACCAGCTTTGAGCAAAATAAGTTTAGTTTCCCATAAAGAATAAAACGGGGTGTTTTATTGTGGGAAAAGGAGAAGACTAAATGATTGTAAATTTGTATTGCATTTTTATAACCACTTGGGTTTAAAGTCAAATATAATTTGACATTTTATTGATATTTCCAGTGTTTAAAACTGACAAGAAGTACATTAAATTTTACCATGTAAATCTGATATGACAATAAAAAGCCTTTCGCACTTCTCATTGAAATTGTTGCAGTAAAATGAAATAAGAAGTACTATAAAGAAAATGAAAAAAAATTTTTTCTTCTCTAAATTGCTTTTTTTTTTCCTTAAAAAAGAAAGAAAAAGAAGTTCTGAGTTGTCCATATTTGAGTGTCCTCTTTTCTATAGGGTTAGACTTTTTCTCCCAATTGATGATTCTCTCCCAACATATGGAAGTAGGCTCCCAGATACATCTTAAACCTCGGATATGCTGCTATTCTGATGACAAGTGATTATAACAATCTGTTGAAAACAACAGAAATGTATGGCTTTATAATTCTGGAGGCTAGAAGTCCAAACTCAAGGTTATAGCATGGTCATGCTCCCTCAGACATATGAAGAGACACTTCCTTGCATATTCCCAGTATCTGGGGGTTTACCAGCAATTTTTGATGCTCCTTGGCTTGAAGCTGTATAACTACAGTATTTGCCTCGGTTGTTACATGGTGCTTTCTCAGTGTCTGTCTGTCTCTGCATGGCAATCTTTTTATAAGGACACCAGTCACATTGGAGTAGGGGACCGTTATAGTCCAGTATGATCTCATCTCAAATAATTGTATCTGCAAAGATGCTATTTCCAAGCAAAGCCACATTCTGAGACACCAAGAACTGGGACCCTGACATGGCTTTTTTGGGGGGACACAATCAACTACATCACAATCTTTATTGAAAATCAACAGTACAAAGACATCAACTGCCAGTGCAGTGCTAAATAGTTGTTGAGCACTAATGGAGGTCTCTACTAAGCATGTATTGCTCTCAAGATGTTTGCAGAAGTACATACTTATTAAAACTAGAACCTGTGTCTTATCTTGTATGGTGTTTGCATCCTGTCACTCAGCCACCCATTTGACACCATACCAAGAACATCGTTTGACATTCCTGAACTTAAACATCAAATAGGAACTTAATGACATATAGTCAGCAAGAGGATCCCCCAGAATTGGTCAGTATGTAAGACTTAAAGAATTGAGCAGAATCAAAAACTGCACTTCTTTTTTGAGTGTAAAAGTAATGCTACAGTCCTTCCATCAAGAACAATGACCAAAAAAAAAATCTTCTGTCCATATAATACACAGGATTCCCTGTTAAGTTTGATTTTTAGATGAGCGATAGTCTTTTAATATAGTTTATGCAATACTTGTTTGTCTAAGATTAAAATACGATTCGCATCCTCTATTTTTTTCTAGCTAAATCAGGCTACCTTATTCATTACTGCCTCGTAGGTGTTTCTGAACTATTTTCCTTTTAGCCATTTGGAGCTTGGAGGATAGGAAGCGGGCACGTGGAGGAGTAAGTAACACTAGGTTCACTCATCTCTTATAATGTTTCAGTTCAAAAGTCGCACGTTTACCATGGCTGATGATGGCAATAGAAATGTTTATGTGCATGCATATGTGTATAGTGTGTGAACTGTTTTCCTCGAAATTCATATGCTTAAGTCCGAACAGTCTACGTGACTGTATTTGAGTTTAAGACCTTTAAGAGGTATTTAAGGCCAAATGATGTGAAAAGGGTGGGACCCTAATCCCACAAGGACTGGTATCCTTAGAGGAAGAGACACCAGAGAGCTCTTTCTCCTCACACACAGCAGAAGGGACATCTGAAAACACAATGTGGAGGCAGCCACCTGCAAATCAGAGAGAGAGGTCTTATCAGAAACCAAGCTTCCTGACACCCAACAGGGGACTTTCAGTTTCCAGAATTGTGAGAAAATGAACGTCTGCTGTTTCAGCCACCCAGTCTATGGTGTTCTTTATAGAAACCCAAGTATAGTAATACACACACACACACAAACACATGTGTATGTATGTATGTATGAGTGTGTACATATAAACGTGTGTGTGAACGTGTGGTTTTGTGTGAAATTTTTCAGTAGTTTTCTGAAATAAATGGATACTATCTATTTTGTTTTCAATAAAGCAAGAGCCATCAGAAAGATAATTCTGGAAATTTCCAAAAAATTAGGCCTAAATGTAATGCTCTAAGCTTAAAAAGTGGTTATTGATAATCAAATTAACTTATGATATATACTTGGAGTTACCCATTTTCTGTATGGATACTTCTTACAGTTGAAGACTTATGCATTTGAACACATTAGAATATACACATATATGCACACCTGTCTATATCCTTGTAAAATGTGAACATCATTATTCTGTCTCCTTATTTCGAGCACTGTGTTTACATGTGAAATCTGTATCTATATCCATTTAACAGAATGTACACTGGAATAAATAAAAGAGGGATTCATATGTATGTTTAACTGGACAGAAAACATACCAGAGATTTGACTCAGCAGCTCTAAGAACTTACTCTTCTGCCAACTTCACCCTGGCCATTAAAAAATGACATTCAACAATTCTAAGCAGGACTTCTTTCATGACCCAAGAGAGACAGATGGTTCCAGAAGTTTCTCAAAAGATTGAGGAAGCTTCCTTCCTCAGAGGACTTCAACAAACTTCACTCAAATTTTAATAGCCCATCTTTGTATGCATGTCCTTGACTGCATAGCCAATAACTATGACTAAGAGATTGGATTATCTGATCAGTTTAAACCTGAGCCAAGTGGCTTGACCTATAGTCCTAGAGCCAGGAAAACATTTAGCTTTGCCTCAGTGCAAGGGCTATATAGCTAAATTATACATCCTGGTAACCCACAGCTCTCCTGAGGAGACATATCGCACTGCTTTATCTTTTCAAGATTCCACTATGACAGTTTTCGAACATGAGGAATATTTGAAAAAATTATATAATGAACATTCATATACCCATCATGTACTTCCACAGCTGACAATTTGTTATATATGCTTTTTCACATATCAAGCTATCTATCCATTGCAATAATTTTTGAAGATCACATAAAATAATGGTGTTTCCAAAATTGAACATATTTCTAAAATCAATTGTATTTGCATGAGCTTATAATGCATTTATTCGCCAACGCTTTTCCCAAGCTAAATAAAATTTGATCATCCAACTATATATACATTTTGCATTCAAAGCTTGGAATGTTAAAGCTCTAGGGGAGTAGCTTTTAGCACTGAAGTTCTGATGTTGATAGTGATTCATGTTTGGATAATTTTCCTGCAAATCAAAAGATTCATTGTACATCATGACATTTACATCAATTTTCTTTGATTGTGAACTGAATATGCCCATGCTTTAAAAGGAATCTAAACTTACTACAGCTTTCATTTTTTTTTAAGATTCTGCATCTATAAAACTTGATCATCTTTACTGATTCCAGTGGGTTTCATACATTTGTTCCTTCAAAGCTCAATTCAGTTACCTTCTCTTATAGCATTCCCTGACTCCCACATTTGGCCTTAGGCAAATCTGTCGACCTTAGTGTAATTGTACATTTCTTTCTGATAACATTTATCATGTCATAATTGTAACTATGTGTTCATGAACCTCTCTGACCAAAGTATTTTTATCATCAAGCTCCAAACTTATGATTTCTTTGTGGGCAGTCCATAAAGATTTGTAGAATTCAATTTAGCCAAGAGATATATGTTAGATCTGGGATTTTTCAACACTTGAAACTAACAAGAAGGAACACTTCATACATAATGACATTTTAAAATTTCCATCAGGTGCTACAGAAATCAAAATTATATTGGCAAGATGCTGGGTTCTCTGTTATAAATAGCACTCTTTTTTTTTTTTTTTAAGATTTAGTTATTTATTTTTGGTTGTGCTGGGTCTTCATTTCTGCATGTGACCTTCTCCAGTTGAGTGGAATGGGGCTACTTTTAGTAGTGTGTGCAGGCTTTTCATTTAGTGGCTTCTCTTGTTGCAGAACACAGTCTCTAGGGTTACATGGATTTCAGTAGTTGTGGCTCATGGGCTCTAGAGCACAGGCTCAATAGTTGTGGTGCTGGGGCTTAGTTGTCGCATGGCCTGTGGGATCTTCCTGGACCAGAGATTGAAATTGTGTCCCCTGCATTGGCAGGCAGATACTTTACTACTGAGCCACCAGGGAAGCCGTAAATAGTCTTCAATAAAATCATGTAACACAAAATTAGGCTAGACTTTATACATGTTTTATTAAGCCACAAATAAATTTAGAGTAAGACTAGTTGACATGGAGAACTGGTGGGCACTAAGCTGAAGTGCTAGGGTTCAAGTTCAAGCTCTGTTCTTTCTAGGTGTAAGACCTTGGACAAGTTACTGGAGCTTTTACAGCTCATGTTTTGCACATTAGACAAATTAATTCAGGTAGAGTTAATAATACCTTATACAAAGTAAGTTCCCAGTTGATGTTGGTTTTTAAAAGAAAAGTCATAATATATAGTATCTACTGCTTAAACAAGACCCAAACTTGCTCACTTTCATTTTTCTCTTCTAACAAAATCCAGGTTTATTCAGGTGGTTACTGAGATCTTTTGATCTCAGGATGGTAGGACTCCATCACTGACCCAGGGAACAAACCATGATGCTTTAATCCAGGATTGTTGCTCCCCTGATACTTTGCCTTTCACTGTTGTCGGAATGGACAATGATGGTCAGTGGGAGACTCTGGGTGGGGCATCCAGGACAGGTTTTTCTAATTTATTAAAATGGATAGATATGACTGGCCTGGATCTCTCTCATTTCCCTTTCTCTTTCTTTCCACCTATATTGCCAAGAGAAGTACGTCTTCAGTCACCAGGAAGAGGTAACAGGACGGAGGTCTGCATACCAAGAAAGGCAGAGAAGACAGATTGAAAGAGTCTGAGTTTTTGATGAGATAATTGAGCTACTGAAGTAACACTAGATTATCTACCTCTATATGAGTGAAAAATACTGCTATTATTTAATCAATGTAGTGGAGTTGTCTGATACACCCAGCCACACAGTCCAAGGAGTGGTGGCTGCACAGGCACAGGAAGGCCAAGAGAAGCCACTCCATGTTCAAGGTCAGGAGGGGCGGCGGTGAGGAGATACCCCTCGTCGAAGGTAAGGAGCCACAGCTGTGCTTTGCTGGAGCAGCCGTGAAGAGTTACCTCACGTCCAAGGTAAAAGAAACCCAAGTAAGACGGTAAGTGTCACGAGGGGCATCAGAGGGCAAACACACTGAAAACATAATTACAGAAAACTAGTCAACCTAATCACATGGACCATGGCCTGGTCTAATTCAATGAAACTAAGCCATGTCCTGTGGGGCCACCCAAGATGGGTGAGTCATCGTGGAGAGGTCTGACAGAATGTGGTCCACTGGAGAAGGGAATGGCAAATCACTTTGGTATTCTTGCCTTGAGAACCCCATGAACAGTATAAAAAGGCAAAATGATAGGATACTGAAAGAGGAACTCCCCAGGTTGGTAGGTGCCCAATATGCTACTGGAGATCAGTGGAGAAATAAGTCCAGAAAGAATGAAGGGATCAAGCCAAAGCAAAAACATTACCCAGCTGTGGACGTGACTGCTGATAGAAGCAAGGTCCAATGCTGTAAAGAGCAATATTGAATAGGAACCTGGAATGTTAGGTCCATGAATCAAGACAAAATTGGAAGTGGTCACACAGGAGATGCAAGAGTGAACGTCAACATTCTAGGAATCAGCGAACTAAAATGGACTGGAATGGGTGAATTTAACTCAAAAGACCATTATATCTACTACTGCGGGCAGAAATCACTTAGAAGAAATGGAGTAGCCATCATGTTCAACAAAAGAGTCCGAAATGCAGTACTTGGATGCAATCTCAAAAACGACAGAATGATCTCTGTTCGTTTCCAAGGCAAACCATTCAATATCACAGTAATCCAAGTCTATGCCCCAACCAGTAACGCTGAAGAAGCTGAAGTTGAACAGTTCTATGAAGATCTACAAGACCTTCTAGAATTAACACCCCCTAAAGATGCCCTTTTCATTATAGGGGACTGGAATGCAAAAGTAAGAAGTCAAGAAACATCTGGAGTAATAGGCAAATTTGGCCTTGGAGTACAGAATGAAGCAGGGCAAATGCTAATAGAGTTTTGTCAAGAGAATGCACTGGTCATAGCAAATACCCTCTTCCAACAACACAAGAGAAGACTCTACACATGGACATCACCACATGGGCAACACCAAAATGAGACTGATTATATTCTTTGCAGCCAAAAATGGAGAAGCTCTATACAGTCAGCAAAAACAAGACCAGGAGCTGACTGTGGCTCAGGTCATGAACTCCTTATTACCAAATTCAGACTTAAATTGAGGAAAGTAGGGAAAACCACTAGACCATTCAGGTATGACCTAAATCAAATCCCTTATGATTATACAGTGGAAGTGAGAAATAGATTTAAGAGACTAGATCTGATAAATAGAGTGCCTGATGAACTATGGACGGAGGTTCGTGACATTGTACAGGAGACAGGAATAAAGACCATCCTTGGAAAAGAAATGCAAAAAAGCAAAATGGCTGTCAGGGAAAGCCTTATAAATAGCTGTGAAAAGAAGAGAAGCAAAAAGCAAAGGAGAAAAGGAAAGATATATGCATCTGAATGCAGAGTTCCCAAGAATAGCAAGAAGAGATAAGAAAGCCTTCCTCAGCAATCAATGCAAAGAAATAGAGGAAAACAGCAGAATGGGAAAGACTAGAGATCTCTTCAAGAAAATTAGAGATACCAAGGGAATATTTCATGCAAAAATGGGCTCGATAAAGGACAGAAATTGTATGGACCTAACAGAAGCAAAAGATATTAAGAAGAGGTGGCAAGAATACACAGAAGAACTGTACAGAAAAGATCTTCATGACTCAGGTTACCACGATGGTGTGATCACTTACCTAGAGCCAGACATCCTGGAATGTGAAGTCAAGTGGGCCTTAGAAAGCATCACTATCATCAAAGCTAGTGGAGGTGATGGAATTCCAGTTGAGCTATTTCAAATCCTGAAAGATGATGCTGTGAAAGTGCTGCACTCAATATGTCAGCAAATTTGGAAAACTTGGCAGTGGCCACAGGACTGGAAAAGGCCAGTTTTCATTCCAATCCCAAAGAAAAGCAATGCCAAAGAATGCTCAAACTACCACACAATTGCACTCATCTCACAAGCTGGTAAAGTAATACTCAAAATTCTCCAAGCCAGGCTTCAGCAATACGTGAACCGTGAACATCCTATATGTTCAAGCTGGTTTTAGAAAAGGCAGAGGAACCAGAGATCAAATTGCCAACATCTGCTGGATCATCGAAAGAGGAAGAGAGTTCCAGAACAACATCTGTTTCTGCTTTACTGACTGTGCCAAAGCCTTTGACTGTGTGGATCACAATAAACTGTGGAAAATTCTGAGAGAGGTGGGAATACCTGACCACCTGACCTACCTCTTGATAAACCTATATGTAGGTCAGGAAGCAACAGTTAGAACTGGACATGGAACAACAGATGGTTCCAAATAGAAAAAGGAGTACATCAAGGCTTTATATTGTCACCCTGCTTATTTAACTTCTATGCAGAGTACAGCATGAGAAACACTGGGCTGGAAGAAGCACAAGCTGGAATCAACATTGCAGGGAGAAATATCAATAACCTCAGATATGCGGATGACACCACCCTAATGACAGAAAGTGAAGAGGAACTAAAAAGCCTCTTGATGAAAGTGAAAGAGGAGAGTGAAAAAGCTGGCTTAAAGCTCAATATTCAGAAAACTAAGATCATGGCATCCGGTCCCATCACTTCATGGGAAATAGATGGGGAAACCGTGGAAACAGTGTCAGACTTTATTTTGGGGGGGCTCCAAAATCACTGCAGATGGTGACTGCAGCCATGAAATTAAAAGACGCTTACTCCTTGGAAGGAAAGTTATGACCAACCTAGATAGTATATTCAAAAGCAGAGACATTACTTTCCAAACAAAGGTCCATCTAGTCAAGGCTATGGTTTTTCCAGTGATCATGTATGGATGTGAGAGTTGGACTGTGAAGTGCTGAAGAATTGATGCTTTTGAACTGTGGTGTTGGAGAAGACTCTTGAGAGTCCCTTGGACTGCAAGGAGATCCAACCAGTCCATCCTAAAGGAGATCAACCCTGGGATTTCTTTGGAAGGAATGATGCTAACACTGAAATTCCAGTGCTTTAGCCACCTCATGCAAAGAGTTGACTCATTGGAAAAGACTGATGTTGGGAGGGCTTGGAGGCAGGAGCAGAATGGGATGACAGAGGATGAGATGGCTGGATGGCATCACCAACTGGGTGGATATGAGTTTGAGTGAACTCTGGGAGTTGGTGATGGACAGCGAGGCCTGATGTGCTGCAATTCATGGGGTCGCAGAGAGTTGGACATACTAAGCAACTGAACTGAGCCAACAAAATCCAACTGCTACAAAAATACAATACAGCATACCTTAAGGCTGTGAGAATTTTTGTGATATATATATACATTTTTGTACATAATAATAGCATTCTCAACGATCGGAGAGAAAAACAACTAGGTAGTAAACAGTCTTTTAAATGCTTTTGTTGTTGTTACAGGCTCATTGGTGATAGAGTCTAAACTCAATTTAATCTCTTATGAGCCCATTAACTCTCTCTTTTATAAATGAAAGTTGCATCACCAATCTTAAAAGACCTTTCTTCTCAGTGTTTTTAAATAAGATGTGGAAGGAAGAGTAGAAAATGAGTGAGATGGAATAGATTCCTACCCTCTACTGAAAAGACAACTTCCTATTTGAATATGCAGTAACAGTTCATTTAAATCCCAACAAGTACATTTTTTAAAGTGAAATGCTTTTAGTAATTGGAAATTTAAGGAATTGACATTTATGTTAGCCAATAATAAAGGAATAAAACCGATTTGAGAATATTCAAATATGGAATTCATTCATTTATTCAATAAATATTCATTACCTGTAGATCATTTCCAACGTACTGTGAAATAGACACCTTCTGTGTGCTCATTTTTTTTTTCTTTTTTTTTTTTACTCTTTGATAGATAGAAAAGTGTTTCTGAGGATTCTTAGTGTGAAAAAAAAGAGAAAGATTAAGACTGGACTCTGAGTTATACGGGAAGACCAAGTAAGACTGAAGAACCAGCTTCTTTCCATGTACATGAAATAAGCGATTGATTAGAAGATGGGCTGTTAATACTGATGCAAGTAGTAAGGAAGATATGTGAATTTCTAGAAGGAATCAACTCTTGAAATTGGCTTCATTTATTGAATCAAAAAGCCTTTGCCAAATTTGCTCTCGACCTACTTCGGTTATACACAGCTTCTCCTTTCTTTAGTACATTTTTCTGAAGTCAGCAGTATAAATTCTAGACAGCTCTCTGGCCAAAACTTTAGGGAATTCCCACTCCGAAGCTCTGGGAGTTGCTAACTATTGCATAGTGCCATTGCCCTGCATTGTACAAACATTGTGGGGGAGGAGATTTCCAATACCAGCATAAACTGCAACTGCATAATTTGTAAAATCTCTGCTTTCTTTAGATGCACTCATTCTAACAGCAGTGATTGCTAAGGTGCTGTAAAAGACAAACTGCATCTGACCACTTAAAAAGGAAGAGAGACTATTGCTATAGGTAAAGGAGATTGAACTCAAATCCAATTTTTAAGAATTGAGATGAACTTGTGGAAAAGTGCTGGAGGATATTAGAGGGAGGTTGGTCTATGTGATTAAGCCAGCTATACTTGCTAATTGGCACTTATCAAAGTTAGGCTCCAACCCTCTCACAGAGACTGGAAAATAGGGGTGCTATCTTTCTTGATAATTACATTTCAAAGGGATGGCTCCCAGGCCCTTGAAAACGACATTGACATTCTAAGTTGGTAGAAGATTTACATCTCAAAGGAGCAAAGAGAGAATTTACATTTCCAAGTTTCTAAAGTAACTGCTCTAAGAACAGGGAGGTGGGGGCCTAGAGTCAGGAAGAAACCCATTTAAAATTTAATCAAACTGAGAGGACCAACCCTTACGGTTGTCTTGGTTTCTTATTTCCACCACCTGAGATGTGTGAACAAAGAATGTTGCCTGCCATTCTAGCAAACAACAAATTTTGTCCACCCTCAAGGCATCCCATCCCCAAAGGTGCACCCTGAGGTGAATTTAGAATTGAGAAGAACAGGATTCCTAGCCCTAGATTGTTAAGATGCTTGTCAAAGCAACAATTTCAATGAGCCCAGACTCTTGTATTTTCCATATATAGGAGAGCATTCAAGTTATTAACTTGAAGATGTCCAGTTTTTCTGTGATTAACAGTAATATTTTGAGATTTGTCTTACATGATTTTTTTCAGCATAAACTCCTATATAACCTGGTTCTTCTCTTACCCCTTTGGAACAATTCCTCAGAACTATATGAGGGGCTGTCTTCCAGGTTTTAGTCCTAAGTAAGGTCTTCAAAAAATATAACTCTCAACTTCTATGCTGTGTATTTTTGTTTTCTGGTTTTTCTCAGTTGACAGATGGTAACACCCATCACTGCCCAGGGGAGGAACTAAAAGATACCTTTTATTGGACCACTATTGTTGCAGGAAGGGAGACCCCTTCCAGGGCCCGAAACTGGGCTCTTGTCTAACACTCAGAAATGAATTGTCCAAGGAGACACATGTGCTGACAAAGCAAGAAATTTTATTGGGAAAAGGCACCCAGCTGAAGAGCAGTAGGTAAGGGAACCATGGAAAACTGCTCTGCTCGCAGTCTAGGGTTTTATGGTGAGAGGATTAGATTCCAGGTGGCCTTTGGCCAATCATTCCAATTCAGAGTCTTCACTGGAGGCGCATGCATCACCCAGCCAAGATGGATACTAGCGAGAGGGATTCTGGGAACTGGACAGACACGTGGTGTCTCCTTTTGACCTTTCCCGAAATCTTCCAGTTGGTGGTGGCTTATTAGTTCCGTATTCCTTATCAGGATCTCCTGTCATAAAACAACTCATGCAGATGGTCACTATGGTGCCTGGCCAGGGTGGGCGGTTTCAATCAGTGTGCTTCCCCTAACACTACCAGAAATTATTCTAACCTTATGGATGTTTTTGGGAAATGTCCACATCTCATCTCTCTCGCAAAGCTCCCATTTTACCTCTCCTTTTTCCTTTAAAAGAAAAATTTAAAGTGAGCCTGCATCAGAATAAAAGAAGAGATAGTGTTGTATATTTAAATATCCCCCAATAGATAAAATCATAAGTGGAAAAAATCCAACCAATCTCCATGAAAAGTCACTCCCTGAAGTCAATTTTCTCCCCACCTCTCCCTCTTATTTCTCCAAGTCTCTCCAATGAAAGTTACTTTCTCACTTTTATCTCAATTCCCAGCATTTAGAACAAACAAGATGATTTCATGTTTAACAATGTCAATCATTAGCTTATACTGGAATACAAACCACAAAGCTACATTAATTTCACAGACATTCATGACCTTTGAGTACCTTTGTGCAGGATTAAATAACAAGCAGTTTCATATTGACTTCCTTGCTGACTGTCCATTATTTTCAGTGCTTGATTTTCTTCATAGCAGCTAAAGACAAAGAATTCTTATAGACCAGCAGCCCTGGTTTTTCTATCAGTATACACACAAACTCTTTATTCTGACTGATCTTCTCTCATCAGTGGGTTGATCTTACTTTCCTTACTCCCTTTTTATATGTATATTCTTGCTAATCCTTATTGTATTCTGTTATGGAGTGAAGTGAAAGTCACTCAGTTGTGTCCGACTTTTTGCTACCCCCATGGACTATACAGTCCATAGAATTCTTCAGGCCAGAATATTGGAACAGGTAGCCATTCCCTTCAGGGGATCTTCCCATAACAGGGACTGAACCCAGGTCTCCCACATTGCAGGTGGATTCTTTACCAGCTGAGTCACCAGGGAAGCCCATTTTGTTATGGAAGGAATGTGGAAATCTGTACTTGACCATAGGATGACTGACAATTATATATGTAACTACTATGCAACTCTAAAAACTCAAAGACTTGAAGAATGTGATGAAAGGACACTTTCACTAGTCTAAAAAGATTTTCCACTACCCCTCTCTGAGAAAAGAGAAAAATCACAAGTGTGACCTCTGGCAGGGTAACATGCTACATACCCATACTTTTTTTCTTACAACATCTGCCTTCTGGCAATGCAATTCTCATTTGCATTTCTAAAGCAGCTCCTATTGGCTTTGACTACATTTCTAAAAATACTTAAGCTCTGTCTCCATTTTTATTTGCACCCAGATGAGTCTGCTTATCCTGTCTAGGGTTGCTGTAAGGAGGATATGAAGGACATATCCATTTATAAGATAGTGGACAAAACATATATTATGTTTCTGTAAGAACAGAGAGAAGTGCAGCCATAGTTGGGTAGACATCAGTATTTGGAGAAAGGTTTAATGTTTAAAAAGTGTGTGTGTGTGTGTGTGTGTGTGTGTGTGTGTGTGTGTGGTGAGTCGGGGAGTGGGGTGGGTGCACAAAGGATTCCTAAAAACTGAACTGATCAGGAGAAATAAAGACATTTTCTTTTGGTCTCATAATGAGATGGATTTCACAAAAAACAGCCAATTGCTCAGAACTATGAAACTGTTAACGGAAATATAAAAATAGACTTGAAGCTAGGAACTTGTAAAAGAGAACATATGATAATGAAGATTTAACATTTGGCATGTCCTAGTCATTTCTCCAGAGTGTTCTCCTCTAATCACAGACAGAGGTGCTGAATCCTCTAGCACCCTGCAACAGAACTGCTGAAAATGGAATTAAAGTCCCCAGCATTAACTTTCTGAAAGGAGTTAGAATCTCTCTGAAGAAATATGAAATCAATGTTGCCATTAGTTCTTGGGTTAAGATTTATATTTATTGAGGTAAACTTTTTATTGGAGGCTGACATACATACTGAAAGGCCACAAATAGTAAATGGAAAATTCAATGAATTTTTACAAAGATTGGAAATTCGTATAATCACTTCCCTCATTAAGCAACAGAACATTCCACACACTGTGAAATGGTGTCCTGGTGTCCCTGACCATTACACACATCATCCTTTTTAAAGCAACAACTGCTATCCTGAGCTCTAGTATCACAAATGAGTTTCGCCTGAGTTTGCCTTCATATACATGTATACATATGTATTCTTCTCTGTTATTTTCCCCTCAATGTGATGTTTGTAGATTTCATCCATATTGTTGAATAAGGCAGTAGTTCATTCATTCTCCTTGTTTATATTCTATTATAAAATACTACAATTTATGTATCTATGCTACTATTATGGAAATTTGGATTTTTCTCAGTTTGGGGCTATTAAAATACTGCTGCTATAAATATACTTGCACATGACTTTTAGTCCACATATGTTTGCATTTGTAAAGATATATGCCTAAAAATTGATCATATGGGTATTAGGATTGGGCAAAAGTTCTTGGGATTCCACCCATAACCACCTGGTTCTATTTCTGTCCTTTCCATAAGGTCTCTCTCTGACCTTCAGAGCTGGTCAACACCCAACTCCCTAAACACACACTCATATATAAACACGGCAGGCTGGAAGTTGGGATTAAAACCTCTAGTAGAAGCCTTTGAGAAATGACTGAATCTACTCTGGATGCATCATCTACACTGTCTCCTATAGGTCCTTAGTAAGAGTAAATTCCCATTGCCCACACTGGTATTTGGTTGATAAAACACACACTCTTTTTGGCTCCCTCTCCATCCCTCATCTGTTAGTTACAACTCATCATTCATTTCAGATTTTGTTTATTTGGGCTCTATTTTTATTTTGATGAGTCTAGCTAAAGGTTCATCACTTTTTATTTTTTCAAAGAACCAGCTCTTAGTTTCATTGACCTTTTCTCTTGCCTTTTTAGTCTCCATTTCTTTTATTTCCATTTTGATCTTTATTGGTCTTCCCAGGTGGGGCTAATGGTAAAGAATCCACCTGCCAATACGGGAGACACAAGAAATGCAGTTTTGATCCCTGGGTTGGGAAGATCCCATGGAGAAGGAAATGGCAACCTGCTCCAGTATTCTGGCCTGGATGATTCCATGGATAGAGGAGACTGGTAGGCTACAGTCGATGGGGTTACAAACAGTTGAAAACGACTGAGTGCTACACTACACTAACTTATTGTTGTTGTTGTTTTTTTTTTAAATTAGCTGTGGCCTTTGTTTTACTTATTTTCCTAGTTCTTTCAGATATAACATTATCCTGTTTGAGACATTTCTTGTTGTCTGAGGCAGTCCTGCATTTGTTATAAACTTCCTTCTTACTACTGCTTTTGCTCCATCCTTTGGATTTTATATACTGTGTTTCTGTTTTCATTTGTCTCGGGTAATTTCTGATTTCTTCTTTGATTTTTTCATTGAACCACTGATTATTTAGTAGCCTATTGTTTAGCCTCTATTTGTGTCTTTTTCCCACTTCATTTCTTGTAATTGATTTCTCATCTTATACTATTGTGATTGGAAAAGATGATTGATATCATGTCAGTCTTTTAAAAATTGATTGAGAATTGTTTTGTGGCCTAGCATGTGGTCTATTTTGGAGATCATCCTGTGTTCATTTGAAGAGTGTAATTCTGTTGTTTACATATGAAATGATTTATAGGTATTTTTTAAGTCTGTCTGAACTAATATATCATTTAAGGCTACTATTTCTTTTTTATTTTCTGTCTGGACAATATATCCATTGAGGCAATTGGTTCTTTTAAGCCCCCTATTGTCACTGTATTGCCATTGATTTCTCCTTTAACATCTGCCTATATATGCTTTATATATTTACATATTCTATGTTGTGTTTTGGAGAATGAAATGGCTACCCACTCCAGTATTCTTGCCTGGAGAATTCCATGGACAGAGGAGCGTGGTGGGACATAGTCCCTGGGGTCACAAAGAGTCAGACACAACTGAGCAACTAACACAGACACATGTTGTATTTACAAGTTTTATATCCTGCTTCTTGATTGATCCTTTTATGGTTATGCAATGCCTTTTGTCACTTGTTACAGTCTTTGTTTTAAAGCATATTTTCAACTTTCTTATTTCCACTTGCATGGAGAATCTTTTTTTATTTCTTCACTTTCAGTTTTTGTGTGTCTTTACATCTGAATTGAGTCTCTGTGCTGTGCTTAGTCACTCAGTTGTGTCTGACTCTTTGCAACACCATCAACTGTAGCCTGCCAGGCTCCTCTGTCCATGGGGATTCTCCAGGCACGTATACTACAGTGAGTTGCCATGTCATCCTCCAGGGGATCTTCCCAACCCAGTGATTGAACCCAGGTCTCCTCCATTGCAGGTAGATTCTTTACCATCTGAGCTGCCAGGGATATGATCTATTGCTGTTTTTTGTTTTTCCAATCCAGCAAACTATCCTATCTCTTTTGTTTGAATCATTTTATGCTTAAAGCAACTATTGACAGATATGTATTTATTGCCATTTTATTAACTGTTTTCTAGTTGCTTTTGCAGTTCTGTTTCTGTCTTCTTTGATTTCTTCCACTGTAGTTTGATGAATTCCTTTAATGATATGTTAGATTCATTTCTCTTTATATTTTGTGCATCTGTTCTTAGTTTGTGATGTCCATGAAGTTCATACATAACAAACTAAGTATATAGTTATATATTTTAACTTGATTGCTTAAGTTCAAAGACATTTTAAAACCCCTACATTTTTACTCCCTGTGCAATTTTATGGTTTGGGCATCACATTTTACATCTTTTTTTTTTTTTTTTTTTTTTTAGATTTTGTGAGCCCATTAACTACATATTATGGATGCAAATTATTTTGCTACCTTTGTATTTTAATCTTCTTATTAACTTTATAAGTGGTTGATCCATTACCTTTAATATATGTTTACTTTTACTGGTAATTTTTTTTCTTTCATAATTTCCTTGCTTCTGATTATGACTTTTTCTTTCTCACTTAGAGATGCCATTTAACATTTCCTTAAGACTGACTTAGTGGCGATGAACTCCTTCAGCTTTTGCTTGTCTGCAAAGCTTTTTACCTATCCTTTATGTCTGAATGATATCTTTATCAGACAAGAGTATTCTTGTTTACAGATTTTTTTTTTCTTTTAGCACTTAGAATACCACTCCATCCTAGCTTGCAAAGTTTCTGCTGAAAAGTGAGTTGGCAGTGTTATACATGTTCCCATGTATGTAATTCATTGTTTTTCTCTTGCTGCTTTTAAGAGTCTCTTCATATCTCTAAATTTTGACATTTTAATTTTAATGTGTTTTTATGTGAACTTCTTTTGATTTGTCTTTTGGGGGAATCTCTGTCCTTTCTAGACTAGGATGTCTATTTTCTTCCCCAGACCAGGAAAATTTTTAGCTATATTTTTTCAAATAATTTACCCACTCCTTTCTCTCTTCTTTCCTTCTGGGACTCCTAAATGCAAATGTTAGTGCACATGGTGTTGTACCATAGATTTCTTAAACTATCCTCTTTTATCTTAATTCTTTATTCCTTTTTTTTTTTTTTAATTCATCTTTGGTGATTTCCACTATTCTATCTTTTAGATTATGGATCCATTCTCCTATATCATCTAATCTACTGTTGAATTCCTCTAGTGTATTTTCATTTTAGTTACTGTATTCTTGGGCACTGATTGATTCTTTGTATGTTTACTAACTCTTTCTTGAAGTCTTTACAGTGTTCACCCATTCATCTCCTAAGTTCTCTGAACATTTTTATGATGATTACCTTGATATCATTATCAGGAAAATTGCTTATCTTTGTTTCTTTTAGTTGCTTTTTCCCTAAGGTTTTTGTCTTATTTGGAATATATTTCTCTATACCTTCATTTTGACAAATTTTCTGTGTTTATTTCTTTGTATTAGATAGGTCTATTACATCTCCAAATTTTGGAGAATTAGCCTTATAGAGGAGAAGTTCTTTGGGGCCAAGCAGCACACTCCCCTTGGACATCAGAGTCAGATGTTTCAGGGATATTTCCTATGTAGGCTGCATGAACTTTTTATTTTGGCAAGGCTGAGTGCTGTGGGTGCTCTGGGATCCAGGGCTGACTTCAAATCTGGCTGACTGTGAGACCATACCTTATGCAATTTCTGTGAGTGCGCTGGTGGGAGCAGACCTCTGGCATGGCTGACCAAGAGGCCTGGTGGTGTGAGATGGCTATGAGCATGAAGTTTGATGGAGCATGCCCCTGGCACTAACAGGTTAGAGGGAAGATTCCAAAATGGCATCCACCAGTACTAGTGTCAGCACAGTAGAATGAGATCACAAAAGTGGATTCTGCCAGTTCCTGGAGAGCTGACTCTTGGAGGCTCTCTAACACAGGTAAGTTGGCCTGATCCCAGTTCCTTTCAAGCTACCATCTCTGTGCTGGGACTTAAAGCAAGAGACCTTTTGAAGGCATATTTAAGAGTAGAGTCTTGGTTTCAGACAGCCCTCTGACTCTCACAAAAGTTAACTTCCACTGGTTTCCAAAGCCATATGTTTTGGGAATTAAATCTTCTTGGTACAGAACGCTCAGGTTGGCAAGTCCAATGTGCAGATCAGTCTCCTCTCTCCTAGGGGGGAATCTCTGTGGGTAATGTTTCCCACCTGTGCTGGGGATCGGGTCCTGAGTAGACCACATGTCTGCCCCTTCTATTCATTTTATTGTGGTTCCTTCTTGTATCTTTTGTTGTAGAAAATCTTTACTGCTTAGTCTTCAGGTTCTCAGAGATAATTAGTCTGTAAATAGTTGTCATATTGAAGTGTGTGTGGGAGAAAGTGAGCAGAAGATCTTCCTAATTCACCATCTTGATTTCTATGCAATTATTATTTTAGAGCTTCTTCCCATCTTTATAAGGTCTTTGAGTGTTTTGCCTTCGTTCAAGTGGTGAAGTATTAAAGGAGGATTCAGCAAATCCTGAAAGGAGTTCTAAGGCCTATCCTTCAGAGTTATTCACAGTGGGACACAAGGAGTACACTTTTATACTCCCGTGCCATGCAGTCACTGATTGTGGGCTACTTAGTAATGGAGCAGGATCTTGCGTAAGACAGCTCCTTCATCAGAAGCAGTCTCTGTAATGAACTGGCAGCAGAAGCTGAGTCCCTCAGTACTAAAAGGAGATGTAGGTAATGCATTATATTATCAACCACAAAAATAATTGGCAAAGCCCTCATGTTTTCTTGGAAATAATTATTGTCAATTTTTGGATTTTCAAAGTGACAAGGTAAAATATTTTCATGACATATGCTTCTAAGACAATTAACTATATAGTATTCACGTTAGAAATGGAAGTTCCAGGTGCCTCAATAACAGCTAAATCATATGTTAAAAATAAAAAATTTTCTTCTGTGATCAATTTTTCACACCACTCAGCATTTTCGATAATTCTTAAAATAATTAGTCTTATTTGTAAATGGAACTCAGGAACCAGTTCCTGAGTTGTTACCAGTTGAGTGAACATCTGTTCTTTCTGAATTAAAATGTCCAAGTGTCTTGTTAAATTTTGTTGCAGTTATGCCCAATAGTTCCAAGGAGGTTTCTGGTACCTTTTATGGTTCCTGCATAGACATACCAAAAATTGCTATGGAATTTTGTATCCTCATTTGTGGGGAAATAGAGAGTCAATTCTCTTTTTTCTCTGTGTCTACATGTTGCAAAATGCAACAACCTCATGATTACATCACCTAATGAAGTTACTTATTAACAATCACTATGGTGTGTGCCCTTTTATTCATTTTTTACTACAGTGAAAAAAGAAGAGAAAATCAAGTGAATTTGGAAATGTAATTAGTCTTGGCTGAGCTTTGAGTCACAGTTGTTGCTCACTATGCAGGCAATTGGGAGATGCATAAATAAAGCCAGTATCCCTTCATTAATGATAACGCCTTACATAAATTTGTAAAGACTGTTGTACGTATAAAATACAAGCTTTGGATTTATCCCAAGTAAATCACATCAGGAGTATTTGCTTTGATCACTAATTAAGTTATATGGAAAGGCCAAATTCACCTGGGAATAGCAAAGCCATAGCTCCCCTAAGACATTATAAGGATGACATATAAGAAAGCAATAACTTACATGCCTGTTTTCTCCTCAGTTCACATTCAAAAAATCAAGATTTCCATTGAGGCATGCAGAAAGCTCCCTCTAGCAGATGTAGACAAGTGCATTAATAAATCATGACCATCGTTAAAGTTTTTAAACCAATATTTTGTGATCAGGCATGCTTCTCATTTTCAGCTCTGAAGCTAGATAGAAATATTGCATACATGGGGCATTAATTCATGAAATTGCTGTAGTTGACTAGTTGCCAAAGACTACTAGCAATACAATAATGGTTTAGAAAACAGTCAAGACATTTTACTTGTGAAGTGTCTGTAGAGATGTGTAACCACTAATAAATTTATGTAGCCCTTGTTCATGCATGCCACCTTTGGCCACAGTAAGATGACCCTGATTGTTTTTGTGTTTGTGCATATGCTTGCTAGTCTATCCCAACATTTTTCAACTGTGCCTATGAATTCATATGGTTATATTTGCAGATTGTGCACAGCAAAGTCACTTAGGAATAAATTGGAATTTGTGAATCCAGATGAAATTGAGTCATTCTAAGCACTGTGCAGTTTTTAGCAGATGCAGAAAGCTAAACTTTCCACCCAAACTCCATAAGAAAATTAGTAATGACTACAAATATGATACCAGTTACATCAGGGAACTCCATAATTCCAAGTATAAGTTTACCATATGAGATGTTTAAGGATGTTACAGTTAAATCAGCATTTAGCACCTTTCTGAATTCTTTAGTTCATCAACTTCTTCTTAATTTTAATTAGGGTAGAAAACGGCTTTGTCTAGGCTAGCTCTAACTGCATAGGGGACACATATTTTAGAAGATTGTATCAATATTTTAACATAAAAATGATATAAAAATAAGAACGTGGCATATTCAAGCCACTCACTCTTACCCATTCTGTGCACACTCAATTTATTTTAAAGTTTATTTAACTTAAAGATTTCATTTGCCAAATATCATTGAATTTAAATATTTATGATAAGCACTTAAAGATTAAGGGATCATTTGTCTTAATGCATTTTTTTCCTGGAAGAATGATGTCTTTGAAAGCTGTTACCAAAATGTAGTTATTCAGCCCCTGTATAATCCTCCTATTTGTCAAATGAATATGTAGTTAAAATCATAGTAAAACAGGCATTATTTACTCAATATACCTTAACATCTTTATGAAAGATTCCATATTTGTTGTGAGAAAGACGGTGCTTATAACTTGAAAGCTCACTGAAATTTGTCCTTAATGGACTCTGTTCTAACAAAATTCAAGTATCTGTCTCTAGCAAAGGACTATTTCTGAAATAATTTGGTCATAAGTATACATTGTCATTTTATCAAACCATGTAAGGAAGTGAGAAGATGGACAATTTGGTTTTCATTTTCGAGTAGGTTTTAGTCATGGCAGGCTAGATTTTGACAGTTCTTTGAGTAAGACACGGTGGCCCCTTTCATACACAGCTTTCACATTGAAATTATTCCCCTTTTCTAGGGATAAATAGCAGAGAAGGCAATGGCAACCCACTCCAGTACTCTTGCCCATGGACAGAGGAGCCTGGTAGGCTGCAGTCCATGGGGTCGCGAAGAGTCAGACACGACTGAGCGACTTCACTTTCACTTATCACTTCCATGCATTGGAGAAGGAAATGGCAACTCACTCCAGTGTTCTTGCCTGGAGAATGTCAGGGACGGCAGAGCCTGGTGGGCTGCCATCTATGGGGTACCATAGAGTCGGACACAACTGAAGCGACTTAGCAGCATCAGGGATGAATAGAATAGGAAGACCATTAGCGCACAATGAAGTCTAAGTTCCTTTATCTTAAACCAGTAGATACTCAATACAGAAATAATCCTCACAGTTTTTGTAAATATAGGCACAAGTTCTATACCCAAGCACAGCTTAGCCTGAGCTGTAGAAAGACCAGTACATATTGTTCAGAGACCCAAGTTAGAGTTAGGCCAAAAGATGGAAATCTAAAGAGATTTCTTTTGCCCTGGGTCTTAAAGCTTATTCTAGTCGCCGGTCTGAAAGTTGTTATATCTAGAATCATAATCCATCTCTCTACTCTAGGTCACTTTGTCCTTTTCTGTAATCTGTGCCTAATTCTCACCCTTTTCATTGCATAAAAGGAGAGACTCAGTTTTCAAGTGAAAGCAGATCAATTATTAGACTGTCCTGAACTTGCTAACAAATTCTATCTTCTTTTAATAGTAACCACCTTAAATTAAATTTAAGGTAGAAGGATACTGTGAGTCACTGAAGAGCAGAAATGGGAAAAATTGCACTGAATGCTGTAGAAAATGGCAAGAAGTATGAGAAAAAGGAGTGAGCTCCCCAAAATCTAGGTGATTACTTATAAATACTTACTGTAATTAGAACTTTATAATTTTACACTTGCAGTGATACAGGGACAAAGAAAATCTAAATTGTAATGTAAGGAAACAATTCAAAAGATATATTTTCAGGGACAAATTATGGATTAATTATTTTATAAAAGAATCTTCTGACAAATTGTAGTTCACTGGAAAAGGGAATGGCAAACCACTTCAGTATTCTTGCCTTGAGAACCCCATGAACAGTATGAAAAGGCAAAATGATAGGATACTGAAAGAGGAACTCCCCAGTTTGGTAGGTGCCCAATATGCTACTGGAGAAGAGTGGAGAATAACTCCAGATAGAATGAAGGGATGGAGCCAAAGCAAAAGCAACACCCAGTTGTGGATGTGACTGGTGATAGAAGCAACATCCGATGCTGTAAGAGCAATATTGCATAGGAACCTGGAATGTTAGGTCCATGAATCTAGGCAAATCAGAAGTGGTCAAACAGGAGATGGCAAGAGTGAACGTCGACATTCTAGGAATCAGCGAACTAAAATGGACTGGAATGGGTGAATTTAACTCAGATGACCATTACATCTACTACTGTGGGCAAGAATCCCTTAGAAGAAATGGAGTAGCCATCATAGTCAACAAAAGAGCGCAAAATGCAGTACTTGGATGCAATCTCAAAAACGACAGAATGATCTCTGTTTGTTTCCAAGGCAAACCATTCAATATCACAGTAATCCAAGTCTATGCCCCGATCAGTAACGCTGAAAAAGCTGAAGTTGAACAGTTCTACGAAGATCTACAAGACCTTCTAGAATTAACACCCCCTAAAGATGTCCTTTTCATTATAGGGGACTGGAATGCAAAAGTAGGAAGTCAAGAAACACCTGGAGTAACAGGCAAATTTGGCCTTGGAGTACAGAATGAAGTAGGGCAAATGCTAATAGAGTTTTGTCAAGAGAATGCACTGGTCATAGCAAACACTGTCTTCCAACAACACAAGAGAAGACTCTACACATGGACATCATCAGATGGCCAACACCGAAATTACTGATTGTATTCTTTGCAGCCAAAGGGGGAGAAGCTCCATACAGTCAGCAAAAATAAGACCAAGAACTGACTGTGGCTCAGATCATGAACTCCTTATTGCCAAATTCAGACTTAAATTGAAAAAAAGTAGGGAAAACCACTAGACCATTCAGGTATGACCTAAATAAAATCCCTTACGATTATACAGTGGAAGTGACAAAATAGATAAAAGGGATTATATCCAATGGAGTGCCTGATGAACTATGGATGGAGGTTCATGACATCACACAGGAGACAGGGATCAAGACCATCCCCAAGAAAAATAAATGCAAAAAAGCAAAATGGCTGTCTAAGGAGGCCTTACAAATAGCTATGAAAAGAAGAAAAGTGAAAAGCAAAGGAAAGGTACCCATTTGAATGCAGAGTTCCAAAGAATAGCAAGGAGAGATAAGAAAGCCTTCCCCAGTGATCAGTGCAAAGAAATAGAGGAAAACGATAGAATGGGAATGGCTAGAGACCTCTTCAAGAAAATTAGAGATACCAAGGGAACATTTTTTGAAGTTCAGTTCAGTTCAGTTGCTCAGTCATGTCTGACTCTTCGCTACCCCATGGACCACAGCACGCCAGGCCTCCCTGTCCATCACCAACTCCCAGAGTTTACTCAAACTCATCCTTATTGAGTCAGTGATGCCATCCAATCATCTCATCCTCTGTCATCCCCTTCCCCTCCTACCTTCAATCTTTCCCAGCATCAGGGTTTTTTCATGCAAAATGGGCTCAATAAAGGACAGAAATGGTATGGACCTAACAGAAGCAGAAGATATTGAGAAGAAGTGGCAAGAATATACAAAAGAACTGTACAAAAAAGATCTTCATGATCCAGAAGATCACGATGGTGTGATCACTCACCTAGAGCCAGACATCCTGGAATATGAAGTCAAGTGGGCTTTGAGAAGCATCACTACGAACAAAGCTAGTAGAGATGACAGAATTCCAGTTGAGCTATTTCAAATCCTAAAAGATGATGCTGTGTAAGTGCTGCACTCAATATGCCAGCATATTTGGAAAACTCAGCAGTGGCCACAGGACTGGAAAAGGTCAGTTTTCATTTCAATCACAAAGAAAAGCAATGCCAAAGAATGCTCAAATGACTGCACAGTTTCACTCATCTCACATGCTAGCAAAGTAATGCTCAAAATTCTCCAAGCCAGGCTTCAGCAATACGTGAACCATGAACTTCCAAATTTTTAATCTGGTTTTAGAAAAGGCAGAGGACTAGAGATCAAATTGCCAACATCTGCTGGATCATCACAAAACCAAGAGTTCCAGAAAAACGTGTATTTCTGCTTTAATGACTATGCCAAAGTCTTTGACTGTGTGGGTCACAATAAACTGTGGAAAATTCTGAAAGAGATGGGAATACCAGACCACCTGACTTGCCTCCTGAGGAACCTGTATGCAGGTCAGGAAGCAACAGTTAGAACTGGATATGAAACAACAGACTGGTTCCAAATAGGAAAAGAAGTTAATCAAGGCTGTGTATTGTCACCTCTGCTTATTTAACTGCATATTTATATATGCAAAGTACATCATGAGAAACTGGTTCCAAATAAGGAAAGGAGTATGTCAAGGCTGTATATTGTCACCCTACTTAGTTAACTTATATGCAGATTACATCATGAGAAATGCTGGCTGGATGAAGCACAAGCTGGAATCAAAATTCCTGGGAGAAATATCAATAACCTCAGATATGCAGATGACACCACCCTTATGGCAGAAAGCAAAGAAGAACTAAAGAACCTCATGATGAAAGTGAAAGAAGAGAGTGAAAGAGTTGGCTTAAAGCTCAACATTAGAAAACTAAGATCATGACATCGGGTCCTATCACTTCATGGCGAATAGACGGGAAACAGTGGAAACAGTGACATACTTTATTTTGGGGGGCTCCAAAATCACTGCAGATGGTGACTGCAGCCATGAAATTAAAAGACACTTACTTCTTGGAAGGAAAGTTATGACCAACCTAGATAGCATATTAAAAAGCAGAGACATTACTTTGCCACCAAAGTCCATCTAGTCAAAGCTATGATTTTTCCAGTGGTCATATATGAATGTGCAAGTTGGACTATACAGAAAGCTGATTGCCAAAGAATTGATGCTTTTGAATTGTGGTGTTGGAGAAGACTCTTGAGAGTCCCTTGGACTGCAAGGAGATCCAACAGTCCATTCTAAAGGAGATCAGTCCTGAATTTTCATTGGAAGGACTGATGTTGAAGCTGAAACTCCAATATTTTGGCCAGCTGATGTGAAGAGCTGACTCCTTTGAAAAGACCCTGATGCTGGGAAAGATTGAAGGCAGGAGAAGAAGGGGACGACAGAGGATGAGATGGTTAGACGGCATCACCGACTCAATGGACATGAGTTTGGGTAAGTTCCAGGAGTTGGTGATGGACAGGGAGGCCTGGCATGCTGCGGTCCTTGGGCTCACAAAGAGTCAGACACGACTGAATGACTGAATTGAAGTGAAAAGAATCTTGACTATCCTGTCAAGACATGTTATATTTTGCTCGATAATAGAAAAGTCTCTGAGTGTTAGAAGGAAATCTATTTTCATCTCTTGCTAAGTCAAGACTTGTTACCAGTCTTCTTTACTGATTCATTGACTATTCATTCAAGAACATTTTCACTCAGTATCTGTCATGTGGCAATCATTCTGGACACTGAGGCCAATAGTGAACAGCAAATTTCTTGTCCTCAGTGAGTTTCTTGTTTTGTTGAGGAGAATAAAATAAACCTGTATACACATAGATTATTATCTGATACTGGTAAGTGCCATGAGGGGCCTCAAATGAGATTATGGGTTAGAATATAATGAGAAGTAAAACAGTGGCAACATAAGATTGTGTGATCAGGGAAAATCTGCCTGACAAAGTGACCTGGTGGTAATAGTGACATAATAAAAAGCTGAAGTCCTGGGAAAGAGTGTTCTTAGCAGATGGGACAACAAAGTACTTGTGATAGGATATTCCCAGTGTGTTTGGAGGTTAGAAAGATGACCTGTGTGAATCTGTTATTGTCAGTAATGGAAGTGTTATGGTAGAAAGAGTCAGAGGCAGACAGATGCTAAGGCATAAAAGGCTTTGAATGCAAAGTAAGGAACATGGCTTTTATTCCAATTATAATTGAAATACATTGGAGAGGTTCACTTTTTTTAAGTATACCAGCTTCTATGTGGACAAAAACTATAGACAATAGTGAGATTTGAAGCAGGAAACCATTCATGATACTATTTTTGAAGTCTAGGTGAGAGACAGCAATGGCTTGGACTAAGTTGACAGCAGAGGAGTTGGTAAAAGGAATATGTGTTGGAATTAAAGCCAAGGGGAAATCCTCGGCTGATGTAGGACAGAAAGAAAAAAATGGAGCAATCAAATATAATTTGTAGGTTTGAGATCTACAGAGTTGAAAGAAGTATTCCAATGGAGAGATTGAAGGCCAAATGCAAAAGAAACTTGCTAATAATCTCACAGCTATTTAAGGCTATAGCTAGGACTATTAGAACCTCTGAGTTGTTACTCCAATTCACTTTCTGCCATGTCAGGTGACTCCCCAGTGACTGCCTAAAATTTCTCTTTCTCTTTTCCTCTAGGTATAAGAAAAGTTAATCTAGTAGCTGAGTAAATGCTGTGTTCTCAGCACTTACTTCATTTGCTTCCCTTTTCTCCACTTCATTCATGTTTTAATTTTCTGTATTAATATTAATCATTTTACAGGATCCAGCTGTGTTTAATAGAAAAAAAAATGTGTATCAGCATTTTGGCAAAATACTGATTTTTATTAAATTGATAACATAACATGGGATCAAGTACAAGTGAGTATCAGTAAGGGGCTGCTACATGTAGCTTTTATCTCAGAAGGATAAGGATTAAATTCTCTGTTTAAAAAATAAAAAACACAATGCAAAGTCACTTAAACTCATTCATATTATAGAACATATAAAAGTCTTATTTTTTAAACCCATAAATTCAAGCCAATATATCCTTTCCCTTCCAGCTTATTGAGATATAAATGCTATATAACCTTGTTCTAATTCCAGGTGTAGAAATAGATGATTTTATATACATATATATTTCAAAATTATTACCAACAGGATGTTGGTTAAAATCTCTATCACCTCAAATAATTACCATTTGTGTGTGTGTGTGTCTGTGTGTGTGTGCACGTGTGCACGCGTGTGCTTATGAGGGCTTCCCAGATGGCTCAGTGGCAACTGCCAATGCAGGAGACACAGATGTGGGTTCCATCCCTGAGTTGGGAAGATCCCCTGAAAGAGGAAATGGCAACCTGCTCTAGTATTCTTGCCTGAGAATCCTATGTACAGAGGAGCCTGGTGAGCTACAGTCCATGGGATCACAAAGAGTCAGACACAACTGAGAAACGGAGCACACAACCATGCATATGTCTGTGTGTGTGTGATGAGAGCATTTGAGATCTACATTCCTAGAAACTTTCAAGTAGAAAATATGGCATTGCCAATTATAGTCACCGTACTGTACGTTAGATTCCCAGGAGTTATTTGCCTTAGAAATTGAAGTTTCTACCCTTTGCCTAACATCTCCCTATTTTCACCATTCTCAGCCTCTGGCAATCACTGTTCTAGTCTATTTCTAAGACTTTGGCTTTGGGAGATCACATAATGCTTTTCTTTCTCTGTCTGACTTATTTTGCTTAGTACAAGGCCTTCAAGGTTGATCCTCTTGTTGCAAGAGCTTTGATGTATCACATGTATTTTTTTCATTTATCTACAGAGAGACACTTAAGTTGTGACCATGCCTTGGCTATTGTGAATAACGCTGCATGAAGAGGACTGTGCAGATATTTTTATAAGATAGTGATTTTGTTTCATTCACATAGGGACCTAGAAGTGAGATTCCTGGGTCACATGGTAATTCTATTTATAATTTTTTGAGGAACATCCACACTGTTTTTCCTATTTGCTCTACCAATTAACATTCTTACCAAAAATGCAAAAGGGTTCCTTTTCCTCTACATTCTTGCCAATACTTGTTGTCTTTTGTCTTTTTGATAATAGCCATTCTGCAGTATGTAAGGTGACATCTCACTGCGATTTTGATTAGCATTTCCCTGAAGATTAGTGATGCTAGAAAAAACACACTTAAAACTAGGACAGTGATTAAATATGCATTTATGTTGAAGGAGTATAGAATGCTTATGTATGTAAAATATTGATTTTATATTTTTAGCATTTTTGGCCTCTGTCTACAATAAATGATAATGTTTTTGAACTATAGCATTTAACACATATATTGAGTCTTTAGCATATCTATGTGTCTAAAACAGCAAGTTGTTAAACTTTAAGAATTTGTGAGAACTAAAAACATTTCCAACCCATCTACTATGTTCTGGGCACAATCCTGGGACTCAGTAGAGTAACAAAAGAAAAAAACTGGTCCTCAGAGAGTTTATATTTTAGTGAGGGAGATAGGCAATAAACACATTTTTTGAAGATTTTTATTGTAATAGCCAAGATATGGAAACAACCCAAGTGGCTACCAACAGATGACTGGCCTCAGAAGATGTGTATGTGTGTGTGTATATACACATATGGGGTGTGTGTGTGTGTGTGTGTGTGTGTGTGTACATATACGTGCATACACACTCTGCTGCTGCTAACTCACTTCAGTCATGTCCGACTCTGTGCGACCCCATAGACAGCAGCCCACCAGGCTCCCCCGTCCCTGGGATTCTCCAGGCAAGAACAGTGGAGTAGGTTGCCATTTCCTTCTCCAATGCATGAAAGTGAAAAGTGAAAGTGAAGTCGCTCAGTCGTGTCCGACTTTTAGTGACCCCATGGACTGCAGCCTTCCAGGCTCCTCCATCCATGGGATTTTCCAGGCAAGGGTACTGGAGTGGGGTGCCACTGCCTTCTCCGCATACCCACTCTACATACATACATATACATACACATACACACCAGAATATTATTCAGCCATAAAAATCTAAACATTGCCATTTGCAGTAATATGGATGGACCTTAATAATGAGAGAAGTCAGTCAGAGAAGGACAAATACAGTATGATATTACTTATATGTGGAATCTAAAAAAGAATGCAAACTAATTGATATATAAAATAGAAAAAGACTCACAGACATAGAAAATGAACTTCTTGTTACCAAAGGGGAAAGAGAGGGAGGGAAAAATTAAGAGGATGAGATGAACAGATATGAACTATTGTTAGAAAAGCAACAAGATTTACCATATACCATAAGGAATTATATTCAATATATAATTGAATATAATCTGAAAAATATGTACATATCTGCATCACTATGTTGTATACCTGAAACTAACATAATATTCTAAATTAACTATACATCAATAACAACACAAAATTTCAGAAAGGGACATTCCTAAGTAAAATATAGTGAAAGAAACTTAGAGAAGAGGTCCTGCAGTTGGAGGTGGTAGAGAAAAGTTCAGAGACTTGGATAATGTGACTAAGCCAGCAAAAAAGATGTGGGGAAGTAGAGTCCAAGAAAAGTCCTTTTGTAAAATTAGAGGCAAATTAAATAAAATTTGGTTTGACTGTCAACCCCCTGTATCCATTTCAGGTATTCCCAGTATCCTTATCCCTTTAATGTAATGCCTAAATCTGAATGCACTCCTGTTTCAAATTTGAAAATAGCATCTTCCTCCTTCCTACATATCACCCTCCCTACAACTACCTATTATTACATGAAGAGGGTTGACAATCTCAGGAGTTAAGAACTGTCACTAAATGTATTTGCACAAAACTGTAAAAGGATGAAAGTCAACCTAATGTTTAACTCTTTCAAATGGTTTTGAGAAGAATCTAGGAGTCTTCTTTTAAAAGGAGAAATGAGGAAATGTCACATATACATGTATATATATACTATGTTGTAGGAGCTAATGCTTCTTCTATGATATCTAATTATATTGACCCCCCATTAATCCAAAATAATTTCCTTCTACCCTTCCAGATATTCTCTGGCATGTATTTATTACAGGAAAAAAATGAACATAGTCAATGATGAAAGTAAACAGAGGTTCAAATAACCTAAAGCAGATACCACAGTGGTTGAGTGAATTTATGTACAGATGCTTCATTTACATGATCTAAATAATGAAAAGCTCCTTGTCATATTTTTTAACTTTTTAATATTTATTAAAAATTTGTTCAAGTTTTGCTTAAAGGGTGTCCTCTTTGCCTATGATTAATGGGAGGCATTGGATGTCATGCAATCATTTTAGTTTCAGTCAATTTATTGTTAATTTATTGGGTGTTTGCTGAATTTATGCTTAGTTTTAGGTTCTTTTAAGAATAAATCTTATTAACACCATCATGTCTGATAAGAGTAAAAGCAGTGAGCATATTGAAGGAGTTTATAAGAAAAGCCTAACATTACAAACAAATGAAAGTATAGAAATTTTAAAGACTGAGATGACATATGAAGCACAAGCATACGGAATGAAGAATCTGATCAGAGCTTTGTATTTGATCCAGGATTGAGTGTGTCCATGATCAGCTTTACAAGAAGCTGTCAGGCCCCTAGCACACATGACTGGCACTCTGCCTCTGTTTGTATGAGAATTTCCCCAGGATATCTGTTGAAGAGTAACACATTGCTATACTGTATATTTAATTTTTAGGAGTATTAAAATAAATACTTTGGGGATCCCTTCTTAAAAGAATGATTATAAAGTTTGAACTATATTTGATACAAATGTGATTGTTGAGAAAATAAATCAGAATAATAGCAATCAACTTTTTCAAAGCTGACATTTAACTGGGAGTATTCCTTGAAGCTGTTAATATTTTCATTAATCGACTGTCTCATGCATGCATAATAAGTTTTCTCTCCTTTGGCTGCATTTCCAATACCTTTTCTTGTATGGTCATTGTTTTATAATATCATTTCTCCAGGAAGAATAGAGAGATAATTTCCTCTTTCCTTTATCATGATTGATCAACCTACTTTTATATTATCATTGATAGACTTAAAAAGGTGTTTTCAGATTTAAAACCCATGTCCATTTTTATAATTACTATCAAGCTTCTTTCATATATGACCCATGAGATTTTAGGTCACTTCAAATTTTCTTATGAGTGACTAATATTAAATAATCTTTAAAATGATAACTCTAATCAATTTGTCAGTGACATCTGGTTGACATAATGTATTATACATTTTATCTTAACTTTTCATCAATAATTGTTTAAAATTAGCAAGAAATGTAAGCTTTTTTCAAATGTATTTTTATGTTTCACTCTTTATTAACCGAACAGTCAAACACTTCAAGAGCTTATTCATTCATTTAATTATTCTGAAAACTTCTTTTTTAATCTTTATAAGGTGCACACAAAAGCAACGCAAATGCATACTGATGAATATATGTGGAAATTTTGTAAAGATGCATGTGTTTTTTTTTTTTTTTCCCAGACATTTCCCCCATGTTGCTAGTGATGTCATGTGCCCCTCTTCCTAAACCACCAGAATTCTCTTCAAGACAAGATATATCAGATTACTTAGTAAAGGTCTTATATGTTAGAATGGATAAAACTTGTGAATATATATAAATATACTTAGCTTTCATACTATTCGTGTCCTAATAGACACAAAATTTTGATTTTTTATTTCATGTGACTCCAATAAAAGTAACAAGGAAGACATATTTATAATTGCATATTGTCTACATTTTTTGTTTATGTTTCATAAATGAGAAAATTTGAAAGATGAATTTATCACTTATACTTTAAAATGTATAAAGATCAGAAGAATGTTCCACAGACTAGTTTCTGACCTGTGTATTTCAAGTCTTGATTCTCTTTTACTATACATGTGTTTCCATGGCCAAATAGCAAAAGCACTCTTACATTACTATATGGCCTCTGGCTATCCACAGTCATTTCACAGCAATAGAGTTATTTGCATAGCAGATGGTAGGGCTATTCCTAGACTAGAATGACCACCAAAGAGATAGTTAAAGACAGGTAACTGCAATCCTCATAGATGTATCCCACTAAACTAAAATTAAACATACTTTCATTTCAACTTTCTTAGCTTAATTAGATCCCCCAAAGGCTCATTCTCATTTGGTCATTCCAAACTAACTGGTGAGAGAAGAAAGTGGATATGAGAGAAGGGAATCAGAGTGGAGAAATACAGTGGTCTTCACTTATCAGTTCAAGTATCTTATGTTTATAAATTTTATAAAAAGAAGTAAATGATCTTGTAACTATGTGGTCAGTACTCTTCTGAGGGTCTTGGAAGGGGCCCATGCCGTTCAAGGACTCTAATGTTTAAGTATCATAGCTGCATGAGAAATTTAACCTTGCTTATTATTCTCAGTCAAAATACTAAAAGCAGATACCCAATATTATCAGGCCCAGAGCATGTGTTTCCTGGCAGTGGCCTTGGGAAAGACAGTTCATATTCACATTTTGGCCATAGGACTTAGAACCAAGATAGTCCCTCCCAATCCAAGCTTGCCTCCTGAGTTCACTTCACTGTTAATAACATAATCATCCTAGGTCCTCAATTTAGACACACCCAAAAACCCACAAAAGTTGCATTTGTGTGTTTTCTACATCTTTACACATTCATTCTCAAAGTCTGTAAGTATGGTAGCTACTAAGGAGTCCTTTTATGCAAAGAACATTAAGAAGGAGACTAATTTATTAAACACAGGCCTTATGTGGAGATGTCCTGTGGGACTCAACAGTGTACTCTACTCTGGTCACCAGAACTGCATGCTCCAGAGGTGCCCTCCCCGCCCCCCCCCCCCCCACCACCACCATGAGTTGTGAGGGGAGCTTCTGATGTGGCAGGACTGACTACTGTGGTCATACTGGCTGGCTGGGCTGGCCCCCAGTCCAGCTGGCTGCCAGACTCTGCCTCAAGTGGTGGCTGCTAGTCCACTGGTGGACAAGAGCCAGTCCTGGCACAACTGACTGCAGAGCCCAGGGTGTGCCATGGCTGGTGCTGGGCCACCAGTAGATGAGTAAGCTCTCGGCACTAATAGGCTAAAGGAAGGTTTCCAAAAGAGTGACCCTGTGATAAATGGGTCCCCCCAAACGGCTGCCACCAGCCATCTGTGCCCCTAGGGGGAGCCCCAATCTCCTCTTGTCTCTTTGAGAGGCTCTCCAAGTTAAGCCAATGGCTCTGACTTGGGCCTCTTTCAAATTATGGCCTCTATGTTGGGACTTGGAACATCTGGGGTTTTGTGTATGCCACTTGCTTACTTAGTTGCTCACTCGTGTCCAGCTCTTTGCAACGCCTTGGGCTATAGACCTCCAGGCAAGATACTGGAGTGGGTAGCCATTTGCCTCTCCAGAGGATCTTTGTGATCTGGGATCAAACCCAGGTCTCTTGCATTTCAGGTGGATTCTTTACTTTCTGAGCCACCAGGGAAACATTTAAGGTGGGTAATCTTAGTACCCTTGAGGCAGGATATTTCATTTAAGAGCTATTTCCCGCAGCCTTTTGGCTCCCCTAATGCAAGTCCTGTGCTGTGCTGTGCCGTGTTGAGTCACTCAGTCATGTCTGACTCTTTGCGACCCCATGGACTCTAGCCTGCCAGGCTCCTCTGTCCATGGGGAGTCTCCAGGCAAGAAAGCTGGATTTCCACACCTTCCTCAATGCAAGTCCTATTGGTCTTCAAAGCCAGTCTTCCCAATGTGGGACCCCTAGGTCTAGGCAACCATGTGGTGCTCAGACCCTTGTTCCATGTAGAGACTTCTGCAAAGTGTTCATCCTCTCCCTTGTGAGTCATCTGCCCAAGTATGTGGGTCCTGTTTATTCTATGTCTCCACCCCTCCTACCAGTCTCCCTGTGGTTCCTTCTTTATGCCTTTAGTTGTGGAAAATATTTTCTGCTAGTCTTAGGTCTTTTTCATAGACAGTTGCTCTGAAAATTGTTATAATTTTCCTGTGCCTGTGGAAGGAGGTCTTCCCACTTTGCTATTTTGGCCACACTCTCTCAGTTCTTAGTTTCCTTGAACTTACCAGCAAAGGCATTGTTACTTTTGAGATACCATCCTGCTTGTAACGGGATAACTTCAGTGTACAATCTTAGAAGTACATGAAGGGTACAAGGAAGTCTAATTTCTATTTTACAGTCCTACGGTATAACTGCAAGGTTTGTCCCCTAACTATACTTAGTGACACCTACCCACAACACTGTAGTTCTATTTTACTAGCTTTTCTAATCCCCATGGAGAAAAATGTAATCACTAGACACATCATTACAAATCAGAAACTTGTTCCCACTCCAAAAGTCATAGTGGGGAAGAACAATAAAGCGAAAATAGCAGAGATAATTTCACACATTTAAAAATGTCACAAACGTCTGAAATTCTCTCCAAGTCCTATACAACGATGCTACCTCAATAATGAGAATTACTTATGATGAGATAGCTCTCTAGTGAAAGAGGCATTGGGTGTTTTTATTATGAGAAACATGTTAATAGATTCTCTGATTGCTAATCGGGTCCCCATTCCTTAGGAAATTTTTAACATTTAAGAAATAGTCTTTATTGCTCGAAATCCTGGATTGGGACAAGCTATTTAAGATAGCTAATAAAATCAGGCTGCCTTTGTAAGAGCAGAAATTTATGAGCTCAACATTTTAAAATTTATCTCTGGATAGAAAAATATATCTGAAATCGGTGATTCAGTTCTTGGCTTAGAAGCTGTTACTGAAGCCGGGAAAGAATGGGAGACTGTTAACATAGCTGCTTAGGGAAGCAAATACACAGCTGGTATAGTATATTGTTAGGTCAGTTAAGGAAAGGTTGGCATATACTTACAAGTCTGTTTCAGATAAATTTCTATTTACTTAATATAAGCATATTTCTCTCTGACTGTTGACTAAGAAACACAAAGACCTTGGTCTGTGTGAACAGAAAAAGACACCTGAAATTGTACCACTGATTTATAAACTTAAGATTAAAAATTTCTTCAAAGGTCTATTAAAATGTTTATGAAGCAAACTATATGTTCATTTACATTTTTCCTCTATATTCATCTTTAGAAGTTGATTTTACTAACCAAAACCTTGGTAATAACTAAATTTCTGTAATGTCAGCATCCAGATCTCATTAACACAAACAGATGCAAAAAAGTCTGTGTAGTCTCTTAATAAAATTGGAAGTATGTTGAAAGGCACTTTCCTCTTCTATAAATACAGTTTATAAATAAAACTTCATTGGTAAAAAGTGGAAGCTCAATCTGCTTTGGCACATTGTAATCTAGATATTGGGACCAGCTCAAGTGAAGAGTCAGTTGGTCTATTTAGGTGACATAGTCACCCTCAGTCACAGGCTCAGAAAGTGGGAAATTGCCCCAACTCCCCAACCAGCCCATCCTCCAACCCACCACCTCAAATAGAGAAGCAAGAAGTATACGCTGCCTGTGCTCTGATCTTTTTTCCCTGTCTTACCTACCACACAAGCCCTTCCTCTTCTGGGCAGAGATGAGCGAGTCATTGAAAAGGGGATAGAAGTAAGATTTTCAATATTTCCTATAGAGGTAGACTTCTAACTTCATGAACAAGAGTGGGATAATGGAGAAAGGGGCTCCAAATATATCTGGGGCTTCCCTAGTGGTCATTGGTAAAGAATCTGCCTGCCAATGTAGGAGATGCGGGATTCAACCCCTGGTCAGGAAGATCCTCTAGAGAAGGAAATGGCAACCCACCCATAAATCTTGCCTGGAAAATCCCATGGACAGAGGAATCTGGCAGGCTACAGTCCATGGGTTCACAAAGAGCCGGACATGACTGAGCACACACATGCACACACACAAATATATCTATCTAAGATTTGTTTCTGAAAATCTTATCTGACTCTAAAATAAATATCTGCAGAAGACCAACTTTACATTAAAACTAATAGTGGGGGAGAGAGGAGTTTTATATATAATCTCTGAAATGGGAATTCATGAATATTTTATGAATATTTATTTTGCAAATCATCTTTCATATAAAATCATTGAGTTTGCTTTCCCATGAAAAATTCAGAGTGGACAGCAAATAACAGAGTCTTATTTTATTTAATATAAAACTTTCATGGAGCATCTACTATGCAAAAAAGGAGATACTGTTATTTGCAGAAAATACTCAATGATTCAAGATTGAGCAAAAAATATCTCCTGCATTTTTCTAAATTTTGCAAGTTATAGTCTATTTAGTCCTGGGATTCTGGAAAGGGGTCATTTAATGTTATGTAGCAACAAAGACAGTGTTGATATTTGGTATTTACAAATATTCATGAATCCCGTTTCAGAGATTATATATAAAACTCCTCCCCCACTATCAGTTTTAGTGTAAAATCAGTTTTCCACAGATATTTATTTTAGATTTTTGTATGCGTGTGTGTGAGGGCTCAGTCATGTCCAGCTCTTTGCAGCTCCATGGACTTCTGCCCTCCAGGTTCCTGCTCACCATGATAACTCCTGGTGAGCCAGAGAAACCAAGTTATTGACTCTTATTGATGATAGACTAGCATGCTATACCAGTGGAAGATGAAGTACTAGTAAATCAGGTATATAAACAGTTTGAGGCCGCCAATAACTGCAGAATTGTGAAGAGCACTGACTTAATTCCAAGGCCCTTGCTTTGGAAATCTTCAATTTAAAAAATGACAAGCAATGGAAGTCAAAAGGCATCTGTGATGGTATTTAAAGTGACCCTTATCTCTCACAACAAGAGGATAGATTGGGCTAAAATTCAAGCCAAGATTTAATTGTAAAGGTATCAGATCTGCAAAGGATACTAAACATACAAACTTAACAGGCCTTATATTAAAGTTAGAGATCAAACAGGAGGGCATAGTACCTGAGATCTGAATTGAGAACATTTGGGTGACAAGCCTGAGAATCTTGAATTATAGACTTCTGAAAACAGGAGACTTGCAGAAGCAGCTTTTATTTACATGCCAGAGAAAATTGGTCTTTCTTTGCTTAGAAGCCTTGCAAAAGACCACACCTGAAGCATTTTACTTTCACAATGATACATATTCTGCTCTGCTGCTGCTACTCAAGATATTCATTCAGGCCAATAATTATGGACAAGTTTCAATATAACCTGAATAGGACATTATAATCTCTACTTGGAATGGTAATAGTTTGCTCCCCCAAATAACTGAAGAACTGGGCTCATGTATACAGGAAGGAACCAGAGGGACATGTGTGGAAGTGGGTCACAAGGGTGAAGAGGGAAGACTATTCCAGGGCAACATTCTTTCATGATTCAGGATTTAATGTCACAGCAACAACATCTGGAGTCAATCCAAACGTTGTTGTTGAGTGGTTTGTACGATAGATAGGGCGGAGACATTGCAACAACCTTATCAGAGTGTTAAGAATGGGTCAGAAAGCGTAGGGAGTGGGGTGGGAATATTAGAATGGATTACCTGAGAAGAGAAAAACACTTTGCAAGATTCTCTAGAAGACCCTACAAACATCATTTTTCATCAAAGTATATGGGAAACTTGGTGGGTATATTAGCATTCTCCAGAGAATCAGAACCACTAGGATGAATAGAAAGAAAAATAGAAAAAGAGACAGAGATGAGAGAGACAGAGGAGATTTATTGTAGGAATTGGTTCGTCTGCTTACTGAGGCCAAGAAGTCCCACAATCTGCAGTTCCAACAGGAGAATGAGGGAAGCTAGTGGTATAATTCATTCCAAGTCCAGAGGTTTGAGAACAATGGCAGCTGTTGATTAAGTTCTAGAATTCAAAGGCTCAAAAACTAAAAATTCAAGGGCAGGTAAAACGTGCCCACCTCAAGAAGAAAGAGAGAAATGGCTTTTTGTTCTATTCAGGATTTTGAAAACAGACTAGGGTACTGGATAAATGGTACGTATATACAATGGGATATTACTTAGACATTAAAAATAATGAAATAATGCCATTTGCAGCAACATGGATGCACCTAGAAAGTCTCATACTGAGTGAAATAAGTCAGGCAGAGAGGAGGAATATCATATGACATATGAAATGTGGGATCTAAAAAGAAATGATACAAATAACTCACTTGAAATACAGAAACAGATTCACAAAATGAGCTTATGTTTGCCAGTGGGGGAAGGATGGTAGGCAGGGATAGTTAGGGAATTTGGGATTAACATGTACACACTGCTATATTTATAATGGATAACCTATAAGGACCTGCTGCATAGCACATGGAACTCTGCTCAATGTTATGTGGCAGCCTAGATGGGAGGGGAGTTTGGAAAAGAATGGATACATGTATATGTTTGCCTGAATACCTTTGTTGTTCACCTGAAACTATCACAACATTGTTTGTTAATCAGTTATGCCCCAATACAAAATAAAAAGTTAAAAAACAGACTAGCAATGCTGCAGATGTTAGTAAGGGCAGATCTCTTTACTCAGCCTACTGAAGTCACATGCTAATCTCTTCCAGAAATACCGTCACAGACACACTCAAAAATAAAGTTTTACTACCTTTGCAGGCATCTCTTTGCCCAGTCACACTGATGCATAAAATTAACCATCAAATTGGGAGAACACAGGCATTCATGATGGAAGACCTCAACCATCTATGTACCTAGGATGTGTAAGATTTTAATGGAGGGTGAAGAAGGTAGTCTATTTGTTTCTCTTGGAGGCACAACAGGACAAACTCTATCTACAATTCCAACATGACTTCCATAGTGATATAATTGATTCATTCTTAAATTAGCTAAATTTGGACCAAATTAGTGACGGTGGTAGTTTTAGAGACTTCTCAAGCTGAAAGAAATCAATCAGATTCTGGGGCAAAGAATAACATTAGCAGAATGCTTGGAAAGACTCATTTGGCAATGACATGTTTTGAATGGGTAGATCTTAGAGGAAGGAAGATTATAAAGTTGGCTTTTGGAATAGTTGAGGTTTGAGGCATCCAGATCTTGAATTAGAAATGAAAGTGTGAAAAATAGGAAAAAAAATGTTTTTTCAAATCATGCATTGATTTCAAATATACCAGTTTCTGAAGTACAGTAACTATGTTTAAGTCATGATGCAAGGTAATAAGGCATTCCAAGTGGTGCTCCTGATTTCATTCAGATAAATATATTTATAACTATAGGTGACTGCTTATATTGAGATGTGGCAATTTTTAAAGTATTTAATGAATCATTATTCCTCAACGTGCAATGTCACCATTCAAATTATATTTAGAGGTAATGCATTATCACCTCTATCCTCAATTCTCCAGTTCCCTTGTATTCATCTTCCAGTCTGGAGTACAGCATATAGTTGACTTAAATACTAAGACCTAAAGATTTGGGATACTTTTAGAAAGTGGAAATTTATGAAGCATTTTTATCTCTGTGCTTCTGATAACATATCAAGCAATTTTAAAGGCCACATTTCATATTAGTTTTAAAATAAGGAAGCCACAAATAAGTGGACAAATATTAGCCCCAGGTTTCTGGAGTTTCTAAATTGCTCCAACTGTTTCAGTGTAATTAATCTTGGATTCAGATTATGAATGTTGTATGAAGGGAAATGAATTGGCCAACTGATAAAGGTCAGATAAGAAAGCAAAGTTTTGTAGAAATGGTTGATCACATGTTTATCCATACCTTAATACAAAAAAATGACTTCCGCTCTTAGATCATTCAGTGATTCATTTCGCCATGGTGTGAAATCTATAGTAATTGCCATTGGTTTACTTTAGAGCTGAAAGTCCTTTTAACCCCAGTGTCACCCCCGCTTCATCATCTGCCCTGGCGATGCAGACTTAATGCAGGAGGTCTGAGACTGCTCTTAGAAGCACTTGCCTGTCATGCTGGCCCTTGGCTGGATCTGAGAACTTAGCTCTTGGAATATTCCAAGTCAAAAGGTCACTAAGAAGAGTGGATCACTACACCTGATTGTTTTTGGAAACAATATGCTTTATGACAAATACTTGCTTTATTTTAGAGCCTGGAATTTCGGTATGTGTTAAGCAGTGCTTATGTGATCAGCCCCAATAAAACCTTGAGTGCTCATTCTTTAATGGGTTTTCTGGGCAGAAATGTCACACACATACGTACACTGTTGGTAAAGAATGTGGTTTTGTGACCCTTCATAGAAGGACTGGAGTATAAGGAAGCCTACACAGAGATCCCTGCAAACTCTGCCTGTGTCTTCCCCCCTTATGACACAGCTATATATCCTGACTACTACTATACTGCTGTAATAAATCTTAGATATGAGTACACCAACATGCTGAGTCTAAGAGTTCTTTTCAACTAGCCTCCATACTTGAGGATCATCCTGTCTTAGAGACCTCCATCACAGCCCCATTCTTCTCATAGATTTAATGAGTCTGGGCCACAGCATCCTATTACTTGTTAAAGAAAGAAACAGCACTTTTTGTATCCAGTTGAAGATCAGCTTTTTTTTCTGCAAGTGGGAAGATAGATACCTCTTAAAGAAAAAGAAGCTAACTTTAGCTAAAAGGACAGGATTTATTTTTCTACCTATTTAGATTGTAAAACACTATCATTATTTGCACACAAGTGTTTAATTGCTTTGGTAATCTTCCTTGGCAATCTGTGGCCACAGTATCTGGAATTCATTATAGGCTGTGAAATTTCATTTGTTTTAAATGCGCTGCTTTTTGATTTCCCCAATTGAATGAGTGCCCCCTTGTTGTTCTGTTATGGGAAAGGGTAAATAAAAATGCCAACCAGCCTTTCCCAAACCATCCATCATGCTTTACCACCTGTGTCATAATTCTTTCTTATTTTCGGTGCTGCTGAATGGTACTCAATTCCCTGCCCAGAAAACCTACATTTCTCTTCTTCCCTGAATGGCATGACTAGAGATGCTGTAAGCTTTTCCCAGGTCACCCTTGGGGTGGCTTTAGAGCAAGCTTTTCCAACAAGTGTAGATATAATTGGCAATCAAGCAGAGCATGAATGTACTAAGTTGCCTATGAAGTCTGAAACAACTTTACCTTCCTCTCTCCACTGCCTACCAAATTGCAATCAATTTATTTACCAAGGACACTGAAAACTGGGAATTCCTTTCAGAGCTCTCAGCAGCTATAACCAACCAAAAATAGACATCCTCTAACTCTCCTGCACATTGCTGCTTGTGATTATTCCAATCTGTTTAACAGAAGCTTGGAACATTGTCTAAATAAACGGTTGCTCTATATTATTGTCACATATCTATGGACATTAGAATCTTCTACTAAATTTTAAGACACACATCTCAGGCTACACTCCCATGATATTCTGCTTTTGTAGATCTAAGGAGGGAACCCAGGAGTGCATCTATTTTTAACAGGTTCCCCCAACATATGATGAGAATGTAAGGAAATCTTAACTGTAATTTAGGAAAATGTCAGAAAGAGCAACATTCAAAGTATTTCTCTATTACATGATTATCTTAGAGAGGTGAAGAGGAGAGGCAATAAACAAACTCAGAAGTTGTGGCTTTTCAACTCAAGAACTTTCAAAAATGTGCAGCAGGAAGACACAGGAGGGAAATGAACTGAAGTTTTCGGAAATTATCTCTTCCCTTTTCCTCCCATTCTTCTGTGAATCTGCATAGATTTTCATCATCTCAGAGCCTCTAAACAGAACTGTTGCTTTTTTCTTCTAAACATCACAGATAAACAGTTTGGTGAAATTTGGTTCTAAGAGAGAGCTGAGTCCTCTCTAAGGACTGCCTAAGAAACAAAGAAGGGGAACAAAGGAGTTAAACCTATTTGCCCTCATGGCTTTTATTATTCAGGAGAATAAGTGATGCACACAACTGTTATGTAATTATAATTCATAGAAACAGAGCAGACTAATCCATCCTGGGCCACACATGGTATGATTTTTTTTTTTTTTTAATAAAATACTTCAGCTAAATTGATTTGAGACCCTTAAGACAACAACTTTTAGGAGCTGGTGGTGGTTTTTTAAAACACAAGAAATCTACTCTTTTCATTCTTCCAGTTGGTTGCCTGATGCATCAAGACAGCTGTCCAGGATACACCTCATTTAATTGTAATTGCTATTGATAAGTTTATGCAATGTGGAGCCATCACTTAGAGTCTTGTTTGCTCCAAACATCTCTTGGACACTTAGTAACTTTCCTTTACTTACATGCTTTTTGCTTATTTTCTTTTTGTCTTCATGCCCTGGTGGCTCTCCTCTCTCTCACTCTTGAGTTCTCTCTCAGTCTCTCTCACGTCTTTTTTCTTCTTTCCCCACATCTCCTTCTGACTTTGCATAAAATAATACAATAATGGAAAGGGCTGCCTCAATCATTTGGCCTAACAACAGTAGACCCAGCTGAGAGATTTGCTTGCACACCATCTGTGATACTGTGATTTATAATAAGAAATATATATTTGGTTTAATTCCTTAACTTGGGATATCTGGTTTTCTTTAACAATAATCTTTTGATGTTCAGGCTATTGGCCTTTGGTCACAAAACTTGTATACAACGTGGCTCCTCCCCTCACTGCCTCAGAGCAGTTCTCTCAGGGTTACTTGAGATGCTATCTCCTGAGCTTGAAGTCCTCAAATTTCCCACTGAATAAAACATAACTCTCAAATTTTAGGTTGTGATTATTTTTTAACTCGACATCACTTAAGTGTGCCCTAACTTCCCCAGCTGTTCTTTGAGCATAGCGTACTTTGCTAAAGTCTGGATACTCAGAATTTTCCTGGTGCTCCAGTCTAACATCTGAATCTTCAGAACAAAGCACAACTGCTTCCAGGATCGATCTTTCTCCCCTACCTGTGGTCCTGTAGCATTTTAAGCCTTCATGGAGAAAACCAGAACATTTTCCCACCGAACTTCATACAAGAAGAACTGTCCGCAAATTGCTTCAATGGAATACATTTTGATAAAGAAAATATCAGAAACCTCTCACACTGGTCTTTCAGTTCCACAAATAGGTCACGCTTGTTAAACATAAGAAATCTGAGCTTGATGTTTCCTGGGGCTTCGATAGGTGACTTCTTCACCGCATTCTGCTGCTGCTGCTGCTGCTAAGTCGCTTCAGTCGTGTCTAACTCTGTGCGACCCCATAGATGGCAGCCCACTGGGCTCCGCCATCCCTAGGATTCTCCAGGCAAGAACACTAGAGTGGGTTGCCATTTCCTTCTCCAATGCATGAAAGTGAAGTCACTCAGTTGTGCCCGACTCTTAGCGACCCCTTGGACTGCAGCCTACCAGGCTCCTCTGCCCATGGGAGTTTCCAGGCAAGAGTACTGGAGTGGGGTGCCATTGCCCAGTCTTGCTCAAATGTTGCCTCCTCAAGGAACTGTTCCTCTGTCTCTTACAAGCTGTGGGATTTAGAAAGCAAGTTCATGTCTCTGGGCTTCTGTTTCCTCCTCTTGGAGAGAAAGCTATAACACTACCTCCTAGCTTTTCTGGGCATTAAATGATTTAAAATATAATAGTCTTAGAACAATAAATTCTCATAGTCAACTATCTATCATTACCACTATTATTATTGTTATTATTGGAACACTTACTTTCCTTCCTCACAGTCATTCTAACAAATTTATCTATTTTCTTCAAAGCATTATTATAATATTATCTCAAAGTACTGTTCACTGCCATTCCCTGTTTACTTGTTGGTTTCCAATAACATTCAACCTGACAAGTAAATGTCATAAAAACACACTTCTGTCTCCACATGACTGCATTCCCATTGATTAGAATGGCCTGTGGCACAAAGTAATCATCAGTCAATACTCTCAGCTAAATGAAGGGATTCTTGCACAATTGAATGAAAGGCAGGCTCCAGAGTATTACCATATCCCTAGCATTCTCTGGCCTATGAAAACACTAACTGCATTTCCAAATTTTTGAATTTGGGAAGATTTTGGCCACCCTAGACTTCATGGAATCAAAGGGATCTATGTTCAAAATTTGGTCTCAGTATTCCTCATAATATCTGTGTCAGATTACAAGAGAGAGAAAGAAGACAGTTACATTCAAAACTGAGGACCATCAATCTAAGAATAGGACCTAGCAAGTGTATTGAAAAGCAATTAAATAGCTCCCAAAAGGAAACATGGAACACTATTGTGCAAACATAAACACTGGGCTATTTGAGGCTAGTTTGTCTGAAGAAAATTATCTAATCTTGAATTCCACATATAAAAAGAAAATTAAAAAATAAATTTTAAAGTATTCTGTCTAAATAAACTGTGGTATTTTATACAGTGGAATATTCTGAAGCTCTCAATAAAAGAATAAGATAGATCTTTATATGGCTTGAGAAATATTTGTTAGTATTTTTGAATATAATATTCAGAGTAGTTAAGAAAATTGAATGTTTTCTATGGTGGAAATATACTCAAACTATGAATATTTATTTTCTCCATTTGTGTATATGCACGTTGCAGGGGTGTGTATGTGTATACATGTATAGACAAACTGGAAAAGGTCTGGAAGAATGCACAAAAAAGTAACAGTAGTGGTCATCCTCAGGAAGGATCAGAGGAGAACAGAATTGCTTAAGGTAGTCTAAGTGGTCTCTGGCTTTAGGTGCAATGTAAATTTTTTCAACAAAATCATATTCATGCCTTGTTTGATTGATAAATTGTTTTAAATTTAAAAATCAAAAAAGAGAGCACATTTTCCACGTGTGGAAATTGCTCTGAAAATTCTGTTTGCATATTAGACTTCTGTATGGTTAACACAACTACAATAGCTATTAGTACTACTTAACTGAAATGAAGGTAGTTTGGCACATATTATCCTGAATACAATTATGCTATATTGAAATGGGTGTGATTTACTTTTTCAGGTACATATAAACATCTGTTTATAAGTTATACAATTTAGCAGTAGGCTGTTAGCAAACTGACTGGTATTTCTCCCTTACAATCTATTTTTCTGATTCTTTATTAATGAACATCTTTTTGTTTTTCTATTTTAAATTTTGGGGCTTCTCTTTAAGTCTCTAAAATTTCTCAAAGGTTACTGATGGTTTCAACATGAAACTATTAATTTTTCTCTAGACCCTTGAATTAATTTTGCCTGGGTGTAGAGATACAAGTTCATTTGACTATTGGTGAAAATAAAATGTATTCCTCCTTCTGCACTGGACTTTGGGGCTTTTAAAATTTTTGTTTTGTTTTTGGTAATGAGAAGCAATGCTGGCTTTGTCTTTTTCAACTGGGGATAGAAGTACTTGGCAAAGACTGGAAAAACAAGAAGTGCAGGTTGGTCTCTGTTACAGTAAATATACTATTTGCCCCAAGGCTGTGCAAACACTGTATTGCAAACACAGTTAGTTGCCCTACCTGTTTCAAAATTCTCAGTTGATGTAGCCCTTTGTTTAGGTTGGGCCTCTTTCATCTCACATTATTCCCCCACCCCTTTTTTATGGAGCTCACTGTCAGCACCCCAAGATGCGACACTGGTTTCCTTAGTTGATATATGCCGTTTCCTTGCCCTTCTGGAATACTTGCAAAGGAGTGTATGGTCAGATTTTCAGTGTTTAATCTTCTATCCCTTTTGAGCCACATCCTTTCTGAGCCACTAGTTTAAAAATCCTTCTTTTCTATGAATCTTTTGAAATCTGGTCTACCTCTCCCTGTTACCTACTATAAAGTCCTCCCTGGTGTGGTCACTTTCTCCCAGGGCTCTCAGAGCCCCCAGAGCACCAGCGCATTCCATTCTTCATCTTTCATAACTGTATCCAGAGGGGCAGTTACATTCACTGCTTTCTCTACCGCTGACACCGTCGGATGCTCTCTTTGATTCGAAGGAGATTTCCAGCTGATAACTGTACAACTGAGTTCTGCTAGTACCATGGTATTTGGAAATGTTCATTTTTTTGTTTTACTTTTTTCCTCCCCTGGTCAGAATGTCCATTAGTAATCATCATTAGTGATTTCATTGTCCATTTCTATCTAATTTTAACCTTATCCAAACACCATACCAGGTGCAGGGTCTGAGACTCTTGACAGCCGTATGTAAAGATTTTCTCTCAAACTGGAAAGCAAATGGAATTTTTTTTTTATAAAACTGACTGTTTCTGTTCTTAAGAAGAAAGATTTTTGTGTCTCTCCCAAGAGATAAGCTGCAATAAGGAAGAAGAAATGCAAAGACTGAAAATCCTCTGGTAAATGTCTCTTTAGCTTAGAAATTATTTTTTTTTCTGTATTTTTATGAAAGAATAAGAAAAAAACAGCTGTAACAGAGACTGATATGTATTCACTACTCCTATGGCTCTCTTTATTATCAAGTTTTCCCCAGATATTTGAAATATAATTGACATACAACACTGTCTGAGTTTAAAATAGATAGCATGTTGATTTGATAAAATCGTACATTCCAAAATGATTGCCACACAGTGTTAGCTATTCGTACTTCTTTTTTCTCCTGTGTGCACATCTCTGTTTTGTTTTCTAGTGGCCCTTGCAGGGAGGAGGCCAGGCAGCTAGGTTCAAGCCATTGGAATGTAAATGATGTCCATGATTTCAGACCTTGCTCCTGTAAAACCTCCTGCTTGATCCTATAATCTCTCTTGCATTGCTTTTACCTGAATTCAGAGGATAAAGGGGCTAGATCCGAGAGATGATGGCAGAGTCACATGATAAAGGAAGCTTACATTCCTGCAATACATATGGAGGAGAGTACTTATTCTGCTAGCTAACCCACTTCAACCCGGTATCTGCCTTCAAAGGCTACCCAAAATATGCTTAATGACTTTAAGCTATTGAATCTGGGTTTTATCTAATTCACATACTCTTGCTCTCCCTGTTATATTTTTCCCATTAATCACAACTTGCTTTGTCAAGTTCTTTCCACCCTGGCCTTTCATGGTATCATCTGTTATGATTCTCATTTTACCTCCTAAGGTTCTCTCTATAATCTCTTCTTTCAGTGTGGGTATTCATGAAGTTCCATCACCAGCTACTCATCACTCAACAATCTCTCCTTGGGTATTTAATTCCATTTCTGTATTTTTTAAACTAACATTTAGTAACTCATTTCAAAATGTGGTCCCAGTTTCTAACTTCATGTTTTCTGATGATATGCTCTTTCTCTGTCCAGTGTACTGGTAATAGTGTACTATTTAACCTCCAAGGGATATGCTACATTCTTGCATCCCTCTTTTTTCATGGACAAGTTTCTCTGCCTTTCATAATCGAACTCCTATCTTTGTCTCAAGCAAATCAGTCACCAGTGCTTCTCTGATTGTCCTTCCCATGCAGAACTGGGAGCTCTCTCCTCTATGATCTAATTGTAACTTCCACTTATATTCATTGTTATAGCACGAAACACAATCTCTTGTACTTCTTTACTGTAGTCACTACCAAGGCTGTGAATTATTCCAAGGCAGGTTTCATGTCTTATTCATATGTGTGTACCCCATTTTCTGCATAGTATCTGCCATAAAACAAACACCTAGTGAAGATGGTTTGAAGCATTATGAAATGAAATAATAGTTTACTAAACTCTCTTTGAATAAATATTGAAATTTGGAAGAATTTCCTCTTCTGGGCTACAGTATAGAAACAACTCATCCAACTTTTAGTCCTCCATCAAAAATGTTAAGGAGAACATTTGTTGTAGGTTGGAAATGTTGTGGATTGGTTGGTAGCTGTGGTAAATACAAAGGGGTTTTGCTCTCAGTCTAATCCTGGAAGCTTCTGTGAGAATACTGAATTCCATAAAGTATTTGAGTTTTAAAACATTTATAGTACCTCCACAGGGACAGAAGTATGATGGGGACATGCCTATATTCTATTTTTATAGTTCTCTTATTTTATTTGGAGATATATTGGTGTGTTCCTCAGAAAAAGCTAGATACAATAAACAATCAACAAGCCAACAAAAAACACCTGAAACAGCACTTTATACAATAAAAATGCATTTATAATTTATCTTACAGTAAAGAGAACAAATCTAGATGCTCTATCTAGAGATTTGGAAAAAAATGAGAAATATAAGTCTGTAATTGAATATAGGAGAGTAAAGGTGAAAGGGTTTTACTTAACCTGCCCCTATTACCGCCCACCTTGGTTTTAAGATGGGCAACACTTAAGTACAATTCCACTAAGACCTTTTTTATAAAGAGATGCATCACAGCAAGAATGGGTAGTTAAGGGAAATTCCAAAGTAAAAAAAGACAGTAATAGTACCCATACTTTACATATTAGGAGAACTCTGGGTAGGTCAAGACACCACAATATGATACGTAAAGAGGTGTATCAATCAACAAGTGGAGGCAATACTGATATCAACCATGTCCAGAAGAGGACTTGTTCAAATAACCCCTCTTTCATGAAGTCTTTCCTGGTTCTTCCTGATTTCAGTTCAGTTCAGTTCAGTCACTCAGTCATGTCTGACTCTTTGTGACCTGATGGATGGCAGCACACCAGGCTTCCCTGTCCATCACCAACTCCTGGAGCTTACTCAAACTCACGTCCATTGAGTCCGTGATACCATCCAACCATCTCATCCTCTATTTTCCCCTTCTCCTCCTGCCTTCAAGTCTTTCCCAGCATCACAGTCTTTTCAAATGAGTCAGTTCTTCTCAACAGGTGGCCAAAGTATTGGAGTTTCAGCTTCAACATCAGCCCTTCCAATGAATATTCAGGACTGATTTCTTTTAGGATGGACTGGTTGGATCTCCTTGCAGTCCAAGGGACTCTCAAGAGTCTTCTCCAACACCGCAGTTCAAAAGCATCGATTCTTCAGTGCTCAGCTTTCTGTATAGTCCGACTCTCACATCTGTACATGACTACTGGAAAAACCATAGGTTTGACTAGAAGGACATTTGTTGGCAACGTAATGTCTCTGCTTTCCTATTCAGAAGCAAATGTAACCTCTTCTGAGCTCAGTTGTGTCTGGATTCTGCTTCTCTAGTAATATTTACCATCATCACTATGTCTCATGTTGCCATATCTTCTAAGCCACTCTGAGAAGTCTTTGAGTTCAGGAATAGTATCTAATTTTACATTTTGACATGATCAATAGCAGCTAGGATTGTGTTGATGCATTTTGGTGTTCAATAAGAAATTTATTGAACTTACATTAATAATCTGTTCTTTCTTGTAAGTCAGAATGAAGTCTATAGAGAAAATTATGACTCATCTCTCTACTCTCAAATTTCTTAGTATGAAAATTTAAGAATACTTATCATACACACCTCTTTGTGTGCAGTAAACTTCCATCGAGTTTCTGCTGGAATTTAATAAACATTTATTGAATACCTACTGAAAATGAAGAATTTAAAAACTGGTATTCAGAGTCAGCTTTTTGCAACTTCAGAGCCTTGCCTCTGACAAGATTGAAATTCCTTTGTCATATAACGCTATCCACTTGGCAATGATGAAGAGAATTTCCTTGGTTAATTGCGTCTGTATGTGGATCCTAGTGTAATTTAGAGAAACAAATGAGTACTTGGAAGATCCAGATTCAATGGTCTAGGCTAAGATTCTCCACAGATGGAACTACTAGGCTTTTTATCTGTGTACTCTGGTTGATTCAAACAAATGTTGAGTAGAAACAGAAAGCTGGTTTGTTATCACGGAACACGGGTGATAATGACTTTGGGATCAATACATGCTGAATCTTTCCCCTTCTTCTTCCTAAACATACAGATGCTGCTCTATCAAAGCAGAACTGTTACAAAAGAATTGATTTCTCATTTCCAAACACACGTGGCTTAACTTGCAACCAATTGTGTAAGCTACCTTAAGCCCTTTTCTCGGAGGAAGGTGGCTGTAAATAAGGAAATAAGGGGACTGTGTTTTCCTGCCTTCATAAGAATAGATTTCTGGGCTCCCTTCTTCTGCAGAAATTGATGCAGTGTGTTCTGTTGCTAGCCTCATGCTGTAAATAACATTTTGACTTTGGGCATCCTGGTGAAATATACTTAAAAGTAAATTAGATGGGGCTCTAGGCAAAGATAAATTTGGAAGTGGGTACCTGCTATGGCTTTGCACTCTGTTGCCACAGGGCTATGCAACCCAAACTGTATTCCTCTTTAGGCCATAAAAAAATAGAAATGTGTGTTTGTAAATTACTTTGTGGTTTTTTTTTTTCCATTGCTACCTCATGCATGGCTTTCCTGGGGATGTCAACAGAGTCAGTTAGCAAAATAAAGATAGATGGCAAGGAAATAATCCTGAAGGGTTTTTTTTTTTGTTTGTTTGTTTTTTTACTGTTTAGGGTTTTTTGCAATGCAACTATTATAGATACTCAATTGTACTCATCTTAAGCAGAGATTCTGCCATTAGTTTTCTGCTCTCCTGAGAACCAGTTGGCATCCTTTGCCTTAAGAAAGGCAAGATGTTTTTATTAGTGGGTGACTAAGCACTTTGATACTCCATCATGCTTTTCAGAATCTCAGGGAAATGAAAATAAACTAGGCACTCAAAGTGCAGGGAAGAAGCCAAGCTACCAGAATATCTGGTGTGGAAACTGATTGCAAAAACATCCTCAACTTTTCATCCTTCCCTATACTCATCTCCTCTGCAATATGAACTTCATGGTTCCTTTCATCAGAGGTTGGAGACTATTTCCTCAACCCTTGAATGTGGGTTTTGTGACTTACTTTAATAGAATGAGGCCGACAATAATATAGGGAGCCAGTGATGAGCCTAGATATCAACAGGTATTATGGTCTAAAATCTGTACTCTACCAGAACCCAGCCATGGTAACACAAACATGTCAGTGTTCTTCTGTGGGTATGTGAGAGAAGGTATGGAGGAGACATTAGCAGTTCCAGTTAAGCCTATTTCAAAGCATCCTGTAACAAGCCAACCTGAAGAGACACGAGAATGGCCTTCTAAGCAGAGCTGCCTTGTCAACACACAGCCTACAGCAGCGGACTGAATGAGTCCAGCCCAGACCAAAAGAACCAGCTCACTGAGCCATGCTTGAAGCATTAAACTGCAGAATCATGAGCCAATTAAATGGGAGCTTTTTAAAGCAATTTTGTTTGGGGGTACTTTGTTATGCAGAAATAACTAGCCAAAATATGTCCAATAGTAAAAATAGAATTAGCTTTTGAGTTAAATCAACTGGTGTTCACATTCTGGCTGTAGCATGCCAGTGACTAGGCTACGGGAAAGTTTAACTTCCTCATTTGAAAATTAATATCCACATTTGTATTGTTTCTAAGGGATATACATAACAGGTAAAGCATTTGATCCTCAGCAGATTGCAGCTATTATAAATAAAAATAATTAAGGATGAAGAAGAAGAGAATTATAATGAAAGAGTTAAGAGATAAGAGAGAAAAGGATAGGAAAGAAAGAGGCAGAAAGACTGAAAAGCTGGGGATAATCTGAGGCAGAGAAAATTGAGGTGGGAAGGTCGTCTTCTCCTTCCTTGAATGGTTGCTTCCCTTCCTGTGGTTGCTCTCTGTGTGCATATAAAACATCATTGGATTAATAACAGCTAAAACACCGCTATCATTTATTGAACCCACAATATGGTTTAGAACCTCTGCAAAGGTTTTCAGCAACAATATTTCATTGAATCCTCACATTTTTCCTATTAGGTAGTTATCATCATTATCCTCATATTACAAAACAGAAACTGAGGCTTGGAGGATGTAAGAACCTGTCCAAGACCACACAGCTAATGAGGGACAGGCCACGAGATGAGTTTTGTGTGATACTGGGCTCTTAAGTGCCATAGAGTACACATTTTCCTTAGAAAGCCTGCACTTAGTGGGTAATCTGAGTTTTATAAACCTACCATCATGGACCAAGAAAAGACTCCTTTTTAAGCAAGAAAGCTTTGCAAATCAGATGTATCTTAAGTGCACATTAAGCTCCATAAATCAGACACTTTCTTGAGAATGCATTAAGCAAGATGTTAGGTTCATCTTTTAAACATCAGGGTACCTGGGGGCTTAGTTGGTTCTCAGTGACAGCTCCTTTGTCCTCATCCTTCTTTCTGAGGAAAAAAAGAAGTCTTTACATTAGAGCTAGAATTTGCAAGTTGGCAGAATATATATTCTGTAGCCATTAATGCAAGAACTAGAATTTTATATGAAACAGGTCAGAAGCATAACATTGAATCAGACCATTGAAACCAGTTACTTGATATTTTAACTAACACATTTGCTATTTGACATCTTTCCCTAGCTGGAAGAAATGTAATCTAAAACAAACTCAGAAATCCAGAGAGATTTTGCTCTCACATGTTGAAAGTGAAAGTGAGGGGCTGAACGTGTTTTATTTCTAAGCTTTGACTGATTCCCACCATCCTGTCGTTTTCTTTACTCCATTCAGCACGTGGCTCTCTCATCATGAAAACGAACTTTAGTGAAGAACTTTCTTGGTAGAAATTTGTGTTGCAAAAGATTACACACCTCTACAACACAAAACTGTTGAGGTTTTTTTCAGGATGTACATGCTTGCATGCTCAGTTGCTCAGTCATGTCGACTCTTTGTGACCCCATGGACTGTAGCCTGCCAGGCTTCTCTTTCCATGGGATTATCCAGGAGAGAATACTGGAGTGGGTTGTCATTGCCTCCTCCAGGGGATCTTCCCAACAGAGGGATTGAACTCATATCTCCTATGTCTCCTGCATTAACATGTGAATTCTTTGAGCTACCTGGGAAGCAGTTGAAAGTAATCTGAAATAGGCACAGACAGACAGACACATACACACACAGCATTGAGTTTGATTTTTAGTCTCAGGGTCTTATTTGGATGATTCCACATTTGGAAATTTTAGTCTACCTTCAAAGAAAATGCAAGTCAGAATTGTGATGAAGCACCATGGTTTCCAGCAGCTAAGATGAATCTTGTGCTAGACAAAGTTTCAAGAGACCCATCTTAGACAAAGTCAAATGGGCTAACAAAATTATCCTCCAAAACATTTTATGCATATATCAGAGTGATGATTTCTCAGAGAGAAAGAGATTCTAAGCATAGCAGGGTCTGAATTGATGACAAGACCATTACACAGGTGATTATAGCAGAACCAAAGAAAGAGAAAAGCATCCTTCATATAGTTCAGAACCCCAAATTCAATAGAAACTTAAGACCATTTCAGTTGCTTTTCTTATATTTTATCTTGGGATTGTCTTCCCAGATCTTAACCAAAAACTCTTCAATATTCAAAGCATGCTTAAATACAATACACAGTTTTGCCTTCTAGAAAGAGTTATACAGCAGCTTCCTTCATATGCATTATTCATTTCTAAGCTGAACTTTACAACTAAGATCTTAAAATGCAGACCCTCCTGAAAACCACAGCCAGACTTTTATTCATTTAATTGACTCAAACACAATACCATAGTTTTATGAAACTAGAAATCTGTTGTAGTGCAGTGACAGGTCCCAAACTTATTAGGCTACATGTCCCGTTTAGAAAAGGGGCATTTCTCATGTTCCAACTATTACCTAAGTTCTTTCACATTCACTTAATTCTAATAACAGGTGGCTCAGAGGTTAAAGCGTCTGCCTGGAATGCGGGAGACCAGGGTTCAATCCCTGGGTTGGGAAGATCCCCTGGAGAAGGAAATGGCAACCCGCTCCAGTACTCTTGCCTGGAGAATCCCATGGAGGGAGGAGCCTGGTAGGCTACAGTCCATGGGGTCGCAAAGAGTCAGACACGACTGAGAGACTTCACTTTTCACTTTCACCCACTATGGTAGGTATTACAGTCTCCATTTTAGGCATGAGAAAAGGAAAGACAATAACTTGCTTATGGATCTGTGGCACTAAATTGGAATTCCAGCCCTTATCCACATAGGTCCCAATTTCCTGGGTGTCATGTGGCCTTTCTGAGCATATATGTTATTAAATATCCTCCTTGTTCCTTGAGAACTGAAGAAGTGATTTGAATGAAGTAATCTGATACTGGCTTGTTTCTCACAGTTTTACTTTAAATAAATTGTGTTTGATACCCCCTATCTTGTACTTTTCTATCATTTTGTCCTTGTTACTTCTTGACCCTGATTTTCATACTGTCTGGAATCTGTTTTCCTAGAAAAAAATTACATTTTCTATATACAAATAATCTTCTCACTGCTCCCTGAAGCCCTAGAGTTTTGCTGTCACTTTTGAAGACAGATAATAATCCAGCAGCTACATAAATAGCATTGTACCCAAAACAGGCCCAGGAAACTGGTGAACCACGAGTAAAACAAGAACAGCAATGAAACTCCAAAATACAGTTATTAATTCATACCATCAGGATTACTGCTTTTTGTAAAGATATTTTTAATGAGGAAAGATTTTTAAAAATATAAGCCATTTTAATTCTGGATCATTGATTTTTAATGATTTCCAAGTTTTCTTATAAAATTTTTTTTGCTAAGAGTGAGAAGATTGTGTTATATTACTGATAGGAGCTGAAAGGTCTTTTGCTTTCTTTGAAACAAGGGATATTTATACATTGTGTATTTTTTATTATGCAACTGTTATCACAAACTTTCCAAAGGAAACCTGTGTATATGGATAAGTGCATATCATTTTAACTACTATAAGCTCCACAGTGTGGGAGGAGGAAAACTCTGTATTCTAATTGCCATTGAAAATATGATTTGTTACAGCTCTTAAGAGAACTGAACGTGCCATGTCATGCAGGGCCACACAGGGTAGCACCAAGGTTGGTCAGGAGGCAGAAGGGATTAGAGAAAAGTATGGGGGGAAATGATTATGGTTTTTAAGGCAAGAAATGGGTAAAGCAAGGTAAACAGCATGGGAATTGGTTAGTCTGAATAATTTCATCAGGCTGCAATTTCAGTAGGGGCTGTCTTGAGCTGTCTGGCACCTAGGCCTGGGCTGATCAGGTCAGGTCAGAGGAATATTGGCTTCACATGTAAACATTCAATAAAGAAGGTGATTGAGAGATATGAACTTTGGGTCATTGGTTTGCACATGAAAGGTATGTTCAAAAGGGACTAATTTGCTATCTCTAGGAATTAGCTAGCCTTGGCAGAGCCTCTCTTTTCCCAGTCAGCCAAGTTCCTAAGATGAAAAGCATCATAAAAGACAGAAAATGAAAAACAAGATGTATACAGTCACATAATATGTATATATTACATGAATGAAAAAATAAATAAATGGCTGATTTCTTCAGCTGGGCATTATAATCTTTATTCATACCTTCTCTGATCTTTCTGAAAATGAACAAATTATTTCAAAGAGAGCTAACTACAAATTTTTCTCCAACTTTTCCTCTTAAAATGTTACCTGCATTATTCAAGTTAAACAGTGTATATCATTTTGCATTTTACCCAAAAGAAAAAATGAAGTAGATGGACATATATGGATCTGAAAACCAGAGTTCCTCTACTCTCTATTATACATAGGTACTATGTTGAACTTGGGTAATCCATTTTTCTTTAAAATCTCAGATTACCATTTATTGAAGAACTTAAACCCTCACAAAAATAAATGTTGGTGTCATTAAGACAAAACCATCACCAACCCACATTGTAAGCTTTCAGGGAAATAATTGAAGTGAATATCAATATTTTAAGAAATAAATGAAAGAGAAAGATACTTATTTTAACTTCTGGAGACCTTTAATGCCTGTATGATACATATTAAAACAACCAAATACTAACACTGTTATGGGGGACTTTGTTCACATAAATAAATTCACAAGGACAGTTTAATAACATTTGCAATTAAAATTATCCTCTGGCACTAGAAGGATGGCTTTCAATTACATGTAGATCATTGGATTCATTTAATTCATATGACTTGTAAATTTGAGAATCTGTGCTTCTAAAAATAAAGCCATGAAATCTTTCCTGAATATACACAACTCCATTAACAACTTCCTTAATTAAAATTATCAACAGTAAATACTTTTGATTACAGTTGCTATATATCATAACTTATTTAATGTTTCATCTGTTTTATATAGGGCTTCCCTGGTAGCTCAGACAGTAAAGTGTCTGCCTACAATGGAGGAGACCAGGATTCGATCCCTGGTTTGGGAAGATCCCCTGGAGAAGGAAATAGCAAGCTGCGGGTATAGCTCAGTGGTAGAGTGCATGCTTGGCATGTATGAGGCCCTGGGTTCAATCCCTAGTACCTCCATCTTGTATTTTCCTGGTGGCCCACTGGCTAAGACTCTGCACTCCCAATGCAGGGGGTCTGGGGTTTGATCCCTGATCAGGGAACTAGGTCCCACATGCTGCAACTAAGACCTAGGGAAGCCAAATAAAATTTTAGGGCTTCCCCGATAGCTCAATTGGTAAAAAATCTGCTTGCAATGCAGGAGACATGAGTTTGATTCCTGGGTTGGGAAGATGTGCTGGAGAAGGGATAGGCCATCCACTCCAGTATTCTTGGGCTTCCTTTGTGGTAAAGAATCTGGCAAAGAATCTGACTGCAAGTGAGAGACCTGGGATCAATCCCTGGGTTGGGTAGATCCCCTGGAGAAGGGAAAGGCTACCCACTCCAGTTTTCTGGCCTGGAGAATTCCAGGGACTATATAGGCCATGAGGTCGCAAAGAGGAAGGACGGCTTTCAATTACAAGTAGATCATTGGATTCATTTAATTCATATGACTTGTAAATTTGAGACTGTGTGCTTCTAAAAATAAAGCCATGAAATCTTTCCTGAGTATACACAACTCCATTAACAACTTCCTTAATTAAAATTATCAACAGTAAATACATTTGATTACACTTGCTATATCTCATACTTTATTTGATGCTTCATCTATCTTATATACCATCATACAGGAATTTCCAATTATTGACTTCATCTTCACATATTCAGACTTAATAATCTTGCTTATTAGAGTTTAGCTGCCTTCTTTAAAGGAAAAAACATACACTGTATTTTGCTCATAAGCAATTGTGCATAACAGAATCCAGAACTTCTGTGTTGATTTTTCTGCACCAAGTCAGGAGGTCAGCAAATCTCTTTTGCCCATTGTTTGGAGCCAAGACCATATAAGGAGAAAAGATGTCCTGCCTTAATGGAACAGAGAAAGACAGCACTAGGTGGTCCTAGTATGGTGGGAGGATTTTATCTATTATTAAAGATCAGAGGTATTGAATTCAATTATGTAAATGAATGTTAATCAAGAAAAAAAAAAAAAACAGACAACTGGTCAACCTATTTCAGTAGACTAGCTAAGATGGGAAGGATCAAGAAATGCCAGATGCCCATCAGATAGGTTCAGTATTTGATAAAAAATTCAGATGGGGTGACACTAATGAACAAAAGTGAAATTTTGAAAATTCTCAGGTGAATGAGTATGGTTGGAATTTGCTGTCAGAACAAGAGATATCTACAGTGGAGAGCTTGATTCTGATGGAGAAAAAGGTTAATCCCACAAAGAGATATCCTTATTGCCATTCTGTAGCATTGTCAAATAAGCAGTGGCACATATCTAAGGTAAATAGGTAGGTATGGTTTTAGAGCAAGTCTTTGTTCAGCTTCAGTGAGATTCCTATGTATCCTATTAGTCCTTTGGTATATGTGGTTTTGACTCCCTGGCAAACTGGCAAATGATACCTAAACTTTAAAGTGACTGAATTAATTAAAATGGTATCTTAATTAGAAAAACAAACAAAAGTTTATGAAGCATGCTCTACTCCCTTTCAATTAAATGATCTAATGTCATTAGCAAGAGTCCTTCTTGAGATTATTCAGGGAGGTCCAGGAATTTGGTTATAGCTGGCCATGTATATGTCATATCACCAGAACTCTGTTTACAGGAGGTCCAGGCAAATTTCTGGAAGGAATTCCTCCTAAGTGATCTGTAGCTACTACACTGTGTTTATCATTGCAGATGACACTGAGTTTAGCATACTACTTTTCATGTAAATAGTCTGTTGTCTAGCCACTGGGGACATTTGCCTAGAGAGAAAAGAAAGCAGAAAAATGAAAATGCTAAAAGAATCTCTCTCTAAACATCCATGGATCATTGATCTCAGAACAGTGCTAACAGTACTGGCACTGTAGCCTCAGCAGCATTTTTAGTGGATTTATATTGGCACCAAAGCCTTTGGCATGCTGGCATTAGAAAGAGTGACTAAGGGTTAGAGAAAAATCTCATGTCTATCTCATTAAGTGTAGTGTTGCAGCCAACAAAAGAATTTTCAAAGAGGAGCAGGCGTTTTACTTATGTATATACTGTATATAATTCATAGGATATCACACATACACATACCGCTGAGAGGTCAAATAATAATTGTGTGTGTATACAAGACTGCTATATTAGAGTGTTGATGGAGTGGCGCTTTCTCTGTTGTAACAGAAAGCAAGATACAGGTAGATTATTCAGTGGCTAGAGGATTAGAATATATAAGTGTAAAAATATTCATATTTTAATCAAATCTCAAATGATAAAATGTAACAAGGAGACTCTAGAGCTCCTTGAATTATGAAAACATATTTGAACTGGAGACAATATTTTCCTTTCAGGAAAAGAGGCATCAAAATAAATTGACTTTCTTTGGGAAGATTCTTATTGTTCTTGTGATCTTGTTAAACATGGCCCTTCCATTTTTCCTACCTATAGTGCTGAATGTCATAGGGTACTCACTTCCCAATAGAAGCATCATTATATATTCCACATTATTTTGTCAGGTAGGATTTAACTCTGTAATTTCTGTGTTATCTTTCTCTGGTCTCAGTATCAGGGTAACCCTGGTCTTATAATTTGGGAAGTGTTTCCTCCCCTACTATTTTTGAGAAGAGTTTGTGAAGAATTGAGATTAATTCTTCCTTGAGTATTTGATAAAATCTAATAATCAAGACATCTAGGTCTAGATAATATTTGTGTTATTTAAAAAAAATTCAATTTATTTATTATAGGATCCATTTAGCCAATCTCTTCACGAGTCAGTTTTAGCTATGTCCTTGTAGAATGTCTTCATTTTATCTGAGTTGTACAGTTTGTTGCCTTTTAATTGTCCACTGTACTCACTTTATAGCCCTTTTGTTTCTAGAAGTTTGGTATTAGTATGAAATGCTAATGTTCTTTCTTTGATTTCTGATTCTAGTTGAGTCTTCTTTTTTGGTATATGTAACTAAAATTTTTCTTTAGTTGATCTTTTCAAAGAATCAGTTTTTGGTTTCATTTATTTTCTTTATTTCTTCTATACTCTTTTTTTTTTTCTATTCTCTATTTCAGTAATTTCCATTTCTGATATTTAATTCTTTTCTTTTGTCATCTTTAGTTTTAGTTTTACTTTTTTCTCCAGTGTCTTAATGTAGAGGTTAGGTTACTTATTTGAGATCTTTCTTCTTTTCTAATACAGGCATTTCCACTATAAATTTCCCTCTAGGAACTGCCTAATTCTTAGTTCTTAGCTATATCTCACAAGTTTTGTTATGCTGAATCTTCCTTTTCATTTATCTCAAAGTATTTTATAATTTCTGTTTTGATTTCTTCTATAATCCATAGGTTAATTAGAAGTGTTTGTTTTCCTCTTATTTGTGAGTTTCCCAATTTTTTTCCTGGAAATGATTTCTGCTGCTGCTACTGCTGCTAAGTCACTTTAGTTGTGTCCGACTCTGTGTGACCCCACAGATGGCAGCCCACCAGGCTCCTCCGTCCCTGGGATTCTCCAGGCAAGAACACTGGAGTGGGTTGCCATTTCCTTCTCCAATGCATGAAAGTGAAAAGTGAAAATGAAGTCGCTCGGTCGTGTCCGACTCTTCGCAACCCTATGGACTGCAGCCTACCAGGCTCCTCTGTCCATGGGATTTTCCAGGCAAGAGTACTGGAGTGGGGTGCCATCACCTTCTCTGAAATGATTTCTAATTTTAATCTACTGTGGTCTGAGAATGTACTATATATGATTCTTAATCTTTTAAATTTATTGAAGAAATAAATGTCTAAAGGAATGTGGACCTTTAGGTGAAGAAAACAGAGCAAAGGCAAGACAGGAACACACATGAGACACTCACGGAATATGAGCAAATTATGTTAACTATAAGGTTTTTTTTTGGTAAGTTCCACCTAAAGATAAGGTGAGCCTGTGAGGGTCCTAGGTGTTAAAGTGGTAATGCAACTTTCTGTAAGAACCAAAGGAGATATATAGCCCAGGAATATAACAGTTAAGGAAGTTTTTTCAACTATCAAAACACACCCACTGTAGCAAAATCTTATGAGCATTATAGCTATGGGCATTATTTCAAAATTTTTAATCCCTCCATAAATAGTAGACTGTAGTAAGAGGTCAGAGGTTAAGCAAATCTTTCTCTTTACTTGTACATGTATAGGTAAGAGACCTATACTATATGCTTACATAGAAAGAATATAGCTCTCATTCATGGCAGTGGTCATAGAAACAATTGCACATCTGGTCTGTGATTTTTTTGATTTCTATTTCATTATAGCATTAGCTCCACAGGCCAGGAACTATATATTGTTTTCTTTTTTTAATTTTTTATGCTATGTATCAATATATCCCTAGTATCTAACTCAAAAATAGGACATGGTACAAGTGCAATACACATTCCTCGTATAAGGAGGTGAATGGAACATAGGTTAATTAATGGATGGATGAGTATACATTTTTATAAAATCACCAGTCATCTTTTTTTGGTGTATGTTAAATGTGAGATGTTTGAGGACATTTTCTATTGTCAAAATCAGGAAGAAAAAAAAAAAGCAAAACACTTGAATTCCTAGTTCATGAATTGCAAAAATGTCTGCAAAATATCTGTCTTTCTTTGCAGATGGTATAATTATCCAGAGGCTACTGTAACTCAGCAAACAAGACACCTTCCTGGAGACAGGTTAATGTGTCAGTTATCAAACGAACTAATCATGTCCACTAGGGCCCTATGGAAAACATTCTAAGAACTCTCGCCTTTAAATAACCATTGGGCTGGAAGAAGCACAAGCGGGAATCAAGATTGCTGGGAGAAATATCAATAACCTCAGATATGCAGATGACACCATCCTCATGGCAGAAAAGTGAAGAGGAACTAAAAAGCCTCTTGATGAAAGTGAAAGAGGAGAATGAAAAAATTGGCTTAAAGCTCAACATTCAGAAAACTAAGATCATGGCATCTGGTCCCATCACTTCATGGGAAATAGATGGGGAAACAGTGGAAACAGTGTCAGGCTTTACTTTGGGGGGCTCCAAAATCACTGCAGATGGTGACTGCAGCCATAAAATTAAAAGATGCTTACTCCTTGGAAGAAAAGTTATGACCAACCTAGACAGCATATTGAAAAGCCAGAGACGTTACTTTGCCGACTAAGGTCCATCTAGTCAAGGCTATGGTTTTTCCTGTGGTCATGTATGGATGTGAGAGTTGGACTGTGAAGAAGGCTGAGCGCTGAAGAATTGATGCTTTTGAACTGTGGTGTTGGAGAAGACTCTTGAGAGTCCCTTGGACTGCAAGGAGGTCCAACCAGTCCATTCTGAAGGAGATCAACCCTGGGATTTCTTTTTAAGGAATGATGCTAAACCTGAAACCCCAGTACTTTGGCCACCTCATGCGAAGAGTTGACTCATTGGAAAAGACTCTGATGCTGGGAGGGATTGGGGGCAGGAGGAGAAGGGGACGACAGAGGATGAGATGGCTGGATGGCATCACTGACTCAATGGACGTGAGTCTGAGTGAATTCCAGGAGATGGTGATGGACAGGGAGGCCTGGTGTGCTGTGATTCATGGGATCGCAAAGAGTCGGACACGACTGAGCAACTGAACTGAACTGAACTGAACCATTTTCATCCTTAATAAAATACAGATAATTTTCCCAAAGCAAAACTGCTGAGCATCATTTTTCCAATTCATCAACGTGCAAGGCTAGTCTATACACAAATCAATTCAGAGGGTGCGCAGAGGGGAGGAAAAGTGAATACCAAGATGAAAATATCCATTAAAAGTGCAAAGTGCAATAATGATTAGGAGCCTATACAACTTAACTCTCAACTCTCACAAATGGCAGAAACCAAATTTCTGAGTAATCCTCCCTAGAGTAGGTCAAGGCAGAATGGATTAGTTGAAGGTGAATGGACAGTAATGTGGTCTGATCGATTGCCCTCAGTATGCTTCAGGCATACCACAGGGTCAAAGCAGCTTGGTCTGACTGGTTGCACCATAGGTTGTTTTGTCAGAAATTCAACTGAGTGGAGAAATCAAACAAACTTATACTTCTCAAGGGCAAGCTTTGTTTGGAAACAGGAAGTAGGTACCTTGCTGATGTCAAACAATGCATATGCGTATCTCCTAGTATTGTCAGTTTACTTGCAGAAATTTGTCTCCATTAGCAAGAGTCCCCTATACTCTTCAACTATAATTCAATCAAGTTAAAGGTGAATTTCATCTTAGCATTGGCACACAGGTTTTGTTTCTTTATATATATATATCTCATGCAGCCAACTTTGAGAGATATTATGTAATCTTGAGACTTTGCTCACCAGAGCCAGGATAATTCTAGCAAGTTCATACTCAACAAGAACATGCCTGGAAGAAGCGGGGTTCATTCCAGGGAGGGAAGCTCCAGATGCTGGTGTTGAGGGAGGCTAACCACAGCACAAAAGTCATGGCACAAAATGAAGAAATCCTGGCCAGGGGTAGTCTACCAGAGAAAATTAGAGGCGTATGACAAAAACGGTTCAAAGAAGCAGGCAATTAACATTAAAGGTGGCAGTCTTGGGCAAGACTACTGTCCTAAAAAGCATTTTCTTTCCTTCCTCCATCCATTTACTCATTCAACCAAAAACATGCTAAGGTATTTTATTTGACAGATATTACAGATATAATGAATTAAACAAATGTACTTTTGCTGTCATAGACCTTACTTTCTAATGGGTGAGACATTTACATATTAAATACACAAACATGCATTATCATGAATTGTGATTAATTTTAATTATCAGAAATTCATGGGTCTGTAAGTGTGATAAGAAATCCTGATGTAGCCTGCTGGGTATGGTGAATACTCACCAGCTTCTCTAAGGAGAAGATGTATGAACTGAGATCTGAAGAATCAGCAAGAAAATGGGGTTGAGGAGGCATTCAAAGTTGTCAGGTAGGTGATATTTCTACTTTTGAGAAATGAAAGAAGGCCAGGGCATGAGAACTACAGAAAACAGGAGGGAGACTGGGACCAGAGGCTGGATAGGAAGCAGAAACTGATCTTTCAAGGTCTTGGGAATCATGGTAAGATTTTGCTTTTTATTCTAAAGGCATTGGGAAAATAATGAATGCTTTAAATGAAATGACATAATCAGACATTGTGTGTTTTTTTTTAAACAGATTACTGTGATTGACACATGGACAAAGAATGGTGGGTCATAAAGGTGGAAGGAAATGGAATGAGATAATTCTGGGGACCACTTAGAAAGCTTTTTTTAAAATTTGCTTTCTGGATGAGAAAGGATGGCAGTCTGGCTGAGGATGCTATAGTAGAAGAAGCTGGGGACAAGCTGATATATTAGAGGAGGTAAGATGAAAAAGTCATGGTAGATTGAATGAGGTGTGTGGGTGGTTGATGGAGAGTGAAGTGACAGAATTACTCTTCAAAGTCTCATTGAAGAATGACCTAGTTGATTGCATGCTTTACTAACATAATGAACAATAGAAGAATAGATTGACACTAGACAGAGTAGGGGATTGAATTCATTTTTTGGACATTTTTAATTTGAATTCCTTTGAGACATCCTAGGAGAAGTATGGGAGAAAAAAAAAAATAGTTGGAGGTATAAAATTGCCTATAGGCTAACTCAGTGCAAAGATACCGACTAGTCTCATAAACTTGGGAAAGTGAAAGTGAAAGTGAAGTCGCTCAGTCATGTCTGACTCTCTGTGACCCCATGGACACCAGGCTCCTCCATCCATGGGATTTTCTAGGCAAGAGTACTGGAGTGGGCTGTCATTTCCTTCTCCAGGGAACTTCCCAGCCCAGGGATCGAACCCAGGTCTCCCACATTGTAGACAGACGCTTTACCTTCTGAGTCACCAGGATAGTTGGTGATGGAAGCATTTGGTGGGCGTGATATTGCTTAGAGAATGAATAGAGGTTGAGAGGGGAAAAGCACTTGGAACCAACCCTTGAAAAATGTAAACATTTGAAGTTAGAAAGAAAAAAGTGAACAAGAAAGAGACTAGAAGTAGCAAACTGAAAAGAAGAAAAGGAGGAGTGCATGATACATCACAAACGGTGAGAGGAGAGAGTATTTTAACAAGGAGGGTGAAATCAACACTATTGAGAGTTGGTAAAGAACTAAGAAAGATGATGATTGAAAAATGTTCATTTCATAGTGACATGGAGGTCATTGGTGACTACAAATTGCTTCTTTAGTGGAATTTCTGTGGTTGTTGTTATTGCTGTTTTCTCTCTAGATCAATGGATCTGTTTCTCTCACAATCAATAAAACTATTGCCTTTCAGATTAATGAATTAACCAAGAATTTTCAGCAAAAAGCAGGTTTTAAAGAAAGAAAGTAGGTGGTAGATAAGGAAAGTTAGGAAGACAGAGTATAGAGATAATTTAGAAAGCTTATTAAAAATAGATGCCTGCGTACAACCTCTTTTGATTTTCAAGCAAAAAAAAATCTATATAGCAGGGAAAGGAGACCTCTCTGTGGTAGGTAGTCTCCTTGCCCTTGTAGAAGTCTATCCCCTAAGTTGGGGCTAGTCCAAAGCAATAGTTTGAGAAGTGCTGGGGCTTGTTATCTGGGAGTGCTCCTTCTTGGAACCCACCTGCCAACTGTAAAGAAGACTTGTGGCTACTTGGAGATGCTCACAGGAAGAACTGAGACCTGTCGCTGAAAGCCCCAGCTGAGCTTACCGCTGGCAGAGAATGTCAAGTGAGTGAGGCCATTTGGGGACCTATTAGACAACACAGGACCTCTGCCAAACCCACCTGAGAAAGAAGAACTGCCCCCACTGGGTCACAGACTCATGAGAAAAAAATAATGCCTTGTTTTTATTTAAGCTACTAGGTTGTGGAGTAGGTGTGTTATGCATCAATAGGGAATGAAAGAGTCACCACTTCAGCAAGCTCCTGGGTGATTCTAATGACACTACTCCAGAATATAATCTATCAGTCCATTTCACTGGGTTGGCCAAAAAGTTTGTTCCAGTTTTTTCATACAGAAAAGCCCCAAAGAACTTCTTGGCCAACCCAATACTACTGCTACCATCTTCCATCGTGTTCTTCCCCCTCTTTATTCTCTAGTTTCTGTTCCTCCCAAGTCTACCAGAAAGCATCAGAGATGAGAAGGTTGAGCAGGAACCTGGTATCTTTCCTCACTGAAGGTGCAACAGCAGGTAACTGATTTCATTCTTTGAGCCTCAGTTTCCTCGTCTCTAAAGCATAGAGGGCCACGATTCCACTGCAGGGAAAGGTGAGGAGATAGGTGTATAGCAGCCGGTATTTAGGAGACATTAGCTTCCTTTCTCCTATTGCCGGTTCATCATTTGTCTTTGAAGTACTCATTAGTGCAACTATCTAGACTATTTTACTCATATTTAACATTTAGCTTTGTTGTCTTCATAGTTACCTACATTCATAAAAATTAAGGGTTTCCTATGGATGTACTTATAAGGTATCCACAGGACTTCCAAAAGGGTTAAGGTTTCTTCTCAGAAAATCAGCTGTACTAAAATGCTATCTTGAAGCAAAGCAATCATTTATGCTGAAGTCAGGTAGGATGGGGGATCCGGGACGAATGCCTTTCTACCCCCTGCGCCACCTCTTGAAGGTTTCAAGCACTGGATTTTGCAAGAAAACACAAGAAAACTTCTGGCTGTAGAGGCACTGAGGGGAAACCAAAGTTCCTATTATATTCCTAAGCCTTCTTTTCTGCTTGAGCAACTGGTAGCATCACTCACCTATCCAAGCCATCAGTAGGAAATTTTGATACTCTGTCCCTGAGGACGAATGTAAAATAAACTGTCAGGAGCCGGTAACGGGACTGGGCTCTCAAACAACTTGTGTCCCCAGGCATTTCTCAGGATGGATAAGGAACTTGTGAAACTCATTGTGTTTTCCTTCCCCTCCGAGTCCTCAGTGACCTGTTTTTGTGGCTGATCACTGGTGGTTCCGCCTCAGGGTTGTTCATGCAAGTGACTGGAGAGACCACAGGCTGCAAGCTAATCAAGCTAAGGACTACTTGGCTGAGAATTTACTTGGCTTTGTATATCTGACTGCCCTTGGTGATATATATCATAGGATACTGGATAACTCAGGGAACCTACTAGGAATACGGATTACTGGGGAAGGGGAAGAGTCTTTAGTCTTTTAAAATCTACTAAACAGAGGTTTTGTGAAATCTGCTACCAGCTGGCTAGTTCATCATGTCATCCCATTCACTTGACACATGATCCTCTAACTGGCAAGAAGGTGACAAGACTGCCATGAGTCCCAGAGAGACAAAGAAGGTAAACAAGATCACACTAGAATTTGTCCCATTTTAAAATATTTTTTTAAGTGAAATTCACTCTAGAAGTTGGTCTAAAAAGTTTTTCTGAATAAACTCTGATTACCAAGCAGATTGAGAGGTGCTGTGATATCACAAGAAGATGGAAATATTATTGAGTCTGCCCAAAGTCTATTTTTGAGACATGTGCTTGCATGCTCAGCCATGTCCGACTTTATGCAACCCCATGGACTCTAGCCCACCAGGCTCCTCGGTCCATGGAATTTTCCATGCAATAGTACTGGAGTGGATTGCCATTTCTGCCTCCAGGGGAACTTCCTCAGCCAGCAATCAAACCCATTTTGCATGCATTGGCCAGCTGATTGTTTACCATTGAGCCACCCTACCAAGAGATACTTATTAGGAGTGGTATCTCCTCATTTCCTCCTCTTCTAACCTTTCAGTTACTAATAAGCAAATTATTTATTTATCCATTCATTCATTCACCATCCACTATGTGTAGACCCTGTTAGATGCTAGGATATAAAAATGAATATGATATGGTGAAATAAACAGGCTAACAGGGAGGAAAGATATATTATAATGGAAGTTCATATAAGTGATAGCTCCGAGAGCTGAGTGATTAACTCTGCCTGAATCAGTCAAAAAGTCTTCAAAAGAGTAGATAACACTTGATCAGAATTCTGTAGGATGAGTCAGAATTCTCTGGGAGGTAGCAATAGGGCTTGCCCTGTAGGGAAAACAATCTACTTTCCTTCTCTTCATAACCAGTGACATGCTACATTGCTAGTTCTCAACTTGGCAGTGCGTGATCATTACCCGTGGAACTGAGAGAAAACCAAACCAAATCAAATGCCCACTCAGCCTGGGGCATATTGTGAGACACTTCCCAGATGGCTGGCAGATGACTCTCCACCCTGAAACCCCATAGGGAACACCAAGATTAATGGTTAAGGTCTCCTTCCCCCTAGGGCAGCCAGCATCCAAGAATCATGCACCTTGGGGATACAAAGTCCCAGCTCCCTCACCCCATATAAGGGTACCACTGCAGAGGCATCCTAGCACCTCAATCTCCCAGAGGAGTTGAGGCCTCCTTTGAGAATGCCTTGCAGCTCATTTTCTTTGCCCAATCTCTTTCTTTTCAGAGGTCATCTCTGTCTTAGAGTTAGCTTCCTAGGAAACCCAGTCTGTGACAACTGGCCTCTTTCCACAGAATTCTGAGCCTAGTGGCTTTTACCCCACAGACAAGCAGTTTTGTAACTGCAACTTTAAGCCAAGTCTCGTTAAGAACCACTAACTGGTCTTCTCAAAGTAAGATGTGAAGACCCCCTTGCAAAAGAAATGCCTTAAGCAGATTTATTAGGTGCAGATTTATTAAGCCTCATTATAGACCCTCAGGATTATATTTTTTAGAGAGGAGGACTGGGAATTTATATTTAACAAATTCCTCCCTGTTCTTTATACACACATACGTTGTCTGAAACCATAAAAGCTTATCTCAAGCTCTCATGAATGTATTTATCCTTTCAATATGTAAGCAAATAAAGGAATGTAGCCTCCCTTCCCAACTATAGACTTTCTGCTTCCTGAGCCAAAATACAGATGTGAGTAAATGTGATTCAGCAAGAGAAATGCTGGTTACCCCCGGGGTTTTTACCAACATAGGCTCATCATCTGAGTAATGACTCAGTGACCTCTGGTCCAATGGCAGAGAAGAGTTTGCACTTCAAGGACACTCTTTGGCATATGAACACTTTTGTTCGGTATCTTTAGTACATGCTCTGATTCTCATCGTTGCATTTTTTTTTTTTTCTTTCCCTGGCATGCACTCAATATCAGAGATAGGGTACATCATTCAATGTATCCTAAGCCTTTAAAATGGAAGCCTCTAGGCATAATCAACATGACTCCTGGCAGCTCTTTCAGACCCTTTCTCTACCTTTTCCCTTAATATGCTTTGCTAATCTATTTTAAAATTATTTCCAGAGATGTTGCCTCAATAACCTTTCCTTGGCGGGCACTCCATTGTCACAATGAGCTTCTAAGGTATTTTCCTCCTACTTACATCTTTGCTCACCGTCTTCTCTTAAAAACTGAAAAAAGGCTATTGTTTATGCGCCTTTCTCCTTTTAGTGTTGCTGAAAAGACAGTATAGAAATATAGCCAGTCTGGTTCATCATTAGGCACACCCCTAGAATCAATCTCCTTGGCCTCAAATCCTCATTCTGCTGTTTATTAGCTGTACAATCTTGAGCAAGTTGTATCATCTCTGTTTCTTTTTTTTTCTTTTTTGATCTGTAAGTATGAGATAACTATACCTACTTCCTGAGTCTATTGTGAGGCTCTAAGGAGTCAGTATAAATAAACAACTTTGAATGGGAACAGAGGTACCAGATGTAGGGTAGGTGTTCCAAAGATTCTGGTTCTTATTACCATGGGTATGGGTGAATGGGATCCAAGTTATACTTGTCCATTGCACACTTCTTGGTCTTGTTTGTGGGAGGAAAGGATGGCGGGAAGAATTGGGAGATTAGGACTAATATATATATGCTCTATTAGGGCCTCCCTGGTGCTTCAATTGGTAAAGAATCTGCCTGCAATGCAAGAGACCCCTGTTCAAGCCCTGGGTCAGGAAGATCCCCTGGAAAAGGAAATGGCAACCCACTCCAGTATTCTTGCCTGGGAAATCCCACGGACAGAGGAGCCTGGTGGGCTATAGTCCATGGGGTCAGATGAGTCAGACACAACCTAGCAAGTAAACCACCACATATACACTATCATGTATAAAACAGATGGTTGGTTGGAACCTGCTGGATAGCACAGGATGCTCAGCTCAATGTTCAGTTATGACCTAGAAGGGTAAGATGGAGGGGTTAGAAGGAGGTCCAGGATGGAGGGGATACATGTATACATATAGCATCTATACATGTGTACACTCGTTGTACAAAAGAAACTAACATAATATTTTAAAGCAATTACCCTCCAATTTAAAAAAAAATCAAAATAAGACCTATCTACTTAGTGGGAAGTGGACAGAACAGATTTGATCAGAGAAGCTTTGTATAGAGACCAAGAGAAGCAGAAAGAGTGAATGTGCTTAGCACCAGAATGAGCCTGAGAACATGTCAAACCCCTAAATTCAGATCATACTCCCTTGCTGATGATTTTCACCCAGAGCGCTATACATCAGTGTAGGTTTGGATCCTGTTTTGCAAAACTCTCTGTGTGGTTATGGGAAATTAATTTAACTTCTCTGAACCTCAGTTTTATCTTTAAATTCAAATTACTTATTCATCTTTTCTTCACTGGATGGCTGTAAAAGCCAACATTAGTGTCCATGCCAGTGCAGGCCACCAAGTTGGCATGAATTAAGCAGCAGCTAAATCCAGTGGGTTTTAAAATGGAAGGAGTTGAGGATACACTTAGAATCAGAGGATGCCACCTGTGAATTCCAGGAATGGGGAGCTTCCTGCTGGGCCTGCGTGAGCCGTGATGCTACAAAACCAGCGTGGTCTATTTAACTTCTCTCCGCTCTGATACTCCCAGTGGTGGCTCCCTCAGGAGTAAACACTGATGGCTAAGAAATGTATTTGACAAGCTGAAAGTCACTGACAGTCACTCTCCCACAGAGCAGGCATCCCCAAGAACAGGCAGCTTATTCCCCAGGCCACAGTCCCTAGGGGGGAATCACAGCAAATCTTATTTTTAAAGGTGAATTTCTGACTGTTCACCCCTGCCTTGGATTCTACACACCATTGGGCTTTAATGAACAGAGGGAGGCAGCCTGAAGGTCCCATGTCCAGGACTCATTAAACAGACCCAAAGAAACACCAGAAGATTATTTTTACCACCAGACATTTGTTCTCCTGGGTTCCCTGAGTTCACAAGATGCTGACACACGATTCTTTCTCCCAGATAGCCTTTCATCTTTATCTTCACAGATACAGGGGCAAAGGGAAAGAATAAACATATGTGAAAAACATTTTAAAACAGTACTTATTAGATATCTGCTTTATGTTGATCTTTATGTTGTATCTTAAATTTTCACACAGAAGTGAGCTAATGCAGATATTCTAGCAATTTTCTATTCTCAATTTTCTGGATGAGAATGCTGTAAACAGACTCAGGGATGTATAATCATTTGTCCTAGGTCATACAGCTCATAAAGAGTTGGCTGGGGTTCAAAGGATTGGTTGCCTAGACCCACATTCATGTTCTCTTCATCACACCATGCTGCCCTGCCCCAGGAATCATTCAGGCTGATAATGATAATAGAGAGGAATGGGAGAGAATAGAGTTCCCCTCATTTTCAAGTAGCCCTAGAGTCTTTCTGCTCATGTTCCCATTTCTGCCATTAGAGAATCAAGCAGTGAAGAAAGTCCTTGCAAATAAAGTCAAGAGCCATGCTTGGAATAGCCTTGCAGTGATTCTCTGGTTATAAAGATTCAGAGTGATATAGTAATGAAGAAGCCTTTGTTTGCTTCCTGGCAGGGAAATGCACTGCTTTTTAAGCCCCTAGGTCTTCACTGGTGGCTCAGACAGTAAAGAATCTGCCTACAATGCAGGAGACCTGGGTTTGATCCCTGGATTGGGAAGATCCTCTGGAGAAGGGAACTGTATTCCAGAATAACTGAAATAGTCTGGCCTGGAAAATTCCATGGACAGAGCAACCTGGCAGGCTATAGTCCATGGGGTTGCAAAGAGTTGGACACAACTGAGCAATGTTCACTTTCACTTTCTTTAAGCCCCTAACTTCTTAAGTATTTTTCATCTTTGTTATTCAGAAGAAAGGGATTCATACATTAAATAAGTCTGTATCTAGTATGTACTACATGTCAATTCCCATTCTAGCACTTGAGATATGTCACTGAATAAAATAAAGTTATTTACTTTCAGGGAGCTTATTTTGTCAAACACATAAATGCCAAGAAAAAGACGTTTTATGGGAGAGGTTACAGTAACTAGTACTCCTAAATGGGTTCCACTTTTTGGTACACAGGGATAGCAAACACATTCTATGTGTCCAAATTTGGGGGCATAGTATGTCAATATCTTCAAGAGACTTGCAACTGAGACCTCTTAACATCACAAAGAGATATTCTGGAATATTACTACATGTTCAACAAAAGAAGACAAATGCATGAGGTATGCTCAGAGGGAACTCTCTGGCAAAAAAGGCAAATTCCGTGGTGCACAGTGACACCAACGCTGGTGTTGTTTCATACCTATATCTTGTGTAAGCACACCTGTATAGAGACCTGCACTATAGTATTAAGAGGAACTGATGCAAATTCAAGTTCTAACTGTCATTCTGTGGTATAACCTTGGACAGATTGATTGACCTCTAAGAGATGTTATTTCTGAAGAAGGATAAGTTGCATCCACTGTACTTTGTTTTACACCAGTGTGTCTTTTTCACTGGAAACAATGAAAGAATGTGTATACTTTAATACATTTGCCTAACCCTTTGTAGTTTACAAAATAATTTTATCACTAGTGAAGTTTTGACCATCCTGCCATCTCCTTTTCTCATGATATATCAGTATTACCTTTGTATTCAGTTTCACAGATTCTCCCTTTTTATTCCTATTGCATTAGTTTATGTCCCCAGAGTGTCATTCCTGAAACATTGCAATAACTGGTTAACTACCTGGCTCAGGTTATCACCTCTTCCAATCCTGAATATTTTAGCAAAAAATAAAGTAGTTTTTCCATTAGAAATTTGACTTTTCTAATATTTCTCAATGACCTATGTTACACATGAGATAAAGTTACAAGTTGGCATTTAGGGGTCATAGTTTATTTTTCTAGGCATGTATGTCTTTACTATCCAGCACACGTTTTCACTATTCCTGATCATGCCTCATAATTTCTTCCATCAGAGTCTTGACTCAGACTCCCCCACTGACCAGCATCCCACTTTCTCTCCAAAGTTAATCTTGGCTGCTCATTGTTTATTCATCATCTGTTACTACTGCCCAGAACCAAATGGGATCGCATGAAAATTCGTGAGAATAAAGACCAAATAAGATGCCAAGGCCTATTTGACTGATGAGTGAATTGAAAGAGGTTTCTCAGTGTACTTTACTGGTATTCTAGGGATTTCTGACGTTGCTGGGAATTTCTGGATTTTCCAGTTCATCATGATATAACAACATAAAGAACTGCATTTCTATAACACTGCTAGTGCCTCACAAATTCTTCAGTGATATCATGAAGGTCATCAAGGAGAATTCAATTCTGTCATTTCACAGGTCCATAACTTATTAGATTCTCTATCATCAAGCACCTAACTCATTAGGAAAAAACAAGAACATTTGACACTGCCCAATTCTCTCTTATTAAAATACATAACAATAATGAATAAATACATATCTTTATATAAACATGATCTAATTTTGCTTTCATTCAAGCCCTGAGAAGGGAGTTTGATTTTATTCTTATTTTGCCTATTAGTTGCTCAGCTGGGTTCAACTCTTTGCAACCTCATGTACTGTAGCCTGCCAGGCTTCTCTATTCATGGGATTCTCTGGGCAACAATATTAGAATGGGTTGCCGTTCTCTTCTCCAGGGAATCTTTCCAACCCAGGGATTGAACCTGGGTCTCCTGCATTGCAGGCTAATTCTTTACCATCTGAGCCACTGATATGAAAATTAAGCCTTGTTGATCTTAAAAAAAAATTGTTTAAAGTCATATAGCTTGTCAGAAGCAGAGTCAAAATTAGAACTCAGGCCTTTGTAATTGACAGTTTGTACAACTGTACAGGAGCTGAAAGACTCAATCTTCTTGGCTTCAGATTATACTACAAAGTTACAGTCATCAATACAGTATGGTACTGGCACAGAAACAGACATATAGATCAACAGAACAAGATAGAATCCCAGTGATAAACCCACACACCGATGGGTACCTTATCTTTGACAAAGGAGGCAAGAATATACAATAGAGTAAAGACAGCTTCTGCAATAAGTGGTGCTGGAAAAACGGAACAGCTACATGTAAAAGAATTAAATTAGATCAACTTCCTAACACCATACACAAAAATAAACTCAAAATGGATTAAAGACCTAAATGTAAGACCAAAAACTATAACAAAACAACAACAACAACAACAAAACAGGAAAACATTGCAGCAAGATCCTCTTTGATCCCTCCCCTGGAATAACAGAAATAAAAGCAAAAATAAACAAATGGGACCTAATCAGACTTTAAAACTTTTGTATAGCAAAGGAACCTATAAACAAGATTAAAAGACAACCCTCAGAATGGGGTAAAATAATTGCCAATGAAGCAATTATTGATAAAATATTGACATATTATTATATGACAAAGGATTAATCTCCAAAATGTGCAAGGAGCTCGTGTAGCTCAATATTAGGAAAACAAACAACCCACCCAATCAAAAAATGTGCTGAAGACCTAAACAAACATTTCTCCAAGGAAGACATACAGATGGTCAACAAACACATGAAAAGATGCTCAATATCATTCATTATTAGAGAAATTAAAATGAAAATTACAATGAGGCATCAACTCACAATAGTCAGAATAGCCATCATCAAGAAATCTGCAAACAATAAATGCTGGAGAGGATGTGGAGAAAAAAGAACCCTCTTACACTATTGTTGGGAATGTAAATTGATAAAGCCACTATGTAGAATAGCATGGAGATTCCTTAAAAATCTATGAATAAAGTTACCATATGATCCAACAATCCCACTACTAGAGCATATACCCTGAAAAAAACCACATTGAAAAGGACACATGTACTCCGCGGTACATGGCAGCAGTATTTACAATAGCCAGGACATGGAAGCAACCTAGATGTCCATAGACAGATGACTGGATAAAGAAGTTGTGGTACATATATACAATGGAATATTACTCAGCCACCATTAGAAGGACGAATGTTAATGAGTTGAACTGAGGTAGATGAACCTAGAGCTTGTTAAACAGAGTGAAGTAACTCAAAAGGAGAAAAAAAAATCTATATTAACGCATATGTATGGAATCTAGTAAAATGGTAGTGATGAACCTATTTGCAGGGAAGAATAGAGATATAGACATAGAGAAGGGACTTGTGGACACAGCAGGGGAAGGAGACGGGGGGCTAAATTGAGAGGGTAAAATAGATAGCTGGTGGGCAGTTGTTATACAACATGGGGAGCTCAGCCTGGTGCTCTGTGATGACCTAGAGGGGTGGGATGGCGAGATGGTGGTTTGGGAGGGAGGCTCAAGAGGGTGGTGATATGTGTGTATTTATGGCTGATTCACATAGTTGTACAGCAGAAACCAACACAACACTGTAAACAATTATCCTCCAATTAAAGATAAAAATTAAAAAAAAAAATCAGCTGTACAGCTCTACAACAAATAAGGTGATGATAAGCAGCAACCTGTTTAGGTTATATGGTTCTCTTGTCCCCTCCAACCAGAATTCCATTAACACAACCAGAAAGAACTTTCAAATATCACATGTTTTCCCCATTCCAAAATCCCTTCAGAGTCTCTCCATGGCCTGCAGATAATGCACAAATTACTTACTGGGATCCTGCCTCTCTGAACACCTCAGGCCTCTTCCTCTGCATCCACTCATTCCACTAAATAGGCCCTGAAGATTCTGTCTTCCTCTGGATTCAGCTGCCTTTGGGGTTTGCCCCAGGCTTGGTGGCTGGAAGGTTAGCCTGTCATTAAGAATTAGAAGAGTGAACAGCCTTGACCCTCCGCATAGTACACTGGCCTAAGGAAGCCTACTTTGGCAGTGCAGTTTGATCAAGGTAGTCAGCCCTCTATTATTATTTTTTTAATCATGATAATATAGAATATACCTTCAAAGCATCATATATGCACAAATTTGTAGCAATTGGGGAAAAAGTCTCCTATTTGCTTGACAGACATGCAGCACCTCTCAGGAAAGAAAAGCAAATGTGCAACAGGCTGTGAGATGGAAGACAAGACTGCCTCAGAAGAGCTCATTTTAAGTTGGTTTGAAATGACTCCTTGTCATGCGTCTGAAGAACTTCAGTGGATACTGGGGATGGGTTTATCTGTATGCCTTGGAATGAGTCTTCTTTGCTCCCCTAAAGATAACAATTCTCAGAATTGGAAAGCGGTGGAAAAGCCTCTTTCTCTACAGTAGGTTGTGCATTTAATCAGGACTTCAATGACATATCTCCTCCAAAAATGCCCTTGTCTGTTACCAGGAGCTATTCTGAGCCAGGCAACCTAGGAAAGTCACCCTTGTGATGGTTTTCTCTTTCATCTTAGGCTCAGCATTCTTGATACTTTTCTATACTATCATTGAAACCTCTACAAAAGATGCAATGCATGGAGCAGCTAAGACTTAACACCCTTAGTGTGAGACATCTTGGGCTCCAATCCTGACTGCCATCCAATAGCTATGGGAACTTGGACAAGTTCATCATTCTATTTCTGATACACTTTTAAAGAATTTGTCAAGATGTAATTTGCATAATTTATCCATTTGTGTTTATAAGTCAATGTTCTTTAGTATATTGATAGCTGTACAACCACTGCCACAATAAATTTTAGAATATTTTACCACCTCCAACCCAATTGCGCCCCCTCCTGTGTATCCATTAGCAGTACTGGCCATTTCCTTCCACTCCTCCCCCCGTCCCTGGCAACTACTCACATAGTTTCTGTCTTTATGGATTTGCCTTTTGTGAAAATTTCATATAAATGAAATCATTCAATATATATGCCTTTGTTACTGGCTTCTTTCTCTTAGTATAACATTGTCAAATTCCATTTATACTGCAGCATTATCTAAATAATAGTCCGTTTAGGGTCTACTGTGCAATCTTACTCAGTCGTGTCCACTCTCTGAGACCCCATGGACGTAGGCTGGCCCAGCTGCTCTGTCTGTGAGATTTTCCCAAGCAAGAGTATTAGAGTGGGTTTCCACTTCCTCCTGCAGGGGATCTTCCCAACACAGGAATTGAACCCGTGTCTCCTGTGTCCTGCATGGCAGACAGCTAATTGACTGCTGAGCCACTTTTTTGTTTATCCATTTGTCAGCAGACTTTGGGTTGCTTCCACTTTTTGGCTTCTATGGGCGTCCATGTGCAAGCTTTCGTGTGGACATGTGTTTCCAATTGGGAGGTATACACTTAGGAATAGAAACGTTAGGCCGTCCAGTTCTATCTCTTTAATCTCTTGAGAAAGTTTCCGAAATAGTCACATCCCTTTCCCTTATCATCTGCAGTCACAAGATACACAATTTATCTACATCCTCGCTAACATTTGTTATTACTTTTTTTTTTTTATTTAACTATAGTCACCCTTGTTAATTGAACTGATAGCTCATTACTTTTTGTTTGCTTGCTCGTTTTCAATTACCAGACTTCATGTTTTACAACTGTTTGAGAAGTACAGAAAAACTGAGCAGTTCGTATAGAGAATTTCCTTCTTAACCCCTTGACCATACATTTCCTCAATTATTAATGTCTTACAGTGGTAGGCTACTAAATTAGTTTCTTAGGGCTACTGCAACAAATTTTCACAAATTGTGTGGCCTAAAACAATAGAAATTTATTGTCTCATGGTTCTGAGGGGCTGAAATCTGCAATTAAGGTACTGGCAGCATCAAGCTCCCTCTAAAGACTCTAGAGAAGAAATATCCCTTAACCTCTTCCTAGCTACTGGCAATTACTGGCAATTCTTGGAATTTTTTTAGCATATAGCTTCATCGATTCAATTTCTGTTTCCATCTTCATACGACATTTTTCTGTGTTTGTGCCTCTTATAATTTTCATCAGGACAAAGGAAATCTGAATACATTATTATTAACTGAGGTCCATCATTTATTCAGATTTCCTTTGTCCTGATGTCCTAATGTTCCTAATTTTTTTTTCCTGTTTTAGGATTCCATCCAGGATATCACACTGCATTTCATTGTCACATTTTCTCAAGCTCCTCTTGCCTATGACTATGTCATTGTGACGTTATGTTTGATGATCTTGATAGTTTTTTATTTTTAATTTTTATTTTTACTTTATTTTACTTTACAATACTGTATTGGTTTTGCCATACATTGACATGAATCCACCATGGGTGTACATGCATTCCCAAACATGAACCCCCCTCCCACCTCCCTCCCCATAACATCTCTCTGGGTCATCCCCGTGCACCAGCCCCAAGCATGCTTTATCCTGCATTGGACATAGACTGGCAATTTGATTCTTACATGATAGTATACATGTTTCAATGCCATTCTCCCAAATCATCTCACCCTCTCCCTCTCCCTCTGAGTCCAAAAGTCCGTTATACACATCTGTGTCTTTTTTGCTGTCTTGCATACAGGATCATCATTGCCATCTTTCTAAATTCCATATCTATGTGTTAGTATACCGTATTGATGTTTTTCTTTCTGGCTTACTTCACTCTGTATAATCGGCTCCAGTTTCATCCATCTCATCAGAACTGATTCAAATGTATTCTTTTTAACGGCTGAGTAATACTCCATTGTGTAAATGTACCACAGCTTTCTTATCCATTCATCTGCTGATGGACATCTAGGTTGTTTCCATGTCCTGGCTATTATAAACAGAGCTGCGATGAACATTGGGGTACATGTGTCTCTTTCTATTCTGGTTTCCTTGGTGTGTATGCCCAGCAGTAGGATGATGACCTTGATAGTTTTGAAGAATATCAGTAAGAAAAAAATGTAAGATTCTCCTTTATCAAAAATTTCCTGACATTTTTCTCAGAGTTGGGTTATAGGTTTTATGGAGGAAGATCACAGAATCTTTGAAAGACCACAAGTGTTATTTGATTACAACACTCAAGGATACATACTATCAACATGATATTGCTTTTGCTGAGTTTGACTGCCTGCTTGAGATAGGCATTTGTCCACCTATGAAGTAACTTTTATCCTCTTTCCATACTCTTGCTCCTAGAAGGAAGTTACTATTACAAAGCAGCCCAAACTGAATTCGAAGTGTTTCTTCACTCTTCATATTCATCATCTACTTTTTCATCTGTAAAGCAGGAAAAACAATACTATCTGCCAACTGAGAGGAGTTAGGTGAACTTTTGTGCATTTATTTATGTAAAGTTATTCGGACAACACTTACACAGAGGAATCATTCAATCAACATTAAAAATTATTATCATTATTAGAGCCATTACCTTTTGTCCTCAATTATAATTAGTTTGTGCATGTCATTCCTCTCTTTAGTATAATTTCTTTGACTGTCAATGCATATCATCTTAATATTTACTTAATTCCTAGCAATGGTACTATAAGCAAACATAAGCATATAGATATAATTATTAATTCCTGTCGTGTCCCCACATTCTAATTTTGTCTAGCTGTTCTGAAAAGAGCAAATGTATATAGCTGACCTTGGAAAGGTGACCATTCCCACCACTGCTCCAAAATATTTTTTAAATGCCCATTGTAGCAAGTATCTTTTCTGTTTTCAAGTATTGTTGATAAATCATTTACAAGTGGTCTAAAATTTTCTAGGCCCTTACATGTTTAAACTACTTAAATCATCACCAAAAAATTCTGAAAGGTCAATATTATTAATAAGATTATCTCATGAGAGTGATGAGAGGTGACCAGCTTTAATTATTGAATAGAATTCAGGATGTTGGATGACAAGAAGATAGGGAAAGTGGGATGAGAATGAAAGCTAAATTGGAGACAGATTGTAAAAAGTTTTCAATGCCAGCTTATGAAAGTCTGGGTTTTGATTCTAAGAGCAACGAGAAGCCATTAAAATTTAATGAGCGGCTTGATATATTAAAGTTGGGTTGTATTTCAAAGAAGAGAATTCCACGGTGTAGAGAGAAATAGCTTAAGTCTAGAAACCACATATACATTTAGAGGAACATGTTATATCAGAAAGACCTTGTCAAAAACAAGAAAGGGAAAAATGCAAAATATTTACATCCTTATGACCTTAAGAGTGAAATGAGTTCAAAGTTGAAGCAAGTAGAGCAAGCGGTTCAGAGGAGGTAACCAGCCCACGGCTCACATGCTTATTGTTTTATCAACAGTGCTTTCTGCTCACGTTAATACTATAATGAGGGAAACAAAACAGCAAAAACACTGACCGAGGTGAGAGCAAAGTGTGGTCCAGTTAACTCCACCTTAGGGAAAGGACTAGAGTATTTTGAAAGGGGTTGGTGCATTACAAATGAATAAGAAATACCATTTGGACTCATTTTAAAAATGCAAATGAATGTACTAAACATGAGCAGGAAATTCTTGATATTATAGTCAACATGTATCCATTGCCAAATTGGTTAACATATAAACTACACTTCTGTTGTTCACCAAAAGTCCAACAAGCTGATGAGAGGAAGAAATTCAGGAAAGAAAGAGAGTAGGTATATCACTAGTTAGTAAGCACATTTTGGCAATAGCACTTAGAATAGATTGGAGGTGAGGACGGCTAAAGTAAGGAAAATTTGGAGTGTTAAGAGTCATCTGTAAGAGATAATAAGAGACTGAATAAACCAATGAGATTTGAAGTATATATTCTTTATAACTGAAAATATTTCCAGAAGGCGTAATAGCTAAAGTAGTTCTCTAATTTCACATTGTAGCTCTAGAAACGAAACTGTTAGATTTTGACAACACCTCCTCTATTGAACTCACTAGTTCATCCTCTATAAGACAGAAATTGAGGCTCAGAGAACATGGATGAAACGCTCAAGTTTCTAAGTGAGTTAGCTGAAGGATCGGTCCAATCTTGGATTAGTCCAGTCTTGCCTAATGATTTTTACATGAGCGTCCTTTGTAATATACCAGGTTCATCAGTTTTTAATCTAGAGATCTGTTAGTTAAGAAAAGAATGAGGCAGGAATGGGATCCAGGTTCTTGAACAATATGAAATCAAAAGCAATAAAATAAATGAAAAGGAAGAGAACAGATTTGGAGAGATGAACTTTGCCAACTTCACATTTTTGCGAAGAGATTGGCACACTGAATCATCACCTAAACCAAGTCCAGCCTGTGGGAAATAATAGATGTACAAAGTATCATCATTTTAATAAAAGTGTATGTGCCTTGAGATCCTATCTTCTCCTAGACACAGTCTAATACTTTAATTTTCTTTTAAATTTTCTCTGAGCACCACTGATTCATAACCAGTTCCTTGAGGAAGAGTGAAGTCTTCAGGGCAGCATAATCCAGAGACTATACCTTATAATCATTACTGAGATAAAAGACTACGCTGGACCAGTGTGAAACATATTATGTAACTAACTGTGACTTAGAAGTAACAGATAAAATGTCTGTGTCCATGATGAGTACTCAGTCACATGACATGGTTCCATACCCATAAAATGCAAATGATGATATAAACCTACTTTACTAGGCATTTTGAAGGCTTATGGCAACAGGCTTTTAAAATTGAAAGCTCAATGTAAATAGCATTGCCCTGTAAGTTGTTAATGTGCTTCAAAGTTCTTCCAGTTATACTTTAAAACATCTTTAACTTAGCCTAAATTAATTCAAGCTCTGTAGCCAGGCTGACAATTGTTTTATAATGCTTGTTTTGTTTTGCATATAAGCATTATGTCTAGTTATTGCAGAAAAACTGTAAAACTGTAGAGCCAGGCTATGTGAAGCATTAGAGCATAGTATTTAAAACACCCTGGCAGTGTCATTTATGAGAGTTTAACCTGTATTTTAAGTAACATCCCTGTGCATGAATCAGGTTTGTTGTTGTTGTTGTTGTTGTTTTTATTTCTAAAAAGAGAAAATAATGGTTCCTTCACAGAGTTGTGATGAAAACTAAAGTTCTTGTGCCTAGGAGTCATAATGCTCTAATTCCTGACTCAGATTAAGTACTCAGTAAATGGGTTGGGTGTGTGTGTGTGTGTGTTAGCTGCTCAGTTGTGTCCTGCTCTTTGTCCTCCCATGGACTGTAGCCTAGGCTGCTCTATGGAATTCTCCAGGCAAGAATACTGGAGTGGGTTGCCATGCCATTCTCCAAGGGGTCTTCCCAACCTAGGGATCCAACCCAGGTCTCCTGCATTGCTTGCAGATTCTTTACTGAGTCACCAGGGAAGCCCCAACTGGTATTACTACCAGCAAGCTTCTCACGTATGATACAAAGGATAACAAGAGTTGAAGAAACAAACTAATCGGCACTTTGGAAGCTCTCTCACTGATCCCAACCTTCATTCTCCCAGTACCCTAAGGATAACTGTTGTTCTGAAGTTTTTGTCCCCGTTATATTCCCTAAAGATTTCTTTAACTACATGTGTGTGTATCCTCAAGTGGCATTATATACAGGAAATCATCTTGATTTATTCTGCAATGAATTTCTTTTTCCCTCCTCACAACATTGTTTTCCTTAAGCTCAGCTACATTGACTCATGGAGTGCTAAATCATTCTTTCTGTTGCACGGCTTTCCATCATATTCCACAGAAAATACCTCAGAGGAAGAGTTCATCTGGTACCAGTGCTCTTCTTTTTCTCTCCTACCTGTGATGTTGCTATGATATTCCGCTACACGTTTCCTTTTTACCAGTCAAGAATTAGGTTCAGGGTGAATACCTGAGAGCAGAATTGTGACGCTGTAGGAAAGCCATCAGACTTGAATTCTGGAATCACTTGACATTAGAAAGGGAGTGCTCATCTTGATTAGGCATACACAGTAGTTGTAACTTGGAACTGTCCTAAAGAAAATGGGAGGCGTGGGCACCCTCACCCTTCTAAAGTACGTCTTTCTAAAAATATGCTTTCTAAGGTACTCCAATTTACATTCCTATCGCAAGATGCTTTTATCTTTAATCACTTCTTGGGTCAGTTTTGTTAAGTAAGGTATACTTTTCTAGTAACTTTCTGATTTTCTGTGTTTTCAAATTTATTGGAGTAAAACTGTTTTCAAAACAAGCTGACATTCCATTCAAGTATTTTTAGGTATGTCTATTTGTCATTTTTAATATCAACTTTGTGCCCTTTTTTCCCTGATTGCTCAGTCTTGCAATAGAGCAGTCCCCTGCAGAGACAAAACCAACAATCTGGCAAACATTTGTCTTTTTTTGATCTTCCCTAAGTTTTTCTAAAATTAATTTCTATTAATATTATTACTTCTTTTCATCTACTTTATTTTAGTTCATTTTATTCATTTTCTAACTTTATAAATCTAGTGTTTGGTATATTAATTTAAACCTATCTTCTTTTTCAAAATATAGATTTAAGTGTTTAAGCCTATAAGTTTCCCTCTGAGAACTACTATAGTTTCATCTCAAGATATGTTGTAGGTACAAAATTTCTGTTATCGTTCAGTCTAAGTTATCTAATTCATTTTATTATTTCTTTTTGACATTCATTATTTAGAAGTTAGCTCTTTTTATGTTCAAAACTTCAGGGTTTTGCTAGTTTCTTTTTTAATTACTGATTTTCGATCAGTGGTAATTATTACTTTCTCAATAATCAATTTTTTACATTTCACAACTTTGTGAGTCAGAAATTCAGAAGGGGCTCACAGGCAGCTTTGTGCTTCTGACGGCTTCCCCTGGGATCACTCAGATCAGCAGATGTCTTGGTCAGAGAACTTGATTAACGTGCTGATGCCTTCCGATCTCTGAAAGTCTGAGTTTGACCTGATCCCTCTCCGCTTCCATGTAGTCTTAGAGCCTCTCAACATGGTCTCTGCAGGAGGCTTGGACTTCTCATAGCGAGGTAGTCTCAGAGTAGGCAGACTTACAAGGAAGCTCAATGCTCTAGATGTGAGTGTTATAAGAGGTCTCAGCAGACATTTATGGCCTGGCCTCAGAGGTCTAAGAGTATCACTTCTGCCAGATTCTACTGGTTGAGAACATCATTAAATCAGCCAAAATTCAGGGCAGATGGATAAATTCTACCTCTTAATACCAGGAGTAGCAAAGAATTTATGGCCATCTTCATCCTATAACCCCTACTAATGCCCCAACCATCATGGTATCCAAGTCAAGGTTCAAGATCTCTCAGAGATGTGTAGTCAATCCTGTCAAGTTCACTCCTGGCTTCTCATTTTCTAGTGACCAACTAAAAATACAAGTCAGCTGCTCCCTCTATACTCAAAAGGCAGTGTGGTGACTATAGTCAACATAACCACAGAAGATGCCTCTTTTTGAAAAAGGTAAGAATGTGAGACCAAAAAATTGCCTTGTCTAGTAATTCTAAAATGCTACTGGGAAGATAGCCTGAAGGCCTAGAAATGGGAGACATTCCTCCTTTAAGTTCTCTGGAGGACTTCCCTGATGGCTCAGATGGTAAAGCATCTGTCTGCAATGCGGGAGACCTGGGTTCGATCCCTGGGTCAGGAAGATCCCCTGGAGAAGGAAATGGCAATCCACTCCAGTACTATTGCCTGGAAAATCCCACGGACAGAGAAGCCTGGTAGGCTACAGTCCATGGGGTCACAAAAAGTCGGACACGACTAAGTGACTTCACTTTCACTTTCACTACTCTGGGATGGGCACCTCTGCCAATATTTTCTTTATGGCTTCATCATCATGTAATTGTTTCCTGATTATTTTTCATGATCATATTGATGTGACTTTGGGAGAGCAGGTCTCCTTTTGAGACAGTATTGCTTTATAATGTCTGTTTCTTATTCATGAAGATAAGGTGGTCTAAAGCTTCTTTTAATGCTGGTCAAATAATTTTTCATCTGAGTTTATTGACTTTTTGGCAATTAAAGCCCTCTAGCATTTCACTGGCTTCTAGTCTATGTCTTCCCAATCAACTTCTTGTTGTTCAGTTGCTTAGCCAGGTCCAACTCTTTGTGACCCCCATGAACTATAGCACATCAGAGTTTTCTGTCCTCCTCTATCTCCTGGATTTTGCTCAGATTCATGTCAATTGAGTGGATGATGCTCTCTAGCCATCTCATCCCCTCCCACACCCTTCTCTTCTTGCCCTCAATCTTTTCCAGCATCAGGGTCTTCTCCAGTGAGTTGGCCCTTCACATCAGGTGGCCAAAGTATTGGAGCTTCAGCCTCAGCATCCATCCTTCCAATGAATATTCAGGGATGACTTCCTTTAAGATTGAATGGTTTGATCTCCTTGCTGTCCAAGGGACTCTCAAGAGTCTTCTCTAGCACTGCAATTCAAATGCATCAGTTCTTCAGTTCTCAGCCTTCTTCATGGACCAACTTTCACATCTGTATATTACTATTGGTAAAACCATAAATTTGACTAGAGGGACCTTTGTACCAACACGTAAATTGAAAGTTCTTTCTTAAATTCACAGATAAGCTGTCTTTCTTTGCTTTCTCGTTCTCTTGATTCTCTCAGTGGTGGCTACATTCTCAGGCCATATCCTTCATTTGCTATGTGCTGTAAGACTGGGCCTTAATTATTTGTTCTATAAAGATTCCCTCAATATTGTTGCCTATCTCTGTGGTTTATAAATAGTAGGTTCTCTTCAAAATCTAAAGGTCTTCAATTTTTGCACTTTCTCTAGTGTCTTTTATTTTCCTCAAATCAATCATTTATTTCCTGAGTTAATGTCTATCTTGGAATACTTTTCCAAAAAAAAAACAATAGTGGCCAACATACTCCAAAGTTGATTAATTTCAACCGCTTCTCCTGGAGCTTTCAATTCAGTAAGCATATAATCTACTTCCCAGGTGCCAGAGCCTGTTTTAAAAATGTTTTGCCACTGTAGCACATGGAGTTTACCTTTATAGCCTCTGATGTCAGTTTCCTTCCTGTTCACTGAATGATCATTAGGCCAATGTCCTATATAGAGATCTTAATTTCTGTTAATACAGCATGAGTAGTAGCAGGTGCTGAAATAAGCACCCCCCAACTCTTCATACATAGTTGAATACAACAGGGTTTTATGTCTCACTTATATTGGCCTAACGTAGATCAACAGTTCAGTAATCCAGGGTCCTTCTTGGCTATGGCTCTTCCATTTCAACATGTGTCTTCATGGACACCCTGATTTACTTCAGATAATAGACGTGCGTTTGGAGGGGGTGGTTGGGAGGAGAATTTGGAGAGGGTGCACCGACTGCTTTGGACTGGGTGTGATATATCACTTCCACATTCCATAGGCAAGAACCACATAGCATTTCACCTGGATGCAAGAGTGCTTGGGAAGTGTAATTTAGCTGTGTAATTAAAGAAAGGAGACACTTTCTACCACAAATTTTATATAGGAGTTTTGGTTGTTTTTAATAGGAAAGATGTTCAAGGTACCAAGTCAAGATACTAGAAATGAAAATATATTTTAATTTTCATTATTTTCTAAACAGCCTAAAATTATAGTTTGACATCCTCATGATCTAATGGTTTCATAATAGAAGTGTAATTTTTTTTTTTAACTTTCCAGGTAATAGTTTATTATTATTATTATTTGCTATTTTTACATCATTATGAGAAGAGAATGTGGCCTGTACAATTTGTGTTATTTGGAACCTAATAGGGCTGATGTTTGGCCTAATATATGATCATTAAAAAACAAATGTTACATGAACAATTGAAACTAAGGTAAATGAGAAAATGGGAGACGTAAAGACCTCCAATTATTTCTTATCTCACTTAAATAAAATTCAACCTCTCATAAAGCTCTAATGACCTGATTCCTGCCTGCCTCCCCACATTATCTCACTCAGTTTCCTTCCACTTATCTGTTCCTGCCTTGGTTCCTCCAGCCTCCCCTTCCTGCCATCTCCAGATTTAACCCGGCTTGTGACCTAACAGCTGTGAAAAGAAGAGAGGTGAAAAAAAAAAAAAAGGAGAAAGGAAAGATATAAGCATCTGAATGCAGAGTCTCAAAGAATAGCAAGAAGAGATAAGAAAGCCTTCTTCAGTGACCAATGCAAAGAAATAGAGGAAAAGAACAGAATGGGAAAGACTAGAGATCTCTTCAAGAAAATTAGAGATACCAAGGGAACATTTAATGCAAAGATGGGCTCGATAAAGGACAGAAATGGTATGGAACTAACAGAAGCAGAAGATATTAAGAAGAGGTGGCAAGAATACACAGAAGAACTGTACAGAAAAGATCTTCATGACCCAGATAATCACCATGGTGTGATCACTCACCTAGAGCCAGACATCCTGGAATGTGAAGTCAAGTGGGCCTTAGAAAGCATCACTACGAACAAAGCTATGGAATGTGGAGTCAAGTGGGCTTTAGAAAGCATCACTACGAACAAACCTAGTGGAGATGATGGAATTCCAGTGGAGCTGTTTCAAATCCTGAAAGATGATGCTGTGAAAGTGCTGCACACAATATGCCAGCAAATTTGGAAAACTCAGCAGTGGCCACACAACTGGAAAAGGTCAGTTTTCATTCCAATCCCAAAGAAAGGCAATGCAAAAGAATGCTCAAACTACCGCACAATTGCACTCATCTCACATGCTAGTAAAATAATGCTCAAAATTCTCCAAGACAGGCTTCAACAATACATGAACCGTGAAATTCCTGATGTTCAAGCTGGTTTTAGAAAAGGCAGAGGAACCAGAGATCAAATTGCCAACATCCGCTGGATCATGAAAAAGCAAGAGAGTTCCAGAAAAACATCTATTTCTGCTTTATTGACTATGCCAAAGCCTTTGACTGTGTGGATCACAATCAACTGTGGGAAATTCTGAAAGAGATGGGAATGCCCGAACGCCTGACCTGCCTCTTGAGAAATCTGTATGCAGGTCAGGAAGCAACAGTTAGAACTGGACATGGAACAACAGCCTGTTTCCAAATAGGAAAAGGAGTACGTCAAGGCTGTATATTGTCACCCTGCTTATTTAACTTATATGCAGAGTGCATCAAGAGAAATGCTGGACTGGAAGAAACACAAGCTGGAATCAAGATTGCCAGGAGAAATATCAATAACCTGAGATATGCAGATGACACCACCCTTATGGCAGAAAGTGAAGAGGAACTCAAAAGCCTCTTGATGAAAGTGAAAGTGGAGAGTGAAAAAGTTGGGTTAAAGCTCAACATTCAGAAAACGAAGATCATGTCATCCAGTCCCATCATTTCATGGGAAATAGATGGGGAAACAGTGTCAGATTTTATTTGGGGGGGGGGCTCCAAAATCACTACAGATGGTGACTGCAGCCATGAAATTAAAAGATGCTTACTCCTTGGAAGAAAAGTTACGACCAACCTAGATAGCATATTCAAAAGCAGAGATATTACTTTCCCTGCTGAGTTCCATCTAGTCAAGGCTATGGTTTTTCCTGTGGTCATGTATGGATGTGAGAGTTGGACTGTGAAGAAGGCTGAGCGCCAAAGAATTGATGCATTTGAACTGTGGTGTTGGAGAAGACTCTTGAGAGTCCCTTGGACTGCAAGGAGATCCAACCAGTCCATTCTGAAGGAGATCAGCCCTGGGATTTCTTTGTAGGGAATGATGCTAAAAAGCTGAAACTCCAATACTTTGGCCACCTCATGTGAAGAGTTGACTCATTGGAAAAGACTCTGATGCTGGGAGAGATTGGGGGCAGGAGGAGAAGGGGACGACCCAGGATGAGATGGCTGGATGGCATCACAGACTCGATGGACGTGAGTCTGAGCGAACTCCGGGAGTTGGTGATGGACAGGGAGGCCTGGCGTGCTGCGATTCATGGGATCGCAAAGAGTCAGACACGACTTAGCGACTGAACTAAACTGAACTGAACTGTGACCCAGCCCTGGGTGTTCATTGGAAGGACTGACGCTAAAGCTGAGACTCCAGTCCTTTGGCCACCTCATGTGAAGAGTTGACTCATTGGAAAAGACCCTGATGCTGGGAGGGATTGGGGGCAGGAGGAGAAGGGGGTGACAGAGTATGAGATGGCTGGATGGCATCACCAACTTGATGGACATGAGTTTGGGTAAACTCCAGGAGTTGGTGATGGACGGGGAGGCCTGGCATGCTGCAATTCATGGGATTTCAAAGAGTCAGACACGACTGAGCGACTGAATTGAACTGAACTGAACTGTGACTTAGCCCCAGTTCAAAAGTCAGACCTCTGACAGCATTTCTGAGGCCACCCCAGTCCCATATGACATACCACCCTGTTTCATTCTTTACATCACATTCATTGTTGTTCTTCAGTCACTAAGTTGTGTTTGACTCTGCGATCTCATGGACTGCAGCATGCCAGACTTCTGTGTCCTTTGCTATCTCCTAGAGTTTGCTCAAACTCATGCCCATTGAGTCGGTGATGCCATGTAACCACCTCATCCTCTATTGCCCACTTATCCCCCTGCCTTCAGTCTTTCTCAGCAACAGGTTCTTTCCCAGTGAGTCAGTTCTTCACATCAGGTGGCCAAAGTATTGGAGTTTCAACGTCAGCATCACTCCTTCCTAGGAATATTCACGGTTGATTTCCTTATGGATTGACTGGTTTGATGTCCTTGCTGTCCAAGGGACTGTCAGGAGTCTTCTCCAGCACTGTAACTTGAAAGCATCTATTCTTCAGTGCTCAGCTTTCTTAATGGTCTAGCTTTCACATCTGTACATGACTAATGGTAAAACCATAACTTTGACTATACAGATCTTTGTTGGCAAACTGATGTTTCTGCTTTTTAATACACTGTCTAGATTAGTCATAGCTTTTCTTCCAAGGAGCGAACATCTATTAATTTTGTGGCTGTAGTCACCATCTGCAGTGATTTTGGAGCTCAAGAAAATAAAATCTGTCATTGTTTCCACATTTCCCTATCAATTTGCCATAAAGTGATGGGACCAGATGCCATGATCTTAGTTTTTTAGTTGCTTGAAACTAAATTATTAAATATTTGTGCATTAGCTGTCCACCTCAAAGTGTAACTCTATGTCAAATAAAGTGCAATTGCCTGTGTCATTTAGGGTTTTATTTCTCGTGTTACAACAGTACTAAGAATATAATAAAAACTATATATGTTATATATATATGCTGAAAAAGTGAACATTACTTATCTCTCTGTCCCATCCAGGCCTAGCTCCAAGATTCTTAGGTTTTGATGCTGAATCATTGAAAGGTTGTTGTTACCCTCCCTCCTTTCCTCTGCTCTTCACTTTCTTTGTTTCCCTGTGTCTTTCTCTCTCCTTTCCTCCTCTCCTCCTCCTTACTGGGGGGGCTTGTCTTGCTAAACCTAAGTTGTACATTCAAATGTGTATATCTCAGCATAAAACCTTTGATTGGAACTTGATAAATGACCTTTTTCATTTTTTATTTATGGTCCATTTCCCACATTTTCTCTTCTTATGAATCTTCATTTTGTATTTTGGTAGAATAACAACAAGAGATGTCTCAGCTATATTGAGTCATTTTCTATACTTTTTCCAAAACTCTAACAGAGGTTTTTTTTTCTGTGCCCTATTCTCAATCTGTGTAAGGTTTTGGGGACAATACAAATATTTTTCAAATATTTTATCAATATTCATTTACATAGACTTGATATGCTTTTTAAAAGTCAATATTAATCTGTTTAAAGAAGCTGCATTCAAGAATCTTCCCATAGTAACATAATGTTGCATTTGCCTAAGGTACTGAGTTAAAACAGACTGGTGACTCAGATGGTAAGGAAACTGCCCGCAATGCAGGAGACCTGGGTTTGATCCCTGGGTCGGGAAGATCCCCTGGAGGAGGAAATGGCAACCCATTCCAGTATTCTTGCCTGGAGAATTTCATGGACAGAGGAGCCTGGTGGGCTACAGTACATGAGGGTCACAAAGAGTCAGACACGACTAAGCAAGTAACACTAACACTACCTAACTGGGTTAAAAACAATTTGATTTCCCCTAAAACCCACCTGTAATTTCAACTTTCAACATTCTTAATTATCTCCCTAATTACTTCAAACTAATAATATTTTATTTTTATTAATTAAATTAGTATGATACTAGGTTTAGTTCGCTTGAGACAGTACATCTCAGAGAAGAGAGACAGCTATAGTATGTATATGTCATAGAGGTAAGGGAAGTAGTGTAAAGGCTTTTCTGAGTAAAGACAATAAAATCTGATTCAAACTGTGGGCTGCGTTTTGTAGAACCATCCTGCCTTGTAGAATCATCCTGCTTTCTGGAGATGAGCACTATTCAATACATGGGTGATTTCCTCTTGTTTAATATGGAGGATAACTAAGGAAGAGAGCATAACAGATGAAAGATTATCGGGTACAGTTTTTAAATACAAGTGGCTAGCAGGCATGCCGGAGAAGGCAATGGCAAGCCGCTTCAGTACTCTTGCCTAGAAAATCTCATGGATGGAGGAGTCTGGTAGGCTGTAGTCCATGGGGTCACTAAGAGTCAGACATGACTGAGCGACTTCACTTTCACTTTTCACTTTCATGCATTGGAGAAGGAAATGGCAACTCACTCCAGTGTTCTTGCCTGGAGAATCCCAGGAATGGGCGAGCCTGGTGGGCTGCCACCTATGGGGCTGCACAGAGTCGGACATGACTGAAGCGACGTAGCAGCAGCAGCAGCAGGCATGTGATTCAAATTTGAATGAAATAAAAACTTCTAACAAAAACCAGGCACTTACTATGTTCCTGACCCAGTGCCAGGAATTTTACATTTTAACTCTAATTCATGATGGGGAATCTATGAGGGATCCATTTTATACATGAGGAAACTAAGGAAGTGTAGGAAGGTGAAATAATGTATCCAAGGTTATATTGTTATTAAGCTGAGGCTCAGGATTCAGAAACCAGGCAGAAAAGCTCCAAAGACCCAACCTTTTTGGCACTAAGGACCAGTTTCATGGAAGACAAATTTTCCATGGACTGGGGTGGGGGAATGATTTTGGGATAATTCAAGCATGATACATTTACTGTGCACTTTATTTCTATCATTATTACATCAGCTCCATCTCAGATGGTTAGACATTAGATCCTGGAGGCTGGGGATCCCTGCTTTAAATGCCCAATGAATGGCTGGCTGGCTGGCTGGATAAGATGATGAATGGTTTTGGATAAATATAAGAGTTAGTTTTTAGATGATATCAAACAAGTTTCAGTGCATTCGAAAACTTTTTTGGTTCCAAGCTGATTTTAATGATGTTAAACAAATACTGATTTTTCTCAAACAGGCCAGTGATGTCTCCTCTAAAGTGTCTACCCCTCATGAAGTTGTTAGACAGCCTAATCTCTCATTAGTATCCAGAAACTTGCTACACATGGAGTCACCTGTCCCAACCTAGAAGAGCTGGCTGTTTGTGGTGTTCATTCCTTACACCATCTGTGTGCCAAATTGATGTTGTTCATTATTTATTTGCCTCTCATTAGGAGCAAGGCCAGAGCACCATCCAATTCTCAGAGCTTGCTCATTTGCAATTGCACATTGTATAATGCTAAGGTTTGTTAAAATACCACATGCTTGCAAAAATTTTCAATAATTGCTACAAATATTCACCAGAGGGGCGATGCTTATTCATTTGCTTAATTTCTAATAGTGTTTTCTACTATGGTAATATTTTGTTAGTCTTACATTTAATTTGGAATATGACCAATTGAATTTATGCTTTTAAGCAACAACAACAAAAAAGTATTTAGCATCTCATTCATGTTATTTGTTCTTAGATTTGGTACCCGTACAGTCTGTTGGCTGTGTTATTTTCTAATGAGAATTTTATAAAATGCCTTGGAGGCTCATTACAATTTGGGCTTCTTTCTTCCCATTCAAATGAGCCCCATTTAAAAATGTTGCATTTCTTGCCATTAATTGAGTATTGGTTCTGGATAACACAAACTTTTCTTCATCAAGTGCATGCTGCTTATGGATCTGGGAGTGTCAGCCATGTATGGGATTCTAAAATTCACCCTTCTAACCTTAGAAACTCTCCTTCCATTCTTTTCTTTTCATATGTTTCCCGGCTCTCAACAATGAAAGTAAATATTGATACTAGTATATCATGTTTAATACTCCTAGAGATTCATATGCAGCCATATATTATATAGTGTAATTTTTTTTTTTTTACTTTACTGAGCAACTTCCTTGTATTCTTTCTAGGTTTGTTGAAGTATAATTGACAAAAAAAGTCATAATATATTTAAAGTATATAACTGGGGGGAAAAAGGGAGGGATAAATTTGGAGCTTGAGATTGACATACCACCTACATGTGTGATGTGCCTGCTTAGCAGTGTCTGACTCTTTTTGACACCATGGGCTATAGCCTGCCAGGCTCCTCTATCCATGGAATTTTCCAGGTAAGAATTCTTGAGTGTGTCGCCATTTCCTACCCAAGGGGATCTTCCTGATCCAAGGATCAAACCCATATCTCTTGCGTCTCCTGCATAGCATGTGGATTTTTACCACTGGGCCATCTGGAAAGTCCAGCACTACTATATATAAAATAGATAACTATTAAGGACCTGTATTTATTCGCATTGCTTACTTAAGACGGCTTTCTTATCTCTCCTTGCAATTCTCTAGAACCCTGCATTCAGTTAGACATATCTTTCCCTTTCTCCTTTGCCTTTTACTTCTCTTCTTTTCTCAGCTATTCGTAAGGCCTCCTCAGACAACCATTTTGCCTTCTTGCATATCTTTTTCTTTGGGATTGTTTTGGTCACTGTCTCCTGTACAAAGTTACAAACCTCTGTCCATAGTTCTTTAGACATTCTATCTACCAGATGTAATCTCTTGAATCTATTTGTCACCTCCACTGTGTAATTGTAAGAGATTTGAGTTAGGTCATACATGAGTGGTAGAGTAGTTTTCCCTACTTTCTTCAATTTAAGTCTGAATTTTGCAATAAGAAGCTCATGATCTGAGCCACAGTCAGCTCCAAGTCGTGTTTGTTGACTGTATACAGCGTCTCCAAATTTGGCTGCAAAAAATATAATCAATCTGATTTCAGTACTGACCATCTGGTGATGTCCGTGTGTAGAGTCATCTCTTGTGTTGTTGGAAGAAGGTGTTTGCTATGACCAGTGCATTCTCTCATCAAAATTCTGCTAGCCTTTGCCCTGCTTCATTTCGTACTCCCAAGGCCAAACTTACCTGTTACTCTCCCAGGTATCTCTTGACTTCCTAGTTTTGCATTCCAATCTCCAATGATGAAAAGGACATCTTTTTTTGGTGTTAGTGCTAGAAGGATTGCAGGTCTTCATAGAACCGTTCAACGGCACGTTCTTCATCATTAGTGCTTGGGGCATAGACTTGGATTACTGTGATATTGAATGGTTTGCCTTAGAAACAAATGGAGATCATGCTGTCGTTTTTGAGACTGCACCCATGTACTGCATTTTGGACTCTTTTTTGACTATGAGAGCTACCCATTTCTTTTAAGGGATTCTTGGCCAGAGTAGTAGATATAATGGTCATCTGTATTAAATTTGCCCATTCCCATTCATTTTAATTCACTGATTCCTAAAAGGTAGATATTTGCTCTTCAAGAAAATTGGAGATACCAAGGGAACATTTCATGCAAAGATAGGCACAATAAACGACAGAAACAGCAAGAACTTAACAGAAGCAGAAGAGATTAAGAGGAGGTGGTAAGAATACACAGAACTGTGCAAAAAAAGGTCGTAATGACCAGGATAACCACAGTGGTGTGGTCACTCATCCAGGGCCAGACATTCTGGAGTGTGATGACAAGCAGGCCTTAGGAAGCATTACTATGAACAAAACTAGTGGATGGAATGGGATTCCAGCTGAGCTATTTCAAATCTTAAAAAATGATGCTGTTAAAGTGCTCTACTCAATATGCAGCAAATTTGGAAAACTCAGCAGTGGCAACCTGACTGGAAAAAGTAAGTTTTCATTTCAATCCCAAAAAAAGGCAATGACAAAGAAAGTTCAAACTACCATACAATTATGCTCACTTCACATGCTAGAAAGGTAATGCTCAAAATCCTTCAAGCTAGGCTTCAGCAGTATGAGAACAGAGAATTTCTAGATGTACAAGCTGGATTTAGAAAAGGCAGAGGAATCAGAGATCAAATTGCCATATCCATTGGATCATAGACAAAGCAAGGGAATTTCAGAAAAACATCTACTTCTGCTTCATTGACTACACTAAAGCCTTTGACTGTATGGATCACAACAAACTGGAAAATTTTTAAAGGGATGGCAATACCAGACTACATTACCTGTGTCCTGAGAAACTTGTATGCAGGTCAAGAACCAATAGTTAGAACCAAACATGGAACAACAGACTGGTTTCAAATTTTGAAAGGAGTTCAGTTCAGTTCACTTCAGTCATTCAGTTGTGTCCGACTCTTTGCAACCCCATGAACCGCAGCACGCCAGGCCTCCCCATCTATCACCAACTCCTGGAGTCCACCCGAACCCATGTCTTTGAGTCGATGATGCCATCCAACTATATCATCCTCTGTCGTCCCCTTCTCCTCCTGCCCTCAATCTTTCCCAGCATCAGGCTCTTTTCCAATGAGCCAGCTCTTTGCATCAGGTGGCCAAACTATTAGAGTTTCAGCTTCAACATCAATCCTTCCAATGAACACCCAGGACTGATCTCCCTTAGGATGGACTGGTTGGATTTCCTTACAGTCCAAAGGACTCTCAAGAGTCTTCTCTAACACCACAGTTCAAAAGCATAAATTCTTTGGTGCTCAGCTTTCTTTATAGTCCAACTCTCACATCCATACATGGCCACTGGAAAAATCATAGACTTGACTAGATGGACCTTTGTTGGCAAAGTAATGTCTCTGCTTTTTAGTATGCTGTTTAGGTTGTTCATAACTTTCCTTCCAAGGAGTAAGAGTCTTTTAATTTCATTGCTGCAATTGCCATCTGCAGTGAAAGGAGTATGTCAAGGCAAAATAGTGTTACCCTTTTTATTTCACTTAAATGCAGCGGAGTGCATCTGTGAAATGCCAGGCTGGACTGAGCACAGGCTGGAATCAAGATTGCTGGGGGAAATATCACCAATCTCAGACGTGCCACCCTTGGGAGAAAGAGAAGAGGAACTAAAGAGACTCTTGATGAAGATGAAAGAGGAAAGTGAAAAGGCTGGCCTAAAACTCAACATGAAAAAAATGAAGATCATGGCATTCAGTCCCATCACTTTATGGCAAATAGATCAGGAAAAAGTGGAAACAATGGCAAGTTTTATTTTCTTGGGCTCCAAAATCACTGCGGACCATGACGTAGCCACACAACTAAAAGATGCTTGCTCCTTGGAAGAAAAGCTAGGGCAAACCTAGACAGCGCATTAAAAAAGCAGAGATATTAATTTACTGACAAAAGTCCATATAGCCAAAGCTATGGTTTTTCCAGTAATCATGTACAGATGAGAGAGCTGGACCATAATGAAGGCTGAGGGTCAGAGAAGTGATGCTTTCATACTGTGGTGCTGGAGAAGATTCTTGAGAGTCCCTTGGACAGAAAGGAGCTAGAAACAGTCAATCCGAAAGGAAATCAGTCCTGAATATTCATTGGAAGGACTTATGTTCAAGCTAAAGATCCAATACTTTGGTCACCTGATGTGAAGAACTGACTCATTGAAAAAGACCCTGATGCTGGGAAAGATTGAGAGCAGGAGGAGAAGAAGGTGACAGAGGATGATATGGTTGGATGTCATCATCGACTTAATGAACATGTGTCTGAGCAAACTCCAGGAGATAGTGAATGACAGGGAATCCTGGTGTGCAAAAGGGGGTCAGAAAGTGTTGGACATGACTTAGTGACTGAACAAATAAGGACCTACTGTATAGCACAGAGAACTCTATTCAGTACTCAATAATGACCTATATGGGAAAGAATCTAAAAAAGAATGTATATACATATATGTATAAGTGACTTATTTAGCGGTACAACCACAACTAACACATTGTGAATCAACTATGTCACAATAAAAATTTTTTTAAATAAAATTAAGTATACAGTAATTAAGTATACAGGAATGATTTGCTATACTTATACATTGTGAAATGCTTCTGTTTATTCACTTCACATAGTTACTTTTTATGAGAACACTTGAAATCTAATTTTTTAGTAAATTGCAAGTATGCAAATGATATTATTTTATATAGTCACCCTCATGTACATTAGGTCTTCAGAACTTATTCCTCTTATAACTGAACTGTGTACCCTTTAAGCAACTTCTCCCCATTTTCCCAGCCTTTATCTTATAATTTTTTGTATTAAGCCTGAGAGTATTGCTATTATTCTTCTGAGGAAACTGAGATCAGAGATGTCAGGCAAATTGTCAGTTATCACCCAACTGGAAATGTGAGAGTTTATATCCAAACATATACCCCATGACTGAAAAACTTCCTTCGTTTCTCCAACCCCCCCTAAGGTACACTAACATTTATAGTGCTTTTCTACCTCATTCCAAGGCAAACATTCAATATGGGAACAGCTATTACTACTTCCCTGATAGCTCAGTTGGTAAAGAATCTGCCTCCAATGCAGGAAACCCCAGATCAATCCCTGGGTTGAAAACATCTGCTGGAGAAGGGATAGGCTCCACTCCAGTATCCTGGAGTGGAGAATTCCATGAACTGTATAGTCCATGGGGTCACAAAGAATCAGACATGACTGAGCAACATTCACTTCACTTCACTTCACTTCATTACTACTAAAAATTTGTGTCTCCAATGACTTAACCAATTCTTTTTATTTCTACAGACTGTACCTCACAGAAAAATTCTCAATGATCTTCCATTATAGTTGTTTCCAGTGTTTAGTTCTGTTCAGTCATTCAGTCATATCCAACTCTTTGGGAAACCATGGACTGTAGCATGCCAGACTTCTGTGTCCTTCACTATCTCCAAGAGTTTGCTCAAACTCATGTCCATTGAGTCGGTGATGCCATCCAACCATCTCATCCTCTGTCATTCCCTTCTCCTCCCACCTCAATCTTTCCTAGCATCAGAGTCTTTTCCAACGAGTCAGTTCTTCGCATCAGGTGGCCAAAATATTGGAATTTCAGCTTCAGCATCAGTCCTTCCAATGAATATTCAGCACTGATTTCCTTTAGGATGGACTGGTTGGATCTCTTTGCAGTCCATGGGACTCTCAAGAGTCTTCTCCAACACCACAGTTCAAAAGCATCAATTCTTCTGTTCTCAGCTTTCTTTATAGTCCAACTCACACATCCATACGTGACTACTGGAAAAACCATAGATTTGACTAGACAGACCTTTGTTGGCAAAGTAATGTTTCTGCTTTTTAGTATGCTGTCTAGGTTGGCCACAACTTTTCTTCCAAGGAGCAAATATCTTTTAAATTCATGGCTGCAGTCACCATCTGAAGTGATTTTGGAGCCCAAGAAAATAAAATCTGTCACTGTTTCCAATGTTTCCACATTTATTTGCCATGAAGTAATGGGACCAGATGCCATGATGTTAGTTTTCTGAATGCTGAGTTTTAAGCCAACTTTTTAAATCTCCTCTTTCACATTCATCAAAAATACAGACATATAGATCAATGGAACAAAATAGAAAGCCCAGAGATAAATCCACACACATATGGACACCTTATCTTTGACAAAAGAGGCAAGAATATACAGTGGAGTAAAGACAATCTCTTTAACAAGTGGTGCTGGGAAAACTGGTCAACCACTTGTAAAAGAATGAAACTAGATCACTTTCTAACACCGCACACAAAAATAAACTCAAAATGGATTAAAGATCTAAATGTAAGACCAGAAACTATAAAACTCCTAGAGGAGAACATAGGCAAAACACTCTCCGACATAAATCACAGCAGGATCCTCTATGATCCACCTCCCAGAATTCTGGAAATAAAAGCAAAAATAAACAAATGGGATCTAATTAAAATTAAAAGCTTCTGCACAAAAAAGGAAACTATACGCAAGGTGAAAAGACAGCCTTCTGAATGGGAGAAAATAATAGCAAATGAAGCAACTGACAAACAACTAATCTCAAAAATATACAAGCAACTTATGCAGCTCAACTCCAGAAAAATAAATGACCCAATCAAAAAATGGGCCAAAGAACTAAATAGACATTTCTCCAAAGAAGACATACGGATGGCTAACAAACACATGAGAAGATGCTCAACATCACTCATTATCAGAGAAATGCAAATCAAAACCACAATGAGGTACCACTTCACACCAGTCAGAATGGCTGCGATCCAAAAATCTGCAAGCAATAAATGCTGGAGAGGGTGTGGAGAAAAGGGAACCCTCCTACACTGTTGGTGGGAATGCAAACTAGTACAGCCACTATGGAGAACAGTGTGGAGATTCCTTAAAAAGTTGCAAATAGAACTACCTTATGACCCAGCAATCCCACTGCTGGGCATACACACCAAGGAAACCAGAACTGAAAGAGACACATGTACCCCAATGTTCATTGCAGCACTGTTTATAATAGCCAGGACATGGAAACAACCTAGATGTCCATCAGCAGATGAATGGATAAGAAAGCTTTGGTACATGTACACAATGGAGTATTACTCAGCTGTTAAAAAGAATTCATTTGAATCAGTTCTGATGAGATGGATGAAACTGGAGCCGATTACACAGAGTGAAGTAAGCCAGAAAGAAAAACACCAATACAGTATACTAACACATATATATGGAATTTAGAAAGATGGCAATGACGACCCTGTATGCAAGACAGGAAAAAAGACACAGCGGTGTATAATGGACTTTTGGACTCAGAGGGAGAGGGAGAAGGTGGGATGATTTGGGAAAATGGCATTCTATCATGTATACTATCATGTAAGAATTGAATCGCCAGTCTATGTCTGACACAGGATACAGCATGCTTGGGGCTGGTGCATGGGGATGACCCACAGAGATGTTATGGGGAGGGAGGTGGGAGGGGGGTTCATGTTTGGGAACACATGTAAGAATTAAAGATTTTAAAATTAAATAAAAAAATTAATAAAAAAAAAAGAGGCTCTTAAGTTCTTCTTCGCTTTCTGCCATAAGGTGGTGCCTTCTGCATATCTGAGGTTATTGATATTTCTCCTGGCAATCTTGAATCCAGCTTGTGCTTCATCCAGCCCAGCATTTCTCATGATGTACTCTGTATATAAGTTAAATAAGCAGGGTGGCAATATACAGCCTTGACATACTCCTTTTCCTATTTGGAACCAGTGTGTTGTTCCATGTCCAGTTCTAACTGTTGCTTCCTGACCTGCATACAGATTTCTCAAGAGGCAGGTCAGGTGGCCTGGTATTCCCATCTCTTGAAGTATTTTCCACAGTTTGTTGTGATCCACACAGTCAAAGGCTTTGGCATAGTCAATAAAGAAAAAGTAGACGTTTTTTCCTGGAACTCTCTTGCTTTTTCAATTATCCAACGGATGTTGGCAATTTGATCTCTGGTGCCTCTGCGTTTGCTAATACCGACTTGAACATCTCAAGTTCACAGTTCATTTACTGTTAAAGCCTGGCTTGGAGAATTTTGAGCATTGCTTTCCTAGCATGTGAGATGAGTGCAATTGTGCAGTAGTTTGAGCATTCTTTGGCATTGCCTTTCTTTGGGATTACAATGAAAACTGAACTTTTCCAGTTTTGTGGCCACTGCTGAGTTTTCCAAATTTGCTGGCATGTTGAGTGCAGCACTTTCACAGCATCATCTTTTAAGATTTTAAATAATTCAACTGGAATTCTATCACCTCCACTAGCTTTGTTTGTAGTGGTGATTCCTAAAGCCCACTGGACTTCTCATTCCAGGAGATCTGGTTGTAGGTGAGTGATCACACCATTGTGATTATCTGGGTCATAAAGACCTGTTTTGTATAGTTCTTCTCTGTATTCTTGCCACCTCTTCTTAATATCTTCTGATTCTGTTAGGTCCATACTGTTTCTTTTGTTTATTGTGTTCATCTTTACGTGAAATGTTCCTTTGGTATCTCTAATTTTCTTGACAAGATCTCTAGTCTTTCCCATTCTATTGTTTCCCTCTAATTCTTTGCATTGATCATCAAAGAAGGCTTTATCTCTCCTTGCTGTTCTTTGGAACTCTACATTCAAATAGGTATATCTTTCCCTTTCTTCTTTGCCTTTTGCTTCTCTTTTCATAGCTGTTTGTAAGGCCTCCTCAGACAGCCATTTTGCCTTCTTTCATTTCTTTTTCTTGGGGATGGTCTTGATTCCTGTCTCCTGTAAAATGTCACAGACCTCCATCTATAGCTCTTCAGGCACTCTCTCTATCAGATCTAATCCCTTGAGTCTATTTGTCACTTCCACTGTATAGTCATAAGGGATTTGATGTAGGTGATACCTGAATGGTCTACTCGTTTTCTCTACTTTCTTCAATTTAAGTCTGATATTGGCAATAAATGGTTCATGATCTGAGCTATGGAGCTTGTCCATCTTTGGCTGCAAAGAATATAATCAATCTGATTTCAGTATTGACTATCTGGTGATGTCCATGTGTAGAGTCTTCTCTTCTGTTGTTGGAAGAGGGTGTTTGCTATGATCAGTGCACTCTTGGCAAAACTCTGTTAGCCTTTGACCTGCTTAATTCTGTATTCCAAGGCCAAATATGTCTGTTACTCTAGGTATTTCTTGACTTCCTACTTTTGCATTACAGACCCCTATGAAGAAAAGGACATTTTTGGGGTGTGTTAGTTCTGGAAGGTCTTGTAGGTCTTCATAGAACTGTTCAACTTCAGCTTCTTCAGCATTAATTGTTGCGGCATAGACTTGGATTACTGTGATACTGAATGGTTTGTCTTGGTATTGAACAGAGATCATTCTGTCATTTTTAAGATTGCATCCAAATACTGTATTTTGGACTCTTTTGTTGACTGTGATGGCTACTCCATTTCTTCTAAGGGATTGTTGCCCACAGTAGTAGGTATAATGGTCATCTGAGTTAGGTTCACCCATTCCAGTCTATTTTAGTTTGCTGATTCCTAAAATATCGATGTTCACTCTTGCCATCTCCTGTTTGACCACTTCCAATTTGCCTTGATTCATGGACCTACCATTTCAGTTTCCCGTTCAATATTGCTCTTTATAGCATCAGACTTTACTTCCATCACCAGTCACATCCACAACTGAGTATTGTTTTTGCTTTGGTTCCACCTCTTCATTCTTCTCGATTTAGTTCTCCACTGATCTCCAGTAGCATATTGTGCACCTACCAACCTGGGGAGTTCATCTTTCAGAGTTCTATCTTTCTGCCTTTTCATACTGTTCATGGGATTCTCAAGGTAAGAATACTGAAGTGGTTTGCCATTCCCTTCTCCAGTGGACCATGTTTTGTCAGAACTCTGCACCATGATGCATCTGTGTTGGCTGGGCCTACACGGCATGACTCAGAGTTTCATTGAGTTAGACAGGGCTGTCGTCCTTGTGATCAGATTGGTTAGTTGTCTGTGATTGTGGTTTTCAGTCTGTCTTCCTTCTAATTGAGAAGGATAAGAGGCTTGTGGAAGCTTCCTGATGAGAGAGACGGACTGAGGGAGAAACTGGGTCTTGTTCTGATGGGGTGGGCGGACCATGCTCAGTAAATCGTTACTCCAGTTTTCTGTTGAAGAGCGGGACTGTATTCCTTTCCTGTTATTTGACCTTAGGCCAAACTTTGGAGGAGATAATGAAGATAATCGCTTCCAGTATTCAGTTCAGTTCGGTTCAGTCACTCAGTCGTGTCCGACTCTTTGCGACCCCATGAATCACAGCACGCCAGGCCTCCCTGTCCATCACCACCTCCCAGAGTTTGCTCAGATTCACATCCATCGAGTCTGTGATGCCATCCAGCCATCTCATCCTCGGTCGTCCCCTTCTTCTCCTGCCCCCAATCCCTCCCAGCATCAGAGTCTTTTCCAATGAGTCAACTCTTCACATGCATTGTCCAAAGTACTGGAGCTTCAGCTTTAGCATCATCCCTTCCAAAGAAATCCCAGGGTTGATCTCCTTCAGAATGGACTGGTTGGATCTCCTTGCAGTCCAAGGAACCCTCAAGAGTCTTCTCCAACACCACAGTTCAAATGCATCAATTCTTCGGCGCTCAGCCTTCTTCACAGTCCAACTCTCACATCCATACATGACCTGGAAAAACCATAGCCTTGACTAGGCGGACCTTAGTCGGCAAAGAATGTCTCTGCTTTTGAATATACTATCTAGGTTGGTCATAACTTTCCTTCCAAGGAGTAAGCGTCTTTTAATTTCATGGCTGCAATCACCATCTGCAGTGATTTTGGAGCCCCAAAAAATAAAGTCTGACACTGTTTCCACTGTTTCCCCATCTATTTCCCATGAAGTGATGGGACCGGATGCCATGATCTTCGTTTTCTGAATGTTGAGCTTTAAGCCAACTTTTTCACTCTCCTCTTTCACTTTCATCAAAAGGCTTTTTAGCTCCTCTTCAATTTCTGCCATAAGGGTGGTGTCATCTGCATATCTCAGGTTATTGATATTTCTCCCAGCAATCTTGATTCCAGCTTGTGTTTCTTCCAGTCCAGCATTTCTCATGATGTACTCTGCATATAAGTTAAATAAGCAGGGTGACAATGTACAGTCTTGACGTACTCCTTTTCCTATTTTGAACCAGTCTGTTGTTCCATGTCCAGTTCTAACTGTTGCTTCCTGACCTGCATACAGATTTCTCAAGAGGCAGGTTAGGTGGTCTGGTATTCCCATCTCTTTCAGAATTTTCCACAGTTGATTGTGATCCACACAAAGGCTTTGGCATAGTCAATAAAGCAGAAATAGGTGTTTTTCTGGAACTTTCTTGCCTTTTCAATGATCCAGCAGATGTTGGCAATTTGATCTCTGGTTCCTCTGCCTTTTCTAAAAGCAGCTTGAACATCAGGAAGTTCATGGTTCACGTATTGCTGAAGTCTGGCTTGGAGAATTTTCAGCATTATTTTAGTAGCATGTGAGATGAGTGCAATTGTGCGGTAGTTTGGGCATTCTTTGGCATTGCCTTTCTTTGGAATTGGAATGAAAACTGACCTTTTCGAGTCCTGTGGCCACTGCATTAGGCTATAGAATAAGTATCACTGTTATTTCTTCTATAGTGTTCCTATTCCTTTATCTATGACTCTTTCCTAAGCACAATTCATAGTTTTCTTAGTTATTATATACACCTTCTTTGATCACATTCTGCTTTATGTGGAAAAGGAACAGAACAGATTAGAATAGTATCAGCTTCCACCAATTTTTAGACACTCTGCTCTTATTAATGCTGCTCAACAGGGAAGTGTTTTTTTGTCTTGTTTTATTTTGTTTGGTAGATGCATCACATAGTTAACTCCTGTTCCTTTTACTATGGCTGAGTCTTCTAAGTCATTCTTGTGTGTTTTGCTAATGAGACATTCTTCCCTCTACTTTGCATTTGGACAGTTAATGGGGGAACATACTGAATCAGACAACTTTTATGTACTGTATCAGACATTCACTGCCTGCAGCTGCTGCTGTGGAGGTTTTTACACCTGAAGGTCAGCTGAGCCCAAGGGCATCTCACCTGTGCCCCTGTCTCTCCCTTCTCCCCCAGGATTTCCCTACTGACATGGAGGGATGGGTCTCACTTGGTCCCCTTATTTGTGCAGGTCAGGAATGTGAGGGAGTTAATAACTTATGCAATGAATTTTGACCAATAGGGTACCAGCGCTGATGGATAAAGTCTTCCCCCAGATAAATCACCTAAGATGAAGTTTATGCAACTTATCTGTACATAGTTCCACAAGACCAAATAGTCGTTTTCAATGGTACCAGCTCAATAAAGCACCTTGAATTGGTCTCCATTCCTGCTGGCCTCCCCCTCCTTTTTGCTCATCTCTGTCTCTCTAATTTTATTTTTTAATAAAATACTAGTGACATATAAGCCTTGGGCTCAGACTCTGCTTTCTGAGGGATTCTCTAAGATGAATTAGAGAATGTTAACATTAACAAAAGTTTACTCTATTTTAGATTTGAAGTGTTCCAATTTTTAAGAGATTCTTTCATCTGTAATATTTGTTCTTATTTTCATTTTCATATTCTTGATTTTAAAAGTAAAGGATTTTCAAATATATAAGACACTGACCATTATAATACTAACTGAAAACTATATGATTTGACAATTATTTTTAGTGTCGAGATGTTTCTATCCCAACAACACTTTTTCACGGAGGAAGAAGATTGAATAGTAGTTCTGTAGGTTTAGTACTTACAGTGGATGAACTTCTAGGGAAATATTTTAACTGCAAAGATTCCAAATTAAGGTATGTTCATCAGAAGAATTCAAAGACTCACTGACTCCGCTCTTTATTAGTAGTGTTAGTTGCTCAGTCGTGTCTGACTCTGTGATCCTATGGTTGGCAGCTCTCCAGGCTCCTATGTCCATGGAATTCTTCAGGTAATAATACTGAAGTGGGCTGCCATTTTCTTCTCCAGGACTCTTATAGGTATAGCTTTTCATTCTTCAGATTGTATTTGCCAAACCATATCAGCTTCTAGGATCTGTTCTAACTTTAGTGATATGACTATCTTCAATGATAATTTTCTGTTTTAGAAAGTACTGTACATGTGATTTTAGGCTGCTTATTGATGTGAAGGGCTTCCCTGGGGCTCAGCTGGTAAAGAATCCACCTGCAATGTGGGAGACCTGGGTTCAATCCTTGGGTTGGGAAGATCCCCTGGAGAAGGGCATGGCAACCCACTCCAGTTTTCTGGCTTGAAGAACGCCATGGACTGTTCCATGGGGTCACAACTAGTCAGACACAACAGAGCAACTTTCACTTTCACTGATGTTAAAATTAAACTTGCAACCTATTAAGCTTAAACATTTGCTTAAAGGATGTAGATAGAAGTATTTTTAGATATTTTCTAATTCTTGCTTCTCACTTACTCTTTTCAAATAAAAGGAAACTGAGGAGCAGAGAGTTAGGGCAGCCTGTTCTGGGTCACCAGTAATAATTAACAGCAGAACTTGGACTAGACGACTAGACCCAAGGATTTTTTCACCACACTAGTTTTTGAGCTTTAAAAGAGTAAGAGCTTTTTGTTCTCTTCTGAGGAATTCCCACTGGGAATAGTCCATTAAACTACAGAAATGTGGCTGAGAAGAAAGAACAATTTGTGAAAACTGTCTCTAGTATTTTAGCATTTTAAGTCTCTTTTTAACCCTTGAATATAAGATTCTGCTCTTATTCTCAAATACCATGGTCTATTCAACTCCCAATCCTGACAGCTGTAGCTTTAAGAATTTATCCTGAATCTGAATATTCTCACTTTCTACCTCCCTATGCAATACTCTAAAAAAAAAAAAAAAAACAAACCTGTCATCTCCCTTAACTGGTCTCTCTCCCATCTTTGTTGCATCCTATAGAGATTTTTTGCATAGCAGTGAATGTGGTCTTTCTAACTGTAAATCTGACCATGTCATTCCTCTGTTAAAATTTCTAAATGGCTTCACATTCACATTTAAAGATGGCCACCAAAGTTCTGTTTGGTTTGCCCTTTCCTATCTCTCCAATCTCCTCATCTGGAACTTCCTCCTCACTCCTTTTACAGTAGCCAACATGGCTGTTTACTATTCTTCAAACAGATCAATTTTGTCCCCACTTCAGTGTCTTTCTGTTTGATGCTTTGTTTTCCTGGAGCTCCTCTCCCAGATTTTCATTCTTTGCTCCTTTGTAACTTCAGCTATCTGCTCATGTCAGTTTCAGTGAGTCCTTTCCTGGCCGTCTATCACCTTCTTTCTCCTCTCTGTACTCTTATTGTACTCCTTCTTTACAGAAATTATCACTAGTTGAAGTTAGATGATAAGGTAGCTGAAGTCGCTCAGTCATGTCTGACTCTTTGTGACCACATGGACTGTATAGCCTGCCAGGCTCCTCCATCCATGAGATTCCACAGGCCAGAACACTGGAGTGGGTTGCCATAAGGTAGCTAAATATATAAATTTTGTGTCTTTCTTACTAGAGTCTAACTAACCAGGGAATTTGTATTGTTTATGTCAGTACTTGCAGCTCCTAAAATGACTGGTACAGGGATAGTGATGAAAAAAAAAATTTATTGAATAAATGAATGCAAAAGGTTATAAATCTTTACTACAGAGAAGCCATTTTCTTCAAACATATGCCATTATGATTTTACGTCCCATTCTCCAGCACTTATCCTGTTAACTAACTGAGCAATTCACCATTAATAGAGAGTCAATCAAGAAAGCCAGTCTCTAGTTCAAGCTATTAGAGAGCATTGAATTATCCCATGCATTAGAATGCCTGGAACTTGAATGTCAAAGCCATTTGGCTGCATGTTATTTACTGCTTTTGGACCATAGAGTTGGCTGTATTCAAACAACCTCATAATCACAGAAGAGCTCAGAGATGGCCCATCATCATTATATCATTACTTTACACTCTGCAGGCGATATCCAATTAGTCCCCACAGCATTCTAGGTTCAGAGCAGAGGCAACTGAAAAGGCTCGGAGAGAGACACCATCATGGGTGCTTTAAGGCATGAGTGAGACTATGTTTTACAAAAGCAGGTTATCTTCTCTCTCTTAGACCTCTATGTGTTTGTGCTCAGTGTGTCTAGCTTATATTCACTGGCCAAATAGTAGAGTGTATATCACCTATTTGTATTTCTTAATTTAGAAACTGGAGTTTATCGGTAAGAGAAATGGTACGGACTTAACAGAAGCAGAAGATATTAAGAAGAGGTGGCAAGAATACACAGAAGAACTATACAAAAAAGATCTTTGAGACCCAGAAAATCATGATGGTGTAATCACTCACCTAGAGCCAGACATCCTGGAATGTGAATTAAAGCGGGCCTTAGAAAGCATCACTACGAACAAAGCTAGTGGAGGTGATGGAATTCCAGTGGAGCTATTTCAAATCCTGAAAGATGATGCTGTGAAAGTGCTGCACTCAATATGTCAGCAAATTTGGAAAACTCAGCAGTGGCCACACGATTGGAAAAGGTCAGTTTTCATTCCAATCCCAAAGAAAGGCAATGCCAAAGAATGCTCAAACTACCACACAACTGCACTCATTTCACACGCTAGTAATGCTCAATATTCTCTAAGCCAGGCTTCAGCAATATGTGAACCGTGAAATTCCAGATGTTCAACTTGGTTTTAGAAAAGGCAGAGGAACCAGAGATCAAATTGCCAACGTCTGCTGGATCATGGAAAAAGCAAGAGAGTTCCAGAAAAATATCTATTTCTGCTTTATTGATTATGCCAAAGCCTGTGACTGGTGGATCACAATAAACTGTGGGGAATTCTGAAAGAGATGGGACTACCAGACCACCTGACCTGCCTCTTGAGAAACTTATATGTGGGTCAGGAAGCAACAGTTAGAATTGGACATGGAACAACAGACTGGTTCCAAACAGGAAAAGGAGTACGTCAAGGCTGTATATTGTCACCCTGCTTATTTAACTTCTATGCAGAGTACATCATGAGAAATCCTGAGCTGGAAGAAGCACAAGCTGGAATCAAGATTGCCGGGAGAAATATCAATAACCTCAGATGACACCACCCTTATGGCAGAAAGGGAAGAGGAGCTAAAGAGCCTCTTGATGAAAGTGAAAGAGGAGAGTGAAAAGGTTGGCTTAAAATTCAACATTCAGTAAATGAAAATCGTGGCATCTGGTCCCATCACTTCATGGGAAATAGATGGGGAAACAGTGGAAACAGTGTCAAACTTTATTTTTTGGAGCTCCAAAATCACTGCAGATGGTGACTGCAGCCATGACATTAAAAGACGCTTACTCCTTGGAAGGAAAGTTATGACCAACCTAGACAGCATATTAAAAAACAGAGACATTACTTTGCCAACAAAGGTCCGCCTAGTCAAGGCTATGGTTTTTCCAGTGGTCATGTATGGATGTGAGAGTTGGATTGTGAAGAAGGCTGAGCACTGAAGAATTGATGCTTTTGAACTGTGGTGTTGGAGAAGACTCTTGAGAATCCTTTGGACTGCAAGGAGATCCAACCAGTCCATTCTGAAGGAGATTGGTCCTGGCTGTTCATTGGAAGGACTGATGCTGAAGCTGAAACTCCAATACTTCTGCCACCTCATGCGAAGAGTTGACTCGGAAAAGACTCTGATGCTGGGAGAGATTGGGGGCAGGAGGAGAAGGGGACGACAGAGGATGGGATGGCTGGATGGCATCACCGACTCGATGGACATGAGTTTGAGTTAACTCTGCGAGTTGGTGATGGACAGGGAGGCCTGGCATGCTGTGATTCATGGAGTCACAGAGTCGGACATGATTGAGCAACTGAATTGAACTGAACTGATTATGCAATAAAAAGTTTTCTAACTGAACATTCAGTGATATACTGTCACAGGGTGGGGATTATTCCAAGGAATGGAAGAATTTTAGAGGTGATATAACATAGTGGATAGCTGTATTCAACCAAACTGAATTCAAGTCCTGGCCCTCCACATTTCCAGCTCTACTTGTTTAGGCAACTAGGTTGAACATGTTTGAGACTCATCTTCTTTGTCTCATCCTAGTCATCACAACACTCCACAAGGTGGGTGCCACTGTTTTCTCAGTCTTGAATAGAACGAGACAGTGCATGAATGCAGTTGGAGCAATGGCTGGCACCTTAAGAGTGCTTACTTATATCATCTCTATTAGTTTTTTAAGCAACAATCAACAGGTATTATTTGAAAAACATGCTACATTAACATAATGTAGTTGAGATTCTGGAGAATATGGATTTATGATCACCTGGGTAAAACAAAGTATATGTAACCTAAATAAAATACAATGATAAAAACTGCAAATACACTAAACGATATGGTAATGGATGTAAGGTACAAGACAGCTTTAGATTAACATGATTTGGTCTGTCTCACAAAGGCAGATGAAGGGATGAAGCTCAAGGAGCACTGACAGAAAGTCGAGACAGGAAGTTAGAAGTAAAGAGAGTTTTCAATGGAAGAGATTATGCCAGTTTCAAATTCCTATATCTAAGTTCATTGCTCTTTGTCTCAACATTTGCTCCTGTTGAATACAGACCCCTTGGAGACTGCCACTTTGGACTTAACTTTGTTTGCCTCATTCTGGTGCCCAATGTACCTGAGAATAAGAGATTTATATTTATTCATGGCTTTTATTTTACAGCAAAACATCTAACAATTTATTTTTGCATATCTGAAAATTCAAATGTTCCTTACAATTAGTTTTAGTTCTTTGTAGATGCAAAAGATTAAGTGTATTAAAACCATAAATAAGTGAGCTTATCCTTTCAGGGGAAAAACGACCTTGCTTCTAAACCACACAGAAGTAAAAAACAAGTGGATTCATCACTTTTCCCCAAACATTTCTCCTGTATATACTTTTTTTTTTCTAGTTAAGAACACAAATTACACTGCATTATGCTTGTTAAATATTTCAATAAAAAATGGGACTTTAATACAAAATGCCTGCTCTATCCTGAAAATGGGACTTTTTACAGGGCTTTCATGGAGTGTGACCTCATTCCATTATTAATAATGCACTTTGTGAGTTTTCTTTCATCCATTGATCTTGTAGGAGCATAGCTAACATTAACTAATTAATCCTCTTGTCATCTCCGTGAACAAGGTAAGGCATTTATTTAAGGGCTCACTCTGCTGTGATGAAACTTGGGCAAAAACTGCTTGACAGTGCATGATGAATGTGTGGGGCCCAGGTGACAGTGAAGAGCTGACTTTTAAAAGAAAAGGGCTGCTCTGACTTTTCTGTCACTGGCCTTCTCCAACTTACAGGCGAGCTGACAACTTTCTCCATATACTCTTATTGCTCAAATCTATTCCCATCTGTTTGGAAGGCACAGTGCCCATGCAGGCACTGGTCAAACCCTTGGCACTGATCTTGGGAGATGAGCGCTTTCTGGGCAGTCTGCGTCTCCCTGCCACGTTGCATCTGTTTTACCAGATGTCTCACCTCTGGGTTCATTGGTATGCCAGCCCTGTTGCTGCATGTCTATTTATAGCACATCAGCTGCTGTCTAAATGCCAAGCCACAAAGTAAATCATAGGGCAGTGTGTGGTGTGTATGTGGCGTGTATGTGGCAAGCGCATGTGTGTCTGTTGGAATGGGGGTTGGCAGACACCTGGAGCATAAGATTCATAACACATTTCCATAATGCAGTCCCCATCAGCCTTCTCAAGGTGGCATTTGCTGCAGGGTACAGCTGGGGAACGTAAAGACACCTGTTTTTAGCCATCAAAATGGATGCCTCAAAGTAACTTTGCTACCAGAATCAAATATTATCATTTACATCTTCTACCCTAGAAATTTGGATCACAAAGTTAAAATGACCGCAACATCTCCTCCATATAGAAACAATAGTAAGGCATATTGGAGCCCTCCTCAGTGGTTACTTCATATCATCATTCATTCATTTATTCAGCAGGTATCCATTCAGTATACTTTTAATGTATCCAAGTTATTTGGCCCTATAGTAGATGAATAAAGAGCTACAGAGAAATGATAGCTGGCCCTTCTCTACCTGGGGAAACAGGATCTAAACATTTGACTGTGTTGAGTGTCCATAAAAGGTAGTCAGTGGTAGATGTTCAAGGGAGAGTTCCAGGGCAAGGGAACAATGCCTTAATGGTGATGATCAGTCTTTATTACACTAGAAGGAGACAGTGCAAGTATTCTGGACATGAAGGAACAACTCCAGAAACGCCACAAAGGCAGATGTAAGTCTGTGTCATGTTGTCTGCATTAAGTTACTTTAAAAATAAATGTGTATAAACAGTGAGACAGGTTTGCACTCTGTGGCATGTTCATCTATATCCTTGAGCTAGTTAGTTAACACCTGAACTCTCATCAATAATGCAAACTTCAAGGAACTCCAAGGGTTTTTAAGTAGCAAATGAACTACCACCAGCAGGAACTGATACAGTCAGATGTGGTTACGTGGTGCTTCATGTGTCTTTGCCAAATCCACACCAGAGAGTTTTTAAAATTAGCCTAGTGATGTTAGAAACTAGAATTTGGTTAGATAGATTGCATGAGCTCTACCAATCTTTAAGAAGTTTAGGACCAGCAAAGTTCACTGGGTGTTAATGTGAGTTAATGTGAGTTCTGGGGTTGTCCTGGCTTCAGTTCCCTCTGCCTCATCCATGACACTACCACTAACCTCTGTTACCATGACAGCTGATTCTGCCGTCAGAGTTCATTGTGTCTACCTTGGGAAAGAGATCTCTATGCAAGGTGCATATGCCAGGGCAGAGAGTTGAAACTGCTGACATACAGTACAAGTCATATTTTTGTGCCAGTTTTCTAATGGATGTTTGGGTGTTCGAGATTTGCTCAATATATTGCTTTATTAGACATAATAATCCTCCCTCCCCAACACTGGAGTTCAATCACCACCACCAAAAGAACTTGATATTTGCTCAACAGCAAACTCCCTTATGTGGGTTCTCTGGTGTGAAGAAGGTCAGTGGTTGAGTTTACAGCCAACAGGCAGAGGACAAGTAGATAAACCATAGAATATAAAATGTCTAACTCACTATTATCATGATGTACTCCTATTAGCACTCACGCAGGACAATTAAACAATCATCACACAATTAGCAGAGCTTGCATCAATCCCTTCATAAACTCCTCTCGTTTTATCTTGTGTATACCCGTTATAAACATTTTGTACTATTCAGAGCCATAAATCCACTATTTTTCTGCTGACAGACTGTCTTTCCAAAGTCATGGCTGGTGTCCTGACATTTAGAATAGAAATGGATAGATTTTTGAAACAATTGTGATGCTTTCTTCCTTCTGATCCCTGCCAACAGATAGCATTTTAATAGATTCAGGCTGAGTCTATTACACAACCCTTCCCTTAAATTTTAGTAATCTTTTATTCTTAGGAACAACAGTTCAAATTAAGATCACAAATGTTGCCGGCTTTATTTAAAGGCTAAATTTGACTTTTGACATATAGATTACAGCTCATCAATTCCTAGACTTTTGTTTGATATTTATTTTCCTATTTCCTTCCCCCGCCTTCCATGGGGCAGTTTTAAACCCAAGGAATTTGGTGCTAAGGCTGAATCTTGGTGAAATTCTGCTATGTGACAATTCTCCCAGTAATTCTCCCAGTTTCTTAGAGATTTCTGTGATCATGTATTGACTATATCATCTGTGGGTGGATTATTTAAAGGGTAAATGTATGAGAAGCTGGTATTCAGTCATGTAAATCAGTTTTCTGTCTTATGTGCCTTCTACTTATCCTTTTTGCAAAAAGATTGTGGCTCTTTTTCCTGCACCAAATCATCAGACATGATTACAAGATATTCTGTAGGCCATTAACTGTATATATATATATATATATATATATATATATATATATATATATATATATATATCATCACATTTTTAACTATTTTGACAATAAGCCTGTTGAAAATGTCAAATTGGGTTCATTCAAAGGACAATCATGAAGAATTTTTGTCTGGCATACAGTCCTAGAAGACATCATTTAAGAAAATCCCCAAATCACAGAGCTGAGACAGATCTCACCCAGTTGCTGATTCCATTCTTAAAACATTAATCTGAACAGCAGCTAATGTGGATGATAAGTGCTTTTTTAAATGTGACAATTTTGACAACTATCTTGGTCTATGTTGCAGTGGTAGTGGAAAGAAATATTAATAGAACACATACTTAAGTTTCAGAAATGATCAGAAAAAGTATTGCAGGAGGGCAAGTGGAAGCAATAGGAGTTAAGAATAAAAGAATTTCTCATTCCAACCCACCATCACAGAGTCTTAGCCTTTTTAGCTCTAAGATAGGAATCAAAATACCTCTGTCACAAGGCTGATATGAGACAAAAATCAGATACAACATGCAGAGGACACTGCAGATTGGTATGTATGTGTACATGCTAAGTTGCTTTAGTTGTGTCCAACTCTGTGGTCTTATGAACTGTAGCTCTCCAGGCTCTTCTGTCCATGGAATTCTCCAAGCAAGAATACTAGAGTGGGTTGCCATTTCCTACTCCAGGGGAGGGGATCTTCCCAACCCAGGGATCAAGCTCCCTCCCATCTCTTCTTTCTCCTGCATTGGCAGGGGGTTTCTTCACCACACACACGCCACCTGGGAAGCCTGCAGATTGGTATACCCAATATCTAAATGGTTTCTAACAGGCTTCCGATACCATAAATCTAAAGAGGAAAGGATTTGTTAGATGGCATTAAATAGTTTATAACATTTTCCAGGATGATGAGGGGATACCATAGAGCTGGAAAATCAAAACCTTTATTTCAGAGACTCCTTTGCAGATAAGCCTGCAGATACAGCTTACATTCTGCCACACAGTATACTCGTATGAGGTTAGTAAGGAAGAAGCATGGAGTGGGCATCAGTGGCTTCACAAGACAGATGGTTTCTCTTTGCAAGGCAGGGGAGTACCAGCACATGCTCTTAGGGCTGGAGCAGAGGTTCTAGTCATCTGATCCAGGGCATCCCAGGCTCTGAGCCACAGACTGGGGCCAGTGGTATTCCCCTAGAATCCCATTTTCCCTAGTTATTCTTCTTATCTGTATATCATTCAAGCATAATCCCCTCATCATCCTGGAAAATGTTACAAACTATTTAATGACATCTAACAAATCCCTTCCTCTCTAGATTTATGGGAATTATAAGGACTGTAAATAAAATCTGAGACTGTATCTGAAAATTATTTAGGAAATGATAAAAAGACCTTTAGCTATTTTTGAAAGGAAGAATCACAGCAGACATGTATGTATTGACTGATTTCAAAATGCAATAATATCCTCTAAGGAAACAGAGCTTCCAAATCAGGTTGTTGGACCTCTATTTTATGATGAGCACAGGCATCTTATGCATTAGGTCTTTTCTTTCCAGATAGAGGCTAAAGTTCTTACAGATATGACTGAAAGAGGGTTTATAATTTATAATGACTCTCTTTTTCAATGGTGTGTTTTTTTGTCAACTGCCTTTATTCTCTCCTGCCCTCCCCATTTCATATCAGATGCTTGGAGTTAAAATCAATATGTATATATAAGATATTGAAAAGTATCAGTGTATAAGAATTATAAGAGCATGTTTCTTGGCATTTAATACTGATACTTATTTAGAAGAAATTGATTACTCAGGACTCTCTTGGTTGTAAGAGAAAGGCTCAGCTTGAAAGGAGAGAAGTGTTGATATATTTTGAAACCAGAAAATGTAAGGCAGGATCTTGTTACTCTTGCCTGGAAAATACCATGGGCGGAGGAGCCTGGTAGGCTGCAGTCCATGGGGTCGCTAGGAGTCGGACACGACTGAGCGACTTCACTTTTCACTTTCATGCATTGGAGAAGGAAATGGCAACCCACTCTAGTGTTCTTGCCTGGAGAATCCCAGGGATGGGGGGAGCCTGGTGGGCTGCCGTCTATGGGGCTGCACAGTAGGACACGACTGAAGCGACTTAGCAGTGTACAAACTGGGCTTCCCCAGTGGCTCAGTGGTAAAGAATATGACTGCAATACAGGAGCTGCGGAAGACACGGGTTTGATCCCCTGGAGGAGGGCATTGCAACCCACTCCATTATTCTTGCCTGGAGAATCCCATGGACAGAGGAGCCTGGTGGGCTACAGCCCATGGGGTCACAAAGAGTCGGACACGACTGAAGTGACAGCAGCTGCAGCAGTGTACAAACTCAGGGTTGATCCTCACCCCCTCTTCTTTCTGTGTGTTTGTTTTACAGGTCCCCTGACTTGTGGGGAATACTGCTTTGTTCAGTCCCCTATTTGTATATCCCTAATAACATAGTCCTAAAGGCATGGTGCCTTTCCTTGAGGCCAAAACAAAGTCTACCGGGGAAAACATGAATTGCTGACTTGAAATAGGTGCCCATTTTGCACTGATCCTGTGATCTGAATATGGTCTTTGATAGGCCAGGGCTGGTTCCCAAAAGCACCAGTTAGTCTGAGAACAGTATTTGAAGCCCCAGAAGACACTTGATTAGCATGGTGGGGAATAAACTCCCTAAAGAAAGTAGATAAGTAATGAGAAACTACTGTATAGCAGTCAGTGCTCTGTGGTGACCTAATTGGGAAGGAAAACCAAAAAGGAAGGGATATGTGTATATGTATAGCTGACTCACTTTCCTATACAGTAGAAACTAACACAGCATTGTAAAGCTATTATACTACAATAAAAGTTAATTTAAAAAAAGTAACTGGAAAGAAACAGGCAAAATAAATGTATTAAATGTAAGCATCTGGGAAAAAAGGAAGTTACAGGAGTCCCCTCCAAGGTATTCCTTGATTTAAAAAAAAAAAGGCATTCCTGGTGCTTATTTCCCCCAAAACTGTAAAATGAATCTCCAGCTGTTCCTTTATTACATATTTTCCATTTCCCTCATGGATTCATTCTGGCACAAAAATTTCTTTTCCTGAAAATGAGATAGTCAAGCTGTAATCACATACACTCATATAATAAATGTATATTATGAAGAACAACTAAACAAAAGAGCAACACACACTCAGATTATATTCCAGCACCTTCCAAAAGCAGGGCAATATGATCTGGGAACAGCCTTGGTATATAACACTGTAGTTGTTGTTCAGTTGCTAAATTGTGTCTGACTCTTTGCAACCCCATGGACTACAGCATGCCAGGATTCCCTGTCCTTCACTATCTCCGGGAATTTGTTCAGACTCATGTCCATTGAGACTGTAATGCCATCCAACCATTTCATCCTCTGTCACCCCCTTCTCCTCCTGCCCTCAATCTTTCCCAGCATCAGGGGCTTTTCCAATGAGTTGGCTCTTTGCATCAGGTGGCCAAAGTATCAAAAATTAAGCTTCATCATCAGATCTTCCAGTGAATATTCAGTGTTGATTCCCTTTATGATTGACTGATTTGATCTCCTAACTGTCCAGGGGACTCTCGAGGGTCTTCTCCAGCACCACAATTCAAAAGCATGAATTCTTCAGCACTCAGCCTTCTTAATGGTCCAACTCTCAAATCCATGCATGACCACTACAAAAACCATACCTTTGACGATACAGACTTTTGTCAGCAAAGCGATATATTTGCTTTTTAACACACTGTCTAGGTTTGTCATATTTTTTCTTCCAATGATCAAGCATCTTTTAATTTTGTGGCTGTAGTCACCATTCACAGTGATTTTGGAGCCCAAGAAAATAAAATCTGTCACTGCTTCCACTTTTTCCCCATCTGTTTACCATGTAGTGATAGGACTGGATGCCATGATCTTAGTTTTTTGAATGCTAAGTTTTAAGCCAGCCTTGTCACTCTCTTCTTTCACTCTCATTGTTGCGATCTTTTATAGTCCAGGACCTGGGGACTGGAGTCAATGAAAAGAAAGAGAGAAAAGGAGAGAGGGAGAGAGCAGTATCTCTCGGGTTACGAGGAAAATCAATAAAGCCCATGCACAGGACTTGTACCACTCATGAAGGCACAGGGCGTCCTCTCAAGGAGGTCTTGAAAGCCCAGGCTAGAAAGTGAGCTCAGTAGGCTTCCACGCTCCAAAGAGAATGAGACAGAAAGAAGGACATGGGGGACCGAAATCTCTAGTGGAACAAGGGTATTTTACTAGCAGAACTGCATGCTTATGTATCTTCAGTAAAATGATTACTCAGACGTTACAAAGAATGAAATTCCACCAGTTGCAACAAAATGGATAGTCTAATACATACCAGGTCGCTGAAGAGAGTCACTGAGGGGAGTCACTGAAAGGAATCCAAGAAGGTGCCCTTTCTCATGATCTCAGTTCTGAGAACTGTGTGCAGCTCTACTCATTCCTGTATTCCAGGAACTGATAAGGAACAGAGAGTCCTTGAGAAATGGCACACAAAGGAAAATGCAGCATATTGGATCCCTTAAAGTAGAACGTCCCCTGACATCTTATCAAGAGGCTTTTTCGTTCCTCTTCACTTTCTGCCATTAGAATGGTATCATCTGCATATCTGAGGTTGTTTATATTTCCCCCAATGTTGATTCCAGCTTGTGAGTCATCCAGCCTAGCATTTTGCATGATGTGCTACACATATAAATAAGGAAGGTGACAATACATAGCCTTGAAGTATTCCATTCCCAATTTTGAACCAGTCCGTTGTTCCATGTCTGGTTCTAACTCTTGCTTCTTGACCTGCATACAGGTTTCTCAGTGATCTATTATTCCCATCTCTTTAATAATTTTTCAGGCTGTTGTGGTCCACAGAAAGGCTTTCGTGTAGTCAATGAAGCAGAAGTAGATGATATTTTGGACTTCCCTTGCTTTTGTATGATCCAATAGATGTTGAAAATTTGATCTCTGGTTCCTCTGCCTTTTCTAAATCCAGGTTGTATATGTGGAAGTTCTAGATTCACGTACTGTTGAAGCTTAGCATGAAGGATTCTGAGCATTACCTTGCTAGCATATGAAATAAGTTCAACTGTATGTTACATTATAGGGCTCTTTACAGTTTAAAACAATTATCTTATTTAATCTTTTCAATAACTCTTTTAGATAGATGATGATGTTTTTTAATCTATTTCATAGTCACATAATACGATTATTATTTCTAAATATTTTACAGGTAAGAACAGAGAGGGAGGCCAAACTCATAGTTACTGTGTGATAAAGAGAGGATTTTTGTCTTGGTAATGGGATACCTGGGCTTCCCAGGTGACTCAGTGGTAAAGAATCTGCCAGACTTCTGTTTGATCCCTGGGTTGAAAATATTTCCTAGAGGTGGAAATAGCAACGCACTCCAGTAATCTTGCCTGGGAAATCCCATGGAGAGAGGAGCCTGGTGGGCTACAGCTAATGAGGTCACAAAAGAGTTGACCACAACTTAGCAACTAAGCAATAACAGCAACAACAACAACAATGGGATACCTGAATGACTTGCTCTTTCTACTCATGGGCTAAACCATGGGAGATACGTTGATAAGGTCTTTCTAATGAATTCTGGAATACCATGAGAACTTTTGGTGGGGGGCATGACTTTTGGAGATAAGGGTGTGGGCTCAATTGAAAGAGAAATACATTGAGCTGAAAACTTCATGAAGCCCACAAAACTTCTGTTACATGATATAATATTGAAATTATCAGTTTCCCATCCCAATGGCCTACAGCAAGGGAAGCTCTGAGTGTCTCGCCTCCTGGACTTTGCAGGTAAAAGCAATTATAAAACTCTGCTCTTAAACACTGTCCAATTCAGGAACCCAGAGCTCTTTACTGAGGGCCACATACTAGTTAGAAACAAATATCCCACACCCTCTTGATGAAAGTCTTGTCTTGTCCTTAGATCTTTATAGATATACACAGATTTCAGCCTAACACACATATTTCCTCAGAAGTATGTATTTAGCTGCTATCATGTACTGAAGTTGCAAAGTAACTTGTTTTCATTATATTTTTAATGTCTAATATCAGCTTTGCCCTTAATAGCACATTCTCTCCCCAGGGATATCTAAGTGATTTTTGATCCTCTTTAAGCTTCTGTGTTATAAGCAATGTTTATAACTTAAAAGAGGGGGGAAAAAAGGCTTGCATCTGTGTTGTACAAAACACTTTGAAACTGCTACACTTCTGGGTTCTCAAAACAACCCTGCAAGCTATGCAGGATAGATATGCAATCCTAGTGGGACAGATGGAGAAACTGAAATCCCAGGGGGTAAGTGACTTACTGAATGTTCCATCCTTCACAGCATATTAAGAGAAGCAATCAAACCTCCCCATTCCAGACCTAAGGTTTTTCTATAAGACTAGTGGCTTATATTTTTAAATCATTTTTTTCGCATAAAATCTAGCTTTGTATATTGATTCACAATAAATAAAATAGCCAATAGAAATGGTGCTTATATGGGAATTGGAGGATCAAGTCAGCTTCACCATGGCAATCCCAGAGACTGATAGCAAAAGGGCTCTAGTGGACACTTTGAGAGCTAGCCTAAATTACTCTCTCCTTTTCATGCATAGCTGAAAGCACATTGTATTTCCTTCCTGACCACTTTCCCAGTCCCCATCTCTTTGAGAGAGAGAAGCTTCACCTAAATTATTTCATCTGATTGATGATTGTCATTTATAACTTTATTGCTACTTCTATCTTGGGTATTCCTTTGGGAAAGGTATACAGATTCATTACATATTCTAATGAATTGTCTATAGATTATAAGATAAGTCAAGCATGTATCTGCTGATACTTTTTAAGTGGACCTGTCTTTATACTTACAAATATCTCTCCTTAATAATAGGTTTCCCTGGTGGCTCAAATGGTAAAGAATCTGCCTACAGCGCATGAGACCTGGGTTGGGAAGATCCCCTGGAGAAGGGAATGGCTACCCACTCCAGTATTCAGGCCTGGAGAATTCCTTGGACAGAGAAAACTGGCAGGTATAGTCCATAGGGTCGCAAAGTTGGACATGACTAAGTGACTCTCACTCACTCGTTTGTGCATCTAGTTTGATCCAACTGAATCTAGTCTTGTAAGTGGGGTGCCACATATGTTCAAAGATGTGCTAAAGTATTGATTTCCTACAGCTGCCAGGAGGGCCCAGGAAATCTGAGTTCCCTGGAGTAGATCTTCTCTACCTGGCAGCAGATTCCTCTGTTCATTCCAGTGTACCATAAAAAGATAATTTCCCATGTTGGGAAGCACTGGAGAAAGTTTAGAAGGGCTTAGGACTCAGAAATACTATTTTTCTCACTAGATTCAAATTAATCTCACTGATATTTCTTATAATAAGCCCTCTCCTATTTGAATAATACCATGTCTTCTACCTTAATTCATTATTGGTTATGAGTTACATTTGTCCAAAGCAGATTTCACCAACAAGGAAATAAGTTTCCAAAGAATTCCAATGTGACCTTTTGTCTGATGTCAAAATAGTACCCTGGCTGCTATTCATTTAGTTGATCTCAGTTAATACCTCCCCATCCTATCCTCTACACCCAGTGATTCTTTCTACGACTTTTCTGGTTGTTTTCATCACAACAAGTCATGTTCACTAAAATTCTTTCTTGCTTCTTTTTTCTCTTAGAAATCTTTTTTTTCTTTTTTAAGTTTTAGCACGGTCTTACATGTTCTGTCGTAATTATGCCAATATACCCTTAATTTACTCAACACTCTCCTTATTTACTCTCCTTTGATGGACCAGTTTCCTTCCTGCACAGGACCTTTGCATATTGCTTTTACCCCTAGATGCCACTCATCTCCTGTCTGGTCAAACTTTGTTGCTTTTACTAATGTGGTATAATAGGCAGTAACTAGCATGGCTTATGCTATATTTTACCCCACAGTCTGCCCCCCCCCCAAAATCAAGCCTTATTCTTATCAAGGCTCTATATCTAATTAATAATTTACAGAAAACACAGAGATAGATAAACGTGTTTTATAATATCACAGAAATGCCTTCAGTCAAATTCAGAATGTAGGAAATTCTGTAAAATTCTCTCTAGGAAATTCTACAGAATTCAGGTCCTCCCACATAATATCTGCAAAGAGATTAAAGAAAAAAAGGAGGACAGTCAGTCATGTCCGACTCTGTGCGACCCCATAGACAGCAGCCCACCAGGCTCCCCCGTCCCTGGGATTCTCCAGGCAAGAACACTAGAGTGGGTTGCCATTTCCTTCTCCAGTGCATGAAAGTAAAAAGTGAAAGTGAAGTTGCTCAGTCGTGTCCGACTTTTAGTGACCCCACGGACTCCGGCCCACCAGGCTCCTCTGTCCATGGGATTTTCCAGGCAAGAGTGCTGGAGTGGGGTGCCATTGCCTTCTCCATAAAATGGTGCAACCTCTGTTAAAACCAATATGGCAACTTCTCAAGATATTAAGAATAGAGCTACCATATGATCCAGCAATCCTGCTCTTGGGTATATAATAACAAGAACTGATGAGACGTGTACTTCTATGTTTACTGTGGCATTAACCACAGTAGCCAAGACAGAAATAATCCCAATGTCCATCAACAGGCGAATAGATAAAGAACACATCATATATGCATGCAACGGAATCTTATCAGCCTTTACAAAGAAGAAAATTTTGCAATGTGTGACAATATGGATGAACCTGGCTGACATATTAAGTGAAATAAGCCAGCCACAGAAGGACAAATATACATATTTCCACATATATGAGATGTCTAAAATAGTCAGGCTCACAGAGATAAAGACTAGAATGGTGGTTGCCAGGTATTTAGGGCAAGGGGAGGTGATGAGTTGCTATTCAATGGGTACAGTTTCTGTCTTGTAAGATAAATAAAGTTTAGAGATCTTCTGTACAACATAGTACCTATAGTTAGTGAAATTGTAGCTCATACTTAAAAATTTATTAAGTGGGTAGGTTTCATGTTACATGTTCTTACAATGTTTTGAAAGCTGCATGATTAAAGCTAGAAATGAAAACATGTTAATTTTTAAGAACATTTATATGATACTTATTGAAATATAAACCTAGTTTTGATATTAATTGAAATGCTTCCTAGTAAAATTAGCAATAATTTATGTTGTTAATATTAACAATCAGATGATGGTATAAAATTAGTAGGAGTCATTGTCTCTTGGAAATATAATATCACATATTTGTATGATGAATAAAACTAGGTTATATATAATCTAAGATTGGCTACATATATTGTTCATTGTTGAGGCTGGATAATAGGCACCTAGGGATTTATTATACTAATCTCTGTACTTTGGTATACTTCTGAAATTTCCGTAATAAAGTTAAACAAAACAAGCACGATTTTTAGGGGAAAAAAATTTAGGCATAAAATGCCAGCACAGCGACAGATCAGGGACTCCACCAACAGTCAGCAAAATCTTTGTAAGATCTAAAAGGAGTCATGATAGAGACCAGAAAGATAATTTTTTAAAAAGGAAAGAAACTGAAATAATCAACCACCTTTGCGACCTAAAGCAAATGTGGTAGACGCAGCAAAGTGAAGAGTTTTGAGAATCAAAGGTAACCAGAGAGGATCCTTTGTAGAATTAAAATTGCAAATTGTTAAGTGCAGTATTATAACCAACATGGCAAAGTGAGTTTGGAATTTAATGATCATTTCTTAACAGGCTTTAAAAAATTCTTTTTTAAAAGCAATGTATCTATCTCCAATGATTTATTAAAATTATTCTCTATAGCTTTTTCCCCCTTTTAATGATAACTGTTAAACTAGTCTCAAATTTTGCCCCCTATATCAAGAAATGAAAGCCAGGCTGTGGAGTTGGAGTTGGCAGCAATGATGTCAGGACAAGTTCAAATGAAGCCCATCACTTGAGTAAAAATTTATTGCCTTGCCTGTGCTGTATGGCACTCCATGTTTCAGTTCAGGGCCAGTAAGAGATTTATTAAAGGAAAGTAACAAGATGTATGGGAGTAGTAGGTAAAATTTTGAAAGCCTTTATGAACTAGAGTGAATCTTAAAACTTTTGGTTTAATCTTTGAAAGTTGGACTTCTACATATAATTGTAGGTTAACATTTGACATACTGTGTAGGTGAATAAGACACTAGGAAAGCACATCTCTAATGAATCCAAGAAGCCTCCATTACCCAATACACACATATGAGTACCTGGGATCCAAAACAAACAAACAAACCATTACTGGGATGGCAATAAGCCATCAGCAAGCAGGTGAAAATTGGGTTGTGTGCTTTTTCAAGAAGGCACCCAGGTATTCAGCTTCAGCTAACAGTCAAAAGTGAAGGCTTTTGTGTACATTTTTTCATACTTTTTAATAATAGCCAAAAATTTAGATGATTATGTGAAATCTTCTTGTTATATCATTTGTTGTTCAAGTTTATGAAGTCTTTTTGGGCCAAGTCCATGCCTACCAAGCAAAGCTCAACTAGGGTCCTCATTCTGCCTGAAGTGATCATATTTACAAAGTTTGATCTATGCTTATTCATTTTTTATTACTTTCCTCCTGTTTTTTGGTCATATTTAACTTGGCTCAGGGCAAGCTGCGATATTTGTTCCTCACTGATTTTATTTTCTTGGACCCTTACTATGATTTTGGATTTCTTTACAAAGAAAAACAAAAAAGATGTTTCTGGATCCTTCATTTTGTTTGCTGAATATTTTTCCAGCAAGTGTGAACTAACGAACATTAATGGGGAGAGAGCTATATGTGGACTAATCTATATGTGGTTCCTTTACTTGGGCAGATTAGAGTTTGGTGCTAATAAAATCCAGCTTAAAAGTTTTATTTTTATATTAATTTTCATGAATAAATGTGTCTCTAATTAGAACTGAAAAGATTGTGAATCACCATGTATTATATAACCTATGCTGCTGCTGCTGCTAAGTTGCTTCAGTCGTGTCCACTCTGTGCAACCCCATAGATGGCAGCCCACCAGGCTCCTCCATCCCCGGGATTCTCCAGGCAAGAACACTGGAGTGGGTTGCCATTTCTTTCTCCAATGCATGAAAGTGGAAAGTGAAAATGAAGTCGCTTAGTTGTGTCCGACTCTTCACGACCCCAGGGACTGTAGCCTACCAGGCTCCTCCATCCATGGGATTTTCCAGGCAAGAGTACTGGAGTGGGTTGCCATGTCCTTCTCCAATATAACCTATACTTTTTGACAAAATTAACCTAAGATGGTTACCTTAGCTTAAGAGGTTAGCTAATGATGTTTACCAAAAGATGGTGACACAGATATCTGATTTTAAATTTTGGCCTAACTTGGTATGTAAGTGAAACATTTGGGAGTAAATCTGCCAATGACGTGGTGATCATTTACTGAGTTTGCAGGGCCATGATCATAAAATGGAAGCTCTCCATAATTGGAGATCCACCAATGTATGGGGAGACAGAATACTGTGGAGAGGGGCTGGTCTGGTGCTGCTGCCAGCAAGCTGTAAAAACCTCTCTGCTCTTAGGTTCATTATTTATTTACTATTTATACCTTGCCTATTTCCAAAACAGATTGGAGGTGGCTTTCAATAAAAACCACTAATGTATCAGAATTCTTTTATGAGGTTAATAACCTGAGATTAAAAAAAAGTTACAGCAGCAAATCTAAGCTAAGAGAATATGTTCTAATGGAGCAAAAATGCTGCTATGAGTTCCATGGCTACAGAGAAAAACAGGAAACAAGCTGTGTCATTATCATAATCCATGGGTCTCTGTTTTGTTATTTACAAAGTGAGTCGGAGATGAGTTAGATGAAATCACTTTTTAGATCTTTTCTGGGTTCAGACATTTCTATTACAAAGTGATAAGTATATTTCTGGAAAGAATTCCTCACATTCTGCAGGATCAAGCACCAACAGGGGAAACTGCATAACCTGGGCAACTTTGTAAGCAGAGAATTAAAAGTAGCAAGGCTAATGAAAATACTGATAAAATTCTATGTAAATTAAAACAACAACAACAACTTTAATACTTAGAAGACCAAGAGTAGGTCTGAATATGGGCTGAGGTAAGCCTGTGTAGGAAAAGGTGGAGATTATGTGGAGAGAGGTTTTAAGTACAAAATGCATGTGGATCAGGCAAAATGTGCAATTAGAGCCTCAAGATGACATGAAGACAACCTCAGCCAAGACAAAGTACTTGGGTGTAGGAACATGGAATGTGGCACTGCATTCTTCAGAAGACTGCTCAGGTTCTTAGAGTTCAGTCACACAAGAGTCTGTGTCTGGGAACCGATCAGTCTCAGGTGACTGGTGTTTCTATAAAGATATGTTACAGTTTCTATATTGGACCAGACACACCTGAGAGGTCCCATCAAATATAATATTGATTTGGCTGTCCTTGTGTAGAGAAGGACTAAAAGCCTAGTTAGTTGTAACCAAAACAACAGCAACAACAACTATAGGAGGGATATGGCTACAAAGATATTTTAGTCATAAATGAAGGTTGGGAGAGAGAATATGGGGTAACTTTGGGGAAATAAATCATGAAAATGGCATTCGAAAATGGAGAAGAAAATTATAAATTAGTTCATGGTGACTTGTGGTAGCAAACTGAGTTAAGAGAACCTATTTGGACAAAACAGGATTTCATAAAAACACTGAGAAAAAGGAAGGAATTGTCCAGCAATTCCCCTTTTGGGAAAATAAAATTCCTTTAAGTTGGTGTTTTTCAAACAAGGGCAATTTTATTTCTTAGGAGGCAATCTGGTACTATCTGGAGATGTTTTCAGTTGTTGAATTGGGTAACTGGATTCAATGAAGACTATGGTTGGTATCAAGCCAGTGCCTTGAGAAGTACAGAGGGACCATCCAATATTCAGAAACTTGGTTGCACACTAAAAATGCTCTGAATAGTTGTGTTTTTTTTTTTTTTCCATTTGACTGACAATCACAAATACTGCTTGAGATCAATAAAACTCAGGGCATCAGGAAAGGAGTCAAAATGAAGAAAAAGAATGGGTTATAACCAGGATCAGAAGGTCAAAAGAAAGCAAAGAACAGAAGGAGATGAAGTGAATCAAATGAAAACAAAAGAAGCAGAATCAAGTGCCTTGCTTCCAAGAAAGCAGAAGTATGTTCTTATATTTACACGAGGAAGAACCTCTAGATGCAAACAACACTCTTTGGCATCTCTTTCTTTCCTGGGATTTAGAACAAATTTCTGCACACCTGATGTTAACCTAGAATCTTCAGCTTAGAAGTCAGTAGGGAACTCGATTGCACATTTTAGAATAACTTGTGTGCCTCCATCAGATCTGATTTAAATGGAACCGCATCATAGGAAAAATTGGCCCTTTGCCAGCTGTTTCAAATGCCAAATCCATCTGAGGCTTCTTCGGTAAGGGAAGAATTAACATTGTTTTCTGACATTTTCCCTCACGACTGACATTCACTAGGAATTTATTCACAACCATTGGTTTCGTTAACATTATTATTGCTTTAGGTTGGCACTCTGTTCTCTGCCTCATCCCGTAAATATCAGATGGCATTTTGTTCCAAATATAAAAAAGTTTCTTTCTTGTACACATATTTACCGCACAGGAAGCCCACATGAGGATGTGAACACAACCTACTATAGATTAAGTAGATGCCGAGAGAGTGTGTTCTTCCAAACCCAGGCAGAGGGAGTTTGCCATGACAATCCATACCGCTCACAAATGTTTTAAAACAGGAGAGGAGGAAATGCCTTCATCTCTGGACACCAAGTCTTCCTCAATCTGAGAACATTAAGAGCCGTTTCATGAATGTCGCATCTATCTGTCTGCAGTCTAAATGGAGAACAGCATCACACAGTTAACTAAAGATGTGTCTAGAGAAGCTCACCATAGTGCAATGAAAGAAAATTAGGGTGATTTCTTACCTGGTATCTCAGCATATGTGCATATGTGTGCAACTGCATGCAAGTCTGCAAGCAGATACCCTTTAAAAAGAATGCATCTCACTTTCTTTGCTCTTCACAGCAGATCCTGAATTTTAGGATTTATGAGCTGTCAGAATTTCAATAAGTGAAAATGTCATCCTACTTCTAATGATGTATTTGATTAAGCCATGCAGATATGTGATAGAGATTCTTCACGGGTTTATTGAGATCAGTCAGTACATAAAATGCCTTCTCTACTGGTAACCAATATTTATTGAATGCCTCCTATGTGTGTCAGACACCCTGCCAAGGGCTCTACACATGTTATTTTATGTAATTCTCCTGTGTCTTAGAATTATGCGTTCACCAAATCATTCCTTTTAAGAGAAATGTATTTTACAACACTCTTGGAGTTAGGTCAGACCATGAGACTAAGTTATGGTCAATAAAATGTGGGCAGAAATAATGCATGCCATTTTCAGAGCTCACCCTTGAAACGCTCACATGTAAGCTCTCTCTCTTACTCTTTCCCCATTGGTTAGGTGGAGGGAGAGGATCCAGAGGATAGTTTTTTGACTCCACTGGATGAAGACAGCCTGGATTCTATGGAGGAAAGCCATTCAGGGAGGCTGATGGTAATTATATCCACTGATAACTTTTACGTGAAGAATACATGAAGTTAAATAATGCTAAGGGACTAAGATTTCATTACTGTTGCTGCAGAAGCTAAGATTATTTAACCAACCTAATATAGCAGTTTTTAGCTAGAAAAAAAAGATGCTGCTGTAATACAAAGTCTAAAGATGTAGCATTTGTCTTAAAGTTGGGTAATTGGTAGTAAGGAGACTGATAATAGAGGCTCAAGAGATGGGAACACATGTCATTTAGTTTCAGTGTACTTGGCATACTCTCACCCACAGTAGTATAGATGGCCAATCACAAGCCTTCTGAGCCAGCAGCTCCACTGGCAATTAAAAGCATTGAGCTGTTAGTGTGTGTTGGATACTGTTGGCTGCTTTGACAGGCATTGCAAGAAAGAGATAAACTCAGGAAAAATCTGGCTGGCTTGCAAATAGAAATAAAAGGAAATAGAAAAAGTCAGAAAGCAATGAGCTTATTTTCAGAAAAGCTATTTGCTTCTAGATAAAAACAATAAAACATGGAATGTTAAAAAGTTTTAAGGATCAGACTTTATTTTGGGGGGCTCCAAAATCACTGCAGATGGTGACTGCAGCCATGAAATTAAAAGACGCTTACTCCTTGGAAGAAAAGTTATAGCATATTGAAAATCAGAGACATTACTTTGCCAACAAAGGTCCTTCTAGTCAAGGTTATGGTTTTTCCTGTGGTCATGTATGGATGTGAGAGTTGGACTGTGAAGAAAGCTGAGCACTGAAGAATTGATGCTTTTGAACTGTGGTGTTGGAGAAGACTCTTGAGAGTCCCTTGGACTGCAAGGAGATCCAACCAGTCCATTCTGAAGGAGATCAGCCCCGGGATTTCCTTGGAGGGAATGATGCTGAAGCTGAAACTCCAGTACTTTGGCCACCTCATGTGAAGAGTTGACTCATTGGAAAAGACTCTGATGCTGGGAAGGATTGGAGGCAGGAGGAGAAGGGGATGACCAAGGATGAGATGGCTGGATGGCATCACGGACTCAATGGACGTGAGTCTGAGCGAACTCCGGGAGTTGGTGATGGACAGGGAGGCCTGGCATGCTGCGATTCATGGGGTTGCAAAGAGTCAGACATGACTGAGCAACTGAACTGAACTGAACGGTCAGTGACCTAATGAAACAGATTAATAAAATGTCTTTAAAAAATGTATAAAGATCACTATCAAGTTTAGAGTCATCTTAACTTGACTTCTCACTCAAGCCCTAACAGCTCTCGTCTTGGGTGAAAAAATCTTAAGTCTGAGGAAACAAGAAAATGATGCAGATATGAAATTAAGTTTAGAAAAGAAATCTGAATGGTGATGTTGGCATCAGGAAGTAATAATAATCACAAAATTACAGTGTTACAGGCTGGACTGTGTCTCCCTAAATTCATCTATTGGTATCCTAGCTTCCACTACCTCAGAATGTGACCTTATTTGATATGGGGCATATACAGAAATAATCAAGTTGAGCCAAGATCACTAGGGTGAATGCTAATCCAATACAGTGGGTGTTCTTATAGGAAAAGGACATTTTGACAGACTGTATAGAAGGAAGCCCCTGGGAAGATACAGGGAGAAGAAAGCAAAGTGAATCAATAAATTCTCTGTGCTCTTCTTCTCTAATTTTCCAAATTCCAGTATCACCATGATTAGCCTGTCCCTACTCTCTCATGGTACATTAACTGTATGGGGAGAAAGGAAATAGCTTGTCTCTATAAGTCATAGCTATTAGACCATAAAGAGCCACTTCTAGTGAGATGGAGAAAGTAGCTCATTGCCTAGAGAATCTGCTGGATGGAATTCTGGGGTGTCTCCTTTGGGGTGGTACTAAATATGTCCCATGCATGGGAATAGCATAGCAGAAGCATGGCTCTGTACCCTCCATACCTTTTCGTTGTCTCTTGGGCACACAGCTAAACTACCTTTGCAAGTGGCCTAACAGGTGGTGAGGCAATGTGACTCAGGCGTGGGTTAAGAAATGCCAGTATAATGGCATGATTCCTCCAATAACAGCCTCTAAAATCTCTTACGGAATCTTTCTCTTCTACTTAACAGAATTCCCTTACAGAATTCTTCTCTTCCATTCTCCTGTCCTCCCTTCTCACCTCCAGTTTGGCTAAACAGGTGAAGGGATCCAGGGAAGAACTCCAAAGATTCAGGGGAGCCCAGAATTCCTAGAGCATATGAAGGGATCCCAGATCTCAGAGTTCTTGCTTTTGAGGCTGCCAAGGAAACTGCCTAATCTAGAACATTCACATTGGACTTTATGGGAACAAGAATTAATAACTCTAATTTGGTTCAGCCATGAGATTTCAGAGTTTACTTGTTATTGAAGCAGCTATATTACTAATCCTGACACACACACTTCCCAATATCCAGAAAAATAACAATAGCTTTTCAGAATAGTCTCTCCAAAATTACTAAACTGCTCTAGATTATACAGAAAGAAGCCAGTATGTGGTGGGTTAATCAAGTTATAGTGGTTTAGTTTTAGAATAAAGACTAAAGAAACTTTGATATTACTTATACCATACAAACACATAGAAAGGGGATCTTCTTCCTGAGACAAGACAGATATGTAAATTTGATCTGTCAGTAGGGTATGCACAGTTGTATCATAAACAAAGCTATGGTGACCTTTCTAGTTCTAGTAACTAAACCAACTTTTCTAGGTATAAATAAAGAAATCAGAATTAATGAACTTAAGCACTAAGCTTTTTATTTTCCTCTGAAGAGAATTCATAATTTCTCATCTTTACAGTATCAATATTATAAAATTTAAAAAAAATCCAGTTGGATAAATGAAAAGTTTCTCATTTTGATTTTAATTTCAATGTTTTTAATTAGGAGTGTGTTTCAAAAAACATTCTATTTTTCTAAATGTATCTAGTTGAGAAACATTTAATACACTGCTCACTTGTGAATTATACTAGATTTTTATAGTAGTTTTATAGATTCTTAGTAAAATAAGCTTTGCAAATATTTTTTACAGTAGTGTATGCATGAACATACAGACAGACACCCAAAATTTGTATTAAATTCTTTCTGCAACATTTAATGAGTTACAGTGATTCAAATCAGTTAAGAATGAGAGAAAACCACAACTTCAGAAAAAAAACATGAGTTGACCCTTATCCCTGCCAATTAATTATAAGTATAATGGAGTCTGAACATGGAAAAAAAAAGTCAGAGGGGTGGAGTCACTGCTATGTTAAGTGGCAGTCGCTATAGAGTATGACTGAATAGGAAAATTATTAACGAGGCAGTCTAAGTCTCAAACCAGCTATCCAAATGTCAAATGTAGATCAGGGACACAGCGACAACACCAACACTAGCGAACAGGCTAGCAGGGCCATAAAGAGAGTTGCATGAGCAAAGCGGGTTACCTGGAGATGGAGGCATTAGCCTCTCAGAGTTCACACCATGCATTAACGTCCTGATGAGAAACCTAAGCCCAAGCTGCTTTTCTAGTGATTATCTCCTGGGACGACTAATCATAGACAGAATTAAGAAATTAAACACATTGGAATTAGTGTCATTATGGACCAAACTGGACTTGTTTAAGAAGGAAAAAGTAACAACCTGAAGCTATTTTATTTTTTTTAACCAGGAGTTCTGCATGGATTTATTGACTACTTTTTTTTGAATGTTGGAGTTACATCCAATTTTACTGGTGATGTATTATGATCAGGCAGAAGTGGAATTTTCCTTTCTATTCAGGCATGATGAGGTGCTGACTATAGACATGAACAATAGATGACAGGTAACAAATGGCTCAAAGCTACAGACAGAAGAAGCAGAGATCTATGACTCTACCTTCCATAGGTCTTCAGCAAAGCATGGTTTCATCACGGCACAAGGACTAGGGCTGCATATAAAGGTCCGTGCTTGCCTTTACAAGATAGCTTAGCCATTATTCTGATGTCACAGACAATCTTTTAGTGTTCTATTAAACCTGTCTCTTTCCCTCCCTCCCTTCCTTCCTAATAGACATGGCCTACATTAAAATATCTGTCTGAAATGCAGGAGACCTGGGTTCCATCCTTGGGTAAAGAAGATTCCCTAGAAAACGGAATGGCTACTCATTCCAGTATTCATGCCTGGAGAATTCCACTGAGGAGCCTGGCAGGCTACTACAATCCATGGGGGTCACAAAGAGTCAGACACGACTAAGTGACTAATACTTTCACTTTCATACTTTCACATTAAAACTGATCTTAAAAATACTACAAATGATCAGAGAGGCATTGTGAACACTTTGTGTTGCAAAGATAAAAATCATCATTCACATCTTTCTAGAGCAAGAGCAAACAGCATACAAAGCACAGACGCACTAGGAAAAAGAATAAATTCTTTCCCCCCATTCCACTCAATATCATCTCCCTCTCTCACTCTCACCCTCCATTTCCTTCCTCTACTTGCCCCTGAAGGATTATTTATCCTCCCATTCTTTGTTCTTGTCGTGGTTCCAGTGGGACACATAGGCAGTTTCTATTTCTTCCCATAAACTCCCAGAGGTTACCAGGAGACCTCCCTCCCCTTTTATGCTGTTATTTTCTGGTTTTGCTTTGACTCACTGTGTTGAATGTGGAATCTTCGTTCCCTGACCAGGGATCGAAGCTATGACCCCTGCATTGGAAGCACAGTCTCAAGCTCTGCACCACCAGGGAAGTATCCCTTTTTTGAGGGGTAAAGTTCTCTCGAAGCCTACAGACTAGGCCCTTGCTGACTCGAGATAGTTCTTCCTACAGATGCAGGGATGTCTTCACTTATACTCAGTGCTGCTCTCCCTGCCCACTTGGCACTGCAAAGTTAGCTGATACAGCAAAGATGGACTTTGCTTCATGCAAATCCAGGATTAAGTCTCAACTCTGCTGTGGATTCCCTGTCCTTAGACAAAGCCCTTCATCTCTGAACCCCCACTTACTCATCTACAAAACAAGCATAGTAACACTTATCTTTCAATCAAACATCACATTATACATCTATATGCTATAGAATATGATATATGGAATTATCTAATTAGATTGTGGCATAGTGTAAAGTGAAAGTCGCCTAGTCACATCCAACTCTTTGCGACCCCATTGACTATACAGTCCATGGAATTCTCCAGGCCTGAGTACTGGAGTGGGTAGCCATTCCCTTCTCCAGGGGATCTTCATACCCCAAGGATCAAACCCAGGTCTCCCACATTGCTGGCAGATTCTTTACCAGCTAGGCCACCAGGGAAGCCCAAGAATACTAGAGTGGGTAGCCTATCCCTTCTTTAGAGGATCTTCCCAACCCAGGAATTGAACTGGAGTCTCCTGCATTGCAGGCAGATTCTTTACCAATTGAGCCACCAGGAAAGCCTGTGGCACAGTGTAGGCATTCAGTAAACATCAGCATCTTGGCAGCCAAGATGTTTCTTCTCAACATTGCTATTAAGAGCCATCACACACAGGTTTGTAAATTATTTTTCCGCATAACTTCCTAGTTCATCAGCTGAGGACTCCTCTCTCTGTGTTGCCATAGATTTAGATAAAGGCTCTTGCTGGCCCAGGATAGTGGGTAAAAAAGAACTATCTGTTTGCCTGGCTAACAAGGATAAACAACTCCCTCTCTGTGGTTTATTTTGAATGTCTAGTAATGCACCACCAAGAGAAGCACTTAGCAAGAATACCCAGAAATATAGCTATATTTATTCAGCTACTCTATCTGCAAGGCCAAGTATACAAATGGAGGATGAAAACAGACAAAATGGGTCACTAAAATTAGCCTGCACCGTTTGTAAGGCAGATAATAATAATCTGATATGTTGTCTTTTAGAGCGTGCGCTCCAAGGAGCTTTAGTTACATAAGAAAGATTTATTATAAGAATTAGAATTATATTCTCTTCCATATTAATGTGATATCTACTGTTCTGGGAATACAGGCCACAGAGATACATTGCTAAAAGGGTACTGAAAGGTCCTTTGCCTCCTAAACCTTGATACTTGAATATTATCTGAAATCCATTTATATTCCTTAATCATACACAGACACTGCGTCTCTTTCCCTTCAGTTCAGTTCAGTCGCTCAGTCTTGTCTGACTATTTGTGACCCCATGAATCACAGCATGCCAGGCTCTTTCCCTTAGAGCTCTCAAAATCATGTCCTACAGGAATGGAATAGAATTCAAAAGCTAGTAACCATTAATGAGAGAAATATTAGAATAACTGTCTGATTATGAAAGAGGAACCCAACATAACGTATATGGATCCAGAGCTAGATGAAAGATAAACGACTGAGATATAAGAAGGCAGTATTGTAAAGTAAAATAAAGTAAAGTTAAAAAATAAAGATAAAAAAGGCAGCTTTTGCCTGAAGGCAGCTTTTGCCTCAACAGAAGGAAGGAAAAAAAAAAATTAAGTACCCATTATGTATGAACAGCTGTACTTAAAATTTTGATATTTTATCTCATTGATTTGCCCTTAAAAGTTGTCATATTACACTTGGAAAAGAAGGGCACCAGAAATGTTTATGGAGCTTGTTTGCTGTACCCACTCAGACAGTGAAGAGTGTAACAGATATTCATCTGTCTATGACTGACTCTAAAACTTACACTCTTCCCTTCCTATCATTCTATCTCTATAACCTCTAAGAACACTCTCATGCCTAGAACTGCTTAAAAAAAAAATTCCATCAGTGGCTGAATAAGTCAAAATCTTTCTATCACCAGAAATAGGTGCCAGAGTCCACAGGAGCAGAGAAGTCCCTAGAGAATGGAGACTGACCTCCTGCGGAATCTTTCACATCTGCCTCCTATGTTTGTCTCTTTTTGCTACCATTGCTGTGGTCAGATCACTGGAAGCTGCATGTGCATCTGTTTCAAACAGTGACATCAGCAGTTGCCTCTATGCTTCGTTATACCTGGCTTGCCCAGGACTTTATAAACCTGACCACATTTAGTCCTTAGCATTTGCCTGAAGGATTGTTTTATTGCCCCATTTTTCACGTGAGAAAAATTAAAGAGTGGAAAATGCCTCTTAATTGAGAACATTTTAAAGCTAGGATTCTAATCTGGATCTATGTTACTCAAATGAAAATCTAACTCTTGAATCAAGATATCAAAGTTCTCAACACACTTGGGGAAAAAAATTAAAGTAGAAAATAATTGAACTTTTCCATGTGAGGAATCTGTCTGACTCACAATGATATCTTGTGTGAGTTAACTTAGAGAATGCTGGGGCTGCTGAACCTGACCTTCCTTCTGCAGTTAGTTTTACACATTTTCCTATTGCTTAGCATCACACAAGGGCTTTCCTTTTTTCTTTCATCAACATTTCTTTTTTCTATTGAGAAATATGACAGGGAGTTATAACCCTGCTTCTGTCCATCAAGCCAAACAAATTTGTTAGAACTACAGGAGGGAAACCATGTACTTGTCTACCCCTAAACACACTCTTATCAGCCTCCTGACCTTTGAGGAAACAGATATCACTGCCACATGCAACTTTATTTAGATGGGTTCTTTAATACATAAGTGAATGCATAAATACAGGAACAAATAAATGAATAAGTAAATACACCATCAGGACCTCAGAAAATTTCCTTTGCTTTCATTTCCAAATAAACATTGCTGAAAGGTAAGCAGGTAAGCACAATTTGGGCTCAAGTAGGACTGTTTAGGCGAACAGAAAATTTTAAAAGGATGCAGCTCTTTTTTTATGATGGTCTCATGGTCTTTTCCAACATTCTTGCTGCCATCTCCTCTTTTCAAGCCAAAAGTTTTAAGCAGGGATATCTCCTCTCTTCTTGTTTTGGAAAAAAAAGAGCAAAGGTAGGTTCAAATCTAACAACTTTGCATCTGTAACATCTCAGTGACCACATATGAATTGATTTTTACATCCTATTTGCCTTCAAGTTAGCCATTTGACTTTCTATATAGGAATGAGCTAGTACCTTCTACTATGTAAACTGGCTGTAATTAACTGTGTCTTCACAGTTATTCCCACTGCATGATATGGCCACCTTCCCATTTCTCAGTCTGTGTCTTAGCTAGTAACTCAGAAGGAAACAGATGACACTCTCACAGTGGAATAATTAAAGGAGAATTTGCTAGAGACTATTTACAAATATGTAGGCAGTGTTTGGGAAAATCCAAGGGTGTGAGTGGTGCCATCATTTCTAGGTGGAAAGGGAGAAGGGAGGAAGTGGTCCTGAAAGCCAAAAAGAAAGAGAGAATGGAGAGAACAGCTATAAAAGAAGCCGTGACATCCAAGGGAGAAAGCTACCAAGTCAAATTTTAGAAGGAAAGGGAAGATGAGTGTCCAAATTCACATCCCCTCCCTCTGATCTCCTCGTAAGCTCCTCATTGGGCAAAGGCCATAGGAGGCTGGATGGCAAAGGAGCTCATTAATATGATCAGAACAGATCAACCTCTTGGGTCAGAAACAGATAAAGGAGGGTGAAGAGCCAATCTGGGAGGGGCAAATGCAATATCCAATACACCTTGTCATCAATTTATATCTAGCAGACCCACATGCAAAAGGGAACATTTCTAGTGAGAGAGTCAGTTCCTAAGCAGGTTGATAAGAAGTCCATGTTCCCTGAGGAGAAGAGAGTGGTCTGGGGCTCTCAAGGAGGAGATCAGTTCAGTTCAGTCAATCAGCCACATCCTACTCTTTGCAACCCCATGGACTGCAGCACACCAGGCCTCTCTGTCCATCACCAACCCCCAGAGTTTACTCAAAGTCATTTCCATCGAGGTGGTGATGCCATCCAACCATCTCATCCTGTCATCCACTTCTCCTTGCACCTTCAATCTTTCCCAGCATCAGGGTCTTTTCAAATGAGTCGTTTCTTCACAACAGGTCGCCAAAGTATTGAAGTTTCAGCTTCAGCATCGTCCTTCCAATGAATATTCAGCATTGATTTCCTTTAGGATGTATTGAGGATCTCCTTGCAGTCCAAAGGACTCTCAAGAGCCTTCTCCAATACCACAGTTCAAAAGCATCAATTCTTTGGTGCTCAGCTTTCTTTATAGTCCAATTCTCATATCCATACATGACTACTGAAAAAACCATAGCTTTGACTAGACGGACATTTGCTGGCAAAGTAATATTTCTGCTTTTTTAATAGGCTGTTTAGGTTGGTCATAACTTTTCTTCCAAGGAGCAAGCATCTTTTAATTTCATGGCTGCAGTCACCATCTGCAGTGATTTTGGAGCCCCAAAAAATAAAGTCTCTCACTGTTTCCACTGTTTCCCCATCTATTTGCCATGAAGTGATGGGACCAGATGCCATGATCTTACTTTTCTGAATGTTGAGTTTTAAGCCAACTTTTTTACTCCTCTCTTTCACTTTCATCAAGATGCCCTTTAGTTCTTCGCTTTCTACCATAAGGGTGGTGTCATCTGCATATCTGAGGTGATTGATATTTCTCCCAGCAATCTTGATTCCAGCTTATGCTTCCTCCAGCCTAGCATTTCTCATGATGTACTCTACATAAAAGTTAAATAAGCAGGGTGACAAGAAGCAGCCTTGACGTATTCCTTTCCCAATCTGGAACCAGTCTGTTGTTCCATGTCCAATTCTAACTGTTGCTTCCTGACCTGCACACAGATTTCCCAGGAGGCAGGTAAGCTGGTCTGGTAGTTCCATCTCTTGAAGAATTTTCCACAGTTTCTTGTGATCCACACAGTCAAATGCTTTGCCATAGTCAATAAAGCAGAAGTAGATATTTTTCTGAAACTCTTGCTTTTTCAATGATCCAACGGATGTTGGCAATCTGATCTCTGGTTCCTCTGCCTTTTCTAAATCCAGCTTGACTATCTGGAATTTCACGGTTCATGTACAGTTGAAGCCTGGCTTGGAGAATTGTGAGCGTTACTTTGCTAGTATGTGATATGAGTGCAATTGTGCAGTAGTTTGAGCATTCTTTGGCTTGTCTTTCTTTGGGTTTAGATTGAAAACTGACCTTTTCCAGTCCTGTGGCCACTGCTGAGTTTTCCAAATTTGCTGGCATATTGAGTGCAGCACTTTCACAGCATCATCTTTTAGGGTTTGAAATAGCTCAACTGGAATTCCATCACCTCCACTAGCTTTGTTCGTAGTGATGCTTCCTGAGGCCCACTTGACTTTGCATTCCAGGATGTCTTGCTCTAGATGAGTAATCACACCATGGTGATTATCTGGGTCGTGAAGATCTTTTTTGTACAGTTCTTCTGTGCATTCTTGCCACCTCTTCTTAATATCTTCTGCTTCTGTCAAGGAGGAGATAGACGTCTGGAATTCTCAAGGAGGAAGAATGGACAAATGTCTTTTTTTCCTCTACGTTCCTTCATCTTAGTCATATACAACATTTTTTTTCTTTAAGTCCTGGAACTGATGATTACACAATAAACAACTCAGTTTAAACTCTGTACTAAGGATTATATAACAAAAGTGTATCCTGCTTGAGGACAGTTTCTTATTTCTGACTGACTCATCCTGTTACCGTAAAATGTATATTATGAAGTGGGTCTGGTAGGATCTTTCTGTTGTTAAACCCTAACCCTGTTGCCTTAAAATGTAAATTGTGGGAGCGAGTCTGGTAAAGTGGTTACAACCTTGAGACGCTCTTTTGATTCATTGTAATAACTAATTTAAAAATTATAGAACTCCCTTGCTTAGACTAGCAAGGGGAGCACTCTCCATCCCCCTGCTGATGTCTATGTCAGAAGCTATCTCTGTCCATTTCTTACTTTAATAAAACTCTGCTACACAAAACTCTTGAGCAATCAAGCCTGGTCCCTGGTACAGAAGTTAAATCTTTGTCTTTGGAGATCACAAATCTGACATCATTAACCATAACCTATCATCTTGTAGGCTCTTCTGAGATCTTCAGGACAAGGTAAGAACACTCAGAGCTCTAGCCTCTTTGCTTTCTCAGTAGACATGTTTTCTGCTTCACTTTGCTAACTGTATGGTGTGCTTCTGTTAATGAGTGACACGTCCTGTGTGAAGCAAGTGATGAGCCCTGCTCTGCAGTTTCACGGTGCCTTGTAATAACTGAAGGCAGTCCCAAAACGGGGAGACTTGTTAGGGTTTATATCGACCTGCCAATGCCAAGAGACACCCAACATCCCTGTGAGGGGAGCAGCCAGAAATGGACGAAGTGTGTGGACCCAACTTTTCTTTCTCCGTCATCTTTTCCTAGTCTCTTTGACCATTTCATAGTTTCATGGGGAATTAGAACTACTAACCTAATCTATCAGATCATAGACTTTCAAGGGACTTGTGATCCATGCTGTTAATATGTGCTTTTACTTAGACCCCATGTATAGAAGCACCCAGCCTTGGTAGGAGCCGAAAGTTGTAAGAGCACATTTGGGAACTAGGTGGAACTCTAGCTTCAGGAACGTCTCTCAGGCCAGAGGTGACTCTCTTGGCTGCCTGTCTCAGGGGCCAGAGTCCTAAAAGTGAGTCTTTGTCACGGCTGTGCCTCCAGTCTATGTGGATAGAAGCACTGCTCGTCACCACAGGGTTTTTAAGGACACATTGGGAACTGCACGATCTGGTCAGATTGGAAGTGCAATGGACTTCTTCCTTTGGTAGCGCTGGCTCTTTGTGGACCAGAGGAGGCTCCCTGGTGGCTTTTTTCTCAACTCCCTAGATAGTCCTTTTGTGGAATCTGTGGGAATGAACTGGAAGCATTGGCCCTAGTAGCTTGAGGGAAAAAATCACTTTTTCCTCACTGGCCAACCCTCCACCAGCTCTTTTGCTATGCTGGTGTGGTGACACTCAAAAGGGACATCTAGGTTGTTGTTCAGCCCTTTATAACTCACCAGGCCTACTGCGGTTAGGACTGTACTCAGGAATGTGCATGGGGACACATAAGATTGCTGCTTCCCCTAGTAGTCCTAGCGTGGGAAACACTCTGGAAAGCTACTCTGTTACACTTGGGGGGCATCAGAGAAAAGGGCAAATCAAACAAAGGTCTTGGTGGTAAGGAACTGAAAATCAATCTGAGATGCCATCAGGTCTATCCCTGGTGCATCTCCACCCCGTTTTGGTGGTAGAACAGGGAAGGATGAGTGTGGCACCTGTGTCAGTAAGGGACAAACTAAGTCCAACCAGGGAAGGAAAGCTTTGATGTAAAGTTTATCTACACCCCCATCTAGAATAGGGAGGGAAGCCTCTGGTAGAAAGAAGCCGCAGTGGGTAGATGCCATTTTTTTCTCTCTTACAGATGGGAGCTAACAGTTCCAGGACCACTTCTTCAAAATGTATTTTAAAAAACTGGGACACGTTTGACCCTCAGAATTAAAAAAAAAAATACATGCCTGATCAGCTTTATGATACTGAGTGACCACAGTATCCTTTGGAAGATTGGGGAACACTGGCCAGTTGAAGGGTCTCAATTATAATACTGTTTTACAATTAGACCAGTTCTGTAGAAAACAAGAGAAATGGCTAGAAGGACCATATAGATTGTTCTTTATCTCTCTGTGAGACATGCCAGACTTATGTCCTAAGGGTGCAGATTTCAGTGTGAAACCTTCAGCTGCCTCCTGTTCTCTTACTTTGCCCCTGTATCTGGGGCTCCCAACTGAACAGGATGAGAATTAGGGCACCCTTCCAGGAGGAGTTGCCTCTGTTTTGGTAGAAATTCAGCCAGTACCAATTGTGGTCGAGACTATTGAGAGGATCCAAAAAGTACACAGAAGCCTTTACAGGACTCACTTTACTTTATGAGCTTACTTGGAGAGATGTCATGTATCTCTTGGGACAGATGCTGACTCCTGACTTGAGAACTCGAGTTTTGGGGGAAGCTACTATTTTTTTAAGATGAATGGCTTGAACGTGAGACAAGGGGAAAGAGGGAACACAAAATAGCCCTCCTTCCTACTGGAAGCCAAGCAGTTCCAATAACAGAGCCATTTTGCTGGATGTATTCTTGAAGGATTTAAGCAAGTGCACACTAGGACTTTAAACTATGCTTAGTAGGCTGACATAGAACAGGGAGAGAAGGAAACTCCTGGTAAATTCCTAGATAGACTACAGGAGGCTCTCGACAAGTATACTGATGTTGATCCTGAAAGTGCAGAGGAGAAATAATCTTAAAAGATAGATTTCTCACTCAGTCAGCTCCAGATATCTGCCATAAGTTATGAAAACAGGCATTTGGACCAAGTCAGTCTTTCAAAAAAACTGTTGCAACTGGTCCAGATGCTATATTATGGTACAGAATATAAGGAGGAAAATAAGAGGCAAAAAAAAAAAAGACCAGGGAAAGACTGAAGCCCCAGCATGGCTGTTAGATCTGCTCTGAAACAGCCTGAGAAGAATACCCAGAGGGACCCAGGTGAAAAGGGACAGATTTGTTATTACTGTGGAAAGGGGGTGGGGGGCATCTCAAGCAGGATTGCCCTCAGGCATCTAAGCCACTCTCAGCTCCATGTCTGGTCTGTAAAGGACCACACTGGAGAAGAGACAGCCCTCTGAGGCATAGGCCTCAGGGGTCAGACTCTTAGGACAATCAGGACTGAAGGTGCCTGTGGGTCCCCACACAAGCCCCTGTCCTAATACAATCTGAGTAACCCCAGGTATTAATAACTGTGGAGGGCCAATCAGTCAATTTTCTTTTGGACACTGGGGCAAATTTCTCTGTCCTAACTGAAGCCCCTGGCCCACTTTCCTCTAATCCACTACCATAATGGTACTGTCTGGATGAGCCACATGTTATTATTTCAATCATCCTTTAAGCTGCAACTGGGACTCTGTACTATTTTCTCATGAGTTTCTATTAGTGCCAGAGTCTCTCTCACCCCTTCTGGAGAGGAGTATACTGAACAAGGTCCAGGCTTATGTTTTCATGGATATGGAACCTGCCCTTTTAATTGAACAAAATGTAAATCCTAAAGTGTGGGCTGATGGAAAAACTCTGGGTTGAGCACAAAATGCTGTTCCTCACCTATTTCCACATCAAAAGCAGTACCCACTAAAACCCAAGGTTAAGGAAGGGTTAAAATCTATCATTGAGAATTTAGAGTAGGGGCTATTAATGCCCTGTAACAATCCATGCAACACATCTATTTTGAGTATAAAGAAATCAAATGATAAATGTGGGGAGGGAGGTGGGAGGGGGGGTTCATGTTTGGGGACGCATGTACACCCGTGGTGGATTCATGTCAATGTATGGCAAAACCAAAACAGTATTGTAAAGTAAAATAAAGTAAAAATAAAAATTTTAAAAAAACAAAAATAAAAAAAATGGAGACTAGTTCAAGGTATATGAATAATAAGTGCCTGATCCTTATACTTTATTGTCTGAAATTCCTAAATAAGCCAAATATTTTTCAATCATTGATTTGAAGGATGCTTTCTAGAGTTAAACCCATATTAGATCATCCTCTACCTATGACTTTAACTACAATAGAGAGGATTCTTAGGCATTTTAGGCTATTGCCGCATTTGGATTCCAGGTTATGGGGACTTGCCTGGCCTTTATATAAACTTATAACTGAGACTCAGCAGGTGCAAACCAACAACCTGGTTTGGTCCCCAGAGACTCAAAAGGCTTTTAAAGTTCTTCAAATTGCTCTCTTGCAGGCTTCTGTTTTGAGCTTGCTCACAGGATCAGAGTTTGCTTGTTACTGAAAAAAAAAAAAAAGAAAAAATCAGGCTATGGCCACATTGCATAAGGGTAATTGTTACTACTGTTTTGCTAATGCCTAAAGCTCATAAGTCTACTAATGAAATTTTACTTTACTGACTTCTCATGATGTAAGTGGGATCTTAAACTCTAAAGTTCAGAGCAACCATGCTCCATCTTTAAAGCTGCTGTAATTCAAGGCGTGTTGAAAGCTCTAGGAATAGAATATCACTTACACTGTTCCTAGAGACCCCAATCTTCAGAAAAAGTTGAAAAGCTAATGACAGTATTAAAAGACATCTGTGTAAACTAACTCAGGAAACTCAAGAGAGTTGGTTTAAAGTTTTACCCGTACCTTTAATGAGGGCTCGAACTGCCCCCCCCCCAAAATGGGACAGACCGCTTTTGTGCACAGATATTGTCATAGATCCCAGAGCCTTAGAACTAACTATGACTCAGCTTTCAGTTTTTCAACCTCCTCATCAACTGAAGGCTTCCCATGGTGGGTTTCTCTGCTTCAAGGAAAGGACTTTCTTTAGCTCTGTGAATACCCTCACCAACAGCAATCATACGTGATGCCTCTTCTTGATCTAATGACACCTAGCAATCTTAAGATGGACTAATGTAGCTATGGACATAATGTAACTTTTAATTTTTGATATGTTTTAACTTGGTTTAATGACTATTTTGCCTTACATCTGTGACTGTATAATGGGGTTTGTTTCTAACTGTCTGAAAGCTTTTAAGTTACAAATGGTTGTCCAGGCTCCTATGAGTACCATAACCTCCTCCAACTATTATTTAGGGCCCCAGGATCAGAGACCCTCAATATGAGGGTTAGGAGAATATGTTGCTTTAACAATGTAAGGACAGTGCCCCCATTGCAGCAGGAAGTAGTTACAGAATGAAAATGACACCCTTTTTCCTTGGCAACATAATTCTCCTAAAAGAAAAGGGGGGGGGATGAAAGAGTCAATTCCTAAGCAAATTAATAAGAAGTCCAGGTTCCCCAAAGAGAAGAGAGGAGTCTGGCGCGCTCCAGGAGGAGGTAGAGGTCTGGTTTTCTCAAGGAGGAAGAATGGACAAATATCTTTCTTTTTTCTCTCTACATTCATTAGTCATATAAAACATTTTTTTCTTTAAGCCCTGGAACTGATGATCACACACCAAACAACTCAGCTTAAACCCTGTACTAAGGATTATACAACAACAATGTATCCTGCTTGAGGACAGGGTCTCCTTCCTGACTAACTCATCCTGTTATTGTAAAATATTATTGGAGTGGGTCTGGTAAGATCTTTCTACTGTTAAATTCTAATCCTGTTACTTAAAATGTAAATTGTGGGAGTGGGTCTGGTAAAATGTTTACAACCTTGAGATGCTCTTTTGATTTATTGTAATAACTAATTAAAAAATTATAGAACTCCCTTGCTTAGACTAGCGAGGGGGGCATTCTCCATCCCCTTGTTGATGTCTTGTCAGAAGCTTTCTCTGTCTCTTTTCACTTTCATAAAACTCTGCTACACAAAAACTCTTGAGTGATCAAGCCTAGTCCCTGGTCCCGAAGTCAAATCTTCTTCTTCGGAGAGCATGAATCCGACATCATGCACCGTAAACTATCACTAACCCCTCTTTCTTTGAACTACTGTAACAAGAAAGACATTTCGCCCCACTCTATTGCAGGTTGATTATATATTCTAACCCATTACATTTGTTTCATATGTAGGTGATTTTCCCACATTAGACACTCCTGGAAGGGCTGCAGCTATATAACTTCTTTGAAAGTTTGCTGTTGTGGAGGATCAAGACCCAGACCGCTGATGTCAGTCTAATGTAATGTGAAATAACCAAACTCTGAATGTTTCTTTAGCTTGAGTATATAAATGAAATGTCAAAAGCATTTAGCAGATTGTCCAAAGTTTCACAGTGAATGGAGTTGAGAAAACACTTAGACTTCTTCCAGATTTTATGCAGTTAGGTTTTGTCTGTTTCTGGTTAGGACACTTCCTTCCTCTCTCCCTCTGTTTTTCATCCCTCCCCTGTCCCCTACCCCCACCCCCACATACACATACACATGAGCTTAAATCTGAGCATCATGTCTCTAGGTTAAGGTCGTTTTTAGAAAGACAGTGTTCATCTTGTATAAGGATTAATGTGGGAGAGGAGATATTCTTTGTGAACATAGCAGGAAATAATAATAATCTGCCTTTTATTTTGAGTCTCCCTACCTCCTCGCTCCCTCTAAATCACCGTGTAATCAATCTGAAGCAGCAACACGCAGGAGCATTAAAATTAGGGATGTTTGAAGAGGGAATTAGTCTACTCACTCATTATTCTTGATTAATAGAAAATTATCTTGCTAACATTTACTATGCTATTCATTTGTTATTTGGAAGTGATTAGCCACAAATAGCAGTTAAGAACCAGCCAGTTTTGGAGTTTCAGCCACAGCTGCAATTTCCTCCACAGTGACTCTGCCTTCAGAAATGCCTCCCTCACTTGAAAATAGCTCATGCCCTTCCTCAGTCACCACCTCCTCTCAGACACCAGCTTTTTCTCTCACCCAGAGGGAAATTGGTGGCCCCATTCCCATTCACCCCATTCATGAAGACCTGAAAATCCTCAGGGAAGAATTTTAATTTATTGCCCATAGTTAGGATGAACTGCCTGATATGACATTTACATTATGTACAGATAAGTTTCATTCATCTCACCACTTAATTTTCATTGTTCATAAAGCAACACTGAGCAGCCATGACTACATAACAAAGAATAAGAACAGATGCATTTTCCTCAGGGAGCTTGAAGTCAGTCGGGGAGAATGATGAGAATTCAACTAACAAACACAGGACAGAAGGTAGGAAATGAAAATCACGATCTGGAGCAGGAATAAGCATAGGTGTATTCTAAAAGACCTCAGTTGAAGGGGATAGCAGGCAATTGAACTTTGAAGAATGGGCTAGTTTACAATGGACACTTAGGACCCAAAGGCAGACAGACTGATGGTAACCGGGCTGTTTTCCGTGTCCCAAGGGTCTTTCACACATCGGTTCTTCCAGGCGAATTCTCATTCATCCTTTAAAGCCTTCCTCTGGCCCCCCTGACTCTCTGAAGTCTCCTCGCTCCTCTTAGGGCTAAGGTCGTCAGCCCTCCTTTGCTCCTCTACCTGCCTTGCATCCGCGGCTGTGCTAAGAGCATCACGCTAGTCTCTTGTAGGAAATGCTTTACTTACGCAACTGAATCTACACTAGCTTGTCATCAGCTTGGTAGCAGAAACATGACATTCATCTGCGATTGTCCAACACTGAGCAGACCACCTGGCATGTTGAAAGAGTACAATACATTTTTGCTGATTTAACATTTGCACTGTAGTGGTTAACAGTCAACTGGCAAGACTGTGTCCTGATTCTACAACTTAATACAATGTGACACTGTTAATTTATTTAATCATTCTGTGTCTCAGTTTCCTTGTGAAATGGGAGTAAATAATAATTTTCTAATACTGTTTCAAATACTATTTTTAAATAGAAATGCAGCTAGTATTGCTATCAGGATAAAATGAGTTCATACAAGTGAAGTGTACAGAAGACAGTCCAGCGCATTACAAGTGTTCAATACATCATTGTCCTTGGAATTCATTTTGCTCTACTGCTAACAGGTTGAAGTGCTTGGGCAGGTGGCTAGCCATGATTGCATCTATGACACCTGATTCCCTTTTGTGAGTATTCTCTTGTGTCACTATGTGGCATTAGGCATCTTGCGGACACTGACACAGAGAAGACTGAGGCCCTGTCAAGTCACCCAGTGAATCAAGGACAGATATACCACACCTGCAACCATACTATGGACTGAGAGTTTGGTACAGCAGGTCCAACTTCTAAACCACATGCTTCCCAAGCAGATAAATCCATCATGTCAATGTCAAATTTCCACATTAATTAATGGAGTTTCTCTAAGCCTGGGATACTGTGCGAGTTATTTTATGTTTCCTCTTCTGTTGCTGAAGAAAAGCTTTGGAGCAGTGGCTAGCCTGAGCTGTCTTGCATAGGGAATTGTTGGGTCCAGCAGTTTCAACCTCCAAAGCAGTGAGTCTTTACCTGGGGTGGTTTTGCCACTACCTGGAGACATCTGGAAATGTCTGGAGATGTGTTTGCTATCACAGTTCAAGGATACTACCAACATCAACTGTATATAGCTCAGAGATGCTATTAACCATCCTACATGTGCAGAATGACCCTGACAACAAAAAATTATGCTGCCCCAAATGTCAATTCTGCCAACACTGAGAAACTATGCTTTAGAACGAGGTCACTACCTGAGCATGGGTTTAAGGAAATGGAATAAATTTTAAACATCTACATGATAGCTCAGTTTGGGGTAGCAAAACTCATGGGAGGAAAAGATTAAACAAAGTACAAAATGAAGATGATAGAGAAGGACAAAGAGACCTGCTTCTGACAATAGCACTGTCTCTTTGGACGCTTTAAATTTTCTACATCCCAGCAACCCAATTTACTACAGTTTTCTGGCAACAGATATGCTGCACGGTTATTTGGTTTTGATGGTAATGATACCCAGCAAGAACACTGAGCCTTAAGAGCAGCTTTGTGGATTCTGTGGTCTGACCCACTGCCCTTTAATAAGACTAAGTTCCCTTTGTGACTTCTCAGTTGGAAAGGATCAGGGTCCTAGGAGCAAAAGCCTCGTTTGATTCATTTTACCCTTCAGTTTTCTTTAAAATTGCACACGTCACAGTGGAGGGCCCCAGGTGAGAAGGAAAGAAGCAGGCATCAAATTGGATAAAATAATAAAGCAACTAGAGTCACAACCTCTCTGTTCTCCAGCTACCTTTCTGCAATATTCACTTGGTTTTCTGTCTGTAAAGCAAAATCATCTGATGGCCCCTAAACCATTTCCAATTTAACACGCATGTCACACTTTAGTAATTATTCATCATAATTTCAAAGACGCTATCATATCCTTTTACTGGGAGATTATTTCAGCCTTCTAATCCCAAAGTCAATGAGCTAGAGTCATATCGATAAGTTATTTGTATCCGTGCATTGGTGCTTCAAAGGAATTTGTTAAGAAACAAAGAATATTTTGTTCTTGCAGTTAATCCCTCTGCAATACTTCAAATGTATAATATTAAAGATTTATCCAGTTTAAAATCTTATCCAGCATAAAATGAGTTATTACTGCTCAGAGATATTTAAATTTGACTCAGGAATTTGTTTTTAATAGATAATTGAAAGTACGAGTTTCCATAAATGAATTGTGATTTTTCTCCAGCAAGGTAAACAGTTGACCCTTGAACAATATGGGCTTGGACTGCATGAGTCCATTTATACATGGATTTTATAATTTTTTGCAAGAAATGAGTGTCATAGAACCACACAATTAGCAACTGATTGAATCTGTGGATGCAGAGCTGAGGTTATGGAGGAAACTTGGATACCAAAAACCAACTGTGAGGTTTTACTTGGATTTTTGATTGGGTAGAGAATCAGCATGCCTACCTCCCTGTGTTCAATGGTCAACTCTATTTTTTTCTTGTGACTTAACTAGTGCTCTCTAATGATATTTTATAGCTACATGTTGGAGTTGTTTGTTCTGCTGAAAGATTTGTAAATCTTTAAATGTACTTTCTTCCTATATCATCTTATCCTATGAACCCAGTGGACTTTGAGGTAGACTACAAATATGGTCTTCTCACATCTGTGAAAGGTTCACTCATTTGCTCCTCAATCTCTTTCAAATTCCATCACCAAAATTCTGTGCTGCTTAGTATCATTAGGAGCATAAGACAACCAGAGTGCAAAACACCAATCAAAAAAAAAAAAGAAGTTTGTTCAATGTGTGGAGGCACAGCTCTCTTTCAGTTCAGTCGCCCAGTCATGTCCGACTCTTCGCAACCCCATGGACTGCAGCACGCTAGTCTCCCTGTCCATCACCAACTCCCAGAGTTTACTCAAACTCATGTCCATTGAGTCGGTGATGCCATCCAACCATCTCATCCTCTGTCATCCTCATCTCCTCCTGCTCTCAATCTTTCCTGGTATTGGGTCTTTTCCAGCAAATCAGCTCCTCGCATCAGGTGGCCAAAGTATTGGAGTTTCAGCTTCAGCATTAGTCCTTCCAATGAATATTCAGGGCTGATTTTCTTCAGGACGGACTGGTTGGATCTTCTTGCTGTCCAGGGAACTCTCAAGAGACTTCCCCAACACCACAGTTCAAAAGTATCAATACTTTGGCACTCAGTTTCTTTATAGTCCAACTCACATCCATACCTGACTACTGGAAAAACCATAGCTTTGAATAGACGGACCTTTGTTGGCAAAGTAATGTCTCTGCTTTTTAATAGGCTGTATAGGTTGGTCATAACTTTTCTTCCAAGGAGTAAGTGTCTTTTAATTTCATGGCTGCAGTCACCATCTGCAGTGATTTTGGAGCCTCCCAAAATAAAGTCTGTCACCGTTTCCATTGTTTCCCCATCTATTTCCCATGAAGTGATGGGACCAGATGCCATGATCTTACTTTTCTGAATGTTGAGTTTCGAGTCAACTTTTTCACTCTCCTCTTTCACTTTCATCAAAAGACTTTTTAGTTCCTCTTCACTTTCTGCCATAAGGGTGGTGTCATCTGCATATCTGAAGTTACTGGTATTTCTTCCAGCAATCTTAGTTTCAGCTAGTGCTTTTTCCAGCCCAGCATTTTTCATGATGTACTCTGAATACAAGTTAAATAAGCACGATGACAATATACAGCCTTGACATATTGCTTTCCCAATTTGGAACCAGTCCGTTGTTCCATGTTCATTTCTAACTGTTGCTTCCTGACCTGCATACAGATTTCTCAGGAGGCAGGTCAGGTGGTCTGGTAACCCCACCTCTTGAAAAAATTTCCACAGTTTATTCTGATCTACACAGTCAAAGGCTTTGGAATAGTCAATGAAGCAGAAATAGATGTTTTTCTGGAACTCTCTCACTTTTTTGATGATCCATGTTGGTAATTTGATCTCTGGTTCCTCTGTCTTTTCTAAATCCAGCTTGAACATCTGGAAGTTCATGGTTTGTGTACTATTGAAGCCTGGCTTGGAGAATTTTGAGCATTATTTTGCTAGCGTGTATTTAGTTCAGTTCAGTCGCTCAGTCGTGTCTGACTCTTTGTGACCCCATGAATCACAGCACACCAGGCCTCCCTGTCCATCACCAACTCCCAGAGTTTACTCAAACTCATGTCCATCGAGTCGGTAATGCCATCCAGCCATCTCATCCTCTGGCGTCCCCTTCTCCTCCTGCCCTCAATCCCTCCCAGCATCAGGGTGTTTTCCAATGAGTAAACCCTTCATATGAGGTGGCCAAAGTATTGGAGTTTCAGCTTCAGCATCAGTCCTTCAAATGAACACCCAGGACTGATCTTTAGGATGGACTGGTTGTATCTCCTTGCAGTCCAAAGGACTCTCAAGAGTCTTCTCCAACACCACAGTTCAAATGCATCAATTCTTCGGCGCTCAGCTTTCTTCACAGTCCAACTTTCATATTCATACATGACTACTGGAAAAACCATAGTCTTGACTAGACAGACCTTTGTTGGCAAAGTAATATCTCTGCTTTTGAATATACTATCTAGATTGGTCATAACTTTCCTTCCAAGGAGTAAGCATCTTTTAACTTCATGGCTGCAGTCACCATCTGCAGTGATTTTGGAGCACCCCAAAATAAAGTCTGACACTGTTTCCCCGTCTATTTCCCATGAAGTGGTGGGACCAGATTCCATCATCTTCGTTTTCTGAATGTTGAGCATTAAACCAATTTTTTCACTCTCCTCTTTCATTTTCATCACGAGGTTCTTTAGTTCTTCTTCACTTTCTCCTAAAGGGCGGTGTCATCTGCATATCTGAGGTTATTGATATTTCTCCCAGCAAACTTGATTCCAGCTTCTGCTTCATTCAGCCCAGCATTTCTCATATAAGTTTCTGCATATAAGTTAAATAAGCTGGGTGACAATATACAGCCTTGACGTACTTCTTTTCCTATTTGGAACCAGTCTGTTGTTCCATGTCCAGTTCTAACTGTTGCTTCCTAACCTGCATATAGGTTTCTCAAGAGGCAGGTCAGGTGGTCTGGTATTCCCATCTCATTCAGAATTTTCCACAGTTTCTTGTGATCCACACAGTTAAAGGTTTTGGCATAGTCAATAAAGCAGAAATAGATGTTTTCCTGGAACTCTCTTGCTTTTTTGATGATCCAGTGGATGTTGGCAGTTGGATCTCTGGTTCCTGTGCCTTTTCTAAAACCAGCTTGAACATCTGGAATTTCATGGTTCATGTACTGCTGAAGCCTGGCTTGGAGAATTTTGAGCATTACTTTACTAGCGTGTGAGATGAATGCAATTGTGTGGTAGTTTGAGCATTCTTTGGCATTGCCTTTCTTTGGGTTTGGAATGAAAACTGACCTTTTCCAATCCTGTGGCCACTGCTGAGTTTTCCAAATTTGCTGGCATATGAATGCAGCACTTTAAAGCATCATCTTTTAGGATTTGAAATAGCTCAACTGGAATCCCATCACCTCCCCTAGCTTTGTTCATCGTGATGCTTCCTAAGGCCCACTTGACTTCTGATTCTAGGATGTCTGGCTCTAGGTGAGTGATTACACCATCATGATTATCTGGGTCATGATCTTTTTTGTATAGTTCTGTGTATTCCTTCCACCTCTTCTTAATCTATTCTGCTTTTTTTAGGTCCATACTGTTTCTTGCTTTTATTATGCCCATCTTTGCATGAAATGTTCCCTTGGAATCTCTAATTTCCTTGAATAGATATCTAGTCTTTCCTATTCTATTGTTTCTATTTCTTCGCAGTCATCACTGAAGAAAGCTTTCTTCTTGTAAGGCCTCCTCAGACAACCATTCTGCCTTTTTGCATTTCTTTTTCCTTGGGATGGTCTTGATCACTGCCTCCTGTACAGTGTCACGAACTTCAGTCCATAGTTCTTCAGGCACTCTATCAGATCTCTTTACCAATTATTATTAATTTTTTGCCTCAAAAATTGCACAGAAAAAGTGTGTCTTAGTTAAGAATTTTTGATGTACTCTAAGCAAAAAGGACCAGCACATGTTAACCTAACTGAAGAAAAGGAAAATGTTGGCTTCTAAAAATGACCCTGTTAAAACTGAAATAGTTTGTGTCATTCATTTGCTCAAAATGATTCAATGGCTAATACTTTCAGAATGAAACAGAGCAGGAACGTTTAGTATGATTGTAAAATTATACATAATCTGAAACACCATCTCTCAGATCTCATTACCTATTCATCCCCCTTTCTTCTTACTCCATTCCATACTCATAGGTTTGCTTCTGAACTTGTCCTAGTGTGAAATTCATCCCCTTCACATCACTCAAATATCAGCTTCTCTGAGGCCTCAACTAGCTACATAACCAAAAGTGAACCTCCACCCATAACACCTGTTACCACACTTAATTTTCTCCTAGTACATATCACTGTTGATTTTAATCATTTACCTTATTTTGTATTTCCTACATTTGCATATCAGCTTCAGAAGAGCAGGGATTTTCATTAATTTATTTCACTGTTGTATCCACAGTGCTGCTTAGAATATTATCTGGTTTGGTTTAGTCGCTAAGTCATGTCCAACTCTTTTGACCCCATGGACTGTAGCCTGCCAGGCTCCTCTGTCCATGGAATTCTCCAGGCAAGAATACTGAAGTGGGTTGCCATTTCCTTCTCCAGGGGATCTTCCCAACCCAGGGATCGAACCTGGGTTTCCTGCACTGCAGGCAGATTCTTTACCAACTGAGCTATGAAAGAAGCCCCAAAGAACACAGCAAATGTTCTGTAAGTAAGCAATGAATTAAAGAATCAAGATACAATCATGTTCCACGGAACTTCAACATAAGATGTAAATCCAGGATTCACAAATGTCTAGGAAGCTCTTCAGTTCAGTTCAATTGCTCAGTCGTGTCCAACTCTTTGTGACCCCATCAACTCCAGCACGCCAGGCCTCCCTGTCCATCACCAACTCCCAGAGTTCAGTCAGACTCACGTCCATAGAGTCGATGATGCCATCCAGCCATCTTATCCTCTATCGTCCCCTTCTCCTCTTGCCCCCAATCCCTCCCAGCATCAGAGTCCTTTCCAATGAGTCAACTCTTCGCATGAGGTGGCCAAAGTACTGGAGTTTCAGCTTTAGTATCATTCCTTCCAAAGAAATCCCAGGGCTGATCTCCTTCAGAATGGACTGGTTGGATCTCCTTGCAGTCCAAGGGACTCTCAAGAGTCTTCTCCACCACAGTTCAAAAGCATCAATTCTTCGGTGCTCAGCTTTCTTCACAGTCCAACTTTCACATCCATACATGACCACAGGAAAAACCATAGCAGCTTATAAAGCTTCCCTGTATGGATTCATTGGTTCTCTTACATGATCTTCTTGTCCTCTTTCTGTGTCACTTACCTCCCAACTCTGAGGCCTCATGTTCACTGATCCAATGTGTGATTACTGAGTTTTCATTACCTCAGTTCCCACCAAGAACTCTATTAGATTCTCTCAACCTCCAAATTTCTGAAAGAGAGAATTTGATTGGCTTAGCCTGGGATAAAGTGCTCCCAGCCTCTTACAGGCAACCAATCAATCACAGCCAAAGGAAAAGGACCATGTAGGCAAAACAAGCCTACAGGCATTCACTCTTATGGATGTGGGGGAAATGTTTATTTCTTAAGTATCAAGGTATTTTCCAAGCTCACATTCATACTCTTTTGTAATGACATAAAGAAAAGTAGCAAATAAGGACAAGTTTAACAGAAAATGGAGATGGTTCTGTCTACTCTGGCCTTGTTTACATGAGTATTCTGTGTTATGAGAAAAAAATCAAATTCTTTGTAGACACACTCTGTGTGGTTCCAATTTGAAGTAACCATAACTGTTACTGGCAAGAAATTTTGAATGTCTTGGTAGAATGTTTTTTAATCTTTAATGTATATGTCCTTTCTCTTTTGTTTTACAAAACATCATGGACACGTCCCCCAATTGTAGTGTCATAATTGTATTAGCCATTGAATGGAAAAATAAATGATAAGAAACCACTAAGATATAAGTAATATTTCAAAAAATTTTGTATTTCAGAAATCACAAGAGCACCTGTATACAGTTAGAAAATAACAAAGCTTCTATGTGTGGGACTTATTTGTTAGCAGATACTGTTTTACAGATCTCTCACAGTAGATCTGCTAATCCTCAAGGTCCATGGTTAATGGGTTGAGAACCATCAAGGCTATGCCTTAGAGAAGGAATAGCACCCTGCTCCAGTATTCTTGACTAGAAAATCCCATGGGCAGAGGAGCTTTGCAGGCTACAGTCCATGGGGGTTGCAAAGAGTTGGACATGATTTAGTGACCAAACAACAACAAACAAGGCTATATCTACTTTATTCAGAACTTTAAATGATTTGCTCACCTCTTTAGTGAATCTACTTGTATGTATATATTTACTCTTTGCTGGATACACATTGAAAAAGCAAGAGAGTTCCAGAAAAACACCTGTTTCTGCTTTATTGATTATGCCAAAGCCTTTTACTGTATGGATCACAATAAACTGTGGAAAATTCTGAATGAGATGGGAATACCAGACCACCTGAACTGCCTCTTGAGAAACCTATATGCAGGTCAGGAAGCAACGGTTAGAACTGGACATGGAACAACAGACTGGTTCCAACTGGGAAAAGGAGTACGTCAAGGCTGTATATTGTCACCCTGCTTATTTAACTTATATGCAGAGTACATCATGAGAAACACTGGGCTGGAAGAAGCACAAGCTGGAAATAAGATTGCTGGGAGAAATATCAATAACCTCAGATATGCAGATGACACTACCCTTTAGGAGAAAGTGAAGAAGAACTAAAAAGCCTCTTGAAGAAAGTGAGAGAGGAGAGTGAAAAAGTTGGCTTAAAGCTCAACATTCATAAAACGAAGATGATGGCATCTGGTCCCATCACTTCATGGGAAATAGATGGGGAAACAGTGGAAACAGTATCAGATTTTATTTTCTGGGGCTCCAAAATCACTGCAGATGATGACTGTGGCTATGAAATTAAAAGACGCTTACTCCTTGGATGGAAAGTTATGACCAACCTAGATAGCATATTCAAAAGTAGAGACATTACTTTGCCATCAAAGGTCAGTCTAATCAAGGCTATGGTTTTTCCTGTGGTCATGCATGGATGTGAGAGTTGGACTGTGAAGAAAGCTGAACACCAAAGAATTGATTCTTTTGAATTGTGGTGTTGGAGAAGACTCTTGAGAGTCCCTTGGACTGCAAGATCGGTCCTGGGTATTCTTTGGAAGAAATGATATTAAAGCTGAAACTCTAGTACTTTGGCCACCTCATGTGAAGAGTTGACTCATTGGAAAAGACTCCAATGCTGGGATGGATTGGGGGCAGGAGGAGAAGGGGACACCAGAGGATGAGATGGCTGGATGGCATCACCGACTCGAGGGACATGAGTTTGAGTGAACTCTGGGAGTTGGTGATGGACAGGGAGGCCTGCTCTTGCTGCTGCTGCTAAGTCATGCCTGGCATGCTGCAATTCATGTGGTCACAAAGAGTCAGACACAGCTGAGCGACTGAACTGAACTGAACTGGGTACAATCCTAGTGGTGCATAAGAGAGACATGGTCTTTGCCCACAATGAACATCCATGATTTGCCATCAGTTGCTCATTCTCTTTAGGCCCTTGGATAATGATAACTGCTTGAGCACTTACAGAATAGCAAGTTGAGTACTCATTTAGTTATTCACAAAAACTTTATAATGTGGAAACTTACATTTCTCTTCTGTAGACAAGAAAAGTGTGGTACGAAATTATCCAATTATCCAAAGTGTGGTACGAAATTATCCAATTATCCAAAGTGTGGTACGAATTATTGGCCACCTTTATAAAGCTCATAAGTAACATGGCCAGAACTTAGAGCTCCACTATTCTCAAGGGAAGCAGACACTTATGCAAAGAGAATGTTTAAAAATAATATAATAATCTTAGTCTTTCTAATACAGAATTTGACCAAATTTTTTGGGATCTCATAAACCAGAGTGACAATCTGTCAGTCTTTGCAATAGAGAGGGGCAGGGAAGGCATAACATTAGGAGACAGAGGTGGATTTGGGTGTAGGCCCTCTCAGCAATTTTTATGACCTTCACCAAGTATTCAACCACTTAATGTTGCTTTTTTTTGTTAGAAAAATAGAAATAACAATGCATACTTATTTACCTTTTGTTTTGTTAAGGACTTGATATATGATAAATGTCAAAAAATATGCTAGCTTTGTTTTAGAATTATAGAACCATGTATGGAAGTTTTAATATATGGTATAAAACCAATAATTATCTTCATTATTTGTCTTTCATAATGACCTCTGCGTGTACAGAGATAAGAATTGAGTGAAGAGCCTCTTCATCTATTTCAAGAGAGTTCATTTCACTTAGGCGTCTCCAGAACAAAGAGCAGTTTTGACTCACTCTGTGTTATGGCTGTCTTTAGCTCACTGGTCTAACAGTCATAAAAATATCACTTTGGCTGAGTCACCTGGAGTCATAAGAAGTGAGGGGCTAATTTTAGGTCTTGACTACCCTATTGGCAACAAAGCCTTAATTGGCAACCAGTGTGTGTGAGGCTTTTTAGGAAAGAAAGAATAGGCTGTGTGTGCTCACTGGGGCTTAAACTTTGGAATCAGAGAGAACTTACTCTGAGAATCTGGTGTTAGAGCACGTGTTACTGTCCCTGTTCATCTGGCTGAAAGAGAGAGGTTTATTCACAGAATAGATGAACTACTCTGCCAATTGTGACATTGCCATTGTCCCCAGTGCCATCCTTTCTTACTAAAGGCATAATGGGTTGAACCCTGAAATGGGAGTTGGAAAGGCCTAGGTTGCAGGCTCAGCTGTGGTAATTTAATTGTTTTAGATCATTTAATGAGCATCTCTGGACTTTGTTTTCTCCTTCCTAATAGAGGAAATACATATTGGAACATATTTGATGCATGCTAGTTGAAAAGCTTATGGACTATAGCAAATCAGGGTGTTCATACATGGACAACTTTCTACATGCAGAAGACAGGCATGACCTAGGCACTCATTTACCTTAGCATTTTCTTGTTAATTTATTTTCTTTCATTTTCTGATTTTGTGAGAAATGAGGGAAAGAGCTCTAAATTAATGGAGATAGGTATAGCTTGGCATGAAAATATTTTAAATATAAAATATATTGGGGATAATGAGGGGGAGGATATAGGATTTGAAGATATAGAATTTTGCTTACTGTGTTTTTTTTAAAATTATATTTGTAATTAATAGGCAAATCTTCAAAGGACATACCTAGGGCTCTAGGCTAGATGTTATAAGCAGGAAAACAGATCTCTGCCCCTTTTTTCTCTTCAAGAGACTCAGATTCCAACCTTAGAAATGGAACAGAGCTTCCAAGGTAAACAAGTAATATCCTCTATTAGGTGGTAATGTATCCTCAAACCCAATAAGTGACAAGCACATTCAGTTCAGAAGTTGAGAAAGAGGGGACAAGGGAAAGAGTTTTGTGAAGTTCAGCCCTAGAGGAAAGAAAGGATGATTCAGCTTGTCATAGATGAGAAGAGGGGTGCAGTATGCCAAGTTAAGGAGTAACATGAGCCAAAAGGCACAATTAGATAACCACGGCTAGACTGGAAAGCTCTGGGATGAAATAGTCAACAATGAGAAGAAAATATGGGTATTAGTCACCTTGGGGCTGATTTTCAGCATCAGAAAAAGAGAAATTCAACTGAAAGTCAGTGAAAGTAATTTGTGGTTGTGGCTAAGGACTTGGCCTTCGGTGCCAGCTCTCCCCAGCTCACCCTCCTCTTCACGCTTTCCGTCCATTTAGACAAGGCTGATAGACACAGCCTGAACTTGCCTTTAGGAGAATGTCAAGGCAGCTCATTTACTATTGGCCCTTCCACCAAGTCCACCAGGTTTGCAGCGGCCTTACACCGCTGGAGGTGCCCTCAGGGCACTGCCTGCATCCCAGTGCTGTCTTAAATGCTTCCACTTGGCCTCAAACTCACCTTCCTAAGGCTCTTATTGGCTAACTGGATAAAATGACTGAGCATAAATGGTTAGCAATGAATTAAAAAATGAGTGCTAGACCTCCCACACATTTAGACATTAGATGCCAGGTTTGATTCTGGTAGCAGCTCCTTTGCACAAATCCAAAGAGGCGATCCTAGTAGTGAGAAATGCCAGGCAGGGCAGGAGAAAAAAGAATGTACCGACTTGTTTAACTGCAGGTGATCACAACTGGCAGTCTGCTCATGCTGTCCCTCAGCTGGGAAATCTTTCTCACAGCCTGCTGTGAAAGGCTTGCCTCCCTATTAAAAACACTACTCTCTTTCCAAAGTCAACTGAAATGTCACCACCCCAGAAATGCTTTCCCCACCACCCCCTTTATAAACGCAATGCCTAATAATAATTGACTGCTTGTTCCTCAGATTATCTTCAAGAAAACATTATCTTATTATCTTCAATTTACAAATGAGAAAACCGAGGTTTAGTGCAGCCAAGGACGTGTTCAAAGTTACAGAAGTAGTAAAGTGGTTAGAGACTTGGGATCAAAACGCTTAACGCAACCAACTATTCCATTCAAATTGTATTCATTCCACCTCTGTGCTCCTCTAAGAATGTTGTTTGTATCTTTACTATAGTCACAAATAGCACAGTCTGCTTTGTACTATTATAAAGTGTGTACTCCACAGTTAGCCTCAATAAATTATGAACTCCTTGAGTTTAAGTGCCCTATCTCATTCACCATTTTATTGCCCATAGCACCTGGTGAGTACCTGATGAGAAGAATATGCTTAATAAATTTTATATGAATGATAGAAAACAAAGAGAAAGTGTGACAAAAATGTCCTTAAAGTTATTTTTGTTTGGATTTTTTTCACTTTTATCTGGGGCAGGAATGTGTGTATGTGTGTGTGAATTTGTATGAAGTTCAAGGAAAACATCAGTCTACATTCATGTTGAATGCCTATGCCCATGTCTCTTGTGAACCATGTGGAGGTGGTAACTTAGCAGAAATGGGAACAGGAAGCCACTATTAGTTTATAGAAGGAATGTCTACGGGCTATATTCATAGAAATCCCAGGTAACAAAGCTAATGAAATTTCTAACATGCATCCCTAACAGAATCCCCTGCACATTTATTATTTAGTATAAATTGTATGGTGATACTTTTTTAAAAGCTTTTCCTGGCGGTTTCAGCTTTGAGATAAAAAGTATTTCTTGCCTGGCTCTAGTAGCTCTCAGCAAGCTGTGGGGATTTTAGAGGAATTCTAGCTTCCTTTTCTTTTTCTCTAGTGGTAAGGACTAGCCAGATAACATTTTTCATGATGGAAACATGTCCTGATCGAGGATCAAGAGAGCAATGCCCTTCTTCAAAACTCAGTGAAGGAAAATAATCTTGAAAGGATGTCTCAAGCCTTTCCTTGGTCCCCATTGCCAATCCAGACAGACATTCACTTTGTAGGATCAAACCCTGAACCAGATATGATTTGGCAGCCTCTTGGCTAGATGCTAAGTTTATTTCACAACATCTTCAGCTGGAAAATTATTTTGAATTGTTTTTAGAAAGTGTAATGCCCCCTCTTCCCCTCAAAGCTCTCTGATTCATCTTTCTTAAAAAGAATAGCAATAGGCTTAGCAATAGATTGCAGGTTCTCAGATGAGTTGTGACCACACTTTATTTCTTTTAAGGAGGTAAACAATGGACCAAATGTATGTCACCTTTCAGAGAGGCAAAAATGAAGACCAAAATCGATTTTTTTATTACTACTGCACTCTGCCTCTGTCCAGTTCAGATCCAGGCATCTTTGATATGTATCACAGGCTAAAAGGCAACGGGGAGATGGTTGAGTACATACGATCTAATAAGGAAAGACAACTTGGATAAAGTCTTTGCTCTGCAGTGTACTAACTCTATAACATTCAACAGTTTCCTGATTTGAGTCTACTTTTATGAAATGGGTATACAGGACTTTCCCAGTGGTCCAGTGGTTGAGAATCTGTCTGCCAAGGCAGGGCACATGGGTTCAATCTGTGGTGTGGGATGATTCCACATGCCACAGGGCAACAAGGCCTGTGCGCCAGCCACCACTGCTGAGCCCATGAGCCACAACTGCTGAAGCTCATGCATCCTAGAGCCTGCATTCTGCAGTAAGAGATACCACCTCGCACACCGCAGCTAGAGAGTAACCCTCATTCTTCACAACTAGAGAAAGTTGTAGAGAAAGTAGTCTGTACGTAGCAAAGAAAACATAGTGCACCCCAAAATAAATAAATAAAAATTGCAAAAAATAATAAAATGGGTGTATAGTAGTGCCTGCCTCATGCTGTGATTGTGGGGATTAAAAGCAATGATAGCAATAAAGCACTTAGCATAATAATTGTTATGCAATTTTGAGTTGTCTCAGTGTTCTCATTATAATAATCAAGGTTTCCCCATTACCATTCAAGGTGAAAAGGCAGAACGGACTGGATTCAAGTCCTCATTTTACCATGCAGCAGAGGTGTGCGCTCAGGCACATTCATTGATATCTCAGTTTCTTATCTTCTCATCTTTAAAACTAGGTTAATCACAGTAACTTTGTTGGATAGTTATAAGCATTAAGTACTAATGCAAGTAAAACACTTAGTGCAAAGTCTGATTTATAATACTGTACTTAATAAATATTATCATTAAAATTTATTAGGAATATGAGTATGATTATTATTGCTGTGGTTATAATCAATTGTATGCTTTCAGAACAAGAACAGACATCTCTGTAGCATCTTTGTCTAGCTTTCCTTAACCACTCAAGTGGTTTTAGCCAATCCCAATGCTGAGGTCCTAAAGCAACAAGTTAAGTGGCATTACTCTGCCACTGGGAAAAAGATGCCACTTTCCCAGTAGGGTGGTCAGTCATTTGATTAAGAATATTTTCATGGGCTTTCACAACTACGTTTCTCAGTCCTGACTTGTTCTCTCTTCTCCCTTCCTCTGTCTCTATCATACACTGAGTACATAGGTATTTATTATTAATAGGAACTTTGATACTAGGTTTAAGTAAGCCCTGTTTATCTTTCCTCCAAAGAGCTCGCAGTTTCTCTGAGTCTTGCTGGCAAGGACAGGCCCCTAACTCTGACTATAGCCTACAGAGGCAGATATCTCTTGTTTGTTACATACCACTCAGAATTAGAGAAGAAAGAGACATTTGTACTCATTTGCTCTGTTTGCTCATACTCTGCTCCGCAACAAGCAAATGTCTTAAAACCCTGACTCCCAATATGCACACCCACATCCAATCTTCTTTTCTCAAACACCCTCTTTTCCTGGAAGCTACGGCAAAATGGGTTTCTGCTTTACCTCCTGCCTCTTTGTTCCTTCTGTCTCTCTTGTGAGCTCTTGTTTCTCATCCTTATGAGAGATCCTTGAAGTTCTACCTTTTTTCTTTATGAATGTTATGCTTCTTCCAGGGTTCCTGATCTCCATAAATAGGTCCATCCATTTCCTTAAGCCAGTAACCTCAGCAGCCTTGTTAAAGTCTTATTCTTCTTACTCAAAAATGACCCCTTCTCCCACCAAGAAACCACTAAATTCTGTTGATTTTACAGTCATTGTCATTTCTTGACTCCATATACATTCCTTTTCCCTACTTCTATTATCCTAGTTTGGGTCATAATGTCACTTGAATCACTGCAATAGCTTCTTTATTGATTCTGCTATTGCTGAACTTGCTTCACATCCTTCAAAATCATTCTCCATAGTATAGCTAAGGTGATCTTCCTAGAACATAACTGTGATCATGACAGAGCAACACTTAAGGCCTGTCAATGCTTTCCACACCTCTCTAAACTTGATCTATCTCCAGCCTCCATGTTCCCACTGTTATGGATGATGTCAAGAACTCAGCACACATCTAGGGTCTCCTGTTTCCATACGTGCCATTTGCTCACCTTTTAAAATCTCCCTTTCCTCACTTTTATACACAATGTAAGTGACTTCTATCCTGCTAGTTTTGGTGCAGAAGGTACTTCCTCCAGAAATCTTTTCCCATACAGCTAAGTTTGGATATTATAACTCTATTATGTGCTCAGCAACTTGCCTCACTTCATCTACTTTGTCACTGTTGATTCACTTTCTGTGTTCTTCACTACATGAATATTCATGACCGACAGCAAAGAAGACCTGTATCATTCATGCTCATATGTGTGTCCCCAGCACTGGACTGGGTCCTGCTCAGTAATGAAGGGAATGAGGGAGGGAAGAAAGAGAAATGGCAGAAGAAGCCAAAGACAAAGGCAAGGATGCTATAACAACATCTCAGCACAAGACTATCTCCAGGGAAATGACTTATGATATCTAAGTGAGCTTTATTCCTGTAAATTCATTGCTGTTTAGCTTATTTTATCATGGCCATGTTTTACTTTTTTTCCCTTCTTGTGTTTAATTGCCTACTGAACTCTTTCCTCCAAACAAATAAGCAGATTTGCAGTTGAATAAAGTTAAAATTTCAAGCATACCTGTAAACAACATTAAATACCCTTCTGTTGACAGAAAATAACACAAAACTTTCCCCCTCATTTTTTTTTGATTCTTTATTCAATGCAACAGAACTGTCCAAACTCTGAATCATGTGTTCCAATTATCCTGTGCTTGAAACTCAAAAAGCCCTAACTTCTGCCTGTTAAATGGTAATTATATCTTATTAGTGTTAAGTATCTTATCTTTGAATCACTGTTTTTTCAGTCCCTAATTATAAAGTTGAGGAAGGAAAAAAAAATTAGATAACAAAAAACTGGCAACACAGTGAATTTGAATCAGGCTGCCTCCAGAAACTGAGAAAAGGTCACTGAAAAAGATGGTCATTGACCCAAGTTAGTAGTTTCAGTGTGTCTAATTGAAAAATAGGTTATGGCTGATAATGACAATTCTGATGATGACAATGAACGGTGATGACATTAATGATGAGAATAATTCACATTTTGTAAACTCCTGTAGTATGCCAGGCAGGTTGATAATCCTTTTTACATGCGTCATTTTATCTCTTTATTGTGGTAAGCCCAAAGGAGATATACTATTAGTATTACTATCATTTCTATTTTATGGGTGAGAAAACTGAGGATTAAACTGTTAACTAATTTGCCAAATATCCTGTAGTTAATTGATGGGTAGACCAGAATTCAAATTCAGGTTATTCGACTCAAAATATCTTCTGTTTAACCTCAGGCAAAGAAAACCTCTCTCAGAGTAAGCTTAATACTGGTGGAGTCTTTGAATCTGTTAGGTTTGCAGAGTTTAGTTAGTTAGTTAGTTCGGTCGCTCAGTCGTGTCCGACTCTTTGCGACCCCATGAATCGCAGCACGCCAGGCCTTCCTGTCCATCACCATCTCCCGGAGTTCACTCAGACTCAGAGTTTAGCAGACAGTAAATTACTTATTTCCTTTTCCGGTATTTTGCTCACTATTAGAATTTATTATAAGACTTCAGCAGTGGGTTGGATCTGGGGAAGAAATTAGCAGTTTCTAGTCACTGTCTTTCTTATTTCAAAAAATCAGAACTCTGCATTTTAAAATTCAAGAATAATCTTTTCAAAAAGGTATTTTTCAAATGCTCTTGATAACACATGATAAACACTGAGACTTTTAAAATATAAATACTTAGGGATAATTTGATTTTACCTACAAATACTTACTTTGTTTCAGTAAAGTCAGAATTTCTCATCAGTTTTCCACAAATTATAAAACCTCTTTATGCCTCCATATTCTGAATTGTATAATACAATAATCTTATCAAACTCAGGGTGTTATTATAAATGCAAGCTGATATAATTTAAGTAAAGCATTTAGCACATGCCTAGAACACAGCAGGTGCTCAGTAAAAGCCAACTGATTTTATTACTGGAGTTTACAGACTAGAAACTCCTTTTGCAATTGACTCTGTTTGTGTGTTAGTCATTCAGTCGTATCTGACTCTTCTCAACACCACAGACTACGGCTCTCCAGGCTCCTCTGTCCATAGGATTCTCCAGGCAAGAATAAAGAGAGAGTAGCCACTCCCTTCTCCAGGATATCTTCCAGACCCAGGGATCGAACCTACAACTCCTTCATTGCAGGTGGATTCTTTACCACTTAAGCCACTAGGGGAGCCCATGATTGACTCTACATAGATTCAAACAATGGTTGTTTTCAAAGGCAGAGAACAGCTTGTTGATAAATTCCTTTTGACGGCTTATCGTATATCTCAACAAACCACATCCTATTTGTTTCCGTAGAAGATTCATAACTGTAAGCTAAGGGTAACTCTGGCTTTGCTTTTCCAGTTTCTAATTGACTATAAAGGTCTGCTTTTGCTGTCACCTGCCTTGCTGATTCACCCATGGGGCAGAGAACAGAAAGTTACCAGCAGCTAAGTTTCTTCAGCAGCAGTGTGAATTCCACGACAATTTTTTAAATTAGGTTTCTCAGTCATTCTGTTCTTTTTTTAAATGACTTTTCTGCCATAGGGTGCATGTCTATTTTCTATGCTTAAAGTGTATAGGACACAAATGCACACTCGCATATACATAAGCATAGCTTTTGCCGTTTGGGATGCTCTGTGGGAGTGAGTTTCAACTGTTTTCATCAGAAATTGTAATCTATGACTCTGGACTTTGCTAACGGAAGCTTGGCTTCCTTGTCACACAATCTCTACATAGATTTGGGATGGTTCCAAAGGTAGAAGCTCTGGTAGAGGTAGTAACACTCAGCAACCTTCTTCCTCCAGTTAGCGTGTTCTGGCACTAGCTCTGGATGGCATGCTGCAAGAGTGGTGACATGACACTATCAGGGTGACCCAGTGGAAGTTCATGCTCAAGCCTTCCCAGTCTCGTTCTGCCTCCAACAGTGACAGACAAGGTCATGAGTCCCGGATGGTGCCACTCTTAGATGGAATGTTTAATCCAACTGAATACTTGAGTCACCCCAAGGAGAGCTTCTTGCTACTACCATGGACTCAGTGAGAAAGAGCTATATAGAAATAAACCTTTGATTAGTTTATCAGGTGATTTGGTGGGTTTTGTTACTTTAACATAACCTCTCTTCTCCTAACTAAAATGAAGAATACCAGCCTTCTAGCTTGCAAATCCTAAAGCAAGAGAATATTTTCCCCAATAGTTTCAGCAACATCTTGGATAGTCCTGTTTGAGTCAAATGACCACTCCTGAAGCATCACTGTGCCCACTGTGATTGATTGATTTAACTGGCTAGTCCCATCCTATGTAATGACCTACAACCTAGATAGAGACGAAAAGAGTAGCATACACAACATCATCACCTGGATTAAAAGTGACTACTATGGAGTGATGGAAGAATGGTTCTCCAAAGTACACTGTATTTATACAGCAGGGTGTTGATAGCTTCTGAGACCCATCTCTTGCTGACATGTAGTCATCTTGCTATAATAAGTGTTGTTGAGAAAGTCATACATTTGCTTCTCTCAAGTGCTTAAGTGATAGACAGTTTGGGCTTTTTACTTTTGTTGTCATCAAACACTTTACTGAGAAAGTGAACCCACGTGGTTGGGAGTTAAGAAATCTGAGAAAACCTGAGTTAGATCTACTAATATATTTCCTTCTAGAAGCTCTATCCAATGTCTCACCTCAAATTCAATTCAACAAACCCATATAAAGACTTTGCTAAGTCAAAGATATAGTGCTCAGTGATGGGGAAACATCACTACAAACAAAGTTAGTGGAGGTGATGGAATTCCTGTTGAGCTGTTTCAAATCCTGAAAGATGATGCTGTGAAAGTGCTGCACTCAATATGCCAGCAAATTTGGAAAATGAAGCAGTGCCCACAGGACTGGAAAAGATCAGTTTTCATTCCAATCCCAAAGAAAGGCAATGACAAAGAATGCTCAAACTACTGCACAATTGCACTCATCTCACACTCTGGTAAAGTAATGCTCAGAATTATCCAAGCCAGGCTTCAGCAATACATGAACTGTGAACTTCCAGATGTTCAAGCTGGTTTTAGAAAAGGCAGAGGAACCAGAGATCAAATTGCCAACATCTGCTGGAACATAGAAAAAGCAAGAGAGTTCCAAAAAAAAATCTATTTCTGCTTTATTGACTATGCCAAAGCATTTGACTGTGTGGATCACAAGAAACTGTGAAAAAATTCTGAAAGAGATGGGAATACCAGATCACCTGACCTGCCTCTTGAGAAACCTGTATGCAGGTCAGGAAGCAACAGTTAGAACTGGACATGGAACAACAGACTGGTTCCAAATAGAAAAAGGAGTATGTCAAGGCTGTATTGTCACCCTGCTTATTTAACTTCTATACAGAGTACATCATAAGAAATGCTGGACTGAAAGAAGCATATGCTGGAATCAAGATTGCTGAGAGAAATATCAATAACCTCAGATATGCAGATGACATCACCCTTATGGCAGAAAGTGAAGAAGAACTAAAGAGCTTCTTGATGAAAGTGAAAGAAGAGAGTGAAAAAGTTGGCTTAAAGTTCAACTTTCAGAAAGCTAAGATCATGGGATCCAACCCCATCACTTCATGGTAAAGAGATGGCGAAACAGTGGAAACAGTAGCTGACTTTATTTTCTTGGGCTCCAAAATTACTGCAGATGGTGATTGCAGCCATGAAACTAAAAGATGCTTACTCCTTGGAAGGAAAGTTATGACCAACCTAGACAGCATCTTCAAAAGCAGAGACATTACTTTGTCAACAAAGGTCCATCTAGTCAAGGCTATGGTTTTTCCAGTGGTCATGTATGGATATGAGAGTTGGACTCTAAAGACAGTTGAGTGCAGAAGAATTGATGCTTTTGAACTGTGGTGTTGTAGAAGACTCTTGAGAGGCCCTTGGACCGCTAGGAGGTCCAACCAGTTTATCCTAAAGGAGATCAGTCCTGGGTGTTCATTGGAAGGACTGATATTGAAGTTGAAACTCTAACACTTTGGCCACCTGGTGTGAAAAGCTGACTCATTTGAAAAGACCCTGTTGCTGGGAAAGATTGAGGGCAGGAGGAGAAGGGGACGACAGAGGAAGAGATGGTTGGATGGCATCACCGACTCAATGGACATGAGTTTGGGTGAACTCCAGGAGTTGGTGATGTACAGGAAGGCCTGGTGTGCTGTGGTTCATGGGGTTGCAACAAGTTGGACACGACTGAGTGACTGAACTGAATTGAACTGATAGGGAGGTTACAAGCTAGTGGGACAGTCTGTTCAGTCTAAGTGGGATCTGGAACAAGGTGTAGATGTAATTTTCAAAAGAAGGAAAAATATAGCAGTCAGAGTAGACCTCAACTGATTATGAGGATGCCTATTATTAGAAGATGAATGAAGTGGCATTCCAACCTCAGAGACCAGTGTGAAGAAAGAAGTGAAAATCTGTGTGGTTGCTGGAATGATAACATAACAGTTTGAGAGTCTGCAAGTATGGTCCTAGAAGGAAACGAAAAACAGGCAAAATCACCCAAGTAAAATTAAGATTGAATTAACTCTATTTAACAAGACTCTTAAGAGTCCCTTGGACAGCAAGGAGAAACCAGTCAATCATAAAATAAATCAACCCTGACTATTTATTGGAAGAACTGATGCTCAAGCTGAAACTCCAATACTGTGGCCGCCTCATGCGAAGAGCCAACGTATTGGAAAAGATGCTGATGCTGGGAAAGATTGAAGGCAGGTGGAGAAAGGGATGACAGAGGATGAGATGGATGGCACCACCGATTCAATGGACATGAGTTTGAGCAAACTCTGGGAAATTGTGAAGGACAGGGAAGCCTGGTGTGCTGTATTCCATGGGGGCGCAGAGTTGGGCATGACTGAGTGATTGAACAACAGCAGCCGTGATTCATGAACTGGATAGGATACAACCTAGCAAATAGAAAAGGCGATGGAAGGGGTGACTCAGGTGGGTTTCCTCATTACTGCTAACCAGGAAATTCCAGACTGACTGGGTTAATACTGTATTCTTGGAAGAAGTTGAAGTCTGCACTTACGTTAGGTATTAACTATTGGTTTGCTAATATAGGGCTCAGCACAAGTGACTTCATTCAAGGCCTATAGTTTCTTTCAATAGGCTAAAAAGTATAATTAAAGCGAGTCTAATGGGTATTTTGCAAGATATTTGGAAGGGTTACATGAAATCATAGAACATGCCATGACAGAAATAGTAGGAAGTAATTAAGACAGGAAGAGGCAAGGGGAAAAAAAACACCTGATAGGAATTTTGGCCTTTGAAAGAGAAATAACCCCATTGCCAACACAGCCTAACAGAGACAGAGAGTTCATGGAACAATGACCCTAGCCTCCAGTACTCTGATATTCCTTTGCTGGCCAAACCCAGTTGGAAGCTCAGCTGGGGTCACCTGTATAGATCAGAACCCTGGGTCTTGAAGTGGGATGGAATGATGGAGATGTACAGGAATGAGAATGAATTGAAACACACATAAAGAGAGGGGTGGAGTAAGAGATGAGCCTGAAAAGGTAGTTGGCAGCAAGAAAATGATAGGGAGCAACCTATCATGAAAAAGAGGCATCCTAGATTATAATAATTCTGTAAAAGTACAGGACACATATTACACACAGTATTTCTGTAAAGATCTCTTTTATGACTATTATCTCAAATATTACCAGTTGGTAGCTCAGCTGATAAAGAATCCACCTGCAATGCAGAAGACCCTGGTTTGATTCCTGGTTTAGGAAGATCCCCTGGAAAAGGGATAGGCTACCCATTCCAGTATTCATGGGCTTCCCTGGTGGCTCAGCTGGTAAAGAATCTGCCTGGAACGTGGGAGACCTGGGTTTGATCTCTGGGTTGGGAAGAGCCCCTGGAGGAAGGCATGGCAACCCACTCCAGTATTCTTGCCTGGAGAATCCCCATGGAGAGAGGAGCCTAGTGGGCTACAATCCATGGGGTTGCAAGGAGTAAGACACGACTGAGAGACTAAACACAGCACAGGACACATTAAAAACAGACTCAAAAGTTAGATAATAACTCAAGTTAATTTGGTGTTTATAAGAAAGCATTTCTTAGGTTTTTTTGATACATTAATGTACACTGTGAATGTGAAAAAGCAAAATATAATAATGCAGTATTTCCAAAATATATTTAGCCATGAAATTTTTAAAATAAAACAGTTCAGTAGATCCAACTGAAGAAATACAACTTGGTACAACCTCAATTTTTCTGTTTTATGATATATTTTATACTCAAGGTCCAATACTTTGGCCACCTTATATAAAGAGTTGACTGGGAAAGACCCTGATGCTGGGAAAGATTGAGGGCAGGAGAAGGGGATGACAGAGAATGAGATGGTTGGATGGCATCACCAAATGAATGAATATGAGTTTCAACAAACTCTGGAAGATAGTGAAGGACAGGAAAGCCTGGCATGCTGCAGTCCAGAGGGTCAAAAGAGTCAGATGCAACTTAGCATCTGTGTTTTTAACAATGTGTATTTTTAGTTACTTGAGAATGGGCAGGTGCCTTCTAAAACTTTTCGATCCTAAGCACTTTGCCTATCACTAGGGGGTTGGAGATGGTGAATAGAGAAGAGATCTCCACCTGAAAATGATTAAAGATTCAAAGCAGAGAATTGAGACATGCAAGTAACCTGTAGTGTAGATGGGAGAGTTATGGAAGAACAGAGGTCAGTGAGGTGTCCATGTGTTAAGTCACTTCAGTCATGGTCAGGGAGGTACACTGGTACTTTTGAAAAGTGTGAATCACAAGGAAGAGTAAATTTGGGAATTGGAGTTACATAGACCTTAAAATGGTATGGCAGCCACAGGGAGGAAATGTGGCCAGTTTGCAAAGCTGTAAGCAGTTCAATGGGACAAAGAATAAAAACATCCACGAGGAAGAATGAAATTCGTCCCCACAAAATGATGCTTCCTTTTTGGTCCCAGGCTCCTCCCACATGTTCATTTGTCTTTTATTCTAAATGTATATAAGTTGGGCGTTGTGTTTAGGATCCATTTCCTGAAAAGCCATTTTAATTAGTGGAGATTCAGTAATCATGTTCCACTGATTGAAGGATGATGGAATAATTTAACAGTGTCTTACTCAGTGATTCAGTGAAAAAAAATATATGAATTACGTACTGTTTACACAGAATTAAGTTGTCTAATCCCTTCCCCCATATTCTGTAAATGAAAAGGGTAAAATTGAGCCTGCTGAATGCCAGAAAAGTTTCCAAATAAATGAGCTGGGAAGGCAGAGAGAAGAGACACTTTTTGGAATATATATGGTTAGAATAGGGTTTATAAATCTCATCTGTCTATGCACCATGTGCAATGAACAGACACTGGACATACAGTCTGTCAATATCTCTGTCCTCTCACCACTAAGCCTATTCCAATCCCAGCTCAGGGAACCTTCTGTGGCCTATCAACAGCTTATCTGAAGGAGTCAGAGGGTTCGAGAACTCCCATTCCAAGGGCGAAGGGAGAGTGCATTTGGATTATAGCACAGAGTAACCTCGGGTTTGAAAAAGCTTTCTGTAATTTTCAGGGGGTAGGGGGAGTGGGGAGGATATTGTATTGGCTGGAGCTTGCAAGTTTAAAAACTCATGCCATTTTTTAGAATTACTTGGAACCTCACCTCTGGTGAACGTTGGATAAGAATACTTTACACTGTTAATGAACAGGTGGTTTCTTTAGACACAGCACTGACCTTGAGATGACTGAAAATTTGGAGTAAAAGCCTTGATGCAGTTCATCAAACTGGATTCAAATGAAAAGTCTAATGTAGGGCTACTTGAAAATTACGCAAAATCCTGTCCATGCTTGAATTCATGGAAATTGAAGCAGTGGGCACACACTGGACTCAGCAAGCACCAGGGATGTTAGGGGGTGGAGGGTGAAAAAGCGTATTGTGCCTTCACTATATTTGTTTTTCTCCTTACTAGAGGATAGAGAGTGGATGGTTTGATGTCTGAAATAATGCAGGGTATTTCCTCAATTCAGAGATGATCATTTGCTCCTCTTTCAAATACGAACATCTTAAAAATTCTGGGTGAAATCTTACATTTTCTATAAGCTGTGAGAGGTCACAGAATGCTGGCAGTCATTGACTGGGCATGCACAGACTTGGGTGAAATTCCTTACGATGTAACTAGACCCCTTGACATGTCAGTCAAGAAGCTATTTAAGGATCATGTGAAGATGGAGTATATTGTTGGCTTTCCAACAAATGGTTATTGTCTAAAAACCTTACACTGTCCCTTTCTAATAACGCACCAGAATTTAATGATTAGATATTAGCAACAAAGCAAAAATGTGGAAGACAATAATGGAGCACTGTTAATTAACACATTTAATGGCACAAAGAAGATATTGTTAAAAAAAAAAAAAAGGATGTTGATGAATCTGTGTCAAAGAGTGATTCCTTGAGACTGCAATAAAGCTGGAAAAAAGGGGACAAATTACACAATGAGCTAGTTTTGCTATTGTTATCTGAAAGGTTTCAGGAAAAACTTGCTATCTAGAGAAGAAATGTGTCTAAAGTGTACAGTGTTTAATGCTTTTGATGAAAAAAATGGAAAATTCAGCTTTTTAGGGCTATTTCACTGGTAATTTTAAGTTGAATTGCTATTTCATTGTAGATTTGTTGAGAAACAATTTCATGCTCAGTAATTTCCTCAGTGAATAGGCCAGCCATCTATTATTTGTTGCATGTCCCTTAGAGTAGCTTGATCTGAATAATTAAGTCTTTGTATGATAGGAAAATAAAAACTTCTAAATGTATAGCTGACCCATGGGGACATTAAAATGTATTAACACATCCCAGCCTTAGTTAAGTGTTTACATGGATCTTAATTTTACTTTTCATTGATGACTGCATCATTACCCATATAAATTATTATATATCCATGGGAAAATTGCTACTCTTTTCCAGCCCTCAGTTTCCTCTTCTGTACAATAAGGAGGGAAAGAGTTAACTGGGCAATTTTAAGTCATTTTATGCTTTAGATACTTATGCTTTCCTTGTATTAAAATCGTTAACATTTTAGGCTGAGATAGGGTCATTGATAAGATCAGGGATTGACAGAGTGTGTTTATAGGTGCAGTGGAAAGGACATCAGAGCTTGATTTACGTGACCTTGGCCAGTTCACCAATTCTGGGCCAGTTTCCTCATCGGTAGGAGAAACCGTACAAAGGGTCCATGAAGCTCTGAGCTACTATGATTTTTTTTTTTTTAACATAAGTATAAGCACCCAAAGGGTGGTGGAAAGTTGGGAGATAGACCCTCAGGAATTTTGTCTCACTCTAGCAGAAAATAATTCTCAAGTCAAATCTCAACTTATTTTTTAAGCGAACTTCAATTGTGGGATGCACAGAAAGAGTGAAATTCCTTCCTGCAATTGGTATTCTCTGTTGTTCCTTCAATGGCTGTCCTAATAGACCTCTCCTACTGTCTGCAAAAATGAACTCATCTATTAGTAAATATATATCAAGTCCTATTTTATGCAAGGCATAGTATTAGGAATTGGCTTTCCTAGCCTAGAGAAACACAATCTGATCAATTTATTCAAAGTAAGATTAGGGACTCCTAGGAATCCTTGCAGGTTACTCTCTGTAGGGAAACAATTAGAAACACAGATGACCCTTCGGGTAGTCTGAACTCTGCTCCTTCCTGATTAACAATCTAATCAACAACATTAGTTTAGTACTTAGTGTAGAGTTATGTCAGAGAAGGCAATGGCACCCCACTCCAGTACTCTTGCCTGGAAAATCCCATGGACGGAGGAGCCTGGTAGCCTGCAGTCCATGGGGTCACTAAGAGTCGAGCATGGCTGAGCGACTTCACTTTCACTTTTCACTTTCAATCGTTGGAGAAGGAAATGGCAACCCACTCCAGTGTTCTTGCCTGGAGAATCCCAGGGATGGGGGAGCCTGGTGGGCTGCCATCTATGGGGTTGCACAGAGTCGGACACGAGGGTGCAAGTATTTATAAGGGTAATAATAAACCGGGTCAGTTTTTGCCTCTTCAAGAGTGATCATATATTTGTGTTTTTCAGTTCTTCTTGTGGGGCCATTTGGGGGCACTAAAGTGTTATTAAATTCCCAGGATATTTAAAGCCAACAAACAAAATGATTTTTTAAAAAATACAGCACCCAAACTTTCTATTGTTTTCAGACCAAAGAGATATTTACAAACTTTCAAATGGTTGTCATTTTGGCACTTTTAATTTCTTTTCCAACCCTATAAATATTCTAAGTTATATAACCACATAAATACTGATATTTCTACTTCTACTTTTGAGCTTAATCACTTAGTATTCATGTGGCACATAGGATTTGTAAATCAATTCATAATAATTAATTTGTTAAAGAAAAACACAGATGGATATTTTGGTATTCACATTATATTGAACCCTGCTATTTCCTTTAAATATGTATAAATATATATACCTATAACTCAATATTTTCAAAATGTTTTCTATGAAAACTGTAATTTTTTTTTTCAAACTGACTTTCCATTTCTGTATTCCTAAACTCTATCATTCTGGTATTCCAATTTTGGTGCAATTTGGCAAATAAAATATAATTTTTCTGTTGTTCACTCAGTCGTGTCCATCTCTCTGTGACTCCATGGATTGCAGCACACCAGGCTTCTCTGTCCTTCACTATCTCCCAGAACTTGCTCAAACTCATGTCCATTGAGTTGGTGATGCTATCCAACCATCTCATCCTCTGTCTCCCCCTTCTCCTCTTGCCTTTAATTTTTCCCAGCATCAGGGTCTTTTCCAGTAAGTCCGTTCTTTGTATCAGGTGGCCAAAGTATTAGAGTTTCAGCTTCAGCATCAGTCCTTCCAATGACTATTCAAGACTGATTTCCTTTAGGATTGACTGGCTTGATCTTCTTGTTATTCAAGGGACTTTCAATAGTCTTATCCAGCACCACAGTTTGAAGCTATCAATTCTTCACTGCTCAGCCTTCTTTATGGTCCAACTCACATCCATACATGACTACTGGAAAAACCATAGTTTTGACCACACTGACTTTTGTCAGCAAAGCAATGTCTCTGCTTTTTAATATGCTGTCTAGGTTTGTCATAGCTTTTCTTCCAAGGAGCAAGCATCTTTTAATTTCATGGCTGCAATTACTGTCTGCAGTGATCCTACTTTATAAATTTCTTACTATCCTGGAGATTCGTCTAAAGGCTTTTTGATATAATCATCCACCAAGGGTAGGCATTTAAGTAGGCTCTCTTGAACAAATAAAGAATAAGTGCATTGTTTTGCCTAATGCTTTACTTCATTTTTACAACTTAATATTCCTATAGGTTCTCTTTCCACATCTCTGAACCAAGCATTCCTGATCAATAATAATATTACATCTCCATCTGTATCTGCATTCTTCATCCTTTTTCTTTTCTTTAAATACAGGTATCAGGGTAACTATTGTAAATCTCATAAAATTAAGTCAGTGATATTACAAACCTAATAATTAGAGAGCTTACTTAAAGCAAAAGAAGATAAGTATCATTTTATATTCATTGTGTAACGTATAATAGAACATGTACATACAAAAAATGCTCATTAAAAGACAAAAATCATTTAAAATAAAGCATGACCTAGTTATACAGATTATATATTTCAAAATAAAACTGGGAAATCTGATCCACCACCTAAAAATGGTTTGAGAAAGAGAAAAAAGGGAACAAGAACCTGAAATAATAACATTAAGAATAATAAAGAAAATGTGACTACCAATTCATAAGCTCTTTGAAAAAATTTTAAGTAAATACTGAATTATATTTTATAATCTAGAAAATCTAGAGGCTATATTGCAATAGAAGATAGAAACCTGAATGGATAAATATAGGGATGTCATAGAGACAGTTTCAGCACACTCCATCAAAAGAACCCAGTTTGTTTTACCAGAGATACGCAACACATAGTATTAAGGATGGCCTGGTTTTTGTATTATTTAAAATTATAGTAACTGAGTAAAATTCAGAAAGAATTTTACTCAAAGCTTAGAAGAATCATATGAACACTAATATATGAGTCCCTTTTCAGAAAAATAAGTCTTACAGACCACATGTTGAGTCACATATTACTTATATATGTACAAGTTAAAAGTAGGCTGAAAAGTAAAAGTGAAATCCTTCAGTCATGCCTGACTCTTTGTGATCCCATGGACTGTAGCCTACCAGGCTCCTCTGTCCATGGAATTTTCCAGGTAAGAGTACTGGAGTGGGTCGCCATTTCCTTCTCCAGGGGATCTTCCCGACCCAGGGATTGAATCCAGGTCTCCCACACTGCAGGCAGATACTTTACCATCTGAGTCAACAATTTCATATTAGTTTTAGCTTTTTTTACCTTAAACTCTAAAAAAATACACATAAAATAAATGCATACCTACAAAAAATGAAAGATTATAGAATGTATTCCCAGTTACCCAATTTCAACTATTACATAAAGGTAAATAAGTGGCATAGGACTTGATAGAGGAAAGGCCTATTTTTCTGGTTTTTAGACATTAAGCTTAATAAAACCAATAATGAGTATGTCTGTTCACATACATATTTTTTTTAATTACTAAAAAGTTCAAGGTTCGGTTTACTAGTTACAAATCATTAGAATTAACAATTTTTCAAAAATTGCTAATGAGCAATCTCACACTCTTCAAACATCAATTTTAATCAGGTGCCATACAACAAGTCTGTAGATATGCCAAATTCACTTGAAAATAAATTAGCATTGTGGTACTTTGAAAGCAGGCATTAAATGGCTATTTTATCTTTTATTGCTGGAATAGAAGTAGATAAAATCTTCATTACTTATTTATAACTTCATTTACTTTTATAAATTAATAGTTTGAGGCAAAGACTATATCTGTACTTCTCATTTTTGGCTGCACTTTAGAAATAGTTATTAAAAAAAAAAAACAACCACACACACCAAAACTGATGTCCTAGCCCCAACTTTATGGATTCTGATTTAATCTAGAGTCAGGCTCAAGATTGTATAGCAAGTGCTGGGGGCTTCCTAATCACACAATGTATATACATGTAACTTTAAGACATAAGTAACTGTCATGGTTAAATTCTTCTGGGTGTGATATGCCCATATTAATATGTTCTTTAAGAATGACCCAGTTCTTCACCTTTTTCTATCCCTTGTTGCCTGTACACCTTGTCATTTTTCAATCCAATCTTGGTGAGAAGGCCATCTTAAGCACAAAAGCAAAGTAGGACATTGGACTTGATAAAAGTTATCAGTTGTAGGGTGCTGATTCGCATAATCCACATAACATTATGCTTCAGTTCAGTTCAATTGATGTATATACTTTTAGAATGCTATCAAAGTAGGACGCTATATGTAAGTATCTTATAGTGAAACTAAATCTATAGAATATTGGTGTCCTTGGGTTTCAGTTTGTGAAGCACAGTTAGAAATCAATGTAACATATAAATACATATGCAAATATTCTAGATAACTAACTGAATCCAACTATACTTTAAAAATGTGACATATTATGATTAATAAGGATTTTTTCACAAAGAAGGTAAATATCACTCGGACACGACTGAGGGACTTCACTTCACTTCATAGAAAAAGCAAAGGAATTCCAGAAAAACATCTAGCTCAGTTTTATTAACTATGCTAAAGGCTTTGACTGTGTGGATCATAACTGTCAGTTCAGTTCAGTTCAGTCACTCAGTCAAGTCCTACTCTTTGCAACCCCATGGACTGCAGCACACCAGGCCTCCCTGTCCATCACCAACTCTCAGAGTTTACTCAAACTCATGTCCATTGAGTCAGTGATGCCATCCAACCATCTCATCCTCTGTTGTCCCCTTCTCCTCCTGCATTCAATCTTTCCCAGCATCAGGGTCTTTTCAAATGAGTCAGCTCTTTGCATCAGATGGCCAAAGTATTGGAGTTTCAGCTTCAACATCAGTCCTTCCAATGAATATTCAGGACTTATTTCCTTTAGGATAGACTGGTTGGATCTCCTTGCAGCCCAAGGGACTCTCAAGAGTCTTCTCCAACACTACAGTGTGGAATGCTCTTAAAGAGATGGGAATATAAGACCATCTTTCTTGTCTCCTTAGAAAACTGTATGCAAGTCAAGAAGCAACAGTTAGAACCCTGTATGAAACAACTGATTGGTTCAGGATTGAGAAAGGAGTACAACAGGGCTGTACGTTGTCACCCTGTTTGTTTAACTTATATGCTGAGCATATTATGAGAAATGCTGTGCTGGATAAGTTACAAGGTGGAATCAAGATAGGTGGGAGAAACATCAACAACCTTAGATATGTGGATGACACCACTCTAATGGCAGAAAGAGAAAAGGAACTATATAAACTCTTGATAAGGGTGAAGGAAGAGAGTGAAAAAGCTGGAATAAAACTAAATACAATTTTAAAAACTAAGATCATAGCATCCAGCCCCATAATTTCATGGAAAATAGAAGGGAAAAAGGTGGAAGTAGTTACAGATTTCCTCTTCTTGGACCCTAAAATCACTGCAGATGGCAACTGCAACCATGAAATCAGAAGGCAATTGCTTCTTGGCAGGAAAGCTATGACAGACCTAGAGAGTGTGTTGAAAAACAGACATCGCTCTGCTGACAAAGTCCCTATAATCAAGGTGGTCTTCCCAGTGGTCACATACAGCTGTGAGAGCTGGACCATAAAAATGGCAGAGCATCAAAGAATTGATGCCTTCAAACTGTGGTGCTGAAGAAGACTCCTGAGAATCCCTTGGACAGAAAGGAGATCAAGACTATCAATCTTAAAAGAAATCAACCCTGAATATTCATTGAAAGGACTGATGCTGAAGCTCCAGTATTTTGGTCACCTTGTGTGAATACTTGACTCATTGAAAAAGTCCCTGTTGCTGGGAAAGATCGAAGGCAGAAGGAGAAGAGGGCATCAGAGGATGAGATGGCTGGATGACATCACTGATGCAATGGACATGAACTTGAAAAACTCTGGGAGAAGGTGAGGGACAGGGAGGCCTGGTGTGCTGCAGTCCATGGGGTCTCAAAGAGTCTGACAGGAAGACTGAACCACAACAGCAAATATAAGCTACTGTTAGCAAATCTGCTGCTGCTGCTGCTGCTAAGTTGCGTCAGTCGTGTCCAGCTCTATGCGACCCCATAGACGGCAGCCCACCAGGCTCCCCTGTCCCTGGGATTCTCCAGGCAAGAACACTGGAGTGGGTTGCCATTTCCTTCTCCAATGTTTGAAAGTGAAAAGTGAAAGTGAAGTCGCTCAGTCGTGTCCGACTCTTCGCAATCCCATGGACTGCAGTCCACCAGGCTCCTCCATCCATGGGATCCTCCAGGCAAGAGTACTAGAGTGGGGTGCCATTGCCTTAAGACAACCCAAATAATGTTTAAAATATTTTGATGAAATTCACCAATTTTTAGTAACTAGGAACAGAAAAACACTATTAACTTAATAATATCTTCCTTAAATCTAGAGCAAACCTATTTAATGAAAAAAAAAAAAATCACTGGATTTTTAAAATCAAAAACAAAAGTTTTTTTTGCCCAAAACTACTATTATTCAACAACAATAATCTTGTCAATGAAACAAAAGGATATGTGAGACAATATAATATTTTTAGAAAGTATCAACAGGTATATTCTATAAATAATACTAACTACTGCACTGGAAAATCTAAGGGCTTCCCAGGTGGCTTAATGGTAGACTATACCTGCCAATGCAGGAGACACAGGTTTGACCCTAGGTGGGGAAGATCCCCTGGAGGAGGAAATGGCAATCCAAATCAATATTCTTGCCTGGAAAATTCCATGGACAGAGGAGCCTGGTGGGCTCCAGTCCACAGGGTCGTAAAGAGTTGGGCATGAATGAGCACACATACTCCTTCAGAAAACCTAAGAGGATCATTGGAAAAATTCTGTGAGTAATGAAGAAGTTTATTTTGGTAAGCTCCCCAGAGGCTTACCTGGTAACTCACCTGGTAAGGAATCTGCCTGCAATTCAGGAGACCCCAGTTCGATTTCTGGGTCGGGAAAATCCTCTGGAGAAGGAATAGGCTACCCATGCAGTATTCTTGGGCCTGCCTGGTGGCTCAGTCAGTAAAGAATCCTCTTGCAATGCAGGAGACCTGGATTCGATTCCTGGTTTGGGAAGATTCCCTGGAGGCAGGCACAGCAATCCACTCCAGTATTATTTCCTAGAGAATCCCCATGGACAGAAGAGCCTGGCAACCCCTGTAGTCCACAGGGTTGGAAAGAGTTGGACACAACTGAGTGACTAAGCATAGCACACTCAGACTTAAAAGTAAAACATGAAAAGTGAATAGCATTTCCTTTATGCCAGTAATAACAAATCAAGGAGCATAATGGAAAAATGAGTTCTTATTCCCAGTAAAATAAGACATATGCAATAACTAGACATCAGCCAAAAAAAATTCAAGGTGTTCAAAAGAAAACAATAAATTTTAATCCTGGTTTCTAGCTAAGATAAAGTAATTGGAACTGTATTTACCCAATTGTCTTAGCCAAATAATGAAAACTGGAGCAGGGCGGAAACTAGACAAAGATTTTCAAGTATTGGAAAACAGGCAGTACAGGACTGAGATCCCCAGGTGAGGAACAACAAATGAAGTAAGACGTATAACTGCACCTCAGCTTACACCTAGAGAGGGTTTCTAGGCTAAAGTGCAGGGAAGAGGAACGTGGGCAGAGGCTGTTGGCCTCCCTGAGTTCAGTACTGATGTTGAGTTTCCAAGTAGGTCAGTAGAGTAAGACTAATCATAAGAAAGAGTACCAGGCAGGAGACAGATGCAAAGAGAGAGATACACAAAGAGAGAGAGAGAACAAATCATATTCTGAGATATACAGATGCCCCACCTCCCACTTATAGGTAAGTACTGATCAGAGCATGTATCTGAAGCAACTGCTCAAGGCTTGAGAAAGTACAATCAGTTAAAAGATGGCAAAGAAATTTATAGTGCTCACAAAGGGAGAGGGAGAACTGGTGTTCCAACCAGCCACATTATCAAATTCTCATAACACAGTGGGCATTGGGCAGAATACTCAGAAGAATACTGCCTCATAGGAAGATATGATAAGCTCAAGACTTATTATATCTTAATAAATAAGTTCAAGACTTATTATATTTTAATAAATAAGTTCAAGACTTATTATATCTTAATATAATCTCATATATATGCTTAATATAATCTCATATATATATGCTTAATATAATCCTCATATGAAGATATAATAAATTCAAGACTATAGGTTGCTCTGGTGCCACTTTAAAATCAAATCTCATAAGTCATTTTTCAAATATCTTGACTATATTCCAGAATAAACCTCAAAATATTTGAATAAGTGCATAAATAGCCAGATGCAACAATGTAAACTTCATAATACTGTCTAGAAAAAAAATAACAGGAATGAAAAGAAGCAGGAGAATACAAGCCATAATGAGGAGAAAAATATATCAATCAAAACTAACCCAGAAATAACACAGATGATAAAATTAATGGGGAAGTGCACTAAAATAGTTACATAACTATATACTGTATATAAAAGAAGGTAAAGGACTATATGGTGATGGACAGGAAGGCCTGGGAGAAGGCAATGGCACCCCACTCCAGTAGTCTTGCCTGGAAAATCCCATGGACAGAGGAACCTGGTAGGGTGCAGTCCATGGGGTTGCTAAGAGTTGGATACTACTGAGCAACTTCACTTTCACTTTTCACTTTCATGCACTGGAGAAAGTGAAGTTGCTTAGTCATGTCTGACTCTTAGCCTATCAAGCTCCTCAGTCCACGGGATTTTCCAGGCAAGAGTGCTGGAGTGGATTGCCATTTCCTTCTCCAGGGGATCTTCCTGATCCAGGAATTGAACCCAGGTCTCCCGCATTGCAGGCAGACTCTTTACCGTCTGAGCCACCAGGAAAGTAGTCCATGGGGTCGCTAAGAGTTGGATACAACCGAGCAACTTCACTTTCACTTCTTACTTTCATGCACTGGAGAAGGAAATGGCAATTCACTCCAGTGTTCTTGCCTGGAGAATCCCAGGGACAGGGAGCCTGGTGGGCTGCTGTCTATGTGGTCACACAGAGTTGGACATGACTGAAGTGACTTAGCAGCAGCAGCAACAGCAGAAAGGCCTGACGTGCTATGGTACATGGGGTCTCACAGAGTCGGACACAACTGAGCGACTGAAGTAAACTGAAAGGACTATATGAATATATGAACATATAACAGAAAGACCAAGTTGAACTTCTACAGATGAAAATACATTTTGGAAATGACAAGTACATTGGAATAAGTGAAAAGCAAAGAAGAAAAAGACTGAAGAAGAAAAGATGAATTTGTACATAGCAATAGGAATGATCCAAACTAAAACACACAGATTAAAAAGACACTTAAAGTGTATAAGACATCAATAAAGTGTGGGGCAATTTCAAGCATCCCAAACTATATAATTGATATCCAAGAGGGAGAGAATAGGAAGGATTAGGAAAGAAAATTTAATTCCAAAAGTTTCCCAAAACTGATAGAAAATATAAACCCACAGAATCAAGAAGCTTAAGAAACTCCAAGCAAAAGAAAACTATGAACATTATAATCTATTTTCTTTAAACCAGTATTGAAGAGAAAATCTTAATCCGATCCAGAGAAGAAAAGATACATATGTACCAAAGAACAAAGACGCAAATGACAACAGACTTCTCATTGGAAACAATGCCAACCAGAAGACAGTGAGAACAATTTAAAGTTCTGCTGGGAAAAGAAACTAAGAAACCCTCTGAACCTAGAATTCTCAGACTTCTATACCAGATATGCAAACGCTGAAAGAATTTAATAGATTTCACTACATGCGTGCTAAGTCCCTTCAGTTGTGTCTGACTCTTTGTGACCCCATAGACTGTTTTTAGCCCTTCAGGCTCCTCGGTCCATGTAATTTTCCAGGCAAGAATATTGGAGCGGGTTGACATTTCTTCCTCCAGGGGATCTTCTCAACCCAGGGATCGAAGCTGTATCTCTTATGTCTCCTGCATTGGCAGGCAGGTGCTTTGCCGCACGTGCCACAAGATTTCACTACAAGAAATATTAAAGGAAATCCTTAAGGCAAAAGAAAAGAGCTCTCAGATAGAAATCTGGATCCATATTAAGGAATAAAGATCACCAGAAATGGTAAATATGTAACTAAACAACATACCACTTTTCTCTTTATTTTTAAATATCATTAAATATCTAAAGCAAAAATAGTAACAATGCACTGTTCCATAATAAATAAAAAAGTAAATGAAATCTAGAGGTCTGGTCTCAGAGAAGATGACATAAACTAATTTTTCCCCGTCCTCTGCTCAGCCCCTTCTAGTGGCCCACTATAGCTACACCAGCGGAGCAACAACTTGCCAGGAAAGAACAGCATTCCCTAAAATTCCTCAAAGTGGGAGTAGTAAAGAATCAGCCTGCAATGCAGGAGACTTGGGTTCAATCTCTGGGTTGGGAAGATCCCCTGGAAGAGGGCATGGCAACCCACTCCAGTATTCTTGCCTGGAGAATCTCCATGGACAGAGGAGCCTGGCGGGCTGCAGTCCATGGGATCACTGAGTCAGACAGGACTGAGTTGACTAAGCACTCATACCTGCATGGTAAACAGCAGACACCCCTGTCTCGCTTCCTTACACATTGTGGCAGAAGGAGACAGAAGACTAATATCTCTTGGCCCTCTACCTAAGAGCAGAGGATGACCTGAGCTCCCCACCCCTAAAAGGAAAAAAGAGACCCAAGTAAGCACCTTCTATCCCTGCAGTTGACACCAGCAGGGATCCAGTACAAATTTCATTAGCACTAGGCAGGCTGACACAAGAAAGCAGCCACTGAAACACAGGTGAGGCATCTCGTACCCCTCACCAGGCAGCACCAGGCACAGGTAAGTGTACTTCAGCTCTATGTGCAGCATCAGCTGGGATTAAGCAGAAGCCCCTGAGGCAGCAGGAGAACAAAGCAGACCATGATAACACAGGAAGGGCTCAAAACCAAATTGTAATTGAAACTATGGAACACAAAATTGGGACATCATATCTGCTAAAACTAAACAGAATTCCTACCTGCTAAAAGAGAAGACTTAAGATTTAGAATCTCCTAGATCGTGATTTCAGCCATGAAATTAAAAGACGCTTACTCCTTGGAAGAAAAGTTATGAGCAACCTAGATAGCATATGCAAAAGCAGAGACATTACTTTGCCGACTAAGGTCCATCTAGTCAAGGCTATGGTTTTTCCTGTGGTCATGTATGGATGTGAGAGTTGGACTGTGAAGAAGGCTGAGCACCGAAGAATTGATGCTTTTGAACTGTGGTGTTGGAGAAGACTCTTGAGAGTCCCTTGGACTGCAAGGAGATCCAACCAGTCCATTCTGAAGGAGATCAACCCTGGGATTTCTTTGGAAGAAATGATGGTAAAGCTGAAACTCCAGTACTTTGGCCACCTCATGCAAAGAGTTGACTCATTGGAAAAGACTTTGATGTTGGGAGAGATTAGGGGCAGGAGGAGAAGGCGACGACAGAGGATGAGATGGCTGGATGGCATCACTGACCTGATGGACGCGAGTCTGAGTGAACTCTGGGAGTTGGTGATGGACAGGGAGGCCTGGTGTGCTGCAATTCATGGGGTCGCAAAGAGTTGGACACAACTGAGTGACTGAACTGAACTGAACATAAAATGACACCACCATTATGGCAGAAAGTGAAGAGGAACTAAAAAGCCTCTTGATGAAAGTGAAAGAGGAGAGTGAAAAAGTTGGCTTAAAGCTCAACATTCAGAAAACGAAGATCATGGCATCCAGTCCCATCACTTCATGGGAAGCAGATGGGGAAACAGTGGAAACAGTGTCAGACTTTATTTTGGGGGGGCTCCAAAATCACTGCAGATGGTGATTGCAGCCATGAAATTAAAAGATGCTTACTCCTTGGAAGAAAAGTTATGATCACCCTAGATAGCATATGCAAAAGCAGAGACATTACTTTGCCAACTAAGGTTTGTCTAGTCAAGGCTATGGTTTTTCCAGTGGTCATGTATGGATGTGAGAGTTGGTCTGTGAAGAAGGCTGAGCACTGAAGAATTGATGCTTTTGTTTTTTGTTTTTTGTTTTTTTTAGTAACACATTAACAGTAGATTTTATTTTTTTATTTTTTTTTTACTTTATTTTAATTTACAATACTGTATTGGTTTTGCCATACATTGACATGAATCGATGCTTTTGAACTGTGGTGTTGGAGAAGACTCGAGAGTCCCTTGGACTGCAAGGAGATCCAACCAGTCCATTCTGAAGGAGATCAGCCCTGGGATTTCATTGCAAGGAATGATGGTAAAGCTGAAACTCCAGTACTTTGGCCACCTCATGAGAAGAGTTGACTCATTGGAAAAGACCCTGAGGGATTGGTTGCAGGAGGAAAAGGGGACAACCGAGGATGAGATGGCTGGATGGCATCCCTGACTCGATGGATGTGAGTCTGAGTGAACTCCGGGAGATGGTGATTGACAGGGAGGCCTGGTGTGCTGTGATTCATGGGGTCGCAAAGAGTCAGACATGACTGAGTGACTGGAGTGAACTGAACATAAAATCTAAAATGCTCAGGATTCTACCAAAACATAATCAAATCATAACCATAACCTAAATGAGAAAAGTATATTCTGACTGTAATGGAAGTAAATTAGAAATCAATAGCATACTACTTGGAAAATCCATCAAATACAGGAACTAAATCAAATATCTCTATATATCCATTGAGTCAAAAAGGAAATTAAAATAGACAATGTTTTGAACTGAATGAAATTGAAAACACAATATATCAAAATTTATGAGATGCAAGTATAATAGCAATTAGAGAAAATTTTATAACATTAATTGCCTATTGTATAAACTAGGACTGCAGAGAAATGAGCTAATATTCTGTCTCAAGAAATTAGGGAAAAAAAAGAATTAATTGCAAAGTAAACAACATAAAGACAAATTAGAAGGTAAGAGCAAAAATTAATTAAAACAGAGACAAATAAAGAAACCAAAAGCTATGTCTTTGAGAAAAATCAATACAATAGATAAATGTACAGCCAGACTTATGAGGAATGGAAAAAAAGCAATACAAATTACCAATATGAACATAAAGAGGGGGGATATTACTAAAGAGTCTTATGATGTAGAAAGGATAATAAAGCAATATTATAAATAACCTAGCATCTATAAAATGGACAAGTTGCCTGCTAAGTCACTTTAGTCCTGTCTGACCCTACAACCCCATGGACTGTAGCCCTCCAGGCTCTTCTGCTCATGGGATTCTGATTCTCCAGGCAAGAATACTGGAGTGGGTTGCCATTTCCTCCTCCAGAGGACCTTCCCAACCCAGGGATCAAACCTATGTCCCTTGTGGCTCCTGCATTGCAGACAGATCCTTAACTGCTGAGCCACTAGGGAAGCCCTCAACTTAGATGAAATAGACAAGTTCACTGAAAGATATAAACTACTGAAACTCAATCAAGTAGAAATAAACTAATAGCCATATATCTATTAAATAAATTGAATTAGTAACTAAAAATCTTTCCACAATGAAAACACTGGCACAGATGGTGCCACTGGTGAATTACAACAAATATTTAAGGAGAAATAATGACAATCCAGATAAATTATTCTCAAAATTAGATTTTAAAACATTTTCCACTTCATTTAATGAGACCAGAATTATCCTGATACTACAAAGATATAACAAAACTTAATACCAGTGTCTCTCATGAATTAAGACTCAGTAATTTTCTTTTGAAATCTAGCAAATCAATTCTAACAATATACAAAAATTACACTCTAATAAAAATTTAAAAATGAAAGTCAACTGATCAGAAACCTTAAAAACTATAGTACATCATGACTAAGCAAGATGTTATCCTGGAAAGGCAAGTTTGGTTTAATACACAATTCATCTTTATCACCAAAATAAAGAAATGTCATATGATCATCTCAATAGATTCAGAAAAATAATTTAGTAAAATCCAACATTCATTTCTGATAAAAATTCTCAGAAAACTAGGAATTAAAATATCCTTTCTCAATTTGGCTTCCCTGGTGGCTCAGATGGTAAAAGCGTCTGCCTAAAATGTGGGAGACCCAGGTTCGATCCCTGGGTCAGGAAGATCCTCTGGAGAAGGAAATGGCAACCCACTCCAGTACTCTTGCCTGGAGAATCCCATGGACAGAGGAGCTTGGTTGGTCATAGTCCATGGGGTCACAAAGAATCGGACATGACTGAGCTACTTCACTTTCTTTCTTCTTTCTTTCTCAACTTGATAAAAGACATCTACAAAAAATAGTCTACAGCTAACATTATAATGTTCAAATACTGAATATTTTCTCCCATAATCAGGAATAAGGCATAATAGTAAGAGTAATAGAGCTTCAGAGAAGGCTGAATTCTAAGACCTGCCAAGTCCCTGATACCAATATCAGGACCCTAAAAGCATTAGAAGATGAAGTTCAGAGCTTTTAACTCCAGGATTACCCTCAATCTGCAGGGTCTTCTGAAGTGGTTCTCTTTTTTTGTTTACAAAACAAAAAGTAAATGGATTATAAAGTCTTCTTAAAAGACAGTAGCTTCTCTTTCCTTGAAGAATAAAGAGAGGCTTTATTTAGACCAGGTACTTTATAAGCCATCACTGATGGTGAGTGCACGCTCATGTCAGTTCAGTTAAGTCCGATTCTTTGCAACCCCATGGACTTTAGCCCACCAGGCTCCTCTGTCCATGGAATTTTTCAGGAAGAATACTGGAATGAGTTGCCATTTCCTCCTCCAGGGGATCTTCCTGACTCAAGGAATGAACTTGTGTCTCCTGAGTCTCCTTCACTGGCAGGATTCTTTACCAGAAATCCCTCACTGACAACAGAAGACAGTAAAATTCTCAGAGAAGTGACCATTCTACAGTATGTGCTGTCTTTCTTGGGTATCCACAGGGCATTGGTTCTAGGAGCCTGCTGCTGCTGCTGCTGCTAAGTTGCTTCAGTCGTGTCTGACTCTGTGCAACACCAGAAACGGCAACCCACCAGGCTCCTCCGTCCCTGGAATTCTCTAGGCAAGAACACTGGAGTGGGTTGCCACTGAATACCAAAAGCCCCTTATATAAAATAGCACAGCATTTGCATATAACCTAACCACATCCTCTCCTCTATTTTAAATCACCTCTAGGTTATTTATAATACCTAATAAGATGTAAATACTATGTAAATAGTTGTTAATACAATGTAAATGCTTTGTAAATAGTTTCAAGTGTGTGTCAAATCTAAGTTTAGTTTTTTGAAACTTTCTGAATTTTGTTTTCCTAATATTTTTGATCAGTGGTTGGCTGGATCAACAGATGCAGAAACCATGGATACAAAGAGCCAACAGTATACTACACCAGCTGATGATATTCTGTGAGAAAATTCAGAAGATGCATTATTTACCAAAGTAATAATGATTGTGTTAATGAGAGGAGCATCAGAATACTGAGAATCTCACTGATAGAAGAGCTCCTGGTATGATATTCTGTCACAGAACTGGGTACCTCGGTAGCAATAAAGCATGATAAAGTCCCCAAATAAGAGAGGCCAGGTAGAAGTGCCTCGGGTTTCCCTGGCACTCAGTGGTAAAGAACCTGTCTGTTGATGGAGGAGATGAATTTGATTCCTAGGACAGGAAGAGTCCCTGGAGTAGAAAATTGGCAATCCACTCCCGTATTCTTGCCTGGGAAATCCCATGGACAGAGCAGCCTGGCATGCTACAGTCCGTGCGGTAGCAAGAGAGTTGGACATGACTCAGTGACCAAACAGCAAAGCAGTGCCTTACCATCTAAATCAAGTGGTTACAGTGACCTCAATACTCACCAAGATCAGTGGCACAGATGTCCAACCTACAAAGAGCTATGGTTAGAGAATATAATCTACCTAGAGGCAACCTGGATGATCATTCAAGAAGGGCACTGCTTAATTTATACAATCAAATGAAGTCACAATGGAAAACTTAAGGCTGAGGGTAGACACATCAAGTAAAAGTATATGATCTTTTAACCCGTATCCAGACCTGAGCCATTTTTCATACTTAGAACCCACAGAATTGAAGAAGAGGACCTTTTTTAAAGACTCAGAACTAGTGCTACAGGTTAATGCAGTAATAATTTCTCAGATACCTCTTTGGTCACTTCTCAGATGAACATATAGTAGACTAATATTCAGACACATGGATTAGACACATGATCTGAATGGAGATCAGTACCCATGACCTCCGGTTAGAGTGGGAGCATATGGGATGCAGGTAATGAAGTTCTGGCCAGGTCTGACTCACGATGGATTCACTGTGCCCACACACAAACTCGGTGATCATTTTCTTGGTCTTTAAATGTATGTTTGGAATGGAAATACTTGTAGCTGTCAGAATCCTAAGATTGTACATAGTGTCAACAGTGTACATGCGTTGATACCACAACTATAGTGAGAACACATTGTATAGCACAGGGAGCTCTACTTAACGCGCTGCGGTGAACTGAACGGAGAGGAGATCCAAAAGAGACGGAATGCATGTATATGTAGGGCTGGTTCATTTCACTGTGCAGTAGAAACTGACAGGACTTCCCAGCTGGCTCAGTGGTAAAGAATCCACCTGCCAGTGCGAGAGACACCAGAGACACAAATTCTATCCCTGGGTTGGGGAGATCCCCTAGAGAAGGAAACAGCAACCCACTCCAATATTCTTGCAGGGAAAATTTCACGGACAGAAGAGCCTACACAATATTGTAAAGCAACAATACTCCAATCAAAATTAATTAAAAAAATAATCTTAGGGTTAGGGTTAGGGATGATTTGGGAGAATGGCATTGAAACATGTATACTATCATGTAAGAAACGAATCGCCAGTCTATGCTCGAAACAGGATGCTTGAGGCTGGTGCACGGGGATGATCCAGAGAGATTATATGGGGTAGGAGGTGGGAGGGGGGTTCAGGACTAGGAACTGATGTACACCCGTGGATGATTCATGTCAATGTATGGCAAAACCAATACAGTATTGTAAAGCAAAATAAAGTAAAAAGTAAAAATAAAAATTTAAAAAATAATAATCTTAATAATGGTTTCTAGACAGGGTAAGAAGTATTGTATTGGGTAGACTAAATGAATACTTTTGATATGTAGCACCGCCCACCCACCCACCAAAAAAGACAATAATTCAAAAATAATAGTGTTCCTGAACCAGTTTTGTCATGCTGGATCCACAGCAAGCGAAAATGCGGCGACTCCGAGGTTTGTAGCAAAGAATATGTTTATCCACAGGCTGCCAAGTGTAGGGAGTGGAGAACAACCTCAAACCTGCCTCCCAGAAGGCAAGGGGCTTGGAAGAAGCAGGGCAGTCTGAAGCACGATGAGCATGGGGAAAGGTGATTGGGAACAGGCGCGGTAATTGTTCTGCGCAGGCGTAACTTATCTACAGGCATCCGCGTATTCAAAAGGTCACCCAGAGGACGCATGCCCAGTTGAAGGGTCAGTGGTCCTAGTCAGTCTCAAGCAATTTAGCTTGAACCAGAGGCGGCTGACTCCAGGTTCATAGAAAAAAACTTGGCAAACATCTGTTGTTTAGGTTACCTGCCCCTCAGAAATGCAGATCTTAAAATAACCTTATACGTAAAGGGAGGTGAAAGAGATTTGTCTAATCATTAGGCACGGTTTCAATAGGTGAAATGGCACATATCGTGCCACACTCAAAGACGTAAAGGAAGGAAATTAGCCCTGTCATATCTTCATTTAATTCACCACTATGGCTCTTAAAATGCAGGATGGGTCATAAGATGGGAAAGGATGTTACTGTAGGATTAATCAAGTCCAATGTGGTGATCATCCCCTCCTGCACCAGAGAAATACATACTGCTCAAAAGGTACAAGGCATGCTGCTTGGCCCTGACAGATAATGAGTTTTTGAACATGAGACATCAAATGATGACAGGGCCACAGCTGTCCATCATGAAATGAATCCTTTCAGACCAACCAAGTCATAAGCTTAACTGGCCAAGAAGCACTCTATTATAATACAGAGGTGGTGTACATTTCCCAGAAATCTACCAAAAGAAAAGTCCTAAAATTAATAAGGTCACAGGATATGAAATAAACATACACAAATCATTTGCCTCTATATACTAATAATGAACATATGAAGAAAATTTGAACCAGTTTGCAAAACTGAAAACAACTAAAATGACCCTTAGTTCAGTTAAGTTCAGTTGCTCAGTTGTGTCTGACTCTGCAACCCCATGAACTGCAGCACGCCAGGCCTCCCTGTCCATCACCAACTCTCGAAGTTAACCCAAACTCATGTCCATCGAGTCGGTGATACCATCTAGCCAACTCATCCTGTCATCCCCTTCTCCTTCTGCCCCCAAACCCTCCCAGCATCAGAGTCTTTTCCAATGAGTCAACTATTAACATGAGGTGGCCAAAGTACTGGAGCTTCAGCTTTAGCATCAGTCCTTCCAAAGAACACTCAGGACTGATCTCCTTCAGAATGGACTGGTTGGATCTCTTTGCAGTCCAAGGGACTCTCAAGAGTCTTCTCCAACACCACAGTTCAAAAGCATCAATTCTTCTGCACTCAGCTTTCTTCACAGTCCAACTTTCACATCCATACATGACCACTGGAAAAACCATAGCCTTGACTAGAAGGACCTTAGTTGGCAAAGTAATGTCTCTGCTTTTGAATATGCTATCTAGTTTAGTCATATCTTTCCTTCCAAGGAGTAAGCATCTTTTGATTTCAAGGCTGCAGTCACCATCTGCAGTGATTTTGAAGCCCCCCAAAATAAAGTCTGACACTGTTTCCACTGTTTCCCCATCTATTTCCCAGGAAGTGATTGGACCAGATGCCATGATCTTAGTTTCCTGCATGTTGAGCTTTAAGCCAACTTTCTCACTCTCCTCTTTCACTTTCATCAAGAGGCTTTTTAGTTCCTCTTCACTTTCTGCCGTAAGGGTGGTGTCATCTGCATATCTGAGGTTATTGATATTTCTCCCGGCAATCTTGATTCCAGCTTGTGCTTCCTCCAGCCCAGCGTTTCTCACGATGTACTCTGCATAGAAGTTAAATAAGCAGGGTGACAATATACAGCCTTGTCGTACTCCTTTTCCTAAACTATAAAACCTGATTATAAAGGAGAAGAGTGAGGGAGGCCATTGTGATTGTAGAAGAGTTATATATCTTGATTGCAGTGGTGGTTACACAAATGTGCATGTGATAAAATGACACTTGTATTATACCAATGTCAATTTCATGGTTTAGATACTGTGCTATAATTAGGTAAGATGTAACCATGGGGAAAAACTAGGTGAAGAGTTGGGGCTTACTACTTTTGTAACTTCTTCTGAAACTATAATTCTTTCAAATTAACATTTAAAAAAATACCTCAAATAATGCTGGGTTTTTCCTCTAAGATTGGAATTGAAACTGTTTGGGAATAAGTACAGTAGTTAGTTTAATTGTAAAACAGTTTATGTGAATAAAACGTTTGTCTTGAATAGTGGAATAATAGATAACGGGAGAGGGATTTTCGCCTACCAAAGGCCCAAGGGAATCAACAGGGAGAGTAGAGTCACATTCATAAATCCATGTTCAGTCTGGGTCATAACTAATGATGAATGTTGACCAAACCAGTAGGGAAAGTTGATCACAGTTTGAGCTGCCTTAAGCACTTGCCCTTGCTACCTCAAGTTCATTCGTCTGTGCTCGTGATCAGTCATGTCCGACTCTTGTCCATCCCATGGACTGTAGCCCACCAGGCTCCTCTGTCCACAGAATTTTCCAGGCAAGAATACTGGAATAGGCTGCCATTACATACTCCAGGGGATCTTCCTGAGCCTGGGATTAAACCCACTTCTCTTGTGTCTCCTACATTGGCAGGTGGATTCTTTATCACTGTGCCACATGGAAGTCAGGTGTATATATGTGAGCCTGTATAGGTTCAATGCATATTTTTGGTGACCTCATATTGCAACAGTTAGAACCAGACATAGACCAACAGACTGGTTCAAAATTGGCAAAGGAGTTCGTCAAAGTTACATATGGTCACCTTGCTTATTTAACTTTTATGCAGAGTACATCATGGGAAATGCCAGTTTGGATACAGCACAAGCTGGAATCAAGTTTGCTTTGAGAAATAAAAATAACCTTTAATATTCAGCTGCCTGGAGAAGGAAATGGCAATCCACTCCAGTATTCTTTCCTGGAGAATCCCAGGAACAGAGGAGTCTGGTGGGCTGCTGTCTAAGGGGTCACACAGAGTTGGACACAACTGATGTGACTTAGCAGCAGCAGCAGCATGCAGCTGACACCACCCTAATGGCAGAAAGTGAAGAGGAACTAAAAAGTCTCTTGATGAAGGTGAAAGAGAAGAGTGAAAAAGCAGGTTTGAAACTCAAAATTCAAAAAACTAAGATCATGGCATCATCTGATCACTTCATGGCAAATAAATGGGAAAAAAATTGGAAACAGTGATAAACTTTATTTTCTTGGGTTCCAGAATCACTGCAGACAATGACTACAGCCATGAAATGAAGCCACTTGTTCCTTGGAAGTAAAGCTATGACAAACTAGCCAGTGTATTGAAAAGCAGAGACATCACTTTGCTGACAAAATTCTGTGCAGTCAAAACTATGATTTTTCCAGTATTCATATACAGATGTGAGTGTGTGTGGGTGTATGTGTTAGTCACTTCAGTCATGTCTGACTCTTTGCGACACTATGGACTGTAGCCCACCAGGCTCCTCTGCCCATGGGATTCTCCAGGCAAGAATACTGGAGTGGGTTGCCACGTCCTCCTCCAGGGGATCTTCCAGACCCAGGGATCAAACCTGTGTCTCATGTCTCCTGCATTGGCAGGCATGTTCTTTATCACTAGCACCACCTGGGATAACCCACAGATGTGAGAGTTTGACCATAAAGAAGGATGAGGGCCAAAGAATTAGTGTTTTCTAACTGTGGTGCTGGAGAAGACTCTTGAGACTCTCTTGGACAGCAAGGAGGTCAAAGCAGTCAGTCTTAAAGGAGATCAACCCTGAATTCTTCAGACTGATTCTGATGTTGTAGCTCCAATACTTTGGCCACTTGATGTGAAGCGCCAACTCATTGGAAAAGACCCTGACACTTAGAAAGATTAAGGCAGGAGGAGAAGGGAGCGACAGAGGATAAGATGGTTGGATGGCATCATCGATTCAATGGATGAATACTTAAGAATGAATGTTCTCGAGATGGGTAGTTCAGGTTAAAATTTACACTCTTTCAGTGACCAGCCCTGTCACTTAGGATAACTTCTTTAACATCTTTGTGACGTGGTGTAAAGAAATCGTAATAGATTCTTTTTTTATATATAGTGGTATGATTTTATTGAAGTAGCAATATCAAAAAAAAAATTTAACATATTTGCCACATAGCAAGTTCCCTATAAATGCTAGCTGTTTTAACTATTTCTCACAATCAGAATTTACAATGATTCTCTTTTTCCTTTTCTCACAAATGAAATACAGGGTTTTGTGTGGGTTTTTCTTTGCCATTTTATTCCATATGCCACTAGTATAGTTTTGTTTTATTAATCAATTCCTTCTGGCTGTTAAAAGCATGTGTATGTGCTAAGCTGCATCAGTTGTTTCTGGCTCTTTGAGACTCTATGGACTGTAGCCCACCAGGCTCCTCTGTCCATGGGATTCTCCAGGCAAGAATACTGGCATGGGTTGCCATGCCCTCCTCCAAGGGATCTTCCCAACCTAGGGATCAAACCCAGGTCTCATGTCTCCTGCATTGGCAGGCAGTTTCTTTACCACTAGTGCCACCTAGGAATCCCTGTTCTAAGCAGAACTACATGAATTTTTCCCAAGAAGACAGCATAGTGCAGAGCTAAAAAAAGAAAGGGAGTGAGGATTCCAGCTCTGGGAGATTGACCCAGTCATTTTGCTTGTCTGAGTCTCGTCTCCTTATCTGTGAAAAGGAGCTTGGGGTACTGCTTTTCCTAAAGTCTATGGAGACCAAACCTCAGATAAGGTAATGGAAGTAAATTGTTTAAGAATAAATACAACTTATGAAACTTACTGAGGAAGATCAAAATCCAGCTCTTTCACTTATGACTGTATGTCTCTATTAGGTCAATAAGCAAAGTAAAGTGACTCATCACTGACTGTTTCAAGGTGGTTGACCAGTTTCCTTGGTAGATTAGTTCCCTGGCCTAGGACATTCTTCTGTTCATTGGCAAGGCAAAACAAACAAACCTATAATCACCTTGCTTAAGGCTTGTGTATGATAATGATGCTGAATCATCTTAGCTGAATGAGTTATGAGTTTAATCAGTCTCTGAAATGAATCATCGATTAGCTCTTCCATCTCCTTTTCCTGGCTACGTATTTAAAAACAGGAGCTGCTCACTTGTCTGTGGTTGAATGAAAGTAGACCATTTACTTAGAACCTATTATATGCCAGATGCTTACGTTAGTTGCTCTGTCGTATTCATCTCTTTGTGATCGCATGAACTATATAACTAGCCAGGCTCTCCCGTCCATGGAATTATCTAGGCAAGGATACTGAACTGGGTACCCATCCCCTCTTTCAAGGGATCTCCCCAGCCCAGGGATCAACCCTGGGTCTCCTGCGCTGAAGGCTGATTCTTTACCATCTAAGCCACTAGAAGTACATATACATGACCTCTAATTCCACTCTTGAAGGCTCCACTCTTATGATCTAATTATCTCATAAACACCCCACCTCCAAAAATATCACATTGGGTTTAGGGTTTCAACATGAATTTGGGGTGGGTGAACATATATATTCAATCATAAATATAGACATCTCTGTACTCAGTTTAGTCATAAAAAATTTTGCTAGTGTATGTATCTGAAAGGAGAAACATCACTTATAGATTAATTGATATGCATTGCCCTGCTTCATACTTGGAACTTTTCTTCTGCCTCTCGGCCTGGTGTTCTGTGTATTTGGCAGGGATTCAGTTTCCTAATGGACTGACTCTCTATGACATTACACAGCATTGAATGCAAGCTTTTACCAAAAGGAAAATAAAGATGGGGGAGAAAGGGAATCAGTCTCATTAAACAGATGATAATTGCAATTATTCACCAAGAATTATGAATCACAAATGAGGACTGCAGAGTCAATTGGGAAACAATTTGGCTATAAATACCCATATTAAGCAGCCTAATGAAATCCGCTCTGCTTTAGAAACTTCCACTCTTGTTTTCATCAAGTGCTTTGTAGAAGTGCAAATCTTGATAAATTATTCCTGTCTCCAGCAATGTAGAAAAAAGAAACAATGTTCTATAATAAGCGTGTTGTGGTTGCAAGATCTTCTGATGGTAATAGTATCACCTACAATTGAATTCACAGTTTTCAGGTTTCCTACTCAAAATCAGTATTTCATGTGGTATTCATGATACTTCATAATATCAGGCAAGAGAAATATTTCATTACAAATTTACAGCTAAGGAGAATGTTGTATAGAAAGCTATGATGACTACCCCAAGGTCACACAGTCAGTTGCTAGCATGGAATCTGGATCTGATAAGAATTCTTGTCCCTAAAGCATATCACTTCCACTATCAGTTTCAACACTTTTAGTTTCATATAAATGAAACTTGAATGTAAATGGACTTAAACAATGACAGAATGTATTGGTTTATGTAGATCCTAAGTTCAACTGTAGATAGATGGGTATGATGGCTGGCTGGTTGGTTGGTTGGTTGGTTGGTTTAATCTAGTAGTTTGGAAATATCACCTAATTTTTTCCTATCTTTTCACTTTCTTTTTGTAATTTCTTTTTTTTTTTGGGGGGGGGTTGTTTAAGAATGTTTCACACTTTATCACAGCATAGGAGAGGAAAGGAACTACAACATAAAGAGAAAGTTACAAACACAAGTCCTTGGCTTAGTTCCAATGGGCCAATGTAATTTAAATGTACTTTTCTTACCCAAGGACTATGACTAAGACACTACCATGCACTGATTAATTTCAACTAGTGGTGATGCCCATTTATTTTTACCAATCACTAGGGCAAATAAATTATTGTTGACTGCATTAGAGCAATCAGAGTCTAGTTCTGATGTCAGCACAGAGTAAATCTTACCAAACACGAACTAGAAGTGCTAGGAGCAGGAGTCATTCCACCAAGGAAAATCTGAGTGTTATTGGAAATGGAGGTGAATGAAAATGTGACCCGGAAAGGTCACAAATGAATGTCTATTCTATCTCCAAATGAGCCATTCATTGAACAAAAATAGAATAGAGCCTAAAGGCTGCTATACATAGATCTAGAACATAGGAGATACAGTCCATAGTTGGGGATTAAGAGTGTTGTAAATGTACGTTAGTTCTCTATAAACTCAAGATTTGAAATGGGAGAGAGAATGGGAACCAGACAAGAAGTAGTTTGAAATAAATTGATGAGGCCAGTGGTCTCATCTTTGGTGACCTTTCATGCTCTGCCTACACCCGCTTTCTCATTATTTTGCTCTATTTCTGTTTCTGGGTTTTCTCCTAAGATCAGGTAGAAGTGGTAGTTAAAATGCTCACTGACAGTTGATTCAGTCTAAATACATCTGGCTGCAACCCTAGCTGTATGATCTTATAAAAAGTATTCGACTTCTCTGGGCTTCAATTTTCCCTTCTATACAATTAATGGTTTTATAAAATAGTTATAAAATACTTCATAACATCTAAGTTCCCTTCCAGTTTTAATATTGCAGTAATTCCCCTGCTCTTGAGATGGATTCATTTAGCTTGAACATTATATTTAACTCTGCATATATAAGGGAGAAATGGAAGAAGACTTGGGTAAGAAATTTCTATTTCTCATTTTATCATACATTAGAATGTCTTGCTTCACTCAGCGGAAATTAAAAGATTCCCTGTGCTTTAAAAGTGACCCTGTCTTCCTCCTTCCAGCTGGTAGCATGCAAAAGATTGTACACAAATAAATTTCCACTTTCTTATCCACTGTTCAGTTTAGTTTTTGCCATAACATTGGGCTTCTCAGGTGGTATAATGGTAAAGACTCTGCACGCCAATGCAGGACACAAGACAGGGCAGTTTGATCCCTGGGTCAGGATGATTCCCTAGAGTAGGAAATGGCAACTCACTCCAGAATTCTTGCCTGGAAAATTCCATGCACAGAGGAGCCTGGTAGGCTACAGTCAATGGAGTCACAGAGTCTGACAAGACTGGACACACAGTTTGCACATGCATTGGTATCCTAACCTAATCAATGACCGCTGTTTACATTTAAAAATGTTCCAGGAATTATATCTGATACTTACTTTCAAAAATTACTAGATCAACAATTTAATTACTAGCTCCACCTTTGTATCTAAGCTTTTGCTGTTACTGACAATACTTCAATAATTAGGATTTATATTTTTGTTCATCTTATTTTAGGAATAGATTCCAAAAAGTGGCATCAACAGGAGGAAGAAGAAATAAATATGCTATTTTGCTAGATATTGCGAAATTTCTGACCGTAAGCATTATACCATTTTGCATCATCAGCATAACCTCAAAAACAGGGTATTCTGGCAAAGTTTAGAATTCTAGCCGATACATGAAAAATTGCATCAGACTGAAGTTTAATTTGCATCTCCTTTGTGAGGTTGAGTATGGTTTCTTGTGATTAAGAGTTATTTTCAGTTTGCTTTTTTCCCATAAACTCTGTTTATTTCCTTAGCTCATCATCCTATAGGGTAAACTATCTTTTATCTTTTTTGAAGTTCTTTAAATATTAATAACTCTTATCTATGACCAAAGTTGCCAATGTTTTTTTTTTCCCCCCACTACATCATCTGTTTTATTGCTTTGGTTACTGTGAATTTTTATTGGACACTTTGTTTCATTATGATGAAATCAATTTGGATTTATTTAGAAGCTATTTTAAATAAGGTGCTGAGGAAATGTGTCTCTGGGCAGGTAACATTAGGTCTGACAGACCTGAAGGTACATATGGTGACCAACCACCCTGGACTAAGAAACATTTCTAGGGAGGGCGATATTGAGAGCTAAAACTGGTACAGTCCAAGCCAAACCAGGAGGAGTTGGTCACTCTATGTAAACTTTGAGCTGCATTGATCATCTGAGGAAGCCAGCAAGGAGGGTTTGGGGAAGAGTGAACTTTGAGGACAAAATGCTAAAGCAGAATAGAATCAAACATTCCTGAAAAAGTGCCGTGAGAGCACTGTAGAATGAACACAGGAAAAGGAAAGGACACAAATTAGATGTCTGGCTAGAAGGGCCAGATCACTCAAGATAATTGCACCATAGGTGCATTTATTCTAAAAGCGTTTGGATGTTATTAACAGCTTTAGTACAAGAGTGGCATGATCTCCTCTTGCCATTTGGAACTTGTTTATTGCTCACTAACTGAGTATTGACTTTTGGTTCAGTTTTGACTTTTTGAACTCCAGTCTCTATATGACAGTTTTATTCTGCCATACTGAATCTCATCCTTACTTCAACATACAGGGTATCTATTGCCAGGGCCCACACAGTGATGAAAAATCCTTGTTGGATAAACAAGTGACAGAAGGATTGAAAAGTGGTCCATGTTCCCCTTACATCAATCCTGTAAAGGACCTTCTTCAGGGAAACAGCTGATGGGAAAGCTTTTAAAGGCCAGAAAAACCCTCCAATGTAATACATAGCCTTCAAATTTAAAGCACCTTCATTTTTCTGTGTCTTTTCGTACGGTTCAAGTGGAAGTATTTATATTTACAGGTTTACCTGATACTGAATATTTTCAATTTTATTGAGCATTATTATCCTTTTCTGATTCCCTATGTTCAACCATATTCTGTCAAACAATTCTTTCTGACCCCTTAAACACTCATCCTGGATAGATTTAAAACTCTTGTCTCAAATACATTTCAAATATCAACTCCTCCTTCCCTTTCAATGGGCCTCATTGTAGAGGACCTGGAGTGTGAATGAAACCTGTGGTTTGATTTTGAATCAAGATTCCAGTATTTTAGGGATGGAGGATACAGAGCTGGTTCTGGAATCCCTCCTCTCTCCTCCCACCTCTGTGTTTAGCCCCTCCTTGCAGGGGCAGGGGATGGGGAAGAGTAGAAAAGAAGGAAGGGTGTAAGGGGCAGGAAGGTATCCATGATCTTACCATGATTCAGCTAACTCCATTTGTTGCTGACATATCTACCAACATAGTGATTTCTGCAAATATGCGAGTGGCTTTTTGAGGCTGATGTTCTTTTAGTCTGGCTCCTCCAATACTGAGGGCACAGAGAAGAACAGCTGTATCTTTTGTCAGCCCTGAAATTTCCACATATCCATTCTTTTTTCTAGGTGGGTTCCCTCCAACCTTGGTGGCCAAGTAGACCATCTCACATGGTCTTGACTCATAAGCCTTGACTCTATTCAAGACTTACTTCAACTCACTTGAAGGCACAAGATGCTGCTCATATATCAACCCAAACCTTATAAGTATAGGGCCCTGGCGCTCCCCCTGGCATTCATTTCCACCCATATCCTCTTGCTGACATCACCCCGGTTTTCCTTCAGGAAACAGCTCCTCTCACACCATTGTGTAGCATCTAGGTGCTTTGGGTTTGGGCAGGATTTCCTTAATCTCTGCCATAGAACTGGACTGTGATTGGTTTAGGGTAATTAACCTTTAACTTTTCCCCATGAGAATTAGTCTGGGTGTGAGTCCCTGTCCCCTTCATGCTAGGCACACTATCCAGTGATTCCAACTTGTTCTGTTGCTCTGGCCGATTAAGCTTTCAAGCATCTCCAGGGAAAAAGCAGTCCCTTGTCTCTTTGGGAATTCTCCCCAACTCTAGGAAACAAGTGTCAGGCTCTACCAAAAACTTAAAACTCTCTCCTCTCCTTCCCAGTGCCTTAGAATTCCATAATTGAACAACTTACCAGGCTGGGAGTGAGACCTAAGCGCGCTCTCATGTAGCCATTCCAAGCTCCACTCATTTCATTTTGGATGAAGAGAAATATCTCCATCCTCCATGGAGAAGAAAAGCATTTTAGATGTTCTTTCCTTTCCCCAGTCAGGAGCTAAACAATGGTGGGAAGGAACAAGGGTACAAAGAGATGGGGTGACAGAAGGCACTTATACAGCTGCTGCTCATATGGCTCCTTTTGATGAACTAGAGAAGGGATTTCCACTCTGAGAGGATGAGTCTGTGTGCACTCAACCAGGTGAACAGGATGCAGGTTGAATTTCAGTCCTCACTACTCTCTTGGCTGTGCACATTCAAACAATAAACAACCCACGCTAAACAACTCTGGGCTATGGTCCTGACATTGCAGTGATAATCAGGGAGAGCAGGACTGGTTTGGCTACAGCTTAATAAATACTGAAGAATGAGTCTAGTCTCGACTTGTATTTGCTCTGTGCCAGCTGTGTCATGATAATGAGAGGTCAAAGAAAATTACAATCAAACTTCCTTCTGAATAAATATAATTAAACTCTATTGGATAGTATGCTCAATGACAGACTGCTGCTTGGAAAAATTGTTTTAAAATCATATCCAAGAGCAATTTGGAAAAGAAGCTATTGCTCATAATGATTGAGAGGATCTAGTCACTTAAAAAAACTAAAGTATAATTTAAGCCCCATATCTTTACCTAACATATTCAAAATAGCAGGAACATGTTTCAGTTAAGACAACCAAACTCTGGAACCAAATATGAAATAAGTTGACAAAATCATGAAAAAAAGTTAGCTTGCCTTCAGCCTAATGAGAATTGTAATGTGGCCAAATTCCCTTAATTTATATTCTCTTTGGTTTGTTCATTTGAGTTTTATTTTCTTTTTCTTTTTAAAAAGTACAAATGAAAAGCTACTCTGATTCCTTACCCCAGAACACTCTCATCTTTGGATTTCTCCATTTTTAACTTGTTCATTTATTTTTCCCATGTATTCCCATCGTGAATAGCATTTTTCTCTGAGCTACAGACAATTATTTTAATGTTTTTAAAATATATTTGTAAATTTGTATGTAACTTTGTAAAATGTATGGGCTTCCTTGTGGCTCAGCTGGTAAAGAATCCGCCCGCAATGCAGGAGACCTGGTTTCGATCCCTGGGTTGGGAAGATCCCCTGGAGAAAGGAAAGGCTATCCACTCCACTATCCTGGCCTGGAGAATTCCATGGGCTATAGTCCATGGGGTTTCAAAGAGTCAGACAAGACAGCAACTTTCACTTTCACTTAAAGGATATTTTAAAATTTTAATTTATTTTAAAATATTTTATCCTTATATGTATATACTTAACTTCTGTATTTCTCATATGTATTTTAATGTTTATAATATCATATAATAATTTCTATTTATCAGTTTTTTATACTCAGCCCTGTTTGAGATAATTCATTTTTATTGTGTATGTATGATTTTTCTTCTACTTACCACAAAATATTCCACAATTTGCATTCACCACATTGCAATTGTCCTTTCTTGAAATAGTAGATTGCTTCCAACTCTAAGTATACTGATCCAGTAGTGTCACAGATTATCTGTGTATATAATTTAGTGAAGCAACCGCCATGATGCTCTCACACTGTTCTACATTCTCCCCCCAGTGAATGTGTGCTGTCTACTTTCACCAACAAATATCACCTTTACAACTGGCTTGCCTTGTCCACTTTCAGGAGACATGCAGTTGAATCCACTTAATGCAAATGGTCTGAGAGAGGCTCAGATATCAGTGAGAAGCAATTGGGGTAGAGTTAGCTGTATGATGTGTGAATGCAGAGAGGATATTATAATTATTAATCAGGTTGGTGAAAATCAGATAAGCTAAGTAGATTGTTAATTAACATGTTGAGGAGGGTCTCATTCTCTTTCTCATTTTTCCACATTAAAAATAAATTCATTGCAACTGTTTCAAATGATTATAGAAAAACTACTTTACAATGACATTAAAGAGGAAAATAAAATTGGAAAAGTTGTTTTGTTTGGTCTATGCACATGTGTCTTTACACAGAGCTTTTCATTTTTCATTATTGTGGTAAGGAGACAAGCATCATGAGATCTTAAACAGTTTGTGAAGAGTACAGTTTAGCACTGTGGGACTTCTCAGGAGGCTCGGTGGTGAACAATCCTCTTGCCAATGCAGGGGATGTGGGTTCAATCTCTTGTCAAGAAGATCCCCTAGAGAAGGAAACAGCAACCCACTCCAATATTCTTGCCTGGGAAATCTCATGGACAGAGGAGCATGGTAGGTTACAATCCATGGGGCTGCAAAAGAGCTGGACATGACTTAGCAACTAAACAACAACAATAGTACTGTTAGCTATAAATGCAGTGTTGAGAGTAGATCTCTAGAACTTTTCATTTGCATGACGGAAACTATATGTCCATTAATAACAATTCCTGCCGCGCCCACCCCCACCCTCCCGCCGATCCTGGCAATTACCCATTCCATTTTCTGCCTCTTTCTTATTCCCCTTTAAAACTATTTTCTGATTATCACAATTATACATGCTTATTATAGACATCAGGAAACTGTAGACAAGTACTGCAATGTCAAAAATAAAATCTTATACTCTCTTCTTTATTCAGAGTCAATTAGTCTGTTATACAATTTTAAAACATATCTGAGATTTTTATGGTATATTACATTTCCTACCATTTACCCAAAATATGTTTCCATTTTAAGCTGGTACAATTTAAACATTTTCTTCAAACATAATTTTAAAAAGCTACTTAGTTTGGCACATCGTATAGATAAATGCAGACTTTGTAGTTTCAATGTCACTTTGGGATTTACAATTTGAAGTTTTGGTGATAACTATAAATACCTGAAATAGATAATTTATTACACCGTAAAAAAAAAGATGATGTTTGCTGCTGTGTAGGATTAGTCAAAAAGTTCATTTGGTTTTTCCAAAAAAATCTTAGCGAAAACGCCAAACAAACCTTTTGGCCAATCCAATATCTTTGCCTGATATCTTCCCTAGTCCAAAAATAAAGAGAATTTGAATTACTAACCTATATTCTATCAGTCCAATTCAAATTTGATATCTAGGTGGATTCCTTTGATTGCTTTATCTAAGGAGACCATCATTTAAAATGAAACATCAGGAAATCATGATAAGACCAGAGGATTAATCTTTAAATTTCACCTAGAAGCACTGAGAGAAAAATAATGTCATTACAGAGGACTGGGGGCAGTTAAAAGAAAGTAGAAGGACTGGTGAAATCCCCTTTGGTATTGGAAAGGGGAAAGGAATGTCATTTTGTTTGAGGCTAAACTTGCCATTGAGAAAAAATATACAATTTCGATAATCTGTTTTAACTTTCTGGAGTTATAATGGAGCTACCAAGAAAGTCAGAATTTTTAGGCCAACATTTCAGAAAGCAGGAAAGCCCAGAATGGTGAGTCCAACATCCAGTAATGCTTTCCTCTGAGGCATTTGCTAATTCAAAAAGCAGCAACTGAGAAGCTAAAAAATCTGAGCATAAAGTTAAAGTTAAATGATTGGCAGTCTCACAGGTCCTGGAGCACAAATGGAGTCTAGGAGCCATCAGAAAGGAGGGGCTCTTATTCACAAATGAGACTTTAATTGGGAATTTGTCAAGCCACCTTATAAATTGAAGTGTGAACCAGATTTAGACCCACTCTATAAGGACTGAAGTTCAGCTTTGAATCAGCTCAAACCCTGATTAGATTAAAGTAGCTCCTCTAGCTTTATTTTCTTGGGCTCCAAAATCACTGCAGATGGTGACTGCAGCCATGAAATTAAAAGACACTTGCTCCTTGGAAGAAAATCTATGACCAACCTAGACAGCATATTAAAAAACAGAGACGTTACTTGACCAATAAAGGTCCACCTAGTCAAAGCTATAGTTTTTCCAGTAGTCATGTATGGATGTGAAATTTGAACCATAAAGAAAGCTAAGCACCGAAGAATTGATGCTTTTAAACTGTGATGTTGGAGAAGACTCTTAAGAGTCCCTTGCACTGCAGGGAGATCCAGACAGTTCACCCTAAAGGAAATTAGTCCTGAATATTCACTGGAAGGATTGATACTGAAGCTGAAGCTCCAATACTTTGGCCACCTGATGTGAAAAACTGACTCATTGGAAAAGAACCGGATGCTGGGAAAGACTGAAGGCAGGAGGAAAAGGGGACGACAGAGGATGAGATGGTTGGATGGCATTACCAACTCAATGGACATGAGTTTGAGTAAGCTCCAGGAGTTGGTAATGGACAGGGATGCCTGGTGTGCCATAGTCCATGGGGTGGCAAAGAGTCAGACACAACTGAGTGACTGAACTGAACTGAGCTCCTCCAGCAAAAGGCCTCCTTGATCTTTCATCTCTAAACCATGCAATGCAAAATGTCTAGTGTCACTAAAAAAAAAGCAAAAAAAAAAAAAACCCAAACTGAGTATCTATGATACAGTCCACTCTGGAAGCAGAAACTGTACAATGTATTCAGTAGAAATGATTTAATGGAAATGTAAGAACTGGAAGGCAGAAAGGCAGAAAGGAGGATGTCAAAATGTCACAAAGGTAGCAGATATGGAAGGTGCCATCTTATTTACCGCTGGATGAACAGAAAAAAGAAGTTCGAAATGTTTCAACAAAGCTTGGAAGAGAAGCCCCTCAAAGAGAGAAACCAAGACATTAGAAGGGGATTGCTGTTAAATTCCTGGTGGCTGAAATGATAATCTTCCGGCAATGCACAGACCTGGGTTTGATCCCTAGGTTGGGAAGATCCTCTGGAGAAGGGAATGGCTTCCCACTCCAGTATTCTTATCTGGAGAATTCCATGGACAGAGGAGCCTGTAGCAGTGCAGTCCGTGGGGTCTCAGAGTCAGACACCACTGAGTGCCTGAACACACATGCATGCTTCTTGGCTAGCATCATCCCTGAGCTTGGAGGAGGACTCCTGTGGAAATGAGACTCAGACTTCTTAAGAAGTAACGATGCCTGGCCAGGGCTGGAGCCTCTGAGCAGCAATATTAAGGGTGGTTCTTCATCTGAAGAGTTAGAAACTGGAACCAATTGCTTCTACTTAAGAAACACCTACTCCAAACTGAAGAAACACTGTTATGATGATAGTGCTAGAAACAGGATGCAAACGTGCAGGAGAAAGTCCCTTCTCCCTGCAACCTTACTGTTTCCCCCTAAGGTCTGGTATAGGCAGAGCCTGATAGGAAGAAAGCGGCCAAGTCAGCCAAGTTTTCTCAGATTCCCTCCTCACAGTAGGGTAGAGAATAGTGGGTTAGGAGACTGAGAAAGTATATTTCAGTAACTGCTTTAACAAGCTTGCAAAGAAATATGATTGATCAAGAGTAAGTGAAAAGGCAGACGAAAGAACAGAATCAAAGGGGATCCCGATATTAAAGTTGTGAAGTGATTATTTTAATATAACTGTGATTTGTGAATTTTAAAATATCTAATCAAGAATTTAAATGGAGAGAATTTTGGCAAATAACTGGCAACTTTGAAAGCAAATAACATGGGAGCTAAAAAGCATACTAACTGAAATTAAGAACTCAATGAAAGTTCAAATTCTGATTAGGAGGTAGAAGATTAAAGACCTTCAGTCTCACCAAACTGTCAAGAAATCAACAGGAGGAAAAAAAAAAAATCACACTTTCCTTTAGAACCCTAGAAGATCAGAGAGCAAAAAGAATCTAAAAAACTGAAATTTATAATGATGAACTCTTTCTAGGTTGAGCAAGACAAAGGGCATTTTTATGCTTGGGGCAAGTTACTAATGTTGGGGGACTGCAGGGGAGATGAAAGTCTATATGTGACAGAACTTCTGATGAACACATGTATTAACTATAAACTGGCAATCAAACACAAAAATAAATTCACTCTGCCAAGTAATTATCCTACAAGGGAATTTATTTTTGTTTGAGAGGTAAGCAAATGTGAAGGCAAAACTAAAAAGTAGAAGTAGGGCTCTTACTTGTACATCTAGAATTTCAAATTCTCATAATTTCAAAGTCTTTCTGTCTTGTAAATTTACACTTGTGCAGATTCACAGACACGGAATCTCATGGTTTGCAGTCTCACATTTCATAGTATTGCAATATTAAAGGCTCAAGGAATTAGTCTTGTGGTCCCCAAATCTCTAAACTTTTCAAAATCATGGTCCCAAAATCTATGAATTAATAAAGAAATTTATATTTTGTGTCTAACAAATATTTGTCTGCAGTGAACTTCTGTGGAAGATGTGAGGACAAAGGAAAAGGCATGAAGCTAGAAGGCTCAAATGAATCAAAGCTTATACTTGGGGAGAAAAATCTCTCAACCAAATCTGTACTAAAGAGTACAGTTCAGTTCAGTTGCTCAGTCGTGTTTGACTCTTTGTGACTCCATGAATTGCAGCATGCCAGGCCTCCGTGTCCATCACCAACTCCCAGAGTTTACCCAAACTCCTGTCCATTGAGCTAGTGATGACATCCAACCATCTCATCCTCCATCGTCCTCTTCTCCTCCTGCCCCCAATTCCTCCCAGCATCAGAGGCTTTTCCAATGAGTCAACTCTTGGTATGAGGTGGCCAAAGTATTGGACTTTCAGCTTTAGTATCAGTCCTTCCAATGAACACTCAGGACTGATCTCCTTTAGGATGGACTGGTTGGTTCTCCTTGCAGTCCAAGGGACCCTCAAGAGTCTTCTCTAACACCACAGTTCAAATGCATCAATTCTTCAGCGCTCAGCTTTCTTCACAGTCCAACTCTCACATCCATACACGACCACTGGAGAAACCATAGCCTTGACTAGAAGGACCTTAGTTGGCAAAGTAATGTCTCTGCTTTTCAATATGCTATCCAGGTTGGTCATAACTTTTCTTCCAAGGAGTAAGCGTCTTTTAATTTCATGGCTGCAATCACCATCTGCAGTGATTTTGGAGCCCCAAAAATTAAATCTGACACTATTTCCATTGTTTCCCCATCTATTTCCCATGAAGTGATGGGCCCAGGTGCCATGATCTTAGTTTTCTGAATGTTGAGCTTCATAAAACTGTAAAACCTAGCATATAACACCTGAGTTAGTTTAAATAATATTGATCAAGTGGTTGGTTTGACTTAGATTATTATTTTATAATATAAAATTTAGAATTCTACACATTGCATTAAAGTGATTTACTTATTTCTTAGCCATGTGGGAAGAAAGGATTTCTCTTTCCTTTCTAGTTTGGTTCATGCTAAATCAAGTACTTTCACAATGATATTATATACAACTTTTAAAATAAGATTTAAAAAACAACAACTAATTAGCAGTTATAATATCTATTTTGCTTTATCTTGGTCATAAGTTTCACTGGGTCAGAACCATATATTCATAATATTTAGACTAGAATATTTTAGATAATTGATAACTATATGCTGGAAAAACTGCAGAAAAAAGTAAAAGCCACAGATATTTTTGAAATCTCAACAGTTGATATTTTGAGGAAGTGTGAGGATTGGGGAGAAATATGTTTATTATTCCTCTAAGGTATACAAGCAATGTGACCAGATTAATCAAGAAAATCTAATAGTAATTGTAAAAGAGAATTTCACTAACCAATACAGTCTGGTAGATTCAGACAGTTGAGTCCAACATAAATATCTAAGATATTCAGGGCCTACTACTCAGAAGTTCCCAGTATCCAGAAAATTGCAGATTTAGGAAGCTAATTAATGTACAATGTAAAGTTTAGGTCACAAACCAAGGCATTATTTCTACTTTGTTCATACTGTCTGCTAAGTGAAAGTATCTTAAGTCATCCAATATTCATCCATCTTTCCAACCATCCACTCATTTTTGGAATAAGTATTTGCCAAATATATACCAAGGGATGAGAACTAGGTACCAGAGACTTAGAGCTTGATAATGTAGATATATGACTGCCTTCAGGAGTTAAAGGCAAGAAAAGACATAAATCAATTAAATTATCAGTAATAGTAAAACATGATAAGAATGATGATGGGGCTTGATACGGATGAAAGACCAGAAGTATGCCACTTACTCTAGAGGATCCAACAGGTATTCCTAGAGGAAGCTTTAGAACTGAGCTCTACCAGATAAGCAGGAATTTTTCAGTGTAAGAGGAAACAGTGAGAAAATATTTCCAATAGAGGAAACAGTAGCTGATGGTTTCATGAAGATGAAGGCTTTCTTTTATTTAGTAGTAAAAGAGTACTTAAGGTCACCTCAAGATCCTCACCAAATGGAAATACGGAGGCAGCAGCTAAAAGGCTATTTCACCTTCCTTTTATTTATGATGAACAGGAAGTCAGGGAAGTTCATCATAAGCATGAACACTGACAGCAGCACTCTATCAAGGAAGGCAAGTAAAAACTTATGAGATGATGGAAGACCACTTGTCAACTGAGAACTCAAGAAAATTCCAGATAAATTTTGGGCAGATACATGGGTTCTTTGATGCAAGGAAGATTATGGAACAAAAGAATCAAGGTTCATAAAATTAAACTCCAGAATAGGTGGCATTTATTTTGGATGCTTTATATAACTGAGCTTCCTAATTCTTCTAAATGTCCAAGCCAATGGAGCCAGCACTCATAGGAAGGAAGAAATGTGTGTGTGTGTATGTGCGTGTGCTCAGTCATGTCTAACCCTTTTGCAACCCTATGGGCTATATTATAGGCCACCAGACTCCTCTGTCCATGGGATTTTCCTGGCAAGAATACCGGAGTGAGTTGCCATTTTCTGATCCAGGGGATCTTCCTGATCCAGGAATTAAACCCGTGTCTCCCGAGTCTCCTGCCTTGGCAGGTGGATTCTTTACCACTGCAAACCTGCACTCATAGAGGCAGTCAGTCATTAATGTATTGGCTACCAAACGTTCACTGATGCTCTGAGTTCATTTGCCTCCAACACATGGGTCAGGAAAAAATGCCTTATTCTAAGACATCTTCCAGTCATATTGATTTCAGATGACAACATTAGAACTCTATCAAAACTACACATTCTTATTCTCACTAGCTCACGGCTACTCTTAGCCCTCTGATAAAATAATCCAGTGACCCAAGGCTTCTGTTTGCCTCAAAACTCTTCCTTTAACTCTGAAGACATTCCTTGTAAATACGGTTTACAAGGAATTATGGTTTGGGGATTTATTTTTCCAGATTGTCCCAGAGTCAGCCTATATATGTACCCAAACATTCTTCCATGCTTAGTTTGGGCTTAGTGTTTTGTCTGGAATTTCTCTGTCATTTTTGAATGATTCTGAACAAGGTGATGTCAAATCCTGCAGCAATGATAAGGATGCCATCCTCTGGCATCTAGTCCTTCTCCTTACTATGTTAAAGTGTTATAGTGTTTATTCTATTCGTTTCCAGCAGCTTCTGGTTAAAGCATATAAAATAAATATAATGGTACCTTGTAAGGACATTGGGAGCTAGAAATTTAACATTTTTAAAATACTATAAGAGGTTTAAAAATATATAAGCAGAAAATATTATTAATAATAAAAGTGAAGAGAGAGCTGAAACATTTGTAAACAGCACAGCTCCTCTGAGAGGGCTAGTTCAAACCCACTTCATTTAAAAACATTTTTAACCCTTATTTTCAGAGCATTGAATGGCGCTAAATGCTACTCTTTTTATGTAACAGTGAAAGTATTAGAAACAATTCCACTACATCTGAAAATACCAAAGAACAATAATTAGCTCTACTGACTTGACTACAAGTAAAACTAAATGCTTTAGGGCACTGTGCTCCAGAATATCCCAGAAGACATTCTCCTTTTGGTAAATGTATAATAGGGTATTAGTCTAAGATAAAAAGACACAGTTTCTGGCTTTTTAACTTCCTTATTCCTTAAAGGTTCATTTGTTGTTTTAATTCCCTGCTAAAAGTGGAATCTTTTAGTCTATTTTTTCTAAGTGCCTCCCACTTACCGATTATTCAGTTCGGTTCAGTCGCTCAGTCATGTCCGACTCTTTGCGACCCCATGAATCACAGCACGCCAGGCCTCCCTGTCCATCACCATCTCCCTGAGTTCACTCAGACTCATGTCCATCGAGTTAGTGATGCCATCCAGCCATCTCATCCTCTGTCGTCCCCTTCTCCTCCTGCCCCCAATCCCTCCCAGCATCAGTCTTTTCCAATGAGTCAACTCTTCACATGAGGTGGCCAAAGTACTGGAGCTTCAGCTTTAGCATCATTCCTTCCAAAGAAATCCCAGGGCTGATCTCCTTCAGAATGGACTGGTTGGATCTCCTTGTAGTCCAAGGGACTCTCAAGAGTCTTCTCCAATACCACAGTTCAAAAGCATCAATTACAATTATGATATCCTCATCTTTGGATTTCCCACCCACTAGTAATTAAGGAAAGCAATAACCTGTTCAGATTCTTCATGTAAGATACTCCTAATATTTTTATTTTACCTCTAGTTATAATATTCATCTATTCCTACAGTATCTATTATCTCTGAGGTAGAGGCATTGGAAAACATTTGGACAGAAAACTCACTTTTATAATCTGGTTTAAAAATATACAAGGAAAGTTTGTCTTCCCACATAGGTATGAGATATGGGTAAAGACAAAAGTGTTCCAGATTTTCTAGGAATCCTGACATATAATGCAATTGATTCATTTAATCAACAATCAACTATTTTATGGGTACCTGTTATCAGTACAATACCATATTGAAAACTGTTGAAATTATAATAAATCACAAGATTTTGTCCTGGAAGTGCCTATAATAAAGGAAGAAACAAATATTTAAAAACTTAAGGAAACAAAATGAAACAGAATCCAAGAGACACAAGACCACATTACTTGTTCAAAACAGAAAATTGGAAAATATGATATATTTCTTCCAATTCTAGTCTCTATGATTATAAACAAATGAGTTAGCTGCTATTTCCCTCATAATTTTGACTAACAGGAAAGAACAAGTTGGTGATTCAGAGGTAAAGGTATGATATTTTGAGAAAGTACCATAAAAAGGTAGGGAAAAAAACTAAAGGAGATAAATCTGCATTCGACATTTGGGAAAAGCAGATTCCAAAATATTCAGGGGAAAGTACAGTGCTCAGTCATGCTCAACTCTTTGTGACCCCATTGACTGTAGCCTGCCAGGCTCCTCTGCCCATGGAATTTTCCAGGCAAGAATACTTGATTAGGGTACCATTTCCTACTCCAGGGAATCTTCCCAACCCAGGGATTGCACCCACATCTCTCATGCCTCCTACATTGAAAGGTGGATTCTCTACCACTAGTGCCACCTGGGAAGCCCAGGGAAAATATTAATATAATAGTCTATAGGCAAATGCCACTGAAGGAAAGAATTCTATTGAATCATTCAGCAGTATTACTGAGTGACTTTCTTGTGTCAGTGTGTTAGGCATGGGGGCAGTTTCAGATAAAGAATGAGAGGTCCTGAAAATAAATTTCTGTTAATAAAGCTGGTCATGAGAAAGCTGATCTCTCAGATACCTTCCAGCTCTACATTATATGAGTCTCCAATCCTTTTTTATATTAGAGGTCACCACCAAGATGAGCAAACATTGTAGATCTGCAAAAACTAGAGATTTCACAACCCAGCCTCTCTCAAAACTCTATGATCTATACTAGAAAGATCCTCAGAGTGTTGGTGTTACACAAGGTCAACATCACTAAATTTCATTCCAGATAACGATTCTCCCACTGTAAGATTATGCACAATCCTCTCTTATCTGCATGAAGCTTGTCTAGGGCAACATGCTTATGCTATAATCTTCAGTCATATTTTGATTAAAAAGGCTATTGAGTAAAATTTGGAAAGTATAAAAACTTAAAGCATAAAAAGAAAAAATGCAAGGCATATACATTGAAAAATGATCTGTTAGTTTACTATATCTGATTATAAACATGTTTGTGTACTTCAGTAAAACCAAACTGGTAACATGTTACACATACTTTCTTTATACTTTAATGGTATAATGTTTTATGTACCATTTTATAACCTTTTAGAAGTGACTAAATACTATTTTTTCTACTCTACTAAAATTATTTATAAAATTATTTTTCACATAGATATAACTTATTGAAACAAAATATAGTATGACTTAATGACTGATACCCTATTATTGAACATTTAGGTTGTTTCAACATTTTCACAGTTAAGAACTGTCTTAGATAAACATCTTAAGCATTTGGACACATCTCTGATGATTTCTTTATGATTAATTCCTAGCTGGAGTATTGCAGGAGTTAAAGGGTATGAACGTTTTTAGGAATTTTGACGTATCTTGGCAAATTACCCTGGAAAAGTATGTACTCTATAGTCCTTTCCACACACCATAGGATTGCTTGCTACTTCGTACACTTAACTAGGGCTTTTTCAGTGTTATAGCTGAAACTGTTATACGATTTGTATTTGCCTGATTACCTATAAGGTTGACTGTATTTACATACAATCATTGGCTAGTATATGCAGGTTTTGGTTTGTTATTTATGAATTATCTGTGATGGTTGGTGCTCATTTTTAATCAGAGTATATTTCTCATGTTTGAAAGAGATATTGGAGGGTAAGGATATTAACCCTTTGCTTTTCATGTAAATTTTGATTGCATTTCAAAAGCAAATGCCATGCCTAGCTGACATTTGCTTTTGAGTTATTCTTGAATTATTTGAATTATTCTTGTAATTTTAGATAAACTGACATATAATCATTTTAAAAAGTAAGATGGGACAGTGATATTTATTTACATTTACTATATGTGGGGTAATGTACCGAACTGTTTACATGCTTTACTTTTTTAACTTTAAGACATACACAAAGTAAATGCATCCCAATGTTAATAGCAGCACTACTCACAACAGCAAAAACATGGAAACAACCTAAATGTTTATCAACAGATGAAGGGATAAAGAAGATTGTTATACAACAAATATATATACACACAATGGACTATCACTCAGACATAAAATAACAATGAAATAATGCCATTTGCAGCAACATGGATGGACCTGGAGATTATCACACAAAGTCAGAGAGATAAAGACAAATACCGCATGGCATCACTTATATGCGGAATCTAAAATAGAACAAATGAACTGATCTACAAAACAGAAACAGACTCACACACATAGAGAATAGACTTGTCGTTGCCAAGGGGGCTGGGGCGGGGGGTGTAGGGATAGACTGGGAGTTTGCGATTAGCAGATGCTAATGTTATGCACAGGATGGGTGGACAACAGAGTCCTACTCTGGAGCACAGGCGACTATATTCAGTATCCTGTGATAAATCATAATAGAAAAGAATATGGAAAAGAATATATGTGGATGTGTATCTGAATCACTTTGCTGTAAGTTAGAAACCAGCACAACATTATAAATCAACTGTAGGTCAATTAAATTTAAAAAAAAGATATATGAAGTAAATATTATTATAGCACCCATCTTACTAATTCCAAAACTAAGATTACAAAGACTAAACAGTTACTCCAAATGTTGTGCAGTCAGTAGGAGGCAGGTCTGGCTTTCTGAAGATCTGTCTGAAGCCAGAAGCCCTATTCTTGGACCTTACCTTCACATACCTTCCTTTAGCATACATTATTTTTAAAATCTTCCCCACCCAGAAATCAGATAAATGCTATCTGTATTTTATTATTCTGGTTCATTTGAGGCTCTATTTTTAACTTTTAAAAATAATTCTAGATTATGTTATGAGTTAGAAATCACCATATTTATAATTTGATAATCCAGTGTCCTATTAATATTTACTGACAAATTAGTTCCCTGCTAATATGAAATAACTCACCAATCGTTATTGTCAGGTCAGTTTCCTGTTTTATTAGGATTTGGAGCCTGGATATAGGCCTATATTCTAAGACAGAAAACTTTATTCACAAAGTGAACCAACAGTAATGACAACAAAAACATTAACACGTTGCAGTGCAAATCCAAGGAAAGGTCACTTGGAGATGGTTTACTCTTTTAGGCTGGCATGGATAACCAAGGCTGAGTGTTCTACTGGGCTGCATGAGGATGAGCACAAGCTTTCATTCACTTGGTACGGTTATGTGCCTGGTATGTTCTGCATACCTCAAGTTCTGAAGGACATTAAACCCAATGTAACATACTGAAAGAGAAAGACAGGGATTGGGTGAGCACATTTTAGAGTTCCTCTGATCTGGGCGGGGAGAAGGTAAATAGAGAAAAGTAGCCTTTCCATAGTAACCGAATTATTTTGAGGACAATTCTCACATGTCTGTAGGAATCACTCATTTTTAAAGCAAAATCAATTTCAATTATTGTAATCAGAAGAAGCTGAGGCACGTCAGACTTGTTAAAGGAAAGGCCAGAGTGTAAAAGACAGGCCTCTGAGCCATTGTGACCCAGGATCTGATCCCAGCAAACAGCTCTCTTTTTTTCAGTTCTCTCATTCGGAGGCATTCCTTCTGGGAGTGCTAATATAAAATCCATTTATTCCTTTTTAAACAAGCTATTGATTACTCCGAAAAAGGCAGATCTCACAAGAAAAGCATGTTAATCTGAAAAGCAGTGAGTACATTTCATTGATCATTGTCTAGAGATGTGCCTTGTTGGGCCAACATTTAAGTTGAAAGGGTTCTTTCATTCAAAGGTGTAAATATTGCCAGGGTAAAACTGAAAGCTCACAGACATAGTTTGCACATGCTTAAGAGATTTAAATCTTTATCCTGATGCTGGGAACAAGCATTCCTGAGAAGACAGAAGGAAAGAGGGACAGATTGAGGAAAGGATGGTCCTATTCACAAGCAGAGAGGATGAAGGAGAAGATGCAAGGGAAATGACGTTGGCGTGGCTAAGGGACAGACTTTGGAACTGGTCAACTGAGTCAGTAGAACAAAGCAAGGACTGGTTCCTGTCAAATGGACACTGCTGCTCTGGCTAATTATTCCTCCTTCCTGTATCTCACCTTACTCATTACCTCTCTGGGAAGCCTGAGTTATTTGTTCTTTCAGTCAAAGGCCTGATTTTGTTCTCTAGGAAATTATTAATAGAATGTAGGAGTTCAGAAGGTCACTATGTACCTAATAATCCTCAGTTTTAACCTTGACATCATCATTTGCTACTAACCCTACCTCTGGTTAAAATATAATTACTGTGCCTCAATTTCTTTACCTGTAAAATGAGAATGATAGTACTATACCATTAGCTTAAAATAAAGGCTAAACATGTTAACATAATGAGCAAAAATTTAACCCTTAGAAAAATGCCTGATAATTAATCATTGCTCAAGAAATGTCAGCTATTGTTATGAGTATTCTTATAACTCTTTTTCTTGTTCATATTCCATACTAGATAGTAAGTTCAAGAAGGCATGAGTTTAGGTGTTCACTAGTGCAGGGCTTCTGAAACCTAAGCGTGCATACAATATCCTTGAGGACTTTGTAAAATGCAAATTCTGTTTCAGTAGAGGTGGAGTGGAATCTAAACTTCTGTACTTCTAGTAAGCTCTCAAGCGATAAATGTCTTCCTATTTAGATTAACCACACAGTGAAAACCAGAGGCACTTGGAATCCAGGCCCTGGAGCATTTCGCCAGCACCACAACCCTCTACTCTCTTTTACTTGGTTTCATGAAATAACTTTACATCTATTTGAAGATGGCAGAATTGACCAATTCCTGTTTCCACATCTGAGATGAGTTCCATAGATAAGTGAAGTCAGTTCCGTCAAATAGAACATAATTGAATTAGTTTCCCATGTAATTGGTTTCCCAGACTCCTATTCAAGCATCTACTCGTCCATCAAGCTGCTAGAGACATTGGGGGAGATGGAATCCACTCTATGAGAAGTAGCCAGCCTGATCATCTGTACTTCTTCTGCTTCAGAGAGTAAATGGAAATCTGAGCAATGGTAATTATCTGGTCCCCTACCAGGGAGACAGGCACACTCGCTGGCCATACAGGAGGACCTTTATGGGTCATGAAAACCATTTAGCCTGAAGGTTCAAGGAACATCACTTGACCTAGAGGCCATAATTTTATAGATTCTTTATTTGATGATTTGTGATATACTTTTCTATTGGTATTTGCTTTATGTGGGTAGGTAATACTGATTCTATAATGATGGTGATCAAATCCAGTGTGCACAGTAACTTTCACAAATAGACAATTTAAAATACCCTTAATCACAGTATACTGTGCAGGAACAAGAGTGAGCGTGGCTGCCTTGATAAAAGTCCTTCTAGAGGGATTCCTTGATTACTAACTATAATCCCTACCATCTTCTTTCTCTGAATTCATATAAGTAAAATAGTAAATATAATTAAAATTTATCATTATCTTTTTTATTTCTTGATGATGATTATCATTATTTTATTTCTCATTGCTTTCTACTGTTTTCATTTTGCTTGAAATCTGGTTTCCATGACTGTACTGTAAGTCCAAAAGAGCTCTTGCCTGTTTCATTATCCACCAACATATTCAGCACAGTACTGGATACCCAAGACATTCAGTAAAGAGCTGCTGAATTTTGGAAATTAGTTCTAACCTTCCCTCTGGAAATTAACAGCAACTACTTGATGAAGCTTTCCAGGAGGCGCTAGTGGTAAACAGCCAGCCTGGCAATACAGGAGAGGCAAGAGACAAGGGGTTTGATTCCTGGGTCAGGAAGATCCTTGGAGGAGGAAATGGCAACCCACTCTAGTATTCTTGCTGGGAGAACCACATGAGTAGAGGAGCCTGACAGGCTACAGTCCATACAGTTGCAAAGAGTTGAATGCGACTGAAGCAACTTAGCACACACTTGATAAAGCAACTAAGACTGGAATTTCCAAACCGTTTCTATGTTTAAGTGAAAATTAAGTTCTTGGAGAGTGTACAGTACAAATATTGAATTGGACCAGCCTCCAACAGAACTTTTCTGTTTAGGAAAATCCAGCTGTCTAAGGCTTCTTTCTCTAGAGACTTAAGACTTTTTCTAAACATATATGACAAGTGATGATAAAGGAATTCAGTGGCTTTGAAAATGCCACCTGAGAATTTGATAAAACATACTGGTAAATTGCATGCTGTTTTTGTGTTTATGTGTTAAAAAGGGGAAGAGAGACAGAGTCAGAGAGAAACACAGAAGATATCAAAGGAGTTCATATGTGTAAAAACTTCTTACATACACACATATAATATATAAAATAATTAGGTATTAATATGTATTGTGTGTGTGTGTGTGTGTTCAGTCATGTGTGGTTCTTTGCAAACCAATGAATTGTAGCCCACCAAGCTTCTTCTCTGTCCATGGAATTTTCCAGGCAAGAATACTGGAGTGGGTTGCCATTTCCTACTCCAGAGGATCTTCTCAACCCAGGAATCAAACCCACATCTCTTGCATCTCCTTCTTTGGCAGGTAAATTCTTTATCACTGTGCTACCTGGGAAGATATACATGTGTGTGTATATTTATACGTAAATATATATATAATCACTCTTTCTTCAAGTCCAAAGGGACAGTATACCAATGTACTGGCATGATTAATAGGTTAACTGATAGAAAGATGAACCCTGTTCTTATAGTACCAGTAAAACAGGAATATAAAATAAATGAGGATTCACTGTTTGCAGATGACATGATCCTCTACATGGAAAACCCTAAAGACTCCACCAGAAAATTACTAGAGCTAATCAATGAATATAGTAAAGTTGCAGGATATAAAATCAACACACAGAAATCCCTTGCATTCCTATACACTAATAATGAGAAAGTAGAAAAAGAAATTAAGGAAACAATTCCATTCACCATTGCAACGAAAAGAATAAAATACTTAGGAATATACCTACCTAAAGAAACTAAAGACCTATATATAGAAAACTATAAAACACTGATGAAAGAAATCAAAGAGGACACTAATAGATGGAGAAATATACCATGTTCATGGATCGGAAGAATCAATATAGTGAAAATGAGTATACTACCCAAAGCAATTTACAAATTCAACGCAATCCCTATTAAGCTACCAGCCATATTTTTCACAGAACTAGAACAAATAATTTCAAGATTTGTATGGAAATACAAAAAACCTCGAATAGTCAAAGCAATCTTGAGAAAGGCGAATGGAACTGGAGGAATCAACTTGCCTAACTTCAGGCTCTACTACAAAGCCACAGTCATCAAGACAGTATGGTACTGGCACAAAGACAGACATATAGATCAATGGAACAAAATAGAAAGCCCAGAGATAAATCCACACACATATGGACACCTTATCTTTGACAAAGGAGGCAAGAATATACAATGGACTAAAGACAATCTCTTTAACAAGTGGTGCTGGGAAAATTGGTCAACCACTTGTAAAAGAATGAAACTAGATCACTTTCTAACACCGCACACAAAAATAAACTCAAAATGGATCAAAGATCTAAATGTAAGACCAGAAACTATAAAAATCCTAGAGGAGAATATAGGCAAAACACTCTCCGACATAAATCACAGCAGGATCCTCTATGATCCACCTCCCAGAATACTGGAAATAAAACCAAAAATAAACAAATGGGATCTAATTAAAATTAAAAGCTTCTGCACAACAAAGGAAAATATAAGCAAAATGAAAAGACAGCCTTCTGAATGGGAGAAGATAATAGCAAATAAAGCAACTGACAAACAACTAATCTCAAAAATATACAAGCAACTTATGCAGCTCAATTCCAGAAAAATAAACGACCCAACCAAAAAATGGGCCAAAGAACTAAATAGACATTTCTCCAAAGAAGACATACGGATGGCTAACAAACACATGAAAAGATGCTCAACATCACTCATTATTAGAGAAATGCAAATCAAAACCACAATGAGGTACCACTTCACACTAGTCAGAATGTCTGTGATCCAAAAATCTGCAAGCAATAAATGTTGGAGAGGATGTGGAGAAAAGGGAACCCTCCTACACTGTTGGTGGGAATGCAAACTAGTACAGCCACTTTGGAGAACAGTGTGGAGATTCCTTAAAAAATTGCAAATAGAACTACCTTATGACCCAGCAATCCCACTGCTGGGCATACACACCAAGGAAACCAGAATTGAAAGAGACACATGTACCCCAATGTTCATCGCAGCTCTGTTTATAATAGCCAGGACATAGAAACAACCTAGATGTCCATCAGCAGATGAATGGATAAGAAAGCTGTGGTACATAGACACAATGGAGTATTACTCAGCCATTAAAAAGAATACATTTGAATCAGTTCTGATGAGATGGATGAAACTGGAGCCGATTATACAGAGTGAAGTAAGCCAGAAAGAAAAACACCAATACAGTATACTAACACATATATATGGAATTTAGAAAGATGGCAATGATGACGCTGTATGCAAGACAGCAAAAAAGACACAGATGTGTATAGCAGACTTTTGGACTCAGAGGGAGAGGGAGAGGGTGGGATGATTTGGGAGAATGGCATTGAAACATGTATACTATCATGTAAGAATCGAATCATCAGTCTATGTCTGACGCAGGATACAGCATGCTTGGGGCTGGTGCACGGTGATGACCCAGAGAGATGTTATGGGGAGAGAGGTGGGAGGGGGGTTCATGTTTGGGAACGCATGTACACCCGTGGTGGATTCATGTCAATGTATGGCAAAACCAATACAGTATTGTAAAGTAAAATAAATAAATAAAAAATAAAATAAAATAAATGAGGAAAAGATAAAAACAATATAATATTCAATATTTTAAGCATTAAAACTTCCTAGATAAGCTTAGGTTTATATTTGCCTTCTTTCACCTTATTTTATGGTTTGGTTTTATTTTTGTTTGAATTACTTATGGGCTTATACTTGTTCCTATTCTCAGATCGTCTGAAGTTCTTAATAGAGTCCCAGGAAATCTAGCAATTGTAGGTTAGCAGATGGGAGAAATAAAAAGCGTTAGGAACCTTTTCAGGTCATGCATAAGGAGTTTGCAGCCTGGATCCAAATTTCTTATCTGATATCAAGTGTGATATGACACAAATCACTACATTTTAGAGTCTTATTTTTAGTCATCAGCAATTGAATATTTAACAATACCAATACTGATCTCTTATATGACAGAAAAGTTTTGAGACCAAAACCGGATAGAAGTTGTCATAAAAATGATTTAGAAGTTAAAATGTCTATACAAACAAAAGCTCTTGGTGAGTGATGAGATGTGAGAAATTAGAGAAAAAGAAGAAGTAAAAATAATGCTGTGACTTCCTACATTAGTCCTGGGAAGGGAGTAATGTCATCACACTGAATAAGACAGTGGACTCATTATAAAAAATATGGAGGATTGTGCTTGACTGGAGGTGATAGGCAATACCCAATCATATTCTGAACTCTCTACACAATATGAATCTCACACATCCTTACTCCTAGAAAATAGTCAAAGTTTACACACTATTGTGGTTATATTGTGAAGACTTTTGATTGCAAAAATGATCTTATATACAAGTTTTTGACAGTTGTCCAGGGACAAGGCCTCAAAATCAGCACTATTTGCTTAAATCTGGTTATTTCCAACCAGCTCAGATGATAGTCCATCATCCATCTTTTCCTTTCTTTCTTCTTGATTCACTGTCTGGGCATTGCAATTGGGCCTGTGGTTTAAGAAAGCAGCCTACTCTCCTTGTCTAAAGGAATTTCTGTATAAAATCAGGAATTTCTTATCAGTGCACAATAAATGTGATATAAATATTAGCAATTTTTATGCCTTTTAGTAACAAGTGCTAAACCTATAGGATTATGAATTTTCCTCTCAATAAAATTTTGGCTGTTTATTATTTGGCTGCATTTTAAATTATATAATTTTGAACTTTAGTCTTAAGAGATCACATGATCAACATGCTCATTTTTAATGAGAAAAATCGGAAAAATATAGCCAGGAAGTGACTTGGGAAATATTAAAGAGCAGTTTCCAAACTATGTATACAATTACACTTGGTGAAAATAAACCAGGAAAAATAATTGACTTTAACTTGTCTTTTGACTACATTTTGCAGGACTTAATGTGTATGTAAATCTATGAAATTATAACCAACTTAACTTTTATAATATCCAATAATATTCTGAATATTTGAAATAATATTTTCAAGAAAGTTCTCCCTTAACCAAATATAAATGAAAAATGAAGCAAATAAAAATGGCAAATATTGCCTTCATGATGTCCAAATGTATATGAGTTTTGCAAATTCTCACAATAAAAGTCAGATTTTTAAATTACTTGAATAATTATTCCATTTTCCAAGTGATTTTGGCAGTGTAGATATCACCCTTCCCATATTATACAAAGACACAATCATTGAAGAATTTGTGTGCTTTAATTTATTTCCTTAAATGTCAGTTCTAAGGAGAAACTACTGCCTAGTTCTGAATTCATAGCTAGAAATAGGTTCTGAAAAATCTTAGCCACTCTGACAATTCATTCTGTTTTTGTTATATAATCACTACCACTGCTTTTGGCATGGTATTTAAAGTTTTCCCTTTGGAAAAATTAGAGAAGCCACAAAGAACTAACTATGCAGAGTTTGCATGCCCTTCACAAAGTCTCCATTGGGTGTCTCATTTGGAAACTAGGAACCAAACGAACAAAATACAGGTTTAATTTTGTTTCATTAGATCGTGAAGAGACCAACATGAATTAATTAGTGCTAACTACAACACGCTTTGCTAATATCCTGCCAACACAAAGACTTCCTACAGTGCCAAGATGAGAGACATGTTCAGGATGATCGGAGAGAAATATAAGTGGGTTGGTGGTGCAATTATTATTACATTTATAGCTGCAAAGAGTTCTAATTGAAACTGGATTTTGCATTTTGGGGGTAATAAGCTCCATTAAGATCTGAGGCTAGACATCTAATTTAATTTTAATGACATCGTTTTATGTTAAATGGCTGAAAATTAATTATTAAGGCATATTTATTGGGATTATTCATAAAGACAACATCTTAAAAAAAACAATAAGGGATTTTTTGGTAGATAATCCAGCCACACAGTCCCTTATTAGGTTCAAGTGATCATGAAAAGAGAAGAAGCCATGGACGCAGTGAGTGGTCATTTATGTGGTGAGGGAGAGGTTATGCCCACATCAGAGATAAGGATTTACATTCAGCTTATGGCTCTGGGCATTTAAACTTGAGCACCACTTGTTATTAAAACACCTGGTGTACAAATGATGAATTTTCCTCAACACTGAAGCTTGCTCTCACTCTATGTATTGCAGCACAAATCACAATAGTGTTAACAAATTAACAGTAATGTTTTGTCCTCCAGGTTTCCTATCCACATACAAAACACACATACAAATGGAACAAAGGTACAATGCCACCTAGCTGCAGTGCTAACCAATGTATACTTCTGTGTACACACTTAAAAATTATACCTTGCAGTGATTTCCAATGATTGTCCTGTGCCTTGTAACTCTACCCACAAAGTAATGTGAGTCAGCTCTTACTCCTAGCAAGAGTTCTCTGTTGTACTTCTGTCATCCAAAGGTTGCAATGATTAAATGGCAGAGAGAATTGAAGCAGCCCACCCACATACACACACATACATGCTCCATGCACATATACTATACACACAAAGCTTTGAAATATTTTCTGGTTGTTTTAGCATTCATCTAACACATGTTGAACTCTTCAGAAAGCAAGGCAGATCTCCATGGCTTGGAAATGACAGGATTGGTGGTGGTGTTCACATGTTAATAAAACAGTGGATAGAAAGAAATCTTCACAGGGAGGTGGTGCTGTGCTGTGCTTAGTTGTTCAGTCTTGTCCAACTCTTTGCAACCCCATGGACTGCAGCCTGCCAGTCTCCATGGATTGTAGCCTGCCAGGCTTCTCTGTTCCTGGGGATTCTCCAGGCAAGAACACTGGAGTGGGATGCCATGCCCTGCTCCAGGTAGGGAGGTGGTGGTGGGGGTTTGGTTGCTAAGTTGTGTCTGACTCTTGGAACCCAAGGACAGACGCCATGCTCCTCTGTCCATGGGATTTCCCAGGCAGAAATACTGGAGTGGGTTCCCATTTCCTTCTCCAGGGGATCTTCCCAACCCAGGAATCGAACCCAGGTCTCCTGCATTGCAGGTGGATTCTTTACCAACTGAGCTGCGAGGGAAGTCTCATAGGGAGGAGTAACAGATTATATCAGTTGGGTGGGGTTCAGATCTTGTTTTATCTTGGTGGCAGATAGGAAGGGACCAATGTATGAGGAATACATGCACACTGTGATGCTATAAAAATATTCTGTCTAATGTCTCCTTCAGAGCACAGTCATCTTCTGGAAAAAGTGAAGCTTTACTAAATGCAGCCACTGCAAGACAGACTTGGCCTTCCAAGCACTAGTATATCCCAAAGTAAAATCTCCAAGAGTTTTTCATCCTACACTTAGTAGTAAATTTCCAAACCTTATTTCCCTGAAGGAGGATGACATAGAGCTCTCCAAACATCTGCAAAATAAATAGATTTTTGTGAAGAACAAATTGCAAGTTAAATGATTGGTACCTCATTAGAGAAAGAATTTGAGAAGATCTGAATTGGTGCTGTTTGGAGAGTGGTAGGGGCCTTTTACCATCACAAGAGACCCCCACCATTACCTTCAGTTTACAAGACAGATATCAACATTGTGGTTCTCAAAATTCTATCATTTGGGTGATGGACAACTGTGTGAAACCATTTACACCCATGGATGCTAATAATGAAATGAATCTTTCGTGCTAAGATCCTAAAAATTCTAAAAGACGCAAGGATTGTCTGATGAGAAAATAACTTTTATCTTCACAACTGTATATATTGTAGAATATTTTAGTAAATGGGAAAACATTTTGTTTTTCTCCCTTGAAAATATGAAAATAATGCATATTAACAGATTTTAAATTTAGGGAAAAGTTAAAATATGTTTGAAAATAAAATACTTGCTCTCTTTGTATGCTAAAATTTTGCTCATTTTTACTTTATCTGTGGCGTAGTGGTTGTTACTCTTGGCTTGTTTTTCTCCCCCAGGAAATGGGTGATATTAGACAAATGTCAGATACTTAATGGGACCTTCCTTGGTGGCTCAGATAGTAAAGAATCTGCCTGTGATGCAGGAGATATGGAGGACCCAGGTGCCATTCCTGGGATGGGAAGATCTCTTGGAGAAGGGAGTGGCTTAAAACTTTGACAGATTTCAAATATCTTTTCTGTTTCAGGACCCTCTTCTTCCTCATTAGTTCAACCGATCATACATTAGAAAAATTCACTTATTGCTTTTCCCTTTTAATAAACAAATGCTCATATTCCTTACTATGTTTTTCAAGCTGATGATGGAAGATTTTATGATTTTTTAAAATAAATTAATTTGCTCTTTACCTATGGAACTATCCTTTTTTTTTTGGTCCCTCAGAGATACCCCCTTTTTGCATGATTAGTTCTTAGTGGAAGAGATATGTATTTCTGCTAGTCATGTAACTAGTTCTGTAACCAAGTGAATCATGGTTAGAATTAATATCCCTATTAGATGCGGAAACAGTGGAAAGAGTGTCAGACTTTATTTTTGGGGGCTCCAAAATCACTGGAGATGGTGACTGTAGCCATGAAATTAAAAGACACTTACTCCTTGGAAGAAAAGTTATGACCAACCTAGACAGCATATTCAAAAGCAGCCGACTTTACTTTGCCAACAAAGGTCCGTCTAGTCAAGGCTATGGTTTTTCCAGTAGTCATGTATGGATGTGAGAGTTGGACTGTGAAGAAAGCTGAGCACCAAAGAATTGATGCTTTTGAACTGTGGTGTTGAAGAAGACTCTTGAGAGTCCCTTGGACTGCAAGGAGATCCAACCAGTCCATTCTGAAGATCAGCCCTGGGATTTCTTTGGAGGGAATGACGCTGAAGCTGAAATTCCAGTACTTTGGCCACCTCATGCAAAGAGTTGACTCATTAGAAAAGACTCTGATGCTGGGAGGGATTGGGGGCAGGAGGAGACGGGGACAACAGAGGATGAGATGGCTGGATGGCATCACTGACTCGATGGATGTGAGTCTGAGTGAACTCCGGGAGTTGGTGATGGACAGGGAGGCCTTGCGGGCTGCGATTCATGGGGTTGAAAAGAGTCGGACACGACTGAGTGACTGAACTAAACTGACTGATGTGATTTGTAAGCACATTTCACATCGTTGTCCTAAGATAGAAACTGACTTCCACATGCGGAGTAAGAATCTTCTAGAACCCACTTATTTGCATTATCTAGTGTCAGCTTTATTAAAGGGGGAAAAGGGTTTTCCTATCCTCTGTGTGTGTAAAATCTAAGCTGACAGAGTCAGGAAGTGAATATGAATTCCCAGAACTGCCGTGTGGAGGACAGACAGAGGACACAGTTCCCACGGCTGGTGCTGTCCCTTGCATTGTGGCTATGGCCTTCCTTCAGCTGTTTTCAGTCACAGAGGGTCAGAAACAGAAGTTACCTTCCGAGTGTAATGTCTGTGCTCCTTTTTACAACGTTTTCCTCACTGTGACAAATGGGACCTGGTTAGGCTCAGTGTATTCTGAGCCCATTCCTGGTGAGTTTCATCGTTTTGTTCTTTGACCAAAAGTACAACCCTGAATATATATCTGTCAGGATACACTTCTACAGAGATGTTACAAATTCAACCCTAAATTAGGTGCATGCAATACATGAAACTATGAGATAAATTAACTAAATGCATTTTATGATGCTTAATCCTAATTTTCCCTTTTTCTGAAGAATGATTGACTTGTCAGTTTGTAAGCACTGAACCTCATGCCCAGAACCTCATGCCACGCAGATTGCTCTGGGTCTCTTCAGCAATAAATCCTCAGTCCATAAGCCACTGATTTATGCGTGTCCTTTCCCTCTGTGTGTGCACCATCTTTCTGCCTGTATTAGAAGCTATCCTAGGGTATGGATTCTATCCTAATTGACTACCATATGCTTTCTGATGCCCTAATCTTTCTTAACCCTCTCTGTCTTTCCCCTCCCTTCACCTTATGAAAGATAGTTTTTTAATTCATCCATTCTATAAAAATTAATAGATTTCTTCATTTGCTTTCTAACTACAGTATTTGAAGTGTTTATTTGCTTATACAACTAAGAATAGGGATATGGGATAATCTCATCTATGGCTCCATACAGGGTCTTGAATATAAAGTTCAAATGCTCTCTGTCTCTTTCTGTTTCTCTCAACTCCTGTGATTGCAGGTTCTATTTCTTTTGGAGTATGGGCCACATTGTCTTATTAAAGATGGTTTTCTCCATTTAAAAGGGGAAAATACCCATCAGAGGTTCAGCTTAGATGTCCTTAAAGCTTTAGAGTCTAGAAGAGGAGCATGTCTTTCCCAAAGCCCTCTCATAACAGTCTTAGGGAAGCAACTGATTAACCTGGCCTGGTCTTATGTCCATCACTAAATTTAAAGGGCCCAAGATCAGACATACCAGAATCATATAAAATGATACCTATGTGATTTCTGAAAGAAAGGATTCTAGGCAACACACTACAAAGGGGCAAGTCATTTTATTAGACACAGGGCATACAGAGGTGAAAGACAGGCCTGTAAGGAACTTGGAGACAGTAAAGGAAGCAGACAAAGACAACTCTAGTTTGATGTGATAATTTCTGAATATTCTTAGCTCAGGGTACCCTTGGAACACAGATGAAAGCCAATCAAAGGTGGTGTTACCTAAAGGATTCCTGGAGAAGCTAAATCCTGCAGGATGCCTAGGCATTGGCCAAATGAGGATTGACTTGCACATTGCAAATAATTGTAACAGCATGAGGACAATGTTGCAGATAAGAGAGCCTGTGACAGTCGAAGATCTGTAGGTAGTTCTGGCCACAAAGAGGAGGGTATGAGATAAGGAGGAAAAAGAAACTTGAGGCTGGGTAGGTACAAAGACTAGATCCTCAAGACTAAAACTTAAGACCATGAAAATGGCTTATTATGGGAAAATACTAAAAGCTATAGCATAATCATACTTTTATATTAATAAATATAAGTCTAGGAACAGTGGGGAAAAACGTGGAGGCAGAGGAATAGAGGGCATGGAGAACTGTCAAAAGGCATCTGCATTGACCTTAATGAAAGTCTAAAGGGAATAGGAGAGACTTGAACAGCTTTGGAGAGGCTGAAAGTGACAAAACTGAGTGACAAATTGGATAGGTTAACAGAATACCAAAATTGATTTCAAGTTTTCAGATCTGGATGAACAGAAGAATGACAGATTGGAATCAAGATATAGAAGGCTTGAAAAGGAATATTAACCCGTTACCTACTGTAAGTCTATTCTACAAGCCAGATAGCCTTCTATCCAGCACTGCAAAATTTCAAGGATTATTTGCTAAAGCTAGTTGATATCTCATTTTTTTTCTTATTTTTCTGATTATCATGAAATTCAACATTTATGACCCTCAAAAATCTGTTTTGCTATATCTAATCTAAAAATAAGGTTGTTGTTTCGTGTTGCTGTTCAGTCGCTAAGTCATTTCTGACTCTTTTGTGACCCCAGGCTTCTCTGTTCATGGGATTTCCCAGGCAAGAATACTGGAGTGGGTTGCCATTTCCTTCTCCAAGGGATCTTCCCAACCCAGGGATTGAACCCATGTCTCCTGCACTGGCAGGCCAATTCTTCACCACTGAGCCACCTGGGAAGCCCAAAAGTAAGGTTAGGTCCAAATAATCAGTGCTGCTTAGAATGATATGATCGGTAAGTGGTCTGATGGGGAGCTTTGATTGAGAGATCCTGGCAAAAGAAATTCCACAGATGAGGCAGAAACAATGATATGAAGAATTTGAGGGGGTGGCAAAAGAAATCACGCAGTTTAAGTTGGTTCACAATCAAAGATGCAGAATGGTACCGTGGATCTACAGAAGAAATTAGAAAAATGGGAAGAATCCACCTTTAAATTATCGATTCACTTACTGGTTTACTTGACCATCTTTACTATACTTTTCTCTTTTCTTTCTTCAAAATCTACTCTTTCCCTCTCACAGCTTCTCATCGCAGTTTTGGGTTTCTCAATGAAAAGTGAAAGACACGAACCTGTAATTTTCTTTAAGAAATAAACATGCTTAAAATAAATACTGCTGAGAGTCTGTTAAACTTCTCTTTCTCTCATTTCTTTTATCTTTGCATCTCCTATCCATCTCCCTTTCAATCCCTCTCTCATTCTTCTGAACAAGATAATTGCTTTCTTTATAGTATAAACAAACTGAGATCCTCATAGTCTGACATCTTTCCTTGACATTCTACAGAAAAAGCAGCTATAAATCATGGAGCTGAGTTGCCTCAAGGTGAGCAACAGGAAAAGGAAAGATTTATAGGATAATAGATCATTGTCACAGATTTCTGCCCAGGACTCATACAGTTCATGTGAAGTACCCTGTGAGCTAAGGCTGCACAGATAAGGCTAATCTTCAGATGACATTCTCAGAGCAGAAACTAAGACTTCTAAAGCAAACCAGCATCCTCAGCATCCATGGTCTAAATAAATCTTCTTCTAGACCTTTGACTCTCTGCTCCAAATTCTGACCTCTCTACTTTATTTAAACTTGGCTCTTCTGGGGATATCCACATGCTAGACTCCTCAACCTTCCTCCCACTGATTATGCCAATTGGTCCTTTTCTTCTCATGATATACTTTGGTCAAGGTCAGGCACGATGGGCACCCCTTTCAAATAATCATTTCCAATCAATTCCATCCCATTAAAATACTTTTCTAGTCAAGAACAGTTTTCATATGTAAAACCACATCTTTCTATATATAGCTATTGGTCTACTGTTCTGCATTATAGTTATAGTTCATTCATCCACAGCCATTAAACACTTGCATATGCATACAATCTCTGTGTTGATTACTGGTGATTCAGATACATGTTGGAGAAGGCAATGGCGACCCACTCCTGTACTCTTGCCTGGAAAATCCCATGAATGGAGGAGCCTGGTAGGCTGTAGTCCATGGGGTCACTAAGAGTCGGACACGACTGAGTGAATTTGCTTTCACTCTTCACGTTCATGCACTGGAGAAGGACATGGCAACCCACTCCAGTGTTCTTGCTTGGAGAATTCCAGGGACAGAGCAGCCTGGTGGGCTGCCTTCTATGGCGTCACACAGAGTCGGACATGACTGAAGCAACTTAGCAGCAGCAGCAGATATATGATATCTGCTGTAAATGATATATGCTCTGGGATCTCAAGGAATTCTGAGTAAACTGACGATGTCTATCCAACAGGATAAGTTTTAGCTGGAGATATTTAGAGGGTGCTATGAGAACACAGAAGAGATGCATGGGTTTCAGACTGGAGAGGCATAAATGTCTTTCTGGAGGTTATGGGGCCTCAGCTAAGTTTGTGAATGACATGAAGAGTTACCTGGTTGGGAGATATGGTGGGACATCCCAGAAGACTTGAAACAGTCTGAGATATTGAAGAACTGTTAAGCTAATTAGTGTGTTGCTACAGAAAAGGCATGCAATCAATTGTGGGAAACAGACCAGAGAAAATCTCAAAAAAGAAACTTTGATATACATCAAAATCACCTAGGGAATTTACTAGGGAAGTTTCTTGGCCAAGTCCTGGAAATATGATTCAGTATAGCCAGTAATCTGAAGATTTAACACATTCTATTTATAAAGCAGTGTTCTGGACATTTCACTTCAGTTCAGTTGCTCAGTCGTGTCCAACTCTTTGTGACCCCATGGACTGCCACACGCCAGGCTTCCCTGTCCATCACCAACTCCCAGAGCTTACTCAAACTCATGGCCATCAAGTCGGTGATGCCATTCAACCATCTCGTCCTCTGTCATCCCCTTCTCCTCCCGCCTTCAATCTTTCCCAGCATCAGGTTCTTTTCCAATGAGTCAGTTCTTCACATCAGGTGGCCAAAGTATTGGAGTTTCAGCTTCAGCATCAGCCCTTCAGTGAATATTCAGGACTGATTTCCTTTAGGATTGACTGGTTTGATCTCCTTTCAGTCCAAGAAACTCTCAAGAGTCTTCTCCAACAACACAGTTCAAAAGCATAAATTCTTTCACACTCAGCTTTCCTTATGGTCCAACTTTCACATCCAAACATGACTACTGGAAAAACTATAGCTTTGACTAGATAGACCTTTGTCGGCAAAATAATGTCTCTGCTGTTTAACATGCTGTCTAGGATGGTCATAGCTTTTCTTCCAAGGAGCAAGCGGCTTTTAATTTCATGGCTGCAGTCACCATCTGAAGTGATTTTAGAGCCCCCCAAATAAAGCCTGTCACTGTTTCCACTGTTTCCCCATCTATTTGCCATGAAGTGATGGGATCAGATGCCATGATCTTGGTTTTTTGAATGTTGAGTTTTAAGTCAAATTTTTCACTCCCTTTTTTCACTTTCATTAAGAGGCTTTTTAGTTCTTCTTCACTTTCTGCCATAAGGGTAGTGTCATCTGTGTATCTGAGGTTATTGGTATTTCTCCTGGCAATCTTGATTCCAGCTTGTGCTTCATCCAGCTAAGTATTTCACATGATGTATTCTGAATATAAGTTAAATAAACAGGATGAAAATATTGTCATTGTTCTGGACAATGAAGAGCAAAGGCTGAACAAAGACATTTGAAAGGAATCTTGAATTATATTGGGAGTGATTGAAGGTCTTAAGTAGAAGAAAGACAAAGTCCACTTGTTGAGAAGAAGTTGCCTGACTGGGGGCGATTTAGAAGGCAGGTTCAGTAATACATTTACTACATGTAAATGCACTAAGGATTGTTTAATATTGTTTTCTTTTAACCTCCAAGAGCAATGTTTCTAAAATACATGATAACATGAAGCTCTGACATATTGAAAAATGAAAATTTGGGGGCTTCCTCATTTACACTGCACATGCCAAGTTGCTTCATGTCCTGCTTTTCTGACTCATGGACTGTAGCCCATAAGGCTCCTTTGTCCACGGGATTCATCAGGTAGGAATACTGTAGTGGGTTGCCATGCCCTCCTGTAGGGGATCTTCCTGACCCAAGGATTTAGCCAGCATCTCTTAAGTCTCCTGCATTGGCGGGTGGGTTCTTTACCTCTAGAGCCATCTGGGAAGCCCTTGCTTACGTACTGTATCAGAGTTCCTGGAGTGTGACCAAGTGATCTACAGTTCAACAAGTATCGCAAGCAAGTTTTATATGCCACAACTAGCAAAGTACCTCCAGATCATCTCAGAGCAAACTGGATAGGTACCTTTCAGACCATCTCTTCGGGTTGCCATGGTAGATTCTAATCTGAATGCATTCCAGCATCTCATACACAGAATTCAAAACATGCTGCATCAGCCCTAAAGCAACACTTTCTCAGAACAGAAGTTTTTGGTATTTCCAAGGAGCACTTCCTATCTCCACAGCAGTTAAAAACAAAAAAGTCCTCATGCAAGCTTTTTAGGCTTATACTGAAGGAATTGTAGCTTCTAAAAGTCACATGGAAATAACCACGTATTAAGATGTTCTTTGAAAATAGAAAAAGCTGCCAATGCTTCTGTGAAGCTTAAGGAGCTTTTCCTTAAAAGAAATCAGGTAATTTGTTTTGAATTAAAGTTAAGCACTTGGCTTAGTTCTCTTTCATTTTTCTCCTTGTAAATCTCTGACTAAATTAATTAAAGCTGGTGTTTAAAGCTGGCAGCCAACCTGACACAGGAGGCCATGCAGCAAGCTGCACATCGATGGTGAAATTAGAACAGAAGTTAGACAATTTTGCCCAAGAAGAGCCAGCCTGTTTTTCTTCTGCCCCCTCCTTCACCTCGCAACACACACACACACAGGACTGGCTGCCAAGACCTTCCTTATTGGATGCATCATCCCTGAGTCCTGCAGCTAGCTTTTTTTTGTTGTTGCTGTTGTTATATAAAACTTATGACAAATGCATGAGTAATAAAAAGGAAGCTTGGCCATTTTCCACTCACAAGCCTAACAGCATGAACAGTTGCAGCTAATCTCATCATCCAAAACCAGATAAAGGCATAGTCTTCAGGCCAATGGCAGCAGAGAAGACTGCCTACATCAGAAGAGGAAGTGGTCCTGAGATTCCATGGACATCAGTTATGATGGCTAATTTGATGTGTCAACTTGACTGGGCTAAGGGATGCCCAAGGCAGTGGTAAAACATTTTTCTGAGTGTGTCTGAGAGGGTGTTTCAGAAAGAGTGTAGCATATGGATCAGTAGATGAATAAAGAAGATCCACATCACCAGCTAGGGCTGGGCATCACCCAATTCGTTGAGGAACTGAATAGGATAAAAAGGAAAGGGAGGGGCAGCTTTACTCTTTTTGGTTGGGCTGGGACATCCCTCTTTTTCTGCCCTCAAATATTGACTCTCCTCGTTCTCGGACTTAACAGATTCGGACTGGAACTTACACCACCAGCTCTCCTGGCCTGAGATCTCTGGACCTGAACTGAGTTATACTACTTTTCCCCCTTTACTTACACATTAATTGCAACCTACCACGGGCTTGGCCCTGATCAGTCCGTGGTTAGCAATACAGGCAAATTCCCCATCCCAGTAGGGACCTTGCATTCCAGTGAAGGAAACAGATCACACACAATTAGAACAATGAATGAACAAAAATAATTAAAGATTGTACACATGTTATCAAGCAGCAAAGCAGAACCCTCTATTTTTTTTCGTATCTTCTCCTGTGGCAGAGGATAAGACAAGGAGCATTAGATAGGGTGGAGTTGGTCAGGAACTGGTATGTTGGTATGGAGAGATGCTGGAGTTGCTTTGGAACTGAGACATGCAGCCTAAGAAAGATCCAAGAAACCTAGAGAGAGTGTTCCTGGCAGAAAGGCTCCTGAGATGGTACTCCAAGAATTCGAGAGGAAATTATTTGTCTCTTGAGACCACCAGCTCTATTCTTTGACTTTCCTTTCAATAAGAAATCGCATTTTCTAAGAGTGCTAAGTAGAAATTTCACAAGGCTCTCTCAGGGAAACTCTGAAACGAAGAGGTTGCTTTCAAAGTGACTTATTTATTCTCTTTTCTTATAAGTTTAAGACACAAGTAGCTTGAGTGCATGAGGGTCAAGGCACCTAACAAAAAAAAATGCGAGTGGAAAGGGACTCCGTTGGGGCACAGCTGTTCTGGGGTCATGATTAACCTTCATGCTAAGTTCGACATTCAGCATAATTCCTCCTAGAGTCAGCTACCAAAAAGGGGAAGGAATCTGCAGTAATTAGATAGACTCAGTTGTTTGAGTCCCTGAAATGTTTTTGACCTGAAGATTAAGGCAATTTAAAGCAAAATTTGTTTTGGTATGGAGCTGGGGGTGGGGGTCCTCAATGCTAAATTGTGGCAACTTTGAAATACCAGCTGGGTCCTGGTGGAGTGGAGACTGGGACAATCCTGGGCCACTCTGATCTGTGCCTGTCTCCATACTGCAAGATGATGTGATTTGACACCAATTAGCTGGCATGCACACAAGTCTTTCCTTTTCACAGTTAGAGGTAACCAGAGTAACATGCACCTCTTCAAACATGACACGCAGAACACAAGGCATTACTTTTATTGATGTTCATCAGGAATGACAGGCAGTGAGGTATGGAGAGATGCTGGAGAAGCAGAAAATGTGATTGGCCACAAACAGCATTGGGGAGGACAAAACGTCCTAATGTCTGGACGAGGCCAAGTAAGCAGACAAAATATAAGTGTATCACTTCCCCAAAGCATGAACTCAGATGGTAAACATCTGTAGACATCCTGGACATCCCAGGGGACTCATTGGTCCAGGAAGAGTAAGATCTTTCCCAGAAAACTCCCCAGCTGAACTTTCTCTTATAGAAAAGACTGAAATGATAGCTAATTTCCAGGGAACATTAAAGTTTGTAACTTTCTGATGTTTTTCAAAACTGAGAGCATTTTCCCAGAAAAGCAAGAAACAAACCAAAACTTAAGGGTGACTCTGATGGCCATAATCACAGTTTACAACTGTGTTTACTTATTTTTTAAAAATTACAATCCTCAGTGCATAAAAGGATGAACAAGTATCATAACAAACACTATTTCATCACACCTCTCATTGCCAGACTGATCTAAAATGCTGCTGCTTAATGCTTTTTGCCAGTCTAGGAATTATTGGTAACTCCCATTTCCTATAAAACCCCCAAATCCTCAACCCAGAATTTTATTCAATTCAGGCCTCCCTATGATAACGTCTCCTTATGAAATCATGTTTTATAGTTCCATGGGTCTTCTTTCATCTATGATCAAAGGAAATAAAGAGACAAAGACAAAGAAAGATCCACAGGAAATATTTCAAGGTCCAAAAGCCAAGTATAGAAAAATATATACCATACAATTCTGTTTTTTTTTTTTCTAAAGTACATGTTTATATACTCATTCAGTTAAAGGAATGGACAGAAAAATTACAAGGCCTAATAAAAAGAAAAGTTTCCTTTTTAAGCTTTTTTTTTCTTATACTGCAAAATTTGGGATCATTTTTTACAGTTAGCAAATGTTGCATGTATTCATGGCATAAACTTATATAGATGTATATCATTAACAAGAAACATTAAAGAGTAGTAATGAATCTCACCACATGGATCACAGCCTTGTCTAACTCAGTGAAACTATGAGCCATGCCATGTAGGGCCACCTAAGACGGACGGGTGATGGTGGAGAGTTCTGACAAAATGTGGTCCACTGGAAAAGGGCATGGCAAACCACTTCAGTATTCTTGCCTTGAGAACCCCATTAACAGTATTAAAAGGCAAAAAGATAGGACACTGAAAGATGAAATTCCCAGGTTGGTAGGTGCCCAATAGGCTACTAGAGATCAGTGGAGAAATAACTCACTGACTCAATGGACATGAGTTTGAGTAAACTCCAGGAGTTGGTGATGGACAGGGAGGCCTGGTGTGCTTTGGGTCCATGGGGACGCAAAGAATCAGACACAACTGAGTGACTGAACTGACTGATGGATGAATCTCACAGTTCTGTAAGATCCTACCTGACATCTGAGAGAGCACAGAGGCAGGGGGGTGGAGAGGGAAGGAGAGGAGAAGTGATTTATAGATCTAACCCAAAACAGTTTATTGGTTTAAAATGATATAGATTAATCAATCACACATCTTCCTTAGTTTCTTCAATATTTACAGGAGAATGTCAATCACTTCTTCCAATTAGGCTGAGAAATGACATGTTTAACTAGAGTCAGATGGTAGCTGTGCCCAAATCTTAAATTCAAGCTCAAAATCTTAGCTTATAAGAACAGTATTTATGACCCATTGCCTGAATGAAGTGCAAATCTGTCACCTCCCTCAATCAGCATTTCCTGTGTCTTTTGGGACATAAATCTACAAGATATCCAGTGAAGAAAGAATTCTTTGGTCAACCAGGTTTGGCAAATATTACATTATATTCCCTTCCATTGATTCAGAGTGCACAGCAGTGTACAAAAATATATGAGATTTTGTGAAGTAAAGAAAAACGCCTTGACTTACTAACCTAGGATTTTCCCAGTCTATTTTGTAAGGAACTTTTTAAGCCAAACCTGATGTTTTATACTCAGGACAGAAATGCTTCCCCAGCTATTATATGCTCCTAGTTTACACGCCCTAGTTTACCTGCTGTGTTGCCCACTCACCTGCTATTCTATAAAGCTACAGGCCTGAAGAATCCCATAGACTGTATAGTCCATGGGGTTGCGAAGAGCTGGACATGACTGAGCAACTTTCACAGTCACTAAACTGAAATCTGTCTTGATATCATCACAATATATGCATGCACTTTGAATCATGTTGTTTTGGTTAGCAAAAATTATTGTGGAAATTGTGAAAAAGTTTGCTTATGTTAAAAATAAACTCCCTAGGGGATGGATGGCATCCCCGACTCAATGGACATGAGCTTGAACAAACTCTGGGAGATGGTGAAGGACAGGGAAGCCTGGCATGCTGTAGTCAATGGGGTCACAAAGAGTCAGACACAATTTAGTGACAGACAAACAGTAACTTTTAGCTACTATTATGAATAGGCACAATGTTGAATTTCTTTTATACCTTATCCAACATATCCTCAAAACAAGCCTATGAGTTAGTGCTATTATTCACAATTAGTAATGAGGAAAAAAACCTGAAGAAGTTTGTATAGTTTGGCCCAAGAGAACACAGCAAAGAAATTTTGGTTTAGTTTCTAACCCAAGCAGCTTGACTCCTGGGCTCATGTTTGCAAACACTTCATGAACTCAGTGCCTAAAACAATCCATGATGGATACTTCTTTGTATTCCTCTACCAGAAATAACTTGACTCCTAAATGCTTTTAATGCTTGGTTCACTGTGTGTTATGCTAAGTCACTTCAGCCGTGTCCTACCCTTTATGACCCTATGGATTGTAACCCTCCAGGCTCCTCTGTCCAGCAAGAAAACTGGAGTGGGTTGCTGTGCCCTCCCCCAGGGGATCCTTCTGACCCAGGGATGAAACTCACATCTCTTAAGTCTCCTGCGTTGGCAGGCAGGTTCTTTACCACTAGCCACTTGGGAAACCCACTTTGTTGGCTATATTTTATGAAATGGGTTTGTTTTTCTCTTCCCATTGGTGCACAAACAGCTCCAGCCCAAAGGCTGGCTTAGCAGATGTGCAGAAGGCATGTGTGTGGTAGACCAACCTATAAGTGGCTCCATCTGACATTTTTACTTATTTTCCTTTTGCCTCATTTTGCTTCATTTTGTGTCTCATCAGTTTTAATTTACTTTTTATTGTTATTCTGTGCATATGTTACACAAATATAAGGTGGCAAGGTAACAACATATTGCAGCTCTGGCACTTATACATTCCCTATCTGCAACAGATTTTTTTTTAATCCAGTGCATCATCATAAAATATCATTATGAAAATGAGCCAGAATTGAGTTACAGTCATAAACATACCTTCTTTACTAGAGAGCTCTAACCCTAGCTGGCAATTAGCATGCAGTGCATTGCAGGGGAGACGATTTGCCAGAAGCCCAGTTTGTCATCAACAGATAAGTAAAAAATAGTTAATGTAAACCGCATTTCCAAAGTTCATTCCACTTAGCACAGTTCAGGATGGACCTTGAGACTGAGATCTAGAGCTTGCAATGACAATGAGTAATACAATGACCACTTTTCATTTATGAGATCATCTCTCTCCAGAGAACACTTTGTAGTTGTCCTCTTTACTTCTGCTTGTTACACTTGTTTGGTTGTTCGGGCGTATCATGAGAGTGCGGAAACCTGAGCGACCGTTAGTAGCAACTCCCCAGAGTACACAGCTTAAACTGCCTTGAAAGACCTGATTCAAACCAAGCTTGTACAAATGCCTCTTGCCCTGCGTGGGAAAGACATCTGGTTCAAAGATGGCTGACCCTGTGAGGTGCTGATCTGATTCGTCTGCATGGCTGTATCTCAGCAACTGCATGGCCCATCAGTTTCAGTTATGGGGATAATGGAACCTAAGCTTAGACTTTGGGTTCAACTATGTAACCAGTTGTTTAGAAATAACAACAAAATCAATTTTTTAAAGACTTAAAACAATAAAGCTATGCTATAGAAAATTCTGAAAATATGGATACACAAAAAGAAGATACATAGCAACAAAATTGTTCACTGGGCCATGGGAATGTACTTGGATTTACAAACACACATACATACTATGTATACACAAACACACATGTAGTCATGTACGTATGTATGTGTGGCTTCACAAGTGAAGCCCAGGAGTTAGGATTCTAAACTCCCATTTTACCACCTAGTAGACTGTATTACTATTTACCATGATCTAGTTCTTCTTTCTGCAGGAAGATTTTACTTTCTTGCCACCTTGAAGTCAGACTTGACTGTGTCACTTGCCTTGGCCAATGAAATACAAGGAAACAGATGTGAGACACTCCTGTGTGAAATGGGAAGAGCCAGTACGTGATTTGCCATGATCCCTTTCTTCTCTCTCTCATGACAGCTGCCCAGTCCGCCTCTGCTTCAAAGTGATGGCAATGACAGTGCAGTAGCCGAGCCCCAACTGACTTTGTGTCATGAGAGAAAGAAATGAGCCTTTGTTGTTTAAAACCACAGAAGTCTGGGTATTACTTGTTATCACAGCATAATCTAGCCTGTCCTGATTGTCACACGATCTTAACACAAACCAATTGCAATAAACTTCAAATGGCTATGCCAGAGCTAACAGCTCTCATTTCTTAAGAGCAGACAAAAGAGCCACAACTACAGAGAAAATGATGCTCAGTCACCATTTTTTTTTATATGATTCTCTTAGAAGATTGTGGGCTAATGTAGGAGTGTGGCTTTTGCTTCACCTGCAACATATATTCAGGAGAGGTGAATGCTATTCTTTCTCATTAATACAGTAATAATCTGTCATCCACCAGTAAGTGGTATCCAAAAAAATTCCACATCAGATGTGGCCTTGAATTCTTCTAAGAATAACTGAGATGGTCAGGCCTCCATCTATCTTCTACCTTTTCCCTCCTCTCCTCCATAATAAGAGAATATTTGACCTTTCCTGTTTAAGAATGGATGGGGCAGAAGTTAAGACCTACTTGCCAATTAAATCTGATACTGTGTTAGCATAAAGTTTGTGCGATTTCTTGTCACTGAGATAGAAACACTCAAGTTCATTCCAGTTTAGGTTTCTTATTTTTCCATGTTTCTCATTTCCTACTCTTTTACATAAAGTTAAAACAAAACTTTAAAAAGTTTTGTTTGGCTGCCCTGGCAGCTCAGCAGTAAAGAATCCACCTGCCAATGAAAGAGATGTGTATTCAGTCCCTGGGTAGGGAAGATCCCCTGGAGAGGGAAATGGCAACCCACTCTAATATTCTTGTCTGGGAAATCCCATGGGCAGAGGAGCTTGGCAGGTTACAGTCTATGGGGTACAAATAATCAGATACGACTAAACAACAACAGTTTTGTTACTGGGTTCTGTGTCTTGAGAAAATTTATTTGAGATTCTTTGAGTTTTCACATAATGAAACTCCTTAAGTGGAATTTAAAGTTGGATACGCTTATAGTATATTTGATAACTAATATAAGAAAATCTGGCTATAATCTGTACCAAGTAGTTATATGAATAAAAGTAACCCCACATAGACTAATTATGTCAGTCATCACCTGAAGTCACTTTAAAATGGAAGCTGTATTGGAAGAATAATATTGATCATATAATAATATTATTTATTACAATACTGTGTGCTTACTGATAATCCATTAACTACTGGTGAATGAGACCAGTTGATGTTTTAAGAACTGAAAGTCATACAGCTAACACAAGCTTTGAATACATATCTGCATGGCCTAAACCTGTTATCTTGTCTTACCTTGGCCTTTCAGATATCCACAGAAAATGCAAATAACTTACAAATAATAGAGATGTCATTTCTATGGTTTCAGAAAGTTTGTAGTGTCTCTAGGCACAAGACTCGCTAACAAACACTTCATGAGATGGAAGGGAAGGGAGAAAAAGTTTCATTTCATTCATTTAATCTACCAGTCAATTAGGAAGTCATTAATTCTAAAAATATTTATTGAGGGCCTATTATATGCCAGAGTTCCTGCTTGGCATTCCAGATAAAATGGTTATCAACAATAGAAATCCCAGACTTTATAGAACTCAAGCTATAAAAATAGAAGCTACAAAAAAACACATAAATGGATACCAGACAATAAAGTATGTACTGTTCATGATAAGTATGGTAAAGAGAGTAAACCCAGTGGTACCTGGGAATATCACAGCAAAGTAGATGGATGGGGATGGAGAGAGGCATATTTTGGAGAGGATAATGGGGAAAACCTCTCTGAAGAAATGACACTGAATAGAGTTGAAAGATGAAGAGCTAGCCATGAAGAACCAGGGGAAACAAAACCTGCAGAGGAAACAGCAAAGTTCTGAAGCAGGGGACAGCTTGGAATGAGAGGGAGTGGGGGGTGGCCGAAGACGGAGCCTCAGATGAGCCAAAAGGCCACTGGGACCCGGGCAGGTGGGAACTTGCAAGCTGGTGACATCAAGTGTGATTGTCATTCAAAGGTCCATGGGAAGACACTGATGTTTTAATTGAATGTTAGAGGAACGTTTCTCAAGTTGGGAGGACAGCACCTGGCAGTATTGAGAGAGCATTCAAAAGTGACATAGTGCTGCTGTGAACATTTGGGTGCACGTATCCTTTTAAATTATGGTTTTCTCTGAGTATATGCCCAGTAGTTAGATTGATGGGCCACATGGCAGATCTGTTTTTAGTTTTCTTAAGGATGGACTTAGAGAGCTTTCTTAAGGATGGACCTACTGGAGCTAGAGAGCTTTCTTAGGGATGGACCTAGAGAGTGTTTTACAAAGTGTAGTAAGTCAGAAAGAGAAAAACAAATATCGTATATTAACGTATGCATGCGGAAATTAGAAAAGTGGTATAGATCTTATTTGTAAAGCAGAAATAGAGACTCAAGCATAGAAAACAAATGGAGAGAAATCAAGGGGGAAAGGGGAGGTAGAAGGAATTGGGAGGCTGGGATTGATACATATACACTGTTGATACTTGTATAAAAATAGATAACTAATGAGAACCTACTGTATAGCAAAGGGTACATTGTGGTGACCTGAAAGGGAAGGAAGTCCAGAAGGGAGCAGACATATGTATATCTGATTCATTATGCTGTGCAGTAGAAACTAATACAACATTGCAAAGCAACTATATTCCACTAAAAGTTCATTTTAAGAAAGTGATACAGGCTGGGCAAACTAGTTACAGCCAATGGATTCAAGTAGGTGATATATTCCTATGTCCAAGACATAGCATAGTATTTTGAAGATGCTGCTTTCCCTCTTTTCCCTTATCTTCTAACAAAGCAAATATCCTCAAGTCATTTGCTACATGTCCCACAATTAAAGCATCTTCAAAGTAATCCCAAATATTCCAAAATGCTGTATTTGGATTCCTTTGTCATTCTAGGGGCAAATAATTTGAGCTCCAGGATTTGTATGCATCTGGCCTATATCCATAATCATTTTTTTTACAAAAGAAAACTGTTAAATATGAAACAGTTGTACAGAAAAAAAACTTTATAAAGATCCATCCCCCTTCGCACAACTATTTACATTTTTCTATATACACATAAAATTTCACATCATTGCAATCAATGTCTACATACAGTTGTTTGGCATTTTTATTTATATCTTTTGTAGGCATTTTCATGCTTCTATAATTTTGGTATTTGTCATTTTTATGGGTGTATACCACTAACAGTTTCATGTATCATAGTCTAATTAATTCTTACTTAAGAGATAGATATATTATCCATACATCTTCCTACTCCAAATTGGCTCCTAGACCCTTTTCAATATATTTCATGGTCTTTCCATGTTTCTGGAGCACCTATGACCTTTTAAAATAAAAATGAATATTATGTTTGGGAACACATGTAAGAATTAAAGATTTTAAAATTTAAAAAAAAAATTAAAAAAAAAAAAAAGAAAAAGAAAAGCACAGGGTTTGGATTTTGACAATTAAATGGCTACACAACCCTGGGCAAGTCTGTTTACTTCACTGAGCCTGCCTCCACTTCTGTAAAACGGGGTTGTGTCAGGTACCTCACAGGCTTCTTGTAAGGACTGAATGGGGTTACAAGGAAAATGCTTGGCCAGCTCTTAAGACTGGCTATACAGTGTGGTGCCCACCACAGAGCAGTGGCTTCAGCGCCACTTAGCAGTTTGTTCGAAAGGCAAATCTCAGGCCGCATCCCAGCCCTACTGAGTCAGAATCTGCATTTCGACAGGACACCCAGGGTAGTCATAAGCACATTAAATTTGAGAAGTTCTGCTGTGTGACACCATATAAATGCAGCCTGTTGTAATTTGGGGCTCTCTTTTCCTTGCATATACTGCCAGTGAACTATAACACGGCCACATTTCAAGGACTAGGCCTGCTCAAAGGCTTCCACATCCTCCCTGCCTGGGTCCTGATGAGTGGGCCTAGTATGCACGTAACCAACCAAGCAGGTTATTCTTAGAGAGCAGTTCTGTTTGTTCAGGAAAGGACCACCCAAGAGAGGCATTGCCTTGTGAAACCCTTGGTCATTTTTGAGTTAGGAGAACCAATAAAATGCTACCCACATGTTCAAAAAAAAATTAAAAAAAAAATAAAAATGAAAATTAAAGAAAAATGATTTTCCTAAAATGATCATATATTTCTGACATTGAAAGAGGTTTTCCCCCTCAATTCTTTTATATGTATATTTTTTTACGAACTGCCATCTAACTTACTGCATTAGCTTTTAGACTTTATTTCTATAAACCTCTACTGGGTCTTTGCCCTTCTCATCAATTTTAGCTCTTTCTTTGGTTCCATTTTCATCAGACAGAAAGCCGGGAATAGCTAACACACTCAATTGTATTTCTTCATGCTTTTGTAGTTTGAATTTCTTCCTTTAGGACCAGAGGCTTGCTTAGACTTCTTCCTTATGAAAAATAGACATTTTTCCCCAAAAGAATTAGAGTGGCATGTACTTTAATAACTGTGAAAAATATAGAAAAATTTAAAACATAAACATATAGGAATTTCTACTGATTAACTATGCTAGACTGAATTTGTTGGTATAGGTTCATCCTTTTCTCTGTACAGAAGTTTTACCTAGCTGTGGTCACACTGCTTTTGTAATTTTTTACCACTCTCCCACTTATCACAATCTAATAAGCATTTTTCATACTATGACGCTTTTTCATAGCTAATATTTTAATGGCTGCATAAACTTCCTTTGATTGCAACATGCCAAGCTTCCCTGTCCCTCACTATATCCTGGAGTTTGCTCAGACTCATGTCTCTTGAGTTGGTTGATGCTATTCAACCATATCGTTCTCTGTCATCCCCTTCTCCTCCTGTTCTCAATCTTTCCCAGAATCAAGGTCTTTTCCACTGAGTCAGCTCTTTGCCTCAGGTGGCCAAAGTATTGGAGCTTCAGCATCAGGCCTTCCAATGAATATTCAGGACTGATTTCCTTTAGGATTGACTGGCTTGACCTCCTTGCAGTCCAAGGAATTCTCCAGAATCTTCTCCAGCACCACAATTCAAAAGTATCAATTTTTCAGTGTTCAGCCTTCTTTATGGTCCAACTCTCACATCCATACATGACTACTAGTGATACTGTCATTGGTGAGCCTGCCATTTTGTTAACCACTTCTCCATTTTCTAAATCTGCATAGCTTTCTTGCTGGAATTCAGTGGGTTACCAAGAAGTTGAGAACATCCTTAAACAGCCTTAGAGCAGTGTCTCCTTTGTTTTACCAATTGATGCCATTTTTCAGGTATTTGCTTCTTATAATTTAGACTGTATTTTCACCTTGTCCCAGCTATTCCTTTTCTCTCTTGCCCTTTCTGCCTTTCAACATAGCTTGGAATTCCCGAAGACAGGCATTTGACTTTATTTTCCCCCTGTTACAAAGCACCTTCTAATCTGTCAGCAAAGCTCATTCCTTCCATCGCTTACCCTGTGAGCTGAAGCCCAGGGAGGAATTGGTGATTGTCAAACACATCATAAGCAATATAAAGATGAGTCCAGAGGGCATTAACTCAGAGAGAGGGGGAGAGGAAGAGAGACAGGGCAGGAGCAACTCCTCTGTGAAAGAGGGGAAGAGTGATGATAAAGGGAAATGGAAGGGCAGCTTTGGTCTCTAGAAGAAACATTCTGCTGTGAGAAATGCCAAGGAATGAAATTGACCTCCGTGATGGATCATTATGCATTGATAAGAGAGACCTGGAAAATGGCATCAGTTAAACACCACTATCCATTCAGTGCATTAATGAGACAGCTTTCAGAATTCACTTGTATAAAGAGGGCTATCAATACTGGAGAAATCCAGAGGTCCTGTGGCAGATGAGAGCAGGATGAATATTTGCTATGTGCACGGGGATTTTTCATTCCGTTTCTCATTTTCCGGCATACCACCATCAAAACTCGACTGTGCCCAGAAGCCTGAGAAATCCGGTCTCATTTTTGCAATATTGTATGATAATTTCATAGTATTAAATGTGGAAAACACCAGTGGGTCTTCCATTCTGGTCAGTGTTCAAAGCTATATGAGCATTCTGAAAATACAGGCTCCACAAAGCCTTGGAGTCAGAAACTTTTATTTCTCAAACAGATTGTCCAAAGACCACACTGTATCCGATTGGGAGATTTGTTGTTGTTGTTGTTACTGTATTATATTAATAAATAACAGACATTCATTTACTATTTATATATTTAATATTTATTTATATATTGCCTACTACATATTCCACAAAACATTTGAGACCAGTATTAGACTATTTTAGAAAAGCTTATATGATTTTAAAAAACTGAGCTTATCATTAGTGAAATTTTATGCACTGTGATGAGATGGCTTTTACTGGTAATGACCAGAGTATTCTCTCTACTGACTTAAAATATATCCTGTTATATGTGCTATAACTAACATCAGTGTAAAGGACTCTGTGTATGTGGCTGGACAATTATGTAACAAATGACAACTGAGAAATAGAAGCTTGAGGACTTCTAATTGCACATATGAATTATCTTTGTGCCTCCAGGGAACTTCATAAAAATATAAGAGAATAAATAAAAGTAAATTGTAAACACATAAAAGGAGCAGCAAGGAGAAGGGACTTTGAGAAGTTTTTGTAATGAGACAAGTGGATGGAGGAATCAGTTTTGCTAAGAAACCTGAGTGCATTAGCAGAGGAAGGCCTGTAGGGTATGAGCCAATTAGAACCCAGAACTCAGCATCAATCACAGCAGCACTGGAAGAGACAAAAGGGGGAGATGTTGGTAGGAGTCAGCACCCTGATCTATGATCTATTCTACCCAGTCAGGCAACTACATTTTCTTCACCCCAGCAAGTGCTTCATTTTAATTCTATAAAGGAATATAATCGGGAGAAGTTCCATTATAGGGGCAGGAGGCACAATATGTAGTGGGAAGAATAAGAAGGTTGAATTGAAGTGACCCCAGCCACCACCCACAACTAATTTTTCCCAAGAATGCTGACACTGACTCCCCTATGTAACAATCAGCTATCCACACCAAACCCTCAGCCTGGACTTGGCTAAAGATAAAGCTGTTGTTTTCTCTTCTCAAGAAAGGAATACATAAATACATATGCAAAATATAGCCACTGAAATCCCCACAATGCAATTTCTAAGACTAAAAAAATCACTGAATGATGTCCACTCCAGATCTTCTAATCAACTATTCAGTGGCTGTTCTCTAATACAAATTTTAGAACACCAGGGATAAAAATAAGTTCCTAAAATATCCTAGCCAGCAAACAAACAAGATTACCCACAAAGGAACAGGAAAGCTTCTTTCCCATTTTAAGGTTTCAAGTCTTTTCTACTTGACCTAAGAAGCATTCCTTAACCACTATTGTCCACGATTTTCTGTCTTTCTGAAACTTAGCATGATATAAGATTTTTTAGTAGCAACATTAGAAGCTGAATGAAAATGAAGCAATGTCTTCAAAACTCTAAGGGAAAGTGTATTTCTGACATAAGACGCCATACCTGGCCAAAGTATCAATCAAGTATGAGGGAAGCAAATTACATTTTCAGAAATGCAAAGTCTCATGATTTCCTCTCATGTATCATTCTCAGAAAATTACTTGAAGCTGTGTCTCTCCAAAACAAGGAAATAGACCAAGAAAGATGAAGGCACTTCATCCAGGAAATATTAGTTCAACCAAAAGGTGAGTGAAGAAAAGTCCCAAGAGGTTGGCTGTGCAGTTCAGAATGCAACCAGTCTGGAGTAGAAGTGAAGGATGGAGGGCCCAGGAGGGAAGACTATTTCAAAGAAAAGTAATTAAATAAACATTATCTCAGCTGCTGTAGGAATAGGTATTCTAAAGGAATCTATACATCTTTTGTAGAGTTTGAAAAAAATGATTATGTGTTGAAAAGCAAGCAATTTTTTACATAAAAGCAATCAATAACTCCAATCTAGAAAGTGATACCAAACTAAAAATATAATCATAGTACCTTATTATTGAATAATACTTACATAATCATACAATGTGACACATCAACATATATTTAACCAAAACTGGATTGTAATTATATTTTATAGATGGAGGGGAGAGAAAAGGGGAAGGGGAGGTGTGGGAGGGGCTGAGACAGGGTCTAAGGATGTTAAACCCTTATTTACTACACATTCAAGTGAAGATAGTGACCATAACCAGATAGTCAACACCAAAATCAGATTGATTATATTCTTTGCAGCCAAAGTTGGAGAAACTCTATACAGTCAGCAAAAACAAGACTGGGAGTTGACTGTGGCTCAGATCATGAACTCCTTATTGCCAAATTCAGACTTAAATTGAAGAAAGTAGGGGAAACCGCTAGACCATTCAGGTATGGCCTAAATCAAATCTCTTATGATTATACAGTGGAAGTGAGAAATAGATTTAAGGGCCTAGATCTGATAGATAGAGTGCCTGATGAACTATGGAATGAAGTTCGTGACATTGTACAGGAGACAGGGATCAAGACCATCCCCATGGAAAAGAAATGCAAAAAATCAAAATGGCTGTCTGGGGAGGCCTTACACATAGTTGTGAAAAGAAGAGAAGCGAAAAGGAAAGATAGAAGCATCTGAATGCAGAGTTCCAAAGAATAGCAAGAAGAGATAAGAAAGCCTTCTTCAGCGATCAATGCAAAGAAATAGAAGGAAACAACAGAATGGGAAAGACTAGAGATCTCTTCAAGAAAATCAGAGATACCAAGGGAACATTTCATGCAAAGATGGGCTCGAGAAAGGACAGAAATGGTATGGACCTAACAGAAGCAGAAGATATTAAGAAGAGGTGGCAAGAATACACAGAAGAACTGTACAAAAAAGACCTTCATGACCCAGATAATTACGATGGTGCGATCACTCATCTAAAGCCAGACATTTTTGAATGTGAAGTCAAGTGGGCCTTAGAAAGCATCACTACGAACAAAGCTAGTGGAGGTGATGGAATTCCAGTGGAGCTCTTTCAAATCCTGAAAGATGATGCTGTGAAAGTGCTGCACTCAATATGCCAGCAAATTTGGAAAACTCAGCAGTGGCCACAGGACTGGAAAAGGTCAGTTTTCATTCCAATCCCAAAGAAAGGCAATGCCAAAGAATGCTCAAACTACCGCACAATTGCACTCATCTCATACACTGGTAAAGTAATGCTGAAAATTCCCCAAGCCAGGCTTCAGCAGTACGTGAACTGTGAACTTCCAGATGTTCAAGCTGGTTTTAGGAAAGGCAGAAGAATCAGAGATCAAATTGCCAACATCCACTGGATCATGGAAAATGCAAGAGAGTTCCAGAAAAACATCTACTTCTGCTTTATTGACTATGCCAAAGCCTTTGACTATGCGGATCACAATAAACTGTGGAAAATTCTGAAAGAGATGGGAATACCAGACCACCTGACCTGCCTCTTGAGAAATCTGTATACAGGTCAGGAAGCAACAGTTAGAACTGGACATGGAACAACAGACTGGTTCTAAATAGGAAAAGGAGTGCGTCAAGGCTGTATATTGTCACCCTGCTTATTTAACTTCTATGCAGAGTACATCATGAGAAACATTGGACTGGAAGAAACACAAGCTGGAATCAAGATTGCTGGGAGAAATATCAATAACCTCAGATATGCAGATGACACCACCCTAATGGCAGAAAGTGAAGAGGAACTAAAAAGCCTCTTGATGAAAGTGAAAGTGGAGAGTGAAAAAGTTGGCTTAAAGCTCAACATTCAGAAAACGAAGATCATGGCATCCAGTCCCATCACTTCATGGGAAATAGATGGGGAAACAGTGGAAACAGTGGTTTACTTTATTTTGGGGGGCTCCAAAATCACTGCAGATGGTGACTGCAGCCATGAAATTAAAAGACGCTTACTCCTTGGAAGAAAAGTTATGACCAACCTAGACAGCATATTGAGAAGCAGAGACATTACTTTGTTGACTAAGGTCCGTCAGTGGTCATGTATGGATGTGAGAGTTGGACTGTGAAGAATGCTGAGCACCGAAGAATTGGTGCGTTTGAACTGTGGTGTTGGAGAAGACTCTTGAGGGTCCCTTGGACTGCAAGGAGATCCAACCAGTCCATTCTGAAGAAGATCAGCCCTGGGATTTCTTTGGAAGGACTGATGCTAAAGCTGAAGCTCCAGTACTTTGGCCACCTCATGCAAAGGGTTGACTCATTGGAAAAGACCCTGATGCTGGGAGAGATTGGGGGCAGGAGGAGAAGAGGACGACCAAGGATGAGATGGCTGGATGGCATCACTGACTTGATGGACGTGAGTCTGAGTGAACTCCGGGAGTTGGTGATGGATAGGGAGGCCTGGCGTGCTGCGATTCATGGGGTTGCAAAGAGTCAGACACGACTGAGCGACTGAACTGAACTGATGCATGTATATATATACATACAATCATTGACAGTAATTGACTCTGCAGAACAAGAGATTCAGGAAAAAAGCAGAGTTGGGGCTAGTAAAGAAAAAGTGTTCTGTGACAGTTATATAGTATTGTTAATTCTTAATTTATGTGTTCTATATTTATAAATAATTTTTAGAAAAAGTGAAAAAAACTTGAAGGGGGAAAAGTGGTGGATATTTTTCTGTATAGGTTAATATATTCAGATGGGGGACTAAAACAAAGAGAATTTTTTGTTGGTTATACTCTTCCCGTGCATTTCTATATGTTTTTATAGTTTCATCGTTAAATCCATTAAGAGTTATAGTGGTTAAAGATGAAAAGTTTCTCCACATTGAGGGACACTCAGAGAGGTTCACTGAGTTACAAGGAGAAGAGAAGAGGGAAGTGGTAGTTAGAGGTGACTGGAGAGGCCTTTGAGAAAATTCAACATCCATTTATGATAAAAACTCTCCAGAAAGCAGGAATAGAAGGAACATACCTCAACATAATAAAAGCTATATATGACAAACCCACGGCAAACATTATCCTCAATGGGGAAAAATTGAAAGCATTTCCCCTTAAGTCAGGAACAAGACAAGGGTGCCCACTTTCACTGCTACTATTCAACATAGTTCTGGAAGTTTTGGCCACAGCAATCAGAGCACAAAAAGAAATAAAAGGAATCCAAATTGGAAAAGAAGAAGTAAAACTTTCACTGTTTGCAGGTGACATGATCCTCTACATAGAAAACCCTGAAGACTCCACCAGAAAATTACTAGAGTTCATCAATGAATATAGTAAAGTTGCAGGATATAAAATCAATACAGAGAAATCCCTTGCATTCCTATACACTAATAATGAGAAAGTAGAAAAAGAAATTAAGGAAACAATTCCATTCACCATTGCAACGAAAAGAATAAAATACTTAGGAATATATCTACCTAAAGAAACTAAAGACCTATATATAGAAAACTATAAAACACTGATGAGAGAAATCAAAGAGGACACTAATAGATGGAGAAATATACCATGTTCATGGATCAGAAGAATTAATATAGTGAAAATGAGTATAATACCCAAAGCAATTTACAAATTCAATGCAATCCCTATCAAGCTACCAGCCATATTTTTCACAGAACTAGAACAAATAATTTCAAGATTTGTATGGAAATACCAAAAAACCTCGAATAGCCAAAGCAATATTGAGAAAGACGAATGGAACTGGAGGAATCAACTTGCCTGACTTCAGGCTCTACTACAAAGCCACAGTCATCAAGACAGTATGGTACTGGCACAAAGACAAACATATAGATCAATGGAACAAAATAGAAAGCCCAGAGATAAATCCACACACATATGGACACCTTATCTTTGACAAAGGAGGCAAGAATATACAACGGACTAAAGACAATCTCTTTAACAAGTGGTGCTGGGAAAACTGGTCAACCACTTGTAAAAGAATGAAACTAGATCACTTTCTAACACCGCACACAAAAATAAACTCAAAATGGATTAAAGATCTAAATGTAAGACCAGAAACTATAAAACTCCTAGAGGAGAACATAGGCAAAACACTCTCCGACATAAATCACAGCAGGATCCTCTATGATCCACCTCCCAGAATACTGGAAATGAAAGCAAAAATAAACAAATGGGATCTAATTAAAATCAAAAGCTTCTGCAGAACAAAGGAAAATATAAGCAAGGTGAAAAGACAGCCTTCTGAATGGGAGAAAATAATAGCAAATGAAGCAACTGACAAACAACTAATCTCAAAAATATACAAGCAACTTATGCAGCTCAATTCCAGAAAAATAAACAACCCAATCAAAAAATGGGCCAAAGAACTAAATAGACATTTCTCCAAAGAAGACATACGGATGGCTGACAAACACATGAAAAGATGCTCAACATCACTCATTATTAGAGAAATGCAAATCAAAACCACAATGAGGTACCACTTCACACCAGTCAGAATGTCTGCGATCCAAAAATCTGCAAGCAATAAATGCTGGAGAGGGTGTGGAGAAAAGGGAACCCTCCTACACTGTTGGTGGGAATGCAAACTAGTACAGCCACTTTGGAGAACAGTGTGGAGATTCCTTAAAAAATTGCAAATAGAACTACCCTATGACCCAGCAATCCCACTGCTGGGCAGACACACCGAGGAAACCAGAATTGAAAGAGACACATGTACCCCAATGTTCATCGCAGCACTGTTTATAATAGCCAGGACATGGAAACAACCTAGATGTCCATCAGCAGATGAATGGATAAGAAAGCTGTGGTACATATACACAATGGAGTATTACTCAGCCATTAAAAAGAATACATTTGAATCAGTTCTGATGAGATGGATGAAACTGGAGCCGATTATACAGAGTGAAGTAAGCCAGAAAGAAAAACACCAATACAGTATACTAACACATATATATGGAATTTAGAAAGATGGCAATGACGACCCTGTATGGAAGACAGCAAAAAAGACACAGCTGTGTATAACGAACTTTTGGACTCAGAGGGAGAGGGAGAGGGAGAGGGTGGGATGATTTGGGAGAATGGCATTGTAACATGTATACTATCATGTAAGAATCGAATTGCCAGTCTATGTCTGACTCAGGATACAGCATGCTTGGGGCTGGTGCACGGTGATGACCCACAGAGATGTTATGGGGAGGGAGGTCTGAGGGGGGTTCATGTTTGGGAATGCATGTACACCCATGGTGGATTCATGTCAATGTATGGCAAAACCAATACAGTATTGTAAAGTAAAATTAAGTAAAAATAAAAATTAAAAAAAAAAAAGAGTTATAGTGGAGGTAGAACTTGTTGCCAGCTTAGCTGAATGGCTCATGAAAAAAAATGATAAACCAGTCCCTTATTTTGAGGATGGAAGTAGAGCCGTTTGAAGAACCAAACTTAAGGAAAAAGAATTTAAGCAATCTATCTGTTTGTGCTTTTTCCAAAGATTCTGTCCCATTTTAAGGTTTCAAGTCTTTTCCGCTTGATCTAAGAAGCATTCCTGAACCACTACTGTCCACAATTCTTAGTCCTTCTGGAAATAATAGGCCTTCTCTCGTCTACAGCTGCCTTTGGTGAGTGACATTCTCTCTCTCATTCTCTGAGTTATACCCATAGTATAGTAGGTCACACACACACACTTACACACCCACCCACCCACACACCCACACACCAGTGATGATTCTCTATTCTCTGCCAGGCATAGAATTAGACACATGATCTGTTCTATTTCATTGGGTTGGCCAGAAAGTTCATTCTGGTTTCTCCATACCATTTTATGGAAAAACCCAAACAAACAAACTTTCCAGCCAACCCAATTCATTGCTGCCTTGAAGATACCAGGAACTAGGACTGAGGGATCTTACCTATCTTAATACACCATTGACAAAAAACAACAACAACAACAACAACAACAAACCAGCCCTTAACATACAGGAACTGTCTGAGACAGCTAGGCCTTTGTGTCCATGGGAGCTGGCTGGATATCCAGCTCATAGGTAGGCCAGGTTAGTGACCTGTTGGATATAAACAATCTTACAAAACACCAACATCAGAAAAATAACTCTGAAACCAATACAAAATGAGAGAAAACAAGATCACTTTACAATTTTGTATATATGCCAACAAGATAAGTCTGCCTTATAACCCACAAAATGCCAAACACCCCTCCTCCACCCCAGCCTTGTATGAGTAACACTACTTCTTTACCAATTACAACTTAAACCTCACTCCAGTATGCTTTCCCCAAAGATTAAATATTTTTCCAACTTATTTTGCATTTTTTTTCTTATAGTGTAAGCATCAATTAAGTTATTAAAAAGTGAAAATATACACTATGCTTTCAAAGTTGTCTTCTGGTATATTTGGAGAAAGGAACGGCAACCCACTCCAGTATACTTGCCTGGAGAATCCCATGGACAGCAGGCTATAGCCCATGGGGTCACAAACAGTCGAATACAACTGAGTGACTAACACTTTCACTTTCTTGTTTCTGATGTATTAGTTAATGTGAATGAAAACAATACAGGGACTTATTTTTAACTTCAGGGTTTTCTTAACATGAGAGGCATAGCTGGAGTTTTGTCAACCACTGAAATGTCTAGAGTCATGATGCATCTAACAGATTTATTTAAAATATATCACTTTTGGAAAAAAATAGGAAAATGTATGTAGCCTGATGAGATACTACCATCTTTTCTAAAGATGAAACTCCCAGTGAGATTTTTCACAGGTCTTACCAGTAGGTGGAATATTTTCACACAAGTCCTCCCACTAAAGTATCACTTGTTTCTAAATAAATGTATCAATTACACATTGGAAAGAAAGTCTCCATCTATCATTCTTGGAGATTTGGGAAGGAAGATGCAAAAGTCAGCAAGATCCACCCTTGGCAGCCATGATTAGGAACATATTGCAACCATCAGAGTTGACATTGCTAACAATTTATGCGGCTCAACCTTAATTCTGATGTACTGACAAGTGAAAAGCTGGCAGAAATACCTCGCCCAGATTCTCTGATGTTTCAGGTGTTCTGTGATGCTTTCTTCCAAAATCCTCCAACTCAATCCACACCCTAACTCTGTCTTGCAATGGTATCTTTCACAGGCTTTCAACCTTGTTTTGTTATTGTCATGCAAGAACAAGTTTCAAGTCAAAAAGATTTAAATTGATCTACATGTCTTTCTGTTAGTACACATACATGTTTACATTTTTTATGTCAAAAATATCTCTAGTAAAAACTCAGTGATGGATTTTTACAAAATAATTGATTTATGCAGTATCTTGGTTGAAATGGTGCTTTTGATTAATGTACGTAAAAAAGGTTCCAACGAAATTAATCCACAGCAGTCATTCTCAAACTTTTCCATATATGAGAATATACTTATTCATTTTAGAAGTTTGGGGGATGAGGCTGCATCTCATTCCAGTGAAACCTCTGTGAGTGAAAACCGTCATCCATATTTCCAAAGCCCACTCCCAAGATGGCTCTAAGGTGAAGTCAAGTTTGGGATCAGTGATCCAAATGGGTAACTTGTGTGGAATGAAGAGCACTTGTATTAGCTGGAAGCTTGTCAGGAATGCAGAGTGCTGGAGCCCTTCCTACACATACTAGTTCAGAATCTGATCTAGACCGGGCTTCCCAAACTTCAATGTACCTTCCAAGATCTTTGGAGTTCTTGAAATGCAGATTTGAATTCAGTTCTTTAGTCAGAGAGCCTGAGATGCTATACTCTCAAAGAACATCCATGTTCCTGGTTCAAGACTAGTCTTTGAGAAGGATATAGCTGGTACAACATGAGCCACATTCCTGGGTACACAGTCATCACAGCCTCCAACATAACAAGGATAATAATAGCTACATCTTTTTCAGTTCAGTGCAGTGCAGTCTCTCAGTCATGTCCAACTCTTTGCAACTCCATGGACCGCAACACACCAGGGCTCCCTGTCCATCACCAACTCCCAGAGTTTACTTAAACTCATGTCCATTAAGTCAGTGATGCCATCCAACCATCTCATACTCTGTTGTCCCCTTCTCCTCCTGCCTTCAATCTTTCCCAGCAGCAGGGTCTTTTCAAATGAGTCAGCTCTTCACATCAGGTGGCCAAAGTATTAGAGATTTAGCTTCAACATCAGTCCTTCCAATCAACACTCAGGACTGATCTCCTTTAGGATGGACTGGTTGGATCTCCTTGCAGTCCAAGGGACTCTCAAGAGTCTTCTCCAACACCACAGTTCAAAAGCATCAATTCTTCAGCGCTCAGCTTTCTTTATAGTCTGATTCTCACATCCATATATGACCACTGGAAAAACCATAGCTTTGACTAGATGGACTTTTGTTGGCAAAGTAATGTCGCTGCTTTTTAATATGCTGTCTACATTGGTCATAACTTTTCTTCCAAGGAGTAAGCATCTTTTAATCTCATGGCTGCAGTCACCATCTGCAGTGATTCTGGAGCCCAAAAAAATAAAGTCTGACACTGTTTCCCCATCTATTTGCTATGAAGTGATGGGACCAGATGCCATGATCTTAGTTTTCTCAATGTTGATCTTTAAGCCAACTCTTTCACTCTCCTCTTTCACTTTCATCAAGAGGCGTTTTAGTTCCTCTTCACTTTCTGCCATAAGGGTGGTGTCACCTGCATATCTGAGGTTATTGATATTTCTCTTGGCAACCTTGATTCCAGCTTGTACTTCTTCTAGCCCAGCGTTTCTCATGATGTACTCTGCATAGAAGTTAAATAAACAGGGTGACAACATACAGCCTTGATGTACTCCTTTTCCTATTTGGAACCAGTCTGTTGTTTCATGTCCAGTTCTAACTGTTGCTTCCTGACCTGCATGCAGATTTCTCAAGAGGCAGGTCAGATGGTCTGGTATTCCCATCTCTTTCAGAATTTCCCAGTTTATCATTATCCACATAGTCAAAGGCTTTGGCATAGTCAATAAAGCAGAAACGGATGTTTTTCTGGAACTCTCTTGCTTTTTTTATATAGGCAGCTACTACATACCAGACAATAGGCTAAGAGCTTCTCTGTTACAAGCTCTATGAGGAAGAACTATGATACTTTACATTTAAAAAATAAATTAAGTTTCAGAGAGGTAGAATGTAGCTTAAAACTGCTCAGCTTCCCCTATATCAAAAGCTCTCAGAGGTCAGAGTCATTATGAAGCATCCAATGTGTTCATTATGTATATAAACTATAAAACATTCTGCTTCAGCATGGTTGAGGTGAGGGGGCTCAATAATCTGTCATCATCCCAAGGTATGGTCTGAGTCCCTTCTTAAGCTTCAAATGATGGCATCCCAACTAGATGATAGGACTACAAAGTGATGCTTAATGAACATGCTAAAAGAACCCCAAAGGATTTCCACCTAGCAACTCTTTATAAGCACTGGTAAATATTCATTTAGCTGTATGTACTTAAAATTGCAAGGCATACTGTTGAAATGAATTTTTCAAGAGATGGGCTTCTTAGATTTCTAATAAATAAGAGGATACCATCACTCTGCTCACCCCTCCAGGACATTCAAAGTAAGTGGAATACACAGCACGTCTCTGAAAGCCACTTTAAGAGGAGACAGATATAAACTCATAAAGTAGTTGAGCAATAACACAAGGTGGCATATGGTAGATGCCAAATGAGCGACAGAGGCAGTATTCATAACGATAGTAGCTACCACTTCCTGAATAACTATTACATGGCAGATGTTTTATATAAATTGCCTCATTCGATCACTACAATCCAAGTAAGGTTATAATTACTATTCCTATTTTACAGATAAGGAAAAGGAAACTCAGTGAATTATGTGACTTTCCCAAGGACTCACCGATATTAAAGGCCAAACTGGGATTCCAACCCTAGGTCTGTGTGACCCCAGATGCTATTCTACTTCTAGACTACCTTATTACCTCTCGTACACCATCCTACCTCCCCTGTATTCTTAGAGGTCAGTGAAAGAAAACATGCAGCTACAGAGAAAATTTTGTGGGGGGATTTTTACATGAGCTGTCTTCATAAAGATTGCTGGAATTTTGATAAACAGAGAAGGGCAGGAAGAGAACCTGAATCAGGAAAAGATCAGGAGAAGTCTCAGGAAATGAAGGATGTTCAAATTTGCAAAGAATGTCTTGTATGGGAAGGAATTATGGGTTGGCATTCACAAACTAAGAACATTATGAAAGACCTTTAAGATCCTCTCAGAGATATTGGTTTAAGGAGAGTGTGGTCCTAGAGAAATTTTATGAGAGGGAGAGAAATGATGACCCTAGAGTTGATGAATAAGACCCCAGTGTGATGAATAGTTTGTAGGCTAAAAATGAATAAATCTGTGAAGGACTCTAAGAAGCCACATCAAAGTTTTGTGGAAATATTAAAACTAGCAAATTTGGGGGCAGAGCAGTTTACAAAAACTGAAAACGTAAAGCAGTGATGGCAATTCAGAACTGTAGAGTTCTAAGGGGTCAGACTTTATTTTGGGGGCAAAAAAATCACTGCAGATGGTAACTGCAGCCATGAAATTAAAAGATGCTTACTCCTTGGAAGGAAAGTTATGACCAACCTAGATAGCATATTAACAAGCAGAGACTACTTTCCCAACAAAGGTCCATCTAGTCAAGGCTATGGTTTTTCCAGTGGTCATGTGTGGATGTGAGAGTTGAACTTTGAAGAAAGCTGAGTGCTGAAGAATTGATGCTTTTGAACTATAGTGTTGGAGAAGACTCTTGAGAGTCCCTTGGACTACAAGAAGATCCAACCAGTCCATCCTAAAGGAGATCAGTCCTGGGTGTTCATTGGAAGGACTGATGCTGAATCTGAAACTCCAATACTTTGCCCACCTTATGCGAGGAGTTGACTCATTGGAAAAGAGTCTGATGCTGGGAGGGATTAGGGGCAGGAGGAGAAGGGGACGACAGAGGATGAGATGGCTGAATGGCATCACTGACTCGATGGTCGTGAGTTTGGGTACACTCCGGGAGTTGGTGATGGACAGGGAGGCCTGGCGTGCTGCGATTCATGGGGCCGCAAAGAGTCAGACACAACTGAGCAACTGAACTGAACTAAAGGGGTTTGGAATTTTCTCCAGCAAGTGAAAAGCCATTATGAAGATCATTTTAGGAAAGAAGGAAAAAAGAAATATCTATTAGAAAACAATGAGATTTTGGTTTGAGATGTTGTTCACGGAAATGTGAAAGAAAGTATAAAAAAATAGAAATCAAGACTCTACAGAAGATCAAAAAATAAAGAATGAGTGGAATATTGGCAGTTTGAAAGAATTCAGAATGACTAGAAGATAGTAACATTTTGAGGATTGTGAATTGCTCATCTATTTACTTGTACTTAAAATCTGGACATTGAATTTACAGTGTAAAGGAAACAATACCAAGTAGAATGTATTTTCCTTTCAAAAAAATCCATGGTGATAATAATAATAGCTTATGTTTATATACTCTGCTTTTACTTATAGGTTTTATTGTCTTATTTAAAAGACTTTTACATAGATTACCTTATTGAAATCTCACTTATCCATGGAGGGATTAGGGTAGAAATTATCACCCACATTTTCTATGTCAGGAAAGTGAGGCAGAGAGAGCTTCAGTCATGTACTTGAGGCCTCTTGGAGTATGAAGGGCCAAGCCAGAACTGGTCCCCTTGCTGTGTTTCAAGTCCAAGATCAGTCTCCTACAACAAAGACAGCAACTCTTAGCCAGAAGAAAGCTGAGATGGATGGGGGATGAGCACACAGCTTTCTGTAGCAACGTGTCACTCCTTCAGTTAGTCCATAAAGGAGAAGACAATTCAATAAAAGTAGCTAATGACTTTGCATTTTAATTGTCATTAGGCTTAAATTACAGAGGTACTTATCACTTTCCAGGAAAGTGAGAGAGCAAGAGGAATGAAAGTTAGTTAAAGGTGAGGGTTTCCTCTCTCTTTTTCGAAGGGCGAATTATCTGTGTCTAACTGTAGAACACTCTGCGTGAATCACTGATGCCTTAATTACTGAGTTCTAAAGCTATTCATCTGCCTGATCAGAAGCCCGCTCCAAATGAGGTCCCCCAGTGTCAACAACTCTCAGATACTGATCATGACCCAAAGCAGACATGGGAGTACTTAAAGTTTCTCATATGCCAATTGGGCAGGGAGGTGATGACCCTTAAGATTGCATATGCCTCTAATTACTTCCAACACTGCTTTTTGAAAGGAAACAAACAAAAATGATGGAATTCTGGAGAACTGGATATACCAATTTATAGATTGCATATACCTTGAGCACGTCATTTAATCACCCTGTGACTCAGTTTATCTATCAACTAACAATAGAAGACATTAATTTCTAAATCTATCTAGTGATTTACTGCATGAATTGAAGATTTTACTATATGCCAAGTGTCAAGGTTAGTGCTAAAGAACTGCATGGGATAACATAGGTTCTAGCTTAAATGAATCTTTGGAATTACCAAGAAAAACTAATATTAGACAAATAATCGCATGTAATAACACTAACGGGCTTCCCTGGTGGCTCAGTGGTAAAGAATCCACCCACCAATGCAGCAGATGTGGGTTCAATCACTGGGATGAGAAGATCCCTGGAAAAGGAAATTGCAACCCACTCCAGAATTCTTGCCTAGGAAATTCTATGGACATAGGAGACCGGTGGGCTATAGTTCAGAGGGTTGCAAAAGAATCAGATACAATTTAGCAACTAAAAAACAACAAATAATACTAAGACCTCAGTGCTTATTGGGGCTTTCTAGAATGAAGAGATTTCTAAACTTAAGACACAATATAAAAGCAATCAACTTTAAGGTCAGAGGAAGAAAGCTAAGTTTTAATGAGAAGCCAGTCCCTATTAGATATTATGGTTGAAACTTTACATGCATTTTCTAATTTAATCTTCCTCTCAAACCACACATTATCTGCTATTACATGAGTTTTCTCATAAAGTAACGAAGACTTAAGGAAGTTATTTAACTTGCCCAGATTCATTATATCGTGGTGCTTAAGAACCCAAATTCTGGAGCAAGATTACATGAGCTCAAATTCCATCTCTGCCTCTTATTATCTGTGAACTTGGGAAGTTACTTAACTTTCCCTTTATTTTAGTTATCTCATTCATTAAATGAGAACAATGGTATTATCCAGATCATAGTGGGTTTTTTTTTGAGAGTTAAATGAGTTCATTGAGCCTGGCCAAATGAAAGTGTCATACAAATATTAAATTAGTATATTATTAATATTAGGTTGTTTAACAGCTAATTTAGTGTGTCAACTTGGTTAGGCCATGGTACTCATTTGTTTGGTCAAGCATCAGACTAGATACTGTGAAAGTGTTTCTTAGATGCCATGGAGGCTATTTTTCAGATGTTGCTGTGGAGGCATTAACATCTTCATCAGTAGGATTTCAGTGAAGCAGATTACTCTCCATAATGTGGGTGGGCTCATCCAATCAGTTGAAAGCCAAGACAAGGACTGAAGTTTCCTAAAGGAGAAAGGATTCAGCCCCAAGACTGCAACACAGAAACTCAGTTTTCATCACTCTCCCCAACCTTTCCCCTTTGGTAACTATAAGTTTGGGATTGACATACACATACCACTATATTTGACAGATAACCAACAAGAACCCACTGCACAGCACAGGAAACTTTGTTCAATATTCTATAATAACCCAAACTGGGAAAAGGATTTGAAAAAGAATGGATATATGTATAACTAAATCACTGCTATATATCTGAAACTGACAAAACATTTTAAATCAGTTATACTCCAATATATCAATAACCTCAGATATGCAGATGACACCACCCTTATGGCAGAAAGTGAAGAGGAACTGAAGAGCCTCTTGATGAAAGTGAAAGAGGAGAGTGAAAAGGTGGTTTAAAACTCAACATTCAAAAAACTAAGATCATGGCATCTGGTCCCATCACTTCATAGCAAATAGATGGGAAAACAATGGAAACAGTGAGAGACTATTTTATTGGGCTTCAAAATCATTGCAGATGGTGACTGCAGCCATGAAATTAAAAAAAACACTGCTCCTTGGAAGAAAAGCTATGACCAACATAAACAGCATATTAAAAAGCAAAGACATTACTTTGCTAGCAAAGGTCCATCTACTCAAAGCTATAGTTTTCCAATAGTCATGTATGGATGTGAGAGTTGGACTATAAAGAAAGCTGAGTGAGAAAGAATGGATGCTTTTTTCTTTTTTTTTAATTTACTTTATTTTACTTTACAATACTGTATTGGTTTTGCCATACATCAACATGAATCCGCCACGGGTGTACACGTGTTCCCAATCCTGAACCCCTGGAAGCAACCTAGATGTCCATCAGCAGATGAATGGATAAGAAAGCTGTGGTACATATACACAATGGAGTATTACTCAGCCATTAAAAAGAAAACATTTAAATCAGTTCTAATGAGGTGGATGAAACTGGAGCCGATCATACACAGTGAAGTAAGCCAGAAAGAAAAACACCAATACAATATACTAACACATATATATGGAATTTAGAAAGATGGTAATGATGACCCTGTATGGGAGACAGCAAAAGAGACACAGATGTTTGGAATGGATGCTTTTGAACTGTGGTGTTGGAAAAGATTCTTGAGAGTCCCTTTACTGCAAGGAGATCAAACCAGTCAATCTTAAAGGAAATCAGTCCTAAATATTCATTGGAAGGACTGATGCTGAAGCTGAAACTCAATACTTTGGCTACCTGATGCAAAGAACTGACTCATTGGAAAAGAATGTGATGCTGGGAAAGATTGAAGGCAGGAGGAGAAGGGGACAACAGAGGATGAGATGGTTAGATGGCATTACTGACTCGATGGACATGAGTTTGAGCAAGCTCTGGGAACTGGTGATGGACAGGGAAGCCTGGAGTGCTGCAGTGCATGGGGTCCCAAAGAGTCAGACACAACTGAACAACTGAACTGAAGTGATCCTTCCAATATAAATTCAAGTGATTTAAAAAATAATTTAAGGGGAAACAAAAACTTGCCTGAGTTTCCAGCTTGCCTGGCCTGATCTGTAGAATTCGGACTCAAGACTAGGTCACTTCTCACCTGTGTTTCCAGCCTACTGGTTTACCATATGGATTTTAAACTCATAAACCCCCATAATAGGATATATCCTATTGGTCTTGTTTTTTTGGAGACCCCCGACTAATACCATTGATAAAGCCTGAATGTGAATCGAGCTCTGATTGCTAGGGTTAGCTCTTCATTTCAGAGTTTCAGTGGACTTGCCTGTCATTAAAAGCTGTTCAATCTGCACTGTCCTCTTTTACTAATTTGTTTTTCAAAAAACCAAACAAAGGATTTTGATGAGTTTTTACTGAAAAAAAGAAGTGGTACTCAAGTCCAAAGAGACCTGACTGCAGGTCTTTTCTCTCTGTTGTCCAGAATGTTCCTTCCCTGAGGGCTTTGTCACAGTGAATGGGGCCACCGCTGACAAGCCATATTTCTTTCATAATGGAGAGAAAAGTTTAAAATGAGATCCTAGACTTTCATTAGTTTTTGTGCTGCCCTAATTTCGTTTCTCCTTTGCTTTCACACCAGCTGCAGACTTTAATTAAACTGTGGCAAGTCTCCTAAACTTGGCGGGCTTTGCAGAGAAAACAAGGGCATTTCCTCCCAGGGCAGAGCTTTCCCAGAGCCCTCCAGCTTGCATTTATTTCCCCCAACTGTCTGGATTAGTGGCTACAAACTTTTCATGTCCTCAAATCTTACTTCCTCCCATCTTTGATTCTCTCTCACTTCTCAGATTTCACAAAAACTTCCCTAGCCATGCATTACTGCCATAACTAATTCCAAGTAATATTTCAGGGCTGTAATTATGGTAAATTACTATACTGGTTTATCATTTTGGTTCTTTACTTGAAAGCACCATTCATAGTCATAGGATAAAACCATCATATCTGTATTCACAGATGAAATTAATACATCCCTTTATTATAGACAGTGATAAAATGAGAGATGAAAAATGAAGGCTTATTTTCTTATTAGGCTGTAGACAATGACCAATATATTCTGGCCCATCTCAAAATACTTCTGAAACTCAGTGGCTGTGAATCCTGGGCCTTGTTTTCTGCACCTGTTATGTGTTTATCAAACTGTGTAATACAGACAATTGAAACTTACAATTCAGTTGTGCTTATATAACATAGTTATTTTTTAAAAAAACAGTATATTTATTTTTTTAAGAGACTATTTCCTTCTATAGAGATTCTTCTACAAGCTGCATCACGGGACCCCTTCTACCTCAAAATAATATGAGACAGTTTACAGGAAAATTATAGAAAATGTTGTTGTAAAGACACTTTGTTCAGTCACTAAGTCATGTCCAAATCTTTGCACTTCCATGAACTGCAGCACATTAGGCTCCTCTGTCCTCCACTGTCTCCCAGAGTTTGTTCAAATTGACGTCCATTGAGTTGGTGATGCTATCTAACCATCTTATCCTCTGTCATTACCAACTGAATAAATAAGGAGGGGTTAGTAACTGGATAAATGACAGGGGGAAGAAGCTGAGACTTGAAGATTATGAAGAAGAAACATACATTTCTTTTGCTGAGGAAAGATAATACAGGGGAAATGGGAAAATGGTACTGGGAAATAGCTGAAGACAAGGTTTTAATACCAAAAGTAGTGACATCTAGAATGTCCAGGAGAGCAAGAATCAAAAGAAAGCAAAATAACCCTCTAAAACCTAATGTATAAAAGATCATTATTTATCAAAGCCATCCTTTTTAAGCACTAGATGTAAGCAGTTCAACAAATATTTACAGAGAATCTACAGTATGCCTGGCCCTCATCTAGGCACCAGGATATAGCAGTGAACAAGAGATATATGGGACCTTCCTGAGTCATGCTTAAAGTTTAATTAGAAAGAGAAACATTAAATAATCTCTTAATAGTTTTTTCTACTTAGAACTGTTAGAAGTTCTATAAAGAAAAACCACAGGATGTTAATAGAGCATGTCGTGGGGTGGAGGTCGTTTTAGCTAGCCAGAAATTTCAAAGCAAACCTTCCTGAGAAAGTGATATTTTCAAACCTAAACATGAGTGAGGTTATGCACTGGCTGTTCCCTCTGCCTGGAAATCCTCCCTTCACTTATTATGGCCAAGAACCTAAGTTGGAAGAAGGCTGATCCTCAGAATGAAGAGTAGCAAACTTAGAGGACAGTGAGGCAGGAAGGAAGAGCCTGAGGTGAGAGGGTGAGGTGGGTCTCAGGAGGACCACACCAGGATCCACGGACTACATGGAAAATTCAAGCTTTATTATCAGAGAACGACAAGCAACTTCAACATTCAAAACTGAGGAATAGCACAACGGGATTTGCCTTTTTAAAAGATGCCCTATTTTGAGAACAGGTCACAAGTAGAAGAGCAGGGTTAGGGGCTATTGGAACATAATCTCGGTGATGGTTTGTATTGAGAGCACTCTATATGACAGGCAATGCACTTGATGTCTTTGAACTCACATTGCCTCACTCTTTGTGGCTGGGATGGACTAGTTTTGTAGCATGTTGCAAAGGACCAGCTTGGACAACAGGTCAGAAGAGCCCTGCACTGGGGGTCTAAAGCTCTGTGGCATCTGTCTTGAAATCCCTAATAATTTAATCATTGTGTGACTGGATGTAAGGATGGGACAATGGAACGTGCCTGGAGTTTAGAGCCTCAGCTCACACACAGTCCTGCCTCCCCTGGCTTCTCTGCCTCTCTGAGACGGGCTCTCAGCTGTCTTCTCACAGCCCCCTGGCACCCTGGTCCCACCAGCCCTCCCTCTTTCCATCCCTGCCCCATGACCACTGCCATGGCCTGGTCATGTTGACCTGGAAAGGTCTGCTTTTCACCATCATCTTTGCCCCCAGCAGGGACCTCCCCTCTGCATGAGGACAGGACGGAGCCAGGGCACATGCGGCCGTCCCTGCCCACTGTCCAGGGCTGGCAGCACCATGGGCTTCTTCAAGGGTGAGGGACAAGGCCCTCATCTCCCCCAGCCCAGGCACCAAGCACATCCTGGCAGAGAATGAAAACTTTTGGAGGTCATCACTGGCCCAGGGCTGGGAAGGCAGGCCCTGGGCAGGTGTTTGACTGGGGTATATTGCCTTGGTCTGGCAGGTGACTGACCTGCTGCCTCCTGCCCTCACAGGGTGGGGCCCCAGGCCACGTGTGAGAATCTATGTACTTCCATCCCTGAGGGTACATGAGAGGGAAGAGCAAAAAAGAAAATAAAAAACATACAAAAACACTGCCATGACAAATCAAAAGACAGACTGCAGGAAAAAAAGAAAGTTTTATATCTTAGTACCTTTAAGAGTTTATCCTGCTTTTTGAACAAGGGACCTTGAATTCATTTTGCACTAAGTTTCATAAATTATGTAGCTGGTTCTGCCCATTATTGTCACCACATTTTCCAGACATGGAAATTAAATTTTGTGCAGCTAGTGGTGTGACACAGGGCAAGCTATTTAAGCTCTCAGAGCCTAGGCTCTCAATCACCATGTGCAACTCCCTGTTTTAGAAAGAATGGAGTTTGGGATATATTTATTTAGGGTGCTATTGAGGCAACTAGAGGCAACTAGTAAAGATGTTATGGCAGAAATATGTGCATATATATGTATATGCATATATATACATTTTTAATTTTTCTTGTGAAATAATTTAGAATTGTAACTCTATCACTTATCTCTTTTATAGGTCAGCATTTCAAGAAAAAAGGGCATTATATTAGGTTAAAAATCTAAATTATGCCTCACAAGGAAGTTCTGGGAGTCAATTCAGATATCAAGGACTTTGGGGATCTTTTCAATGGAGATGATCAGATCAAAAATAAACACATTGAGCATGTTATTATGTGGCTAGCCTAAAACTAGACCCTATGCATGCATTATCTCCATTTATAACTAACTTTATTATAATCTAGCATTACCTCCATTTGACAAATAAAAGCCCAAGTCCTAAAGAGTTAGGTATAATAATTTGCCAGAGGTAACACAGCTTCATTTGCAGAAATGAAGTCTGTGTGTACAATTCACAGGGACGTGAAGTGATGTCCCTCTTCCCAGGTCACCTTGTGAGGAGTGAGGGTGTCTGAGTACGACACTGCTCAGAAAGTCCTCTGGGTCCAGAGCAAGTCTCCTGGTGAATGGTACAGCTGGCTTCTCCATCCTCTCCAGGCCCAGCCCTGGTAAAAAAACTGCTGGCTTCCCTCCTTACTCTGAATGAGTGGAATATGACTATCAAGAGTTGTGCTGAGGTTCCTCACTCCAGTACACTGACAAGATGCCTTGTACTTCTCTCCCCTCATCTTGACCCCTCACTATGTGAGCAGGTAAACAAGCAAGAAAAATACAAACATATAAAACAAATACACAGTATGTGCATCTTCAGTACTTCTGGACTTGTAAGAATTTCCCAAAAGACTTCATGGATAAATCAATTCAAATGATAAGAGTCATTAATTCCTGCATTCATTGATTATGAATTATGTTTTGATTGTTTATCATTCAGGGACCAGAGCCTGCTCTGGGTGTGGGGGATTACAGTGGGGGAACAAAATAGGAAATGTAGCACTTTCCTGGATCTCATATTCTAGTTGGGAGGTGACAAGGTAATTAATTGGGCTTCCCTGGTGGCTCAGACGGTAAAGAATCTGCCTGCAATGTGGGAGACCCAGGTTCAATCCCTGAGTCAATAATTAATTATATGGCTAATGATGATGAATGCCATGGAGAAAAGCAAGCAGGCAAGTGCAAAAAGAAATGCAGGAGACCGGCAAGGTGCTATTTTAACAGGGGATCAGGAAAAGCCTATCTCTCTGATATGTTTAGGCAGAAATTTGAAAGCAACAAAAGGCTAACCTATATACTTACCCAAAGAAAAAACATTCCAGGAAGTATTACTATTTCAGCAAGTGCAAAAGCCCTGAGGCTGAAGCTTATTTATCCTGTGCAAGGAAGATAAAGAAGGCAGAGAGAACAGGTAAGAGAAAATGAGGCCAAAGAGGTGATGGCAGGGGAAGCAGGGAGATCACCTGAAGCTTTGTAGGTCAAAGCCTTTACTTTCATTTGGGAAAACACCAGAAAGTTTTGAACAGTGTGGTCACAGAATCTAACATTTCAATAAGCTCATCATGGTGCTGTGCTGGGAAGAAACTACCAAACTGGGAGGGGGTGAAGTCAGAAAACAAGGTATCTGGTTAACAACTGATGGTGATGATCCGAATGAGAAATGAAGGTGGCTTGGCCCAGAGGGGTAGAGATGGAGGTGGTAAAAAAGAGTAGGCTCTCGACATTTTTGGAAGACAGATGATAGGATTTGCTGGTGGATTTGCTATGAAAAGGGGGAGAAAAAAGATCATCCAACAGTTTTTGGCCTGAGCCATCTGTGATGGGGAATGGAATTTGAGAGCCCAGTTTTGGACATGTTAAGTTTAATATGCTTATCAGATATCAGAAAGGAGGTGTTGAATAGACAAGGTTATTTATAGTCTGCCTTTTAGGAGAGTGGTCCTGGCAAGAAATAAAAATGGCTTCTCATTAGAACACTAATAGTGTTTAAAGCTATCACAAAATAAGATTCCATGGGGGAAATGTACTTTGAAAGAAAATATAATTAAAATGTGAATAATGTATTTAATATACATTAGCTTAAGGAATCTTACATTATCTCTGCAAAGCGAGTGATATGCATCTCATTTTACAAATGAGAAATGCAGGAAGGTCAAGTGACTTATCTAAGTTAATTCAAGTAGGAAATGACAAGATGAGTCTCAAATCCAAGACACCTGCTTTCAGACCACACTCCTCCAGTGTAAATACATTGATCACACTGTGCTCTGGACACCCCAGCTTCTCCTCAGTGTGTATAATTTTCGCACCTGAGTTGGGAAGTGTACTTAGGTACTAATCCCCCTGTGTGCAAAGCATCTGAGAGACGCTGCTGAAGGATAAGGATCATTGCTCTAACATCCTCAGCCCATTTCCTTCTGCACCAAGTCCCCTGCCTTGCAAAGTACCCAGCAGGGACCTCAAGAAAGGAGGCCATTGCAGCTGAATTATTTTGTTGCAGAAAGAAAGGACCAAAGAGTTTTACACACATCCCAAAGTTGAATGTTCCTAAAGTTTATTGCTGATGCTAGAAGGACAGGCTTACCCTAGAGGTTGCTGTGAGCAATGGGATGCAGGACTAATAGGAGAAAGCATCTAATTCCCTGGGGGGATTTCCTGCCATGTGTGGCAGGGCTGCCTCCAGCCCAGGCTCTCCAGTGGAGGCTCCCTCTGCTTCCTAACCTGGATGGCATGTGGGATTCTTGTGTTTGGTTAATTATAACTGTCTCTCTCTCTCTCATGAATGCATCACTTTTTACAGTGTTCATAGCTCTTAATTAATATAGACCTCTCTCCCTGAACAGCTGCTGGCGTCTTTAGTGAAGTTATGGATTTTCTTTCTCAATTGCTCTGGAACCACCCCAGGGCTATTAATTTGGGCTATTAGCCTTGGGTGATTTCAAAATCCATATTGATATTGGTGAGGTTGCACTGGCATCCTGCTACATGGGCTGTAAGTAAACAAGTAATAGCTTCGTCTGTTATTTCTGCTGCAGACTGAATTTTCTGGGGTGCTCCTTGGGACTTAAGCTAGGTCAGGTCACTGTTATAAGAATCCTGTCCCACAGACACTTGGAACCAATAGCTGGCTTTCACAAAAGGTAAAAATGACACTAATCACAATGATAATAATGATAAATTAACATATTGGCAGAACTCAGAGACTCTGGGGTCTGTTGCAGACCATCACAGTAAAGCAAATATTGTACAAAATTTTTGATTTCCCAGCATACGTAAAAGTTACGTTTATACCATACTGTAGTCTATTAAGTGTGCAATAGCCTTTTGTCTAAAAAAAAGTACATACTTTAATAATAAAAATCTATTTCTAAAAATTGTCAAAACAAATAGTAACAAAGATCACTGATCACCATAACAAGCATCATAGTAATGAACCAGCTTGAAATATCATGAGAATTACCGAAATGTGACACAGAGACACAAAGTAAACACGTGCTATTGGAAAGTGACTCTGATAGATATGCTCAACACAGAAAGCCACACTTTCAATTCATAATAAATTCAATATCTAGAAGTACAATTAAATGAAGGGCAACAAAGTGAGGTATGTCTATAGTAAATGAAATTTTATTACTAATAATGTTAATTAGTATTGATTAATAATTCATCATTAGTAAATCTACTTAAGAAGGTAAAAGACCTGTGCTTGGAAAATTATAAGATGCTAATGGAAGAAGTTGAAGATGACACAAGCAGATGGAAAGATATACTGTGTTCATAGATTGGTAGAATCAGTATTGTTAAAATGACCATACTACCTAAGGCAATCTACAGACTCAATGCAATCCCTGCCAAAATACCAAGGGCATTTTTAAAAGAACTAGAACAAATAATTTTAAATTTAGTATTTTTAAAATTACATTTATAATAATTTTTAAATTGTCACATTTTGGTAATTCTCATGATATTTCAAGCTTGTTCATTATTATGATATTTGTTATGGTGATCTGTGATCAGCAATATTTGTTACTACTTGTTTTGACAATTTTTAAAAATAGATTTTTATTATTAAAGTATGTACCTTGATCTTAATTTATAATTTAAAATTAATTTTTAATTAAAAAAAAGACTTCTAATTAATGCGAAAGACTCCAAATAGCCAACATAAATTTAAGAAAGAACAGAGCTGGAGGAATCGTGCTCCCTAACTTCAGCTTATATTACAAGCTGCAGCAATCAAAACAGTATGGTATTGGCACAAACACAGACTCACAGATCAATAAAGCAGAATAGATAGCCCAGAAATAAAGCCATCCACTTATGGTCAATAATCTACCACAAGGATGAGATAATATACAATGGAGAAAGACAGTTTCTTCAGTAAGTGATGTTGGGAAAATTGGACAGCTACATGTAAAAGAATGTTAAATATTCTCTAACACTGTATACAAAAACAACTCAAAATGGTATTAAAGACCTAAATGTAAGACCAGAAACCAAAAAGCTCCTAGAAAAAATCATAGGTAGAACATGCTTTATCATAAATCATAGCAATATTTTTTGGATCTGTCTCCTAAAGCAAACAAAAGAAAAACAAACAAATGGGACCTAATTAAACTTGAAAACTTTTGTACAGCAGAGGAAACCACTGACAATGTGAAAAAGCAACCTACTGAATGGGAGAAAATATGTGCAAATGAAATGACTGAGAAAGCATTGCTATTAAAAATATGTAAATAAACAGTTCATACAACTCAAGGGCAAGAAGACAGAGAGCTTGATTAAGGAATGAGTAGAGGACATGGATGGCCGTTTCTCCGGCACAGACATGTGCTGGCTGACAGGCACGTGAAAAGATGATCCACATTGCTAACCATCAGGTGTCGGTCAGGATATGAAGAAAAGGAAACTTCATACCTTGTTGGTGGGAATGCGGATTGGTATGGCCACTGTGGAAGGCAATGTGGAGGATCCTCAGAAACTAAGAATAGAACTTCCAAATGATCCAGTAATTCCACTCCTGGGTATATATTTGAAAAAGAAAAACAAAACAAAAACACCAATTCAAAAAGATATACGCATCCCAATATTTGCAGTGTCATTGGCTACAGTTGCCAAGATGCAGAGGCAACAGATGATGGACGTGTCCGTCAGATGAGTGGATGGAGAAGCTACGCATACACAAAATGGAATATTACTCAGCTGTAAAAGGGAGTGAGATTTTGCCTTATGCAATGACATGGATGGACTCGAAGGGTATCTTGCTAAGTGGAATAAGACATACAGAGAAAGACAAAAACTGCATGATATCACTTATATGCAAAATCTAAAACAATAAACTAGTAAATATAACAAAAAAGAATAAGATTCATCAGTTCAGTTCAGTCCAGTCGCTCAGTCGTGGCCGACTCTTTGCGACCCCATGAATCGCAGCATGCCAGGCCTCCCTGTCCATCACCAACTCCCAGAGTTCACTCAGACTTACCTCCATCGAGTCAGTGATGCCATCCAGCCATCTCATCCTCAGTCGTCCCCTTCTCCTCCTGCCCCCAATCTCTCCCAGCATCAGAGTCTTTTCCAGTAAGTCAACTCTTCACATGAAGTGACCAAAGTACTGGAGTTTCAGCTAGCATCACTCCTTCCAAAGAAATCCCAGGGCTGATCTCCTTCAGAATGGACTGGTTGGATCTCCTTGTAGTCCAAGGGACTCTCAAAAGTCTTCTCCAACACCACAGTTCAAAAGAATCAATTCTTCAGTGCTCAGCCTTCTTCACAGTCCAACTCTCACATCCATACATGACCACAGGAAAAACCATAGCCTTGACTAGACGGACCTTAGTCGGCAAAGTAATGTCTCTGCTTTTGAATATACTATCTAGGTTGGTCATAATTTTTCTTCCAAGGAGTAAGCATCTCTTAATTTCATGGCTGCAGTCATCATCTGCAGTGATTTGGGAGCCCCCAAAAATAAAGTCTGACACTGTTTCTACTGTTTCCCCATCTATTTCCCATGAAGTGATGAGACTGGATGCCATGATCTTCGTTTTATGAATGTTGAGCTTTAACCAACATTTTCGCTCTCTTCTTTCACTTTCATCAAGAGGCTTTTTAGCTTCTCCTCACTTTCTGCCATTAGGGTGGTGTCATCTGCATATCTGAGGTTATTGATATTTCTCCCAGCAATCTTGATTCCAGCTTGTGTTTCTTCCAGTCCAGCATTTCTCATGATGTACTCTGCATAGAAGTTAAATAAGCGGGGTGACAATATACAGCCTTGACGCACTCCTTTTCCTATTTGGAACCAGTCTGTTGTTCCATGTCCAGTTCTAACTGTTGCTTCCTGACCTGCATACAGATTTCCCAAGAGGCAGGTCAGGTGGTCTGGTATTCCCATCTCTCAGAATTTTCCACAGTTGATTGCGATCCACACAGTCAAAGGCTTTGGCATAGTCAATAAAGCAGAAATAGATGTTTTTCTGGAACTCTCTTGCTTTTTCCATGATCCAGCAGATGTTGGCAATTTGGTCTCTGGTTCCTCTGCCTTTTCTAAAACCAGCTTGAACATCAGAGAGTTCATGGTTCACGTATTGCTGAAGCCTGGCTTGGAGAATTTTGAGCATTACTTTACTAGTGTGTGAGATGAGTGCAATTGTGCGGTAGTTTGAGCATTCTTTGGTGTTGGAATGAAAACGGACCTTTTCCAGTCCTGTGGCCACTGCTGAGTTTTCCAAATTTGCTGGCATATTGAGTGCAGCACTTTCACAGCATCATCTTTCAGGATTTGAAATAGCTCCACTGGAATTCTATCACCTCCACTAGCTTTGTTCATAGTGATGCTTTCTTTCTTTTTTTTTTTTTTTTAATTTTAAAATCTTTAATTCTTACATGTGTTCCCAAACATGAACCCCCCTCCCACCTCCCTCCCCATAACATCTCTGTGGGTCATCCCCATGCGCCAGCCCAAGCATGCTGTATCCTGCGTCAGACATAGACTGGCGATTCAATTCTTACATGATAGTATACATGATAGAATGCCATTCTCCCAAATCATCCCACCCTCTCCCTCTCCCTCTGAGTCCAGAAGTCCATTATACACAGCTGTGTCTTTTTTGCTGTCTTGCATACAGGGTCGTCATTGCCATCTTTCTAAATTCCATATATATGTGTTAGTATACTGTATCAGTGTTTTTCTTTCTGGCTTACTTCACTCTGTATAATCGGCTCCAGTTTCATCCATCTCATCAGAACTGATTCAAATGAATTCTTTTTAATGGCTGAGTAATACTCCATTGTGTATATGTACCACTACTTTCTTATCCATTCATCTGCTGATGGACATCTAGGTTGTTTCCATGTCCTGGCTATTATAAACAGTGCTGCGATGAACATTGGGGTACCTGTGTCTCTTTCAATTCTGGTTTCCTTGGTGTGTATGCCCAGCAGTGGGATTGCTGGGTCATAAGGTAGTTCTATTTGCAATTTTTTAAGGAATCTCCACACTGTTCTCCATAGTGGCTGTACTAGTTTGCATTCCCACCAACAGTGTAGGAGGGTTCCCTTTTCTCCACACCCTCTCCAGCATTTATTGCTTGCAGATTTTTGGATCGCAGCCATTCTGACTGATATGAAGTGGTACCTCATTGTGGTTTTGATTTGCATTTCTCTAATAATGAGTGATGTTGAGCATCTTTTCATGTGTTTGTTAGCCATCCGTATGTCTTCTTTGGAGAAATGTCTATTTAGTTCTTTGGCTCATTTTTTGATTGGGTCGTTTATTTTTCTGGAATTGAGCTGCATAAGTTGCTTGTATATTTTTGAGATTAGTTGTTTGTCAGTTGCTTCATTTGCTATTATTTTCTCCCATTCAGAAGGCTGTCTTTTCACCTTGCTTATATTTTCCTTTGTTCTGCAGAAGCTTTTCATTTTAATTAGATCCCATTTGTTTATTTTTGCTTTCATTTCCAGAATTCTGGGAGGTGGATCATAGAGGATCCTGCCGTGATTTATGTCGGAGAGTGTTTTGCCTATGTTCTCCTCTAGGAGTTTTATAGTTTCTGGTCTTACATTTAGATCTTTAATCCATTTTGAGTTTATTTTTGTGTGCGGTGTTAGAAAGTGATCTAGTTTCATTCTTTTAGAAGTGGCTGACCAGTTTTCCCAGCACCACTTGTTAAAGAGATTGTCTTTAGTCCATTGTATATTCTTGCCTCCTTTGTCAAAGATAAGGTGTACATATGTGTGTGGATTTATCTCTGGGCTTTCTATTTTGTTCCATTGATCTATATGTCTGTCTTTGTGCCAGTACCATACTGTTTTGATGACTGTGGCTTTGTAGTAGAGCCTGAAGTCAGGCAGTTGATTCCTCCAGTTCCTCCTCTTTCTAAGGCCCACTTGACCTCACATTCCAAGATGTCTGGCTCTAGATGAGTGACCACATCATCATGATTATCTGGGTCATGAAGGTCTTTTTTGTACAGTTCTTCCGTGTATTCTTGCCACCTCTTTTTAATATCTTCTGCTTCTGTTAGGTCCATACCATTTCTGTCCTTTATCAAACCCATCTTTGCATGAAGTGTTCCCTTGGTATCTCTAACTTTCTTGAAGAGATCTCTAGTCTTTCCCATTCTGTTCTTTTCCTCTATTTCTTTGCATTGATCACTGAGGAAGGCCTTCTTACCTCTCCTTGCTATTCTTTGGAACTCTGCATTCAGATGCTTATATCTTTCCTTTTCTCCTTGGTTTTTCACCTCTCTTCTTTTCACAGCTATTTGTAAGGCCTCCCCAGACAGCCATTTTGGTTTTTTGCATTTCTTTTCCATGGGGATGTTCTTGATCCCTGTCTCCTGTACAATGTCATGAACCTCATTCCATAGTTCATCAGGCACTTTTTCTATCAGATCTAGGCCCTTAAATCTATTTCTCACTTCCACTGTATAATCATAAGGGATTTGATTTAAATCACAGAGGAGACACCCCGCGTCTAAGGTCACGGCGGCAGCCAGGAGGAGGTATCTCGAGTTGGAGGTCAGGGGCAGCAGCTGGGAGGAGCCACCCACGCCTGAGGCCAGGGCCGGCAGCAGGGAGGAGCAACCGGAGGAGTGGTGGCTGGGTAGGCACAGGAGGGCCTAGAGGAGCTATCCTACGTTGAAGGTCAGGAACGGAGGTGGTAAGGAGATACCCCTCGTCCAAGGTAAGGAGCAGTGGCTGTGCCTTGCTGGAGCAGCCGTGAAGAGATACCCCACACCCAAGGTAAGAGAAACCCAAGGAATATAGTAGGTGTTCCAAAAGGGCATCAGAGAGCAGACACACTGAAACCATACTCACAGAAAACTAGTCAATCTAATCACACTAGGACCACAGCCTTGTCTAACTCAATGAAACCAAGCCATGCCTGAGGGGCAACCCAAGCAGGGCGGGTCATGGTGGAGAGGTCTGACAGAATGTGGTCCACTGGAGAAGGGAATGGCAAGCCACTTCAGTATTCTTGCCTTGAGAACCCCATGAACAGTATGAAAAGCCAAAATGATAGGATACCGAAAGAGGAACTCCCCAGGTTGGTAGGGGCCCAATATGCTACTGGAGATCAGAGGAGAAATAACTCCAGAAAGAATGAAGGGATGGAGCCAAAGCAAAAACAATACCCAGTTGTGTATGGGACTGGTGATAGAAGCAATGTCCAATGCTGTAAAGAGCAATATTGCATAGGAACCTGGAATGTCAGGTCCATGAATCAAGGCAAATTGGAAGTGGTCAAACAGGAGATGGCAAGAGTGAACGTCAACATTCTAGGACTCAGCGAACTAAGATGGACTGGAATGGGTGAATTTAACTCAGATGACCATTATATCTACCACTGCAGGCAGGAATCCCTCAGAAGAAATGGAGTAGCCATCATGGTCAACAAGAGAGTCCGAAATGTAGTACTTGGATGCAATCTCAAAAACGACAGAATGATCTCTGTTCGTCTCCAAGGCAAACCATTCAATATCACAGTTATCCAAGTCTATGCCCCAACCAGTAACGCTGAAGAAACTGAAGTTGAACAGTTTTATGAAGACCTACAAGATCTTTTAGAACTAACACCCAAAAAAGATGTCCTTTTCATTATAGGGGACTGGAATGCAAAAGTAGGAAGTCAAGAAACACCTGGAGTAACAGGCAAATTTGGCCTTGGAATGCGGAATGAAGCAGGACAAAGACTAATAGAGTTTTGCCAAGAAAATGCACTGGTCATAGCAAACACCCTCATCCAACAACACAAGAGAAGACTCTACACATGGACATCCCCAGATGGTCAACACCGAAAAATCAGATTGATTATATCTTTTGCAGCCAAAGATGGAGAAGCTCTATACAGTCAACAAAAACAAGACCGGGAGCTGACTGTGGCTCAGATCATGAACTCCTTATCAGATTCATAGATACAGAAAAAAAACTAGTGGTTATTAGTGGGTAGAGGAGAGGGGGAGGGGCAGGACACAGGTACAGGATTAAGAGGTACAAACTATTAAGTATAAAATGAGTAAGCTACAATGATATACAACAAAGGGATTATAGCCAAAATTTATAATAACTATAAATGACATTTAACCTTTAATAATTGTAAACCACCATGTTGTATAACTTATATAATATAGCACATTCACTATACCTAAACAAACCATAATTTATCATTAGTATTAACAATGCAAATTTTGGTAAGTATGGCATCTATTTCTATGATAATTCATTTATTTACTGCTACTGGCAAGGTACTCTGCTAAGTAAGCAACATATTATTTTCATTGACTCCTCACACTTTCTCTAGGAGAGTTTGTTAGTGTCACCATTTTACGGGTAAGTAATCTAAAATTAGAAAATGTATGCAATTTTCCCCATCACCCTGTAAGTGTCCAGGCCTTAAACCTGCATCTGTCTAAGTCCCAAACCAGTGCTCTTGGTTTTAGATGTTAGTCCTACAGATTGGCTGATTCTCAATCACTTGAAGGGACTAGTTAATATACAAATTATCACACTCCATTCTAGACCCATTCATCAGAACCTCTGTGCAGACTCCTGAATCTGCAGTAGTAACACGCTCGCCAAATGATACTCACCTCTGTATTAATAACTTCTTTAACCACCACATTTTTCCAAGAGCAGGCTCTTAAATATGACTGCTTGGCTATGAATTCCAAATTGATCATTTGCTATATATCATTAATCTAAACTCTGCTTAGTTTCCTCATTTTTAAAGGAAGGATAATAATGATACATATTCTAATATGTTGTTCAGCACTTGTATTTTGAGCACTTAGTATGCGCCAGGCTGCGTGTGGTCAGGATGAGGTAAATTAACACAGATAGTTTTCCATCAGTGTCAGACACAGGGTATTCGTTTTTCAAATTTCTGTTGTCAGGATATGGCTGGTGTGGGAGTTGACAAGTGGAAACAGGAAAATCTAAAAGCAAGAAGTCAAAAGCACCCATAAACACTCCCACACAAATATAAGCATTTTGGTATATCTCCTTCCAAATATTTTCTATGATTGCAAATATAATTTTTGCAGTGTCAAAGTCTTTCTGATTATAATACTGCATTCTTATCTCACTTAATATTTGTATCATAAACATTCCCATATCTTTGAAAATTACTTAAACACATTATTTTATTGAGAGTCACAGTGTGGGTGTGCCATAATTTACTCAAACAGCCTACTATTCTTTGACATTTCAGTGGTTTCAACGTTTTTGTCATTGTAAAAATGGTTACACTGAGCCCAACAATGTGAAAATCTTTATCTACATTTTTATTGTTATGGTATTTACGAGGAAAGCTTCCTCAAAATAGGGTTATCAGGTTCCACTTCTTTAATGCTGTTGATATCCCTAATCCAAACTCCCAACAGCAGTTTATTAAAGGGCCTAGATGGATCTTTGTTGGCAAAGTAATATCTCTGCTTTTGAATATGCTATCTAGGTTGATCATAACTTTCCTTCCAAGGAATAAGTACCTTTTAATTTCATGGCTGCAATCACCATCTGCAGTGATTTTGGAGCCTAAAAAAATAAAGTCTGACACTGTTTCCACTGTTTCCCCATCTATTTCCCATAAAGTGATGGGACTAGATGCCATGATCTTCGTTTTCTGCATGTTGAGCTTTAAGCCAACTTTTTCACTCTCCTCTTTCACTTTCATCAAGAGGCTTTTTAGTTCCTCTTAACTTTCTGCCATAACGGTGGTGTCATCTGCATATCTGAGGTTATTGATATTTCTCCTGGCAATCTTGATTCCAGCTTATGCTTCTTCCAGCCCAGCATTTCTCATGATGTACTCTGCATAGAAGTTAAAAGAGCAGGGTGACAATATACAGCCTTGACGTACTCCTTTTCTTATTTGGAACCAGTCTGTTGTTCCATGTCCAGTTCTAACTGTTGCTTCATGACCTGCATACAGATTTCCCAAGAGGCAGGTCAGGTGGTCTGGTATTCCCATCTCTCTCAGAATTTTCCACAGTTGATTGTGATCCACATAGTCAAAGGCTTGGCATAGTCAATAAAGCAGAAGTAGATGTTTTTCTGGAATTCTCTTGCTTTTTCCATGATCCAGCGGATGTTGGCAATTTGATCTCTGGTTCCTCTGCCTTTTCTAAAACCAGCTTGAACATCTGGAAGTTCATGGTTCACGTATTGCTGAAGCCTGGCTTGGAGAATTTTGAGCATTACTTTACGAGAGTGTGAGATGAGTGCAATTGTGTGGTAGTTTGAGCATTCTTTGGCATTGCCTTTCTTTGGGATTGGAATGAAAACTGACCTTTTCCAGTCTTGTGGCCACTGCTGAGTTTTCCAAATTTGCTGGCATGTTGAGTGCAGCACTTGCACGGCATCATCTTCCAGGATTTGAAATGCTCAACTGCAATTTCATCACCTCCACTACCTTTGCTTGTAGTGATGCTTTCTAAGGCCCACTTGACTTCACATTCCAGGATGCCTGGCTCTCGGTGAGTGATCATACCATGATGATTATCTGGGTCATGAAGATTTTTTGTACAGTTCTTCCGTGTATTCTTGCCACCTCTTCTTAATATCTTCTGCTTCTGTTAGGTCCATACCATTTCTGTCCTTTATCAAACCCATCTTTGCATGAAATGTTCCCTTGGTATCTCTAATTTTCTTGAAGTAATCTCTAGTCTTTCTCATTCTGTTTTTTTTTTTTTTTTTCTCTATTTCTTTGCATTGATCACTGAGGAAGGCCTTCTTACCTCTCCTTGCTATTCTTTGGAACTCTGCATTCAGATGCTTCTATCTTTCCTTTTCGCCTTTGCTTTTCACTTCTCTTCCTTTCACAGCTATTTTAAGGCCTCCTTAGACAGCCTTTTTGCTTTTTCGCATTTCTTTTCCATGGGGATGGTCTTGATCCCTGTCTCCTGTACAATGTCAAGAACCTCATTCCATAGTTCATCAGGCACTCTATCACATCTAGTCCCTTAAATCTATTTCTCACTTCCACTGTATAATCATAAGGGATTTGATTTAGGTCATACCTAAATGGTCTAGTGGTTTTCCCTACTTTCTTCAATTTAAGTCTGAATTTGGCAATAAGGAATTCATGATCTGTGCCACAGTCAGCTCCCGGTCTTTGTTTTGCTAACTGTATAGATCTTGTCCATCTTTGGCTGCAAAGAATATAATCAATCTGATTTTGGTGTTGGCCATCTAGTGATGTCCATGTGTAGAGTCTTTTCTTGTGTCATTGGAAGATGGGGTTTGCTATGACCAGTGCATTATCTTGGCAAAACTCTATTAGCCTTTTCCCTGCTTCATTCCATATTCCAAGGCCAAATTTGTCTGTTACTCCAGGTGTTTCTTGACTTCCTATTTTTGCATTATAGTCCTCTATATTGAAAAAGATACCTTTTTTGGGTGTTAGTTCTAAAAGGTCTTGTAGGTCTTCATAGAACCATTCAACTTCAGCTTCTTCAGCACTACTGGTGGGGGCATAGGCTTGGATCATTGTGATATTGAATGGTTTGCCTTGGAAATGAACAGAGATCATTCTTTCATTTTTGAGACTGCATCCAACTACTGCATGTCGAACTCTTCTGCGTGACCGTCCATGCAGAAGCATGCCTGCTGCAACGGATCGTGCAGAAGGGTGGCTGAGAGGACCTACCCCACATTCAAGGTCAGGGGCAGCGGCCGTGAGTAACTATCCCACACCCGAGGTCAGGGGCGCTGGCTGAGAGGATCAATCTCATGTCCAAGGAGCGGCGGCTGCGCTGGCTAAGGAGGGCCTAGAGGAGCTTCTCCACATTCAAGTTCAGGAGGGGCGACCTTGTCCAAGGTAAGAAGTAGCAGCTGCACTTTGTTGGAGCAGCCGTGAAGAGATACCCCACATCCAAGGTAAGAGAAACCCAAGTAAGATGATAAGTGTTGCGAGAGGGCATCAGAGGACAGACACACTGAAACCATACTCACAGAAAACTAGCCAATCTGATCACATGGACCACAGCCTTGTCTATCTCAATGAAACTAATCCATGCTGTGTGGGGCCACCCAAGACGGATGGGTCATGGTGGAGAGGTCTGACAGAATGTGGTCCACTGGAGAAGGGAATGGCAAACCACCTCAGTATTCTTGCCTTGAGAACCCCATGAACAGTATGAAAAGGCAAAATGATAGGATACTGAAAGAGGAACTCCCCAAGTCTGTAGGTGCCCAATATGCTACAGGAGATCAGAGGGGAAATAACTCCAGAAAGAATGAAGGGATGGAGCCAAAGCAAAAACAATACCCAGTTGTGGATGTGATTGGTGATAGAAGCAATGTCCAATGCTGTAAAGAGTAATATTTCACAGGAACTTGGAATGTTAGGTCCATGAATCAAGGCAAATTGGAAGTGGTCAAACAGGAGATGGCAAGGGTGAACGTCAACATTCTAGGAATCAGCGAACTAAGATGGACTGGAATGGGTGAATTTAACTCAGATGACCATTACATCTACTACTGTGGGCAAGAATCCCTTAGAAGAAATGGAGTAGCCATCATGGTCAACAAGAGAGTCCAAAATGCAGTACTTGGATGCAAATGTAGCTTTACTGCAAATTTATTTTTCAATTATGTATTATAACCAGTAATCAGCCCACATTGAACCCCATCTGCAGAATTTGGGATAGAAATATATGACTGAGAACTAGATAGAATGACCTCAAGTTCACCTATTTGGAGGATATCCAATTGACCTGATTTTTTGTCTTCTCTCTGCTAATCTCACTTTTTAATCCATTCACTCATTTCACAAATATTTATTGGGCACCAACTAGACTCACCTTTTGATTCAGTAAATAATAATTAAAATCATATTTTGAGACAAGACACCAACCAAAATTCTAAGGCTATATAGGGGCAAATAAGACAATTATGCCCTCAAGTCACTTCTACTTAATTAGACAGGTAATTACAAGTATGATAAATGTTAGACAAGATAAAGGCAGGATACTATGGAAGAATATAATGGGAGCATATGATGGGAATATCAAGTCTATCTAGATTATGAAGGGTGAGCAGCAGTGGGTCATTTGAAAAATAGGAGAGAGTTATATGAAAAAGGAACAACATATGAAAAGCAGTTGAAAAAGGAAGCTTCATGATATACTTGAGGAACTGAAACACAATCTGTTAGAGCACAGGGAAGGGTAGAGCAAAGTGCTAGGTTCAGATGGAGAGGATGCTGGCACAGATCAGATCTTACAGGCCATTTGTAACTCAACAAGTTGGCCCAAGCACTGAAAATAATTGAATACTTAAAGGATTTCAAGAAAAAGAAAATCATTAGAACTGTGTTATCAAAAGACAACTCCAGTTGCTATTTATCACCAACTCAATGGACATGAGTTTGAGCAAGCTCAGGGAGTTGGTGATGGACAGGGAAGCCTGGCATGCTGCAGTCCATGGGGTCACAAAGAGTCAGACACAACTCAGAAACAGAGCACACACCCATGCATATGTCTGTATGTGTGTGATGAGAGCAACTGAACTGACTTGGAAAAGGAACAAGTTGAAAATCTAGTGGCCAGTTATCAGGTTAATGCAATCCAGGAGCGCAATGGTAGTGGTTCGAACTTCAGGATGTCTCAATGGTGATGGACAAAATGGACAGTCTTAATGTTAATAGCCACAGTGGTAAAACTCATTACTATTTGACTCTTTTGTACAGCTATGGAAAAAATCTTTCTTCTTCTCCCTTTAGGATAAAAGATTCCTGATTACTATTAATTCTGTAAGATTTTTCTCTGCATAAGATCTACACTATAAAATTTCTCCTATCTTTCTTTCATGCTAAGTAATCCTATCTCTTTTTATCTTGGCTCTCAGGATATACCAGTTCCAATTCTTAACAGTTGTTTAAAAACATTCCTTTAGGAAGTGGTGGGAAGAAGGCCTCCAAGCTCTGAAAGGTGTACATTTGTCATTCTCCTATGGCAAGAAACACTTATGGACTATTTTCCTTGGTTATTGTAGAAACACTGCATATATTTAAGAACCTATTCATGAAATGCTAGAATTTTTTAGTTTATAAGGCAATATATATATATATTCCATTTTCTACAGTTTGACGAAAATATGATAGGACAGGAGAAGTATGTCTGCAAATGCATTTATTTTGAGGCATGAATACAAATGCTTCCTATGTTGGGCAAAAGTGCAAAACCCAGAATAACCACTTTTCTAGTTGTTTTTGCCATGGAGGTGGGGCCAGTGATGATTCCTCCTCTGACACTTCCACTAGCTTGATCTTGAATTCCCTTCCCTGTGTCTGCTAATCACCTCATCTCATAAAAGAGAGAAGGAAGGATGAAGGAGACACTCTCTCTGACTTTATACAGCACCTCAAAATAAAAGGGCTATATATATTCAATGCATTATGAATCTGATTGTGTTTATATTCATAACTTTTGCAAACTTTGACTTTGCCTGAAAAACTTCCTGTTTTCTAATTCTGCACTAGGAGAGAAATCTAGTATTAACCCCATTAGCAAGATGTTTTTGTCTGATCAGGAGAAACCAGAGGCAAGCAGGCTTCTTTCATGGTTTATCTTCTCAACAGTCAACCCCTTTCTCTTTTACCAAATCATCAATCTTTTCATGTTTTCTCTCATCTCAGGTGGACATAGCCCCACCTCTACATGACTTCAGAAAGTAACTATGTATACCTTAGTCACTGCTCTTGCCTTTTCCATTATTTCCACCCAACAGCTGCCTCTGCCTCTCTGTTAATTGGACTTTGGATTTGGAAATAAAGAGGGAAGGATGGTACTCAGAAAATCAAAGAGAGCAATATCTGTCTAAACATTTGCCTCAAGACCCTGCACACTTATCCCTTTTTGAAGGCTCCTATATGGTATTTGATGTTGTCTGTTATGTTATCATTAATGAAAGCACCAGGCTTAGAGTGACATCCTTCCTAAGTATGTCCAGCAGCCTGGGGTAGCACAAAGCTGCTTCCCATAATTTCATGAAGACACCTCAACCCTGATATTTAATTGCTTTTGCAGTTGTCAGACTGACTTCCCATGATTTGAAACAATTATTAGATGTGTTTGCAATCAAGGTGATTTTGCCAGGCTCAAGGAAGATGAAAATGAGCTTCCTGGCCCTGTTTCATGACTTTTTGCAGTACAGAACAATGGAGCAACAGTGAGGCAGGGTGGAGGTGGGTAGGGGGATGAGAGCTGAGCTTCCCCATATTCCTGCCTGGGTCCTGATCTATGCCTGTGATGAGGAGGGCGGGGCCGAGCTCGGCAAGTCCACAGTCACGTGTGTCACCATCCTCAGGCTCCATTTGTTCAGCCTCCTGGATGAAAGTCTTCTGTTTATTTACTTGTGATTTGCAAAACTGCACCCTTGGCAAACTGCTGGTTTGGGGAGGAAGCACATAGCAGAAACTAGCCAGCAAGTCACATAAAGACTGGTATTGCCATCCCACCTCTGTCAGCAAGAACTGATTTAATGATCCCATTTCCTTCATCAGTAGCCATTAAGACAGGGCTATTTACAAGGATGGGGCTTCCTTTGAGTTCAGAGAGAAGGGAGGTCAGTTTTCCTTCCCTTACAATTCCCAAATCCTCTTAGAGCAATTCTGTGTTGTTTGTTCCTCTGACTCTTGATTCTTGACAACCTAGAGAGAAATTGTATCCTTAAGATGTCTGGGCTGCTGCTGCTGCTAAGTCACTTCAGTCGTGTCAAACTCTGTGCGACCCCAGAGAAGGCAGCCCACCAGGCTCTGCCATCCCTGGGATTCTCCAGGCAAGAACACTGGAGTAGGTTGCTGTTTCCTTCTCCAGTGCATGAAAGTGAAAAGTGAAAGTGAAGTCGCTCAGTTGTGTCCAACTCTTAGTGACCCCATGGACTGCAGCCTACCAGACTCCTCCATCCATGGAATTTTCCAGGGAAGAGTACTGGAGTGGGGTGCCATTGCTTTCTCCAAGATGTCTGGGCAGATCTCAGCAAAATTTCTTTAATAGAGAGCCTCCTGCGCCTGGTCTGGGGTAGTCCATGGGGCAGGCGAACACTCTCGAACCCTTTACTGCCGCAATGTCTTCCGTGTCAAGGATAGAAATGATATCTCCTTCCAATCCTTAGCTCAAGGACTTTAAAAGGGCAGTTCCCCTGGCCCCTTTACTAGAGAAGATGAAGGAGCAGGGGAACCAGCCCCAATCAGGAAATTCGCTTTCCAAATGAAGGAAAATAGCAAAGCTCTTGCCAGAGGGAGGGTGGTTAGGGAATCGGTGACATTTTGAAAATGTGATCTTGACGTGTTCTTTGTTTAAGAGACACTGCACCAAGATGAGTAGTGATAAGTCCTCTTTGTCCATATTTTTCATTAAGATTATCATTAGGGCTAAAGAATGATGATGACCTTAGGTGACCCCTCTTCTTTCTGGTTCAGCCTCCTCTCCTTTCTCTAATTCCCTTTCACTGTCCTCTTCAAAGCAGAGATTGAGAGGATCAAGTATTCACTTAGAGGCAAGTATATCATTAATTCAAAGTTAGACTTTCCTCTTATTGGCCTTGTAATTTTAGGAATCTCATTGATACATGGTATGGGTCTGGTAATTAAACAATGGAAGTTCTGTGTATTAAAACTATGGATGCTAGCTGGCCCTACATGTCGTTATTTGTTAAAAAAAAAAATGAGGTTAAAAATTTACCATATAGAACTAGTGTGAAGGTTAAATGAAGTAATGCATTATGACCAACATAGTAACTAAGAATACTAAAAAATACAGATTGAATGTAGAGATGGATGTGAGAGAGACCAGTACATTTTTTAGCATCAATATAATCTGGATAAAAACATGAATAACATAAATGTCCTTCCTCCTAATATTGTCTCAGGATACTCTATCAATATGCTCATGACAGAGCTTCTCAGTCACAGCTGAATTTCTGGTCTCTCACTTTCTCTTCCTCACAGTCATCAGACCTGATATAAGTCTTATTCCTAATAGAAATCTAATGGCAGCTGGCTGTCTAGGTAAGGAAAGGAAAAGGCAATCTCACAGCCATATTAGCATTAAATTGCTAATGACCAGCACAGTTTATTACATTTTTCCATTTAGAGATATTTGCATTTTAATCAGTGCCTTAGCCAAAAAAATGGGTATATGAAGGTGGCTTTTCAGGGTTCAGCATTTATAAGCTGTATCTTTCTAGATTATGAAGCAGTCATAACCCCACCTATCTCCAAGACATTTAAGGATAAAACAATTTATAAGTCAGAACATTCATAGAAAGCCTATAAGCAGTCTCTTTTATTCCTTCTTTGACCAAGAAGCCAGTTACCAAGCTGTAGCACACCCCTGTCTACTTGAAATATACACCTATGAAATGTATTTGGAAATTTGTCCATATAAGTTGAGGGATGGAGGGAAAGCTCTTCTTGATCAATTTTTCTTTTTTTTTTTTTTTTTGGTAACCAAACACATGGTCCTCTGATGACCCAAGCCACCTACCAGGAAGTGCCATCACTGCAACCTTGAATGTAGACAAATTCAGAATCAGACCATACCTTCTGACAAATAGCGGGTTTATGCAACACATGAGCAGGACAATTGAAATCTAGACTTTACTGGAAAGGCTTGGACATGGGATTCTCCTGTACCTCTGTGTAGGTAAAGAAGCTGCCTTTATCTGACCAGATTAGACCCTGGACAGACAAGTCTGGCTGTGTGCTATTAGCTACACAGGAGGCTTAGCAAACAAAGGCATGGTCCCATGGCAGCAAACATCTCAGCAAAGGCCATGTAACAAAGGGATGCTTTTGCCCCTAATAAGGTTGATTATTTGAGGGCAGAAAGAGAAAGGGGCGACAGAGGATGAGATGGTTGGATGGCATCACTAACTCAATGGACATGAGTTTGAGCAAACTCTGGGAGATGGTGAAGGACAGGAAAGCCTGGGGTGCTTCAGTCCATATGGTCACAGAATCTCAAAGAGTTGGACATGATTTAGCAACTGAACAGCAACAAAAGTTGCATAAGGAAAAGATAGTTCTAGGGAGACACTGCATAGACCAGATTTTGCAGAAGGGGAGGTGTTTCTTGTGTTTCTCAGATGCAGATGTCTGTTCTCAAAATAGAAACCTAAGTGTAGCATTGTTGCCATTGGACCTACAGGAGTCTCCTAATCTCTCATGGCCTGTTTCCTCCTGTTTGAAATGACAACTGGCATTCCAGCCTTGCAGAATGGAGCCTGGGTGGAGGATGAAGGGGGGCAGAGGTAAGGCAACAGGCAGGGGTAGGCACGGCTCGCCCGCTGTGCCTCCCCAATCCTGAGTCCCCATCCAGTGCTCTCCCTGCCTTCACATCCATTCATGACAATGAACCCTGTTTGCCTTGCCCTCTTCTTTAGGCTGGGCTTTTGCTTCTGATACCTGCCCCGATGGAGAAGGCCTTAATAATTACTGCCTGTAGTACTTCTCCCTGAAAGTACTGCCAACTGCTGAGCCCTGACCTTGCTCTCTCAGACCGAGCGTGTTTTCCCAGGCCTGGCTGAGAACAGCCCACTTCATCTCCAAGATTTTGACCTTTTCCCAATGTCTCTTTGTTGGTTGCAGCTGTCCTCTCTAAAAGCTTCCTATTGATGTTTGACTCTAATGGAGAAACGTAAACAAGAGATAGATAAAGGTTAACAATACCCAATCAATGCTGCCAAGGGAGGCGGCCCTGGGAGGGGCGTATTGAAAGGCCAAATGTAGGGAGGGCTCTATTGACAATTTAATTGCATTCTTTCTTTCCTCCTTATACATTGACCTAATAACAAAGCTGCCTGATATTCTTAGCTACAGTGAGCATTGTTTGTTTTTTTTTTAATAGATGAGAAGAAAAATTGGCATGCGAATATGTATAGCATCCTTTTCTGAATTTTTTAAAGCTTGCTCAAACATCCTCCTAGGTTGCCTACTTTCAGCGTCCTAAGCTACTCTTCCAGTGCCTGAACTGTGCTCCCCTACCTTACCTTCACCTCTGTTAAGCTGAACCCCCCCCCCGCCCCACCCAGGAAGCCCAGTTCCCCTGCTGGCCTCCCTGTGAAGCATTTCCTGGGGTTCCCACCTGCAAGTGCTGCCCCTTCCTCTGCCACAGCCACCTGATCACAGCTTCCACGGAATCTGTGTCCTCAGACCGAGACTATCACCAAAACCCATCATGTGTGCAAGAAAGATGTAATTCAACAGTTGGCAGGGAAGGAAAATGAGGCTTAAAAGGGTTACATACATTTTTTGGAGTCCTACAAAATCTGTCCAGATTTGGAGTTATCAGTCTATTTTTCTATCACTTTATGTGTTTCATTTAGTTTCTTATACAAATAGCATGAGATGAGCAAGGATAATTCATGCCTGAAGGATATTTAAAACACACATAGCACCCCGCCCCCCCAAAAAAAAAGTGATCAAGAGAAAAGGCGAAAGGAAGGAAGGAAGGGAAGGAGGAAAAGGAGGAAGGAAGGCAGGAAGGAAGGAAAGCCCAGGCTGCCAATGAATGTAAAGCTCACTGGCGGGATCCCATGGGCCAGGTTCCAACCTCTTCAATTAATCCCAATATTACTTTTTCATTGTAATGATTTCTTGGGTCCTACCCCTTATTTTCCATCTCCCTGCCTACCTAGCTTAGAGTATTCCAAGAGCCAAAAATGTTCTTTTTTAAAAGAATTTGGTAGGTAAAAACCTGGTCTTGAAGAAGAAAACATAGGTGGTAATCAGAAGGAGTGTGACTTATCACTACTGCCACCTGGGAAACCCCTTAATAACAATGTCTATGCCTAAATGATCCCACCTTTACTACATTTTTATATGATTGGCATTTCCATTTCCAGCATTTGATTGACCAGTTTCAAACTATAAAAACACCTATTTGCAAAAAATTAGGGCTACTTGGACAGAAAACTGTACGTTTTCTACCTTGCCTATTGAGAAGCTTGTCCGTCTCTTTGAGGCTTGTCAATAACATAATGCTTGTCTAGAAACCTCATATCTCATGACACATGTACAGAATAAGCCTGTGTTTGAGCAGAGATCTTGCAAACCAGTAACTGTGGGGTTCGTTCCAAAAGTGGAGAGATAGAAATCAAGGTCTCTGTTACCTCCAGCATAGGAAAGGAGGGAAGAGGATGCCAACAAGTGAGAACCAATCAATTTACTGTGTCCAGCTCCATTTATATGCTACAGAGAGAGAAACAGCAAAATACTGTTGCATCAAAGAAAAAATTGCATCAATTTTTAATTATGCACTTAGCCATCCTCTTCCAGAAGAGCAAGCCATCTTTCGTGACATTTTTACATATTTGAAGGCAGCACTGAGTAAGCCCAGGGCAGGGTGCTGGGTTTATTAGATGTCAAAGACAATTTCAACTGACACGAGTGGGTTGATTCAAGGGACAAGAGCTTTTAAAGCCCTGTGAGTGCCAGACGTTAAGGAGACATGCAATGCCCAGCCTCAGAATTTATTTTCCTTCATCTAGTCACTCAATGAATTTGCTAAGACTAATTCTATGAGGTATAATATTCTAAAAGCAAGAGATACAGACATGAAAGATAGTACCTACTTTGAAAGAGCACACAGTGTAATTATTGAAGCAAACACGCCGATAATAAATTAAAAGATTAATGCAGGCACAGGGTAGGCTGAGAGTGCCCTGTTCTGGGGCAAGTAATTGTGAATGTTTCTGGTTTCTCAGAAAAGATTTGGAAAGCTTTAAGTAGCATTTTCAGGATTTTGAACAGACAATATGGTTTTGTATGTCTGTTTGTAAGTTTTTCCAAGAGTGCGTTTCAAAAGAGAAGGGGTGACTTCCAGTTAATGGAAAAAATTACCTTTGAAAGCCTGTAGATATTTGTTAAAAGGTAACATATTAGCTTTCAGGCTAGAGATGACCAAAGGCAGATGTATTCTACAGATGTTGAATTACTTCCCACAGTTCTTTCAACACAGAATCTTTGTTTCTGTGATGCAATTGAATGCAATCAAGGTAAGATAACAGGACAAAGCCAGAATTCTTTTTGTTGACTATGCTTACACTCTTGAAATGTGTTAACTTTAAGCTGCCTTAACATTTTTGAAGCTCCTAGTCTTGTATGTTTCTTTTTTAAAATTGTGGCAAAACATATGCAACATAAAACTTACCATCCCAATCCTTTTTAAATGCATAGTTCTGTGGCAATTAGTATGTACACATTGTCGTGCAAGTTTTACCAACATCTATCCACTGAACACTTTGCATTTTGCAAAACTTGAACTCTATCTTTTAAATAGTAGTTCCCCATTACCTCTTCACTCCTGTCCCTGGCAACCACGATTCTTTCTGTCTCTATGAATTTGACTACTTTTAAGTACCTCATATAAATGGAACTGTATATTTGTCCTTCTGTGACTGTCTTCTTTGGCATAGCATAATACCTTCAGAGTTCAGCCACGTTGTACAATAGCACATGTCAGAATTTCCTTCCATTGTATGTACACACCACATTTTTTTTTCCATCATACATCCATGGATATTTGCACTGCTTCTATCTTTCGGTTATTGAAAATAACACTGCTATAAAAAATAGATATAACAAATATCCCTTTGAGACCTTGCTTTCAATTCTTTTGAATACATACCCAGAAGTGAAATTGATGGATGATATAGTTATTTTTTCTCTAACAGTAAAATTTAGGATTAAGGATTAAACTAGTATGTAGGATATCTGACTCTACCCTGTGGGGAAATGTCTTGGTACACAAGTCACAAAACATGGGCTGTCACCAAATTTGTATCATTAGCTTGCCACATAAACTTGAATAAGTTTCTTTGCCTATTGGGAACTTAGTTCTCTTGTTAAAAGAAGAAGAGGGACTATATATCATCTGAGTCCACTTTCACCCTGACATTCCAAGGTTTTACACTTGTGACAGTTGTGTCTTCTCTCAGATTGCTAAAGAAACGAAATTTGGTTTATCCAGTAGGACGTTGCACACCCATGCTCTGCCTTCTTCTAGACAGTGAAATGTCCTACGGTGAATACTCACGAGGGCAGGGATGGGGAGCAGTCTAGTTAGAAAACCAAAGACTAAAATCAAGATTTAAATCACACTATATTAGGTAGCCTGATTATGAGCTAGTACCATATCCAAGAGGTCCTTTGACTGTGGCAATCTAGTGATGGGGAGTGCAGTTTTTAGAACAAGACAACCTGGGTTTGAGTCCTAGATTTTCACTTATTAGCAGTTTGATCTTAGGCAAGTTTTTGAATTATCTTGTGCCTTGGTTTCCAAATTGTGAGACCAATACACACTCTATGGTACTGTTGTGTGGCTACAGTTTATGGGATCGCAAAGAGTCAGACATGACTGAACATGCACGCAACACAATACTAACCCTACCTAGACTAAGTACCATGGACAGTGCTTTTCTACCCTTCAAGTGCACGCATGCTATGTCTCTTCAGTTGTGTCTGACTGTTTGACACCCTATGGACTGTAGCCCGCCAGGCTTCTCTGTCCATGGGATTCTCCAGGCAAGAACACTGGATTGGGTTGCCATGCTCTCCTCCAGGGGATCTTCCTGATCAAGGGATAGAACCTGCATCTCTTATGTTTTCTGCATGAGCAGGTGGGTTCTTAACCACTAGCACCACTTGGGAAATCCTTCAGGGGAACTCTCAATAAATACTATAGAATTGGGTGGGTGGATAAACAAGCACTTTCCCTCAGGAGTTGCCTCCTTCTTTAGAGAAGGTCAGCAATGATGCTTTCAATTTTGGAGTGTGTGCAATATCAGAAACCAATCTATACGCTTACCAATCTTAGGCCATTTTTGCAAAGAGTAGTTATCTACACTTTACAGATGAGAAATCTGAGATACAAAGAAGTTAATTAATCTGCCAAGTTCATACAGCTGCAAACTGACAGTGGGGAAGTTAAAAATTCAAGCAGGATAGTTTTAAAGCCCCACTCTCAACCACTGCCTCCTCTGACCCCAGTTTCCACACAAGTCAGCTCAAATCTCACTTTTTCCTGGTAGACAGTCTTGACTAGTTTAGTCCTTTCTATGTTCCACATGATGGAATGAACACCTGCATTACAGAATGTCCTATGTTCTTCATTCCTATGCAGCAGCAAGCGTAAGCCACCAGAAGTATGAGACGTAGACCCAGGAAGGGAAAGAGTATTTTGGGTTACCATATTCTAGCTGTTCATCTTGGGTGAATTTGACCTCTGGATCTAGTTTTCTGCCATAACAATAGTTTTCTCTTGAGGTTCTTTAACACATCCAATGAAGAAACAGAAAAGAATTCTGCAATTTTAAGGTGCTGTCCCAATATTTTTTACACTTCTCATTTACTCTGTCTGTTCCAAGTTAGATTATGTCTCAAATTCAGGGCTATTCTTGTCTCGCCATTTATTTCCTTTCTCACAACTTTCAAAATTTTTCTTTGTTTATGACCTTTGCTCAGATATCAGTTGCAAAGCAGAGTTGCTAAATACTCAAACATTGAGGGCCCCAGTTCTTACTAGCTTTCAAAGCTTTATTTCTCAATAGATTCTCCAGCCCAAAGATGACTCAGGAGCCCAACAGGTCTTCCAGCCCTGAGACACGCCTAGCCTAGCACACTGATTATATTACATGGGAGGCACAGAACACCATTTATGTTAGTCATATTGGTTTAGATTCTATTTAGTTACATCATTTAGACATAGTAAATGTACTTCTAATTCAGAACCAGCCTTGGGCAACATCATGAGGTTCAGAAGTTTCTCTTTGGTGTCTAACCCTTTCATTCTTCTCCCCTCCAAATCTGCATGTGGAATTCCTTTGATCCTTGGATCTTTAGTGTAGATTAATATTTTGATTTATGTGAATGTGTGTTACTGTGGAGCTTCCCTGGTGGCTTAGACAGTAAAGAATCCACTTGTAATGCAAGTTCAATCCCTGGGTAAGGAAGATTCCCTGGAGAAGGAAATGGAAACCCACTCCAGTATCCTTGCCTGAAAAAAAAAATGGAAGCTTAAGTTTTATTTATTCCTAGTGCAGATGAGCAATTTAATTGAAGTCTTTGGATGACTATAATTTTACATAAGGCATTAGCTCCGACAGTAGAAATGTCAGGCATTCCACTGGTGTTAGGGTTAGAGATAAAGGGAATTTGTGACAGATAAACATTTCAAAAATTTGTCACAGTGACTAGGAAACATATCCCACCTGTTAATCTATAAGGCAAGTTCATTCTTGATTTAAATATTAAGAAGTTGTGAGTAATTATTTCTCTTGTGAACTTTCAGAAATTTTTCTATTCTTCAAAAATGAACTGATCCTAGTTTGATGTTCATTGCTGCATTGCAATTTGAATAAAGCTTCTAAAGGTTATAATTTGAGTCTTAAGCTTGAAAAATGGCACACTTAGTTGCTGTGTGTTCACTGGAGTCAATTTCACAAAACTTATTGAGCATTTATTTTGCACAATAATTCACTTAAGCTGACAAAGATGTGAATTGTCTCTCTCTAGATAGGTATGCATTAGCAGAACGGTGGGAATGGACACATCTGAATTAAAGTTTGGAAGGAAATCTTACTAATTAAATTATTTAACCTCTCACACTTCAATTTCTTTCTCTGTAAAATACAATTTATAAAACAGGATATCCGGTATTATGAGTTACTTATAATGAGACAATATAAGAAAGTGCAGGATATATCATGGTCTCTTAAACAAATAACAGTTCCATTTATGTATATAATACATGGCTGCTGCTACGTCACTTCAGTCACATCCGACTCTATGTGACCCCATAGACGGCAGCCCACCAGGCTCCTCCATACCTGGGATTCTCCAGGCAAGAATACTGGCATGGGTTGCCATTTCCTTCCCCAATGCATGCATGCATGCTAAGTTGCTTCAGTTGTGTCCTACTCTGTGTGACCCCATAGACAGCAGCCCAGCAGGCTCCTCTGTCCACAGGATTCTCTAGGCTAGAATACTGGAGTGGGTTGCCATTTCCTTTTCCATAATACATGGTAGATTATGATAAATTTTATAACATAAGTGCAAAGTACCACAAACCTATGGGACAAGATTAATCCTGACTGAGAGATGTTTTATTGTCAAGATATATCATTTCATCTAATGGGATCCTTAACTTCATTTGCTAGAGTCCATTAATCTCTCAACTTCAAATAGGTAGAGGGCTTGGTTTTAGAAAAATATCTTCAAAGACATCAATTTCCAACTCAGACTCTCCACCATGTAAGAGAATCTATGTTTCTAAGCCATATCCATTCAGCTTGATGGGATCCTTGGGCATTATTCCTACCTTTATTCCTACTCCTGTGTATCTCCCACAATCAGAGCCCCTGCAATTTATAAGTTAGCTATGTTTCAAAGAACACACACACGCTCATACACACACTGAGTTCTTAGGGGAGAGGTGTGTGTGTGTGTGTGTGTGTGTGTGTGTGTGTGTGTGTGTGTGTGTGTGTGTGTGGTGGGAAACAGAGATCATTAATTCAAACTCTTGGACTTTCAGATGGTATTTACTATTCGGAAGACAACATAGATTATATAATATCCCCTCATTTATTCCTTCTTGTGCTTTGGGCTTTTTTTAAAAAATTGTTGTTGTTTTCCTTTCCTTCTGTTTTTCCTATTACTTTTGGATTAAACCTGCTCTTACTGAATACTTAAGTGCCCACTGTATTTTCCACATTGTTCAAGCATAACCAGGTACTTTCCATATTTTGTCTTATTTTCAGAGAAATGAATGGCTGGCTGGCTGAAGCACATGGAGTCCACACATCAAAAATGAGACTTCCAAAAAGCTTACATGGATTCTCAGAGCCAAAGCCACGTTGCCAGAAAAGGCCCATCCTCATTCACGTGCACACAGTTGTTAATTTATCCCTTACAATAAAGAAGATACATGAACACTGGATTTCCCAGCAAATTCTGTGTAAGGACAGATCTAAGCATCTGCAATGGACAGACTTAACACTATGTTGAAAAGTTTTGTTTGGGTAGACCTGAATTTGCACTTACAACACTATGCACTGAAAGATATATGTGTATCTGAAATAGGGTAACTTTTTACTTCTGTCTTCAGCCATGTTGTTTAACCTGTGCTGCCATGTATGTTTTACTATTTTTTGTGACTATTAAAGTGGTTTGCTGCACACAGGACCTTGTACCAAGTAATTGAAAAACAAGTTTTTACATTTTCTTTAATTATTTGATTATTGATTTACAAATAGATATGCACTACAGGATTTTTTAGAAAAATCTTTCTTTGCTACTTTGTGTATTTCTTGCATCTAACTGACTCTCTGCCAATCAATCCATTGAGTAACATCATCTTACCTCTGACCCTCCCCAGCCCTGAAAAAGGTAATAAACTACCTAATATACAGAATGCTTGCTAGACATTTGCTCAGTGTATGTTGACCCTCTCTCTGTATCAGACCTTGCGCAGAGGCAGCTATGATGCAGTGGGACTCACATAACATCCTTGAGCCATAATGTTCTCCACTATATCATGGAAATAACTGTGTTGAACACTTAAGAGTTAGAATGGAGACTTAGGGAGAGTTACACAGTTTTTTTTTAAGCCACACATTGGTGTATAAATATTAAATTGATATCATGTTCTTTCCCAGCATATTTTTACCTCTTCTTAAACTCACATCATTTTTGAAAGGGCAAGATTCTGAATACTTTTCAAATTCCGATATGAATACCTGCAATGACAGTCTACAGTCTTCATGGCCTAAAAAATAAAATATAGTATCTACAATAATTTCTGCCTACTGTATTTTTGGTTGCAAATGAAGAAACGATTTCAAGGAAGTTTAAGCAAATGAACAGACTCTGTGCTTATGTGTTAAAGATAAAGGGATTATCTCACAAAGCCCAAGGACAAAGAATACTGCTGGCGTAAGCAAATAACTAAAACATGGAAAGGAAAAGATATCATTAACCAAGCTGGAGCAGCTTCTCAGCTTCACGTTTGGGTCTGTGGTCTGTGCTTCTGCTTCATTATTCTCTCTCCTCCATTACCATGGTGGAGAATAATGCTATACAGATCCCAAGTATATATAATTGTACTATTGAAGTAAGTACACTTCAGAATTCCAAAGTGATAAATTCTCTAACAACTTGGTTCAATATCCACTCATGGCCAGTGTATATGGCTGAACCAGTTCATCCCTGTTGGTAGATGAGGTGGACTTAGGGTGTGGTAGGACTGTTTTTCTAAGAAGATGGCTTCTATAAGCTTCACAGATATCTCAAAAGTTCTCTGCAACAACTATATTTCCTTCTGTTATATTTTCTAATAACTTTACCTTTCAAGAAGATTCTAAGTATGTACAGAACCATGTATGAAAGTCAATAAGCTGGAGAGGCATATCCCTTCCTTAAGTGTACCCCACAACCATCACAGTTCACACTGACACTGGAGAAATACTACCTAAGGTACATGGACATGCACTCTATACGAGCAAACTAGAGCAAAAGATATAAATATATATTAAATATCTCATATGTTTGGGCTTCCCTGGTAGCTCAGTTGGTAAGGAATCCACCTACAATTCAGGAGACCCCAGTTTGATTCCTGGGTTAGTAAGATCCCCTGGAGAAGGGATAAGCTACCCACTCAAGTATTCTTGGGCTTCGATTAAGGCTCAGTTGGTAAAGAAACTGCCTGCAATGTGGGAGACCTGGGTTTGTTCCCTGGGTCGGGAAGGTCCCCTGAAGGAAGGCATGGCAACCCAATCCAGTATTCTTGCCTGGAGAATCCCCATGAACAGAAGACACAACCATGACAATTCACACTGGTACTGAAGAAATGCTGCAAAAGACACACAGCATACACTCTATACAGGAAAACCAGAGCAAAATATATAAATTTTTATTAAGTATCTCATATGTTTACAAGTAACATATGCAAGTATATAAGCTATATATAAAGCATATTTGTATGTTTATATAATAAGCAGTGTCTGCACAGGCACAGGAGGGCCAAGGGGAGCTACTACATGTTCAAGGTCAGGAGGGGAGACCTCATTCAAGGAAAGGAGCAGCAGCTGCACTTTGCTGGAGTGCCGTGAAGAGATACCCCACGTCCAAGGTAAGAGAAACCAAAGTGAGACGGTAGGTGTTGCAAGCAGGAATCAGAGGGCAGACACACTGAAACTATAATCACAGAAAACTAGCCAATCTGATCACATGAACCACAGCCTTGTTTAACTCAATGAAACTAAGCCATGCCATGTGGGGCGACCAAAGATGGACGGGTCATGGTGGAGAGGTCTGACAGAATGTGGTCCACTGGAGAAGGAAATGGCAAACCACTTCAGTATTCTTGCCTTGAGAACACCATGAAGAGTCTGAAAAGACAAAATGATATGATACTGAAAGAGGAACTCCCCAGGTCATTAGGTGTCCAATATGCTACAGGAGATCAGTGGAGAAATAACTCCAGAAAGAATGAAGGGATGGAGCCAAAGCAAAAACAATACCCAGTTGTGGATGTGACTGGTGATAGGAGTAAGGTCCAATGCTGTAAAGAGTAATACTGCATAGGAACCTGGAATGTCAGGTCCATGAATCAAGGCAAATTGGAATGGTCAAACAGGAGATTACAAGAGTGAACATTGACATTCTAGGAATCAGCAAGCTAAAATGGACTGGAATAGGTGAATTTAACTCAGATGACCATTATATCTACTACTGTGGGCAGGAATCCTTCAGAAAAAATGGAGTAGCCATCATGGTCAGCAAAGGAGCCTGAAATGCAGTACTTGGATGCAACCTCAAAAATGACAGAATGATCTCTGTTCATTTCCAAGGCAAACCATTCAATATCACAGTAATCCAAACCTATGCCACAACCAGTAATGCTGAAGAAACTGAAGTTGAACGGTTCTATGAAGACCTACAAGACCTTTTATAACTAACAACCAAAAAGAGTCTTTTTCATTATAGGGAACTGGAATGCAAAAGTAGGAAGTCAAGAAACACCTGAAGTAGACAAATTTAGTCTTGGAATATGGAATGAAGCAGGGCAAAGGCTAATAGAGTTTTGCCAAGAGAATGCACTGATCATAGCAAACACCCTCTTCCAACAACACAAGAGAAGACTCTACACATGGACATCACCAGATGGTCAACACCGAAATCAGATTGATTATATCCTTTGCAGCCAAAGATGGACAAGATTTATACAGTCAGCAAAAACAAGACTAGGAGCTGACTGTGGCTCAGATCATGAAATCTTTACTGCCAAATTCAGACTTAAATTGAAGAAAGTAGGGAAAACTTCTAGACCATTCAGGTATGACCTAAATCAAATCCCTTATGATTATACAGTGGAAGTGAGAAACAGATTTAAGGGACTAGATCTGAAAGACAGAGTGCCTGATGAACTATGGAATGAGGTTCATGACATTGTACAGGAGACAGGGATCAAGACCATACCCATGGAAAAGAAATGCAAAAACGCAAAATAGTGTCTGAGGAGGCCTTACAAATAGCTGTGAAGAGAAGAGAAGAGAAAAGCAAAGGAGAAAAGGAAAGATATAAGCATCTGAATGCAGAGTTCCATAGAATAGCAAGAAGAGATAAGTAAGGCTTCCTCAGCGATCAATGCAAAGAAATAGAGGAAAACAGAGTGGGAAAGACTAGAGATCTCTTCAAGCAAACTAGAGATACCAAGGGAATATTTCATGCAAAGATGAACTCGATAAATGACAGAAATGGTATGGACCTAACAGAAGCAGAAGATATTAAGAAGAGGGAGCAAGAATACACAGAAGAACTGTACAAAAAAGATCTTCACGACCAAGATAATCACCATGGTGTGATCACTCACTTAGAGCCAGACATCCTGGAATGTGAAGTCAAGTGGGCCTTAAAAGCATCACTACAAACAAAGCTAGTGGAGGTGATGGAACCCCAGTTGAGCATTTCAAATCCTGAAAGATGATGCTGTGCAAGTGCTGTACTAAACATGCCAGCAAATTTGGAAAACTCAGCAGTGGCCACAGGACTGGAAAAGGTCAGTTTTCATTCCAATCCCAAAGAAAGGCAATGCCAAAGAATGCTCAAACTACTGCACAATTACACTCATCTCACATGCTAGTAAAGTAATGCTTAAAATTCTCCAAGCCAGGCTTCAGCAGTACGTGAACTGTGAACTTCCAGATGTTCAAGCTGGTTTTAGAAAAGGCAGAGGAACCAGAGATCAAATTGCCAACATCTGCTGGATCATCGAAAAAGCAAGAGAGTTCCAGAGAAACATCTATTTCTGCTTTATTGACTATGCCAAAGCAATTGACTGTGTGGATCACAATAAACTGTGGAAAATTCTGAAAAAGATGGGAATACCAGACCACCTGACCTGCCTCTTGAGAAACCTATATGCAGGTTAGGAAGCAACAGTTAGAACTGGACATGGAACAACAGACTGGTTCCAAATAGGAAAAGGAGTACGTCAAGGCTGTATATTGTCACCCTGCTTATTTAACTTCTATGCAGAGTACATCATGAGAAATGCTGGGCTGGAAGAAGCACAAGCTGGAATCAAGATTGCTGGGAGAAATATCAATCACCTAAAATATGCAGATGACACCACCCTTATGGCAGAAAGTGAAGAGGAACTAAAAAGTCTCTTGATGACAGTGAAAGAGGAGAGTGAAAAGTTGGCTTAAAGCTCAACATGCAGAAAACAAAGATCATGGCATCTGGTCCCATCACTTCATGGGAAATAGATGGGGAAACAGTGTCAGACTTTATTTTTGGGGGGCTTCAAAATCACTGCAGATGGTGATTGCAGCCTTGAAATTAAAAGATGCTTACTCCTTGGAAGGAAAGTTATGACCAAGCTAGACAGCATATTTAAAAGCAGAGATATTAGTTTGCCAAAAAAGGTCTGTCTAGTCAAGGCTATGGTTTTTCCACTGGTCATATATGAATGCGAGAGTTGGAATGTGAAGAAAGATGACCATCGAAGAATTGATGCTTTTGAACTGAGGTGTTGGAGAAGACTGTTGTGAGTCCTTTGGACTGCAAGGAGATCCAACCAGTCCATCCTAAAGGAGATCAGTCCTGGGTGTTCATTGGAAGGACCTATGCTGAGGCTGAAACTCCAATACTTTGGCCACCTCATGCAAAGAGTTGACTCACTGGAAAAGACTCTGATGCTGGGAGGAATTGGGGGCAGGTGGAGAAGGGGACGACAGAGGATGAAATGGCTTGGTGGCATCACCGACTCAATGCACATGAGTTTGGGTGAATCCGGGAGGTGGTTATGGACAGGGATGCCTGGCGGGCTGCGATTCATGAGGTGGCAAAGAGTTGGAGACGACTGAGTGACTGAACTAAACTGATCAGATAATATATACACAATATTCATTTTAACTTAAGCGAAGATATAATGGCAGTAAACCATAACTTATATATACATCAATGTTTTCAAAAGAGGCAGAAAGGTTTTTGGAGTGTCCTTCAGTCCAGATGAAAAGGATAAGGAGAAATGCAATTGATGACTATTAACCTTTCCTGTGGATTATATTTCAGATGCCTCACCTACTATGTTTCATCATGAAAAACACATCCATAAATTGGGGACAATTTTAAATGGCAGGAGGCTTTATGAACATTCAAAATTGCTTCTACCTAGAAAAATGAGGAATTCTGACCTAAGGCAAAGATAAAGGAGGATTCGGAGAGAGTAAATTCCAGTCTCAGATAACCTTCTCAAAGGTGATATGCACATTTCAGTGTTGCTCTCCATTTTTATTGACTTGGGAATCTCCATCATGGTGGATTTATGAGACTTTAAATATTTACCACCATAACACATGCCTTAAAGATGCATTATTATTTTTTAACCAACATTAAAGTTTAAAAACAGAATGAAAGCTCTGCTCCATGGTTGACCAGATTATCTCTCAGAACAACAACAACAAAAGTGGACAAACAAATCATCAGCAAAATTTAGAGTCCAGGGGGATGCAGCTTACTTTGGTTCCTTTGATGGGGCATTTGTATTCACAGGAAGAGTTTGGAGAAGCAGGTTCTGCTTTAAGTTTTGTAGTTAACTGGCTTGGCACATTTCCTTTTCAGAAATGAAACCATAACCTACAAATTAAATCAGATGACTAGTTAACTGCCCTTGGATGGGATCCAGTTTGAGCAGTATTAGCCTATCCAGTGTCTTTAAGAAAGTGAGATATTTGTCAACATTTTAAAATCTGGCCTTCTTATATTCATATTGGATTTATGGCTCTATTTTTATACTTTTCTGAATTAAGAAGAGGCTGTTGTTCCCTTTACTTTTCCTGTTCTAGGTTTCTCATATCTTGTGCCTTGACTGTCTCCTAGACTCTTGCACACCAATGGTCATTTAATACAAGGGAAGGTATTTTGGCTCTTTTCCTAGAAGTCAATTCAAAGAAAGCAAATTAAAGCAGGTCTGAGTGACCATATGTTTCAAGAAAAGTCAGATTCAGCATCTCTCTGAAATAAAGAACACTTTCATATGGGTAGGTAGGCAATGAAGTAATATAATTTAAGTGACCACCATAAAATAAACCAAGCTGTTTCACTCATTTTTTATTAAAACACCAATAGCAATCAAGTATTTGACTCATGGATTTATTAGAACTCTTCTAGTTCTAATTCTTTATTATTCCACAATAAATTCTGTTTGCTTTACTATTTTGACAGGTGTATCAAAATAATTTCCATGTGGGCTTATGAAAATGCAAGGAAGAAAGAATAATCTTTTTCTATAAAAAGAGGAATACCAAACTAGAGATAGGAATCCAAGGCTCAGGCTAAGATCCCTAGATCATAGCCCAGGATAATTTCTACTCTTTCATAGAAGAGTTAGTCAACAGTGGAAGCATTGCTGAGTTCTTTGGGTCTCCAAACTTCTTTGCACTTTTAAATCTCTTAAATGTCACAAGAATGTCCTTTTCCATTTTCTTAATGACTTCACATTTTGTGAAGATACTGTGTGTGTATATATATATTTATATTTTTTTCTTCCTCTATTCTCTAAGCATTTCTCAGATCTCTTTGGAGACTTCTCTCTTCTGAGCCTGTAGAGTGTTTACTTTCTACTGTCATAGAAACTAGAAGTGAATGCTTTCTTAGTTTAACAATAGAATAGGCTTGCTTCCCAAGGCACGTGGTAATTGTGTTTGGTGCAAAATCACCAACTACATTTTGAGCATTAGTGATTCATGATGTTTTCTAGTCTACTTGCAAATGCTGAGTTTTCTGTTTTCCAGTTTCTCCCTTTTCCAGCATGGAGGACTTCCTTGGACAGAACGCACAAAAACAAAAGGGTTCATCAGTTTCATGAAAGAGCAGGTGAGAGTGCATTTAAGGAAGGCAGTGCTTCTAAGAGTCTAAGGAAGATCCTTCAGAAAACATGCACCCACACAGGGCTTGAGAGTGAGGCTCTTCTATGAAAAGAAAACACTGGAAAGTTCAGTACTACAGGAATCAATCCTCAACTTACTGTGTGTTTGAAAGTGAAGCTATGCTTCATAAATCTAGGTAGGAATGTTTTTGCTGTAAGAAACAAGTGTTGAAAGAATTTCTGACCTATAGATTTGTTATAGATGATCTGATCACAGTTATTCACATTCCTCAAAAGACAACACTAAGGATTGCATTACCAAATGCAAAATAGCCAGATTCACATCTAAATCAACCAAAAGTCTGCCTGTATTTGGAGGAGTTCTGGAAAGTCAAACAGAGCCCAGAATCTTGGAGCTCCTAAATAATAGAAAATGTATATTATTCTCTTCTAAGAAGAGAAATTAGTACAAGACCTTTGGCTTCAATTACAAAATGCACAATTATCATTTTCTTTACATAAATGTGTCATGTAAATTAAGATGCTTCAAAAGCTATGTGGAACAAAAAGAATGACTATTTGCAATATATTTAGTGGATTAAAAAGCCATGAGCCCATAGTAACCATAAAAGGAAGTAGCCAGTTACTACAATTGAATTCCACACTGAAAATTGGCAGTTCAGAACATAGACTAGGAGAGGGGGTCAAGATAGTAGAGTAGGAGGCCATGGAGTTTACCTCCCCCACCAAATACATGTACAGATAGAACAGTTCTCCCAGAAAACTAACTGGAACCTGGCAGAAGATCCCCTATGCAACCAAGGCTGAAAGAATGACCTTCACATAACTAGGTAGGATAGCAAAAAAGGCATCAGGTCAGGACTGGCACCCTTGGCAGGAATCTGTAAGAAACAGAAGATACACACAGGTGGACCCTTACCTCGGGGAAGGAGCAAATAGACCCATAGTCTGGGCATCCCAGTCCAGGGATCCTGTACAGAGAAGGCAAGCCCGCTTGCCTGCTGGGAAATCCAGTGAGACCAGCAGAAGGGCTGAAGAAGCCTAGACTCTGCTTGCAAGGAGTGTCCCCATGCTGGCTTGCCAACAAAGGCAGAAAAAGCCTTGCACTAGAAGCTGCCTCTTCACCACACTTCCCAATCCAAACAGGCAAACATCCCAGCCTGCTCATTCCACATCACAGCCTGGAGGGAGATCAGGGGAAAGATTTGGCCCAGCTGCACAGAGACAGACAGGGACACCTGGAGTGTGATCCAGGTGGAATCACGGAGACCATGGTTAGTACACACACGGGGACAGCGAGTGGGGTCGGGGAGACACTGTCAGTGTGCTTACCAGGCAGGCGGCACCACAGAACTGGGAGTGGCCAAGCGCTGAGTCACAAGCAGACAGGCCCTAGGAGAGGACTCAGTCCAGCTCCTCAGAGACAGCCCGGAGGGCCTGGGGTGTGGTCAGGGAGGGCCGGAGCCCACTGTCAGTGCACGAGGCAGGGTGGCAGTGAGTCCAGCCATGGGAGACATTGGCAATGTGCTCACCGACACAGCACCACGAGGATGCACAGGGGCTAAGTGCAGACAGGCCCTGGGCAGTCCTCAGCAATCCCTTCCCCAGTGAGAGCACCCTGGAGCCACCCACTCCACACCACAGCTTGGTGCTGGACCTGGGGCAAACAGGTCCTGGGAGAAGTCTGCGGCAGAGAGAGCCCTGATCCCAGCTGACAGCACAGCCACCTCAATTCTTGCAGCCACAGCACCCCAGCCCCCATCTACTCCACGCCATAGGCTTCCACTAGATCTGGAATGAACACAACAGAGGAAGGGATGCAATATTAGGCTGCTTCTAGGCTGAACTGTGGACCCATACACAGGTTCCCTGTGATGGCAAGGGCCTCACTTGCTTCTGGAATGACCTCCTTTAGGGCAGGGCATGAACTCAAGGGAAATGGAGCCTTGAGACCTCAATGATCACCATGCAATTTGTAATAATGATTGTGGTACAGAGAAGATAAAACTCATCAAGAGACAATTGGCTAAGAGGTTGTGGTATATATATATACATATATATATACATACATATATGATGGAATGTTGTTGTTGAGTCACTACGTCATGTCCAACTCTTGTGACCCCATGGACTGTAGCCCATCAGACTCTTCTGTCCATGGGATTTCCAGGCAAGAATACTGGAGTGGGTTTCCATGGAATATTACTCAGCCATAAAAATAATGAAATACTGTCATTTCCAGCACCGTGGATGGACCTGGAGAATATTATACTTAATGAATTAAGTCAGCAGAGAAAGACATATGTTATCACTTCCATGTAGAATCTAAAAATAATACAAATAAATCTATATTCAACACAAAGACAGACTCATAGACATAGAAAACAAATGTATGGTTACCAAAGGGGAAAGGGGTGAGGGATAAATTAAGAGTCTTGGATTAACAGATACAAACTTCTATACATAGAGTAGATAGATAACAGGTATTTGCTGTATAGCACAAGGAAGTATATTCAATATCTTATAATAAGCTATAATGGAAAATATTCTGAAAAAATATATATAACTGAATCACTTACTTACACCTGAAAGTAACATAGTATTGTAAATCAACTATACTTCAACAAAATTAAGCCAAAAAGAAAGTGGAATAATTTTTTCAACATTCATGTAAATGAAATAAGATAATAAAATCATTAGGTAAAAAAATAGAGAATGGGATGTTTACACAGTTTTTAAGTATTACTCCTAAAAGCAAACTCCACAAATGTACATGATTTATGTGGTTGCATAACAACGTACCACAGACATGTCTTGTTTTCTTTTTCTGCTGCACCGTGCAGCTTGCAAGATCTTAGTTCCCTACAAGAGATTGAGCCCAAAGCCTCAGCAGTGAAAGTGCCAAGTTCTAACCACTGAAACACCAGGGAATTCCCAAAAACTTAGTGTCTTAAAATGGCACACAATATACAACATGGGGCCTCCTGAGACTGCCATCAAGCTGTCGCGGGGCTGTACGTCTTTGGAAGATACCTGCAGGTCATTGTCAGCTGGCCTGTCACAGCCCCTGTCACAATAGGACAACTCATTCAAAGACAGCAAAGGACTAGGGGAGGCAGGAAAGGGAAGTACTGTTCAGTGAGCTTAGCACTTCAATTTTGCAAGATGCAGAGAGTTCTAGAGCTCTGTTGCATGACAATGTGCAGAGTTAACACTACTCAACTGTACTCTTAAAATTGGTTAAGATGGCGAATTTGCATTATATGTTTACCATATTTTTAAAATCCCTCCCAAACTGAAACACAAACACCTTTCTGATCTCAGGATTAATATTATAGGAGAGAGTTACTACCTACCTATTTTAGGTGTCTGCAATTGTCAGCTTTTATCAGCCCATGGTGCAACCTTTGTCTCAGACTCCAAATCACTCTCAATGATGTTGACTCTGTAGGGAAGGTTGTGGCTGCTATATTTTAAACAGTTAGAAGTGCCAGGAGGTTGCAAAAACCTTCCTGGCAAAGAGATCCCCCTGCTCCCGACTGGGTCCAAGACGAGGTGGAGGTATCTTAGGCAGGCACAGCCACAATTTAACACACGTACAACCCACCTGGAGGCTTGTTAAACTGTAAATTTCTATGAAGTACGTCTAGGTGGGATCTGAGATTCTACAAAGTTCTACACTCTTCAGGTGATGCTGATACTGCTGATTTAAGGGCCAGACCTTGACTAGAGAAAGCTTAAAGAAATTCAAGTAATTATCAAAGGTAATTTATCAAAGGCAGGATTTACCAAGTTCATCTTATCAGAAGAATCACCTGGTACTCCTGTTAACATCAATATCTAGGCTCCTGCCCTGGGGATGATGCCTTACTTGTTCTTTAGGAGAAGTCTGGAATTTTTGTTTCAGCTTTGTGATTGTTATAATCAGCAAATTGGGGAAAATAATAACTAAATAATCTTTAAGATGTTTTTCAATAGTGACTCTCCCTGATCCTGCTTCTCTATGTTCCTCGTAGGGTCAGCTCTAGACTAGTTTTCAGTGGATACCTGGCTCCATCTTTCTCTCAATGTGCTGCTTCAGGGACCTTCACATTCCTATCAAAAGGATCACCACCTTTTATTTTCAATAACCAAAATAAGCAACCAATATGTGAATCCACTTCCATCATTTGATGGGTAAGCTATTTCATTCAGTGATACAATTTTATTTGTGTAGCTGTGAGGTTTATATTATTTCTCTCATTTTTGATTAAAAAATTGATAGAAACCAAATGACTTGCTCAAGATCATACAAATGTAGGAACTCGTGAGGTCAAGATCTGGCTCTCATTTCAGTCTGAAGCTGGTCACACTCAGACACTAAACACCTAATCACACTCAATGCCAGTCTCCCTCTGCCTGCTCGCGATGAGCAGAGCCTGCACACCGCTCACATCCTCTGCTCTGCTCTTTAATATAACGTCTCCCGTTACCTTGGCTTACGTCTCCTCCTCAGGACTTGATGTTCCCACCTTTGCCTCTGCTCTCCCCAGGGCTCCCAGCTCTAAATAAAGACCAGCCTTGATTCTGGGGGTCAGATTCACTCTTTCTAATCTCTCTCTCTGGTATTTGTGAAGATCCACATTCATGAGGTTTGGACAAAAAACCAAATTGTGATGCAATGAAGTTCTGATGACAGGCTCTTCAAAACAACAGTAAAATGCATTGTCTGAGCTGTTCTTTAATCAGAACCAGCTACCCTGCACAGTCATGTGGTGGGCTTAGTGGATGGGGAAATTAGCCCTCATAGGTGGTTAATGATGACTATTGCTGATTCTTCTCTGTACCTCAATCATCATTAGTACAAATTACACAGTGATCATTCATTTAACAGATATACATTGAACACCTGCCTGACACTGTACAAGGTACTTGGAGATGCAGGGCTGAGCCCAGCTGACATGGAGGAAGATAATTATAATTAAATAAGCAGAATAGGAACTTCCCTGGTGGTCCAGTGGGTATGACTCCATGCTCCCGATACAGGAGCCCAGGATTCGATCCTTGGACAGGGAACTAGCCCCACACACCACAACCAAAGATCCTGCATGCTGCAACTAAGCCAGGCACAGCCTAATAATCACAACAATCCATGTGCGACTACAAATAGAAAGTGAAAGAAAGTGAAGTGCCTCAGTCGTGTCCGACTCTTTATTACCCCATGGACTGTAGCCCGCCAGGCTCCTTTGTCCATGGGATTCTCCAGGCAAGAATACTGGAGTGGGTTGCCATTTCCTTCTCCAGGGGATCTTCCTGACCCAGGGATCAAACCCAGGTCTCCTGCATTGCAGACAGACGCTTTATCCTCTGAGCCACCAGGGAAGCCCCTGATTCCAAATAGAGACCAGGGCTAATAAGGAAAGGAATATAGACATAAAGTCTACAAACATGGTAGAAATCAGCAAAGATCTGATCAGATCAGATCTGATCTGATCTAAAGATTAATCTAAAGATCTGATAATCTCAGATCTCTGATAATCTAAAGATCTGATCTAACCTCATTTTTTATTTATCCTCTTTAGTGAAGTTGTAATGTTTATAGATGTAAAAAGAGCTAACAGTTATAGAGTCATTATTGTATCCAAGTAGCTTCTTATAAGTACTTGATATGCTTTATCATATTATATCCAAACAGATACCATATTAGCCCTAAAAAATAGGGTATTCCCTGCTCACTTCAGTTTCTTCCTTTGTGACTTTTGGAGAGAATGCTTACATAACCTGCCCACAGTCATACAGCTAGTAAGTAGTAGGTGCTGAATTCAGCAGGATTCTATCTGACTCCAGTGCTCAAGTTTATAAACAACTGTGGATTAGTTACTGCCTTAAGGAAACATGATGATGTGGTGTATTGAGAGCCAGTAGGAACAGTAACAAGTTGTGTCATATAGTAATTGGATCCACGATGGAGAGATTATGACAAGATATAAGAACAATTAGGTAGATGAATCATTGGTTGAAAAAACAGAACCAAAGATGATTTTTTTTTTTTTTTTTTGGTGGTTAACAAATAGGAAGAAAGTTTGTAATATCTTGTGTGCATGCTAAGTTGCTTCAGTGATGTTTGACTCTTTGCGACCCTGTAGACTGTAGCTCGCCAGGCTCCTCTGTCCATGTGATTCTCCAGGCAAGAATACTGGAGTGGGTTGTCATGCCCTCCTCCAGGGGATCTTCTCGACCCAGGGATTGAATCTGCGTCTCTTATGTCTCCTGCATCGGCAGGCAGGTTCTTTACCACTAGTGCCACCTGTAATACCTTGGCCCTAAAATATTTTATCACTGGATCTAGGTTAGCATATGAAAGGTGAGGGTTCATTACATTTATGGATGAAAAACTGCTGGGAGTTAATATGTTGATTGACAAAATTAGTATTCACAAAAATTCCCACCAACTGAAATGAAGGTCTGCATCTCATTAAATGTGCCTCACAATAAATGTGATATTTAATGCAAATATAAGTGAGGTCTTGCCTTTTGAGTTAGGGATATCAGTTTTTGTGGGCAGGATACTCAAGATGAGGAAACAATAGAAGGTGATATGTAAAAACATTAATGAGATCTGTGCTTGACTCTGAGATGTGCAAAGTTTAGAAAAAATGTGAAAAATAAAGGCTATCAGAGACAGCATTGCTTTATTCGAGCTGACCGTTTATGGAATAATGTATTCCACATGTCTTCGGTTACATATGAACTAATCATATCATTTAAAAGAGAAAAGCCAGGATGCTAAAAGCTTGGAAATAATTTCATATGAGGAGCAGTTAAAACTCAAAAGAATAAATAAAACTAGGTTGTTTACTCTAGGGCAGATATGACTCAGGGAAACTGACGAGCTGTCTGTAGCATTTGGATTCTCCTGGAAGAGGTGGCATGACATCAAGTTGGGGCTTGGGATGGCGGTTATTGATGAGACCCCTGGGCACAGGAAGATGAAACCATCAGAGAATAACTGTTAGTCTCCATTTTACAGATGAGAAAACTGAGGTCAAGAAAGTTTCAGTAGCTTTAGTCCAAGTTAAGGACATGCTGGGTAAATCAAGAGAGACAGAGAATAAAGTAGGTAAACCTTTTCAGGGAGAATGTCAAAAAAACAATTCAAGAGTCAGTACAAAAAGTACTTGGCAACAAAAACAATAATAGGTAAAAATGCATAGCTCTGATTTTATACCAGCCACTCTATTAAATGATTTCTATACCTGGACTCATTTAATATTCCTAGCAATCCTTTTTCCATTTGAAAGATGAGAAGATTGAGGCGGAGGAGATGAAGTAACTTGCTTATACAAAGCAGAATTGTGACTCGGCCATATCTGGTCAGACTACAGAGGCTATACTAATACCCAACCCTTTGTTACTTCTAATATAGTTTAGAACAGGAGAAAACCAAGAGGTTGGGGGAGGACAGCAAGGGACAGCAGGACTAGGAAAAGAGAGGTGTTGGATCTCGGGGAGCAATTGGCAGACTCTAGTATGATATTGGGGTGAAGATGCAGGGGTCTGGATAGGGAGTGATAATATGAGTAATCATGGGTTACTAGAATAATCAAGAGAGTGACAGTGTCTGGAAAGCAATGGCTACAACCAACTCCAGTTAATATCAACCTTCCCTGAGTTTGGGTTTTTCACCACGTCAAGTCTTTTGACAAAGGTCCTGTATCCAGCAGGACCTCACATCTCTGTCCTTTCAGGGCAATATCACTTGGCTTGAGTGGTGTGTTCACTGTCTCTTGCCTTGATAGGTTGTCTACATTCAATCTATGAGTTTTTAATGAAAAGAAATCATTAACAACTAACACTATGCAAAGTGCTTCGAACAGCAGGGCTACCATACTTATACTGTAATTTGTATTGATGTCCTACCTCCCTGCCCAAGCTTCTCACATTTTCTTTCTTGTAGACTTCTCCATGTTCAAGGCAACAAACATTATCTTTCTCTCCAGGAGCTGGGGAAATAAAGGTCACCATGCTTTCTAATGTTAGACTTAGTACTGGGGAAGTTGAGGCTGGTGGGATATGATTTGCATCCTCAACATCAAAGACTAAGTCATAGAGGAAAGCCCCAAACTAAGATTCTGCTTCTCAAGGCTGTTATCTCCCCTGCTGCCCCCATACCCACCTCCCCAGATTGCTGCCTCTGCTACTTATGCCAGAGGAATCATTTTGCTTTCAGCATTTTTCATCTGGAATGTCATAAGGCCACTTCTGAAACAGGGCAGGGGGCTGTTGGTAGAAAAAGTATCTTGAGCCTCCCAGGATGGGTCCTGGTAGTAGAACTCTCTCTTGTCTCCTAAGCAACAGCTGCCATGTGAGTTAATTTCTTGCTGCCTGGCATCTCGCTGTGCACTGCTTTATTAAGAGGAATTTACTCTTCAATTTCCTGTAGTGATTTTAAATCCCCAAGGTTACTGTCACACCTTACTTTATAGCAACAATTACACACCACTCCCTAAGGTCGTAAAGGATTTGGAAATACATCCTCAGTGGAACCTTTACATGTCAGATGCCACCAGCTTGCAAAAACATTAACTTTCTCATTAGAAGCTCGAGTATGAGATGCTTTGAGGTCGGGGCCGGGCTGGGGGCAGGGCGGGGGGGGGGGGGGGGGTGGGTGCGCGGGGAGGTGTGGAGAGAAGAAGCCTAAGAAGAATAAGTAAAGGTTTCTTTAAAAATCCTAACCTTGCCTCAAAACTCAAGTGTGCCTTAAGAGAGAAGATCACAGTAATGGTTAACAACCATTGGTTTTCTCTTGCAGAGAGCAGTTTCATGCTTGTAGGGGGTCTGATTTCTTCCCTCCAGCCTCTAATCACAGAGCCACACAACTCTCCTCACAAGGGTGGTTATTTTAAATGTTTAACATTTTTCAAAGAAAGTTACTGCTGAGGCTCTTTTAATCTACAGAGCCAGTTGGTAGGAGGCCTTCATTGTGCTTATTTAATGCTATTCTAACAATTCGCTCAGGGCAGCATCTCAAAGAATCATCCGCTCTCCAAATGGGAGTTGAGGACAATGCTATAGACCATTCAGCGCAACTCCCGCATTTTACAAAGGGAAACTGACACTCTAACAGGGTAACAGTTCACACATTATCAAACTGTAAGTAAACTGGGAGAGATTTTCTTTATACTTTTATTGCCCATAAATTCCATAGTCACCATAATGAGACAAGTGACCCACAAGTTACTTTTTTTTTCAATTTTCAATTTTCTTTAATTCAGTTTGCCTTTATAACACCACAAATATGGGGAATTTATGAACAGAGTAAATTAGGAGTACACACCACTGATTCTTGAAATAATTTAATCTACTTAGAAACAAAACAAGATGTGCAGTCCCCATTTATGACAATAGTTATGGAAAGGCCAAGGAATTTGAAGGGTTTCTCATCAGCATACCAACAAATATGAGATGAAAAATTTCCCACCAAACTGCAACCTTATAGAGGCCTTTCCTAGATAAGATGAAAAATGGCACCACCCAGATGATCTGACTTGAAATTTGTCTCATTCTTTCTTATCAGTCCGTAGCCTCAGGGTATGAAATAGTGATTTATAGAAACATGTGTTGTTGTTGTTGTTGTTTAGTTAGTTGTGTCCGACTCTTTTGCAACCCCAGGACTGCAGCCTGCCAGGCTCTTCTCTCCGTGGGATTTCCCAGGCAAGAATACTGGAGTGGGTTGTCATTTCCCTCTCCAGGGGATCTTCCCGACCCAGGGACTGAACCTGCATTTTCTTATCTCCTGCATTGCCAGGTGGATTCTTTACCACTGCACCATCAGGGAAGCCTGTTGAAACATATGTTAGCAGGCAAACAAGTTCGTATTTCAAATGACCATTTTGTATTTGTAAGAACATGTTACTTTTTCTCCTACCTCTGCTGTAGTAGAGAAATCCAAAGGCGGAGGGTCGAATACATTGAGGAATATATCAGTGATCTTCATTTCAAAAAAGTCCCTTCTAGAAAAGAAGATGACCTAGGAAATCCTGAGATCTGGATACTGGTCAGAAAGCTTGTCAAGGAACTTCCCTGGTGGGCCAATGGCTAGGACGCCATGCTCCCAATTCAGGAGGTCTGAGTTGGAACCTTGGTCAGGGAATTGTATCCCACATGCTGCGACTAGGAGTTTGCACACCTCAACTAAAAGGGATCCCACATGCAACAACTAAGACCCAGGGCAGACAAATAAACAAATATTAAAAAAAAAAAAAAAGAAGCCTTGTGTAAAAATCAATTTATGTATTTATTCAGCAAGCAGTTTGAGAAACGTCTCAGTCTTTGCTTTCAGATGGAAAAATGCAGAAACCCAAAAAGAACAGTAGCAAAAATCTCAAATGGGGCATAATGATGGCTTACTAAGAAATTCAGGAATAAAAGTTTAGGAGAAGAGAAAAGCAATGAACGTCTGCTGAACCCCTACCCTGTCCAACTGGATGCTTCAACATTATCATATTTTTGTTTAAGAAAGGAGTTTAAACTCTGCAGATCTTTTGAGCAGAAAAGCTTAATTGCATTAAGTAAATTACCATGACCTCACCTTTAGGTAAGTGTGGGATTAGAACATAGGTTTGTCTGATTCCAAATCCTATAGCACTTTTCACTCTCTGTGCGTGTTCAGTTGTGTCCAATTCTTTGCAACCCCACGGACTGTACGGCAGCCTGCCAGGCTCCTCTGTCCATGGAATTTTCCAGGCAAGAATACTAGAGTGGTTGCCATTTCTTTCTTCATCACTTTCTGTATGAATTACTTAATGGTACAAGATTCATATATAGGCGGGGTCTAATATAATCCCCAGAAGTGTTAATGTTACTTTTCATAGAGTTTCAGAGACTAAGAGATAAATTAAACCTGGTTCTATACCAAGTAATCACTGACTTTATAGGGCAACAGAACATGGATGTTACCCCCATGGGTTCTGAAATCCGTCCTTGGATTTTGAATCCTACTTCAACCACTTAGGATAAAGACTAGGGAATTTGAGGAGAGTTTAATAATAGCGTTTTTCAACTGTTAATCTCGACTGTTAACAGTGCCAGGATCTGCTCCCTCTCCAGGGCTGAAGAGGGAAAAGGTGGAACACAAAGAAAGAGGAGAGCTGTGTGGGGATGGCTGGCTGGCAGAAGATGCAAGTTTCAGTCAAGAGATGCATCCATCCAAAGGGGACCCCAGAGTGAGGGAGCTGGAGAATAAGTACTCCAACCTCACTCTTTCCCTTTCCTACACTTTCCTGCTCCCTGGTGGCAGAATTGAAACAGAAGCCAGAAAGAAGGAATGCCATTCACAGAAGTTGGCCTTCCAAGTATTCCAACAGAATGGGAAATTATAGAGGGTGGATCTGAAAACAAATGTGTATCTATCAAATTGGGATGATAATAGTACCTATCTCTGAAAGCAGTTGCAAGGATTACATGAAAACAAATAAAGCACTGAGATGGATCCTGATCCCATGAAAGTCTTAGCTATAAGTCCAGAGTTGAGACAAACTGCGAATGATCTACTTTAACATCCTCATCTGATGAATGAAGACACAGGGGCCCAAGAGAAGTGACTTGCTCCAAGTTTCATAAAAAGTACAGAGTCGAGAAGAAAATTCAGCTGTCTAGGTGCGAGAGATCTATATCTGCACTGTGTCTAGGGAAGGGAGGGTTCACACCCAATCTCGAGTCTAAAAAGATGAGAAAAATGGGCTTTATGATCTGCTGAGCTTACCTCTCCCTGAGATTTCCAGCAACGTCCCTACAGTGGTCTGCATTCTGTAGTAGGGACTATGATTTCTTGGACTAATTGGTGCACGAGCTGACCTGCATTTTTCTGTCTCATGGATTCCTCTGTGTAAATAAGAATCTACATGGTAAATTTCACGGACCAATAAGCAAAGAGCAGGGACCGCTATTATAATCCCAACAGTTTTAAACAGCAGATCCCCTCTGGTCTGCAGTGACTATGCCAGAATAGGAAGCAGAACCAGGACATTTCAAAAAGCAACTTCCTCTTCCCAGAAATATGAGAATTTTGCAGGGGCAAATTTAGCCTAGGGCCCTTCGTGATAACTGCAGCCAGTTATATCTTGACCAATCAAGTCAGTTTGCCTGGGATTGTTCCAGTTTTATCACAGCAAGTCCCTCAATCTGCAGTGACTATCCATCCCCAATCCTGCTCTGCCTTGCCCAGTCCAGGGCAAACCAGAATGGTCAGTCGTGTTAGATGATTTACAGAGATTTAAAGACTTCAGACCAGGCCTTCCCCAGTGGCTCAACAGTAAAGAATCCATCCACAATGCAGGAGACACGAGTTCAATCCCTGAGTTGGGAAGATCCCCTGAAGGAGGGCAAGGCAACCCACTCTAGTATTGCCTGGAGAACCCCATGGGCAAAGGAGCCTGGCAGGCTCAGTCCATAAAGTCGCAAAAAGTTGGACACGACTGAGCACACACACAGGCACAGGCTCCTGACCAGACAAGAGCCCTGGGCTTAGGTTCTGGCTGGTTGCTTAATTGCATCCTTTGGAATTTAAACAGTGGCATTTCTAAACAGTAACCTGCATTTGCCTCTGGGAATTCTGATAAGCATATGCTAATAAATCGAAAAGTGGTCACAAGGATAGAAACAGAAATTAAGAGGCAGCTTAAAAACAAAACAGAGGACAATCTGACTACTTGTAATTCAGAAAACACTAAATTCCAGCAAGAGACCACGCAAAGCACACGCCTATCTAGTGAGCGTGGACTGGTGAAGCCTCCACAAGAAGACCAGCGGGAAACACAGAGGGTCTCAGACCCTCTACTGACTGGGGCAGTGACATCAAGGAGTAGACACAGTTATCCGAGACACCCCTAGTAGTACCTCACAAGGAACTTCTGCTACTGTAGAGTATAATTCATTCTTGGGGAATTAACGAGTGAAGAAAGAAGGCAGGAGAAATATGCTGCCATTGCTATGAAATATTGATAAGGGTCTTCAACGTCACTATTTCTAGATGTTTCTGAACTTGGATGCAAGGGGGTTTCCTTGGCCAACCTGCTCTCCCTCAGTTCTCACCCAGAGCACTATCCAACATGCTGAGTCCCTGGAGTCCATCAGACAGAGCTGTGCACTATGCTCAGAGAGACCTTCATTATACTTGAGATGGTAAAAAAAAAAAAAAAAAAAAATCAAACAGCCTGTACTGATCCAGTCATTTTCCTGTCCTGAATTAGGTTGTTTGAGCTTAGACTTTATCTTTCTAATTTCACCATATGAGAGGGAACTCCGATGCCCCAGATCAATTCTTGCAATATCTGTAGTGGATAATTAGGTGAAAAGGCAGGAGGGCTGTGTTTTTTCAGAGAGTAGTTCAGTAGAAATGTGACACAGGGAGTTTTCAGTGATATTAATGGGTCTACGATTCACTTGCATGATATTCTAGAAATCTAAGTTAAAAATGAAATAATTAATGGTTAATTTTGTTGCATTAACTGTGCTTATTTTTTAAAACATGGCACCTTTATGGTATAGAAGCACATGGTCATACATATTTACATTTAAGGTAATATTCTGCATGATACGTACTACTCATAGGACAGGAAAATTGGCTAGTCTGATATTTCAAGGTCAATGAATAGCAGTTGTTTCTATCAGTGAACACAACTTACCCTGACATACTTTGAAATTCACATGATGATGGATCATTCTGTTACATATTCTATTAATATTTTATAACCTAAAATCTTATATACAATTATTGCATTTTGAAGCAAGTCTACAACATAAGCTAGTTCTGGGTAATAAAATGGTCTCATTAATTTACAGTGAATGATGATTTTTATTTAGTAAGGAAGTACACAGGATCAAAACTCCCAATGTCTGTGGCAATCCTAGCTAGGTTACTGATGGGCTGTATGAGTTTTGGAATGTTAATCCACTGTTTTCAGTCCTCAGCAGCTTTGGTTTACAATATGTAAAGTCATAATCACAAGACTCAGGGTATCAGATTCGACCCTAAGTAAACCCATTGAAGTGGTTTGATCCCTCGTTCGAGACAAGTCCCCAGAGGAGAAAATGGCAACCCACTCCAGTATTCTTGCCTGGACAATCCCACGGGCAGAGAAGCCTGGCGGGCTACAACCCATGGAGTCAAGAAGTTGGACACGACTGAGCTACTGAGCAAGCATGCAAACCCACTGAGAAAAATGTGAAAGTTTTACACAAATGAAAAGCTATGCATTTGATGAAAACTAACTAATTAGGAAGATATAAGTGTACCTAGTATTAAGTGGACTTGAGTTATAATCTTCCTGTGACGATTCAGAATCAACAAAGGCAGAGCAGGCCCCACAAGCTGAAATGGGGTGATTTGGTTCAGTGGTAGTGCTACTACTTTTGGATTTGGGGATCAAGGTGCTAAACATTTTTACTTTGCCTTTAAATTTCCTCAAGGCTTAGCCTGTACTGATTTACAGACCAGCTCCCATTGCCTTTCCCACCTCCTTTGCACAAAATGGTTCAATCTTACTGACCTCTTAATTTCTAGGTAGCAATTCCTACACACAATTTTAAACCAGGCAAACCTTGCCTTAAAAACCTCAGATAAACAACCTTTAGCCTCAAGGAGAACTAGCACTTGGGAACCCTGGCAGAGAACCTCAAATGGGAGCAGGATGGAGCAGTCTGTTCTGCACTAAATTCTGCAGGATTTCTCTCTGCTCTGACCAGATGGAATGAGTAGCCAGCAAGGGAGCTTTAGAGGTCAGTGGAAGCACATACTGAGATTAAGCATTTACGGTTGAGCCTCAGCTTTCTCACCAATATGAGGTAACTTGCTCATATAGCTGTTTTCAGGACAGCCTGAGATCACTTACGTTCAATGTTGAGTGAGAGGTACAAACTTTTGGGTGTAGTAAGACAGAGATGGGAATACCAGACCACGTGCCCTGTCTCTTGAGAAACCTGTATGCAGGTCAGGAAGCAACAGTTAGAACTGGACATGGAACAACAGACTGGTTCCAAATAGGAAAAGGAGTACGTCAACGCTGTATATTGTCACCCTGCTTATTTAACTTATATGCAGAGTACTTCATGAGAAACGCTGGGCTGGAAGAAGCACAAGCTGGAATCAAGATTGCTGGGAGAAATATTAATCACCTCAGATATGCAGATGACACCACCATTATGGCAGAAAGTGAAGAGGAACTAAAAAGCCTCTTGATGAAAGTGAAAGAGGAGAGTGAAAAAGTTGGCTTAAAGCTCAATATTCAGAAAACAAAGATCATGGTATCTGGTCCCATCACAACCTGGGAAATAGATGGGAAAACAGTGGGAAAAGTGTCAGACTTTTTTGGGGGCTCCCAAATCACTGCAGATGGTGACTGCAGCCATGAAATTAAAAGACGCTTACTCCCTGGAAGAAAAGTTATGACCAACCTAGATAGCATGAAAAGCAGAGACATTACTTTGCTAACAAAGGTCCATCTAGTCAAGGCTATGGTTTTTCCAGTGGTCATGTATGGATGTGAGAGTTGGACTGTGAAGAAGGCTGAGCGCCAAAGAATTGATGCTTTTGAACTGTGGTGTTGGAGAAGACTCTTGAGAGTCCCTTGGACTGCAAGGAGATCCAACCAGTCCATTCTGAAGGAGATCAGCCCTGGGATTTCTTTGAAAGGACTGATGCTAAAGCTGAAATTCCAGTACTTTGGCCACCTCATGCAAAGAGTTGACTCATTGGAAAAGACTCTGATGCTGGGAGGGATTGGGGGCAGGAGGAGAAGGGGACAACCAAGGATGAGATGGCTGGATGGCATCAGCGACTCGATGCACGTGAGTTTGGGTAAACTCCAGGAGTTGGTGATGGACAGGGAGGCCTGGTGTGCTGCGATTCATGGGGTCGCAGAGTCTGACACGACTGAGCAACTGAACTGAACTGAAGATACTCAAGGATGTACTGTACAACATAGGCAACATAGTCCAAACTGCAAATGGAAAGTAATCTTTATAAATTGCATAAAATATTAATAATACATTTTGATTAAAAGCCACTTAATATAGTGTAGGACACATAGTAAAGTGCCAGGTATATATGTTTATCTATTATTATTTTCTGAGCCTTTAAATTAATTCCATTTTCACAGTTATAACTCAAGGAACTGGATTCCTTTGCTTCATGGTTCTGCTACTGGCATGTAATTACATGGTCATTATTGTGATTATTTGTTTAAAATCTGACTCTCATTGGATCATCACTTCATGAGCATAGCATCCTTGTCTGCTTTAGAACAGTACTGTAGCTCCAGCTACCAGATGGTGCCTGACATATTGTAGGTGCTCAATACATCTGTATTAAGTTAATTTTAAAAAATGAGCTCCACAGAATTTATACCAATTATCACCAAGATCCAGAAAAGAAAATAAGCCAAAGTCACTATTAACCACCTATGAGGGCTAATTTCCCCATCCTACCAAGCCCACCACATAGCTCTATGCAGGATAGCTGGTTCTGATTTAAGAAGAGCTCAGACAATGCATTGTACTGCCATTTTGAGGAGCCTGTCATCAGAACCTCACTGCATCACAATTTGGCCTTTTGTCCAGACCCCAGTGAACGTGGATGTTCACAAAGACCAGAGAGAGAGATTAGAAAGAGTGACGCTGACCCCCAAAATCAGGGCTAGTGTTTATTCAGGGCTGGGAGACTGGGGAGAGCAAAGACTAACGTAAGAACATAACGTCCTGAGGAGCGGAAGTAAAGCCAAATTAAAAGGAGACATCGTGGTAAGGAGAGAGCAGAGGATGTGAGCAGTGTGCAGGCGCTGTGACTTGCAAGCACAGAGAGGGAGATGGCACTCCGGGCAATCAGGGGTCTAGGGTCTGAGTAACCAGGCTACACAGTGAGATGAGAGCCAAATCCTGACTTTACGACTTCTTGCATCTGTATGACCTTGAGCAAGTCACTTGGCTTCTATCAAGTTTTTAACCCACACAAATGAGGGAAATAATATGAAACTCACAGAGTTGTTTTACAAATAAAATTCTATCACTTACCCAAATCACTTAACCACAAAACCATGACAGCAGGTTCACATACGGAGAGCTTGTACTTGATTATTAAAGCTATAAGGGGGTGATTCCCTCTAGTAGAAATCTTATTGATTCTGAGACAAGAAAAATACAAAAGCAAAAAGCAAAAACTAACAAAAAATGTAGATATAAAATCAATAGCTAGCCCTACGGGAAATACAGAAGAATTACACTGTGGAAAGATCATGGAAGATCACCTACTTAAGTGTTCTCCGATTGAACTGATCATAAGAATTTCCTTTTAAAGCACACAATTTCCAGACTTCCACCAAAATCAATTAAGTCACAGTCTCCTGGGGAGGAAGCTAGAAAGCTGGATTCACAAGGATCTGAGGTGATTCTTATAACCTAGAAAGCTTGCTTCAGCTTCATCTTTCCTAATTACTTAAAAGCCCTCAGGTGTGTTCCATGGCAGCAGCAGCATCTAGGAACTTGTTAGAAATTCAGAATATCAGGCACCAGGGCAGATCACTGAATCAGAATCTGCATTTTAAGATGACCCCCAGCTGATTCTTAAGGTCTGTGGTCTAAGTCATCCCACAGACCCTTGCACATCTTCAGTGACGGAAAACACAGTACCTCTCAGGAAATCTGAGAGGTTCCATCTCTTAGTATCTCTGAGCAGGGGCCACCCCCTCCCCTGAGAAGTCTCATAATTGACAACCTTCAGGACCTGAACCAAAGATGGCAACATGGACTGGGTAGCAGCTGACATTTCCAGGATAACTAACAACGCTTGTTTTTGTTTTGTTTTTTCCTTCTATGTCTCTTTTTGTTTTTCTCTATGTCTCTTCTTATATGTCTCCAAATCAGAACAAAAAGCAGTAAGACAAGTGACATTTTTACAGGTTTGCAAATCACTTTAATGTTCAGCTAAACAGAAGACAGCCAGATTCTCATATCTGATTCTGTGTTTTTTCTGATGCAATATATTGTTAGATTGAAATATAAGAAAAAATGGCCACATATTGATGGGAGGAGTATTTTAATAGTCTTTGGCTAATGGTGGATATTATTTTCTGATACTACATCAAAACTAGAGAAGTGGTATTTTTTTTTTTTAATAGCATATTTGATCCCTGGTCAGGGATATTCTCTGGAGTAGGAAATGGCAATCTGCTCCAGTATTCTTGTCTAGAAAATTCCATGGAAAGGGGACCCTGGCAGGTTACAGTCCATGGGGCCACAAACAGCTGGACATCACTGAGTACACACACATTAAAAAATTAGTTACAATGTGGAATCTGATGCTATATTAGTGAACTTTTACTACTGATTAAAATCAGCTAACTAGTTTACCATACATTTTGGTAGCTCCTTTTATACCTTTGAATGGAAAATATTAGATCATTGGGTAATGAAGATATTCTAAGTATAGACACATGTCATTAAAAAGTATCAAATGAATCCCATTCAATAATATCACCACAGATCTCATCAGAGAAGTCTTAAAATTTTGTTAATCTTTTAGGTCATGGTGGTTTAAACAAGTTTTCCAGATTCAATTTTGTGAAACTTTTCATTGGTAACATCTATTATAACTTGTTTTCCTTGGAGTGACATACTTACTGCATTTCTTTTTAAAAACATGTCTGTCACAAACTTGAGAGGAATAATCTTTGTTTTCCTGCGAGTTGTATTAGTCACTGTCTCTGCTCACCAAGGCGTGTTCTTGGTGAATGATAAACTAGATGAAAATAAGTAACTTTCAAACTTCTTCACGTAGAATGGTTTCTTAAAGTGACAGTTGATGCAGAAGCCCAGCCCAAAGAAGAGTTTGAATCAGATGTACTCTATACTGTGGACACAGTGGCTCCAAGAAGTTCATCAGGTCCTTTGGGTTTGAAGAAGCACGCTTTGTGTACTCCTAGAGAAGCATCTAAACAAATTCTACATCTTACAATCAGTGTTTGTATTATATACACAATTGTGGCTGATGTCCACAGCCATGACTTACGTGGTAGAGCCTCACTAATTTTGAATAATGATGCTAATATGACTCAGTAACAAAACCAAATTACAGATGTTTTGTTAACAAAATGCAATTTTATTACTCTCGAGTGAAGAGTGTTTTATAAACTGAGTTATAAATGAATACTATTAAGCTAAATGGAATAAGTTTATGTAAAGTTACAGCCCACTATAGGCCTACATAGCATGGTGATGGGTCACAAACAAAGAAGTCCTTTAGCATAAGAGAAATAATTGCTGTGGTAGAAAAATTGAAAGCAGAGCAAAAAGGGTCTTCAGTTTATTGAATTTTTGGTTTTCAAAGCTATTACTTGTAATTTGAATATATCTTTAAATAGAACACCCTGAAGAATCAATAAAGTAATTATTCCAATATTTACCTGAAAAAGATGAACAGTACCTAATTGTTGAAAATATTGAATATTTATTGTTTAGTTGCTCAGTTGTGTCCAACTCTTTGCCACCCCATGGCCTGTAGCACATCAGGCTTCCCTGTCCTTCACTATCTCCAGGAGCTTGCTCAAACTCATGTCCATTAATTCAGTGATGACAACCAACCATCTCATCCCCAGTTGCCCCTGTCACCCCCTGCCATTAATCTTTCCAACATCAGGGTCTTTTCCAATGAGTAGGCTCTTCGAGTCAGGTGGTCAAAGTATTGGAGCTTTAGTTTCAACTTCAGCAATAGTCCTTCCAATGAATATTCAGAGTTGATTTCCTTTATGATTGATTGGTTTGATCTCTTTGCTGTACAGTTCAGTTCAGTTCATTCACTCAGTCATGTCTGACTCTTTGCAACTCCATGGACTGCAGCACGCTAGGCTGGCCTGTCCATCACCAACTCCTGGAGTTTACTCAAACTCATATCCACTGAGTTGGTAATGCCATCCAACAATCTCATTGTCTGTTGTCCCCTTCTCCTCCCACCTTCATCTTTCCCAGCATCAGGATCTTTTGAAATAAGCCAGTTCTTCACATCAGGTGGCCAAAGTATTGGAGCTTCAGCTTCAGCATCAGTCCTTCCAGTGAATATTTAGGACTGATTTCCTTTAGGATGGACTGGTTGGATCTTCTTGCAGTCCAAGGGACTCTCAAGAGTCTTCTCCAACACCACAGTTCAAAAGCATCAATTCTTCGGCGCTCAGCTTTCTTTATAGTCCAACTCTCTCATCCATACATGACTCCTGGAAAAACCATAGCCTTGACTAGACAGATCTTTGTTGGCAAAGTAATATCTCTGCTTTTTAATATGTTGTCTAGGTTGGTCATAGCTTTTCTTCCAAGGAACAGGCATCTTTTAATTGCACCAGTCACCATCTGCAGTGATTTTGGAGTCCAAGAAAATAAAGTCTGTCATTGTTTCTATCATTTCCCCATCTATTTGCCATGAAGTGATGGAATCAGACGCCATGATCTTCGTTTTCAGAATGTTGAGCTTTAAGCCATTTTTTTCACTCTCCTCTTTCACTTTCATCAAGAGGCTCTTTAGTTCTTCTTCACTTTCTGCCTTAAGGGTGGTGTCATCTGCATATCGAGGCTTCCCTGATGGCTCAGTTGTTGTCCTACGGACTCTCAAAGTCTTCTCCAGCACACAGTACTGAAGTGGATAGCCATTCCATTCTCCAGGGAATCTTCCTGACCTAAGGGTCAAATCTGAGTCTCTTGCATTGCAGGCAGATTCTTTACCATCTGAGCCACCAGGGAAGCCTCCACTGAATATGATGAGGGATAAGTTATTATTGTATATATAGGTCTAGGTTCTTGATGATATTCAAAGACAAGTACTGAGTCAAACAAGGTTAAATGATGTATATGGGTGTAGGAGTCTTCAAAAACAGAATATGCTAAAGCAGAGCATCTCAAACTTTCATGTGCTTATGAATTGCTTGTAGATCATGTTAAAAATCTGGATTCTGATTCCATAGGTCGGGGTGGCACCTGGGATTCTGAATTTTCCATGTGATACCAGTGCTGCAGGTCTGTGGACCACACTTGGAGTAAAAAAGTGCTTTAGTGCATCCAAACTTTATGCGAGAAAGCTGAATAGATATAATAAAACATTTTTGATTTTGCATCTTTTACAGAAAGAAGGAGAAAAGTTCAAAGATTATTTTATTGAACATATGATTTACCTTTACTAAGCAGGATGACCCTTTAAGTCCACGCTGCTTTTTGTTTTCTCATCTCACTTCCTCTAAGCACTTGGTAGGGGGGCTTTCCCCACTCCAATACTCTTGCCTGGAAAATCCCATGGATGGAGGAGCCTGGTAGGCTGCGGTCCATGGGGTCAGAGTCAGACATGACTGAAGCGACTTAGCAGCAGCAGCAGCAGAGGGCCTTTTTCATTAGAGTATTAGTGCATTATATTATATGGGAAGTCAAGTATAGAATTCCACAACCCCAGTTCTCTGATGTTGGCATAGGGGCCCTGTAATTGGCTGGCTTAAAAACTTTTTGAGTAGTGTATTTTCTTTAGGTAAATTAACTTTAATTCATTAATACTATTTAATCATTGACATTGTTTAAAAATGCTTTCAGAAAATTAGTTGTCAAGAGTAGAGCCAGCCACTGTGGAGAACAGTATGGAGATTCCTTATAAAACTAAAACTAGAGCTATTGTGTGTATGTGTGTACACGTGGTCAGTTGTGTCCAACTCTTTGTGACCCCATGGACTAGAGCCTTTAGAGCTACCATATGATCCAGCAATACCATTCTTAGGCATGTATCTGGAGAAACCATCCTTCAAGAAGATACATGCACCCCAATGCTCATTGCAGCATTATAGGCAATAGCCAAGACATGGAAGCAACCTAAATGCCCATCAACAGAGGAATGGGCCAAAGCAGATGTGGTACATATATACAATGGAAAGATTACTCGGCCATAAAAAATAATGAAAATGCCATTTGTAGCAACATGGGTGGACCTGGGTATTATTATACTAACTGAAGGAAGTCATACAAAGAGACATATCATATGATATCACTTAAATGTGAAAACAAAAAAAAAGAATGATACAAATGAAGTTATTTACAAAACAAAGTGACACAGACTTAGATAACAATGTATGTTAATGGGGCAGGGGGAAAGTGGAGAGGAGCAATTAAATAGGAGGGTGAAATTGACATATAAAATAGATAAGCAGCAAGGACCTTCGGTACAGAACAGGGAACTGTACTTAATATTCTGTAATAATCTACATGGGAAAAGAAACTGAAAAAGAATGCGTATAACTAAATACCATGATTGTACACCTGAAACCAACACTGTAAATCAAATGTATGTCCAAATAAAGAATAAATAAGAAAAGCCAGCAATTGCTCTTCAGATGTGGAGACTTATAAGATTTTAGGTTGAGCAGGTTATTAGAATGTGTATCATCTAAAACCCCTTGTTTTTCCTGTAAAAACTAGAATTTATGGTTAGTTCCTTTATTTTTAGTCTTTCTTTGAATTTTTAAAGGGAAATGTGATCCTCAGTGCTTCTTGAATTTAAACACAAATGTCATTTATCTTGTATATTTATGGCTTATGAAAATAATCATCATATTGATATATTTGTAAGTATATCAGTGTAGAAACCACTTTGTTATTTTTCAGATCCTTAAAATGTGTGCATCAAACTGTGTTACGATGAGTGATTTAACAGTCTAACATCCAATTGCTTAATTTTGGCTGTCCACGTTTACGTTCAGTGCCCATATGAACTTTGGTTCCCAGATAGATTTAACAGAATAGCCATATTGTTCTAGAAAGAAATGTGTTTTGGGGAGCTGTAACGCAGGTTCAGGATCACAGGCTTGCACAGCCTCTGATTATCGTCCACACAGGGCACTGAACGGTCCCAGTAACCTGGTGAAGTATGCAGAAGACACGCTCTTCAGCTCCAGTCACTGGCCACTTAGCCCTGGTGAGCTGGCTAGGCTCCAACTCAGGTAGTTGCATCCTGTCTACTCAAATTTCCTTTGCAATTTCAATCAGATCCGTTATCCTCCTTAGCATGGCTGCCCAGAATGATAGTTCAGGATTCCCTTACAGCTGCTAAACAGCTGTTGTGTTCAACCCAAGAGGTGACTGTGTTTCAGTGCTGGGTAAAACGATTCCTTGTTATTCCTTTTCCGCATCACAGAGGCATTCTGAAGCTTAATTAATTTAGATGTGGACAGCTTCCGAGGGGCAAGTTAGAGCAAAGATGGTAGACATTAATTATTAAGCATTTTTAAAGAGTTCTGCATTTACCTTTGCCTCCAAGTGGAATCTGGGCATGATACGTTCCTTATACTATGATATTATCTGGTGTAAATTTAACAAGAAAACTACTGTCAGAAACCAGCATTGATTGAGTTATACGTTCCCTCTTTTTATCACTTTAAATGATCTTCAGAATTAACAAAGCAAACTTCTCATTTAAAACTGCATTAATAAACTTTTCACTGATGGTTCAATTACTAATTACAGACAGGGCAAGGGTGTTGATCTATTTGGTCCGTCACTTCCTAATTTTGCTGTATGAGTTTCTTTGCATGCATCTTTTTGTGAAAGAAGGCTTCATTTAAAAAAAGAAAAAACTATCCCCAAATTTAGTGGCTTTAACAACCATCATTTAATCCTATATTATGATTTTTTGATCAGGAATTTGGTAATAGGTCAACTGTGAAATTCTTGTGCTCCACGTGATGCAGAATAGGGTCAGCCGGTGCTTGGAAGGCTCTGAAAATCTGAGACAGCCATGTTTTGCTTTTCTTTTTGTTTTAAACATGCTCAGTGAAGACCTCGGACTTGAAAAGCCTGAGACAGAAGTTGGCAGTTCTCTTAAAGGCTGCACCTGGTAAAGCTCAATATCACTTTAATTTTATTGTACTTTCTTGGTCAAAGCAAAGCCAGGTCAGATTCAAGGGAAAGAAAAATAGGTCTACTTCTTAATGGAAAGAATGTGAACAAAGTATGAGCACCTTCAATCCTATACACTGACTATTTTAATAATAGTATTCTTTTCCATAGTGGTTTCAAAGAGATCTGAGTTTTTCACAAGGGTCACCTCTACAACTAAACACTCAGACATAAGAATAGACTCTGTATCAATCTCTTAGCTTTAACCATGGCCAAAAAGACCTTTGGAAACACAGCCAATGCAGGTATTTCTTCAGCATTAGCATCTGTAAGAGGTGCTGACCACAGTACTTTGTTTCTGCTCTCTAAATGATACAGTACCAGTCCCCCACACTATGACCTCAAATAGGCTTGCAAACAGTTTTAATTATTTCAAGTGTATTTATACCTAAAATACTAAAAACAAAAACAAACCACAAAAACAAAAAACTTGCAGTGAAAATAGGTCAGATATTGTCCTTTTATTTTGCTGAGGAACTTGAAATAGAGAGGTAGGTAATTTGCTGAAAAGTCTCCAGGTAATGAATGGGCCACTCAGTCCAGGACTCCATCTAAGACTTCACTCCAAATTCTTTCACCTCGTTAAGATTTGACTTGCAACCTAAAAAATCCCAGATGACGTTCAAGGTTTCTGACTTCACTGTAATGACAATGCTTTTGCAAGGGAGCAAAGTTATTCTCAAGTTGGGATTCCTGTTTTCATTGAGAAATATCTAAATTGGGACCGACAGCTGCTGTTGTAGCTAGTTTGCTTTTACAAGTGCGGAATATGAGTCTTGTATGGTTAAGGAATGTTGTTTGCTTCATTTAGCCAAATCACAGCCAAAGATTCAAGACCGTTCCAGTCCTGGGTTTTCTCTTCATAAGCAAAACACATTGTCTCCATTATTCTTGCCCTTTTGTCTAAGGTTTCTCATCCACTCAACTCTGTTCTCTCTACTGCTCTAGAAAGACTTCTCCCATTCCTTCAGTTCACATTCCGCTCTTTCCCTTGAATTCAAAGAACTTTACAGTCTGGAACACGTATTATCAGAAATCAATCATATTCTTTCCTTCACTCATTAAACATGACATTACTAGTAAGTGACAGAAACAGGATTTAAACCCAGAACTAACCCCAGAAATTAAGCCTTGACTATTAGGTTATAACATTTTGAATTGTGTTATATGTAGGCACTTACGTGTACATGTGTATGTGTGTATACAGTCATGCAGGAAAAGGTATGGTGACATTTTATCTTTCAAATGTCATGTGTAGTGGCAGGGAGCTGTGAGAGTTCAGATAGAAGCAAAATAACTTCGTCTGATGTAAGATTCATGGCATTTGGCACCAGCTTACCAGGGGAACAGTGAGTAGTCTGGTTTAATGTGAGAAAGGTGTAGGTGAGCCTGAAGTATAAGGATGCAGCAGGGCAAACACAAAATACGCCATGAAATTTAAATGTACTCATATAAGTCACTGCTAAGTTTTTGAAGGTGCTTAGTGTGGGTTGACAAGGTTAGACATGAATTTCAGAGGACACATCTGTTGGCCTGAGCAGTAGGATGGATTGGAGTAGGATCTTGCTGAAGAAACGAGTTAAGCCTTATCCTTTTAATTCCTTCCAAAGGACATTATGAGTCTATTGAAACAGTCCAAGTAAAGCAAAGTAACACACAGATTTCCGTGTAAACCTACTCTTGACTTCTTTGTTGATTGTATTAAGAATGCGGTTCTTGAATTATTACATATTAATAACAATAGTGATATTTTTGTGATATCCTCCTTTCATCAGATCTTCACATATACTATCCACTGTATTTTAAATGGACCACTGAACACACAAAGCTGAGGATCACAGACTAGCAATGTACTGAGGATATAGTTGCCATTCAAAATGTTTGGCTAACTTACTAATATATAGGCAGTCACTGTCCCTCTGTTCTTGGAGCCATTCTCTGCCAGGGTCCAGCCCCGGTGGATCCAGGGTGATTCGAAGGTGGGGACGGAGTCGGCGTCCTGGAAAAAACTTATTTAATTACAGATATAGAGGGAGATTAGAAACAGATAGTGTAGTAGGAGAATTAGTGGAGAAAAGAGGCTGAATAACTGGTTTAAATGGAATACCAATCACCACCTACGTAGGCCACAGGCGTCTTTTCATTCTCCCAAAGGAGAAGAGGCGTTGAGGCCTCTCCAGTCCGATCTCAGAAGCCCAGGCAGAATTAGCAGGCTTGGTGAGTACCCACATTTCAGATGGGAATTCAGCCAGGGAAACGGGGAGCGAGAAAGAAACGACACGGGGGAATCAGTCTTTCCAGAAACTGATCCGATTTCTTTATTTTTCAGGTTTGTTTATATACCTTTTTGTTATACATAGGGATGAATACAGAGTCACGCGGGGGTCAGCAGACCTGACCCTTGTCACAATCAGGTGCTTCATATAAAATTATACAAAGGTCTTATGAGTTTCATCATCTTTTAGCCATGAGGTCTGCTGACATTTTATGGCCCTTTCTGATACTGGTCAGTTAACCAGAAAACTTATTTTTCCAGGGGTGATTTTTTCTTAAATCAGGCGTCACCCTCCAAATAAAGTTGCATTCCTATAGGGTGAGGGTGTAGTGAGTGACAATCAAGAAAGGAATTTACTTAACCTAAGGTTTAACATGATTAATCTTAAAGGTTAATACTTATTTCTCCTATATGCTAGTTATATTCATTATAAGGACAGGAATATGGAGATTTGGCAGCAAATATTGGCTCAACAAATGTAAACCCTTCACCAATGTTCCCCTTAAGATCTATTTTGTTTTAAGATAGTGATAAAGTTACATTTTTGCATAGCAAGGGCACAGTGATTTATAGTGATTTATAACAAAGTACAGTGATCTATAGCAAAAGAGAAGATTCATTAACTCAAAAGTCTAGTATTGCTAACATCAAAAAACTACTATATTTCTTTTCCTATATTCCAAATACATTGATTAATATATTCCCAGGTGCCTAAGGATATGGAGGCCTGATGGCAATCATTGACTCATCAATGAAAAAAGCCCTATGCTAATGCTCCAAACTCTCTGTGCTGTTTATGGCTGAGAGGCTGTCACACAAGCTAGTCTGTCAGCAGAGAGGTTTGACCTGAGACATCCTTGTCACACCCAGGGCAGGGAATTAGCAGTAATTATTGGCAGGACAAATGAAAAAACCCTTCACCAATATAATTCCTAATCAACCTACTAATGCTATACTAATGATCTTCTAACTTCTCAAAAGAGTCTGTATTTAGAAAGTTTTAAAACATCCCATGCCTCTCACAGTTGGGAGGCTGTAAACAATCACATGCGGCCGGACGAGCCTGATCAGGCAGGCCAGAGAACCTTCAGAGTTTGTAAGTTGAAACACTCTTGTCACGCCCAGGAATTTTTATTAACTGGAGCTGCAAGTTAACTCCTTCTCTGAGAGAAATGGTTATGGGGGAGAGCTCCCCGTAAAGTACTCTGGTTTTGGGGGTAGATGCTCGGGAACAGGGGGTTTCCTGAGGCTTGATCACGCCTTTGCGTATGCCACGCTTCCTTCCTCATGGCCTTTGCCATGGGTGGAGTTCCTCACGCTGGCTCCCAACAATTCTCCATGGTGTATCTACTCACAGTTATCAAAGCATAACTAATAATCACAAAAATAATGATGATAACTTCAAGTAAATAAGTTATTACTATTCAACATCTTGATTATTTATATTTATGTATTAATATTTGACATTCTTTTATAAAGAAACTGAGGCATAGAAGGATACCTAAATACCCAAGCTTATGTACCCATTAGGGATAGAGCTGAGATTCAAATGTATGCATGATGACTCTAGAGTCTCCCAAATCTAGATTATCTAGCCTTGGTTCCCAAGTTTCTATGAGATAAGAGATCTTCCACTAAGGGCTGAAGGAAGAAAAGCTATATTTTTGTAAAAAAATATTTTTTGGACACTGTAATCTAAATAGATATTTGGTGATGTGTAATTATGTTTAGGATAAGGACTGTCTACCTTGCAGATCATGAGTTTAAACTTCTTTGTGTTCTACTGAGCGTAACATGTCTAATGGCAAAAAGGGACCTTGAAAACCAGTAGGTGGAAAGACTCCAAATTCCCTTATCTAAAATAAGACACAATTTCTAAATCCCCAGAAGGTTTTCTCCCTCCTAGTAGTCGGCTGCCAGGATCAGAGCGAGTTCACTGCAGCCCTGCACAAGATTTAATGGGGTAATTAAGAAGTATGCTGAGAATTTGGCCTGGGACTTGGTTCTGTTTTTGCTCTGCAGACTTTTTTGTTGGTGGAAGCAGTTCAGGCAATCCGTCGTTTGCGCTTGGCAATGCCAGTGACACAAGTCAGTTCTTGGAATGCAGTAAGGGACAACGGTACTGAATGGGTAGCCAAGGATTGGCAGCAACCTATAGAGGTTTGAGGGGTGCTTTGGCTATGGTTACTGTTCCTCTCAGATAACTCTTAGCAGCACGTGGCTGGGGAAAAATGGAGCTGCCATTTCCCCAGTCTGTCTAGACTTTGCTTTTTTTTTTTTGGCTTATTGTTTCTACATATGTATGCAGACTTTTCTTCTTATAAGAAAGCTTCACATGATATTACTAATCTTATATAAGTGAGAAATAGTATCTTTAGAGCATATAAATATATGAGTGAGATAGATCACCTTTCAAATGTTGGAGAATCATTTGCATTTCTTTTTCTATGAGTATGTTTGGTCCATTAAGCAAAAATCCACAAACTTCTGCTGGGAGCTATGAAATGGGTGCCTCCTTATGATGATTGAGGAATTTCAAATGCATATAATGATCTGTCAATATCTAGTAAAAATTAAGTATTCTTGACAATTCTATTCTTATATATTTATCTTACAGACAAACTCACATATGTACAACATAAGACCTTCATTGAAACATAGGTAAAATTAAGGTAGGAAACTACACACACACACACACACACACACACACACACACACACATATATATATAGCACCTGGCTAAATGAACTATGGGAGGAATGTCTTCCTCCAGCCATGATGGAGTAACTGGTATGAGCTAACTCTCTAAACATAAATACTAAAAGGATATACAAAATACAGGAGGCAATATTTTTGAGCACTAGATAACGGATTGTATAACTTTGGGATTCCTAAGCCGAGGGAAACTAGAAAGGTAAGGGGCAAATTGTCCAACCATCTACCTGGGGATAATTTCCTGACAATGTACAGAGGGTTGGAGCCAAAGCAGGCTATCACAGTCCTTTTGAGTTGCAAAGGCAGAGATCAGAGTCTGGGGGAGATGAGAAGGCTGAAATATACAGTGTGAGCTATGAGAAAGGAAGAGGGAGCTATGCTCAGACAGCTACAAAGAATCTACACAAAAGCTACATATACATTTATACTGGCAAACATCAGGGAATTGTAGTTAAAATGAGTAATGTTAACAAAAGCATAAAAAGTAGGAGACATAAGAGACGTGGGTTTGATCCCTGGGTCAGGAAGATCTCCTGGAGGAGGGGACCAAGTCCAGTATTCTTGCCTGGAGAATCCCATGGACAGAGGAGCCTGCCAGGCTAAAATCTGTAGAGTTTCAAAGAGTCAGACATGACTAAAGTGACTTACATGCACACTTAGGTGTTAATATGCCAAATACATACAATGTTTTTATTCTAAAAACTATAAAACATTATTAAGACAAATCAAAGAATACTTAAACAATAATGGATTGGAAGGTTAATTTTGTTAAGATGTCAATTTTTCCATAATTGATAAATAGATATAAAGCAATTGCAGTCACCTAGAAGTAAATGTGCTAAAATCTATATGAGATAGCAAATGAACTAAAATAGGCCAAACAATTTCTATAAAGAAGGACAAAGTTGCAAGTTTCACACTATCCAGTTTCAAGATTATTACAAAGCTACAGTAATCAAGACATAGATTAAACAAACATACAAGAGTCCAGAAATACACCCATACATGCTCAATGGTATGCTCAACTGATTTTTGACAAAGGAGTTAAGAAAATTCAACTTAGAAATTATGTTGGAACAACTTGAAAGCCATATTAAAATAAATGAGAGAAAGAAAATAAACTGAGTCCACAGGTCACACACACAGTTTAACTCAAAGTGAATTATAGTCTAAAATATAAACCTTTTCATAATAACATAGAGGACAATCTTTGTTACCTTGTATTAGATCAAGATTTCTTAGATAAGACACAAAAAGCATAAACCATAAGAGAAAAAAACAGCTATATTATATATAATAAAATTAAAATTAAAGCTCTTTGAAAGTTACTATGAAGAAAATTAGAAGATAAGCCACAGACTGGGATAAAAATATTTGAAAAAAACTCATCCATTTCAAGTACATGTAAAGAACTATCACCACTCAATAGTAAACAACCAGTCCAATTCAAATCAAGTGGGAAAGGGGAGTATTTTCAACAAATAGTGCCAAAACAACCACATATCTATATGGGGGAGGGGAGGAAATTGACTGCTATATTACACCACATGAGTGAGTCACAGACCTACCTAAATGCAAAACCTAAATCTATAAGAAACTTCTATAAGGAAACATAAGGAAAAATCTTTGCAACCAAAAGCAGGCAAGGATTTCAAAGCACACAAAAGAACAAACAAAATAATTTTGGTAGATTGAACTTCATCATAATTAATATCCTTTTAGACTGAACTTCATCATAATTAATGCCAGACAGAATTATGCTCCAATCCCCAACAAAAAATCCCATGTCTAAATCCCTAGAATGTTTGTGAATATTCTGCGTTATATGACAAAGGGAACTTTGCAGTTTCTAAATTTGGTTAACGATCAACATACCTTAAAATAGGCAGACTATCTTGAATTTCTGCATAGACAAAGTGTAGTCACATGAACCCTTAAAAGCTGAAGAGCAAAGCAGAGGGAAAAATCAGAGAAATTTGAAGTGTAAGAATAATTTAATGTTGCTGGTCAGAAGATATGGATAGGACCATGTGTTAAGGAAACAGGGAACTTGGTCCTACAACCACAAGGAACTGAATTTGAATAACCTTAGTGAACTTGGAGACAGATTCTTCCCCAGGGCTTCTGGAAAGCTACACAGCCTTGCCAACACTTTGCTGTTGTCAGACCCTTAGCAGAGAATCCAGCCACAAAGTGCCAAACTTATAACCTATAGATCTGAGAGTTAATAAATGGATGATGTTTAAGGCCACACTGTTTATGGCAATTTGCTACACAGCAATAGAAAACTAATACAGACACCATTAAGAAAGTGAAAAGACAAGCCACAGAAAGGAAGAAAATATTAGCAAGACATAAATTGAATAGAAGACCTGTATCAAGAATACATGCAGAACTCCTGCAATTACTTAATAAGAAAACAAGAAACACAATTTAAAATTTGAACTGGGCTTCCCTGTTGACTCAGTGGTAAAGAATCAGCCCGTCAATGCAGGAGACATGGGTTTGATACCTGGTCCGGGAAGATCCCACATGCTGCAGAACAACTGAGCCTGTGTGCCACAGCTATTGAGCCTGTGCTCTAGAGACTGCAAACCACAACTACTTGGAGCCCATGTGCCCTGGAGCTCACACTCTGCAACAAGAGAAGCAACCGTAGTGAGAAATCTGTGCACCACAATTTGAGAGCAGCCCTTGATCACCGCAACTAGAGAAAACCCCATGCAGCAATGCAGACCCAGCAGAGTGAAAAATAAAATAAATAAATGAAAAATTTTAGAAAGCAACTGAAACAATATTTTATAGAGAGTTCATGAAAGACAATATGTAAATGAACAACAAAACCATGAAAACACCTTGAACATCATGAATCATTAAGATTCATATCAAACACATCCTGAGATATTGATGAATATGCATTAAAATGGCTACAGTTTAACACACATGTATACCTGTGGTGGATTCATGTTGATCTATGGCAAAACCAATATAATGTCGTAAAGTAATTAACCTCGAATTAAAAAAAAAAAAAAGACTAGCCATACCATGGATTGGAGATCATGATGTAAGTGGAATAGGTATACATTACTAGTGGAAAAGAAGAAAGCACTGCAGAGAACTACCATCCTGCTATTTCATTCTCAGATACTTGCCAAAGACAATTGAAAACATACAAATGTTCATACAAAAACTTGTTTGCAAACATACATGGAAGATTTGTTGGTAACAGTCAAAACCAGGGGGAAAATCCAAATGCCCATTGACAGGTAAATGGATTTTCATTGTGAAATTATGGTATATCTATACAATGGAGTACTACTCAGCAATTAAAAGGTAATGGACTATTGATATACACAACAAAATGGATTAATCTCAAAAGGGTGATGTTAAGAAAACCAGACCTTCCCCAAAAGTACATCATGTCAGATTGTATTTACATGAAATTCTGTGATATGCAAACAGACCTATAGTGACAGAAGCAGGTCAGTGCTTGCCTGAGCGTGGGGATGGAGAAAGAGAAGGATGATAAGGCAGCATGAGGAATGTTAGAGTGACGGAAATATTTATTACCTTAATTGTGATGCTGGTTTAACAGGTATATACATATGTCAAACTTTATCAAACTGTATACTTTAAACATCTGCAATTATTGTACTTCAATTATGTCTCCATAAAGCAGTTTAAACAATTATATGGCCCACAAAGCACATCCTCCAGCCAGAGAGGCCTGGCTGTGGTCCAGTAGTTTAAATTCTCAGAACATGATAAAAGTCAGAAGGACACTGAGATAATTAGGATTTTGTCAGAGTGATCCAAGTTGGGATACCTCTGAGAAGCAGGTGGGAAAAGAGGGATCTCCTCTTCCCCATCTCTATAGGTAACAAGAAAAATTAGCCTCCTAAAAAACTATTTGCTCTGGCTGGTTCCCTCGACACAGTTTGTCCTGAGCCACTGAACCTTAATCAGCACCGGGTGCTGCGAAGTCAGGGGTATTTCTCAAGTACAGGACTTAGTCCTTAGGATTCTAGAAGACTATATCTTGGCCCCTGCTGTTATTAAGCATTGCCATTGAGTTTGTTAGTGGTGGCTGACAGAATTAGCTAGAGTCACATTTCAGGGCCTCCCTCGATTTAAAAGATAAAGGAAATTCCCTGAGGAATTTTCTAGCCAGCCCCAGAGTAACAAGAGGACTTTATCACATCTGGGAAAGAAACAAAATTGCTCTAATCACATCTTTTGAATTTTTTATGCCAGAGCCTACTTACAGGCCTTTGTATCTGCTGCTTCTGCCTGGCAGGGCTAGTTTCTCAGCTCAGGGGTCCCATGAAGGCATAGCTGATTGCTGGACAGAAACCGAGGAACTGTCCGTGCCAGGGGGAATCTGCCTCCCCCGATAGAAGCACCGCAGCAGAGCAAGGCAGACCAGCCTCCATCCTTCCTGCAAAGTGCTTCAGCCCTGGCGCAGAGAACAGCCAGCTGCAGAGATGTTGATCCTGTCTCCACTAACAGAAGCAATACCAGCTGGGAAAACAAGAGGACTTAATCTCTTCTCTGTCCTTGGCAGCCAGATCAGCAGGTACCTCAGATAAGGGTCCTCATGTGACATTGTTCCCGTTTGCCTCAAGAAAGCCTTAGTTTCCAGAAAAAGCAACTCATTGCCTCTGAAGTAGGATAACTCATTAACTTCTCACTTCATCATTGTCCCCATCATTTTCACATTCATTTATTCAATAAATGGTTAATGGATACCTACTTTGTGTATGATTGGATGATTGGTAGGCAACAAAATTAAAATCTAGATCTGCTAGAAATTGGAACAATGATTTCTTTACATCATTAAGATTATAACCTGCTCTCTTTGAAACACTTTCATGCACCAGCTGTATTACAGACATGATTTGCTCCCTCATAACGCAAGGTAGGTATTATAATAAGCATTTTACAGTTGGCAAAACAAAGGAATTGTTTTAAGGAATTCATCCAAACTCTCATTTTAATAATTTGACACAGATTTAGAAATATCTCAAATCCATGCAGCTTCCACTCTATCAGGCACCTCTGTTACTCAGTCTCTTTCAAGTGATTTTTATATGGTTATGTTTCCTGATTTATAGCACTTCTGTAAAGAAGTTCGTGTTATTTTTCTCTAGGACATTTATTGGGGCACTAAAACAGTAAGGTGACATCTGGCTGCACAGGCCTTCAGGGAATCCCCATGGTCCATTTTTAGGTTCTCAGCCTTTAGGTTCAGAGCTCAATTTTATCCTTCATTAGAAAATAATTTTCGAAGTGCACAGGAATCTGATGTATGAGTAAGCCTTCTAATTCATTATTTTAAAAGCTAAGCAGACCCAAAGAGCAGAGAGGAATGTTGGCTATACTGACTCATCCATTCCACAAACATTTATCATGTACTAGGTGCCAGAGTGGTTCTAGATGGTGGGGATAAAACAGAAAATATGAGCAGCAAAGGGACTGCTGTCATGGCGATTACAGTGTCAGTCCTGATAATCCAGGTTGCTGCTTGGGAGGAAAACAGTCACACAGGCCACAGGACATTTAGCTTTGACTAGGTAGAGTTTGAGACGTCTAACAGTTGAGAGCCAGTTGTATACTATTCCGTCATTTTGTGAGCTGGTTGATGTCAGTTGGTAGCTAAAAATCAACCACGATCAGTATATTTATGTCATGGAAATTGGCAGACTTCACTTTGGAGCAGGTCTTTCCTCTCCCCATGAGAGCTGGTTGGTAAAGATTTACTGGCACGCCACTGAGTAGAGGAGCAGAGGATGGACACACAGGCCAGAGACAGGCTGTGACCTCCCAACCTGCTAGAGCCTGTAGAATACAGATGGTAATAAAAGTCTTGGGATAAATACACTACCCCAGGGCAGAGTGATGAAAGGAGAAGACTGAGAAAAGAGGTTAACACACACACACACACAACAACAGGGTGGTTAGGGGAGGAGAAAGGGAAAAGCAAGGGCAAGGCAAAGAGATTTGAACACATTGGTTTGAAGTTATCAGGAAGGAGTTTTACAAAGGAAAGTGTAATAAGGCGTTTCCAGAAGGAAGAGTTTTACTTTGCTCTGTTAATCTTTTAAAATTATTGTTTACTTTAGAAAGTGTCCAGGAATTTTGGTGCCTGGGTTGAGGTGAATCACTGATACACTTGGACAAAGCACTTTCAAAGAGTATGGGGAACAAAGTTAGATGCATAAAAGTCAAAAGTTGATGGGGGTGGAAGCACAAATAGCAAGGGTAATGAACCAGAGAGTTCAAATTTGATGAGAAGCCCTTCCCTTCCGGAAAGGGGAGAGCTGGATAATCTTCCTCCAAGACACTGCTTGGACCCTCGTCCCCTTGTCTTCATGCAGAAACTACTCTCTGTTAGCACATTCCATCTTTACATGGAGGATGCAGAAAGCATCAATTTTAGCTCTGCTAAGCAACCATACTCTCCTGAGATGATGGATGAGACCCAGATCATTGAACCTGGAAGTTCAACTGCTTATCATTTAGGGTAGGTTTTTCTACAGATGGCTAATTTCATTTCCTGCATGTTGACTTTTTCCTAGCTCTTGGCTTGGAAGGGAATCTAAATTTCATGCTTAGGGAATACCTTGCCATTACCCATGAACATATGCTTAAAGAGAGAATATTTCCTCTGTTCAATTTTAACTCATAAAAAATGCAGCAGGCTTGGGGCAGGGAGGAAGAAGAGTATGAAACGTACATGGTCTGTCTAGCAGTTGCCATCCCACCACCTTCTCAGAGAACTGCCTCATCTCTACGTACACCAGGAGAAACGGTCATCTCTGTACCACAATACTCCACTAGCCAGGTCTCAGCTGATGAGGCTAGAGTTGGACAATCACTCAAAATCTGCACAAAGACAGTACCTGGCTGGTTAAAAAAAAAAAAAAAAACTGCAATAATAAGATCCCCTCTATCTGAAACTTCCTTCTAAGGCTCTTAGCTTGTAGGAGCTAGAAACTTTCTTCTCCCTTACAGTTGGAGGAGCAAGCACTGGTATAGCAAGTGAAAATAGAGAGGGCTAAGAGCAGGCAGAGGAAATCAGAGATGCAAGATGATAGAGATTAAGACCCTATTTTCACTGTCCCCAAATAATTCTCAGAGTGGGAAAGAGAAACTTGTGTTAAAGGTTCATTGCAAATGGGAGAAAAGGAGAATCAGAAACAGCAGCTAAAGTCACAGTTTTGGGGGTAGAGCATTTCTGCCATAATTGAAGGGCAGCCTGATTTTCTTGCCCTTGGCAAACCAAGGGCAGCTTGGACTCCCATAGATGACCACAGGGTGCTTGCAGCTTACCTCTGTTTCTAATCATTGGTTCATTACTATAGGCAGTGTTCATATTTTAGCCCACTTGAAAGGCTGGTTTCTCTCTCCGCTACAGAGCCATAGTCTGTCCACTACCTCTGGGTTGTAACTAGAGGGATATGGTCTGGATAATTCCTATAAAATGTAAATATGGTTTTCTTCATTGAGAGTTCCAAACCAAGTCACAAGGATAATGTACAGACCAGAGGCACTCAGATAAGCATTTGATAAATGGGGGCTAAGTGAGGTACAAGAATTCTCTCATATAATCCTCAAATAGTACCATGGAACACCTACTATTATTATTTATACTTTGAGATGAAAAGAAATTAAGGCTTAGTGATGTGAATTCACTTGCCAAAGTCAGCAGCCAAAGGTGACAGATAAGACCCAGTTCTGTTTCTGTGGTCTTCATCATTACGTCAAAGAGAGACATAATACAGAAGACCCGCTCCCACCCAAACTGGTCCAGACTGCTAGCAAGAGCAAGGCAATCAGTAGTTCAAGTTACGTATTCACCAATCACACTCTTAGTAGTTATGGGCTTTGGGGAGAACAATTGCAAAGAAAAACCTAGAAAAGCCTGGATTTAAGTAAGTAAAAGATAATGTATGAGTAGATAATTTCTTTATAACATAAGTGTCCCAGGGAATACCTTCCACATATATAAATAAAAACATGAGTCTGGGTGTGTATGTATGTGTGAATATATATTCAGACCTATTGATGCAAAAATAGAGAAATTCACAGGTCATATAACAATTATTGTCAGGAACAATGAGCTGGTCCTACTTAGCAGTAATTGAACAAGCTAAGATGGTAGTGTTTTCTTTGGCAAACAGAGACGTTAGAAACTTAATTAGCAAGAAAATCTCTCATCGTGGGAGGTTGTGGGTCATACCTCCTCTCTCCAGACAAGGGCTCCACAAAAACAGTTTGTGCAGTGATGAAAATCTGGAGATAAATAATGAAGCAGGTCTCCAGTCCTTGGGAGAGAAGCAGGGCAGCCTTTGAAAGTATCAGTTAGTGTTGACTGGACGGAGGGAAGAGACAAAATATAAGCGTTCCTTTCATACTCCAGATGTTCCCAGTAAACAATCACTCACACACCAGACATTCCCAGTAAACAATCACTTTCAAGAACGCTCAGCTTGTGTGGTCAGTAATCATTCCTGAGATTGAGGGCTTAGCAGCCACAGAAGACAACTCCTAATAGAGGCAGGGCTGTTGCTGTGATAGGCCATTACACCACAGGTGTGACCCATCCCAGAGGAGGCTGGGGTGTTAGAGAGAGACAGTGACCCCTCTGGGGCAGGAGCAACAGTGAGGCATTAGCAGCCAGCACTCACAGAGGCTGGTGCTGGGTGCGCTGCTGTAGTCGAAGAAGTGCAAACAGGCCCAGGGAAAGGCCAGGAAATTGCTTTCATTCTCAGCTCACTGCTGTAGCAGCTCTCAGCTAGTATATTAAATTCATTACAGGATGGGGTATCTCATTTGGTACAAACAATGGCCTGATAAGACAGAAAGGGCAGACATCATTTCTCTTCAAAAATCAAATCCTATTTTATAGAAAAGGAAATATGCCCAGATAGATGGAATAACTAGCCAAAGACAACCAAAGAGGTTGAGAAGACTTGGAACCAGAATCTAGGACATCTGATCTCAGTTCCTTGTCCGTTTCTGCTACATCTCTCTGTCTCTTGCCCCTCTCATGGTGAAAAGGGAGAGAAGAGTGCTGATAGTACAATTCCAGGTTGTAGAGCAAACACATGGGAAACAGGGAACATGGAGGAAAATTGAGCTAGACTTGCTAGGAAGGCTTGCTGAGGGAGTCACAACTCGGCTGGATTTAGATGGATGGAGAGAGTCTGAGAGCTTCTCAGACTCAGGTAGTCCAGAGACTATAACAGTCCTGGGTATATCTGGGGTATGGCATGTGGATCATTCTGGAGAAAGGCTAGATTTGCAGAAGCATCGTTCAGCTGTGTGTATGCGTTGGGAAGAGTGGTGTAGCTCATCTTTCCTCTCACTTATCTATGTACCCAAGCATGCCCTTTTCTAGCTTCTAAATTCAGCCGTATTTTCTGGTTGCATTAACTCCTGAATAATTGGTCCCACATGGTGGAGAGTTGCATGAAATTGCTTTCCTCCACCAGATGAAGAGGAATAAAGTTCTTTCAACTCAAGATACAGATGCTATGGAGCAATGGTAGGATTTTATAGAAATAAGATGGTGTGAAATAGGACAGTGCATCAAAAATGCCCCACTCTGGTCTCAAACACTCCTGAGAGGGTCCCAAGAGTCTCATGGGAAAAGACAAAGGGAAACCAATTACTACTTTCTTGTTCCTAAGACCTGGGCCACAAACTCTAAATGCAGCATGTTTTAAGAAACCTGAGTGATACTTGTGACTTAGCCTCGATATTTATGAAGCCTCTCTATCAACCTTTCCTGTAAGCACCAGTGAAATCACAGGATATAATGGCTCAATCTATTTTATGAAAATATAGAAAACTATAAGAATGCATACAAAAGAAAACTTTTTGCTGAGGGCCAGCCACCTCGTAGCAGCACAATGACCCAAATAATTAACCAAGAAAGGTCAACCAACCTGTGTTCTAGAATCTGAGCAATCAGACCACTTTCCTCTCCTTCCTTGAAGAGAAGTAGGGACAGGGGTATCAATGGGAAGTTTCTGCCTATGAGAAACCACTAGGCTAAGCGAAGACATCAGGTAATTATAATAGTTCCCAACATGCAGATCAGAAAAACAAACCCAAGTGGACAGCCTGGATTCCTGTTAGAAAACCAAAGGGACCCTGGCATGGTAAGTTTTGATGGGGAAGAAAGCGTTAGAGGAAAGGAGTGGATACGGGGCCTGGTATTGGGTGCTAGGAGTTTCTACACAGATATTCTGCCTATCCAAACTTTCATCCTTCTACCTACACCTTTGTTCATTTTTATTTTTAGGACTGGGTCTTGTATTGAGTTGAAGTGGTGACCCTCCAAAAGACATAACCACGCAGACTCTGTGAATGTGACAGGTTTCTTAGCTGGAAAAGGAATCTTTGCCGATATAATTAAGGATCTTTGAATGAGATTAATCACCCTAGATTAATCAGATGGACCCTAAATCCAATGACGGATGTCCTTATGAGACAGAAGGGAGAACATACAAATGAGTCATGTGAAGATGGAGGAAGAGACTGGCAAGATCCAGGTACAAGCCAAAGAATGCCAAGAATTGCCAGCAGGCAGCAGAATCCAGGAGAGAAACAGGAGATGGAGTTCTCGTTAGGCTTTCCAGAAAGAGCCCAAACTTTGCCACACTCTGATTTTGGACTTCTGGCCCTAAAACCATGAGGGGATCCATTTCCATTGCCCTCGGTTACCTGGTGTGTGATAACCTGTTAGGGCACTCCTAAGGAGAGGAATACAGCCAGCTGGGTGATGTTCCATAGGACTATCCTTAGTAACAATGGTGTGGGTGGATGGATGAACCACCAGGATGCTACTTGCTCATGTACCCCAGCCATCAGAAAACAAGGTCATCAACCAGCACTGTAACCTACACCCAAAAGCGGGGTGGGGGGGCTTCCATAGTTCCTCTGGAGCCAGCCATCCCACACAGAAGATTCTGGCTTTGGCCCCCAGGTAGCCCTGGGGCTCCAAAATATTCCGTTAAACCCAGCTCAAGCACTTCTCAGGGCCCCTGGGAAATATACTCAAATGACTGAGACGTTCTCCTTTTTGGCAAAGGTCTTTCATCAAGCAATACTGAGTGTATTTTCCATCATTTTCATATCACAATGAAGAGACAAACCCTGTTAGTGTGTGTTCGCTGAGCAAGTTGAAAAAAAAAAAAAAGGCAGATGTAAAATGCAGCAGCTTGGTACACCCAGGGACCAGCTGGGGCTTGGAGCGTCCATGAATCTTAGCAGTAGCCAGCGAAGCGTAATTCAATCTTTTTAACTTCATGATATATATTCATGTCAGTGGCTTTAAGATAAGAAAAAGACTTTAGTGAAAAATGAAACTTCTGATGAATAACTTGGAAGACTGTTGAATAATATACAAATATTTCTTTCTTCACAGTCAGAGAGATGCCAAATCCTGCTGAATTTTCAGCCCTGTCACTGCCATTCTTTTCTAAGGAGAACAATTTAGGAGGAGGAAAGAAAAGAAACCTTGGCATTTGGGGAAGAGGGAGGGAGGGAGGGGGAGGGGAGAGGCCAGGAGAAAGAAGGGGAGGGAAAAAAACTCAGCATGCCATAATTGAAAGATCCTAAAAGATGCAGGAAAATTGGCACATTGTTGATAATAACCATAATAACAAAGTTAATGATAGGCTCCTGGAAGGCCCTCGCTTGGTCTCAGATTTTTTATAAAGAGAAGGAGCTGTTCAGCTGGCAGGCAGGGCTGTTATTTGAAATGCAGCTTTCATCCTCCAAAAGCCCACCAGCCTCCTCACTGGCAGGGCCGCTTGTCTCCTTCACTGTCCCAGCCCTCAGTTTGCCTCTACAAAATTATTGCTATCTTGGCTGTTTTCTGAGACTGGACAAAAGAACAGGTGGGGTGTGGGGTCAGTGGCTGTCTTTTCTAATTGTTTTCCATTGTTCCCTATGCTAGGGAGGAGAGGCAGCTCTGGGTTGACGAATGGGCTGCAGCAGGGACCCGATGCCCGAGGGGACTGAGGAACACTCCTTGGGGGTCTGAGCCTTCCTGTACTGCTTCTACCTTAGCAAGGAGCCCCTTGCGCCCTGACATGCAGGTGTCCTCAGTTCAGTCACTCAGTCGTGTCTGACTCTTTGCAACCCCATGGACTGCAGCACGCCAGGCCTCCTGTCCATCACCAACTCTTGGAATTTACGCAAACTCATGTCCATTGAGTCGGTGATGCCATCCAACTATCTCATCCTCTGTCATCCCCTTCTCCTCCCACATTCAATCTTTCCCAGCATCAGGGTCTTTTCAAACGAGTCAGTTCTTCGCATCAGGTGGCCAAAGTATTGGAGTTTCAGCTTCAGCATCAGTCCCTCCAATGAACACCCAGGACTGATTTCCTTAGGATGGACTGGTTGGATCTCCTCACCATCCAAGGGACTCTCAAGAGTATTGTCCAACACCACAGTTCAAAAGCATCCATTTTTCAGTTCTCAGCTTTCTTTACAGTCCAACTCTCACATCCATACATGACTACTGGAAAAACCATAGCTTTGACTAGACAGACCCCTGTTAGCAAAGTAATGTCTCTGCTTTTTAATATGCTATCTAGGTTGGTCATAACTTTTCTTCCAAGGAGCAAACATCTTTTAATTTCATGGCTCCAGTCACCATCTGCAGTGATTTTGGAGCCTAAGAAAACAAGTCTGTCACTGTTTCCCCATCTACTTGCCATGAAGTGATGGGACCAGGAAAGCACATGTGTCCTAGGAAAGCACAGAAGGGTGAGGGCAGAGGGTGTGCTCACTTAGGCCCAAACTGTCATACTCTAGATGTTTCCTATTTTATTTTCTTCACAAGACAAATGAGAAAATTGAGGCTTGGGAAGATAAGCATCTCACCCAAGACCACACAGGGAGGAAAGGCAGAAGCTGGAATTGAACCAACATGTAAGCCCTTCAAAGGCTAAATCCTTCTGATAGCATCATGAGTCTGCCCCTAAATGTGGAGGCAATGCCCTAGCCATGTCTGTGGTGGGACATGATCTCTGAATTCTGAGAGCTCAGAATTCAGAAATCCACTAGATTTGGAAAACCATTATAAACATTTGATGTGACTTTCACTTCATTTTAACAAAGGGAAGTTATGTGATACACTGATAAATGCTCATAAAAAACATATACTATAAATGAAAAATTGTTTAAAGAGCAGTCTATCTTCCAAAGCTGCTGGGGTTAGTTTGAACGTGCTTACCTTCCATTTTATGTATCTTGTGGGTCACCGCATCCAGGTTCATGGCTTCTATAGATTCAATTCTGAACCTCTAGCTGTCACCCTTGTATCAGATGGTCAGCTGGGAGCTAAATCTCAAGGAAGAATTTTGCTCCAAGTTTCCCCTCCTTTCAAAATGTCTTCTAGCACTAGGCAATGAGTTCTTCACCTCACAGTTCACACAGAATCTCTCACCATGTTTGATAGCCACTTAAAACCTTAATTGGTGTTGTTTGGTTCCAACATTTGTTAACAACGGCAAATTACTTACAGATGGGATGGTGCCAGCAAAATTGCTCAACAAAAAAGTTTTTTTTTTTTTTTTACTTTTGTGAAAGAAACAAGACAAAAGAGTAGCACAGAGCAACATAAGAGCCCATTTCTTTTGCCAAGAATCTTGAGTAATGATTTCCTGTATCTTTTTAATACTCATTGTGAAAGACCTAAGTAATTAGTTTCTTTTTCCATTTATAGAGACCAATAAACCATTCTCTCATAGATATTATGCTACCACAAGTCTCGTGAAATTATTGTGCATCTCTGACCTATAAATGTTCTTACTTTAATTGTGCTTAATAATCAGTATTGAAGAACAATCTCTTATGATTTTTTAAAAAGTGTATTAAAAAGGACTGTAATGAAATACCTGGAAATCTACTAGATCTTGAAAACTTCTATAAACATTTAATATGATTTGCACTCTCTTGTTTTTTCAAGTTATGAAGTGAACATACACTCATCAAAAACATTTGAAGTTCATATAGAAAATACAAACTATCCTGTGCAAATAAGGTCCACATTTTTCTACACATCTGACTTGTTATTTTCTAGTTGTTTTTCTAGCCAGTTTCCTACCATTCCCCCATTCCCACTCATCCTCCTGTTCTGCTACTTCCCAACTTCTAGAGCTCTATCACTTTGCTAGAGAAAGAAAGGAAAGGAAAATGCTAGATACAGAAAAATGTGAACAAAGACCAACGTATTTAATGCCTAGTGTAAATGCCATTTACTTTGCTCATTCTTTCTCAGTTTTTACCACCATCCTTCCTCCGGATGGCAGGATAACCCCTCTCCATCACGCTATTAGCTCTCTCTAAACTATCGGAGCATTTTGTCCCATGAGACAGTGCTATAGAAAATTGAATACTTACAAGAACGTAAGGAGACACGGGTTTGGAGACCTGTTAGCACCCATGGAAGTGATGGCTGCCTCTTTCAAAGGGATGCATTTGAAGGGAAGGTATGAAGCCCGCCCGTTGTTAAAAAGCCTACCAAGATCTGAGTTCCACCGGACTTGAAGCTTTTCCTCCCCCTACCTGCCCTCCCTATCGCCTGAATGAGGCTCCGACTTGATCAGTAGGCAACCAACATGCCACTAATTAGGAGGCATGAGGCGTAGCAGAGGATGATTAGCTCGTGATGAGCACATGCTGCCTAGAGTTGTCTTGTTACCATTATAAATAGATTAGAAATCTGGGGAGCATCTGTATTCTCCCCTCACAGAGGAGAATCTGAAATTGACAGGTTGAAATGAGAATGTGTCAAGGAGAGCTTTGTAATTGACAAAGATTAACTTTATTTCTCTCACCTCATCTCTCTCCTCTTCTTCTCTTGGCACCCCACCCTCAGAATATCCCAGCTGCCAATGAAAGACACCCAGCAATTCTCTAATTGAACCATAAGATTTTGGAAGGTCAGTGTAAGAAAACCATTCTGGCATTCCAAGGACCAGATGTGTTGTTTATGGAGACAGTTATGTGCTTCCCAGGTGATTCTACCTGGAAACCAAGAAAGGCAGATTAGTGACAAGAAAAACAATTCTTTTCTGTCTCTGTTGCCTCTGCACAGCCTCCTTTCTCTTATATCCACCATGCTTGAACACACTCTTAACGGCAGCCAGTCCTGGACCATGGGCAGTGATAACCCTGCAACTTAAAAAAAAAAAAAAAAATTCACAACATGGAAGTTGTAAGTTAAGTTTTATTTGGGGTAAAATGAGGATGTTAGCCTGGGAGACAGCATCTCAGATACCTCGGAGAAACTTCTCCAAAGAGACAGGGGAAGGTTAGTATGTACATGACTCTGGCACAGGAGGAAGACATGCACTCAAGCACACATTTTTTTTTTTTTGCAGGGTTTTCTGCTCGTCACAAGGATCAGTCATTACCATGAAGGATTTTAGTTGCTTTTCTAGATATGAGGCAATATAAGAATTGGGCTCACAAAATCAGCTCCTGAAAATATCTAACTCTCTGAAGACCTGTTCTGCCAGGTTTTCCCAGAGCACAGACAACCTCATTTGTGCTCTCCATTCTGAACTCCTTTCAGGGGGTGTTGTAGGCCAGCGGCTGCAGCAGCCCATGATTTAATCCTTGTAGAGGTAAACGGCAAGCACCCAGGGCAAGTGCCAATTAATAGCCGACAACACTTTGCAAAAGAGAATATGCAAGAAAAGACCTTGTTGTGTAAGAAGAGGCTTCTAGGATAGGCTCCAGGAGGAGAACCAGGGCTTTCTTGGTGCAGCGAAACCCCTGGAGTCCAGCAGCCTTCAGCACACGGGGCACTCTGCCACGGACATTTCAGCGGAAGTTTCTGTTCTTCGTGGACTGGACCACGTGCTTTCTCAGGAGCAAATCACTGGAGGCCCCACTGTCTCTAGTTCATTTCCAGTGGCTGCAAACAGCACCATTCCCCAGAGACGAAGCTGTAATGACAGATGGCATGTGTGCCTGTCATGATCTATTTTCTTCCATCTTTGCTGACATTTTGGGAAGAATCTGTCTCTTGTGCTCACTCTCTGAAAGAGCTCTTCTTAAGCTGTGACCAGAGTCAAAGGCAAGAAACCATTTCTTTGGTACCTCCATTTATATAAAAGGTATTTTTTTTTAACAGATAATTGTTTTATCTGATTATTTTTCAATGCATGGAGATAAACTCAATCAGTGACCCTCAGAGAGGCTTCGAGGGACACCAGGACCTAGAAATGTAGATCACAAAAGCTTTGTATGAGAAGAGAATGCAAATAAAAAGCAAGTTATGTTATAAAGGTTGGAGTCAAAGCCATAAACAAGCATGGACAAACGGTTTATCTCCAGTAGAGTGGCTCTCTCCAGGGCATCATTGCGTTCTGCAAGTCTAAGCATGGCTCAGGACCTGAAAACCTCCAGTCTTCAGTTTTATGAGGCATTTCTGACAGTCCTGATAGGAAATGTCCATTTTTTGTCCCCACTATATAATCCAAGTAAGATTAGACCAGTTATATTAACAGCAATAACAAAAAGCAATAAAATAAGCAGTGACTTTAGGGATCAAGGTATAAATAGTGGATTTTAACCAAAAATCTCTTCCTCTCAGCTGGGGATGATGACATGTCAAGTAATTCTGAATTCTTTCTCTAGCAGAATGGCTCTTGGCAAGAGACTAGTCATTAACTTTTATAACTTGAGGCCAGGAAGGACAGAGGAGAAGGATCTAGCACAATACAACTAGAGCTTCTCAGATTCAATTATTTTCTGCTAAGGTCCAGTTATTTCAGGTGGGTTTACTCCAATTATTGGTTCCCTGATGGCTCAGTGGTAAAGAATCCTGCTGTCAAACAGGAGATGTAGGTTTGATCCCTGGGTCAGTAAGATCCCCTGGAGAAGGAAATGGTAACCCACTCCAGTATTCTTGCTGGAAAATCCTATGGACAGAGGAGGCTGGAGGGCTATAGTTCATGGGGTTTGTAAAGAGTCAGACATGACTTAACGACTCTGCCTGAGCACTCCAACCATTCTATTTGATCACTGTTCCAGCACTTCTAGGTAGACGTCATTATTGTCAATTTATAGACAGGGAAACCAGACTCCAATGATGTCATTGTACCCCTCCAGGTCTGAGATAATTTAAAAGCAGAGCTGTCAAGTTGGTTTTTGCGGTGGGTTTTTTTTTTTTTTTTTTTTAGATTTTGAGTCTCTGAATAAATTGAACACTGGCAGAGACTCTCCTGTTTTGTATACAATGTCCCATTGGTTTCTCTTTGAATGAACTGATATTTCATAATGATAATCTGGTCTGAAAACACACAGGCAAAGAGCAATTTAACTCTGCTACTGTGAAGTTAATGGTTAAGAAGCTAAGCTTAAGGACCTGGTGATGCAGATACTTTGGGAGGTAATTGTTGGGCCACATCTGGTCCCCTTTGGCTGTAACACTGGACTGGACAAGAGAACTTGGCAGGATCTGGTATGTGTGTCAGGATGAGGCATTCTCACTGCTTATATTTGCTCTCTGGCAAGCATAATCTGAACAAAGCCGAATGTTTTGAAAGGCAAACAGCAGGGTGTGTGAAGCTGGAGCCTGGTAGCTGTCTGTTGAGCAGCCTTACTTCAGTCCAGTGAGGGAAGCAAGGACATCAGGCCTTAGGCTGCTAAAAAGGTGGGTCAGCAGGGAGATGGCAAGTGGAGGTGAGCCTTTGAATGATGAGCCCACCTGGGAAGTCAGATTCTAAAGCATTCTGTACATTATGAATATGGGGGCCATACTGCATACCCAATTAGACTCAGCTGACTCTCGACAAGGGCAGTTGGATCAGTTCTGCATTTGCTGAGGAGGTATGCGATGGAAATAATACTGTCCTACAATAAGGAGGACATGGATTCTATCTTCAGCTCTGCGCTAATCTGTAGTGTAGCCTTAGAGCAGTCACTTTCCTCTCTGAGTCTCAGTTTATCCCTCTACAGAAGAAGCAAGTTCACCTAAGCACTCCTAAGCACTGGTCTCTTGATAACTGTGGAATTGGCAGTGTGCTTTTCACATCTGTGGAAACCAAAACTATACAGTGAGGCAGACCATAAGGTGTTTTCCTTTTACAAAAGTAGAAATTGCGGTCTAGAATGACTTGCTGACTGTCAGAGCTCTTCTAATTCCTGGCTTACTATTTGTTGCAGGGCACAATCCATCACCACCCTGACTCAGTGTGATTTGCTTTAGGTAACTCAATCAGGGAACTTGCCCATAGTTGCAGCTGTTGCCCAGGAGAAAATGAGCAAATTTGGAAACTGTTCTCACTTCTATAGGTCAAGATGCCTTGTATCATGGTAACAGGGGCTAGGGGAGGTGACTTTTATCCCAGTGACTCTTACTCTCGCTATTTTAGTGGTAGACAGAGCAGTGATTCTCGAACTTCAGTGCTCATCAGGATCCTCAGAGAATCGGCTTATGGTGCTGATTCTGGGGCTCTGGCTCCAGAAGACTTATGTAGGCTTACTTCTCTGGTCTGGAACTGCCTTAAAGACAGTTCCCATTCACAGAGAACCCTCACCACCAGTGAGACATCCTGCATAGAACTCGCTACAAAGCCAGTCACACTCTCTGCTGTCTGCCTTTCTCTGTCTACCACCGAGCAATCTGCCAGGCCCATGCTGGTGGTGGGTATGGAGGCTATATTTTTAGCATGACTTTGCTCAGATGAACCAGTTGACTCATTCCATTTTACCACTGTATTTCATTTTAATCCTCGTTAATCTGGTGAGGCAATTTCATCAGCCAGGACATAAAATTAACATGGGAAGAACTCAGATCTCATGGAAAGCAAAATCCAATTCATTTAGGAAATTCTCCTTTGACTTAGGATAGGACTATTAGACACCCCACATTATTGGAGAAGTTTAAAACCATTAAAAATCCCTTAAAGATGGGGGCCACTTTATGTTATGAACCACTGAAGTTAGACCCCCAAACACCACTTCTTTAGAAGTACCATAAATGACATTCTCAATATCTGTAATTTTTTAAAGGTGTGTATAACTCAAGAAAAGTTATAGCAAGAAAATACATAATTTTAAAATGCATTCACAGAGCAAAAGAAAACCATCTTTGTTTTATCCTACATCTTCAAGTGAGTTCAGAAAATACAATTCCAGGATAGTCACTTATATCCAAAATATGGGCTACTATTGACCAAAACTTCTGGTTTTTTGGGTTTCTGGGATCCGTGGAAATGTATCACATATTTTGAATACTAAAACATTAAAACATCTAACTATAGCCCTTATTCTAGGTTTTGGTTCACTCCTTACTACCTAATATGCAGGAGAGCCACTCATTCCGCCCTCCAAATTCCTCACTCAGTGTGGGAAAGAGATTTGTTGCTAGTTTGATGCATCAATCAGAATACAAAAGGCTTTAATAAGGGATATATAACTTACTTCATTGTGTATAACAGACTCTAGATCCAACCACATATCTACAAATGACCTAGTTCCATTCTTTTTATGGCTGAGTGACATTCCATTGTATATGTGCACCACATCTTCTTTATCCACTCATCTGCTGATGGGTATTCAGGTTGCTTCCATGTCCTGGCTGTTGTCAACACTGCTTCAGTGAATACGGGTGCCTGCGTTCTGAGGTGACCTAGACGGGTGGGCGGGAGGGCCAAGAGGGAGGGGATAGATATAGACATACATAGCTAATTTGTTCTGTTGTACAACATTGAAAAGCAACTATACTCCAGTTTTTTAAAAAAATTAAAAAATAAAAAGGATATATATCTTGTTGGTTTCCTCTCCTCTTTTCATTACTCCTGCTGAAATCTTTCAGACCTGAGGTGGAGTCCCACCTCTACTACTTACTGGGAGCTTGTGTCAGACTCAAAGGCCTTGGGATTATAAGACGTCTGCTCAAAAGTCCTGGCCACAGATATTTGGGATGGGAAACTTGGATCCTGATTCAAATGGGCCATCTAGTGAAAGGTCCCCATGGGGTGACAGGAAATGAATAGGTAGACTAAATTGAACTATTGTTCTCAATTCTTCTTACCCTCCCTAGATTGGAATTATATATCCACACCTTTTGTCATGTAATTCAGTAATGCCTCGCACCAGTGTCTATTTCCCAGCCTCTTAATATTGAACATGGCTGTATGGGTTTCCTTAATTAATGGAAGGTCAGTGACAGTAATAGAGGGGCCATTTTGAGCCAAGGCCTTAGAGGATAGCGTATGCTGCTGGTCTTACTTGGAATTCTGTGATCTACCATGAAAATAACATCCTGTGGGGGGCTGCTGGTCTCAGAATGATAAGCAGAGTTGAACCAACTGAAGGGTGCATTCCGGAGAGCCTGGTCAACCCCAAGTGAGCTCAGCCAAATCACAGCCAACCTGAAGACTCACAAGCAAAGCATCATCTGTTCTTATACACTTGTCAGATTCTTTTACCCATGGAGAATTATTGCAGCAATAGTTGACTGATACAATAGATCAAGACAACTGCCCAAAGAGAGAACTCTCAGCCAGGTATATAGCTTTGATGTACAAAAATACATTTATTTTCAACAATTTCAAAACCACTGTCTTTTTTTTTTACAGTAGAAATATTCAAATGGAACAATAAAACCAAGAACAGTATATGTACATATACTGTATATATAGATATGACTCATGCATTTGTATTCCAGTGTTTAGTACAAGTATTGCAATTGTCTGCCCCATTTAACCCTTGAAATGAAAAAGCAGGATCTTTAGAAATAGTCCTAATTCTAGGCTGTAGCCAGTCCAATTTCTCGAGGTCACATTCTCTCAATGTCTCACAGAGAAGGATGTGAACAATATTCCACAAAAATGGACAGGTACAAAATTTAGCCTCTCCTCCCATATATATATACAGTATGCCTTTTCTTTAAAACAAGTGTGCTCAAGCTGAGTCCAAAATAAAACAATGCTACAGCATGGTTTCAAGCAACCCTCCTAAAAAGAACTGGCATGTGAAATGTGTGAAGGGACTGGGGTGCGGGAGAACACTGGCTTTGAAAGTTACTCGCCCCAGATGCAAGAACTATCTTAAGAGAACTGAAGGCAGACATTTGACTTTAAGGAAGTTGTGTACATCTGACAAGCAAGTAGCACAGCTTTGCTAAAATCAACTTCGACTAAGATCATTAAAGGCTAGACCCCTATTTACCTGCAGGGTTTGCACAGTCACACGATTCCACTAGTGCTGGCTCCCTTCCCACCTCTAACTTCTCCCAGGCTGAGGCACTCATGGACTCAACCTAGTGCCCAAGGGACTTTTCTGAGTTATGAATAGCCAGAGAATTCCCTGTAAGCATTATACAATTCCATGGAATCCAACTGGAAAACAGGATGCCATTTATTTTTTTAGATCCATTGCCTGGCTTCTTTAGAGAAAACCTCAGACTGATAACTATCCTCAAACTCATTCTTCTGGAGGGGAAGCCTTGTTTGCCCATCTGGGTTTCAGTTTGAAGTCTCTAGTGGACTTCATCTTGCAACTTCTTCCACATCACAAATGGGACCAAAAACTCACATGTTCTACGATGTCACTCTTGTCCTACCTTTACCAGTTGTTTGTTTCAAAGAAGTACTCCCCCTCCCCACTTTATATATAGAAATAGAAACCAGTGATGGCAGGGACACAGAGATGCAAGAGTTAAGTGCGACAGACAACTGGGGAGCATCCAGAACCCAACACATCAAGCAGGCCTGGGGGTGGGTCAGCTCCAAAGCTGAGTGCATAAGCCAACAGACGCATCTTTCTTTTTTCAGTTTTCTTTTTTACTAAACATTAAATTATTTCTTAGGAAATAAAAAGCTATTTACATTGTAATTATATACAATAAGCCATCTGCAGCCTCGCAATGGACATGCATGAGGCAGGGTCTCTTCTGACAGGTGTGTACTTTCTGCAGCCATGCTCACTCCCCACCAACCTACCTTCTACAGATCTAACTGGGAAATGGTTTCTGTTTTAGGTGGGTGTGCTGGGAGGGAGGAGCCGGGTACTGGTGGTTTGGTGTTGTACGGGGCAGGGAGAGGATGGGAGGTTAGTGGAAAACCAACCCAACTTAAAAAATTAAAAAGACAGACCACAAGGGAAACAAGATTTCTTGCAGTATAAATGGCAGAATGAAGTGAGAAAGCCATGGGAAGATGCATCCTTTGCCCTTAGCACAAAAATAGCCATTTATTCTTCGTGGCTCATAATCAGCTAAGTATGCTTTGCCTCCCAAAGCTAAGCATCTGCCTGCTATTCATGGGGCCCTTGGTAAACAATAGGTAAAAAAGACATTTTCATTTTTCCATAATAAGAGTAATAGGAATCATCAAAAATAAAGTCAGAAAGATGGTTGACCACGCAGCTTGTTGGTATTAAACACTAGTGCAGTTGGGGATCTCCTTTGTGCTTTCACTGTTTGCAATGGTGGCGATTCCTCCTGCAGGGGAGAGAAGACAAAGGAAGGTAAGGATATGCATGTCACAGGAGAATGGATCTTTGCTTTGAACGTGAAGTCACTCAGTCGTGTCCGACTCTTTGCAACCCCATGGACTGTAGCCTACCAGGCTCCTCTGCCCATGGGATTTTCTAGGCAATAGTACTGGAGTGGACTGCCATTTCCTTCCCCAAGGGATCTTCCCAACCCAGGGATTGAACCCAGGTCTCCTGCATCGTAGACAGACGCTTTACCATCTGAGCCACCAGGGAAGTCCAATACCAAGCCACCTTGCTGTGTGTTTATCAAACAGGGCAGCTGGGTGGTCTATCCTATCAGGTCACTGCCTTATCTAATCTGTGTTTAATGTTTGCCCTCTCCCATGCCAGCACACAAGGCAGCATCAATACCTTGCCATCTTATACTCTTGTGACTCAACAGTACTAGCCAATAGGAATTGAACACTTATGTGGCAGGCACTGTGCTAATGACATCGCCACTTTATGATCACGACAATCTTACAAGGCAGGTAATGTTATTCCCATTTCACAGATGAGGAATATGAGGCACAGAGAGACCACAGAACTAGCAGATTGACAGAGCAAGAAAATGAATCCAGGGCTCTCTGATGGCAGACTCCCTATTTGTGTGATTATTAGGATGCATAATCTTTGCCTTAAAGGAAAAAAAGAAAAGTCCAATAGTAATGGATAGTTGGCCTCAGCCCTCTCCCATTCAGACTCCAGCACTTTGGATCTTGATCGACTTTTAAGAGAAAAAGTTCTGCCAATTTCATGTGGTCAGAGGAGGCAGACACTTTAAAACCTGATTATGTCAGGTTTTATGTCACTGAGGCAATTGTTTGTTTTCCCACCCTCTAGACTCTACCTGAAGGACAGGCTCCGTGGGCTGGCTGACTCAGTGTCTGGAAGACAGAGGAATCAGGAGCTTGGGGATTCCAGTACACATACCTATGACCCGGGTGTCCAGCTCTTTGTCCAGCAGTTCCTCGGGCTCGGTGAAGTCGCTGAGTGTGATTTTGGGGGCGTTTTCACTTTGGCTCACTGACCCAATCATCTCCTGCTCCTTGTCGTGTTGGACTTGAGCATAGATGTTAATCCAGGGTATTTTCCTACATGGGACAGGAGCAAAATCAGATTGTAATCACAGGGCGTGCCACACTGAGGCAGTTGGAAATCCTGGGTGATAATGGGGAGGAGGAAGCTACAGGATCAAAGTCAGGGAAAGGGGCTGGCCACACAGATACTGTCTTCACGAAGGCAAAGAACACAAGGAGGGACCCAGATGCCCAGGAGAATTGTAAACCACGGAACTCCCCAAGGAATTCACCTTTTTCTGGGGCAAAACCAGCAAGTGTAAAGAGAAGGGCAATACTATTGACCAGCTGTGGATTAAAACCCTTAAAATATTTACCAGCTATTACATTTATAAAGGAGCTGAACTTTGACACTATGAGGTGGCATCATAGTGAAAAGACAGCTTTTTCTAAGTTTACATCCATTTAATTAACTCACATTGGTTTCCTTTATAAACAGGAGAGGAGATAAAAGACTTATAGCCACTGCTACCATTTTCAGAACACCATCCATGGACCAAGTATCGTAAATACTTCCATAGTCAGTTTCCTCAGCTGTTTAACAGGAATAATAATAGCTTTCTCTTAGGATTGTGGAGAGGATTAAGGCAAGAATTGCTCTTCTCTGTTCAGTCACTAAGTCATGTCCATCTCCTTGCAACCCTATGGACTGCAGCACACTAGGGTTCCCTGTCCTTCACTATCTCCCAGAGTTCACTCAAACTCATGTCCATTGAGTCAGTGATGCTATCTAAGGTAAGGATTAAGAGAAGTAACTTCCTTCAAAGACACCAAAGTAGGAGGTTTGTAAACAAGGCAGACAGACTCGAGTTTGAAGAAGCAGGAAGCTTAAGACTGAAATCTTATAGGAGTACTTATCTCCTGACTCATCTCTGTTATTTCCTGACCCACTGTGCACCAGCTTCTGTAGCCTCCTTTGATTTCTTCTAATCCCACACTCCTTAAACTTCAATGTGCTTATGCCTCACCAGGTTCCTATTAAAATGCATTTGTTGCTCTAGAGGTCTGAACAGGGTGGGTTGAAATTCTACATTTCTGCCTAGTTCCCAGCTGGGTGATGCCGCTAGTCTGAAACCCAATCTTTGAGTTTCAAGCGTCTAATACATCAGGCTTGTCCCCACCTAGGGGACCTTGAATAAACTGTGCCCTCTGTAACACACCTTCTACTCTTTTTGTGATAGTGTCTTTCTTGCCTGGAAGAATTTGGCTTATAGGCCACACTGAGAGGCCTCTCCTGACCACTCAGACTCTCCCACCATAAATGTGTAATAACAGGATGGTGTCTGTGAAAGAAATGAATAGGGTGTTGGTTTAGGGTGATGGAATAGGCCATGTGTGTGGACTTCTTTTCTGTCTTTCTCTCCCACTAAAGCCCCATGTCTGCAAGGTCAACATTTTCCATTTTCAATGCTATACACTTAACATAGTGCTTGGGATGTGGTTTATATTCATTAAGTATTTGTTGAATAAATAGATGGATGGCCTCAAAGCTAATGCTCTATTTTCATTTATTATGCCCTCTAACAAAAAGACCACACTTCTATCTTAGAATTTTACAGGTAGAAGAGCCCTGTCTTACCTCATTAAATGGTGGGGAAATTGGCCTGAAGTTCAGACATTTTCATGAAGTTAATTACTGGCATAGATGTTATTAAAACTCAAGGCATATGACACCCATCCGAATACAGAACATTCTGTGAAAGTGTGAAGCAGAATCACTCTGTTGCCCTAGTGCCAACCAGTTGTATTTTTAACCATCTACGTTCCCTTCCCTGCTTCAACCCCACAACAAGGTAGAATGTGGGCATTTAATAAGGCCTTCTGTAGCTAATTTGGAAAGCCCTCAAAGTATGTTTGAAACATGGACAGTTTCTATCTTTCATTGACATCCAATTTTCATGTTTTTAATGGCTGCTTTCCATACATTAAGGGAGGTGTCCCTTGACTCCTACTGGTCTAAACTAGCTTAATATAATTTACAAGAACCTTAAATGAATAGATTCTGTGTGAGGCAGCAAACCACAGGCTCTCCTAATGTGAGTAATTAAAATTTCATGCTAGCCCTTACTTTCTTCTTATCTAAATAGAAAGGCAGCCTAATGACTTAGATTTCTTCTCATCATAAAAGTACACATTACTCATGAATGTTGGGATCAACTGTAATATTTATTAGGTGCTGGGGCAGTCAAACCACTCCTGATCACACAAGTCTGGGTACTTCAGAGCTTCAGCCAGAGATCACTGTCTCCTCCTTCCTGCTTTTTTAATGTTTGATACCTGTGAGAATTTGGATATACTTGCCCTTACAAAGATTGCTTACCTTATTTGCCTCTCCGAAAACACACTTTTTTTCAATATTTTTAATAGATGGTTGGAAGAGAATGAATTTTATGTCACAATTGGCAGCATTTAATTTTTTTTTCAAATTGCTGTTCATTTTTTTAACACATCCACCTCTAAGACTTTTGAGACTATAAGTCAAGACTAAATCCCACTTTGCAGAAAAGAAAGGTGGGAAATGAAGTTTAGAGGCACGTCCTGAGCTATACATTCATATAAGTTTTAATAAGAGGATCTTAATAAGAGGAGTAAGATGGATCAATCCAAATCATCTATACAAATTTCAGCTTTTATTTGTTTGTTCCAACTATGATTAAGTGTTAGAAGCTTGTGAGAAGAATTTAGAAGAAGCAGAGTAGGCTTCACACTATCATGAAAGCCTTACTGGGAAAAAAAAAAAAAAAAAGACTAGAAAATACAACAACCCAAAAGTCTTCTTGGACAATAAGAAAAAAACAAATCTACAGTCTAGAAAGAAGGTGGTATTAGGCAGAATTTTCAGAAAATCACAAAATGATTTTTTATTATATTTCCAAAGATATCACAAAATAGCAGCCACTATCCAAGAATAAGATCAAATATAGTCCCTTAACAGAGGAAGGAGAAAAGAGTTACTATGATCTCCAAGATTCCTTTAAATAATTCAATTCCCCTTTTATTAAGTGACCACTTAGGATGCTGAGATTGTAGACAATGCCTGGTACAGAGCAGGCATTCAATAAATGTTTGCTGAATGAATTACTGGCTTAATGAATTAATATCGGAGATGGCAGAGAGAAAGTTTGGGGTCTGAACACAGAGCCTGTGAGTGATCTAGAAGCAGAAAGAGAATGACACTTCCCCTAGCCTGTGCTGTCCGAGTGTCTGCTAGTCAGCTATCGCTATTTAACTTTAAATTAATTAAAGGTAAATAAAACTGAAAATTCCATTTTTTTCACCATACCAGTGGCTACTGTATCAGGCAGTAGAGATCATGAAGACTTTTCATCACTGCAGAAAGTTCTATTGGACAGAAATGAAAGAAGCAAAGGAGACTCTGGGAACCATGGATAAGAACCTGACCTTGACTTGCTGGCAGGCCAGGTACCCTCCATATAGCCATCGTTGGAGTTCCAGGTGGGTAGTGAGAGGGAAAGGAGAACAAAGAAATACAGGGAGATCCAATAGGACCTCAGCCAACAGGCTTGGGCACTGGAAGAAAAGCTTCCAGAAAAGTGACTAGAAAAGACAAGTTAACTGATGATTGGTTACTCTTAACTGACTCATTGTTTATCCATTTTAACTAGTATTTGTTTCCTGTATCCTAATTCACTGCCAGGGACATAGAAAGGGTTGACTGGTATTTAAGAAAGGGTTGGCTGGTATTTAATTATTCTACAGAGGCAGAATAATTCAGAAATGCTATTACCTAGCATAGATTCAAGTACTAAAGTCTGGACATTAAGACATAGCTACATTAATAAGTTGGCTGTCTGGTGGCTCAGACGGTAAAGCATCTGCTTATAATGTGGGAGACCCGGGTTTGATCCCTGGGTCGGGAAGATCCTCTGGAGAAGGAAATGGCAACCCACTCCAGTACTCTTGCTTGGAAAATCCCATGGATGGAGGAACCTGGTGGGCTACAGTCCATGGGGTCGCAAAGAGTCGGACATGACTGAGCGACTTCACTCACAAGAGAAGAGAAAGTTTTCTTAAGTCACAGGATACCTCTGGCCTTAATTTGGAGACACCTGACACAAATAACTCTTTGCAGGACTTCTACTGGCCCCTGTTCTCAGCAAACGTGGAGTTCTAGGAGCCAGAAGTGATAAATCTGGTTTAGCTGATCCTCAAGCCTCAGCAACCACCAGGCATCCCCCAAACCAAATCTCTGAATGAATGAAACTGTGCTTTGTATGTAACTGAAGTATCTTCATAAATGGGTATTGCTCTGACCAGACCATCTCTATTAATATATTGAATCTTTGCTAATTGGATAAGAAGGATTTTCCCTTCTTCAAATGGAACATGGTAGGTGGGTTGACACATCATGATCCAAGAGGACATGAACCCAAGCATTAGTCTATATATGGAGAAGGATGGTAAACCCCACTTTGTCCTTCTAATGGAGAGTGTGGAAGGATTCCTGCTGTTTGGCCAGTGCGTAGATGTACACTGAGTAAAACTTATTATATATATATATTTTAAGCCTGAGAAATCCACTAGCAGGGAGCTGACAGGGGCTGGAGGAAGGGAAGGTAGAGTGAAGCATGTTTACCACTGATCTCTTCTAAAAGCATTACAGAGTTTAGAAAAATTCCAAAGCTATAGTTTCAAAATTCATCTGACAATAAATAATGATACTTTTACTTTACACAGACTTCCTGTGATGCACCTTTCTATGTCACTGATACATATGAGCCTACTATGTGCCAGTTTGTGACATAGAGTCACCTTCTGGAGGCACACTGTTATTCAAAATAGCTTAGCTTTCAGGATTTTTTTTAAGTCATGAAATTGTAATTTTTTTCATGAAAAATCATGAAATCTAGTACATATTATATGCTAGATATAGATATTTTTGCCTTGAAAACATGTAGCAAACCTATAAAGTATTATTGCTTTTCCATTTTACATATGAGGAAATGAAGGCTTAGTTAGAGAGGCAGATTCAACTGCCTAAGGCTGCAAGCGCTAAAATAAAACTGAGTCTGTCTGATTTTGAGTTTACACACTTAACCAGTATATGCCTTGTCGATGCATTACATTATGTAAATAATGGCACAGAATTATTGATTTCAATTTCATGTTTTTAATGAGTATCCTATTATATCACCCCTTCTCTGGTCTTCAAAAATAAATTTTGAATATTAGTGGGGTTTGGTTTTTCTGATCTATTTACCTTTAGAAATAGGGAAAATAGGGAGGAGGATTAAAAATGTATACTTCTACATGCAAATTTATACAGAGATACTGGATAATAACCACTATACAAGTATGTATGTGTATGTGTGTAACCAGATTTCAGCTATATTTTCTCTATTTAACATCTGAAGTGGGGCAGTGGTAAAGAATCCACCTGCCAATGCAGGAGGCCCAAGAAACATGGGTTTGATGCCTGCGCCAGGAAGATGCCCTGGAGTATGGATGGAGGTTCATGACATTGTACAGAAGACAGGGAGCAAGACCATCCCCAAGAAAAAGAAATGCAAAAAAGTGAAATGGCTGTCTGAGGAGGCCTTATAAATAGGTGTGAAAAGAAGAGAGGTGAAAAGCAAAGGAGAAAAGGAAAGATATAGAAACTGAATGCAGAGTTCCAAAGAATATCAAGGAGAGATAAGAAAGCCTTCCTCAGAGATCAGTGCAAAGAAACAGAAGAAAACAACAGAATGAGAAAGACTAGAGATCTCTTCAAGAAAATTAGAGATACCAAGGGAACATTTCATGCAAAGATGGGCTTGATAAAGGACACAAATGGTATGGACCTAACAGAAGCAGAAGATATTAAGAAGAGGTGGCAAGAATACACAGAAGAACTATACACAAAAGATCTTCATGACCCAGATAATCACGATGGTGTGATCACTCACCTAGGGCCAGACATCCTGGAATGTGAAGTCAAGTGGGCCTTAGAAAGCATCACTACAAACAAAGCTAGTGGAGATGGTGTAATTCCAGTGGAGCTGTTTCAAATCCTGAAAGATGATGCTGTCAAAGTGCTGCACTCAATATGCCAGCAAATTTGGAAAACTCAGCAGGGGCCACAGGACTGGAAAAGGTCCGTTTTTATTCCAATCCCTAAGAAAGGCAATGCCAAAGAATGTTCAAACTACCCCACAATTGCACTCATCTCATACGCTAGTAAAGCAATGCTCAAAATTCTCCAAGCCACGCTTCAACAATACATGAACTATGAACTTCCAGATATTCAAGCTGGATTTAGAAAAAGCAGAGGAACCAGAGATCAAATTGCCAACATCTGTTGGATCATCAAAAAAGCAAGAAAACTCCAGAAAAACATCTATATCTGCTTTATTGACTACATCAAAGCCTTTGACTGTGTGGATCACAATTAACTGTGGAAAATTCTTCAAGAGATGGAGATACCAGACCACCTGACCTGCCTCTTGAGAAATCTGTATGCAGGTCAGGAAGCAACAGTTAGAACTGGACATAGAACAACAGATTGATTCCCAATCGGAAAAGGAGTACGTCAAGGCTGTATATTGTCACCCTGCTCATTTAACTCATATGCAGAGTACCTCATGAGAAACGCTGGACTGGAAGAAACACAAGCTGGAATCAAGTTTGCCGGGAGAAATATCAATAACCTCAGATATGCAGATGACACCACCCTTATGGCAGAAAGTGAAGAGGAACTAAAAAGTCTCTTGATGAAAGTGAAAGAGGAGACTGAAAAAGTTGGCTTAAAGCTCAACATTCAGAAAACGAAGATCATGGCATCTGGTCCCATCACTTCATGGCAAATAAATGGGGAAAACAGTGGAAACAGTGTCAGACTTTATTTTTTGGGGGGCTCCAAAATCACTGCAGATGGTGACTGCAGCCATGAAATTAAAAGACACTTACTCCTTGGAAGAAAAGTTATGACCAACCTAGACAGCATATTAAAAGGCAGAAATATTACTTTATCAATAAAGTTCCATCTAGTCAAGGCTATGGTTTTTCCAGTAGTCATGTATAGATGTGAGAGTTGGACTATAAAGAAAGCTGAGTGCTGAAGAATTTATGCTTTTGAACTGTGGTGTTAGAGAAGACTCTTGAGAGTCCCTTGGACTGCAAGGAGATCCAGCCAGTCCACCCTAAAGGAAATCAGTCCTAAATATTCATTGGAAGGACTGACGTTCAAGCTGAAACTCAATACTTTGGCCACCTGATGCAAAGAGCTGACTCATTTGAAAAGACCTTGATGCTGGGAAAGATTGAGGGCAGGAGGAGAAGGGGACAACAGAGGATGAGATGGTTGAATGGCATCACTGACTCAATGGACATGAGTTTGAGTAAGCTCCGGGAGGTGGTGATGGACAGAGAGGCCTGTACTGCTGCAGTTCAAAGAATTGGACATGACTGAGCGACTGAACTCAACTGAACTGAGAAAATACAACCCTGGAAAATTCCATGGATAGAGGAGCCTGACAGGTTACAGCCCTTGGGGTAGCAAAGAGTCCAATACAATTGAGCACACACACAGGCATTTCTCTACTTAGTCACCTTAGATGAGTGGTAAGCTGTAGAAAAAGATCTCCTAAATATTTGAGATCCTACTATAGAAACTTAAATGAGGTCTGAAAAACCCTCAAACTTCTCTTCTAGAAAAGAAACTGACTTCATAGGCTCCCCCTCATTTTCCTAGTGTTGTGTCAGTCACTCAGTCACCTCCGACTCTGTGATCCCATGGACGATGCCTGCAAGGCTCCTCTGTCCATGGAATTCTCCAGGCAAAAATACTGAAGTGGGTTGCCATTCCCTTCTCCAAGGTATCTTTCTGACCCAGGGATCAAATCCAGGTCTCCCCCATTGCAGGCAGATTCTTTACCATCTAAGCCACTTCATTTTCCCAATTCAACATAATTATAAACTGGAGAGATTCATATTAAGTCCATTTACTCTCTGACCCTAAAACATGTCCTGTTCTTTCCCAAGGCCAAATACAGCTTCAGGGAAAGTTAATATCACATATTTGGGATGAGTTTAGCAATGTAAGTTACAGGAAGAATCAGCCCCCAGGAACCTAGCCCCATGCCTAAAATTGAGTGACGGCAGCACATACCTTTTAAACTTGTAGATCAAAAACACAGCCAGGCCGACAAACACTACTGACAAGAGCATAAGCACGGCTGAGCTGCTGTGCCCAGCACTAGAGTCCACCAGCGGAGCTAGGAGGAAAGAACAGACTTGCTCATTCGGAAGCTATTAGCTGGGGGGAGTCTCCATTGGAGAATGAGGCCAGCTGGTCTCCAACCTTATATACAGCCTTCGATCGCCCTGCATGCTATCTGGGCAGAGGAAGCTTGGCTTCAGTGAGGATGGTACCCTGATCACAGCTTCTTAGGGAAAGTAAACTCCTTGCTCTGCCTGGGGAAGCCTGCTGTTCCTGCTGTAAATTGTACTCAGCTAAGGGGAGCAGGAATAGGGTATGAATGCTCCTTTTCTTAGACACCGGAGTGCTTGTCAATATGATTATAGGTAATAGAGTGTTTCCATTTCTTCCTCTAGTCAATTCTGGTAAAACGTGGCTGGATGGGCACATGTGGAACCTCTACATCTGAAAAGCTTTCATTAATTAGAAACAGTTAGCAAATAGGCTTTTCCAGAGAGCCAAAGGTGGGTGTCCAATGGGCCATGCCTTTTTAGATTTTCTTTCACAAATCAACCACCCAGAGCTAGTCCCTCTTTTCACTTAGATTTAAACATTATAAATTGAAGGGAGTTTTAAAGTTATTTGATCTGGTCTCCCAGTCAAAATTCATTGAATCAGATAACTGTAGAAATTAAAGGAGATTGAGAACTAAACTGTTATACATAAGAAAGATAATAAAGTCAAGGCCCAAAGAAATTGCAGGTTTAGAAGTTCCTCCAGGAATTCAATAGCAAAGCCACTTCTAAACATGTCTTCTTGCCACCCTAACCAGAGACCTCAAGAAAGATGTAATTAATCTTTCCTTGCCATCACTGCACAAAGCCATTTATGAGCATTGATCGGAAGGTATTTGGTAACCATCGCCTCCATTTTATCTTCAGGATATCAGGTCACCATACCCATCTCCCCACCCCATATGCCTTCAGGCACTTACCTAACGTCAGCTGTGTGACATACACAATGACTTGAACCCCTGGCTTCAGCTCAAACTGGACCAAGTTTTGGTTTAGAGCATTAAACAGAGTCTCTACAATCTGGAGGAAAAAAAAAAAGAAGCTGCGTGGGAAGTAACGTCATGTGATGGAGCCCCCTCGTGGAGGAAGAGACCAGGTTTCAGGCAAAAAATAATAATAATAATAATAATAATAACCTATTCTGAGGACAGCATATTGGAACATTTTTATCCATTTGGTTCTCCCAGCCCCTAGAGCCCTGTGAAGCCAAGGACAAGCTGGTATTTTTTGCTATTACTGGAAAGGAGAGTGAGAGAGAGGTGTGTCCACAGTCACCTAGGGAATTTGAGTTGACAACAGACATAGATGCTTCATTCAACTCCCAGTTCAGTGTCTTTTCATCCAAGCCTGTATAACTTTCCATAGAGAGACGTGTTATGGGTCCCAATGAAAGAAAGTCAACCCACCATTAGTTCTTTAATGTGAACAAGCAACACACACAGGATAGAGGCCCCTGCCAGGATTAAAGCAGGCATGTACGCCACAGCCCACTCCTCTGCTGTTTCTCTTTTAGAGACAATGGGAGGCAAACATCAGAGCAGAAGCTGCCTCCTTTTTATGGGATAATTTTTCCTCTTTCCTTTTCCCCAGCAAGCTTCAGAACCCATAACATCAATTTAATCACTGTGTAATTCCCACATGAAAGCTGAGGCAGACTGAGGCTGTTGTCCCAACTCTTATCTCGCTGTCCATGCCTTAATATCACAGCCGCTATTCATCACCGTAATTACCTATTTATCTAAATGGATGGATAGTGTAGCTTCCAAATATAGCTCACACATGCCACTTGCTATTTCAGAATAAAGAGGTCTTGTAAAAGGGATGTATGCATTGAGAAGCTGAATTTATATCTGGCCGATTTCAATATGCAGCCCTGTAACGCAAGGATCCACTTCATTTCCAGAGAAACTGACCATGATGGCATCTGTGCAGCCCTTGGTGGACTGTGCCCAACGTGGGATGGGGTGACAGCTAGGTGAGTGGCAGAGGGACTTGGAAGATGTCTGTACATTGATTAATTCGAGAGGGAGCAAATGTGTTTGATTCCTGCTGGTTTTTAGCAGCTTCTTTCTCACTTATTTCTAACTCATCACAGGAAGGCATGGGAAGGTAAAGCAAAGCCCAGTCAAGTAAGACCCCAGCAAGAGCAGGGAGAGAGAGAGGGAGACTTGGGGCCACTGCCACCTTCACTTCTAGGCAGGTATGCAGATCATAAGAGCTATATTCCATTTGATAAAGACAGTAAATCATGATCCCTTTGGGGAATGCTGCTTCCTTAGTCAAAGCAAGATGAGGCAATCCATCTCTCTCCAAAGACACGTGTTTAAAAGCAGTTCATTTTCTTCCCAGAAGCAGAACTTGTGTTGACCAGGATCTTTCAAGACAGGAAGCACATTTTTGAGAAATAGACAGGGAAACTCAAATTCTTCTCTTCATCCCCCACCCCACCCCCATCTCTTTTTGCCAGGACAACTCATTAGCTGGGAGACATGAGCAAGTTGCAAGAATGGCAACTGTTGGAATGAATGATTTCAGGAGTGCTTTACTTTCCTGTGTGGCTGAATGCTCCAGTGTTTGTGTTTATTCTGGGTAAAGCTGATTGCTCTCCAAAGCCCTGGTGCCAGACAATGAGTGACAGGTTGGTGGACAAATAGGAAAGGGTTCAATCTACCTCTGGGGCTAGAAATACTTTGTATTCCCTTAGAGGGTGGTGCAGGAGAGTGTCCTAGCCAAGTTTTCTCTCACTTACTTGTTCCAGGTCCCCTTCATTGCCTTTCCTCCTCTCCGTCAAGTTCTTGGGGGGAAGGATGAAGAGCTCTGCAGAAGTGGGGAGGCCAGGCAGCACAGCAACTAGGATCTGGTCTTCCGGGACACTGGTTACCTGCGAAGACGTTTTGACTGAAGAGTGGGGTCCTGAAGGATCCAGCCTTCCCCAAGTCAATAACAAGGATATTGACTATGCATTTTTAATACAGCATTTAAGGCACAGTTTCCAATACACATTCAGGCTTTCCTTTTGCTTTCCCTATAATTGCTAAGCAGAGAATTAGTTTCTCTACCTCCGCTGCTCTTCCATACATCTTTCATGAAACGAAAATACTACTATGAACGATCTGCAAAATATTGTTTGCTGGCAACATTGGCAAAAGCTCCTCCCATATTTTCCATTTTTCTACACCAAGAAGACTAGAGCTTCTGGCTAAAACATGAACAGACTGGCTGCAAATGAAGAAGAAGAAGTTATAAACAAACATGGGAAAATGCAAATTAAAAAAAGAGCAAAACAGTTCTTGTTTTCACTTACTAAAGCAGGATTTTTTATTAAGTTAAAATAGCTAATACTGGTGCAGCTTCAATTAAGAGGTTTCCTCAACTATTGCTGGCAGCACTAAAAACTGATACATGTTGCCAATTTATTTTTCAACAGGCTTACTGTAAAGTCATAAACATATTCAGACCCTTCATTCAGAAACTGTAACTTGGAGTGTTTGTCTTAAAGAAATAATCCAAAATATAGGAAAGGCCATTTGGAGGAAGAAACACTCATGACATTACTTATAATATCCAATAAATGGGAAAATGTTAAATATTCGAAAAAGTTAAGTAAATAATGGTTATGCTACCATAAAGATGATAATTAGCACAGTGAGACAACATGGAAAAACGCTTAATGAGAGCTGTATTCTTTCTGATCTAGTTCTTTACATTTCCTTGGCTACAACTCTAAAAAAATTAAAACATATACATATGACGAATAAGACACTAAAAGTTGAGTTAAGATGCTGAAATTTTAAATGAATTTTTCTATTCCTGAGGGTTGAGTAAAAGGATTATATTGCTTTTTGATAAAAACTAAATGTAAGCTTCCATCTGAAGGTAAAATCCGCAGGAAAATAAAATTCTGAATTTTTCCCTGTAAAGAGTAGTCCTATTCTTTCCTATGTGTCTCCTGAAAGTCTTTTATCCAGAACTAATCTTTTGTCAATTCAAATATGATATACACATATATAAATACAGTTTTTGACTTGGCAGAAATTCCCATCTCCTTCTAGAAGTCTCCCCTGACTATCTCACCTTCAATGACCTGTTCTAAGTCAGCCTCTGGCTCCTAGCACTTCAGACTTCCACGAAAGGAATTTAGATCATGCCCACAGTAAGGTATGCTTATCTGATACAGTCTTTTCTTTAATAGGGTCTTATTTTATGTCTGCCAAGATATTCAGAGGAGAGGGGGATGGTCTCTATGGCTGCCTCACTGTTCCAAACGATGCCTGACAGTGAGGAAAGAATAAATAGACACTGGACTGAATATGAGTGGAGGGGCTGTCTCCCATTAGCTCAGCTCCGATTCGTATTTGGAACTAGAGATGGTGTTAACTCTTAGGGATGTGATGAAGGAAAGAGAGAGAGAGAGTGCCAACCTTCAGAGAACTAGTGAATGGCAGTCAGAAGTCTGGAAAGCCCCCCAAAGCTGGGAGTCATCTCCAGGGAGCTTGAGGATGTTTTGCCAGATGCCTCAGTTCGTCCAAGGTAAGGAGCAGTGGCTGCGCTTTGCTGGAGCAGGTGTGAAGAGATATCCCACGCCCAAGGTAAGAGAAACCCAAGTAAGATGGTAGGTGTTGCAAGAGGGCATCAGAGAGCAGACACACTGAAACCATACTCACAGAAAACCAGTCAGTCTAATCACACTAGGACCACAGCCTTGTCTAACTCAATGAAACTAAGCCATGCCTGAGGGGCAACCCAACATGGGCGGGTCATGGTGGAGAGGTCTGACAGAATGTGGTCCACTGGAGAAGGGAATGGCAAGCCACTTCAGTATTCTTGCCTGGAGAATTCCATGAACAGTATGAAAAGGCAAAATGATAGGACACTGAAAGAGAACTCCCCAGGTCAGTAGGGGCCCAACACGCTACTGGAGATCAGTGGAGAAATAACTCCAGAAAGAATGAAGGGATGGAGCCAAAGCAAAAACAATACCCAGCTGTGGATGTGACTGGTGATAGAAGCAATGTCCGATGCTGTAAAGAGCAATATTGTATAGGAACCTGGAATGTCAGGTCCATGGATTAAGGCAAATTGAAAGTGGTCAAACAAGAGATGGCAAGACTGAACGTCGACATTCTAGGAATCAGCGAACTAAAATGGACTGGAATGGGTGAATTTAACTCAGATGACCATCATATCTACTACTACAGCAGGAATCCCTCAGAAGAAATGGAGTAGTCATCATGGTCACCAAGAGAGTCCGAAATGCAGTACTTGGATGCAGTCTCAAAAACGACGGAATGATCTCTGTTCATTTCCAAGGCAAACCATTCAATATCACAGTAATCCAAGTCTATGCCCCAACCAGTAATGCTGAAGAAGCTGAAGATGAACGGTTCTATGAAGACCTACAAGACCTTTTAGAACTAACACCCAAAAAAGATGTCCTTTTCATTATAGGGGACTGGAATGCAAAAGTAGGAAGTCAAGAAGCACCTGGAGAAACAGGCAAATTTGGCCTTGGAGTACGGAATGAAGCAGGGGAAAGACTAATAGAGTTTTGCCAAGATAATGCACTGGTCATAGCAAACACCCTCTTCCAACAACACAAGAGAAGACTCTTCACATGGACATCACCAGATGGTCAACACTGAAATCAGATTGATTATATTCTTTGCAGCCAAAGATGGAGAAGCTCTATACAGTCAGCAAAAATAAGACCGGGAGCTGACTGTGGCTCAGATCATAAACTCCTTATTACCAAATTCAGACTTAAATTGAAGAAAGTAGGGACCATTCAGGTATGACGTAAATCAAATCACTTATGATTATACAGTGACAGTGAGAAATAGATTTAAGGGACTAGATCTGATAGATAGAGTGCCTGATGAATTATGGAATGAGGTTTGTGACATTGTACAGGAGACAGGGATCAAGACCATCCCCATGGAAAAGGAATGCAAAAAAGCAAAATGGCTGTCTGGGGAAGCCTTGCAAATAGCTGTGAAAAGAAGAGAGGTGAAAAGCAAAGGAGAAAAGGAAAGATATAAGCATCTGAATGCAGAGTTCCAGAAAATAGCAAGAAGAGATAAGAAAGCATTCTTCAGCGATCAATGCAAAGAAATAGAGGAAAAGAACAGAATGGGAAAGACTAGAGATCTCTTCAAGAAAATTAGAGATACCAAGGGAACATTTCATGCAAAGATGGGCTCAATAAAGGACAGAAATGGTATGGACCTAATAGAAGCAGAAGATATTAAGAAGAGGTGGCAAGAATACACAGAAGAACTGTACAAAAAAGATATTCACGACCGAGATAATCACGATGATGTGATCATTCATCTAGAGCCAGACATCCTGGAATGTGAAGTCAAGTGGGCCTTAGAAAGCATCACTACGAACAAAGCTAGTGGAGGTGATGGAGTTCCGGTTGAGCTGTTTTAAATTCTGAAAGATGATGCTGTGAAAGTGCTGCACTCAATATGCCAGTAAATTTGGAAAACTCAGCAGTGGCCACAGGACTGGAAAAGGTCAGTTTTCATTCCAATCTCAAAGAAAGGCAATGCCAAAGAATGCTCAGACTACCGTACCACTGCTCTCATCTCATATGCTAGTAAAGTAATGCTCAAAATTCTCCAAGCCAGGCTTCAGCAATACATGAACCATGAACTTCCAGATATTCAAGCTGGATTTAGAAAAGGCAGAGGAACCAGAGATCAAATTGCCAACATCCGCTGGATCATGGAAAAAGCAAGAGCGTTCCAGGAAAACATCTATTTCTGCTTTATTGACTATGCCAAAACCTTTGACTGTGTGGATCACAATAAACTGTGGAAAATTCTGAAGGAGATGGGAATACCAGACCACCTGACCACCTGCCGGTCAGGTGGTCTGGTATTGAGAAATTGTTGAGAAATATTGAGAAATGTGTATGCAGGTCAGGAAGCAACAGTTAGAACTGGACATGGAAAAATAGACTGGTTCCAAATAGGAAAAGGAGTACATCAAGGCTGTATATTGTCACCCTGCTTATTTAACTTATATGCAGAGTACATCATGAGAAACGCTGGACTGGAAGAAGCACAAACTGGAATCAAGATTGCCGGGAGAAATATCAATAACCTCAGATATGCAGATGACAACACCCTTATGGCAGAAAGTGAAGAGAAACTAAAAAGCCTCTTGATGAAAGTTAAATTGGAGAGTTAAAAAGTTGGCTTAAAGCTCAACATTCAGAAAACGAAGATCATGGCATCTGGTCCCATCACTTCATGGGAAATAGATGGGGAAACAGTGGAAACAGTGTCAGACTTTATTTTGGGGGGCTCCAAAATCACTGCAGATGGTGACTGCAGCCATGAAATTAAAAGACGCTTACTCCTTGGAAGAAAAGTTATGACCAACCTAGATAGCATATTCAAAAGCAGAGACATTACTTTGCCAACTAAGGTCCATCTAGTCAAGGCTATGGTTTTTCCTGTGGTCATGTATGGATGTGAGAGTTGGACTGTGAAGAAGGCTGAGCACCAAAGAATTGATGCTTTTGAACTGTGGTGTTGGAGAAGACTCTTGAGAGTCCCTTGGACAGCAAGGAGATCCAACCAGTCCATTCTGGAGATCAGCCCTGGGATTTCTTTGGAAGGAATGATGCTAAAGCTGAAACTCCAGTACTTTGGCCACCTCATGCGAAGAGTTGACTCATTGGAAAAGACTCTGATGCTGGGAGGGATTGGGGGCAGGAGGAGAAGAGGATGACAGAGGATGAGATGGCTGGATGGCATCACTGACTTGATGGACGTGAGTCTGAATGAACTCCAGGAGTTGGTGATGGACAGGGAGGCCTGGTGTGCTCTGATTCATGGGGTCGTAGAGAGTCGGACACGACTGAGCGACTGAACTGAACTCAGTTCCCTACTGGGAGGCAAGATGGATTTATTCTAACTAGGCAGGGGAAGTAATTCTCAGAGAACAGACTGAGGTCAGATAATCACCCAATGGAGAAAATGGAAAAACCCAGGAGTGTCATGGCAGGTGTGACCCCGTGTCCCAGGGAAGAGTGGCCGCAGGGTGCATCACTCAGTTAGGGAATGTGGAAGGACCTAACTCCAATCATACAAATCCAGCACAATGCTAGATGTCTCATTGTCAAAGGCATACAAGATCAATTTCATTTTCATCCCTCTCTTTGAACAAGTTTTTGTAACCAGATATGAAGTATGGTTCTTATAGACAGCTCCTCACAGGAATGCTCTTATATTATTATATTTTATCTATTTTTCCTCTCTGGCAGCTTCTTTTCTGTGTCCTTCCCTGGATGTTTCTCCTTTACCTTGGAGAGCATCAGCATCCATCTCTGCCCTGCCCCCTTTCCCTCTTAGGGTGGCTGGGGAGTGGGGGCAGACTTAAAGACCTCCATGGCCTCAGTTCCAGCCTCACTACCTCCTACAGAAACCTCACTTGATCTCCAATCATATCTTTAACTCTCTTGGTTATCTTTACCCAGTTGTTTCTGAGATACTCCAAACTCATATAAAAGACCAAATCATCATTGCTCCCCAAGTATGTTTCTCCTACACAGTTGCCATCTTGATCAATGGCAAGGAAAATCCTCTCCTTCTTACTCTTATAATCAGAAAGCTTCTCCTTCCTTCTCATTCACACTACATTTTATTAGTCACCAGTTCTATTTCTCAGCAGGTTAAGTTAGCCTTTGGATCTTTCCTTTTCAGGATTTTATTATTACATCTGGTTTAGACAAGTGCAGTAGTCTTTTAACAGGTCATCTCCTGTGAAATCATCCCCTACCCTATTCACTTCCCACCTCTAGAGACCATCCTCTGTATTACCACAAGATTGGGTGTCTGAAATACAAAGCCACTAATCTCATCACAATAAAACCCGAAACTGTGAGCCATGTGACAGAGCAGTTCTCCTGAGTTCCCTTACCCTACTGCTCTCCACCCAGGCACCACTTCCCAATAAAATTTCTTGCTTTGTTAGCTAAATAAATAAATAAAGTATTTTTTTTTTACCTAAATAATAAAGAAAGAACACATTTCACACTTCCCAGAACCTACAGGATGTATGCAAAACCCCTTTTAGTTGCTCAGACCTTTCACAAAATGATCAATCCATCCCAGCATAACATCAGTCACACCTGCCCTTATAACTTATAGATTGGCTAAAATAAACTGCCACTTATCAAATATGCTGTACTTACCATAGACCATGGCTTTGCACATGCTTTCATTGTACCTGAGAGACATCATCCTCTCTCTGTTAACTACTGTTTATCCTTTAAAACGGAGTTCAAGTATTCCCTCCAAAGACTATTCTACTAGTTCACAAGTATTTACTGAATCATGAATATGTGTCAAGCCTGAACTTTTCTGGATAGAGTGAATTGCACTTTTCTCCATGCTCCTTTGAAATGCTGGCCATGTCTCTCTCATACACCTAGTTGCACATTAGACTTAAATTTGAATTGACCATGTTTTATCCATCATCATACTCTAGCACCTAGGTCTGAGCAAATGGTTAACAAAACCATTTCAACTTGCTCTAAGGAAAATATGCTGTTGTCGTTCAGTTGCCAAGTCACGTCTGACTCGCTGTGACCCCACAGACTGCAGCGTGCCGGGCTTGGTGCTAACTATCACCCTAGAGTCTGCTGGCATGCTCTAGTTCCTAGCTTGTCACCTTCTGACTGCGACATATGGTCAATGGAAATCTTGAAGTCTGTCTGGTTAAAAAACAACAACAAAAGGGAGGGAATATATGTATACCTACAGCTGATTCATACTGAAGTTTGACAGAAAACAACAAAAGTCTGTAAAGCAATTATCCTTCAATTAAAAAACAATTAAAAAAAACAACAACAAAAACAACAAACAAAAACTCTCTAAACTTCCGTGGGCCAAACGAGTGAATGACATTAGTATATACTTAAGCAGTGGTCCATCAATCATTTTATTAAAGGGGTCAATCTCCTGTCTTACAAAAATGTAGGAGAAAGATGGTGCCAATTTCTCATCTTCAAACATGGGACTGATTATCTGTCTCTATCTCTCTCTTCTGAATCTCTCCATCTTTCTTTTCCATCCTTCATTTCCTCTACCCTTCTCTCTCTTTTTACAGAGAAATAATCTTTATTTAACTGTAGAACGGTGGTTTGAATCCATGAAAATGCCTCCGGGACCACACCACCTGGTTTTTTATTCATGAAGATTTAAGCAAAGGTAAAGTCAACTTACTTTCACCAAAGCCCGCTTGATCACATTGGCAATATCTTGCCTCCACTCTGGAATGTCAGGATTGTGGTAATCCAGATTAGGAGAGAAAGATAAGAGCTGGGACTGGAAGTATTCTGCAAGGAGAGAGCATGTGTGAGTGAGGCTGAGAGGATGTGATAAGGTGTTTTCCTAAAGCACCATCTTTGTGCTTTAGGAAAAGGGCTTCCATGTGGCCTCATCTCTAATTCTGTCTTTTCAGCCTGTCTCTTGGCTTCTAAATGAAGTGGGATTTGGTGAGTGGAACTCACCTACTGGAGGTAGGTTTGTGCTCCTACCACTTTTTTTTTTTAATATTAAGAATTTCTTTTTTTTTAATTTTATTTTAATTTTTACTTTATTTTACTTTACAATACTGTATTGGTTTTGCCATACATTGACATGAATCTGCCATGGGTGTACATCAGTTCCCAAACATGAACCCCCCTCCCACCTCCCACCCCATATCATCTCTCTGGATCATCCCCATGCACCAGCCCCAAGCATCCTGTATCCTGCATTGAACATAGACTGGCGATTTGTTTCTTACATGATATTATACATGTTTCAATGCCATTCTCCCAAATAATCCCATCCTCTCTCCCACAGAGTCCAAAAGTCTGTTCTTTACATCTGTGTCTCTTTTGCTGTCTCACATACAGGGTCATCATTACCATCTTTCTAAATTCCATATATATGTGTTAGTATACTGTATCAGTGTTTTTCTTTCTGGCTTACTTCACTCTGTATAATCGGCTCCAGTTTCATCCATCTCATTAGAACTGATTCAAATGTATTCTTTTTAATGGCTGAGTAATACTCCGTTGTGTATATGTACCACAGCTTTCTTATCCATTCATCTGCTGATGGACATCTAGGTTGTTTCCATGTCCTGGCTATTATAAACAGTGCTGTGATGAACACTGGCGTACATGTGTCTCTTTCAATTCTGGTTTCCTTGGTGTGTATGCCCAGCAGTGGGATTGTTGGGTCATAAGGCAGTTCTATTTGCAATTTTTTAAGGAATCTCCACACTGTTCTCCATAGTGGCTGTACTAGTTTGCATTCCCACCAACAGTGTAAGAGGGTTCCCTTTTCTCTACACCCTCTCCAGCATTTATTGCTTGCAGACTTTTGGATCGCAGCCATTCTGGCTGGTGTGAAGTGGTACCTCAATACAAGATAATTATGAAACTCGAGGAAAAGAAGACTTTTGCTGCTACAGGTAGTATCATGCAGAGGCAACAATTAAGCATTAATAAATTGAGCTAGGTTAGAATGGAGCTTTTTCTTGTGTTTCCCTTTGTTCCATCGATACTGCTAGAAAATGCCTCAGGGGTTAGAAAATAGGTCAAAATGCTGTATCTAGGTGTGGGTAACATTTGGTTTCTTGATCTGATTGGTAGATACACAGGTCTGTCCACTTTGTGGTAATTCATGAAGCTGAAACACGATCTGTGTACTTCTGTATTTTAATTTTTAATTTGAAGTATGGTTGATTTACAATGTTGTGCTCATTTATGCTATACAACAAAGTGACCCAGTTTTATACATATATACATTCTTTTTTATATTCTTTTCCATTATGGTTTATCCTAGGAGACTGGATATAGTTCCCTATGCTATACAGTAGGACCTTATTGTCTATCCCTTCAAAATGTAATAGTTTATATCTACAAACCCCAAACTCCCAGCTGCACTCCAACAAAAATGTTTAAAGTCTTCCAGGTGCCCAATAAGAGAGCCTGAACCTCAAGTTTGCAGAGTTGTAGAAAAAGGCACTCATCTGGGGTGAAGTGGAAGATATAAACTGAGTCAAAGGATCATATACCTTAGTATAACTTTCCAGAAAACCCTGTTTTCTACTAAGCTTTTTTTTTTTTTCCTATAGTGGCTGTTTTTAGGGTCTAAGGGAGGTTCACTGAATAGTGGTAGAAGCACAGTTTGATTGAAAATTAACTTAAGAATGGTTCTCCAGGATAGAGAACAGAATGGTGATTCTGTTTACCACTCTCCTGCCTTGTTTTATCCTTATATTCTTAGCCTTGTTCTTCTCCTTTGCAGTGAAAGATGTTAGTCTCTAGCAACAAACAAAACACATCGGTTATGTATAGTTTATCTCAGTACCTAAGCTATGAGTTCCTCAAGAGCAGGTACTGTAACTCCTCCAGCTTTTGAAATCACTGATTCACATCTCACAAAGAATGGATGCTATATGTGTGTTATAGATACCTTGGCGGTTCAACAGATCAAAATGCTTCTATGATAGTCTTTTAAGCTCAGCATCTCTTCAATTTATGATTTATCCCTGTCTAATGAGACCATCAGGTTGTGATGCAGACATATCACAGAATACAAACAATGCTTATCGGTACCTACTTCTCTAACAATCTCAGTATCTATTCAAGGACAAGTAAAGAAGTACCTTTAGATACCTTTTGTGGACCTACATAATTTCCCCATGGCCTAGGCAACTTCCAAAGCAGTCAGTGAATGCCACTCGGGTGGCTGGAGGGGATCACTGGGCAGAAAGGGGCATCATAGGGCTTACCGTGAACAGCAATATCTTTTGTGTCTTGGATGAGGGCATTCCCAGCAGCCACCTGGACAGTGATGGTATTAGTTCCCTCTGCTAGGAATGTGAAGGAAATGCTGCTGTCCAAGGTGATGAGGGGCTAAAAGAGAGAAGCCAAAACACTTACTTAGTCCTTTATGGGAATATCAGATTCCCTCCTTTCCTGTAAATCTCAGACTGTCACCAATCTGCGTAGCATTTGCATATCCCCAAGGGATCCTAACTTGAAGAAGGAAAAAAAAAAATTGCACAGCTTTCTAAATTATATAGCGAGTATCCAGGAAGCATATTAATATACGTGAAGTGCACTGTAAAATGCTAATTCTAAGAGATGAAGATAAGACTGGGCACCATGAATTTTGTCCATCATTCTGTTACTTCTCCTGGGGCAAAGTAGAAGCACCTTTTGTAATCTATTCCTAGTGACTCTGGGAATAGGTGATCACTTTCTCTTTTCCTCTAATACTTTGTGTGATTTATCTTGCAGCCCCATGTATTCCATTGGGCTGCAAGATTTTTCAGAGAAGTGACCATATTTTATTTATTTCTGAATCACCTACCTGTTTTTGGCATGTTGTCTTACATCCAGCAGAATCCATAGATAAGTTGTATATACAATCATTTATTGACATTTTGTTTTATCATATCTGTGTGTTCCATTGCAAGGCATTTCTACCAATTTAAATAAGTTGGGAAACAGATAAACATGCATATCTGTGCTCACTTTTTAATCTTTTTTCTTTTCCTGTTTTCTTTCCCTGATCATAACAGATAGGGACTTGCCAAAGATAAAGAGAGAAAGATAATAAGCATATGCTTTCCCTTAGAAATTAGGATCTCAGTAGAAGCAAGGGCTTATTGGAGAGAAGAGAATGCAGATTCTGAGATTAAAGTGTCATTATTCAGTGGTTATCTTGAGGCCCATGTCCTCTCAAGCTATCTGGTGTTTGCAAGGTAAGGCACTCTAGTAGGAGGCTTTTCTAAGGCAGCTCTTGAATAGATGTCACAAGTGCAGATGAGCAGAACCCATCTCGTCTCTGTGGGTTAGGATGACAATAGGATAGAGCAGTGATGTCACCAGCTGTGAGGATGCGTAGACTTGCCTTTTAAGAATGTGGATATCAGCCAGTGTTCATACAGCACATCTGTGCACCTAGATGCTGCAGAGGCTCACAGATGCAGCATTCAGACCACAACATCCCTTCTGCAAAACTGAAATCTCTTTCTAGCTCAGAATCTTCACCTGGGCCTCTGAAACAATAATCTGATTTATTGGCTTTAAAATTCTATTGCTCTATTTTATGGCCAAGCTGATGGCTGGAGTCAGACAGGATTAGACATTGCCCTAAGCTTGCAGACACCCTTTCTTCTCTGTTTGCTAAATCAAAGAAGGGAGTGTGGAAAGAGTTATACTCTTTTTTATTAACTAAGGGTAAGCCCAGAGTCCAAGCATGCTTCCTCATACTTATGGTTCTATGATGCTATGCACAAGGATGTGAACTCATTAATTAAATCACAAATGAGGTACAAGTAGGTTCTGTGATGGACATCAACTCCAACAGACCAACGGTGGCTGTTTAGTGTCCTGTGTTGAGAAGTCAAGTCAGGCTTAATGTGGCAATATTGGCCATGGACATGGAATAAAGGAAAACCGTATGCCACTGAGTTGCCATCGTTGGTGTAACAAGAACAGAGACTTGAAACTCTGGCTCTGTTACTATTTTAATGAATGGCCTTGGGAAAAGTCTGTCCCCACTGTGGGCCTTAGTTTAAAGTTGTAAGGACTTACTCAGCAGTAAGAACACACGGAATTAATGAATGGCTTTCGGCTAATTTTCTAGTTCCTACCTAGTCAACCCGTTAGGGCTTGTCTGTCAGAATGCCTTCAACTGTTTCGTTACCTTAGTCATATTCTTTGGAAGGAAAATGAAATACATCTGTATACCCAACAGAATGACAAAAAGTTCTTTAAAAATAATAACAAATATTGTCGAGGATGTGGAGCAACTAGAACTCTCATACATTTTTGATGGGATGTACAATGGTGCAACTATTAAGTCATTAGCAAAAATATAAATAAATAAGGTGAGAAATGTGCATTAAAATGATGTATAACATAATTACATTTATTTAAGAATGTCTCTCCGACATAAATCACAGCAGGATCCTCTATGATCCACCTCCCAGAATTCTGGAAATAAAAGCAAAAATAAACAAATGGGATCTAATTAAAATTAAAAGCTTCTGCACAACAAAGGAAACTATAAGCAAGGTGAAAAGACAGCCTTCTGAATGGGAGAAAATAATAGCAAATGAAGCAACTGACAAACAACTAATCTCAAAAATATACAAGCAACTTATGCAGCTGAATTCCAGAAAAATAAACGACCCAATCAAAAAATGGGCCAAAGAACTAAATAGACATTTCTCCAAAGAAGACATACGGATGGCTAACAAACACATGAAAAGATGCTCAACATCACTCATTATCAGAGAAATGCAAATCAAAATCACAATGAGGTACCACTTCACACCAGTCAGAATGGCTGCGATCCAACAATCTGCAAGCAATAAATGCTGGAGAGGGTGTGGAGAAAAGGGAACCCTCCTACACTGTTGGTGGGAATGCAAACTAGTACAGCCACTATGGAGAACAGTGTGGAGATTCCTTAAAAAATTGCAAATAGAACTACCTTATGACCCAGCAATCCCACTGCTGGGCATACACACAAAGGAAACCAGAATTGAAAGAGACACATGTACCCCAATGTTCATCACAGCACTGTTGATAATAGCCAGGACATGGAAACAACCTAGATGTCCATCAGCAGATGAATGGATAAGAAAGCTTTGGTACATGTACACAATGGAGTATTAGCCGTTAAAAAGAATTCATTTGAATCAGTTCTGATGAGATGGATGAAACTGGAGCCGATTATACAGAGTGAAGTAAGCCAGAAAGAAAAACACCAATACAGTATACTAACACATATATATGGAATTTAGAAAGATGGCAATGACGACCCTGTATGCAAGACAGGAAAAAAGACACAGCGGTGTATAATGGACTTTTGGACTCAGAGGGAGAGGGAGAGGGTGGGATGATTTGGGAGAATGGCATTCTATCATGTATACTATCATGTAAGAATTGAATCGCCAGTCTATGTCAGACGCAGGATACAGCATGCTTGGGGCTGGTGCATGGGGATGACCCACAGAGATGTTATGGGGAGGGAGGTGGGAGGGGGGTTCATGTTTGGGAACACATGTAAGAATTAAAGATTTTAAAATTAAATAAAAAAATTAATTATTAAAAAAAAATAATAATAATAACAAATATTGTCGAGGATGTGGAGCAACTAGAACTCTCATACATTTTTGATGGGATGTACAATGGTGCAACTATGTAGGAAAAAGTTCACTTTTATAAGAAATCATAATAATTTTTCCAAGATAATTATGCTATTTTATATTTACAGCTTAGCAATTGCAGTCTGGGAAATTTAGTCAAGATCAAAGAAAACATGTATACACAAACAGAAGAAAATGCTCATAGCAGTTACAGTCATAGTAATCAAAAACTAAGTGAACCTAGAAGAATTTATCAATAGGAAAATGAATAAGCAAGCCAAAGCTCATGCATTCAACAAAATAGAAAAGCAAATATTGATATACATAAGAGTATGGATGCGTCTTAAAACCATAAGAAATTAAAGAAACATTTCATAAAAGAATTCATATGGTATGATATGAAGTTCTATTAATAGAAAAGATAGCTCTAATTCATGATGGGAAAAAATAGTGGTCGGTTCTGAGGTTTGGGGTGGGAATTTACTGAGAAGGGGTATGGAGAACTTTTGGAAGCAATGCTAATAATATATATCTTGATAGGAGTTTGGGTTACAGGTATGTGTATTTCTCAGAACTCAGGAAGTACAGACTTCAGATGATTGATACATTTCATACCTCCATGGAGGAAAAAGTGAAAACAAGTAAAGAACTCTAGCCAATGATTCGTAGCCTGAAGCATTTAGGATAAAGCATACAGGTGTCTGAAATTTATTCTGAAATGAATTAAAAAAAATTAAGATCAGTTGATGGCTGGATAGGAGGATGGACAGATAAATAGACATAAAACAAGCAGAGTAGATGTTAATGATAGACTATGTGTACTTTGTGCATGGGATTCTCCAGGCAAGAATACTGGAGTGGGTTGCCATGCCCTCCTCCGATGATAGACTATAGGTGGTAAGCATATGCATATTCACTGTAAAATTATTTCATTTTTTACTTTGTGTTTGAAGTTTTTAATAATAAAATGTTGGGAGAGAAACAAAGCAGCAAAGGAATAACTGATGTGTTTTTAGTTTTTCTTGCTTCTTTAAATTGCTCTCTCTGACCATAACTATATCACATTACCCTTCTGATTTGGTTACTGCCCTCAGCTATCTCTAATCTCTTCCCACCTCTCACCATCAGGATCCTTTATCCCCTAATGGCAGTCCCTTCAAGGAATCTGGCTACCCACTCCAGTATTCTGGCCGGGAGAATTCCATGGACTGTGTAGTCTATGGGGTCACAAAGGGTCAGACACGACCGAGCTACTTTCACTTTTTTTTTTTTTTTCAAGGAATCTGCACTAATCCCACATCATCCTCAGCACTCAGGGGTCTATGTGGTCCCCACTCTTCTTTCTTTGCACACTATTCTTGTCTTAGACTTAGGTGACTGGGTTGGGCAACCTAAAAGGAGAGGGATTCCTCCCGTTCCAGCAGATCTGACTTTCTCTCCTCTGGCTGCTTTCCTAGCAGATCCAGGAACCAAGCAAGGAAATGCCAGCTGAGGTGGGAGGGAGCGTGCCATCCCACCAGCCAGTCAGGGCTCTGAGCCACAGCAAACTGTGTTAAATGAGCGCACTTGGCCTCCAGGGTAGCAGACCACAGGCTTCCACGCTAGAGAGATGGCAGAAGCTAATTTTGTTTTTCAAATTGCTTTTGTTTTTCATCAGCTATTATGGCATCATGGCTGATTTCACCTCCCTTGCAAAGCTGGAACACTCCACGGAATTCTTGAGTTCTTCACTGGCCACCCATATCTAGCGCACAACACTAAATTAAATCAAGTATTTTAAGGTTCATTTACTAAATCTATTAGGCAAGCAGACACATTTATTAAGCCAGACCTCTGTTAATCCCAGCAAATTGGCCTTTTAGAGCCCCACAAATCCAACATGCGGCCAATTGACTTCTCTGTGTTTTGTCCAAGCTGCGTGGACAGCCCACAGCAAGGCTCATAGCCTGCATAGGCTGTGGGTTGTATCCCTGCCCACAAAGAGTCCCTTATGTGCAACAGGTCACATACTATCCAGTAAACCCAGCAAGACATCAGCAAAGCTCTTGAGCGACTACATAGTTAGAAGATAACCACCTGAATAATGGATCCAGGAGCTTCAAAGAAATGTGTGGGTGCAGCATAAACCATTTCCCCAAACACAGTAAATCAACATAAAATATCATAAAACATCCACAGTTTAAATGTATGAAAGTGAAAGTGAAGTCGCTCAGTCCTGTCTGACTCTTTGCGACTACCTTGATAAAAACTTGCCATTCCCAAATTAGACAGACTATGCAGTCACTATGCTTATCTCCCTTAAAAGTTTCAGCAGATTCCACAATCACATGTGCATGTATGTTCAGTTGCTTCAGTCAAGTCTGATTTTGTGCAGTTCTATGGACTGCAGCTGGCCAGGCTCCTCTGTCCATGGGATTCTCCAGGGAAGAATTCTGGAGTGGGTTGCCATGCCCTCCTCCACGGGATCTTTCCAACCCAGGGATTGAACCCACTTTTCTTAAGTCTCCTGCACTGGCAGGTGGGTTCTTTACCACTAAGCCACCTGGAAAGCCCACTATCTTACAATATCCTCTTCTAAATATGAATTTCTATGACAAAATAAAATGTATTCATTTGTGTCATTTAAAGCCATTGGTCACCTATCCACTCCAATTTTTGTTGTTATGCAATTCATCCCAAATGAATCCCACTTTGGTAGAATAAATCTACACAGAACAAAAACATACCCAAAGCCTTGCCACTGCATACAAATCCCATCCCTCCTTTCTGCCCCAATTCTACTGTTCCTTCAATGCTAGCTTAGGAACAGCTCCATACACGACTTGCTTTAAGACCAAGAAGCCTTGCATCCGTCACCCCCTAAGCTGCTTGGCTGGGCCAATAATGTTATATTCCTATTACCATAGCTTATAGTATCTATTCTTGGATGTTAACCTCATATTCTCAAATAGAGGACTTCCCTGGTGGCTCAGACGGTAAAGCGTCTGCCTATAATGAGGGAGACCCGGGTTCGATCCCTAGATCAGGAAGATCTCCTGGAGAAGGAAATGGCAACCCACTCCAGTATTCTTGCCTGTAAAATCCCACTGGACGGAGGAGCCTGGTACGCTACAGTCCTTGGGGTCGCAAAGAGTCAGACTCGACTGAGCGACTTCACTCACTAAGGGGAACAAATGAAATTTATACTGTTTTTGTGTTCCTCATAACAGCTAGCACAAAATACAAGTTCTTGAGAAAGATTCATGGAACTACTGACATAATTTCACATCTGCTAATAGGTTTGAAGGTATACGGGCCTACAGTTGGATTTTAGGAACACTTGATCTCTTCCATTTATGTATACATCATCATACTTGGTGCCTTCTTGTCAGAAATGTAATTCCCTTGAAGGTGGAGACAAAGCACTCTTCTATTCCTAAGGGCACCAAACAGAAGGTTGACTATAAATATTTGGGGGGAAGTCAACTGATTCATTTTTAAATAAAATTTTTTTTATTTATTTATTTGGCCTGTACCAGGTCTTAGCTGTGGCATGTGAACTCTTAGTTGTACATGAGGGATCTAGTTTCCCAACCAGGGATCAAACCCAGGTTCTCTGCATTGGGAGAGAGGAGTCTTAGCCACTGAACTACCAGGGAAGACCCTCAACAGATTCTTACTGGGAGGTTGACTTAATTCAAACACTGGGGTGAAACTGTCCAATTCACCTGGTCACAACACACAGATATATGCACGTTAGCCAATTTCTCTTTCATCAGTGATATTCTGATGACTAAATACAAAAATGTATATAAAGACAATGGTAGAAATAAATGCTCAAAATTAATATCCACTCCTTTCACAGATCAGTTTGTTTATCAAGGGCAGCCAACTAGGTTGACACTCAGAGCACTCACCAACCACCCAAAGAAACTCATTTGCCAGGAAAATTCTCACTGGATCAACTTTTCAGCACTATGGCCACCTTAATGTGTTTCCGTCTTGATGCTGGAAAAAGCACTGAAAATACACCCTTTTTAACTAGGCAGAATAACCATGCTTAGAGGTGGGAGGGAAATCTGTGGAACCATGTCAGATTTGCCCCCCAAGAGGTATATCCCACTGATACAAAGGATAACCACAACAGTGACTGATATATTCAAGTGCTTAGATATGTTCTAAGCACTTAAGTACCTTTCCTTATTAATCTTCAAAGCAATACTAGAATATAGTCTCTGCTAGCCTTACTCTGACATTACAATGAACAAAACTGAGGCACAGAGAAATTACCTGCTTTGATCAAAGACATAGAACAAAGAAGAACCTGTATCAGGACCCCAAGCCAGGCTTGTCTCATTTCAATACCGCTCTGAATGCTTCTAATGTACTCTCATTCTCTTGGTTCTTTGGAAACAAAAACCAACCAGTAGAATCTTTGATATCTAAGTATGTTTACAACACTTTATGCTCATTATAGGTGGAATTCTTAACCAAAGGAATACTTCAGGTCATTGTCATTAAAAAAAATAAAACTATAATGGCATTCTGCAATTTTAAAATTTCCCCCTCATAATATGGCACAATATAAATTAGAGAGGCAGATAATTTCAAATAATAACTCAGTGATGTTCATGGATTAGATGTTATTATCCTTGAGTTAGAGAAAAGTACATTGAGCTTCAAACTAACACAGATGATTATCTGAGAAATAGAAATGACCCTCCAATCACACTGTCCACTTCTCTGTTGATCAAATATTTATTAGACACTGTCTGGTATTTCAGGTCACAGAATCAACACACAAAGGAAAAACCTGGTGCCACAGAGAAGCACTGTCCTCAGTTCCTTGTGGGCAGTTGAGTAAATCATTGTGTTTATGATGGCCAAGAACTGCCCTCTGTACACAGTCATCTCCCTGGAAAGTCCACAGGTGAACAAACTCTATGAGAAAAGAACTCCCTGGCTGGACAGCCCAAACATCACATCCTCTGAGGTGAAATGAACTTAAAATCCTTCTCTTTCAGATGTTCTCCTCCCAGAAAACTTTTTCTTTTTCTTTCACCATGTTTATGTTTGCTAGTGTTTGAAGCAGAATTTTAGGGTCTATGAGCTCTTGAGCTTCCCTTGTGTTTCAGCTGGTAAAGACTCTGCCTGCAATTTGGGAGACCTGGGTTCGATCCCTGGGTGGGGAAGATCCCCTGGAGAAGGGAATGGCTACCCACTCCAGTATTCTGGCCTGGAGAATTCCATGGACTCTATAGTCCATGGGGTTTCAAAGAGTTGGACATGACTGAGTAACTTCCACTTCACTTCACTTTGTGAGCTCCCAGAGACAAACAGTGATGCAGAGAAAGCATCCTGGGGCTGGGAATGGTACTGGTATAGACGGAAGTGAGGACACCTGGGTTCTGGCTCAAGAGTGAACCAGATGTTTGCCCTTGGAATGCTTATCCCACATAGGGAGCTTCAAGACTCTAATGTACCAAATGGGCATCTTATTAACTAACCTCCTTACCTACTGTCCCAGTGAACAATAACACTAGAAATGCAAAAGCATCATAGCCTATACTAAGAAATTAAAAGTACACAGCACAAATGATACAAACAGAAAATGGTCCTTGGTGTCCCATAAATCTAATTGTCTTTTATCAACCCATCCTAACTGCCATATTTTATACCAAAAAAAAAAAAGAGAGAGAGCATCATTTAGTGAGTACCTAATCTATGCCAGGGAAACACAGATTATTTTATTTAGTTTTCACAAAAATCAAGATGACATAGGCATTAGTCTCTCAGTTTTCAGTTGAGTGCATTAAATGTTAGGTTGAACCACTTGCTCAAGCTCACACAAACAACATGCAGCAATGCTAGAAACTTAACCCTTATCTTTCTGAACCCACAGTACATATTCTCTCCACCATATAATCAGTTCAGTCACTCAGTCATGTCCTAATCTTTGCAACCCCATGGACCATAGCACGCCAGGACTTCCTGTCCATCACCAACTCCCGGAGTTTACTCAAACTCTTGTCCATTGAGTCAGTGATGCCATCCAACCATCTTATCCTCTGTCGTCTCCTCCTCCTGCCTTCAATCTTTCCCAGCATCAGGGTCTTTGCCAACGAGTCAGTTCCTCGCATCAGGTGGCCAAATATTGGAGTTTCAGCTTTAGCATCAGTACTTCCAATGAATATTCAGGACTGATTTCCTTTAGGATGGACTGGTTGGATCTCCTTGCAGTCCAAGGGACTCTCAAGAGTCTTCTCCAATACCACAGTTCAAAAGCATCAATTCTTTGGCACTAAGCTTTCTTCACAGTCCAAATCTCACATCCATACATGACTACTGGAAAACCATAGCTTTTATTGATTGACCTTTGTTGGCAAAGTAATGTCTCTGCTTTTTAATATGCTGTCTATGTTGGTCATAACTTTTCTTCCAAGGAGCAAGCATCTTTTAATTTCGTGGCTGCAATCACCATCTGCAGTGATTTTGGAGCCCCCAAAAGTGAAGTCCCTCACTGTTTCCATCGTTTTCCGCTTCTGTTTGCCATGAAGTGATAGGACCAGATGCCATGATCTTAAGTTTCCTGAATGTTGAGTTTAAAGCCAACTTTTCATTGTCCTCTTTCACTTTCATCAGGAGGCTCTTTAGTTCTTTTCTTTCTGCCATAAGGATGGTGTCATCTGTGTATCTGAACTTACTGATATTTCTACCAGCAATCTTGATTCCAGCTTATGCTTTATCCAGCTCAGCATTTTGCATGATATACTCCTCATGTAAGTTAAATAAGCAGGGTACTCCTTTCCCTATTTGGAACCAGTCTGTTGTTTCATGTCCAGTTCTAACTGTTGCTTTCTGACTTGCATACAAATTTCTCAGGAGGCAGGTAAGGTGGTCTGGTATTTCCATCTCTTGGAAAATTTTCCAAGTTTGTTGCAATCCACACAGCTTAGGCTTTAGAGTAGTCAATAAAGCAGAAGTAGATGTTTTCCTGGAACTCTCTTGCTTTTTTGATGATCTTAGTTTTCTTACTAAGCACCATTATATGGTGCTTCATTTTACTTAGCACCATATAATGCTGCTTCCCTAAACAAAAGCAGGACTCACAATACTGTAAATCAATTCTACTTCAATAAAAAACATTTTTTTACTTTAAAATAAGAGCAGGAATGAATCATATCCTACTCTTATCATGCAAGATCTGAAGTTCTGTTTGTTCATCTCAAACAAACAAACAAAACTGGCATTGTTCCATTCCTTTTTGAAAGGAATTATTACATGGCAACTGAGTATTTATTTTTTGTACAGTTCTTCTGTGTATTCTTGCCACCTCTTCTTAATATCTTCTGCTTCTGTTAGGTCCATACCATTTCTGTCCTTTATTGTGCTCATCTTTGCATGAAATGTTCCCTTGGTATCTCTAATTTTCCTGAAGAGATTTTTAGTCTTTCCCATTCTATTATTTTCCTCTATTTCTTTGCACTGATCACTGAGGAAGGCTTTCTTATCTCTCCTTGCTATTGTTTGGAACTCTGCATTCAAATGGGTATATCTTTTCTTTCTTCCTTTGCCTTTTGCTTCTCTTCTTTTCACAGCTATTTGCAAGGCCTCCTCAGACAACCATTTTGCCTTTGTGCATCTTATTCATTATGCCAAAGCCTTTGACTATGGATCACAACAAATTGTGGAAAATTTTTAAAGAGATGGGAATACCAGACCACCTGACCTGCCTCCTGAGAAATCTGTATGCAGGTTGAGAAGCAACAGTTAGAACTGGACATGGAACTACAGACTGGTATCAGTAAAGGAGTATGTCAAGGCTGTATGTTGTCACCCAGCTTATTTAACTTATATGCAGAGTACATCATGCGAAATGCCAGGCTGGATGAAGCACAAGCTGGAATCAAGATTTTCAGGAGTAATATCAATAAACTCAGATATGCAGATGATACCACCCTGATGGCAGAAAGCAAAAAAGAACTAAAGAGCCTCTTGATAACAGTGAAAGAAGAGAGTGAAAAAGTTGGCTTAAAACTCAACATTCAGAAAACTAAGATCATAATCACTTCATGATAAATACATAGGGAAACAGTGGAAACAGTGACAGACTATTTTGGGGGGCTCCAAAATTACTGCAGATGGTGACTGCAGCCATGAGATTAAAAGACACTTGCTCCTTGGAAGAAAAGCTATGACCAACCTAGACAGCATATTAAAAAGCAGGGATATTACATTGCCAACAAATGTCCATCTAGTCAAAGCTATGATTTTTCCAGCAGTCATGTATGGATGAGAGAGTTGGACCATAAAGAAAGCTGAGCACCAAAGAATTGATGCTTTTGAACTGTGGTGTTGGAGAAGACTCTTAAGAGTCCCTTGGACTGCAAGGAGATCCAACCAGTTCATCCCAAAGGAAATTAGTCCTGAATATTCATTGGAAGTACTGATGCTGAAGCTGAAAGTCCAATACTTTGGCCACCTGATGCCAAGAACTGACTCATTTGAAAAGACCCTGATGCTGGGAAAGATTGAACGCAGGAGCAGAAGGGGATGACCGAGGATGAGATAGTTGGATGGCATCACGGACTCAATGGACAAGAGTTTGAGTAAACTCCGGGAGTTGGCAATAGACAGAGAGGCCTGGTGTGCTACAGTCTATGGGGTCACAAAGTCAGACACAATGGAGCGACTGAACTGACTGAAGTGACTTTCTCAATGTATGTGTGTGTGTGTGTGTGTGTGTGAGTTGCTCAGTCATGTTCAACTCTTTGCGACCCATGGACTGTAGCCTCCATGTTCCTCTCTGCATGGGCTTCTCCAGGCAAGAATGCTGGAATGTGTTTCCATGCCCTTCTCCAGAGGATCTTCCCAACGCAGGGATTGAACTGGGGTCACCTGGCATTGCAGGCTGATTATTTACCATTAAATGACTTTCTTGATATTATACACCTAATGAGTAGAAAGGCTAGGATTAAAACAAAACAGAGCAAAATGAATATCAGAAAAATTGATCAGAGGAGCAAGAACAACCAGGTTTGTATAATCTTTTCTCCCTTAGGATATTTGAAGTTCCCCTATTATAGGAATGAACTTGGTGTGGGAAGGTATGTCATATTCATCGACATGGATTCCAAGCTTCACTGAGTATCTGTTATTGCCCACATCCCCCTGTGCTCCCAGCATCAAATAGAAGTTAGAACATGGGATCATCTAAGCAGATACCAATCAGAAAGTGTCAAATCTAAGCAGATACTAATCGATAAGGGCCAAACCTTTGTACTATTGCCGAACCACCAGAAATACGTTAGAGTCCCCAGTTGGCTGGGCCACACAACTGCACTGATGTTGACCTCCTTATTTCTTATGGCAACAAATGGAACTCGGAGATGAACATGCTCCACAGGACCTAAAGGAACAAGGAAAACAATGTCAGTGTTTCTATCCCCAAAATAAACAAAAGCTCACATTCCCAGATTCTTTATCTTTACCATCACCTATAATAAAACAACAATCGCAAACTCACAGATGTTGAGATGTGTGTGTGTGTGTGTGTGTGTGCATGTGTGTGTGTATGTATGTGCTTGAAATGAAGCACTGCAAACAACAGGGAACTCAATTTGGGCTTCAGATTGAGTGACATCTGAACTTAACTTCCATCTGATGATCCCACCACATACGCTTATGAACCTCAAATCTAAGGACAAAGCTAGTTTACTGGACACTTAGCCAAAAAATAGGAAGATAAAGAGCAATCTCTTGCATATCTACCGATTAGCCTGTATCATGATTGGGGGTCGGTGCATTGTATGGAGGGCTCTGCCATTATCCTCAATTGTTAATTGGTTCCATCTTGTTCAACAATTGGCCATTGTGCCTGTCATCTGCAATACTCAGAGGGTGTCACTCAGAAGCTGGCAGGGCTGTATTATAAAAAGGAAAAAGCCTGTCCCCTTAAATTGAAGAGAAATAATGCCAGGTTCCCAAATAATAATAATTTTAAAAGCTGTTTGCCAAAAGGTGACCAAACTTTTATTTTTTGCTCCTCAGAAAACTGATGTAAGCAGTCTCAAGTTCTAAACTAGCAAGTAAGAGAATAGATTGGAATCCATTCTACGCATGATAAGTGAGAATTTTAATTTAATTCATTTTCAAAATAACATGAGAGGAGGAAAATGCTGAAGAAAAATGTTAATGAGTCAGCCTTGCATTTGTGAGGCAGATAGGTTATTTTTTAATTCCGTGGGATTTTCTCCCCAACCCTTGCCCCGTCCTTTCTCCTTTCTTTTCTTCCCCGCACACTTCCTCTCCTCCTTTTGCTCCCTTCCTCCACTTTCCCTTTCCTACATCCTTTCTACTTCACCAGATCCAGCTAAAATGTTCTAGTTATCTGCCCACACTTTGCTGGAACACATTTTCTGGTTTCCAACATGAAAATGTTGATGAGCTAAAGTAACTAAAGGTCACTGCTGTACCAAGGACATCTCTTTATCCTTGGGACCTTGAGTTCTTCTCATGGGTGGGGCATTTTCCAGGCCACCAGGCCTTCACTAATGGCATCCTTGGTTATTTGGGAGATGGCTCAGTTTAAAGGGAAGAAAGCAGACAGATACTTTTTACTTCTGCTCCTATTTAATTTTGGCTGTATGACCTTTTCTTCTATTTTACAGAACTTTGACCCTACACAGGCTGTTATACTGTCCTTTGCCTTCCTGACAGTAATAAGAATATATGAGGATATTAAGAGTATCATATGATTAGTTATGGGCTGACTATTTCCACTGCCGCTACCACACCATCATGGCTCCTGTTTATCACCAGGTTAAAGTCTCTCTTACAAGACTGGGCATTATTGTGAATCTCATTCATACCTCCTGTATCATAGGTAAATTTATATTGGGAGAAAAGGTGTTTGGATAGGAACTGAGATCAGATTAGGAGATCAGCCAAACCTGCTTGCCACTGTCCAGATGGTATTTTTCTGAACAATCAACAAAGTATTCAAGAATCTGTGTGTCTACAGTGCGAAAACACTCTCTGCCTACAGCTCTCTCAGCTGATCCCAGGCATTCAGCATTTCAAGATTTCTTCCAACAAATAGTTTCAAACCTGTCACTTCAGATACACATTTGGCTAAAGGTTTAATTATTTTCAATTAGTAAGTCTGTTTAATTATTTTTGTATGGTTTGATTGTGGGCTAGAATTTAAAAAATACAGGTGTGAAAAAATACTGGCTAGTTTTCATTTCTTTACTCAATTTTAGGAGTTCATCTGGTTAAACTCTCTTTGCTGTTTGTGTTTGATTGATCTTTGTGGAAGAGAATATGGCAATGCGCAGGGGTCCCTGACCAGGCCATGTCCTGGGAGGGAGATGAGAAACCAAGGTTTTACTTTAACACCTCTGAGTCCTTCTTCATGCCCACATTCAGATTTCACTCTCCCCATGATGGGAATAGAGTCCCTTTATCCTCAAGGTCAAAGCTTCTGTTTTGTTTTTTAATTGAAGTATACTTGATTTACAATATTGCATTAGTTTCAGGTGTACAGCAAAGTGATTTAGTTATACACACATATCTACATACATACATATATTCTTTTTTTCTATTCTAGGTTATTATAAGATATTGAACATAATTCCTGTGTTGTATAGTAAATCCTTGTTGCTTATTTATCTTATGTACAGTACTGTGCATCTGGCATCACATACTTCTAATTTATGTTCAGTTCAGTCGCTCAGTCGTGTCCGACTCTTTGCAACCCCATGAACTGCAGCACGCCAGGCCTCCCTGTCCATCACCATCTCCCGGAGTTCACTCAGACTCACGTCCATCAAGTCCATGATGCCATCCAGCCATCTCATCCTCTGTCGTCCCCTCTTCCTCCTGCCCCCAATCCCTCCCAGCATCAGAGTCTTTTCCAATGAGTCAGCTCTTCACATAAGGTGGCCAAAGTACTGGAGTTTCAGCTTTAGCAACATTTCTTCCAAAGAAATCCCAGGGCTGATCTCCTTTAGAATGGACTGGTTGGATCTCCTTGCAGTCCAAGGGACTCTCAAGAGTTTTCTCCAACACCACAGTTCAAAAGCATCAATTCTTCAGCGCTCAGCTTTCTTCACAGTCCAACTCTCACATCCATACATGACCACAGGAAAAGCCATAGCCTTGATTAGACGGACCTTTGCTGGCAAAGTAATGTCTCTGCTTTACAATATGCTATCTAGGTTGGTCATAACTTTCCTTCCAAGGAATAAAGCGTCTTTTAATTTCTTGGCTGCAGTCAACGTAAGCCGTGATTTTGGAGCCCCCAAAAATAAAGCTGACACTGTTTCCAGTGTTTCCCCATCTATTTCCCATGAAGTGATGGAACCAGTTGCCATGATCTTCGTTTTCTGAATATTGAGCTTTAAGCCAACTTTTTCACTCTCTTCTTTCACTTTCATCAAGAGGCTTTTTAGTTCCTCTTCACTTTCTGCCATAAGGGTGGTGTCATCTGTATATCTGAGGTGATTGATATTTCTACCAACAATCTTGATTCCAGCTTGTGCTTCTTCCAGCCCAGCGTTTCTCATGATGTACTCTGTGTATAAGTTAAATAAGGCAGGGTGACAATAGACAGCCTTGACATACTCCTTTTCCTATTTGGAACCAGTCTCTTGTTCCATGTCCAGTTCTAACTGTTGCTTACTGACCTACATATAGGTTTCTCAAGAGGCAGGTCAGGTGGTCTGGTATTACCATCTCTTTCAGAATTTTCCACACAGTCAAAGGCTTTGGCATAGTCAATAAAGCAGAAATAGATGTTTTTCTGGAACTCTCTTGCTTTTTCCATGATCCAATGGATGTTGGCAATTTGATCTCTGGTTCCTCTGCCTTTTCTAAAACCAGCTTGAATATCTGGAAGTTCACGTTCACATATTGCTGAAGCCTGGCTTGGAGAATTTTGAGCATTACTTTACTAGCCTGTGAGATGAGTGCAATTGTACGGCAGTTTGATCATTCTTTGACATTGCCTTTCTTTGGGATTGCCATGAAAACTGACCTTTTCCAGTCCTGTGGCCACTGCTGAGTTTTCCAAATTTGCTGGCATATTGAGTGCAGCACTTTCACAGCATCATCTTTCAGGATTTGAAATAGCTCAATTGGAATTCCATCACCTCCACTAGCTTTGTTCATAGTGATGCTTTCTAAGGCCCACTTGACTTCACATTCCAGGATGTCTGGCTCTAGGTGAGTGATCACACCATCGTGATTATCTCGGTCGTGAATATCTTTTTTGTACAGTTCTTCTGTGTATTCTTGCCACCTCTTCTTAATATCTTCTGCTTCTGTTAGGTCCATACCATTTCTGTCCTTTATTGTGCTCATCTTTGCATGAAATGTTCCCTTGGTATCTCTAATTTCCTTGAAGAGATTTTTAGTCTTTCCCATTCTACTGTTTTCCTCTATTTCTTTGCACTGATCACTGAGGAAGGCTTTCTTATCTCTCCTTGCTATTGTTTGGAACTCTGCATTCAAATGGGTATATCTTTTCTTTCCTTCTTTGCCTTTTGCTTATCTTCTTTTCACAGCTATTTGTAAGGCCTCCCCAGACAGCCATTTTGCCTCTTTGTATTTCTTTTCCATGGGGATGGTCTTGATCCCTGTCTCCTGTACAGTGTCATGAACCTCAGTCCATAGTTCATCAGGCACTCTATCTATCAGATCTAGGCCCTTAAATCTATTTCTCACTTTCACTGTATAATCATAAGGGATTTGATTTAGGTCATACCTGAATGGTCTAGTGGTTTTTCCTACTTTCTTCAATTTAAGTCTGAATTTGGCAATAAGGAGCTCATGATCTGAGCCACAGTCAGCTCTTGGTCTTGTTTTTGCTGACTGTATAGAGCTTCTCCATCTTTGGCTGCAAAGAATAAAATCAATCTGATTTCAGTGTTGACCATCTGGTTATGTCCATGTGTAGAGTCTTCTCTTGTGTTGTTGGAAGAGGGTGTTTGCTATGACCAGTGCGTTCTCTTGGCAGAACTCTATTAGTCTTTGCCCTGCTTCATTCCATAGTCCATGGCCAAATTTCCCTGTTACTCCAGGTGTTTCTTGACTTCCTACTTTTGCATTCCAGTCCCCTATAATGAAAAAGACATCTTTTTTGGGTGTTAGTTCTAAAAGATCTTGTAGGTCTTCATAGAACCATTCAACTTCAGCTTCTTCAGCGTTACTGGTTGGGGCATAGACTTGGATTACTCTGATATTGAATGGTTTGCCTTGGAAATGAACAGAGATCATTCTGTCGTTTTTGAGATTGCATCCAAGTACTGTATTTTGGACTCTTTTGTTGACCATGATGGCTACTCCATTTCTTCTAAGGGATTCCTGCCCACAGTAGTAGATATAATGGTCATCAGAGTTAAATTCACCCATTCCAGTCTATTTTTTTTGCAGATTCCTAGACTGTCGACGTTCACTCTTGCCATCTCCTGTTTGACCACTTCCAATTTGCCTTGATTCATGGACCTAACATTCCAGTGTGCTATGCAATATTGCTTTTTACAGCATCAGATCTTACTTCTATCACCAGTCACATCCTCAGCCGGGTATTGTTTTTGCTTTGGCTCCATCCCTTCATTCTTTCTGGAGTTATTTCTCCACTGATCTCCAGTAACATATTCTAATGCTACTGGTCGGGGTAAACTTCTAATTTACCCCCACCCTATTCCCCTTTGGTAACCATAAGTTTATTTTCTATGTCTGTGAATCTGTTTCTGTCTTGTAAATAAGTTCATTTGTGCTATTTTTTAGATAACACTCCTATTGTTAGCTTTTTCCTTCAAAATGTGCAGAGTCCATCCTCCTGGCTAGCTCATGAGAACCCTGCACTTTTTCCACATTGCTATGATTCACAGCACTGGACAGGCTTCTCAGTTTTCTGTTACTCAGACATCTCCACTCATCTCAGACTTACATTGTTGGGTATTTTGATGCCCCCAAATATAAAATGAGACCTCCTTCTCCCTACTGTGCTCAGTCTTTCAGTATTATTTGACTCATTGTGTGTGACCTTATGGACTATAGCCTGCCAGGCTCCTCTGCCCATGGAATCGTCCAGGCAAGAATACTGGAATGGGGTGCCATTTCCTACTCCAGGACATCTTCCCGATCCAGGGATTGAACTTGCGTCTCTTATGTTTCCTGCATTGCCAGGTAAGTTCTTTACCACTAGCATCACCTGGGAAGCCCTCTTCTCACCAAATTCATGCCAAACACAAAATGGGTGGAGCCTCCATGAATTAGAACACCATCAAGCACAGCCACATATATGCCAGTTTCAGGACAAGTACTTTGGGGTAAACATAATCTCAAGGAACAACACTAAACAGCTTTTTAGAGCAAAGAACCTGAGCCAGAATCTCCAGGCTTCCACCTAGAGATAAACCATGGATGGGAGAGAAGAGAGCTGGGAGGATTCAGAAGGGAATACAGGAAACTCCTAAAATCTTCACTGTCAAAGAGTGTTCTTTTTAATAAAAATCTAATAATCTGTGCGAGATTGGTTATTATGGGTGGCTAACAGCTACTTTTGTTAGCTAATGGCCCAAGGTGAGGCCAAGAGCAGTTTCCAGTATAATAACTGTCTGGTAAATGCAGCCATGATTGATTTGGAGGGAATTATGAGCATGATAAAAGTTTCAAGGAACATTTCCTCCTTCATGTGCATAACCCACAATATAAACCTGTTCCTTGTTTTTTTTTTTTTTTTTGCCACTGAAGTACACTGGTCTTTATGCCCAGCAGACAAGGTCCACTCGGGAGAATTAGGAACATGGGTGGGGCAGTTCGTTGGAACAGAGGAAAGTAAATTCGTTTTTTAAAAAGACCTATGTGTAAGACTGGCTCTTTTCTGGCATAAGGGAACTTGGTTCTGAGAGTGTTTCCAGTCAACAGCTAGCTGATAGGACTGGTTCACTCTGCTTAGAATTTTTTTTTTTTTTAAAGCAATAATATGGTTTATTCTAGGGCTTCCCTGGTGGTACACATGGTAAAGAATCCACCTGTAATGCAGGAGACCTGGGTTCATCCCCGGGTCAGGAAGATCCCCTGGAGAAGGGAATGGCTACCCATACCAGTATTTTTGCCTGGAGAATTCTGTGGACAGAGGAGCTGGTAGACGACAGTCCATGGAGTGGCAAAGAATCGATATGACTGAGAGACGAGGCACACACACATACATGGTTTATTCTGAAAAAAGTATTTTCCTCAGGAAGTCTGGATATATTGTGCACACTAGGCAGAGGATGGGTATTTGATCAGTCCCCAGTAGAAGCCAAGGCCACTGAGTTTGCAATGAGCTTTTCTGGTAAACAGCCCTTCATACATGTCGCTCTAACTCATTGCTGGAGGAATTATGCATGTTCTGTGGGACTCCACGGGAGAGGACTCTTGGAAGTTTGCACTTTGTTTCCTACAGACTTTGTCCCACAGGCCTTTTCTCTTTGTTGATCTCTCTCTGCTGATCAGTGTCATGAATCAAAGTCTGAAGTATGACTATATGCTGAGACTTGCAAGTCCTTCCAGCAAATCACTAAACCTGGGAAAGGATGTCTTGGAGACCCTAACACATACACATAATCCAATTTGATTCTCAGAGCCTCACTATAATCTAAATATTATAGGAGAGGGATCAGAAGTTTGTAAAGACTATGAAAGTTGACAGATTTTAAACATTTCACAAAAGTATATGATCAGTATTCAAATACAGGTCTTTTTTGCTCTAATCTTGGCTTGTAAACACCCTGCACACCACCCACCTGGGTTTCTGACCTGGTGCTGCTGGCATAGAAAGATTATAGATGGTGTGGTGTGATTATCACCACTGGGCTATTGATAGCCCATTCCTAACAGTGCTTTCCCTCCCTCACCAGAATGTGAACTCTGCAAGGGCGGGGCCATCTTTCTATTACTGCATCCCCAGTATCTAGCAATATATTAAGAACTCAACAAATAGTCATTGAATAAATTAGTGAATAACTGGATGTGTTATTTGTAATTCCTACTTACTATTGTTGCAAGAGACCTATGGAGCAAGGTACCAGTTAGAATTAAGCCATTTTAAAACTGAAGTTCAGAAGATTCAGAGAAGCAATCATTTATCCCATGGTGCAGTAGCTTGGTGTCTTTAAGGATATATCATCCAGGTCTTTCTCTATGCACTTCCCTCATCGCTGCTGGTCCTTATACCATTAGCATAACCAGAATGCTAGGAGACCAGCTAGGTCACTGTTTGCCAGGGACTTCTTAAGTGTAGGTTGTTTATATTTTTACTGAGTTGTTAATAGAAAAAGTGTCTCTTATGTTCACCTAGGTTCTTTTAAAGCATTTAATTTTCACCATATGTAGCATGTATGAGTGTGTGTGCTCAATCACTCGGTCATGCCCAGAACTGAGAGGCCGTGGGCTGCAGTCCGCCAGCCTCCTCTGTCCAGAGGATTATTCTGGCAAGAACACTGGAGTTTTGTTGCAACTTCCCCCTCCAGGTGATCTTCCCAACCCAGGGATCAAAACTGCATCTCCTGTGATTCCTCCATTGGCGGGTGGATTCTTTACCACTGAGCCACCTGGGAAGACCATCAGATATAGCATAGCCTCTAAACTATTGTGGGGTATATAAGTCAAAATTACAGTAGTCCTTAGACCCATGATTATCACTATAAAGTATAGGAAACCCCAACAACATTTTCCCCAAACAACATTTTCTTAACCCAACCTTTTAAATCATATTTAAGTTTCAATTTATCTAAGTCAAGTTCCAGGATATCAAATACACAAAATACATCCAGGACTAACACACTACTTTGGAACTTCAACTGTTTGGTTTGTTCCTTGGTGACTCAGACAGTAAAGAATCTGCCTGTGATGTGGGAGACGGGTTCAATCCCTGGGTCGGGAAGACCCCCTGAAGAAAGGAATGGCTACCCACTCCAGCATTCTTGCCTGGAAAATTTCATGGACAGAGAGCCTGCTGGGCTACAGTCCCTGGGGTAACAAAGAGTCAGATACGACTGAGTGACTGACTAACACTTTCACTTTTCAAGCAACAGCCAACAGACATGAAACAAATTCCAGGACAACAAAACTGCTGGGGAGTTCTTAGAATTATTTACATCTGGTATAAACTTGAAGTAACCTTGGGTGTAAGAATCAAGTTATTTTATGTGTTCAGTTGTACATTTAAAACAATTTGGGCATGTGTTTCTTTAATCCTTCTTTGGCTCTTTCAATGGAGAGAACAATTTACTTTGATTTGTGCTGCCTTCACTCAGAGTAGCTTGAAAATGAGCCTGTAGCTGTGAACCAGATGACTCCTCTCTCCCTCTATCTTAGCAGCCTCCAATGCAAGGGACTTTTACCTGAATATGTGTTTGCATGTGCACACTTATATCAGGACAGAGTGGAGCTGAAAAGGAGAGACTAGGTGGTAACATTTTCCAAACTTTCAAAATAATCCGTCTCCTTTAGCATCATGAAATGGCAACACGGATGAACTCACATCTGTCCTTTGACTGGGGTTATCGTTTGTGGTAGCAGTCATACCAATTCCAGATCAGTGAGGGATCTCAGGAAGTCTGAACGGAAGAAGTAGTCAACCGAGAGTGGAGTAAGGGAGGGCGGCTCAAGCTACTTACAAACCACATGCAGGAAGAGGACCGCTGTATCTGAGCCTAGGTTGTTCTCCGCATAGGCCGTCACCTGGAAGATGCCTGCACTCTTGTACACGTGCTTGATGCCATCCTCAATGGGACTGAAATTAGCGTAGGATACTGCAATCCCGTCCCCAAAGTCAAGCTGGATGTTTGTCCTTTGGAGATCACCCTGCAAAGGGGAATAGAAGCTGGTCTGGGCCCATTTGCATGGTCCAGCCTGACTCCTCTCTGATGCTTGGTCCTCTGCCTTTGGCATCACCCCTAGAGGCCTGAATCTTCCCCAAACACCCTCCTGAAATACTCTCAACACAATCATCAGACTTCTGTCTGATAGCTACTGAGCACTGCAAACAGGTACTATGGGTCTATTGCCCTTTTATGCCCAAACTCAGGTAGCCTGATGTGGCTGATATTATCAGTTATGGAGAAGGTAGAGCTTCTTTGAAGCTCTGAAGTGTGGAAGCCAAGGGCCTCCCTTGATCTCTCATGCAGATTAATTGTTCCTCTCTTGTTTCATGATAATAATAATAGTAGTATAACAGCTAACACTGATAAAGCTTCCTTGCAGTTCCAAGCAATTAGTCCCCTCATAACTCCAAAACGTAGAAAGTATTACTGTTCCCATTTTAGCAATGAGGACACAAATAAAGGAATTAGACCAAAGTCTCTGTAGCCAATAGTGGAGGAGCCAAGTTTTGAACCCAAGTAGTCTGGTGTCAGTACTCTCAACCCCCAAGCTATTATTAAATTTTTCCTATTTTTTAGTATCTATCATTAAGTTCCAAGCATTATGCTAATCGCTTAACACATATTATATAATATCACCTTCAAAATAACCCTGAGATAGGATGATTATTTCCATTCTGTAGATAAATGCTGTCTGCCAGCTGAAAATACACCTGTGCTCTGTTGATCTAGGCTTTCCCTAAACTTGCCTAAGCCCCCTCTTCCCTGAAGCATTTATTGACCATCTCAGCTCACAAGTATTTCTGCCTTGAGGGATGCCAAGAGCCACATGGGCCCACCTGAGAGATGATGTCAGTGGTTTAGTTGAGTGTATCTTACCATCCCAAGTTGATCCTTAGCTTCCTAAGAGCTGATACTGAACCCCATCCTTTCTTGTACTTCATTGTACTTGTACATTGTACTTGAACTTTCTTGTACCTCATCCCACTTTATTGGGCTGACAGTTTGGATAAATTCAACTGAACCTAACCATAAGATAAGGGTTCTAGATGAAAAGGAAGAATCAGGTTTCTCTGCTTATTTACAAAGATTGTTGATGGAGAAGAAAAAAGAGAAATACATCATTTTGGAATTATGATTCAATTCTCCTGCCCAGTGACTGTGCTTTCATCACAGTTTCACTGTCTCCCTGGCCATGGCAACCCAGATGTGAGTAAAATATTGATAGGTGCTACCTTGCCCCCAACACAATGTCAACTACCCTTGAGTTTATGAATATAAATTAAAGTGGAAATGAACTGAAGGCAATTCAAATGGATAAGATCATGGCTCTTCACATCCATTCAAGAGAAGGTTTTAATAGAGCTGATCCTGGAAACTCCCTAGTGGGAATGCGATAATCACCTCCTCTGAATATTAAAGTTCTTTAATTTAAGCACCCAGTATGGATGAAGGCTAAAGAATCTGCCAACCCAGGATAAGGAGCCCTCACTGTCCTGTCCAATGTGGGCCAGACTTAAAAAATTTCTAAAGTATTCACAGTTGGGCGGGGGTGGGGTGTGTGGAAAGGGGACATACTCCTGGCCTGCTTTGGTCTCTTTCCAAGATCTTAAGAGCACACAATAATTTGCATTTAAATTTAGATGGCTTTGTAAATCAGGCAAAGTTCCCCGCCCCAGCGCCTCAGCAAGGAGTGCCTGAAAACTTCCCTGGTTTGGAAACAGATGAAACAACTCATATAGGAAGCAAAGAAGCATACAGCAGAGCTAGTCTATCCAGAATGAATGAACACGGTCTGGTTTTACTCCCCAGACTGCAAATGACCTAAAAAGTGAACTAATGGAGCAGGCAGCTGATGGAAAGTCAGCTCATATGGCATTCTTCAGAAAAATCAGTTTAGAGGGTTGGGATCACCCTCCCCCATCCTCACACTCATACTTTTAAGACTCTCTAGAAGTCTTGCGGGCTTTTCTAATTAGTAGGGTGAAGGGTAAAAGGAAAAAATAAGGATCCTGGAACAAACAGGAAAAATGTGAATTCCATTCTGGCAATGTTTATAGTATACAGTCTAATGATAATTAAGAGTCCTTTAACGATGCAGGCCCTAGAGGGGTACCTCAGAGAATATATTCAGATCTGTGCCTGCTCAGAGACAACGGGACCCATTTGGCCTAGGTCTGTATTGTGGGATGAAGGGAACAGGGTCCCTAAACATCCCAAGCCCTCTTTCACCCCTTCCATCTTATCACACACGCGGTGCTTCTCACCATTGACTTTGTTTTAAGGACTAGCGGGAACACAAGCTCTTTCTTCTCTTCCCATCTGGATGTGGGACATGACCCGGTTGTGAGTTCTGACCTCAGAGGCCCGGGAGGGGCACCCCTACCTCCTCCATGAGGATAATGAAGGTTGCATTGTGCCCCTGCTCCGCCACCAGGCGCCCATCGGTCGTCGCCACGTGGAGGCCATGCGGGGCTTTTCCAGGGCACATCTGGGCCTTGGCGGTATACTTCTCCCTCAGGCCGTCTGTGCAGTTGTTGGACACAATTCGCCGGTACCTAAAGGGTATTGATCATTGTCAGTGGTGTGGTTTATCACATGTATGTGTGCTCGTGTGAAGCATGTATGGTAGAGTGTGCAAAAGAGCAAGAGTGAGACAGAGATTCCACACAGTTGCACCTGACGTCTGAGTCCCAGAGAAGACAGCCATTTAGGAAGCTAAACAAATGCTGAGAAGCCACTATCCCTTCATCTCAGGAAGAGCAGCTCTTTAAACACTATTATCGATCCTACCTGGTGAACCACAGATCAGATCAGTGTCTAAACCAGCCAAGAAAAATCAATGTCTGACTCACGCATGAGGCAGGAAGTGGCAGACCCGCTGGTCTAAGGAAACAAGAAAAAGCAGGTTCTTCTCCCTGTGAGAGACAGACTTGTTTCTACCTCCCTGAGGCCAGAAAGCAGCTAGAAGACCAGCCTTCTTCTAACTCTGATTACTCAGGAAGCCGCTTCCTGTCTTCCTTTGACACCAGGACACCACCGCATACCCTAACACCTACTACTTCTTACTTTGGAGCCACTGGATTCTTTCATAGCAGATTTTCTCTCCTTGCTAATATGTCATTTCCCATTCATCACTAACACCAGACCAGGAGCACAAGTGTGAGACTCCTATTTGATCCTGCTGTGGTAAAACTGTCTCAGAGAAGAAGCCTGCATGGGAAAATCTCCCCATAAACACTGTGACCTTCTAAGATAAGAGCATCTTTGGGCACGGTGATGACATGTCATCTTTCTTGACCGCTGACCCAAGCACGTGAAGCCAAGACGAGAGCTTGCCCACAGCCCTGACCTGCATGACAGACTTTATATCCAGGCATATTACTATCCGTAAAATTGCATAAAATCAATGTTCTGGTAAAAACACATAAAATAAATGCACTATAGACACCACTACCACCACCATCATCATCATCACATCACATCTTCTTTCACTCTGTGTGTCAGGAGTAATTAACCAGTCTATCCATGTTGCCTTCTTCTGGTGGCCTTGAAAGCAAATGTCTATATGAATGATATAGGTCCTCCACTCTACCTGAAATTTCATCTCTCCCTGACCCCCACATACTGCTGAACTAATAGCCCAACATATTCATCAGGGGATCTCAAGAGGATGTCAAGCAAATGTTATATGCAGTTACTGCTAATGTGAATTTATAATATATCCTCTTGTTGCTGCTGCTGCTGCTGCTAAGTCACTTCAGTCGTGTCCGACTCTGTACGACCCCATGGACGGCAGTCCACCAGGCTCCCCCGTCCTTGGGATTCTCCAAGCAAGAACACTGGAGTGGATTGCCATTTCCTTCTCCAATACATGAAAGTGAAAAGTCAAAGTGAAGTCGCTCAGTCGTGTCTGACTCTTCGCGACCCCATGGACTGCAGCCTACCAGGCTCCTCTGTCCATGGGATTTTCCAGGCAAGAGTACTGGAGTGAGGTGCCATCGCCTTCTCCGATATCCTCTTGTAGACACATATTATTTTAATTGGCAACTAAGTTCACAGTGGGTCCAGAGCTGCCCTGTCTAATATGCTAATCACTTTTCACCTGTGGCTACTCAGCACTTGAAATGTGGTTAGTGGTGCTCGCTGAAATGATAAGAATATTTAGTTAAATAAAATATACTATTAAATTAATTTCACTTAAAAATATTTTTCAGTGTGGAAATTAGAAAATTTTAAGTTATATATCCTTGGAAAGAAAGTTATGACCAACCTAGACAGCATATTAGAAAGCAGTGACATTACTTTGCCAACAAAGGTCCATCTAGTCAAGGCTATGGTTTTTCCAGTGGTCATGTATGGATGTGAACACTGGACTGTAAAGAAAGGTGAGCACTGAAGAATTGATGCTTTTGAACTGTGGTGTTGGAGAAGACTCTTGCGAGTCCCTTGCACTGCAAGGAGATCCAACCAGTCCATCCTAAAGAAGATCAGTCCTGAATATTCATTGGAAGGACTGATGTTGAAGAAGCTGAAACTCCAATATTTTGGCCACCTGATGCAAAGAGCTGACTCATTGGAAAAGACCCTGATGCTGGGAAAGATTGAGGGTAAGAGGAGAAGGGGATGACAGAGGATGAGATGGTTGGATGGCATCATCAATGGACATGGGTTTGGGTGGACTCCAGGAGTTGTTGATGGACAGGGAGGCCTGGCATGCTGCGGTTCATGGGGTCGCAAAGAGTCGGACATGACTGAGCGACTGAACTGAACTGAACTGATGTGGCTCATAGCATAGTTCTTTCAGTCAGCACTGGTCTATATAATCAAATTTTTATAATCTATAGCTTCTTGCTGACCTTTATTCATTTAGAATATACTGAGCTTTACCTGTGATGGACATTTTGGAGGATGTCACATCTTAAAGTACACTTGATATCATCCACTCTTGCTCTTAACTATGGCCAGCTAGTGGATGATTTGTAATAGAAGCCAACATTTAAATAACCTAGAGGTATGTATAGGCATTTTTAGAGAATCTTTTTTTTTTAAAATAAGTAGTTTTTCCCTTTTATCTTCTTGATTTATTTGTTTGGCTATTAGTGGTTTTGGCACACTGAACTTGCTTAAAATTGGGTCCACATATCACATGATCTGTGGTGTTGGAGAAGACTCTTGAGAGTCCCTTGGACTGCAAGGAGATCCAGCCAGTCCATTCTAAAGGAGATCAGTCCTGGGTGTTCTTTGGAAGGAATGATGCTAAAGCTGAAACTCCAGTACTTTGGCCACCTCATGCAAAGAGTTGACTCATTGGAAAAGACTCTGATGCTGGGAGGGATTGGGGGCAGGAGGAGAAGGGGACGACAGAGGATGAGATGGCTGGATGGCATCACTGACTCGATGGACGTGAGTCTGAGTGAACTCTGGGAGTTGGTGATGGACAGGGAGGCCTGGCGTGCTGCATTTCATGCGGTTGCAAAGAGTCGGACACGACTGAGCGACTGAACTGAACTGAACTGATCACATGATCATACAAGAAGCCCTAATGCAGTTACCTGCTTGCTATGTCCATGTGTGCTCTGGCTGAGACCTGGCCTAGCTGGTCATATATGCCTGTCACATCTCTCTTCCTCAAACCAGAGCACTTCATTCTCCAGCACCTTGTGTCTTTAAATTTCACTCTGCAGGGTCTGTAGTTTGAGGGACTTGACTCCCAAGACAGTCATCTACGATAAAATTACGTCAGCAGTGCTTAAACCTCAGCTCAGATCCCAAGAACCAAATATTTGGCTAAAATAAAATGTATACTTCTCAGAGTATCTCAGATCACTTGATACATCTCTTCCATCATGTTTTTTCTTCTCTCTAGATATCAGATGTGTAGGTAGTACTCTGGCCACTATTTTACAACCAGGTAAGGTAAAAATACTGAGATGGGGAGTAACTTGTGGGAGACATTAGAAGATCCATCCACTGGAAGAGTTGAGACTGGATTCTAGTCCCTTGTTATTCAAAGATGAGTGCTGGGACCAGGAAAGACAACAATGTGTGGGAGTTTGTTGAAATAAAGAATCTCAATGCCACTGCAGATCGCCTAAATTAGGAGCTGCCTTTTAACAAGATCCCCAGGTGATTCATAGCACATAAAAATTTTAAAAACACTGTCTTCAACCACCAATCTGCTTTCCAAATTTGCACTTGGTCACAGAAGTGGCAAAGTAAAGGGGAAAGACAACAAAGCAAGGAAATTTTTTTTCAAGCATCTGAGGAAGTAATAAGTAACAAAAAGAGAAACACACATAATTTGACAATTACAGAAAGGGTGCCTTGAGCTTCTTATTCCAGGAGTTCCCAGGATGGGACTTTGACTTTTCATTTCGTTTCCATCATTGGTCCACAAGAGCTTCAGCTCATCTATCACTAAAGAGAACCATAATATCTGCATACCACTTGTGTTAATTTATTTCCATCAGGGTCTGGAAAATATGGTGGCATCTCTTTCCAGAAGAGAAGACCTAACTAAAATAATAGCTATGATATTTCAGAGGCAAACAGCAAAAGGTATTGAAATCTGGGTAATCAGAAATCTCTTCTATGTTCAAAAAACCTAGGTTCAGCTAAAGAACCCCTCGACTTTCTTCAGAAGCCACCTGCTGTAAACAGACTATCTATGTTCTTTCTTGCTTCACTAGCAATGCTCCTCTGATCCCAGCTTAGTGGATAGTGAAACAGGAAGACAGTGAGGGGGGTTCCTTCAGGTAAATTACTTACCCAGTACTGTTAAAGTAGCTTTGACCAAGGCTGCAGTCCTTTGATGGAGATGCTGGATTGTACCAGAAAGCAGGGACACACTGGCTCTCTCCATGTCTCTCATAGCCATAGTCACTGTCCGGAAAATAAACATTGAATACTGCTGTAGATGCACAAATGTGAAAATATCCACAAACACATACCAACACAAACATATCTCTCTGCTGCTGCTGCTAAGTCGCTTCAGTCGTGTCCGACTCTGCGCGACCCCATAGATGACAGCCTACCAGGCTCCCCCGTCCCTGAGGTTCTCTAGGCAAGAACACTGGAGTGGGTTGCCACTTCCTTCTCCAATGCATGAAAGTGAAAAGTGAAAGTGAAGTCACTCAGTCGTGTCCAACTCTTAGCGACCCCATGGACTGCAGACCACCAGGCTCCTCCATCCATGGGATTTTTCCAGGCAAGAGTACTGGAGTCGGGTGCCATTGCCTTCTCCAATATATCTCTCTAACCATCCCCAAAGCCAAACAAATTCTTTAAATATTCCCAGTAGGGGCAAAATTCATGCTTTGAAAACAGATTTTCAGACTCAGTCACTTGGAGTCCAGTGTACAGAAGACATAGTGGATTAGCAATGGAGAGTCCAGGTTTAAAAAGGTGTGAATGTGTAAGGTACACTAGGTTGGGTGGGTGTGAGGGATGTCATAAGCTTAAAAGCATATTTTGGGTCACAGTGGATTTACTGAAATAAACGGATGTCAATCAAGAAGATGATTTTAAAAGTAAAGATCTATTTATGTGATATGGTTCCACACTTTATTCCAAAATGGATTTCACTGATTTTATCTTCATTTTTTCTGGAAATTCTCTCTCAAACACATATACACATTTGCATTCACATTCAAACTTTCCCCAACTATTTATAACACAAGCCCTCTGTGTCCTTTAGGAAACAAACAAATAAAAAACCCACCAAAGTTAGACTGCAACTCTTCTCCATGTTTTTGTAAAAGCCGAGCCATAATAAAATGGAGAAACGTCAGGTATGATCCCTTCTTCTTCCCTCAGCACTCCAAAATGAGGGAGTCAAAGGCCAGAGTGTGGTGTGAGAGGAGGGCTCCCATTGGAAATGTAAATGGTGTTGCCTTACTCCTTGAGGTTTTATAAAACTCCCAGAATTGTAAATGCCAAGGTACAAAGAGAGTAAGAAAGTAGGCATTATTGCTCCTACAGCCAACCCCAGGATACTGAAGGTGGCCTCACTCGGCAGAAGTCATGCCTTTCTAAGTCAAGCATCCGAGGGTTTCCTGAAACCCACAGGCAAGGCAGACAATCTGGACCTCTGAATATTGATCCACTGAATGTTAATGAAACAAGCAACAACAGGAAAGTAACCCTTTCCTGACACACTCCCCCTTTCTTTTTCTACTCCCATATTCTTTGAGACACGATTTAATTAAAGATCAATGAAAACAGAGGCAGATTGTCTGTGTGGGCAACTGGGGTAGGAATGAAAGGGAGAGAGGAAGAAAAGTTTAATTCTGCATTTATTCATTACTCAGTATGTGCCCTGTCCTGTGAAAGAAGGGCCATCATTCCTATTCTCAAGGGGTTTTCAGTCTTTTGGAGGGAGGAAGACACCATGCCTCCAATCCAACAAAAGAACAGAGGAATACAGTCTGAAGCAGAGTACAGTGTAATACAGTCTGAAGCAGTACAGTTTAGAAGTACCAGTTAACTGATGAGATTATATAAATATCTGCTGGGTTTGATCCCACCCTACTTCGCACCACCTCCCTCCAAACCAAACTCAGACCAATCTTTCAACCTCCTTTGTCTTTGTATGCGGTATTCCCCGGAGCTTTTGAAGCACTCTACCCTTTTCTGTATTAGGCAGTCTCCTAAGCATCCTTCAATAGCTATGCCTGATGAAGCCATCCTTGCTTTCTAAAACCAAATCTTTGTGGCTCTACCATTTTGGGAAACATTGAGGCTAAAATAAGGCAGTTACTTCTGTTGGTTTTGTTCAGCGATATTAGGGTCTAGAATAGGACGCTATTTTTTTTTTCTTTAAAATCATCTCTTCAGGTCTTAAATAAATATTTAGTGGGTAAATGGTACTCTCACTGCATTTTTAAATAATCACACTAATTATCCCATTGCATTGGTCTATGTCTTCAGGGAGACTGTGAGCCTATGGTTAACTTCCCAGTATATACCACAAAGCATCCCAGGAGCTCAAAACATGTCTGTGGAGTGAGTATGAGCTCGCGTCATTGCAGATGGCTACACAAAAAGGTGAAGCTCAAGACCAGCTTCAATAAGGTGAGTTTAAATGAAACTGGAAGAAAAGGAGAATGGGACATGTTTGTCAAGATAATCTTTTGCCATGCCTCCCAATTAATGACTGACGCTCTTCCCCCTGAGAGTTCATATGGACTCAGTATTGTGCCAGCTGCTAACAGCCCATGAGAGCCTACTTAAAATTCCAGGCACTTTGTGAGTTAGTTAAGGTTGTTAAACACAGTTTAAATAATGATTTAAAATTTATACAAAATTTTACTTATATTCAAAAGATAATACCTAAGACACAGAAATTCCCCATTATTTTGCTGCATTTATTATTACTATATGCAATAAATACTACACATAAAATGTCATGCTATAATCATTATATGCTCTTGAAATCATTTATGTCTGTGTACCTGTGTATAGTAGAAATACATGTTTTGTTTCCTAATTCTTCATTCAGTGATCTCATGTTGGCAGCATGAAATCGTATATCATGGGGATATTTACAGCAATCACCAATCACTACTAATAAGGGCTTATTTACTTCTTTGTTCCCAAGAAAACTGAAAGTTGCCCAGTTGTGTTCAACTCTTTGGGACTCCATGGACTACACAGTCCATGGAATTCTCCAGAATTCTGGAGTGGGTAGCCATTCCCTTCTTCAGGGGATCTCCCCAACCCAGGGATCAAACCCAAGTCTTCCGCATTGCAGGTGGATTCTTTACCAGCTGAGCCACAAGGGAAGCCCAAGAATACTGGAGTGGGTAGCCTATCCTTTCTCCAGAGGATCTTCCCGACCCAGGAATCGAACCAGGATCTCCTGCATTGCAGGTGACTTCTTTACCAACTGAGCTATCAGGGAAGCCCAGAGAGACAGTAGTTAAATACTGTCCAGCACAGTACTGAATATCTGATTTCAAAGTATTATTTACCTGTAGAAGGATTTGGGCTGTGATGGGCCTGCTCTACTAGAAAATCCCCTGACAGCTTTATATGGTAAATCTATCGACTGTGCTGTTAATCCCAGAAATATTTGTAATTTTCGAAGGAAGGGTGCTCTCCTAAGCAGCTTTATGAGGGAGGGAAATGTCATATGCTCCTTGCTCAGTGTAACCATCTTTAGCAGTAATGTTCAGCTCTGCTACCTGTTAGTGCTTCAGTAATTAAGAAGGTGCATCAGCCACGCTGCTTTGCCCCAAAGAGAAAAAGCACCACATTAATATTTAATAACATTAATGGAAACATCACTAGCTGCCCCCAAGCTGTGGCTTTCATTACCTTCTGCTAAATGTATACTATTGAATAAAATCTCTCATCCTATCCAAGTCCCCTCCCAGCTCTGAAGTTTTTATGATTTCAGCAAATAAGCAGGGCCAGCTGCTGCTCCAGCTTCCTGGGGAAAGGTGTTTTTCTCTTGAATTGTGACATTTGGAGAGAATGTGCCAGAAAGTTCGATTCGCCTCAGGAAAGGAAGCTGCCACAGCTTCTGCAAACACACAGGTAGTTTTCTTTAAGAAGTAAGTCACCTCTGTGTCTTCTTTGACTATAAATGGGGTGAGAATTTCTAAAAGTTTAGGGGAAAATTGTCCATTTCCAGGGGTGTGTGTGTCCTCAAAATCCCACCCATAGAGAAGCCTCAAACAATCCAGAGAGGGGATAGATAAGGAAAGGCTCAGAAACCAAAAAGTTTCTGCATGTCAGAAAAGGAAGGGACACTAGTATTACTTAGACCCAATCCCCTCAGTTCACAGAATGGAAAGGAGAAGAAAAAGAGAAAAAAATGACTTGCTAAAGATTGTACACAGCTGTTGGGATGTCAATCAAAGGTGATAACTGAGACTCCTGACCCCTGGCCTGGCATTAGTATAAGCCCATGAACTAGGCATTTAATTATCAGTTCAGTTCAGTTGCTCAGTCATGTCCGACTCTTTGTGACCCCCTGGACCACAGCATGCGAGGCTTCCCTGTCCATCATCAACTCCCAGAGCTTGCTCAGATTCATGTCCATCGAGTCAGTGATGCCATCCAACCATCTCATCCTCTGTCACCCCCTTCTCCTCCTGCCTTCAATCTTTCCCAGCATCAGGGTCTTTTCCAACGAGTCAGTTCTCCACATCAGGTGGCCAACATATTGGAGTTTCAGCTTCAGCATCAGTCCTTCCAATGAATATTCAGGACTGATTTCCTTTAGGATGGACTGGTTGGATATCCTTTCTGTCCAAGGGACTCTCAAGAATCTTCTCCAACACCACAGTTCAGAAGCATCAGTTCTTCAGCACTCAGCTTTCTTTATAGTCCAACTCTCACATCCATACATGACTACTGGAAAGACTATAGCTTTGACTATATGGACCTTTGTCAGTAAAGTAATGTCTCTGCTTTTTATATGCTGTCTAGGTTGGTCATAGCTTTTCTCCCAAGAAGCAAGTGTCTTTTAATTCCATGGCTGCAGTCACTATCTGCAGTGATTTTGGAGCCCAAGAAAATAAAGTCTGTCAATGTTATCATTGTTCCCCCATCTGTTTGCCATCAAGTGATGGGACTAGATGCCATGATCTTAGTTTTTTGAATGCTGAGTTTTAAGCAGGCTTTGAGGCCCAATGTCATTCTGAGCCCCTTGGAGCTGGCCAAGAAGTCATGGTCTCTGCTGGCCCAGGGGTAGGGAGTATCCTACTCTCAGACCATGCACAGTCCCATCGTATCCTACTCTCAGACCATACACAGTCCCATCAAGACTTAGTTCTCCAGTTCTTCCAGTCTCTGATTTGGGATTTAAGGCTCTAGGATGAGTATTTCACAGATGTCTCTGTCTCATTTTAGGAGACAATAGAGTGTGGTTAATTTGGGATCAGATAGAGGTTTTTAGCAGACACAGCATGAACACTCAGCAAAGAGAAGCAATCACAACAAAAACAATGGACTAATAATAAACAAATCATCATTTTGTAATGCATAAGTCTAAATTCAGCCATAGAGATAGAAAGATAATTATATCCCAACCATTTCATAAATGGTTCAAAAAACCAAGCAATCATGGCTCGAGTATTTCTCCTTATCTAACACCAAGCTACCTGTCTGCCCTTATTCCTCTATGCATTAACAGGCTTCATATAACTGCTTTCTTAGATATGCTGCTCATTTTCCTCATACTTACTTAGCAGCAAGTCTACATAGCTCCATTACCACCACCTACAGGAAGCCTTCCATCATTACTCCAGTCCTTGGTGGGCTCTTTGTTCTGAATACTCCCAATACTTTCAGGTAGGACCAATGTTGTCCTAAAGAACTTTCTGTCTGTGCTATCCAATATGGTAACCACTAGCCACACGTGCCCATTAAGCACCCAATACATGACTAACTGAAGAAATGAATACTTTGCTGTTTTTAATTTTAATGCAAATAACCACATGTAGCTAGTGGATACTATACTGTACAGCATAGGTCTGGATCATGAGATTCAACACCCAATTATACTCTTTATTATTTGCTGTCATGCTTTCTTTGCATCCAATAACTCTGGTTTATACATCTTCGATTTTTCTACAATGTGCTGTCTATAGAAAAAATACAATTGATTGGACTCTATACACAGAATAATAAGGTTGAGCAGATTTCAGACATGCCTGAATTTATGTACAATGGCATATCCAAGTCTCTTCCCCTCACTCGTCTACATTACCACTTGATAAACGCACTCTGTGGATCTTGAGCCATAATGGACATGGAAGATAAACACTAAGACATACTGAGACTTAGGACTCTGGAGTCAGACTATTATAATTTTGAGTAAATATATTAACATTCTTTGTATCTCCATCTCTTCACCTATAAAATGCCTAAAATAACAGACTCTCCTGATTGAGAGATTAAGTGAGATTATCCATCTAAAAATCTTGGCACATAGTAGATGCTCAGCAAAACTACTGTTGTGAGAGTGGTTGGATGAGTGAGTAATAAAAGAGAATAACTGGGCATAATTTCTAGTGCACACTGGTTTCTCACTGAACAAATGTACTTGGACCTCCCGGGGGTCAACTACTTCCTAGGAGACTCCATAAGACTTGAGAGGAGACCTCTTACTCGCCCTTTTCTGACTACCCATTAGTCTGCTTACTTCTCAAGGAGGATTTGCCCCTGGTCCCTCACCAGTACCACGATGGAGGATGCTTCAGAATGGTTCTCTACAGTATACCTGAGGCTGGGGGATTTATGAGGCTATTAAGTAGAAACATCCGTATTTATGTAAACTGCATACTTATTACTGACACCCACTCTGCATAGAAGAGAGAGAGTAGCAAAAGTCAATGAAAAGTGAACGCATTAGTCACTCAGTCATGTCTGACCCTTTGCCATCCCAGGGACTGTAGCCTTCCAGGCTCCCCTGTCCATGGCATTTCCCAGGCAAGAATACTGGAATGGGTAGTCATTTCCTTCTCCAGGGGATCTTCCTAACCCAGGGATCGAACCCAGGTAATGATTCCCTACAAATAACTGCATCTGAGAATCTATAAAGCCTTTATACTTCAAGTAGAGAAGGGATACAAGTAGAAAATACCTTTGCTTTGTGAATCCAGGCTGCACTCCTTAACTTTTTCACCAGTATCAAGGCATTTAATCTATCCTCCCAAGTCTCCACTCCCTGCTGTCTCTCAGATTTAGAAGTTGCCTGGACCAGTCCAATGGACATTACCTGATCTGATTTAGGGAAACAGCTAGGTAGAATGTGCATAACAGCTTATACTAACCAAGTTGGGCTTTTCATATTTCTTAGCTAACGATTCCTGGTAGGAAGGAGCCTTGAGAAGGAAGCAGGACTATGAAACTATTGCCATACATGGATTTTCCAGCACAATCATTAATGACAGACAAACTATTTTTGATGGAAAAACTGTATTTATGACTAATACTTATGCTTACTGAAGTTGACTTAAAAAGAAAAAATAAATACTCAATGACATCCAAGACGTCATCATAACAGCAAAATGTCCCAGAAATTTCAGAAATCAAACTCTCTTTGCCATATTCAAAAGTAGTGTCTAAATACTTTATTAGGTCACATGATTTTTTTTTTTTTGCTTTTTCTCTCAGATTATGACAACTAAGCCAGCCTCAAGTCTTGTGTGTTTGTTTGTCTTATCTCAGACTCATTCTTCTATTTTCTTTTTTTTTCTCTTAAAACATTTTTTAAAATTATTATTATTATTTTTTTTTACTTTACAATATTATATTGGTTTTGCCACACATCAACATGAATCCATCATGGGTGTACACGTGTTCCCAATCCCAAACCTCCTCCTACATCTCCCCCAACACCATCCCTCCGGGTCATCCCAGTGCACCAGCCCCAAGCATTCTGCACCCTGCATCGAACCTAGTCTGGCAATTCGTTTCTTATATGATATGAGGCATGATCCCATTGTTCACTGCAGCACTATTTATAATAGCTAGATCATGGAAGAAACCTAGATGTCCATCTACAGATGAATGGATAAAGAAGTTGTGATACATATACACAATGGAATATTATTCAGCCTTAAAAAGAAATGCATTTGAGTCAGTTCTGATGATATGGATGAACCTAGAACCTATTATATAGAGTGAAGTGAGTCAAAAAGATAAAAATAAATATTTTATTACATGAGATCTAGAAGAATGGTACTGCAGAACTTATTTTCAGGGCCGCAATGGAGAAACAAACATAGAGAATAGACTTATGGACACGGGGAAAGGGGAGGAGAGGGTGAAAAGTATGGAAAGAGTAACATGGAAACTTATATTACCACATATACAATAGATAGCCAATGGGAATTTGCTGTATGGCTCAGGAAACTCAAATAGGGACTCTATCAACCTAGAGGGGTGGGATGGGAGGGAAGTTCAAAGGGAGGGGCTATATGTATACCTATGGTTGATTCATGTTGAGGTTTGACAGAAAACAACAAAATTCTGTAAAGCAATTATCCTTCAATAAAAAAATTAAAAATGAGGCATGATTGGCTATAGAAAGGCAAATGTATCATATCTTATATATCTCCTCTTAGAATTCTATAAAGTCTTCTTGAATGCCATATACTTCTTATAATTCTAATTATTGTTGTTTAGTTGCTAAGTCAAGTCTGACTCTTTTGCAACTCTGTGGACTTTACAATTCTAGCACCAATGGCCTAAACTGTTTGATTTGGCATTGGTTTGGAGTTAATGGCACATTCTATATTAAACGTCATCACCAGCAGTTAACCTAGATCATTTGAGGATGAGTTTTAATTTTATTTATTTATTTATTTAATTTATTTTTATTTTTTTTACTTTACAATACTGTATTGGTTTTGCCATACATTGACATGAATCTGCCACAGGTGTACATGAGTTCCCAATCATGAATCGTGAGTTGGGAAACATGAGTTCCCAACCCGCCTCCCACCTAACCCCCATATCATCTCTCTGAGTCATCCCAGTGCACCAGCCCCAAGCATCCTGTATCCTGTATCGAACCTAGACTAGAGATTCGTTTCTTACATGATAGTATACATGTTTCAATGCCATTCTCCCAAATAATCCCACCCTCTCCCTCTCCCACAGAGTCTAAAAGTCCGTTCTATACATCTGTGTCTCTTTTCCTGTCTTGCATACAGGGTCGTCATTGCCATCTTTCTAAATTCCATATATATGTGTTAGTATACTGTATTGGTGTTTTTCTTTCTGGCTTTCTTCACTCTGTATAATCGGCTCCAGTTTCATCCATCTCATTAGAACTGCTTCAAATGCATTCTTTTTAATGGCTGAGTAATACTCCATTGTGTATATGTACCACTGCTTTCTTATCCATTCATCTCCTGATGGACATCTAGGTCGTTTCCATGTCTTGGCTATCATAAACAGTGCTGCGATGAACATTGGGGTACACATGTCTCTTTCAATTCTGGTTTCCTCGGTGTGTATGCCCAGCAGGGGGATTGCTGAGTCATAATGCAGTTCTATTTGCACTTTTTTAAGGAATCTCCACACTGTTCTCCATACTGGCTGTACTAGTTTGCATTCCCACCAACAGTGCAAGAGGATTCCCTTTCCTCCCCACCCTCTCCAGCATTTATTGCTTGCAGACTTTTGGATTGCAGCCCTTCTGACTGGTGTAAAATGGTACCATGAGAAATGGCATAATATAGAGAAGAGAATGTGGAATTTGGCTAGATTTGCTTTTGCTCCTCATCTCTTTCTCTCCCAGGTTATGTGATCTCAGTCAAGTAATTTATATACCAGATGCTAATTTTCTTCTCATTAAAATATCACAGTAATGACACTGACATTATAGGGTGTTAGGTCCAGGTGGTACTTGCATTGGCAAGCTGAGAACCACAGAGCAAGGGCTCGCTTCCTCCACTTCTTCACTTATAGATGCATTTTGACAGCAGTTTCCAAAGAACCATCTAGAAATAGTTTAAGCAAAGCCATCACCACTGAAATAAATGGATAACACCCAAAGGTAAAACTCCAAACATAGTGCTTATATGGATATATAAGCTCTAGTTTATTTGCTAAAAATACCTTGGGGACCACTTAACCCTGGGGTATAAGATTAACAATAACCACAACAGCAAAAGCTATGTACACCATTAGGATAAATTCCTTATTCACATTAACGATGAATATGAATTAATTTATTCCTCCCTAGGACCCAATGAGATACATGTTATTCATTTGCAGTTTATAGCCCAAGTTGTAGAGATTAAAAAGTTTCCTAAGGTCAGAAATTGAGCATCAGAGCTGGGATATTTTTTTTTTCAGACTAGTAAATATTAAAGTAATTGCTGAAGGAAAAATATTTATGTTACAATTCTTTCTTCAACTGTGAGGTTTCCCCAGAATGGGTGAGTGTCTAACAACTCAGAGACACAGGAGAAAATGTGGCATGACATACAGAAAGAGGTGGAGTCAGTCTGCAGAAGGACACAAGGAAGGCTGATGCTGACATTCTGAATACTCAGGTTGACATCAATATGTCATGTACCATAAATCTGAGTGGGCCACTGTATATACTGCTATGACTATTCTTCTGGATTATGGTTAATAATTAAAATTATTCTTCCCAAGTATGAAAATAGCCTTTGTTTCCAAAGGGTCAAAAATACCACAGATAGGATCCTGCCATTCAAATTAAATTCAACTTAGCACAATCCATGTGGTTGATTCTTCCTGAAGTCAAGCTTTTCAAGGCAGGGATGAAGAGCAGGTTGGGAGCAGTCATAACTGTCTACTTTGCTTGCTATTACCAGTATAGTCCTAGTAGAAAGCAGGAAATGAAAGATAGATTCCCAAACAAAATCAAGAAACAAGCTGGATGAAATGAGAATGAAGGGCATGAGGCTGTTGGGCAGAGGCAGCTCTTCTGTGCCTATTTGGACTTAATTTAGCTATTAGACACCATTAGTGGTAAAGAATCCACCCACAATGCAAGAGACACAGGTCCGATCCCTGGGTTGGGAAGATCCCCAGAAGAAGGGAATGGCAACCCAGTCCAGTATTCTTGCCTGGGAAATCCCATGGACAGAGGAGTCTGGTGGGCCACTGTCAATGGGATCACAGAGAGTCAGACACGACTTAGGGACCAAACAACAACAACAACAAAACCCTAATGCAACTCTGTCATAGTCCTGCCCCTTCCATGTTTATAGGCTGCTACCTGAGCCCTTAGCTTTGTCTTTTAACCTATAATTAATATAATGAAAATATATAAACTGAACTTCAGCTTTTGAATATGACACAGAGAAAGAATTCATCCAATTGGGATTAGCATGGAATCACTCTGCAATTACTAATGAGATCACTCATTCCCACGTTTGGGAAGGTTTTTGCCTCTCCTAAAAGAAACAACATTTAGAAATACTGTACAACTGGTTTGTCCTTACATTGGGGGCAGGGGAAGGCACTGAGTATACAAAGATAAAGAAAGTCAAAAATTCCTGCACTCACAGCACTTACATTCTACTTGGGAAAGACAGGCAAATTATAAAGCAATCAAAAAACACAATCTCTCTATTTGTGATTAATACTAAGATGACAACTGAACAGGGTGATATGCCTGAGAGTGCTAGGGTAGGGGTGAGGTCAGATGGTCTCAGAAGGCATTTCTGAGCTGCAGTTTTTGCTGAGGTATGAGTGCTCCAACAGTGCCAGTCATACTGAGATTTGAAAGAAATATCTGTACTTGCTGTTTCTTTTGCTTGCAATGAGTCTGGGTTAATCAAGGTGCAGGAGATAGTGGTATGGCTGCAAAATGATGAACAAAGAGAGAATAGTTAAGAAGTTAAGGAACAGTGCTAGTGCATCAATAATCTACAGTGCAGCAAAGAAAGAAGGTTATATTATATTTTAAGGGAGCAGGGAAGCCACTGTAGTATTTAAAGCATAGGAATGATAAGATCTGACTTGGGTTTTTAAAATATAATTTTATCTCTTCTAAGGATGGATGGTGCTGGAGAAGACTCTTGAGAGTCCACTGAACAACAAGGAGATCAAACTAGTCAATCCTAAAGGAAATCAATCCTGAATATTCACTGGAAGGACTGATGCTGAAGCTGAAGTTTCAATACTTTGGCCACCTGATGCAAAGAGCCAACTAATTGGAAAAGACTGATGCTGGAAAAGATTGAGGGCAGGAGAAGGGGGTGACAAGAGGATGAGATGGTTGGATGGCATCACCGATTCAATGGACATGAGTTTGAGCAAACTCCAGGAGATAGTGAAAGACAGGGAAGCCTGCTGTGCGGCAGTCCATGGATTCACAAAGAACTGGATATGACTTACTGACTGAACAACAAGGATGGATTTCAAGGTGACCACAATGGACACAGAGAGTGAATTAATAAATTGTTGGGGTGATCCAGATTGTCATGGACATGGGTAGCGGTGCTTTGTGTTGGAATGTGTTTTGGAAATAGAGACATGCAAGGACTTCTGGATGGCCTGCACCTAAGGGTAAAGGGAAAAATTAAGCTCTCTTGGGATTTGGACTGAATGGATGTCTATGTGTTTTACTGAATTTGGAAAATCTGGTTTGGGTTGGGGGGGCTCAAGAGAAGTTGGAAAACTGCTTCTAATAGTGGGCATTCAGGAAGAACTCTGCTTGGCAACATAAACTTTGAAATCCCTGTTACCAATTCAAGGGAAGATGGATGCTGAGTAAACAGATGGACACAAATGTCTTCATCTAAGAGGAGAGACAGGATGGAGCTGGAGGTAAATATTTGGAAATTTGTGAGTCATTAGCTAAGAGGTGAGATCCAAAGTCATTCTCTCTGGTTGTCATTAGAGGGAGGGAAAAAGAAAGGGTGATAAGAGAGTTCATTGGAAAGAGCACAGTTTGAGCTCACGTGTGTGGAGGTGACTGCCCATGGTGGCAGCTCTCTAAGCTCTCCATGCCCAGCCCCTCCTCTTGGGGACTTTCCAGGACAGCTGCAGACTGAAGACGAGAAGTCCCCTTGGACACACCACTCTGGTAGGACAATGATCTTCCCTGTGAAAAGCTTTCCCCTCCTCCTTCTGGGGCTATAGACATCCCATCTGGCCAGGACCTGAGGCATCCAGGCTGGCAGGCCAGCTGAGTCATGCCTACCTCCTCAACTTCATCTTCACGCTTATCCCCCAAACCAGTCAGTGTCCAGCTGGAACTGGTGATGAGACATAAAGAGACTCACCATTCAAAGTCCCAGTCAGCACAGACACAGGGTTCTGAGACCACTGTCCCTGAGGAGTCTCGGCCCAGGGCACACTGAGCTCCTGGCTTGCGTTTCTTGAATATTTTCCTTTCTCCCATGACGCAAGGCTCCCCCTTAGGAAGAAAGTCCACAGTGAGAGAGGCAGAAAAACACAAAAGACAGTGAAATAAGCCAGCATTAGTCTTTGCATTCCCTTTTGGTCACTTTATGTAGAAATCTACCTCCCAGGAACCATTCAGGAGTATTCAAGATTAAACGACTGATCTTTTACTACCAGGCAAGAGGAACACTGGGGGAGACTGGCCTATTACTGTCCGTCCACCCAACCTGGCCAGTGATGTCTGCTTCTCCACTTCCACAGAGAATGCAAACATTCCCGTCATCCCCACAGACCACTTGGCAATTGCCTGAATTGCCATAAATTCCAGTGGAAAGTAATCCACTGTTGGCATCTTTCTCACATCATCTTCAGAGTGAAACTGAAGTGGACTCAATATGTTCCCTCTCTATGATAAACAACCATGCCTGAGTCCTTATTCCTAGTCAAGAACAAAAAGAGAAGAAATTGGTACAAGTTATAGGGACTCAATGGTTCTGAAGACAAAAGAATTTTGCCTGTGTTGAATAGCACTGAATATCTGCCTTGCTAGCGTCCCTCACCCTCAGCTTTCTTTGGGGTCCTGTTCCCAGTGCTCTTGGGCCCTGACTTCAGGATGGCCTGAGAAACGCTCCCACTGCTTCCATTAGAAGGTAAAAATGATCAAACCATTAGAGGGTGTGCTGGTTGCTTCATTTTCCATGGGTAGCACTAAAACCCCAAGTCATCACTGTTGCCTCTCTTCCAGGCTGCTCGGTGATTTCAATGACTAGATCAGGATTCCAGGGTGCACAGCAGTTCCAAAACATCATATGCCCCCGCTCAACTTGGTGTATGAATTCCAATCCCACCCCCACCATTCACCATTTTCCCCAGATGGCCCACTACTTCCCTCCTCCAAATAGGAAGACCCACGGGACCAAACAGGGCTTGCAGCGGCCCCTGTTTCCAGGAGCCAGGGTTCCCCAGCCGGCGTTGTACCTGATTGAGCAGGTGCCAGGTCTGATAGTCCTCCTCGCTACAGTGTCGGCTGAAGATTGATTTGTAGTCCACCTTCACCAACTGCCATTCCGAGCGGAGGCTGAAGTGGCCAAAAACTCTAAGTGTTTATGGGAGGAAGGAGAGAGACAAGCAGAGTCCCATAGTCAGTCACTAAAATGCAAAGACTAGAGAGAGAGAGAGAGAGGACTGAATTACAGCCTGGATTTTAATGATTCTTCTAAAGCCAACTGTTGGCAGTCCATCAACGGTAAAGTCCACTGCCCACACAACTCCAGCCAACTGACACAGTATTCACTATGGATTTAAAATCATATATATATATATATATATATATATAATTGCTTTCAAATGTATATATTTGCAAAATTAATATATGTGCTTTATAGGAAGAATATGAAGTAAAACAAGGTATAAGAAGGAAAAACTTTCCCAGTTGTCTACAATCTTCTACACAAGTATTAATTTAACATATAGCCAGCCTTCTTCTTAATGCAAGCACTACTATTATATCCACTGATGTCCAAAGGCAGGGCTTCAGTTTCCTCATCTGTAAAGTAAACTTTATGTGTGTGTTTTTCTTTTAGGGGTGGGGGTTGGATTAGCTAATCTAAAGTATGATCCTGCCAACTCAAAAATTCTGACTGAATCTAAGCATGTTTTAGTTGAAATTCTCATCACTTAACTCATATGAATATCACCTTCTCTCCCTCTTCCCTGAAAAATCAGTCATCTCATAAAAGGAACTCATATTTATGTAAATCAAAGAAGCACACTGTCTGCATGACTTAGATAATCAATACTGACCTTTTCAAAGTCCAGCAGTTGATAGCCCTATAAATATGAATGATCAATCATTTCTAGAAAAATAGAAAAAAAGACTGATCACCCATACTCCACTCAGTGGCATGTCTTATAATTACAATGCAAGGCACCTATCACAGTGAGGTAAAGGGGAGACCAGTCATGCCCAGAACCAAAACCCACTGAAGTCTTTCAAGGAACTGGATGGCTTCCATCCCAGTAAGACTTAATCAGAATCCTAGCTCTGAATTCTCCTTTTCCCAAGTTCAAATATTCTTATGGTGACACCTAAAATAACTCTGGGAGTTGGTGATGGACATGGAGGCCTGGGGTGCTGCGATTCATGGGGTCACAAAGAGTTGGACATGACTGAGCGACTGAACTGAACTGAACTGAAAATACTAACTCCCCTCAAGCGACATTTCCTTCTGCTATCTGAAAGATGAGGAGGCGTTAGGAGGGGTGGAGTGGATTAAACCTGTGAAATGCAGTAAGAGTTGTTTTGTAGATTATATAACTTAAAAAACACTGTAGGAAATGACTTTTAATGTTTAAAAGCTATGACAAACCTAGACTGTGTATTAAAAAGCAGAGATATTACTGTGCCAACAAAGGTCCGTATAGTCAAAGCTATGGTTTTTCCAGTAGTCATGTATGGATGTAAGAACTGGACCATAGAGAAGGCTGAGTGCCAAAGAATTGATGCTTTCAAACTGTGGTCTGGAAAAGACTCTTTATAGAGAGTCCCTTGGATAGCAAGGAGATCAAACCAGTAGATGCTAAAGGAAATCAACCCTGAATCACCTGACACAAAATGCCTACTCACTGGAAAAGACCCTGATGCTAGGAAAGACTGAGGGCAGAAGGAGAAGGGGGGCGACAGAGGAGGAGATGATTGGATGGCATCATCAACTCAATGGACATAAGGTTAAGCCAACTCTCGGAGATTGTGAAGGACCAGGAAGCCTGGTGTGCTGTAGTCCATGGGGTCACAAAGTATCAGACATCACTGGGTAAGACTTAACAACAACAACAATAATCATTTACACATTAAATAAAGCTTTTTAGATCTTTGTCTAAAAAAAAAAAAAATACTAAACAGACTTCGAGGGAAAGACTGGTTTTCTCCTTTAGTAAAACTGTATGGTCTTTGCATGAACCTTACCTCACTCATGACTAGTAGGAGCTGAGGGGTTAGAATATCCTAGATTGTGTGGCCAGTACTATGTGGGGTACCTGCTCTGCCATTCCTTCTGTTCTATCACATTCTTGCTACATTTAGTAGCAAATATATCCATGCCAAGTCTATATTAAGGTATTTCTACCATTTACTAGTAGATCGGATACAGTTCATGGAAAGGTCATGAGTCAATTAAATTTCAATCTTTAACAAAACACTTATCCCTTATAAAAAGTTTCTATGTGTTTTAAGAGAGGAGAATAAGGGTAAGAGCTCATCAAAAAACAAACAGTAGAAGAAACTTTGACGAATGTCTTCTTCCCTCTTTATCCAACCTATCTAAATCCTCCCACATTTGAATGCCACCTCCTCTAGAAAATCTTCCCTGATTGGAGTACCCTGAGTAACAGGATATTAGTGATGCTAAACAAAAAATAAACCCTTCTGCCTATTCTGAATAGTTCACAGTTATTGTATGGATCACAAAATACATTATGTCAGATTAATCACATTTCTTTCTATGGTAAGATAACTAGACAGACAGAAGAAGGAAATATGAGGCATATGATTTACCTGGATATCAATAAGGCATATACAGAGTCTGCTGCTGCAGTCTTGAAGAAAAGGTGAAAAATATAAGCCAGGTGCTGGTAAAATTATGTGGCTGAACAGTATCCAATTAAGGCATTAAAATCAGCCAGGAGGGAGGGGGTATGTAGTCAGCTGCTATCTGCAGCTGTCTGCTCTTTCTTGTTCATCATTTTTATTAATGACTTTACGACATGGAAATAATGGTCATCATTGGAAATTGCATTTTCTGATGACACAAAACTGGAAGAAACAGTCAATATGCTTGATGGCACAATAAGGAACCAAAAAGCTCTTGACAGACTAAAGAGACAGGCTGAATTTAATAACATGTGATGTAACAGGGTAGAAACTGTCAGGTCCTTCCCTGGCAACTACATAAGTATTGGATAAAAGAAATGCAACTTGTTGCAGCTCAGGATAAACTATGATGATGATGATGACAATGAGGATGGTAGCTTAAGAATTTTCATACACAATGCGATTAACATAAGTAAACACTTCAGAGACCAAAAATACTTAAGATAATCTTAGAATGCATCAATGAATGAAGAATTTTGTATATTGCCTAGAACAAAGAGGCAATGTCCTGGTCTGTTTTACATTAACTAAATCACAAAGGAAAATTTTACTTAGTGTTGGGTGTCAGCTTTCATGCAGAGAATAGACTGAGTATCTCCAGAATACTTGGGGGCTTTGGTGGTGGTGGTGGTGGTGGTGGAGTTTTTATCTCTTGAAATTTTAAATACAAATATGCATTTATTGGGATGTGCTTATTTGTCTATGGAGAAGTTACATGTCTTTTATCAGATTTTCAAAAGGGTTCACAGTTCCCAAACTTTAAGGACCATTGAAAAAAAAGAGGTTTAAGATGATGTACTAGATTAAACAGTGGATCCCCAGAGAGATATGACCACATTCTATTCCCTGTAACCTGTGAATGTGACAGGTTAACTGCAAAAAAAGTCTTTGCAGATGTGGGTTAAGAATCTCAAGATAAAATCATCCTGGCCCTAAGTCCAATGACAAGAGATACAAAGGAGAGGGACATGCAGAGATGTGAAGCCTACGTGAAGACAGAGGTGAAGCCTGGAGTTACACAGGCAGAAGCTAAGAAACACCTGGAGCCACCAAAAGATGGAACAAGCCTAGAATGAATTCTATTTCTTTTCCAGTTTCATCTAAACTAAGGTTTATTCTTAAATGCCACCCAGTGTGTAGTAATTTGTTACAGGAAGCATAAATGGAAGAAATAACAAAATAATAAATTAAATAATAAAAAAAGAAATAGTACAAAAGGTGCTACAATTTGAGGCCAATTTTCAGCTACCAATCCAAGTGGTGTAAACACTATGGCTGGTTAACCTGGAGATGACTTAGGAAGGGTCAGGGGAGTGAAGACCAATAAACAGGTGCTCTGGGGAGATGTCTTCAGTATTAAAAAATAACAGAAAATAAAAGTCCAGAAGTTTACAAAATAGGAGAGATTGTTCTAATAGACAAAGTTGCCCACACAGCAAAGGAATAGCTCAAGAGTTGGTAACCAGAGAATCTCACCCTCAGACTTCATCATTTCCCAGGGCTGATGCTGAGGAGGGTGCAGGCAACATCCAAGTACATAGCTGAACTGACACTGAGGCTCTAAGCAGGTCCATGCTGTTGGTCTTCCCAACACTTTGGGATATCTGTTTCTGATCCCAGGGTGCTCATTTCAGAACTGAACACAGTAGGTGCCCAGTTGGGACTTGGGGACTAATTCAGATTCTTTCTTCTGCAATCTTGGCAGGTCATGTCCTTTCACCTACATTTCTTTGATTTCTATGACAGATTTCCTGTCCCATGTTTCCTAGGTCTTTCCCCAACCTCTAAATTGACTCACTAATATTTCCATTTGAAAGACGGCTATTCTGCTTCTCCCATGTGCCAGATGAAAAATTTTAAACATTTAATGCTAGCATTACTAGCTTTGTGCATTTTCTCACTGGACCCCAACTAAGATTAGTAGGGTAAAATCTCTTGGCAACTTTCAGACACTGATGTACTTCCCATCTCTCTATCCATTATCAGTTCATGGTGGACTCCTTCCTGTGGGGCATGAGTGACTCCGATATAGGGTCTCTCTTGTGCAGAGATGTGGCTTCCCTAGCTCTGTTCAATACTGAATTCACTCACTGATCTTCTGATTAGAGTCATGGAAGATGAAATGACAGAAGCACAGCAAACTAAGTAGGAGATAAAATAAAGACTTACTGAATTTCAAGCATTTCTCAACCCTTTTCATATCTAACCTTAGAACATATGTTAATATTCACAATGGGATCTGTAGAAGTGAGAACCTAGTAGAAAAGTCAGTTCAGTTCAGTTCACTTCAGTCACTCAGTCGTGTCCGACTCTGCAACCCCATGAATCGCAGCACGCCAGGCCTCCCTGTCCATCACCAACTCCCGGAGTTCACTCAAATTCACGTCCATCGAGTCAGTGATGCCATCCAGCCATCTCATCCTCTGTCGTCCCCTTCTCCTGCCCTCAATCCCTCCCAGCACCAGAGTCTTTTCTGAGTCAACTCTTCGCATGAGGTGGCCAAAGTACTGGAGTTTCAACTTTAGCATCATTCCTTCCAAAGAAATCCCAGGGCTGATCTCCTTCAGAATGGACTGGTTGGATCTCCTTGCAGTCCAAGGGATTAGAAAACAAGCCCCTCACTTTGGGGTGATAAACACTAATTAGATCTACTTGGTCCTGGATTGGAGAAAAACAAAGTCTAGACTGCTTTTAAATAATAGTACAAGAACAAAATTTTTCAGATAAAAACTCCTCATCTACTTAGGGAAACATTCCCCTGAGCTTATGACCAATAAACTAGGAATAGCATACTCATCCCACTTGTGGTAACTTTTTGGGAAACAAAAACTTTAATTTAATTGTATTTAATTTTCTTATATTTTCGGTCGAATTTGTATCAATGAGTTAGAAAGCTCCATAAAGCTGGGAAGGTTCTTGTATTTCTTTGGACCACATAAAGCCTTTCAATTGTAGTTGCTTGACAAAGAATGGCTGACTCCTGAGTACTAGTGGATCAAGGCAATTCTAGAGTGTGGCTTCATTTTCAAGTCTGACCAAAAAAATAGCCAATTCCTAGCACAGTCAAACCACGGTCATCCACAACCATACTTTCTTGCCATTATCAAGATAAACTATTCTGACCTCTTTTTTTCAGAAATGTATTCCTAGTCCCCCTTAATTCAAAGCATATTTTCATCAACATAATCAAAACCCTGAGATAATGTATGGAAATATCTTGAAAATCCCAGTTGATAATAAGTGTTCATTCCTATCTCCATCATTCTCATTGTTGGGACCCCCACAGAGTCATACTCAAGGCCCTGCTCATCAAGAGGTTTCAATAAGGCTGGCTCAAAATTCCCTTTCCAGGGTAAATACTAACCTCTAATGCAGGGGCTTTCTTTGTCTTGCGTGTGTGTGTGTGTGTGTGTGTGTGTGTGTGTGTGTGTAAGACATCTTCTACACGGCCTTGGAGAAAGTAGATAACTCATACAAAAATACAGATGACTGTCTGGAAAGGGTAGGCTACTCTTTAGTTCCTCTGAAGAAGTTGCTCCCAACCACAGAACAAAATAAATGAATTCTTGGAGCCATTTCTCACAATATGGATTTTCAGGAAAAATCAATTAAAATTTATTACTTGTGTTTTTCTTTTTCTTTTTTACTTTGTCACCTGTTTTTTTTTTTTTCCCCCCCCATGGCTCCACTCAAGACTCACCTTCCTCTTGGGCTTTACAAACCTGAGAGCGTCTCTGTCCTTTTTTAACCTCCTCTGTTGCTATGTCTGTGCTGCTGTGACTCTGGTCACAAAGTGTCCTCCTCCGCTCTTGTGTGGTTGTTTACCTTTTAACATACAGGTAGTCTGGGCATGGCGATACCAGGTAAGGAAACAGAAGATGTGTCTTTTCCTAGTCCTTGTCTACTACTAAATGAGTGAGGTGACTTTGAGCAAATCACTTCATCTCTCAAGCTTTCAGCTTCCTTACACAACATTTTTATTCAGTGACACATATACTGAAAGGGTGGGATGCAAAGATTGTCTAGATGAAACATGGCTCGTTAAAAACAATTTCCAATAGTTTATTTTCTTTTAATCCTTATGTCTACTTTCAGGTGAACAAACTGTCTCCTGGTGACCCCATACACAAAGGATTTAACAATTAGAGCCATTAATCTTTGTCTCCACTGGCACTTCTTTCATATAACAGATGCTCAATAAATAGTTCTAGGTTGATTGATGGGTAGAATTAATCTGTCAAAATTGTCTACTTCTTCCAAAACTGGGATGATAGCTTTATCTGGCCTTATTTCTGGGCTGAGGAACATGGTTGAGTTGTATGTCCTTTGGGGTTTAAACAAAAACAATCTCAGGGAAAATAGCAGCAGTATCTCTACCTCTTGTTATCATGGACTGTGCTAGGATTTCCACAAACATCTGTGATTTGCTGGGACCCTAAATAACACACCTTGTCTAATCCACTATCCAAACCTGAGCAGGCCTTGTGGGAAGGGAAGTGATTAATTTGAGGGAGGGAGGTAGTTTATAAAAGTAAAAGACTTCATTACAATTCCATCCACACAGAGGGTTAGCTACTCATTAATTAAATGATTTCAAAGGGGATCTTGGTGTATAATTGCTATAATTTAGGTGGAAACAATACCACACTAAGTGTAATTAGAGGAGCAGGCTCTGTAAGGATGTTTTCCTCTTTACTGGAGAGCAACTCTGGGTCACCGGATTCTCCCCTGCACAGTAACTGGGTGCTTTTTTCAACCTCCAAATGCACCAGCTTTATATACAGTTGTGAAAGCTGAAAGAAATTTGAAGAAGAGACTGGTTGACCACAATTCTTCCAAGAGGAAAACGACAAGAATTCATTATTAGGAAACCACTGGAAATATGTAAACAAAAGAACAGTTCTTGGGGAGTCAGATTAGCAGGCATGTCACTGCAGACTGACTTTTGAGGAAACACTTGATCGAACTCAACTAAGATAATATTATGCTGTCATCAACCTGCCCCAGGACTTCCTTCCTTTATCTTCCTCAGTGACCCCAGCACTAGCGCCTTGAGTTCTTGGAACCACCAGCTCTCTCATCCGTTATCTGCCTCAAGAAAGAGAACAAGGCCAAAACTGACTCTGTCAGTTTCTTCCTAATTTTCCTCTTTCTGTTAATATTAGGCTAGAAACCTTTGCATTAGCAGAGACTTAGCCCTCAGCCTGTCCTCGCTCGTAAACTCTAGCCTAGCACTCCATCCTTTCCTTACACTTCTACAAAATCTCTGTTTTGCTGTCTCACATACAGGGTTATCGTAACTAACCTCCAATTAAAATAAATAAATTTATATTTTAAAAAAATCTCTCACATCCACCAACTTCTATATTCCACTCCTATGCCTTGATAACCAATATCGGCCACCATTGACGGCTACCACTGACGGCATGCTTATCAGATTCCAGGGACTCTGCTGAACGTCCCTCAGCTATTATCATCCTGAATCCTCCACAGAATACCTGAGAATCTTAGGCACAGCCATTTCAGATGAGGAAAACTGTGGCTCTAGGACCATGCTCAAGGTTAAGACTGAGTTGGGAATCAAGCTGACATTCATGTGAAGCCAGAGCTTTTACTGCTTTTACTGCTGAAGCCTCCATTCCAGGCTCTCAGAACCTTCTGCCTCACGAGTTTACACCTACGTCTTCATGAAAGCTATCCCCTACCTGTTCCCAGACTGTTGTCTTAGAGCATTCTTTCAATGACACTACATAGAGTCCCATGGACTGCAAGGAGATCCAATCAGTCCATTCTGAAGGAGATCAGTCCTGGGTGTTCTTTGGAAGGAATGATGCTAAAGCTGAAACTCCAGTACTTTGGCCACCTCATGCGAAGAGTCGACTCATTGGAAAAGACTCTGATGCTGGGAGGGATTGGGGGCAGGAGGAGAAGGGGACGACCGAGGATGAGATGGTTGGATGGCATCACTGACTCGATGGACGTGAATTTGAGTGAACTCCGGGAGTTGGTGATGGATAGGGAGGCCTGGCGTGCTATGATTCATGGGGTCGCAAAGAGTCAGACATGGCTGAGCGACTGAACTGAACTGAACTGAACATACCTACTCAGAAATCGCAGGTCATAGAATAGGGACCACATTCCTAGAACTAGCATTTCATCCTATGCCATTCCATCGTATACCTTTCCAAATTTCTTCCTTCTTCCCTCTCTGTCCTAGCCAAACTGGTCTCTTTCCTTTCTACAGGTGCCTGCTCTACATAGGTAGTTGTGTTTGTGTGTACACACACGTGCTGATAATAATAGCTGTGGAATGCTTATCAGAGTCTCTAGCAAACACATATACTTACACACATACACACATACACACACCCTCATATACTCCTGATTACACACTTTGTTTTTTTCCATGTTTTTCATTAGAAATATCCTCCTATGGTCTCTGCCTGCTCTAAAACCAACACAAGCTCTGCTTAAAGGCCACCTCCTCTTAAAAGTGTTCCTTATGTATTCAAAGTCTAAAGGATCTCTCTTCTAAACTTCTGACTTCCTGTATGAACAGATGGTAATCTTCTCCTCCAGGCAGAGGGCTTCCTCGATTTTTCAAACACCATACTTTCCACCTCCCTCTTCTCTAAGTATACTTCTCTCCTTGCCCCTCCTCTTCACATCTCTGCTGGTAACTTAAGCCTTCTTTTTCTCTGTCCCTACACTTGGCATTTGTGCTTCACATGTGGGTCAAGAGGTCCCCTAATGTCCTTCTATAACACTCATCTTTTCAACTTCTATGCAGAAAACTCCCAAGGCACCTACTCTTGTTCTGGACTCTTACAAGATTTAGTCATGAATATGACACTAAGAACTGTGAATTTTCTACCTTTGTGGTATTATGTCCTGCTACTTCACAGTGTTCCTCATGTTCAGACAGAATTCCATTTGTTCCAGTAAAAGAAACATGACTTCCTAGTGCCTGCTCTTCTTCTGCCTAGGATGCCTCCCCCAACATCTTATCTTATATGTCCAACTCCTGCCCATTCTGCAAGCCTCAAGGCAAATAATATGCAATGTTTCTTGGGAGGGAGATTAAGGGGGAGGAAAACTGTTCAAATCAAAATATTTTGTAGTGACCATATTGATTTCTCTTTTCAAAAATAAACAGATGAAGGTTTTAAAGTTTATTTTCTAATCACTTAAAGATTTTGATCAATTTGTAATGTTTAAAGAGAATATAATCTCAATGATATCAGTTCTTTGGAATTAGTCCAGCCTTTCTATGTGACCCAGTATGTAGTCAATTAAAAAATATATTAACTGTTTACTCTAAAAATGTATTCTCTATTTGTTGTATGCAGGGTTGTATACAGTTCTTTTAAATCAGGTTTCTTAATAGTGTCATTCATATCCAAAATCACATGAACTTTTGGACTGCTTGCTCTATGTGAAGTTTATTAAACTATCCCTCTATAATATTTTAAATCTTCCATTTCTCCTTTAGTCTTTGTAGATTTTTATATTGTGTAAATCATAGCACTCTATAGATTTTGAGATTTTTCTGTCTTCTTGATGGATTATTCTTTTTTTATTTTAATTTAAAGGCTAACTTTTTGCTCTCTGTATCTTTCTTCTTCCTCTATTCCTTTCTTATAAAGAAAAAAATGATCTCTTTACTTTGAATTTTTGTAGCATTTTTTTCTGTTTTGAGTATCATCCTTAGCACTTCCAACAGGTATCATAATTCATAAAATATGTCCCTATATGTAGTATTGCCTTCACTAGATTTTAAACTCTTACAAGTCTTCAACTTACACAAATTTTGCCTTGCACAGTACCATGTGTTGTCTGGGAAATGGTCCAACATAAAAGATGCTGACTTCATATGGGCCAGTATGTGAGCCCCAGTCCTGGACCAATGGGAAGTTCTGTATACATATTAATTAGACTTCAGTTTTCTCATGTGCAAAATGAAGATAACAGCATGACCTAGAAGAATTCTGAGGTTTAAATGTGTTGTATATTTATAATATTTAGTAGAAATTAAGAAATGAGTACTTTAACTACCTTTCATATTTTATATAATAGGACTTAAATATGATAATTCATTTCATATCTTTTGTTGGATGCCTGAGGATTTGTGGGCAGATCATACATCTTATGCTTTTATATTCTCACTATCTCTACTTTAAGACGTTGCAAACAGTAGGTATTCTAGCAGAAGTCAATCAAATAACAGCAATAATAATAAAAACATCAATATTAGTGATCATTTATTGAAACATAGACCAACCTAGATAGCATATTCAAAAGCAGATACATTACTTTGCCGACTAAGGTCCGTCTAGTCAAGGCTATGGTTTTTCCAGTAGTCATGTATGGATGTGAGAGTTGGACTGTGAAGAAGGCTGAGCGCCAAAGAATTGATGCTTTTGAACTGTGGTGTTGGAGAAGACTCTTGAGAGTCCCTTGGACTGCAGGGAGATCCAACCTGATCCATCCTGTCCTGGGATTTCTTTGGAAGGAATGATGCTAAAGCTGAAGCTCCAGTACTTTGGCCACCTCATGCGAAGAGTTGACTCATTGGAAAAGACTTTAAAGCTGGGAGGGATTGGGGGCAGGAGGAGAAGGGGATGACCGAGGATGAGATGGCTGGATGGCATCACTGACTCGATGGATGCAAGTCTGAGTGAACTCTGCGAGTTGGTGATGGACAGGGAGGCCTGGCGTGCTGCGATTCATGGGGTCGCAAAGAGTCGGACACGACTGAGCGACTGAACTGAACTGAATGTGCTGACCACTTTGTGTGAATTATCTCATTTATTGTTCCCATGTAACAGATAGGGAAGTTAAGGCTCAAAGAAGCTAAATAGCTCATATTAAAAGGTTATGCAGTGAATAGGTGTTGGAGCCAGGAGTCCAATTGACATGATTGCTGCTGATGTTATAACATGGTTCTCAGCACTGTGCTTTCAACAAGACTTCATATCCCTTTTCAAGCATTTTGTGACTCATTAGCAATCATCTGACTGCACTGTTTGGCATAGACGTATGGGTATGGGGCTCTATTAGGTTGCTTAAATAAAAGACAGAAACACCATGAAATATATAAAACTGAAAGCACAGTTGTTGTAAATAAGAAAAGAGAAATAGGCAGAGAAGGTGTTATCTAGAGAGCTCCAATTATGGTCCAGTTTGTCTCAAGGTCTAAAGCATTTACTACATGGAGAATACCTGTACCAGTACTATGACAGTCTTCATTGGCTTGGCCTCTAGTTGAAAGTCCCTGGGGCAGGAAAATGAACAAACCAAGCTATAAAGTCTTAGTGCTCGAGACTAAAGGTCCTTAGGGATAAACCTTTGGCTGAAACCCTTCACCTGCTAACTGGGGAAACCAAAGCCTAGGTAGTGGTCTGCTCACTAACATAAAGGAGTTGAGTCCAAGTCACCTGAACCCCAAGTCTTTCTCCTGGCTGACTAACTGTTCTTCATGGGAAACCTCTGCATCTTGCAGGATGAGCCACGGAACATCATATATGACAATAGTATCATGAGTAATTGCTGGAGGAACACAGGGGAGGAAGGTGATCACATCCAGAGCTATGGTTGACCAGGGAAGGCTTCAGTCAAGAGCCACTTTTCACACTTTGCTGGCTTTTCCTTAAGGCTTTCATATCTAGAGAGTTCTGGGTTCCCCAAGCTCTAGCCTGCAACTCTAGAACTATAAACTGAGCTACTAGGTTCTTCTAAGAGAGCATTATCTTTGATGTGCTAAGATGTGGCATTCCTCTGCACAGTCTAACAGACCAAATGAGTCATCAGAATGACATAGACAATGATGTATCCTGGTCTCTGGGAAATGAGCTGAGACAGTTTAGCTGCTCTCATCAAGCTCCTAAGGTGAGTGACGGTCAGAGATACCAGGGAGGGTGACAGAATCTAAATTGGACTTCATGGATGGTCGGCAGGCTAGAAAGAAGACATAAACCTTCGGTTCACAAATGAGGGAGAATCCTTGTGGGTACCAGGCAAGAAGGATGCTCCACTGGCCCAGGTGTTGCCTTCACACTGACATGTAGATAAATATGCCCCAAGTCAAAGGTGGGTTTCCCTGGGGACTCAGCTGGTAAAGAATCCATCTGCAATGTAGGAGACCTGGGTTCAGTCCCTGGGTTGGGAAGATCCCCTGGAGAAAGGAATGGCTACCCACTCCAGTATTCTGACCTGGAGAATTCCATGCCTGTATCTATGGAGCTACAAAGAGTCAGACATGACTGAACAACTTTCATTTCACTTCAAGTCAAAGGCTCTGCAATGACAGTCTGGCTACTTGCAATTTCCCCTATTGACACACTGGATTTATTTCTCATTCTTCTAAGTAAACAATTAAACCAGCTGTGGATTCCGGTGAGTCACACACCATCTTCTATGCCACCTCCGTCCAGGATTCAGAATTAGCCATTGCTAGGAAACCGCAAATCCCAACTCAAACCTTTTACCCTGCCTTGACGACTTTCACTGGCTGGATGTCATTAATTTGAGGGCAAATTATTAGAAACCTGGAAAACAGTTCTGAAATACCTGTAGATTTATGATGAAGTCATTTCACAAAAGGTCACAGGCAACCCTGCTATAATTAAATCTTTCATTAATTTTTAAAATACACAATAACTTACAAATGAAGCATAAATTAACCAGATGACCTTGAAAAAATTATTTAGAGCACTGCTTCATCCAAAGCCACTATCTAGTAATTTCCTAAATTTTTACTTTACAAATAGGATTTATCTTTTTTCCTTCTTGTCTTTGATAGATTCTAGTAGCTTTCTTATTTGAAATGACTTAGTATTAATTTACTCAGAGCATTAGTTAGCACTGAGGAGTGATAGTGGGTAGTTAAGACTCTCCCTTCCCTTAGGTCATGACCTCAAAGGTAGAGTAAGTGTGATGCAAATAATCATCTACACATGCCTAAATGCAGCCTCTATTCTTTCATTATCTGGAAGCTACTTTTTATTTCATGAGTACGTTTTGATAAATGATTTCCATTTTCTCATTATAAAAAGAATGCATTCTCATTATAAAAATTGAAAACTATAAAATCTATAGATGGGAACATAAAAACCTCACTAGAGGTAAACCACTGTTAATATTTTATGATATTCCCTTCCATTCACTGCCAGTGTTGTTCTTTCTCAGACTAAGAGATAAGCAATAATCACAGTTCTCAACTAGAGTTAAAGACCTTGGAAATTAGAAGTAATCCTGAAATCTCTCTCCCTACCTGCCTCTCTCTCTGTGTAACACACAGACACACACACACCACCACCACTGCTACCACCAGCATCACCACCACCACCATTAAAAATTTTATTATGGAGAATATTCCATAAATACTAGTGCTGAAATAAACCTCATACAAATTTGTTTTCTTTTATAGGGTGTAGAAAAGGCTGTAGAACATAGCACCTTTTCATCAGCAGAGACCCTGACTGTACTGTTTATGCCTTAGCTCAGCTCCTAGAGCACTTAGAACAGTGTCTACCTTGTAGTGGGTACTCAATACATACCACTGAATAAAGAAATAGTCAATGTTCTTGTATAGCAACTTGATACAGGTGGATTCCTGTGCCGCTCTTCAGGGGTTCCTAGAGAATTCAGTTCTCTCTGAAAGAGCTAGGCTCCCTCACCTCCTTTGCCTCCTTGCCTCCATAAGCCCTCCTCTCTGCTTCCATGGAGGAAGCTGCCAAGGACCAGTTTCAAATCAAAGCAGAAAGAGCAGTGCCCTAGAAAGGTGAGGCTTGGAGGCCAGCAGTTGTTGATCTCCCGCAATTCAGGCCACATCCTTGACTTTCTGAGTGCTTCCATGCCACCTGATACTTTTCCCATTAGGGAGCAGAAGGGATTAGTGGTAAAGGAGGTCAGCAGCTACAGAGGAATTGAGTAAAAGTGAGACACAAACTAGGCCTTAATAGAAACAGACAGCGGATCAGCAGCAAGAAATCCTGCATGCAGAGCCTGTGTTAGTTACACAATATGATGATGAGTGAGATGGTGAAAAGGGGCAGGGATTAAAAGGTTTGAAAATAAGTACTGGGAGAGAAGAAGGGGAGACTGAGAAAGAGACTAAAAGGCTTTGGATCTGAAGAGGCAAAAGAAAGAAGGTTGATTTTTAAATGCATTGAAAGAAATAATTCAATGTCCAAACAACTTTGACTTTTCTCAAAATTTAATAAGCTCCTTCAATGGGCTTGAATGCTTAAAGTCCACAACATTGGAAGTGTGTTCCACGAACCTATGAGAGATAAGTCAGGAGTTGGTGATGAAGGAGAACCTAAGAGATGGAACTAAAAGGGAGAAGATGGGTGTTCAAGATAAATTTTGAGAGAGGAGGAAATATCTGGGAATCAAACAAGCCATAGGGAACAGGGTAAGGAGGGACCGGTTTTCCATTGGCATTTCTCAGTCTCCTACTTTGTGTCAAATCCCGAACCAAGAGGTAAAAAGAATCAGAAAAAATTCAGCTCCTATCCTTAAATAGATTGCAGATCAGTTCAATAATAGTATTACTCACTCTTTACATATCTGCTGAGCCCAATTATGCACAGGCATCCACATTCAGGGCGGTAGAGGATGACAAATAAGACAGTTGCCAACCTCATGAATCTTTCAGACTAAAAAAGACCAAACACTATAACTGTGGAGATGACCAATATATAAAACAGTTAGAACACGGTGAAAAATAAAAGCGACCACACCAATTCACCATGAGCCAGCAATTCCATTTTTAGGTGTGCAGCTCAGAGAACTTCTGTGTATGCATTTGGAGACATATATAAAGATAGGACAATATTGTTTGCAATAGTGCAAAACAGGAAAAAAACTAAACCTCCATCAATAGGAGAATGGAGAAATAAACTATGCATATTCATATCACAATAGAATGCCACAGCATTTATGTGTCTGTATCAGACGGATTTGTCCCAAGTCTGGTAATACTCAGTGACAGACACATAGAGGAATAATCGCATTTAGATAATTAGACATTTAAAGAAAAAAAAAAAAAAACAAAGAATACCACATGTATTTCTACAGATAATTAAATATATACTCCAGGCAAGAATACTAGAGTGGGTTACCATTTCCTTCTCCAGGGGATCTTCCTGACCCAGGGATCGAAGCCAGGTCTCCCGCATTGGAGGCAGACGCTTTAACCTCTGAGCCACCAGGGAAGCCCCAAAAGTATCAATACCCTTACTAGAAGGATATACAGCAGTGGCTGACTAGTGTAGGAAGCAATGGGAAGGGGTTTGGAAATGGGCAACTCCAAGGAGACCAACTCTACCTAGGATCAGTTCAGTTCAGTCGCTCAGCCATGTCCAACTCTTTGTGATCCCACGGACTGCAGCACGCCAGGCTTCCCTGTCCGTCACCAGCTCCTGGAGCTTGCTCAAACTCATGTCCACTGTGTCAGTGATGCCATTCAACCATCTCATCCTCTGTCGTCCCCGTCTCCTCACACCTTCAAACTTTCCCAGCATCAGTGTCTTTTCCAATGAGTCGGTTCTTCACATCAGGTGGCCAAAGTATTGGTTTCAGCTTCAGCATCAGTCCTTCCAATGAATATTAAGGACTGATTTCCCTTAGGATGGACTGTTGGATCTCCTTGCAGTTCAAGGGACTCTCGAGAGTCTTCTCCAACACCACAGTTCAAAAGCATCAGTTCTTTGGCACTCAGCTTTCTTTATAGTCCAACTCTCACATCCATACATGACTACTGGAAAAACCATAGCTTTGACTAGATGGACCTTTGTTGGTAAAGTAATGTCTTTGCTTTGAAATATACTGTCTAGGTTGGTCATAGCTTTTCTTTCAAGGAGCAAGTGTCTATTAATTTCATGGCTGCAGTTACCATCTGCACTGATTTTGAAGCCCCTCAAAATAAGGTCTCTCACTGTTTCCACTGTTTCCCCATCTATTTGCCCTAAGTGATGGGACTGGATGCCATGATCTTAGTTTTCTGGATGTTGAGTTTTAAGCCAACTTTTTCACTATCTTCTTTCACTTTCATCAAGAGGCTCTTTAGTTCTTCACTTCTGCCATAAGGGTGGTGTCATCTGCTCATCTGAGGTCACTGATATTTCTCCCAGCAAACTTGATTCCAGCTTGTGCTTCATCCAATCCAGCATTTTGCATGATGTACTCCACATATAAGTTAAATAATCAGGGTGAGATTATACAGCCTTGATGTACTCCTTTCCCAATTTGGAACCAGTCTGTTGTTCCATGCCCAGTTCTAACTGTTGCTTCTCGACCTGCATACAGATTTCTCAGGATGCAGGTCAGGTGGTCTGGTATTCCCATCTCTTTAAGAATTTTCCAGTTTGTTGTGGTCTACAGTCAAAGACTTTGATGTAGTCAATAAGGCAAAAGTAGATGTTTTTCTGGAACTCTCTTGATTTTCAATGATCCAGCGGACGTTGGCAGTTTGGTCTCTTGTTCCTCTGCCTTTTCTAAATCAAGCTTGAACATCTGGAATTTCACAGTTCACATACTGTCGAGGCCTGGCTTAGAGAATTTTGAGCATTACTTTGCTAGAGTACCTAGGATACCCTGCATATTAATTTTATAAATATAAAGCTAAAATGGTAACGTGTTAGTATTTATTAAATTCCAAGGGGTTGGCACACTAGTGTTTGTAATACTATTCTTTGTGCTTTACTATATTTTAAAAACTTTCAAAAAGAACTATTAGGAAAAAAATAAAGGTATAAAATTAAGGAGTCAATAAAATGTAGAGTCAATATTGGGAATCACAAACCCAAAATCATATAGGAGCCAGGGGATCAACTTAAATGAACAATGAGTAAGCTGATACAGCTGGAGAAGATGTACACATCAGATGAGAGGCGGGCAAGAAACAGCTCAATCAGTGGAAAGTAGGCAGCTTCCACATAGCTCAAGCAGCCTGTAGGATGATGGGCATTTGGGCTCAATGCCACAAGATGCTTCTGATTTAAAATTTTAGTTCCATTAAGAAAAATGTAGACCAAACTATTTATCTGTGGTCCAAACCCAGAAGCCTAAGGTAGGAATTTAATGAAAGAAAATAAATAAGAGCTGGAGGAACTGTGGAGGGCTTCCTGAAAGAGGTGAGATTTGTCTGTATGGCTAACATAAGAAATGAGGAAACTTCCTCAATGAGGAAATGAGGAAATCATTTCCAATGATTTGTCAGTTCAATATAGTTAGCCCAACATATCTGCCCGTTCCACATCCACAATTTCAACCAACCATGGAACAAAACATTAAAAAAAAAAAATCCAGAAAGTTCCAAAAAGCAAAATCTGACTTTGCCATACACTGGGAACTATTTAATAGCTTTTATATTGAATTAAATATTATATCAGTAATCCAGAGATGATTTAAAATATGTAGAAGGATATTATACAAATGCTATGTCATTTTATATAAGGGATTTGAGTGTCTATGAATTTTTGGTACCCACTGTGGTGAGCAGTGTCCTGGAACCAATCACCAGTGGATACCAAGAGATCACTTCCTTCATAAGCAACTAAAATAGTTTATGGATAGAGGAAGCTTGCATAAATCATTTTAAAAATTCAGTATTTGTAACAAAAGATTAAACTGCATGTACCCTCTTGTTCAGAGTCAACAAACTATAGCCAATGGGGCAAATCTGGCCCAACGCCTCTTCTGGATGGCCTATGAGCAAACAATAATTTTTATACTTTAAATGGTTGGAGGGGAAGGCAAATGAAGAATCACATTTTATACCATGTGAGAATTGTATGAAATTCAAGGTTCAGCATCTATAAGTGAATTTTCATTGGAAGACACTGCATGCTGTCTTCTGTATCGCATGTCCATTCACTGCATATTGTCTGTGGTGGCTTTCACACTGGACCAGGAGAACCAAGCAGATGCAGGAAAGACCCTGCAAAGTCTAAAATCTTTACACGGAGAGTCTGCTCACCTCTCCCCTAGTTGGCTAAAGTTCTTCCTGCAGGTGGCCCATTTCTTGATCATTAGACTGTGGAGACTGAAAGCATCTCAAATGTCACTCAGTGTTAGTTATTTCACTTAATTCTCACATTCACATGAAGAACCCAAAGCTAAGAAAGGTAAGTAAGACATTTAAGATCAGAGGGATGGTAAGTGGTGGTCTGAGACCTGTCCCTGGAGTATGACTCTACAAAATCTATGCTCTCAGCCACCACTCATCCCACACAGCAATCTACTGGTCAACATAAGCCTTTGCTTTCCAGGCTACTGTCAGCTTCCAGTATCTCCCAGAATCATCCAAAGCCCTTTGGAGTATCATCCAAAGCCACTACGTAGGCATGAATTCTGCTTTTGTATTCCTTGGCTCCTACTCAGCAGGCCTCTGAATGGATGGCAAGTCTGGTGACAACCTGAAGGACCTGAATCCAGCAACCAGCCTGAGAGGCGATGGTTTAAGAGTTCCACTGGATTTGCTGATTACTCGAATGACTTACTTTGGGCAAAGTAAATCAGATTCTTCCAGCAAACAACAGAGAATTGAAAAACAGATCAATGGAAGCAGTGCTGGTTAATTTCCAATGACTTTATCGGACGCAGTTACTAGAGGCTAAACAATACATTTAAGCTCAGGGCTGGGTCTCTGTGTTACACCAGGGCTGTATTTGAGAACATGTTTCTTGCTAAGCATGCAGTCATAGTCTCTTAAGTAGAAAGAAGGTCTTTGCTTTTTTTTTTTTTTTTTTCCTTCAAAACCTCTGCAGCTTTGGGGTTTGCATAATTTTCTACAAAACTGTTATCTCTTTCCCTTCACTTCGGCTATTAGTTCTGCTGGTGGAACAATGGATCAGAGATTTATGCCAATTAGAAATGGATTTATACAGGGACTCAGCGAGGCAATTGGCCCTAGACAATTTGCTGAGAGCATCTCTGGCCCTTCCCATTTCTTGCTTTTCCCTCTTCAGGCCAAACAAGTTCTTATTGCTCCATGTGCGCTCATACTCTCCTTGCACCTGGATACCTTTGCTCCCCCATCTCTGCAGAGACACAAAGCTGTATCTATTCTATTTTAATCACTTCTTTGATACTTAATGGCAACTGCAATTTGTCCCACCCCTTTACCATTTACTCGTTTTCTAGTTTTCATGTGTTTGTCATATTTTTTCAGAAAGGTTGTGTCTGAATCGGTCTGTTATGACTTCGTGTCTGGCATCATAGTAAGTAAAATTCTTGGTGAATAACATCCCTGTCCTTGTCCCAAACACCGTGATCCTTCAGTGAACAATCCTTAGAGAATTCTAGTACCTTTCTTCAAATTTCAGTTCTGAGCCTAAAGTTTGAAACTCACATTCCTTGCTCTGCTTTCCTCTTACTGAATGTATGAGCTGAGCACTTAATTTCTCTGAGCTTCAGTGTTTTCCCTTGCCCAAGGACAATAATCCAATCTACCTGGGGGGATTACTGTGAGATGTCAGTGGCATCGAGTTTGAGAGTTCAGCAGACAGCTGACACAAAGGAAGGAGCAGAGCAGATGCAGGCTGGCTGACACTTGCTCCTGCTAGGGAGTATCTGCTTTCTTCCAAGGAAGCTGAACCCCTCCCTTTGGGGATTTCTTTTCCCCTGACAGGCTGCCAGGTTCTCCTTGGCCCCTGTAAAGGATCAACTGAATCACAACCAATTGGTTAAAATATTTCATATCAGGAAAGAATTTCAAATGTTGCTTTGAGACTGCAGAAAAGCAGTGTTTTCCCATATGATGCCACATCTGAGCCAAGCAAAAAAAGAGCTCTCCTTAAAACACTAATTTGGGGGCCAATAGCGAACCAAAGAGAAGGCAATGGCAACCCACTCCAGTACTCTTGCCTGGAAAATCCCATGGGTGGAGGAGCCTGGTAGGCTGCAGTCCATGGGGTCACGAAGAGTCGGACACAACTGAGCAACTTCACTTTGACTTTTCACTTCCATGCGTTGGAAGGAAATAGCAACCCACTCCAGTGTTCTTGCCTGGAGAATCCCAGGGACGAGGGAAGCTGGTAGGCTGCCGGTCTATGGGGTCGCACAAGAATCAGACACGACTGAAGCGACTTAGCAGCAGCAGCAGCGAACCAAAGAAACACAAGTGCTCTAACAGCCACGGGCATCTCTTCAACTGGAAAGCCTCTGCCTGAGACGGCAATAGGCCTTCCAGCTTGTCAATCACCCAGCCCTGTTCTAAGCCTTAAGTAATAAGAATGGTCACATTTCACTGTGAATTAGACTAGACTAGATGGTTCCTGTCAAGGTTACCTCGGGAATGTTGCAATAATAACCTTTGAAGAGACAGTGGAAAAAAAGAGCAATAAAAGCAAGCAAATCCCATGCCTGCAAGCTGGGGACTGTCTCCCCCACACAAATTCCTCTAAAAAAGCACGGTGTTAGAAAGTTGCATGCTCCTGAGCTTTGGCTTCTGGTAGAAGTGGAAGCTGGAAAGAGTCTGTGGATGGTGAAGGAAATAAGAAATTTCTAGAATGTTCCTTATTCTCTAACTGCCTTTCTGTGCCCACTGCCATTCTACCCACCCTGCTTCATCATCACCAATACGCACATTTGCACAGAGACAGGCACCACTCAGATTCCTCCCCAACTCCAGGCTCCCATAATTTGCAACTCCTGGATTCTGATCACATAGAGCACGTCAGGATATCTGGGGTCTATAACGTTCATTTCTGCACTCAATCAATCAATACATATATATGGTTAAATCCTCAGTGCTAGTACAAAACTGATGCAAACGGCAGTCAAAGAATAAGGTAACAGAGCTCTTCCCTCATGGGAACTTCAAGTCTGTGGTGTGTGTGCGTGTGCTTGTTTGAATATTTGCCTGTGTGTGTGTGCTTACATGTATATACATATCTTTGTATCTTAAGGGTATGAAGAGGGAGGAGAAGCTACTAAACCAAATGCCACTTTTGTCAATACGTATTGCCTAAAGCGTTGTGAAGGAAAAAAATATATGAGGTAGGACTACGTATAACATGGAGCCTGAACCTTTTCCGGTGGGCTAAAGGAAGATGTGCCAGAAGAACTAGTACATAAGCTGAGACCTGAAAGATACTTAATTAGAAGCTTAGTTATTCAAGTAGGGAAGACAGGTATATTCCAGAAGGATACACAGACAAAGACCCCAGGGCAGGAAGGTACCAGGGAATCAGAGAAGGGAGGTTAGAGCATGGGGGCCAGAAATGAGTTCTAAACATGGACTCAGTGTAGGCATTTGTAGACCATTCAGTGAGTTTGGACTTTATCTGAAAGGCAATGGAAAGCCTTCCACTTTGAAGAAGTTTTGAAGAAGGGTTTTGAGAACCCAATTTTAAGAACACTCTGAATATAAGTCAAATTTCTAAATATAACCTAAGACCCTTCACAGGTTCTACTGCTTAATATCACTTAATCTCAGGCATACGCTCTCATGGTTCTTTCGTTTGCTTTGAAGTCACTCATTCTCTCAACCAGTAATTGTTGGTTTCTACTATGCACCTACTCCCATTTTAGGCACTGCAGTTACGGTACTCAGCAAAACTGTTACAAATGTGTGCTTTCTTTGAATGTACACTCTACTACCTATAAATTGGTTTTCTACTGGTGAACTGCTATTGAAACTTCCAGACTGATTCAGTTGTCACTTTTTGTATATGTGAAGTTTTTACTTCCTTCTACTTATATCCTGGTTTTCTAACTAGGATTTCCTGAAGATTGTGTATCTCATTTCCCCCCACAGCAATACACTGGACTGAGAGCTCCTTAAAGGTAGAAAGAGTTATATTTACCTCTTTAATAGCCCTTAAAAGAGTCTAAAATATATTAGAATCTAATTAAATGTTTTTGAATTAATTAACTATGTAGTAGTCAGGGCTCTCTAGAGAAACAGAGTGAATAGGCGATAGCAATAGAAAAAGACACAGAGACAGGGATTGGAGAGACAGAGAGAGAGAGAGAGAGAGAGAGAGAGAGAGAGAGAGAGAGAGAGAGACTTACTATATGGAACTGCCTCATACAGTTAAGGGGGCTGACACGTCCCAAGCCCTGCAGAGTGGTTTAGCAAGCTGGAGAGACAGGAGGGCCAGTGGTGGAATCCCAAGCTTGAACCTCAGGAAAAGTGGAAGTTTCACTTGGAATCAAAGGCAAGAAAAAGCCATGTCCCATTTCAAATGCAGCCAGGCAAGAAGGATTCTCTCTTGCCCAGGGAAGAGTTAGCCTTTTAGTTCATTTTAGTTCTATCTAGATTTTCAACTGATTGGATAAGTTCCACCACATTAGGGACAATGATCTGTTTCACTGGGTCTACTGATTTAAATGCTAATCTTACCCAAAAACACCTTCACAGAAGCATCCACAATAATGTCTGACCAAGAATCTAGGTACCTCATGACCTAGTCAAGTTGACACATAACATTAATCATCACAAACTTATAAATATTTAAATGAATGTAACAGGGTAAGGCAATAAAACCTCAGTGTGAATGAGTTAGCCTTTCTTTCTGCCTGACTCTAGTTGAGCATCAGAGTCAGGGTTAAACAGAAAGAGGAAAGATACAGAATTCAAATAACCAACATCATTATTTGAATTACATCATTAGTAAGTTTTTGGTTAAATGGCAAGATTAAGCAATCTTGTCCCCAAATGGACTTCCTGTCCTTGAAATTCGTAAGAGATATATACAATTTTTTGAACTCCTGTTTCAGTCTTTGCATGGCCATTCCTTGAAGAAAAGCAGTGGTCATCCTAGGGGGTCACTTGGTTTTAAAGTCCTTTTTAAACCTAAAATTGAGACAGAAATTGCCTCTTGGCAATCATTCCAAAGACTACCTTTCTGCTATCTAAAGGGCCCTGGGTCATTTTCATACTACAGAAACTGATTTAATGAAAACTTAAAAATAGGAAGCTTAAATTGTTTATAGTCAGTTGGGTGTTTGCTTCCAAAACTCATCTTATTCCTTTGAAGACAAATACCTGCCTGTCTCAAATCCCATATAAGAAACTTATGCACTATTCTAGTTCCTTTTCTGCTTACTAACATTTAAAAGATCTTGATAAGCAAGGTCGAAGGGGGACAAAACTCTACCACACTCCTTGGAGTCTTATTGTGGAGGAAAGGAAAACAGAAGGGCTATATCATCTTTTCAGTAAATGATTTAGCCCTGAAGTCAACCTCCTTCATATCCATGTGACCAACTAAACCCCATCTGAAGTTAAGAAAAAAAAAAATTACTGTTTATGATTAGATAAATACAGAATTTAAACTATGGCCTTAAAGTTGCTGAGGAGTGCCAGGTAATGTACAGATTGGTGTATAAGCACTATTATTCAAAGGAATGCCCGAGAGAAGCATGAAGCGAGTTCAGTGTGGCCACATAGGGGAGAATGCAGGGTATATCACATAAAGAGATGAGAGCACAGAATAAAAGGAGGACTAGTATATCTCTTTGCTACATAAACAGGGAAAAGCTAACCTGAGGACCACTTATATTGTCACTGCCCAATCTTCTAGAGCTGTATCAATTTTCTAGGGCTTGTCATCAGGTCTGAAAAGCCACATCTGGCTTGATAAATTCAAAGCAGATTGCACAATCTAATTGAGTGTAAGTACCTTTGCCTTATAGAACTTGGAACTCATAACTTAAAACTCTGTAGTGGTTCTATTACAGGAGGTTCTAGAAAGGAAGGCATTCTTTTCATAGCTAGTGACAAAGTATGGGAAATAATTTGGAAAAGTCAGTTTACAAAAAAAGAAGGTGGTATTCCTAGTAGTCTGTGATATTCTTCCTGGAGTTCCTATGAAAATATTTTAATATCTTGGCAGAGTATTCTGCATAACATGACAGAGTCATTTGTTTATTTAATGCACAAGTATGCAAAGTCCACAAGGACAGGGATTTCTTCTTGATTTGCTCATCAATAAGAGTATCTGGCAAAAAGGTACCAATAGTTTTTTAGTAGTATAACTTTATAAAAGTTTTGCCACAATCCCAGATCCTTGAAATTTCCCTCTCATTTGTGTATCTCTGTTGTCTAAATCTCTCCATATATACATGTGTATCTATGTGTACATGTATACGTGTGCATATGTCTATATACAAAAATACTTGCACATACATATTCACTATACAAATATATCTACATATTTCTCAAATCATTTATATTTTAGAAATAAAATTTGTATGATGATAGTGTCTTTGAATATTTAGTCCTTGTGTTTATGCAATACATCATTGCTGTGTATTCACCAAATGATGAAGCTTTAGATGCTAAGCATTAATAAAATCTATATCTTAAATATTCTCTATGGCTTGAACAGCTAAACTTGCATACAATATTGTTCAGTTCAGTTCAGTTCAGTTGCTCAGTCATGTCCGACTCTTTGCAACCCCATGAATTGCAGCACTCCAGGCCTCCCTGTCCATCACCAACGCCCAGAGTTCACTCAAACTCACGTCCATCGAGTCCGTGATGCCATCCAGCCATCTCATCCTCTGTCGTTCCCCTTCTCCTCCTGCCCCCAATCCCTCCCAGCATCAGAGTCTTTTCCAATCAGTCAACTCTTCACATGAGGTAGCCAAAGTACTGGAGCTTCAGCTTTAGCGTCATTCCCTCCAAAGAACACCCAGGGCTGATCTCCTTCAGAATGGACTGGTTGGATCTCCTTGCAGTCCAAGGGACTCTCAGGAGTCTTCTCCAACACCACAGTTCAAAAGCATCAATTCTTCAGTGCTCAGCTTTCTTCACAGTCCAACTCTCACATCCATACATGACTACTGGAAAAATCATAGCCTTGACTAGACGGACCTTTGTTGGCAGAGTAATGTCTCTGCTTTTGAATATACTATCTAGGTTGGTCATAACTTTTCTTCCAGGGAGTAAGCATCTTTTAATTTCATGGCTGCAGTCACCATCTGCAGTGATTTTGGAGCCCCCCAAAATAAAGTCTGACACTGTTTCCACTGTTTCCCCATCTATTTCCCATGAAGTGATAGGACCAGATGCCATGATCTTCATTTTCTGAATGTTGAGCTTTAAGCCAACTTTTTCACTCTCCTCTTTCACTTTCACCAAGAGGTTTTTTAGTTCCTCTTCACTTTCTGCCATAAGGGTGTTGTCATCTGCATATCTGAGGTTATTGATATTTCTCCTGGCAATCTTGATTCCAGCTTGTGCTTCTTTTTTTGTTAACTCTTAATTAATCAAGTGACTCACCAGCTTACCCACAGAGTTCACTTGTTATCATAGAAACTTTAATCAGAAATTTAGATGGTAAGATATCTGTTTTAGAGGATATTTTAGCATACTGAAAAGAAATTGCTGTAAAACTCATATTAAAGCTGTACTTCCTGAGTAACAAATTCTACAGGAAATCCTCACACTGTACAACAGAATTGTCTAGAGAAGTCCTGTCATGGCAAAGGTTTGCAGCTAACGACACCAGTTACAAATGAAATACATCCACTGGGAAGATTTATAGTAGCAGTTCCTCATAGGGTTTGACATCATCTCTTTCACTTTCCAGCCATAGAGTCTATGTGCCAAACACAAACAACATGCTCAAAAATGAGTGTTAAGGCTTTAAAAGACACATTTCACAAACCCTTGAAGTTTGAGACAGGTCTGTACAGGCAATTTGGAAAATTTAGAGAGAGTTAAAGATAATTTAAAATTGCTCTTTGCTGCATTTGTTCCAAATAATTTTAAAGACATACTGTGGAGCCAAATTTTCTGTTATGAACATTTTTGAAATAATGAGGACATTGAAAATCCTATAAGACTCTTGCTGTAGACAAATCCTGTAGATAAGAAACCCCTTTGTAGTGTTTCTGCTGAATTTCTTAGGGCTGGACTTTTGTCCATTTGTTCTGTCTGCTTGTTTTCCCCAATTTGTGCACCATTTTCCATCATGGCTGGGTTCTTTCTGTATTTCTCAAAGCTCAAAGAAGTGGCTGGACTACTCTCTGGATATGAGGATGGAAGTAGAGGTGAGGAACATGGTAAAAGTGGTCCAGTCTGGGGCTAGATTATAACATTTGATCAAAACTGCACATCCACAGTTATGAATAATTTTTTAACATCACTCTGGGGGAAAAGCAAAGCATAGGAATTAGCCATTTGCCTCCTCCTCAGAGCTCATCAGTCTCCTCAGGAAGACTGATTCTAGCTATAAAGAAATTAATGAACACAAAGGTTAAAAGAACAGCAGTCTCTCTTAGAGTAAAAAGACAACCTTCCCCCAAACCAGTCCAGAAGCACTCTGTAAGCCTTTCTGTGACAACTCCACAGTACAGCAAATTCCCCTTAATCTTGCTCAGAGACTCCCTGCATTCTGTCCAGTGAATAATTAAAGTGTGAAGTATTCTAGTCTCTTGGGATTGGGGAAGGTGAGGTGCGGTGCGCTTTGGTATTACTGGTGAAGTATTACCGTAACTATTCCCCCATGGTCCTCTACATACACAAGTGCACACACACACATGGGTCATCCATTTTTTGAAAATTAGATTTTGATATATTTTTAGAAAACATCAAGTTATCTTCTTTAATATTCAGAAAGTACTTTGGGGCTTTATATAGCTTCGGATATATATCCCCACCATCTATTCACACTGTAAAAGACTATGGAAAATTTTTCACAGCAAATGAATCTGAAGTGGAACAACAGTAACTGTGTGTATGTGTCTCACAGACTCCAGGAGGTTCCTATTAAACATTCCCTGTTTTCAGTAAGTTGGCTGTTTCATTCTCTCTGTCCCCATCTTTAGTCCTTTACTGGGCTGTTTTGGAAAAAGAAAACACATCTGAACCTTAAGTTTTCTGTTTGCTTAGGTTTTGGATAAATGGAAATTTGTTACAATACTGTAATTCTATGAGAAACCCTAAATTTTCTATTAGAAGCCCAGCTTCTGTAATCCCGTCAGTAGCCGTTTGAATTGGTGGGTGTGAGCATCTTACAGATGAGGAAACTTTGGCCCAGAGACTGAAATGCTTCAGTGTAAGCCTCCCTGGGGAAAACCCACAGCCTCCCGTGGAAGCAGAAACCAAGCCCCTGGATTCCTCTCAGCCACAAAGAAGTACTCACGTCATAATCTGGGTCTCCACGCCTGCCTCCACCAGGGCCCCATCCACAAAGAGAGGAACCGAAGTGAAACCGTACTTGTCCCAGGAGTGGCCCTCGTCAAAACTCACCCTGGGTTGGAAACAAGAACATGGAAGAGACAGCTGAAGAGAAAACCACACTCTTTCACAACTGCTTCTCAGTTATTAAATTCTCCTCTTATCTCATTTTATGGCAGTGTGGATTATCAATAGGCATTAATCTTCAACATCTCTCTATATTATTATGAGATTTGATCAAAACGGCATTTCCTGGCCCAGGCAGAGACAGCCCCAAGAACTGCAAAAATATTTCAACATCTTAGAATTGGGAAAAAAAAAAAAAAAAGCCAGGCAGGAGGGCTTAGTGGATGGAGTGTCACATTTCAAGTACTCAGAATGAAACCTGAGGTGCAATTACAGCACAATCAATTCAGTCTCGGAGTTTTTGACACGGATAAATTGAGTAGTGTGGGGTGTACTGTATGGGAAGGGAGGTGTGTGTCTTTCAGATCAGAAAATAGCAAGTTCCTATTTGTTCAGAATGGATGAAGCATCATTTTCCCTCCCTGATGTCACTTTAAGGGGCTTTTAGGAACAAGTACTGAGTGCCTGAGACCTTCTGGGCAACACTGTTCCATCTTTTGACCAGTGAGAAAAGGAAGGCCTGGCCCTTTGTGGACATAGCATCTGAAACTCTTTAAAAGGATGCTGCTTAATGAAGAAGATTTGAGCAATCTTGAGCGGTCAATTCCTTAATAATATCCCTTTCTTGATATTATGGAGTTCCCAACTGTTGCTTGATTTAACCACAGGACAAAGTTCAAAGACCATCTTCTCTGAGAAACTTTTCTCAACACTCCTCCTTCCCAAAAGCAGCTTTACTTGCTTCATTTTCTGCAATCCTTTTGCCTGGTTAGTTCTTAATTCTTCTCTGACTCCACAACACACAGTTCTCTGAGTTCAACTGTAGAAACTCTATTTTCCTACAACATTCAGGCCTTCCCCTATCATAGTGCTGAGTGATGAATTCTTAACTCACCTGGAATCCCTCTGCTCAACATTATAATCGTGTATATTCAGGGGTCACATAGGTTATGTTCATTGTCTGACCACCCCCATCCTCTTGATATCACCTTTATTATAACGCTTCTTACCTGATGTTACATACAGTTTTAAAACATATGTCTGACTCTCTCAATGAACTGTAATCTTTTTGAGGTCAAAGACCATACTATTCATTTTTGCATTCCTAGTAATTAGCAGAAACATTGGCACAAGGTACTATATAAATGTTAAATGAATATATAAATTTTTTAAAAAAGGAATGAGTAAGAAAACTCTCCTAATCTATCTAGGCACTTTTCAAGCATGACTTATGCTAACATCCATGAACTAACATCCATACAAATCTCTGTCCCCATTACTAGTCAACCTACTCAGTCCAGTCTCTGCAAATTTGTCTCTCTATCTTATTCTCTCTTCCCAAATAAACTGATCTTAAAAATAAGAAAGTCAATCTCTTTACTCAGCTAGAAAAACTAGTCTGTCATGAAACAAGTTTTATATTTCTGGTATACCTAGGCCTGCTTATAAACAAAATCAGTCAGCGGTCATAAAAATTTTTCAGTTCAGTTCAGCTGCTCAGTTGTGTCCGACTCTTTGTGACCCCATAGACTGCAGCATGCCAGGCTTCTGTCCATCACCAACTCCCGGAGCTTGCTCAAACTCATGTCCACTGAGCTGGTGATATCATCCAACCATGTCATCCTCAGTAGTTCCTAAATTATCAGCATCAATCTTGACTTTTATTTTCTCTTAAACAACTTTACTGAGATATCTTTGACATTAAAAAAAAATTGTACATATTTAAAGTGTAAAATGATATTTTGATAGATAGATAGAGATATAGTGAAAGGTTGGTCACAATGAAGCTGATCTCTGAGCGGGTGGGAATGGAGAATGGGCAGGAGGGAGAAATGGTCAAAGGTACAAAGTTTCAGTTATGCAATGAATGAGTTCTTAGAGATCTAATGTACAGCACGATGATGATAGTTAATCTTATTTCGACTTTTACGGACTTGGCTTATTTTTTTAATAGGCTGAGGCTAAATAATCATTGATGTGGAACCAGAGGAAGCTGGGCAAATCTGAACTGCTTCTCATGGAAATGAGTTTCTCATTTTAAAAGTGAAAGGAGAGTATAATTAGGAATGGGTTTACCTTTCTTGCCATGTATCCTCTTGGTTTGATTCCTAATGAATCACAGGTGCTTCAAAATATGTCAAAAAATGTATTTATTTAGCTCCTGCTTTATTTTGACAACTTTGGATTGACTATTGTCTTGATAGGAAAACGTCAAAGTAGTTATTAAAGGCCTCTGTCCTGGTCTCATTCTCAGTTTCCTTAATGATGAAGGTCAGCAGAAAAAAATTGCCATGAGTGCCACCAGCATCCCAGGGAAGGAGAAGCCTTCAAATCACTGCCATTAATAGGGCAGAGGAGAGCCATCTTTACTTTATACATGAAGCTAAGATACCACAAAGTAGAAACAGGGACCATTCACAGCCTTCTGAGCTCTGAGTTCTGAGATGGAACTTCCCAAGAAAAACTAAGCCCACGGTGAAGAAATAGGTTGTTGGAAAATGAAAGCATGCTGCATGAACTGAATCTACATGAAGGAGCAAAAGCATGGACTAAATGGGAGGATAGGGTCAGCCAAAGGAACTAGGAAATGCCAACATCCAAGTGGGAAGACTAACCTAGACAAGAGCCAAAGTCTATAGATGATGCAAAACGAGCATAAACAAGCAGAAAACCTCCAGAGCCAGGCTGAGGGATGAATGCCGTGACTATAATTTACAGTCTGTGTATCACTAGGAAGCCCAAGTTTGTGCCACTCAAGTGACTTTCTGAGATCAGTAATTTCTAGCACCCAAATTTCTCAAACTGAGAAAACCAAAACTCCTAAAGAAAATCCACAAAATACAACATTATAAAAATTAATCTCTTGAGTATCAGAAATTTGGGTCTGCCAATTGTGGGAGCTATTCTTTCAGATATCTAGGAGCTTTTAATGTTCTGAAGTAACTATATTGAATGGTAACCCCACAGAACCCACCTTCTCCTTCCCAATTCGTAGCTCATTAATGGGAAAGACAAAGGAACTGGGAATTCTTTTAGGCGTATAGGTAAAGCTGAAATGATAAGATCACCAGTACCAGGGAGAAAAGAGTAAAGTTACCATTGACCTCTAAATAGTGACAAGACAGGACTATAAAACATAGAATTCACCTATAAATATTTAATTATGTGCCTGGTCTGGCAGAAGCCTATGTGTAGGGATAAGCAGTGAACAAGAAATGCCCTAGTTTCACTGGAATTATATTCTAGTTTGAGGAGACAAACAACATGTAGATAAATGGGCTAAAAATATGTAAAAAATAAGTGTCATAAAGACAGTTAAAATAGAGTGATATGATAGGGAGTGAAGCTACTTTGCATTGAAAATTTAAGAAAGTCCTCTCTGAGGAGGTGACATTTAAACTGAGATCTGAATGATAATAAGGAATTTGCTATGCAAAGATCAAGGTGAGAGCCATTCTGGAGGGCAGATCTGGTGTGAAATGAAGAATAGAAGGCCAGTAGGTAGTTGTAGATTAGTGGAAGAGGGCTTGACAGGAGGAAATGGAGTCAAGAAAATAAGGCTGGGGCAGATTACAAATGACTTTGCTTTCAAATTGAAATGCGAAGAGAGGATCTGATTTAACCATTACAAGATAATTTTGATTCCTTTGTGGTGAGTGGACTGTCAGGGCCCAAACAGGATGTAGGGAGATGAATCAGTGTGTGTGTGTGGGCGGGGGTGGGGGTGTGTGGGGGTGTGTTGGGGCTAAGGGGAGGTGTGGTAATTCTAAGAGGCCAAGTAAGAGAAGGGGCTTGGAGAGAGGTTATAATAGTGGATATAGAAAGAGATGGAGAGATTGAGGCTATTCTTACAGGTAAAGTCAATAAGACTTTTAGGATATTTTTACAGATAAAATCAATAGGCTTTTGCTTGAACAAAAAGAAATCACAGACAACATGAATTTGGGGGGTTAAGCAACTGAGGTAGGGAAATGGGAAGAATAGGAGAAGCAAAGCTTTCTGTTGTTTTGTTTGTTTCTGCTCAGTCCACCTAGGCTGAGATGTGCTTTGGATTTCCATGCTGTAACACTGTCAAGAAGTCCTTTGGATGGATGCATCCAGATTTATGGAGAGAGATCAAAGCCAGGGATGTAGAATTGGCTGTCACTTATAAGATAAGATCAACTTAAAGCAGAATACTTCATTTTAAAAAAAAAAGCAAAGATTCCCATAGCCAGAGAAAGGAAAAACAATAACTCTCATGAGAAGCTCAAGCTGAAAAAAAAAAAGAAAAAAACTTAGGTGATTGTCAATCACAAGATAAATATTTTCCAGCAAGGTCACTTTTGTGATAATCAAGTCATTGTGAGTCTAAGATGTGTTCACAGACAGCTAGCATATGCAAGAGAAGAAATTATCCTTTCACCAGATCCTAAACACTATGTTCAGTTTCAATCATTGTAGAAAACTGACAATCAATGTGATTAAAATTAAGAAACAAGTTGTTCTAGAAACAGGTTCTATGAATTGAATCAAACTTAAGGGAAAGAAGAATAAGAGCTGAATAATTTACCATCACCTTTTAACTTTTTAAGTAAGAAAGATCCAAATAGTTCAGCACACAAAAATAATTGTTGCCTACAGAAAAGGGGTAATGTCTGCAAATGAAATTAGAATGTGGATAGATGTGTGAAAATATCAGTTTAAAAATACAGATAGAATAAGGTAGAAAAGATTTGTATTCTCATAATTGTTCTTAAAAAGAAAGTCAAATATATGAACAACAACAACAAAAAAAATGAGTATTCTGTCTTGTCTTTGGCATATCCCAACCCCTACACTAATACTGGAGAAATAGTATAGGCTCAATGAATATGTGAGAAATAAATGAACAAATGCCTGGAAGCAGTCTTGAATTGCATATCTGATCACTTTCCACAACTTAGAAAGCCTAGCCAGAGCCATCTCTTTCGGTCCTTTCCAAGTGTAGGACTCTAAAATTCACACCCATTTCTGGAACAGAGTTACTCTGCATAGGTCTGGGCAGCAAAACAAGGACTGACAGACAGAAATTGCAAGTAGATTCATTACTGTTCAGCACAAAGCTAACTTTCTAACAACTAAAGCTGATGTACAAGGTGGGCATCCATCTGTAAGCTGGTCAGCTCTGTGTTGTCAGAGAGGTATCTGCTGTACTGTGTCTCCTCAAGACCCTTCCTAACACCATGCATTGGTGACTTTATCATACTGAGATGAGAGCCGCTAAAAGGAATAAAATCTTTCAACAACAATCAGAGTCCTCCCCTGAATACTCAAGCACAGAGAGAGAGTTATAATGGTCATCGATGATCAATGTTCCTCCCTTGGGTTAGGTGTATTGCTCCATTTTACATTATCCCAAATGCTTGAGGTGATGGCAATGAAGCTACATGGGAGTCCTTAAGAACAGCATATGCATTTTCACTTCTCAGAGGCACACACTGGTTGGAACTATTGTTTTCGTGTGAATGTTTCTCTGAACAAAAATGCCAGTGCTCATAACCACTTATAGAAGAGCAAAGGAACAAAAATGGCCAGGTGCTGTTTTGTTTTCAGTTTCCAAGAACATTCTGTTGAAAGGAGACACTGACAGTTTGTCAGGGCTAAGCAAATAGGAGGATCCCTGTCTACCCGTTGGAGAAGGCAATGGCACCCCACTCCAGTACTCTTGCCTGGAAAATCCCATGGACGGAGGAGCCTGGTAGGCGGCAGTCCATGGGGTTGCTAAGAGTCGGACATGACTGAGCGACTTCACGTTCACTGTTCACTTTCATGCATTGGAGAAGGAAATGGCAACTCACTCCAGTGTTCTTGCCTGGAGAATCCCAGAGACAGAGGAGCCTGGTGGGCTGCCATCTATGGGGTCGCACAGAGTTGGACATGACTGAAGCAACTTAGCAGCAGCAGCAGATGTCTACCCACTGATAAGTAACTCTATTATAAGTTTTCATTAGAGCATTGCATTCCATGGGGCTCTATTATTCATTTCACTCTAATGCTTCTAAGGTACAAAGGTAATACTAATAATACTGGATGGAGGGCTTACCTGAAATAGCACTTAAATTCTAATCTCAATGGATCTAAGTGTACACAGTCACAAATGGATGGGTTCATTTGTATGCTGTTTTGTCTCCATGCATATCTAGCTACCTATCATTTCAATTTATAGGAAACAGCATGCCTTGTTAGCTGAGCTAAAGTTTCCCCAGCTTTTCAATTATTGCTCCATTTTTTTTCTGAAAGGTGATATAGCTATTATTTAAATTTGAGAGCCACTATACCCTTGCAGGAGAGTGGGTAGGCCAATGTCTTTTTCTTATGCAAATATATATACATCTGTGTATGCTGCCAAAATAATGTCAGTCTGAGACCTACTACAGAAAAGAACAATGAACTGATTACTTAACCTTTCTTCCACTTAAAATAAGCTATTTGTTTACCTTGAAGGTTGTAACTTAATTAGAAGCTACTGGTGATGAAGAAATTGCATTTGAGTTTCACAAACTTGCAACTCATAAGCCAGCCAGAGACAAAGTCAAGAAGTTTATAAGGAAATATTGATGATAATGATAAGGTCAGGCCCTTACAAAACACTCACTCAGCTTTTAAAGAGGAGTGCAAAGAATTCTTGAACGAGCTAAGTGCCACTGTTGTCTGATGACACACTCAGTAGCTGGCATTTAACCATTGCAAGGACTATTCCAGAGAAGGGCATTCATTAGTAGACAAGTAAGCAGACACCATGGGTGGTAACTAACTTTAGGGAAATATCTGTAGCATTTACGACAGTATCAACATCCTCTAAATGGAAAAAAATTTTGTTTCAAGAGCTTAGTTTGAACAATCATCTTTAATATTTTGTAAATTGAAGTGAACAAAGTGAACAAATTGGGGTAATATTATCATTACTATTATAAGAGAAAATTCAATAGGAATGTAGCTATTTTTTTTTTCTGAGCTCTATAAATATTTTCTGAACAAAAAATATATTTCATGGAATAAGGGAAATATCAAACTTTGCATTAATGACTTTGAGAAGCAACATTTGATCCTGTCACATTTTCCTGAGTGAATATTAAATAATTTTCCCAAGTTGGATAGCAATGCTTAGAATACAATGATAAGGGCTAAGAGATGTTACTTTTCTTGGTTAAAAAAAATAACTTGATGAACTTAAGAGTCAAGCTGTCTTCTCTAGAAGTGTAAGCCCTCCTCAGTCCTCAACAGAGCGAGCTCTTCCTACTACAGAGAGAGAGGTCTTGGTACTAGACGGAATTACCTATGGATTCTACCCAAATGCCTTAAACTTGTGCTTTAGTTCTTCTGAATCCTACCATCCTTACTTACTCACTTTCTTGATTCCAACCAAATACAATCTTCAGAGCACTCCCTATGTCTCCTGAATTCCAGGCTTGGTCAGAGTTTTCTTGTCCCTTGGCTTTCCTCCCATCACTTCTACTCCTGCTCATGGCATCCTTTCTTCAAGGATCAGCCCTCATGCCACCTATGGTATGAAGACCCCCACCCCTGCTCACACACTGGGGGTATGGGGGCTCCATCCAGCCTCAGGATTCCAGCAATGCACAGAGTCAGCATCCTTGTGCAGGCATTGCTTAGATTTATGATAATATGTGGACAATCTAAACTCCATATCTTGATTATGATCTCCCAGAGGACAAAGACCATGTAATAACACTCTGTGTGCTTATTAAAGTATCTGGAAAATTAGCAGGTAAAAGAGAACCATATTGATGACAGAAACCCAGCTTGGTGCTGCCAGGTACTAGCTGTGTAGCTGAGTAATATATTTAATATGCTTGCATTTTAATACTATTCATTATACTTCTTCATCTAAATCATCTGGTCTACTACTGTTATCTAAGAGTTGGATGATGTAATGTACATTAAATGAAGGGGTGGGTAAAGAAATAGATGAAGAAATGGGTATAAAACCATGCATAACAACTTGTCCTAATATTTTCCACTGAAGAGTTTTTCATTAATAGGGTAGGAAGCTGTCCTTACCACAAATGCCTGACTGGCAGAGGTGTGTGTTTCATGGCCACGAGGGCGCCACCCCAGTCTAGGAACCAGACATTGTACTCTTCATCAAAGATCTGGAACAACAACAACAATAACGATCATAGCAACACCTTACATTTGCATGGTGCTTGAAAGTTTACAAAGTTTTTCACATATATTGTTTCATCTAGATTCTGAGCCTTCCAACAATCTTATCAAGAAGTTTGACAAGGGAGGTCATCCCCATTTAATAGATGAAAAAATGGGCTAGCAGAGAACAAATAACTGTCAACTGTCCCTAAATCCACTCAAATGGCATTTCCAGGGTTCTTTCCCCTAGTACTGTGAGTCAGTGTGCCACAAGAAATTCAGGCAACAAGACCCATGCTCAACTAGATGACCCAATGGAAAACATAGCTTCAAAAAACTTTTTCATCTGAGTATGTTACTAGTCAGCTTTCTCTTTCTCATCTTTTCAAATGAGACATTTGCTAATTTATAAATGGTCTGTGTCTCATTCAGTCATGTCAGACTCTTTATGACCCCATGGACTGCAGCACGCCAGGCTTCCCTATACTTCACCGTCTCCCAGAGTTTGCTCAAACTCATGTTCATTGAGTAGGTGATGTATCATATAGTAGGGTGATAAACTTTCTAGGAACTTAAAAGACAATCCCTTTTAGATATGGAGACATTAAAGTCTACATGATAACAGAGTTCTCAGACTTAGTCACCACATCCTAAGTTCCCATGCTAGTTGAATGAAGATTTAAGTCTAGTGCTTGGGGATCCTTACACTAAATGTTCAATGAGACACCATGCTTTCTGAGGTGCAGAGTTACTCATTCTTTGACTCATTCTTTTGTCTATTACCTATCAATCCTTCCACTCACTAATCGATTTATTCAGTGATCTATCCATCTATCTGCATAAGCATTTACTAAGCACCTAAGATGATACAAGTCTCAGAGCCTTAGCTCGACCTAACCCCGCATACAGCAACACTTCTATAATTTATGACTTTGAAGTCTTCAACCTAAGACAGAAAAAATTTTCTCCACCAGAGAACAAGTTCTTTCCTCTAGATCTTCTAGAGAAAAGTGGAATTAGAGAATTCCTCCAGTTCTTACAAGCTGGATGGAGAGGTTGGGGTGGTGGGTTAAGTGAGGCGTACTAGAAGGGGTAAAAAGATATAAGCAGAGTTAAAAAGGAGGGGATAGGAGGAATAGTGTCCCCTGTAAATATGACTCAGAGAACACCATAGAGAAAAGGAAATGGACTCTCGGGCCTAAGCCTTTCAACTGGTTTTCTTTCTCATATTTGCCTTTAAATGTCCCCACTAATGGTGAGCTTTCATGCACAGAAGACTTAAAGATTATTGGTTTTTATATTCCATATATAAACATAGACTCTGAGTCTGAGTTGAAAAGTGGACTCTATGAATAGAAGCACTGGATCAAAGTCTGAGAGTAAGGACTACAGGATGATTCTCAGTATTGAGGAAAAGAAAAAAGTTAATTTTCTTCATACTATTCTCTCTCAAATATTTTTCTGGCCACTTCTAACTCTTGCCCTGTTCAGCACTGTAGTGGAAGCTGGAATGCTTAGCTGTTTGGGAAAAGAGACAAGGAAACCCAAGTAGTGACAACACAAGGAAGGAATGTTGCAGTGGCCACCTGGCCAGGTGAGCTAGTCCTTGTATCCAGGGACAATATTTTGTCTGTTGTGAATTTCTGGACCAGAAGAATTTACGTTCCAGTTTCTACCCCACTTGGCACTTATAAGAGAATATCTTATGTTTTGAAAGTATGTTCTTATTTATGTGTCTGTTCCTCATCCAGCTGATTCCCTTGTGGGCAGGAATCTTAATTTATTCTTTGGAGTAGGCCTTACAGTAGTTAATATAGGGGTCGTGTCTAGTATGTCCTTGGTAACTTTTTTTAATTTTTTTTTTTTTTGGATAAGTGGTAGTAGTGGAAGTGATGGCAATGGGGGTGGTAATGATGATGATGTTGGTGATGGTGATAATAATCTTCACTAAGGGACCCAAACAGAAAGTTGTGCAAGTAGATTTCAGATAGTTGCTTCATCTTCATCATTAAGACATTCAATACTCATCCTCTTTCTTCCTCAGATAGAAACCTTCTCATTTTAAGGTTTAGGAAAATGTCAGTTCTTCTCGTGAAGTCTTTCCCAGTTTGCCCAAGTAAAATTAATTCCTCCCGTTTCTCTGCAAGCTAATAATGACACTAAAATAACACAATCTAACTACAGTTATTTATGAACCTGTTTCCTCTACTTAATTTTGAGCTCCATGGGAAAAGGGACTCAAAAGTATTCAATGGCCTCATCAGGTTTATACTTGACACCTAGTTGACACTGTATAAGTCTGAGTTGTCCAATATAGTAGCTACAAGAGACAATTTAAATTTAAATTGATTAAAATAAAATTAAAAATTCACTCCTCTGTCACCCTAGCCATATTTCAAGTGTGCAACAAACACAAAGGACAGTATATATACAGAACATTTTCCTTATTGCTGAAAGTTCTATTGGACAGCACTACAAGCAAAAATGTTTATAAAATTGAATTAATTTTTCATATGGTCATATATCTATTAAGCAGTCTCATCCTTAACTAAGGTTGGGCCCACATATTACTTAAGGCATCACAGATGGCTTAAGCCACTTCCGTGGCTTTGCTGGTCTTAGTATTCTATGCCCTTAACCTTGTAGATAGCTTCCCTGGTGGCTCAGAGGTTAAAGCGTCTGCCTCCAATGTGGGAAACCCGGGTTCAATCCCTGGGTCGGGAAGATCCCCTGGAGAAGGAAATGGCAACCCACTCCAGTATTGTTGCCTGGAGAATCCCATGGACAGAGGAGCTCGGTAGGCTACAGTCCACGGGGTCACAAAGAGTCGGACACGACTGAGTGACTTTACTTCACTAACCTTGTAGATAAAGGAACAGACCTAGAAAGGTAAAGAGACCTGCTTGCCAAGATCCTGTGGTGCATTAATGATACAAAATTGTTTTATTGATTGTATCCCCTCACACAGGCATGGTAATTAGCATCTGGTGACTGTTCCATACCATTTGCTGAATGAAAGAATGAACAAACTAGGGAAACCCCAGTTCTTCTTATTCCTTGCCCAGCTCTTCCCATTTTACCCCATTGCTCATCGATTCTTCCAGCTACATTGACCAAACAGAACTGCTGCTTTAATTTTTTTTTTTACAAATAAAAAGTCACAATGAGCCTGAGAATCCATAGATAAGAGAACTATTGGCAGAATTTGCCCTAAATATCTCTTCTCTGTTCCCAAATCTCTCAGTTACCTGTCTCCATGTGTTGCCCCCATCAGAAGAGATGAATACACTGATGTCAGTATATGAGAGCTCCGGACCAATGTTGCCTAAAACAGAAGCAGATTATTTGAAAATGTCAGGCACTTTACAGATTACGTGTGCTTGGGGTTGAGGAAAGGGGTAGCAGAGAGTAAAGGTTTTCCAAGTAATGTTTCGAATATATTTATGTAGTTTTTTCTTGGTGTCATATCAAAACCCCAGCAGGAAGAAAACCTAACATGGAAAACAACAAATAAATAAATAATACAAGAGGGATGCCTGTTTAAAAGGCAACATCCAAAGACCAAATATTGATTAGCTTGGATCTCTTGAACTATTCATTCTGTATATCATTAGTCTTTCCAAAATTGATCTTGACGATGGCAAAGATCAGAAGAGTAAACAGTTATGCTAGCCTAGGAACACCTTTCTTCTCATATGTAATTTTATGTTAAGAAAAATTGGTGTATGTGTGAGTATGTATATGTGTGTGTGTGTGTGTGTGTGTGTGTGCATGTGTGTATCTGTTTCCAAGTTAAACCTGTCAAAATATTTCTTGTGTGCCAGGCCACTGAATAAACCAATAGTACAGAAAATGTACCCACAGTGATAGAGTTTCCAGAAGAAGAGGACAATATTCAGCAGACCATGGTCGTCAAGTACCTGGCGGAGGAAATGGCAACCCATTTCAATATTCTCACCTGGAGGATCCCATGGACAGAGGAGCCTGTGGGCTACAGTCCATGGGGTCCCAAGACTTAGCGACTTAGCAACTAAGCCATGGTCATCAAGCATGGTAGGAGAAGTCACCTGGATCACACCTGGGCTGACCACAATTCCTGTCTTATTCCTTCACACCTTTTCTCTGCCCCCTTCTTTTTCTTCCCTTTGCATCACTTTGTGGTTATATTTGTATAAACAAGAAAGTAGTTAAGATTTTCTAGCCTACCCATATTGCCCAAGTTTACCCACAAACCCTTTGGTCCCAGAACAAATGTCCCAAACTTAAAAGAGAGCTGCTGAACAAATAATTGTAAAACAGATGAATGAGGAAACATGTGATTGAATTATGTCATGATGCTGATGTGCGTTTGGGGAGGTCTTTAGAAGCAGGAAAGTGCCCTAAACATGTAAGAATTTATCATTGAGGCTGATATTTTTTCTTTAAAAATAGCAGGAAGGGAATGTTAGCTCCCACACATCTGTAGCCTAAATAAGAGCACAATAAAAATGCAATAATGAAAATGTTAATTGAGCTCCTGACATTTAATGCTTCAAAATGAGAAATTAAACCCAGGCTACAGCTTGTCAAGCTCACATCAGCATCAGGGAGCACACAGCTAGCCAACTTGTTTTGACACTCAGACTTCCAAAAATAACCCTAGGGCTCAGGGCTCAGGCAGTCAGTACCAGTGGAGTGGGGAGTGGCATGGTGAACAGTTCTGAGGAGCTGTGTCTAGAATCTGGAATTCAGCTCTTCAGATCCAGGTTTTGGAAGACACAGAAATGAAGAAAGTAAAGAGGGACACGACAGAGAATGTCAACTTGTCCTTTAATCATGGCCACCTGGAGCACTGTGCTAAAGATGCTGAGCCCATGTTTGGTTTCAATAGAATAGAGTTTGGCGATTGATTAGTAACATCTACTGAGGGTGGTAGAGACACAGGTTGGCAGGGGTATAGTCCCCCAAGAGGTAGAATCTGCCAGCCCTGTCAGGGCTTAGCATCTGTTACATCCTCTTTAGGAGCTGGTTCTGCCTATAATTTAAACCTCTCTTACAAAGCTCAATGAGATAGATTGATTTTGGAGGTATGGTGATGATGAGAATCCAAGGTTCCCAGTAAAGCTTGTTTTAGAAATATCTTGGGTCAGTTGAAAGGATCCCTGAAAGAAATGTTACTGATCACAGAGACCAAAAGTCAGTTCCCAGAGGAAAGGACAGAAAAGGGGCATCCAGGATGACTCGATCTTTGAACCCATTCAGTCCCCAGTTGGACCTATAGGAAGGAAACTTCTGAGAGGGAGAGTCTGGATTATGGTGTAGGAGAAGGAAGATCTGAATGCTGTGCCTCACTGGTTACGGTGAAACTGGAGGAGGGCCCCCAGGGAGCCCCTAGGCCAGGGGAGAGGAAGAGGCAGCTGGTCCCCCTTGGAGTGGTGTGATAGGAGGGAGAAACGGGGAGAGCTGTGGAAAACAGGGAGCACCTCACAACAACAGCTTAGCCGGTCAATCACATGGGTTCTGCTGCCCATCTGGGCAACTGTCAACAACATGCTTTTAGCCTCATGTCCTCCCAAGGTACCTTTCTCCCAAGGCTTTATTTAGACACTCCCAGCAAAGAGAGAGAGAGAGACAGAAACACAGACAGGGGGAGAATTTTAACATGCTCTGAGATTGCAGACGCTTCTCTCACCACCACTGATGTCCACTCAGGGTAATTAAATGGAAGAGGATGCAGACAATACAGGAAAGCACCTCCATGGAGGGGAGAACATAGGGTATGAACATTCACAGTGTACAGGAAGCATGGCAGGGAGCCTGGAGTGGCTGTGGGGCTGGCAGGTGAAGGGGCTCGGGACTAGGTCTGGCCGAATGGCTACTGGATGGACTAGACTTGGAGGCAGAGGGAGCGTGAGTGAGGGCAAGGTACCTGTTCCTCCTGCCCTCCACTTCTTCACCCATAAATCTACATCGTAGGGCCATTTGTAATCACAGCAGGAAAGTGCTCTGGACACCTTAAGGGCCTGGGAGGATGTACGGTCTCGAGGACCAGCTTGAAACCACAGTGTAAGGATACTTAGTACTCTGGTGCTTCTGCTGCTAAAAAGCAATTGCCAAACTCTCCAGACTGGAACTCCATCTGCCTTCAGAGGTGGCCTCAACAGGCCTAAGAGATGAATCCCAGCAGGCACTGTCATCCATGCAGCTTCCCCGCCCCCTGATCTCAGTGGGAGATAGGAGCAGGCAGTGAGGGGTGCAGATGAGAGGGGCCAGGGCCACTGACACCTGCAGGCAGGGGACACGCATGGATCTGGACCACGGAAGTCATCCTCGGCTAAGTTCATTATTTTTCTGATAGTGAGACGACCTTCAGGGAGAACAGGCAAGCAAGGTAAGGAGAAGCTGGGAATAAGAAGGCATCTGTCAGTGACCCAGTACTGGCTTTTCATGAGGATCTTGTCAGCTGTGTTATGCCCCTCTCAATGCACTATGCAAAGTTACAAGAGTTACAAAGGGGAGATATTAGTAAATTCTCATGCATATGGGCAAAAGAAGTTTCAGAATCCAGTCTTGACTGTCTATATGTTAGCTCATAAAGACTTAGAGTAATTTAGATGGTTGTAGGTGATAACGGCCACACGTAACCCTCCTGACTATGTTCTGAGCCCTCAGCAGGATCTTGTAGGCACACTCTCCAATCTCTAATTCTTACAACACCCTCACCAGGCAGGGGAAGATAAGTTGATTTGCAAATAAGGAAAATGAAGCACAGAGGTTAAAGAACTTGGTCGAATTCTTAAGGCTCATAGGTGTCAGAGCTCAGCTTGGAAAGCAGGCCTACAGAGTTCCTAAGTGCATTCATTCATTCTGGAGATGCACACTGTATGTACATCATTTGTGGATTCTATTGAAAGAGGTGCACACATCATGTTCTTCTGGTGCATAAGAGCAGTTCTAGATTTCTGTAATATTAATGATGATATTATAAAAGGTATCATGTATTGAGCATTCAATATCTCCTAGGTACTGTTCTGAACACTTGAAACCCATCACTTTGTTTAATACTCTAGTTCCGTTATGTCAGTACTATTTTTCCCACTGTCAATGAAAACACCAATGTTTAGAGTGGTTAAGCCACATAAGGCAATCCTGGCTACATAGTTAGTATTTACATAACGATCACTTTTATTATTCTTTTTCCTTTTTTTTACAATTTATTTTCATTGGAGGATAATTACTTTACAATATTGTGATGGCCTCTGCCACACATCAACATGAATCAGCCACGGGCATACATGTGTCCCCTGCCTATTGAACCCCCCTGCCACCTCCCTTTCCACTCTATCCCACAGGGAACCCAAAGTCAGTGCTCTGTAACTTTTATTATTGATTACTGTTCTCCAGTGTTCCTTCCACTCCAGTCCACGGCCTCCTATAGGCCAGAGGAGAGGCAAGGTATAGCAGTCCCACAGTTGGGAGGCCTAACAGGCATGGGTGATGGAGTGTGGGGGTCACTCCCCCTTATCAGGAACATAGTACCAGAGCCTGCCTTCCACACTCCCTGTGCTGGGCTCCCTGAAGCCAGTGGTGTTAAATATGGTGGATCCAGTCTCTATGCGTGGAGAGTTGACTGAGGTATCTTCAGAAGGCTATGCTAGCTGTCACCCCAATTCGAGCAGATGGTCACTGGTGGTGTTTAAAACTTCATGCAGTTGAAGGGTTGGAGAAGGAAGTCATGGCTAGCAGAGCAGTAACTCCAGGGCCTGGAGCTTCAGGTTGATGAGTTTACCATCTCAACAAGTCTCTGTGAATTTATCTACTTTCATTAGAAAAAAAAACTGCCTCATACCGCAGTTCTAACTTCGAAGATTAGAGGCCTGCTTCGCTTTATGCCATTAATGTATTCCTGAAAAGGTGTATGGAAATCAAATGCATGCTAATCAGAGCATTTTCCCCAGGAGACTTTCATTTTCATCTCGGAGTTGTTTTATCTTCATTTCTGATTGATGTTCAGTGGACAGTGGTTCCAACAATGCAACCTGGAGTTTTTCTGCCCTTTCCCCCAGGCCCTCAGCCAAGTGGTTAATCATGTGTAAACAAACCTTTACACGCACCAGAGACCTCCTGATTAAAAACAGCTCTGGGGTGAAACCTTTTGTAAAGAATCCTCTGTGCAAAGAGAAAACTACCCCAACTTATACTTGGTGAGCTAAGAAGTTCATATATCACGTTTTCTTAAAGTGAGAATTCCCTATTACACCTATAAACAACCTTTCTGATCAGTCAGATGACTTGAAAAGGAACTCTGGCCTCTAGCTAACACGGGGGACTGCCCTATGACCACGTGAAATGTTGCATTTACCAAGAGTTACAAGGTTCCGGAGCTCTTTGCCTGGGTTATTAGATTGGCCTTGCAGTTCCACAAATTCTGCCTGTTTTCTGGGATGAATGCCCACAGCTTTTATCTGATGCTCAAATGATTACAAAGAGGTCATGACATATGCCAGAAGCCCTCAGCAGGGAAGAAGCTCAGTCTTCCTTACCTGTAGCCACCACGAGCCCTGGAGCTGTCTCCTTGCTGGAGATTCTTCCTGAGGAATATGGATTTTCGGAGATCTGCAAGTGTAGGTGTAGGGAGCAGAAAGGCTAAAATGGAGAAGAAAGTGGTTTCATTCCTGGGAACTTCATTCCTGTCAGGGAGCTCCTGACATACATCCCTGCCCCACCAGATACAGGGCTCACAGGTGCCAACCTTCCAGGAGCAGCAAGGGTTAGGTGTGAGTCACTCACTCACTGCCCCAAGAGATGACCTGGGGCAGGAGTCATCTCTCCTTGAACAGATGATAGAATCACATCAGAACCTGCCCTGAGCACCATCCACGGGCCCCTTCCTGTCCCTGCTCCCACCACAATTGTATGCTTCCCCTCCCTTTCCCACTCCCACTCTATCTATCAAGGTCCAGTTCATGGTCAGCCTCATGAAGCCTCCTGACCATTCCATCCAACCCACAGGATGACACTGACCTTCTCCCATCTTTGACCGTGGCCATCACACTCTGCTTCTTGGAGCTCTGTGGGGCCACTGGGAGCAGTGGAGGGGGGAGTCAAGAGAGACAGCCTTGACTCTCTACCCTCTTCTTCAATCAGATGGGCCCTCTTTCTGCTTCATGGGTTTGGTTCCTGTTTATAATTTTACTTTGAATTTCACTTAAAATGTCTGAAGCCATTATCTGAAACTTGTATAAGTTTGTCTTCTTTACTTATTTATCCCTAGCTGAGTTTCTTTAAAAGGATTAGGGATTTAGAGAGATGTAGACACATAATAAAAAAATATATTTAAAAATTGTGAAATTTGGGAAAGGAGAAAATTAGGTTAATAAAATAAGATGAGTCCATGGGTAAGGTTTAGGGAGGGGGGAGTTCTTGCTGTGACCAGTTCTTGGACACAGGCAGGCATATGTCTCTGAGCTTCCTAGTACCCCAAGCCAAAAACATGGAGCTGGACTGAAAACTGCAAAAGGAAAAGGCCATGTTAATCCTATTTAGCACCATACTCCCAGTTTTTAACATCATGTCTGGAATATTCAGTAAGTAGTGAAAAGCAACTTTTTTTGCAAAGGGGAAACATAATCATTTCTGGGACTGTCGAAATGTTTCTCACATATGTCCTCTTTAAGTGGGCAATGAGGGTTGTGAATTTCACTGTTAATGATCTGTCTTCCCTCCTCATTTGATATTGCAGCCCCTGAGAACAGAGATAATGTCTTATACATTAGATCCTCTATGCGCCTATGTCAATATCCCATAGAGCTGGAACCCTAGGAATGCTGAGAGATTAACTCTTGTCCATGTGGACATGCCAGCCTGCCTTTCTTGGGCTTCTAATGCAACTTTTACTTACCTTGCCCATTTTCAAGCACTTATCAAATGGTATCATATCAGTATCAGCTAATAGGTATTTATCACTACTGAGCTTTGCCTGGGACCCTTGGGCACAGGCTTTCTCTTATGGGTCTTTCTCTTACTAGAAGTTGTAGCACATAGTATATTCTCAAGTAAAAGCTTGTAGAATCCAACTGAACTTTCCATCCAGATGATATGGCAGTCTGAGTCCACAGATCAATACCCTAGGAGTTGTAGGAAATCCCTGTCCAGCACCAGGAACATTCCTAAGGCCTCTTTGGTAGAATAAGGCCCCTGATGGAGCATCCCCAGGTAAGTAGTCTGCCCTGTGGTCTCACATGAGACCAGGACACTGACCAGCAGGCAGTGTACTGGGTTCCCTCTCAGGTCCATATCTGGAGCTTGCAGGAGGCGCCAATCCCTGCCTTTGTTGTAGGTGATGTATGTCTTCACCTGGTCATCCACCTTCTTGTTTGCCAGGAATATCCCTTTGATACCGGCTACCTAGGAAAAAGGGCGAGAGATGGAAAACCATGTTGGGCCAAAATGCTGAGAGTTTTGGAGAAGCGTAGGGAGGCCGTCTATGGAATCGCACAGAATCAGACACGACTGAAGCGACAGCAGCAGCAGCAGCAGCAGCAGGGAGAAATGCCCCAGGATTGTCCACAGTGTGTTGAAGTACACAAGAGGAAAAGAGGAAGAGCATGGTGAGAAATGTCACATTCCACATGGTCTACAGGAGAAGTTTAAGCTCATTATTCTTGCCTGGAGAATCCCAGGGACAGAGGAGCCTGGTGGGCTGCCATCTATGGAGTTTCACAGAGTCGGACACGACTGAAGCGACTTAGCAGCAGCAGCAGCTGCTGGCCTCCACACAACCCCCCAACTCCCTCAACCACTTCCCGCCACAAACCAGATATTTCATCCTCCTCTTACTCATCTTCTTTGCCCCACTCTACACATCTCTGTACTTTGTTCAGAGGACTTTACCCTTAACTAATTTATTTATCCTTAATTAACTACCAAAATTTCCTCTGGGGTGGGAGTAGCTGATAACAACCGAAGTAGTTACCCTAGAGAACATTTGAGCTAATCAACATATACTACTATATATAAAATAGATAAAGAAAGACCTGCTGCATAGCACCAAGAAGTATATACAGTATCTTACAATAACTTATAATAATGGAAAAGAATCTGAAAAAGAATACACACACACACACTCATATATATATATATACACATATGTGTGTGTATTATATATATATATACACACACACACACATATATATAAAACTGAATCACTTTTATGTACACCTGAAATATTGTTCAGTTCAGTTCAGTCGCTCAGGCGTGTCTGACTCTTTGTGATCCCATGAACTGCACCACACCAGGCCTCCCTGTCCATCACCAACTCTTGGAGTCCACCCAAACCCATGTCCATCGAGTCGGTGATGCCATCCAGGCATTTCATCTTCTGTCGTCCCCTTCTCCTCCTGTCCTCAATCTTTCCCAGCATCAGGGTCTTTTCCAATGAGTCAGCTCTTCTCATCAGGTGGCCAAAGTATTGGAGTTTCAGCTTCAGCATCAGTCCCTCCAATGAACACCCAAGACTGATCTCCTTTAGGATGGACTGGTTGGATCTCCTTGTAGTCCAAGGGACTCTCAAGAGTCTTCTCCAACACCACAGTTCAAAAGCATCAATTCTTCAGTGCTCAGCCTTCTTTATAGCCCAACTCTCACATTCATTCATGACTATTGGAAAAACCATAACTTTGACTAGATGGACCTTTGTTGGCAAAGTAATGTCTTGGCTTTTTAATATGCTGTCTAGGTTGGTCATAACTTTCCTTCCAAGGAGTAAGCGTCTTTTAATTTCATGGCTGCAGTCACCATCTGCAGTGATTTGGGAGCCTAGAAAATTAAAGTCAGCAACTGTATCCACTGTTTCCCCTTCTATTTGCCATGAAGTGATGTGAACAGATGCCATGATCTTCGTTTTCTGAATGTTGAGTTTTAAGTCAACCTTTTCACTCTTCTCTTTCACTTTCATAAAGAGGCTTTTTAGTTCTTCCTCACTTTCTGCCATCAGGGTGATGTCATCTGCATATCTGAGGTTATTGATATTTCTCCCGGCAATCTTGATTCCAGCTTGTGTTTCTTCCAGTCCAGCGTTTCTCATGATGTACTCTGCATAGAAGTTAAATAAGCAGGGTGACAATATACAGCCTTGACGTACTCCTTTTCCTATTTGGAACCAATCTGTTGTTCCATGTCCAGTTCTAACTGTTGCTTCCTGACCTGCATATAGGTTTCTCAAGAGGCAGGTCAGGTAATCTGGTATTCTCGTCTTTTTCAGAATTTTCCACAGTTTATTGTGATCCACACAGTCAAAGGCATTGGCATAGTCAATAAAGGAGAAATAGATGTTTTTCTAGAACTCTATTGCTTTTTCATGATCCAGTGGATGTTGGCAATTTGATCTCTGGTTCTTCTGCCTTTTCTAAAACCAGCTTGAATATCTGGAAATTCACAATTCACATATTGCTGAAGCCTGGCTTGGAGAATTTTGAGCATTACTTTACTAGCGTGTGAGAAGAGTGCAATCGTACAGCAGTTTGAGCATTCTTTGGCTCCAAAATCCCTGTAGATGGTGATTGCAGCTATGAAATTAAAAGACACTTGCTCCTTGGAAGAAAATTTATGACCAACCTAGACAGCATATTAAAAAGCTGAGACATTACCTTGCCAACAAAGGTCCATCTAGTCAAACTATGGTTTTTCCAATAGTCATGTATGGATGTGAGAGTTGGACTATAAAGAAAGCTGAGCACTAAAGAATTGATGCTTATGAACTATGGTGTTGGAGAAGACTCTCGAGAATCCCTTGGACTGCAAGGAGATCCAACCAGTCCATCCTAAAGGAAATCAGTCCTGAATATTTATTGGAAGGACTGATGCTGAAGCTGAAACTCCAATACTTCGGCCACCAGGTGCAAAGAACTGACTCATTGGAAAAGACCCTGATGCTGGAAAAGATTGAAGGTGGGAGGAGAAGGGGATGACAGAGGATCAGATGGTTGGATGGCATCACTGACTCAATGGACATGAGTTTGGGTAAACTCTGGGAGTTAGTGATGGACAGGGAGCCTGGTGTACTGCGGTCCATGGAGTTGCAAAGAGTTGGACACGACTGAGTGACTGAACTGAACCGAGATGTTTTCTGTTTCAGATGACCCAGCTTGGTGACCTGGCCCCTATCATTGGCTGTGACGCCAGTTCACTGTGGACTTTGGATAATTCTTATTTTATCTTCAGTCTCAGCCAATTGTCACTTTTAAAAAGGTGGAATAAAACCTTCCCTTTCTTTTTTTCCTCCGTTGGTTGGCAAAGGATACCACAGATAATGTAGACACTCTTGCCCGAGTTCCCCATGTGTTGGGCTTTGCATATCTTTGATATTCTGAAGAAAAAAGAGCATCGCCACAACACAAGAACCTACAGAGTGAGGAGATTTATCATCCAGAACGGTTCAAGAGTAAGCACAGATCTGACTCACTTTTATTACTTCTCTGCCCACATCTGAGCAATAAGAAGAGATATTTAGAATGACAACAATCTATGTTGTCTTGACTTTCCATTTAAGTTCCAAAGGAAAGGTAATTCAAATTGTTTAGATACATATAAACAGCACTTCAGCATGTTTTCTAGATAACACTCAGATATCTCGATATTTTAATTGTATTCATACCCACCCCCATTCTTTGAGGGTCATCGTGAATTGAGGTGTATTGCAGTTCTGAGAGGATCCCAGTGGGAGCAAAGGGAAAGACTTTCATAGAAGTCAGCTCTTCTGGTTTTTTTGTTTGTTTGTTTGATTTTTAATGACATAATTTAGCTGATGAAATGAGAAGTGCTTTTTTTTTTTTTTTTAAGTAACCTGACTGGCCTTGAATGAGAATAAAGAATGCCAACCCAAAGACAAAATAAATAAATAACAAAAAATGAACAGAGCATGTCTGGAGGAGAACAGACTGGGAAGGACACCACTAGGGGAATTTGACAAAGGGCCAAGGATGGAATTGATTAGAATCCTATTGTGAACAGAGGATGGGAAAGGACAGAAGCCATGGTGGGGTGAGGGACAGTGGTGTCAGCGTTACGCCCTTTCCCAGTGGTACCCTCCCTGCCTTAGCTGCTCAGAGACAGTGTCATTTCAGGAAGGCTGGTACCTCATATACTCATCCAAGGTCTGTGAGGCTCTGCGATCACCTCAGTCTTTAAAACCAACTACAAAGGTGTCTGTCTCAAACCCAGTTACTGATAATTCCTCACAGGGAATCGAATCTGAGTTTCCTTAGAACCTTCTGCCTAGTGGAGGCTTTTGTTATTCTCTTTAGATGCAGGGCTGGTACTTTTTCTGGTGTATTACCAGTTAATAATGCCATCTCTCTCTCATGCCAGTTGCCCCTCTCCATTGTGCACCAGGGGCCTTGCTGTCTAATTTCTAGAACATAAATAGGTCAGAATCAGCCTCTTGTCTGTCACCTGCACCCCCTGCCTCCTAGTTTGACGCATTCTAGCATGAATTGCTAGCCACTCTGCTGCTTCTTGTGTTCTTCTGGATAAGCATGCTTGGAAAATATACGCCAGTATTACATTAGCATTTCTCCCCTAAGAACCCCACCCCTCAGGTGGGTATTTGCTGTGTGCCTCACTTAGTCTGGGAGCAAAATCATAAGAATGGAGACTGAAAAGATACAGAAAGGAGAGATTTTGAGGGAACCCAGATGCATCTCTGAGGGTGTTCCTCCTGCAGCTGCACATAATGCCCAAGAAATCTCAGTCTTTTCTGGGGGAAAAAAGGAACACTTTCCATTTGTATTTGGATTCTTCTAAGCCCCATCATTGTTGCTGAATTGCTTTTTGGCTCCGTCTCTTGAATAAATGGGCTGCAAGTTTGGAGGGCGCTTTGCTTTCTGTATCCTAGGCCAATAGCTTTCAAACTTTTCAAGCACAGCCCAAGTATGAAATCCATTTTCGTTGCCACCTAGTAGACTCATAACCATATATGCATATATGTGTACACATGTAGCTACATATATATATATATCCAAAACAAAAGTTCCATGAAACACTACTTGCCTTCACTACATGCAGTATAAAGAAACTGGAGAATAAGACACACATTTTAGCTTCTCCATTCAAGGAAGCATTTAGAATCTGATAAACTTAAACATGCTATGGCCCACTGTGGTTTGAAATCAGAAGCATAGCTGCTGCTGTTGGCCTCGAGAGCTCAAGGAGAAATGTACCAGCTTGTGGTAGTCACCACAGAAGAGGGTCATATTGATACAAGATCTCAGGCCTGCATGACCCACTTTCCCCCTGGGAATCATTCTGAGGTACAAAGGGACACTGACAGCAGCCCCTTGGCAGAGCACTGAGTCCAGGTGGCATGCTCATCTGTCACTCACTCCCCTGGGCCCTCAGGACAAGGAAATCAGGGTTCTGCTAAGAAAAGCAATTATCATGGCGTGCCTTGGGCTGTCCCTAGACTTGGACCTGTGGTGAGGAGCTGAAGAAGGTTAGTTTGGGTGAAGTGTCCCCATGGAGTCTATAAGTAGTTGTCCATCTGTCCAAAGAAGGGTAATGTAAGGTCAAGGTAAGGCAGTGGGTGGAGGGCAGTCACTGGGGACCAGGAAAGCAATGAGATGTCAATAATACGGGCAAAGAGGCCAGAACACTAAGGGTGGCTCAGAGTTCCGTTTCATCCATCGACCAAGTATAGTGAGGTCAAGATGTAACTAGTCATTAGGAAATCTAAACAGAACAAAGTACCACTAGGCCTCTAAAAGAATGTCTAAACACACACGCATGCCACACGCTCCCCACCTCCCCGCCCCCACATGCACACACACACCTGATAATACCAGGTATTGGTAAAGATGTGAAGCAGCTAGAACTTGTTTTCATCTCTGGTGGAGAACAAAAGGACATTGCCAGTTAAGAAATGGCTTGGTGGCTTTTTATAAACATAAACACATTTTTGAGAGTCCGTTGGAGATCAAACCAGACAATCCTAAAAGAAATCAATCCTGAATATTCATTGGAAGAACGGTTGCTAACGTTGAAGCTCCAATACTTTGGCTACCTGACGTGAAGAGCTGACTCATTGGGGAAGAGCCTGACGCTGGGAAAGAATGAATGCAAAAGGAGAAGGAAGCAGCAGATGATAAGATGGTTAGATAGCATCACCGACTCAATGGACATGAACTTGAGCAAACTCTGGGAGACAGTGAAGGACAGACGAGTCCATAGTTAGACATGACTTAGCAACTGAACAACAACAAACACACACATTGGACCTAGCAATTCTACTTCTAGGTATTTATCCATGAGGAAGAAAAGCTTATGTTCACATGAGTGTTTACAGACATTTCATTCATAGTCACACAGATCTGGAAACAACCTGAATAACTGGCAAATAACCTTCAACTGGCAAATGAATGAACAAACAAGAATTCACGCAGGCAATGCAGTGCTACAAAGCAATAGAAAGAAAGGAACATCTCCTGATACTCAATAACATGGGTGGATCTCAAAATAATAAGTGAAAGAAGCTAGACTCAAAAGACTCCCTACTGCACAATTTCATTCATATGAAAATGGAGAAAAGGCAAAACTGGAGGGAGAGAAATCATATTGGCTTGCCAGTGACTTTGGATGGGAGGAGAGTGATCACAAAAGGGCCATAAGAGGGAATGTTTGGGGACAATATCCCATATATTCAGTGTTCTATGTCTTGATTATGGTGGTAGATGCACATACCTCTGTTAAGACTCATAGAACCAGAAAGGTTAAATTTTACTGCACATGAAGTATCCCTCAATTTTAAAAAATGAATGTGAAAAAAAAATGTGTAATAGGAAGAGGCTGAACTTTTGGGTCAAATGGACACAAGTTGGTTCACAGATAGCTTCTCCCTTTTACTAGCTGTGTGACCCGAGTCAAGTTACCAAATTCTCTACATCTTTGTACTCTCACAGGCACAACAGGGAATAATATCAACCACATGGAGATGCTATAACAGATAAATAAGAAAAAGTATACATATATATATATATATATATATATAAATAATTAAGAGTTATGCTGTCCAATACCATAGCCACTAGCCCCATAGGGCTCCTGAACACTTGAAATGTGGCCAGTAGGACTGAGAAACTGACTTTTAGTTTTATTTAATTTTAACCAATTTAAATATAAATTTAAAACTGAGATCAGATTCAGTTACTGGCAAACTTCTAAATATGTTTGGAATCACCAGGGTATGTGAATCTACCTTTTCTACTATAAATTTTATGAAATGGAAATGCTGATGAAGTATTTATGCTGAAAACTTAGCATATGAATTGAGATGCTTGGGAAGTGTAAAATGCACCCAGGATATTACAGACTTGGTATGACAAAAATATAAAATATTTCATTAGCAATTTTTCATATTAAGTATATACTTAAATGATAGTATTTTAGATGTTTAGTTAAATAACATTTAACATTATAATTAATTTCACCTGTTTCTTTTTTACTTCTTTTTTCTTGATTGTCAAAATGCCTGTGTAACTTGTGTTATATATTCATTCAATGAGGGCATTTAAGGAATTACTTGGGATACCATTGTTATTACTGTACAGGTTTACGAGTTGGAAAATACTGAAGAAAATGCAGCAGCTCAAAGCACGTCTCCATAATACAATTGAGACTGTTGGAAATAATATTTGTTACTGGATTTATCAGTGGAGAACATCTAAGAAGAAACGCAGTTTATATTTAGAGAAATGGAAAAACAACAACAGAACTCTACATGGAAAGAGTGTCATAAGAGTAATGGTGAGCACACCTAATGAGCTACACTGATTGCCTGCATCAACCTTGGATGGAATGGGCTCTGTCATCTTCAAGAAGGGATTATTATTTGGCCTTCAAGAAGCATTTTCTCCCCTGATTGTACAATTACAGCCATGCCAATACTGCACTCTGAGACAGGGAGTGGACCAGAGTCCCTCTTTAGCAGTAAACTGCTCCAACAGACCAGGAAATGAACAATGTTTCCCTTTAGAGTTTACGGAGTTGGGTGAGATTGATCCCCATTGGTCTCCAGGGTCTCTTAGCGCCAAAAACTAGAAGGTAAATTTCTCAAATAAATTCTTACTTTCTTTGTTCCCTTTCCAATGCCAAGAAGAGGTTCACGTAGAAGACAGAATGATACACCAGTAGCTCCAAGTGGCCATGGGCAGCTCAAGCCACTTCACATCTGTGTTAACTATGCGCATCTTAGACAAGGAAGAACAGATGGGATACTCTGTTACACTAGAATATAAATCTTTGAATTAACTTGGCACAGGGACTAAGTCATGCACATATTTATTTGCTAGATGTAAAGAGAAAACAGAGATATAGTAGCCTGGAGAATAAATGTCCAACCCTTTAGTCAAGTTCTTTCCTAGCATCTTTATATTTTTATCCCAATTATTTTCCAAGGTCATCTCACATTCTAATAAAATGGACCTCTACTCATCAGACTCTGGTTCTCTTCTCATGCTGGGACTCAGGCATGCCTTACTCTCATGCTCTAACAATCCATCATTTAAACCAGCTCATCTGCAAGACTCCCCAGATTCATCAAACTAGAATTAGTTTTACTCTTACAGTAATTCTATAACATACAGGAATTATACCTCTAATACAAATTGGACCATGATCACAACCCTATTAGAGTCACTTACATCTTTCCAGTAGATGGTCTCATGCACCAGCCTCATCAAACAAAATACACTTCACAAAAGTGTGTTAATTTAAATGAAATTGAATGTAAAAGCATGCTGTTTTTTTCCAGCTGTATTACTCAAGGGCATCTAGAGTCCACAAAAATTATGGTCTCTTTGTTAACTGGCCATATGGTACACAATCTCAGTTTCTATGAGAATCTCCAGTGAAGAAAGTTAAAGTCTAATGATCCCTAAAGACCAATTAAATTGAGCTTTATCTCCAAATCACAGAATGCATATCCAGGTGCAAAACAGGATCACCCTATAAAAATCTTCAATATGGTCATGGTCCAGATAGTGTCAAGATACAATTTATTCCCTTGATATTAAAAGCCTTTTAGAATCTGAACCCCAACTTTTTATCCAGCATTCATTCTTGTACCTGACAACCATCTATTCTACATAATTAGACTGGATAGCTCACGGACTTAAAAATTTATACCATCTCTCTAACTCTTGGCTTCTGTCATTCTTGACATTCCACTTCTTCCTTTCTTCCTCCTGAGAGCAAATGTATTGATAGTCAGATCAGTAACATTGAGAAAAAGAACTGGGCAGGCGCAATGCATCCCTAACTCAACTGTTCTTATAATCTGCTTGCAGAGATCACATCCTCTGTATCACAAGGTTGTGGTGTTATGAAGACAGGCTTCCATATGAGAGCTTTTGATTCACAGTTTCTACCTGAGACTGGATGGATGAGTTCAATTCTGGGGAGCAGTATTACCAAGAACACTTCCTCCTTCATGCTTCTAAAGGCAATAAAGCTGGTATCTGATCTCCTTTGGTCTCACCTTTTGCTTCTATCTCAATTGTTTTCACTCTTGGGCAGGAAGAAGAGGAAATTCATTTATGGACCCCTTCAAAGCCCAAAAAACTAGATTGCAAGCTCCCTGAGGGGGAGGACCCTTGTCTTTCCTGCTTTCCTCATGGACTTGAACACAATACAGGGATACAATCAACCCTGATAAAAATGAAGGAAGAACAGGGACAACAGAATTGGCTCTAGAGAAGTTACCTTGCCTGATATATCTTGCTTCTATGTGAACGCAATGACACCATGTAATTTTTTCCCCCTCAACAAGACCAACTTTAGCAAGATTAAAAAAAAAAAAAATCACATGTATCTTGGCACATTCTTCATTTTGATTCATACTCCAGAGCAGAATGTCTCATTGTTCTACATGACCAAGGAATTTCAGGAACCCTTTTTTTTTTTTTTTTTTTAAGGAAAAGGAACAGCACAGAGGCAAAATGCACTCCATACCATATCAGCAAAGTCTGAGAAACGGATTTCTCAACTAAAGGTCATCTGCAGCAACGTCTACCTCTCTTAATGGGCTCTGACCACAGGAGCATGAATAATCCTCTTACCTCTACAGGCTTACTTGTGCAAACAGGAATGGCCTCCATCCTGGGAACATTCATCCAGACCTTCCCACAGATGCGACTTATTCCACAATAACAAAGGTATAGTTCTGCCTCCTAGTGTGATTAGAGGCATGAAAATGTAAGCTTCTCAAAGCCATTTACACTCTTTAGTCATCTCTAGTGGGGTCTTTACAACTTTGGGAAGAAATCTAGGTCATTTCCCAGGCTGGAATCTTGCTGCTAAGTGAATTATTTCAGCACCAGTCTACTTCCTAGAAAATCAGGGTATTTCTTCCCTGACATTCATGTCTCTCCTTCTTTTTATATACTTCCATTCACCCCATGCCTTTTTGCAATCCTCCTTCTACCTTGTAAAATAATTGGGATCTTATATATTTCCATCACTGTTAGTAAATGAGCAACCAAGTTAGACACCAGATTAGGGGATCCTGGAACTTTGACATGAGAAGCTCAGAAGAGACCACTGTAAAGCAGAAGTCCATGCACCCACCTCTCTGTTTTGACAGCCACTCCCACTTCTCAAAGGGGAAAACTCACATGGAAGCAGCTTCTGCAAGCAATCTGCAGCTACCACCCCCAAGAGGCAACTGTGAATGAATGACCTCCACCAGCACAGTATTTAGGGGTCTGACCACAAGTTACTAGTAAATGTTGGAGATAATGAGACATACCTACTTTGCTAAACTCAATCCATCTAGTTGAAGTAGTCAGTCAAGTACTTTCATTGAGAAAGATCACATACATTGTTACTAGAAGTACAGACATACAATATATCATTAGGGTTACTGAAACAATTAGGTTGCTTTCTTAATATAGTCTCTAAATGGAGTCACTTAGTTTCCTAGATAAATTATTCTTTAACTGGTGCGTGTGTATATATGTATATCTATAGATAGACAGATATAAACCCAATGAAGGTTATCATATTTAAAAATAAGAAAATTTCAGTGTTAAGTCAAGGCCAGTTCTTTCCCATACATAGGTGTTGGCATCTGGTGGCATTTTAGAGGAACCTTCACTCCTACCACTGATATTTGCTTTCTTCTCTTATAAAGTTGCTCATAAAACATGACTTTCCAAATAATTTAAAGCATACAAATAGTACTAATCCCTCCACCTAGACTTCACAGAAAGAAGCACAGATTTGAAAAGGGTACTTAAGAGATCACTGATGTCAAGTACCTTCACTTCTGGCCTACAATCATGCTATATTTAAGACATCGACTCTAGCTACCATTTGTTGAAGGCTTATTGAGTCAACTACCACACAAGGTGCTTTACAAACATTACCCCTCATTCTCACAATAATTTTATTAGATAGATGTTTTATCCCCATTTTACAGGTGAGGGAATTGAGGCACAGAGAAGTTAAGTCCCTTGCCCCAAATCACAACGGCTAAGTACACACACAGCTGATATCTGAACTCAGAACTTTATGACTCCAATGCTTGTGTTCATATTGTTAGAACTCATGAAAAAGAGAGGCAGACTCAAGTGCAGGATAATGTTGGCTACATACCTCATACAATTCAATAATGATGTTTCCCATCAGACCTCGGCTGCTCTTAATGTGCTCCATGGCCAGCGTGAAGTAGATCCCGCGTGTGTCTGAGATGTAGAGGTTGTACGTGTCATTCTGGTTCCACTCCTGGACCGCTGCAAACACTTGGTTCTCATTGGTACTAATGATGTGCATGTCCTGGAAGAAGATGGAAAGCCCATAAGGCAGCAGATCTCCATATCACCGTGCCCACTGGGACCCAGAGTAATTACCATGACTTATGAAATGGCTGAGGAAAAGCTTGAGTTATAGGCGATGTTAAACAATTCTGTGTTGGGCCAAGGCTATAAATTATGAGCTTCGTGATTTCTGCTCCTTGCTAAGTGACAGTAAGATGGGTGTAAGGGGCTTTGGTGGGTATCATTTTCCATGGCTTCAGGGGATTTATCCACTTTCATTTTTTATTTTTATAACTGAAAAGTGGTGTTAGCTCTAACAGAGACATACAATCTTGCGTGAGGAAACCCACACATGAAAAAAAGACAGGGCCTCTCCCTTCACTCCATCTTAATTTATGGTTTCAACATTTCTAGGATAGTGGTTTTCATGCCTTTCTTGGGAATCTTCAGATGAGGATTGGAAGAAGGGTGGCCCAGAGGCACAGCCAAAGGGTGGGGCTCTGGGTTTCCAAATCTGTTTCAAACATACCAGCACTACTTAGATTTGTTATATCATGGAGTTCTGTGTAATGTTTTAGGAGTAAAAGGTTGCGGGGGAGGGGGGAGGGGAAGGGTTCTACTGCTAATAGAATAATATTTGAAAACCACAGATTATAGAGGAAAGGATATTTAACCTTGAATTCAGAGTTCTGGGTCACAATAGTGTTCTACTATAAGTCAGCTGCATGATACTGAACATGTCAGCTTCCCTGAGCTTCCAATTTCTCACTGAACAGAGTGAAGAGGTTAAGCTAACAATAAAAATAGCTAACATTTGGGCATACTCTAAACGCATTATTTCAATTTAAAAAATCCAAATAATTCTACAGTGGAGGTAGTATGATTATTTCCATTTTACTAAGAAATTAAATAAGGCACACAGAGGTTTACCAACTTGCTTCGGATTATATACCTCATAAGTAGCCAAACCGTGTTTTGAACCTCTGTGACATGACTCTAACCTATTTGTTAGCTTCTAACTAGTTGTATACATAACTGCTAAACCAGAAGTTGCAAATGAATGACCCATGAAATGAATGTGAATCATAATTGTTTGGTCTGACTATTATTGTTATTGCTGTTCAGTCACTAAGTCCTATCTGACTTTTCCACAGCTCCATGGATGGAAGCCCACCAGGCTCCTCTGTCCATGGGATTTCACAGACAAAAATATGGAGGGAGCCGCCATTTCCTTCACCAGGAGATCTTCCTGACCCAGGGATTGAACCCACATCTGCTGCACTGGCAGGTGGATTTCTTTACCTCTCAGCCACCAGGGAAGCCCTTGGTTTGACCAAAGCCTCTACCATATACCTGAAAGTGCAGTATTTTAGATGGAGTCAGTAATCACTGAAGTCTTAGCCTTGCATACCCAAAGATTCCTATCATCTGCCTATATAAAAATGTTACCTTCTTGGTCCCTGAAGCCACTTTAATTTGTATTCCTAATTCCTAATTCTAATTGTATTTAGAAATGACTGGGTCATTTCTAAAATCATTTCTAATAATTCAGAATTCAAAATAGTTTTCAAAACCCAGTTTGCATACTGTCAGAAGGAAATGTTGACCTGGATAAACATTTGACAAAACAAGAGTAATTTTTAAAATGAATAACTATGAATATACAAGTGTATATGCCAAGGAGTAATAGCATGCTGGAAAAGCAAAAGAGAGGCATCCTTGTCACTGATGCGGGAAGCACAGTGACAGGGACACAGGCAAGTGAACTAACAGTAAGTTAACAAGTAGGCTGGATCTAGCTTTTACCTTATTTGACCCACCTTTCCCAGAAATGGTTTCAACAAAAACAGGAGCAGCCATGTCTATAATATCAGAACCATGGAGAGCTCCTCCAAGCTGATTTTCAAAAGAAGCAAACATTTGATTTGGACAGCTGGGAGGTGGGGAAAGTAAGAAAAGGAGTCCTGGATCTTTTTTATTGGAGATCCTCTGTGAAATCTCAGCCTCTAGCCTTGGACTTCCGAGGTCACCTTGACTAAGACCTCACTTGCTCTGCTCGTTCGTGTTTACACACCTTGTAGAATTGCAGGTTCCTGCTGAGGTGCTTGAAAATGGAAATGAGGCTTACTCTTAAAAACCATCTGATGAAGTCATGTTGTGCTGGTGTGGAATGAAAGCCCAGGAACCCAGTAGGAGGGGAAATAGCAGCTGCAGGAAATTCGGATTAAATTCACTTACCCTGTTAAAAATGCAATAGAAATGCTTGGCTTTCCCCAGATGTTTTGGTCATAAAAATGAATGAGCTAAGTTATTTTAGACTAAACTAATGTAAAAGAAGTGTTGGGCCGGGGGTGGGCAAGGAAACAACTTAAAACATTGGGGCATGGTCAGGATTAGAAGCAGCCAGATTTGCTGTGAGTACATCTTAGACCTGCACTGGGACCGTGTCACCTGGTGAGCAGTAATTCCAGGCTCCAGGATGAGGGACTACTCTCTTCTATATAGAGTTATGGGATTTCTGCTTGAGAATTCCTTAGCTAATCAAAGTCACTTAGCTTTGATTAGTACATTACTAAGATTTGAGCCTAAGACTACCTAGAGAGGTTAAACTCCTTACCAATGGGTGTATAATGCAGTGTGCATCGGTCTGACCTGGAGCTCCTGATAGCATGCAGACTCATGCGACCCAATGCCTGAGATTCAGATTCAGTGTGTCTGGTGTGGAATCTTGGGTTCTACCACCTGAACAACCCTCCAGATGATGCTGGTGTATGCAATTTGGGGCATCAATTTTTGAAAAACTCTGAACGATGTGTCCCCTCTCTTAACAAGTCTTAGAGTTGAACAGGGGTCAACCAAGAATCAGAATATTAAGTCTTCCAGAAAAACAACAACAAAAAAGCATTGTTACTTAAAATTGGCCCAATAGGAATCTGAATGACAATAAAACTTATTTCTTTCATCTTGCTACCCTAATCTAATTTCAAAGCATGTGTCACTTCCTTATTTAAATGATTATAAATAACACTTTCCCTACATCCTCCCAATACAGTCACTAGAAAGAATCATAGTTGCTTTTTGAAAAATCTAAGCTTGCAACTTCCTGCTGCTGCTGTTAAGTCACTTCAGTCGTATCTGACTCTGTGTGACCCCATAGACGGTAGCCCCCCAGGTTCCACCGTCCCTGGGATTCTCCAGGCAAGAACACTGGAGTGGGTTGCCATTTCCTTCTCCAATGCATGAAAGTGAAAAGTGAAAGTGACGTTACTCAGTCATGTCAAGACTCTTAGCGACCCCATGGACTGCAGCCTACCAGGCTCCTTCACCCATGGGATTTTCCAGGCAAGAGTACTGGAGTGGGGTGCCATTGCCTTCTCCGTTCAGCTTCCTAGATGAACAATAATAAAAATACCTCTGTGTTATTGAAACATTTTATTTAATCTGGGCCCAATATAACTTCATTCTTGTGCCAAACACCATAATAAATACAGAGAAGAATAAAACGTAGGTCCTGACTTCAAGAAGATGCCCACTTGGTGGTGGAGATATCACAAACTTGTGTAGCCTTTCGTGAACTTGACTAAGGACTACAATAGACATCCCGAAAATGGTGAAAGGAGTACAAAGGCTTAGAGGTGAGAGAGAGGGTGGAGCATTCAGGGGATTGTATGGAACCTAGAAGAGCCTGAAGGCCATTTTTTGCTGCGGAAGATGAAGATAGAGAGTGGGCACATTACTAGGGGTTCTGCATGGCACAGTGAAGTTCTACCCTGAAGAGGGTACAAAGTTGACACAAGATTTGAAGCAGAAGGAGAAGATTAGAGTTGGTCAATGCATAGATTTTGTTTAAGATGATCAAATTCTTTACATGATGATATTCAGTGTGGAAGCACTGTGAAGAGTGGATTTAAATGGGGCAATGCTAGAGGCAAGGAGAAGGCTTAAAAGGTCATGGCAACCTTCTAGGCAGGAGTGTACAAGGGCTGAACTGAGGAAGTAGATTCTCTATAAAAACCCTATGGAATGAACTGTTGAAGTAGTAAGGAGGTGGCATCTACAGGGGCTAAGGCAGAAGGCCATATCTTTAATATCTCAGATATCTGAATTGCAAAATTTTCTATTTTTTCTTAGAGTATTCATTACAATCAAGATTAATAATCACTTCTATAATTATTTGTGTGATATCTGGCTCTCTCTAGACTCTAAGCACCCAGAGAGCGGAAGCTATGTCTCTCTTTTTTATTAGTCTATTTTTAGCACTTACCCGAGTATCTCGGAGAAGGCAATGGTAACCCACTCCAGTACTCTTGCCTGGAGAATCCCATGGACAGAGGAACCTAGTAGGCTACAGTCAATGGGGTCGCTAAGAGTTGGCTATGTCTGAGCGACTTCACTTTCACTTTTCACTTTCATGCACTGGAGAAGGAAATGGCAACCCACTCCAGTGCTCTTGCCTGGAGAATCCCAGGGATGGTGGAGCCTGGTGGGCTGCTGTCTCTGGGGTCGCACAGAGTTGGACTGATGCGACTTAGCAGCAGCAGCAGCAGCAGCGCATCTAGCATGTGGTAGACATCCAACACAAGCCTCCTGAGTAAATCAATGAAGTAAGTAAGTAAACATGTGAGGAAGAGGAGATATAAAGGACCAAAGGGAGAGACTCTGAGCTCAGTTGTTAAATGGGACCATGAAGGGGAGGTACCTCTAACAGGCAGTTAACAATGCAGTTCAGAATTTAATGCACAGATGCGCACAGGAGCTGTGGATATAGAACTCATTGGTATGAAGAGAAGGAATGAGGTCACTCAGGAACCATGAAGGATGCAAGGAGAACTTAAGAACATCAACATTTTAAGGATAGCAAGGGAAGGGGATCCAGGAAAGGAAATCAAGAAAACAGCAACAGCAACAACACTGCCAAAGGGAATCTACACGCCAAAAATTAATTTTTCTCCCACCAGTGTCAGATGCTCCAGAGAGGTTAAAAAAAAAACGGAAAAAGATAAAGATATGGAGATGTCTGGTTGGATTTGGCACGCAGGCAGTAACAATGGCTAACAGATTTTTAGTGGAATAGTGGAGAGATGGATGTGGGAGAGCTGAGGAAAACTAGCAGCAAGTTCAAGAGTGAATGAAAGGGAGAAAAGAGGTTAGAACTACAGATGACTCTTTAGGAAGTAAGGCTGTGACACAGCAAGGAAGGCTAAATCAGCATTTGGGGAAATGCAAACATTAAGGAAAACATTCCTAAGGAAATTAAGGAAAAGGTTAATATCACTATCATTATAATAAATAATCTGAAACTTATTTCCCCCCTCCTCTTTCATTAGTCAAAGTGGGATTAACTGTGGGATTTATGCAAGCAGAACTCAGGAACATCAACATTTTAAGGATGGCAAGGGAACGGGATCCAGGAAGGGAAACCAGAAAAAAAAAAAAAAAAGAAAAGTGGGGTTTCTACTGTCAGAAACAAACCCAGACTCAGGTAAGGAGAGATTTTATTTGAAAACACTATTGTAATAGCAAAAGCACTCTGATCAAAATATCTGCAAGCACCCCCAGAGTGAGGGCAGAAAAGAATCGCTTGTATTGGGAGAAGTGAAGGAAGGCTGGAATGAACTGTGGGGAGTGATGTGAATAGGTAGACAGGAAATTGTTTTCCTTAAGGTCAGGTGATTCTCAGAAGAAAAGTCAGACTTAAGTCTGGCCCAGTTGAATTAACAAGCATTTTATCCAGATTGGTCGGTGGGGACAAATGATTCAGCTAATAACTTACGAGAAAAAGGACAGGAATCTGGTCTTGCCAAAGGTAAATGAAAGGAACATTTAAGAGAAGGCAGGCATGGGGGGTTTGAGGTAACCATGTTCAGGAACACAAAAGGGCAGGAGGATTTCCTAAACGTTGCTGTTTCCCAGGAATCTGGATCTCAAGTCAAGTTCAACATTGTCATCAATGTTCCACGTAAAAATAAACCAGCAAAAAACAATTTTTTCTCTTGCAGAAATGACTGTTAGAATAGGAAGTCAAGAATAAGTCCAGAATCTAAGAGACAAGTGGAGGTCTATGAGACTCAGAGTGGTCCAGTGAGGCAAGCAACTCTGAAAGCAAGAGAAGCCTGGGATATGACCCCATCAGGAACTCACCTGGCAGGTTAAGAGCATCAGTAGTATTTCCCCTGATCACAAGTGTTGCTTAGACTTGCCCAGTATGTTATGCCTTACCAAAAACAAGTCATTTGCTGCATCCTCGCAACTTTGCCACATGGTATTATGATGCCCATTTCACAGATGAGAAGACCTGGGCTCATAGATGAGCAGGTGGCAGAGCTGGAAGGAAAGGCCTGATTTCTGTTCATTCTCTTCATGAGCTCCATTGTCTTTTCCCGAGGCTGCCAGGGCTCCCATCATCTGGCTCCAAGCCCTCTGCTGGTGCGTGCTTTTCATGACAGTGGCCTGAGAGCGCCAACTCGATGCCCAGGGGCTGGGTTATGGAGGACGCAGCACAAGGTTGCTGCCCCTAGTAATGCTGCTCATTATTAATGGCCTTCATTTCCTTCCCTGCAAAACACTCCAAAGCCAAGGAGTGCCCCAGGAGAGCATATTCTGAACAGACTGGGAGTGGAAGTGTGAGGGCAATGATGGCAGGGAGCTTTTCTGTGTTTTTGTGTTTAAGCAAGATGCCCAGCAGCAGCTGCGGCACTACATGGAATGGCAACAACTTGCTTAAAAGCCATTTCAATTTTTAAACAATGGAAAGAACCAATCTCCTTCCGCCCACTCTGTCCTCACATCCTAGTCCGAGGTTACAAAAATCCGGGTCAATGCCGACTAATAACGGGGATCAATAACCATCCAGCTATTTTCACAGCAGCCCTCATATTAATGAGAAGCTGTTCTGGATGAAGTTCTATCAGAGGAGCCGCATGGATGGTAGTCCATCACAGTAAATTGCCATGGGGCTGCTAGTCATTAATGGAGTGTTCTAGGATTGTGATCGATGCCAGGCTTCATTTGTTCCCACCTGCAGCCATACTGCCCAGGGGAGCAAACTGTTTGTTTTCCTGAGAAGGTTAAAAATACATAAAATAGGCATACATAAAGAAACAAAATAGGTGCTACATGGAGAATGTGGTTTAGAAAGTTCCTGAAACTCTTTTCCTGGGCCAATACATGGAAATCACCCGACTGCTGCTAAAGGTCATTCTCATGATCATGAACTTCCCCTTCTTCATGTTCTGCAAGAAGGGTATCTCTTTCCTGCTTGGGTTTAGAATAGCTGATAGGTACATCCTGCAACCACGATCCTATAAAATGGTCCTATAAAGTCAATCACAAAGACATTACAGAAAGTGAGAGATTAATGCCTGTGGCCCCTGGGGCTACTTACTATGATCCCTGCCAACGTCTCCATCTCTTCTATGGAACCCTGTCCCTTAATATGGCCTTCTAGTTTGTTAAACATATGCACATGTGTGTGCATGCTAAGTCACTTCAGTTGTGTCTGATTCTTTTAACCCTATGAACTGTAGCCCACCAGGCTCCTCTGTTCACGGGATTCTCTAGGCAAGAATACTGGAGTGGGTTGCCATTTCCTCCTCCAAGGGATCTTCCCAAACCAGGGATCGAACCTACATCTCCTACATCTCCTGCACTGGCAGGCAGGCTCTTTACCATTAGCGCCACCTGGGAAGCCTTGTCTTAAAATAGGGCCAGTGTGTGTATTTTCTAACAGCTTCCTGAACATTTATTTGCAGGGTTAACTCCTCACTTTCCTTGAATCATCATAAGCATCACTTTCTTTAGAAAACTAGCCCTCACTATCCATATTTGGTGAGCTTGAACAGTATGAAAAGGCAAAATATAGGATACCAAAAAAGGAATTCCCCAGGTCATTAGGTGCCCGATATGCTACTGGAGATCCGTGGAGAAATAACTCCAGAAAGAATGAAGGGATGGAGCCAAAAAAAAACAATACCCAGCTGTGGATAGGACTGGTGATAGAAGCAAGATCCGATGCTGTAAAGAGCAATATGGCATAGGAACCTGGAATGTCAGGTCCATGAATCAAGGCAAATTGGAAGCGGTCAAACAAGAGATGGCAAGGGTGAAAGTTGACATTCTAGGAATCAGCAAACTAAAATGGACTGGAATGGGTGAATTTAACTCTGATGACCATCATATCTACTACTGCGGGAAGGAATCCCTCAGAAGAAATGGAGTAGCCATCATGGTCAACAAGAGAGTCCGAAATGCAGTACTTGGATGCAAGCTCAAAAAGACAGAATGATCTCTGTTCTTCTACAAGGCAAACCATTCCATATCACAGTTATCCAAGTCTATGCCCCAACCAGTAACGCTGAAGAAGCTGAAGTTGAACGGTTCTATAAAGACCTACAAGATCTTTTAGAACTAACACCCCAAAAATATGTCCTTTTCATTATAGGGGACTGGAATGCAAAAGTAGGAAGTCAAGAAACACCTGGGGTAACAGGCAAATTTGGCCTTGAAATGCGGGATGAAGAAGGGCAAAGACTAATAGAGTTTTGCCAAGAAAATGCACTGGTCATAGCAAACACCCTCTTCCGACAACACAAGAGAAGACTCTACACATGGACATCACCAGATGGTCAACACTGAAATCAGATTGATTATATTGTATGCAGCCAAAGATGGAGAAGCTCTATACAGTCAACAAAAACAAGACCAGGAGCTGACTGTCGCTCAGATCATGAACTCCTTATTACCAAATTCAGACTTAAATTGAAGAAAGTAGGGAAAACCACTAGACCATTCAGGTATGACCTAAATCAAATACCTTATGATTATACAGTGAAAGTGAGAAATAGATTTAAGGGCCTAGATCTGATAGATAGAGTGCCTGATGAACTATGGACTGAGGTTCGTGACATTGTACAGGAGACAGGGATCAAGACCATCCCCATGGAAAAGAAATGCAAAAAAGCAAAATGGCTATCTGGGGAGGCCTTACAAATAGCTCTGAAGAGAAGAGAGGTGAAAAGCAAAGGAGAAAAGGAAAGATAAAAGCATCTGAATGCAGAGTTCCAAAGAATAGCAAGAAGAGATAAGAAAGCCTTCTTCAGCAATCAATGCAAAGAAATAGAGGAAAAGAACAAAATGGGAAAGACTAGAGATCTCTTCAAGAAAATTAGAGATACCAAGGGAACATTTCATGCAAAGATGGGCTCGATAAAGGACAGAAATTGTATGGACCTAACAGAAGCAGAAGATATTAAGAAGAGGTGGCAAGAATACACAGAAGAACTGTACACAAAAGATCTTCATGACCCAGATAATCATGATGATGTGATCACTCATCTAGACCCAGACATCTTGGAAAGTGAAGTCAAGTGGGCCTTAGAAAGCATCACTATGAACAAAAGTAATGGAGGTGATGGAATTCCAATTGAGCTGTTTCAAATCCTGAAAGATGATGCTGTGAAAGTGCTGCACTCAATATGCCAGCAAATTTGGAAAGCTCAGCAGTGGCCACAGGACTGGAAAAGGTCAGTGTTCATTCCAATTCCAAAGAAAGGCAATGCCAAAGAATGTTCAAACTACCGCACAATTGCACTCATCTCACATGCTAGTAAAGTAATGCTCAAAATTCTCCAAGCCAGGCTTCAGCAACACATGAACCGTGAACTCCCTGATGTTCAAGCTGGTTTTAGAAAAGGCAGAGGAACCAGAGATCAAATTGCCAACATCCACTGGACCATGGAAAAAGCAAGAGAATTCCAGAAAAACATCTATTTCTGCTTTATTGATTATGCCAAACCCTTTGACTGTGTGGATCACAATAAACTGTGGAAAATTCTGAGAGAGATGGGAATACCAGACCACCTAATCTGCCTCTTGAGAAATCTGTATGCAGGTCAGGAAGCACCAGTTAGAACTGGACATGGAACAACGGACTGGTTCCAAATAGGAAAAGGAGTCCGTCAAGGTTGTATATTGTCACCCTGCTTATTTAACTTCTATGCAGAGTACATCATGAGAAACGCTGGACTGGAAGAAACACAAGCTGGAATCAAGATTGCCGGGAGAAATATCAATAACCTCAGATATGCAGGCGACACCACCCTTATGGCAGAAAGTGAAGAGGAACTCAAAAGCCTCTTGATGAAAGTGAAAGAGGAGAGTGAAAAAGTTGGCTTAAAGTTCAACATTCAGAAAACGAAGATCATGGCATCCACTCCCATCACTGCATGGGAAATAGATGGAGAAACAGTGGAAACAGTGTCAGACTTTATTTTTTTAGGCTCCAAAATCACTGCAGATGGTGATTGCAGCCATAAAATTAAAAAACGCTTACTTCTTGGAAGAAAAGTTATGACCAACCTAGACAGTATATTCAAAAGCAGTGACATTACTTTGCCGACTAAGGTCCGGCTAGTCAAGGCTATGGTTATTCCTGTGGTCATGTATGGATGTGAGAGTTGGACTGTGAAGAAAGCTGAGTGCGGAAGAATTGATGCCTTTGAACTGTGGTGTTGGAGAAGACTCTTGAGAGTCCCTTGGACTGCAAGGAGATCTAACCAGTCCATTCTGAAGGAGATCAACCCTGGGATTTCTTTTTAAGGAATGATGCTACAGCTGAAACTCCAGTACTTTGGCCACCTCATGAGAAGAGTTGACTCATTGGAAAAGACCCTGATGCTGGGAGGTATTGGGGGCAGGAGGAGAAGGGGACGACTGAGGATGCGATGGTTGGATGGCATCACTGACTCGATGGACGTAAGTCTGAGTGAACTCCGGGAGATGGTGATGGACAGGGAGGCCTGGCGTGCTGCGATTCATGGGGTCACAAAGAGTCGGACACGACTGAGTGACTGAACTGAACTGAACTGAAACTATTATGTCACAATGGACCTTGAACTTCTGTGCCTATAACACCTCTCATCCCCACAATTGCTTGTTTACCATCTCTACCAGAATACAAGCTTTATGAAGGTAGGGAATGTCTGTGTCTTATACCACTCTAACCACAAAGCTTAGTTCAATGCATGGCACTGAGTAAAAACCTAAACGGAAAAAAAGACAAGATCAATGGGTGAATAAAGAAAGGAAAAAAAATGAATGAATATGTGCATGATTATATGAATAAATGAATGGATAAAAGCCACTAGGGGTAGATGGTTATCTATCTTCTTATCTCATAACTCTTCTACCTCTGTACTCACTTCACTTTTCATGACATGCTTCTTAGCACTGGCTTGGAGATCGAAGTCTTTGTAACTTTACATTTGATATATGTCCAATCTGAGACTTTGCTTCTTTGCAGACTCAATAATGCAACTGAGGCTTTAATGCAATTAAGGCCTGCCCATGTTCACACTGAGGTTCTAAGACCCATCTTCTCCCAGGATCCACTGTTTATAAGGGATGAGTTACAGAATAGTGTTATGATTTTCCAAAACAGGAGTTAAAATGCCATGATTCGATATTAACATTATAGTAAATTATTCCTGTTTAATTACTCATTGTGGCAGAAGGGAATGGAAGTACAAGCAGTGCATTTATACTTAGCATTAAAATATAGAAAGAAGCATGAAAGACATGGGACTCACCTATGCACCTTACATATATGTAAGTATATGTAGCCCCAGGGGCCACAGGCATTAATTTCTCATTTTCTGTAACATCTGTAATTGACTTTATAGGACCATTGTATAGGATCACAGTTGCAGGATGTCCCCATCAGCTACAGTCTCTCTCTCTCTCTGATGTACCCATCAGCTACAGTCTCTCTCTCTCTCTCTCTCAGACACACACACACACACACACACACATATATGTGTGTGCATATAAAGTTTCTACCTAGGCCATTCTGAGTCTGGCCTTCTATTCATCAAAAAGGCCCTTGTGAAAGATAGGGACCCACAGAAGAGATTTCAAAGCTAGTGTTCCTTTCACTACCAGTCCTGGGAAATGACCCAAGGTTATACTGTATGTTTGAGTGATAGGAAATCAAAACTCTTGCCTGGATATCCTGCTGGGAGGGGAACACAGAACCCAGATTCACTGACATGAGCAGAGGCCAAACCCCCAGTGGTAAGTCAGGCTGAATGCCTGCTGTCTCCCAGAAAGGGATCAAACCTTCCACAGCCCAACAAGACAGCCTCTCCCTGCTGCTTTGTCTGGCAGGACCCAGGGCAGCAGGTGATGAATACCTTGGGCAGTGAGTACTTGGGCAGCTTTATCTGAGCGAAGGCCTCTCTTCGGTAGGACACGTAGTAGCTGGCTCTTCCACCAGTTGTTACCTGGATCATGGGGAAACACAGAAAGGTCAGGTGGGGAGACAGATCCAGTGCAAGGTGGAAAGTGGTAGCCTCTCCATCAGTAACCACAGTAGGTTTGTGACAACCTTAAAGGGAATATTCCCTGTTGCCTTTGATCCTCCAACCCCACAGCACCCTAAGTCACTCCCACGTCACAGCACTTAGACAATAAGTGAGCAATTCCAGAAGTCTTTCCCCATGGCTGGTGATATCTGGGGGAGCAGGGGCTCTCTACTTGGTTGCTATGCTCTGAATTCATACACAATAAACATTTTCAACAGAAAACAGATGGAAGCTATTGATATGGGCTATATTCATGATCTACATATTCTATTCTTTTTTTCTTAAACAGTTTTTACTCCATTACCATGATGACATGACTATCAAAGAAACTTTTTTTCTGAATCTGGATAATTACTATTGCTCAAAGCTCTTGTTACTTTGCAATTAATTTCACTTCCCATCTGAGCACAATTTTTTCCCCTTTATTTTTACATATCCATGCACTGAACAGATACCTGTTGATTCTTTCCATATGCAAGTTAATTAAAGGCATCAAAAGTCAAAGAAAGAACTGTGGATTTGAAAGTCAGAAATCCAAAGCCTGAATCTTAGTTCTGCTAGTTCATGACTGGCGACGTCAAGGTCTGGAACCTCACTAGAAGAAAGATGGATTCTTAGAGGACCCAGAAACCACAGCAAGAAATGGTCCTCTGCCCTGCACTTGCTAGCAAGCCTGCCAAATTGCACAGCTCTGCAGATGGCTGCTCTTGGTCCAATTACCCTAACTCAGGGGAGATTAATATTCACAGGAGAAGACAACATAGCCTGTTCAGAGAAAATAGCAGGGAGACAATAGCAACCAGGCTTCTGTGCTGAGGAGGCAATTACTGGGGCCACAGGCTCTGTGCTCACTAAGACCCCAGCACTTGCTGGAGACAGGCCAGTCCCTTAAATCTGCTCCAACCTTGGTGCCCATCCATAGCGGCTGCTGAGAGTGGGAGGTTGTTACATTTCTAGTGAAAGCCACCCATCGCTCCTCACTCTGAGGCATGGCATCTCCTGTGGTTCCTCCTTAACCTCTGCAGATTGGAAGCCCACAAAGCAGGCACCACAAGCTGCCAGGGAGAGCAGATGTTCGAGTCAGTGCAAGGGCAGAGCTGTGAAAAAACCTGGTGCAAAGACTTAGGCTGGAAACCAACAGGAGAGAGCAGCTTTCTCCCTGATGGTCATTGCTATCTCTATTTTCTAACCAGAATCACTCTTGTCTTGTATTCCAAGACCTTTTTTTTTTTTTTTTCTGGGTAAGACATCTGTTCTAAATCTATGTTGTTCTATGCCGGCTTAGAGGTGGGATGTTGACAGATTAAGATCAATGAGTTCCAGAGAACTTCTTTTTTTTTCCTTTTTAAAATAAATCTCAATTGCATAAAATCTGGTTAAAATGTAACCCTTGGTTCTAAACACAGTCACCATTAATCCTGGCAATTATTTGCTTCTTTAATTTGCTATTTATTTGCTTCTTTAATTTGGTTTTACTTTTCATTGTAAAACCAACACATGCAAACATACCTGCAAACCCAAGAAGCAGATCAGTAGTTTTGAAGTTTCAGGATGCACCAGCATCACCTGGAAAGCTTGTTAAAACTCAGACTGCTGGGCCCCACCCATGGAGCCTCTGATTCAATCAGTCTGGGTGGGGTCCAAGAATTTCTTTTTCTAATAAGTTGCCAGATGATATTGATGCTGCTGGTCTGGGGACCACACTTAGAGCAGCACAGAAGCAGAACTTAAATGCCAGCTGACATACAGCTCTGTGCCTCTCTGCTCCTCACCTATCTTGAACCCTGCCTCCCTCTCAGATGCAGCTACTTTCCTGAATTTTGTGTTTAGTGATGACAAAAAAATTTTTTTAACCAAGGTGAGATTCATATAAGAGAAAATTAACCATTTTAAAATGTATAATTCAGTGACATTTAGCATATTCACAGTGCTATACTACCAACACCTCTTCTAGTTCTAAATCATTTCTGTCACCCCCACAAGAAGACCATTTACCCAGTGATAAAGTTTTTAAAGCCCAGAATACATCCTCTGGTTACCTATCAAATGCTTAAAACTCAGTTCTCTACAAGACACCCTGAACCTCACCATCCTCACCTTTAGTGAATGAGCCCAGCATCAGAAGAGACAAATCTCAGCACTAACGCCAACCAGGACTCAGCAACTAAAAATGCCTTTCCCCAGGACATCCAGTCACCTCCATAGGGAACAAGACGACAGCACCGCCAGACTTCTCATCAGTAGCAGAGAGCAAGGCCGGTGGGGTTTCCAAATTACCGAGGGTTGAAGGAAAGCAAAGTGGTCCCCTTGAGTGTGTGTTCAGTCTCACTGACTCTGGAACTCAGCCCAGCTGTGCCTGTTATAGCGCTATTCAAGCACAGGCTCCCTTTCTCTTTCTCTCTCCCTCTCTCTCTCTCTGTTAAGCTCACACATACCACCCGGGAGGGTCTGCACTTAAGTATATCATAAAGATGGAACTACACTTCAGAAATACCATGGAAAAGTATTAAATGTATTAAATGGCTGCACAAAGCCCAAGGAACGCAGAGGCTCTCTGCTGCCTCTGACATCACAGCACCCCCTCCCCCGCCCAGAGACATCCAGGGGCTCCTGCAGCCCTCCCTCTGTCCCAGACATGCCAGTGGCTGTACTGCAGGATCCAACCTGAGGCTTCACACGTCATGTAAGGCCCAGGAGTTCACGGGCCTTGGTGTGGACAGCACCATTCTAACTTCTCCCTCCTCTTAATTCCTGAATTTTGTTATTTCCACTTCTACAGCACTTTCAGCATTTACTCCTGTGGTGTACATATACCTATAGTGATCCCTCCATGTCCTATTATAAAGTTATAACTTCTTAATTCCTAAATAATGCTGGTCTCATGGCAGGCAATCAGCGGATGCATGATGATAAAAATAATGATAAAATTGTCATCAATTGGGTTCATCTTTCCTGTTCCAGAACTGCACGTAGCCCTTATATAAATTATCTATTAATAGTTTAACCCCACTGACAACCCTTCTGAGTCTATGGAACGACTTGCCCAAGTATAAGTATATGAACCTTTACTAGGTTCATAAGACAAGTATGAACCTAGTGAAGTTTGGCTCTAAACCTGCTCTCCTCCTCCTGAGACTGACGAATCCTCTATTCATCTTATTCATGTCACCAGTGGTATCGTGATTTCAGCACTATATTTCCTTGATTCCAATGTCTTTAAAACATGTTCTTTTAAATTTCTGTAATTGATGTGTGTGCATATGTTTACATCCCCAGAAAATCTGTCATGGCACTGATGCTACAGCTTAAAAATGATGCCTTCTTAGAGGAGAAGTGGTGAGTTAATAAAAACAAGAAGAGCGATAATTACCACGCAGTGAAAACTTTTAACATGGAAGATGCTACAGTAAGCAGTTTCTAATCCATACTTCACTTGCATATATACATATACACACACACATTATATCATATATTCCTGACCCATAGAGGATATAGCCTCTATAGGTCAGGAAATAGAGGCTAAGAGGTCACTAATTTGTCCAACAACATACAGCCCTTCATTGACCTAGGCATGTACAATTCCAGCCTATGCTTGAACATATAACTAGGAATGAACATATCCCCAAAAATGTCAGGCATAGGTCAGGAGGTCAATACTTAACTGACTAACTGAACAATGAAATGTGATTCATTCACTTAACTGGTGAGCCTTCAGATTCGATTTTCTCTGTTGTTTAGTGGCTAACGAACGGTGGCTACAGAGAAGCACCCGCCATCCCTGCCCAGTGCCTGCTGGTCCCAGGGACTCAGCTCCACACAGAAGCCCTAGCGCTTCCCCGGGGAGCAGAGTCCTCCCAGCACTGAGTGATGCCAGCCTAATGCGTTCGCTGCCTCTCCGCTATTATTTGTGCGGTTCTCTGACAATCACACAAGGAAGGAATAAAGTTTAGCAACTATTAATCTATTTTGATGAACTTTTCTCTTCCTTACAAGCAAATTTGCTGGCACTGTAAATCCCAGAGATTATTACCACTTTCCCTTTCAGTGACACCTTTTATTTTACATTTGATGAATGTCATCCAATTATTTGCTCTGGGCCCATCTGTCATGCTAAACACAGAATTAGCTGGGTCTTTTCCTCACTAATGACTGGCTCGTTAATCTGATTTTCTGGATTTCCATTTTACAGGTTTAATTGGGCTCCTGGCCAGTGAAAATGATTCCTTTGGACAAATGCATTGGCCATTAAACACATCTGTCTCTTCTGACTTGTTCCCAGGCCTCTGTAACCAAGTCTAAACTGACATATCCTTTATTTTTTCCATTTCTCCTTGCTTCTGGATGATTACTTGTCTTGGAGGAGAGAGAGAAATCTGCCCCTCAAAATTGGAACCAGAAGGCCTTGAGTCATATTGAACCTTTTTCTGTCACAGAGAGAAGAAAACTTGTAATGTCTCTAGAATTCATAAGTGGACATATGGCTTCTGAGAAGAGAAGTAGAAACTAACACGTTCAAATATCTATCATGTAATGAGTGCTTCAGATTCATTTTACTATTCAATATCCACAATAAATATTACTATTACTGTTATTATTGTTAAAACCATTATTAGTACCCTTACAAGGTAAAACTATTGATAATTTTTTTGAGCATTTATTATATGCCAGGCACTATTCTGTATGAACCAGCTTTCCGATTTTATAATCAGGTGAGAAACTGAGGCATAGAGGCATAGAGGCATAGAGGAGGCATAGGGAACTTATACCATATGCTCAAAGGCACACAGCAAGTAAATTCTGGAACTAGAATTTGAACCCAAGTTTATGTGACTGCAAACCTTATTCTGGTCTCTCAGACTATGTGGGGTTTCCATACCTCTCCATGGAAAAGAATGAATCCTGGTCACTCAACTCCCAATTTCCCAGTTAAGATACCCACCAACAAGGTAGATCTTTCATGTCAGTTCCCTATCCCTGAGAAATCAAGGTTCTATTGTTGCATAGGAGTCAATGGTGTTGCTATTGGAACTGGTGAATAAAGAGGGATAATGGAAATAAATTCAGCTTACATCAGGGCTGTCACCTTCACAGGAGTTGACATTTAGAAGTTTTTCCAGCTAGAGGACCTTGCTAGGTCCAGGAGGATGTGAAGAATCTAAGACAAGAGAAATGACTACCTTTATGGGCAGACAATACTTATTTCTCTTGCAGCCTTTGCATTATTTCCTCCTGCTTAGAAAATGAAAGGCGACAGTCGAGTTGTTAAGATGCACAATTAACTTTTCCAATTTCTTTGCTCATTAATTCTATTCAGATTATTTAAAATACATTTTGACGTTGTTAGACCTTTCTCTTCTTCTCCTCCTACATAATCCCTTTAAAGATCATATTTCTTCTTCAAGAACAAAGAAAATTCTGACTACCAGGTCACAAGAGTCAATAAATAGTCACTGGTCTCATTAGGATGTGGCTCTATGTGTCAGGCTGGCCTGGGAGCTTCTACATGGTAGGTTACATCACCTCTGTCATCTTGAGCTCATTTTCTGAAAGCTTTCTGCTAAGGCACTGCACTGTGTCTGAACCAGAATTGGGTACGGCATTTGGAACAACAAGACACCTATCAGCAAGCCATCTCCCCTGCTAGACTGTTTGATGTTGAATTTAATGTTTGTCAAACTGGTGTTTGCTTGTTTTGTGTCCTGGGGGCTCTGGTCTACTAATGAAATATGCAGTTTTAACTGCCTGTTTCTAGAAGGAGTGGGTCTAATGCCTAACAACACTCCTGCTGAGGCTGAACCTTTTTGAAACAGATTTTCCCATAAAAATTTTTTATGGGGGCCCTAATGTAGCCCCCAAAAATAGCTTCATCAAGAATAGATTTGGGATAAGACAGTTGATGTGAAGCCAGTATTGCTCTGTGTATGAGTATGTGTGCACACACGCATGCAGATAGGCAGTGTTGGAGGAGAGGCATGTCCACCACACAACTGGTCAAAAAACACTGACAAATCAACTGCACAGTCACCAGCCCTGCCAAGAGACTTCCTGGAGCCTTCAGCTATGGGGAATGCTAGCAAGGTGCAGAACAGGGGTGGGTTAGAAGAGCATGTTACAAAGACCATGTCTAGACCACACACAACACTACAATAAGAATCAGGAGGCCTAGTTCTCTGGGATTGTTTTTCAAATACAATAAAGGGGTTAGACTTGATAAGTTTCCAATTATCTATTTTCAAGGAAGACTCTCTGATTGTTAAGCGTTATAGTACATCAGTTGGGATCTCAGACATGCGTTTGAATCCTGCTTCTGTCATATGCTGGTTTGGTGACCTTGAACAGGTAATTTAACGTTCCTAATTTCTTCTTCTGGAAAATGGAGATATTAATGTTGAGTTCATTTCAGTCGCTCAGTCATGTCTGACTCTTTGCAACGCCATGGACTGCAGCATGCCAGCCTTCCCTGTCCATCACCAACTCCCAGAACTTATTCGAACTCATGTCCATTGAGTCAGTGATGCCATGCAACCATCTCATCATCTGTCATCCCCTTCTCCTCCTGCCATCAATCTTCCCCAGCATCAAGGTCTTTTCCAATGAGTCAGTTCTTTGCATCAGGTGGCCAAAGTATTGAAGTTTCAGCTTCAGCATCAGTCCTTCCAATGAATATTCAGGACTGATTTCCTTCAGGGTTGACTGATTTGATTCATTGTCTTGCAGTCCAAGGGACTCTCAAGAGTCTTCTCCAACACCACAGTTCAAAAGTATCAATTCTTTGGCACTCAGCTTTCCTTATGGTCCAACTCTCATATCCACAAATGACTACCGGAAAAACCATAGCTTTGACTAGACAGACCTTTGTTGGCAAAGTAAAGTCTCTGCTTTTCAATATGCTGTCTAGGTTGGTCATAACTTTTCTTCCAAGGAGCAAGTGTCTTTTAATTTCATGGCTACAGTCACTATCGGCAGTGATTTTGGAGCCCCCAAAAACAAAATCTGACACTGTTTCCACTGTTCCCCCATATATTTGCCATGAAATGATGGGACCAGATGCCATGATCTTCGTTTTCTGAATGTTGAGCTTTAAGCCAACTTTTCCACTCTCCTCTTTCACTTTCATCAAGAAGCTTTTGAGTTCCTCTTCACTTTCTGCCATAAGGGTGTTGTCATCTGAATATCTGAGGTTATTGATATTTCTCCCTGCAATCTTGATTCCAGCTTGTGCTTCATCCAGCCCAGCATTTCACATGATGTACTCTGCATGTAAGTTAAATAAGCAGGGTGACAATATACAGCCTTGACGTACTCCTTTCCCAATTTGGAACCAGTCTGTTGTTCCATGTCCGGTTCTAACTGTTGCTTCCTGACCTGCATAAAGATTTCTCAGGAGGCAGGTCAGGTGGTCTGATACCACCATCTCTTGAAGAATTTTCCACAGTTTGTTGTAATCCACACAAAGGCTTTGGTGTAGTCAATAAAGCAGAAATAGATGTTTTTCTGGAACTTTTTTGATATTTTATCATGATGATTGAATCCACCATGGCATGTAAAGAGTTTAACCTTAAACCTGGCACATGCTAAGTACTCAATGCATATTACCTGTCCCTGCTGAAACAGAGGCACAGGTGCCTGTATCAATTTAATATATTGGAGGGTTTATGGTGACTGGCCATGGTGACAGTTGACATGCAAACTGGGGGCTTCAGGAAGAGCTGAGGTAGCCAAGTGGGCTTCCTGGTCAAAGTCAACCAGGTATAGAAGACTGAAATTCTTCTTGCCGTCAGCAAGGATGACTTTGTGGAAAATACACTTATAGAGACTGCCAACCCAATGTGCTTTGTGCCAGATATTTGACCATGAATGGTTACAACTCTTATCTTCATGTTCTAGCTTTTATGATTTAAAAGGAGTGAAAGAAGTTCTTGGGATGTTCCTTTTACCCATAAAAATAGAAGTTCATTGCTTTTCCTCTCCTAGTTTTGTTGGTGGATGAAAAGGCAAAGATGGTAAGTGCAGCAATAAAACAAATTGATATGGATTTGAATTGTTATCCTGGAGTACAAAATTTGGGAGCATTTGAATACTCCTGGTTAATATAGCAATAGTTAAAAAAAAAAAAAAAGCTAAAACTCAGTCAGTCTACATTGAGTGTTCTAAATCAGGATGCCAGAGCTTCACAGAGAAAGGAAACACTACTTAGGGAAAACTTAAAGACAAATATTACAAGTTACTATCAAAAGAGCCCGACTTCCGTTTTCACAAATGTTCCTTGTACACTGTGAGTATAGTATGGTTTCATAAAAGATAGACTGAGAAAGGGCTTGAAAAGATATTGCAAGGAGTCAAGCTTATACAGTCTTCTTATACTTATATAAAAGTTTTTCTCTTTGAGATATTACATAGGCCATTTCCTTTATACTGGTAGATATTATGAGGTCAATTAATTGGCTAAAATATTCCCAATCGACACTAGCTGCTGCTACTGCTGCTGGTAAGTCACTCAGTCATGTCTGACTCTGTGCGACCCTACAGACGGCAGCCCACCAGGCTCCCCTGTCCCTGGGATTCTCCAGGCAAGAACACTGGAGTGGGTTGCCATTTCCTTCTCCAATGCATGAAAGTGAAACGTGAAAGTGAAGTTGCTCAGTCGTATCCGACTCTTAGCGACCCCACGGACTGTAGCCTACCAGGCTCCTCCATCCATGGGATTTTCCAGGCAAGAGTACTGGAATGGGGTGCCACATTGACACTAGCCTCTGTCTTTTATATAACATTCCAGAATTTCAGAAAATTAAAACAAAAGAATGGGAGAGGAGAAGGAGGAAGAAAGGTAAAAGGTACCAGTATCTGTAACATTAGTGATTCCAGTTTCAGCTCAATCATGTATTAGGCATGCATGTATCAGGCATGCAGTTTTAGGCATTGTAAATAGTCTGTTGGAGTTTCAAGGTTATTTTCCTATAAAATGGAAATAATAGTTATTCTTCTCTTACAGAAAGTAAATGAGATAAGATAGTAAAATGTTTTCATGTTATCTGTAAATTATTCTACGAGTACAATGAATAGGATGTAATGATTGACCTGTTTATGTATCCAGGAACCCAAAGATTTTAGAAGTATTTTCACTGACACATTGCTATAAACTGAATTTTTGTATCCCTCTGTAATTCATATGTTGAAACCGAATCCCCATTGTGATGGTATTTGGAGGTGGGGCCTTTGGGAGATGATTAGGTCATGGGGGTGGAGCCCTCATAAGGAGACTAGTGCTCTTACCAGAGAGACCCCAGATAGCACTCTCATACTACACACAGGACACAAGGACACAAGTCATCTATGAGCAGACACCAAATCTGTCAGCGCCTTGATCTTGGACTTTCCAGCTTCCAGACTTGTGAGAAATAAACTTCTGTTTTTCACAAACCACTCAGTCTACAGCTTTAATGGCAGCGTTAATACAGAAACCAAGCTGTTGATCTAGACATGCCCAGTCTATAGATTGTGCAGGGCATTAACATTTGCCACTGGGGCAGAAGCTGCATATACCCTGTGGGGTTATAGTTGTCTGCAGACTGAATGAAAGGTTAGAGGCAGTATGGAATATGGACGGGCAGAGCTACAGAACAGACGTGTCTTCAGCCACATGGGATAAATGGCAGGTGCACATGGTTGCTTACAGAATGACTAATTTTATTGATATGTTCACAGTATTTTAAAGAACTTAAAAGGGCAAGGCAAACAAAGCCATTAATTTTCTAGAGAAGCAGGGATGTGTCTTTGAGATATGGGATTTCTAGGCAGACTTGGAGATACGTGGGCTGCTGGATATAACAGCCAAACTTCTCCAACATGGGATTTGCATCCCTCATGAGTGAATTTGTGGACGGCAGTGGATAGATTTAAACCATCTGTCAACCTGTTTTCTTCAGGAAACATTGCCACTTCCCCAAGAGAGCCATGAATACTTGTAAAATGCCAACTGCCATTTCTTGGAGCTTCCCCATTGTACTGTCTACGTCATTCTTGTCCTGTCCTCCACCAGCAGAAGCATCACTGTTGAAAAGTCAGACTTGGTGCTCACCTCTTGTTACGCACTGGCTGCCCTCACACACAGCAGCCTTGGTGGAGAGATACTGTACAGCCTAGCTTCACTGATAAAGTTAATGATATGCATAAGGTCACTCAGCTTCAAAGCAGCAGAGCCTGGATTTGAACTTGGGTCTTTAAATTTTGACAACGTCCACTACCCTGTGCAACCCTGAACGGATCTAAAGAGTCTACTGCAGAGCCTCTCCAAAGAATAGCTAGTTTAGGACCAGTTTCCTGAAGGGATTCATCCTGACCCAGATCCTGAGAAATACCAGCATTAAGGAAATTCACACTGGCTTACGTCAAAAGCTACCTCCTTAAAGAATCCTCCTCCATCTGGATTTCCCAGCTGGAATGCAGCCTTTCTTCTCTGATTCTCAGGGCTCTCTGTAGCTCTCTTGTCGCACTTATCAGCTGCTGAGGAGATTACTAGAAGAGGGTCTCTTGTATCATCTTTGAGGGGAGATAATATGTCCTATTCCCATTTGACTGTCTCTTGGTAGCTGGCACCCATGCCACAATTCATATTTGTAGAGCATTTTGCTTTGTGCCATTCGTTTTCATCATTGGACTGAATCTCATTTGGCCAGAGCACAAGCATGCCAGGGAGGTCTAATTATCAATACATTCCCATGTTAGAATTCAAGGGCCCTGAGGCCCAGACAGGCCTCACTAGGTCACCATGCTACTAAAAGGTAAGGCTCACAGCCAACCTCCGAACTTCTGACTTGAAGCCCGAGGCTCTTTTCATGTTGCTAGGCTGCATCATTCTGTGTTCACTAAATCAAGATTAGAAAAACACAAAGCAGAGATAATTGCATGGATTTCTACAGGTGGGTCTTGATTTTACATCAAATACTCCTTTGAGTGGTTGGCAACACCACAACATGGAAAACCAGAGGCCATAAGAAAGAGTGCTTTCCTGTGGGACATGAAGAAGCAGATTACAAGATGTTTTTCCCTATCCACTGCTGAAACCACAGATTAATTAAAGGTCTGGCCAAATTCACATCATTCCTCAAACATTAATCACATTCAGACACCTCATTAGGGATATCAGCCCCAATTCTACTACATGTTACATTGATCGATCAATCAATGTATTTACTTATTCAGCACTTTTGTGCCCAGGCTGTGTTAGATGTCACAGGAGTCATGGGCTATGACTTTATGGAGTTCACCATTTCTTTGTAAAAATAAGCCAAACATGTAAGATGTACCAATGGCAATGCAGAATGAATGCCAATGCCATGGTACTCTGAGCAGAGCAAAAGCTAAGAAGTATAAAACAGAGAAACCCCTGAAGGAGGAAATAGACAAAACAGGTTCCATCTTGAAAGCAGGACTCCATCTTGGGCTGGACTGTGGACTTTGAGCTATGTGCCCTGTATCTATGGAAACGACATACAAACTGGAAAATCAGACCCCCTCCCCCCCCAGATGGGAGAGCCCCAGGGCTTGTACCCAGACTCTCCATCGCCTAAAAAAATACCACCCTAATTATCTGTGTAACCAAATAGAATCATAAATTCTATTATGCTTATTGGGGTATGACCACAGGCCTATTGATAATTGTCCACTGTTAACTACCTAGGCTTAAAGCACATGAATCACGGGTTTAAGGCATACAAATCATGGTTTAAGGCATACAAATCATGGGTTAACTTTGATAGTATCTTTCTTTTCCTTCATTCAGACTAGTTTCAGAGATCTGGGGAGGTGGGTTTGAGCACGTACACTTAGGATATATAAGGTTTTCACAAAAACTGGTCGGGGTCCTTGGCTAAGAAGAGACTCTGCCTTGGGCCTGCACTCCACTATCTGCATTGTCCTTCTGAGTGAGTTTGTTTCCCAGAACGTGTGGCTACAACACCCCTACTCTGGAACCACACCACAACGTATTCTCATGATCCTTCGAGAATTACAATAAATCAATACTGGGTACTGTGGAGTCCATACTCATCCTATATCATTTTATACATAACATGACTAATACATGGAGATGGAAGAGTGACCCAGCTGGTAGAGGGCTGAGCTTGGATTGCAGCTCATATCTGCCTGACTCCAAAGATGTAGGCATAAGGCTTCTATATCACCCTCCACAGTGTGGTGTGCATGTGTGTACATACACACCAATAATATGTGTATGAAAAGTAAAAGTGTTAGTTGGTCAGTTATGTCTGACTCTTTGCAGCACCATGGACTGTAGCCCACCAGCCTCCTCTGTCCAAGGAATTCTCCAGGCAAGCATACTGGAGGGTGCAGCCATTTCCTTCTCCAGGGGATCTTTCCCACCTAGGGATCAAACCTTGGTCTCCTGCATTGCAGGCTGATTCTTTACCATCTAAGTGTTATTTACACTCGCACTGCCTTAGGAGGAGAGGGGATTCTCACATTGAGGGACATCTTTGCCGAATGAGGAGATGGATTTGAGGACAGAAAACTAGAGAAACCAGATCATAGCTGAACTGAGCCTACATACCAAAGTGAGATGGGGAGAGTAAAGACGAGGGTGGACCTGGCCAGAAGAGCTGGAGAGGCAGCAGGACAGGAGATGGATGTTAGTGGATCAGTGGTGCTTGACTGGTTCTACAAGAGGCACTTTGGGAGACGGGCAAGAAACAGTGGGTGTGTGTAGGTTTTATCAAGGGTTTTTGCCATTCAATATCTGACATAAACACTCTGCTTCATTTTTACTTGACACTTTGAATAAAAAGTCTATACTACACTGCTCAATAATCTTATTAAAATTTTATTTGTTTATCTCTGCAGAGGTGGTTCACGTCAGGAATGTGATTCCGCTTCAAGGAAGCATCCAAGAGTTACAGCTGGGTTATTAGGGGTTTTATCTTTCTGCATCTTTTGGGGTTACTCACTTAGTTCTTTGTTATGAAAATTTATGAAAAACGTCAGAGCAGAAGCTCAGACATGGATGCCAAACTTCCCCCAGCCCATCAGCAATTAGGACTCTTTAAGAAAAAGCACTTAACTGCCCCACACCTCAGTTTCACCTCAAAGCAGATAAAAACCTCAAAATATAGGCCCAACACACACCTGACAAAAAGCAGAGACTCAAAAATGCCACATCTCTGTGCACCTCGTTTCACTTCCTGGTCCTGGTTTCCTCAGCATGAATTTTTTCTTCAATTTCCATCTCCTAAGAGGAGATCCAACCAGTCCATTCTAAAGGAGATCAGCCCTGGGTGTTCTCTGGAAGGAATGATGCTAAAGCTGAAACTCCAGTACTTTGGCCACCTCATGCGAAGAGTTGACTCATTGGAAAAGACCCTGATGCTGGGAGGGATTGGAGAAGGGGACGACAGAGGATGAGATGGCTGGATGGCATCACCGACTCAATGGACATGAGTTTGAGTGAACTCCGGGAGTTGGTGATGAACAGGGAGGCTTGGCGTGCTGCAATTCATGGGGTCGCAAAGAGTCGGACACGACTGAGCAACTGAACTGAACCGAACTGAAGATCCTATGCTGTCAGTTTCTTTCTAACTTTTTATTTTGGATATAGCCAATTAATAAAGTTATGACAGTTTCAGGTGGACAGCAAAGGGACTCAGCCATACGTGTACATGTATAGCCATTCTCCCCCAAACTCTCTCCCGTCCAGGTTGTCACATAACATTGAGCAGAGTTCCCTGTGAAATACAGGGGGACCCTGCTGGTAATCTGTTTTAAATACAGCAGTGTGAACATGTGATCCAACTCCCTTACTATTCCCTCCCCCACCCTTGCCCCCTGCTGTCAGTTTCTTTTTTTTTTTAATTTAATTAATTTATTTTACTTTACAATCTGTGTGCAGGCCAGGAAGCGACAGTTAGAACCGGACATGAAACAGACTGGCTCCAAAAAGGAAAAGGAGTGCGTCAAGGCTGTATATTGTCACCCTGCTTATTTAACTTATATGCAGAGTACATCATGCGAAACGCTGGGCTGGATGAAGCACAAGCTGGAATCAAGATTGCAGGGAGAAATATCAATAACCTCAGATACGCAGATGACAACACCCTTATGGCAGAAAGTCAAGAGGAACTCAAAAGCTTCTTGATGAAAGTGAAAGAGGAGAGTGAAAAAGTTGGCTTAAAGCTCAATATTCAGAAAACAAAGATCATGGCATCCAGTTCCATCACTCCATGGGAAATAGATGGGGAAACAGTGGAAACAGTGTCAGACTTCATTTTTGGGGGGTCCAAAATCACTGCAGGTGGTGATTGCAGCCATAAAATTAAAAGACGCTTACTCCTTGGAAGAAAAGTTATGACCAACCTAGATAGCATATTCAAAAGCAGAGACATTACTTTGCCGACTAAGGTCTGTCTAGTCAAGGCTATGGTTTTTCCAGTAGTCATGTATGGATGTGAGAGTTGGACTGTGAAGAAGGCTGAGCGCCGAAGAATTGATGCTTTTGAACTGTGGTGTTGGAGAAGACTCTTGAGAGTCCCTTGGACTGCAAGGAGATCCAACCAGTCCATTCTGAAGGAGATCAGCCCTGGGATTTCTTTGGAAAGAATGATGCTAAAGCTGAAACTCCAGTACTTTGGCCACCTCATCGAAGAGTTGACTCATTGGAAAAGACTTTGGTGCTGGGAGGGACTGGGGGCAGGAGAAGGGGACGACCGAGGATCAGATGGCTGGATGGCATCACGGACTCAATGGACGTGAGTCTGAGTGAACTCCGGGAGTTGGTGATGGACAGGGAGGCCTGGCGTGCTGCGATTCATGGGTTCGCAAAGAGTCGGACACGACTGAGCGACTGAACTGAACTGAAATGAACTGAACTGAACCTACAATATTGTATTGGTTTTGCCATACGTCGACTTGAATCTGCCATGAGTGTACATGTGTTCCCCTTCCTGAACCCCCTCCCACCTCCCTCCCCATCCAATCCCTCTGGGTCATCTCAGTTTATTTTTGTTGTCATCATTCAATGACGCCATAAACCTGTTTTAAGCATCTATTCTGTGTTAAGCTTTCCACCCCTGCTCATACCCTCTTACACAGTTCTTGACCCAATTTACTTCAGGCAAACAAGGAAGTTTAAGTTGTGACTCTTATTTGAACAGCAGAACAAGAGCAGAGATTGAGAAAGAAGGCTCTAGTATCAGTCTGCCTAGGTCAAATCTCTGTTCCACTCTTAGCTGGCTGTGTGATCTTGGGAAAATGACTTAACTGCTCTGTGCCTCTTCTCTGAAATGGAATTAAGAGCAGGACTCTCCAAATACGATGCCATAACAATTAAATTCATTAATAATATGCCTAGCTCATACTAGCCTCTCAGGAAATGGTAGCTGATTCTTTACATACAATTGTTTCTCCAAGAACTATAGATTATCCAATAATAGAGAAAATTAGATAGGCGATAAACCTTGTGGAGGAAGGGCAAGGACAAATCTTAAGAGAGAAAATGCTTACGTAGAAGAGGTGCGTTCAGTCCGCTTCACAGGACTCATCTCAGATATTTCAGAGGAAGTAAGAAAGTCACTGTATCTACACCTTCCCTCCCTGCCCCCACAAACACCTAAGAAGCAATTACACAGCGCCCTGAGATAATAAACACAGCATACTAAGAGCCCTGGGATGATTTCTCCACACTGCAGTCTGGAAGCAGTTGCCACCTGGGGCAGGCAGTAAAACTGCAGGCGTTTATTCTGGAGAACCAGACAGAAGGCCTTGGGCATGGCTTCCTCTCCATTCTAATTGCATTCGCTGGAACTGCCACCACACAGGATCACTAGGTACGCATGCCTTCCAAAAACATTTTTCATAGAAGAAAGTGGAAGCAATCTAGCCCAGCCTCGAGAGGTTCCAAGGCTAGAGGGAGAGAGGGTTAAGTGTCTAGCTTCCTGCTCCCATTATACACAAGCTGGATTAGAAGGAAACAAGGGAGGAGGAGGAGAGAATGGGGATTAAAGAATCAGACAATTTTAAAGCCCAAGAAACACAGTGAGAGAAGAACCAATCAATTTCCTTTTTTTTTTTTTTTTTACAACAGATGTTTTGCTTGCAGTTCTGAATCTAACAGCAGTTGATATAGTAAGGATGAAATAGGAGGAGGAAGAAAAGGAAAGAGCTTACAAGGAAGGGAGGGAGACAGTCAGGTTGGCAAACAAGAAGCTGATACCCAAGGCCTCCCCTCTTCCCAGCTTCACCATGATAGGTTTTACCCCCTGGGAATAACAGGGTGTCCCACTGCCTCACCCACCCCCGACCTGAAGGCATTTTTCACCAGGAAGGCAGGGGTAATCAGGCTCATCCTTTAAACATCTTCATCCTATTACTTTCATAATCAGCTTCTAAAGTTCCGTTCAATAGACGTGGGGTCGACCAGACTGACGGCTTGAACAGCTGCTCGGGCCATGGAGCTATTCTCTCTGCCATTGATCACAAAGACAAAAATCAATCCTGGCTAAGGAGAAAGAAGTTAAAAATAAATTGCAGGAATTGATTTCTGTTCAGACCTTCTGACTCCCAGTTTAGGAAGGGGGAAAAATGAGGATGCGGGAATCCGCCTGTCATGAAAACCCTTCACATGTCCCGGCCTCAAAAGCAAAATCAGGGAATGTTTCATACACACACACAAGCACACACATACACAATTTTTCTTAATTTATACTTCTACATTATTTTATTTTTGCCTCCTAATGACTATCAGAGATGAGAATCCATCTAAATCGTAAACTCCCATGAGAAGACTAGGGTCAGTCTTGTGTTCACTATAACATCTCATGGGGCTCCACGCTTTGTGAGTAGTAGTAACTGCAGAAAAATGTGTTGAGGGACTGTTGGAATCAAAAAAGGAATGAAGTCCCCTCCTTGCTATTATTGGCTCTTACAGTTATGCCCATTTCTGCACAGATTTCTCACATTTGCAATTATTTTTCTTCTTTATTGTTTTGCTTATGTATTATCTCCCTCTCTCCCACTAAATACAAACCCTCCCATGGCAGGAACTTTTGGGCTTTTCTGCTGTTTAATTTTTGATCTGCTGCACTATCTCCATACTGAGCCCTCAGTGAATGGATGTGAAAGGAAAGAGAGGAAGAATGATTCAGCAACTCTGTTGAGGAATTAGCTGTATCCCAATTTAAAAAAATTTTTTTCTGACACTGGAGAAATGAGTTGGGAAATACTTCCTAATAGTAGTCCTTCTCTGGGTCTGAATCAACGGACCACCTACTAGAGTGAGCAGTCTTGTGGAATTTTACCAAGAGAAGGGAATTTCTGGAGTCATATCATACAGTCCACCACCTTCCAAACTGGATTCTATGGCATTCTAGAATTCTACACAGATACTTTGAGAGTGTCTGTAAAAAGGTGAAGAGGAGGCTGAGTGGATGAGAGAGCTGATGTAACTCTTCACTCGCTTAGAACAGGACCCATTCCACTTGCATCTGTTCTACACATAGGAATTCCTTGAACATTGTTGTCTGAAAAGTGGTTCCCACTGTTAAGAACAGCAACAACAAAAGTCTGAAAGCTCTATTTGGATGCCATCTTACCATTTTGTGATAAGGCAACTGAGTTCCAAGGAGGAAAAATAATGACCCAAGGTCACAGAGTGAGTTATGGTGAGACCAGACTTAAAGGCAGGAATACATGCCACCCCTTCCCCAGCCGCCTACTCCACACCATGGACACTGTCTCCTTCCATGAAACGTTTCTTTTCTTTGGAGCACTGGCTAGTCCTGTAGATAAGACTCCTCAAATCAATTCCCTTCTTTGGGAACTGCTTGAGCCTTGCATTCTCTAGGAAACGCCGCTGATCATAGTCTGCCTCATGGGTCTTTCTCTCTCTGGGAAGGAGCTTACATACCTTAGCTGCTTTAAGCATCGCTCATGGAGACTGTCAGGCCATCCAGTCCTACCTCTTCATCTAAACCAACAAAACTGAAGACAGCCACTTTGTCAGTCTGGTCTACCATTATACCCCTTTCCTTGAGCACAGTAATAGGAGCACCCTAAGTGCTCAGTGAATGACTGTTGAATGAAAATGAATGAATGAATCTACCAAACAACACTTCAGTCTCATACAGCCTTGGGTACATAGTAAGCATTCAGTCAAATCAAGCTGATTATTTACCCACTGGCTCCACTACTATAAAACTCCAAGAAGATCTTATTCTGACTCACCCTGAGGATTTTCAGAATCTGAGTCTTAAAAGCTACTTGCAGAAATCTAAAATGTCTGTTTACCCCATTAGCTAGCAAAGGAGTTAAACAAAGAGTGATTAAAATTTTTAAAAGCTGAACCTCTGAAATATATATTCTGGTTAGAATGGTGATGGGGAGAGAACTGGACTTAATAGTCTGCTTCTCAGTCAACAGTCTGACTACCTTCATTTTCAACACTGTTGTTTTTACATCAGTACAATTATCTTTAATAGAAGGCCCCAGAAAAGGGATCCTCCTGGGAGCTGGGCTTAGCAGAGTGTGTGGTAGAGCCCTGCAGGAACTTGAAAGGGCAGGTTAACAGGGAGACCTGATCGGGTCATGATTCCACAGTTCTTCTGCACCCTGGGATGGAATACAAGAGACACAGTTTCCTGAAATATATCATGGAAACTGGATCAAGCATCGGAGAGGTGCAAGGCAAGTGGGGAAGGCTGGAGAAGAGTGGAGCTGGGGATGGCAATGATGATCAACCATGTTGTCACTCACCCCCTTGGCACCCCAGTGATGAGTATTTGAACAATCCTCTAAGTGTATCTGAGGGACAACTCTCAGAGATGCAGGCATGATTACCTTGTACTGAATTCCATTAAGCCTTTCTTTGGTTAATGATGCAGAAATTTTCTGATCTGAAGCAAAACTGAAACAGATCCTGACAAACAGGCCACTGAACTAGGAGTAGTAGAAGGAAGTTTTCCTGCCACTGCTATCTCCCAAGACAGGGACAGCATCTGTCTATTTCACCTTTATAGTCATCCAGAAAAGTTACTGAGAATACCAGCATACTCAGTGCTAATGTGAAGATCTTCAGGTTGGAGACATGCATGAGAGGATCATGGTTTGGTTTTGCCACACTTTATGAACCCAGGCAGCCCCGAGGTCAGATCCTCCTTACTCTACCATTTATTAAGCTATACAACAAAGTGTGAGACTCTAAAATTTTCTGAAATTCAGTTCCCTCCTTTGCAAAATAAAGATGATGCTATGTACCATACTGAGATCTTATGAAGATAAAGTAGAATAAAGTAAAATAAAATGCACACATGCCAGGTAGGAACTTGGCACTAAATAAACATGAGGTCCTTTTCCAACAAAGACAACAGTTCTTCCAGTTTTCTGATTGGTGGGTAAAAAATGGTGCGGTGGCTCAGTGGAAAATCATTCTGAAGAACCACTGCTTTGGAAATAGGAACTTGCAGATTTCCAAATAGCGGAAGAGATTTGAAAGTTGTGGAGCTGATCTCATTCCTTTGAGCTGAATTTAGAAGTGTTTGTGGCCCTGGACAGTATACCAACCTTCCAGACCAGAACACACAGGTTGTATGCAGTCACATGAGGCTCCTGGCTAGCAAGACACCGACTGCCACTCTGCCTGTAAGATACACTGCCCAACAGACATGCCACCACCCACCTCTCATGCCTATGGAGATACTGTTAATTAACAAAATCAGTCTTTCCTACAGAATCACGGTAACAGTTTTCTATGCAGCTATTACCAATTACACAAAATGAAAAAAAAAATGACACCCCTAAACCAGACATATCCCATCCATGTACTACTAAAAAGGCAAATACTTAGGTTCTAATACGTAGCTAATCACAGAACAATTCTCTGAAATTAAGGAAAAACACTCCTTGCTATTTCGGCCTAGCAAGCAACAAGCACTTGAATTTAATGACTTCCATGAAGCCTCAGCAGATCTCCTGGGAAGAAGCAAACTGGATTCACTTATTAGAGACAGGCACAGCAAAGCTTTGAATAGAGTGAAGAGATCGCCATGCCAAAAAGATTGATGGGCAACCTGAAAATAAAGAAACCCTCCCCAGAGCCACTCTGTCTCAGCAGGAGACATTGGGGAATCATCAACATCTGGCTGGTAATTGATGCTCTGCTATAGGAATAGATGGGAGGGAATGATCACAGGGAAGAAGTGAGCAGAGAGACGGAACCTAGTGCGGGCCCTGAGAAAAGACCACACTTAAAAGGTGGACAAAGGAAGAGGCACCTGTGTAGGAAAGGAAGAAGAGACTGAAGGGGTTCGGGGAAGAGATGGGTTGCACATTATCAGAGAGGCGAATGAGAGAGGCTGGCTCGAGGAGGAAGGAGTAGTCGGATTTCAAAGCTGCAGACGAGTCTGCCAATGTCATTATTGAGGGGTGTTGTCCAGATTCCATTCCAAACTACCTTTGATGAACTTGGCAAAGGTAATTTTAATGAAGTGGCAGATGCAGAAGTCAGACTCAAGTGGGTTTAAAAAAGAAGAAGATGAGAAAAAGGCATAATGAATGTAGACTGAGCTCAAGAAATCTGGTTGTGAATGAAAGATAGGTCATTTATAGAAAGGGGTATAGGGTTCAAAACAACCTTGTTCTGTTTTGTTTTAAGGATGGTAGATACTTTAAAATATTTAAATGCTGACGGAAAATCAGAAAGAGGATTGAATAAGCTACAGTTAGAGGGAACAGAAGAATCAGCAATAAATCCAGGTCCCTGAACAGTTAGAAGAGATGGGAATGGGTGTTTGGATTGGGACATTTTATACAGGAATGAGGGTGATTCTTTCTATTTGTCTTGTATTGTCCACCTGATCTGCAATCCTAGATGCATGGTTCAGTTCAGTTCAGTTCAGTCACTCAGTCAAGTCCGACTCTTTCCAACCTAGATGCATAGCAGGGATTCAAAGAGAGTCTTTCCAAGTGGTCCTGAGTTGGGTTCTCCCCAAAATTAGAGCCTGAGACAAAGGCTTTTGTGCAGATTGTTTGGGTTTTGTTTTTCAGGAAGTTTCCTAGGGAACAGGAGGGGTGGAACTAGAAAGCAGGAGACAAGGAGGGAGAGAAGCCATCCCAAGGTCATTACTGTAAGCCACTGGGGCTGCTCTACTGTGCACTCTATAAAGATTCAGGGGATGAAGCTCAGAATTGCCCTTCTGATTCAGGAAGAGAGGAGGCTTATCCACTGGCCCATGACTCTGCTTGGTCAAATCAGTACAAAGGACCTTGACACCCTTGCAATTCAAGGTAGGCACCTGCACCAGAATGACTAAGGGGTCTCTCATTAGTCTCCTACTTAGGAACAAATCAGCCCTAGGACAAAAAACAAGAGGTCCAAAGAACAGTTGAGACAAGGTGATATTCTTTGCAGTAGAAGATGGAGAAGCTCTATACAGTCAGCAAAAACGAGACTGGGAGCTGACTGTGACTCAGATCACCAACTTCTTATTGCAAAACTCAGACTTTAATTGAAGAAAGTAGGGAAAACCACTAGAGAAGGAAATGGCAACCCACTCCAGTGTTCTTGCCTGGAGAATCCCAGGGACAGGGGAGCCTGGTGGGCTGCCGTCTATGGGGTCACACAGAGTCGGACACACTGAAGCAACTTAGCAGCAGCAGCAGGGAAAACCACTAGACCATTCAGGTATGACCTAAATCAAATCCCTTAGGATTACGAAATGGAAGTGACAAATAGACTCATTAGATCTGACAGAGTGCCTGAAGAACTATGGACAGAGGTTTGTAACATTGTACAGGAGACTATGATCGAAATCATCCCCCAAAAGAAGAAATGCAAAAAGGCAACATGGTTGTCTGAGGAGGCCTTGCAAATAGCTGACAAAAGAAGAGAAGCAAAAGGCAAAGGAGAAAAGATATATCCATCTGAATGCAGAGTTCCTAAGAATAGCAAGGAGAGATAAGAAGGCTTCCTAAGTGATCAATGAAAAGAAATAGAGGAAAACAATACAGTGGGAAAGGCTAGAGATCTCTTCAAGAAAATTGGAGATACCAAGGGAACATTTCATGCAAAGATGGGCTCAATAAAGGACACAAATGGTATGGACCTAACAGAAGCAAGTAGAGGTGGCAAGAATACACAGAAGAACTATACAAAGAAGATCTTCATGACCCAGATAATCACGATGGTGTGATCACTCACTTACAGCCAGGCATCCTGGAATGTGAAGTGAAGTGGGCCTTAGAAAGCATCACTACAAACAAAGCTAGTGGAGGTGATAGAATTTCAGTTGAACTATTTCAAATCCAAAAAGATGATGCTGTGAAAGTGCTGCACTCAATATGCCAGCAAATTTGGAAAACTCAGCAGTGGCCACAGGACTGGAAAAGGTCAGTTTTCATTCCAATCCCAAAGAAAGGCAATGCCAATGAATGTCCAAACTATTGGACAATTGCATTCATTTACATGCTAGTAAAATAATGCTCAAAATTCTCCAAGCCAGGCTTCAGAAATACGTGAACCAAGAATTTCCAGATGTTCAAGTTGAATTTAGGAAAGGCAGAGGAACCAGAGATCAAATTGCTAACATCCATTGGGTCATAGAAAAAGCAAGAGAGTTCCAGAAAAACATCTATTTTGGCTTCATTGAATACCTCTAAAGCCTTTGACTTCATTGAATACGCTAAAGCCTTTGATTGGATACACTAAAGCCTTTGACTGTGAGGATCACAACAAACTGTGGGAAATTCTTGAAGAGATGGGAATACCAGACCATCTTACCTGCCTCCTGAGAAATTTGTATGCAAGTCAAGAAGCAACAGTTAGAGCTGGACATGGGAAAATGGACTGGTTCCAAATTGGGAAAGGAGTATGTCAAGGCTGTATATTGTCACCTTATTCATTTAACTTACATGCAGAGTACATCATGCGAAATGCTGGGCTGGATGAAGTACAAGCTGGATTCAAGATTGCTGGGATAAATATTAATAACCTCAGATATGCAGATGACACCACTGTTATGGCAGAAAGCACAGAGGAACTAAAGAGTCTCTTAATGATAAAGAGGAGAGTGAAAAAGCTGGCTTAAAACTCAACATTCAAGAAACTAAGATCATGACATCCAGTGCCATCACTTTGTGGCAAATAGAGGGGAAACAATGGATATAGTGACAGACTTTACTTTCTTAGGCTCCAAAATCACTGCAGATGGTGACTGCAGCCATGAAATTAAAAGATGCTTACTCCTTGGAAGAAAAACTATGACCAACCCAGACAGCATATTAAAAAGCAGAGACATTGCTTTGTCGACAAAGTTCCATCTAGTTAAAGCTAAACAGGCATGTGTGGATGTGAGAGTCGGATTATAAAGAAAGCTGAGCACCAGAGAACTGGTGCTTTTGAACTGTGGTGTTGGAGAAGACTCTTGAGAGTCCCTTGGACTGCAAGGATATCAAATCAGTCAATCCTAAAGGAAATCAGTCCTGAATATTCACTGGGAGGATTGATGCTGAAGCTGAAGCTCCAATACTTTGGCCACTTGATGTAAAGAACTGACTCATTGGAAAACACCCTGATGCTAGAAAAGATTGAAGGCGGGAGGAGAAGGGGACAACAGAGGATGAGGTGGTTGGATGGCATCACCGACTCAATGGACATGAGTTCAAATAAGCTCTGGGAGTTGGTGATGGACAGGGAGGCCTGACGTGCTGCAGTCCAAAGGGCCGGACATGACTGAGCAACTGAACAATGTCTATTGGATTTCTTTTGAAGATCATCTCTGAAACTTTTTTCTTTTTCTTTAAACTCCTGTGTTGTAAATGTATCCGTAATGATGAAATTACTATTTATCTAACATTCAAAATCTCTCCCATTAAGACAAAAATTAACATCATTTAAAGTATTGCCAAATAGCTTCTCTTTGAATGATTGCACTCTATTAATTTCTGCCTCAGGGCTCTTTTTTTCTCTCAGAAGGATAAAAAATTTATTAGGGGATATAGTAGCCATACTATAGAGGCTTTTCTACCACTCATGTGGGTGTATAAAGCAGGCTCTTAAAGAAAGTATCAAAACCCAAGCAATCTGGGGACCAAGATGCTGCAATAAGGTACTCAAGAATCTTGAAAGACAATTAAGTGCCAGAATATCTACAGTTATCTATACACAAAAGTTGGTTTCTTTGAAAAGGGTATGGAAGGTATGTGGGACGAGCTTATCATGCACACGTGTCCATATATGAGCTGAAACCATGAATAACTGCAGGATGAATTAGAGGAAAAGATTAGTAATCTTTTATATGCTAGGCTTATAAAATCCTTTCAGCGAGGACGTGCACAATAGTGACACTGATTTTTGGTCGTAGATTAGTCTATTGAACCTTGCATTTTACAGAGCTTGTTTTCAAAGCATTTCAAAGCCATTATTATCTTGCTCGATCCTCACAACAACCTTCCAATTTAGGCAGAGCAACTGGCATGATTCCATTCTACAGAGATTAGGAAATTAAAGCTATGATCATCCAAGTGATTTGCCCAATGTTCGTTCTCTGACTAGTAAGTGGCAGATTCCTGATTACAACCTAGGTCTTTGAGTTCAGGATTCATTTCCCCACATCAGACCAGCAGCTTTCAAATCACAAAGTACTTGAGAGGAGGGACAACAACTTCTGTCTCTTACATGCTCTGCTGTTTTTACTTCTAGCGGCTCAACAAACACCTGTGATTTGGCTACTTCTACTTGTTAATTGCTAATACTTCTAGACTGTCTCAAATAATACACAGGAATAATACAATGGTGCTATTTTTCTATATGTATACACAGAACTCTTAAAAACTAACAGCAACTTGTATCCAAACTACCTGCTGGCTTCATTGTACTATTAGAATTATATGAGAACCACCTGTATGTATGGCATTGCTCCAGTCTCAGATTCTCTTGCTATAGAGGGGTCTTCGCTACACAATGTCACCAGCAGATGAAAGTGGCATTAAGTAGCAGAAAGATCTACACTAAATTACTGGTCTGCTTGTGGATATGGAGAAGGACCTGGCAGGGCTGGAGTGGCCTTCCTTCCTTTGAATTTTTGGCTTTGTCCACCCCTCTAGAGTACTTTATTTGTATCTTAATTATGAATTTTTTTTCTCTTATACTTTAGACATTTGAAGATAGGTCAATATCATACATTCTTTTTAAAATTCAATCGCATGTAAAATTAAAGCATTCAATGAGTGGCTGAATTCATATTACGTTCAAGGCTACCTCCTGTGCCAGAAGAGAGGAAAGGACCAGGCTTCATATAACTCAGTTAAGAAACATACAAATATCTTGTGATGACTTATTAGGGTGCGGCTCCTGTTTCTTTAACACACTCCCTAAGAGCCAGGGTATGAATCATATCAATAAAGGGATTTTACTGCTAACCGCTGCTGAGCTACCTATTCTCCAAGATAATCACCAGAAAAGCTATTCCATAAGGAGAAAAGACAGGATTTCCAACCATCTTGGCTCAGAACACAGAAACCAACTTATCTCTCTCTACCCAGCCCCGACAGAGGAAAACTGATTTCTTTTTTATCCATGTGGAACGAAGGCATTTCAGGCAGACACTTTCCCATTAAAACAAGGGCTCTTCTGGGAAGGATTAACTCCTTTTGATTTCACTACGAAACTCTAGGCCCTGGGCCCCCTGCACAGAAAAGGCATTGACAGATGAACACATTTCACAGCTTCCTGTACATCTCCAGCTCAGCTTCCCCAGCAGCAGGAGGTCACATAGCAGGTTCCCCAAGCAAAACCATCAAGATGGCTACCTTTACCTCTTTGTTGATGAAACAGTAAAAGATGAGGCAGAATGTCTGGGGTCTCTCGAAACTGTAGGAGCTGAGTAAGTACATGGACCCTTCTCCATACAAGATACAGGATCAAAGCTAATAATGGGTCTACAAAAAGGAAATTATACAGGTCATGGGAAGTTTACCTGTAGAGGGGCAAATGAGAGAGGGTGAACATTTTATGCAAAATTAATATTATGAGACGTACATTATGAAGAGGTAAGCTAGGTTTTGGGTTATTCAACCCACTCTCTCAAATGTCTATACATTTGTATATAATGATTCACTTGTGGGTAAATAATTTTGCCTCAAAACCATGCCCCTCATTTATGAGTATGAAGAGGCAGATGCAGACCTGGATATTACTTGAATTCCTAGTGGTTCAGTTGTCCACACACAGAACATGCCTGACCTTGACCTGCACAGTCAGCAGCTACAAAATCATCAGTGGATTTCAAACATTTCTCAGTGGCAGATTCCTTTTGCCAAATAAAAGCACTAAGAACCTTGATACACAGAGCAAAACAAAGCAGAAGCACACTTTTAAGGAGGGACTAAAGAGTCCTGGAACCCTGCCCTCCCAGACGACCGCTTCCATTTTTGTGAGCAAGAGAAGTCTTCTAAGAGCCAGTGTACAGACTCCCAAAAAACACCTGGGCACATGAAGGCATGAAAGAGTGAAGGGACAGACTCGTCTCCTTTTCGTCAAGGCTTTGTTTGCTTTCCCCCTTTGGAGTTCTACCTCTGGCGGCACTAAACAAAACGTAAGATATCAATACTTTAAAAAGATAGCAGATTTAGGTGGTAAGTCCCTTGGAATTGTGAAAAACCAAAGCCACTTAACACCCGTACTGCTGTTATTTAGCTCCTCAGGTCATCGGCATAGAAGTAAATAATCTGCCTTACGAATGGATAAGAAAGCTGTGGTACATATACACAATGGAGGATTACTCAGCCATTAAAAAGAATACATTGAATCAGTTCTAATGAGGTGGATGAAACTGGAGCTGATTATACAGAGTGAAGTAAGCCAGAAAGAAAAACACCAATACAGTATACTAATGCATATATATGGAATATAGAAAGATGGTGACGATAACCCTGTATGCAAGACAGCAAAAGAGACACAGATGTATGGAACAGTCTTTTGGACTCTGTGGGAGAGGGAGAGGGTGGGACGACTTGGGAGAATGGCATTGAAACATGTATAATATCATATATGAAACGAATCGCCAGTCCAGGTTCGATGCATGATACAGGATGCTTGGGGCTGGTGCACTGGGATGACCCAGAGGGATGGTATGGGGAGGGAGGTGGGAGAGGGGTTCAGGATGGGGAACACATGCACACCCGTGGCAGATTCATGTTGATGTATGGCAAAGCCAATACAATATTGTAAAGTAATTAGCCTCCAATTAAATAAATTTATATTAAAAAAAAAAGAAGTAAATAATCTGCCTTTACAAATCTCCCCTTCGGAAGTCAAATATGGAAGGAGGACAGACCCTGTCAGTGGCAGCATAATCCTCAGTGTCCAGCTCTGCCTTAGGAAGACTCCACGGGGATGGCACCCGTGAGCGCTGGGCTGGACCCAAGTCTGGGCGAGCTATAGCTGTTTCTCCCAAGACTGTTCTTCGGCAGACTTCTGGCCACTGTAGGAAGAATACAACCTATCCCAAACCCACGATAGTTTGATCAGATACAAATCTGTAGGTTCAAACTTTGGGGGCTGCTGGTGGTCTCTGAGGGTTTGCTGCTCTGACGCAAAGATCTTCTGAAGCAGCTTTATCTCAACAAACAGAATGAAAAATCTTTGCTCTTTCCTTGCCTCGGAGGTTGATATTCATTCACTAAAGTGCAAATCTTACCTTTTCCATAAAGCCCTTCCTATCTATTCAACTATCAAGCAAAAATATAAAAAACAAAAAACAACAGAATAAATAGAAGAGAGGTACCAAGCCATCAAAAATGAGCAGTGGTAAGGAAAACAATATCATAGAGCTTAATTGGAAGCTGCTGAAACGGACACAAAAATTAGTTTTGAAGTTTTTAGCAGCTGTAAAGAGGGAAAAACAAAACTACCGATATCTAATGACAGGAAACAGAAGAAGTATGCCTCTCCAGGACTGTCCTCTAGTTTATTTTCCAGCCACTTCATTCCCTCCTACAAGTGTCCTTAGACAGAGGTCCTGATACACTATGGTCTCTCACTTCATTTTCCCCCTGCCTCCCCTGCCTGCAGTGCCCTTTGTCCTTCACCTGTCTAACTGATACTTACAGCCCAGCTGCCAGGAAGCTTGCACTGACCCAGGGCAGGCTGAAGAGCTCTTTCCTCACTCTGAGAGCAACATGTGCTTCCCACAAATACATCTCTTATCACACTCGATTATATTTGTTTCATTGTCTGTTTTCCCCACCGGGCTGAATGTATTTTAATACATTTAAATGAATGAATATAAAAAAGACACTGAATAACATAATGGATAATTCCTGGACAGCAGTTCTATAAAGATACAGAGACATTCTACCAACGGTCATTTCTTATGCAGTGAGCAATTGCCAATCACTCTAAGTTGTGTTCTATTGTTAGATGGAGAAACAAGACTCCCTTGTTTTTTAAAAAGATAACTAACTACACTCCCTGGGAATGAGGATGGTGTCTTATCTTCTCAGTTCAGTTCAGTTTAACAAACATTTATTGAGCACCAGTCATTACGCCAAGTGCAGGAAAAGCAATGATGAATAAGACATAGTCTCATTCCTCTTAAAGTTTACAGAACTTGTTGCAAGAGGCTTAATGCACATACATAAGTAATCAGCATAGGATCTGACTGAGGGTGTCAGGGAAGATACCCCATAGGAGGCATTGCCTAAGTTGAACCTTAAGGACTGAGTTAGTCTGATGAAGGAACATTCCAAGCTGGGAAAAACAAAATAAGAAAAGCATATTAGGCAAGAACCGACATAGTGCAAAAATGACATGGTGCATGAATAGAGACTAAAATAGTTTATTTTTATTGAAGTGTAAAATATGAAAAAGAAAGTACATGGGGGACAGTGGTGGAAAAGGAATTCACAGAAGGCCGATGCAGTAGGCAGGATCCAGATCACAGAATACCTTACAGGCAATGTTAAGGAAATTGGATTTTAACCTATAGGTGATGAGAAGCCACTGAAGGCAAGGACATTGATTTTTATTTAAATAAATTACTTTGGAAGTAGTGTTGTAAACTGATTGGAGGTGTGCTGATCTAGGAGTAAGAAAATCATTTATTGCAACCTTTCAGAAAATATAAAAGGGTTTTTTAAATGGTTTTTAATAGCCAAGTAATAATGGTGCTTCCCCCTATTCTTTCATAAATCATCCTGGAGCAACAAGGAAAACATGCAAAAAGAAAAACACAAATTCTATACTTAAGGAAAATATAACCCTGAAACACTATACGTGGAAATGAAGCCAAAGGCAGTGAAGGACAAACAAGGTACAGACAGGCACCAGAGCAAAAATGCCTGCAGCTACAATCTTAGATCAAGCTAGAGAAATAGAGTTCTCTAAAGATATTTTCAAAGGAGCAAAACTAACAACCTATTATTTGGAACAAAGGGAATTGTAGCCCAGGAACTGGCAGTGGAAACGTTCTTGAAACTGATTGGTGACAAGAAGCTGGAGAGGTATGGCTGGATAGAGAAACACTCAGGTGGTTTTACCTTATAAGAAAAATCCATTAAAAGACTAATACTATTCACTTTTATGGGATTCCTTGATGGTTCAGTTGGTAAAGAATCCGCTTGCAGTGTGGGTAGACCTGGGTTTGATCCCTTGGTTGGGAAGATTCCCCTGGAGAAGGGAACGGCTACCCACTCCAGTATTCTGCCTGGAGAATTCCATGGACTGTATAGTCCATGAGGAGTAATTTAGTTTTATAGAAACTTACTGAGAACCAAAGGGGACTCTTATTAAGCTGAAAAAGAACCTTGATCAGAGCCCTGATCCCCAAGATGAACCTCCTCAAATAGTTCAGCTGGAAGAGCTCATATCATTAAAAAAAAAATAGGTAACAATAAAAAACATAAAGATGGAGAAAACACAGGTTATAAAACAACAAAATTAAAGAAGAGAGGAAAAAGAAAAAAACACAGAGCAGATATAGAAAAACATGTTTCCATGAAGTAAATAAAAATTGTGATTACACTGGTTAATTTTAATGATTCAAAATAACTCACATGATGAGATTACCATTATAAGAGAAGAGGTCAAAGCCTAAATACAAGAGCTCAGGAGAGATATGTTGAGACAACAAAAACAGATAAAATATAAGCTGGCAATGTGCATGAAAAAAACTTAAAAACAACAACAGCAAAAAAGGGAGAAAGAAGCTTGTGTGTGCTAGTCACTCAGTCCTGTCTGACTCTGACCCCATGGACTGTAGCCCTCCAGGCTCTTCCGTCCATGGAATTCTTCAGGCAAGAATACTGGAGTGGGTTGCCATGCCCTCCTCCAGGGGATCTTCCCAAATCAGTGATCAAACCCAGGTCTCCGGCATTGCAGGCAGATTCTTTACCATCTAAGCCACCAGAGAAGCCTGCTGCTGCTGCTGCTGCTGCTAAGTCGCACAGTATCTGACTCTGTGCAACCCCAGAGACGGCAGCCCACCAGGCTCCCCCGTCCCTGGGATTCTCCAGGCAAGAACACTGGAGTGGGTTGCCATTTCCTTCCAATGCATGAAAGTGAAAAGTGAAAGTGAAGTTGCTCAGCTGTGTCTGACTCCTAGCGACCCCATGGACTGCAGCCTACCAGGCTCCTCCATCCATGGGATTTGCCAGGCAAGAGTACTGGAGTGGGGTGCCATTGCCTTCTCCACCAGGGAAACCTGGACATGGCTAAATACTCATGCAAGGATAATATGAATAAAACTGTTTGTATAAATCTCATTTTGCTCAGGGAGTTAAACATACTGGAAGAAAAAAAATTGATGTCTCCCCTTTGCTTTTCTGTCCACTGTACACATTCTAAGTGTCTAGAAGAAAGACAGCCAAAACACAGAAACTTTTGAGAAATTAAAAAGGAAGGAGAAATTGAGCCAATTAAATGAGATATAGTCCAGCAGAAAGAATCAACATAGTATTACCGACCATAAAACATACACCAATAAAATAAAATAGCATGCAAATATATATATATATGATCTTTACATATCAAGGGCAAAAAATACATAAAGATGCATAGAAAGCAAAAATGTGAGACTAACCACAGACAGTAACATTCCATAAGTTAACAAAACAAAGTTCTCATGGAAAGTAAATAACACATAAGTTTTATACTTAAAATATGATATTAAAGCATAAAGGGGATAAACAAACATATTTTTGGCATTAGAGAATTCATCTCTCTTGAAGACTTTACTAAAAGACAAATTTCAGACAACCAAGAAATAAATGGGAAACTCTAGTAAAAGGACTGATGGTGAGCACTGAATTCATTTACCTATAAAACTAAAATAAAAATAAATGCAGGAATTCTGGTTTGAGCAGAATATAAATGTTCCAAATGATTTAATTAGCAAACTGAGGTTGTATAGAAAGGAGACAAAAGGCGATCATAAACACACATACTATTGTTTTCTACCTGTTTTCAACAGTGCTTAATAAAATATTTAAACTAATAGAAAATTGCATTTCAAGATAAGAAAGCAAACACTAAAAGATAATATAACCAATCAAAACTGGGTGGTAGAGGAATTAAAGAGAAAGTGGAAGAACTAGAAAGGCATGGCAATGCACTTTTAAACTGCTCACAGGAGGAAATCAATAGATTATATGAAATAGAAGATGCAGTTTTTTTGTTTCATTTCCTTGTATTGCATAAAGTTTTCTGTAACTGCAGGCCAATATCTATGTTTGTTTTCTAAATGTTCTCATATACTCTTTTTTTTTAAAAAAAATATTATTGTTCTGGAAACCAATAGAATTTTTTACTCTTTAATCAGTATTAAAACTTCTTTTGAAAGAGATATGAGTTCCATTATTCAATAAAGTTTATTGATTCCCTATTACATTGCAGATCCCCTATTTTAGATGCTGGGGTAAGATATTAAACAGATCATATAATTTTTTTAAATAAACAATTATAACTAAAAACTAAGTATACACTGTCAGAACTAAGAGATATCTCTCACATTGATCAAAATCAACCCTCAAACCCACCTATGAGGAGGAAAGGACTCTGATTAAGTACCGATGGGCACCCTACTTACATCTGTACCTGCAGTGTATATTACTGTTTACCTGCAATCCACTGACTTTATTTCACTTCATCTTACCTGATTGAGAGTTGGAAATAACAGTATTTAATCCGTGTTTACTTCATTATTAATGAAACTCAATGTTTTGCTCAAGAGCATTGGTCTTTTGCATTATTTGGAGCACTGTAATTTTACTGCTTCCCATTTCTTTCTTATTATTTAGTAATAATAATAAATCCTTAAAAACCCTTCAAGACTCTGTGGAATCTACCAGCCTATGCCTTTCTGATATCACCTCTAAACTTTCCAAGTCTCATTTGCCACTTCCCTCATCTCCCTGAACTCTATATATTGGAGTGCCCAATGGCCCAGTCTTTAGATCTCTTCTCTATCAACACTTACTCCTTTAGTGACTTCAATGTTGTGGCTCGAAAGTATCAATACACTGACACCCTCCCAATTTATATCCCCAGCCCCTAACTTTCCAAACTCAGCCTCAAATTTCTACCTACCCCACATCTGTATCAGGGGCTCAAGAAACCATAGAGCACAAGAGACCTGGCTCCTCGTCCCCCTCTGACTGCAGACTCTGGCCATTCTCTCCCTGATCACCAACCAAAGAGGTCTCCCCAGGTCATCCTAAATAGAAGTATCTACAGACACCCAAAATTCATGGCCCCTCATTTATTTTGATTCATAGCACTGCCATTATCTGATATATTCTGTAACTAAATTAATAGATGGTATAGAAGATAAAGAGAAAGCAACATTTATATAACATTGTTTTGGTGCTTTATAGATTTAACTGACAAATGTCATCCTCTTAGCAACCCATGAAGTAGATACTACAATTTTCCTCTTTTTATAGATGAGTCTAATGAGGTAAAGATCATTCAGCTGTTTGGCAAGGGGCTGCCATCTATGGGGGTCACACAGAGTTGGATACGACTGAAGTGACTTAGCAGTAGCAGCAGCAGAATAAATGCTGGCTGTCAGGCTCTAAACTACAGGTCATTAGCCACTACCCTTTATGGTCTTTCATATCAGTGTGTGTGTGTGTGTGTGTATATATATATATACACATCATCTACATATTTTTCCTGTCTCCCATTAGCATGTAAACAGGAACTCTATTGTGTTTAATATCTTACCCAAGGATGTAAAACAGGGGGTCTGCAATGTAGTAGGGAATCAATAAACTTTATTGAATAATGGAACTCATATCTCTTTCAAAAGAAATTTTAATACTGATCAAAGAAAAAAAAATTCTATTGGTTTCCAAAACAATAATATTTAAAAAAAAAAAAAGAGTATTTGAGAACATTTAGAAAACAAATATAGATATTGGCCTGCAGTTACAGAAAACTTTATGCAATACAAGGAAATGAAACCAAAAAAAAAAACTGAACATTTTAAGTTCTAAGTCATATTTCCCAGAAACAATTCTGCCATGTTCATCATTTTATGCACTATTAGCATTAAGAAAAGGGCCATCAGATTGGTAAATTCATAAATCATCCCTGTGCTTTTACCTTAAAAAATTAACACTGAGAAAACAATAATAAAGCCTTAAACTGGGGCCATAACACTGGGAATAGAATGAAAGGAAACCCTTGAGAAATAACTAACAGTGATATTAGCAGAGGCTGTGGGTTCATTTAATTTTAACTGATGACATCCAGGTTTCTACCTTGAATGATCTGGCAGAGTAACTCAACTCAACCATCAACTACCCTATCCTGAGGGTAGCTGAAATTCAAAGGGGACATGGCAATTATATTTTACCTATGTAATAGCTACACTGAGACGGCTGTTAGATATGTAGGCCTGCTGTACATGATAGAGGTCATAGCACATTGACTTAAGCATTACCAGAACGTGGAGAAGATGCTCAAAACCATGAGATCTCCCAGGCAGCGGCGGGCAGGGTGGAACGGGGTGGGTGGTGGTGGAGCTGCTGGTGGTTAAGAAGGTCAAAGGCAGAAAGTTAGGGAACACCAAGCGTAGTGCCTGCTACTGTGGATTGTGCATGGTATGTATTCAATAAATGTCTAGGAATAAGAAAATTGTAGTATCAACGACCTGCCAAAATTTAGGAAAAATGTTCCTAAAATTCTGGCTTTTAATCAAGCTGAGAAACCAGTGATTATGTAAACACAAAAATCTCTCTTTTACTCCTTCTTTTGAGCTTGCTTTTGAATGGCTGGCTACTTTTCCTGTATCATGCATGCACGTGTGCTAAGTCACTTCAGTTGTGTCTGACTCTTTGTGACACTATGGACCATAGCCCACCAGGCTTCTCTGTCCATGGGATTCTCCAGACAAGAATACTGGAGTGGGTTGCCATGCCCTCCTCCAGGGAATCTTCCTGATCCAGGGATCAAATTGGTGTCTCTTATGTCTCCTGCATTGCCAGGAGTGTTCTTTAGCATGAGCGCCACCTGTGAAACCTCTCCTGTATCATATTAGACCTCAAAAATCTATGCAGCTAATTTGTAAAAAAGAAAAAAAAAGTAACTGCTACATGTAGAGTCAATCAATAAAACAAGTAGTCATTGAGCAGGATTTGCAAAGACATCTTGTTAGGGTGAAAGTTCAGTGTAAAATGTGTGTATAAAACATTGTCCCTATTCTCAGAGAGTGCAAAACACAATTTGGAAATAGACAACTCCACTAAGACTGAAGTAACAATGCCTAATAGCCTATGTGCTAGAGGAGCAGCAGATAATAAGAGCTTCACAATTTCAAGGAAGAGTCGTACCCAACTTGGAAATACCCAGAAGGTCTCACAGTGAAGATAGTCCTACTATGGACAGAGAGGCCAGGAGTGAGGCAGAGAAAATTTATGGAAATTTCAAAGGTCAAAGGTTCCTAAAGGAAGCAGTCTGGAAAACAATGGACTGGAGAAAGGTGGAAAGGCGGGGGTTGGGAGGAATCAAACTTGCCCTCAAATCCAAGTATGATTTATCTCAATAACATACACATACACACACACACATACACACACACACACACACACACACACACACACACACACACACACACAGAGTCCATCCCTCAGTAGAACATCTTCTTTTGTTTTCCCTCATTTAAAAATCTATTTTGCATCTCCTTCCAGTGAAACTCAAAATCTAAACCAAGGCTTCCCTTGCCTGCCTAAAAATGTTAGTTACATCCAGTTTTCTCTAAGAGTCATGGAGTTCTTGGAGTCAATTTGGGGTTTCACATTTGAGGGGGTGGTAGGCACTGGAAAGGAAGGGGAAGATTTAGTGAGACCTAGATTTTCACAGAAACAAAATCCTAGAAGGCTTAATTTCTTGGAGATTTTCATTCCCACATTAGACAAGTCACTTTGGACAGAAATAGAATGTGGCTTTGATAAATTACTTATCTCATCTCTGATTACTCATTTCTAATGAGACTTGATTCCAAGTAATCTCAAACCCCAGCCCAAGTTCTGGTCATTTCAACATCCCATTGACAGAATAAAATGGCAATTCCACCACAGGATTCAGAGGACCACTAAAGTTCCCGGTAAACAATAATGACCCATAACACCTTCATCTTTCCCCAGAAGTCTGGGGTTTCCCCAGGGGACTGGGTACCCAAAGCAAAGAAGGGACAGCACCCCAGCTCCACATCTTTACAGCCTCTGCAAAGCCATCCTCATATTCCTAGTGATCAGTTGGACTTCACCCATGCATCTTCCCTCTACCAGTGATGGTGTACCTGGACTCACCTGAATGAATATATATTCATCCTGGACCACCAGGGAACTGATGTCGATGGAGCGGGCAAAAGGTCCACTCCGAGTAGTCTCGGCACATTCCTGGATCCTGCAGGTGAGGTAGTGAGCATCTGCAAGGGGAGGGAAGAGCAACACTTAGACACAGGAGAAAATGGTCAGCAAAGCTCTCAGCACACAGAGCTTTACCTCCTGGGAACAATGATGCAATTTAAAACAACCATTATATTGCATTTTCTTGTCCACAGAATTTGTAATCATTTTTTTAAAAAGAATATCTAGTTCAGGCAAGGGAGCAGGAAAGAGTTAATTTTATAGCCTACCAGTTAAAGAGAAATTGGTACAGATTTCTGGAGGAACAAATTTGAAATATCTATCAGAATTTTAAATGTACATATCTTGTACCAATAATGCTAACTCAAGTGATGTTTTCTAGAGAAATGTTCATACATCTTCACAAAGAGGCAAGGGCAAAAATGTTCATTGTGGTATTGTTCACAGCAATGAAAAACCGGAAACTGGCTAATGTACATGAACTAAGGAACATTTAAATAATCAAAGGTACAGATATAACAAAGTACCACACTGCGAATACAAGAGACTCCCCAGATGGTGCCATGGTAAAGAATCCACCTGAAATGTAGGAGACACAGGTGACGCAGGTTGGATCCCTTGGTCAGGACGATCCCCTGGAGGAGGGCATGGCAACCCACTCCAGTATTCTTGCCTGGAGAATCTCATGGACAGAGGAGCCTGGTGGGCTATAGTCCATGGATTGCAAAGAGTCAGATACCAGTGAAGCGACTGAGCATGCACGAGCACCCGTGGCATGACCCAATTGATGAAAAAAAAATCAAATAAAGATGTCTTTATAAATATAGGTTTGTGCCATAACTGCATGGAAATAAAGTGTTTTAAAGAATACCTACACAAATGAGATATGATTAATTCTGGGGGAAGGAATGGGCTTAAGGAGACAGAGTTGAAGTGGGGCCTTTCCTTTTTATATTATATGCATCTTTGTCTACAATAAGAATATATGTACTTATTATATAATTACTTGTAAAATCTTCCTGAATCAACCCCTGAAATCTATACACTGAATGAGGAATCCAGGAGTCCACAGGTGCATTTCTATAAAGAAACCTCTGCATACACTTGCTTTAAAAATAATGGTGTTTAAAAATAAATGGGTCAAAGTAAAAAGTAAAGGTCACTTTAGGGTTAAAAGCAGAGAACTCTTTGTTATTGCCTAAATGACATGCATTACTACATACATCTAATGCATTTGCCCACTTAAATATGTACAGGTGTGCATGAGTACTGGAGGAGACATTGGAAGGAGTGGTAAGCAGCAGAGACAAATGAAGGCAACACTTTAAATGAGCAAAAATTTATAATAGCTGAGTTTATAACGAGGGTACTTTAAACTATCGCTAATTCTTGTTCTTTAATTCAGTGATTGATGGAATGATCCAGCAAGTACTTGTGTGTATATAATGTAATGGATATTATTTTAAAAGCGCCAAGAATATGGCAGTGAATGAGGCAGAGATTTTCTATTCTGAAAGGCCCTGCTGTCTAAGAAGGGGTTCACACATAACTGTAGCTAGCTATTACACACATTTATTAATGAACATGATGCTAATTTAACAAAAAAACGTGTTTTGGTAGGAAATAAATTCATTACATATGACAGCCCTACTTTTTAAATGTCTGTATCTGGGCAAAGTCAATTTTCTTTGGTTTCCTAAACCCAGACACATCAAACACTGATTTCATTCTCTCCATCAGCAGTCTCATCATCTGCCCAGCAGCTCAAGCCTCTTCACTTTTCTTTCTTCCACATGATATGCGACCCAGCTGGTCCAAACCTTGAATTCTGTCCCTAAAGTGCTTCTAGAATCTCTCTTCTTCTATCCATGATCCTTGCCACTTGCCTCAACAAGGCCTTCTATTTCATAACTGCTACTCACGTGCAAGATGGATTGGAAACTGGCTGAACCTGAGGAAAGGAGCCAGCATCATCTCTCAACCCTAACCTCAGCTAATCTCTCCTGGGTCAAACACCAGCAACAGTTCTGACTGACAGGGGACAAGGCCCAGATATTTTTCTGTGAAATAGAAGGTCTTTTACAACTAGCCTTTGAAATCAAACGTCTAAGGGGCCAGGCAAATAACATAACAGGAAACTGAGTTGGGAAAGCTGATGAATGACAGCTGGCACATGGCCTCAGTGTCTGGGATCACTGCGGAACAGCTGGGACTGTAGTAACATGGCCAACACTTGCCTCTTTATGGGGGAGCTGCTTCTCTGCATCAGTCATCACTGAGATGCAGGAATAAGATGTTCTGAGTTTCTACATAAAGGTAAAGGTCCCAACTTTTTTAATGTGAAATTTCCTAATGTTTAAAAAATTGACAGCTAATTTAAATTTAAAATATGATGCAGGCCAAACAGTACAAGGCCAACCAAAACAAACCTACAGCCCAAACAAGCCCAGGAGCCATTCCTTTTGCATCTTGATTCTGTGGTTTGGTCCCTCCCTACCCTCCAAAGACACTGCCCCATCCCCCTATGCCTGATGCATTAGCAAGAACAGCTTGTTTCCTGTTCCGTGAGTGCAGCCTGCAGGCCCCTTCCTCTTTGTCTCTGTCCACACAGGAAGCCAAGAGTGGCCTGGCTTTGCACCTCTGGCTGGGAGGACAGGGAAGGCAAGAAGCCCAGGCTACCGTTTGGAACACATGGCCTGTCCACCAGGAATATTCTTGGCCCCACACTGCCTGAGTAATTTGTTCCTAGAATAAAGCACTGAAACCCAGCAAAACGCTGTAAATACATGTAAAGAAACCACAAGTGTTGACATGACAACCCGCTTCTTTCCTGCCAGCGAGTGCCCTGGAAAGCTCCTTATACCAGTAATCAAAGGTGTGCACAGGAGGACAGCTGTTTATCCCTCCCACGGGCTCATTTCCTCCCTGTCTATTTGTTATTTACTCCCACACTTGGACACTTTGAAAAAAGAATCAGGTGCATTCGAGGCCACCCCAAACAAAACCAAAACCTACCTAAACCTTGGCCCCTAGTAGGTCAGCTATTATACCAAACTTACCCTATTTGCTGGCTCCCACCCTGATTGCCACTGCCCAGCATGGAACAAAAGGTCCAATTCAACAGGAAAGCAGCACTAAAATGAGTTTTAAAAGTCAGGGGCCTTGTAGTTTTTGGTCAGACTCATATCTGAGAAGTCTCAATACTTTTATTTTCCAAAACAAAGAGACACAATAATAAGTGCTTGCACCTGCTGCCTGGGGAGAACCCAAAATGGGGAGGCTGGGGAGAGGAATGAGTCAGGTGGGCCAGGCTACCAGGTGAAAGTGACCGGAGGTCACAGCACATTGTGGGTGTCATAAGGTGAGCAGGAGTCACCACTTGGCTCAAGCCTCTAATTTGCCAAAGGTCTTAAATTTGGACTTGGGACATTATCTCCAAATGAGGCTGAATAAAGATTCTGTGATGAAACCGAAAGCAGATATTTATCATATAACTTGAGATCCCCAAATAGGCTTCTAATGACTGTGACACTTTTTTAAATAATTTATTCATTTACTTTATTTTTGGCTGGACTGGTCTTCATCTCCACACGCAGGCTTTCTCTGGCTGTGGTGTGATGGCTTCTTATTGCAGTGGCTTCTCTTATTGAAGAGCACGGGCTCTAGGGTGTGCAGGCTTCAACAGTCACTCTCCAGCTCGAGAGCACAGGCTCAGTAGAAGGGCTTAGATGCCCAATGGCATGTGGAATCTTCCTGGACCAGGGATCGACCTCCTGTCCCCTGCATTGGCAGGAAGATTCTTAACCACTGGAACACCAGGGAAGGCCTATGCCTGTGGCACTTTTGTATGCTTTAATAACACAAGATGCCAGATAAAAAGGAAGAGGTCCAGGTCTCTGAAGGATATTGTGGTGTAAAAGAAAGGCCTCTGAAGGTAGAAAGTTGTTAAGTTGCTCAGTCATGTCTGACATTTTGCAACCACATGGACTGCAGCACACCAGGCTTCCCTGTCCTTTACCAACTCTGGGAGCTTGCTCAAACTCATGTCCATCGAGTCGGTGATGCCATCCAACCATTTCACTGTTCCCTTCTTCTCCTGCCTTCAGTCTTTCCCAGCATCAGGTTTTTTTCTAATGAGTCAGCTCTTTGAGTTAGGTGGCCAAAGTATTGGAGTTTTAGCATCAGCATCAGTCCTCCCAGGGAATATTCAGGACTGATTTCCTGTAGTATTGATGGGTTTGATCTCCTTGCAGTGCAGGGGACTCTCAAGAGTCCTCTCCAACACCACAGTTCAAAAGCATCGGTTCTTTGGCATTCAGCCTCCTTTATGGCCCAACTCTCACATCCAAACATGACTACTGGGAAAACCATAGCTTTGACTAGACGGACCTTTGTTGACAAAGTAATGTCTCTGCTTTTTAACATGCTATAAGGAAAAGTGAGAAATTCAAATCCTGAACTTGCTACTTGCTGGTTATCCTTGGTTAAGCAGTGGTACCACTTTTCATCTGTGAAGTGCAAACAAGCTCGTATTTGTCTCTCAGGACTGTCATCGGGATTAAATAAGATTAGGTATGAAATATGCTTAGTTGAATCCATTTTTAAAAACCAAAAATTTTAGTTCTTTTTTTTATTATGAAGAGAAAAAGAAGGGGATTTAACACTCAGTATCTTTCATACATTCAATTAATAGCAAGTAATGTTGTGCTTTATTGTGGAGAATCAAAAGACCATGATAGCACAAGTCCTACTAGTAAAGTCATACTCTGGACTGACATCACTGATCATTTTCTCTAAATGCTATAGGTGGTCAGACAACAAAAAGCATATCTGAGCTGGAATAATCAAGGAGGACTTGAAGATGGAGAGAGTGCTTGTGTTTAGCCTGGATGGAGAAGTGTTCTATGAGAGAAGGGAATTTTTAAGAAAGAGAGTAAAAACAGTATGTGGATGTTTAGGTAGGGAAAGCCCTTGGAAGGTATTATATAATTACATGATAATTGGTGGACATTGATACATCCTTATTTTTTGAACTTAAAACAAGAAAGACTAGACTGAATGAAATTCTCATTTGGTTACTCTTGTGGTAAAACCTGAGAGGGATTTCCCATATGGTTGAAAGCAACATAATCGTCATGTATGGATGTGAGAGTTGGACTGTGAAGAAGGCTGAGCACCAAAGCATTGATGCATTTGAACTGTGGTGCTGGAGAAGACTCTTGAGAGTCCCTTGGACTGCAAGGAGATCCAATCAGTCCATTCTGAAGGAGATCAACCCTGGGATTTCTTTGGAAGGAATGATGCTAAAGCTGAAACTCCAGTACTTTGGCCACCTCATGCGAAGAGTTGCCTCATTGGAAAAGATTTTGATGCTGGTAGGGATTGGGGGCAAGAGGAAAAGGGGATGACCGAGGATGAGATGGCTGGATGGCATCACTGACTCAATGGACTTAAGTCTGAGTGAACTCCGGGAGTTGGTGATGGACAGGGAGGCATGGCATGCTGCGATTCATGGGGTCTCAAACAGTCGGACATGACTGAGTGACTGAACTGAACTGAACTGAACTGAGCTCATGTACAGGTGTACTATTTCAGAGTCCTACAAGGCACACATATAGCTTATGCTTGAGAATTTCCAATGAAGAGAAACTCACCGCTTCACAAAGCAATCAGCATCATTTTGGGGTTGGTTTAATGGTTACACATTTGTTCGCTGAATTGAAATCTGCTCATTGTAAATTTTACTCCACATAAGAACCTTGTTAGACAATTGATGAAAAAATGATACCAAAAAAATATCGCTTATATTTGTTTTTTCAAACGTGTGAAACCCTGGAAGATCACAGAAAGGTTAGAAAAGCTTGTCTAAGGTCTAACAGACTCTAACTGACAGGGTTAATTCCCCAACTTAACTCAGTGAAAGTTACTCAGTTGTGTCCAACTCTTTGCAATCCCATGGATTATACAGTCCATGGAATTCTCCAGGCCAGATGGAATCTTCCCAATCCAGGGATTGAACCCAGCTCTCCCGCACTGCAGGCAGATTCTTTACCAGCTAAGCCACCAGGGAAGCCCTAACTCTTAGGGCACCACATTAATACTCTAGTGACCCTCAGTTATCTCTTGGATGGGGAATGTGTATGTGACTGAGTAAGTGCGTGAAGGAGAAAGAAAGAGAAGAACATGAATAGGAATACCCACAGGGGACATTGATGACATTCAGAAAGAGATGATTTCCAGAAGAGAATGGGAGAAAAGTCATTTGAATCTTTAATGTCGCAGCAGAAACAGGCTTCACACTGTTATTAACCAAATTGGTTGGCTTTGCCCTGTTTAAGCTGTGCCAAGGCAAGAGAGAACTCAATGGTTTTAGTTTAATCTGGAAATCTGACTGCCAAAGAGGAGGCCCAGGATTGGGGAAGAGTGGAGATTCTTACAGTAAACGAAGAAAAGGGGCCTATTCATGCTGGATTTGTTCCGGAGTGTGGGGCCAAGTTTAGAAACAGGATTGTCAGTGCCACACCACGGCACTGAAGAGCCACACGCCCTGCTGCCACACCTGCAGTCCCTTCATTCCAGGGCAGTGCTGTCCAATGCGCACACAAGCGGAGACGCTGTGCCACGCTCAGTCACTTCAGCCGTGTTGCTCTGCAGTGCTACAGAGCCGAGTAACTCCCGACCCCAGTACCAAGGCTCCTTCTCCAGGCTTACTGAGGACAACTGCCCCTGGGCTGTGACTTCAGTACCGTGCAAGGTACAGAATCCACACAGCAGTGTTCCTGAATAGGCACCTGGATAAAAATCACATTGGGAGTGTGTGCTTCATAATATGGAGACTCCCAGGTCCTGTATCAGACCCCCTAAAGCAAAACCTCTGGGAGGACCCCAGGAATCTGCAATGAAAACTGCTCACCAGAGGATGGTCGTGAATGCTACCTGTTGAGCAAAATGGCCATGTGAACTGTGATGAAAGAAGATGAAGAGAAATAGAATTTACTGTTCAAGATCCCTTTGACTATAATTTTCCAAACAGCAATTGACAAAGGTATAACATAGGGTTAAGGGTCTGAAACAGGCTGATTAATGAGCAGGCTTTTCAATATGCCAATAGAAGTGGTATAATGAAGGAGCGTCTGAGGAATTAAAGAAAAATAATTATCTAAGATCCACTATTTCATCTGATTTAACATTGTTAGAGACATTATTGTTCTTTTAAATATATGAATTACAAAAGGACTCAAGGGATCTCGGTATTATTTAATATACAAACACAAATATTTGTGTTTATTTGTCACCTTTATATTTTCCTTGGTAAATGTTCTGTTCAACCTTTTTCCCATTTTTTACTGGGTTGTTTCTTACTCCTATGTTTTAAAAGCTCTTTATGTGTTCTGGGTATAAGCCCTCTGTGAGTTAAACGACCTACAAATAGTTTCTTCCACTGTCTTTACTGTGTCTCCTGAACAACAATTTTTTTTTTTAATTTTGATGAAGTCTAATTTATCAGTCTTTTACTTTATCAATTTTTCTCTTGGTGCCAATCTAAGGTCAAAAAGATATTCTCCTCTATTTTCTTCCAAAAGCTTTATAATTTTATATTCTACATTTAGAAATATGACCCATTTTAAATTAAATTGTGTATAAGTTGCAAATAACAGGTAAAGGTTTGTTTTTCCCATATGGTTGCCCAAATTTTTCCAAAGCCATTCATTAAAAATTATTATCCTCTCTCCACGCAATGTTTTGTATCCTATAACCCTGCCTTACATATTTGTTCTAGAAGCTTTCCCCTCCAGTTTCCTTGTGATATTCTATAAAGAGAATCATGTCAATGAGAATGATAACAGTTCAGTTATTTCCTTTGTAATCTATATGAATTACATTTCATTTTCCTACTTTTCATGCACTGAATGGACTTTCAGCATAATGTTGAAAGAGGAGTTAATAGTAAACATCCCTGCCTTTTTCCTACACTTATGAGGGGAAGCATTCAACATCTCCTTATTAAATATGATGTTAGCATTGTATATTTCATCAGTTCAGTACAGTTCAGTTCAGTTGCTCAGTCGTGTCTGACTCTTTGCAACCCCCTGAATCGCAGCACGCCAGGCCTCCCTGTTCATCACCATCTCCCGGAGTTCATTCAGACTCACGTCCATCGAGTCCGTGATGCCATCAGCCATCTCATCCTTGGTTGTACCCTTCTCCTCCTGCCCCCAATCCCTCCCAGCATCAGAGTCTTTTCCAATGAGTTAACTCTTCTCATGAGGTGGCCAAAGTACTGGAGCTTCAGCTTTAGCATCATTCCTTCCAAAGAAATCCCAGGGTTGATATCCTTCAGAATGGACTGGTTGGATCTCCTTGCAGTCCTAGGGACGCTCTAGAGTCTTCTCTAACACCACAGTTCAAAAGCATCAATTCTTCGGTGCTCAGCCTTCTTCACAGTCCAACTCTCACATCCATGCATGACCACAAGAAAAACCATAGCCTTGACTAGGCGGACCTTAGTCGGCAAAGTAACGTCTCTGCTTTTGAATATGCTATCTATGTTGGTCATAACTTTTCTTCCAAGGAGTAAGCGTCTTTTAATTTCATGGCTGCAGTCACCATCTGCAGTGATTTTGGAGCCCAAAAAAATAAAGTCTGACACTGTTTCCACTGTTTCCCCATCTATTTCCCATGAAGTGATGGGACCGGATGCCATGACCTTTATTTTCTGAATGTTGAGCTTTAGGCCAACTTTTTCACTCTCCTCTTTCACTTTCATCAAGAGGCTTTTTAGCTCCTCTTCACTTTCTGCCATAAGGGTGGTGTCATCTGCATATCTGAGGTGATTGATATTTCTCCTGGCAATCTTGATCCCAGCTTGTGTTTCTTCCAGTCCAGCATTTCTCATGATGTACTTTGCATGTAAGTTAAATAAGCAGGGTGACAATATACAGCCTTGAGGTACTCCTTTTCCTATTTGGAACCAGTCTGTTGTTCCATGTCCAGTTCTACCTGCTGCTTCCTGACCCGCATACAGATTTCTCAAGAGGCAGGTCAGGTGGTCTGGTATTCCCATCTCTTGAAGAATTTTCCACAGTTTATTGTGATCCACACAGTCAAAGGGTTTGGCATAATCAATAAAGCAGAAAGAGATGTTTTTCTGGAACTCTCTTGCTTTTTCCATGATCCAGAGGATGCTGGCAATTTGATCTCTGGTTCCTCTGCCTTTTCTAAAACCAGCTTGAACATCAGGGAGTTCACTGTTCACATATTACTGAAGCCTGGCTTGGAGAATTTTGAGCATTACTTTACTAGCATGTAAGATGAGTGCAATTGTGTGGTAGTTTGAGCATTCTTTGGCATTGCCTTTCTTTGGGATTAGAATGAAAACTGACCTTTTCCAGTCCTGTAGCCACTGCTGAGTTTTCCAAATTTGCTGGCACATTGAGTGCAGCACTTTCACAGCATCAGCTTTCAGGATTTGAAATAGCTCCAATGGAGTTCCATTACCTCCACTAGCTTTGTTCGTAGTGATGCTTTCTAAGGCCCACTTGACTTCACATTCCAAGATATCTGGCTCTAGATTAGTGATCACATCATCATGACTATCTATCTGGGTCATGAAGATCTTTTTTGTACAGTTCTTCCGTGTATTCTTGCCACCTCTTCTTAATATCTTCTGCTTCTGTTAGGTCCATACCATTTCTGTCCTTTATCGAGCCCATCTTTGCATGAAATGTTCCCTTGTTATCTCTAATTTTCTTGAAGAGATCTCTAGTCTTTCCCATTCTGTTCTTTTCCCCTATTCTTTGCATTGATTGCTGAAGAAGGCTTTCTTATCTCTTCTTGCTATTCTTTGGAACTCTGCATTCAGATGCTTTTATCTTTCCTTTTCTCCTTTGCTTTTCACCTCTCTTCTCTTCACAGCTATTTGTAAGGCCTCCCCAGACAGCCATTTTGCTTTTTTGCATTTATTTTCTATGGGGATGGTCTTGATCCCTTTCTCCAGTACAACGTCATGGACTTCATTCCATAGTTCATCAGGCACTCTATCTATCAGATCTAGGCCCTTAAATCTATTTCTCACTTCCACTGTATAATCATAAGGGATTTGAATTAGGTCATACCTGAATGGTCTAGCGGTTTTCCCTACTTTCTTCAATTTAAGTCTGAATTTGGTAATAAGGAGTTCATGATCTGAGCCACAGTCAGCTCCTGGCCTTGTTTTTGTTGACTGTATAGAGCTTCTCTTTATTAGTTTATCTTTATTAGAAGTTTTCCTTCATCTGTAGTGTGTTGAGAGTTTTGTGTTCATGTTTTTATTCTCTCACTAGGCTAGCCATGTCAATTTGGTGAAATTCAAGTCTAAGTCAAATTAAAGTTTAAACTAAGGGTGAGGGAGAAGGAAATAAAATATATTTTGTGCCATGTTGCAATGATCAAAAAGATAGAGATGTATGTGTATACATGAGTGTGAATGCATGAGTGAATGCATAAGAAAGCATTCACCACATACCAAAGAAGAAAGAAATCATGCATTTCATTAGTGTATGCAAAATAAAACATCCCCAGTTCAGCTCAGTCTTATGTGCACTTTCTAAATAAAGGGATAGGAGGGTTAGAACCAATTCACTGGGTTGAAAGACGATTCTTTGAACTGTTGAAAAATTGACTTTATAAAAACCTAAAAAATCACACAGAATTAATATATACCATACTTTAACATAAGTGTGGCACATGATGTTTATCCCTGTTTATATTTCTGTCTGCTGAGAAATGGAGTGTTTCCTGCTATATCAGTACACAATGATTTCACATCATCAGCAATTCCAGCCCTCCAAATGTGAATTCTTGAGCTCTAAGAGCACTTAGCATGGAGGAGAATACCTGTGATCTGGCAAGCACCAGGCTACAGCCACTCCCTATGGTGAGCACTGAGGAACTCAGGATGTGAAAAACACAGGACACTGGCCTCAGATATGGAAGGAATGACTTCAGTGAGCCCAGACTCTTGCATCTTCTCATATGAAGAAAAGTGCTATATTCTTTAATTTGGGGTATCTGGCTTTTCTTTAATTCACAAAATACTTTTGATGTTCAGACTACCTGCCCTTTGTTGCAGAATTCTTTATAACCTGACTACTCCCCCCACCTCCTCAGATCAGCTCTCTCAGAGTTACTTGAGATGCTGTCTCCCAGGCATGATGTCCTAAAAATTCCCACCAAATAAAACATAACTCTCAACTTTAGGTTGTGAGTATTTTTTAAGTCGATTCTGCTTTTTTCAATTTTTGACAAGAGGCCAGGAACTTTATGTGTTTTGCATTTTTAATCTTATAAAATTTCACAGCAATCCTGCACTATAGGCCTATTCTAATGTGGACCAGAATTCTTGAACTTTCAGAAAATAAGTTTAAGCTTAATGTAAGAAATTACTTTTTTTTTAAAGGGACAGAAACTTTGCTGTTTGTCCAGCAACAGAAAAGGATATGTGTTAAGCCTGAGCTCATGGAACCTGAGGACACACTGTAAGAGGTTACTGGGGAAGGGATTTCTGGATCAGGTAGTAGGTCACACAGGCAGATACCACAGATCACATATATGGCTTAAAAAGGCTGACATGCAATCAAGGCCAGGGCCGGGTTTGTCCTGAAAACTGGGCTGTGGTTCATCTTCTGAGAGCCGCTGTCTTCTCCCCTCTGGCTCCTCTACTTCACCCCTTCAAACCCCTCCATCTCATCCTTCCTCCAGTGTTCCAGTTTTGTTTTGCTTTTTTTGTTTTTCTCCTCAGCAGTAAGAGTAATTTAGAATTCAGGTTTCACCACACTTATGATCACTGGATTTGAATATATGGCATTATCTCCCTAAATCTTAAAAAGCTTTTCTGTTAAAAAAAAAAAAAAATGTACAAAGAGTGTGGGTCATCCCTCATCCTTGGATGCTTCAGAGACTTACATTTACTCAAGATTCAAAAAAGAAAAAGGAAGGAAGGCAGGATGGAAGGAACTCAGTAGACTGACGGGCATAGAGTAACATGTCAATTGCCTTCTAACTCTTTTGAAAATAAAAACAAAGCAAATAAAATATATTCCCCAAAGTGCATGTTTCTATCATACATCTGTGTTTGGCCTCAAAAGTGGTAGATTTCCCAAGGACACAGCTCATGCAGCTTCTTTACTTAATGTATCCTGAATGATATCCTAATGTCAGCATACAGGCCAAACACAATCTCCTTATGTTTGTACATTCAACCCATAGCCCTGAGGTGAGCAGGGCAAGGATGAGTGTCCCCAGATAATAGGGAGCTGGAGAACAGAGAGGTTAGGGGGTCTCAGTCTCATAGCTAATGGGTAGCAGAATCCAGGACCTCAGCTCACAGTATGGTACTTTGATCTGCTGCACTATTAGGTCACTGTTATTTTCATGGATTATTTGGGTCTATTTATGACCTAGAATATGCTAATCAGTTTTCATACATTTTACATATTTCATGTATATCATATATATAATTCACATATTTAATATATTTTAAGTTAATCTCTTTTTATTGGACAGGAAAGGCCCCCTATGGATACTTTCAGTTTCAGTTTAGTCTTAAGCTGGTACAAAATGATACTTTATCATTCAAATTCTGTTTAAGATGCATATAGGTGCATGATGTACAAAGGGGTGAAATCCTGGATTACATTGCTAATTTGCAGGGACAATAGAGGTCTTGCTCAGCATGGTATTTCCAGGGCTGAGGAATTTGCCTGGCACACAGTAGGCCATCCCTAAATATCTGCTGAACAGATGAACAAATAGTTTTGCAAATAATTTTTCCAGTTACATTTTTTTCATAATCTTGACTATGTAAAGGTTTAGTTTTTTTAAAGCTTGCAATCCCTGCAATTCACCACATGAATGCAAAATACCACGATGAGCTGTGGACATTCCTATTCGAATTACACTGAAGATGCCAGGAAATTACTAACAGGAGCCTCAAAATTCATCTCATTAACTCCCATCCCCAGAAAATTCATTCCTGAGAGTTTATTTCAATGAAACGTCTCCCTGGGGACTGAAGGCCTCTCCCCCACTCTAGGAAATAAAGATGGGTATGGCGGTAAGGAAGCTCAGGGCTTTTCATCTTCCCAAGTCATTAAAATGCAAATTGTGGGGGTGGAGGAGAGAGGCCTGCAGGCAGATTTCCCCGCCAGCTGGTGGCCACAGCACTCACATCCGTCCGCTGTCCGCACCTCCATGTGCACCAGGTCTGCCTCCTTATCCAGTCCGGCCACTGACCTGGGGAGGAAAGGAGAGTCAGAAGCTCAGTGACTGCAAGGACAGCTGACAACAATGTGGGGAGGCGTTCGGGGTTATTACTCAGAAAGCTGCTTTCTAAAGGAGGCCTGTCTTGTACTGAGGACCCACAGAATATGGTGACTCCCAGGCCCTGCAGAGTGGTGGCCTCTGGCAGCTGCCACCTGTAATGGTTACAACTCAGGTGTCCTGGAGCACTGCCAGGGAGTCAGAAACTCTCAAAAACATAGAAACAAAAAGATCACAGAATAATGTGCCCCATAGTAAAGCTGGTCTAAACTTCCGTCACTGACCCTCTACCATCTCGCACCTGACTATTTCTCTGACTTCCTTTCCACCTGAGGTGCCATATTCCATACCACTTTCTTCTCCCTGGGGAAAATAGTTAAACCTCCGTTCTGGCTGTTTGCTTCCAGACACTCCTGCCCTTCTGAGTTTGGACTTATCTACCTTTTCTTACCTCTACCTTGTAAACAATAAACATTTGGTAACAAATATTCAATATCTGGTCTGACATGGACACAATTCTGGTGATAGGAACGGGGAACCTTAGAATTCTATGGCCAACAGCCAGAAAAAGGAAGGCTGAGAATCTTTACAATCTAATTCCTGTGGGCCTCCAACCTTCCACATATAGAGCCCAGTCTTGCATAAGATATCCAGGTGAGAGTAGGACCCAGAAAGTCAGCTTAGAAAGGCAACACAGACATGAAAACATTCACATACTAAAGACATTGCATAACCCACTCTCTCCAGCAAAACTGGACACTTAGTCTTTCTACTCTTATTTTCAATCACATTCAAAGATTGGTTTTCTGTTTTTTCAGTTCTGAATAGATAAGAGGCAGCAAGTTAGAAAGGAAAGTCAAATTTAAAATAATAAGAATCAACAGCTGGTACCCAGATAGCAAGACAAATAGAAAACTTATGAAAAACAGATCAAAGAACCCAAAACCCAATCTTCCACACCATAAATCTACTATGCTTCTTCTGGTCCTAAGGCCCTAACTGTTATTATATCACAGTTCACTATCTGACATCTGCGCCAAGAGGCTGCAGGCAGAGAAAATGGGAAGCGGGGGACTAATGATATCAGTTAACTCAGTTTAAGAAAATAGGGTTGCAAATGACCTATGTTGGGAAAAATAAAATGATTTTTGTTAATGATTATTGTGTTGAATGGAGAAGGCAATGGCAACCCACTGAAGTACTCTTGCCTGGAAAATCCCATGGACGGAAGAGCCTGGTAGGCTGCAGTCCATGGGGTCTCAAAGCGTTGGACACAACTGAGAGACTTCACTTTCACTTTCACTTTCATGCATTGGAGAAGGAAATGGCAACCCACTCCAGTGTTCTTGCCTGGAGAATCCCAGGGACGGCGGAGCCTGGTGGGCTGCCATCTATGGGGTCGCACAGAGTCGGACATGACTGAAGCGACTTAGCAGCAGCAGCATTGTGTTGAATGGCTAAACTTCAGTTACTTAAAAAGTTCATTTATGTGGGCTTCCCTGGTGGTCCAGTGGTTGAGAGTCCGCCTGTCAGTGTGGGGAACATGAGTTCAATCCCTGGTCTGGGAGGATCCCACACGCTGCCAGGAAGCTAGGCCTGTGTACCACAACTGCTGAGCCCCACGCCCTAGGGCCCGTGCTCCACAACATAAGAAACCACTGCATGAGAAGCGCAAGCACTGCGCCTAGAGAGTAGCCCCCACTCACTGCAACTGGAGAAAGCCTGTGCTCAGCAACAGAGAAGGCGCACTTATGGGAAACAGTTCTTTCCCCAAAGAAGCTGAATGAAAGAGGTTTTTACTCTAGTGCTTTATGTTTTGCTTAATGATCATCAATATACTATCTTTTAATTTTTCCTCATTTCATTTGACCTTAAAGCAAAACACTTAAGGTAAGGAGAGCAGTTATCATTAGTTATATTTGAGCGAATGGGAAACTGTGGCACAGAACAATGGACATGTGTCTAAGATGACACAGGAACTAGGCCAGAATTAGACAGACTGATTGACTTAGTTCTCCATCGAGAGCAGCTCCCAGCTGTCTTGACTCCTATCCCTTCTGCCTGCAGCGCCCTTGTACCCAGCCCTCTCCCTGCCCCTTTTCTTCTCCAGATACCTCTTACCATTCCTTCACTGCTTAGTTGGCCTCTTCCCTCCAGCAGCATCCTTCCCTCCAGTAGAAAAAGAAGAACTTTCTCTGCTTCCTTACCTTGGTGATTCTCAAACTTGGCTGCTTGTAAGAGTCACTGGGGAGCCTTGGAATACCCAGAGTCCTGAAGCCCTGCCCCAAACCAATGAAATCAAAACCTTTGGGGTTGGATCAAGGCATCTGCATGTCTTAAAGCTCCGAGATGATTTCCATGCACAGCAAAGTCTTAGAATCACTGCTTTGCATGGTTTAATCACATCACTTATGCAGTTGCCTTTGTATGTCTTCCATCAGTTCAGTTCAGTTCAGTTGCTCAGTCATGTCCGACTCTTTGCGACTCCATGAATCACAGCATGCCAGGCCTCCCTGTCCATCAACAACTCCCAGAGTTCACTCAAACTGATGTCCATCGAGTCGATGATGCCATCCAGCCATCTCATCCTCTGTTGTCCCCAACTCCTCCTGCCCCCAATCCCTCCCAGCACCAGGGTCTTTTCCAATGAGTCAACCCTTTGCATGAGGTGGCCAAAGTATTGGAGTTTCAGCTTCAACATCAGTCCTTCCAATGAACACCCAGGACTGATCTCCTTTAGGATGGACTGGTTGGATCTCCTTGCAGTCCAAGGGACTCTCAAGAGTCTTCTCCAACACCACAGTTCAAAAGCATCAGTTCTTCAGTGTTCAACTTTCTTCACAGTCCAATTCTCACATCCATACATGACCACTGGAAAAACCATAGCCTTGACTAGATGGACCTTTACTGGCAAAGTAATGTCTCTGCTTTTCAATGTACTATCTAGGTTGGTCATAACTTTCCTTCCAAGGAGTAAGCATCTTTTAATTTCATGGCTGCAGTCACCATCTGCAGTAATTTTGGAGCCCCTCAAAATAAAGCCTGACACTGTTTCCACTGTTTCGCCTTATATTTGCCATGAAGTGATGGGACCGGATGCCATGATCTTAATTTTCTGAATGTTGAACTTTAGCCAACTTTTTCACTCTCCTCTTTCACTTTCTTCAAGAGGCTTTTTTAGTTCCTCTTCACTTTCTGCCATAAGGGTGGTGTCATCTGCATATCTGAGGTTATTGCTATTTCTCCCAGAAATCTTGATTCCAGCTTGTGTTTCTTCCAGCCTAGCGTTTCTCATGATGTACTCTGCATAGAAGTTAAATAAGCAGGGTGACAATATACACCCTTGACGTACTCCTTTTCCTATTTGGAACCAGTCTGTTGTTCCATGTCCAATTCTAACTGTTGCTTCCTAACCAGCATATAGGCTTCTCAAGAGGCAGGTTAGGTGGTCTGGTATTCCCATCTCTTGAAGAATTTTCCACAGTTTATTGTGATCCACACAAAGGCTTTGCCAAAGTCAATAAAGCAGAAATAGATGTTTTTCTGGAACTCTCTTGCTTTTTCCATGATCCAGCGGATGTTGGCAATTTGATCTCTGGTTCCTCTGCCTTTTCTAAATCCAGCTTCAACATCAGGAAGTTCACGGTTCACATATTGCTGAAGCCTGGCTTGGAGAATTTTGAGCATTACTTTACTAGCAAGTGAGATGAGTGCAATTGTGCGGTAGTTTGAGCATTCTTTGGCATTGCATTTCTGGGATTGGAATGAACACTGACCTTTTCCAGTCCTGTGGCCACTGCTGAGTTTTCCAAATTTGCTGCCATACTGAGTGCAGCACTTTCACAGCATCATCTTTCAGGATTTGAAACAGCTCAATTGGAATTCCATCACCTCCACTAGCTTTGTTCATAGTGATGCTTTCTAAGGCCCACTTGACTTCACGTGCCAGGATGTCTGGCTCTAGATGAGTGATCACACCTTCATAATTATCTGGGTCATGAAGATCTTTTTTGTACAGTTCTTCTGTGTATTCTTGCCACCTCTTCCTAATATCTTCTGCTTCTATTAGGTCCATACCATTTCTGTCCTTTATCGAGCCCATCTTTGCATGAAATGTTCCCTTGGTATCTCTAATTTTCTTGAAGAGATCTCTAGTCTTTCCCATTCTGTTCTTTCCCTCTATTTCTTTGCACTGATTGCTGAGGAAGGCTTTTTTATCTCTCCTTGCTATTCTTTGGAATTCTGCATTCAGATGCTTATATCTTTCCTTTTCTCCTTTGCTTTTCGCTTATCTTCTTTTCACAACTATTTGTAAGCCCTCCCCAGACAGCCATTTTGCTTTTTTGCATTTATTTTCCATGGGGATGGTCTTGATCCCTGTCTCCTGTACAATGTCACGACCCTCTGTCCATAGTTCATCAGGCACTCTGTCTATCAGATCTAGTCCCTTAAATCTATTTATCACTTCCACTGTATAATCATAAGGAATTTGATTTAGGTCATACCTGAATGGTCTAGTGGTTTTCCCCACTTTCTTCAATTTAAGTCTCAGTTTGGCAGTAAGGAGTTCATGATCTGAGCCACAGTCAGCTCCCGGTCTTGTTTTTGCTGACTGTATAGAGCTTCTCCATCTTTAGCTGCAAAGAATATAATCAATCCGATTTCAGTGTGACCATCTGGTGATGTCCATGTGTAGAGTCTTCTCTTGTGTTGTTGGAAGAGAGAGCTTGTTATGACCAGTGCATTACTTAGATACAAATTTCAAAGAAGTAGGATTCTATTTTTTTTTTAATCCTTCGTGACATCCTTGGTAGACCATCAACAAATATGTTTTAAATAAATGATTACAACACTTTTCACTCAGGCAAAACAAGTAAGGCCCCAAGTAAGCCCCGAGCTCACTTGTGGGTCTTAAAGAAAACTTTTCTCAGGCTCAAACAAGATCTCAGTTTCCTGTCTATGCCCCAGATCATTTTTTATCAAGAAAATTACTCAACTGGTGAGAAAACAGAAAAAAGTCTACACAGACCTGAATAATGTGTGAAGTGGTTTCTTCCTGGGAATATTTAGTTTTATAACAATTACCAAACTCAACAACATCACAAAAGGATCATTTGAAACCCTAAAGGGGAAAGATAGGAATTCTTCTTCAAAATTGAGAGTTCTTGATCTGAGCAAGGACCAAGGACACAGGGGACAAAAGGACATAAGAAGCCACAGCCAAGCCTCCAGGGAAGAAACTGAAAACTTCATGTGGCACCTGGAACCACATGCTCACAGGTGCTATGATGGAAGTGCAGTTGCTACTGATGGAAATACCTGAAAAAGGCCAAGTGGCTTTCAAACCTATTTTTAGCAACTGAATTCTCTGTTCATATACAGTCTGCAAGTTCTAACATGTGCAATAGATCAAACAGGAACTTATCAGGAACCAGGAATGGCTTACCCAGACAACCATGCCCAAGAGAGCTGGGTGCAACAACTGTGAAACCATGATCTCGTTCAGCCCCTTCACTAAGCAGATGAGAAAACTGAGCTTCATACAACTGTCCAAAGACACACAGTTAGCCAGTGTTACTTGGCTCTAAAAGCCAGTTTAGAACTTCAGGACAGCCTCTTTGTAGCACGTGGGCTGCCGTGAGGAAGTGACAGAGCTAAACTCTGGTGTGTTTTTCTCTCCTTGTGGATGTGAATTCTAGAGAAAAATCTTCCCCAGAAATAAGAACATGAGGGAGGGAGGTGTGTGCATGAGGGAGGTATTAAGGGGACAAAGGACAAATGCTTGACAAACTGATTTGCTAGACTGTTCAATTTCAAGATAATCTTGTCTCAACACATTTCTCCAGCTCACACCACCAACAATTCTCGTCCTTGATGTTTTGGCTCAAACTGCCCCTCCACCTGGAATTTTCCTTCTGTCCCACTCTGCATATTCCCCACTTATGGTACAACTCAATACCACTTTCCATGAAAGCCTCCTGATCTTGACTAAACATTATAATGCCATGAGAAACTTTCTAAAAATACTGAATACCAATGCACAGGTCCCAGTCCTGTAAATTCTGGTTTCACTGGTCTGGAGCAATAGTCCTCTCACATTTTAGCTACATCAGAATCTTTTTATTAAAACAGATGCTAAGCTCAGCCCTCTGAGTTTTGTATTTGAGAGGTCTGGGGTAGGGCTCAATAATTTGCATTCTTAGCAAACACATAAAACATAGGATGTTGATAGTCAGGGAACACACTCGAGAACCACTACCCTGGAGTATCATCCAGGAATCAATAGCTTTTAGATGCTCGCGGGTGATAAGGATGTGCAGTCAGAGTTGAAAATCACTCATTAGAGACTGAAATGCAACCTTCACAAACCAAGCTGAAATATCCCTTCCTTTTTATATATCAGTGGGGTAGTCAAAAGCATACATTCTGGAATCAGACACTCTGAGTTAGAGTCTCGGCTCCATCACTCAGTTGCCATGGGATCACAGGCAATTAACTCAATCTCTCCTTGCTGCATTTTTCTAATCTGCACACTGGGGATATCATAATAGCACCCTTTTCAATGTTTTTATGAGAACTAAATGCACGTAAACATTTCAAATAGAGGCATGCATCAACACCTAACTCTATGTAATGCTTACTAATATAGAGCTCACATTATGTGGAACTAATATTTTTTAAGTGTAATATTTATTGAGCATCTAATGTACCAAAAATGCTATCATCATCTTTTTTTGGCCATGTGGCATGTGGGATCTTTGTTCCCCAACCAGGAATCGAACCCACACTCCCTGTAGTGGAAGCACAGAGTGCTAACCACTGGACCTCCAGGAAAGGCCCCTTTTATTATTAAATTAATATGTCATCTCTCTTAATTCTTAAACAAACTTTTGAAATTGGCAGTATAATTTTTTTCAGATGAGGAAATGAAAATTTTGAGATGCAAATTGCCTAATCATTGGTACAGAATGAGAAAGAGATGGATCTTAGATTCATACATAATTTGCTTTATGCCACCATCAATTATCTGTGTACCTCAATTTTTTTCTCCTTCTTCATTGTACTGTCCCTAAAGATAGGATTTAGATCTGATTAAATTATTTTTCCACTAGCGCCTAGCACTGTGCCTTCTTGCTCTGTATTATTAAATATTGCCTGAGTTGATAGATGAACACAAAACCCAAAGTAGTAATAACCCCAACAGTATGTTTAGGATAAATGTTGAAAACGGTTCCATAATACAGTGGAACAGATTTCATCTGTTTAATTAATCTCTAGGCAATTAAGTAAATAAAGTCTTCATTTTCCATTATTATGCTGTTATTTTCACCATTTATCCTCAAAGCAATGTTGGATCTGTCAAACACAGTCATCTGTGATTTGCTTGACAAATGCACAACCATCCTTTGAAAACAGTAAGGCCACAAAAATCCAGGGATCTTATCTAGCTCAAATGAACACGGCTCCTCTAGTGGGCACTCTGGGAGCTCTCCTCCTACATCACAATAATCCCTGCCTCGGTCAACTGCTGGCTCCTCCCAGAGCCACAGATTTCTAGGTGTAGAACCCTATGCCCCTATTGTACTATATGGTTCTGTCCCTGTCTATAGCTGATTAGATCAGAGCAGATCCTCACCGAAGCTGGTTCAAAGACACGTTTCCCAGACTCTAGGACTGCCTTGAGAAACTGTAGCATGAGACTCAGAGAAACTTATCTTGGATACCTTCAACTATTTAGCCAGAAAGTAGAGAGAAGAAGAGACGAGAGGGAAAAAAAGAAAGAAAGAAAGCAGGCACTTTGTGAGGTTATGGGATAGGGACCTTTGTGAGGTCTAAATGCATTCCCTTTCTGGGATTCTATTAATGTCTCTCTCTCTCTCTCTTTCTCTTTGTCTCTCTCTCAATAAGCACAGAGATCAAACCAGTCAATCCTAAAGGAAATTAACCCTAAAATATTCACTGGATGTGGAGAAGGCAATGGCACCCCACTCCAGTACTCTTGCCTGGAAAATCGCATGGATGGAGGAGCCTGGTAGGCTACAGTCCATGGGGTCGCTAAGAGTCGGACACGACTGAGTGACTTCACTTCACTTCACTTTCACTGGTGCTGAAGCTGAAGCTCCAATACTTTGGCCACCTGATGTAAAGAACTAACTCATTGGAAAAGACCCTAATGCTGGGAAAGATTGAGACAGGAGGAGAAGGGGACAACAGAGGATAAGGTGGTTGGATGATATCACCAACTCGATGGACATGAGTTTCAGCAAGCTCTGTGAGATGGTGAAAGACAGGGAAGTTTCGCATATTGTAGTCCATGGGGCCACACAGAGTCGGACATGACTGAGCAAGTGAACAACAACAAAATTAGTTACTGTTTCCCATACCCAGAATCATCATTAATATGCTCTCTAAAAGTTGCTCAGCATGTGCAGAGCCATTTCTGGACATAAGGGTTAGCTACTGTCCCTTTAGCATTCTGGTTCTCCCAGAAAAGTAAAAGGGCTACTGATTACTGTATCAGTATCTCTCTAACAATAGGCTATGTTCTACTGGTGGATTGTAAAATACATCTAGCAGATCAAACCCCAATTATTTTTCATAAAATATGGAATGGAAGTCTCAGAGAGCATCTTATGTGGTAGACTAAGTATTTTTCATAACATGTAAAGATATGTAAGAAGATATAGGTTTATCCAGGGACATAAGTATAGCATTCCTTACCAGAGGAGCAGTATTGAAGGAAGGGAGGTAGGAAGAGAAAGAGAGAGAGAAGGAAGGAGGAAGGAAGGGAGGGGCCAGGGAGGAAGGAAGGAAAGAGAAACTACACGGTCTAATTTAATATAATACCTTTCTAAATTCTAAATGGCTAGAATGAAATTCGGCAGTCACATGAACTATTTTCAGGACAAGGCATACACACATCAGGAGGTCACTTGCAACAGATGAGGAGTTTGAACTCAACTGAAAAATCTCAGTGAACCATAGCTAATATCACGCTCATGCTGGCAGCAGTGATTTGAAGCTAAGCTTTGGGTTTGTGCTAATATAGTCACAATCCATGAGGTTTTACCTGAATACTACTGAATAGCTGGTCTGCTAGGAATACAACCAGTAATCCCTTTGCAAGTACTGAATACTCACTATGTGTGAGCACTTAGGAAGCTGCCAACCAGTCTACCACACAGCCCATTTGTTTTCTACATACATATGGGCTATAGATTAGCATAGCTCTAGAAAACAAGATCATGTCATATGATCACAGCTTAAGGAAAGGTTGCTCATAGAAAACTATTTGAGCCTATTAAACAGACCAAACACATTGCCTCATTTGTAGAGGGACTGCAGAGAACAGGCAATGCTCTTATTCCCAGCCTTTAGATTTTGGAATGTTCATTCTCAGACCCCACTACCTATCTCCTGAGAGTACCTTTAATAGGTATTTATGGGGAAACACACAGAGGGAATTTCAGTCTTGTTGGAAAGGTGCAGTGGATCAGATAGGGTTTCACAGCAATGGGGATAAAAGGAGCAGGCTTTAAGAATATGTGGGATTGGAAAGCCAGAAAGGAAAGAGCGATGATATGGCCCAAGGCATGATGGTGCAACTAGACATGATGGGGAGGAGAATACTGAGCAGCAGTCATAAGAGACCACTTTGGAGACAGAATAAGAAAGTATCTGAAGTCAGTGAAAACCCACCATGCTAGGAATTATGAATTGCTTCCTGCAAACTAAAATCTGTGACATTCCATAACACTGGACAAATCCCTGTCTTTCTGTAGGTACATTCCCTCTATTTCTTTAGAAGTTAATTTCTGTTAAAACATCTTTTATAAACTGTTTACTTAGAAAAGTCTATACTTTTTAAAAATGTTTCATTGGGAGATTGGGACTGACATATACACACTACTATGTATAATAAAATGGATAATAAGAACCAGCCATACATCACAGGGAACTCTACTCAATACTCTATCATGGCCTATATGAGGAAAGGATCTTTTAAAAAAGAGCATCTATGCCTATGTGTAACTGATCCACTTTGCTGTCCAGCAGGAACAAACACAATATTGCAAATCAACTGTAAGTAGAATGTTAGTCGCTCAGTCACATCTGACTCTTTCTGCAACCCCACGGACTATAGTCTGCCGGACTCCTCTGTCCATGTGATTCTCCAGGCAAGAATATGGGAGTGGGTAGCCATCCCCCTCTCTAGGGGATTTTCCTGACCCAGGAATTGAACCTGGGGCTCCTACATTGCAGGCAGATTCTTTACCATCTGAGCCACCAGGGACAACTGAATCAACTGTACTCCAATACAACTTTTTAAAACTTAGAACAACCTAATAATGTTGCTTTATCTTTATTTATTTTTGGTTTCTATGGGATATGCTTAACATATCACAACATGTGTTGTGTGACCCCCAAATGGCAGTGCATTGTGGGGATCCTCTCATGTCCTCATTCACTGAGGTCCTGAGCCAATACCTGAAACTTCCCAAATGCTTCTTGTGTGTCCAGCACGGACCCCAGCAGAAAAATGAGGGTCAGGGGCCAGACGTAGTGGAGGGGTTAGAAAGTGGGGTAGGATATAATTTGAGAGAGAAATAGGTAATAAATATATAATAAAGATGTAGAGATCAGTTAAACAAAACAATTCAGTTCAGTTCAGTTGCTCAGTCGTGTCTGACTCTTTGCAACCCCATGGACTGCAGCACGCAAGGCTTCCCTATCCATCACCAACTCCCGGAGCTTACTCAAACTCATGTCCATAGAGTTGGCCATGCCATCCAACCATCTCATCCTCTGTCATCTCTTCTCCTCCCGCTTTCAATCTTTCCTAGCCTCAAGGTCTTTTCCAATGTGTCAGTTCTTCGCATCAGGTGGCCAAAGTATTGGAGTTTCAACTTCAGCATCAATACTTCCAATGAATACTCAGGACTGATTTCCTACAGGATTGACTGGTTTGATCACCTTGCAGTCCAAGGGACTCTCAAGAGTCTTCTCCAACACCACAGTTCAAAACCATCAATTCTTTGGTGCTCAGCTTTCTTTATGGTCCGACTCTCACATCCATATATGACTACTGGAAAAAACATAACTTTGACTAGACAGATCTTTGTTGGCAAAGTAATGTCTCTGCTTTTTAATATGCTGTCGAGTTTGGTCATAACTTTCCTTCCAAGTAGCAAGCATCTTTTAATTTCATGGCTGCAGTCACCATCCACAGGCATTGATTTTTAAGCACAAAAAATAAAGTCATTCACTGTTTCCATTGTTTCCCCATCTATTTGCCATGAAGTGATGGGATCAGATGCCATAATCTTAGTTTTTGAATGTTGAGTTTTAAGCCAACTTTTTCATTGTCCTCTTTCTCTCTCATTAGGAGGCTCTTTAGTTCTTCTTCACTTTATGCCATAAGGTTGGTGTCATCTGCGCATCTGAGGTTATTGATATTTTTCCAGGCTCTCTTGATTCCAGCTTGCGTTTACCCAGCCTGGCATTCTGCATGGTGTATTCTGTATATAAGTTAAATAAGCAGGGTGACAATATACAGCCTTGATGTACTCCTTTCCCAGTTTGGAACCAGTCTGTTGCTCCATGTCCAGTTCTAACTGTTGCTTCTTGACCTGAATATAGATTTCTTAGGAGGCAGGTAAGGTGATCTGGTATTCCCATCTCTTCAAGAATTTTCCACAGTTTTTTGTGACCCACACAGTCAAAGGCTTTGGCATAGTCAATAAAGCAGAAGTAGATGTTTTTCTGGAACTCTCTTGCTTTTGTTATGATCCAGTGGATGTTGGCAATTTGATCTCTGGTTCCTCTGCCTTTTCTAAAACCAGCTTGAACATCTGGAAGCTCACCAATCACATACTGTTGAAGCCTGGCTTGGAGAATTTTGAGTGTTACTTTGCTAGCATGTGAATGAGTGCAATTGTGTGGTAGTTTGAACATTCTTTGGCATTGCCTTTCTTTGGGATTGAAATGAAAACTGACCTTTTCCAGTCCTGTGGCCACTGCTGAGTCTTCCAAGTTTGCTGCCATATTGAGTGCAGCACTTTCACAGCATCATCTTTCAGGATTTGAAACAGTTCAGAGAAAATTAGGAAGGAACAAAAGTCTCACCGCGGGCTGGGGGACTGGAGAAGGAGAGAGTGGGACAAATAGAGAAAGTAGCATGGAAACATATAGATTACCATAGGTAAAATAGATAGCCGGTGGGAATTTGCTGTGTGACTTAGGGAACTCAAACCAGGGCTCCGTGACAACCTAGAGGAGTGGGATGGGGTGGGAGCTGGGACAAAGGTTCAGGAGAGAGGGGACATATGCATACCTATGGCTGATACAGGATGATGTAAGGCAGAAACCAATACAGTATTGTAAAGCAATTATCCTTCAATTAAAAGTAAATAATTTTTTTTAATGAGAAAAATCACCTTATCTTATTAAAAAAAGAAGTCCCACTGCCCCACATTTCCTAAGCTGGAGTCTGGGATGACACAGTCAGTGTTTATTGGGGTTGCCTGATTACACTAGGTATTATTTTTAACTCACAATCTGTTTTTAGGACAAGAACTTGTCTCTTCTATGTCCAGTGGTTAGGAGCTTTGGAATCATCAGTCCTAGGTTCTAATCCTGGCTCTATATCTATTAGCTGTGTGACTTTGAGCAAGTTACTTAACTTCTCTAAACCTATAATTTTCCATAAGAGTCAAAACCTCCTGGTTTTGTCTTTATGAACATGAAATAGCATATGCACATATTTAGAGACTGTGCCCAATGGTTCCTGGCATCTTACATTCAAACACACACAAAGATGTGCACACACACATACACTCATCTGAATACCACTGATTGTGTAGAAAGGGAGAGGGTCATTTCCTAGGCAGGTTGGTAAGAAGTCTAGGGGTCCCCAAGGAGAGAGGGGTCTGGAATTCTCAAGGAGGAAGAAAAGATAAACTTTTCTTTCCTCTACATTCCTTAGGATTATATAACAATAATGTATCCTGCCTGAGGACAGTCTCTGGATTAAACCTTCTGGCTAATCCTGTTATCTTAAAATGTAAATTATGGGAGTGAAGTGAAGTTGCTCAGTTGTCCAACTCTTTGGGACCCCATGGACTGTAGCCTACCAGGCTCCTCTGTACATGGGATTTTCCAGTCAATAGTACTGGAGTGGATTGTCATTTCCTTCTCCAGGGGATCTTCCCGAACCAGGGATCAAACTTGGGTCTCCTGCATTGTAGACGGATGCTTTACCATCTGAGCCACCAGGGCAAATTATGGGAGTAGGTTTGGTCTTTACAAGGATTATATAACAATGTATCCTGCCTGAGGACAGTCTCTGGATTAAACCTTCTGGCTAATTCTATTATCGTAAAATGTAAATTTCATTCTGTTCATGGGGTTCTCAAGGCAAGAATACTGAAGTGGTTTGCCATTCCCTTCTCCAGTGGACCACATTCTGTCAGCCGTGTATATTGCCACCCTGCTTATTTAACTTATATGCAGAGTACATCATGAGAAATGCTGGACTGGAAGAAACACAAGCTGGAATCAAGATTGCCGGGAGAAATATCAATAACCTCAGATATGCAGATGACACCACCCTTATGGCAGAAAGTGAAGAGGAACTCAAAAGCCTCTTGATGAAAGTGAAAGAGGAGAGTGAAAAAGTTGGCCTAAAGCTCAACATTCAGAAAACGAAGATCATGGCATCCGGTCCCATCACTTCATGGGAAATAGATGGGGAAACAGTAGAAACAGTGTCAGACTTTATTTTTGGGGGCTCCAAAATCACTGCAGATGGTGACTGCAGCCATGAAATTAAAAGACACTTACTCTTTGGAAGAAAAGTTATGACCAATCTAGATAGTATATTCAAAAGCAGAGACATTACTTTGCCGACTAAGGTCCGCCTAGTCAAGGCTATGGTTTTTCCTGTGGTCATGTATGGATGTGAGAGTTGGACTGTGAAGAAGGCTGAGCACTGAAGAACTGATGCTTTTGAACTGTGGTGTTGGAGAAGACTCTTGAGAGTCCCTTGGACTGCAAGGAGATCCAACCAGTCCATTCTGAAGGAGATCAACCCTGGGATTTCTTTGGAAGGAATGATGCTAAAGCTGAAGCTCCAGTACTTTGGCCACCTCATGAGAAGAGTTGACTCATTGGAAAAGACTCTGATGCTGGGAGGGATTGGGGGCAGGAGGAAAAAGGGATGACCGAGGATGAGATGGCTGGATGGCATCACTGACTCAATGGATGTGAGTCTGAGTGAACTCCGGGAGTTGGTGATGGACAGGGAGGCTTGGCATGCTGCGATTCATGGGGTCGCAAAGAGTTGGACCCGACTGAGCGACTGAACTGAACTGAAAATGTAAATTATGGGAGTAGGTCTATTGAGGTCTTTACAACCTCCAGAGATTCTTTGGATTCATTAGAGAGTATATAACCCCATTGCTAACATTACTAAGGGGGTACTCTTTCTGCCCCCTTCTGATGTCTGTGTCAGAAGCTTTCTCTATCTCCTTTATACTTTAATAAAACTTTATTACACAAAAGCTCTGAGCAATCAAGCCTCATCTCTGGCCCCAGATTGAATTCTTTTCCTCCAGAGGCCAAGAGTCCCAGCGTCTTTACATGGTTCAACAACAACCTTTCAAAAGTGTCTAAGGAAAACTTGCATTGGAGTGTAGGAGAAAGAGCACTGGGCTGGGGCAAAGACCTTAGTTCTGGTCACAGTCTAGCACTGTGGCTTTGGCTATGTCACTTGACCCCTCTGGGCTCAGTTCCTCTCTCTGCAAATCACAGGGCTTGCCTGGTGTGGGGTGGGTGATGCCGGGATTCCCTCCCCTTCTGCTCTCTGGCACTGAGAGACTCTGTGGCTGTGGAGGATGGAGGTACATGAGCTCTTCCTTTGTGCTGACCGTTCTTACACCCCTGTTCCATCCTGCTCTGCCTTACTTCTTTGAGGCAGGGGTGGGATATCTTTCTAATCAAGTGAGTGCATCAGAAGGGAGAGAAACCTCCTGCTGGGAAGGTCCCTGAGGTGTTGCTGGCCACCAGCAGGGTGCAGCTGCAGCTGAAGAGGGCTTTTCTCAACAGTCTCGTGCCACCAAATCCCGTCTGCCCTGCACCTCTACGGGGACCAGAAGACTGGGGGCGGGGGGTGGGGGTGGGGGCGGCAGTGGGGAGGCAGGAAGACAAAGTTACTGCTGGGGACCAATGATCTGGAGGGCCCCACATGCAAGAGTTTACAGAGCACCTTCCCATCATCCTCCTGTAATCTCACTGCTTTAGTCCTAGCAGGTATTGTTCCCATTTTGCAGACAATCAAACCCCAAGCCAAAGTCACTCAAGATAACCAGGTGGAGCTGGGATTCCCACCAGACTCTGCTGACTCTGAGCCCAGAGCTCTCGGTGCTGTGGGCTTTCCCCAGCTGCTTCCCCGTACATCAGCACATGCAATTAGATGCATGATTGTGTGGTATGGACTGAAAGTGCTGGAGGAACTGAGAGAGTTAATTTGAAAAGGCAAAGGGCATTAAGGAGACAGCTTGGGCAGATATTTTGTAGAAATTCTAGAGAAGAAAGAGAAAGGAACCAGGTATATTTATAGACTAATAATGTGCAGAAGGGGGGAAATGTGCTGCCTCTGGCAATTCTCATCAAGTTAATGGATGTTGCCAATTACTGTGGTAACATTTTTAATTGTATCTTAGCTCTGAAGAGAATAAAAACAGAATTTCCTGATCTTTGCCTCAGGACTGTTAGGGGCACACATTCTGGTACATTATGGTAGCATGGACATGCTTGCTCAGAGCCTACAAAGACAGCCCACTTCATGGGAAAGCCTTACTAATGGCTGTGCCAGACCTAACTGGGGCTGAAAGGAATAGTTAGAGAAAAGGGTCTCTGCTTTGTACACATGGGTTTATGCGTATAAATGTTGTCTGGAAGACAACCGGAAATTATGTGGGGAAAGAGGCTGTAATCACATGGGACCCTCATGAAGAAGACGGTAACCACAGCATCACTGATGCTCATGTACTGATAGCTAGTGTGTGTGCTATGTTATGGTCCCTGTGATATGAGGCAGTGTGTGTGATACTATTTAAGACTCATAACAATTGGTGTGGTTATTTGAATAATGCCTGCCTCTCCTCGAGAATGTAAGTTTCCTAAAGGGAGGGGGCCTTGCCTGCTTTGTCCACCATGGTGAATCCATTTCCTAGCATAAAGCTGGTACTTAATCATGAGGTTCAACCAATGATCAAAACTTCTAATTTTTGTCTGCATTTCATTAGCCAGGGACTACAGGCTCAGAGGAGCTAGGTTGGTGGATTGTCTAAGTCATCACAGCTAATAAATGGCAGCTCTCAGATTTAAACCCAGGTCCACTGGACTCGGCCCTGGAGGACATTCTGTGATGCACCACGGAGCCTGCCTTTCTTCAATGGAAAAAGAAGGAGGGAGGTGAGAAAATGACCAACACGTGTTTATCAGCTACAATGTGCCAGGCACCTCATTTCTTTACATCATTACATCATTTAATTCTAAGAAGAAATCTATGAAGCATGTATTGCCCAAAACTGAAAATGCATAAATGTATAAAGAAAGCCAAAAGGTATACAAAAAGATGTTCAACATCAATAATCATCAAGGAAACACAAAGCAAAATCACAATGAGACATTACTTCACACTTGTTAGAATGGCTGTTTTCAACAAGACAAGAAATAACAAGTGTTGGCAAGGATGTAGAACAAGAAAATTTTATTGCCCTGCTGCTGGGAATTAAATTGCCAGCACTATGGAAAACACTATGGAGGTTCCTCAGAAAATTAAAAACAGAGCTACCGCATGATCAAAAAAAACATGCATAAATAGAGATCCTGAGAATTTAAGTAGCTTACCCAAGGTTCCTCAGGTGGAAAAGGAGATGAGAGACGATTCAAATGATCCCATAAGTCAACCTCAACAGAGCTTCCTTTTACTGCATGTGTCCCAAAGAGTGACACAGTGATACAGATCAAACTCATCCTAGAAACACAAGGCATGGAGGCGTGGAAAATAAAAGCATACGGTCTCCTGTTCCTGCAAACAACTCATTCAGGGACAACGTGGGGACAAACTGTGGCACAGGCAATTCTTTGCTGATCCCTCCCACCCCCATCCCCAAACCCCAGTTCCCTTTCTGTACTTCTCTGATTTCTACATTAAGAGGTCTCATGCTTCTCACCCTGCATGTGTGCCAGGACCCAAGACAGTCATCTATCTAACCAGGCCTGCCCTTCCTGAATAATATCCTGGGATCTAAAATCAACCACCAGCAGCTCATGGCAATGTCCAGACCCTCAGCCAATAGTAGCCCCAAAAGAGTAACTGAAAGAATGAAAAGATCTCCTTCAGTAACAAGTGAGGAGATCTAGGGAGGAGCAGCAGAGACAATGAATGCTAACCAGCTGCACTTAAGATGCAAGGATCAGTCACCTTTGCCTCATTCTCTAAGCAGAGGGTATATGACTGAATTACCCCCTTTCCTAGGCCTGGAAGGGAACACAGCCTACGTACTAACAGATTTGCAAACACTGTAAGATCTCTGCACCTGAGACCTGCACAGAGAGCTCATGCCACATGCCCAGCCTTCCCAGCTTAGGACGCTAAACCTGGCTGATCAGCCATTTCAACTCAAAGTCAGCACCAGCCCTTCCTGCCTCTTCCTTTTCCGCATTTCTATCTTGTTCAGTACATTTCACTAAGAAGCAGGGACAAGAGGGGGCTTTGCAGTCCAAGATCTCTCTGATTCTAGCTTCCCCACCAAGTTACGTGACCTTGACACTCATCTGACCTCTCTGAGCCTCAGACTCCCCTTCTCTGTTAAGAGAATAACAACATACTTACTTCTAAGTGTTGTTGTGAGGATCAAAGTTTGTGATAATAAGGCTTTGATAGTAAGACATTCCTAGGCTTGAAAGTGAAAGTGAAGTCACTCAGTCGTGTCCAACTCTTTGCAACCCCATGGACTATAGCCTACCAGGCTCCTCTGTCCATGGGATTTTCTAGGCAATAGTACTGGAGTGGATTGCCATTTCCTTCTCCAAGGGATCTTCCTGACCCAGGGATCAAACTCAGGTCTCCTGCATTGCAGACAGACGCTTTACCATCTGAGCCACAAGGGAAGTCCCTCCTAGGCTTAGGAATACTCAACAACTCATGTCAGTTCTTCCCAGTGTATTGTCAGTCTTTGACTCCCACTTCTGTTCCAAGCCCCCACACTCCCTTTTACCTGCATAGACACTGCTGGAGGCACATCTCCTGGCTAAGAGGATAAACAGGTAAAATCACCAGCTTCTACCTAGGAGTTAGAGTTATTTCATCTACCCCCCCCAAACCCCAGCACATTCCAGAGGCAACACATGAAAACTCCCAAGCCCTCGAAACTGAGACGGAGGTGAGGACTCAGAGCCCTGGCACAGGACAGCGAATTCCTCTGAGACGTCGCTCACACCTGCATCTGCCGGCCTGGAGAAGGGCTGCCTGGGGGAAGAGCAAGAAGTCAGACCCTCTGGGACAATTACAATTAAACTGAACCAGATGCTCTGAATTCCTCTCCTGGGAGCCATTCTGCTTGGTCCAGGGCTGGAGCAACATCAGTTAATAGGCCCTTTTTCATCTTTAATTTCTCTGATTCAGAAAGTTTACAAGATCAATTGCTAAGAGGGCTAATGTGAGGAGATGAGGCAGCAAGTTGCTCTGGGCCCAGAGTCAGCTAATTCCTTAGCTTCTAACTAGAGTCCGCAGGGACTCACTTATATAAAGCCTGAGAACTCGCCTGACTCAATAGCCCCTCCCACCCACAAAGCCCCTCTAGATAAAGAATTTGAATTGTAACCCAGCAAGAATTGGGGCTTCCCTGGTACCTCAGCTGGTAAAGAATCTGCCTGCAATGCAGGAGACCCCAGTTCAACTCCTGGCTTGAGAAGATCCCCTGGAGGAGGGATAGGCTACCCACTCCAGTATTCTTGGTCTTCCCTGGTGGCTCAAACAGTAAAGAATCTGCCTGCAATGTGTGAGACCTAGGTTCGATCCCTGGGTTGGGAAGATCCCCTGGAGGAGGGCATGGCAACCCACTCCACTATTCTTGCATGGAGAATTCCCATGGATAGAGGAACCTGGTGGCTACAGTCCATGGGGTCACAAACAGTCTGACATGACTGAGCAGCAAGAACAGCTTATCAGCCTCAAGCCAGCCAACATTTCCCAGGAATCTCAGAATATGCTTCTGCTCTGGCCCAGAGCAGGGCTCCTGAGCATGGAGTCTGCTCTGCTCAGTCTTCATGTCTAGCATGCCAGGGACCCTGATTCTTCAGACTAACAGAGACAATACAACATCATGGCCACATCAATGGGAATTCAGACTATGTGAGTCTAAATCCCATGTCTACCTCTTTCTAAGCCTTGGTTTCCTCATCCGTAGATGGGCGTAACAGTACAGGTTTGTGGACATATAGCTAAATGATGCCAGTAACGTGCTTAGTGTGGCACCTGCACTTGCTAAATGCTAACTATCACTAACTGTCCCTTCTGCCTGGGGCACCTGGTGCCAGCACATTGTGGTCATTCAAGGATGAATTCAAAATGGGCCAACACTGTGAATCATTTGTGTTTCATGGGGAAAATAGGATTATACTCAGACTTCATTTTAGCCAGTGTTCTAGTAGCAGCCACTATATCCATGAAAGATGTGACAGCCTTTTCATTTCACTATTTTCCCTATCTCCTTTATTGTTATAGTAAGTTAATCCCTCCCCTCCTCCATCCCCTCCCCACAGGTAGCCACATACAGGAATAATGCTGGCTGATGACAAGTTTACCAAATGATTCTTGGAAACAGCATGGAAAAAGGGGAAAAAAAGAAAAAAAAAAAGTGCCTCCCAACCAGGGCACATACATTCTCTGAATGGGAAAACAAACCAGAAGGGGACTAGCTCCTACCAACTGTTCTGGAGGACACATTCTCTGGGATCCTTCATTTCGTTAACAGGACACTTGCCTCACTTCCCCCAACATGTCTGCATATTTTCCTTAATGATGGCAGAATTAAATGGAACCTTTTCTCTATAGCTAGCTCTGGGGGATTCTAGAAAGCCCAGGAAGGAAGTTTCAATTTGTGCACTTGCTGAGAATGAATTCTGCCTCATATAACTCCTGACAAATTGCCATTTTTAAAGGGTTTGTTAATTTCCAATGAGCAAATGGCACATCAGATATCTTGTTTATTCAACAGATGCTCCTGAGCTAAACAAATGGTTCTTGTTTAACAAATATGGAAACATCTTGTCAGCTTTGCTGAGATCATCCTGTGTAACCATCAAGGAAGGGTCCTGTAGTTTGTGGAGAAAATACAGGCTGCCTCCCTCCCATGCAGGTTCTCCAAAGGGCTGGGGATGGAGGTTCCATTGAAAGACATGATGTGAAGCTTCTCGATCACAGGCTGGGAAGCGGCCCTTAGACAGAGGTCCTGGGATTTCTCCCCTCCTGTGAAGATGTCAGGTATTTCTGATTCAGGTCTATTTGATCCAGAAATCTCCTTCCTGCTGAATCTGAAAATAGCCTTGAAGGAGATAACCATCTGACACAGAGAGGTGGTATAGGAATTGTGGTTAATATCTCAGCTCTGGAGTAAAGCCTAGGTTAGATTCTGATGCTGCCACTTGGGAACTGTGTGAACTTGGGCTGCTTACTTAATCTCTCAACTTAGTTTTCTCTTCTGTGAAAGAGGTCTAATAATGACATGAAAGGCAAAGATGCTAGTGATAATAATAAATGTTCATGCTATTAATCCTAATTACATTTTTTTTAATGGAACTGAACACAAGAATGACTCTAAGGGGCAGAGAAAAGGTTGGGAAGGTCCCTGTTCCATGTCCTCCATTGTCTGGGAGCAGTAAATATGGCATCTTTGATACTGTGATGGCTTGATGACTCTCATCAGAAATGAAATCTAAACAGAGAATGAAGTCCTTCCAAGTCTCAAAACTCCAGCTGATATCATAATTAATTTCAGCCAATGAGCTAAGGATCTGGCTAGACTAAGAGGTAGGGTATGATGAGGAGGGCTGGGAAAGAAGGAAAGGAAAGAGGCCAGCTTGTCAGGAACACACAAGGACACGTAGAGAGAGAGATGAGGGCTGACCTCTGTCAAGTCCAAATGTGCAAGGATAAATCCCATCTGCTGATGAGCACAGCTCAGTACATAGTACTAATTATAAGAAGGATGTTATTTCAAAGCCTCCCTGCTGGGAAGTATCATGGAAAATTATCTTGAGACTGCATCTAACATGCTGAAAATTAATTTACTCCACACTTG